>NC_054830.1:60923181-63491931 GCF_018345385.1 Vulpes lagopus
GCATAACAAGTTCACAATGTTTTTTCTAGATAAACTGTGTCTGAAATCCCTGTCAGATGGCTGATTCTGGCCTTCTTCCTCCAATATGTCAAGATGTGTTCTGGAATATGAATATTTTAGATGAGATTGTTTAATTTCAACTTGTATATTTCTATGGAAATGTAAAATCTTTTATGCCCCTTTATTACCCAAATATATTAACTAAGGTTTATTTTAACAAACTATGGGCTCATTTCCAATAGCATCTGCCCTACTTTATATCTCCAACAGGCCCACAGGATAGAAGGGAGGCCCTATAAGAACATAATGAAAAGTCTAGCAGCCCCTCCTCTCCATACAGGGGGATGAGAATGGTTGTGAGCTAGAGGCTAGAATTGTGAGTACATTTAATGGTGACATACCATTTTTAGATCCAATTATGCAAATTCATCCTGGAATATTGTGAGTGAGGGTTGGGTGATCATTTTCCCCACTACCACCCACACACATACACACTCTGGGATTTATAGCAATTATGTCAATTGTCCTATTTATGGTACTTGACACGTTTAATGTAAGAAAGGGACAATGCATTCCATTACTTCTTATTACAATGCAGCATGGTGATGAATGGTATAATAGTGATGATAATTAAAATGTGTTGTGCATACTTAAACATGAGATTCAAGGTTTGAAAAAGTGCCTATTATCCCAGCCCTTTTTCTCTATCTTGTCTTGTAAAGAAAGATTCAATATCTTCCTCTGCTTGTCTGCAATTACTTAGGTGGTTCAGAAGAACACTCATATTACCTGGAGTTGATTCCCCTTTGTGCAATTCTTTATTTCTCTTTGCTACTCTATGTGGGACCTCTGAGTGCCCTAAAAATCTCTATCTTTAGTTCTTGCTGCTGACAGTTCCTCAAGCAGAGGCTTCTGCATTCTAACATCTTCAAAAGTCATTAGACCTAAATTGTCATAGAAACATAGGAACGCGGGAATAATGTTAAGGTTCTGAATGTTAATTTGCTTTCTTCTTATTTTAATATACCTGTTCTTGTTCTTTGACCAAGTCCTCTTTAATGTAAATCGCCTGCCCTGAATTTCTTTAGAAGCCATAATAGATGGGGAAATCTGCTGATTCACTCAGACTATCTCAACCCTCATCTCCTCCTTTACTACCAAATGGAGATGATATTAACTGCCTTGACTTACACACAAGAGTATAGTAGAGACAAGTAAATTAATAGATTGGTTTCTATGTAAATATGTATTATAACATAAAATATTACACATATTTATATAGGCTTCAGACGAAAGCGTAAGACTCATGTTGATATGGCACTTGAGAATCAACAAGACTTTTTAACATAAAGTGATTTTTTTTAAACCTTACCACAGTGTATGTATCAAATTTTATACATCTTATAAAAGAGGAAATTTAAGACTAATAAGACCAAAGTCATAATGCTATTAAATGACTAATATTTTATTGAGATCTAGCATTTCTAAGTTTGGACAAAGGAGGTGGCCACAAATTCATATTTCTCTTCTGGACAAAAGAGATTAAGAAATAGGAAATTGGGGATCCCTGGGTGGCGCAGCGGTTTAGCACCTGCCTTTGGCCCAGGGCGCGATCCTGGAGACCCGGGATCGAATCCCACGTCGGGCTCCTGGTGCATGGAGCCTGCTTCTCCCTCTGTTTATGTTTCTGCCTCTCTCTCTCTGTGTGTGTGACTATCATAAATAAATAAAAATTAAAAAAAAATTAAAAAAAGAAGAAATAGGAAATTGAAAGAAAGAAGAATCATACTAAAAGAGGTAGTGTAGTGCAATAGGTAAAAGCAGAGTCAGACTTTAAGCTCGGCCTTCCTGTTGCCTGGCATGATATCACTGATGCTGGCCCAGTGTCCTCCTATACTTCTACAAGACTTTTTCTACCTTTCCTTTTCCGCTCCTGCCTCCAAAGCTCTCTAAGCCCATGCTCAGTCTTTACCAATGATTTTGCATCTTATTTCACTGAGAAAATGACAGCAATTAGAAGAGAATTTCCATAAGCTCCCACCTCCCTGTCAAGCAAGTGTCCATATTCCCTGACCCTCCATCTAAATTAATATTTAAACCTTGACATTATTCCCCAGTGTTTCCTCTGCTCTCTATGCTCCTGTCTCAAGCCAATGCCCCCACTTGTCCACTAGCTCCCATCCTTCCTCACCTACTCAAAAACATTGTACCCACAATCATTCCTTCCTATTCTATAATATCATGCCTTTTTCCCCGGTAGTAGGTCATTCTTATCACCACACAAACATACTTGGGGAAAACAACTAAGCGAGAAGAAAAAAATCTCTGGACTCCTAAACCCTTTTCCTTTTTGCCCTATTCCTCTACTTTCTTTTACTGCAAACCACCTAAAAGTCTTATCTATCTATACCCTGCCCCCAATCATTTTTCTCCCATTATCTTTTGAGGCATTCCAATTACTCATGACCACTAAAATTGCTCTTATCAAGGTCAGCAATGATATCCACATTGTGAAGTTCAACAATCAATTCCTATGGAAGGGATTGTTGTCTGTTTTGTTCAGTGTTACATTCCAAGCTGCCGGAGGAAGGCCTGGTATATGGACAGTGCTCCACAAACATTTAGTGAATTAATAAATGTATATAAAGCAGTCCTGGGTTTTAAACCATATTGCCCTACCTTCTTGTTATATGCCATCATGAGCCCCCTAATCCTCTCTAAGCCTCCATTTCATCATTGAAATAGGGATAATAATAATAATGACCCCTCAGGGATATTACAAAGGCAAAATGAAATAATGAATGTATATTAGTGGCAAACAGAAAATGCTTTGTTGTTACAGGTCTGTTTCAAATGGTGCGTTATTCATTATTTGTAGCAAGGCTGATTAATAAATTGGGAGGTTCCTGAGGATGTTTCAAATGCTTAAAAAGTTTGCTCTGAGGGTAGAGCAACAGATTACATAATAGTTTTATTGGTTTGTTTGCGGCTGGAGTTTCTTGATGAGGCTGGGACCTCCCAAACATAACTGTTGAACATATTGAGCAAGCAAGCGTCTCCAAGGTAAGACAATGGGAAGCTCACTGCATCATTATCTTGTGTGATTGCTAAATCTAGAAAAATAAAACACATTGCCCATTAAGACTTCCTAAGGGTGCAATGTGGAAGAAAAGTGTGTAATTCATTCCAAACGGGTGATGACTGCTAACTGAGGTCTTGCTCATTTAACAGCCTAGAAAGTGTGTTCTGTCAGCAATCCATGTCATCAATGGATTTCAGTGAAATTCCCTGGTCTTTAATTAGTGGAGCTGATGACCTTTCAGAGGTCAACTTGAGTAACCAAGGCTCTTGATTGGCGATCTTATTGTTTCTATAGAGGCAGGATAAAATATCAATGCTCAGTTTTGTCAAACTCTAACTTATTTCCACTCTTTCTTAGCAATATTTTCTTGTTGATTATTTCATAATGATACCAGTGGGACTGATCTGTTTATTTAAATGATGGCTGCTGTCTCCTTTTAGGGCTATTAGTGCCCAGGCATGAAGCTTACGGATGAATAAACAGAACACTGAATCTTGGAGAATGTGGGAAGTTTGGATACCTTCCTTGCTCGTAACATTTTTGGTACCATCAGGAATGTCGAGGGAAGGACACTTAAAGATATGAGAAGTGCCCTCTTTGTTAGAAACTGGTAAAAAATGAACCAATGTTTGTTTTATTGACTCATCACACAAACGTGTTCACATGCAAATAAGTATGTACATTCAAAGCATCATGTTGGATCATATCTTCTGCATATAAGAATGTACACATGTGCACTCATACACACACACACACACACACACAAGTCAAAACATGTACATGATACCCATTCACCAAGATAAATATGTTCATGCACAGCAAGTAAAGCATATACGGTCATACCTGTGCATAGATACCCATAAAACATGCGTAAATTCATGCAGAAATGCACATAGTTCATTTCACATATACTACCTGCATATAGTTAAACTTGTGTGTGCAGACATTTACATATGCTGAGAAAGAAAATGCCAATTTCATAACTATTCCACTACCAATATTTAGTGGGATGGGTACTTTGAAATGGACAGTTCTTTTATTTATTTTCTCTTCTGGGCACATTGATGGATTTGGAATATGCAATGGTGGCAAGATTTCTTGTTAACATACCATTATATTTCTAGCATATTACCTTGCCTAACGTAAATAATCAATAAATATTTGATGAGTGAGAGAGTGAATGGGTGGGTGAATAAATGAATGGATATGAGCAGGACAGAGTGAATTACTCTGCATAATAGAGGGCAACCTTCTGCAGCATCATGTTCAATGTGGGAGAGATGAGGTGAAGAGAGATGATGAAGAAGCAGCAAGCAAACAAGGGGAATAGCTTCAGAGTAAAGGGAATGCAAGTGTTGGCCAGATTCCCACGTAGCTATTAAAAGAATAAATCTGTTTTAATTGTGGGGCCTACAAACATTGGTCATTTCCTTTTCATGATATCATGTTGAAAGATGTCACCAACCCCAATCTTTTCGTCTATATTGCTTTTTAGGGAAAAAAAAAGGTAGTTATGGAATTCCCTCGATCCTCATGACCACATACATCATTTATCTATTTCTGTGTAACAAACGACCCCTTCTTTTAGTGACTTAAAACAGAGAACAGAGATTTCTTATTTCTCACAATTCAGAGGGCTGGCTATACTGGTTTCACCTGCTTTACTCATGTGTCATATTCAGTTGGGCTGGAAGGTCCAAGATGGGCACACTTTGATGTCTGACAACTGATGTAAGTTCTCAGCCAGGGCTCACTGGTTTTCTTCCTTTTGGCCTCTCATTCTTCAGTAGGCTAATCTAACTTTCCTGCATGGTGGCCTCAGAGAAACTTCCTAAAAGTGAAAAAATAGCAGTTGAAGGTGTCTTGAAGCCTAAGTTCTGGAACCTTCCCAGTTACACACTTGTCATTTCATATTAGCCAACGTGCATCCCAAAAGTAGGGAAGGAGGGTCTATCTTCTGATAGAGGAACTGCAAGGGATTTTTGGCCCTTTCAAACCCATGTGCCAAGTTTCCCCATAATAATATTTTCCTTCTGTCATCTGGGAATTCTTGAACCTCTTTGAGTGAGTTCCCAGTCATCTTCATGACAGGCACATAGTCCAAGGTCAGTTGATAGAAGGGGGATACTGTGGCCCACAAACACCTTCTCAGCCTTCTAAGACAGGATGAAAGTTTGACTTATTCTCTTTGGTAGTGATCTGGCAGCCAAGAGATCCAGGTATGCCTATCGTGAAAGGGGGTATTCATTATTGGACAGGTGTCCATTAGAAACTGGACCAAAGCCATGGACTCATTTGTCATAGTTTCCAAAAGAGCCTTCACTGGTAATGAGTTCTGGGCTCTAGAGGCCAGATCAGTGTAATTAACAGGTACCTGTGACATAGAAAACTCCCTGGGTGACTCTGCATGTGTGTGTGTGTGTGTGTGTGTGTGTGTGTGTGTGCGTGTGCACACGCCTGTGTTTTACTACAGACTGAAGTTAACTCTATAGGAAAACTATAGAAATTACTTCCCCACTCACCTTAGAGGCTCTTTTATATATTTGTATCCTTTACATATTTGTAATCAGAACATATATTTGTTTTATGCTCTCATTCTCTTAATTAGCATAATTTATTTCCCTTAATATTGTGTATCAACATATATCTCCTTCTTTTGAACTTCCCTTGTGAAATGTGTAAGCTGCTTGTAAGATATTCCTAACTTCTCATGTACATTATTATTGCTATCTATGCATGTCTCACTTCCCCTAATTTATCATCAGTGTCGCTTCTACCATCATTGCTATCAGTTATTGTCATCATCATCATTGAGGGCATTCGCTGAGCAGCCACCATTAACTATACACCATACACTTTACAAACATTATTTCCAACAATCACAAAATTCTAGAGGGATATTTACTGTCCCCATATGTTTAATGAAGGAGAAAGCAAAGTCTCAGATAAATTTACTAACTTGCCCAAAGTTCTGTCACTAGCAGGTAATGGAGGAAAGATTTAGTTTCACAGCCTATCTTGTGATTATAAGCAGATAGGATCCATCTTAGAATAATGTTCATATATTCCATTACAGTTAGCAGAGTCCATGCATGTAAGATGCACTAATACATACTTTTAGAAGAACATATTTTATACAAGATGTTCACATATGGGGATGTTCACTGGGGGTTTTATTAATAAAGTATGTAATTACATTTTATTAGTATATGATATCACATGGCATAGTATATCATTACAACACACTTTGCTTGATCATTTCCCTACTGCTGAGAATGCCTATGGCTTCCATATTTTATCCTATTATGACATACTGGTGTCAGTTCAAAGAGAAGAGAGTAGAGTGATTCAGAGTCAAATGGACCTGGGTTGAGTACTGTTGATTTGGGGAAAGTAACTCATCCATCCCAGTCCTTAGCCTTTCTAATGTAAGATAGAAAGTATAACAGTACCAATTTCTTAGGGTGTTGCAAGTATTGAGCAAGAATTAATGCTTAAAACAAATGTTATCAAGCACCTGGTGCAGATGAGGCCAGACTCTGCTGGGGGTAAGCAGGAAACAAAACAAGATCCCTGGTCACATGGAGCTCACATTCTGGTGGGAGACACAGGAGGTGAGCATAAAATATAATATCCAGTCAAAATAAGTCTCTGTGAGCAAAACTCTGTGTTCTCTACTTCAGATAATCTCACACCTTACTTGTTCTTCAGATTTTTGTTATCATTTAACTTCCTCAAGAAAGGTCATTTTTAAATCTCAGATCAGTCTAATCTCTTTCAATTTAGGTTCTTTCAAAAACACTTATGTTGTAGTATGATATTTAACTTCTGTGATTATTATTTCATTCATTTTTCTTCCTCTAGAACGTACAACATACAAGGGCAGAAGCCATGACTACTCTGCTCATATCGTATCTCTGGCCTTTGTGTGGTGCCTAGCAGAAATAGACATGCTAATAAGCACTCTCTGGGTAAAAGAAGTTGATGGATGAGAAATGGGTAAGGTCAGTTTTTCTTACAAGAATAAACTTTCCAATTTTTTCTTCTAGATCTCTTCTACTTCAAGACCCCATAAAATCCAATTCTTTAGATGTTCACAATTCCCTTAATGCAACCCTAGCAACTAGGCAAAATCAAAGAGTGCCAGGAGCAGCAAAGAAGAATCTAGATTATTTTTTTTTTCTTTTTTAAGTTTTTATATAAATTCCAGTTAGTTAACATACAGTGTAATATTAGTGTCAGGTGTACAATACAGTGATTCAACACTTCCATAAAACAACCAGTGCTCATCACAAGTGCACTCCTTAATTCCCATCACCTATTTCTCCCATCCCCCTACCCAACTACCCACTGGTAACCACCAGTTTCTTTTCTATAGTTAAGAGTCTGTTTTTTGTTTGCATCTCTCTCTCTTTTTCCCCCTTTGTTTTCTTAAATTCCATATATGAGTGAGATCATATAGTATTTGTCTTTCTCTGAATGACTTATACCACTTAGCATAATTCACTCTCTATCCATGCTGTTGCAAATAGCAAGATTTCATTCTTTTTATGGCTGAGTAATATTCCAATGGTTGTGTGTGTGTATATATATATATATATACATATATATATATATATATTCCTTATCTATTCATCAGTCAAAGGGCACTTGGACTGTTTCCATAATTTTGCTCTTGTACATAATGCTGCTGTTAAACATCAGGGTGCATGTATCCCTCTGAATTAGTATTTTTGTATTCTAGTAAATACCTAGTAGTGTGATTGCTGGATTGTAGGATAGTTCTATTTTTGACTTTTTGGGTAACCTCCATACTGTTTTCCATAGTGCAGGAAACAACAAAACTAAAAGGCAATCTGCAGAATTGGAGAAGATATTTGCAAATGACATATCTGATAAAAGATTAGTATCCAAATCATATAAAGAACTTATAAAATTCCACACCCCCCCAAAAATGAATAACCCAATTGAAAAATGGGCAGAAGACATGAATAAACATTTTTCCAAAGAAGACACAAATGGCCAACAGACACATGAAAAGATGCTCAACATAACTGATGATAGAAATACAAATAAATCAAAACTACCTCATCACTAATGATGGAAATACAAATCGAAACTACCTCACACCTGTTACAATGGCTAAAATCCACAACATAAGAAACAACAGGTGTTGGTGAGAATATGGAAAAAGGGGAACTCTTGCACTGTTGATGGGAATACAAACTGGTACAGCTACTGTGGAAAACGGTATGAAGGTTCCTCAAAAAGTTAACAATAGATTATTTTTAAGCAGCACCAAAAAGACTTGAACACATCTAAAGAGGGTTTCACATCATCATTTGTTTTTCAATTAAACACCTACAGAGATTAGCTCTCTGCTGTCCTGAGAGGGAATTCATTAACACAGTAATGATTTATGATTTACTAGACAGCATCTAACTGACTCTCGTCCAGCAGCTGGAGATGCTTATCATACTACTGGTCACTCACACTAATGAAAAATGGATTCCTGACGACAGCCACATGCGCACTTGAATTTGGATAGCAACTGATATGTTTCAATCCTAGGGAGAAGAAATAGAGGTTGCACAAGTGAGGAGAGAGAGAGAGAGAGAGAGAGAACTACGTAATTAGTGTTATAGTAAGAATGAATTGGATTAAAAGTCCCATCGGTGGGCTTTGTGGACTTTGGCTTGGGCATTTGAGCAGAAAGAAATGTTTCATGGCTTTTATGTATGAATGTGTATATATAACTACATGCCTCAGAGCTTCTGTATGTATGGGGTCTAGGATACGCACAAGTATATGAATACGGTACACATCCCTACGTACATGGATATATAGCTGTGCATGTGTGTATGTATTATGTATGTATCTGTGTAAATATGTTTAATTTATGCATGAACATATGGTGTGTGTAGATAAGTATGGCTATATTTTGATTTTTTATCCTGTCTTTCATTCAAAGAGGAAGAAATCAAGGGAGCTCAGACAGGAAGAGAATGGGCTTCTACCCACTTCCAATTCATAACCAGACAGTCCTTTGCCATTTTAAATGGTTTAGTTTATTACTAATAGCAACCAAAAAATAAAGAGAAAAATTTAAAGTTGATAGTTTATCTCCTGCTGTCTGTGAACCTTCAAGAAAATCAAGTACATGATTTGAGAGAAATGTGCTGCCACTTAAACAAGCCCACAACCCTGCTTCATATTGCAACACATATTTGCAGAATAAAAAGCTCTTGAGCAACATTCCTTTATATTATTGATTAGAGTATATTTTTTAATTAAAGGCCAATAAACATACTGCTATGAGGACTTTGGAAAATAAAACACAACACCATAGTCACTGAGACACAGAATGTTAAATACTAGAGAATGAGGGACTCAGGCCACTCCTTGCCCATTGGTCCTGCTCAGCAGAATGCAAATCAAGATGCTTCCTAATCTAAGGCATTGCTCTTAATTTTACTTCTAGATGTGTGTGCCTTTGCAGCTCCAGATGCATTTGCAAAATTAAAAGCATAATTTATCTCCAAAAAGCAATATTCCATCAGCCTAGTGACTTAGTCCCGATGAAAAACTGAGTTCTACACAATGTTCATTTGCTGTTCTTAGGAACAGCAGTGGGGTAATAATCTCTAATATCCAGGATGGGTTAGGGAAATGTAAGTCAGTTCCTTTCCCTCCTTCAAACAAAGATAGGTAAGTGAAACCAGACTTGCCTCATCCCCTATCCTATATATGAACTGCCAGGAAAAATAATGAGGTCCCCGTTACCAGAAGACCCCAGGGACAGTTGTTTTTCCAGATACACCAGGTAGTGCCCTTTTAAGCTATGAGCACCAAAATGAGAATGAAAAGTCATAGATAAATTTTAATCTACATAGCATCAAAGAGAATCTATACTTGAAACCATGTACAGTTCTGAGGACTCCCAGGTACAGCATTAAAGTGATAAGCAGAGAATACTACATCCGAGGGAGATGTGGGTACAAATGCAAGATCAGAGCTGAGAGTAGAGACTATGGGGCAGTCAGTAGCTTGACACAAAAAATTCCAAGTTGCTAATACTTCCCGTTGCCTAAGTCTCTTCTGAATCCTCCTTATCATCACTCCAGAACCCTTGCAGTATGTGATGAAGTACTGCAGTCACTGAGATAGCATCGGGCGTATTTATATGAGTGTATGTGTTTGTTGCTTTATTTTACTATTTGAGAGTTATAAGGATTCTTAGCAATCCCTGAGGAGTTGTCCAATGTTTATAGCAGCAATGTCCACAACAGCCAAAGTATGGAAAGAGCCCAGATGTTTATTGACAGATGAATGGATAAAGAAGGTGTGCTGTGTGTGTGTGTGTGTGTGTGTGTGTGTGAATGAGATGGATTATCACTCAGCCATCAGAAAGAATGAAATCTTGCCATTTGCAATGATGTGGATGGAACCAGAGGGTATTATGCTAAGTGAAATAAGTCAAAGATAAATATATGATTTCACTCATAGGTGGGATTGAAGAAACACAACAGGATCATAGGGGAAGGGAAGGAAGAATAGACGGAAACACAGAAGGAGGCAGACCGTACAAGACTCTACTCTAGGAAACGAACTGAGGGGAGCTGGATGGGAGGTGGTGGGGGGATGGGGTAACTAACTAGGTGATGAGCATTAAGGAAGGAACGTGATGTAATGAGCACTGGCTGTTATATGGAAGTGACAAATCACTGAATTCCACCTCTGAAACTAATACTATACTATATATTAATTAAATATATTTTTAAAAAGTGAGCTGAGAAACAGCCAGGCTTGGAAGATTAAGTGGATTCATGTCTAGTCACCCTCTCTTGTGTACTTCATATTAAATAAGGAACCAATCTCATGGTGAAGAGCTATGAATTAAAGGGCACAATAGGCAAGTGATTATGCATTAGGGAATTATGGATGAAGGTTGACCTATTTTTTAACTCTAAAGTTTCTTAAGGCTGATACTTATACAGCATCAGTTGAGAATCAGTTCAGATGAAAGTGATCACAGCTGTTGTTGTAGGATAGTAGGATAATCTTCATTTAATATAAAAATAAGCCCCTTTTATTGATGTCAGTATATTACTTTAAAAAAAAATCAATGCTGATGTAGCACTCCCAGAGTTGAGGAACCAACTGGGAAACAAATTATTGAGATTATTTTATGAGTTTGGGCTTTTTAAAAAATTTATTATTCACTTTAGTTGCCTTTGTTTTAAAGTTGATATAAGACTGTTTCTTTTCTTAGCACCATGTACATTTCCATATTTCCCAAAGGTTCTGAAAACTAATAGACAACCAGGGACGATGCTTTTCGCTGCCAGCTTCTTATATGGGCAGCACATTTCCAGTACCAAAGAGTACCTACCTTGACTTTTTTTTAAAGATTTTATTTATTTGACAGAGAGAGAGAGAGAGAGAGAGAGAGAGAGAGAGAGAGAGAGAGAGAGAGAGAGAGAGAGTGCAAGCACAAGCAGGGGAGCAGGAGAGGGAGAAGCAGGCTCCCCACAGAGAGGAAGCCCGACACAGACCTCATCCCAAGACTCCAGGATCATGACCTGAGCTAAAGACAGATGTTTAATTGACTGAGCCACCCAGATGCTCCTACCTTGACTTACTTGAGAAGAATCACTTATAAAATCTTCAATTTGTGAAGGGATATCTTGCGTGCACTGATTAGGTGAATGCACTGAAGTCCATTTTTACGCTATGACAATTGGGTATTTTTTCTTAGAACATATCATCAGCATACTTACCCCGTCTCAAGACTTAAAGTGTACATACAGCTCAGACTTGGTTTCTGTCCTAAAGCCATAATGTTGAGTTATTTTATTTATTTGTTTGATTTTGTTTAAATCAATACTGGATACTGAATTCCTGGTTTGTCCCCCAACTTCCTTCAACTCACTTCAGTGCAGTATTTCAAAGGCAGGCTCTCTATGCACATGGGTTTCAGGGCTTCTATACCCACAGACTAAGCTAAGCATCATGAGCCAGACCTGAAACTTGAACGAGACTGAACTGGCAGATTCTGTAAGTCAGCAGGGCTGGAAGTCATGTCCAAGAAGGTCATCCAAAAGAGAAAGAAAGGCAGGCTGACAAGGTCCAGAGTCAGTGAGATGTAGCAGCAGGGAGATGTGCTGAAGCAAGGATGCTGGTGGGGAACTCAGGCAGAGAGTGGGATTAAAAAATCAGGTGACAGAGCAAGGTCAGCCTTGGCTGCAAATGTAAAGATATAATGTTGATCATTTCTTTAGCTATACGGGAGGGAAACCATGATCTAATGGTGTGTGTGTGTGTGTGAGAGAGAGAGAGAGAGAAAGAACTATCATGACTCTCGACTTAGGTGTCATGTGCTCCATAACCTTCAGTGGACAGGGTACATGGTCAGAAATTTTGACATAGGGCCCATAAGGACCTACCAATGGGTGTTCAATGTGGAATTTTTGATATAATAGATAAGACAGTGGTTGTTACTGTGGTTAAAACTTTGGGCACAGGAATAAGGCTTCTCTGTTTGGTTCAAATCTCGGCAGTGCTAGCTATTAATTGTATGAATGTGAGAATGTTATTTAGCTTTTATGGGCTTCAGTTCCTTCATAGCTAAAATAAGGGTCACATAAATTAGAATAGGATTAATTGTTATAATAAATCGACAGTGGTTCAAACATAGAGTATACTTTTTTGCTTTTGTGGGTTTTTTCCCCCTCATTTACACTGTACATCAAAAGTGTGTTGTTTCTATCATCTGACACCTTTCCTCCATATAGTGATTCAGCAAGGCAGGATCCCTATAGCTCATGGCCCCACCACCTGCTAGGACCTTATGATCATTTGTAACAACCCAGCTGAAGGGGAGAAAGAACATGAAAGAGATCGTCCTTCTCCTGAAAAGTCTTACTTTTACTTACATTCCATTGACAATAGCTAGTCCCATAACTTTACCTAGTAAAGGTATCGGGGGGAATGTGAAATCTGATTGAATCATTGCTTCCAAGGGATGGTTCTATTCCACATTATGCTGAATAATGGCTACCCAAAAATATCAAGCCCTAATCCCTGAAGCCTATCAATTTTACTTCATAAAGACAAGGAGACTTTGCACATGCTATTAAAAAAAGATTTTGACATGGGGAGTTTATCCTGGATTATCTGCTAGACCCTAAAGAGACAGCAGATGGAGTTTTGATATGAACAGAAAAGGAGGTGGCAATATAATCAAGAGGAAGAGATTGGAGTGCTGTGACCACAAGTCAAGAAATGCCAGCTATGAGGGATGAGTCTAAGGGCAGCCCGACACCTTCCCTGTGTTTCGGCTCACAATCTAGCGCTCTGCTTACAACACCACGCTGGCAAGCTCACAGACTGCATTACATACAAAGAGATCAGGACGCAGGCACTGTGATACTTTTCCCTCTGTATGGGACACATATAAACTTTTCTTGGAACTGCTTAGCAATTCATGTATCTATACTCAGGCACACCCAGACTTTCTTTATTTCAGACTCCACAAGGCGAGGGTAAGGGCCCTTCTGCTGCAGGAAGCAATGTGTAACCAGTGCTGCAGAATGGATCCGCTAACCATAAGCAACTAACATATAGGAAGGGCTGGATCTTCTGTGCTCTCTCCTCTTGAGCCTGGTGCACATCTTGTCATTTTTGCACAACCTCGAATCAAGTACTGGTCTTAGCCCTGGGTAGTACTTCCATGCCTTGGCTGACTTGTCTCATCCAGCAACATAGCCTAATAACCTAGTGAAACAACAGATGCCACCAGAATAAAAGAGGCAAGGAACGGAGTCTTCTGTTCCTATAGAGCCTCCAGAGTAAGCACAGCCCTGACCGACACCTTGATTTCCATTCAGTGAAACTGATTTAAGACTTCTGGCCTCCAGCACTGTGAGAATATAAATTTCCATCATTTTAACTCACTGATTGTGTGGTAATTTGTTATAGCAGCTGCAGGAAACACATACATACTCTATGCAAGAGGCGAGCATATTTGGTTGGACAGTGAGGCTATTTATGTCACAAAAAATGTTAATCTCTACCTCAGAGGATTAAATGAGAATTGATATAAATAATTTAGGAAAGTAAGATTTCAATTTGCAGGTAATTCATAAATAAACATCTAAAGTTTGAAACTGAATCAAATATAGGCAAGAGAGGCTCACCATACACTAACTTACATTCTTCTGTGCTTCTGTATAGAAGAGGAAAGGAGAGAATTAGTTCTGTAATTGGTCAATGCTCACGAGGGCCTGTAGCATATGGGCACACCATCAATAATGGTGGTGGAGGATGGGCGCGCTGTGAGAACTGCTGATCTAAATGGAATATGTGCAATCAGTATAAATTAAGTAAGCCATTGACTGGGAAAATGCTTTTTAAGTTCTAAAGTGTCACATTTCTTCTTCCTCTCCTTTTTCCTCTTCTTCTTCTTCCTTTAGCAACATATTGTTAGTGACTCCACGAAGATATACATAGCTTGGGGAGATGGGAGAAACGTACAGGCATTGCAGGAAGGGAGGGCAAGAGGTTAAAATTCCCTTCAGTTGCCTCTCTTCCTCATTCGTAATTCCTAAAATAGGAAACTAGAGAATAAGTTGAAAATGATATCCTCAGGTGAGGATCTGTATTACATGTACATTCGATTTATCTCTTCTTATCTTTTCACTATGGACACTCAAGACTTATTCAAATCATTAGATCTACTGTGCTCTCAGAAACCCCCTGGGAATGTTTACCTAAATATATATATATATTTTAAATCAGGCTAATTTTCTTTTGCAGGAGTGATGTTTGTATGTGATCAGTGACTGAAATTTGTGACATTTAGCAGGGAGACTTCAAGTCTTAGAGCACAATGATGTTTAGCTACTCCTTCTCTCTTTCATCTTCAAAGGATCTTCAGTTCTAAGTAAAAAAAAAAAACTATGTAATCTACTTAAAATCTGCCTAAATACAAATGCTAATACAAAAATATATGATCCATCTACCAGTAAATTTTGTTTTAGCTAGAGATTATGAGACTGTTGGCTTATTTTTAGGTTTTAAAGAACCTCCACCTACCCATATTTAATAACCAGAAATTTATACATTCAATTTACGATAGTAATCATATTACATGTACAACCTTAGCTGTAAATCCTTTACCATGAATCAGGTTCTAAGATAAACATTTGATATGCATTATCTCACTTCTTAATTCTACCAACATGTCATAGAGATAGCTGTAATTACCACTATTTTAGATATGGGGAAACAAATACCCAGAGAATTTAAGCGATTTGTCCAGGATCTGATAGCTGGAAATATCAGAGTCAATTATGAACTTCCTCATCTCAGAGCCCATGTTCTTAACCATAACAAAAGATGCATAGCAAGAACCAACATTCTAGATAATCTATGGCAAACCTTCTTATTTACCAAAAACAAACAAAACAAAACAAAACAACATGGTACACAGGGGTTATAGCATGTATTTAATGCTATGAACATTTTTAGAGTAAGTTCCCAAATAAGACCAGGATTTGAAAGTTCTACATGTTTTTAATTTTTTTTTTCACATAATACCTAATTTAATTCTACCTCCCAACATAATACATGTTTAAAAAAAAAAAAGGAAAGAAAGAAAGTGCTCACACCAATAACACATTCACTCACCCCTAGATATGGAGATCTTTTCCAGTAGAAATGTGAACTGCATTGATGCAGACATAAGTAAGTTCTTTGTACAAAAAGTGCACCATTATACAAAGAAAAAAAATTTAAGTAAAAATTAATCTTTTTATAAAAATATTTTATTTATTCATGAGAGACATAGGCAGAGGGAGAAGCAGGCTCCACGCAGGGAGCTAGATATGGGACTCGATCCTGGGTCTCCGAGATCACGCCCTGAGCTGAAGGCAGACGCTCAAACATTGAGTCACTCAGGCATCCCTAAAAATTAATCTTTATTGGTCCTAAAAAAGCCAACAACTGGGATGTCCTAAAGGCCTAGAACATCTTCACATGGCTGCAAATTGACTGCACTGTTATGTTTGTGAAGCTCCTGTCTCACAGCATTTTATCCTAGACAACCAAATAGGAATTGTGTTGTTCATGTCTCTTTGTTTCATTATTCTCAGGAAATCTCACAAGAAGAAAAGATCATAATTTGGTCAACACATCAGCAGTTATGTAAATCGACCTCTAACCCTCTCCCCTAAATAATTATACAATCTCTTCTCATTCATTCATTTATATATGGTAAACACCTATTGCAGATTATAATTTGGGAGATTCAATATTTCTCTTTTAAAGTATTCACAGTATATCAGAAAGACAGACTTGGACTTTTAAACCCAGGCTTCACTGCTTCCTTCCAGCATGATCCTGGACAAACTACTTAACCTCTTAGATTCTCAGTTACCTTATTGACTTGGGGAAATAGAACTATCCTTTACTAAGTGGATTCTCTGTGAATGATGATTATTGCAATCCTTATTGGAATTTCCTCAGATAGTAGGCTCTGGTAAAGTTAACTAACTCTTCTTTGTCTCAATTTCCTCATTTATTAAACCTACTGTATTTAGGGGGAAACTAAATGAGTTAATATGTGAAAATGGTGACTGGTACAGAGTGAACATTTATTAAGAGTTATTATAATTTGTTATTATTAAAAACCAAAGTTCACATGTATGCATGAATCATTCATTTCTTTATTTGAATTCAATTAGCTAACATATAGCACATCATTAGTTTCAGATGTAGCGTTCAATAATTCATCAGTTGTATATAATACCCAGTGCATCACTGATGTTTAAAATAAGGAGTACTTCATGAGGTCAGTCAAGAAAAATTTCTGAAAGGAAATTTGAACTGAACTGTCTGGAAATTTCCAAGTGGTGAGCTTTGCTTCAATATGTTAAGATTATATGGAACTAGAAAAGCCTGCTTGAATGTAGATGTGAATGATCACACAACAGGATGGAGTTAACAGCCACAATTCAGAAGCAATTTTTCCTGGGTTCATGCAATTTATATTCCTTTTTTCCCTTCTTTTCCATCTTGGAGTTTAGTAGGAGACAATCCCTCATGGGGTTCTAGTCAGCTGTCAACCCTGAAGTATGATTTTTTCCATTTAAGTTCTGAGTTATCGATGGGCCAAAAAATTTCTAAACTTTTTCAGCTTGAAAAAGGACTTTTTGGTCACTCTCTCATAATTCAGGGGAAAAAAAATTGTATAGAAGGTGCATGTGTATACGTGTGTGTATATGTGCACACTTACATGGAAGTTGTGTATGTATTTTCTGACATTTCTTTTTAATTTCACAAAAAAACATTCTTTTACATCATGTCACTGTTTATAAATTAGTCATTACATTGGTGTGCATGTACACAATGTGTATCTACTTTTATGTATAATTTAAATGTATGTGCTCTTTTTTCTAAGAGCTTTCTATGAATTTCAATATATTTACTTCTATTTCTGCCTAACAAAATGCCTTCCATGTAGAAGATAGTTAATAAATACTTGCTGACCACCAAGTCATGCAGAAGACTTCTTGGACACATGTTGCTTGAGATAGTGAAGAAAAAGAGACAGATGGACTTAGCAGGCACTGAATTCAAGTCAGAAACTTACTACCTCCCTGGCAACAAGTTACTGCTGCAGATAGAGGTGATAGATACAAATGTCTGAGTCCCAGTACTTCTGGATGGTAGGGCCAGGTGAGGTGGAGTTCTCATGATTTGTAGGACAAGCCTGAGGTAGGAGAGTAGAATTAGGGTGAACTTTTCTAATATACTATAATCTGTACTAGAAGTCAAAGAATGGCCAAAAAGGAGGTAAAAAAACAAACAAACAAACAAATATTAGGAGGGAGTTCCAAAAAAAGTATGAGTTACAGGGCAAGTCCAAACACTAAGAATTGTAACCTGGTAAAGCTGCTTCACTCTCTTTAGGATGTATGCATCTGTAAAACTAGGGGTTTACTTTGTAATATCCACCTTGAGCATGAGTTTCTCTACCCTTCTCACAGTAGAAGATGAAATAGTTTAATATGGAAGCTGTTTGTTGTTTTGGTTGTCTACTACTGCATCCCAAAACTGTATGGCTAAAAAATAACTGCAATTCTTTGGAATGACTGGAGTCAGCCAGGCAGTTCTTCTGCTCTGGGTAACGCTGGCTTGTGATACAGTTGTCTCAGTGATTCACTGGGTTCAAACTCAGATGTTTTATTCATGTGCCTGAAGTTTGGTGTTGGCTGTTGGCTGGGAGCTCAGCTGGGGCTGTCAACCAGAGTATTTGCATACAGCCAGCTGATCCTTATGGTTTGGGCTTAGATGGAGTGCCCAACATAAGTGTTAAAATTGTGAATGTAGGGGCGCCTGGGTGGTGTAGTCTGTTGAGTGTCTGACTTTTGGTTTCAACTCAGGTTGTGATCTCAGGGTCCTGAGATTGAGCCTTGCATCAGGCTCTGTGCTGAGCACAAAGTCTATGGAAGTTTCTCTCTCCCTCTGCCCCTCCCTTCCTCTCTCTCACTCTCTTTCTCTCTCAAATAAATAAATCTTTTAAAAAATTGTATATGTTCCTTTGTGTCAATTTATAATTCCCTTCATAAGCCAAAGTTTATGTTAACCCATTATCCAAAAATCTGAACCCAGAAATCATTCTGAGAGTGGCCCCTTCCTACCTCAGGTTGAAAATCAGAGAATACTGTGGAACAACACCATTAAGATTCTTAGAATTCTTCATTCCTAGCAGAAATGGTCTAAGATAAGGGATCTCTAAAGTATTAGAAGACTCATTGCCCATCAAGGATGAGCACTGGGTGTTATGCTATATGTTGGCAAATTGAACTCCAATTAAAAAAAAAAAAAAAAAAAGAAGAAGAAGAAGACTCACTGCCTGGCTGAAAGGTACTGCCTTACATATTTCTAAGACCCTAACAAAGCGTCTAAAAGATGCACCCTTGAGACATGACATTGGGACCACATGGTGCCTTAAGCTTGACCTTTGCCCTAAGGACATTTTTTCACTACTTTGGGAGTCTTTTTCTGAGAGTGACAAGGGGCAGGGTAGTGACAAGGTAGGGTAGGGGGATGGAATCACTTATTGTTGAACCTAGAAAGTGCTAGTTAAAAATGTTTCTCTAGATTCAATAATCCCTTCTGTAATTCATCTAAATCTGGACATTATTACATGTAGCTGAAAAAAATTAGTGGCCCCTTTAACATTATTCTGCCTGCAAATACTCAGCTAAATCCACAAGTTCATTAAGTTTACGTCCTACTTTATATGTTACCTTAGCTGATAGCATTGCCGAGTTTTCACTACTAATGACATGAATAATCATTTTCTCAGACTCAAATGCACATTTTCCCCTGCCCTTCGAATCTTCCTTAAGGGTTTCCTTGAAGCACTGTGACATTCTGACAAGCACTTAGTTCCAAAGCCAAAGCCAGATACTCACATATTTTTAAAATAGCATCGCACCTAAGTTTTGTTTTAGTTATCTGTTCCTGAATAACAAGCCACTCCAAAACTTACTGGCTTAAAACAAAAACAATATGATTATCTTTTATGATTATATGGATTGCCTGGGCTCAGCTGAATGGTTTTCTGTATCTGCTTCACGTGATGGTGACTGAGGTTATGGTCGGCTAGAAGCTTGATTTGACTAGAATTCTAATGATGGCTCACTCACAGTTGGCATTTGATACCGGCTGTTGATGATGAGTTCATTTGGGCTGTTGTGGCAACACATGGACACTCTGTGGCTTGGGCTTCTCAGACCATGGCAGCTGGGTTGCAGGAGAAAGCAGGCCAAGTAAAAGTGTTTTAAAATGTAAGAAGCAAACACTTCCTGCCCTCTTAAAAGGTATGCCTATAATCGGTATAGCGTCACTTCTTCCTCATTCTTGCAGCAAGTAATCATGGGGCAAGCACAATTACAATGCAAGGGACAATAAACTCCAATTCTCAAGGGAAGCATGAAAAATAATTTTGGCCATCTTTAATCCACCAGAGACATTATCCTGTTTCACAGGACAAAAATATTTCAGGCGTGCAGAGAAAATAACTGTTTCCATCACTTTTGATGAGTGTACTTAGGTTATATGTTGCTGACTGTAATTTGTTCTTCCTCACTTTTTGATTGTTATATCATCAAAGTGGGAAAATCTCTCTTACTGGAAAGAGATTATGCCTAATAAAACCCCATATCAGATGACGAGGGACTACTGTCTGAAGGTATTCTCTGATCATTCTCCCTTACAGTGTCCACATTGGATAAGAACGGCATTCTCCATTATTCACCATTGTCACTCCTGCAGCCAGCTTCCTTCATCTGCAGAGAGGAGATTGTATCTCAGATTCAGGATGTCTAGATGTTAGACCTGGCTCAGGTACTTTCTAGGTGACCTTGGGCAAATCCTCATCAATTTTCTCATTTATGATGTGTTGATAAAAATAAAACAAAACAATCCTTCATTATAACAAGATAACGAATTGTGCTTTGTAAAGTGTGTTACATTTTGTGTGAAGGATGACTACCCACTCGCTAGGAACCCTTCTGCTGAACCCTCTGGGGTTACAGCTTGTGCTTGCATGGCATGTTGCTCTGACTGGTTGAACTCAGCCAGCTGACACTGACTGTATCACTGAAAAAGAGGCCTCTGTCCACAGCCACTACATGTACCATTGCCTTTGGGAGAAGGCCATACACCAGTGGGGTCCCCATCTGCTTCAGGCAGCCAGCCAGCCAGCTCCAACCCATCAACCAACCATCTCTTAGCCCAGTTGGTCTCTTCATATTACACCCTAAACCCCAGTAATTTCAATCTGTTTTTTTTTTTTTTTTTGATTGCTTAGATACTTGGCCACAGGACACCAAATCCTGAGTTTGACTAATTTGAGTACTGGACACACCAGGTGCTCTGGACCTACCTAGGCATGTGGTTTGTATAGAGAGAACTGGGTTTTCCCTTGGGCTCTTTGGGAAGATAATGAAAGATCTTTGTAATATGTGTCATTATTGTTTGAAAGTCTTAATACCACCACAACTCCTGGAACCTGGGAAACAGAATAAACTTTACACACACAAAAAGTTACTCTTTTCCCAAGTTTAAAATGCCATCCTTTCATCCCACATTTTTCTTTCCCTAGCCTCATCACTTTGCTTGAAAGTATCTTTAAAAAAAAGTACACTTTGTAAATTGTAGACCAAGACAAAATTCCCGATTTGACCCAAGACGGTAAATCATCATTAGCTAGCAATATAGTTGAATGAATTATTAGTTAAGCAGTAGCTTTCTAGTAGAGTCCTGAAGGAACAGAATAGAAAATATGTGAGAATATCATAAAGGATGGGATAAAGAAACAGGACAGTTTTTACATCATTGACAGAACAAAACAGTTAAATACAAAGAAAGATAAGAACATTAGCCACTGGTTAAAAGTGGAAAATACAAGCCAGTGAAGCAAAATGCAGATGGGAATGGGCATTTATTCTAAACAGCTGTATGGAAGGGCTTCCACTAAGGAGATGTAGTACACAGGGTGAGCTATGTGACAGTACCTGAGAAATAGCAGTAGCCAAATGCTCCAGATTGTTCGTAGCTAATTGCTGGGTTTGCTAACATCTCTCATACTTTCCTCAGGCCATTGGATTGTAGTAGGTTACAAAAAAATAACCCACAATATTTTGGATTATCTTCCATTAAGAAGTGAAACTGATTTCCCTGCCCTTGTGACTGGCTTTAGCCAACAGTGTGCGGAGGACAAGATGGTGTGGCACTTAGAAGCCTAGGTTTTACAAAGTCTTATAGCTTTTGTTCCTGTTGCTCTTATAAGCTACTATCAATGTACAAATAAACCCAGGCCAACCTGCTGGAAATTGAGAAGGATGGAACCCAAGTGCCCCTGACATCCCCATCTGACAACCAGTCAAGGCCTGGGGACAAAGCTGCCTATGTAACCAGCACTCACCACAGATGCATGAGTGAACCAAGCCAGGAATAGCCGAAGAGCCACCAACTGGGTCTAGCCTAAATTGCCAAACCATAGACTCATGAGCTAATTAAGTGCATGCTGTTTTAAGGCACTAAGTTACAGAGTAGTTTATTATGCACCAACTGCTAACTGATTGATACAACAAAAACAAATCTCATTTTGAAGTTATTCATAATGTGTAGGGGTCATTTGATCTTCCTTCCAGGAAAAATGAGAGTTTTATTTTCAATTTCTGAGATGTGGGGGAATGTAGAGCAAAAGTTGAGTGTAGTCCTCCCAAAACTTGATGTGCCTAGGCTAAGCTCATTACTTGCTCAGGGCTTTGGTTTTGGGCACTCATACAAGAGGCTTTGAAAAAAGGATTAGAAGGAGGTGATGATTGGCAATGATGTTATCACCTTGTGCATGGAACATTCACATCTTGAAGTGCATAAGCCTTAACCCAAGGAAGTGAAAACAATGATGAGATGATTAGGTGTTGAGGCACTAGTGATAACATAACAATGGTAGTAGTTACAAAAATAATAAAATGAGCTTTCATTTTTGAGTGTGTTCTCTGGTTGGGGTACAATAAGGGCTTCCATAGCACACTCTCATTTTACCATCGCAGTAAAAATGCATCTTTGCATTGTTGATGAAGAAACTAGGTCTCTGAAAGTCAAAGTGATTTTTCCAGGGTCATAACAGTTGGAAATGGAAGAGTTAGGACTTGGATCCAACTTTCTAAGGCTCTCAAAATGTTGTCCTTAACTAGCTATTTACTCAACAAATAATAAATGAGTAGTACCTACAGTAAGTCAGGCACAAGACTCAATGTCTTTGACTTCATAATGTTTATATCTAATCAGGGGAAGTGAGAAATAACCAATAAGCAAATAAGTAATTTAAATAGTGATAAGTGCTTTGAAGAAAATAAAAATGATGATATGATAGACAAACTTTAATTTGGATGATTGTGGGTGCCACTGACATATCAAGGACAGGAAAGAATAGCCCTGAAATATCTGAGGGGAAAGGATTCTAGTAAAAGGTCATAGTACTACAGTAACACTGGACTTATTTGAGGGATAGAGGGTAGGGCTAGAACACAATAAGGAAAGCAAAGAATGAGTAAGACATGCTGAAAAGATAATCAGTCTCTTGATTTTTTAAGGGGTCTCATAATCTATTTACAGATGATGATGAACAGTTTAGATTTTACCCTAATTACAATGAAAACAACTGGAAGATTTTAAATAGGTAAGCTATGCAATGTGGTGTATATTTTGAAAAGATCTCATTGGCTTCTGTGTGGAGAATGAATTTTATGGGACAAGAGTGTAAACATTAAGACCAATAAGGAGAATTAAAATAGATCCCAAGAAATGATGATGGGTTAAGGCAATAATAGTGGAGATTTAAAAAAAAAAGTGAATTAATTTGCAATATTATGATAAATATTAAGTTGATAGAATGATGGGATCCTAAAGGGGAAAATCAAGAGTGACTTTTAGATTTTAGGGCCAGAGGGTCACACACTAAAGTGAGAAAACTAAGGTAAGAGCAAGTTGTGAATTGGGCAAAGGCTTAACATTTTTTTAAAATAATTCATGGTATTTCATATCCAAGGAAAATATTTAGAAAGATCTTTTATATGAGACTGTGGTGGCTAAAGTCAGTACTAGAGATAAAACGATGGTAGTTATCCACAAGCAGATATTGAAAGCCTTGGAACTGTACAACTGGACGAGCTCACTGAGCCAAGGAGTTCAAAGATGGCCAGATTGATCCATCAGCCATATCGAAAACTAGAGATCAGTCTGAGAAAGAGTGACCAACAAAGGTAACTGACAAAGACAAGGTAGCGAGGTAGGATGGAAACCAGGAGAATATGTTGTATAAGAATCTAAAGGAAAACAAAACAAAAAAAAACTCCTCACAAAAGAGAAACTGGCCAAGTGAATGGAATGGTTCTGAGAGTCTGAATAAGAGAAAGAGAGGTGACTATTTAATAGAGCAATTTGGGAATAACTGATAAACATAGCATTTCAGAAGTTTGTTGGTGATAAAGCCTAACTAGGAATGATTTAAGGAGGGAATGGAGGAGGAAATAAAGGGTTGATACTCTGCTCCCTGCCCTATGTTGGTAGGGAAAGAATATATTTTGGAGAATACGGTCTTTCACTAGCCATCCAACTTGAGTT
Source organism: Vulpes lagopus (assembly GCF_018345385.1). Taxonomy (NCBI): domain Eukaryota; kingdom Metazoa; phylum Chordata; class Mammalia; order Carnivora; family Canidae; genus Vulpes; species Vulpes lagopus. The sequence goes on from NC_054830.1 coordinate 60,947,471, forward strand.
GTCTTGGTTAGAAATATCATAGAGAAATGGATAAAAGAAATATATAATAGTAGTGTATCTTTGAAATCTAGAAATTAAAGTTATCCTCAAATTTTACCAAATCAATTTTATATAATTGCATCATAGACCAAGTTTCTACTCTAAACAATACACAAGTTTTAGAGAACTATCTAACTCTTGTTTCTGGAGGGGACCCACTGATGTGTAAGCAAGTACCTAGAATACAAATTAACCTCTAGGATAGGATAAGTGGCTTTTAACAGGAACAGTTTTATGGGCAAAGTCAATATTTACAAGACTGAAAAAGAAAAAGATAACTCATACTTGGATACATGAGAAAGAAGAGTGGAAGTATCATCCAGTAGAGCTAAAGCTTAAATTGGTAAGGATTAATGAGGTATCTTAAAGTCAACACACGGAAGATCTAGACCCTATGAAATTTATGGTGATGTAAATGTAGAGCCAGGAAAGAGTATTTAAAGAGAGTATTGCATTATTGGGATGTTCGAGAGGATTTGGAGGAGAGAGTGGAGGTGGGCAGACCTTTGGTAGGAGGCCACTGAAATAGATCAGATGAGAGATAATAATGAATAAACTAGGGCACCAGAAATAGGAATGGAGAATGGAGAGGACTTTCAGTGATTTTTTTTTAGGAGGAGCCCATTGCTGTGCCTCCCAGCAATCCGGCCCAGTGGGCAAGTCTATGGTGGGTTAGATTATCACTTTACAGTGCATGAATTAGTGATCTGGGGGTTACTGCTGGCTTCAATGGATGAATGGTGCAGAGGGGGTATACAGCTATACCGAGAGACAGATGTAGGGAAGAGCTCATTGAGAGTCCTCTGCCGTAGGCAAGTTGCAGCATGTGATTGGTTTACTCATGAGGACGCTCTTGGCACTCACTGAAGCCATCACAGAGGATTCTGCTTACCTTGGCCATCTGCTCCAGCCCAGAATATCCTCTCTTTTACCATCCAGATTCTCAGGATGTTTTCCCAAGCACTAACAGAAGGAGAACTAGGAAGGAGAAAAAAGAAGAGCTATCTCCTCCTCAAATTGTTCCCAGACTTCGTTCTTTATCGAGGGTGGTGGTGCATTCATGTACTCATAATTAGCAACACTTGCTTCCAGCATGTAAAAGGCATTGCCGTTCTGAACACACTGGGGTAAAACCCTAAGATACCAGTCTTCCTGGCTGGCCCTCCAAAGTCCATCTAAGAGCCTTTGTTAGGTTGTAGGGGAGTGCAGGGAGAAAACCATGGATCCATTATCCTCATTTTTCATGCTGGGAAACTGAAAGACAGATGAAGTGACTTGTACAAGGCCACTTAGATTTTCAGTGGCATAATGATGCCTAAAATCAAGTCAGGATCCTATGGTGATTTTTTCCCCCCAGAATGAATTCATTCTATCCAGAACTAAAGGCTATCTCTCTGCTTTCTTCTGATTTCTTGCCCATTGTATTAAGCATGCATTTTTATTTTGTTTTGATATCTGGGGCCTTACTGACCTTGGGTAAGCTGTTCCTCTCAGGGTCAGCCAAATGTCTTGTTAGAGGGTCAAAAACTCATTTATGACTGTGCCTTCTGTATGAAAACTTCAGAGCACCCCTGTCCCCATACACACATCCTCTAGCTGACTCCTATAACACTCCAATATCCCTCTGCCTTAATCCTCCCAATACAACTCTTTTACTACAGAGCCTACTGCAAGTATTCAAACTAGCCAACCCCGAGCCTGCCTACCCAGTGTCACCTGTTCTTTCCCATGGAAGTCACCACAAAGGCTCTCAATTGTGGTTTTCCCCCCACTGCCTCTACCTCCTGGCCAACCCTGATGCTTCCTCACGTGGCCTTGCATACTGTGCATACCCCCACCTCTTGGGAGCTGATAGTGACACATATCTTTTCAGTGATAGTCATCCCCTGATCTGTTGGTCTCATAATACCTGAATAACAAGAAAACCTGCATTTTCACATGCCCATGCCTCTATCTCTGCTCTTGTCTTTTGTCTATCCCAGCACAGTGTAAGCCCCTAAGAAGACGGAGAAGATCCTGTCCTAGTTGGTAACCTCTACCTGCCTAGCACAAAGGCTAAACACCTAGCACGTATATGCTGAAATCATGAATGCCGAAATCATGAATGTGAATCACCATGTAAGTGGTGATTAGAAATCTACTACATGCAAAAACTATTAGGCATGGTCACTGTTCTCAATGGACTCACTGTCAAGTCTTACTAGGAAAAATAAGACGTGCAGCAAGGTAACGGATATACAAATTTAGGATGTTTTATGTCAAAGGATCGGATAAGATTCATTCATATACATTTACCAGGAAATAAAGTTACCACCAGAAGGTGGACCTTAAGAAACAGAAGGTGAAGAATATACAGAGAAGAATATGGAACATTTCAGTTGGCAAGGATGACATAAAGTCATAAATATAGAGAAACAATAGAACATGTTTTTAATTTTTATTTATTTATGATAGTCACACACACACACACACACAGAGAGAGAGAGAGAGAGAGAGAGGCAGAGACATAGGCAGAGGGAGAAGCAGGCTCCATGCACCAGGAGCCCGACATGGGATTCGATCCTGGGTCTCCAGGATCGTGCCCTGGGCCAAAGGCAGGCGCTAAACCACTGTGCCACCCAGGGATCCCAACAATAGAACATTTAATTACTCTGTTATAAATATTTCAACTTCACATTTCCTTTAGGAAAATATCCAAATGCATTAGTATGACTTAGAAGACGTTCTTCTGCTTTCTTTACCTGAATAATTGTCCTTCCTTTACTCCTCTGAGAGGCCTCTCACATTCTCCACATCCAAACTTTTCCACCTTCTTCATCAGCCTTTCAGCCCCCATGTCTCTCAACCATAAAATTTACAATATTGCCTAATAATGTCCAACTGTCTATATTTCTCATTAGACCCCAAACTCCAGGAAGCACATGTGTGGGGGCAAGGGTCCTAGCCTTGCATTATTCATCGCTGAATCTACATGTTTACCACATAGTGAATATTCTGTTGAGTACTGAGTGATCAGCCGATTGGTGAAAAAGGAAGACGAGAATATTCCCAACATGGATAGAGCCAGGACAGTATGGATCATAAGGTGATCATATGATCTATCACTCTACCTGCGATACTCCAATATCCCTCTAAAAGGGAGTGCAATTACTAACTCTACTGCAATAATGGGAGTAAATGAGACTTTCCTGGTAAACCAGGATTTTAAATTACAACTTGTCTCAACTATTTGCTGCACTCAGCCTGGCTTAATGCAATATTCCATGGGAGACAAAGGAGGCGTGCTTAAAGATAACTTTTCACACCTCGATCATTGATGCTTCCTCCACTCTCTTCATCATCTACCCTGTGAAAGGTTTGGAAGACTTCAACCTGGAATAGATAAAGTTGCCAGAGAGTCTAGATGAAGTGAAATGAATAATATTGAAATCACCAACAAAACAAAAAGGCAACCTAATGAATGGGAGAAGACATTACAAATGATATATCCAATAAGGGGCTAATGCCTAAAATGTATAAAGAACTCAAACAACTCAACACCAACATACACACACACCAATACAATGGGCCAAGGACCTGAATAGGCATTTTTCCAAAGAAGACATGCAGATGGCCAACAGACACATGGAAATATATTTAATATCATTGATCATCAGGGAAATGCAAATCAAAACCACAACGGGATACCACTTCACACCTGTCAGAGTGGCTAGTATCAAAAATGACAAGAAATAACAAGGGTTGACAAGGCTGTGGAAAAAGAGGAGCCATTATATAGTGTTGGTGGGAATTTAAATTGGTGCAGCCACAATGGAAAGTGGTATGGAGGTTCCTCAAAACGCTAAAAAAGAACTCCCTACGATCCAGCAATCACAGTACTGGGTTTTTGGGTATTTCTCCCCAAAATAGAAGAATGCTAATTCAAAGGGCTACATGCACCCCTATGTTTATAGCAGCATTATTTACAATAGCAAAGACATGGAAACAGCCCAAGTGTCCATTGATTAATGAATGGATACACATCTATATATATATATATATATGTGTGTGTACACACACACACACACTGGAATATTATTCAGCCATAAAAAGAATTAAATCTTGCCATTTGTAACAACATCTATGGACCGCCACCCACCCATGCACCCCCAACCTCCAGCTTCTAGACAGGACAGTAATGGTGTGCCATTCTGGCTCAGAAGTTCTCACAGGACTCGTTGGAGCTTTTGTTGCCAATACCCGGCAATTTGACTTCTCTTTCTTCCCAATCCTGCTTCCCTCATCCCTCTTCGATATTCTCAGCAGAACTCCCAGCAAGTCTCATACATGCCAATCTCAAAGTCTGGGTCAATTTCAACCTGACCTAGTAGAGGGAGACGAAAAGAAAAATCCCAGTTCACAGAAATTGTCAAAGCTAGAGTCAACATCTGAACCCATTCTATAAATCATTATGCTACACGGACTCTTGAGCACTCCTGATTAGTCACTTAAGCATCTCAAATGGAGATTTGGGAAAATGAGTATGTCTGTTTCCCCTGAAATCTGAGATCAATTTTGGCATCATATTATTTGCACAAAGAAGAAATGGAAGAATTTTTCACTTTCTTATTGGAGTCAGGATACACAATAAACTTGTGACTGATTTCTTGCAATGTTATCAATTCAAATAATTTTGAAAGTTGGACAAGAAATAATAGGTCTTCTAGGCTCACTCACTTTTTAATCTCAAACTGCATCGCCAATGTCACTGCTTGAATGCCTGCATTAATAGAAAACTCAAGTACTGAGGTTACCGTGGGCCAAAAACTGGTCCATGTTCCAGGTCAGTGACAGCAGAATGCCAGGGGCAAATTAGGTGTTCAATAAATATCTGTTAAATATATGAATTATTAAGCATCACTCAAGACTTTCTGAATAGAAATCTCCAATGTAAAGTGTCAAGTATATATTTTAACAAGTCCTTCTGGATGATTCTAATGCAGAATCAGGTTTAGCAGCATCACTGACATCATTAGATTAATTTATTGTGGTAAAATATATGCATCACATTTACCATTTAACCATTTTAATTAAAAAAAATTATTGTGAATGGGTGTCTGTGTGGGGCAGTCAGTTAAGCAACAGACTCTTGGTTTTGGCTCATAGTGTGATCTTGGGGTTAAGGGATTGAGCCCTGTTGGGCTCTGCACTCATCATGGAGTCTGCATGAGACCCTCTCTCTATCTCCCTCTGCCCTACCCCACCTCATCGAATAAATAGATCTTTTAAAAAATATTGTGGTAAAATATAAAATTTTTAACCATTTAAAAATGTACAATTCAGTAGCATTAAGTACATTCCCAATGTCACAGAGCCATCATCATTGTCTGGTTCCAGAGTTTGTCATCACCCCAAAAGGAAAGTCGGACCCATTAAGCAGTCACTACCAGTTCCCTTGCTGCCATCAACTCTGAGTTCTTTCCTGCATTGATCTATTCAAGCCAGTTCATCTCTTGGTAATGTTTATATTTCTTGTTTGTCTCCTGGGCCTAACTTTATCAGAATAAGCTTACCCATACAGTAGGATTTGGAGACTACACATATGATGATTTTCCCCCTCCTGATCTATTTGTCTAAATCCTCTTTAAATTGTGCAGAGCTATCTCCTTCCTGGAGTCTGACATTATACTTCTTTAATTTAGCTTTAAATTGTTTTAGTTTTGAGAGAGGCTATTTTATACTTCTGATACACATTGAACTTGACAACTAATTTTTCATATGTGCTACTGGTAAGTCTCATTTCCTTATGTGTAAAGATGTTTCAGGAATCTAAATTCAGGACTTTACATTCATCCTTTTAAAATTTGTTTAAAGCACTTTTTTTTTCAACTTACTGAGATATTTTGAGACCTGACTTTACAATTTAATTATTAGCCTGATTCAAGGGAGTTTCAACTGTCATTATCAGGTTGTATCTTTCAAGACCTCTGACAAAATTAAAGAATGTATACAATGTGCTAAATTTTATGAGTCTTGGGATGATTTAGACAATGCTTTAAACCATCCAAGTTCTACTCAATAATTCACAATATTTACTTATAACCTAACCTATGCCAAGCAGAGCAATTGTATATTCTGTAATACTATTGCAGATCAGGAAAAGGCAGTCCCTTTCTGTCTTAATCCGTGGAATACACTGAACTTCTACACTGGCCATCCAAAGATGTCCTGTCCCACCCTAATCCCTGGAACCTGAGATTGTGAGAACATATTACTCCCATAATTATGTTATGTGATACGGCACAATTGACCTTAAAGTAGGGAGGGTCTACTGGGTTATCTAGGTAGGCCCGCTGTAATCATATAAATCCCTCAAAGCCAAGATCTTGCTTCTGGTGGTAGCAGAAGAGGAGTCAAAGAGATCTGAAATGCGAGAAGGACTCAGTGTGTGGTTGCTGGTTTGGATACAGGAGAGGGACTATGTGAGAAGGAATATGGGCAGCTCTGAGGAGCAGAAAGTAGACCCTGGCTGACAGCCAGCAAGGAAATAGAGGAAATTCCTCTAGTCCAACCAGCTCAAGGAAATGAATTCTTCAAGTGACCTGAATGAACTTAAAGGAAGAATCGTCCCCGGGGCTTCCAGACAAAAGCAGAGTCCAACATCTTGACTTTAGTCTTGTCAGAGCTGCAGTAGGGAGCCCAGCCAAGCCACCCTGACTTCTGATGAAGAGAAACTGTGCAGTAAATGGTGTTATTCTAAGCCTCTACGTTTGTGATTATTTGCTACGAGCAATAGAAAACTAATATAGTCAGAGTTTAGTCAGGAAACAACGCTGGGCTTTACAAATTGAAGGGACTTAATTTAGTCAAGCAGACAAACAAATAAACAAACAAAATGGCTAAGATGCCAAATAATGGAGTCCAAATCAATCTATGGATTCTAAGAACAGGAAGCCACTATCACCTCTTGTTCTGGAGGTGAAGTTGCCAGAGACAGAGTTGGAAGGCTATTAGGATCAGGCCAGTGGGAGCTGGAGCCACAGAGGAGATGAAGACATTTTGAGAGACACTCAAGGAGGGGGGGCTGTCACTCAAGTAACTCCTTCTTCTGCCCTCCAATTGTCCATTTATTCTTCTCATTGGATAATCTACCAAGGGACACTATTTTCTATGATATACAGAAAATATCATAATGTTCCATGTGATTCAGAACAAAGAAAGGGAAGGATAAGACATGGATTTGAGAGCAAGGGTCAAAAAATCAGCACGGAATTTCCAGTATAGTGTTTATAGCTTAGCCAAATAGATAAGAGATAATTTAGGAGCCATTCGGTATGTGTCTTACTATTTGCAAAGTGTCAGGAGCTTTCCATGCACCTCTCATGCAATCCTGTCAACAATTCTGAGTTAGGCAAGCTCGGTTCTTCATCCACTGCCTGTATCCCCACTCCTGCCATAGGGTAGTTGTAACAATGTGGCCCGCTCCAGACCTCAGCTTGAAGAAGTCTCCTATGTTTTCCATGATCTCTTCTGTCTCTGGCACCCCAAGGAATAAATGGGTCCCAGTTAACCTGCAGATCCAAGGGAGATGAGAAGTGGAGCAGAGCAACCGAAGCCAATGAGGAGCAGAGCTGCCGACACTGCTGCAGCCTGAGAGCTCCCTGGCTGAGTCCAGCCTCCATCAACCAGACCCCTGTGATCATGAGAACAAGTATTTTGTTTTAAGCCATTGAATTTCAGGTTGGTCCTCTATGCAAAGCTACCGTGGCAAAAGTAAATGCCTACAAGTCTTGAGAATTAGCTGGTAGGGGCCTGGAGTGCAGATGGATAAGAAATTCACATTCCATCACCAGGGTTTGCAAGCAGCAGAGATGGCATTCAAAGGTAGTTGCTGAACCACATATCCCATGCTCCTGACCAGGAATTGCACTAATTACAATAAATTTTGAGTTTTAGCTTAAGTTTGGGGAATAAAAGCAGGGGTTGGTGATCACTTTGAGATTCATCATTCAGATCCCACCTCTTTTTATATGGAATTCGTGTCAAAGCGACTCTTCTTTTCTTAAGGAATGAGATAACGCCAGGAGAACCTAGCTCCCACGGAGGAGAAACAAACACAGTCCCAGCAGCTGCCTGCCTGAGACCATGTCATCCATCGTCCCCCAAGCTGCTCAAAGACAGTGATGCAGTGTTCCAAGCTGCCTCTGAAATAGGCGAGCAGCTGGGCTGGAGGATGAAGCTGGTGATTTAAGGTGGTGTCTATGCCATTCCATGCTGCCACTCTGCCCTCAGAGGAATTCACACAAGTGAGGAGTAGATGAGCTTTCAAGGGAGGTGGTCAGGCCAGTGGTGCTGAAGCACAGGGAGATTTATGGCAGCATTTCCAAATGGCTGCCAGCAAATCGGGTAAGCTTCAAAAGCCTGGAACGTCTTTTCCCTTGCTCTACTCCATTCACACTGCCACCATCTGAGTTGTGATTCCCAAGACCTCAGGCCTGGGTTATAGCAATGAGAACCCTGTCATCCAGGCTGTAATCTCCTCATTCTTCATTCAATGACTCATACCCCTTACCCCTTTCTCCCCATATCACTCATCCTAATAAAAGAGTCATGGTTCAAAAAGTACAAGATCAGAAATCAGAGAAGTGGATTTGGATCCCAAATAACATCATTGCATAATTGTTAGTGATAGTAAATAACTGCTAGCTATTAGCATTATGACCATTATTATGGCTAATAGTTGATATATGTATATATACTTTCTCACACAACAAGCCTCTGAGGTACTATGGACCATGATTCCCACATCAGCAACTTGCCCAAGATCCTACAGGTAATGAGTGGTGCAACTAGCCTCGAACCCAAGAATTTGAGGCTTTTGGAACCACTCTACCAAACTGTTTAGATGCCCCACTTTCTAGCTGTAAGCATTGGACTACAAACCCACTTTCTTTTAGACTCATTTTCCTTATCTAAAAGAAAAAAAAAACACAATGCTTAGTCTGGACACATTTAGTTACAAGTGATAGAAAACCCAATAGACAATGGTTAAGAAAAAAGTGAAAATAATGATTTATGTAGCTGACAGATTGTTGCAGATCAGAGACTCAGGCAGTATCATGTCTCAACACTGTTCTTCTCCAAGTTGGGCCTCAGTCTAGATAGGGTCCCTCTACATGGGGTTCATGGCAGCTACAGGCCTTACAACCTAATGACCAGAGGAGCTCCAGTGACAGGAAAGCACCCCCCCCCCCCCCGCCCCGCCAACAGTTTTGATAGCCATCCTGAGATAGGCTGATCCCAAACCAGTACAACTGACCTCAATCACAGTAGCACAGAGGACAGAATATGCTGATTGATGTGACTAGGTTACACTTTAACCCATAGAGAAGTGGGTAGGTGAAGCACCCAAACTGCGTTGATTCATTATGGAGAACAGACCATTTTTAAGAAGTCCGCATGTTGCCGCTAGACGTTGAAGGAGCCTGGAATATTGTAAACAGTTACTCATGTACACTCACATTATGGATGTGATTCTTCCCTTCCTCACAACATCCCCAAGAGTAAGGTGGGTGGATATTATTATTAGAACCATGCTATATATAAGGAAATTATGGCTTGGAGAAGGTGAAGAATTTTCAACTGCTAAGTTACAAAGTCAGGAATCACACTCAAATATACCAACTACAGATTCTGCACACTTATTTTAGAACTACAACACGTCACCGACATAAGTGACAATCACTTTCTTAAATAACAGCTTCCTAGGACTTAAACCAGTCCTGGTGAGTATACATAGAATTATCTTCTTGCAGCCCATACCCTAAAGGACTTATCAGAAATACACCATGCTGGAGGACTTAAAGGTAAGAGTTGCCACTATCATACTGGATTCCTTACCTTCTCATACTCCCTTCCCAAGTGGAACACTGGGTAGTTTGAAAAGTCTAAGGCCAAAATAAAAAAAAAAATTGGCCCTTCCCAGTCTATCTTAACAGTTCAGCAGAGCAGAGGTGATGGCAGCCCAGGAGACTTGCCAACAGACACATTTTGCTTGGTGAGCATAAATTCCTGGCTCACGTTTTGCTGTCTTTATAGGTGTGTTGTAAGGAGGCACTACAGGAAGCAGAAGCTGAACCGGACCATGGTCACCGTGAAGCAGCAGCTGTGCAAGTGAGGCTCAAAAGCAAAATCCAGGTGAGAAATCACCCAGCAGAGAGACAGTGGACAGAGCAATCTGCAAGTGGTAGCCTGAAGAGGAATCTCACGTTGCCTGCACATCCCCTTACGTAAGCTCTGCCGGACTCTTCTGCAATCACTTAATACAGTGTTGAAGAAGTATGTTCATTGAAACGTGAAGGTGCTCAGATATAGGGAAAAATCGGCAGCATACAAAGCAATTCACATCTGCTAGCTCCTCAATCCCCAATCACTTCACATGGTAGGTGCTGTGATTCTCATCTTGAAGATGAGAAAACCAAGTTTAGACGTGCCATACAGGCAGCCAAATGTTTTAATCACCTGGTGTATAAGAGCCCAGACTGACTCAGTGTGCTATGAAGTCCTTTAAGCATCCAGAGAAAGGTCATGAAACCCACGCCCCAAGATAGTAAAACCTGCTATCTCTGAGGAGGTGGTATTCTGAAAGTGTCTTTTCCATGTTTTATCTCTCCTTTTCTTATTTGGAATTTTCTTTTTTGTTATAGTGATAATAATAAACATACATCACTATAGTAACTCAAGTCATTATTATGTCAAATAAAATGTATTTAATTTCTGTTAAGACATATTAAAATACTTAACCATACACCTAGCATATATCTCTTTAGTAAATCAAAAATCTCATTGTAAATCAGATAAAAATGACTTAATTTTGGGGGAGCTTGGGTGGCACAGTTGGTTAAGTAGCTCACTCTTGGTTTAAGTTCAGGTCATGATGGTTGTGAGATCAAGCCCTTCATCGGGCTCTGTGTTCAGTGTGGAGTCTGCTTAAGACTCTTTCTCCCCCTGCCCCTCCTCTCCTCTCTCAAAATAAATAAATAAATCTTTTAAAAAATTACTTCTTTTCATTAAAAAAAATTAAACTTTAAAAAACCATATACCTAGCAATTTCCTATGTCCTATCGGTACAGTATGTGGGATACAGACTCTTTCCTTGCAAAGAGATCAACATCTTAGGCCAACAAGATATATGACCTTTACGAAGGTCATACAAGCAAGTACTAACATTGTGTTATGGGAATCTAGCTGATGGAGTGATTGTTGGAGTGACTGTTGGGTGAATTTCTTTGTAGCATTGGTAATTACTAATATTTATAGAAAACTGTCTATTATCTCACTTGATTCTGAAAGTAATGTAAAATGTTTAGGCAAAATATGAAGACCTGCTAATTTACTGATGGGGACAGCAAGCCTCGGAGAAGCTGATTGACTTCCGGGGTGAGACACCTAATACAAGTAGAAGGTGGTTCTGAACCCAGGAAGGCTGATTTCCGAGCTCTACTGCTCTTTTTACCATAGAATGTGGCCTCTTATGCAGCATGTTATGATTCTGAAAATGTTTCACATTTACCTTATATTTTTACTAAGGCAATTAATTTAACTAGTTTATGTAGAATATTTACTATATACCAAGAAATTTGCTGGGTTCTGGGGATACAGAAGTGAATAAAACCCACGCAGAAATTATTTTTAGGGAATTAAACATTGAAAGCATTAAAAAAAAAACACCCCATAACTACAGAGGGAAAAGTATTAGATAGTTTTTCCATCTCTCATTTAGTTCTTTTATAACTCTATATTTCTATTAATATTAAATTAAGTACATTCTATTTGCTTATAAACATCATAAACTTTTCCCCAATCCCCACCCTCATTTTGTCTAAATATATTAATAATCTACTTTTATTTCTTTTTAATATACCATAGAAGCACAATCATAGAATATTAGATCTGGAAGGGCATGAAAAGGAATACAGAGTAGATACTCGAGTATTTTTGTTCAATTAATAAGCAACTGAATGAATGAAGGGAGTTGATGCTCCTATTCAAAAGATGTGATGAGAAGAATGAATATATTCTATTGAATTGTGGATACAAAATCTCCTGTAGAAGTACAAATCAGCTATATTCTATCTACGCCCTCTTGTCCTTGAAGGCGTTTAATATCAAGAAAAGAAAGCATGTTTAAAATTGGTGAAATCTGAATTTCTTTCCCTGTTTTTGAAATTATAAAAGTCATATATGGTATTTGTTAAAGAGAAAGATTAATCATAAGTATGTAAAATTTTTACATGCAAGTTATTTTTCACCCCATCTTGATCTCATATGCATTACTGGCTTTTGAAAATGAGACACCAATGTTTTTCTATGCATCAATTATAATTTTTGCATTATATAATTTAGTATATTTCTATAATTATAGTCATAGCTATAAATCCTATATGCAGAAACTGCATGATACTATACATACTACACTACGAATAGCTTGCTTACTTAATCTAAAAAATACATTTTTTTTTTAATTTTTAACAACACATTGTGTTAGTTTTTTCTTTTCTTTCTTTCTTTTTTTTTTTTTTTGTATTGTGTTAGTCTTAAGTGATGTAATGGTTGAGGGCATGGGTTCTGCATTCAGGAAGATGCAAGCTTGATCTCATACTACCTATAGCCTCATGCACAACTGGTTTACCTTAAGAGCTTGTTTCCTCTGGAGTTAATAGCAATGATAAATGTAGCTTTGTACTAATGTGATATCGAGTACGCTGTAGTCACTGTAAACTGCATAAAGGATGTAGCACAGTACTTGGCATTTAGGAACTGTGTGTTTGTTCACTCTAATAATTAATATCCTTATTTGAACAATAAAATATACTAGAGGATGGAAGTACTGGGATGAATAACATTCCCTCAAAATAGTGTCCGCCCAAAATATTAGAATCTGATCTTTTTGGAAATTAATTTTGCAGGTGTAATTAGTTAAGATAAAGTCATATTTGATAAAGTCTATTTCAATGACTGGTGTTCTATTAGGAACAGGGAAATTTGGAAACAGAGACACACTGACAGAAAACATCAGTCAGACACAGAGACTTGAGGGATGCATTTGCAAGCCACGCACTGCCACCAACCACCACAAGCTGGAGAAGACAACTAAGGAGTCTCCCCTAGAGCCTTCAGAGAGAGCATGGCCCTGCCAACCTCTTGATCTTGGGTTTCCAGCCTCCAGAACCATGAGCCAATACATTGCTATCATATTAAGCCTAGTTTCCAGAAATTTGTTCCCACTGTCTTAGGAAACTAACACAGCGGACATATTTTTTCTCATCCATTTAAAATTGATTTATATTTAGAGTGTGTTGTTATTGTTTTTGCTTTTTGTTATATCCAATGTTGCAGATATTTCTGTGAGAGATTCCAGAAATATATTTCTTGAGCCAAGAATGTATACATTTAAATTTGGGTACCTACTGCCAAATTGCCCTATGTTATATAAAATGATGCTCTCATATTGCTGAATGAACGTACCTTTACTGTAAATTCTCACTAACAATGGATAGTACCAATTTTTGCATGAAAACTTTACAGTAATTCACCACTTATTGCAACTTATATGTGGCTTCATTTCTCAACCTACCTTGTTAAGATAGTAAGAGTATTTAGGTAAGTTGTGAGAATAAAATGTGTGAAATACTTAGAAGAGTACCTGACATGTAAAGAACAGCTTAACAAATGCTGTATTAATAATAATTATTATTATTATCATTATTATTGAAGTCTTCAAGAAAAATAACCTTCAGCTCAGAAACCAAAGTACCTTCCATTTAAGAATCATTACAGGAACACCTGGGTGGTGCTGTGAGTTAAGCATCTGACTCTTGGTTTTGACTCAGGTCGTGATCTCAGGCTTCAGTTTCTCTCTCCTCCTGCCCGTCTAACCTGAGCACTAGCATGGGCACTCTATCAAAAATAATCATCGTCATCATCATCATCTTAAAAAAATAAAATAAAAGAACCACTACAAATTACTGGTGGTCATGAACAATTCTCATTCCAGCTGATCCTGTCTATTTTTTTTATCAGTTATACTTTTCTTAATATTGGTCAAGCACAAAAGATAAGAGTAAAGAAACTACAAGAGATTTAACTTGTCTTTCTTAGCTTCCTCTATGACCAAGCACCTGGTTTTTCTTCTTTTTCTTTCTTTATTTTTTCTTTATTCCTCTCTACCTTCCTTTCCTATCCTTCTTCCTTCTCTCTTTTCTTTTCCTCCTCCCTTCTCTTTTTCATCTACTTTCCATTCTTTCAAATAATTAACTGAATTTCAGAGAGGCAGTGTTGTGTTTTGGGTAAATGTGCCTCCTCAAAGATATACACTGGACATAGAGTTATAAAAACTGATTAACATTCAATCTCTGCCATTAGTAAGCACATTTAATTGGGACAAGTCATTTAATTGCTCTGGGTGGTAGTTTCATTAGTTATTCATCCATTTATTTCACAAATATTTCTTGAAAACCTCCTGTGTGCTGATAGGTGAAGACGCAATAGTGAACAAGAGGGATATAGCAATTGCTCCCCTGGGACTTTAATTTTATTGCAAGAGAGATATTAAAATCTAAAATTCCATGATTTCTTTATTGTTGTGATAAATCTACACTAGGGAAGTAAAAAAAAAAAAAAGGCATGCATCAGGGACATTTATCTCAAGCTGGAAAGTCAGGGATCACTTTTCTAAGGAAGTGACATTGAATCTGACATTCTAAATATGATTTAGAGTCCTCTAGAAAAAAAAATGGTAGAAAAGGAGAAGTTGTAAGCATCTGAAGGCTGGAGGCTAGAAGGAGGACAGTCCATAACTGCAAATCTGAAAGAAGTCTATGTAGTTAGAAGACAGAGAAGACAGTGATATGAGGGTGGTTGGGTAGGCAAGGGCTAGAGTATGCACAGTTAACAGGATAGGTTAGCAATCTAACTGCAGTGTGCAAAGTAGAGAAGTACACATCCATCCATTACATGCCATGGTTTGTGAGTGATTTTTATGACTGTGATACCGGATTAACAGTAACATCATCTAAAATCATCCCACAAGCTGGTTATGCTTTTAGAATTTCCCATTGTAATTATGGATGGTGGGGTCCGTTTGGAAGGAGGGAGGCCATTAAGAAAACCATTCCAACAGTTGAGGAATGAAGTGATAGAAACTTAGAGTGGATATTTACATTGATCATGGAAAGGAGCAGATGAGTCATGTGCGAGATAAATTAAGGAATGATCGACTTTCATAATGAAAAGCAAGACATCAAGACCATGTGGTTTCCACGTGATGATGAAGTCGACTCACTATCTGGTTGGTGAGAGCACTTTGTTAATAAAGATTCTGAAGCCACATCTTGGGAAGGGAAGTATCCTGACCAATTAGTGATGGCTACCATGGGCACAGGAAAGAAGAGTGGTAGCAGGGATTCCCCAAACATGTTCTGCCTGTCAAACACTTGTTTTACAGGCTAATAATTGAGACCAGAGAGACCAAATGAATTTTGAGATTTCCATTTTCACAGTTTGTACGAACGCTGTGACTAGTAGTCTTGTCCTTCTTCAGTTTCATATGCTCCCTTTGTATAGTTGACTTTGCTGGACTACAGTGATCCTAGAGCAATCATTCCCTTCATTCATCCTTCTACAGCTCTATTCTAAGATGTATGAGTCAGATGACCTGCTACCTTACAACAGAGCTAAAAGTTACAAAATAATGTGACATGCTTTATCTGAAATAACTATAAAATACGTAATCAAATAATAAATTTAAATTATCTTCTAAAAAGATGCTCGGCTTAGTTAATATTTCCCATATAAGTAAGCATTAACTATTGCTTTTAAGCATTATTTTATACCAAATTTATTAAAGGCCCTGATTTTCACCAGCTTCTTTCCACTGGAAGGCTTTCATGAGAAGAGAGGGACGGTTAGGTTGGGATTTCTCTTTCTCTGGGAGATATAGACCCAGATTGAGAGGCTGTAGAGGAAAGAACTAGAAGAGTAGAAATAATGTTGTGTAGGAAAAAAGTATGAGAGTGATATTAGATATAAAAAAAGATGTGTATGAATTAGAAACATATTTTGGTAGCAGAATAAAGATGCATTACAGAATTGGACCTACGTTAGCTTATTTCTAAGAGCGCCTTTTCAGACATTCATATTTTTCCCCCATCACAGAGGGGAAAATTTTGATAATAATGCCTAATTCACAATGTCATTCTAAGACATATCAAAAGAGTATGTGGAAATAACCGGCTATCCTAGAGACCGCAGAATGGTTTTCTGTCAAATAAGTTCACTAGAATTATGGGCTTGATTTTCTAGAAAACAGTTCTCAGCCCCAGGCTCACCTCTTTCCTTTTCCTCTGATATAGGCCCAACACTATTCTCTGCTACAGTCCTTTTGTCTTGTAACAGATCCACTTAGAGCCTCAACTGAGAACAAGTGATACAAGGGAGGCAGAGATTAGGTTCATTAGAATTTCAAGATACTTTGATAGACCACGTATGTCAATTTGCCCAGGACAATCTTGTTTTCATCTTTTAGTATCATTACAGTCTCCCCCCACTTTACTCACAAAGCGTGGATAATAAATTATATGACCAGCTTGCCCTTTGAACTTTTGTATCTCACTCAGTGTTCTCTTCCTGTTCTGATGTTTCTCTCTCCCTGTTACCTTTTTTGACCATGCACTTCAATCTCACTGTATTAATAACTTCCTTTACTCTTTCAAGGCTTCCATTCACTCTTGGGTTTTCTTTTCCTTTCTTCTTATCATTCCCTTCACCTTCCTCCTAAAAGCTATACCCATCGCTTGTTCTCCATTCTCTCTGAATCTCTTTTTCCTTCCTCAACCTCTTCATCTGCATCCTTCCCTCTGCCTCTTCACCTCTGTCTCCCTCCTACATACTCTCCTTCCTGCTCCTTATCTCCATCTCTGCCCAGTTCCACTGTTTCCTTCTGTACCACATACGGTAGAATCTGAGAGAAGCGTCTCTATGAGGGGGTCAGTTTCTCAGTTTACCTTTGCTTTTCCAGATATGGGCCCAGGCAGACAGGTGGACTCCTACGAGGATGAGTAATGACAAGGAAATGATGTATTTGTCACAGCTTGCTAGTGACAGAGGGAAGTTTAAAATAGGATTTGAAAAACAAGAATGGCCCAAACCTGGAATAGATGGCCTCAAAGCACAGATGATTTAAAATTTTTATTTTATTTGCCAAAGGGTTGGGATGAGGTTACTCAGACTTCACCACAAGCTCACCCTCCTTCCAGAATCTAATCAAAGAGCAGCAGCAGCATAAAAATAGAAATAGCTCATGTATCCATTTGTCATCCCTTAGGATGCAGCTAATCAGAATATCCCTGAGTGATAGCCAGAGAGCAGGGACATTAAAGCAAATTTGTTGGTGCCATACAATTGAGTTTAGGGTTAAGAGGGAGGGCACAAAGGGGTACTATGACTTGTGGTGAGACATATGACTCAAAAGGATATGTATCTTCCTAAAATGTGAATATATGTGACTCTAAACTCTTCATTCTGACCTTAGGAGTCAAGAAGATAGGCTGTAGCTTCCTATCAGTAGCACAGAAGGACTTGGCTGCTGACTCTGCCCACCTTCAAGTTTCCCAGAGAGAAGATAAGAGACCTAATGAGACTTAGATGATACTGGATAAGCGGAGACATGAACCCAGATTTCCCCACATCCCATAATTGCCTTATTGGGAATAAGGGACTGCAGGTAAATATTGACTGAGGCTCAAAGAATATTAGATTTGAAGAAAACCTCAAGAACCTAGATTAGTATTTCTCAAATTTTAAACATGCAAACAAATTACTTATGGATACCATTAAAATACAAATTCTAATCTAGTAGATATGGATGGGACTTTGCATTTCTAACAAATTCCCAGGAGCTATTGATACTACTTATCTAGAGACCCCATTTTGAACAGGATCTTTTTATCCTTTCAGGAATGTGAAGAGGGCTTTAAGAAAAAGGACTTGTCTAGGACCACCATGTACACTGCTGCCAGACGGCTGGACTTACCTGACAGATGTAGCGGGTTTTTGTTTGTTGTCAAGAATAAGACTTGAAAGTAGTCTTATTCTCACTAGCACTTTGGAGAATAACACTTGTATGTAGTCCTATTCTCACTAGCATTTTGGAGTCAGACACACCTAGGTACCAACACCAGTCTCCCACATACAGCAGGTTTTTTAACCTCTCAGTCTCTTCATCCGCGACAGGGACTAAATAATCCCTCTACCTCTCCAAGTTTTTATAGGAATTAAATGAGAAAAATACATATATAGTGACTGGCATAGTTCTGGCACACAGTATATATTTTCATAAAACAGTCTTTTAAAAATACTTTTGCTAAATTCAGGTGAAACCAAAGAGGTAGAGAATTGCCCCTCCCAACACCCCCCCCCCCCAAAAAAAAGGAGATGGAGGAGGAGAAAAGTAAACAAAGGAAATGACACAACAAAAGTTACTAAAGCAAAGAGAAAGGCATTGCTCTAGAAAATTTCCTCTGGCTTCTGAGCATTTCCTAATCCAAAGTAACCAAATTTCCAAATTATAAGTTTCTGGTGCTAATAGGGCTAGAGTTTGTGCCTGTGGAATGAAGCTGTGCACGTGTGGAGCTGCAACCATCCATATCAGTTACCACAACAGTGCACTTCATCAGAGCTCCCTCGCGTGTAGGAGTCAACTATGTGGAGTAAGAGGCACCTTTTTCTCTGGCTTGCACTAATGTCCTCTTGGACTACCACTGGTGCTGCCTCTCTGAGCATTTTAGGTATAATCTCCAGGGGATTGTACAACTTTATAAACATCTTGACTAGCCTTCCTCTCTCTACCCTCTCCTTGTCTATTCTCAGAGACAGAGGGAAAAAAAAAATCTTCCTAAGACTCCTGCTAATCATATGGCCATCCTGTCTTTGTCACAAGTCCAGGCAAAATTTAATTGTTTCACCTCTGTCAATTTTCCAGTTTTCTCCAAAAGCTCCTCCACCGCGGTTGCCCGTGTGATCAATCTCACCTCATCATGAAGGTCAACCCATAAGTAAGATGTTAGGGATGTCTCTCGACTTACCTTTAGTTGATGCCACACTCACTATGGCATATGTTGCACAGAACTTATATAGAAGTGATAAAGGGAGGCTGATTTCCTCACAGAGGTTATGAGGAAACGCTGGATGATGTCAGAAGACTTGAGGACCCATTACTACCAATATGTCTGCCATCAAGCACAAAGGTCTCCCTGTATGGTGTCCACACTGTTAAAAACAAATCAAGGGACCTAAAATACAGCTGCTAATGCTAAGCCCACGTTACCAAACCAAGATAAAACTTATCATTTTGGCACTCCCAGATAGAGAATCTTAAGCCAGTCAATCAGACATTGCCTGATAAGCACTAATTAGTTAGGCCATCTTCCTAATAGACTGCCACTAATTTAACAAAAGTCACTTTGCAACAACCAACCTGCTCTTTTGCCTAGTATAAATTCCCTCTTTCCCACTGCTTCTTGCCTACCAAAGGCTTTCACCTTCTATAGCTCCTCAGAGCTCCTTTCTATCTGCTAGACTGAATGTGGCCCAATCAAATCAATTTTTGCTCAAATAAAGTCTTAACTATTTAAATCTGCCTCAGTTTACCTTCTAACAGTAAAGTGTACATCATATTTTATTAACTCAATGCGCTTTTGCTCCAAGTCCCCACAAAGAACTTGAGTAAGCGGGATACTATACATGCCATTTTGCATCAGTCACCATTCTGTGTTCTCCACCAAAGCTAGTTCTTCCCACAGAGTCTTTCCGTAAGTCCCACAACAACAATGTGAGTTAGGCATCATTAACGCTTCACCACTGACGCAACGGTACCTCAGAGAGGTAAAACATTTTGCTTAAGATCACCAGCACCTAAGTTGGACAGCCAGGATCTTAAACCAGATCCCTAGGAGTCTTCTTTCTTTTGTTTCTATTTTATTTTATTTTGCCAGATTAGGGCACCCTAGAGATTTTAACAGACTCATCAGAGCCCGAATGGGTGGGTCACAGATGTTCCAACTTCTTCCCCACGGTCCACGCCACCTGGCACCACCTGGCCCTATGATCCACTGCCAGGTGAAAAGGCCACCTCATTCCATAACAATCAGAGCCCAGAATGAAAGCAGTGAAGTAGGCAGCTGCCCTTTCCTGTGTTCTGTTTTCATTGCAATTGCTGCTGAGATAATCAGATGTTTGTTCCAAGTGATAATTTCTTGTTTGTTTATTCTGGCCATTTGATACCCAAGCTAGGCTGTGGCTGGCGAGATGAAATTCAGCAGGGTACCTGGTGACATCTGAGAGCGGGAAGGCAATATTGGCACCAAGAGGTATACTCACAGCCAGCAATGAGCAGCAGGTAAGGTTCACATTTTTCTAATATTCAAGAGAGGGAGGAAATTCCCAGATCGGAGGCATTTACTGTGAAAATTTGGAGTTCTATTAACAAGACCACCAGTGGTAGGCTCAAAACACTTGAGGGTGCCTCTTGTAGTCCCTTACTCTCTCTTGGTCTCTCCCCCCATCTGTAAAATACAGGGCTAATAAACAACAATGATGTGATTATTAAACTAGAAAAATATATTCATCTACATTAAAAAAAATAAATATTTATTGAATGTTTCTGTTTCAGGCACCGGGCTAGTCACAACAGAGATAATGGGGAGTAAGACAAACATGATGGCTACTCACATAGATGGCAGAGTTTTGTGAATATCACAGGCAGTGAACAGTGACTATTTGTATTGTAATGTGATAGTAAAGAATGCTACTGAAACTCTCCCTGGAGCTCCTTCCTCTCCGGGCTTGTAGGAGGCTACATTTCCCCTTTATTATTATTATTATTATTATTATTATTAATTATTAATTATTATTATTATTATTGTCATTATTATTATCATTATTAGTTTCGGGGGTAGAATTTAGTGACTCATCAGCTGCATGTAACACCTGTGCCCATGATATCAAGTGTCCTCCTTAATGCCCATCCCCAAATTCCCCATCCCCCTCCTCCCCTCCAACAACCCTCAGTTTCCTATAGTTAAGAATCTCTATGGTTTGCCTCCCTCTGTTTTCATCTTATTTTATGTTTCCTCTATTCCATCTATTTATTTATTTACCTTCCCCTAGGTTCATCTATTTCGTTTCTTAAATTCCACCACACCTGAGTGAAATCATATGGTATTTGTCTTTCTCTGACTTACTTCGTTTAGTGTAACTCCCTCTGGTTCCACCCATGTCGTTCTAGGTATTTATCCGAAGGATATAAACATAGTGATTTGAAGGGGCCCCTACACCCCAGTGTTCACAGCAGCAATGTCTGCAACAGTCAAAATATGGAAAGCGCCCAGATGTCCATCGACAGATGAATGGAGAAAGAAGAGGTGCTGTGTATACACAATGCAATATCACTCAGCCATTAAAAGGAATTAAATCTTGCCATTTCCCCTATTATCCTCTTTTCTAAAACAGAAATTGGCCTAATAATGGCCTAAAGCATCCTATGTGATTCAGCCCCTTTTATCTCTCATCTTACCTCTTATTACTCTCTTACTGGATCCCCTCTGGTCACATGCTCTAATTCTGCTAAGCATGCTCCTCTGCCTCAGGGTTAGCATGCTTGCTTGTCCTCTGCTAGAAATGCTCTAGCTCCAAGAATCTGCATAGCACCATCTTTGTCCTCCCTCAGGCCTCTGATCCAATTTCATTTATTTACCATGTCCTTCCCCAACCACACTATTTAAAAATGCAACCCTCTTCCCACAATTGCCACCCATCCCTTGCATTATTTTTCTCTAAGTCAATCACCACCACCTAACATACCGAATGTAACAAAATAAGCAACAACATAGTCACTGATAACAATAAATGCATGCTCAATGAAAAGAGAGATTTTCAACTGTTTCTATTCATTGATGTATCTCCAAATATTGGTTGGTAGAGGGCTTGGTATATAGCAAGTGTCTGATAAAAATTTATCAAATGCAGATATGGATGAATGAATGAAAGAGTGAGTGAATGAATGGTGTTTAATAGGGGGACCAAAATTTGTCTGGGATTATTAGGGTTCTGTGTTTGTTTTTTCAGCTGTAAAAACAAAGTTATTAGCTTCTAAAATGTTTAAGTAACCTCAAGCATAATTATTATCACTATTAGTGGAGCCAGTAGGTTGCTCTGGTATCTCTCCTTTAAGTAAATAAATTGAATCCTCAATTTCCTCAATCGTGGTATCAATCATTTGTGTGATAAAATGAATTTCTTCCAATAAAGAAAATACCTTTCTGTCTCCTATGCATGCCATGCACAACCAAATGTGGCTCTCAAACACATTTGACAATTCTGCTAAAGTATGTCATGTCCTAACAGGGATCATAAAAGCTAGGGAAAGTTTATTAGCATTTGCATATATTGTAGATATTCCCATGGACATTTTGAAAAATATGTGTTATGCATTTGATCAGACTCAGAAAAGCCACACAACAGAGGTTAATCTTGTTTTGCATCCATCTCATTCATTCCAAGGACAGTTCCAAAACACAATACCTATATTTAATAAGCTACACAATGCCCCTGTGAACTGGGCACAGATCTCAACATTACTGTACAAGGAAAGATAGTGTTTTGTGGTGGAGACCAAATGGCCAAATTGGGAATGAAATTGAGGCCCAAAATTGTCACAGAAGTGTTATTTTATACCTCCTGGTAATTCTGCTTTCATTTTCAAAAATGCACAAATCAGTTGGGGGAATAATGGGTTACCCTTTGTGATATATATTTGTGTCTCACTATTATGCCTTTTAAATTGGCCAGGAACACAACTGTGATATGCTTTCCCAATAAAGGAACAGTGCGACCTGGTATGGAGACATCAGTATTGGAGAAAGAATGAATAGATTTCAGTTCAGTTTTGTTTTCCAGCCAAAATCTGCTGAACGACCCACTTAAAACTTCCTCAGGCTACAACCATAGGTATCCAAAAGGGGAAACAATAAACAAAAATCAAAGAATCAAACATTAAGAAGAAACATTGCCTGGAATATATGGCCCTTTGGTTTTCAAAAGTTTGTACTGGAATCTCACTGATTTTACTTGCCAGGTGGCCGTGGATAATTCTGTTTCCTGCCCTACGGAACTGAAAGAGCAAAACTGGGCTTACTTTTCTGGCTAAAGCTGGAAACATTCTAGCAAGAAAATAAATAAAGTCATATAAGATTAGAACCCAAATCTTAAAATGAATATTCATAAGTCAATAGTGATGCAAATAAATGATTAAATAGATTAATGGGGGGAAAAGACAAGCCTCTCATGTAAAAGAATTCCAAATGACGTATGTAGACAGTCCACCCTCATGGCTCTACACTCTGTAACTGTGGACTGTGCATGGTGACTTTCTTTGAAAGAGTACAGTTTGGAAAGGGGAGAATCTTTACCTTTTGGTGCAGAAACCTGACAAACCTGACCTCAGCCAGCAGATCAAGGTCAACATCAACAGTGATAGGTCATGGTGGTAATAGATGCCTTTGATATGTTATGATAAAAATGACCCTTTCCTTCTGTGGTCTTGCTCCCCAAAACATAAAACCCAGTGTAATCATGAGAAAAGCATCACAGAAATCCAAATTGAAAAAAAAAAATTCTACAAAATAACCAATCAGTACTTCTCAAAACATTCAATATCACTGTCTTAGCTGAGGCAGCCATAATGGAAGACCATGAGATGGGTGGCTTAAACAACAGAATGCTATTTTCTAACTGCTAGAGGCTAGCAGTCCCAGAGTGGAGCACCAGTACGGCTGGGTTCTGGTGAGACTCTTCCCTGGTCTACAGACGGCTGCCTTCTCACTGTGTCCTGGCCTCGTGGAGAACAAGAGAGAACAAACTCTCTAGTGTCTCTTACAGGCACTAGTCCCATCATCAGCACCCCACCCTCAGGACTTCATCTAAATCTGATTTACTTCCCAAAAGCTCCACCTCTAAGTACCATAACATTGGATGTTAGGGCTTCAACATATGAATTTTGGCAGGGAAATAATTCAGTTCATAGCAGTCACCAAAAAGAAGAGAAATTTGATAAACTGTCATAGTCAAGAGTAGCCTAAGGAGATATGATGACTAAGTGTATTAAAATACCTTGGCTAGGATCCCAAAATAGAAAAAGGAAATTAGATGAAAACTAAAGAAATCTGACTAAAGTATAGAAAGTAGTTAATAATGATGTACAATTATCAGTTTATTAATTATAACAAATGTACTCTATCATATAAAAATGTTAATAATAATAAAAGGGACACTGGCTCTGGGGCATAATGGGATTCATGAGATATCTGAAATTTTTCTCTAAATCTAAAACCATTCTTAAAAAAAAAGTTTTTTTTTTTTTTTAAGTACAAAATTAGAAGGTCATTTTAAAAACCCACACCAGGATACACTGGTTAACTTCAGATACTTTTCTCATTACAAACCATAATCCCTTTTAAACATCCTGTCTAATCTGTCTGCTTTGAGACCATAGGGTGGCAAAGGTCTCTACAGGTTAATTAAGTTGTTGTTGCGTGTGATTTTTTTCTAAGCATTTGCATCTGTGTGCTATGTACTCCTTTTATATTTTAAATTCTTTTTGGCCATTTCGCCCTTTGCCCCCCATTTTACCATTACAAAGTGCTGGTTAAACGGGGAAAGTCCAATTGGCCCTTTCTGCAGCCTTTATTATTAGGTAGACCTGGTGTTGTATAATCTTTATCACTGTGCAGACATCAGCTAATTAATCTGTGTAGTATCCCTCTGACATGACTATTCACTTTTTTATAGCATGAAAAGCTAACAGCTAAGTGACTTCCCAACCCTTCTCAGGAAGTTCATTAGGATGTTAACTACATTCTTAATCCAAAAGTTTCCAACATAGACAAAAGAGGATGCTGGGCTTGAAGCGAATCTTTAAAAATATTCTATGCCATCCCTTTTGGGATTTACAGTTTCTCCCTCAACATATTTGACAAGCCATTCCAGGCTCTCTTGGATTATTCCCAATGTTGCAGAACTCGTAACTGCCTCATAAGGTAGCTCGGGAGAGAGGCCATTAAAAATTATCAGTAAGTATGGAAATAGAACTTACTGCCACTGTCATTATTGCTATTATTGGAAAGCACTTCTTTGTAGTGACCTGAAATATGCTTCCCTATGACTTCAGCTCTTTGGATCTTAATTGTGCTCTTCAGAGCAACACAAAGTAAGACTGCTTTGGAGGAAGCCAGGCGCTGTGGAAGAACAATGGTCTATAAAGACAGTGAGACTCTAACTCCACTTCTGGAGCAATCAAAAACAAAGAAAGATAATTTACAAAAATCAGAGAATTTAAACCACTGATTAAAGAACCACACCAGGAAATAGTAATACAAAATAATCAATGCTCAAACACATGCCTCTAAATTCGGATAGTCTGAATTTCAAGATATTCTTTGTTCTTGTGTGTATCACACCAGTGGATCAAAAGTGGTCTACCTATTTTTCAACGGGGCAGTGGTTGAATAAGTTATTGGCATTGTCACAGAATATGTGAGGAATAACACACTTAAAACAAGTAACAGTGATTTGATTACCTCCTTCTAGAGAAAGGAGGGAGGTCATTAAGTGGAGATGGAAAGAGCCTTGACTTTCATTGTGGACCCTTCGTTCTCATTAACTTTTATACTCTTGCAAGTCTTGGATGTTTTAAAAATTGGTTAATTAATAAAAAATCGGGGATTCACATATTATAAAGATAATAAGTAAATGTTTGGAAAAGTACACAAAACTATGAAGAAAAGAGAACATCTCTTGCATTAGTGCACAATTCAAAATCATGGCTGTTGGTCACATTTTGATAATTTCCATCTAACTCTTTTGGATATGTTTTCAGAGACTGAGGTCATGTAATACATACTAATTTTATCCCAATTTATTGGCTTCACACTCACTTTATGTACTCAATTTTTTTTGCATCTTATTACAAAATCATTATAAATATTTTAATGAGTACCTGATACTTCAAAAGAATATATCACAAACAAATTAGTATTTCATCCTTTGTGGGATTGGCTCCATAATGCTTTATCTGTGTTTAGTTTTATTTCCTTAGTAGAGATTTCCAGAAATGGAGCTCTGAGGTAAAATGTTTCAGCATTTTTAAGATGGTTAATACATTTGTGAAATTGATGACATTTGTTTATAACAAAGGTCATATGTGTATTTCTTTAGCAGATGCTCAAGGCTGAATACTCTCTAGAAAAGCAGTAATAATTTATTGAAATTTATTGACCATTTGCCAAGTGTTTCCATAAGCTTGGGGCAAGGGAGAGGGGGGAAGAGAGAGAAAACACAAATTTTTATGTGCTTAATTTGTATGATGTTTTCTGAATATGTACAAGTATCTTTGATCTGGTTCAAGATATGAATATCTGATGGAAACCAGAAACTCTCAGAACAAAAAAATGTATGTATGATGATATATGGAAAAAATTTAAGACTATGAAATATTAAGAAATAGTAAACCGTTTAAGATAAAGTTTTTAAAAAGCAAGCTGGTATAGTTTTGTTTTTTTTTTTTTAAGCTGGTATAGTTTTTAAACAGAAATATCTCTGAGAAACTTTCAACATTACTTATTCTATTTATTGCAACATGAGAAATATATTTTATTGAGAATGGTACACACTGATCTTATTGTGACTTAACAGTAATGGTTTGGAAATCTTATATTTTTTAAAGAAAGATAAAAATCTGTTCATTATTATAAAGGACCTTAGTTATCTTCAGGTGTATAAAGGGAAAGACTGACCCACAGCTTCACACACTATTTTACTTATATCTCTGAATTCTCTATCTTCATCTACAAAACAGAGAAAATAACATCTTTGCCAATGGATATTCTGAGGATGAAGAGTGGTAATTCAAGGAAAGACTGCAACACATTACCCAACACAGAACACAGATTTAAGCGTTTTCCAACCAAGTCTTATTTTTCTCAAATGAAGTCCTAAAACATTTGACTGTGACTGTTCGCTGCCCTTATATTTTCTCTTCTTATGGAAAAATGTAGTCATGTTCCTCTTCCATTTCTTCTTTGACGTTTCCTCCATGTCCTTCCTTATAATGACAATCCTTTAGCTTATCGAGTCGTCCATCATTCTTTTCATTTTTTGTAATTTGCCACAGAATTCTTAAAACCCAAAATATCCTTGGTATTCTGAACTTATCACGTCATTTTCCCAAAACTATTTCTATTTCTCCTCTTCAGTGTTATTAACCTGAAAATGTAATCTATGGAGAGTGACTTATATAGCAGCTAAATACAGTTCTCTCTTTTTATAAAATTCGCTTTGTCAAAAGTCAGGGCACACAGATCTCTAAAGTCTTTATTATACTTCTTGCCATGATTTGTCCATTGCTTTCATAAAAAGCTTTCAACTAATTCAGCTGCCATTTTCAGGTAGAGGTTCAATATAACCATAATTTCAACCAGCCAACAAACCTTCTCATCTATCCAAAATCTCATCTGCTATTGCATTGCTGAGTCCCTTCGAGGACCTGTTAAACATTTCCTAGATTTTATCAGAACTAACTGCTTTCACACTAACTGGATTTGATCATCTCCTAGATAAATAATATCAGCTCCCAGGATAGATAAAACCAATATGTTCTTTAATTCCCTGACTCCTATTTATTAATGTAAAGATGGAAATTAGAAATGATAGCAGGTCCCACTATTGTGCTTCTCTTTATGAGATTCTGGTGAATCCCCTAAATCGACAAGGCACACTAGGATATCACCGTATCCCACTGTTGGCTTTCCCATTTGGAAACAGGTGGCATTAGCAGGTAGTGTCTGCTATCTAAGTTCTTGCCTAGGCATCACTGCATGTAAACTTTGTCCAAGAAGACAGACCACACTGAGGAAAGAAAAAAAATATATAGAACTTGTTGAATCTTGTACTTAAGACTTTTTGCTTGGAGACGGTACAATTTGCTTTTTAAACTGTCTCTAGGTATCCAGATAAGCTAAGACGACCATGATTTGATGTCATCTTTAGCTGAAAATCTTTCTGGGAGAGGGTAGTAAAAGGAATCAGAGAATGTCTCTCCCTTTTGAAGAGTCTGCAGAGATTTAAGTCCTCTTGATTGTCCACACCAAAATATCAACAAAAGAAGATCTAACGAAGGATCAAATAGATTACAAAAACAAAAAAAAACCCACCAAGAACCAAAACAAACACACAAATAGACAAAAACTACTTTTGGTCAGAGGAATGACACTGTCTGGAAAATATCTAAGTATTTATCATGTTTATTAGGAAATGTAGGAATGAAACCTCTCATTGATCTCTTTTCTCTCTGTGTTGGGTCCTGAATTTTCCATATCAAAAGTCAGTAGAGGACCTTAGTTCTTCCCTAGCAAGGTCTTGCCCAACATTTGTGTTTTTAAGACTGAAGATTTTTCCCTCCAGTGACAAATATCTATTCATTAATAATAAAGCTTAGGTGGCTTCTCTGATATATTGTACTATTTATAGGGTTTTGATATAGCCCATTTATTTTACCTTCGACACAAACTAGAAGCCCACACTCAAATTTCCATTTCACAAATAAAACAATTGAAACACAGATTTAAGTGAGTTTTTCAATGTTAAGTCAATTAATCAGAGTCAGAATTAATATCTACATCACTTAAATCCTAGCCTTATGCTCATTTTATACTCTTCTGATACTTATTTGAATCTTTTAGTTCTATTTTTTCTGTCAGTTTAATTTTTTTAAAAGAGCTTATTTATTTATTTATTTCAGATGGAGCGCACAACAGCGAGCAGGAGCAGGGAGGAGAGGGAAAAACAGACACCTTGCTGAGCAGGGAGCCAGACACAGGGCTCTATCCCAGGACTTTAGGATCATGATCTAAACTGAAGGCACATACTTAACTGACTGAGCCACCTGGGTGCCATCTCTGTCAGTTTTAGAAAAACACATTGACAGAGGCACCTGGATGGCTCAGTGGTTGAGTTTCTGCCTTCAGCTCAGGTCGTGATCCCTGGGTCCTGGGATCGAATCCCATAGCAGGCTCACCTCAGGGAGCCTGTTTCTCCCTCTGCTTGAGTCTCTGCCTCTCTCTCTGTGTGTTTCTCATGAATAGATAAATACAATCTTTAAAAAATAAAATAAAAAATAAAAGCACATTGATAAGTTTACTTTCATGACCATCTTCTTTTAAATTTCCAAAGAAAATATTCATTAAATATGCCTAATGTTCAAGCAATGAATGTCGACTGGAATTTGGTTAGAGACCTTCAAAACTATTGAGAGGTTTTGTGGAGGCACCACTGTAGTGGCAATTTTTGCATTAACTTGTGACTTCCACTGATTCCTTGTACCTCTGGAAGTCAGACTGAAATCATAATATTCAACATCCTAAAATTCCATACTAAGATTTAGTGTATTTTCCTTGAGTAAATAACATATCTACTAACTAACTCATTTCAGACACTCTATCATTTTCTGCTTCTGTGCTCAAATTTTCCTCATAGCTGTAGCCTCTTCGCCTCACACATAGAGGTATTTAGGAGCCCTGCTCCTGTTCTTAGCCCTACTCCTAACATCTCTGAGTCTTTTCTTCTACTTTTTCCGTTGTGGTTGGATTAGATAGTCTTTATATGATTTAAGGTAATGGCCACTGCTGTAACACACAAACCCAAAATATATGGTGGATCAAAAGTTATAGAAACTTACTTCTTATACAAATAAACTCAAAAACTGATATTGCTAATTGTTGGATGTAGCTCATGATGTAGTATCTTTCCATGTTATTCCTAATTGTTGGATGTAGCTCAGTGATGTAGTATCTTTCCGTGTTGTGCTTCATCATTGTCCATCATGCTTTCCAAAGATGCCTTGCTTATGGGCATGAAAGAGAATGGAAAGGAGCATGGAGATTCATCCCTAAGAGGGTTTTATGGGCTCCGCCTGGACTAGCACACATCAATTCTGCTCACGTTCCACTAGTTAGTGCTCAGTGACATGGACACAAATAATGCAAGAAATGCTAGGAAATGTGTGCTCAGAAAGAAGAAATGTTTTGGTGAAGTGCTGGTGTTCTGTCATAGTGCCTGCAAAGTTCCATCTCCCTTCCCATATTATGTAACTAGAGGATATATAGGGCTGTATAAAGTATTCAATAAGGTATACACTTTGTTTTAGATATCTACAAGACAGTATTTTTTTATTTTCTTTTCTATTTCTCTTTTCTTATTTTACTGTCCCTTAGATAGATCTCTCACAGTTGGAATTACACAGGCTAGTCTCATATTGTTTAAAACAGAATGCTTTGACCTGAATCAATTTCTTTTCTTGCATCTAGCCAGTCTAGTTCTATTATCACCCTCTTAGCTTCTATTTTTTGGTTTTTCTGTACCTGATAAACCTTTGGGGATTCTCATAATTTATTCTTAAACCAATTTCCTTTGGATTCTATGGATTTTAATTTTATAACTTTTCCTTCAGGCAGTTTCTAACTCATTCTATTTTTTTTTCTTAAAGTTCATCGAGCCAGCAGCACCTGATATGATCTCCAGTGAAGATGTCAAACTTAATTATATAACCATCACCGTGCCTTACCATTGTAACCTTTTTTAATGCTGCTGACGACACCAGTGTTTTACCCAAGACAGTCAAGAATAGCTCCTTGTCTTGTAAGCTTTAATGTGAACTCTTCCAAGAACCAATTGTTTATGGCACTGTGGAATTAGTTCCACAAACTATGCCCCAATGTGACATTCATCATATCTATTTTATTGTAGCCCAATGTTTTCTCAACATTTTGAATTCACCATCACTTCTCCTTTGTTCCTTTGTCACATGGATTGTGATTTAGTGGAATAATATAACTGGGTTAGAATTCCAGCTCTGTCACAGGATGTGTGACCTTCAAGATGTCATTTAACATTTATGAGACTCAGTTTTCTCATTTGCAAAAATAAAAAGGACAATTATACCTGCTCAATGGTGCTATTTCGAATATTATATGAGGTAACAGACGTAAAAAGCCTAGCACTCTTCCTGAAACACAAGAGGTGTTGAGTAATTTTTTTTTCTTTCTTCTTTTTGGTTGAAAGATCCCATAAAACTAAATTCATAGGTTCAATTTCTGTATGCCCTATGGCAGTACACCAAAATTAGACGTATCAATGAAACTGGATTGAGATATCTAATATACTGTTAGGTTTTAAAGGATCCTGAGGATTAATGTAGTGTACCTTCTTCCAACTGTGTGCAGGTACCTTTTCTGTGAACTGTAGGGAACACAAAGATAGGTCTAAAGGTCTATACACACAATGAGTTTATAATTTAGAAGGGAGAATTGGATGCCAGCCAATGACTTTAAGAGGGAGCTCTTATTTTTGATTAGTGAGAGGCAGGTAGGGCTTCTTGGAGGAGATTACATTTGATCTTAGCCTTGATGAATCAGTAGGATTTTGGCAGGTAGATGCAGGAACTATCTATATGCACAGGATGTTTAATTAAGGTTTAATTCAAGTGGAATTATTTGGACCTTAAATTGTATACTGTCGTGTGATAGGAGAAATCTTCAACATTTTGTCTGTTCTTCACCAGAAATTCCATTACACGATATAAAGAAGAGATTTGCCATCCTTATTAAAATTTAACAATCATGGTCTCAAAATCGATTCTTGTACAACTTACTCAGATAAGTCTTTTACTGAAGGGGATTTTTCACCCCAGAAAGTAGTAGATCTCTCCCCTCCTTGTTACAGCTATTTGGTCATAGCTATACATGCTCTATTTATGAATCTGTTCCCTCACTGGGTTGTGAATTATTACTTAGTGTCTACTCTGAGCCATATTCCTATAGGAACAAAAAGACAGAGATCCCTGCCCTCACGAAGAACACATTCTAATGTGGAGAGGCAGACAACAAACATAATGAATAAAAAAATATGTATATAATGGCACAGGTAATAAAACCTAGGAAATAAAAAAGAGAGGGACATAAAGGCACTAAAGAATGCTTCAGTGAAGGTGACAGTCTGCAGTTTTAAATAAAAGAAACACGGTAAGTATCCTTTAGAGGGGAGAGAATTACCCTTACAAAGAGCAGCAGAACACGAGTTTCAGGCAAAGAGCACAAGTACAGACACCTTATGACTGTGTCTGGTGTGTTGCTGAACTGTTAAAAGGCAAGACAGCCTGGGGGGGGTGGATAAGCAAAGATAAAGGTAGTAGGAAGTGATAAAATGTTATCTTGAGCACTAATGTGGTGATGATGGTGGAATGAATGAACAGGGCCTGACATATGATTGTAAGATGATGACTCTGCCTTTTTCACTGAGTGAAGTGTGGAACCAGTGTAGCACTTTGAACAATGAAGTGACTCATTACAACTTACACTTTAAAGTAATTATTCTTGCATTGTGGTGAGATTAGATGGGTTGGGAGTGGCAAGTATAGCAAGTGAGGGCAGTAATCCAGGTGAGAGATGGTGGTGATGCAGACCAGGATGGGAGAATGGGTTTTGGATGTATTGTGATGGTAGAGCCAATGATATCGAGATATATTTATTGAATGGGGTAGTGTGACAAAATAAAGGAGCCAAGGATCAATCCAAGGAAAGAGACACTACTGATTTACATGGGAAAGCATGTGGGAGGAACAGATTTAGGGGGAAAGATTGGTTCAGTTCTGGATTATTTGGTTTGAAATGTTAATTCTACATCTATATGGACATACTGAGTAGGCAGATGGAAAGATATATGGTTCAGAGGTCAGAAGTCCAAAATAAAAAATATACATATACATAAATTTGGATGTCTTCAGCACCAAAATAGTATTATAATCCAGGCAACTACATGAGATCCCCAAGAAAGTGGTACCGGTAAAGAAGAGAACGTCAAGAGCTGAGCCCTCAGACACTCTAAAATTAAGTAGAAAAGAAGGGACGCTTGGGTGGCTCAGCGGTTGAGTATCTGCCTTCAGCTCAGGGCGTGATCCTGGAGTCCCGGGATGGAGTCCTGCATGGAGTCTGCTTCTCCCTCTACCTGTGTCTCTGCCTCTCTCTCTCTCTCTCTCTCTCTCTCTCTTACTCTCATGAATATATAAATTTAAAAATCTAAAAAAAAAAAAAAAGGAAGTAGAGAAGAAGAAGAACCAGACATTATAGAAGAGTAGGCAGTAAAAAGAGGGAAATCAGCAGAAGGACATAGGACAAGTGGTAAGAAGGGTCAAAAAAGACAAACTGAGTAAATACCTAAAAAGAACAAGAAGGCTGAGAACTGACTGTTGGCTTTAGCCACATAGAGGTTATTGGTGAGTTGACACAAACAGCTTATTAAAACAAAGAAGACAAAGACTATAAATTTAAGAGCAAACAGGAAGAGAGGAACCAAAGCCAACCAAAGTATTAGACAAGGATAAACAACTCTTTTTGAGCATACTTTATCCTAAGAGAACAGAGACAGAGGGCATAAAGTGAGTCTTGCTCATCTTCACCTCCACAGAATTTTCACAGCAACTAGGACAATGTAGTCACTAGAAAAATGGTTTTTGAGTGAATGAATAAAGAAAACAGAGACCGTGTGCACTAAATTCAACCCATTTACCTCTAGGAGAAAAAGAGCTTGGTTAATGCTTTTTCTTCAGCACCCACACTCAGGCAGGTGCCCCATGCTGTAAGTTCTATCTTTAAAATAAGCTAGTTTGATTCTTTCACACATCCTTGTTTAGATTCTCATTGAATGTCAAGTACCTTGTGCAATTGCCTCCTAACTGATCTCCGTGTGTCCATTTTCTTACTCCTTCAGTTTGACTTTAGTTTGCCTATGAATTCTTCCTGAATCAGGACATTCTTCACTTGCAATGTTTCCACATTACCTGAAGAATAAATTCATACTCCTTGTCTCCATCCAATGTTCCAGCCAAATAAACCAATGCTTTTCTCTTGGTTACAAAAATACTTTTCGATTTCCCAACACTGCATCTTAACTCTCTTCCCACTCTTCTACTCTTTTAAAAATCTAATTATTTGAAAATAATTTGCTATAATGATCTTCTTACACAAAGTCCTCTCCTCAGTCCACAAAGTTTACAAAAACCCTGAAACTCCCATAGAATTCTTTGTGAACTTCTTGTGTGACCTTTCTTGTTATTTTATAGTGTACATTATAGCTACTTGAATCTTTTACTCATCCATCCTCTATTCATGTCCAAATATAAATAAAATATTTCTATCTCACTTTTTTTTTCTTTAAAAAAAAGGATAGGTTTACAACTTAGGTTGGTTATCAGGATCACAGTCAAGGAATCTAGTTTCTCACTTTCTTAGAAAAGTTAGACTCCAATAATAGAAAAAAAATAAAATGAATCTTTAGAATTATGATATGCTGTAAGATACTAAGATTATAAGTTAATAGGAATATTAACTATTCTTATTAGTAATGTACTACTAAATAGTTACTCTTACATATACTGGGTACTCCTCTAAGCTCTCCAACCTCTAGTGATCCTTACCCTCTAATACTCATGCACTTGTGCAGTCCCCTCCCAAGTCAAATAGGGCTGACCCTGCAACCAGTAGGATTTTGCATAAATCACGGTGTGTGACATCCAAGATGAGGTTTCAAAATACATTAGGAGGGACACCTGGGTGGCTCAGTGGTTGAGTGTCTGCCTTCAGCTCAGGGATCGAGTCCCATATTGGGCTCCCTGCAGGGAGCCTGCTTCTCCCTCAGCCTGTGTCTCTATATGTCTCTCATGAATAAATAAAGAAAATATTAAAAAAAAAGAAAAAAAACACACAACATTGGTGATTTTTGCATTGATCTCCTTTGGATCACATACTGAGGGGATGGATGTTCAAGAAGCCTATAAAGAGGGCTACATGGAACTGAGACCTTCTGCCAATGGTCATTACCTTCTGCCAACCATATGAGTGAGCCACCTTGGAAGCAAATTCTTCATCCCCAGGCAGGACTTCTACTGACCATTTTTCTGATCACCACCTTGACTGTGACCTCATGAGCAATTCCACAACAGAAATACACAGCTAAATTTCTCCAAGATTTCTCACATGCAGATACTGTGATAGATATTAAAGGTTTGCTGGTGTTTTAAGCCATTGTGTCTGGAGGTAATTTGTTATATAATAATAAGTAATGAATTCATGCTATTACTTTAGCTAACTCTGTGATGTTGGGTAGGTGACTCAACTCTAAACTCCTGTATTAAAAAAAATAATAATAAAATAAAAAAATAAACTCCTGTATTAATGAAGGATTGGAACAGAGCATAACCATGGACCTATATATGATAAGCACTATAATTGTACATGTCTTCCCATATATCAGGGAGAACAATTTAGTATTTCCTGAGAACAGTCTCTGTTGGCAACCATACACTTACTCTGTGGTGGCCTTTTGCTATATCTAACTCCTTGGTCTTTAATGTTGTTTTTGAGATATTGCCCAATCTGTCCATAAACCTACCCCTGCAATATTATATGAAGCTGGCATAATGCTCTTTTAAACCACAGTGGAAGCAAATGTTTCTAATTTATGCTGCCTTTTATTCCTTACATAATTTTTATTTTAATGTGCCATCTTGACCATATCAATATGCTTTAGCTACTAGCCATTTAAAACAAAAAGTAAATGTTTCGTTTCTTCTCTTGGCCAACTAAAGGGGAATGCTCATGGCTTCAGGTCTTGGTATGAATGGAAGAATTTAATATTAACTTTGTAGGAGAAAAGATTTAATATATAAGGAAGCACTGGGTTTAAAAGGCTAGAGATCTAGAGGTTGGTTTCCACTCTTACTACCAACCTACAAGATCTTTGGCTAGTTACTCCATTTCTTTAAGCTATCAGCTAAAAGTGTTGGAATAGCTTGTTTTAGTCTGACTCTCACATAGAGTAGTTGGGAATATACTGAGTTCTAAAGTAACTGATAATATGATAGAGTCCAGAGGTAACAAGATCTTTATTAACACAGAGCTCATAGACCACAGTCCATAGTCATGGGAATAATGTAAGGTCTAAACTAAATCAAAAGGGAAGAGAGTAACAAAAAAAGTATAAACAATGACTTTACAATAACTCCCTGTATCTCCTCCCAACCCAACACCAATATTAGATATTTTTGTGTGTGTGTCAGAGGATGGGAAAAGTAAAACACAGAAGAAATATTATCAGTATAAATATTATAAATAGGCATTTAAGCTTCAAATATTTTTCCCAATGAACATCTTTTCCTATTTGTTCTATGTACTTTCTGGACATATCAAGACTGTCCATAACCATGAAGTGATATGAACTTAATTAGACAACCAAATCTAGTACCAATGGGCTTGTAGCTATTTTTTTCCCCAAAATCAAATAGATTGCACATATCTGTTACCGTAGCAAAAGGAGACTCTTGTGGAGTTGTCACCAAAATATAGTCTGTAAATATAGAAGAAACAGAATAATTACAGTATTTCTTACCACAGAATGGCACAAAGCTGAGATATCGCTTAAAATTCCAGCAGCTATGACTTCTGACCCCAGATACTAAAGAGGTAGACTAAAAGTTCTCTCTCAATGCCAGTGAAGCCTTTTACCACAAGAGATTTTAAAAGTCCCATCCATTAGCATTTGGACCTTGGACTGGATTCAAGAACTGGATTGTCTTTTAAGTTGCTGTTTTATATTATGAAAGCCATGGGAGCTGGTTGATATTTCTGAGATATATAAGACTACTTGGTCAATAGAATGGATTAGGATAGATGATATAAAGTTCTTTGTGACTGTCAGACTAGGCTCTTAACTTTTATACTATTTACTTACTTATTTACTAATTTACTTATTGAAGTACAGTTGACAACAACATTACATTAGCTTCAGGTGTACAACATAGTGATTCCACAGTCTATGCATTATACTATGCTTTCCATAGATGTAGCTACCATCTGTCACCATATGACATCATTACAATATCACTGACTATATCCCCCACACTGTCCCTGCCATCCCCATAACTTATTCACTCTATAGCCAGAAGCCTGTACTTCCCACTCCCTTTTTGGACCATCCTCCTTTCCCCCTCTCCTCTGGCAGCCACCAGTTTGTTCTCTGTATTTATGGGTCTGTTCTTTCTTTTGGTACTCTAATTGGACCCAAAACTAACTAATATTATAATAAGTCAGAACACTTCCATTATGTGTCATAGTACAACTTCATTGCAAATATTGAAAATATGTGTAATGATCTGAGCATATCTCACAATGATTTGGGAATAGCTTTAAAATATATATATTTTAAATATATATTATTATATATAATATATAACATATATAAATATGTATATTTATATAATATATATTATATGTATATATAAAATATATATTTATATATATAAATAAAGTAGTACAGGATCAAAAGCAGTTGTATTAGAACATTGATTATTAGTAGGATCAAATAGACCTTAGATGCATGATTAAAAGTGCAATTTCTGAATAGAATAAGCAGAATTGCCTAAGAACAGGCATTTCGATAGGAATCCACAATTCCTACTTCTTAGAACATTACTGGGAATTAAGTTTTAAGTGGTAGGCTGATTCAGCAACTTCTTGTGTTACTATAAGAATTCTTTGGCCACTTTAACTCAAAAAGGAAAAAAAAAAGTGGCACATTGCATTAGCCACATCTGCCACAGGTTTGGGCCATATTAGGATACATAATAGGCATATACTAGATCTAGAGGCAAGCCAAAGATACCTGGGGATAGGTGGAGTCCTTGAGATCCAATGTTTTCATTTTACGGATGAAGGGGTACACAGCAAGAAAAGTTATTTGAATTGTGCTTAAAGTCATGCAACAACTGAATCCCAAAGCTACTTGTAGAATTCAAATCAACTGGACTCCCTACTCCATTCCATAAGCTTTCTGCTTTGTGCTTCTGTTTCCAATTAAGAAGGTGAATGAGAAAATGATAGATACAGGCCTCTAGAACTTATGTTCTGGTTACTGTTGTGAGGTCAACTGTGATCCGTCACACACACTCTCACTGCAAAATAACTTTACTTGGATTAAAGGGTTAAAACAAAACACTGCAAAAGAAAGAAGAGGTGTAAATGTGTCTGGTTTTAGGAAAGGAAAGCACTTTCTAAGCAGAAAGCCATGGAATAAATCACAAAGAAAAAATGATAAATCTGACTACATGTGAATTTTAATACACCATTTATCAAAAAATAATATAAACACACTTAAAGGGAAATTAGAAAAAATACACTAACCTTGATGGGTAAGGTCTTGTTGTTCTTAATAAAAAAAAAACAAAGAAAGAAACAAACAAAAAAACATCATTCTAAAAGACAGAATATAATAGGAAAATGTCTACGAATTTAGACATTATCTTGAATAAACCAAATCCAAATGGCACAAACCATGAAAATATTCTGAGTCTCATAAGGAGAGATAAATTCATTAAATTAAATATATTACCATCTTCCTCTATTAAGTTGTGCAAATATTTAAAAATTGCCATACTCAGTAAAGCTGAGGGAGAATCAGAATTGTTGCAGTGCTGGTAGGATGTATTTTTCTAAATATTCACTGCCCCTTGTAGGGGCCCCTGACTGTGCCCCTCTGAGAGAGGAGTAGCTTTCTCTGCTTATTTATTTTGGGTGTGAGCATGTGACTTGCTTCAGCCAATAGCATGTGAGCAGAAGGGGCACGTATTGGAGCAGGTGCATTAGGAAGCATCATGTGACTGTACCATTTTCCTTTCTCTGCTGTTTAAGAACCGTGTGTTCCATATAAAGGTGCTGCTTCAGTCTGAATTCCAGAAGGAAGGAGACTGTAGATGAGAGCCCAAACTGACCTAGTCAGTGGATACTGTGAGCAAGAAATCAGCCTTGGTTGTTGAACCCACTGAAATGCTGATGTGGTTTTTACTGCAGCATAACCTAGCAAAAACTAATAAATACAATGGGAGTATAAACCACACAATATTTATTAAAAATATTTTAGCAATATATATCAAGAGGCTTAAGATTGATACTACTGACTTACAGGTTCCCTTCCATGACTCGGTGTGCCAAGAGGTTTATTGCAAAATAACCCTTGATGCTGACAATCGGAAGCAAGCCAAATGTCCAAAATTAGGAGAATGATTAAATAAATTATGATAAATACATACTCTGGAATGTTATAGAGCCATTTAAGTGATATTTACAGGGAATATTTAATGGCATAAAAAATAGTCTCTATATAATATGAGGTGACAAAACAGTGTACCAATTTGAAAATGCAAAATGATGCCAAATCTGTAATATATACAAATGCATGTGAAAAACATTTGAAGGGAAATATATCAAACATTTTATGAGTGCTTATCACTTGATGGGTGAGGAAAGGGTTGTTTTATTTTTTTCCTTACATATATCCATTTATTTTTAAAACCAGTAAGAGTAAGGGTGTTTAGTTTTATAGTCAGAAAAAATACATACATACACACACACACACACACACACACACACACACACACCAGACTGTCCTCGTTTCACAAATGGGGGAATGGGATGGGATCTCAGAGAGGTTAAGTAGGTCCTAGAGGTGCCAGATTTAGGACCTAGTTTTACCTGTGTTTTTAACCATTATACATTTACTGCTTTAATGTTATACTGTCTTGGCTGCTATGTTTCTGCTCTTTATCATGCAGATAACAATCTAATATCCATTAACCTACTTACCAGCTTATAACAAAATCATACCAAAACCAGAACAGAAGCATAGGCCCCATTTTATAATTCAGAGTTTTAACACTCTTCATTCATTCATTCAAAAACTATCTCTCAGGTTCTTTTTCAAAAAAATTTTTAAAAGATTTATTTATTTAATATATATGTATAGAGAGAGAGCACAAGCAGGGGGAACAGCAGGCAGAGGGAGAAGGAGGCTCCCCGCTGAGCAGGGAGCCTGACACTGGGCTCCATCCCAGAACCCTTAGATCATGAGCTGAGCCAAAAGCAAATGCTTCACCGACTGAGCCCCCCAGGTGCCCCTGGAAGCCCTCAGGTTCTAAGGACTACGCTACGCACAAGCGATTCAACAGATATAAAGAGAGAAGTGGGCCATCCCTTTCCTGGGCTGAATTCAGCCAAGTGGATAGAGTACAGTTCTTCTCCTTCGCACCACCTTCCAGTTGCAAGAATCTCCTTATTTCATCCCCAAAACATCACTCCAATCATCAGAGTGATTTTTGCATTATAAATGCTTAGTAAATATTACTTGTGTATGTTTATTTTATTTTTGTGTTTGACTTTCAATACCCAAAATCAGTTGCCAGAATGCTAGCACTTTATAGAGGATACAGTTTACTTAAGCGTAGACAGGAAACGAATCCTGATTTTTTTTTTCCATGTAATTTTCTATGGACTCATTAATTCTCCTTCATCTTTCTCCATGGGTGGACTTTCATTATTTTTCCAGGATGTACTTGATAAACAACGCTTTAGTGAACATCCTTCTACACCTAATTGTGCACTGGCAAAGAGTAATAGCTGATAGATAAAGGATTGCTTTTTGCGCATATTTTCTTTAGAGGATGCCTTTGCTATCGTGTGCCTAATAAACTCATCTTCAGTCTTGAGAGAATCCCTCAGACACTCTTTGTCTCTGAAGACATTTTCCACTCATCTGCCTTGCTGGCATTCACATCTTAATGCCTACTCTGAGTTTCCTATGGCTTCCATAACAAAATACCACAGACCGGTTGGCCTAAACAGCAGAAATTTATTTTTTCTGACTTCTAAAGACTGAAAGTCCACGTCAGGGTGTCAGCAGGATTGGTTTCTTCTGAGGCTTTTCTTCCTTAGTTTGCAGATGGCCGCCTTCTCTGTGACCTCACATGGTTGCCCCTCGATCTTTATGTTCTCTGTGTCCTAATTTCCTATTCTTATAAGGACAGCAGTTCTATTAGATTAGGGTCCACCCATATGACCTCATTATACCTCTTTAAAGCTTGTATCTCCAAATCCAGTCCCTATCAGGGACGGGGGGGTTAGGACTTCAACATATGAGTTTGAGGGCACAGTTCAGCATGTAGCAACACCACTGGTTTGCCTGTCTGCCCTCCTCCTGGTGTCTGAACCTGCCTAATGGCAAAGTCAACCCTCATGGGCCAGTACCTCAGACATTATAGGTATTCAATAAATGTTGGCCAGATCTATTAGACTGTGAATATTACAGAGCACAGACTGAAAGAGTACAGAGCAGAGGAAGACAAGAAGGAATGAGCATTTCGTGAGAGATTTCACGTGACACAGGATGAACTTTGAGTAGAGTGTTGATGTTTACCTGCAGAACACAGACCCCTCATCTCCAAAACAGAATAGCTTATCCAAAATCGTGGAGGCTGACAGCATTTGACAGATTAATGGAATAGAGAGGAAAGTCAGGACTTACAGGACTGGTGGGGACATCTAATCATCGAATCTATGGAGACACTTCCATCATCTCCACACATAGTGACCCAGCTTCCACTTGAACATCTATGAGCATAAATGTGTACAGGCTCCAGTTGTAAAACCCCATTATTTCAGTCACTGGCATGGTATTTACCAATATTCCCTCATTCAGATATCTGGACAGCTTTGGCTACATTTGCATACTATATCCTGTTAAAGTGTGATAATTAAAAAAAAAATTGACTCATACTCATTGGGGCACCTGGGTGGCTCGGTCAGTTAAGTGTCTGACTCTTGGTTTCAGCTCAGGTCATGGTCTTAGGGTCGTGAGATTGAGCCCCGAGATGGGTTTCAAGCTCAGCAAGGAGTCTGCTTGAGATTCTCTCTCTCTCTCCCTCTCCCTCTGTCCCTCCCCCAGCTCACACTCTGTCTAAATAAATGCATAAATAGATACTTTTAAAAAGTTGATTCATTTCTCTTATGTATTTAAAATGAAAGTTTATCTTACTACCACAACTTTTTGAAACAGCATCTATTGCCCCAAATAGAAGGCATCCTTATGAATAAATCTATAACTATTCTTATTCACATAACTACACATACACACATGCTTCTCAAGTCATGCCACTTACGAGGGCTAGGCGGACCACAGTTTTGGAAAAATTTATTAGAATAAACCTCTTTAAGAGACGTTTAAATTAGTCCATTTCCATGTGGCTATCTTAACAAACACAACACGTCCAAGTTATTACAAGGAGGACATCCTGGTTTGGGATGGAGACAGAGAAGGGAGGATATTGGGGATGGATACTCGGAAGAGAATCAGTCAGTGGAACAACCTTCCCTGGAATCCAGCCTATGTGCCATGGCCATTAGAAAGAACATCATCACAGTGGCGACACTAAAAGGTCAGCCTCTTTACTCAGAAATAGGTTCTTCTTAGTTCGTGCTTTCATTTAAACTAAAAAATAATAGAACTCTATTTTAAGTGATTAAATACAGATTAAACATTTCCCCTACAATCTGATTTCCTCTGTAAATTTGCTCAGCAAATCCTTTCCCCATAAAAAGTAGAAAGGGAAATTTTTAACCAGCTCCAATTTGAATGCGGACTTTAAAAGCTTTTGCTTAAAAGACTCCTGAATTCCTAGTCCTAGCTAATTTCAATTTGCTTTGTGACCTTGAATAATTATTTAACTTCATTGAACCTCAGTTTCCAAACCTGTGAGAAAACAGAATGAGACAAATGGCTCTCAGAGCTGTGATCCTTGGGACAGTAGCATCCACATCAGCAGAGGGCCAGCAAGAAATGCACATCTTCAGGTCCCACCCCAGACTGCAGGGTAGGGTGAAGCAACCCACATTTAAGGAGTCTTCCAGGTGATGCGGAGGCTAAAGTTACAGCGTCACCAGGTTAGCGGACCCGAAAAGCTCCCTCAGCCCTGCCAACTGTGAAGTGCTGGGATCTTGTGGTCTCTGAATGACAGAGCAAGAGACCCTGTGTTGCTAGTGGGGGGCGGGGGGGGCGAAGCTGGCTGGGCCGGGCTCTTGGAGAGTGAATTTGCTCTCTAGAGGAGAGTCACCTGGCCTAACTAATGAGTACAGCTCCCATGGGGAGAAAAGCCTGGGAAGGGTTTCTGGGGCCACCTGGAAAGGAAGCAGTGACAATATGGGAGAACTCGCTCTTGGTGCCTAGGGATGGGCAGAGGCAGGCAGACCATGTCTTCATCAGGAACAGCCTGGCATGCATCACGCATTGTGTGTACAAATAGACCTGGGATGTGAGTTGGCCTTAGGAAGGAGGGTTCCCAGAGATATGAAAACTCGCCTAAACCACTGTCCTTACTGTTTTTCTTCCAAATTTTAGGGACAGTGGCGTGTTTCAAGAGGTAAATCCCTGGAAGACCAAGGAAAGAGAAAGTTCCACGGTAGCCGAGGCCGCAAGGCATTTTCTGTCCCACGGATTCCTGAGGGAGAAACGCTTTTCCCAGCAAACAAATTCATCACAACCCCAGCGGAGGAGGCTGCGCAGATGCAAAAGCAGAGTGGGTGGGAGCTGGCAGTGGTGATGGGAAGAGCGAGCGACACAAAGGAATTCTGGCGCCATCTCGTGGCCCATGAGCCGCGACACCTGTCCTAACATCCCATCCGAGGATGGCCCACTCCCTCGGAAGCAGCCCCTTTAAAAGAATGCCTTTACCAGGGCCTACTTGCCATTCCCTGTGGAATTAAGCAACCCCTGAGCTCCCACCATGCACAGAGGACCAAGGGACAGCCCTGATGCTAATGGCAGGGATTGGTGGGCAGGAGGCTGAGGCCGGATCCAAGAATCCTGAATGAATCAACACTTGCTTTCGATGGAAAAGCGCCCCGTAATTCTCGTGTGAGGTAGCTCACTTCATCCTCACATTTACTCTGAAAAGCAAGCACCAAGGGAAGAAGCATTCCCCACCCTGTAGATGGAAAAACTGAGGCCCAGAGAGACGTGACCAAAGGCCGTATGGGGCAGAACATATCTTGACGGGGACAAAATGTCAACCCAAAGAGTTCTGTTCTATACCAAGTCCTAGCTCTCGGCCAACTAAAAGTGCTCCGACAAGTTCAGGATATGTGAAAGCCGGAAGGCCACCCCTTCTCGGAGGCGTCACCTAAACATGCCGGAGATTCGGTGGCTTTCAAATGACAGCATCAAAATCATGACTTCTACGACTCTTTTCCCCTTAGAATCTCCCCAGTTTTCCATTCTGAAGAATACAGAGAGGAAGGGCACCTGGGGGGCCCAGTCGGTCAAGCTCCAGACTCTCTGCTTTGGGCTCAGGTTGTGGTCTTGGGGGTGGAGGGCGTGGGATCGAGCCCTCTAGCAGGCTCTGCGCTCAGCAGGGAATCTGCTGGGGAGTCTCTCTCTCTGTCTCTCTCTCTCCCTCTGACCCTCCCTCTCACGCTCTCCCTCTCTCTTTCAAATAAAAGAATCTTTAAAGCAAAACAAAACAAACAAAGAATACAGACAGGAAAGCTGTTCTTTCTCTTCCAGAGCCTGCAAAGTGGGTTGAGCAGCCAGGACTTAAGCATAAGGAGCAACCAGGCGAGGAGACCGGCTCCCACGAGAGGGCCTATGGGATGGGCTGGAGAGGACAGCAAAGGCTTATACCCTTAGGGACTCAAGAAACGAGTAAGATTCTTCACTGCATAGGAAA
The DNA here is from genome assembly GCF_018345385.1 of Vulpes lagopus. Taxonomy (NCBI): domain Eukaryota; kingdom Metazoa; phylum Chordata; class Mammalia; order Carnivora; family Canidae; genus Vulpes; species Vulpes lagopus. The sequence goes on from NC_054830.1 coordinate 60,992,253, forward strand.
CGGAACTCTTGGGTGAGCAAGCAGGATGAGAGTCATCCTTGATGCCCTGCTCTGTCCCTACTCCAAGGCCTGGGGACACCGCAGCGGAACCCCATCTCCCCTGTGGTCTGATGCAACGCTCTACACCCCATGTGTTTACTGCGCAGCCACGGAAAGCACATTGTGACACCGGGCCCATTAAAGCTCCCCAGTGGCTTTCCATTGCATCCCTGCAAGAAAACAAATCTCTCTCGGCAGCCTGTGGGCCCTGGGAGATCCCGCACTTGCCTCTCACTGCCTGGTGATGCCATTCTCTGCACCTTACACACCTGCCACCGTGGCCTCCTGACAGTTCCCAAGGTGAGGGCCAGGGGCTGCCTCGCCTACTGTGCTGTGGACTTTTCTAACATCAGAAGAGGCACTTCCCTGAAGAGCTGGCACAGTCCCACTCCCTCAGCTCTGTTTAACCACCACCTCGTCAGAGAACCCTTCCTGCACCTCATCTGCTTTAGCGTCCTCCTCCACTCTTCGCCACATCGACCTCTCTTTTGTGTCTTCCTCTCGTATCCTACTCATCACATAATAAAAAATTACGTTGTTTGATGGCTCACTTATTTATTATCTGTTGCTCCAACTAGAAGTCAGGCTAGGATAGAGAAGATGGCTCTTCTCATATTTGCAGACCGAGGTCAGAGTATGTACTCACATTTCATCTCTGTTGCCAGGACTCAATACGGAACCAGATCAATGGATATTGCTTGAATATAGGTTGTCACTTCATTTAAGGAAAATGTGAAAGAGAAGTTCAGTAGGGAAAAGGTAGTCTTTTCAGTAAATATCGCTGGGTAGGTTAATTGGATATCTACATTAAAAAAAAAAAAGAAAGAAAGAGAGAATATGGAACACCTGCAGTTCTCAATGACTGCTGGTAGGCTGTAAATTAACCCAGTCGCCGTGGGAGACTGTTTGGCAATATCTCCCATAAGTGAACATACTGACCCTGTGACATCATCATTCCTTTCACAGTTGCGCACCCAAAAGCATACGCAAGGACGTTTCCCCCAGGAGAGCCACAAGAACGCTCACAGCGGTACTATTGGTAATAGCTATTACTATTGTACAATTACTAGCATATTAGTAATAGCCAGAAAGAGGAAATAAACTAAATTCCCCCCAAACAGTAGAATTAATAAAGTTTGATATGTGCACAGAACGAAATAGTATTCAGGAGCGAAAAAGAACAGGTTCCTGGAGTACTAAACAACTTCGATAAATTCCACAAGCATCATGCAGAGCAGAATTGGCCATAAGCTAAATAGTCCACAGCTTAGTGTTCCCTTCAGTTAAAAAAGTTAAAAAAACAGACGAAACTAATTTCTGGTGATATGAATCAACATAATTTTAACTTGGAGGGAATAGTAACACGTCTGAATGTGCTGAATTTTAGTGTGCTGATATGATTCTTTTTTTTAAAGATTTTATTTATTTATTCATGAGAGACACAGAGAGAGAGGCAGAGACACAGGCAGAGGGAGAAGCAGGCTCCATACAGGGAGCCCGGCGTGGGACTCAATCCCGGGACCCCGGGGTCGTGCCCTGGGCCAAAGGTAGACAGACACTCAACCGCTGAGCCACCCAGGCGTCCCGATGTGATCCTTTTTCCTAACCTGCATGATGGTTATAAAGCTGTGCTGTCTTTGTGAAGATCCATCAAGACGTACACTCTGGATTTGTGCACGTTTCTGTATATTAGTGTACTGCAATTAAGAATAAAGTTAAGCACATATTGCTTGGATGAAGGAAGAGGATTGGAAAGAAGGGGGGCAGGAGGGAAGGGAGAGGGAAGAAGGAAAAAAAACAAGTAAACAATAGGAAGGAAGAAAGAACATAATTTTGGTTCACTCCCCAAATGAGTGAGATTCCCCAATGAGTGAGACCATATAATGTTTGTCCTTCTCCGATTGACTGACTTCACTCAGCATAATACCCTCCAGTTCCATCCACGTCAAAGCAAATAGTGGGTAATTGTCGTCTCTAATGGCTGAGGAATATTCCATTGTATCCATAGACCACATCTTCTTTATCCATCATCTTTCGACACCGAGGCTCCTGCCACAGTTTGGCTATTGTGGACATTGCTGCTAGAAACATCGGTTCCTCAAAGAGTTAAAAATAGATCTGCCCTACGACCCAGCAATTGCACTGCTGGGGATTAACCCCAAAGATACAGATGCAATGAGACCAGGTATTTTAAACCAATTCCATTCTAATCTGTGGGAAAGTCATGCCTCAGAAAGAGTAGATGCCCAGGGGTGCCCGGGTGGCACCAATTCATTGAGGCTCCAGCTCTTGGTTTCAGCTCAGGTCCTGAGGTTGAGCCCTGTCTCAGGCGGGGAGTCTGCTTGAGTTTCTTTCTCCCTCTCCCTGTGCCCCTTCTGTGCCACCTCTCACCACCCCAGGCTCTCTAAAATTCAAAAAAAAAAAAAAAAAGAAGGGAAGGGAAGGGAAGGGAAGGGAAGGGAAGGGAAGGGAAGGGAAGGGAAGAAGGAAGGAAGGAAGGAAGGAAGAAGAAAAAGAAAGAAAGAAAGAAAGAAAGAAAGAAAGAAAGAAAGAAAGAAAGAAAGAAAGAAAGAAAGAAAGAAAGAAAGAAAGAAAGAAAGGAAAGATGCTTAATGCTAAATTGTCACTGGCCTAACTAAACTGGTTGAGTCATGGAGGTGCATAATCAAGAGGAAAGGACACTGGAGCTAGACCGCCTGAGAAGTGGTTTTGCAAACTAGGAAAAATGTCTGCAGAAAAAAAAAAAGTGGGATGCATATGCATTGGGAACACTCAGTAGGTATTCAGCTCCCTCGTACTGCCTCCCCCCATCTCATAACAGGAAACCCCTACCCCTGAGGTCCTAAGAACTGACACTTGTAAAAGTGAAGGTTTCCAAGTTGTTTCAGCTAGATTAGATTACTTTCGTCTAAATTAGCGCCACCAAAATCACCCAGGAGCTTGTTAAAAATGTGTTCTCCAACTCTTACCCCAGACTTCCTGATTCAGAAGCTCTGGGATTGATAATATTTAGTAGAGCTTCCTGACTTATCCTCAAGTAGTAGAGCACGGAGGTGAACAGGACGTGTTCTGAATCGTCAGACCCCTGGTTGGAATCCCAGTTTTATCGCCCCCTTGTTGTTGTAGATTCGGGCAGTTTATTTAACTTTGTCGGCCCCACCTTTTTTATTAGTAACATGGAGACGATAACTGGATTCATCTCTTCTTGTTGCTTCGCGTTTTACATGAAATGCTGAGTCCAGCACCATGTTTGACAAACACACAGTGCTCAGAAATGTCATGCACCGTGTCCAGCTCGGATGTAAAATCAGTATTTGGAAACCACTATTTTAAAAGACTTTCCTTCTTTCATTTACACGGCGATGTTAGCACAGTGATTATCGGCTTATGCTGTGTGTTGACAAATTCACCCAGTGGTGATATGAGCTCAGTCCACATAGCACTATTGCACTTTGGGATATTTTCCTAATAGATATTATTAGACAGTAAGCAAAATGAGGGCAGGGTTCAGATCTCTTTAGCTTTTTAGAGAACATTGTATCAGACACACAGTGGGTGTGCAAAAATAATGTTGTATGAATAATGCATAAATTAATGACTGAAGCATGGACAACCATAGAGCAGCACTACCTCTCAGAGTTCCATGACCATATAGTTTAGAGCACAAAGAAGGGAGAAAAAAAAAAAAAAAAGTAGTGTCTGGCCAAAATTCTCTCTGGAGCACTTAAGACTTCTAGGGTTGCCAGGTTTCATAAATAAAAATACAAGATGCCTAGTTAAATTTGAATTTCAGATAAACAAAAAATGGTTTTTAGTATAAAAATTCCCCATGCAATATTTGGGGCATACTTAGACTGAAAAAAATAATCATTATTTATCAGAAATTCAAATTCAACTGGGCCTCCTGTGTTCCATGTGGCAACCCTAAAGACCTGTCTAGTCTAGGGCTGGAAATGAGAAACTGTTAAATATGTCAGAGGTGGTAGTTAAAAATAAATAAACTTTGTACTGTACAAATATCTGAGTGACTGAGTGTGTGTGTGTGTGTGTGTGTGTGTGTGTGAGAGAGAGAGAGAGAGAGAGAGAGGCAGATAGTCTAAGATTTTCAATAATATTTTGCCTTTATTGAAGACCTTTATGGCAACATGTGAAAGGTTAGAATTTTAACCATTATGTTTACTCTCCTGACAGTTTTCTGAGGAGTATGGGGGTTCCAGCTTCTTAGCCAATTCTTCTCTTATGCTGGCTTCTCCAACCAAAAGAGAGGCCCATGTTTTAGCTAACAAGTAATTAGCCTTCATAAGAGGTGTGTAAACAAATCATTGACTCATGAACTTTCTAATTGTTCTCACCTATTATTTGATCTGAGCTCATAATGCTGCCAAAGAAAAGCTTCAAATGTTTGCTGGGGATTCAACAGATTGTCTTTAAGGCCCTTCTTCTAGCCAGGAGTTATACCTTCATGAACATTTGCATGCATTCATGTATAATCATATTTATGCAAACATAATATTAGGAACTACACTGTCCAGAGGGGGGGGGGAAAAGTGCTCAGTAGGATGTTTGAATGGGACTTCCATGAGACCAGAGACCATACCCAGATTCTCCTCTGCCTCTGCTGACCTACAAGGACCACTTTACTTAATGCTGCCCTGGTGACCTCCCCTCATCCCTTGCCTTCTTACTCCCCCATACACTGCTCTGTTTTTCTCTTTTTTATAATAATCCTGATGACCTTCCCGCCTACTGTAACATTGACTAATTTATTACATGTATTGTTTATCTCTAATCTGCTCTTAGAAGATAAGCTCTAAAGAAGGAAGGTTAGGCACAGATCTTGCCCTCAGTGGAAAGCAGAATAGTTGATGACACGACTGTTTAAGACCTCCCATTGCCCACCCAATACTATCATCACCACCCATGCTCAGAAATACCTAAAACTGACCTGATCTTGCAAATATCCTTATAAAAAGCACTGCCTCCCCACTTCTACTTTCTGCTCCCATGAATAATTCAGTAGGATGCAATGTAAGATAGGCAGTAAATATGGATTCCAATGACCTGTGTTTCAACTCCAGCTCTGGTAACAGCTCCATAATCTCAAACCAATCACAACAGAGTCTATCTTCCCATCTGTGCAATGAAGAGACGGTGCCAACTGAACTCAAAGACACCTCTACACCTAAAGGTACTCTGATTTTAAATTCCTGAAACACCACAACACTGATACGCCTACTAGAAACAAGAGGCTGAAATAAAACAATATAGGACTCTGGGAAGAGGCAAGGAAAGTGAACGAATGACATCACAAGGAACCAGAGAGAATGGGGCCCATTAGAAAACTGTGTTAATTTTATGTTTCATAGTGGACCAGCTCTTTGGCTGGATTGAGAAGCAGAAAAAAAATTAACGGTGTTCCCAACCATGAGAAGAAGCAAATATTGATTTAAAGTCATTTGTTATAATTACTTTAACCCGTAATTTTGTTGAGCCAATTACTCTATTTTTATGATCTAATAGTGCCTTGTTTATAATAATGACTATAAATTTCAGGGCATATCGAGAACAAACATGTGCCAAACACTAATCACTTTGCACACAGTGTCTAATTTGAAGCTCATGACAGTCCCTGTGGAGTCATTAAGTGTGATCCCCGTTCACAGGTGAACAAACAGAGGCTTGAGGTGACTCACGAATGTGGCCACATGGTTTGGAAAACAAAGCTGGAAGTTGAGTTGGGATGGTTGTTGTGAGGCGTGTGCCCTGAACCCACACTGAAGTGCCTTCTGTTTGGTCTGGCAGTAATCATGCTGTGTTTTGGGCAGCATGTTGTGTCTTTCTCCATCTCTAGTTCTGCCTTGTCCTTGAACACAGACAGAGATAAGATCCTTTACCCATGTCCACCTTTGTCCAAGGGAAAGTCTTGGCACATTCATAGTGGGCACAGAACGTCTGTTGTGATCATTTAGAAGGAGTAATAGTTTTTTTTTTTTCACCTACAACTTGAGAGGTGTATCCACATCATACTTTGTTTCCCTAATTATGCCAATGTATTAAATTATTTAACCAACGAGACTTGCAGTCTTCTAAAAAAAAAAAATAAAAGAGGGGAGGAGGCTTGGGGATAATAAAAGTTTAAATATCAGCTTAGGCTATAGATACATAAGAAAAGGACTGAAATAATCCTGAAAACAGTGACTTAATGCAAAATTGATTTTAAAGGCCATTAAGAGAACCCCTCAACTTAAAAAAAATTCATTCATGCATGTACTCATTTATTCTATAGATAAGCGTTAGATGCTGGGAATTTAAATGTGAACAATAAAAATGCGGTCTTTATCCTGACTTCTCAATCCTTTCTTATGCTGGCTTCTCTAATCAGGAGTTTACAATGTGTTCATGAGTGTGTGTGTGTGTGTGTGTGTGTGTGTGTGTGTGTATGTTGGACTGGGTGGGGAGTGGGGGTATGAGGAGAGGCACACAAAGAATGCTGATTTCTAGCACTGCACAAAAGCATTGTTGTAGAAAAATTCAGAGGCTTTTGGAACTCTAGGAGGAGGGCATTTAGCCCAGACTTCTCTAGGAAGAGGTGGATCAGGAAAGGCCTCCAGTGTGAAAGGTTATTGCATTTATGACTAGAGGAGAAATATGAGTAAAGTGGAAGGGCGGTGAGGCTGGCAAGAACTTTCGCCTACCAAAAACCATCCCCACCTTTTTAATATACATATATATTGTTTATATATGTATATATTTGAGAGAGAAAACGAGAGAGCAGGGAGAGGAAGGGCACAGCCGGGTGGGGAGAGAAAATCCACAAGCAGACTCCCCACAGAGCACAGAGCCCATTGTGGGGCTTGATCCCAGGACCCTGACCTGAGTGGAAACCACGAGTTGGCCGCTTGACCAAATGAGTCACCCAGATGCCCCTCACTGACCTTCACTTTTGTTCAGAGAAGTGGAGTTTTAAGAAAAAAATCAAAAAAAAAAAAAAAAAAGAAAAATATCAAGAGAAGTCTACCACAGGGAAGACAGCATCAGGACAAGGGTCCCTTGTTACCTGTTCTTGGAAGGCACATACACAGAACCTACCTGCCTCACACCGAAGGCCACTTCGTACCTCTGAAAGCTGTTGTAAGATTGGAGCTACTACGGGATCCGGTGACCATAAGGCAAGGCCAACTTTCTCAGAGTCCTTATAATACTGAGTTGCTGAGTCAGTGCCAGCAAATATTCATTTTTAAACATCTTTAAGTGAGAAGAATGAAAAACTTTGTTTAAGCCACCATTGTGATTCCTGCTACTTGTGGCTGAAAACATTTCCCATTCAAAGAGAGACTGTGGGGTACAGAGTGGTAGAGGTAAAAGGCTGGAGGATAAAGGTATATTAGCATTTTTCAGGATATAAAAGAAGTTTCAGGGATCCCTGGGTGGCGCAGCGGTTTGGCGCCTGCCTTTGGCCCAGGGCGCGATCCTGGAGACCCGGGATCAAATCCCACATCAGGCTCCCGGTGCATGGAGCCTGCTTCTCCCTCCGCCTGTGTCTCTGCCTCTCTCTCTCTCTCTCTCTCTCTGTGACTATCATAAATAAATAAATAAAAAATTAAAAAAAAAAAAAGAAGTTTCAGAGGAGTTGGGATGGTTCACAGGCAGCTGGGAAAGACTGATGAGGGAGCACCATCGCTTGCTTAGCTTTCATTCTCGTTAATTCAGCAAATCTTTAAGCAGTAAATATTTTCTTTCAGGTACTCTTCTGGGTATGGGGAATATAGCCCAGAGAAAACAAACAATCCCTATTCCCACGGAGTTTGCATTTTAGGGGTTAGGGAGCACTGGATGTGGTGCAATTTTAAATAAAATGATGAAGGAAGACCTAATTGAAAAGGTGACCTTGCATAAAGATGCAAAGGAAATAGCAGAGAGCAGACCACATGAATACCCAGTGCAGAGCATTCCAGCCAGAGGCAACCCAAACAGCAAAGCCCTGAGAAGGCACCTTGCAGGGATCAAGAAGCCAGTGTAGCTGGAGAAAAGTAAGCCAGAGAGGCCTGAGACGAAAGCTCAGAGGAGTGCTAGGGGATGGGACATTCTGCTGGGCCCTGCATGTCATTCAAGGGCTTCATTTTTTATTTAAAATGAGCTATAAAAACCCTGTGGGACTTTGATCAGAGGAGCAGCATGATGTGTCATGTGTCACAGGATGACACCTGTGAATGAAGTTCCAAATACACACAGGGGAATGGAGGCAGAAATTACAGAGACCAGGTAGGAAACCACCTTAATAATATGGGCAACTGGTAATAGTGGTTTGGACAAGGCTGGTCTTGGTAAAATGATGAGAAGTGTTTGGGATTTCCAGCTTTTATTGATAACCGAGTGCCAGGGTCTCCTGTTGGACTGAATGCAAGCTACAAGAACAAGAGAAGATTCAAGATTAGTTCCAAGGGATATGCCCTGAATAATTGAAAAGACAGATTTGTGATCTACGAAGATGGGAAATACTGTGTGTGGGGAGGATGAGTTTGGTTTTGGACCTGTCCATCTTGCCATCTTGCAATGTCGTACAGATACGCAAGTGGAGATGTCAGATACATGGACGGATATACGGGCCTGGAATTTAGGAGAAAGTCTTGGGCTGGATGTAGAAAGGTGAGCAATCTTCCAGGTTCAGATGGTATTTAAAGTCACGGGACCAGAAGACATCTCCAGGAGAGTGAGAGGAGGGAACAAGAACTTCAAACACTGACAGCTGGTGCATTCCTGTAGTAAGAGATGTCAGAGATGATGAGAAACAAGCAAACAAGACTGAGAAACCTGGAAGAAGAGACATGAGCTATGGTGGACCAGAAGCCAAGTAGAGCAATGTTTCGGGAGGGAGAGAGTGAAAAGCGAGTTGACCTCACACCATGAGTTAGTTAAGGCTGATTTTAGATCTTGAATCCACTGATTCTAATTCCAAACATGGGGAAACGTTAGCAGAGGTCACCAGCCCCTGCCTCCTTCCATCACAGACTCGGTGAGACTCTAGAGTATTTTCTTTTAATTTTGGAGGATGGAGAAAGGTCAAATTTGGGAGTCCACACTCTGGAAGTGAGAGAGAATAATAACACTGTGAGGAGAGTGGAGATTTGGGGCATAGTAACCCCCCCTCCCTCCCTCCCTCCTTCCCTCCCTCCCTCCTTTCCTTTCTTCCTCCCTCTTTTCCTCCCTTCCTTGCCTTTCTCCCTCTCTTCTTTCTTCCCTCCCTCCTTTCCTCTCTTCCTCCTTCCCTTTCTCCCTTCTTTCCTCTGTCCGCCTTCTTCCCTCCCTTCTTCCCTCCCTTCTTCCCTCCCTTTCTTCCAATTCTCCATTCCTCCCTTCTTCTCTCCCTCCCTTTCCCCTTCTTCTCTCCCTCCCTTTCCTCCCTTCCTTTTCATCCTTCCTCCTTCCTCCTTCCCTCTCTACCTTCCTCTTTTCTATCCTCCCTCCCACCTTCTTCCCTCCCTTCCTCCCTCCCTCCTTCCCCCCTCTCTCCCTTCCTCCCTTCCTAGATAAAGTGGTCATTCTACAAAAATGACAGACTACTTTGCCAGCCAGTTGATGAGCCAAGATTCCTCAGGAAGCATACCAGCAGGATTAACAGCCCTGGTGAGTCTTTATCGTATAACCATGCGTGTCAAGTAATGTGAGAAATTCCTAAGAAACACAGGAGGTAAAGCTAGAGAGAGAGAGTTTAAAAGTCTCAGCTTCGTGCATCATTAATGAACAAGAAGGAAAAGAGAAACCCATCTCTCTTCTGTACGGAGAAATGATGGAACAAGGAACTCTTATCATACCACTCTCTGTGCTTCATAAAATATGAGTAACTTTTGGCAGCCAGTCAAAATGAAAGGGAAAATATGCAAAACACACAGTACTCTTCTGCATATACAGGGTGAGATAGGAGAAACAAGAGCTTCAAGGTTGATTTGCTGAAGACAGGAAGGTAAACTACTATATATACATACACATATATACGTACATATAAAATATTCTGGATGTTGCAGCAAATGTCAAACACATTTTCTACACTGACTATCTTAATTTGTGCCTCCACATGCTACTTTTGGCTTCTGAGGAATGAAATTACCTTTTATCAACCTTTTTTAAAAATCTCATGTCCATGAGTTCTGGCACCAAGAACATTCATAGAGGAAAAGAAAAAAAAAACTGTATTAAGCTTTCCCTTAATTTAAGAAAGTCCTCTTATTTTTCATAAATAGAGAAATCAATTGTGTAAATTTTAAACAGCTCAAGATAATTTACTAGTTTCAAATATTCCAAGGCACATTAAAAGCATCTAGGAATACATAAAGGTTGACAAAATAATTATTTGTCCTTACAATGAATCATTAAATAAAGGTCCCCTCAGGACTTCTAACCCAACACACTCAGTTAAGCCTATTTAAACAGGATTCACAAAAGGTGATATTTGGAAGGAGCCTTGGTGATACCACTAAATTTTGTTAAACCTAACGTAAATAAAATAACTTAGTTTAAGGCCGCTACATATATTGTTCATCATTATCGTCATAGTAAACTTATTGCCAAATCTGATTGGACTTCTCCAAACTCAGTGCAAGCTAAAGAAATTAGACTCAAGTTGGGAATTTGTATTATGTGTGGAAGGAATGTGCTGTGGCTATGACCTGTATTTTTACTGAGGTTAACGGTAAGTCTTAAAAAAAAAGACAAAAAACAAACAAACAAAAAACAGCAATTTTTATAGCTGTTTAGAAATCTTAGAGATTATACAATCCAAACCCTTTGCTTTACTTAGGTGGGAAATATAGTTCAGAGAAGCTGAACGACTTGCCTAAAGTCACACAGCAAATTAGCACAATCTTCAGTTTTGTTTCACTTACTGAGAGTAAGAGCAATTTAGCAATTTTCTCAAGCAAGCCCCTCTGAATGTGTGAATTCAGTCAAACTGGACATACTCCAAGGGCCCTGCTCTGTTTTCCAACGGTTTGCCAAGAAGTAATGCTGGTATCCTTTGTTATTCTTTGGCCTAGCCATAACGATAACCACTTGGGCTTATGGACAACTTCACAGAGTTTCTATTTGCAAAGCTTTCTTACATCCATTCTCTAGCATGTCCTCGTACACAAGTAGGAACAGATGGAAGTAAGCTGATAACTGATAGGGAAACTGAGGCTCACATTTAAAGATCTGTCTGATGTGGCTTATCCAGACAGTGATGCAGCTGAATTGAATCCAGGTAGATGATTCTAAAAGAAGTCAAATGATCTGAATCCAGTTCCTGATTTTAGTACCTACATAAAATAGACAATATCGTCCTTCTATGCCAGTGGTTTCAGGTCTTCCAAATCCATTCAATTCCTTGCTAAGTTTACTGAGCTGAAAGAAGAAACAAATGAGAAAACCCAGGCTTAGGTTTTGCTATTTATATGCATAGGATGCTTGAGGTTCATCCACATCATGCAAAAAAAAAAAAAAAAAAAAAAAAGGTTTGTTTTTCCCCCCCGCCCAAAGCTTCCCTTCTTCCAAAGAGCTACTAAATAAGATGGTTTATTTCACATGATTGATTACAGGAATTCTGCTCATATATCCAAGGGCTGACATTTTAAATCACATCTTCTTTTCAATTGAAGGGAATGAAATGATTTTCATATCTTGACATGATTGATTATTTGGAAACTGAAGCCAAAAATCTTTAGGAGTTCAATCTATAGCTCCCACCAGCTGATAGCATATTATCAAACCTTATTAAAATCATGCATGACTTGCAACTGCAGCTTTATATCTGACAGTAAGCAAATATAATGGCCTTCTGCCTTCAGATTGTACTTTGTATTAATGTGGTAGTTGATATATCTATTTATGAAAGGATTATAGGTGATGTAAATTTTACCTTTACAGATAAATGGTAATTCCTTTGTGTTTAATCTCCATAAGAGATTGGGGAAATCTAAAATACTGGTGGGGCTGAATGTCTATCAGAGGCAGATCTATAAAGAGTGTCTAATAGCAAACTGCTAGTCCCAACAGGATACCTCTTCCTGCTTTTTCTAAGGGTCTTTCCCTTTAATCCAAACCCTGAGAAGTATCTCAGCTATAAAGATGAGTCATCAGGGCATACAAACTGAAATTTATACACTCCGGTGTAAGTCGAGTTATCAAAAGAGAAGGTTTCACTCATCTAAGTTACACAGCAGGATATGGAACATAGAGACCAGCCACCGTTCTGAGGGTTGGCACATTTATGGGAAAATCGATGCCTAAGTTATCATTTCCCCCGCTTTAATTATAATTCCAATTTTCTTTTTGGATGGTGCAGATCAAATAAAAATAGGCCGTGTCTCTTCATTGTAAACACCGCCCCATAAATCTGGGCCCTGTCGTTGCTGGGCTCTATCTCAGGCATTCAACTCAGCTCCTTCATACCTAGAGTTAATTTGAGTTGTGAGGTTTGCAATGTCAATGAGTGGGTCTCCTAATCACCTAGTGGCCTTATAGAAGCACCTGTTAAGAGGGCAACCAAATTATTGTAAAAGAAGCCAAAAATTCAAGCTTACATTCTGCTAAAAAGCGAATAAGTAAAAACTTCCTTTTTAAAAAGTTATTCAGGGGCACCTGGGTAGCTCAGTCGGTTAAGAATCCAACTCTTGATTTCAGCTCAGGTCACGATCTCGGGGTCCTGAGATCAACCCTGTATCCGGCTTGGCACTCTACGCAGAGCCTGCTTGAGATTCTCTTTCTCTTTCTCCCTCTGCCCCTCCTCCTACTTGTGTGCATGTGCGCTCCCTCTCAAATGAATGAATGAATAAATGAATGAAAATACAGTTTAGGAAAAAAATTAAAAATAAAAAGTTACTCAGTAGACTATCAACATCTTGAAGTGAAGATCCATATCTCTTTCATTTATATACTTTCCATACCTCTTACTCATGGGCTATGGATTCTCATCTTACAAGCATCTTACAAGGTCTAAGTACCACAGATAGGATAGTGAGCGAGAATGGTGTGTAGTTACCACTACACTCAGAGTTTATTACCCATAGGGTGAACGCAACAACTAAACAAGAAAGGGTAATAAAAAAGTCTTGAGTGTGGTATTAAGAGAAAAATAAAGCTTAATACAAGAACATAAGCAAAAACCCCTTTAAATAATGCTTCACGGATGTGGGAGAGGTGGGGCAGGGCCCTGGTGGATCGGGTACAGAGTCAGGGAGGAGAATTCTAGGAAGAAGGAGCAGCACGTAGAAAGCTGCCATGGCTGGTTTGTTCGACGTGAGCCGGAACAGGAGTGGCCCCACAACTCATGATGGAAAAGGCTCACTTTTTTCTGAGGGTAATGGATAGTCATAAAAGTGTTTTGAGCAAGAAAATTATATGGCCATTTTTGTGTTTTAGAATGTAGTAGATATGCAGTGAGTCTGGAATGAAGAATAAAGGAATGAAAATATGACTATTATTTATGGTGAGAATGGCTAACATTTTGAGGTACTTCCAATTCTCCAAATTCCATACCAAAAATCCATCTTACCCTCAAAGTACCTATTAGTGGAAATGATTTAGATTATTACACACATTTCAACGATGAGAAAACAGACTCCTAGAAATTCAATGGCTTTGTGAAATGTCACAAACCTACTTAGTTATGGGTCACTATTTGATATAAATCATTCTGTTTCCAGCTCCCCAAAGTGATACTGCACCCTAAAATTCCAATAACCTGGTAAAAAATATTAAATTGGAAAAAGCAACCATAGATTTCAAGTGCTGAGGAAAATTTAAAATTTTATTCACTTATTATTTGATTACGTTAAAGATAGTTTTATTGCTTAAAACATCTCAAGAATTGCTTGGACATTATAGAAACAGATTACTTGATATTTATTAAATGAATGTGGAGTGTTTTGTGTAAAAGTCTGGCTATTTCCATCACTGTTTTTCATTTGTTTCATTTTGTTTTGTTTGGGGTGCATGGTTGGTGGGATCAAGTAGAAGGCTGAAGGTCATGGCTGAGTTCACAAAACAGTGTCAAACAGAAATACCTTGTGTAAAAACACAGCCACAGTGGCAGGGGTACTGATTACTGATTATGAGTAATGAGGAATTTGTGGGAACATTGGGGAGAGTTGGGACTTCCACAGAACACTAATCAGGGGGTCAAAGTGCCTAAAATCTGGAAATTCTTGCCATAGTCTGGCCTAGAAACTGTCAAACTGAAATCATACCCTGGATCTTCCTATTGTTATATTTGCCTCTCTTCCCTAGCAAACATCTTGACAACCATGGTAACACCCGTCCCTTCCATGGTGATGACCTCCATGGCGATGATTTATATATATTTATGTCGTCAACACTGATCCCACTGCTTAACACTAGACTCATTTCTCCAAATGCCTGTCAGACATTTCTACAAGGATGTCCCCCCCTTTCATATTCAATAGTACCAATATTTACTCCTGATTCCATCTACAGACACTTGTCCTTATGTCTTTTAGTTCATGCATCATCAGTACCAAATCCTCCAACTACAAACTTTACAACTACCTTTGCCTACACCCTATCCAAATCACCACCTCTTACATCTGAGGAATTTCTTAAGATCAGTTACTTCTACACTCTGAATGGCCTGTTCCAAGCCCCTCCTTTCTATCCCCACCACCGCTGCCCTACTTCAGTGCCCCATCATTGAAATACTTGCCGTACAATCACCTGAGTTGTTTCTCTTATACTCGAAGATCCATTTCTTCAATAGTCTCAGCTTTCCCCTATTATCTAACTAAAATAAGATTAAATTATGTCCATACAAAAACCTGGAAATGAATGCTAATTGTAGCTTTATTTGTAATAATCCCAAACTACACACAGCCCGAATGTCTTCCTTTCGTTGGTGAATGGACAAACCATGGTACATCCATACCGCTGAACACTACTCAGCCATCAAACAAAGTAAATATTGCTACATGTAGTGGCTAAGATCTTAAGGGAATTGTGTAGTGTCTTTTGGTGAATAGTTCTGTATACTGATTTGGGTGGCAGTGGTTACACAAATCTAAACGTGATAAAAATTACAAAGCACTATATACGCACGCAAAAGAATGAGTACATGTAAAAAACGGTGAGACCAGAATAACCTCTGTGTTTTATTTAACAATACTGTACCGATCTCAGTTTCCTGGCTTGAATATCATACTACAGTTACATAAAACATTACCACTGGGGGAAGCTCATTGAAGGCCAGGGAAACTTTGCACTATTTTTTGCAAAGTCTTAACAGGTCTTAAAGTATTTCAAAATTTAAAAGTTAAAAATATGATTATGTTCTCTCTAATCGTCTCTCAATGTTTTACTGTCTTTCCTTTGACTTCAGGATAAAGTCCAAACGGATGAGCCTGAGATTTGTCATGGTTTGTCTCTCTAATCTCATTCTTCCGTGTACTTCCCTGTGGTTATTTCAGTATACTCAGAATTCATTCCCTGAATAGGTCACATACTTAGTCTCAGCTGTGTGTTTCCACCTGTGTCAGCTTTAATTTGAAGTGATATTTTACATGCATTATTTTATGAAGTCTTCACAATAATCTCTTCACAATAATCTTTGCCTATATGTACAGCCGAAGTCAATGAAACTCAAGGAAGTTAGATCATAAAGCTAACAGGAAAAGAAGGATTCAAACTAGGTCTTTTCGACTGTTCAGTGCCATATTTATTTATGTACGCTGATGTTCAGATTACTTGCCTGCATGCCAGACTAGCACGGCCCATGCCTTATGCTTGTAATTTCCTGTACTGCTGTATTACATCAAATAGGTATTCAGTGAATGAGGAATGAAAGTGACCTGAGCTCCACAATGTACTATTTTAGACACATGCTAATCATCATTTTGCAAATTGAGTTGAAAGGGCCTTGATAAGTGTAAATAAAGATTTAAAATAAAAATGATTACTTAATGGAAACAAGCTGGCGATCTGAAATTAATGGACAAGCGCATGAGTATTTGCAGAAGCTTCTCCAGGCATTCAGGAAGTTCTGCGGCCCATAGAGATGGGAGCCGCGCTGGAAATGATGGACTTAGCACTAAAAACATGCATTTCCTGTCCATGGCTTCCTGCGAGGGAGCCTCAATTTTCAGAGCCCAGGGCAAGAGAGAGGAGACCTGAGTCAGCAAGGAGTCCAGCATGAAATGTGTAAACAAGAAAGTGTAGGAAGCACCACAATGTCTTATTTTGAACTCTACGTCAACCTTTTGAAGTTAAGACAGATTCCATCTCTAGGAACCAAGGTGAAGCAAGAGGATATCAGTGTCCAACTACCTATTCATTGTTGACAACATGGAGCGGAATAATGAATATAAACCACCCAAGAATACACACACATACACACACACAACACACACATAACACTGCAGTTTTACAGGCTTTGTGGGATACCCTGAACCCTTTCTAGGTAGGATCCCTAGTACAAAATCCTTGATATAGGTGGAAGAACATAGTTTGAGGGTCAAAGAGCTAAGCAATGACACTTTGAGCCAATTATTTTATTTTCTGACTCTTTACTTTTTAGAATGACAAACCAGAACAAATAATAACTACTATATATTGAAATGATTAAAAAATTAGGAAGTAGAGGTAGGTGGGAGTATCTCATATACTGTAACGTTACGTAAGATATCAAATATGAATGCAGATATTAGCTTACTGCACTGAGCAAAGGTAATAGCATTTGAAAATTAATGACCATTTAAAGAGTTGTGAGATCCGGGAAGAAAAGGTAGTTTCCAATAAAGTCAGTCTAGTCCCAATATATGGAAATTCAGACGACAATGGTAGAGAAGTATTAGGACTGTTTCAAAATATTCGGATCCTCCTTGTGGGCACATGGCAGGAATTTAGACGTGATCATATGAGTTACTTTGGCCAATGGGATGTAAGAAAAATTATGGGTATCACTCCCAGGTGGAAGCTTTAAGATCCAGGATGCAATGTACTGTATTTCCCTCTTCTGCAACATTAATACTGGAAATGCATCTCGAGGTAGAATCTAATGAGACGAAACTCCATCAGCCTTAATGCCTGAGCAACTACAATAAGCATAGTCCCCTCTGACCAATTTTGCACATGCAGTGTGAACAAGAAGTAAATTTGTTGTGCTAAGTCTCGGTGGTTTTAGACTGGTTTACTTTCACACATAATGCAGCCTACCTTGATCTACACGCATTATATCCAATACCACGGCCTGTCCACCTTCGGTTCCTATCCCCCCCAACCCCAGTGGATTATTTTCATGAGCTCCATTACATATTTTAAGCTCTTAACATATTTTAAGATCATCAAGGAACAGGATTGTAGACTGCACATAACACATAAGACTCCAAAGATGGATGCATTACTTCTCTCTTTGTACAGACATGTGCTCTATCAAGACTTGTATTTATTCTTTTCCCCTTTGAACCTGAGCTTCCCTTAGTCACTTGCTTTGCTAGTAGAATGTGGTAGACTGCCAAAAACAGGTTATACTAAAAGCTAAAGCTTCTGCCCACAGCTCTCAGAATGCTCCCCGTAGCGGCCCAGTTGCCACGCTTGAAAAGTCCAAGTCACATGAAGAAACCACACGTATGGTTTTCAGCTGACAGCTCCTGCTGATCTCCCAGCCCTAAATCCGAATCATTTCCAGCCAAGTGCAGGCACCATCTTGAGTACTAGCTAAGGAAAGCCTTTGCGTGACTATGGCCCCAGTCAACATCTCACTGCGACAACCTGAGAGACTCAACTTGAGAACTTCCTAGATGATACCAAGTCATCGATGCAATAATGAGACGTGAGAATTAGGATGTAGAATGCCATAAAAACATAAATAAATGTTTTAAGTCACTAGGTTTCAGCATTGTTTGTTACATGGCAATGGATAATCTGAGTTCTGTGTGATTTAATGAAATGGAAATAAAAATGCCTATCTCATAGGATTGTTGTAAATATTAAACTCTGTAACATGCATGGTATCCAACACACTAATCAAAATATTTCTGGTCATTGAAAAAAGCCCCCAACTAGTAGTGGATTAAAAGAACCACCTACATTTCTCCCTCATTCTACTTGTCCATCAAGGTTGAGTCTGGTCGCTCAGTGACCCATGATGATAGGGGAAAGCACACCTTGAACTCTGCTGCCACCTGTGCAAGATGAAGAAGGGAGCTCAGGGGCTCAGATTCAGGCACTTAAATGTGTTGAACTGGAAAAAACAGACATCACATCCGCAAACAATTCATTAGCCTGAATTGCAAGGGGCAGCAAGTCAAATCCTACCATTTGCTCCAGGAACAGGGAGAAATAGAAGCATTTGGTTAACAGCAAAGTGACATACTGTGTGTTTGTTTCCATGAAATTACTCTATCTTTAACGTAGCGTACGTTACGTGTGTGTTTGGTTATCCTCAGTCTCCCCCGCTAGAACATAAGCTCTGTAGACAGATAGTTCTGTTCGTTGTGCTATGTCCAAGCCCCCAGAGACAGCAGAATGTGTGCAAAGCAGTTACGTACTTAGTTTCTAATAGAAATATGGGTTATCATCCTTCTCCTTACCATCACATCTTCATAATAGTAACCACATAAACTGCGTTTTTAATGATACTTAGTAACTGGAGAGGGATAGCCTAGAGAATACCACCAGGAGATGAAAATTGAGCATAAATATCTGAAAAGCCTTCACTTAAAAAGAGAGAATTCTTGAGATGCCTGGGGTGGCTCAGTGGTTGAGTGTCTGCCTTCGGCCCAGGGCGTGATCCTGGGGTCCCGGGATCGAGTCCCACATCGGGCTCCCTGCATGGAGCCTGCTTCTCCCTCTGCCTGTGTCTCTGCCTCTCTGTGTGTCTCTCATAAATAAATAAATAAAATCTTTAAAAAAAGAGAATTCTGAATAATTATTTTAATTTTAAAAACACAGTTAATTTTAAAAGTACAATAATTATTTTAATTTTAATGGATATATGTGACTCACCTATCAAGTATCTATGTTCTGGTGTCACACAAGTCCAGGCTGAGATCCCGGCTGCCCAGTTTACCAACTATATGATTTGGTTATAAACCACAGGTATGAGGGGTACCTGGGTGGCACAGTCGATTAAGTGATCGACTCTTGGTCTCGGCCAGGTGATGCCATCAAGGTCATGAGACCCAGCCCGGCATCACACTGCACACTCAGTGAGGAGTCTGCTTGAGATTCTTTCCTGCTTCCTCTCCCTCCACACCCCCTACTCTAAAATAAATAAATAAACTTAAAAAAAAAAAACTCCACACACACAGGTATAAAACCAAACCTCATCTTGCTTTTCATTTTCTCATGGTGATTTGAAAGTGTAAATTCACGTATGTTTAGAATGACCATTGCTCAGATTTTGTCCTCTCCTCCAGGCCCTCCCACTCTCTCGTGTTGTAGAGAAATACTCCAGCCCAATTTTTCAGTTCTCCAAAACAACCACAGTAAATAATGTTGGGTGGATACTATCTTCTTTTGGTAATTAGCACATCCTGCTTTCCTCAAATTATGGCCCCCACTTCTTAGCAATACTTGACAGTTGGATAAAGAGCTTTCATATAGGACAACAGGTCCTGAGAGGCAGGAGCTGGGTGGAAGCACGATGTTCCAAATCAGAAAAGAGAGGGCATTAAATCCTCAAACCATCCTTTTGTAACCAGCTCTATGATATGTGAAATTAAAGAAAAGGCAACGTGTCACTCGTAATACACGATGCTTTCCTGACACACAGGGCCATCTTTGGTTTACTCAAGAGTAAACACGATCACTGAGCTGCACACAGCAGAAATGTTTGACATACAATAGACAAAAATGAAATCTTTATACGTTCTAAAGCAAGGTTCGTCAGAGTTTCTTCTTTGGGTGTCAGGGAGGGGAGGGTGTTGCTAGAGGTTATCTTTGCAACAAAGACTTTTTGTTGTTGCCTTTTCGAAGATAAGCAAAAGTTGGGAATGATAACAAGGAATCTCTGATTAATCAGACTCCAGCAGTATCAACCCCCTAATTAACCTATGTAACCAAGAAAGTAAATGGCAGCTAAAATATCTGATCCCAGGGACACTTTTTTTTTTTTTTTAACTCAAAAGCAAGGTCTTAGACTCACCATACTTTCAATGATGTGAATAGTGTATCCCATCCCCGTTTTCCTTTCATTGTCTAAAAATGAAAAAAAAATGTGTATTTGTATATCTCTGCTTATGTGATATTTTAGTTTTTATTGTCCATATGGCTTATTTCTACTGCACCTACAAAAGTAAGACATTTGCGATTCTGGTCATCCTACAGCAGGACAAGTATAGCTCTAGGTATGACTAGATCAAGTGATTCAACTGGTGTCCTCACAACATGTTTTTTTTTTTTTTCTTGCTTTTTTGGGGGTAGTGTTTCAGCTGTGGTTTCTTCTGCAAAGCTTTCTAGTCAAACAGATTTTCTTCATGTGGTAGCAAAGATGGCCATTGGCAGCCTACTTGGGTTTTAGTGCCCACTATCACAGAAAGAAGAATTGGTTCTTGGTGGATGGTGTCTGGTTTCTGATCAGTCTGGCTTCAGCTGTATTCCTATCCTGAACCAATCACTTTAATAGGACGTCTCCAGTATTGCGATTGGTCAGGCCTGTGCCAATCACTTCTATTAGGCATAGACTTAGACGCACCAGGAATTCAAACTGAAAACTGGAACAGGTTTCCTATGCTACACAAAGATATTTTCAGTACTTTTTTTTTTCTTTTATGTGATTACAACAATCTCCTGAGAAAAGAGACAGAATTTCCAGGAGAGATACAATTTCTGGGAAGCCAGAAAGATAGGAATCTTAGAGGCTAACAGCTATCAAAGTATTTCTGACTTTTCTAAATTGTTTAGTTCTGTGCCTTCACTTAAGCTAAATGGTTTATAATAATGTCAGTTTCTTAATCTCTAAGATAAGTATGACATGCATAATTATAACAGGCATTAAATAAGACATAAAAAGAAAAAAAATTGTAGATTGTTGTAATAACTCTGTGTAATAAACAATCCCAGATTTTAGTGGCTTACAAGTTTATTTCTCAATTCCATGGTTTGGCTATGATTCTGCTCTGATTGACTGGGCTTGGCTCTTGGCTATACGTACGTTCACATCTGCTCAGCACGTTTCCTCATAGTGTGACCAACAGCCACCCAGGGTATGTTCTTATGGCAGATGGCAGAAGCATGAGAGGACAAGGCAAGCCACATAAACACACCTAACGGCTCTGCTCACACTATATCTGTCGACATCTCATAGGCCAAATCGTCGCATGGTCAAGCCCATATTGGAATAGGCAATTCACTCTCCTACTCTGCTCAGAGGCTTTCAAAATTCACTGGAATAGGCTGTGGATATATAATTTGACCACACAGAAGGGCTGAAGAACTGGGAATAATAATCCAAATTACCACAAACCATAGTTGGTTACACACACACACACACACACACACACACACCATTTATCATTGTCATTTACTCTTTGGAAAACCACATTCAGATTTAGGATAAAGAATTCATGATTAGGAAAAGTGGCTGGAATCTGAGGTAACATTCTTCATTGCCTGTTTGCCTCTATATTTTTTCCTGTAATCACCAGATTTCCTGCAGTAGCTTTGCGACCGCCTTCTACATCTATTGGCACTTTATTTCTGGTATTTACAGCCTGGCTAAAAACCATATGTTTCCTGAACTTGATACACTTAACCTGAATCTTCTATTCTCCCTTCTTGGTAACAGTAGGAATGGGTGATATCTGTCATGGCCATTTCTGCAGCTCAGCACAGTGCCTATCACATAGGGGGTCATCAATAAATAGTCATGGATTCCCCAGAAATAAATCCACAGTTATATCACCAATTAATCTTCAACAAAGGAGGCAAGAATATTAATGGAAAAAAGACAGTCTCTTCAACAAATGGTATTGAGGAAACTGGACAGCTACACACAAAGGAATGAAATTGGACCACTTTCTTACACCTCCGCAAGAATAAACTCAAAATGGATTAAGGACCTAAATGGGAGACCTGAAACCATAAAAATCCAAGAAGGAAGCACAGGCAGCAATCTCTCTGACACTGGCTGAAACACCTGTCTAGATATGTCTCCTTAGGCAAGGGAGACAAAACCAAAAATAAACTATTGGGATTACATCAAAATAAAAAGCTTTTGTATAGCAAAGGAAACAACCAAGAAGACTAAAGACAAAACTAAAGATATCCTATTAAACAGGAGAAGATATTGACAAATGACATAGCCAATAAAACATTAGTATCCAAAATATATAGAGAACTGATATAACTCAACATCTAAAAAACAAATAATTTAATCAAATGGGCAGAAGACATGAACAGATATTTCTCCAAAGAAGACATACAGATGACCAACAGACACATGAAAAGAAGCTCTAGATCACCCAACATCACGGGAATGCAAATCAAAACCACAATGAGATACCACCTCAGACCAGTCAGAATGACTTAAATAAAAAATTCAAGAAACACAAGCATTGGTAAGGACAGGAGAAAAAGGAACCCTTGCGCACTGTCAGTGGGAATGCAAACTGGTGCAGCTGCTATGGAAGACAGTACGGAGGCTCCTTAAAAAATTAAAAATAAAACTACTCTATGATCCAGTAATTGCATTACTGGGTGTTTATTCAAAGAATGCAATACATTAAAACAAAGAGACATATGCACCCCTATATTTATTGCAGCATTATTTACAATAGCCAAGATATGGGAACAGCCCAAGTGTCCATTAATAGATGAATGGATAAAGAAGATGTGGTGTGTGCGTGTGTGTTTGAATAAATATGTATATTATATATATATATATATATATATTAAATAAATAAATAAATATATATACACACACATATATACTGGAATATTATTCAGTGATAAAAAGGAATGAATTCTTGCCATTTGCAACAACATGGATGAAACTAGAGGGTATAAAGCTAAGTGAAGTAAGCCAGTCAGAGAAAGACAAATATCATATGATTTTACTCATATGTGGAATTTAAGAAGCAAAACAGATAAATACAGGGGAAAAGGAGGGGGGAGAGGGATAAACCAAGGAATAGACTCTTAACTATAGAGAATAAACTTACGGTCGCTAGAGGGGAGGTGGGTAGGGGGTGGGGTGATATAGGTGAAGAGGATGAAGATACACTTATCTTGATAAGCACTGACTAATATATCTAAGCATTGAATCACTAAATTGTACACACGAAACTAATATAACATTGTATGTTAACTATACTGGAATTAAAATTAAAAGAAAAATAAAGTCATGTATTCAATGAATGGAGACTAGCCACTGTGGCAAAGACCATTTATGGTCTATTCCGAATTCAACTTTCCAATTCTCCCTTCTTAATAGTGAATAAACTAATTTTGAGGTTGGAGGAGAGAAATGAAGAGCTTAAAACTATATTTTCTCTCTTCCATATGGCTAAGGGTAGTTAATGAATGTCAATGGACGGTATTAGAAAAAGGCTTCCCAAGTTCTTTTAAAGGGAGCCCTACCCCTTTGCCGCTTCCATTCTTCCTTCCTTTAAAATGGTCGTTTTAAAGTTTTGAACACACACTAGAGGCAGTAGAGTCAAAAGCTGGAAAGAATCTCAGTCCCTGATGACTTTGTGAGCCCAGGGCTATCAACCTTTTAACTTCTTTTGTGTGAAAGAAAAGTGAAGCCTTCATTTGTTTAAGCTACTATTTGGGAGGGAGATGGTTCTGATACTTGTTGCTGAACATGGTGATATGATAGATTCCTGCTTGATGTTCATTGGGTCTGATTTTGAATGCAGGGATTACTGAACTCTCATTGTGAAAAGGAGCAGAGGCAGAAATAGAACCAAATTGGGGCACAATGGCTTTCTTGGCCATAATTGAATTAGGAAACCTTGACAATCAAGATCACATCAACAGTGAGCACTTTCATTTTATTTCTCTCCACTAAGATTTATGGTGTGCTTCCCACAAACCAAGTGCTGTACCCTTTTATAGACACCAACTCATTTAATCCTCAAAACAGTCCCTTCATATACTCAGCATCATCTCTGTGTTATTTAACAAAATAGTTGCTACAAAACAAAGGACAAATAAGTGATTTGCCCAAGGCCATGCAGCCAGATCCAAACATAGCCTGTCTGACTGCTAGATCCCACTGACATTTTAAACTCTATATACTATCACATATTTTATTTTATTTTTTCTATCACATATTTTAAAAGTGAACAAGCATTGCTTGAAAAACAAACAAACCAAAAAGAAAGAATTAATGAACACCTATGCTCTTAGGCACTATGGTATGTTCTTTCTTGACATTCTTAAGCCTTCAATAAGAGTGATGGCCATCAAGGAAGGTAAGGGCAGTTTATGTTCCAGATGAACAAGGATGAGCACCAAGCCACATTATCCATTAATTATATCCTACACACTGTGACCACCCAGAAAACAAGGGTTACATTGACATCTTACCAATTCTTCACTTTTTAGAAGGGGTGGATGCGTGATTATCATAATAGTTACAAGTCAATAGAAGTGTTCCTAATATTTGAGACACTTAACTGGAAAATAGGAAACTGTCAATGTCCTACTTGAATAGAAAAGAAAAAGGTGAAAGGGAAAGAGAGATAGACAACAGGGAGAGACAGAGACAGTAAGGAAGAAAGAAAAACAGCCAAACCTTCAACTCCAAAATTAGATTAGCAAATCCATGGAATTGGTTGAATTCTGAGCCACTTCAAGGCAAAGTCTGAACGTGTATCTATTACTCATTGCCTTTGGATACATAGTTCATATATTTCCATGTATATGATAAGGAGATGGAAAGGATTACAACTGCCTCACAAATCTCAGAAATGGACAGGTACCCCCTACTTCTCAAACGCCCACATCACACCACTTGGCTTTTATGGAAGACCTACACTAATACCTGTTTTTATTAGCTAAAAGAAATCCAAGGAGGATTTTTGTTTTTGTGGAAAAAAAAAACAGTGAAAAGTGAAAATAGTGTTTGTTCTGCAGGTGTTACGGAGGCAGTGTGCACCCAAGCAGTCGGGGTGGCCCTACCCAGCTACTTCCCTGGGAATTATACTCAGCATCTCAGTATCAGCCCCCAGAGGTCTGAGTGGTGTCTGTGAGCATCTGTGCTTTATTTCAATTAATTTTGTGCATCCATTAGCAAGATGTGTCCTACAGCATCAGAGAAGCCTGCCAAAGGTTATTTTTAGGGTCTGGGAACACTCGATTTCTTTCCATGAAAATGAGTGCCAATTGCTCATTTGCTTTTTACCATTTCAATATACAAAAAGTTTCAGAGAAACACTCTACCTTCGGATAGCATGAGAAACCTGCATCATGGAATTATTCAGGAAACAGTTATTTTCCTCGGTACGTAAAATGTTACCCTCGGTACTGTGAGGAGAGAGGCAAGGAAGACGAAGTTGTATAAAATGCAAATCATTAACTCAAAACTTTCACTGTCTTGAGAGGGATGAAGTGCAAAGATACTGCTGTACATCTCTCTACATGAATCAACTCAACTAGCAAATATTTATCAAGTGTTGACCTCATACCAGGCATTGTCTTAAGTACCTAGAGTGTGTCAGGGAGCAAAAGAGACAGAACTCACTGTTCTTGTGACTTTTATATTCTAAGAAACGCCACTGAACTATACCATTAGGTGCAAGGATATGGCACAGACATTCCATTTGCTTTCCAAAATTCACCAGCCTCATTGCAATTAGGCGGTGCCATGTGATGAGTTTCAGCCAATGAGGTATTAGAAGAAATAAGATGTCCCTTCTGGGTTGAAGCAATGAAGAATCAAAGAGCATCTGCAATATTTCCCATTTCTCCCTCTTTCTTTTCCTTAGCAAAGCTAAAAGCACAGTTTGACACTTGCCAGGTCTGAGTCTCTAACGTACTTCACGGAGCATCAACCTACATCAGCAGGATACGGAACATGAACAAGAAAAACTTCTTTGGAGTCTTAGGCCACTGAGTATTTTAGGAGCGTTAGTGACCACAGCGAAACACAGCCTATGCTGGCTAGCACAGACGTGCATTATTACCATCTTTGTAGCCAGTGCTCGTAGTACTCTGTCAATAGAAGGAATTTTTTTTAAAGATTTAATTTATTAATTTGAGAGAGAGAGAGAGGGATGATGAGCAGGAGGGGAAGGGCAGATGGAGAAGGAGACTCCCCACTGAGCAGGGAGCCCAACTCAAGCTTGACCCCAGGACCTCGGGATCATGACCTGAGCAGAATGTAGATGCTTAACCGACTGAGCCACCCAGGCACCCCTAACAGACAGTATTTAAGAAATTATTTGAATGAATAAAATTTCCCAAAGCAAAGGTTTAAGAGGTATACAGGAAGAACAATTTATTTTGTGTTATAATATCAAAGAGAAATTTGTGGAAAGGGTGGCATTTGAACAAAGAAGATGTATGGAATTCTGGTGAGGACTATAACTTGTGAACTTACATAGACCTGGATTTGATTCCCAGCAGATCCATCACTTATCCCGGAAGACTTACTTAATCTCTCTAAGCCTCAGTTCTTTATCTTTACAATGGACATAATGCCTACTGCTGAGTATTCTGTGAGGATTAGAGGAGAACACTAGCAAAGTGTTTATATAATCTGATCACAGTAAAAAAAAATATATATATATAAATATATTTATATATTTATATATATTATAAATACACGAAATATATATAATTTATATAATATATAATATTTACATATAATGTTATATATAATATATATTTATATATTAAATATATTTATATATTAAATAAATATAATATATAATATATTATATATTTATATATATTAAATAAACATAAAAATTAATTAATTAAAATGATATATATTAAATATATAATATATATTATATATATTTATACATATTATAAACATATATAATATCTTATATATAAGCTTATATCATATATATATGTATATGCATCTTATTGATGGCAACCATCAATAAGAATTTAGAGACATTGGCTGTGTGGAGGCAGTGATGGTGGTGGGATGTTTGGACCTAAGAGTGGGAAAGTGTGGAGTTTACCTGGCAAATAGATACATGTTCATTTTAGCTACAGATTCTAGCATTAAACTTAGTAACTCCACTTAGCATTTGTGCAACATTTTACAGTTCCAAAAACACCTCAGCATGGATCATTTCACATGTTCTTCAGATCGACTCTCTGAGAGAGTTCTTTATGCCTTAGCATTTAACAGACATGCTTACTGAGGTTCAGAAACATGCAAATAATCATCAAATCATATTCATAGCAGTGTTGGAACTGAAGCTTCTCTTTTCTGATAAAACACTCAGTGTTTTGTTTTGTTTTGTTTTGTTTTGTTTTTGATTCCAAGTGCCTTATACAAGGAGCTCAGTACAAATCGCAGAACCTTCTCTGCAAGGTACCCCCACTGCTTCATTGGTCAGGGTTCATTTATGCAACATTGCCCATCCCAGCTGTGCGTATGATGAAGTTCTGCCTCTGACAACCTGATGTCGGATTTAAGAAAGCCTGTAAAGTGGACTGCAGGAGGAAGTGAACGGCTGTGACCTTCTTCTCCTCTCTATAATTACTTGTTGCCATACTTCTTATATGTATGTTTTCCAAATCAGTCCATAACCTGAGGACAAGGGCACCTGTTTAAGCACATTGCTTAGAAACCAACCAGGAGAAGGTGGACAAGTTAACAGGAATCCTAACAACATGATTTCATCATAGTGACTTTAATTCTGAAATGCCAATAAACACAGGTAATTGCACTGACTCTTCTGTAAGTCTGGGTTATATTAACATGTCACATGTTGGTTGGCAGCAACTACTTGTTGATTGTTCTCATATACAAGACATGACCCATACCGACGTGAGCTGTAGGTGCGTAAAATCTCTGACCCTTCCAGTGTGAACAATTTAAGATCCCCCTGCCACGTTACTGCAGCCTCACATCTGTGAATGCTGAAATGTCCTAAGTGAATGCCTTGAGTAAACCAGGACCAGATAAATATGATTTTGTAAATAAGAAAAGTATCAAGAGTGACAGCCAAGGCAACCATCAAGCATTGAATCTGGACTCTGATGGTTTTGGAGGACTTTAGGAATGGAAGGTGTATCATTTCCATTTCTCTCCTTCTGCCTCTAGGACACCATTTCTTTATTCAAAATTAATAACATCACTGTCTTTAGAAGATGCCTCTCTTTTCTCTGAGAACAGCCTCCCAAAAGACATAGGGCTGGATACTTGGCTCAAAGAAGACACTTGGCCAGTTACCCATCAGTCTATCTCTTCTAACAATTTCAAATAAGACAGAACAGACTTGGAGATGGGGCAAGTGAGCCATAGTCGGAGTAAAGCACTTACCAAAGAAACTATGAATAACTATTTTTCCCCTGGAACTG
Source organism: Vulpes lagopus (assembly GCF_018345385.1). NCBI lineage: Eukaryota > Metazoa > Chordata > Mammalia > Carnivora > Canidae > Vulpes > Vulpes lagopus. Next base: position 61,020,765 of record NC_054830.1, read on the forward strand.
CCTTATTCCTCCAACTTGGCTGTTGAACTTTTCCCAGATTATGTGAGGCACATCATTAACCTTCTAAAGGTTTTCTTCCATTTATTTAAAACAATCGGATACGTCGCTACCCTTTTTCCAACCACAATGTCATTAAGACATTATCAATTTCATTAATTCAGGATAAAAGCTGCTGTCACATTTCACTGGCCCTTCCTCCTTCAATTGCCTATGCAACTGGGGCAGGACCTGATCATTTACCCTCAAATCCACTCTCTACTTTATACATTCCCACAGTTCTGCTCTTCATCTAGGCTTTCATCCTTAACTAGTGTTCCTATCTCTAGTCTTGCCTCCTTCCAGTGAATTCTCTGCTCCAAAGAACAATCAGTTTCACAGGGGGAAAAATTAAGCTAGCATTACCAAGTCTTCCATTTGTTCAGAGATTTCATATTCCCTGTTCATTTTATCCTAAGAATTATTTACGACTTTTTTTTTTTCCTTTTAATCTTTATGCTCATTTGATGGATGGAGTAATTGAGACTCAGACAGGTTAAGTAAACTTCTCCTGGTCACATAGCTAGTAAATGATAAAATCAAGCTTCAGACACAGGCAGACACACTCAAGGAGCCATGCTTACAACCATTGGATAATTTCTTCTCCAGTAAGATGTGAGCTTAAAGATATTTTTTAAAAATATTTTATTTATTCATGAGAGACAGAGAGAGAGAGAGAGGCAGAGACACAGGCAGAGGGAGAAGCAGGCTCCATGCGGGGAGCCCGATGTGGGACTCCATCATCACTCCCTGGGCCAAAGGCAGGCGCTAAACCGCTGAGCCACCCAGGGATCCCTTAAAGATATTTTATAATACTACATATTTAGTGAGGTCAGGGACAGGGTAAATCCAGATCTGTCTGACCCATGCTCTTCCCACTATACTGTGTTATGCGCATGCCCTTCCCTGGCTTAAAACTTCTTTTGACAACATGTTTCCTTTTACTGACATCAAAGCCCTTCACAATTTGGCTCTAACTAAACTTCCCAGCCTTTATTTCCCAACATCCTTGCCTTTCCACCTTGTATATATACTATCTTTAAGCATTTTCTCTTGTCATTTCCCTCTTTCACATTTCAATCTAGTAAAATCCTATCCATCACAATCTAGCTTAAGGCTTTGTGAACGTTCTGTAAATACCCCCATTAAACTTGAACTATTCACCTATTCTGAAGAAAAACCTTCATGGCTACTCCAAAATAGACTATACAGGAAAACATGAGGGGGGATTAATAGGAGAAGGACATAACAATTAATTATCATTAATTCTCAGGGAAGGAGAAAGAGTTCATGCAAGCAAGGTCCCTGAAGCTTAATCTTCACTTTTTTTTTCCTCTCATATTCATTCTTTTTTAAAAAAGATTTTATTTATTTATTTGAGAGACAGAGAAAGAGAGCAGGGGTTGGGAGGAGGGGCAGAGGGAGAAGCAGACTCCTCAATGAGCAGAGAGCCCAATGTCAAAGCAGGGCTCGATCCCAGAACCCTGGGATCACAACCTGAGCCAAAGGCAGATACTTAACTAATTGAAGACCCAGGAAACCTCTCATATTCATTCTTGAGCTTCTCTAGAGTTGGGAACGGTTTCTATTCTTCTTTATTGTACCTCAGTAACTAAAATTCCACTGTGCTCATAGTAAAAACTCAGTAATTTTATTTTTTAAACATGTTGGTTGATTTTTCTATCCACACCTTACTCCGATTCATCTACACCATTCTCCACAAGGCTTTGAATAATCTTAGTGACAATAATGATAGAGTGCTCTTCCAACTTGAAGCAATCGATAACAAAAATTGAACCCTGATATTCACCAGATGCTCTAACAACCTTGTATGTGTGAGTCAGTAGTTATTTCACACTGGGAATTTTATGTGATTTCTGCCAAGAGAAGAGGAAAAGTAGGAGAGGGTCAAGGAAGGGAGAATAAAGAAGAAAGGAGACAAATAGAAGGGGTAAGAACAATAAGAAAAAAGGAGAGAGGGAAGAGAAGAGAAGGGGAAGAGAAGGGGAAAGACTTGGGGATACAAGGAACAACTAAAGAAGAACCACATTTAGTTAATTCTTACTGTACACCACATACCATACTACGTGTTTCAGATATGCTTAGTCCTTTAATCTACATAATGGAACTAAGAAGCAGAAAATCATATCTCCATTTTATATATGGGGGAAATTCAAGCTTGGAATTTTGTTTTTAAAATTTTTATTTGTTAACTCATGAGAGACACAGAGAGAGAGGCAGAGATATAGGCAGAGGGAGAAGCAGGCCCCCTGTGGGGAGCCTGATGTGAACCTTGATCCCAGGTTTATGACCTGAGCCAAAAGCAGATGCTCAACCACTGAGCCACCCAGGTGTCCCCAGGCTTGGAAATTTTGAGGAAGTTCCCGTTGTGATTAGATTCTGATAGGTGCCTGAGGTGGCACTGAACTGTAGTCTGTCACATTCAGTGTTCTTCATTGTTCTGACGCATCACCTCTCTTTGCTCTCTCTGGTAAAAGCACTGCTTTTACATCAAACTGAATTTATGCTCTTCATCTGCCCCATGGCAACACTACAGATATTTGTAGGAAGTGACATATTTCTCCATGGTTGTTCCTTCTCCCATTTAATACCCCTATTTTTTTTTCAATAGATTCTCAAACAATATTTGAGTTCTACTGAACACATACAGGTCACTGTCTTCAGTCAGTGTCTCTCTCCTTATGGTTTTCATTATAACCATTGAGACTCCGGGTGTGTTACTCACAGCTTCTTCTACAGACTGTCCAACGATGTCTCTTGTCTTAGAAAAGAAAGATAACACTGAACTATTTATCTCTTTTCATTTGGTTGAAGCCAGGATGAGGCAAAAGACCATGGTCTTTGGTATCTTATTTAGAGAGACAACATAGCTTTGGTGACAGGAAAATTTGAGTTCTAACCTTGCCTACATCATTTATTGTTTGCATGGTCTTGGTTAGTTGTCCCCAGTATCTAATATTTACAGTCTTTCTATAAAATCAGATATTAATATCTATGAATAGGGCATTCAGAAAGTTAATCAAGATAGCACATGTCAAGCAAAAGGTACATAGAAAGCTGTCAATTAGCATTCTTTTTAGTAACAATGCCCATATATCCTCATTCAAGCAGCATCCAACTATGCTCATTAGTAAAGCACAGGCTTCTATCTTCATTCCAAGCCACGAAATGACTTGGTTATGCCCATTTTTTCAAGGACCATATAATGCATAATTTAGACAGACTTAAGTAGTTTTTCCCCATGACTTAAGTTCATACCTAAAGAAACAGCATGTGAGATAAAATAAAGGATTTTTCTCTCAAGTCTATGGATAGCCAAAGGCAGAACTAGAAGTAGAATCTATGATGTTTGCAAACCAATCCAATGTACTTGTATCTAAATCGCAGTGATTCCCAAGGTTCAAACTTGAATGACAGAATGATGTTGACTAATGGGCTACCAATCCAAGTATTTTGTCTAGTTCAATTATTTTTCTTAAGTCAAATGAACAAGAATAAGAGTTAGCAAAAAAGAAAATACATTTGTTGACAGGGACATTTGAAACACTTCTCAACAAATCAACTAGGATGACTTTGTCACCAAGTTTATCCATACTTGTGATGGCTGCAATCTCTGGTGACAAAAATCAGATGACTAAGGTTTTAGACTCAGTTCTGCTACTTGTGAGGTAATTTTGAGTAAATCATTTTACAGCTTTTTAGATTATTTTATTATCTCAACAAGGAGTCAAAATACTGTTGAGATGATGGATATAATGAATTTTTAATTTTAGTTTTATTTTTTACATGATATCAAAATAAATTTATATACCCAGATCTAAAGTGTAAGGCTAACTGAATTCTTACATATCTATACACCCATGTAACAACATCGAGATCAGGATAGCAAATACTTCTTAATCCCAAAAGTTCTCCTCATAATGCTTCATCGGATTAAAAAATAAACATACAGGACACCCAGTTAAGATAGCATATACTTTTGATGTAAGTATGTCCCATGTAGTATTTGTGACCCCTGCCATGTCTTTGCTCAGAAAATTCCATCTTTACTTCCTGTTAGTAACTCTAATTCTTATTTCTATCAACTACAGGTTCACTTTGCATATTCTTGAACTTCATGTAAAAGAAATTACACAGAGTATGCTTTTTGTGTCTGTCTTATTTTGCTCAACATAATGTTTTTAAAATTCATTTGTGTTGCTATATGTATAATAGTTTGCTCTGGAATATAGTATAATTTGCTTATTCTCTTATCCGTGGATGTATATTAGTACTAAATTAAGGATATTATGAATACAGCCAGTATGGTCATGCTTCTTCATCTCTTTTGGTGGACATTTGCACTGACTTTGGCAATTATATACTGAAGAGTGTAACTATTGGATCGTGGCCTGTCTGTACCTTCAAGAGTTACTACCAAAGAGGATAAAGCTATTCACACTTTTGGCAATACATGAGAGTTCTAGTTGCTCCACATTCTTACCAGCAAATGACATTGCTAGTCATTTCAGTTGTAGACAATTTGGTAAGTGTGCACTGCCATCTCATTTAGGTCTTAATTTGCATTTTCCTGATGTATATCAAGAATGAGAAATTTTTATAAATATTCTATTTTGTCATATATTCCAATATCTTGCCCTTTTTTAAGGGTTATTTTTCCAAGTTTGGTTATTTTTTATACTGGAGGATAAGTTTAGTACCCGCTACTTCATTATGGCCCATTTGTTTTTAAGGTGATTTATAAATTGCAAAGTACTATTAAAACATGTCATTATTCATGACTATTATTAATAGTATTGGCTTTAAATTTTTTGTGAAAACGTTATAGAGAACAGGGCTTTCTGATTCTTGCTACCCTGCCCAAAGTGTCCCTATGCCTTGCAAAACTGTATTCTAATGGGAATATTTATTTGTCTAAAATGCCAGCTTTTGAGACAAGAGTTTCCCATTCTGCATAAATTATATTTCTATCTTTACAGTGTATATTTTCTAATCAAATAATATGTGAGGAACAATTCAAGTCATTCATGAGATATTTATTCAACAATTTCATACCTAAAAAAGGTCAGCAGTGGTGCAAGTCGTAGGAAGTAGCATAAAAAAGTAGAAAAAGCATGAACTTTGGCAGTCAAAAGACCTGGTTTGGCATACCAGCTTTGCCACTTACTGATTACATAAGCTTGGATCATTTACTCAACATCCCTGCTCATTTTCCTCTCCTTGAGAATAGGATGGATAATATTCTGTATCCCTCCTACTTCAAAGAATTATGACCAGATTTAACTGAGATTTATTTAAAATATAATGTTATAATAAAAAGTACCATTTATTGCATTCTTACTAAGGTATCAGATTTTGATAAGGCACCATTGTAAGGTCTCTGAGGAGTTCTGTTTAATCTTTGCAACAATCTTGTGATATATGTATTATTATCCCCATTTTATGGATAAGAAGACAGTGATAGAAGTGGTCAGGTGGCATAGCTTGCCTACAATCTCACATCTGAACTGCAAACCCAGACCTATTTACCTCCAAAAGTAACCCGTGAAGCCTCATTACTGTATTTGTGACACAATCACTAAGTCACTGTGGATGTAGCCAGGTCTCATAACTGAATAGGGCAGACACAACAATTTAGTCCTCCCTAGCACCCTAAAATATACTTTTTCTTTTAGTCAAAGGGGGAAAAAGTAGGTGTTCTAGCCTTACATTTCAATTTGCAAATTCTATTCCCATTCAAGATATTTTATTAGGAAGGATTGCTTACGCTTTCACTGGGATAAGGGGGAAAGACATGTGGGGATGGAAGAACTCTTAATCTCTGGGAATACGCAAATGAGATTAAACATAAAAGAGACTCTCTTTCCCTAGGATCACCAATCATGCCCAAATCATAGGCCTATCCAAGAACCGCCTGCAGCCTTCATTTCCATAAGGCAGCTTTTGGGTTCAGCAGAATCTGCATTGCAGAGTTATCCAGGGAGGCAATCAATAGGGCCAGCTTCCTTGTCTTTACACAAGGGCTCTGGTGTATTCATAATCTGTACATCCAAGATTCAGAGAACCGTGCAGTAAGGACATGCTGGGATTTATCTGGCAAGAGAGAACACCCTGGCTGAATCTAAAGTGAGCTATATTTGCAGATCTCATCTGCCTGGTGCCGGTGAAGACCCAGGGGAGGTGGAACTAGTAGAAATGAGAAGGTACCAGAGCCCAAGAAACACTATTCCCTGCCTGGCTCGGCAGGAACTGTGGCTTACCCATTAAGATATAGAGGACTTGGGAAAGCACAGTGATGCTAATTAATAAAACTTCCAACTTTAAGCAGCTCTAAGGTTTACAAAATGCATTCACACAAACCACCTCAAGACTTTAAGGAACTCGGTGAGGTGTTTTCATTGATCCTCTTCCTTGGGTGAGGATAGCGAGGATCAGAGACGTCACACGGACTACCCAGCTAATGATGGGCAGGAAGAACTCAGGCTTCCTGGTTCCCAGGTCAGCTCATTTCCCATTACATTATGCTGGATTGTTTTCAGGAAACAAGAACCAGAGAGTAAAGTGTCCTGAATTAAAAAAAAAAAAAAAATCAGAGTCTGGGAAAAAAACAAAGAGATGGACTTGGGGGCCAGATGTTGTCACCCACGAGAGTGGAAAAAAAATGTCTTAATTAAAAGCTTGGAACAGGGAAGAAGACCCAAGTGTTATATTCCAGGACAACACAAATTAGAGTGGGGGATCTTGCAGGATGGAACAGGCTAGATCCAGTACATCCCTGGTCTGTATAGACTCCATTACTGAAGTTAGAGCTGTGTGGTTCTAAGTCACTCGGTGCCACTGAACATGTTGTGCCTCACTTTAAACTGGAAATAGTGAAGGAGGAAAAGTAAAAGGGAAAGGAGAAAGAAGGCAGGGAAAGTGGAAGAAAGCAGGGAGAAAAAAGTAAAGAAGATAATGGAAGGGACAGGAGATATTCAAATGTAGGAAAAGATTATATATCACAGTAGTAGTGAGGTGAAGAAGAACATAGGACTTCGTCCACAAGCAGAATAGGATGTTTGGAACTTATTTTGTCTTGCATATGTGAATTCATGTATTCATTTTTTGTATTAAGTTGTTCGTTTATTCATTCAACAGTCAATTACTAATAATCAATATAGTACCACGCTACTAGAAACTAAAGACAGAGAGATGGGACAAAACATAGCTCCTACCTTGAAAGAGCTCTTGGTGTGGAAGATGGACAAGTAAACCTACTACAAATTGAATATTATGCAGGATAAGCACCAGGAGATTATAAAAGCACAGAAAGGCCTCACTCAGTTTTGTGTCCAGTGCATGGACAGTTTGGTGTTTGGAAAGCAAGGGAACTGGTTAGAGCAATCCTCTCCTGGAATAGGCGATAGCCCAGGATGAACATCAAGGAAGAGTCAGAATTAATCAGACAAGGGGTATGGGGAAGAAGGCTGAGAAATGCATAAGGCCTTTTTGTCTGAGAGTACAGAAAAACGAATACAGAGTAAAAGGTAAGAGACAATAAGTTTAAGAAAATGAAGGAAGTTTGGTCCTGCTGGAATTTAAAGAATAAGAGGAGGAGAGATGAGGCTCACACTGAACAGATTTGCAGGGGCTAGATTGGGTGTTGGATCAGGACATGTGAACTTTTTCCTGAGGACGGTGGGCAGTCTATGAGCAACCTTAACCTGGGGGGTGATATGATCGGTGTTACATTTCTTAAAGACCAGTCTGGCCTCATGAGATAAAGAATTGAAAAAAGTAGTGAGCCTGGATGCAGGAAATCTAAGTGGGAAGGCTCTGTGCAGTGAGCCAAAGAGTTAACATAGACTCAAGTGTGACTATGGAAGTGGCCTGAATTCAAAGCACAACTCAGGGTGGATATATTCTCAGGTCTTCATGTTCTCTGCCTTCCTCGGCTACTCATACACAATGACTGCACTGATGTATATTAAACAAGATATCTTCAATTTTAAAAACATTCTGCACTTTTCCGCCTTTTGCCATTCTCCCTTGGAAAATATGTATTTGAATTATTCTGGGGTAAAAAAGTTCTTTGGGAAGAAGCAGCTGAATATATCCCTCCCAGCAGATGCCAGCCCCCTGAATGGCAGTGTTGGAAAATCCCACATCCCCCACTACTCTGACACACATGACCCTTCTCCACCCAATTTCAAAGAAACAAAAGATGTCTCAAAGACTCCTTTGGAAAAATAATCATTCAATAGGATATGACTAGGCTGTTTCCATGGCAATTCAAGCTTTCTTACATTGTGATAATTTCTGAAAATGGAAATTTCCTTTTGTCTCCTAATGTTACCTCCTTTTGTTGTATGTAGGTATTCACACTCACACATAGGCGGTTTGGGTTAAAAAAACACAAAAAAAGTAAAATAAAAGATTTAAGTCTCTTGGCTATTTTCCTACTTCCTAGGGATACCAGCCTGGGGAGATTGTTGAGCCTTTTAAGGAATGTATCAAATAGAGTGTCAATGTGGGGGTTGGAGAAAGGATTATCCCAGTATTTAAACTTTTTTTTTAAAGGCATTTCAGAAAAATAGAACACTGTGCATAATACCCAGCACCACTCCCAAACTCTATGGAGAACACTCCATGGTTTCAAATGGAAGTTTCCTCCCAATTAAATACTGTCACAAGGCGAGGGATGGGGCAACTCAGCTAGCCAGAAAAAAGCAACCTGGAAGAAACAATGTCATCTAACCACAAGCTCTCAGTTCCATCCCCATTTACAGGGTCAGAGTTTGAGGAGTGTGATGAAAGTTTGTTTTGGGGCTACTGGATGGATCAGTTGTTTAGGGGCTGGCCTTCAGTTCAGGTCATGATTCCAGAGTCCCAGGATCTAGCAGTATCAAGCTCCCTGCTCAGCGGGGAGCCTGCTTCTCAGTCTCCCTCTGCTCCTCCCCCCAGCTCATGCTCTCTCTCTTGCTCACTCTCTCTCAAATAAATGAACGAAACCTTAAAAACAAAAATGAAAGTTTGTTTTTATGCCATTATTTAAAAACAGAACTCCGCTTGCAGCAACCATACTCAACCTGGAACAATTTTGACCCCCATGGGATATTTGTCAATAACTAGAGAGATTTTTGGGTTGGCACAACTAGAGAGAGGGCAGATGGTAGGGATGCTGCCCAACTAACATCCAGTGGAGAGAGAGTAAGGATGCCTCTAAATATTCTACAAAGCTCCACGCTGTGCCCCGTCCTCTCCATGACAAAGAATATCCTGCCAAAAATGCCACTACTACAAAGTTTGCTTTAGAAGTTGGAGATGCTACTAACAAAGGGGCACTGGGTTAATCATTGGAAAACAAACTGACCTTCAGGATGCGAATTGGGAAAGTACATCTAAGAGGGTCAGTACAATGAGAGTGAAGAGGCTCAATAACTCATTTAAAATTCTAGAAATGTCAGGAGTTAGGTCAACAATTAGGCATATAAAGAAAGACATCCAGGAATCCATGAGCCAGGTGAGTACATTCATTCCTTCATTTGCACATTCATTGATTTATTTTTCAATAAGTTGCAGACACTGGACCAGGTATTAAGATTTCAAGAATAAACAAAGCAGAGGGTCCTGTCTTCATGGATATCCTAGCATAGTAGGAAATAAGGATAATAATAAACAATGCATAAACACTTCAGAACAGTTGTAATAAGTGCTATGTAGGAAAAGTAGGGCTTTTTTTGGAGTATAAGTTAGAGGTCCTAATCTAGAAGGGAAAACTTGCCAGAGAAAATTGATTTTAAACCAAGATCTAATTGATGAGTCAAGAAGTAGTAATTATGAATATTGGAGATGTCTGTATGGGCCCAGACAGCCAAACTGGTATGTAAATTACAGAGTAAAGCCACTAGGACGAGGTCTGTGAAGAGCCCATGTCTAAAATGGTTCAATCACTTAGGCTTTTTTGAATGCAAGCATAGTAACAAACCATAGAAGGAGAATGAATTTTAATAAGGACAAGCAACAGGTGGATTAAAAATTGAGACAAAGCTGGGCCAACTTGGAAAAATAAATGGATATCTACTGTCTAATTATGCGCCAGACCTTGGGTTTACACATTGACCTTGGTTCCAATAAATATTGAGTTCATCACCATGCCAAGTAAATGTTTTCGTTTAAAAAAAAATAGGCTGAGAGAAAGATTCAAGAATGGCCCAATATACTAGTTGTATCCTATTTTATAGGATCTCAAATCAAAAATCATACTTGATTATTCTTGTTTTTTTTTTTAAGATTTTATTTATTCATTCATGAGAGAGACAGAGACACAGGCAGAGGGAGAAGCAGGCTCCCTACAGGGATCCTGGTGTGGGACTTGATCCCAGGACCCCGGGTTCACAATCTGAGCCAAAGGCAGATATTTAACCACTGAGCCACCCAGGCGTCCCTTGGTTATTCTTGTTTTATTCAGTTGTGTAGAAATGGGATTAAGGATATGTGAAAATGGCTGACATATTCTTTCAGCTAATGCCAGTTCTAGTGTTTCTCTCAATCATGCTTTTTGTTTTTTATAAGCATTTTGCATGTTATTACACAGATAGGTTAAAATGAACTTTTGCATTGATATAAGCATATATGCAGAAAATTATGCAAGTCAAGTACAGATGGTTTAAATTCTTTTCATAAATTTAGATACCTGGCAAACAGACTAACACATAAAATATTACCAATATCTCAGAAACACCCTTTGTGGCTCTTCCCAGTCAACATCCCCGCCAAGGGAAATACTATCTTAATTTTTATCATCATAGATTAGTTTTGCCTATTTTTGAAATACTCTTTAAAATACAGTATTGTACATGTGTCTGGCTTTTCTGTTATATGGTGGAGTTTACCTACTCTGTGCATAAAGTTGTTAACTATCTCTGCTGTATTATACTACTTTTGCTGCATACTTTGATATGTTGTGATTTCATTATCATTCAATTTGAAAGCTCTTACTGGTTGTCACTATGATTTCTTTATTGATATTTGGATTATTCAAATGTACAATCCTTAGTTCCCAGGGAGCTATGATTCTCTATGACTTGTTACTAATTTCTACTTTAAGTGTTTTACTGTTCAGACAGCATGCTCTGTATATGTCAGTCCTTATACTTGACTGCTTCCAGAGATGGTAGCTCTTAGCTCTTCTAGTTAGGGTTTCCCTCCCTTTTCTGATGACAAAAGAAATCCAAAGGATAGCATTCAATTGTGTGAAGACTGAGTAGGAGGTTCTTAACTCAGTAATATTTCAGAATGTTTTTTTGCATGTGATTTTTTTTCTAGAGCAGTGATTCTTAACTTGGACCATGTATAAAATTGATTAGAGAAAAATATAGACACTTTATATATTTTAATATATATTATAAATATGTACATTTGTATTAAAATGTATGTAGGTATAATTGAGATTATAAAAATATAAATATAAACATATATTATAAATGCATATGCATGCAATTATATAAGATTATATAAAACATACATATGATAACTATATAAATAAGACATATAAACATGTATTTTATTATACATATATACAATTAAATTATATATGTATGTCAAAATATTCAGCAAAAGAACTATAATACAGTAACTATAATTAACAACTTTTTGCACCCAGGTAGGTAAACCTCACCATATAACTTGAGGAGAGAAAGGCCAGATACATGATAAATACTACATATATATAAAACAAAATACATACACACACATATTTAATTCATGCTATGAGGAAGAATCATAACACACACTGTTTATAACTGAGAAAAATGGCATCTTTAGTGATCATTGGTGGCTTAAGTTCCCCCTGGAAGACAATCCATGGAGTTCATGTTTCTGCATATCTTGTGAGCAGAGACACTGACACCATTTGGTCCAGAATGTCTTTTCAAGGCTGTTTTATAATTAACAAATAGAGATAATGTCTCTTTCTGGGGCAGAGGGCAAGTTTGTTTGCTCTCTGGTACAATGAAGATAGTATCTTGGGTCAGAGCAAAGACTGGGCAGGTTTGCTTGCAGCCAATTATAACTATTAGAGTACCCTAAGTTTGAGATCCCTTAGCTATGATGATTCAAAGCGTCTGACTGGGCTGCTCTGCATCAGTCTTGTGGGACTGAAATGCCAGGAGAATTGATGTTAAAAGAAACTAATGCTTGCTGTACAATGAAAAATTCCGTTATCTCTGACCCGGGAGTGTCATGTTTTCTGTCCACAAAATTGCATCATGCTAACTTGTTAGCTTGCAAGTAGGATGAAATCTCAGACACTTTACACTTATTGATAACCCCAAAGAGAGCAGAGTCTGGTATCCCTGGGCCATTGGTTACACTTTGATCATCCATGTGGACAAAATACGGGGACAGGTAATTTGGTTCTCTTGTTAACTTTGGCTTTATTTTTCTATCCTAATAGAAATTCACTTGTATAAAAGCAACTGCCCTGTTTATATGCGTTATGAAAGGTTTATAGAAAGTATTTTGCTGTCTAGGACTCCTTTCTCTAGGGTAGAAGGTTTCAACTTTTTTTTTTTTTAATTCCACAGACCACTTTGACCATTTGTGAAAGCACATGGACCCCTTTCCATAACAATGTTTTCAAATCCATAAAAGAATTTAGAATTGCAAAGAGTTCATTATATTAAAATAAAATTATCTAAATATTTAAAAATCAGTTTGTAGTAAGAATAGTACATTGTTTTTATTAATGTATTAAATAAATGATCTGCATAGAACTAATAGCTACCATAATTGTCTTAAGTGCAAATAATATTTCAAGATATCTTCCACTGCAATATGTATATGTATATAATATGTAATATGACATGAAAATATTAGAGTCTATTAATACAAAGTCACTCTTAATGCAATTACTGGTATTATTAATGTAGTTTGTTTTCACATTAATAAATGACCGTAATGCTAAATTTCAATTGGACAGTAAAAAATAAATGCAATCTCCCCCTTTCCACTCCCCACCATACGCAGTCCTGATTAATGGACTCTGGTTTAGAATCTCCATCCTAGAGTTTCTGGAGAACCTTAAGATAACCTTGAGAAAGTCAAAGCAAAGCAGGTTTTATTAACTGAATAGTATTATTCTCCTGAAATTAATGTCCTCCATAGGAGACAGTGGTTTGACTTCTAAGCGCATCCCAAAAGTGTAAATTTCTGACCTGACTTCATGTAAATCAGAGTCCTTTTGATTTCCAGAGTTAATAGGAGAGGCTTTGTTTCATTTTTGTTTTTGTTTTTGTTTTGTTTTAACCTTTTTTTTTTTTTTTTTTTTTTTTTTTTACTTCAGGAGTATCACACCCTTTAAAACATCTAAGGGAACTTATGACTTGGAACTCTTAACATTTTAAGATTTCTTGGGGTTAGAACTTAAAAATCCTAAATCTTCCAATTTTCATGAATTCTAATGTCTAACACGAATATCACAAGCACAAAATATATGAGATCACTAGGTTCATCCTAAAACAATTATCTGGACCAATGGGTGGAACAAAGGGAACAGCAGATATGTAGACATTTAAGTAATCCTACCTCATGTTACCTGTAAATTTATTAAAAATGATTAGGTATGAGGCTGAGGGAGAATTTTAAATATTGCTGTTTTTATAATTTTATGAAAATCTGATTAACAAGTAAGTCTCAAAAACATGAATACATGTTAACAGATCCTATACTGTTAACAGTATTCTTTTTTCATCTACAAAATTATTTAAGAGCATGCATACACTCTTTTTAGTTTCATACAAATTTTCACATAAACTATTACTTAAAATCTTCCTAACCACACCTGTGGGGTAGGAATCACCAGTTCCAAATTACAGATGAAGACCCTGAAATTCAGAAATTTGATATCTTGAATGAAGTCACTGAATCTAACTCTGACCATCTTTCTTTGGCACTGCTACGTTGGGGCCTGGCCATCTGAGAAACCTCTATACAAAAAGCTTTCTTCCTTGTCTTGAACTACGTGAATCAAATCTTCTAAAATCAGGATTTTTCTCATAATATTAAAATAAGAATGCTAATGATCATTACAAGAGTAACAACAGAAACTTCATTACATAGAGCGATCACCTTAGGTAAACAGTGAAACCAAATAGATTGGCTTGAGAGCTCTTGTTCTTTGCCACTGTTGTAAAATATTTCCTTTGCATTGCCCTTGCTCTCTGAGGGGTCCGATGCCCTTCTCAACATTCTTCCATTCTCCAGGCCATTACCATTAATCAATGGAAAGTTCTCCTTCATCTCAGATCATAAATCACCAGGCTATCCTAGTGTTGCTAGGTAATAGCTCTGATGAGCTAATTCACACCAAGGTGTGAATGAATAATGATGGTTTTATAATTTTTCCACTTGGGAGTCTGTTTGCATTTTAAAGAGGGCCACAAACACTTCTCTAGTGAAGTGTGAAATATGGAGATTTCTGAGACTGTTTTCAGGCAGATGAAGGGAAAAGTAATGTTTGGTCAAGAGGTTGTTTAAGCCCCTCTCAAACTATCTAGTTTGTAAAGATGGGAAGAAAAAAAGGGAATTGGCATATGGAGGCTAGCAAGAGAGAGGTAAGATATCCTTTCTGACAGATTTTGGTGAATCATACTTGTCCTCACAAAGGGAATTCACCCCAGGAAAGACTGCTGCATCTGTCCCAGTGCTTCTCTAGGCAGATACTCTTCCTATTCTCAGATCATTAACACAGCGAGGCAAGGTCCCTGACCTCCAGAATCCAGCTACCTCTCTGAGTCTTGTAACTCCATCGCAGTGCTTCTGGAATCTTTTTTTTTTTTTTAATGTTTAGGGATTTGGTGATAAAAATTTTCCCCCTGATTTATTGAGATATAATTAACACATAATACTGTGAAGGTTTAAGATATATAGCATGTTGGTTTGATGTGTTTCTACATTGCAAAATCTTCATCCATCCCTTTATGGGATGGGTCATCTCCTTCTCTAAAGATCCCACACATAAAGTAATGGGAATTAAGAAAAAAAAAAAAAAAGGAAACAAAAACTTAGAAAAACTTTCCATTCCTTTAAAGTACTCAACCTTAAAGAGTCTGGAGGTTGTAAGCATAAAGAAAAGTTTGCATTCTTTCATAGGTACCTTAGATCCCTCCCTTGGAGGTGACTTTAGGAGGGCCTATGACGCAAGATTAAACCCTACTGATAAACTCAATGGACATATGGGACAATAGAAGAGAGGCCTTCCTTAGTACTGGCTGTTATTGTTGGAAATTGGTATTGGTGTGATGAGAACTCTTCTCAGTGGGATTCTGAACTGAGAGCTATTACAAGAAGCAAAGCAAAATGATGACGAAAATGACACGGGAAAGGAAGGCTCTGCTCAGGGCTAAGAAAACAAAAAGCAAGAGTGTGAACTTGACTAGGTTCAGTATAACCTTCCACTCTTACCTGTTGGTTGTTCAAATTCTTAGACATCTTAATAAGATTAGTAGCACTTCCTCCGTTGGGTAAAAGCAAGAAAACGATCATGGAATGAAAATCCAAGAACATACTTCTTAATAAAAAAGTCAAATGAAAGCACATCAATTTTTTAAATTATTACTTAATGCATGACTTATAAATTCAGAGATAATCCTCAAATAGAAAAGAAAGGAAGAAATAGCAAACAAAGCTAAATACAAAATCTATCCTTTTCTACTAGCTTAATGGATTTATAGGCTTCTTTAAAATTTATGTTTCCTTTTTCTTTCACCTTAATGTCTCAAGGCATTTGTCTGTTAAATGAAGAATTGCTATATTTATTTCATAATGAGATTCGGAGTGTGAAATCTAACAATGCAGGCAAAGTATTCAACACAGTGCCCAGCACAAGACTGTGGCTAAGACTTAGTACTTTAGAATCTGGTAGACAGGAACTAAATGCTTAATCTACCAATTATAAACTGCATGACTCTGGATAAATTATTTAGTTATCTGTCCCTTATTATTTTCATTTGCCTCATGCAGATAAATGATAGGTGATATATAGAGGATTAAAGGAAATATAATAAAGACGTTTAGTGCATAGTACACACTAGATACTCAATAGTATCATTTACTATTAATACTTGAAAACCACTTCAAAGCTTCCGTGTGTTCTTATTTGTATGTATCTGTTAGCAGAGACGGGTTTAGAACAGATGAGACTATATGAAAGTTACACATAAAAATATTTTAATTCTTTAAAGCCATTTGCATTTGTCTTTCTCAATACACCGATGTAATGCTTTGAAACCCTGGTTGGTCATGGCAGGGCACAGTG
Organism: Vulpes lagopus; assembly: GCF_018345385.1. NCBI lineage: Eukaryota > Metazoa > Chordata > Mammalia > Carnivora > Canidae > Vulpes > Vulpes lagopus. The sequence goes on from NC_054830.1 coordinate 61,037,119, forward strand.
GCATAATGTCTAGAGTCACAAAGCCTGTATTTAAAGCCAACTCCAGAATTTACAATGGGAATGTGAGCAAGGTAAATAAAATCACATTCCCTATCTGTAATATATCGATAATAAATAATATTACCCACCATATAGAGTTGTTGGGAGGATTATGAGTTACACACTCAACTGCTTAAGGACAGAGTAAGCTACTCCAAAAAGGTTACTCACATTTTTTTTCATATCTATATCCCTTTGAAGATAGTATTTAACAAGCAAAAAAATACAAGATTATATTTTTATTATTAAAGTAGATTCAATTTTTAAATTGACCAATGTTGTTCCATATATGCCACATTAAAAGCTATTACTAGTTTGCCAGGCCTTTACGATCAGTGATGTAAATATAAATATAATCCTCTTTATGAGACCCAGGTGGGGAATCACGGCATTACTGATTTCTAATTGATTGAATTTATGGGTGGATTAGTTGGCCCAAAAGTCAGTGATACACATCCACATAAATGCAAATTGTTATTACTCTTGCAAAGAAGTAATACTGCATGAATTATATCTAAGTTTTCATTTATTTTAATATCTGATTATGTCCACCTCAACACATACTACCGATGCCCTAATGCATCCTCCTGCAATATGACTGAAAATCCAAGTGCGTTACCTTGAGTAGTTCACACAAGCCACACTTTTGTGATGAGAAGCAACATATGAACAATCAAAGCTCAAAATTCTGAAACCTGTGTCAGTCCAGCAACGCGCTCAGCACCTTCTGGAAAGGCTCTCGGAAGCAATCCTTGGGCTTTGTGAGCTCCCCTGAGGTCAGAGCTCCCTCTGGCAGCTGCAGATGCTAAGGCCTATTTACAATTTCCTTGAGCCTCCTAAGAATTACATTTCCCTATGTGCTTTTGGGTTCTTCAACTCTATCCCTTTTACTTTCCATTGGAAATCCTAGTCTTCTGAGGCTTCTCTCGCATTTTGTTGCTTCTGAGTCACTCTGAACTTCCTTCTAAAGGAAATGAACATATCGCCACTCTCCCTCAATCCTGCATTTCTCCCCATTCATTTATTCAAGGCCATCCTGTTTGCTTAAATCACGCAGCCTTGATTTTCAAAGGAGCTAGGTGCTTATTCACTTAGAATCCATCTAAGTAAACAATAGAAAAGATTTCTTATAGGCTTTTAAAAAGACGCTCTTTCTGACATAGACTAGGAAGGCTTGGTATAGAATGGGGATTGTGAACGCTTCCCATAAAAACCAGGGTTTATTTTCTGCCCATTGCCCGTTCACTGTTTTATTGTTTGTTTCGGTCTCTGTAGCAGAGTTCTCACACTGCATGCCCCGACTGCCTCTGCCTGCATAAAACATGATGCTCTACCGCGAACAATGCTGGAATACATTACATAAATTTCCCTTTGATATCCAGCATGTTTTCTACTCTAATAGAATCTGAGCAGAATCACATCTCTTTTTCCCCAGTGTTCCCGATGTGCTTCATAACTCTCTCTTCTGTGAATCCAATAACCATCTCCAAGCCGTTAGAAGGAATACGTTTCAATGAAGGGTGGAAGCAGCTCAGTAGGGCAGAGCCAAAGATGATCTAGCAAGTAGTTACATGATAGCATGAGAGGACACAGTCCAGAGGATCAGGGGGCTGTACAATCAACTTTTACTACTCAGAATTCTTGCGGGAATAAAGCATTCTGGTTCTGATGTGGCATGAGCCCCTTAAACCCCAATTGCACATTTTCCAAAATTCTTGGGCGGGGGGGTTCCTTCCTGGGGAAGATACTGTGGTTTGATTTACGTCACACCTATTCTCAAGCCTCATGCCAACTTCTAGTCACCAAGAGAGGCAAACACACTTCTCCAGCCTCCTTTGTATCTAGGCATGGTGTTGTACACAATTAACTCTAAAGAGGCATAGAGAGACAACTGTTATTAGGGTTTTGTGGAAAGTTTTTGCCTTCCCGAGGGCAGCTAGGAAGGCAGCACCCTTTACCAATCAAATGTTCCTGTGCCACATGGAGCTCCAATGTTCATCAGTCACTGTGAGAGGAAGACCAACGTTATCATAGAGACCAACCCTGATATTGATGAGATACTAACCTACTATCAACACTGCCTACTTCTAGATTATCTTATTAGGTGAAGGAAAACAAATTAATAAAAGTCCAATTTGTGGGAGCCAGGAGTATCATTTGTTCAATTTGTTTTATTAATTGCAAGAAACAAATCTGTTAAGTGGTGTGCCTGGGTGGCTCAGCTGGTCAAGCGTCTGCCTTTGGCTCAGGTCATGATCCCAGGGTTCTGAGATTGAGCCCAAACGTTGGCTTCCCTGCTCCCTGTTCCACCTCTCCCCTTGCTCAATATCTCTCTCTCAAATAATTATAAAGTCTTTCAAAGCCTAAAAGTCTGTTAAGCTACCATGTCTTCTGTAGTAGAACCTGAAAATATCTTACTTAATATTGAAAGACTTTCTGGGTCTTTTAGTCATTATTCTACAAATGATGGCCTTATACAAGGTTTGAAAAGTCTCAGCAAATCATACGTCCCAGTTTCTTAGAAAGGCACGTGCTAGAAATGGCAGTGAACCAGACCAGTCTCTGCTCTCCTCACTCAGTGTGATCCTGGAAAAGCCCATTCAGAGACTGGGCTCTCAGTCCTTGAAAGTTAGGTCTGGAGTTGGGGTACAATATGTTCTAGTCCTGAGATTTGACAATTCTGCTGGGCACCTAGAGTGCACCACAAGATTGTAATTCCCACATGTTCTCCATGTCGAGGCAGCATGTGAAATAACCCTTAGTGTTCCTGTGTTATCCTATGTCATGGGTGCTATTCACTCATGGCATCTGTTTTTCTAAATCTCATTTTTCTTACCAGCATGAGATAATGAGTAAATCAGAGATCATATTCTAGGGGGGCTTTTGGACTGAATTCAGTCTGCAATTTTATTTCCCTGCAAACATTTTGGAGGTGTTTTTTTTTAAAATATATTTTTAGTTTTTTAAGTAAATTGAAAGTCACATCATATCCATATATCCTGATGCTTTTGAAAAGTTTTGTCTGTTTGGCAATACTGGGCCCACATTCTTCTGTGAAAATAATCACCTGGAGTAGAGGGACTGCAGCCTGTATCTTCCTTTCGTGACACTGCCCACGAGACCCACTTCGCTCACTTACATTGTATACCTGGTTATTTGGACCTTAAGCCCGAGAATAGAACATTACTAAAATTTCTGTCAACTCTAAAGTCGTCCACCCATTTGCAAACAAAATAAATTATACCTAAGGAATTGGTTCCTAGGTTGGAGACGATAATGTCCTAGGCCCCTCCCAGATCTAATCCAGCATTCCATGACAAGCTGAGGTGTTGCTGAGACTTTGATGTATTACTTGACACATCACTGGGCAAGCCAGCCTTGAGCTGGTTTTAGAAGTTACTAAAGGGAGCAACACTTCACTTGTCACCATTGATCTGGGATGGAAACATTGATAGGTTAAAATCAGGGGCTGCAGGTACACCCTTCCCTGCAGTTTTAAATAAACACAATCAGTCTACCCAGTGCTAAGCAACTGTTTCTTAAGGCGTGTTTGTAAATGTGTTTATAAAGCAAGAACCTTCAATCCATCAGGCCTCAAAGAGCTAATCAATATATTCCAATTTGATCTCGGAGAAGTTTTGCCTCTGGGAAGTTTAATTTATTTCAACTCATGGCCATGAAAAAATGAGCAGCCATGGCATTTTGACAAAATAGAAAAAGTGGACGATGTTGTATCCAGCAACAGTTCCATTTCAATTTTCCATTTTATCTGAACAAATCACCCCACTGAATGGGATGACCATGAAAATTGATTGGGCATGGGGCTAGTCTGTGGGCCAAGGTAGGCCGACTGAATATACAGATGGCAATGCAAGAGGCATTACTTCACATACTATGGCCCCTGTTAAAACATTTCTGGAGAGGGAATAGGAAGCCTGCGAAAGAGTTTTGGTATGTGATCTACTAGATAAATGTCCTTTTAACAGTATTTGTATCTAGATATAATCACTTCCCATAGCTAGGGTGTTTGCCCCTGAAAAATAAATTCCCTTGATGTCTGTAAGGGAAGGATATCAAGTGCCATTTCCCTTTTAGAGTTTGGCACAGTAATGACATAAACAAATCCCAAGGGAGTATTTCTTATTTTTATGCACCCGAAATAGAATCCAGGTCTATCATATATCGAAAGACAGCACAGCTCTCCGGATGGCCCCAAGGGAAATATGCAGAGTGGCAGAAATGGTAATGTGTTATCCTGGGAACCCTGCTATATTACAGGCTGCATCGGTGGCATATGTTTGCATAAGTGATACATCAGTCCCCACTCTTCCTATGCAGATTAAATAAACAACAGTGTCCATTGTCTTTAAAATACAAAGAGATAAGATCTGGAAGCCAAAACATAAGGTAAAGAGAGAGACTGGAGAGGTCTAATGGGAAGGAAGCACTTTTTAAGCATTACTCGTTTAAACAAATTTATCCTGAAAGGAGAATCAGAGTTAGAAAAAAGCTCCAGAAAGCATAATTGTCACTTAAGATCCTAGAGTAAGGCGGACTCCATTCCCTGGAAATACAAAGATGGGGTTGCTGCGGAAAAGGGCTGAGATGTCCTGATGCCCTCTGGGGCCCTAACAAGACCTTTGCTGGATCAGAGAAAGCCGTGGAGTGAGAGATGCACCTGGAGACTGTAACCAACACCAGGAAAAGCAGTCGGATTCCTATTGAGGTCTCCTTGGATCCACGATTATAAGAATATGGGCAGACTTTCAGGGATTTCAAGAGTAATAGCACATGGAAGAAGGGACTCCACACTTGAAATAATTAAGTATTAGTTCGAGCCCCTGCTTTGCCACAAATTTTCAATATGACTTCATTTCCTTGCAACTGTGTGTTTTTTTTTTTTCTTCTCCTAAGAAAGTCATTGTAGTCACGGTTTCCTAAAATCCTACCTAACTTGGAAACGCCACAATGCTCGCCTGTGATCTCCCATAAAACTCCACGTCCGCATTTCTCTGTTCTCTAGCTTGTTGGATATATGTTAAGTTTTAGGAAGACAACTGGATAGGTTAATTCCAATTGTCTGAATTTTAACTCCTACGAGACTCTTTCACAAATAGGAGACATCTATTTTCAAGGTCATGATGTGAAATCGGTACAGAGTTGATTTACAGCATTTATTTTCTCCAGAGGTATCCAACCTCATTCATAAGTTCCCGAAGGTTAGAGCAGCAACAGCCATAAAAGATCTCCTGAAGAGTGACATGTTTTAAAATACTCCTCATCAAAAGGGAGAATTCATCTGTGGCACGATGTGGGGCTCCTGAATAAGAATCCGCTCACTTATCTTCTATAGGTTTGGCTGACTGACTATTCAGAAGACTGTATTGATTGAAAGGTCTCTGATCATCTTCTAGACAGTTAAGCTACAACAGGACAGGACTTATGTTACAGTGCAATGCTCTTTTGATTAAAAAAAAAAAAAGACGACAAAAATTAAGTGATACTAAAATATATACAAAAAGAATATGACATTCAGGCATAAAATAAATGACCCTTGATGTTTGTTTGAACTCTTTCAGATCTTATTAAATAATCAGATCTAGTTTTGTTTTGTTTTGTTATCATTGCATTCTTAGAAGGATGGGCACTACATGGAAGAGGTCAAGAGAAGAGTATGGGTGACCAGAAGGAAAAGACAAAAGTCAAAAAGAAAAACAAAAACAAAAAAAAAAAAGCTAAAGAAATTTTAGACATCTACCCGTAAGATAGACTTAAGAGCTACTTGTCTCCAGCCTCCTTGCATAAGAAAACGTATAACAGGAGAGAAAACTGTATCTCTGAAAGGGGTGGGAGTGAACTTTAGCTCTTTGGGGAAGGAATGAGAATACTCTAACCCAATTTATAAAACATAAACTCAGCAAGGCAATAAGATGGTTCATGGAAACTTATGGGGAAAAACAAAAACAAAATACCAAAGTGCAAGTCACTCATTCTTTGAGGAGAGAAATAAGCCCATGAATATATTGGTTGGATCTGTAAGCACCAACGTAGGAGTAGACCTAAAAGCCCCTTGCTTATGACCTTATGAAGCTTTATTTTAAGGATTCAAATGAAACAAAAACACGAGATACCCTGGATACATCTCCTAGCTAAAGGGCATTCACTCTGGGTCCAAGATTAAAAATTACGGTAAATTTTATAAGACAGGGAATAACTTCTTGTTTGGGAACGCAGTTTGGACTTAAAGGCTCCTTTTCTTCTCATACACCTCATGTCTACACCATCTGCAGAGGGGGTCTCAGTAGGTTGGTCTGCTACAGCTAACTCGAAGGGCCACCATGGGGCACAGTTTCACAACAAGTCACCCTACGTGTATCTTTGCTCTTTTATGTACAGTCTGTATTTCACTGGAGTATTGATCCCTTGGACAATTATGTTGCGAGCAGGCCGACAGAGTTGATTTTATCCAACAGTAACTGCACAGGGCTCTTCAACATATTTCAGAGACAATAACCTGGCTTCACCATGTAAGAGTATATTTTGCTTCCTCTTCCCACACCAGGCCCTGCTCTTCCCACTGGTTTAACTCTCTGCTAAGCGAAAAGGTGTTACGTCCTCCTCTTACTCTGGAGCCTAGGATCTCCACTGGGCTATGCTTTATTTTCAGGCAGGTTTATTATTCCTTAAATGAAGAATCCCAGTTTCCTTTTATTGCTTTTCTGTTTGGGCCTTTGGCATAGTCAGGCCCCAGGGCAGATTGCTCATCCTACATTTTTCCCTTTCATGACAAGAAACTGGTTGTATAAGTGGATTAAGAGGTTTTTTTTCTTCCCACAGGCAATGAGCATGGTATTCCTGCAATTAAAGAGGCCCTTATTTGATTTGGACCATAACTAGTTACAGATTATTAGGCACCTGTAAGGCTATTAATAAGGTAAATTTTTATTTACTTTTGTATTATCTCTTCTGTCTATAGTACCTTCCAGAACCCTTTGGGAAGTGTGGTTTAACAGGATACGACTTGATATTTCTGAATCTTTAATCATAGTATCACCATTACAGGCTCTTACCCGTGTATTTTTCCTCAGAGATCAAAGCTGGCACATTGCAATAAGTCTTATAACAGAGAACACGGAACAGTCTATAGGAAAATGGAGGTGATACTTTCATTCAAGTTGGAAGCAGCTGGGATGAGTAGTTTTTAGGCATGTCAGAGTGAGTTTGTCAATTAACAAGGCTTTCTTACCGTGTGGAGTAACTCCTGTGCGATGGTTAATTTTACATATCAGCTTGACTGGCCACGGGGGGCCCAAATTAACCATTATTTCTGAGCGTGTCTGGGAAAGTGTTTCTGAAGGAGGTTGGCGTTTGAATAGATGGACTCAGTAGATGGCCCTTCCCAATGTGGGCGAGCATCGTCTAATCCCCTGAGGATCTGGATGGAGGAAGGTGGAATGTGCCCCTTCTCCTGCCTCACTGCTGAACTGGGACATCTCATCTGACTTTCTCCTGTCCTTACACTGTGATTTCACCCCATGAGATTCCTTCGCTCTCAAGCCTTCACACTCGGACTCACATACACCACTGGCTTTCCTCAGTTGCCACTTTGCTGATAGCAGATTGTGGAACTTCTCAGCCTCCATAACCATATGAGCAAATTCCTCACAATAAATCAATCTCTCCCTCCCTCACCCTCCTTCTTCTCCCTCCGCATCTCCCCCCCCCACTTCCCTACTGATTTAGTTTCTCCAGAGAACCCTAATATAAAATAACCCTGAAAGGGTTTTTCTAAGTCCTTTCATTTGACCTGTACTATTATATAATTGCCTTTAGCTTAATACTACCTGTAATAATATGGTCAGTACTAATATTTTTACAAGCTAAAAATGTTCGGAACTATTATGTAGGCACTATTCTAAAATTATTTAAATCAATACAAAAATTTGCGGGGTAGGCATTATTATATAAAAAAATGAAGCTTATGAAAATTGTCCTCAGTCACACAGACTCAGTTTTCTATTGCTGCAGAGCCAATTATCCCAAATTCAATGTCATATGACCAGAACATTTATTACATCTCCAGACATTGGTGGTTGACTGGGCTCAGCCAGATGGTTCTCACCCTGCGTTTTGCGTGCAAAGTCAGACATCGGCTGGGACTGTAACCATCTTTAGGGTTTCCTCACTCACATGTCACAGCCCTGGAAGGGTAGGCTCAGTTATGCTGAAGACTGCAACAGATGGAACAGCAAGGGCATCTTTCTCTATTCTTATGTGATCTCTTCATGTGCTCTCTCTAGTATGGGAGCTGCCAGGTAGCCATATATCGCACATGGGGGTCACAACACCAGAGGCACATTTCCTGACTGACAGCCAGGTGGACGATGCCTCACATTTCATAACCCAGGCTCAGAAGTTACATAGCATCACGTCCATCATATTTTGTTTGTTAGAAGCAAGTCATCAAGGTCAGCTCATATTTAAAGGGAAGCGAATTAGGCTCAATTTCTTGATGAGAGAAGAGTTCAAGTTGCCTAGTTACCTAAATTCAGGTTTTCCTGACTCAAGATCCACTCATAGCCCCACTGGCTACACTCTTACCAGGTACTCTGAAGACTGCCTAAAACTTGTCCACTCAACCTGTGTGGCCACACGCTCAGCTGAAGATAGAGATCTAGTCATAATGATCTCCTAAGGTCTTTCTGACATGAATGCTCGATGTATATTTTTAAATCTCATAATCTTCAGGAGCTGCATTTTTTTTATGAAGACGTAAAATGACTTTAGCCCCAGGATACACTGCCTTTCTCTGAAAAATCCCCTCATGTCTTAATACATCCCTAAGTTTCTCCTGGTCTCTGTCGCTCTCTCTGCCCCTTCCTCCTTCCCTTTCATTCTTTTCTTCCTTTTTCCCCCCTAAATCACTTATAATTTGGAACCCAACAGTGTGGTTTTGCCTACTTAACAAGGCTTATATTCAACACACCTAAATTAATTTTTCATGTAAAACTCCCTGATGGACATGATTTCTTAAAAATCAAGATATATTGCATCAACACCATTCCTTCTGACAATGAATCTTCTATCAAAAAAGTAATCAACTTTTCCTTGAATGATTTATTCTCTATGGAGCCAGGCTGCTTATGGCTTAGGGCTCTGTGGCCATTGAGGCACTAGAAGATTTCCTGATTCTTTATATTGATTATGGTACTTTGCTGAACCATGAATTTCTATGAAAGATTGAGAAGATGGAGATTGGATTCCTTTCCTATTTGGACTCCTAGCGTCTGGCTTTGCATACATTTTCAGAGGTCTCTCCAAATTTCCATCCAACTAAAAATGGATGAAAATAAAACAACAAAACCACAAATTAAATGCACCAATGCCTTTTCCATACTTTACAGAAGAATAACCTCTATGAATTTTCACTTTCCCACCTTTCCTAATATCCACCCACCCATGCCTTTATCTGTCACTGTCATTACAATGAAATCCTGTCTAGGCTTTTATTTTGTGAAGCCTTTGCAACATGATCTGCAACACCTGTGCAATAGGCATGGGAGATCTGGCTTAGAGCTGGGAGCCCTGGCTCTGTATAAATTCTGATGATCAACTTAATGTTTCTGAATCTTAATTGCTTCATTGGTGAAATGGGAAGAATAATTTCTCAAAGCCTAATTCACAGGGTTATTTTGAATGAATCAACGAAATGTTTCTTACCCTTTGTGAAGCCACTTCTCCAATTGGATGAAGATACAAATGTCACACGTACTGTGCATGTAATTCCAAGACTCAAAACACATTAAACACGTGCACAAAAAAAAAGTTGCAAATGATATTAAATATGTGTTTGTATATAACTCTACTCTTCTTCCAGAGGTTTTTGTGTACCACTTCTCCTGAGAATCATAGCTAAGGATTTCTTTCTTTTTTTTTTTAAAGATTTATTTTTATTTATTTATGATAGACATATATATATAGAGAGAGAGAGGCAGAGACACAGGCAGAGGGAGAAGCAGGCTCCATGCTGGGAGCCCGATGTGGGACTCGATCCCGGGACTCCAGGATCGCGCCCTGGTCCAAAGGCAGGCGCGAAACTGCTGAGCCACCCAGGGATCCCCATAGCTAAGGATTTCAAGAGTGTTTGGTAAACTGGCAAGCAGCCTACAAATAAAAATATTCAGATATATTATTTTATTTTACTATTATTAACATTTTATTTATTGTTTGTTTAAGCAATCTCTATACCCAACGTGGAGCTTGAACTCATGTCCCCAAGATCAAGAATTACATGCTCCTCCAATTGAACCAGTGAGGAGCCCTCAGATGTATTATTTTACATATTTGCATGATTGTTATGGAGAGCATTATTACTGCCATTTTAAAGTTACGAAATTCAAGATTATATTCTAATATGCAGCAGAGCTAGCAAACAAACCCTACGTTCTGACCACAAATTCATAGCAATTCTTAGTCCATCTCAGAAATTTAGCATTATTTGTCTATACCCACCCCATACCACCCCATAGAATCTAAAGCCACACATGAATTCCTGATTTATCACTTCTTGGTTTTCCTGGAGTATAAAACTCATCTCCAATATCAATTGTAAACTTCATGAAAGGAGAACATCTCTATTTCCATCACCTTAATGCTAGCACGGTACTGAATAAGGTCTTATTCTTTAACAACCTCCTCTCTAGTTTTCTTTTTCAACAAATACTGGGCATAATTTCCCTCCCCATACTCTCCCATAAGCATGTTTACCTTCTTCATCCTACCAATGCACACACACACCTGTATCTTCTTAAATACCAATTTTTGTAGCATAGACAGTGCCGGTGCTCAAACTCTGTCTAAAACCCAACCGAGGGGGGATCCCTGGATTGCTCAGAGGTTTAGCGCCTGCCTTTGGCTCAGGGTGTGATCCTGGAGTTCTGGGATCAAGTCCCACATCAGGCTCCCTGCATGGAGCCTGCTTCTCCGTCTGCCTGTGTCTCTGTCTCTCTCTCCCTCTGTGTCTCTCATGAATAAATAAATAAATAATCTTAAAAACAACAACAACAACAACAACAACCCAGACCACTCTGGTGCTTGAGTAGTGAGAGAGGTAATTCAGGCCAGGCAGAATTCTAATAGGTACCACTATTATCTTGGTGCATCGAAGAAACAATGCTCTCAGCATATCTTGCAGATGGAAACTTCACATACATTGACAAATTAAAAACAAAAACAGAGCTCCATAAACACAATACAATTGTCAGTTCACACGGCCTCTATTTCCTTCCACACATTAGAGAACTGCTTAGTTGTTCATTTCCATCTGCTCCCCTCCTGGTAAGGTTATTGTGGTTACTTCTTGTGTTTGTCTCCCTGACAGAGGTGAGAAGGATAACTAGTTTTCTGCATCCTTTCAGTGCCATCCCACCAGATTAAAACAGGGAATTTCTGGGACACCTGGGCGGCTCAGTTGGTTAAGCATCTGACTCTTGGTTTCAACGCAGGTCATGATCTCAGGGACCTGAGATCAAGCCCTTTGCCTGTGCCAGACCCCACCCAGCAGGCAGTCTGCCTAAAAAGTCTCTTTCTCTGCTCCTCTCCCCACTCACCTGCCACACTCTCTCTCAAATAAATAAATAAGTTTAAAATAGGGAATTTCTATCTATCAAGGGGGTGCAAACATATTTCAAATGATTATCAAATTAATTTTGAAATATAATTCTAACACATTCTCATTTACAAAGCGTCATTCATTTTATTTTAAAAATTTTATTTAAATCCTATTTAACATCATTAGTTTTAGAGGTAGAGATCATGGATTCATCAATTACATACAACACCCTGTGCTCATTACATTACATCCCCTTAATGCCCATCACCCAGTTACCCCATCCCCCCATTCACCTCCCCTGCAGCCCATAACATGGGTAAGAAAATCAAAGTATAAATAAGAGGAAAGGGCTGATACAACCCAGGAAGTTAAAAGTGAAAGAGCCTGAGCACAAATTTTAGCAATGCAGAAGGAAACTAACGTCCTATGAGTACGTGCCTCATGCCAAAAAACTGTGGATAAATATCTAATAAATGCTATATTTAAGCTTCATAATTTGGACCCAAATTAACATCTCCCCCATGTAATCTATTCAGGAGCTATTCAAGCTTAATGCATTATACCATTTCTTCCTAGTAACAATGCCCATCAAAATGTAGATATGACAATTATTCCTGGCCATGGGTTATTAAGGGCAAAGGTGTTGTAAACATTTGAAACATTGAGAAGTCTGCTCAGAAATAAATTTGGGTATCAGACACAACGGAGCTTGTGGTAGCTTTGTAATATGTCACCTTGGTCAGGCTGAACTATTTCCCCAGAATTGTCTTTTCTCTCTGTTTCACAGTAGGATGTACCCCAAGAGACATGGCCATTGGAGAGATGAAGAGAAGGAAAGCAGCAGCCTTTCTGGGTTTTTTTGCTACTACAATGCTCTGCACAGGTACTTGGGTAGTCTACACTGGCTGTTCCTCCTCTGTGGGTCTACCTTTTTGGTGTGAGGCAGTGGCCATGCCTGTAACTCTCCTACCTTTCCTGAATTCTTCTTTAGCTCCTTCCACTAATTTAGGGCTAAGTGTGTATTTAGCTCTGTGATGAAGGGCATCAGTTTCTCCTCCTGCAGGACATTCATCTGTAACTACTGGAAGTGCTGAGAACTGATCGTTCTCAGGGATTCCATATCATGGATTCCAGCTTCTTCTAGCTTTCCTCATTTTGTATCTCTTTTATTGTCCTGAAACATAGCCTGATGGGAAACTGCTGAGCCAGGACCATAATTGTGTAAAGTCAAATCCCTATAACAAATGTATCCTCTTAGTTTTGCTTCCCTGATTGAACTGTACCTGATACACAATTTGTCACTGAGAGAAACTCTAGAGGAATAGTATCTTAAGGATGGGTTTTCTGGACTGTTTGGGGCTATTTGGTTTGGTCTGGTATGATTAGATTTAAATAAAAACCCTAATCACTCCCATTTCTAGTGTCTAATGAGACACCAGTAGTCCATGTCAGGTAGTGGCAAAGTGTTATGCAAATTATCACCTGCAGATACCTGCAATCAGATACCTATAGAAAACAAGCCTCTAAGTGACTAAGTATGTGCTGCCATAGAATATTTTAGTCATAATAAGGCATCTAATGGAGTTGATTGGTTGCCTGTAAATGTACTAGAAACACGGGGGAAGAAATGAACACAGGGCTCTGGTTTACCAGCTAAAGCCTGCATAACACACCTGAAATTGTCTGTATCGCTCCTAAAAAAAAAAAGAAACCATTACCTCTTCTGACCATAGGGCTGGGGTTTCTGAAAAACAAACCCAAAGTTGAATCCTTCAGTGGGTAAGTGACAATGTAAATTAATCCCTAATTTCTCGGGGTCACTATTATTAAAGTTTGGACATTAACTGGGAAGAAACAAGACTCTGAAATAAGTAATGGGGTATAGGGGTTATATTTCAGTAAAGCTGGTGATTTGGGAAACCTAAATTTTGTGGCCTTTTTTAAAAAAATTTACTACTTTTCAGTACTCTACACCCAACGTGGGGCTTGAAACCGACCCCAAGATCAAGAGTCACAAGCTCCATGAACTAAGCTAGCCAGGTGCCCCTAGAGGTCTTCTTTGACAGCAAAAATAACCCTCCCACACGTGCCACAAGAGATTAATTTCACCTTGTCTAAATAAACTGTCATGGTCTGCAAAGGACTATTGATCTTACTCAGGAACTACTCCTACCACCTATCTTTGCTTCTATATCTATCAACATACTCCAGTTTCAGCAGGCCCTGAAGAGGGAGAAACAAGTATAACCTACATGTAGATATGATGCAGAGCAAATAACTATTTCTGCTGATAATGATCCCACTGACCTGGAAGCTGAAACTACCAACTTGCCACTTTGCGCTACTCATACCAGTGAATCAACAAACAAACAATGAGACAAGCTCAATAATCTGGCGTTGTTTGACAAAGTGACATATGACAAACTCTGTAAGGAGGTTCCCAACTATAAGCTTATAACTCCAGCTGTTGTCTCTGAGAGACTGAAGATTCTCTGGCCAGGGCAGCCCTTCAGGAGCTCCTCAGTAAAGGTCTTATTAAACTGGTTTCAAAGCACAGAGCTCAAGTAATTTACACCAGAAACACCAAGGGTGGAGATGCCCCAGCTGCTGGTGAAGATGCATGAACAAGATCCCACCAACTGTACATTTTGGGAAATAAGACTTTATTAAATGAAAAAAAAAAAGAAAAAGAATGTGCAGGGTAAAATAAAGAATGGGGTAATTACAGTGGCTGGGGTGATCAATTGTGACTATCAAGGAGAAACTGAGTTGCTGTTATACAATGAAGATAAAAAGGAACATGCTAGGAGAACCCCTGGGTAACCTCTTAGTATTCCCACATCCAAACTAAAGTCAAGTAGAAGTTTTAACAACTCAATTCAGCCAGGACTGTTCGTGGTCCAGACACTTCTGCAAAAATAGACCTGGGACCACAACAAATAGAGAAAATAAAATACAGAGTGGAGAAGGGAAAAAGGTCGTTATAAACACTTCCCAGATATGGGGCGCCTGGGTGGCTCAGCGGGTTGATTGTCCGACTCTTGATTTTGACTCAGGCCGTGATCTCAGGATCTTGGGATCCAGCCCCACATTGGGCCCTGGGCTCAGCAAGGAGTCTTCTTGAGTCTCCCTCCCTCTCTCTCTCAAATAAATAAATATATATTTTTAAAGATTTTATTTATTTATTTATTCATGAGAGACACACACACACACACACAAATACAGAGACACAGGCAGAGGTAAAAGCAGGCTCCATGCAGGGAGCCCGACGTGGGACTCGATCCCGGGACTCCAGGATCATACCTTGGGCCGAAGGCAGGCACCAAACCACTGAGTCACCCAGGGATCCCTCAAATAAATAAGTCTTAAAAAAATAAACAAACACCAGATACAGTCCCATAACCAGCTATAAAGATGAGGACTATAACAGTCATGAATATATATGTGCATGTATGTGTCTATATATAATTTAATATGCATATATAATTTGCATATATGCAATATTTTTTCCTCTTCCTCTCCATTTGCCTTCCGTGTTGACATGAGTAACATGAGGACTGTTCTATCTAATTATCTAAGTTACAGGATATCAAAGAGGGAGCATGAATCAGCCAGAATAATGAATATCACCCCAAGACTAAAAGAAGGTCTCTCAATCCTCTTTGGGGGAAAGGGCTGGCAAACGTTGACACAGAGCATAGTGATGTAATGTTAGGCAGGGACACGACTGCAAATATGTTAATTTGACCAGAGGGGCTACGATATGTCTCTATGATATGTCAACTTGGCTACGCGGAGCTACTGGCCAGAATTCCCTTCTTTGTGTGTTTCTAGTTGAAGTAGGCCACACGAGACAACTCCATTCAGACCTGGAGGGCCGACGTGAAGCAGGAGCCGTTCTGTTTTTTATGATGGAAAGCCGGGGCAGGTGCTTTGTGGTTCACACACCTTGCCGCTCACCTACGGCTGTCCTCACGGGCGCAGGCGGAGACGGGCCCGCAACGCTCTACCTTCTCTTGGTGCTTTCCTAGCATCTTGGACTCCTGGGCCAAGCGAGTGTTTAGCGCCATGACCAAGGGGGCGGTTTCTCCCACTTTATCAACAAACTGACCACAGGTTCCAGCCCCTGCCTGTGGGTTCCAGCTTGAGTCGGTTCCAGCTCATGTGGGCAGCTTCCAGCTTGACCTTACTCTCCCTGATTTTACATCTTTCTCTCCTAACTGCCTGCCTTGCAGACTTGAAGTTTGTCAAATATAAAGACACTGCCTTGAGAGACTGTTTATCCTGCTCCTTCAATTGCATAAAGTCACATTCCTGTAAACAAATGCCTCAATATTTGTTCTGCTTCTCTGATTGAGCCTTGACTCATACAGGCCTCTTAATTAACTTTTAATCATATTCTTTGTTTCTGTGTTTCTCATGTAATGCTCCTTTGGTATTAGTAATAACATTGTATCTTCTAATATTAAAATATTAGTTAATATTAACATAATAATTACTCTGACTCTTAGTACCCCATTCTGTAACATGGAGATAATTTTAGCTCTGAAAAGAGAAATCATACATATGAAAGGTACTGCGCCAAGTACTCAATTATGACAACTACTGTGATAGATAATAAACATTATTGCTTCTTTAATAATTAAAATCTCTAAAATCTCTTATCATACATTCGCGTTTCTAACCCCCATAAGAAGTGGGTGATATAGGTAAACATTATGATTAATATATAGCATTATTATTGGTTTTTGTGAGTGTTCCCATTTCACAGGTGAATATAAAAATATCTTCCAGGGTTTACCTACATGACAGTTAGCCAAGGGTCTTCGGCACTAAGGAAAGATGGGATTTAAGGTCTTATGGAAGTGGAGTGTTCTGCTTACACTCAATGCAGATTCCTTGTTTACTCTGATGCTGGGAAACGTTGAAAGCAGCAACAAATGTGTTGACTCTCCTTCTCCTCCAACCGCCTTGCATCCTAACACTCTCTGCTTTGATGTGCTGTTCCCAGTCATATTTGATGTATAGCTGCACAACATCTTTTTTATGTCAAGGCTTTGCTTCAAACACTCCATTGCCAATTCAACTTGTCAAAAGTTGGAGGGAACACGTTTTAAGCATTCAGCGAGCATTCTTCTGAAAAGAAAACCACTATTTCTAATGAGCATTTGAGAGCGCAGTGGATTGCAGAAACTGTTTTCTAAGATCTGTCACAAATGATTTAGTTTTATTAGTTTTAATGGCCCTCAGCTACGGACATGGAATATAAGTGAAAATTAAGATATTTTTCATGAGATGAAAATAGATTTCAATCAGAGAGAATGGGCTGCCCCCCCACTACCTCTTCCCACTTGCTTATCTTATATTTTATTTATTTATTTATTTATTTATTTATTTACTTACTTACTTAGGCAGATGATTCTGGTTTTTAAAAAAACAAACAAACAAACACTGAGAGAGATGAGAACACAGATTCATCCATGAGAACAAAGGTCTCCTTATACTGGAAACCGCTCTGTTAATTGTACATAAGCTGGTTGGTTTGGCAAGCTCAGGGGCAGGACAGCAAGAAAGGGACCAATGTGCTACACTGGAATTTTATCCTGGGTAGGGACAAGGAGCGAACATTTTTATTCATAGCTAAAGGTTTGTGTTCCATGATAGTAAGCACAGAAACAGCCATGAAACCCATATATTGCTTCCAATTCATAATACCTTGCGCTCGTTGCTTCTGCTTTTCTACACTGTAGCTTTTCTTCAGGATTTTCATTTTTTCTCCTCTTTTCTATCACCCATCACTCACTAGGAAGTACTGTAATCGGAACAGGTCTATATATTTTATTCTTCATAAACAAGTTAAGTGCATTTCTTAAACAGTTGGATGGTTTCGGCAGTCCATCCTCATTGCTCATGTGTGCATAAGGTGTGTTGGTGATGAATGTGGGGTTTTCTGTTGCAACAGCTCTGATGTACCATTTCTTTATCCTCTATGCCAGAGCAACTACGTGGGTCCACAGAGAGCCAACCGGAATCTGGATGAGGAATTCTGGAGTTTGCACTGCCTCTGCCATACATTCAAATCTCTGGCGAGCCACTTCAACTTCCTTTGTCATATCTTCCTCATCTGCAAAGGCTAGCTCTTGGGCAAGAACAGAATTAGGCATCTCACACAAACAAGAGGGACAAAATCCTTGCCTTCAGGAAGATTATAGTTAAGTGTAGCAATGTAACAGTTAAGCAATAAATCTAATAACAGAGTGAATTGTACTGCATCCTGGAAGGTAACAATCACATCAATTTACTAGGGCTCCTGTAACAAAGGACTGACCACAGACTGGGTGGCTTAAACAATCATTTCTCCCCACTAGCAGTTTTGTGAGAAGGTGAGAAGTCTGAGGTCAAAGCATTAGCAGGAACGGTTTCTTTGGAAGACCTTGCTCAGTAGCCTACAGAGGCCTGTCTTCTCCATGTGTGCTCACACGGTCTTCCCTCTGTACCCCCGTGTCCCAGCCTCTTCTTATAAAGACACCAGTCATGTTGGGTTAGTGCTCACCCTATTGATCTCAATTTTAACTGAATTACTTCTTTAAAGACTCTGCCTGAAGTATGAATTTGAGGTGGGAGGGTAGAGACCATACACTGACAAAATGTCACGATGACAAAGTTTTTCAGGAGGACAGGGAATGCTGGAAGCTGGTTCGACAGTTATGGGGCTATTCAGGCAGGAGTGACTGAGATGGTGACATCTGCACAAACTATGAAGGAGCAGTGGGAATGGGCATTGTGGATATCTGGGAGGACTGTGATTCACGATAAGGAACAGTCAATCCAAAGGTTCTAAGGTAGGGAGGACCGGGACATCCAAGGGTCAGTGGGGTGGCCAGTGTGGATTTAAGAGAAGCGAGAAATGTGGCTAGTGATGGAGCTGGCACACAGTACTTTTGAGGGCCTTGTGAGTAATTGGATGGACTTAGACCTTTATTCAGAGAACTGGGGAGCCACTGGGAGGTCTAAGCAGGGGAATGACTTAGTCAGCCTCGGCCATCCACACACTCACACAGCCTGTTGACTAGAAGACAGACTACAGACTAGAGTTTCTCAACATCAGCACCACTGACATTCTGGGCCAGAAAATTCTCTGTGGTAGGGGTCTGTCCCGTTCATTGTAGGCTGTTCAGCGGCATCCCCTCCCTCTACCCCGTAGATACACGTAGTCCCCGGTCTGCCAGTTCTAACAACCAACGAGGTCTCTAACCATTGCCAAATGTTTCCAAGGGAAGGGAAAGTTATCCCTGGTTGAGAAGTCTGTTGTAGATACTACAGAGGAAAAGCTGGGAGACCACTTTGAAAATCATTGTAATAATCCTGGCTGGAAATAAGGATAACTCGGATTATCGTAATAAGCAATTATGATATTCTGAAGACAAAGCCAATCTATTCAGAAGGCTGCCAACAAAATGGATGTGTGGAATGAGAAAGGATTCAAATGGTTCTGAGGTTTAGGCCCTGAGCACCGGGAAGAATGGATTTACCTCTTACTCCAACAGGGAAGACTGTGGATACAGCAGGGATAAATAGGAATGGAAACCCTTCACACAAGGAAACTGGAGGGAAGGCCACGTGTATGGACAACGGCACGCATATAGGGGTAGATGAAACATAGGAGTTTGTGAGAATCTCTTATTTTTCTTTGTGAAATAGGAAGATCACCATCACCTGAGAACAGAAATGGGACGGGAGGTGTTGGACGTTTTAGGATAAAAGGTGTGGAATAAAGTTCTAGGATAATACTATTTCGTATGGTGTCCCACCGTGATTCTGAAGTCATGGACTACAACAGCTTTCCTAGTAAGTATTGAGAGTGACTTTTAATAGCATAGCTCTCAACATTCAAATGAATATTAAACTCATAAGCCCAGATCCCAAAGGCTCTCTCATCTATTTTCCATTGTTCTGAACTAAACACACAGTTTTTGCAGGAGGCGGAACAGCTCTGTTCCTCTGGAAATACATTCAGTTGCTTACGAAGAACTAATGGGCGAGATTAGGGCAACGAGGTGCCTGAGGCTATTGTCTTACCCTCCCGAGTATTCATAATTAAAACCCATCTCCAAGGAAGAAACCACCAACTCTGGAGAATTCTGTCGGTTCCCAATGTATCTGTCTTGCATCAGAGACAAAACCACTCTCGAGTCAGACCCATGTCAGTGCCCACACCAGCCCCTCACCGAATTCCCATCACTGTTGATCACAAAAGATAATTTACTCTAGGAGATGCTTCAGAAAATGCTCTCTGATCCTACTGTGCCCCTGCCATGAGAATCAGATATTTCAGGTGTGCGCACACACACACGTCACATCACATCACATCACACACGCTGCTGGAGCGTGGGCTGAAGACTGACTGTCCCCTGATCTGAGAGATGCTGCGTGACTCCTCCTTCACGGTCCCCTCTGAGCTCCGCTAGATGCCCCTCTCTTGTGGGCACAGTCTTAGTCCACTCAGGCCTTCTTTCTGCTCCTCAGGTAAACCACAGGCTTTCCCACCCACCTCAGGGCTTTTTCTAAAATTCACTTATTCAAAAACTCTTACTTAACATGTTCTAAGAATTGTCAAAAGCGCATCATAAATATTGCCTCACTTAAACTTCCTTAGTCAAATGAC
This sequence comes from Vulpes lagopus, assembly GCF_018345385.1. Taxonomy (NCBI): domain Eukaryota; kingdom Metazoa; phylum Chordata; class Mammalia; order Carnivora; family Canidae; genus Vulpes; species Vulpes lagopus. Next base: position 61,057,434 of record NC_054830.1, read on the forward strand.
CAGTTATCGCCAACAAAATGTGAACAGAAGTTAATAAAGGCCACGTTGGGGCCAGGATGTGTAAGATTTTTGTTTCTTTTCTTTCCAACCTTCTGCAATTAGAGGATTCTGAAGCCCTAAGGGATGGTGTAGCCAAAACACAGACAGAACCTGGATCCCCAAATCAACACACGGCGGAAAGCTACCAAGAATATCAGCGTTGGGCCATTACATGAGACAGAAATATTTCTATTTTATTAAACCCCTGACATTTTAGCATTTATTTGTTATAGCAACTAGGATTACTTTAATATAAAAATCTTCACATGGCTAACTCTTGTTGCAAAAGCCTCTGCTTAAATGTCACCTCCTTACAGAAGCCTCACCTAACACTCCAGCTGTCTTAGATCTCCTGTCTCACTCTCGGTATCTCTTTTTATTATTATCTCAACACTTTTTATGATCTGGTGTGTGAGAGTGTATGTGTGTGCCGGGCCTGCATAGCTCCTCTTCACCACCACTAGCACAAGAGCTCACCGTTGGTCGGAACTTTGCCCAGTGTGCAGACCGCCAGAGCCCCCCGGTCGGTGCCCAAGACAGTGCATGGAACGTAGGAGGTGTTCAAGAAATACTTCTTCAAAGGCTTCCTTACACTTTTCTACGTCTGTCTTCCAGGTAACATTCTGGGGTACCATGTGTGGTAAGGGATATTCCACTTATATCGTTTGTCAATAACCTTTTCATTTTCATGCGTGAATTGCCCATTTCCCTCCTTTTCCCTTAGCCAAGCCCCATTCACTCAACATCTTCATTGTGGAGCTGTAGCTGAAAATTAACTTTCATATCCACTAGCAGTACTCCACTGCTCAGGGGAAATCTGAGAATCACTGAAGTGAAGAGATTTGCTGTATAATATCTACAATTCACTGAGCACTTTACATACATTATTTTATTTAATACATTATGGCCTGCTGTGTATGTAGGATGTAGGTATAATTGTACCAGCTGCAAATGAGAAAGCGGAGATTCAGAGAGCCGGAGTAGACTGAAGTTAACACAGCTATTAAGTGGCAGAGTAGGGGTTCACGCCAAGGCCCGGATCCCAAACCACTATTCTAAGTCCCCTAATCTTAGAAACGGCAACCCATTTCTTCTGCTGTTTTCTGTTTATTCTAATGAGTCACTTGGTCCCACCCTCACTCAAGGGGAGGGGAGAGTATGGGTCATATATGGGGGTGGAAATAATTGGGAGCTACATTAAAAGGTATCTTCCACACATTTCCAGAGATGGTATTTTTTTTTTACCTTCTATGTTCTATACGGTTGTTTTATATTTAGACCTCTGCTCCCTCAATTATTGCTGGTATATTAAGAGAGAGCTATCAAGGCTCATTATCTTCATATGGATGTCCGGTTGCCATAGTGCAATTTGTTAAGAGTTCTTTTTTCCTCATTAAATTGAGGAAATTTTGAAAAGTTTGTCAAAACTTGCCATCTGTAGGTGCATGTACTCCTGGAATATATAGTTTTCTATACCCCGTGTGTTTATATTTACTCTCCTATTTATCATCCCCAGTGTTGTCTGTTCCTTCCTGTAGGTAGGAGTTGCTATCTGGCAACACTTCCCTTCAGACATAAGATCTTCCTTCACTGTTGACTGTAGTGAGTATCTGATGATATGGGAGGACAGATACCTCTGAGAGATCTTGTTTTCCTTTCCTTTGGATAAATATCCAGAAGTGGGAGTGGGATTGCTGGGACATAGGATAGTTGTTTTTTTTTTTTTTTTAATGTACCTTTGTCCTAGTTTCCACAGTGGGCTGTACCAATTTACATCACTATCAGCAGTGCACAAAGTTCCCTTTTCTCCACATCCTCCCCAACACTTGTTAATTCTTGTCTCTTTGTTTTTTTTTTTTTGTTTTTTTTTGTTTTTTTTTTTTTTTTTTAATTCTTGTCTCTTTGATGACAGCCCCTCTAACGGGTGTGAGATGATGTCTCATTGTGGTTTTAAATCCCATTTCTCAGGTGATGAGTGAATTAGAGCACCTTCTTGTGTTCCTATTGGCTATTTGTAGGTCTTCTTTGGGGTAAAAAAAAAAAAAAAGTCTATTCTGTTCCTCTGTCCATTTTTTAAAAATTGGGCTATTTGCTCTCTTGCTATTGAGTTGTATGCATTCCTTATGTATTTTAGGCATTAACCCTTTATCAGATATGTAATTTGCAAATATCTTCTCTCATTTCATAGCCTGCCTTCTCATTTTGTTCATTGTTTCTTTTGTTGTACAGAAGGGGTTTTCTGTTCTGTTGTCTGTTTTTAAGTTTCCCATAGTCCTATTTGTTAACTTCAGAAAACCATCCTATAAAGCACAACATGAATCTTTCAATGACAAACAGTTGGCATATAGGTTTTCTGACTACTGTAAACTAACATTTCTTGTTGCAATCAAGTGGTCCACTTCTTTAACCAATGACTTCAGCTTTTCGGTTTATTATTTAAAAGCTTGTAAAAGATTAAAGCTTACACAGATGCAATCATTGAGGGTGATATTTCAAGTATCCATTAAATTGGATAGAGAGATATTTAAACTGGATTTAAAGTGGATGTTTTTCTCAGTAGTGTGAGAGGAGAGATACGATTTATTTTGACCTTCAATGCGTTCATTTCTTTCTTTTGTTTTATGATTATTCAGATTTTCAAGAAACCTTCCCTCCCCCCAACAGTCTTATGTCTACAAAAATTACAGGCAAGTAAAGTAAGTTTATCTTTCTCTAAAATGGATTTTATCTTATATCTCCACAATGTTAGAAATTAAGCCAACTCCCCCCCCCCCACCAAACAAAAGGAAACGCTTTTAAAAACCAAAAGAGTTCCATTATATACTTTGATGGGAGTCACTAAAAAAATATCTTCTAACATTTTGAGAAATATTCAAACTTAAGTTCTGCCTTTGAATTTGAATTGCTATATGATTTCAGGTTAATTATTTAACCTCTAATAGTTCACTTTTTTTTTCATTGTTGAAATGAAAGCCTCACAAGATGAATTGAAGATAAAGTAATATAATAAAGAAAACCACAAAGTGTCACATAATGGGAGGGGGGTCATCATCTGTCTTCGCTGAGTTTCCCAGAAGCAGACCCTGAGATAACTATCTGTGCATAACTGATTTTCTAAGGAAATGCTCCCAGAAAAACCTAGTAAGGGAATGAGAAATTAGGACAGGCCAGAAGAGGATGTCACCCAGTGGACCAGTTTCAGACAAGAATCCGCGGAGTGGGGGCCCTTGAGGGGCTCAGTCAGGTAAGCATCTGCCTTCGGCTCAGGTCATGATCTCAGGGTCCTGGGAGCGAGCCCCAAGTTAGGCTCCCTGCTCATCATGGAGTCTGCTTCTTCCTCTCCCTTTGTCCTTTCCCACCCAGCTTATGTTCCTATAAATAAATAAAATCATTTTTAAAAATTCCATGGATGGTAGCTCTCAGGGGAAAACTGTAGTATAAGTGATTGTCAGAATTTTTCCGCTTGTACTAAGGATCTGGGCTCTGAAACTCCTGCACCACTCACTGGCTAAGAGCCATCACAGGCAGATGGAAACTCCCAAGCTCTTCGGAGTATCTGCACTTTCCAGCCAACTGCTGCAATAACCCACGGGCCACCCTCCAAGGTGAGTCACAGGTGCACTCTGTTAGAAACAAATCACACCGAAGCCAAGACAGAGACACAGAACATGTACAAAGGATCCAAGCAGATCTTGGCAGGCAGTGTCCACTACATCAGATTTTGTTCTTTTTCTTATTCAACATCTACTTTTTCATTGTCGTTTGACAACATCATATTGTCAACATCTTTATGGCATCTTTATTTAGTTTTTAAAGTTCTTTTATATGACTTATGTGTTTTGATAATCAGAATAAAGATTTGGTCCTATTTGTGGAAAACTGAAATATGAGAATCAGAAAGCATACTGCTTACATTAAAAAAAAACAAAAACAAAAAACAAAACAAGAAAAACAACAGCAACCTTTCTGTGGGCACCTGGGTGGCTCTGTCCATTAAGTGTCTGACTTTGGCTCGGGTCATGATCCCAGGGTCCTGCTCAGCATGGAGTCTGCTTCTCCCTCTCCCTCTGCTTCTCCCCTGCTCCTGCTCACTCTCTCTCTCATTCTCTCTCTCTCTCTCTCTCTCTCTCAAATAAATCAATAAAATCTTAAAAAAAAAAGTTTGTGGAGATTCTAAGTAGTCAGGTCGTTAATAGTCAGTCTACAACACATGCTGTTTTCCCTAATAGCATGATACAAATATGTACACATATATTATGTACATAAAATATTTCATATAATTATATGGCTAAATTCTATGTTTGTATGTTTGTAAGTATATATGAACATAAAGGTAAATGTATAATATTTTTATATTTTCATATTTATATAATAAAAGAATATATGCCATAAAATATTTATATTTTTATATTATCTAATTTATATTATATAATCTATATTGTACTGCATATAAAGTACAAAATCTGCAAAATAAAATTCAATAAAAGATATAAAGTTACTGTTTATATCTTACATAATATATATTTGCTATATGATGATCTGTTCACATTTCTTTCTTCTTCTTTTTTTTAAAAGATTTTATTTATTTATTCATAATTACACAGACTGAGAGAGGCAGAGACACAGGCAGAGGGAGAAGCAGGCTCCATGCAGGGAGCCCATCGTGGGACTCGATCCTGGGTCTCTAGGATCACGCCCAGAGCTGAAGGTAGCACTAAACCACTGAGCCACCCGGGCTGCCCTCGGTTCACATTTCTACTCCATACCTGAGTAGAAATTCTAACTTGGTATGTTTTTTCTTTGATTATTTAATAAAAGTTATTGATACTTTGTAAATTCTATAAACTCCATTTGGGAATGCTATTATTTTCATTAATTCTCCTTTTTAAATCAAACCCTAAAAGCCAGTAGAAGAGGAAACAGATTCAAGCTTTTCATTAGTTCATCAAATCTTTAATTTATCCTCCTTCCCTAGTCTAGAAAGAATAGCTGTTAATATGATTTTTGTCATATTCCAAGAAAATGATTCAGCCACACGTAGTAAAGAGTCAGTATTTGTCATTCACAAGTGGGTGAGTCTTCTCTTTATGTTTCCATGTGTCTAGCAAAATATGTAAAATGCCACTGAAATTTTTTTTTGTTTTTGTTTTTGTTTTCCCTTACAAGTCCTATACTAACCTCTCAGGTACATGTTCATGTACTTTTTTGTCTTTGTTCCACTCTACCAGCAGTTGACAGATTTGCTGAAGCATATATTTGGATTTTAACTTAAGGACAGGGAAAGTCCTTCGAGTCAGCTACAATTCAAATCTTAGGCATTTAGTTTAAATTACATGCCACTCCACAGATTGCTATAATCATTTTAGGTACAGGTTTGCAAATAATTAAAAGCAGTTATTTCCATTTGCATGTATATGTATATCCTTTGCATATCTTTGGGGGGTGACCTTTGAACATATAGTGGCTACATAAAATAAAATGCAACTGTTTCTCAGCTCCATAACCATACATCATTCAATAGCAACCCAGGCCTTTTCTAAATACCATCCGCTAAGGTAGATTGACTTATTCAAAACCCAAATCTAATAGACTTCCCAATCCCACTGCAGTCTCTCATCAATTCATTTGAAGGTATAAAATTTATTAAGATAAGAAAATTATTTAATTATCCATAATGAACCCTACTCATTAATTCTGATGTAGGCTCACAGCTTTTAAAAGTAAAACAGGAAAAAAAAATAAAAAATTAAAAAATAAAAAATAAATAAAAGTAAAACAGCAAATTAGGGTATATTTATAAAGTCAGTAGTTTTGGCGTCAGGATACTTAGTCCCTTCCTCAGTTTCAGCCATTCAGTAGTGTTACAACTTAAGTCACTGTCTACATAACTAGCCTGTAAGATAAGGATAATAGAATTCCTCACAAGATTGTTGGAAGGGGGAATGAAATACCAGAGACAGAGTTCTCTGCAGCCTGGGGTACAGGGTAACAATGTAATATAGTAAATGTATATGACAGTGAGCTTATATATACCTAAGAGGTCCTGTATTTATAGTCCTAGTATTAGCTGGTTAAAAACTAGAAAGGATGCTTTTGCTTTTCCCCAATATTAATTCATATCCAATACTGGGTCTAGCAGAACCAGTAAAACTAAGATTTTTTTTTAAAAAAAGAGAAAATGTCCCCAATTTTGACTAGCAAATAATGGGGAGTGCCATGAGGTATGTATGTGTATACCTGTATTTGCATATACATATGTGTGTATCCGTGTGTATACATGTGTCTGTGTATGTCTGTATATGTATATAAATGAGAGAAAGTTGTCAATTAAGTCTTTCAATTTAATATGATTTCACTTCTTATCCTAAATCTTGGTTAATTTCACATTCCTAATGGGATGAGAATAACTGAATTATCCCAAGAAATGTTGTCATTATATTTTTAAAACAAATGAGAACTGAATCACTAGTAAGATTTAATGTCAAGGTCTCCACGCAACAAAAAGTCAGGATCACGTTTATGTAATCTTTTGAACTTATTAGTAACTCACATGATCAAGTCACTTAAATTTGTGTATCAATCACTTAATGGTTTTTTAGTTTAAATAACAAAATTGATGCAAAAATTCACGGTTTCAAATTGCTATAGCTTGTTCATACAAACCAAAACTGTTCCGAGTTTATATAAATTAATGTGTCTTATTATACCAAATAGAAAAAAAGGATATTGAAGCAAGACACATTGATATTAAAATGAAACCAATGTATTACTTACCACCTTTATGAATCTTGGACAAAGTAAATAGACTCCAGCACTCAGTTTTCCCATCTGTAAGATAAAATAGGTGGCCTGTTATATATAAATTACTCTCTAAATTTAATTATCTATAAAGCAACAAGTCCAAACCTATCTACACATAAGTAAAATTAATCATTTATGTGATTAAAGAGTATAAAAATATTTCCTATTTCTTGTTCTTCTTCACAATCTATCTTAGCATTGCTCCTCAGGAGTTAAATTATCCTTTTATGTACTAAATTTAATTTACATAAAACCAATGATTATTTTACCAGATCAAAGATAATTTGCAATCATTGTCATACACAAAAGAGTAGGATTTGAGGCAATGGATGTTGGGAGGATAGAAGGAAAAATACCTTAGAGAGTATAGGCTTTCACCTGGGGAAGTGCTAACAGACTTTAAAAATTCATGTGGTCACTTTAAGCTTTGATGGAAGTAACTGGTAAGTAAATCAGTCCTCTTGCCATAGACAACTATAAAATCATACAAAATATATGAAGTGACAGTTTTCAGATGTTGCTAACAGGCTGCACAAGCCTGTGATCCATGAGAAGGGTTCCCATGATAGCCCCAGCTTTTGTACTGAAAAAAATTTCCAGATTGTGTTGCAGGTGGGTAGGATGCAATTAGACTGTTGCAGACCAGCTGATGTTAGAAGGAAAAGAACAGGGTGTTAGGTTGCTGAGGTGGTGGGAATTTAGGGGAAAGGATTGGAGAGGGTGGGTGGTGAGAGCAGCACCAGAGAGATGTTTCAGAAATTTGTACAGGTCACTGTGAATTCAAAGCTATGGATACAATGGGTTACACTCCATGAGGTCCATCAGAGAACAAATAGTGGCAAGTTGTGAGATGACCAGAGCTTCACAGGTCAACAGTGCTTGGAAACAGGCATACAGATCAGCCAAAGTGGGGAGACCTCACCGAATATTCAGTGTTTTCAACTAAGACACCAAAAGGCCAAATTGAGAAATGAGAAGAATTTGATACTGGACTATGAATAATCTTAGACCCACCAAAACAATGACTATAATCAGGCTTCAAATGATAAAGCCCAGGCAGACACCTGAAAGCTAATTGTCTGCCAAAAGAAAACTTGATACTCTCTAAAAGAAGAACACAAAATCTAGGATATCAAAAATGTAGCATCTTATTTTTTTCCTTTATGCAATAAAAAGGTAGATATGTAAAGAAGCAGGAAACAAAAACCCAAAAATATAGTTAGTAAGGACAATCCAGAGATGATAGAGATGTTAAAACTAGAGACAAGGACAGTATAAAACAGCTATTATACAGATGATTAAGGATTTAAAGGAAAAGATGGATATGATAACTAAAGAGATGAGGAATAAAATTAGAAAAAATAAAAACTTTCACGAGAAACAGGTGAGAATTCTGGAATATAAAAGTAGAAGATCTGATATTAAAATGTCAACATTCAGGTCTAATCAAACCGAAAAGAGGAATATCAGTGAAACTATGCAAACATAAACTGAGAGAAAAATGTCTAGAAATAAGAGAATAAGATTTCATATCCATAGAAAAATATCAAGTAGCCTTAGATAAGTTTAATTATAATACTAGGAGAAAGTGATTTGCATAAAACTATTTGAAGAAATAAGGAATTGGATATTGCCTATTTGATGAAAAAAATACCAATACTTAGAATAAAGAAATACATTGCTGTAAAGTAAAATATGCACAACCACATGATAATCAAATTGTTAAAATAATAAAAAGATAATATGAAATAAATGCAAAAAAGGGTGTATTAGATTGAGAAAAAAAGTAAACTAGCAGAATTCTAATTAAAAGCAATGGAAAGCCATACATAATGAAACAGTATATTAAAATGTTGAAAGTATATAAATATCTTTAAAAATATACCCTGAAACTATTGCCTCCAAATTTTTTTTTCCAAAATATCACTTTCTAAAACTGAAGGTGAAATGGAGACATTTTCAGACAAACAAAAGTGGAGAGAATATTTTCCCAAAAGAACTGCAGTATAAAAAAATGCACAAGAAATTCTCCTTCAGGCTAAAGGAAAGGGATGCCAGATGGAAACACAGATTTAAACAAAGGAATGAAGAACACCAAATATAATGAATACTTTGCTAAATATAAAATGATTTTCTCCTTTTTGATATCTTTGAAAGATAGTTAACCATATAAAGCAAAAATAAGATGTAATTTATCACATGTAAAAGTAAGTTTATAAAAAATAATAGCACAAAGGATACTATCAGAGATAGGGAATGTATGTGATTCTAAGGTCCTAATATATTAATTGGCATAATACTATCTGAAAGTAAGTTGTGATACAGTAAAAATACAAATTTTAAACCCTAGTGCAACCAATGAAAATAATTAAACAAGGAGTTATATTGACTTCTTTACTGGCTTATTTATATCAAATAAGTTAGTAGATTAAGTAAAATTAAAAAAAATAATTAAGGAAAGAACTAATTAAGGAAACAATACCAAAGAAAGCAGGGGGCAGCCAGGTGGCTCAGCAATTTAGTGCTGCCTTCAGCCCAGACCTGATCCTGGAGACCTGGGATCAAGCCCCACAACAGGCTCCCTGCATGGAGCCTGCTTCTCCCTCTGCCTGTGTCTCTGCCTCTCTATCTCTGTGCCTCTCTGTGTCTTTCATGAATAAATAAATAAAATCTTAAAAAAAAAAAAAAGAAAAAGAAAGCAGGAAAGGAGGGAAAAGGGAACAAAGACAAAAAGGACAACCAGAAAAAATTAAATTAAATGTAAATGGACTAAAACACTAAATAAAAAGCAGACAATATCAAAATATAAGAAATATTCAACTATATACTCTCTAGAAGAACACACAAAATAATGCACAGAAATTTAAAAGTAAATTGATATAAAGATATTATTATGGAAATATTAATTGTTAAGAAAGCTGCAGTGGATATATCCATATAAGACATAAGAGATTTCAGATCAACAATATTATCAGAGTTAGAGGGTGTTTCATAACATTAAAAGTCAATTCATTAAGACAATATAAGAACACTCCTGACAAAGTATCTTCCAGGGCAGCCCGGGTGATTCAGTGGTTTAGTGTCGCCTTCAGCCCCAGGTGTGATCCTGGAGACCTGGGATCGAGTCCCACATCAGGCTCCCTGCATGGAGACTGCTTCTCTCTATCTCTCTCTCTCTGTATCTTTCATGAATAAATAAATAAAATCTTAAAAAAAAGTATCTTCCAAAAATAGCAAACTAAATATGGACAGAACGGAAAAATAAATAAATAAATAAATAAATAAATAAATAAATATTAGATTTCAACATTCTTTCCTTAGTAATTGGTCAAATAGTAGGCTTAAAGTAAAATATAGAATTAAACAGTACCATAAAATAAATTGATCTACTTGATAACAGAACTTCACAATTGAATAATGACACATTTTTCACACATGAGACATTTAAGTAAGAAGTAAATCACATGCTGACTCATTAAACAAGTCTCAATATATTTCAAATGGTTAAAATCAAAGAGTATGTTCTCTGACAATAATGGAGTTAAACATCAATAAAGTGATACCAGAAAATCCTCCCAAGAGGTCACAATTAAATATATAATTCTGTACAACTCATGGTTAAAAAAGAAAGTGCAAGGGGAAATGAAAAAATATTTTAACTCGATGGAAATGAAAACAACACATAAAAATTCATGGGTTGCAGATAAAGCAAGTGCTTAGAAGAACTGCTATAGCTTTAAAGGTAGAATATAACCAAAGATTTAAAATAAGTCATCTAAGTATCCATCATAAGAAACTAGAAAAGAATAAATTCAAAAAAATTTTAAATTTAAAAAAAAGAATAAATTCAATATAAAGTAAATATAAGACAAAAAAAGACGAAAGTGAAAAAAACAAAAAGGACAAAAACAGAAAAAAATATAAATTGGTTTTTGTAAAGTTAAATACAGGAAAAAAAAAAACATTAACTTGATCAAGAACAAAATGAAGAAAACACAGTTTTCTAAATATCCAATATGAAGGAAAAGTTCACTATAGGTTCTACAAAACTTTAAGAGTCAATTAAAGGGTCACAATGAATAACTTTATGCCCCCCCAAATGTGACAATTTATGTAAAATGGGCAAACTCCTTAGGAGAGCTGGAAATTATAAAAATTCTTCCCCCCCACACACACACCTTAATAGCTACATAACTAATGAAATTAGAAGTTGGATTCACAATTTAAAATCTTTTCAAAAAGAAAACTATATGACTCAGATGGTTTCACAAGTATATCCTTTCAAATTTTTAAGGTAGAAATAGTATCGCTCTAACACAAACTTAGCAAATGAGGGAAGACAAGACCTTTCCCAATTCTTGTAGGAGTCCAGCAAAACACTGATATCAAAACACACAAATTTATTAAAATAGAAACATACAAAAACTATGTATCGATGTCTCTCATAAAGAGATGCAAAAGTACTCAATAAAATATTAGCAAGACAAACTCATCAATATATAAAACGGATGATACGGTATGACAAACAAATGTGGTTTGCCCAGGAACTTGGGGTTTGGCATAATATAATCCATAACTTTATAGAACAGAGGAAAAATCACATGATCTGTAATAATGCAAAAAAAATGTCTTGGTAGAAGTCGGTATTAATAAGAAAACCTCTTAGCAACTAAGGACTAAACAAAAATTAACTTAATAAATAGCATCTACAGAAGTCTTACACCTAAGAACATTTAAATGAGGAAAAATTTTCCTTTAAAACTGGAATACCACAAGAATTTCCAGCATTATTACGTCAATTCAACTTCATAGTAGAGTTCCTTTTTTTTCAGGAAAAAGAAAGCAAAAAAAAGGAATAAAAAGGATATGAGTTCTGTTTTGAGTCAAGATGGGTCAATATGAATTGGATTTACCCTGAAACAAGAGCAGCAAACAAATGAATAATAATAATAATAATAATAATAATAATAATACCGGAAACAATGCTTTTGAAGACATCAGGCAACAAAGGAGAGTGATTTCTAAGGAACAGGAAACAAAGTGTGCCCTACCATTTCTCAGCTTACTGACTTGAGAGTTTCCAAGACATGTCACAATTAGTGGTAACGCAAGCCCAGTGGACTCTGAGTTTAGTGGATGGAGCTGAAACTCCAAAAAGAACAAGAGAGCTAGAGTTAAAAATATACAGAAGAATAGAGAACACAGCCACATTGAGAATTCTAGAAATTTATAAAAAGTTGCCCTGAGTATTTGGAAGAGTGTGTGTTTGTTGTTTTCTTTCCAAGTTTTTATTTAAATTCCAGTTAGTTAACATACAGTGTAAATTTAGTTTCAGGTGTAGAATTTAGTGATTCAACACTTATATACACCATATACTCATCACAGTAAGTACATTACTTAATCCCCATCACCTATTTAATCCATCCACCCCCACCTCCCCCTTGATAACCATCAGTTTGTTCTTTATAGTTAAAACAAATGAGCTTGGGGGAAAGAAAAAAGAAAGAAGAAAAGAAAGAAAGAAAAACAAAACCAAGAAACACGCACAGTCTTAACTCCAGAGAACAAACTGATGGAAGAGTGTTGATTGGAGCATGTATAGGATAAAACTAACTGAAGCCAGGAAAAGAATCATTCAAAAGACTAGAAGGAACTACTACTCACATAGGAACAGGCATGTTTATAGTCAGCTAGACTGAAAAACCTGAAGATAACACCACTTTGGGCAAACAGAAAAGATACTTTAGAGAAGATCTACAGATGTTAAGTAAGCCTAAGAAAAGATGGTTTTTGTCATAAGTTACTAGGGAATTACATGAGAAAACTTCCACATGATACCACTACACACTTATTAGAATAGCTAAAATTAAAAGACTCATCTTACTGAGTGGTAGCAAAGATGTAGGGAAATTGGAATTCTCATCTATGGTTGAATGGAAGTAAAATGGTGCAACCACTTTGGAAAACTGGTTGGTAGTGTTTTTTTTCCGGTCGGTAAGTTTTGTGTGTTTTTTTTTAAATGTTAAATATACACCTATCCTGTGTTTCAGCCATTCTACTCTTACATGTTTGCCCAGTGAACACAATGCATTAGTTCAAAGATTTGTACACATGCAACCCTTTAGTTATAATAGGCCTAAATGAGAAATAACCCAAATGTTCATCAGCAGGTGAGTGGATAAACAAAATGTGGTTCATTCAAACAAAGTATTGCTACTTGGTAATAAAAGAAACTGATCTGAAAGAATGAACCTTTGATACACACAATAACATGAATGAATCTCAAAGGATTATGCTGAGTAAGAGAAATCAGACAAAATATTTGCTTTATAGTTCCATTTATATAATTTCCTAGAAAGTGCAACTAATCTATAGTGATAACGTGCATATCGCTGGTTGTTTTGGACAAATAGATCGGTTCCGGAAGGGGAAGATGCAGAGAATACAAAAAGGCATGAGGGAATTTGGGGGCATGGGGTTCACTGTCTTGATCTCAAGAGGTGGACTAATGGTATAAACTTTCACTTTAAAAAGGAAAATAACATAATGTATGGTAAGCACATGAAATATTTTCAACCATAACAATTTTAAGAGAAATAAATTTTAAATCACAAGAAAGTACTAACATAATCCTAGCATAAATAACATTTAAAAGTCTGGCAATACAAAACGTTGATTTAGATATACAGAAACTAGAAGAGCCATAAAACTGATAAGATTAAAATGGCATTTTTGAGAACATCTGGTAATTTCTCATAAAGTTAAGCAGGCTCTTACCACATGACTCAGTAATTGCATTCCTAGATATTTAGCCACAACAAATGAAAACATATATCCACACACAAGAAGTGCATGGGTGGTTATAGCTTTTTTACTAAAAAAAAGCCACAAAATTGAAAGAACCCAGTATCTATCATCCATGAATGTATAACCAAATTACGGTATTTATGACAAATGTATACAATGGTATACAACTACACTATAAAACAGATTGCTCAAAGCAACAACATGAGTGAATCCCACAATTACATCAGACACATAGTGTATATTCCCTATTATTTAATTTAAATGCAGTTATATAAATGTCAAAATGAATTAATTATAGTAGAAATAATTTCACAGTATTTGAAGTAAATAGTTGAGCAGACTGGAAAAGAAAATGAGGAAACCGTTTTGAATGGTAGAAGTATTGTATTCAATTAGTAGGAAAGATTTATGGATGTTTACTTTTATCAAATTCTTCAGAGTGTACATTTAAATGGATGGTTTTATTGTATGTAAATTGGATCTCCATGATTTTTATGTATTTGAAAAACATGTATCGAAGGTAGAGATAATAATTAAATTATTAGTGTCAAATGACATAATAAGATAACTTAATCTCATTTGCTATCTTGCCATTTTGAAAGCCTCTGAAAGTCTCCTCACATTTCTATATGAATGTTTCTAGGGGTTCTTTCCCACCCACAGAACCCCAACTTCTTACCACTCCTGCTACATTTAATCTTTTCCAGCAAAGTCAAATACCAGAGATATGGAGAGTAATACAACAAACTATATAACACACTGTGTAATTGAAATGGACCATAATCACTAATATTAAAGACAGTGAATCATTCTAATAGAGCTGTGTTCAGCAAACAATGAAAAATTATGTGCCAGAAAAGCTAATGCTGGTTTTAAAATGAACAGAAATGAAGTGAAATGGAACCTCACTTGTTATTCATGAAGGTCAATTTAACGTGATTATTTTTTCCCCCAGCATTGTAGCTTTGTGATTACTGTTGTATACCTGAGTGGTATTTTATAACCTAATAAGAGCATAAAATAACCAGGTGGTGAGGATTTTGTTTAGAGCTGAGCCTAAAGATCGCCCTTACCAGCATCAAGTCACACATGCTGCTGGTTGCAATGCAGACAAGTTCCAGTGTACCAAAAATCAAAGGGAGAATGAGGTATTTAACAATTAGATGGTGTTTTAGCAATTCAAAGAGAGACAGACAAGTATGAGTTACTCTTTGGTGAAATACTTTTTCAAAACCAGCTATCACTCATTTATCTCCACCTTTTCTACAATATTTACTTTAATGCAAAATTACTTGGTAGCCTGGAAGGGAGTACTCTGAAATTAGACCCTTGTGTGGCACATGGTAGATGCTGACATTGCAACTTGCTGATAACTTCCAGAAAATCTTTGAAATCCCAAATAGAGAAACCTCTATAAAAGTTAATTAAAATATGTCTAACCAATCCCATCACCAACACTAAGGAAAATAATGTTTGGATAACGAACAAACTATGGATAAATGAAAATTTCCCTTAAATTTAGCTTTATTGGGGGGTCTCTATGGCTTCTATCAACAAGTATACTAGCTTTACTTTTACTATAAAACTCATCCTATTTTGTGCTTATCTCATTTTTAATTTTACTAAAATCCCAAAGAGACAAATTAGTAAGGTGGCAGAGTCTGGCTGAGTGCCTTCATTAGCTCAGCGCTAATAACTTCTTTCAGCACCACGGATAGCGCCTGACATCACAACTCAAGCTTATCCAAAAGCTAATTATTTTCCCTGTTATAAAACAAAGGTTCTATATCAAAGGCCCATAATGCGACACAGTACACCCTCTAGATGCACTGATTTGCAAAATAAATCAACTGTGTCAGGGAGGAATTTGAGCAGAAATTACAACAAATTGCAATTATACTTGCAATGGTACACTATTTAAATGCATTGTCAGTTATTCATGGCAAGATGGCACCTATGCCATCCTGAGGTTCAGGAAAAAGGTAGTATTCTCATCTGTCACAGTAATAAAAATGTGCTTTCTCCTGTTCTTTTTTTTTTTCTAGATTCTACTATAGCTTAGTTCATAAATATTTAAATGATGTCACTTTGTTGGCAAATCGAACTCCAATAGAAAAAATATATAAAAAATGATGTCACTGGTAAAAAGACTTAAGGATCTCTGACAGAATGAATAAAGGACTAGTTTAATTAAACACGCACACACCCTGTATCTACACTTATTTGTTTGGGGTAGGTACTCTACTGTATATTTTCTCCCTTGAAATGATAGGTCTTCCCAAATGACATGCAAAGCGTGTATTCCAGCTCACTTGCAAAAAAAAAAAATACAAACAGAGCATTCCCACAGGCCACAAACCCTATCCTTCAGATTATACCACATCCTTAGAGACTGCGGAGAGTTGAAAAATAGACCAAAGTGTACTGAACTGAAAATTACGCTCAGATGCTAACTAGCACCCTACCAAATTTCCCATGGGCCTATGTCTACAATATTTCAAAAGTAAAGCAGACTTGAGGAAGAAAAGGATGTTTCCCCTTCCTCCCTTCTCAAGGCAGAAGCTGCTAATTTGGAGCAATGCCTATGTTCTTTGGTTTCCTTGGGGTGGGCTCCTTAGAGGTCTGACTTTGACTCAGATTGAAAAGTAGTATAGAAGAGAAACAAGATGCCTACACAACACCCCCCCACACACATACACACTCAGATAAATGATGTCTAACCTAGGAAGCCCTGATTCATTACAGGTGACTAAAAATATTCTCCACACCTGACCAAATGTGTTTTAGTAACTTAAAATATTTAATTTTCCATTTCTTCTGTTTTATCTTGATCATGTAATCACAGCTGCCTCTTCTTGCATCATCTCTCACACACCTATTCTTTTTACTGCTTGATTTAAAAAAGAAAAAAAATCAAGCTGATGAACTATCATCTGTAATTTTGTCCTGTTTCCTTCTTTGAACTTAGCTGATGGAACCTCTTTTCCATATTAATATCGGTTGTTTGCTTTACTCACCTCATACTCTCTCCCTTTAATTCCCCTTGGTTTGTTACCTAGGTTTTGTCTTGAAATCTTTAGTTCTATGCCAAGAAGAAGTCTGCCCCTTGAGTTCATTTGTTATTCCAGTCTCATACACCTTATTGAGTTATTTTCCTTGCTGCAATCAGTCTTTAAATACAATTCAGTAAAGATACAGCAATGATTTTTGACAACCTGACCTTTCTCTGCTTTCTTACACTTGTTTAATTAGGTACTACGTGCAGCTGTGACTTGATCTTTACAGTTTTCTTCTTGAAAAAATAGAGAGATGTTGTTTAAAGAAGGTCAGATTTGGCAGATTTTCTAGCTACTTCAGGAGCTGACATTGGAGACCAGAAAGACTGAGGAGCTAGGCGATGCTATACTAGTTTTCTTAAACACAGTAAAAAAAAAAAAAAATCTTATTTGGAAAGACCACTTAACTCTGAGAATACATTATGAAATTTAGAGTTTTTCACTTTTGGGTTGACAGTCTGAAGTGACTGCAAATCATGTACTCTGGAAGTGATAATTTTTGGTCCATATTCAATGAAGAAGGCAGGCCAAAGCTCAAGTTCTAATAGGGAATAGAAATTCCACATCGAGTAGTTCAAAACCAAAATGTATATGATAGCTCTAAATGAGAATGTAGCAGACAAGTCCAAAGTGGTTAAATAGAGTGTGTTTGTTTGCCTAATTTACTGAAACTAGTAGAAAAAGGCAGTTCAAGAGTAGTCCATCAATGTTAAAAAAAGACGTATAGTGAAATATTAAAAACCTGATAGAAGTACAGCTGGATCAGAATTAAAGACACTGAGTTCAATTTCCAAAACTGACACCACCTCTTTTTGTAATTTTATGAGATTCATTTCACCATTCTTGGTTTTATTTCTTTATTTATGAAATTATAACTAGCAATAACAGAGTTAAAATTACATTTTAATACATTGTGATATTCAATCCTATTATCAGATACTTGAGCCTCTCATTACTATCTCCTTTGTCTCAATGAGGGCTCAGTAATTTGTCCAATGGAACATGATTAGAAAGTGACAATACTGATTTAAAGCCAGTATTACTGATCAAAAAATCCTATGTTTTTCTTTTATTGTTATATACTGATTCTGTTCAGTGAGGCATTTTGTTTATGGACACCATAGGTTTCCTAGCAACTTTTAAATATGTGTTTATGCCATTATATCACCCATGCAACCTGGTATCAGTACCTTTAAGTCAGATTCACAATAATATCCCTCTGTGTTGTAACCCTTCATGTGGATAAGCCTGTTGTTTTACTTTGTTGAATAAGATAGATCCTGAAACCATTTTTTAAAAAAGCTCCATCCTACTTTGTGCTTTACAAAGGTATGTTTGCTCACAATAGAATAACTCTGTATCATGCCTCAGAAAATACTGATGATCCAGGAGAATCAATCCAATTTGATTTAATTCAATTCAGTAAGTACTTTTATTGTATGCTTATATTGTAATCAATCCAATGATAGAGTTTATGAGAGAAACAGAAAAAAGTGTGATGGTTTTTGCCTTACAAGAATGTAATATTTCACTGTAATAACATCATACTGACATATGCCACATCTCAATAAAACTATAGGATGGTTACTAATTATGTTCCAAGAGGAGTAATCCTGTTATGCAATTTCAAAACAGAAAGAATGCAGCGGTAGATGAGATGGGCATGGAACAATATATGGAAAAGCTGGAGTTCAATATGTGACCAGAATAATGAATAAAATATGGCTAGGCAGAAGTGTGAGAGAAAGTAATTTCTGTAGGTATTAAAGATTCTGAAGTGGGGTTTGACATAGAGTTCACACAGCATAGCAGGTAAACATTCTTCCCCTGGAGAGAAAGGTGTATTTGGAAAGGCAGGAGGAGAGAAGATTCAGCAAGTTTTGTTACCATTCACAACAGCTCCATCAAAAGTTAAACTGTCAAAATATGAAATGACATGTGCACATTTTTTACTCCACCTAATTTATAATTACAATGTGATTTCATTTTTTTTGGTAATTACAAACACACATATATATACCTTTCATTAATGAACTGTTTGAATAAACCATGGTACAATTCCGAAAATGGAATACTATAAAAGTGGTCAAGAAGAATAAATAATATTTCTTTACAGAGATTATAAAGTACCTTCAAGATACATTGCTAACTAGAGGGGCAGGAGGGTCAGATCAGAGTTTTAACTGTGCTACTTTCTATATATCTAACACACACATGCATGTGTACCGATCTACCCACCCACACCAATAGAAGTATAAATCAAATTGAATAAAAATGGTTATTTATCAGGGCAGGAAGAGAAGACAGTGAGAGAGAGATAGGGAAAAAATAATAGTTTTCTAAATACACATTGTTTTATACTTTTTAATTTGGAACCATGTAAATATTTTATAAATTTAAAAAAATTGAATTTTAAAAGGAAAGAAAAACATGGGGTGCTTGGCTTGGTTGATTAAGCATCTCTTAATTTGAGCTAGGGTCATGATCTCAGGGTCCTGAAATCGAGCCCTGTGTGGGGCTTCACACTCAGCACAGAGTGTGCTTGAGATTCTCTCTCCCTCTCTCTGTGCTCCTCCCCCCGGCTTGTGTGCTCACTCTCAAATAAATAAATAAATAAAATCTAGGAAAGAAGGAAAGGAAAGGGACAAGGGAGAAGGGACAAGGGAAAGGGAAAAGGAAAGGAAGACATATTTGAACAAATGAACCAAATTGCTTATCATGTTGGTTGCATTGCAATAAAGAAATGAAAGGTAACTTCAGTAATTCTATAACAGAAAATTTTGGCTTATTTTACCCCTAATGGTATATATTCTAAGGACAAAATACTACAAGGTAATTTTTAAACCATCGCCTGTTATCTTATTAGCAATAATATTGATACTTTTAAGTGATTTTATATGTACAAACACATATGCATACTATATATACATGCAAATAATAATGTAAATGGTCTTGATTAAGAATCAAGAGTGTCAATAATAGATACATGATTTAAGTATAAAATCAAAGAACCTGTATAAAAACCCTTAATTTTAAGTTTGAATTGAAAATAATATGTGAATTCATGATACTTTTTACTTAAAATATTCTCAGTTCTATCTACTTGAAAGCCTAGATTAATGACAACACAGTAGAGAGATAACCAAGATAGATACAGAAGAACCACCATATAAAGATAAAAGTCAGTTGAATTTGGAAGGTATGACATTATACCAGACAAATAAAAACAAGTTTTAAATGGAGATCTCAATTATAGAATAAAAGATTTAAAAGACCTAACAAATACAATATGTGGACCTTGTTTATATGTTGAGTCAAATATACCAACAGAACACTTGAATATGATCGGGTGCTGGATATTTGATGACATTAAGAAAGTATTCATCTTTGTATTTAGAAAAATATAGCAGAGTATTTATAAAAGCAATGGCTCGATGCCCAAGGGTTGGCTTAAGATAATCTAGAAAAAAGAAATTAGAATTTAGATGGCACAAGATTGGCAAACTAATGATTATTGAAGGTGAATTATATGTATATTAAGGCTCATCTATATGTATATATGTATATATGTATATTAAGGCTCATCTATCATCTATACTTTCATGTATATTTGACATTTTCCATAATGAAAATAGAAAAACAAAACAAAACAAGGAAAATGTCCTTAACTCCTACCTTGAGTACCACCAATTTCAGATGACGATATGAGGGAACTTTCTATGAAGAATAGGAGTGTCCTTCCAAACAATTTCTTCCACCTTCACATATCATCATCAAGCATTAAATGATTTAATAAGTGAATTTATTATTTTTTTAAGATTTTATTTATTTATTCATGACAGACACAGAGAGAGGGAGAGAGGCACAGAGACACAGGCAGAGAGAGAAGCAGGCCCCATGCAAGGAGCCTGATGTGGGACTCGATCCCGGGTCTCCAGGATCACACCCCAGGCTGAAAGCAGCGCTAAACCACTGGGCGACTGGGGCTGCCCAATAAGTGAATTTATTATAAACTAAATTTTTATTCCTACATTTAATAATTTTGTTAACAAATATGTATTAAGGGTTTACATCATAAAATGTTAATGATAAATTGTTGAACAAGACAAAAATCTTCTTTTTTTGCCTTTATAGAGTTTGTATCTGGTGGGGGACAATAGAAAAACAAGCAAAAAATGAAATGACTATGGATTTTAATAATTAATGTGGGGAAAAAAAACGAGCCAAGAAGCTTAAATAAAGAGTAGAACTTTAGAGTTGTGAATAAGGAACTTCCATACAGGGTGATATGTAAATTCGGACCCAAAGACTATCAAGGAAGGAGGGGTGGTATGATCAAAGGATCAACAGATGGTGGGCAAAAATCTAAGATCTAAATCTTGGCCTAATGTATATGTGTGTGTGTGTGTGTGTGTGTGTGTGTGTGTGTGTGTGTGTATATATATATATATATATATATATATAAACTTCTCCTAGTTTTTCAATGCATTTCAATCTAGGTACCACTGTAAAGGGTTTTATTTTGCAGGTATAATAAAGTTCCCAAATCAGTTAACAATAGGAAGATTATCCAGATGGGCCTGACTTAATCACATCAGCCATTGAAAAGAAAAGTATTTTCTTTGGCTGGTGGCAGAAGGCAAAGTTAGTAATTTTGGTGTACTATTGTTGGCTTAAAGATGGAGGTGACCATGTGGCAAAAAAAAAAATGCAGGTGGCATCTAAAAGCTGGGAGCAACACTTGATTAACAACCAGCAATAAACACAGATATCAGTCCTACAACCACAAGGAACTGAATTCCGTCAACAAGTATGAGGCTGGAAAAGGATTAGTTTTATTTTATTTTTTTTATCCCCAGAGGTCCCCAGAATAGCACTTATTCTGAGTGACACTTTGATTATAGCGTTATGATATCATGAACAGAGAATCCAGACACCTTATGCCAGACTTCTGACCTATAGAACAGTGTGTCCTTTATACAATAGGTGAAGGATGCTCTCCATGGGGTATTTTAGTGTGATAAATGGAATGTTCTTACTTTCAGGAAAAAAATAGCTCATCATAAATGTGAATGATCCATTTGCCAAAGGAGATATCTGAGGGAAGATAATTTTTTAGCTTCCAAATCAGCGACACAAGTAAACTGGGGCTCATATATTGAGGAAGTGAGAACTTGGTTGGCACTGTTAATGTGTATGTAGATTTAATAGGACTCAGGTACTCAGGTACTGGTTAAATGTACGGCAAGAATGAATAAAAAGCCAAGAGTGAAGGGTGTGGCATCTTGAGCTAAGTTGATAAGAACGTTAAAAAAAAAATGGTAGTCATTTAAATAAAATTAACAAAGACATAGATGGTTGTATGTATGTGTGTATTTAATTTTATTTTCATTTAAATAAAATTAACAAATAAATAAATGGTTGTATGTATGTGTGAATAAAGGCAAAAATGAGAATTGTAGGGACTCAACCTAGAAGGTGACTGTAGTTGTGTGCTGGACCTGACTCACCCAGGCTTACCTGAATGGATTTTGTGTACTTCCTCCCAACTCTGTATTCATGGGCTTATCATTGGTAGCTTGAACTAGGCGATATTGGGAGTATTTTTTTTAAGATTTATTTATTTATTTTAGAGAGAGACAGTAAGTGAGCACAAGTGGGAGGGGCAAAGGGTGTGCTCTGCTGAGCACAGAGCCTGATGCAGGGTTCAATTTCATGACCCTTACATCATTACTCAAACCAAAACTAAGAATTGGATGCTTGAACTGACTGTGCCACCCAGGCACCCCTGGGAATATTTAAACTATGGACATCAGTGTACTATAAATCAGGTCCCTTCCCCCTAGCCCACCCCAGAGAGCCAGCTGTTAAACATTTACTGGCACACTACTAAATATAGATGACAAGAACTTTAAGAGCCACTGCCAGAGTAGTTTAAGAGAGAGAGCGAGCGAGCAAGCAAGACAGAGCGCTAAGTAGTTGATTGTCACAGAAGAAACTCTCATGTAAAATGTAACTGTCTACTGTGTAACTTGTTCAGGATGTCCAGTAAGAATGAATGACTTTGGTCATGACTATGAATTTGTCATTAATGCAAGAGAGCATTTTCAATAAAGTGGTGGCCAAATGGCAAGGAATTGAGCAAAAATTATATGCTGAGAAAATAGATCCTACGTAGGATGCTATTATTTCACCCAAATGACAGGGTTTCGTAAATTGTTTGCTGGGATAACAGAGGATCTGCGTCCCTCATGCTGACACTATCACTTATCTCTCTGGGCCTCAGTTTCTCATTTGTAAAATCAGGGGTTTGGATGAAGTTTTCTGTAAGGCCTATTCCAGCTCTATTAGTTGAGAACTGATGTTCTACAATTTCCAAGGAATCGGTTAAAACAAAAGAAATAAAATGCCAGCAACCTCACACACACCTCAGCCCCCTTTGACCACACTTCTATAATTGCATCCTTTCTCCCATGAACTCCATATCTGGAGCCATCTCTTCTAGGAATTACACACATGCATCATCTCACATTTGGTACAGGTATTATTTAAGAGAAGAATGAGACAGACAGTCAACTGAGGCTGATTAATGTGCTGTCTCAGGAGTCGGGGGGAGGGGAGAGAGGATTGTATTAAGCAAAGCTGCTCCACTCTCTTCACCCTTTCAACTCAAATTATTCAGTCAGTGCTGTCAAGACAACTGAAGTGACTCCTTTCAGTTGGAAAAAAAAATGAATTTTTTCATGTTAAATTTTTAAATATCTTTAAAATTATTTTTATCAAATATTCATCCAAAAAAAGCTTAGTTCTTTCTCTCCTGGGAGTTTTAAGGATAGCTTAGAGTGCTTATGGAATCTCCTTGCAAACTTATTGATTGGCCAGGTTTTCTTTGAATGTTTGACATTCATCGGCTTGCTCTGCCCCTAGCTTTGAAGCCCAGTAGTTGCCTCAGAGTTTTGATATCTGTGACTAAAACTGCAGAATGTATTGGGAAGCAAATAAGGTTAGCATTCACTGAGGAAGAATATAAGCTTCAGGAAAATTGCAGTCCTCACCGTGGAGTAAACATACCTAACAGCTGTTTCTAAAGCCAGTGGTGAAAGATGATTTGGGAGCCCTGGATAAGTATCAGTCTCTGATGCCAATGTCTGATTATGTCAATTGTTGGGCAGGAAATACATGTGAACAGAAGATTAGTAGATCAAAGAGTAAGGATGAGAGCAATAGAAGGGGGTAGGAAAAAGAAGATAATGAGGCTCATTCTAGAAATATTGGCTGTGTGCTTACATTAACAGGAGCATCCTATGATGATATCTACGAACTTGTTTATATTGATACAGAGCTCAACCGGGTGATCTTGACAAGAAGCAAACATGCAGGAGTGGTCAAATTTGTAGACAATAGGACTCCAAGAGTGGATTAAATTGCTAAGGACATGTAGATTGAGCAAATAATTAAAAAAAAAAAAAAAGCAAGGATAGCATCATTACTCATTGGGGAAGAGAAAGTTGAAGAGTCCATAAAGGCATTTGACAATTTGGGTGATCATATAAGCTAGAGGAGCACCAGATGAGTATGGCATTAAAAAGACAAAGCTGAGGTATGGTAACAGTGTCAAGTTTCACTGAAGGGTCAAGAAAATTGTTCAATGGGTTTGAAATTAGAAAATGCTGTTGATCTTGGCAAGAAAATTTTTAGTTGAATCTGGGTTAGGGGAAGGAGTTGGTATCTAAAATCACTAAAGGAATTTCCTTCCTAAGAATGGCAATATTCAGGCATGGAATGTCCTGTTTCATAAGTTTAAGTCCTAGTCCTCCTTATTGGAGATGGCAAAACAAGGAACAATCTTTGGGGGAAGCAATTTGGATCATATAACATCTAAGAACCTTTGAATCTACTGGCCTATGATTCTTTGAAATTAGTCACAATCAAAAAAAAAAAGAAATTAGTCACAATCAATAACTCCCTTAATGGATCAATATAAATAAATTAATATGTTTATCTGTACTTTCAACAAAAGATTGTTAACTACCCACTACACGTGGGCACTATTTTACATTCTGGGGACTCGTAAGTGACACAAGACATATTTCCTTGTTTTTAACTTATATTCTAAAAGAGACAGGAAAATCTACAAATATAAAATGTTAGATAGAATACCACAGACATGGTGGCATAAACAACAGAAATCTATTTTCTCATAGTTCTGGAGGCTAGAAGTCCAAGATCAAGGTGTTAGCAGGGTTTGTTCCCAAAGAGACCTCTCTCCTTAGCTTTCTGGTGGTGTCTTCTAGCTATGTTCTCACATGGTCTTTCCTCTGGGCATGAGGAGAGATCACTGGTGCCTTTTTCTCTTATTGTAAGGACACTAGAAACACATCCTTAAGACCTTATTTAACCCTAACTGCTTCCTTAAAGTTCTAGTCTCCAAATATAGTCTTTTAGGGGTTAAAGTTTCAACCTGTGAATTTTGGAAGCATACAATTCAGTCCATAACAGATAGTGATAATTACTATAAAAACTAGAGTAAAGGAATAGAGAATGATAGAGGAGTGATATTTAGACAGGGTGCACACACACACACACACACACACGTGCACGCATGCATGTGTTTACACACACAGAACTTAAAGGTGGGAATTTTTATTAGAAACCTGAATGAGGTGGGGGATCCCTGGGTGGCTCAGTGTAACTACTGGCTCAACCTCAGTAGTTACAAGGTTTAGTGCTTGCCTTCAGCCCAGGGCATGATCCCAGAGTCCCAGGATCCAGTTCCACATCAGGCTCCATGCATGGAGCCTACTTCTCCCTCTGCCTGTGTCTCTGCCTCTCTCTCTCTCTCTCTCTCTCTGTGTGTGTCTCTCATGAATAAATAAATAAAATATTTGAAAAAAAAGAGAAAGAAACCTGAATGAGGTAATTAAATGATATGAAGGCTAGGGAAACACACTCCAATCAGACCAAACAAAAATGCTATGCTTCTGAAGAAGCTGCAAGCTTGATTTGTTAAAAGGACATCAAGAAAATCAAGATGGCTGGCACAAAGCAAGTTTTATGAGTGAAACCTAAATTACAGAAACTTAATATTCATACAATCAATAAATATCTATTGAATTTCTAGAAGTATCTACATCCTAGGTCCCACATACGCACTACAGATAAAAATTGCAAATAAAATAATTTGTATGCTCAAAAAATTCTCAGGAGAGATCTAAGATGACACATGCAATGATATAGATATGTAGTCTTTTGGTCTAAACAGACTCTGGCAGGCGTTTTTATATTTCATATTTTCTAATTTTCTGGCAGAATGGCTGATCTACATAAAGTTAATTTGGAATGAGATGGAGTTCTATCTCTGCCCTACTACTCTGTAGCTATGTAGGTTTGAGCAAGTTACTCCATGTTTCTAAACTGCTAACTCATTTGTAAAGGAGTTGTGGTGAAGTTTCATTGCTACAGACTAATTTGAATATTGTGTATGTTAATTAAAGCAAATTACCCAGCAAAGTGTTGTCACTAAGCATGCATTCACTAAGCAAGAGTTCTTTTCAATAAGATACTCCATATACATTTGGAGGTATTTGATTCTAAAATAGGTTGGAACAGAAGAGTAGTTACAAGGAAGAACACTTCAGATCAGCACGGAGAAGACAGTATCAGCAATGCAGATAAGTAAATAAGAAGCTTCTAAAGAGAAAGGAGCCTCCACAGCCCATCTCATTTCATCATTCAACAAAGTCCAGTTAACAGCATGTTGACACACACAAAGATAAGCCCATTAATTTTGCTACTGCTTGTGATCGCAGATCTCCTCTTCAGAGAGAGCTCTTTCCTAGTAGTTAAGGGCAGAGAACAATTTGAAACAAGAGAAGCCTATATCAATAGGAGTTTCATAGAACATTTAAATTCCATAGAAAGGGAGAGATTGCTTTAATTAAGAGGCAAAAATATTCAAGGGACACCTGGGTGGCTCAGTCAGTTAAGCATCAGACTCTTGGTTGCAGCTCAGGTCATGGTCTCAGGGTCATAAGATGGAGCCCTGTGTCAGGACAGGCCCCATGCTCATGGGGAGTCTGTTTGAGAGTTTCTCTCTCTCTCTGTCCCTCTCCCCCTGCCCAACCTCTCTCTCTCTCTTTCTAATAAATCTTCAAAGAAAAGATATAAAATATGTGAAATCATTGTTTCAATTTGGGCTTCATTAGCAATGAACAATGGCCAGTCATTAATATCTCATAAGGGAGAGGGATAAAAAAGTTGCTGACCTAAGTAACTATGGAAAGAAGTATAATCTATAAGACTACAGGAATAATACACTGTAGATAGCACTGGACTCTAGTTGATAAAGTTGCTTCCCACAGGTAAATAGGTTAAAAATATTGAAAGACACTCTGCCCGTATATTGGAATTGAGCAATTATGTTCATGGATGACAAATGGTTAGAGGCAGGTACCCATTGTTAGGGTAGAAGTTTACTGATAAGCAAGGGAAGAAGGCTAGAATGATTTGTGCAATGATAGATTGGAATTGGAGGTAGCAATATGAACTCATTTTTAGCTTAATATTATTAAGATACAGATTACATAAATATTTATGGATATTTATATCTACGTAGGTTAGCATATACACATGTCCTTGCTCTGACAGCTGTGGGGCTCTGACACATCCATGTGCAATGATAGGACAAGCATACCTATCACCCAGATCTTGATTCCTAATATCATTCTCTAATAAAAGAAGCCAGGGATCTGTGGAGAAAAGGCTGGTTCTAGGACAAGGGAAGGTAATACAGAAGATGAGCCAAAACCCCTCAGTAGCAAAGAGGATATCTATTGGGGCAGAAAATACACAAGATGAGCTTGCAGCATTCTGTAGTGCTAGAATGTAAGCAGGCTAAAAACCAACCAAACAAAATACCTCAAAACACAAAACACAACACCCAATGATGGGATTCTCTCAAAGAGATCAAGGACCTCCAATGATCAAAGTGGAACATTTGATTAAAACTAAGTGAAGTTGTATTAGGTTATAATCCAAAGTAGAACATAAATATGCATGAAGTCATACTGATATAAATAACTGAGTATTTGAATAACTGAATGAATATATGGGAGACACTAAAACTCCCATACAGAAAAATCACAAATAGTTTATATAATAAGCTGCCTTTAATGTAATGGACCATAATTCCTTGTATTGTGGGGAAAAAGTAACTTTGCATTGGTGAAATCTGACAAACATTACCTCAAGCCAAGTGATCTAGGTGGTAAGACATATTGATAGTACGTACCCTTGATAGGATACGGTAAGAATGACACTGTACTGCTGTGGTCTTCCTCCAAAAACACACTGCCCCTGTCTAAGCAGGAAAAAAAGCATTAGATAAATCCCAACTGAGACATATTCTACAAAAATACCTGGTCATGTTCATCAAAAATTGTCAAGTTTTGTCCAAAAAAAAAAAAAAAGAAAAAAAAGAAAATCTGAGACACTGTCATAACTAAGAAAAACCTAAGGAGAAAGGACTTCTCAATGTAATAGGATATTCTAGATGGAATTCTGGACCAGAAAAAAAGGACATAACAGAAATATGGAGGAAATCTGAATAAAGCATAGACTTTAATTAATAATAACATAGCAATATTGTTTGTTAATTGTGACAAATGTTCCATACTAGTGCAAGATATTAATAGCAGAAACGAGACATGCAGTAGACAAGAGCTCTCTGTACTACCTTTACAGTAATTCTGTATATCTAAACATAAGGGTTCATTTTAAAAAAGGTTTAAAAATGACTTTTTTTTGGAAAAAAACAAGATATTAGAATATATAATCAAGAGTTTACACCAATATTGGTTCAGCATCTCTAAATGTGTTTTCTATGGTACAGTAGTCATGGAAGATGCCCTAGGAAAATAACAAATTGTTTCTTTGGTCAAATAATCTGGAGACAAGTTACATACTGCAGGAGCCTTTGGAGATTCACAAAGCACATTAGAATATTAAAAAAAAAAATTCTAAGAAATCTTATACAAACACACAATTTAATGCTGTTTACCCGAGCATTTCCCAAGCTTATTGTAACTTTTTAATTTTTTGGCCATATCTTCTAACATCTGTGGAGATACCATTCCCTAGAACATACTTAGGGAGTATTTGTTGTACTGGCATGTACATTACCAAAATCAATAATGAGCCACCTATGGAGGAAATACATGATATTCTTGAGTTTGAAGCTATAAAGAATGAGATGTGATGGAGAAAATTTTGAGTGGCTAATCTACTGGAGAGAAGGCTCTGGTAAAGCATACTACTGACTCTCAGAACTTTGAAGAAATGTCCTGTTGAAGATCATCTGCACGCCTGAAGACAGACCTAATCCAAATGGTAAGAAGTTGCACACATGTGGAAATCTGACTTCAATATAAAGAAAACTTTTTTGGGAATTAGAGCTTTGCAAGAATGTGCCTGCAAGGCATGGACCTCATGGTCACTACAACTAGTCAAGCTGTAAAATGAGATATGAAGGGACAATGTAAAGAAATGAACGAGGTTGGAATAGATGATCTTCAAGATCTCTCCCTATTTTACGTGACCAGAACTATGCTAAGTTTTCACTTGACTTTAATGGTTCCTCCCCCTGATTACAGTCTAATGGGAAAGAAGAAGAAAATGAGTGCTATAAAAGTTATCCCTACTAGAGACCATAGCAGGGGCTGGGAAAACTTCCAGGAAAAGTATTTTAATATCTACAAACAGTCAGGCAGCTGCAGATGCCAAGCACTGATCACATTTAGAGATGGATCATTTAATTCTCATAATCTTATGAACTAGATTCTATTATTACTACCCTATTTTGCACATAAAAACACTGCATGACCCAGAGGTTAAACAAGTTGCCCTACTATTTCAAAGCAGGTGGTCTATCTGTAAAGTTTGAACCCTTCACCCCTACCACTGTTATCCAAATTAAGACTTAAAGAATAATAATCAAAAGAGGCACACGTGTGTATGTGTGTGTGCGCACTCATGCAGGTGCGCATTAGTAGCAGGGGAAGGCAGGCAAGCAGGAGGAATAAGAAAAGAAAGATTTGAAAGGCAGAGGGAATAACATGTTCAATCCCTGAGGAGTAGGAGTAACCAGGGAACATTTGATAAATTTAAAATACTGAGTTGTTTCCCAGGCTAAAATTACTGACATTAGCAAAGAAAATAAATGCAGGTTTCTTCTCCCTTTTATTTACCTTATCCTCACCCAAACATCCACCTCCCCTCATGTACACATACATACATAAATATAAACACATACACCACAGGAGATTTAATTTATAAAACTAAAATGTGTTACTAACTTCCTTTTCAAACCCATCTCCACAGAGATAAGGTCAGTTCTTCCTCCCTTCTACGTACCTAGAAAAACCAATTTAGCAAAGCAAAAATTAAAAAAAAAAAAAAGTAAAGACTCTATTAGCTTATTCATTCTAGATTTCTAGATAACTTGAGAACTTGAGAGAGAGAGTTGCCTGAAAGCCAGCCTGATGGTGGTGGCAGCACACTTGGTAAAGCCTGCACAATCTACAAATTCTCTGGCTAGTGAAACCACATATTTAGAAATGATTGAGTTACTCTGGCAATTATGAAATTGGATACCTCTCAGGCTCTGTAAGACTGTAAGAAAGACTGTAAGACTCTTTATTAGACATAGCAATTGAGTTGATAAGGCTGTAAATTCCAACCATAAAGGGACACTCTGGGCTTAGGTTGTCATTGGTTAGAAATGGAGCAAATGTCCAGAGGACTGGCTGGTGACCAAGGTGCCAGAGTGTCTGGCTGAGAGAAAGTCGCTTTTTGACCACAGAGCTTAGGTACTTCATAGTTTGCAAAAGCCCCTTTTCATACCCTTTACTTTATTCTCTGCTCACTTGAGGGAGGCAGAGAGGGTTTCATTCCTCATTAAATTAAGGAGACTGAGTCTCTGTGAGATGAAGTGACTGTTCTAGATCAAACAACTTCTAAGCCATATATATATATATATATACATATATATATATGTATATATATATGCATATATGTGTGTGTGTGTGTGTGTGTATGTGTATTTGGCCATATAACTCTAAGAGACATGGTAGGTATTAGCAAATCCTGTTTTCCAAGGTGAGTGAATCTCTATGGATATGATAATGCTAAGTAACAAACAGCTACATAAGAATAGCAGCAGTATGTCAACAGGCTATTGAGTCTGAAGGCTGCCCATGGATGTGCTGATCTAGACTAGGGGTGAGGGTACTCTGTCCCCCATACCTTTATCCTCCCCTGGGACCAGCAGATCAGCCTGGGCATGTTCCTCTCATGGTGAGTGCTTAAGCAGAAGAACACCGGAAAGATACACAAGCATCTTGAGGCTGAGTCTCAGAACTGAGACTATCTTTTTC
This sequence comes from Vulpes lagopus, assembly GCF_018345385.1. NCBI lineage: Eukaryota > Metazoa > Chordata > Mammalia > Carnivora > Canidae > Vulpes > Vulpes lagopus. Next base: position 61,088,569 of record NC_054830.1, read on the forward strand.
ATCACATTTTATGGGCCGAGGGAAGTTATGTGGCCAAATCCATAGTCCGGAAGCAGGAAAGTATATCTCACCCATAGTGGAAATGCATTACAGATTTATGTGAAAAAAAAACGTGGCTATGGAAAAGAATGGAGAGGTTCTTCTTCTTCTTCTTCTTCTTCTTTTTTTTTTTAAATTTCTGTAATAATCTAGTCAACCATAGTGGAGAGATGATTTGGGGCCAGGGGGAAAGAAAGTTAGAAATGTATGTCTCTTGTTATAGATGGTTTGAAGCACAATTAAGGAGACTCAAAATAAAAGGGAGTTGGGCAGGAACTTCATTATGTAGTACACCATATATCTCAATAAGCTTTTAAGTTTTGTTTCGAAATAAATTCACAAGTCACTCAAAGGTTTGACAGGAATGTCATTTGATCAAACTTACATGTTCAAAAGATCACTCTGGCTTTCTAGGATGCATGGATTGTAGAGGTTCAAAACAAGAGGAAAAGAAACCAATTAGGATGCATGGTCAGGAGAAAGAGATCACAGACAGGACAAGGGGCAAGAGAGATGGGGGACGGGAATCTCACAACCCTCTAGCCATCAAAGGACATTTGGATACAGCTAAAAGAGCTCAGGAACTGACTCAAAATGGTAGATGTGAGGATGAAGGAGATGGCGATGGAGGTCATAAAGCTCAAAACTTTAGGCCTGAGAAACTGTGGGGAGAGGAATGGAGAGGTCTGGAGGATAGACAGACATCACATTTTGCTTCATTTGCCCTCTTGAATCATTCCAAAAGTGAAATTTCAGAATCCTTGGTGCTTCCCCAGGGTTAGTCACTGCCCATGGCCCCAGATTTAAGCAGACATTATTTTCTTTCTAGGCAGCATAATAATATATTTTTAAAGGAATTTGTTATGAAAAATGCCAAAATACATAGAAAGGTAGAGAGAAATATACACATCATACACATCAATGTATGTAGGGCATCCATACACATCAGTGCTCTAGCTTCTACAATTATTAACCCACCCAATTCTATTTTACAATATACCCACTCCATGTATTCTCCACTTAGATCATTTTAAAGTAAATCCCTGGTATTTTTTAAATTAATATTTTAATAGGTATCTCTAATAAAATAAGGACTTTTTAAAACAAAATGCTACTTTAGACCTAAAATAAACATAAAATCTTTAATAATATCAATATCAAATAAGTCAATGTCCTAAGTCCCCCAATTGCTACATCTTGTTTTGGAATTTGTTTAAAGTAGGACCCAAATAAGGTCCATACATTATAATTGGTGGATGGGTCTCTTAAATCTTTTTTAGCCTATAAGATGCTCCTCCATATTTTTCCACATACTGTATTTATTTTTAAAAAATAGGTTATTTTTTATATAGCAATTCCCATAATCTGAATACTTACTTTAGTCTGTGATATTTCACATTTTTCTATGTTTTTTGTATACTGCATAAATTAGAAGTTTGATATAGACTGATCAGGTTCAAGTTTATATTTTGGCAGATATAGAAAGCAGTATTTTGATAGAATAAGTAATGCAAAAAATAGCAATGTAGGTGGAAGAAGAAAATCTGCATTAAAGCCAGCTGTTTTCATTTTTTCCCAGCTTGTGATCCTGAAAACTTCATTAAGCCATCCCACATTTCAGTTATCACAGCAAAAAATGGGAATACTAATTTAAGTTACTGATTCAAGATTAACAATCCAATGTTTCTTATTTTGGGTTGTACATTAAGTCATCTGATTTTTTTTGAAGTTCAAATGCCTGAGTCCTATATTAAACAACCCAAATCGGAACTTCTGGAATGGGAACCATGTGTCCATATTTTTTTAAAACCTTCACATGCTTCTAATATACTACTTCGGTTGAGATCTATGTCCTAGACAGTAAGTCCCCCAGAGCAGGGACTATGTTTTGTTCACCAGAATATGGCTTAAAACCAGTACTAAATATTTTTGAGTGACAGAATGAATAAATGGATGGATGGATAGCTGGTAAGATGGATAAATGGATAAATGAAATAATTATAATAGGTGAAATGATCATGAGTTAGTAATAGAGAATAGAGTGATGTTAATTTCAGAATAAAGTTATGTAGTTTTTTACATAAGAAATCATTAAACTATTTGTGCTGTGGGACAATATGACAAGCACTCAAAGTTCATTAAAGGAACACCAGATATAAGATCAAACTATCAAACAGAAAGGTTTTCAATAAAATGAGACTTGAGAGTTGGCATGAGTAATGCCAGAATGTCTGAGAAGATATCTTGGAATGAATGGAATTGCTGAAGGTAATCAAGACTACTTTTTTTCATTAGCAAAATTATTTGTATGAATAATAATCAGAACAGAGATAAATAAATTATACTTTTCTGGATATGGTAAACAGGAATTCAGTACAATTTAAAAAATTTTTTAAAAAATTTTAAAAATCTCACCATACACACACAAAAAATTTTATATCTGTGATATAAAATTTAGTTTGAGGAAAGATATTTTAAATTTTTTCCTTAACTTCTTCACGAATAGTGCCACATTGTATAAAAAGTCAGCATGACAATTGGCTAGTCCTAAAATAATTGCCTCTGATAACCATAAGGATTATTAATCTAAAAGAATTAACTTAAAAAGCCACGAATTAGTGAACTGAAGTGAATGGGTGTGTGTTTGGGGTTCTAACAGGTATTAAATCATCGTACAATTCTACTGTGTCTACCAGTATTTGTCCTAAGATCCCCCTCCCTGTGTTCCCACACTGCAAATGTTAGCCTATGCTATTGCTTTTATTTGATTTGATTTTGACATTTAATTGGTGAAGATTGCAAGCATCGATCTTTCTACCACTCATACCACCTGCTCTGTTTACCTAAGACGGTTTTTGTGACCCTCAAATGGAAGGCAATATGTGAGGCAAGTTATAGTTCATTAAAAATGCAGAAATAGGAAGGATTAGGAATAAAACCATTTATCCTCATCCTCCTCATCACAGTGGCATTAAAATTGGAGAATGGTGATGAGGGTTAGAGCCACTCTTTTTGGCTGGAAGGACCAAGGGTAGTTATGCTCTCATCAGAGGATTCTCTCTCACATATTTGGGGAGGAACCAGGCTAATTATTTTAGAAATCCCACAAGAAAAAACACTTGAACGGTCACCAGGGTAGACAGACAGGCAATGCAAGAAGTTGAGAAATAAAGAACAATAGAAGTGCTGTCTTCCCAGGTCTGAAGGTCTTAGTATCATATTGCTCCCCCCCCCTCCCCCTCTCCTAACTTAGAAAGGTCCATAAACCAAAAAGTATAGGAATGATTACTCAATTCCAATGATGTAGGTTTGCTCAGCAGGCACAGGCATCTGTTTCCCCAGACACAGTGAGTAATTAAGGGAGAACGAAGGTGAGTTAACAGACCCCTCAGTAGAACCTTCCATTGCTCCTTTTGCCTTAGTACTGAGCTTAATTCTTCTTTCCCTTATGATTTTTCTATGGTTTTTTAAAGGTTTTATTTATTTATTTGAGAGAGAGAAAGCATGCTCATGAGTCGGGGGCGGGAGGTGGTGGGCAGAGGGAGACGGAGGAGCAGGCTCGGCACAGGAGTAAGACAGTGAGCCCAACACTGGATCCTGGGATCCTGAGATCATGACCCAAGCCAAAGGCAGATGCCTAACTGACTAAGCCACCCAGGCACCCCTGTGATTTTTTTTTTTTAATAAAGATCTCCAGTTACCTGAGCTATTTTTTATGCCTCTAATTTCTAAATGTGTGGTCTTTGGCAATTCACTTAACTTTGCTAAACATTTGGTTTCTCCATTTTAATACAGACAAAATTGTTTGTCTTACTTCCTAAGGATCATAGTGATTCTAGCTAAAAATAAATATATATATATATATATATATATATATTTGAACATGAACAATATATACATATTAACAAATATATATATTTGTTTATAAGATTGAATGATGATTTATAAGTTGAACAAGATGATCAAATAATGAGGTATCATTATTGTAATTCAGTGTCTGTCCCAATTCTTCATTAAAGTTTTAAAATCTACCATACATGGCAAAATCTTTTAATACAATAACTATAGTCTCCTCCATCTGGGATTTCTTCTTGTACACAAACTCCAAATGGTTGGTAGTGGCTGCTAACAGTGCCTGTTGGGAAGAATTCGAAGTTCATTTCTAGACTCTGTGGGGAATAGTTCTATGATCAATGAGTAGCATCTGCTACGGACACAGGAGAGAGAAACAGTGTCAAGCAGAGTACGTATTTGCTAGTTCTGTATCGTGCTCTAGAACAGTAGCACATAATGAAGTACATAAATGAAACTCAACCCAGACTGGCTGTGTATGGCTTGAACCAACATTTAAAAATTGGAAGATTTTACATATATCTGAATTTTTTAAAAAGTCTCTTGAAAGACTGGAAGATCGATTAAAACTATACCTGCACTTTCCCCATGACAACAAGGAGCAAGAGCAAAATACAGATTCATTTCTACTTGTACATGAAACACATAAACAAACAAGGGGTAGTGGAAAGGGAGGTGGGGGGGTTGGGGTGTCTGGGTGATAGGCACTGAGGGGGGCACTTGTGGGATGGGCACTGCAAGTGGGATATAGCACATGCTATATGTTGGCAAATTGAACTCCAATAATAAACATAATAATAATAATAAAAGAAACACATACTCTCCATTTTTTGCCTGGCCCCTACCATTCCCTACTGCCTTACTCCCCATCTGTTCACCTCATTCACTCTATTTTCTTAAATTTTATAGGCATTATTATTTCTGATTGCTGCCTTAGAGTTTTCCTGTGGAGATTTGCAGCATGTCAGATTTATCTGCAGATGTCTATGACAAACACTATTTGAGCACCATATATTAAGACAGACCAAAAATCTTAGATGCTTGAAAAGTGCTGTATGGTACAGGCTTTCTCATCACAAATCCAGCACTCTGGCCCTGAAAATGTCAATGCCATTATGCATTGATCTAGCCTTTTAGCAAAAGCTTCATTAAATGAATCATGGCCAGCATAGTGTAGCCAACTCCAAAGTTGGAAAAGAGTCGGTGCCTCTTTCCTCCCTGTCATCTCTCAGCACTGTCAGGACCCAGCCAAAAGCAAAGAAGGAGCAATATAAAATGAAGTGAGTAATTCACCATTTGTTGAGGGAACATAAATTAGCAACTTGTTATGATGTCGCCCTTTTTTTTTTCCCGAGCTAAAAATCTCCACAAATAAGTTTAATGTGGAGAGATGCATTTGTTTTCCTCTAATAGGACATGCTTATCCCCATCTCTCACAATCCTCCTCTATACCTTCTCAGATCCCCTCTAATTGAACAAAGTGGACTTAATTTGAATTAAACTGTCAAAAATCATCCACTTAAAGTGATGTATCTACTTCCCCAGCTAAAATGGATTCATTTCTGTGCAATATATAAGAAGTGTTGATGGATTGTATTTTGTGAACTAGAAATATTTTGCATGCATCTCCATATCACGTAATTCAGGTATGGCAAGCAAAGGATATGGTGGGAGTAGAGCAGGTCAGTGAAGGGATACGAAGCACAAGGGGCAAGTGAAGGGCAAGAGTGGAGGAGATGGCTATGCTTACATTAAAACAAGGAAATAATAATCATCTTTAGATTTCTGGAGGCAGAGTAATTTTTCAAATTAAATGTGCAAAGCCTATCTTAAATTTGATACAGTTCACCTTCAAAACCCCCACAGCAGGCATTTTATTGATGGCTTCCATTTACTAGTACATGACTTTATATATGCAAACAGCATTTACATTAAAAAAAGGAAAAGCTGGATTTTAAACACTGTGACCATTGTGAATTTAACAACAAATGATGATCTTTCAAATAACATCAAGAAGTCTTTATGGAAGTCCATTCCATGTTCACCCACTAAAGGACTGGGGGGGAAATGTATTCAAATATAATAACTAGTTTTACCTTCAAGGATGTTATAATTCAATTAGAGGGCATAAAACAATTACTATCATATTTGAGGCAGAAAATAATTTAGCACTTAAGCCTATAGTTATGGGCTATAAATGACAAAGGAAACAGAGAAAGGAAATCAATGTGAATTTGTGTAAATCAGGAAGCTTTATCAATAAGGTTCACTTGTAGAAGATGGAAAATCATGTTTCATGCTTGTTGGGGGAAATTGGAGTACTATTCACTGGTCTGCCTTTGGCAGTTTTGACCAATGCCATATATATTAAAAGAAAATTAACTAAATAGGAAGCAAAACACCTGTTTATAAATCAATGCATGACCACCCAGATCTCATTTTGTAAAGCTTTAGCAAGTAGGGAAGTATAAGAATATAGCTTGGGTTTGAAGGTAAACCAGACCTCCAACCTCCCTCCTACTTTAAACCTCTGTATTGGAATCTGTATATTCAGACATGTCTGCTAAAGGGGAGCAAACTAAGGAAGTCCTGGAGCGGTCACCTAGTTGATTATCCAGCCAGCTGCACAGAAGAAGCACTTAAGTCTAGCTTGCTGGTTCATTCAAAGGCCAAACTCAGAAAGAAAGAAAAAAAAATAGGACAGCACTCAGTCCTGTACCCCTTAACTGAGTTTCCCACTACATGAATAAAAGGCAAGAGAAGGCAAGGAAGATCCCATTTACGAACACTAATTTTTATTAGTGTCTCTGCTTTCTTTGGATTAGTTTTTCTCTTTCCCATAAGAAGAAAGTAGATGGCCAGAAAGTTAAAGACAGAAAATTCCAGCTCTTTGAGATGAATCCAAAACATGAGCCGCAAAAATATTCTCCACAATTGGGAAAATGAGTTGTATCATTCAAATATAATCTATCTAAGTGGATCTAGAAACATTTGACTTATGTCTGTGACCTTCAATGTCTCCCTGTCATCACACAATCCTTCCAAGAGTCTCTTTCAACCCAATGTCCCATCTGTTGACCATCAGAAATGGTGTTAGTAAAGTCATGACACATCTTAAAATACGAACCTCTTGAGGGCTACATACAAGAATGGTAACATTTAGAATTTAAAGAGAAATGAGGGATTGTCAAGGGACTAAAATGATACGGTGGAGAAAGCTGGAAAAATCCTAGGGACAGGAATGCTGGTGGGAAAGAAGGAGATACAATCATGGTCTTCAACTATCTACAGCATTATCTTGGGGAAAAATTATGTGAATTCTTTATGATCCAAATTAATAAAAGCAAATGAAATCAAACTGTATCACAAGGCAGTGGGCTCCCAACACTGGAAGTGTGTAAGCACTGATTTTCAAGAACTTACTACGTATGTCGTATAGAGCTATTCCTTGAAGGGATAATAGTCTAAAAGTTCCTTAAACTTCCATCTAACCCAAAATTCTATGATTTTTTTGTCTCAAGATATTCCAAATATCTCAAGATATTTGAGAGGGAGCACTAGAGAGAGAGCATGCAGAGGGAGAAGCAGGCTCCTCCTTGAGCAGGGAACCGGATGTGGGGCCCTTGGGATTGCAACCTGAGCCAAAGGCAGACATTTAAACAATCAAGCCAACTAGGTGCCCCATTTGGAGATGACACAAACTTTTAAGCCATTTCTGAACATTAGCTCCAGGAATATTTCCTTCAAATCCTTAAATTCTACCAACATTTTCCCTTGAATCCATGAGTTTGGGATACACACTATTCTTCATTGCAAGAGGGATATATGTCTACTTTCGGTTGAGACCAGTCTATATTCAAAAGAGAAGAGGGTAAGATTTCCTTCGAAGCAGATCCATCCAATATCATGGCTTTAAATACCTTATGTCGGGGATCTCTGGGTGGCGCAGCGGTTTGGCGCCTGCCTTTGGCCCAGGGCGCGATCCTGGAGACCCGGGATCGAATCCCACGTCAGGCTCCCGGTGCATGGAGCCTGCTTCTCCCTCTGCCTGTATCTCTGCCTCTCTCTCTCTCTCTGTGTGTGTGACTATCATAAATAAATAAATAAATAAAAAATTAAAAAAAAAAATACCTTATGTCGAAGAAGTTCAAATTCTAGATTCATGATGCCAACTGACAAACAGAAATTTTCTCTTTGAGGTGACAGGCATCTCAAAGGGTATTTCCAAATAGAAAAAGTTAAAGAAAAGTGATCTGCATATTTTACCAGCCCCCCTACCTCCACAGGAAGGAAGGAAGGAAGGAAGGAAGGAAGGAAGAGAAGAGAAGAAAGAAAGAAAGAAAGAAAGAGAGAGAGAGAGAGAGAGAAGAAAGAAAGAAAGAAAGAGAGAGAGAGAGAGAAAGAAAGAAAGAAGAAGAAAGAAAGAAGAAAGAAGGAAAGAAAGGAAGAAAGAAAGAAAGAAAGAAAGAAAGAAAGAAAGAAAGAAAGAAGAAACAAGTACCGATATCTACTTGTTAGTTCAAACACCTAGAGGTCAACCTTAATTCATTCCTTTTCACCATTTCCTGCCTCTAAAGCTCTTCAGGTTCTTTCACGTCTACTCCAAAAATGTATTTCAAATGTATCATGCTTTTATTTGCTTGGCTCCCCCCCTAGTGAAGGCTGCCATTATAAATCCTTTATTTTATTTTTTTTATTTTAAATTATTTATTTATTCATGAGAGACAGAGAGCGAGCGAGAGCGAGAGCGGCAGAGACACAGGCAGAGGGAGAAGCAGGCTCCATGCAGGGAGTCCAACGTGGGACTCGATCCTGGGACTCCAGGATCACACCCTGGGCCAAAGGCAGGCACTAAAACACTGAGCCACCCAGGGATCCCCAGAAATCCTTTGGACCACTGCTATCATCCCTCAGTGGTCTCCCGGATTCACTCTCCATACCTCAGTGAGAAGACAGAAGGCGAGAAAGATATACAATGCTTGAGACCAATGTGTTTACAAAACAAATAACACTTTTCAATCATGGAAAATATTGTTATTGTCCATTATTCATGCACTTTGCAGACCTGGCTAGTGTTCAGCTTAGTACAAATGGTCCAAAACAAACTTTTCTTCACTCAGAATTCTTATCTCCAGGATTTGGGATGAAGAGAGGCAGGTTCAGATGTCCCTCTGACCAAGTAAGAGTTGGTCACCACCTTTATCCCCGCCAGACGAGTCATTCTTTACTCTTTTCTTCCCATGTTCTTTCAAAAAGCTAAGGTTTGGAAGATTATAAAGGCAGGGGAAAAAAATCATCTACTTATTCACTCATTCATGCTACATATGCCTTTTTAACATCATTCCAAGTTCTGGGCTAGGAAAAAGTGGTACAGGCATGAACAAGTCACACACAGTTGGTGCTCTCATGTGAATTACAGGCTCGTAGGAAATAAAAAACTGTTCAATTTAACTACTTGGAATGGTGGAAAGAGCCAGGGGAAAGAAAGATATGCTGAAATCAGTAAGAGAATGAAAGTAATCACCAAGTTTATTTTGTTGTTGCCTACGACATCCTTAGTTTCTAGTGAAATTATCCCAATTAATATCCAAGACTATTGCCATTTATTTATTTATTTATTTTGACTATTGCCATTTAAATGAGCTTCTCCTTCTGCATCAATTTCACCTTCCCTTCTCCCTCCACTTAGAAGTAGATTTTATTTAAACAAGTGAATGGTATATGTGGTCAAGAAATGGAAATGCAGGAGTGATACTAAATAGAAAGATAAGTTAGGGAAACATCCTTTGAGACTTAATATGTGTCAAGAGCTTTTATAGATTATTATTATTTTTTAATTTGCACCTTCAGTATAAAGTAGAATTAACAATCCTGCATGTTTCCACAGGGAAAGAAGACATCTCAGAGATGGCAAGGAACTTGCTGGAGGTCTCAAAGACACGCAGAGTGGCAGGACTGAGATTTATACCCAAGTGCATCTCCTCATGCCCAGACTCATACATCAATTAATTGTCCTCCACAACATTTGTAACTTCCATGAATCAGGCCAAGTCCCTGGGTTATATATGGAAAAAGGATATTAGGACCTTGGCAACAAACCAGAGATGGAAAGAGGTCCCTGGGGCATCCTGACCAAGATCCTTTTCAGGTTTGTGCAGTGGAGCTCCCTTGCAAACTTCTGTTTTCAGAGTCCTCTGGGACTTTCCATAATTATGCCTCGCCTCTCTCTGGTTTCCTCCCTTCAATTCCCTGCCCCTTTGGCCCCTCTCAAATGGGAATTAATCCAGCCACAAACAAGCTGTCACTAAGTGAAGATTTTACTGTGATTACTGCTTGGGAGAAAAATGTTGCCTTTTTTCCCCCTCCTCCAAATGCCTTATTTGCAGACTAGAAATCATGGGGCATGTGTCCAATTGATACATTTCCCTTCAAACAGCAGATCCAACACTGAAGTGGGATGCAAATTTAATTATTCCACATGTACAGAACAGAAACAGAATCTCATTGTTAAATTTGTTCTCCTATGTCGGAAAGATTAAAAATAAAAGATGTTGAAGTGGTTTGTGTGAGCGGAATTTATTTCAGTTCATAAAACCATGAGGCAATGAAATAAGGGCACCAGAGGGCTCCTTTCTACCACATGGAATTATTATTTCTAAATGTTTCTTCTCAGAAATCTTTGCTCCTCACCTGTGTACCCCAAAAGAGACTTCAATCCCCTTCTCTGGGGCTTGAATTTCTTCAAATAATCTCCAGTTTCTCCAAATAATCCCCCTCAAGCACCTTATGCTCCAGCCAAGTCAAACTATTTACTTCTTAAAACTGATTTGGGATAAAAGTGGAGGCATAATTAATTAATCAACTATAACACAAACATGAGCCTAGTGATTAAGTTCCTCTGTGGCTGGTTACCTAGAATCAAACCCTGGCTTTATTGCTTAATAGTTAGAGAACCTTGGGCAAGCTCTTTGACCTCCCTGTGCTGCTGTCTCTCACTCCATAAAATGGGGAAAAATAATGGTATCCATTTCCTAGGGTTTTTGTGAGAAATAAACAAGTTGATATACATGCCTATTATGCCTATAACAGTGCCCAGAACTTGGTAAGCACCCAATAAATTGTGGGTTTTCATCAGAACTCATTCCATACCTGCTTCTTTTTCCTCTTTCTCTTCAGCATATCCCTTCAAGACTCAACTCAAATGTTGCCTTTGCCATAAATCCATTTCTCCAGCTAGTAGTTAGCATCCTTATCTCTAAATTCCCATAAAATATGGTTTCTGTCTCATCACAATTTTTCAAGCTTTTCTTACCCAATACCTCCGGAGCAAAAAGAAGGGATCATCCTACTCTATTCTCCCTGAGGGTGGGGGCATTGTCTACTTTACTTACTTCCCTTGATAAATCCTAGTTTGAGATGGAGGGAAGAAGAGGAGGATACTAGTATTCTTCTACCCACAAATGATGTCTATCTCTGGAGAGAAGAGGCTTTCTTGATTGCTCAAGGGCCCCCATTTCCAACCCCTACTAGTTTCCTAGGCTTCATACCAAGCGCTACTACCACTTATTCTCTGCTTAAGCCAAAAGATCTTAAAATTCATTGTATGCTCACTTTTTTTTTTTTTAAGGTAAGGGTGGAGTGCAGAGAGAGAGAATCCCAAGCAGGCTCCCTACCTAGCACAGAGCCCAACTCGGCCCACAACATTCAAATCATGACCTGAGCTGAAATGAGGATTTGGACACCTAAATTGACTAAGCCACCCAGGGACCCTGCCCCTTCTTTATCATTTGACTTCTTTGCTCATGCTCCCTTTAGTTCTCACCTCACTCCAAAATTCCTGCCTAACTGAGGCTCACTCTAGCGAACCCTTTCTCTAGAAAGAGTTTTCTTGATCATTCCATGGAACACACTGCTTTGCATGTACCCATTTCTTTCTAACTCCTCACACTCTATTCTCCCTGAGGGTGGGGGCGTTGTCTACTTTATTTACAAATAATTCCCAAAAACAGGCCAGTGACTTAAAAGGAATTAAGATAGAGAAGGAAGAACTGGAGAGAGGAGAGATGGTCTAGGATGCTGAAGGAGTTGGGAAAGAGAAAGAAAAGTAGGTGACTAGACCCCAAATTCCTGATTCTGGGTCTAGAGCATACATTTGTCTCTACAGAATACTTTCAGAATGTTCTTATTTTTAAAAAGAAAATAGAAGAGACAATCTTTTTCAGGTTATCTGAAGTCTTATTGGTGTTTGAAAAAACATCTCCAGGTCTTAGGAAGCAGTTAACTGTAATCCCCCTACTCCTGCCTATAGCATCCTCCCTCTATTTCCCCAAACAACATATAAAAGAGAAATAGCTTAAGGCTGAAATTATCTGGAGAAAGGGACCAGGCTGTTTCTCTAGGAAGAACCCTTTGGGCTGCACAGCCGGGAGCAGCTCGGAGGGGCACGGGCGGTGGCTCCGCGGAGGGGGCTGCGGAGCGGGAGCGCGAATCCAACAGCGCAGGCCCCGGAGCACAGGGTGCTGGGACACAGCCCAGGATCCGGACTCCCCCCGGGACAGGCAGAGGCCGGGAGGGCCCAGGACAGCAAGGACGCTCCTGCCCCGAGCTGAGCAGGTCAGCGGCCCCGCCCGGGAGCCCCCAGGCCTGCAGACGGAGAGCCCCGGAGCTACTGCGGGAGCTGACTCCAGGGCTGCAGAGCTGGCCCCGCCACTGCGGTTGTTCCTCCGGGGGCCTCACGGGGTGAACAGCCCCACTGAGCCCTGCACCAGGCAGGGGCAGAGCAGCTCCCCCAAGTGCTAACACCTGAGAATCAGCACAGCAGGCCCCTCCCCCAGAAGACCAGCCAGACGGACCAGTTCCAGGGGAAGTCAAGGGACTTAAAGTATACAGAATCGGAAGATACTCCCCCATGTTGTTTTCTTTTTTTTTCTTTCTTTTTTCTGCTTTTTGATTTCTGTTTGCTTCCCCCACCCTTTTTTCCCCTTTCTCTCTTTTCTTTCTCTTTTTCTTTTTCTTTTTCTTCTTTTCTTCCCTTTTTCTTTTTTCTTTTTCTCTTCTCTTTCCTTCTTTCTCTCCTCTCTTTCTCTCCTTTTCCCAATACAACTTGTTTTTGGCCACTCTACACTGAGCAAAATGACTAGAAGGAAAACTTCACCTCAAAAGAAAGAATTAGAGGCAGTCCTCTCTCCCACAGAGTTACAAAATCTGGATTACAATTCAATGTCAGAAAGCCAATTTAGAAGCACTACTATACAGCTACTGGTGGCTCTAGAAAAAAGCATAAAGGACTCAAGAGACTTCATGACTGCAGAATTTAGATCCAATCAGGCAGAAATTAAAAATCAATTGAATGAGATGCAATCCAAACTAGAAGTCCTAACGACAAGGGTTAACGAGGTGGAAGAATGAGTGAGTGACATAGAAGACAAGTTGATGGCAAAGAGGGAAACTGAGGAAAAAAGAGACAAACAATTAAAAGACCATGAAGATAAATTAAGGGAAATAAATGACAGCCTGAGGAAGAAAAACCTACGTTTAATTGGGGTTCCCAAGGGCGCCGAAAGGGACAGAGGGCCAGAATATGTATTTGAACAAATTATAGATGAAAACTTTCCTAATCTGGGAAGGGAAACAGGCATTCAGATCCAGGAAATAGAGAGATCCCCCCCCTAAAATCAATAAAAACCGCTCAACACCTCTACATTTAATAGTGAAGCTTGCAAATTCCAAAGATAAAGAGAAGATCCTTAAAGCAGCAAGAGACAAAAAGTCCCTGACTTTTATGGGGAGGAGTATTAGAGTAACAGCAAACCTCTCCACAGAGACCTGGCAGGCCAGAAAGGGCTGGCAGGATATATTCAGGGTCCTAAATGAGAAGAACATGCAACCAAGAATACTTTATCCAGCAAGGCTCTCATTCAAAATGGAAGGAGAGATAAAGAGCTTCCAAGACAGGCAGGAACTGAAAGAATATGTGACCTCTAAACCAGCTCTGCAAGAAATTTTAAGGGGGACTCTTAAAATTCCCCTTTAAGAAGAAGTTCAGTGGAACAATCCACAAAAACAAGGACTGAATAGATATCATGATGACACTAAACTCATATCTTTCAACAGTAACTCTGAACGTGAACGGGCTTAATGACCCCATCAAAAGGCGCAGGGTTTCAGACTGGATAAAAAAGCAGGACCCATCTATTTGCTGTCTACAAGAGATTCATTTTAGACAGAAGGACACCTACAGCCTGAAAATAAAAGGTTGGAGAACCATTTACCATTCAAATGGTCCTCAAAAGAAAGCAGGGGTAGTCATCCTTATATCAGATAAACTAAAATTTACCCCGAAGACTGTACTGAGAGATGAAGAGGGACACTATCTCATACTCAAAGGATCTATCCAACAAGAGGATTTAACAATCCTCAATATATATGCCCCGAATGTGGGAGCTGCCAAATATTTAAATCAATTAATAACCAAAGTGAAGAAATACTTAGATAATAATACACTTATACTTGGTGATTTCAATCTAGTTCTTTCTATACTCTATAGTTCTTCTAAGCACAACATCTCCAAAGAAATGAGAGCTTTAAATGATACACTGGACCAGATGGATTTCACAGATATCTACAGAACTTTACATCCAATCTCAACTGAATACACATTCTTCTCAAGTGCACATGGAACTTTCTCCAAAATAGACCACATACTGGGTCACAAATCGGGCTGAACCGATACCAAAAGATCGGGATAGTCCCCTGTATATTCTCAGACCATAATGCCTTGAAATTAGAACTTAATCACAACAAGAAGTTTGGAAGTACTTCAAACACGTGGAGGTTAAGGACCATCCGGCTAAAAGATGAAAGGGTCAACCAGGAAATTAAGGAAGAATTAAAAAGGTTCATGGAAACTAATGAGAATGAAGATACAACCGTTCAAAATAGTTGGGATGCAGCAAAAGCAGTCCTAAGAGGGAAATACGTCGCAATACAAGCATCCATTCAATAACTGGAAAGAACTCAAATACAAAAGCTAACCTTACACATAATGGAGCTAGAGAAAAAACAGCAAATAGATCCTACACCCAGCAGAAGAAGAGAGTTAATTAAGATTCGAGCAGAACTCAATGAAATCGAGACCAGAAGAACTGTGGAACAGATCAACAGAACCAGGAGTTGGTTCTTTGAAAGAATTAATAAGATAGATAAACCATTAGCCAACCTTATTAAAAAAAAGAGAGAGAAGACTCAAATTAATAAAATCATGAATGAGAAAGGAGAGATCACTACCAACACCAAGGAAATACAAACGATTTTATTTTATTTTATTTTATTTTATTTTATTTTATTTTATTTTATTTTATTTTATTTATTTATGATAGGCACACAGTGAGAGAGAGAGAGAGAGAGGCAGAGACACAGGCAGAGGGAGAAGCAGGCTCCATGCACTGGGACCCCGACGTGGGATTCGATCCCGGGTCTCCAGGATCGCGCCCTGGGACAAAGGCAGGCGCCAAACCGCTGCGCCACCCAGGGATCCCTACAAACGATTTTAAAAACATATTATGAACAGCTATACACCAATAAATTAGGCAATCTAGAAGAAATGGACGCATTCCTGGAAAGCCACAAACTACCAAAATTGAACAGGAAGAAATAGAAAACCTGAACAGGCCAATAACCAAGGAGGAAATTGAAGCAGTCATCAAAAACCTCCCAAGACACAGAAGGCCAGGGCCAGATGGCTTCCCAGGGGAATTCTATCAAATGTTTAAAGAAGAAAGCATACCTATTCTACTAAAGCTGTTTGGAAAGATAGAAAGAGATGGAGTACTTCCAAATTCGTTCTATGAGGCCAGCATCACCTTAATTCCAAAACCAGACAAAGACCCCACCAAAAAGGAGAATTACAGACCAATATCCCTGATGAATATGGATGCAAAAATTCTCAACAAGATACTAGCCAATAGGATCCAACAGTACATTAAGAAAATTATTCACCATGACCAAGTAGGATTTATCCCCGGGACACAAGGCTGGTTCGACACTCATAAAACAATCAATGTGATTCATCATATCAGCAAGAGAAAAACCAAGAAACATATGATCCTCTCATTAGATGCAGAGAAAGCATTTGACAAAATACAGCATCCATTCCTGATCAAAACACTTCAGAGTGTTGGGATAGAGGGAACATTCCTCAGCATCTTAAAAGGCATCTACGAAAAGCCCACAGCAAATATAATTCTCAATGGGGAAGCACTGGGAGCCTTTCCCCTAAGATCAGGAACAAGACAGGGATGTCCACTCTCACCACTGCTATTCAACATAGTTCTGGAAGTCCTCGCCTCAGCAATCAGACAACAAAAAGACATTAAAGGCATTCAAATTGGCAAAGAAGAAGTCAAACTCTCCCTCTTCACCGATGACATGATACTCTACATAGAAAACCCAAAAGCCTCCACCCCAAGATTGCTAGAACTCATACAGCAATTTGGTAGCGTGGCAGGATACAAAATCAATGCCTAGAAATCAATGGCATTTCTATACACTAACAATGAGACTGAAGAAAGAGAAATTAAGGAGTCAATCCCATTTACAATTGCACCCAAAAGCATAATATACCTAGGAATAAACCTAACCAAAGAGGTCAACGATCTATACCCTAAAAACTATAGAACACTTCTGAAAGAAATTGAGGAAGACACAAAGAGGTGGAAAAATATTCCATGTTCATGGATGGGCAGAATTAATATGGTGAAAATGTCAATGTTACCCAGGGCAATTTACACGTTTAATGCAATCCCTATCAAAATACCATGGACTTTCCTCAGAGAGTTAGAACAAGTTATTTTAAGATTTGTGTGGAATCAGAAAAGACCCCGAAAGCCAGGGGAGTTTTAAAAAAGAAAACCATAGCTGGGGGCATCACAATGCCAGATTTCAGGTTGTACCACAAAACTGTGGTCATCAAGACAGTGTGGTACTGGCACAAAAACAGACACATAGATCAATGGAACAGAATAGAGAACCCAGAAGTGGACCCTGAACTTTATGGTCAACTAATATTCGACAAAGGAGGAAAGACTATCCACTGGAAGAAAGACAGTCTCTTCAATAAATGGTGCTGGGAAAATTGGACAGCCACATGCAGAAGAATGAAACTAGACCACTCTCTTTCACCATACACAAAGATAAACTCAAAATGGATGAAAGATCTAAATGTGAGACAAGATTCCATCAAAATCCTAGAGGAGAACACAGGCAACACCCTTTTTGAACTCAGCCACAGTAACTTCTTGCAATATACATCCACGAAGGCAAAAGAAACTAAAGCGAAAATGAACTATTGGGACCTCATCAAGATAAGAAGCTTCTGCACAGCAAACGATACAGTCAACAAAACTAAAAGACAACCTACAGAATGGGAGAAGATATTTGCAAATGACGTATCAGATAAAGGGCTAGTTTCCAAGATCTATAAAGAACTTATTAAACTCAACACCAAAGAAACAAACAATCCAGTCATGAAATGGGCAAAAGACATGAACAGAAATCTCACAGAGGAAGACAGAGACATGGCCACATGCACGTGAGAAAATGCTCTGCATCACTTGCCATCAGGGAAATACAAATCAAAACCACAATGAGATCCCACCTCACACCAGTGAGAATGGGGAAAATTAACAAGGCAGGAAACCACAAATGTTGGAGAGGATGCGGAGAAAAGGGAACCCTCTTACACTGTTGGTGGGAATGTGAACTGGTGCAGCCACTCTGGAAAACTGTGTGGAGGTTCCTCAAAGAGTTAAAAATAGACCTGCCCTACGACCCAGCAATTGCACTGCTGGGGATTTACCCCAAAGATACAGATGCAATGAAACGCCGGGACACCTGCACCCCGATGTTTCTAGCAGCAATGTCCACAATAGCCAAACTGTGGAAGGAGCCTCGGTGTCCATCGAAAGATGATGGATAAAGAAGATGTGGTTTATGTATACAATGGAATATTCCTCAGCCATTAGAAACGACAAATACCCACCATTTGCTTCAATGTGGATGGAACTGGAGGGTATTATGCTGAGTGAAGTAAGTCAATCGGAGAAGGACAAACATTGTATGTTCTCATGCATTTGGGAAATATAAATAATAGTGAAAGGGAATATAAGGGAAGGGAGAAGAAATGTGTGGGAAATATCAGAAAGGGAGACAGAACATGAAGACTCCTAACTCTGGGAAACGAACTAGGGGTGGTGGAAGGGGAGGAGGGTGGGGTGTGGGGGTGAATGGGTGACGGGCACTGAGGGGGGCACTTGACGGGATGAGCACTGGGTGTTATTCTGTATGTTGGTAAATTCAACACCAATAAAAAATAAATTTATTATAAAAAAAGAAAGAACCCCTTTTTTCTAGTAATGTGGATACAGTCCTCACCTCCCTGCTTCCCTTTTTATAGTTAATGATTTGCCCTAACATCTTGCTCCAGGCCCAGTGCTTCTCAAACTTGGGTGTACATGAGAATTACATGCAGGGCTGGTCAAATCACATCCCTAGTGTCCAATCATTTCAATTCAGTAAGTCTGAGGTGCACTTCTAAAAGCTTCCAGGTGATATTGATGCTCCCATCTTCCAGAGGAACCTTCTAGAAGCACTGGTCTAGTCTAGCCAATCGATCGGTAAGTGCCATCTGTTACTACCTGGGTGATGTTATATGAGTGCACTAGTGGAGCAATCTCAATGTTTTTGAGAATTTTATTAATGTTTTGAGCCGTTGGAGATTCTGAATGGATGTTATAAATGGGGGTTAATTTCACAGTTTTGAGGGGCTGACAGAAGCTTGCATTAGGCACATTTACTTTCATGAGATCTCAGCAAAACATGGTAATTTTGATAAGACTAACTGACACAGGCCCAACACCAAGTAAGTCCAAAGTCCTCTGGGTTCTGTTTTTTTTATTATTATTATTATTATTATTATTATTATTATTATTATTTGGGGGGGGTTCTGTATCAGACTTGTGTTTAAATCCCATCTCTGCTCCATCTGAGCCATATCCTTATATTTTCCATTTCTCTCCTACAAAATGGTTATATCTACCTCATAGGTACTGTGCACGATGTAAGCACTCTGTACATGTAAAAAATATTAACATTAGCAATGTCAATAACTGAAAACTACTTTATGAGGTATATAATATTCTTTTATTGATGAAGATACTGAAGCTCAAATGTTCTCTCAAGGTCACAAAGCCAGTGTTAAAATCAGGATTTATGCATAAATCAGTCAATCTGATTGTCAATCCCTTGCTCTCAAACACTAGAGGGTATGGTGAATGGAATCTTTGGTATTTAGCTGATATGATTTTAAAGTTACCCAAGAACCTCAAAGTAAACAGCTCTGTGTAAACAACCCTATAATTCCTCCAAACGGAATGGAAATCCCAACTGCGTGCTTGGGAATGGTCCTTGGCACTGTGAGGCTCTGTGACCCCACTTTCTCACTGTTCCTTTATGGCTCCTCTGCACCAGAACAAAGAAGGCAGCTGAAAATCATGTATCAATTATGGATAATCGTGTCTCCATTTAGCACAGGCAAGTGATTCCTCATTGTCTCTGTCAAATGAAACCAGCCCTTAGTTCAAGCCGTTTCCTCCAGAAACTACAGCTCTGCTTCCTCCCACCCTGAGCTCAGTTAGATTAACATTAATGATCTTTCCTCTCAGATGGGTCCCAGAGCATTGGACCCTGCCAAGCCATTTTCCACTCAGAATGATTCTTGCCCTGGCCTCTTGCTTGCAGTGTGGCCCTTTCTCAATTTGGAAGCAGCAGCTGCTTAACAGATGCTCACCCACTTAGATTTGGAATGGAGGCCTTGAAAGATGTGGAGAGAGAGGTTGGTGGGCCAAAGAAGAAAACCAAGCATTGCAGATGCATTGTGATGAATTCTAGAGGTAGGCAGCAAAGATCCAGCAAAGGAAAACCATCGCAGAGCATGAGAGTTGATTTTGAGTGTAGACAGAGAAGCTATCTTACTTTTCCCAGGAATGTGTACCCAGTATTTAAAATTATTTTAACTACCCCTTTTCCTTTTAAAAAAAAAAATTAGACAAATCAAGAAGTGCAGAAGACATAAAACCAGAAGTAAAAGTCTACGTGTCCTAACTTCCTTTCTCCATTCCAGATGTAATCATCGTTTATAGCGTCTTGTGTTTCCTAGAATTTGTGTAAATACCAAAGCAATTAATCTAAACACTTGCTATTCTGGAATTACAACAGACAATACATAGAATATTCTGTACATTGTTTTATCATTTTTCTTGAAGTATAACAAGCATACAGAAACATGTATGTATTTTAAGTTTATAACTCCTTGATTTTTTTTGCAAGCTCAGTGCACAGATGTAACCAGCTGGACCCAGGTAGACCAAGAAACAAAACAAGACAGAATCCCAGAAGTTCCCTTCTATACCTTGCTTTTGCATTGAATGAAATAACCTAGTGGATCTCTCCATTTCAGCGTGTATAGATCTAGCATTTTCTTTTAATAGTCACAGAGTATTTGGCTATGTGGAACAGCCATCGTTTAATGAACTAGCTATTGATAGATATTTAGGCGATTTCCAATTTTGCCTTGTAAATGCTGCCATGTATATTCTCGTAAGTATATCTTTGAACACTTTTAAGAAATATTCTTGAAAGAGAACTGCAATAACAAAGAGCATCCATACTTTAATTGTCAAGAATGTTTCTAAACCACCCTACAAAAAGGTTACACTAAATTTACACTCCCACACTCGTCCCAACTTTAGAAAAACATGTTCTTTTAGAGAACCACTTATGGAATATCTATCATTTAGAATATACTGATAAATAAAAAAAAAAGTAAAAATTCCCAGATGTCTTATTATCTGGAGACAACTTATTTTTACAAACACATGAAAAACATTTTTCTTAAATTCAAATGAGGAGGAAGGGGGTTGATCTGAAAGAGCAAAATGAAGACAGACCAGCCTGAGGACACAAGCTCAGCTGATGTTCTAGAAGAGAAAGCGGATCACTTTCAGGTTAGCACCAGAACTTCCCCAGTGCATCATTTTGGCAGCTCCAAAGGCCCCATCTCCTCTCTCTTTAGACTAACTTACTTGTGGCGAAGGGGCAAAGATGGGGCAGTCATCCGCAGGGGAGAAGGCCCAGGTAGCTGGCTAACCAGGTAGTGTGCTTGTTGTACTTTCTATGCAGATGATGGATAGGCAGTATGGGATCCATTCATTAGAGCCCAGATTCTCCGATAAAGGAAATAGATCCTATACATTGTCACTGAGAAGCAAACTTCTCTCTTTATCTCTCTGGGCATTTCTCACTGCTGACAATCATTGAATAATATCTCTACGCTATATATATGGGAGAAAAAAATTTCACAAAAACAGTCTCCATGAGGGATGAGATGTCACCAAACAGAGAAACAGATAAAGTAGAAACATTCCTGCCGTATCCATCTCCTCCCCCCTCGCCCTTGCTGTTGATTCTGATTCTACCTGTGGCATCATGTTTCTAAGCAAGCAACTTGAGCAATTCTTCTGGGGCTATTTTGGCTCTAATCTGTACCTTCTGCCTTAGGATACCTGGAAAATAGAACCCAACATGACAGAGATTTTCAGAGCTGAAAGGAGTCTCAAAGGGCATGTGGTGTGGGGATTCCCCGAAATCTTAAAATCATTTGTGGACCACATTTAGCAGATGGCTTCTCAGGAGCCAGCTCGTGTAGCACCAGAACATTCTTACTCCATCCTAGATAACAATTCAAAGTTTAGATCTCCCTTCTTCTCTAGACTAGAATCTCCACATAAATTTATCTTGTTTGCAGCCAAGATCTCAGACCCTAAAGTAGTTTCTGGCACAAAGCAGTTATCCTCTAAATGTCTGCTGATTAAATAAATGGAAGCACTAACTCAACTATACCTCTCTGCTAGACCACACCAAAATCCATTCGGTCTCCTAATTCGCAAACATTATGAATTACCCAACCTTACTCTGTTTTACTGTTCTTTCTCGCCTGTCTGGTATTTGGACACTCTCATTTCAGGCAATATTTTAGCTGTCCTTGTGGTGCTTCATAAATGCTATTTTAAAAAAAAAGTTATTTAGAAACACTATAGTCAGGCCAGTCTAGAGAGTGTAAACAGACTAGATAGGACATTGAGAAGGCCTAAAGAGTTGGATCCAGTTTGCAGATGCTGGAGTTAAAAACAAATGATACATATGCTTCATAAGTGAAGCCTAAGAGGGAACATGGTCAACACCTGGGCTGTCCCGCAGGTGTTATGGGCAGGTGCGATGCAACGTCAGGAGGTGAGTTGGTAAAAAACGGATATTCATTCAGTTGAACAGGCAGGTAATGATTGGTCAGAGGTGAAAAACTCCAGTAGGGCCCCAGGTCCAGGAAAGGACTCTATTTCTGCTAGGTCCAGAAAAAAAAAAAAAATGTAGAACCCTAGTCTGAGAGGAGAATGTGGATGCTTCTACACTTTCCTTGGCTGGGACTCAAACACTGACAACCAGGGCCTGGATGCTATGAGCCAAAGAGAGGTACACTGTTCACCTTGCTCAGATCGAGCAAAATCTCAGTTACCGGAATAGGGGTTTGGAGTACAAAACGGGATCTTAGGCTCCAGGAAGGCTGTTGTTATAATAGGGCTGAAGCTTCCTAGCGGGGCCACTAGGAAGTGAGGTAGGAGAGCCCGGAAAGGTCTTCCCAGTCTGTCGGTGAAAAGGCACGCTGGTGCGGGACTTTCGAGGAATTTCAGGCCGTGGTCTGTGGTCACTCTTCCAGCCTCACCTCTACATCTTTCTCACTGTACTCGTTTTAGTCAGCTCTGGCTACTGTAATAAAAACCACAGACTGGGTGGCTTAAACAACAAACGTTAATCTCTCGTAGTTGTAGAAAGTGCCAGCATGGGGTTCAGTTCTGGTAAGAATCCTCCTCCAACCTTCTTGCTACATCCTCAAAAGGCAGAGACCCGGCCCTCTGGTCCCTTCATCTTCTTATAAGGGCTCTGATCCCATCAAGGAGGCTCTACCCTCATGATGTCATCTAAACGTAATTACCTCCTGGGGGGCCAACCTCCAAATACCATCACACTGGGAATCGGGGATACAACATACACATTTCAGAGGGATAGAAATCTTCAGTCCAAAATACTATCATCAGAATGAATTTTATGTATATATATATATATATATATATATATAATTTTTTTTTTTAATGTGCCATAGTCTCTGGACATACTATTTTCTTTGCCTGGAATGCTTTTCCATACCCCGTTTGTCTGCCTGACTCCCTCACACGGTCGGCCTCTGGCTAGCAGATGCTGCCTCTAGGAAGCCTTAATTATCCCTGCATTTGACTGAGATGCTCTCCTGCGGTCTCATAACGCACTACACTCACTGTCTCATCACACTTATCCCCTGAGATGGCAAATTTCTGCTTTCTCTTCTCTTTCTCTCGTCCACAAAGCTGAACGCTAACAGTGACAGGGCACGTGCCCACCTTCGTCATCACTGAATCCTGAGCATCCGGCACATTTTTATAGCCTGTAAATGTTTGCCATTTGTTAAAGGGCTGAGTAAATAAATTTTTTAAATGTCAGTTTTGGCTTATTCGTTTTTAATAAGGTGCGTTGAATGCCTCTCAACTACCCTGATATTTCAGTTATAAATTACGATGAATGTTTCTCTGCTTATTTCAAACCAGGAATAAGCCAATCTCTCTGGAGATCATGTTTATTTTATACTTTGGACTGATCTTAAATATGCACCTTAATTTTATATTTTAATTAATTATGCGTTACATAAAAGAACCTCTGGACCAGAAGTGTGGTATTAAGCAACAGATCACTTGAATTCAAGGCTTCAACAACTGGTATAAAATTGTTCGTCTTACCCAGTGAGCATCAGATAGACCGTAAATACTAGCAATCTCACCAGCAATTCCTGAACTCAGATAATCTTGATATCAAATGACTAGAAAAGTTCATTTACTTGACCATGTTCGTAGCTTATTCCTCAAGTCAAATCTACCACCAGTGTGTTTGCACGGAGGTTTGTGTAATGACTATTTTTCCCTTTGTTCCCCACTCTGTGAAGACCGAATTCATGGATTCTTTCTCTTTTTCCCCCGTTTGGCCTTTCTATCATCTGCCTGCCGACCTCCATGCTCCGCATCTCTCCTGCATTATTAACTGGGACTTGTCCAATTAAAGGGCTCACGGACCTTCATATTTCATGGTTGCTCAACAGCGATCAGATTGGCAGGCCCAAGAGGGACTGCAGTCCCTGAGACACTGGCTGCATGAACTAAGAGGAAAAGATGAACAATAAAAAGGAATCGTGAGAGAAATCAATAGGCTCACATTGGCCCCACATGTCCACGAGTCTCTTTTTGCTGTTGGAGAATAACTTCTGTGATTGTAGACATCATTACTGCAGTATTTATTTCTCTCCCTCTTGTCTGTCAAACAGCTAGCTAGAATCAGAAGTCTACTTGACTCTGGCATTTAAAGCTCCCTTACTTCTCCATGGGTCAGATTTTGGTCTTTTCTCTTGTTTCTATACAAGCCAGAGGCTGCTTTTTCTTTCACTATGGGCCTGACGTATTGGGAGAGGGTTGTAGCATCCACAGAGGGGTTGGTCTTGATGACTGTTAAAGTCTATTCTAATTCTGGGTTTCACTAGTCCCATGGCTACGTGAATGTTTTGTCTCTCTTCTCTAAGATTGAAAACTTGATACTGTCTTCATAAATATTTATTGGACAAACATTTATTAAGCATATTGTGCCAAGTATTAGGCTATGCATTTGATTTCATTGATCATGGTCGCTTTTCATGTTAATTTTGGATCGATTCTGCTTGATTTGTTGCAGGCACCTCGACAGCCAGCCACGGTGTCTGAGCCTCCACATTCTGTTATCTCTATGTGTTTTCAAAATGGGATGCACACTGATATGATACTCTGCTGGCTTCCCTGAATCAGAAGTAGTTATGAACAAGGCCTCTGGAATTGGATCGTCCTTGGCCACCTACCAACTGTGAGACATCGAGCAAAGCACTTAACCACTTGGAACAACACCTGGTAGAGTAAGTCTTGAATAAATGTTATCAGAGTCACCCAGAGGTTCTGTGGAAATGCAGATTTGGAGATTTTTAGTTGATGGAATAGATGTCTGCATTTGTTGCAAGGATAAGTCTTATTTATTAAAACTCACAAATCACTGAATTTTATACCCTAGCCATGCACCCCTCAGTTCCCTCATTCTCCTTTTCTTCAACTCTATCAATAACTAGGTTCAAATACTATTTTTTGGAAAGAATTTATTGATTTATTTGAGAGAAAGACCAAAGAAGCACAAGCATGGGTGAGGGGCAGAGGGAGAGGCAGACTGCCCACTGAGCAGGGAGCCCAATGAGGGGCTCCATCCCAGCTGAAGTCAGATGCTTAACCAACTGAGCCTCCCAGGTACCCTTCAAACCCCATTCTTGTTGAAAGTTTACCCAATTTCCAATGTAAGCAGGAATCCCGCCATACCACCAAGCAATTCTGAGACACCGGCTGATTGTCCTACAATTCAACTGAATTCTGACACCATCTACCTGGAGACCACATCAGAGTCCACAGGTTAAAAGCTCAGTCCTGCAAGCACTCTGCTATGAATGCCAATCCCAAATCCAGCTCATTACCTGACCTTCTGACAGATTAGCTATAGTGTTAGATGTTCTCAGGACTCCCTCTTTGAGTTCTATTAATTTGCTAGAGCAGCTCACAAATCTCAGGAATCTGTTTACTCACTAGATTACTGGTTTATTACAAAGACTACTAAAGGGTGAAAATCGACAGCCAAATGAAGAAATACATACGGGGAGGTCTAAAAAAGGAGCTTCTGCCCTCATGGAATTTGGAAGCCCAGCTCTGTGGCACATGGAAGCATTCTGGTCACCAGCGGGGAAGATCTGTAAACCCCCCTTCTTTGGGGTTTTTATGGAAGCCTCATTACATAGACAAGATTGACTAAATGGCTAACCAAAAATGAGTGATTTAACCTGCAGCCTTTCTCCAATCCCCAGATATCAGAGGATGGGACTGAAAATTCCACTCTTCCACCCTGGTTGGTTCCACAACCAGGCCCCAATCTTAGGTGCTTTCCAAAAGTCACCTCGTTAACATAAACCCAGTTGTGGTGGAGAGGGGCTTGTTATGAATAGCAAGACCCACCATTCCACCTTTATGGCTCTGGAGCATTTCAGAAACTGAGGACAAGAGACCAAATATAATAACAAAAGGTGTTCCCATTGCTCAGGAAATTCTAGGGTTTTGGGAGCTATGAGCCAGGAACTGTGGGAGAAGGCCAAATATATATGTGAAATATATTTTGGTCATAAGAGTGACCAAGTATTTCTTATAAATCACAATATTGCACTTGTCTTTTCCTAGATGTATCATTCAAACAAGTTGAATTTTCTGAACCTTAATTTTTCATATAAAAAATACACGCAATGTTTTCATGTCACTGGTGTTGATTAATGAGGCAAAGATTAAATAACAGAATATACAATAAAATTACGGCTATTATTTGTTACTGTGCATCAGGCATCCTCTTGTGTCATTTACCTCTCTTAGTAATGTAGGTGGGATGCACATTTCACAGATGAAGAAGGTGAGGGCCTGAGTGGTGAAGCCATCTGTACATAGCTTCACAGATAATTGGCAGAGCCATGATTTGAAAGCACAACTATTTTTAAAATCTAGGCACTACTTATTAGTAGGTTAGTTTCTACTTTTCCTAAAGCATTTGTAGTTAAGTTTCACCTCTAACTGAAAAACATGCAAATAATATCCCCCCGGGGAGAAGATTTTCTGAAATTGGAAAGTATACAATTTTTCCCATTATCTTCTTTGCAAGTAAGTTTTGTATTTATGATCCATGTTCCTATAGCAGTGCAATTTTGGAAGGAATCTCACATTAAATCCTTAACAGAAAAGTTGCCAGAGTAGAAAGTACTATGTATATCCTATTTATATTTTTAGTTACAGACTATTTCTGGTGACCTTATGTGAATAATAAAATTAATTTACCTCCCTTGCTTCCCTCAGTACTCTGATTCTACTTTGTTTTATTCAACAGGTATCTATACACTAGGAATAAGTGAACAAGACAGTAAAGGTCCCTGCCATAGTGTTATGTAATTTATGGGGGGGATATAAGTAAAAATTAGAAAAACCCCACAAATATAATTGATTTTCATAAATGCTATGAAAAATGGAATAGGATTTAGTTGCAGGAATAAAAGACTAAAAAAAACAAAATTTTATCTGAAAATAAAAGGAAAGGAAAGTATTCAGAGATTTGGGGTCCACTTTCAACTAAGCCTTTCATGTGCTGCTAATAAATACCTGCATGGGGCACCTGGATGGCTCAGCTGGTTGAGCATCCAACTCTTGATTTTGTCTCAGGTCATGATCTCAGGGTTGTGGAATCAAGCCCAGCATCCAGCTCTGAGCTCTACTGGGAGTCTGCTTGGGACTTTCACTCCAGCTCTTTCCCTCTTGCCCTCTCTCTCAAGTAAATAAATCTTAAAAAAAGAAAAAAGAAAGAAATATTTAAAAAAATAAACATTTAGACACATAATGCTATAATGTGTCTTGACAGATTACCCAATGTGCATCCATGTCCTAGGATTTAAGATTATCTCATCTAAGATAATTGCAGGAGTTTCGAAAACATGATGTCTTCCAAGACCAATGTCTTCAATAGTCAAAGTAGGTAAATTTCCTCTGATTTAGACATGTTTGCTAGGATATGGACATCCTCATCTTTTTTTTTTTTTAAACATTATAAAATCTTCCCACTCACAGCACTCCTTACAGACACTATCCTGGTAGAGTCCTTTCGAGGAGCAACCACGCTGGTGTCCTATTGCAGAACCCAGGGCTACAACTGATTGATCAAAGTGGGCTACCTGTCCCTCAATACTGCCAGTGCACAGACTGGTCAGCAGCCCATGAAATGGTCTTGTATCAAGCATAAACCCAGACAAATTAGACTTTCACTCTGAGAATCTGAACTCACACACACTTAAAGAATGACACTGATAACTGTGAGGAAGCAAAGATGGAAGTGCTCATAAAGCCCATGAGGTAGACCGTAGTGGGGGAAGGTGGGGGTGGCCAGCAGAATTTGAGCAAGTTTTGTGAGGAGGATGCAGGTCCTATGAGTAAGCACATACTATGAGAGAAAAGAGAGAATAAAGGACAATGAAATCAGTCTTTATTAAAATAACAAAAGGAAAGAGAAGTTGAGATCCAGAGAATACCTCAATTATATTAATTTTCCAAACCTTCAGTACATATATCTACCAGCACCCCTGCCAGAGTCTCTACAGCTTTGCACTGGTTTCAGTCTCTGAGAGGTTGAACGAACACTTGGCTGGCATGTCATAAAGGAATTCAAGAATCAAGTTGAGACTCAGCCACATTTACTTTCAGGTGTTTCCTAATTATGAGATTAGGAGATTATACTCCAGTTTCCAAATCTCCCACACCCATAGCTTACGGTCTCTATCAACAGGACTTTACTAACCCATTGCCTTCATCAACATGGCTTTACTATTCCAAGAAATTGTTGCCCGGGAATATAAACATCAAAAATAATTTCATTCTTTATTCCAGGTCCTTTACCAAGAAAAAATAATTTAAATAAGCATCAAGTGATTAAACGCATCCATTGTATCAAATAATTATTGACTCCCTAAGATTCTTCTAAGTGTTCACCAGCTCTAGACAATTTTATCAGAATCCTTACCCAATCCTAATCACATTTTTACTAAAAGACTCCAAAATCTCATAAAAATCCTAAATTTATCTTCTATACTCCAAGACTTTACAAAGAGTCTGCCAAGACAGTACATCCTCTTACTATACAAAGAGAAAATTCAGCCTTTTTTCTTATCAACTGGTTGTTTTCTCTTTTAGTTTCATATGGCAATATGTGTGAGAGCAGCTTGGGGGAAAAAAAAAATCCCCATGTAATTTCCAGAATCTGAAAGCCTTTTACTTTTGTTCATCTGCACTGTATGTTGTAAGACTCTTGTCAAGTGCCCTGGATTAATCAGGATTTTTATCCCTCCTCCTTCCCACCCCCATTTATTCTCTTCCCATAATTCTTACGCCACATAATTTCCCTTTTTTTAAGATGGAGGCACTTCTGCTCCCATTTCATTTCCTGAACCAAAGTCTCTGAACTCTTCCAGGATGAGTCTGTTCTTCATCTCTGTAAATTTATCTCTATTTTATTTTTGTTCTAAATTGTAAATATTTGAAATCTGTAGCAGATCAAACCTTTGCTAAAATCCCTTTCAAATTACATTAACATTAGGCTGTGATGCCTGGAAAAGACGCTGTGGTTTTTTTCCCCTCTCTGCTTGTCTGCGTGCCTGTGTACGCGCACAATGTCAAAAGAGAAAAACACACAAACATGTAAAATGTCTACCAACATCAGCCCTTTCGCCAAACAGCAACCAAATTAAAATAGAAAACCAAAGATAAATTCAAGTCCATATTTCAGAAGAAGTGAATGAGGACCTCTTTATTTCCAATGCAATAGAAATGCAAAGAGGAGGAAATCAATGCAAACCAGTATGTCTTGGATCAGCACATTTTAAAACAAAATGTACCTTTGTATCTAAAAATCTGAGAGCCATGAATATTTAACAGAGAGAGAAAAGAATGATTTTGTCAGCGTGTAAAGCAAGTCCCAGGGAAGCTTAAATTCTGCTGCCTTCTATTAGCTTCTCTGCTCAGTAAACAAAATGAGTCATTCAGGGGGAAGGAGAGGAAGGAGAGGAGGGCTGGGGGACGCTGAGCGAGAGGGGACTTCAGAGTCTCAGAAACGGGCAGACTCAGGAGGGCAGAGAATGATGAAGTTTAATGCCAGCCGGTGGTCATGAGCTCTCTGGCTGGGGACAGAGCAGCTGGAGACAGTCCGTGAAGTGAATTTTCAAAACCCTGCTGGTTCTCAAAGCCAAAGGAAACAGGGAGTGGCTAGTGTAGTAAAGGGATCTAAGAGATTGATTTGGCTACTCCAGGATGCAAGTCGTGTCCAGTTAATCTCTTCAAGGCTCTCTTTCCTCACCTCTTAAAGGGTCTTAATACCAGCTACCTGCTTTAAGAGAATATCTTGGGGATAAAAGGCACATTAGCCCAAATCCATGCTAAATATTTGATGGCTGTGTCTGTAGCCACACAAGGGAATATTTGAGCAGCTTACCAGCTTCATGGGGGGGGGGGGGAGATCCTTAATGTGGCATAATTCAGGACTTTCATTACAGCCCAACCCCTGTCATTATGACTCAAATAATGCTCCCAGGAGCTTGCCTGATACCCAGAAAACAACATGCTGCAGGCTAATGATGTATTGATTTCTTGGCTATGAAATCTGCCCAAAAGGAAAATGCTGATCAGTGGGCTGGGATAGTATAAGTGGGTGTGGAGCTGCATTAAGCAATACTAATCAACAAGTTCAGCTGCTCCTTCAGCTTATTTTCTCCCCTGTCATCCTAGTGAGCCTCAGACTGGCATTTTATCCCCTTTAACTTAGAACAGGTGGATCTCGCAAGAAGCAGCATAGGGTTTTGTGAAATGAACTTTGGACAGAGAGTCAAAAACGAGGGTTGTCATTCTAGCTCAGCAATGAATATCACTCATGAATTTGAGTATGGCATTACTAAATCTTTTACTTTTAGATGTCTAGTCAGTTTTTCAGGCTGTAGGAAAAAAAATACCTTCTATAGTTCTTTGAGGAGAAGGAGAGGAGTTCTTTGAGGAGGAGAGAACCCTTCATTAGGGGATAACAAATATTATTTCCCTGTTGAGGTCTTTCCTAACCACTCGGACCTTACAGCCTATATTTCAAAGCCATAAGCATTGAGTAAAACTGTAAGCCTCGCTGGGGGCTGTCACAGCCTGAACCAACCATTAACTAATTAAGAGGAAGCATATCAAGTTGTCAAAAACCCCTAAAACAAGTAAACCCTGGTAAATTGTAGGGTGTGGGGTTTTTGTTTTTGTTGTTTTTAATGGACGTAGGTGCACAGCAATCCCATCACTTCAAGGCCAGGCGTGATTAGCACAAGGTATCAGAAGATGACCCTTAAAAAGAAGATTTCTCATTAAATGTTCTAGCCCCGAGGCCATCACTTCACTCAAAGCTGTCCTTGGTGCCTTAATTTTGGATGAAAATGCAGATATTCAGAGGAAATAATAAAGAAGGCATCTGGGTTGTCTACTAGGAGCCTCTTGAGCCCTCAGGCAATCGGTCTAGAAGCAAGTCTTTTATACAAAGGGACACTTGACATCCATCAATTATCCACCTAGGCTGACTAATTCCTCTTTATGGCTTCTTGGTGATCACACCAGAGCAGAGGTGCCATCTATATGAAGGTTGACTCTGTATCAGCTGAAGTATGGGAGCTGCCCAGGAAGTTTAGAATGATGGATGCCCAGAACCTGTATTAGAGACGGGGACAATCGGCACAGGTGCATCTTACGGGGGCCATATCTGCAAGTAAGGTACGCCTGCGTCATATCCATAGGAATATGGATACAATCATCCGGCAAATAGGTACAGTTTCTACTGTGGACTCTCACTTGTACCTGAACGCAGAGCATCAGGAGTTGAAAGGACCCGGTGCGCCCCCCACTCAAATGCCTTAGCATCTGGGTAGGGTTATGGATACCAACCATCCTCAGACCATGGATGGCTAAGAAATGGAAATAACTCATTTTATAAGCCGATAAGGGAAGACATTACAGAGGAGGACAGATCTGAGCGGAGGAGGAGGAGTTGGATTTATGAATGTAAACAGACAGAGGGAAGGCCATTTCAGACAGAGAGAATATTATTTGCAATGGCAAGAAGGTCTGCAAAATAATGATTTATTTATTTATTTATTTATTTATTTATTTATTTATTTGGCAGTTGGTATCAAAAGGCAGGGCTGAGATACTTGTCTAACAAAAATATCCCCGAGCTGCAGCCACGCTGGAAGGGAGTCATTACCAAATACACAGGGCCCAGGTGTGCGGCCTGACTGGCTGCCTCGGGAGGCCCCTGACCCTGACCCTGACCCTGACCCTGACCCTGACCCGGGGTCGGGGGAGCCCACCGGAAGGGCCGCCGACTGCCCGGGGCCTCGGCCCAGCCCCACTGAGCACCCAGGGCCTACGGCTGATGTGGGGTAAGTTCCTCACCCAAACACCTGTCCGAGTGACCCCTGCGCATCCCCGCAGGAGGGGAGGCCCGCGCGACGGCAGGTGGGCGGGGCAGGGCCACAGTCCCCCCCGCAAGCCCACCCTGCAGCAGCCGCGGAGCGAGCCGCAGCCCCACGCCCGGAGCTGCTCCCCGGGAACCCCGCACTGGGCACCCCCGACTTTTACCCCCAAGAGCCCGGCCTCCAAACCTGTAGCTTTGAAGGCCCCCGGGGCTCGCCTCCCTGAGACCCCTGCTGCTGACTGCGCTCGGGGACGGGCCCCAGAGGCCCCCTGGACGGACCCACCTGGGGGCCCAGCGCAAGGCGGCCGCGGGGGACCCGCTCCCTGTGCCGGGGAGGCTCGTGTGCGGGTGATGGGGCGCCGGCGGGGGCAGGCTTCCTTCGGAGGAGCACCTGGAGGCCGCGGGGCGGGGATGTCCTCCTGGACCAAGACTGGAGGAGCACCTGGAGGCCAGGTGGGGTGGGCATCCTCCTGGACGGAGGCTGGAGGGGCACTTGGAGGCCGGGGGCAGGGCGTCCTTCTGGACAGAGGCTGGAGGAGCACCTGGAGGCTGCGGGGCGGGGATGTCCTCCTGGACCGAGGCTGGAGGGGTATCTGGAGGTTGTGGGGTGTCCTCCTGGACAAGGCTGGAGGAGCACCTGGAGGGCGTGGGAGGTCCTCCTGGACAAAGGCTGGAGGAGTATCTGAAGGCCGTGGGGGCTGCGGAGGCTCCTCCTGGAGGAAGGCTGGAGGAACACCTGGAGGCCGCGGGGGCAGGGCGTGTGTGTGTGTGTGTGTGTGTGTGTGTGTCCTTCTGGGCGAAGGCTGGAGTAGTGTCTGGAAGCTGCGGATGCAGGGATGTCCTCCTGAAGGAAATCTGGAGGGGTATCTGGAGGGCGTGGGGGTGTCCCCCTGGACCAAGACTGGAGGAGCACCTGGAGGCCAGGTGGGGTGGGCATCCTCCTGGACGGAGGCTGGAGGGGCACTTGGAGGCCGGGGGCAGGGCTTCCTCCTGGACAGAGGCTGGAGGAGCACCTGGAGGCCGCGGGGCGGGGATGTCCTCCTGGACCGAGGCTGGAGGGGTATCTGGAGGGTGTGGGGTGTCCTCCTGGACAAGGCTGGAGGAGCACCTGGAGGGCATGGGAGGTCCTCCTGGACAAAGGCTGGAGGAGTATCTGAAGGCCGTGGGGGCTGCGGAGGCTCCTCCTGGAGGAAGGCTGGAGGAACACCTGGAGGCCGCGGGGGCAGGGCGTGTGTGTGTGTGTGTGTGTGTGTGTGTGTGTGTGTCCTTCTGGGCGAAGGCTGGAGTAGTGTCTGGAAGCTGCGGATGCAGGGATGTCCTCCTGAAGGAAATCTGGAGGGGTATCTGGAGGGCGT
The DNA here is from genome assembly GCF_018345385.1 of Vulpes lagopus. Classification (NCBI taxonomy): domain Eukaryota; kingdom Metazoa; phylum Chordata; class Mammalia; order Carnivora; family Canidae; genus Vulpes; species Vulpes lagopus. The sequence continues at coordinate 61,122,132 of NC_054830.1, forward strand.
GGGGGTGTCCCCCTGGACCAAGACTGGAGGAGCACCTGGAGGCCAGGTGGGGCGGGCATCCTCCTGGACGGAGACTGGAGGGGCACCTGGAGGCCGCAGGGTGGGGATGTCCTCCTGGACCAAGACTGGAGGAGCATCTGGAGGCCACGGGGCGGGCGTCCTCCTGGACAGAGGCTGGCAGGCGCCACCTTCCTGCTCCGGCGCCAGGCTCCAGCTGGTGAGCGCTGCCGTTTTGTTCTGCAAACTCCATGCTCCCCCATTTCTTTCTTTCCCTGCCCCCCGCCTTTCCCGTGGATGCCACCAACGCGCTGTCCCTGGCGTTAGGAGCGCAGGTGCCCGCGGGGGGTGGGGCTCCAATGGAGAGGGGGCCCCGCACGAGGCCTCGAGGGCCGGGTCTTCGTGAGCATCCCGGGACCTGTGGTGGCTGCAGCCGGTGGAGGCAGGCCTCCAGCTAATCTTCGGGGGGGGGGGGGTGACCGTAACCCCCCTGCAGGGCTCGAGGGCGCGGGTCTGCGTGCCATCCGGGTCCCCCGGGCGCCGACAGGCCGGTGGTTGCCTCCCAAGCAGCCTCCCGGTGGGCCAGGCGCACACAGCAGGGTGAGGCTGGCAGGTTTGCTGCTCCTGCAGGTTCCCCTAAGGGGCGGGTCAGGTGGGCTCCCTCTAGAGGTCTCTACCCTCCGTGGGCCTCCCTGTCACTTGACTGTGTCTCCCACCACGCAGGAGCTTATATTGTACATCCCCTAGTTTTGCAAGTGCTGCCAGGGAACACCTCCAGCGATCACCTGGCACCGGTAGCGGGTGTGGGGGGGGGCTAGGCTTGTGGTCCCATGGGACTGGGTATATTTGGTACCTAGGAAGCTACTGCCCGAGGTCATCCCCACTTTGGGACAAGGTCAGGTCTTAGCACACCCTCAGCTACTGGGAGGCACTAAAAATCAACTAGACTGCTTGGACACTGGGAAAGGCTGGAGAGCCCCCGAGCTAGAGCAGTGCTGACCGTTCATCTCCCCCGGGAGACTGACTGCTCCTGGAAGACGGGAGGTACTGGCTTGTCTAATGCACACAAACCAACACTCGCTCAAGCAATTTGGAGAAACAGATGAGTAGGTTCCAAAGGAAAGAACAAGATCAAACCTCAGAGGCATTCTCAGGCTACGGGTAGTGGGGGTAGGGGACTCTGCATGGACAGAGGAGTAAGGGTGCCATGATGATGGGGCAGGGGGAGGCTGAAAGGTGACCCTGAGCAGAATGGCAGCAGCTGCGCTGACCGGCCTCCGGGAACACAGGTGGTGGAGTTCACTCAGAAGCCTGTGATTGGTAGGTGAAGTGGACAAGGAAGAGCAAAAAAGAGCTCTCACCTGGATTTAGGCTGTTATTCAAACCTCCTCACTCGAAGGAACTTTCCCATTTTCACGAGTAAGTCCAGCACCAGTACATGTGTGTTAATCCAGCTGATAGACCACGAAACCGTGCGCCTGTGTAGTGTTTTCAAGTTAGCAGGAGCTGAATAACAGATAGTTTTCTCTTGAGCTTCTCTAGCGTGTCCATGGAACTTCCCTAGACATTGGAAGCACAGCATATGTGTTGGGGGGAAGGGGATGGTAAAATGCCAAGAGACTTTTGTCCAGCCCCTGGTGGAACATGTCGCTCTGTGTAGCCTGATTTCTCTTGTCAAATGAATTCATTAAGATGGCAATGCTAATTTTGGAAGCTGTGTTTTCAGACTTCACTATATAACTTGAGATCAAAAAGGATGTTTTAATGTCCGTTTTCACTGGATAGTTCTCTCTCTGGGCTCCCTTCTGGTGTTTGAATGCGCTCCAAGGAGCTGAAGTCACCAGGCAAGCAATGCAAAGACATATATGTACGTTTGCATAGAGCACGAAGGGAAGATCTGGGAATCAAAAGGGATAACACATGAGACAAAATAATTAATGCCTTGTTTATTCACTAATTAGATAAGAATCTATGGAATTTCAAACATTGTAAGAAGTGCAATGGGTATCATCGTACAATTAACAGAGTCTAGAAATAAATTTTAATAATGATGAGTATTATGATAGGAGTTATGAAGTGTTATGGGAGTGGATATCAAATGCATTAAGTTTCTTGTAAAGCTCAAGATTATTTACATCATTAGAAGGAGTAGGTAAGAATTGCATAATCATTTTTAAACCAATGTTTAATATTTACCTATGCTTCAGACATTGAGCTAGGTTTGTGATGGATTTAAGATTAATCAGACACTGATCTTTTTCTCCAGACATTTATAGACCAGTCATGGTAAGATACGGACACATATAACTTGGGAATTAATGAATCTATGCTAAGCACCTTGCCAGAGGAAGTACTATAATATTTGAACGACAAGAAAAATGAGAAGTTGAGAGAACTATCAAGAGAGGCTTCAAAAAAAAAAAAAAAAAAAAAGCTTTAGTATTCAGGAAAACCTTGATAAAAATAGTTTGGGGCACATAATAATGTAGGAAATAAGTTTGCTGAGCTGTATGGAGGGAAGGCTAGCAAATTGGTACCTAAGTCTGTTCATCCAGTCTTTCCAAACACATAATCTCAACTCTGTGCCCACTCTGCTGCCTTAAGTCCGGGTCTCCTTGTCTGGCTCTTGGATGGCTCCTTAGCAACCACTTACCTTGTCCCTCTCGGGCACCGTCCTTCCACCTGGTCTGCTATAACCAAGTACCGTAAGTGGGGTGGTTTATAAGCAACAGAAATTTCTTGCACGTCCAAAGGCTGGAAGTCCATGATCAGGGGGTCAGCATGGTCAGGCTCTGGTGATAGCCCTCTCCCGGGCTGATTCCTGCCTACCTCTCACACCTTCACATGGTAGAAAGCAGGGAGAGGAAGCAAGCTCTTTAGTGATCTCCTAGGCAATAATCCTATTCATGAGAGTTCTACCTTCATGACCATGTTTAATTACCTCCCAAAGGGTCTATTTCCATAAACCATCACATTGAAGAGTGGGGTTTCAACCTAGGCATTTGGGGAGGGGACATGAGCATTCGGTCCATAACAGGCCCATTCGTAAGCTTCGCGTACACCGAGCAGTTATCTGGCTCTGTAGGAAACAGAATTCCATGTTCATTTACCCTTTTAGTCTCTCTTATGCTTCTTTTGACTAAAAGTGTGATCACCTGGTTCCAATAACCTCATCCTATCATTTCACCCTTAAAAGCATGGTGCAATTATTTAAAATGCCTTTGTTTTTTATTCTCTGATTTACAGTTTTACAACTACATGCATTTTGTTTTTCCTTATATACTGACTTGTCTGCCTAGAATTGGCCGTTCACTCTTCGTGGACCAAGAAATTGCTAACTGGCCTTGTGAGACCTTTTCTGTGATATAATCTGTGAGTCTGTTTCCCCTCCATTCCTGTTTCTGTTAGAGGACTCCTGTTGTTTTTGAAATTATCTCTTTATAGCCCTCCAAACTATAAGTTCTTAAAGGAATCATGTCATATTTTATAGAATTTTTAAAGAATCTGTTCATTTTCATTTTTTAAAAATGAAATTTTAAAATTCATTTTAATATTCTCTATATTTTTGCAAAACAACAATTTATACATTTTCAGTGTCCCCAACCGTACCCTGTTGTAATGGATATTCATCAGGATTATTGAGTGACTTCAACATTAGAACTAGCTTCGTCTCCCGGTTCCATTACATATTCTGTTTAATTTTGCACGACTTCCTTGACTTGTTCAAGGTTTAGGTTCATTATTTGTAATAGGATAATAATATTTTTTTTCAAAATATTTATTTATTCATGAGAGACACAGAGAGAGAGACAGACACATGCAGAGGGAGAAGAGGCTCCATGCAGGGAGCCCGATGTGGGACTCAATCCCCAGATCTCCAGGATCACGCCCTGAGCTGAAGGCAGGAGATCCCAGAGCCACCCAGGGATCCCAGAGGATAATAATAATTGTAAGGATTAAGTGAAATAATGATCGCAAAGCACTTGGCTCAATTCCTGGCATATTTTATGCTTTTAATAAATTATCTATATTAAAACTATTGCTATTAATTACTGTTTTAACCCAAGCAAGTTTTATCCTCCATAAACTGCATTTTATCCCATCTTTTTAAAATAAAACATGGGAATAAAAATTTCCATCTTGCTCTCCTTCTAAGACTTCAGTGATTATCCAATTAAATGTTCTGTATTAGAGTACTTTAAAAATATAACAAACTATGTAATTGTAAATGGTAATTATTATACTTCCTAGAACCTTAGGTCACTTGTAAGAGATTAAGATGTAGTTGTAATTCTGTGACTAACAGAAAATGTTTATAAGAATTCAGAATGTTGTTACAGTTGATTCTGTGTCACCCAAGGTTAAGAATTGTAGGTAAGATTAATATAGTCAAAAGTTTCGTCTTAATCATGGCTCACATTATAAATCAGTTATTGCATCTTTCTCCTGTCCAAATAACTGCCTAATGTAGGCAGAATTATTAGCTGCTGTTCTGCCCCAAAGTACACATTTGTACCATCATAATTAGTCTGGCCTGAAGTGATAGGATGATTAAAGGGTGTTTCTGTCAAGATTTTGTCATTCAAGATTTAAAAGCAACTAGTTCTTAATATCTTGCCCAGGTCATTGTAAAATCTTCAATAATACTGGAATAGACAAAGGAGCACTTATTTTTCTTTTACCAATAGCTTTTTTCAGGACTCTCAGACATTTAGCAAAAACACTAATTGTTAAAATATTAAACCATAAATATCTGGGCAAAATCTCTATCACTCATAAGTAACACTTTGTGAAATAATGGATACTTCTTCCACGAAGGCTTTGCTAACCTCTGTGATCTACATCACTTCTCGGTTTCTCTCTTACTTGCATGCCCTCCAACACGATCGGAGCTGCTCCGGGTGTGGGTTCAGCTAGATGACTACTAGCCAAAACACCTTCAAGACTGCAAGCACCAGTCTCTTTATCTGTTTCTTCACCTGAAATGAAGATAATAATCTTTTCCTGTCTACCTCCCCCCAAAAACGTCAGTTTAGTTGAAATGATACATTGGGGCAGCCTTCGGCCCAGGGCCTGATCCTGGAGACCTGGGATCGAGTCCCACATCGGGCTCCCTGCGCGGAGCCTGCTTCTCCCTCTGCCTGTGTCTCTGCCTCTCTATCTCTCTCTGTCTCTCATGAACAAATAAATAAAATCTTTAAAAGAAAAATGAAATGTTACACTGAGTGTGAAAATAAGTCACAAATTGAAAATTTTTCAGATAGTGTTGGTATTCCACACTAAAAAAAACCAAAAACACATTTTATATACTCTAGAAACTATTTCTTCTCACAGCTTTATCATTTTTAGAGATGATAGTTCTGAACTCCATCTCTGTACCTCCTTTCTCTTCATGATCTGGACACCCACTATCATGTTGTATAATCTAAAATTTATCGGACACCTCCAGGTGTTCACTCACAATTCTCTCCACGCCGTTCTTTTGTCTTTCGGTCCCTCAATGTGCGGTACTCCCAACCACCTGCCTGCCGCAGCCTGAGCCAGGTGTTCTTGATTTCTCCTTCATCCTTCCTCCACAGTTCCAGCTATCCACTAACTCTGCTCAAGCACCCCTCAAATCTGACGACTCCCCCAGCCCTGGATCACTATAGTAATACTTAGAGAACTATAGTAGAATTTTAAAAGAAACAAAGAATCTTTAAGATTTAATTTAAGACTCACTGTAACAGCCCCCTCACTGGCTGCTGCTTCCCCACACAGCCACAGACCTTTATAAATCAAGGAGTCTCTCCCTTCGAATGCCTATAAATAACAACCAATGCTCCCAAGACAATCTCCAAACCCAAGCATGGCTTACAAACCCTTTATAAAGCAGTTCTCCTCAAATTTAATGTGCATATACATCACCTGGGCATCTTGTTAAACTACGCTTTTGATGCAGTGTGTCTAGGGTGCAGGTCCAGACTAAGGTGAGTTGAGATCCCACTGGTGAACAATCTGAGGCACTCGTTGTCAGGGCAGTGCTGGTACAAATCCTATACTTTGCATGGACCTGAGAGTGAAGACCTTAAATTATGTGCCTTAGATGCTGCACTTCCCAAGCTCCCAGGTGATGCTGGTGCTGCTTGTTCGAGGACCACATGGTGCAAAGCCAGTCCTGAGTGATCACTACTTATCTAGCTTTCTTCATCTCTTAGGATTCCTCACTTCAAACCCTACCCTCTGGCCATGCTAAATAATTTATTATTTCTTTCATTTCTGGTTTCATGTTATTGCTTCTGGAAATGATTTGTGCCCTAACCCTTCTTTGTCTCTTTGACTTCTCCTGTTTCTTAGACACCTCTTTCTCCAGTATGTCTTCTCTGACTTTGAAACAACATATGAGACATGTGTGCTTTTTCCTTCCACAACCCCATTTACATCATCATTTTTAGCATTTATCCGTCCAGAGTTTAATATTCAGTTTAGTTGTCTATCTCTACAAATAAGATTTGTGGATTAAGAACATGGGTGTGTTTATTATTTCAGGCCAAGCAAAAAAACATGTTTCCCAGCACAGAATAGATAATGTATATTTGGTAAATAGATGAAAGAATAATTGAACATTAAATTTTGTATTTGTGCTATCTTCTTAAGTTGACTTTAAAATCCTTTAGCGATGTCTTGTGCGGTTCTTTACCTTGCAGTGCACTGTATGTACTCAGTAAATATCATTTTGTATCAATAAAAACAGACAACAGTTTGCCTTTACTAAGTCATTCGATGAATAATTCTTAATTATGCACCTTCCAGCTGCGATGAATTCAATGGTGAACCACAGTGAAGTCCCTGTTTTCACAGCATTTATGGTTTAGGTTGTTTGTGTTTTGCATTGAACATATTTTAAAAAAGTTTGAAGATGTGACACAGTTAAAAGCAAGGCCTGTAAGACCGGAACACAGGGCATTTAATAATGGAAGTTACTGGAAAACTAGAAGCAATGGAAGAAGGCAAAGGGGAGGGACACCATAGACATGAAGGGGAACTGGAAGCAAAGAGCAATGTGTAGTGGAAAATACACTGAATTTGGGTTTGAAACTGGCTCTTGTTGGTTGTGTGACCAGAGATAAATCACTCTATCTCCTTCAGTCTCTTAGCCTCAGTCTGTAAAGTGATTATAGCATTATCTCTAAGCCATTGTGTGGATAAATGACTAACTCACTCAGGCTGCGGACTTTAATGCTGGTTGGATCTGAGCATGCTGAAGGCAGTTTGGCTTGGCCCTTTCTACTCTAAGACATGACATGCTCCCCTCCCTATGACTAAGGTGTTTTGTCACATTAATATGGATGAGTGCCTTTGGATGCAGTGCTCCGGAGGTAACTCAAGAAAGAGGGGACCCATGCAAGAGGTTGAGAGGACCAGGCACAAGCAGTATTGGGTCACAGAAGGGAGGACACCCTCTCACAGTCTAATGCATATGGACAGGGGTGTGATGTAAGGCAATTGGGATCTGTCTTCAGTGTTAATTAACCTTTCTCACCTTTACATTGCAACAGACAGTAGTAGTTCTCTTACTCCCAAGGAGGGGATGTAATTAGAACAGATGGAGAAAATACAAATGGGAAGAAATAGAGCACTTATTCAACTCCAGGGGGCTCATGCCCTGGGATTGTGCTTAGTGAAGGCAGGAATGATTTTTACCTTATAATCCAGGTGTTTTTCTCAAGCCCCTGAGGTAAGCCAGCTGTTAAGGAAAGAAAGAAAAGGAAAATGGAGAGCCTATTTGGAATCAAACCTTCTCTTATTTCTGTATTTCTAAAGCCTTGAAGTTTTTGGAATATAGGAGATGCTCAATAGATGTTTTAAATGGTATATGCATAATATCTCCCTTTAAGACTATGAAGTCTAGAAACCAAAGAGCCCATTGTGGAATGAGCCTTTAGGATCATCTTATCAGTTAGACTCAGAATTTTGAAGAGATTAAAACAAACAAACAAAACTAGCCTAAAGCCACATAGCGGATCAATGACAAAGCTAGAACTGGCACCGAAATTCATACTTATTACATCACAGTGATTCAGTCACCCCCATCAGAACTACATTTTGATAGTACAATTAAGAAAGAAGCAATGGCTGGGACCTCTAGAAACTCTAAGGATAAGAGAAATGTAGACAACCAAAAATCTACAGACTACATACGGGAAAGGCAGCTGCATCAGATTCAGTCTGTATGTAAACCAGCCTGGCAGGTGATGTTGAGCAACCAAGGCACTCTTGGGAATGGCTCATGGAGAGGCTAGGTACATGCAAAGGACTTCTCAATGCAATCGAACACTTAAATATATTATTTTTTCCTGCAAAATTGGAGGTAGAATTCACAATTGTGTATATTTAAGGTGTAGAACTTGATTTCATATGTATGTTTTCCACGAAAGACTCTTCTATTGGAAAGTGCTTCCATTCCATAGGACAAAAGAAGTGGGTACTATGTTCTGTCTTTTCACTCCACTGGCCAAAGGTTATTGGTCACGTCAGCTGTGAGGACTTGATTCAAGTCAAGCCAACAAAGTTCTAGTATAACTCACATCTCTGCTCCCCATTGTTGTTGAGGCTCATCGGCATCCTTCCCTTTCCGGTAGTTGTGTTACTTAAAACTCTCTTGGATTTGTTTCCTCTCTCCTTCACTGAAACCGACTTGATTAAGATAGAAATAAGAATTTTAAAATAATTTTAATAGTTCCATGTATACACAAATGTAATTAAAATCATATATAATCATATATATACTTTATATCTCTGAGAATCTGCGATTGTTATCCTATTTTACAAAGGAAATAGGAGGACGCTTAGATAAATTAAGTGACTTTTTTCAAGGTCAGACACCCAGGGAATGGGAAATCTGTGATGCAAGTCTAAGCCTGTCTCTTTTTCCAGTACAGTCCCCAGTCCTTTTTCAGGGAGATTAAAGTTCATCGGAGGTCCAGAAATAAATATATAGAAAAGACCAAAATAAACCAAAAAGAATAAAACAACCACAAATGGCTATGAATCAAAAAAATTCTTGGATGGAAGTATTCTAGCTAAATCCTTATGGTTCTAAGACCAATTCCAATGTGGGGGAGGGGGTGGATTCCACATAGCACTGAGTAGTCCTCCAGGGACTCGCTGGGTGCCCTGTAATTCAACTCAACTCTGACACCGTCTACCTGGAGATCGATTCCACAGATTGAGCACTCAGTCTACAACCCTGCTCCCCTTCCCCATCTTCAGATGCCAGTCACAAACTGAGGTTGTTACCTGTACTTCTGACCTTCCAGCTATAGACCTATAGACTATCCCCTCCTCAGGTTTGGTTAATTTGCTAGACTGGCTCATAAAACTCAGGGAAACATGTTACTTACTAGATTACTAATTGATTATAAACGGATATAACTCGGGAAGAACCAGACTGAAGGAGACACCCAGGGCAAGGTGTTGGAAAAGGGCATGGAGCTTCTGGGCTTTGTCTTCCAGCACCTTACTCTCCCTGTATCTTCACCAACCTGAAATTTATCTGAATACTGTCCTTTTAGGGTTTTGCAGAGACTTTATTACAGAGGCATGATTGATTAGATCATTGGACATTGGCAATTGATCCAAATTCCAGCTCCTCTCCCCTCCCCAGAAGAAGATGGGACTGAAATTCCAGCCCTTTAATCACAGGGTTGGGTCCCCTGGAAACCAGCCCCCAACCCTAGGGGTTTTCCAAAAGCAACTTCATTACATAACAGAAGACACTCTGATTACTCTCTTCCCTTAGGAAATTCCAAGAGAGTTAGGAGCTCTATGCCAAAAATGGAAATGAAAACCAAATGTGTGTGTATATATATATATATGTGTGTGTGTGTATATATATATATATATATATATATATATATATATATATATGTACAATTTTATATGGATATAAAATTTACTGTGTGGGAGCAGGCCAAGGTAGGGGGGTGTAGATGTGGGCAGAAGGAGAGGGAGAGAACCCCTAGCAGGCTCCACACCCAGCACAAGCCCAACCCCCAAGATCATGACCTAAGCCTAAATCAAGAGTCAGCAGCCCAACCAACTGAGCCACCCAGGTGCCCTCAATATATATTTCTTCTAAATCATAGTAGCACAGTCCTAAAATGTAGATAAAAAGGTATTCCCATTCATGAGATCAACATGAGCAGAATCAAAGTGGGTGAAAAATGTGAAATATGGCAGGAATTTAGTATTCCTGGAGTGGTGCAGTGGAAACAAGATCAGAAAGATAGTTAAGAACCATCCATGTTATTGGAGCTCTCAAAGTTGTCTAAGGAATTTGGAATCTACTCCAGTAGCATGGAGAACGCAGTAGAAGGCTGTGAAAGGGAAGTCAGATTCTTCTCAAAGAGTAGTCTGGACTACAGATAGGAGAAAACGGAGGCATGTCGGTGAGTAACATATTGCAATGATCCTCATTCCTCCAGAACTTTCATTTTCTATATCAGAAAAAAAGGACATGCTTTAAATACCGAACAGGAACTCCGCCTATAGGGCCATTATTTCAAAATCTTAGCTCTTTAATCACATAAGGAGCATGTTTCTTATTCTGAAATCATTTACCTCATTGAATGACAGAGTCTGAGGCTACGCATCCCCCAAACCAGATAATAACTATTCCTCCCAGGTCACCAAGGGTGGTTTCAGAGTACGCGTCAAGACTGCTGTGGGTCTACCATCTTCTCTACCTGGGCTCCGAGTCCTTTTCTTCTAAATAGAAGTTCTTACTGTTCCTTTATAGTCATATTCGTGTGCTGGCTTTTGCCTTTATTTTTTTTTTTTCTTGGATTGCTCTAAAGGGATAGATAAGAAGTTTTCTATTCAAAGTAGTTTTGTAAATGTGGCTGTTGCAAATTGGGATTGTTTCATTATGCCAACATTCTCAAATGTTACTTAGGTAAAAATAATTTCCTATTTCTTTTTTAAAGGAAATTTAGAGAACAGTTGAAAAGATCTAAATTCTAGGTGTTCAAATTAACGGGTAAATTTGAGAGGACATCTGTGAATGGAAAATTCTGATTCCTTTTTTCAAAAATGCTCTCCCCACTTTGAGCTAATATAGTCCTTTTCTTGTGCTTCTATTGTGTCATATAAATTCCTGGCTTTTTGTTACAGTTCTTTTTAACATGCTCATCACCCTGAGTAAATAGTAAACTCATTAAAGGCAGGTGCTTGGGTGGGTGGGGAGGACGACTGGGTGGTTCAGTTGGTTGAGCATTTTCCTTCTGCTCAGGTCATGATCCCAAGGTCCTTGGATCCCCCACATCCAGCTCCCTGCTCACTGGGGAGTCTGCTTCTCACTCTCCCGTGCCCCTCCCCCCCGCTCGTGTGCATGCTCACATGTGCGCTCGTTCGCTCTCTCAAATCTTTTAAAAAATATTTTTTAAGTGGCAGGTGCTCTGTTTTATTGAGCTACATCTCTTTAAGAGGGGCTTCCTAACTCATAATAATTCTTTACTCTCTGGGAACTCCTAGGTGTGAGACCCAACCACAATCTCTCTATTATCTGTTTGCACACCTCTGGCCATAGCTGTTTTATCCTGAAGTGTTGAGCTGACTCCATTGGAACAGTCAGATTCTCTCTCCTGGAAAATTGTAATCTCAAAAGCAGAGAGAGATGAGCCATACTGATGATAGTATCACAGAGAGAAAATTGTATTCCTTTCCCCTAAATCCTCTGAACTTCCTTGTTCCCCACTTCTCTTGAGTCTTAGTCATTCAGCACTTTGGATAGAGGAAGATCCCAATATTCTTTCAAAGTCCCCACTTTTTAAATTTAGCCTGTGTCGGCTTCTGATACTTTAATCACAAGAATCCCATCTGATTTTGTTTATCATTGTCTTTTCTGTAACACAGATCTCAGAAATTTACATATGGTAAGCTTTCAGGATATAAGTTAAATGAATGATCTCAAAAGCACACAGACATGAGCTTTTCATTCAGGGTGTAAGCACTGGAGTGGAAAGTCAATCAGGGACTGAGTGTTAGTTATGACTCTTTTACTAAAGGAAAATCTTTCCTAGGGCTGGTCACCTCCTTAGACCATTCCTGTGTGGACACTTCAAATAAAGAGATTATATCATGATCTTTTTAGGTTTCTCCCGGGGGCGGGGGGGATCCTAGACTCTAATCGCCTATGACTCTCCAAAAGAAGATACAAGGTTTGAAATCTGTTCAAAAACATTCTGGTGACAAAATGCGTTAGGTGATCATTTATCTTAATGTTCACTTCCATATGTGCAGGGCTACATGTACGACATGAGAGATAATTATTTATGGGTTGTTGGGTTTTTTTAATATGGTAAAGGCAGAGCTGGGATTGAATCCAGGTCCTGCAGCTTTTAGCTCAGTGTACTTGCCTTCATCCCATGCTGCTGCTTCCCCTCTGCCACCACGTGTGGAAACATCTGTCCGACAGTCACCCAGACGGTTTTTTCTGATGGCCCTCATTAGTCATTTAACACTGTCAACATTCTTCCCAGAGAAGCAACCCTTACCATGGAGGCTTAAGTCATCATGACTGTTTTAGGTGACTCATGGCATTGAGTCCTTACCGAAATCCTGGTAAGGAGGACATGGTGCATGGAACAAATTGGCTTGAAGGGGTCGGAACTGTCCTTCTGGGTGAGGAGAGGTGCCCTGCTCTTTGACTAGCACACACGTGGCACAGAAAATTACCCTTCTCTGGAACTCAGGATGTGAATGTTTGATTCTGGGTGACAAAAGTGATAGCACTGAGTCAAAATACCAGGTCTCCCCTGGAGCTTCCTCAGATATTACCATTCACTCAGATGACCAGAACTGACTTCATTTTCCTAGATTTTGATTACTTCTTGTATAAACTTGGACTTAGCTCAGGGGTTTCCTAGTTGTGTTCTGAGAAGATATAGGTTCCATAGTAAGGTCTCAGGTGGCATCTTGGAGGATCCAGTCGAGAGGGAACAAGCCCTTTCTGCTGCACAGAAAGGGCTCCAAGGAGCCTCCTCTCTCACTTCAGTCTGAACAGCTCTGCTCTGGGGTCATACATACTGGCTGCTCTAATAGGATTCGTTTAGGGGTAAAAACAAAAGCTCTAAAAAAATTCATTTCTTAAAGTTTTATAAGTGGGATGGCCCCCACCCCTGTCCCCATTTCTTAACCCTAGATAAGGAAGATGGGGAATTGCACACATGCCTGCCGGTGGACCTCTGGCAAGGGTGTGGAACACCATAAATGTTTTCTTTCCAAAAAACAAAGGATTCATGCATCTCCAAACTGACGGAACTTCGCCACTGGGAGGCTGCACTATCAGTTTTCCCAACACAGAATCAACATCTGCAAACCTCTCTCTGAAAAAAACAGCTTCTTGACAAACCAGCTCTAGATTCACTGAAAGGCAGTTTTAATCTCCCTTGATAGTCAGTATGAAACCTTATATTTATACCTGACCTATCTGTCTCCTATAAAGGCTGCATATACTGGATTCCCTGTATATCTGCTTCTTGATTTCAGTTTCTACTCCCATGATCCTAATTGAGAGAGCACCTTATTGGAGGCTGTGGTTATTGCAACAATCCCCCACATACCTGTCGCTGTGCACAACCCTTCTGAATCTCTGTCCTCCTCATAATCACATCCTCCTCGCAGCCAGGTTGATCTTTCCAGAAGGCTGCTCCTGTTATGTAGTCAATAGGGCTTTGTGAATCCAACATCTCTGGATGCGATTTGAAGTCTCTCCATCCTCCATCCCTATCGTGGATATGTGCATATGTTACCCAAAGTCTGTTTTTGATCCAGAGTGTCCATTCTGGAATATCGATCCCTTTGCTGTATGAGAAACACCTGTATTATTTGGATTCGGGTAGAGATGATCTGATTTGGAGTGCTAAGGGTTGGATTTAATGGGACACTTGAATTTTTCAAGTGTGAAAGGGAGAATGTGACCCCACAAAATTGTCCCTGCAGAATGTGAGGAGAACCAAATAATAGGAGTAAATGATTATAGAAGGGATCAATTAGCTTCATATAAAGCTAGAAGCCTTCGAGACACACCCTCTCATATGAGGGCAAGTTTCACATGTTCCCATATTGTAATACTACCGTGTCTGTCTAAATCGCAGGTGGAAGCCTTAACACACCGCATTAATTGAGGCAGGTTCAATATTTATTCCACATTTCTATGATACTGTCAAAATAACCTGTCTCTTTCAGAGCATCCTCCTTTATTCTAAAGTTTTGATTATTGTTTTATTTATATACTTCTATTATCATTCTCTGACTGTAATACCTCTCTTCCATTTCAGACCTGCACTTCTATGTGCCCATCACAAGGCCTATGTCAAATCAAATTCATTGCTTTGCCTTGACAAAACTGGTCTCCTGTGTCATCTTTGTAACAGTTCACATTCCATAAAACCCCTCGACCGGGCGGGCTCCTTTGAATCACCAATGACTCCTGCATCAGTCAGGGTTTAGGCTGGAAAACCTATACCACACCAGGTGCTTTTTAAAGAAATTTAGCATAGGGTATTTATTATACAGGTGCTGGGGATGTGGAGAGAAGAGGGGGGAGAAGAGATGGAGGCAAGAAAGAGCATGAGAGCGCACACATCTGCGGAATTAAAGGTTGGAGGAATCTGCTATTATCCCTTTGGTTAGGAGAACAAAGAGAGAAGGTTGGGCTCATTATAACCCAGACCCTCAGCTAGAGGATGGCCGGAGCCCCAACTCTACGGAGCACTGAGAAGCAGGGGGCTGGCCAGCTGACTGTTACCTCGCGCAGGGGCAGTGTGAGGGCTCCGAGAAGCTGGAGTTCGAAACCCGTTGTGCTGCTGCCGGGGTAAAGCATTAACTTCTGGGTCATTGGTGACAAGAACAGGGGCGAAATAAGCAGCAGCAAGTCCCTTCCTTTTGTCTTGTGCCTTGTCATACTCTTCAGGTGGTGGGACCTTCCAGGATACTGGGTGTCTGAAATAAGTGTCATTTCAGAAATCCAGTCCCAGCATCGAAAGAACAGAATAAAAAAAGGTAGATTTGGCACTTCGGAACTGTGGCTCTCCCATCCACATGCTCAGCAGCTCCTGAAAACTCTTCCTTTGACCCAGAGGTAGAACGTCTCTCCTCCTTATTTCCTAGCCCCTCTCCCCTGGAGCGGGCTCTCAGCATCTCGGCTCCGCACTGTCCAAAGGGAGGCTGCTAACTTCTCCACTGCTTCCCCTTCGCAAATTCATCCCTCGCATCTACAGTCTAGTTGCTTTTCTGACAAACCAGCACGATCATGTTATAACCTGTTTGAAAACCTTTCAGAGTCTCTCCTGGTTCCTTCACTCTATTGACACATTTCACTCTAGAGAATCTGAAATGTACTTTGTTCCAACTTCACTTAGGAAACTCTTGTAAAAAGATCATTCCATCTTCAAAAATATATATATATATATTTTTTTTTTCCTGCAAAACTTGATAACTTCTCGGGGCACCTGGGGGTGCTCAGTCAGCTGATACAACCAAGATATAAACTCTTGGTTGCTGCTCAGGTTGTGATCTTGGGGTTATGGGATGGAGACCCTTGCCGGGCCCTGTGCTCAGAGGGGAGTCTGCTTGAAGTTTCTCTCTCTCTCTCTCTCTCCCTCTCCCTCTGCCCCATCACCCACTGGTGCTCATTTTCACATACACACACACACTCTCTCTCCCTCTCTCTCTTTCTCTCTCAAATCTTAAAAAAACAAAAACAAAAAAAACAAACAAACTTGATAACCTCTTTATTCTGTCTTTCAGCATTCACTAAGTATAATGTGCCAGACATCAAAAATTTATATTTGTGAGACTATTGCTCTTACTGAAATATAAATGTCTGAGTCAGGTTTTATGTTTCTTTCTTTTGTTCCCATAGTGTTCTGCAGAGACTCTGGCATGGGGTAGATGCTACAAGGTATCTGGTGAATGAACAACTGCATGGATGATAAAAATCACATTTCTAATAAAAAATCCAGCTATTTGTCATCCTGTCCTGCGGGGTCTATACATTGTTTGTCCACACAGACGATTCCACGAAATCTGGATCAATGCTCTGTAAAGAAGAGGTCCTGGTACCTAGAGTGCAAATAAGGTGAAGGCCAAGAGCTTGCATTAAGGAAGATGCAACACTGGTTCAGAAGTTGTAGCTTGAGTGACACCAAAGCCAATGAATTTGAGGGGGGAACTGAAGTTAAAGCAACAGGGTGGTCTACCAGAGGAGCTAGCCCTTGTTACCCTTCTTTCCTCTTCTCAGAAACCTGAAATTAGTCCTTCCCTCTCCGTAACCCCAGCCGCCTCTCCATTTCCACCTCCTCATTTTTAAACGCCACTGTTTTGGAGAAACATAGTGCAGTTCCAGCTGCAGGCACTAAATCATCGCCGTACTTTGGACATGTGCTGCGGAAGGGAGCCCCATGATGAATGGGGCTGTCCGTATTTACATTGGGTGCGCAACAGCTGTGGGGATCGTCCTGCGCAATGAGTATTCTGGGCAAACTTGGCATGTCCTCACCCCACCACCCCCACCTCCTCCCGGCCCAGTGACAGTGACTGATTGGCCACTTGTAAGGAGAACTGCCCTTTAGAACAAAGGAATCACAATGCCCCCTCTTGTAGAAGCACGTGCACACACATGCTCACAGGACTCCCACAAAACACCTCACTCTTGGTGCCACATTCTTTTTGGCAATTTCATATTTCCCTGGGATAACCTTGCAAAACAACAAAACTCCTCAAATGTAGGCAGGCGGTGCAGAAAGGGCAATCTCTGTCTCTAAGAGAAAAAAAAAATCTCCTTTCGGGCTTTCAGAGACCTGCTGCATTGGTCATCCCCAAACTTACTGCCCAAGGCAAATTGTGTCAAAGCCAGGTCATGCTAAAGCCCAATGTAACCAAGACTCTTTGCCCGTGGCGATCCACCTTCCTGACAACGTTGACTTGAGCTCTAGTGCCAAAGAGAGGGAAGACAGCAAAGATGTAGCACATCTATCCCGTTCTTTACAGTTTATAACGCGTGGGAGCCCCTTTCACTCTCCAACGATAAGCTTTTCAAGCCTGAAGGACGTAAGAGAGCACGAGCAAGGAAGATACTTGTATGTGTGAGTTTGTGTGTGTGTGAGTTTGTGTGTGTGTGTGAGAGAGAGAGAGCGAGAGCTGTGGTTTACTGAATACCAGGAGAGCTGAGCAAGTTGTGCTAATTCAGTTACTAGGATTTTTTAGGTGCAGAACATCTATCTGGTCTTCAGGCTTTTAATCTCATATACTTTTAGATTCACTGTTTGCCATGTGAACTAACCCTGAGGAAAGATTGTCTTTCAACCATATATCTTTTATGAATTTCCTTAGGGCCTAGGGGTTCTTATAAGCTCTGATAAGTAGACATTGACATAGAGATCATGGTCATCCCATGGGCGAATGGCATATTTTATTTCTACCCCCTATTCGGTCTCCGAGAGGGTAACCAAAGAATCATTAGTTTGACAAGAATGAGTCTAAGTTTTTAGATTACTCATCAAAAACTTCAAAATTTCTTTTTAGAGCACATAATTGAATTGCTATTCTTAGGTTTCTCCTTCATATGTTTCAGCCTGTTTGGGGACACTGCCTGGGATAAGTAGCAAAGAGGCTACAGAATCTATTATAATTATTTCCAAACTCTACGCAGTAAAATCCTAGTGGGTCACTGAGGCCTTGCAGGGTTCCATGGCACCTGTGAGCAAGAAGGGGGAAGACCAAGCATATTGGAGCAGCTCCCCCGTCCCTTTATGTTTCCACTTAAAATTTTATTTGAGCAGAATATTGCAAATCTAACCCCCAAAAAGCTGATGACCGCTTGGTGAATTTAACTTCCAGTTCTCCACTAGAATTCTGTTCTTGAGTCCTCTCTTTCCAGAACTAAAGGGAGGATAGCAATAATCTTTGCATTTGAAAGTTGGCATTAAGGACCTAATGCTAGCCAGGAAAACTTGGAGAAACCATACTTTCTAAATCATAAAAGATTACAGGAAGCTAAGAAGATGTCAGTACTATTAACTTTGTTCTAGAATGACCTCTTTTCCTCCTGTTTACCTTACCACCACCACCACCACCACCAAAAACCAGAACATCAGGACCTGTTTTGAGATTCTGTGACTCAACCACTCCCTCCTGCCCGCTGGGTTCACCCCAGCTCTCCTGAAACTTAGTCAAACACAAAAGAAGGACTGCAGGAGGGATTTGTGAGGACTCAGAGCAGCACATTCCAGTTCTAGCAGGGATTTGTGTGTCATCATAAATACATTTCTTACCCCAGCCAACACTACTTCTCCGTGTGTGACATAAAATTATGGATGTATCTGCATAAAATTGTGAGGACTAGGAAATATAATTAATGCAGAGGATTAATCAGGTAATGATTAATGAAAGAAATTGTCTTTTAGTTTGCTTTTATGTGATTGGGTAGAAATTGTGAGACCAGAAATATGAGTAATAAAAAAAAAAAAACTAAAAATCCCCCCCCCCAAAAAAAGGGGCAGGGATCCCATTATCCAATAGGTTTTGGAAAAAAGAAATTGGGTGTGTTTTTTCATGATGGGAGTTTTATGTTTCAATATTACTGATATCAAAGGGAGGCGTTTGATACAGCATATCCCAAACCTGCTTGACAGTGGAACTTTTTTTTTTTTTTTAAGATTTTATTCATTTATTTACTTATGAGAGAGAGAGAGAGATAGAGAGGCAGAGACACAGGCAGAGGGAGAGGCAGGCTCCATGCAGGGAGCCCGACGTGGGACTCGATCCGGGGACTCCAGGATCAGGCCCTGGGCTGAAGGCGGCGCCAAACTGCTGGGCCACCCAGCCCTGAAGTGGGACTTCTATCTGCTGGGTGTCTGTAGGGTGGTAGAGTCCTATGGAGAACTTTCTGTGATGTGCTATGTAACCATCACCACCTATCAGTTTAGAACATTTTTCTACATTTGGAGGGCAGCGCTATTCAAGCCAGTGCAGTTCCCATTAGCAGCCACTCCCCATTCTCCCTTCACCACCCCATCCCCACCCCCAACCTGCTCCCCAGGCCCTCACCTGCCCCTACCCTACTGTCCAGTAATCTACTTTCTATCTTTATGGATTTTCCAACTCTGAATGTTTCCTATAAATGTAAACCAATTGTATGGTCATTGTGACCAGCTTTTTTCACTTAGTGTTTTCAAGGCTCATGACGTTATAGCATGAGTCAGTACTTTATTCCTTTTTATGGAATAAAAATAACATCCAATTATAAAAAAAAATACAAAAAACAAAACACATACACAACTTTGTGAGGATGGGCATGTCCATATCTACTCTGACCAGTGTGGTAAACCCCTAACCCATAGCCACAGGTGGAGACTGAGCCCTTGAAAAATGTCTCATATGACTAAGAATCTGAGTTTAGATTGTATTCAAATCAATTAATTTCTAATTTAAATAGGCACACGTGGCTAGTTGCTGCCCCACTAGACAGCACAGTCTAGAGACTTGTGTTTCAGGAACATGCTGCAGCTGTACCAACAGCTGGGCAGACCATCAGAAGCTGGCAGGACCTGGGGAAGCAGGTTCAAGCCGGCGGGAGAATGTCTGCTTGCTCTGCCCACCCAAGGAAAAGTCATGAATGTCAGCTCCTACGTGGGTGGGTTTACTGAGAAGCTAATGAAGCTTAAGCTCCAGTCCTTCTTCCTTGCCTGGGTCCATCTAAGGTCCTGGGAGTTTTTCACATGGTCACATATTTTCTTGTAAAATTTTCAGCAGTAAGTAATGGTAAAATTTTTACCATTATTGATTAAAGCAGCTCTTTCGCTGTAATTTCCATCATGTAGTGTTTTCTCGTGTTGGCTGGTGACTGGGTAGACGAAAGCTTCTTTGGAGGCTGGGTCATGGGAAGTTGAGTTGATTATGCACAGTGGGTCTGAGTGAAATATATTTAGATGGTTCAGAGTCACTTTTGTGTACATGGACGTTATTTTTTGCCGTTCCAATGCAGGGATAGCGTTCAGTAACAGTCCTCATTGCTGTAAGGTGCAAAAAGCATGTGAGAAAACCTAAAATGCCTTTATATTGGACAGCTCATATATGAAATAAACTTTCTAAAGGTTTTCATAAATTTGACCAAAATCTTAAAAATTTACCTGACATTACAATAATTAGTGAAGCACAAAGAAACTTTTCTAAAAAAAAAAAAAGAAAGAAAAAAAGAAACTTTTCTAAATTATCTTTAATGGAAAACAGATTTTAAGCAACATTATCAGAGAAAAGATCAAATTGCCTTTTATTCTCTCTATAGAGAATGTTACAAAAGCATTATCATAAAAGACACGATCAAATAAAGCCAAAAGAAAAAAATTTGAGTTAAAATTATTACAGAAATATGAAAGTATGAAAGTTAATCATTTTGTGAAAAAAAAATAATTGTTTTCTGGATTTGGGGACTTTTTTTAAAAAGTTGAATTTATTATGAGTTCTTTCCTTTTCTAACTAAATATTTTTTAGAATTCTTTATTTTGTTAGTAATTTTGTATGCTTGCTTTAAAGTAGCTCCCTCCCCAAATTCTGTAATTTTTAGTATCTATAAAATCTAGATGAGTTTATGGATGCCATTTAAAAAATTTCTTATCCAATGCCAGGCATCATTCAGAACATATCACATATCTTATCCCATTAAATTTTCCCATAAGTCTTACAGAGGAGGTCTTATTTTATCCGTTTTTTCAAGATGAAGGACTGAGTCCGAAATGTTACCTGAATTTACAGAGCTAGTAAGTAGAAGAACTCAAACTGGAAAAGATTTCTCCTTTTCACTGAGACAGAGAAGGTAATGGCCAACTGTTGCTTTTGTTGTAATGATGGGGGGGGGGGTGAGAACACTACAAATTACAAAAATAACATTTTTTAATAGTGCTAAAAAAAAATCTATGGAAGAGGCAAACTGTAGAAGAAATTAAATTTCAGAGAGAGCAAAAAACAAAAACCAAAACTTTTCCTGGCCAAAGAATCACTGCTTCCTGCCCCCCCCGCCCCCAGACTCCCTGGGACATTTCTCAAGTCTAGGCACAGGCTGTAGATGAGGCTTGCAACAGGCAGCTCAGGCTTGCTGAGCAAAAAGGAAAGCGGGTGAAACGTCAGAAGCTCTGCGGGGCGGCGTGAGGGATTTAAATTGGGAAGTGACCCGATGCTAGGCTAATTTTCCTCCCGCATCTGTCAAGCGTTGCAGTGGGTAGGGGAGGCAGGGGAGGCTAGAAACCAGAATGAGGCCCCACACGGTCTTGCAGGGCTTAAATCACAGTCATGTACCCTGCTCTTTGTTGGTCGTCCTAACTATTGTGAGGCCATGAACAGTCCCAGTCTGTTGTGAGACCGTTAACATCTACTTTTCACCTTTTTAGGAGTATTTGGGTGGGTTCTGTTGTTCGCCGTCACAATTAGTGTCACTACGAACTTTCAATTTGCCCGTCTTTGTGTTGGGGATGTAGCCAGGTATGGAATTAATTGCTGGGTTATAGAGAGAGATGTGGAAATTCATTCTACCAAATAGCAGGAGAGACCAGTTTTTAATTGTTTTGAGTTTTGCTACAGATATTCAGTCTCACTGAGGCACAGCTATGTTGCACCTATAAAGGTGACCTCATTGCCATGTATCTATACATTCATTTCTCTTTCTCTTTATGGACCTGAGGGGAGAGAGAGAGAGCGTGGGAATTCATATGGAGAAAAGAATAGAAAATAGAAAAAAAAAAAAGAAGATACAGAAACCAGAGAAAAGAGAAATGCGATTCAAAAAAGAAAACCGTATATGAAGATGCATATTATGTTACCTCTGCAGAAATAGAGAAAAAGTGGAGAGATGGAGAGTTTGGGATGTATCAGTGCATACCCGTGTGTGCATCTTTTTTTTTTTTTTTTTTTGATCTGAGCAGGAAAACATATTTCTGGAAAGATACCTTTGTCTACTTTGTGTATTTTTTTTTCTGAAATTAGTCGGTGCCTTTGATGTATTGAACATGTTCTTTTAAGTGTGTTGACAGTCAAAGAGAATGTGCATCTGAAATAATTCTTTATTTCAAGTATTAGAAGTAAACAAGATGTCAGAGTCTCTGCAAGACAAGCCAAAGAAAGTATATGTATATATATGGGAAAAGAGTTTTTACAGATCCGGGTGGGGGCCAAGTGTGAACACCTGTGTTTGGATGGTAAACCCCCAACTTGGAGTCTCCTTTGCAACATGGTACTTTATGGCTCATGTATCAGGATAATTTACTTTTAATTCTTCTCCAGTTTGGACCCTTACCATCTAGTCATAAACTGCTTTTTGTCCAATCCTAGCATGTCACAGCCTGGAGAAAATTGCAAAAATGGCTTATTTTTAAACCTTTGTTTCACATTTGAGAAACGTTGAGCCCCAACAAAAGGAATAGGACTCGCTGAGAGAGGCCACAGACATGGCCTCTCATTGCCTCTCCTCCCACATGCTCTGCTGTTTGGAGCAGTTTTTCTTCCCGGTAGGATAAATACATAAAGGATTGCTGTTGCTTTATTATTTTTCTATTGTGTTTAACTTTGTTTTCTCTTCTCCCAAGCAGGATGCCCTCTTGAACAATGAAGCGGAGCCACATGTTCTTGTTGCGTTTATTTATTAGGAGGAATTCCCTAAAATTTAGACAAGAAAAGTATTCAAGCAGAATCATAAAATCACACTAAAATTATATTTTAAAAGTAAGACAGTAGTCTTGAGAGATCATGAAGTCCTCATGTTAGAGATGGGAAAACTGCGTCTCAGGAAGTTCAGGTATGTTGGCCAAGTTCACGCAGTTGAGGAGAGGCACAGCCTATGTAAGAAGTCAAGTCATTTCACTCCTAAGAAATCGGGTATCAAATGAAGTCTCTGCCATGAATCCAGGAGTGTTTGGTGCAGCAGAGGAAATAGAGCTCTTGGCCTCTACCCTTAAAGGGCCCAGTAGGGATGGGCCAGGTACCGTAGGCAGGGCATCGTCCGTGGAGTCCTGCTTGACCCTGGGAAGCTATAGACACCACTCAGAGTGAGTGAGGGGAGAAGGGCATCAGCGTATCACGTGTGTGTGTGTGTGTGTGTGTGTGACGGAGAGAGAGAGAGAGATGGGGACATATTTCAGGCAGACCGGTAAGCACCCACTTCATGCCAGACGTGCAGCAAAACAAGGAAGTTACGGTGTCGAGTGAGACAGATACTGTGTATGATCTGGTGGGGAAACAAAACCAGAACCTTTGGAGAGAACAGGCTAGAGAGAGAAAACAAGGAAAGAAAGGACTGAGGCCATCTAAGTAAGTAGAGGGGGTTTAGCCAGGGGGTTTCTTAGAGGTACAGTAAGAATGATGAAGGGCAACGTATGCTTTAGAAGAAGGGAGAGCTCACGCCCTTCAAGAGGCGTTGTAGGCTGACGAGGCGAGAGTGCCCAGGCATAGGGCTTTGTCCCCTGCCCACGGATTCCATGTTACTATGCGGAGCGCACACATGGATAAAGTGGTCTCTTTTTCACTCCCTTCTCTGTGGGTTTCATTTCTAGTCACACTCAGCTGGTTAATTCTCCTCTCTCTAAGATCAGAGATTAGATACTGCCTGGATTTATTGCCGGGAGACATAAAAAGAACTATCCCTATCAGGGATTCAAATGATTAAAGATCCCACCACTGAAATACTTTTAACTTCCCGGATAGTAGAATTTCACTTGCCTTCAGATACCAGGGGCTGGTGCTACCCGAGGGCTCTGAGTCATGGGGAGCGAGGACAGGAGCAGGGGGATGGAGGCAGCAGGGAGAGAGAAAGACTAGGGGTAAGAGACGAGGATGGATTTTAAAATGGAAAGAGAGAGAGGTTGTCGGAGGGAAAGGACAGAGACAAGGATAGTAGAGAAAATAAGGAGGAGACGTGAGCAGCATGGAAGAGGCACTGCTTCTGGGAGCTTTGGACTGAAATGGGAGGATTAAACCAATTAATCATGGGAACAGAAGCAAAGAATAGAAGAGAAAATGGCATTAAGCATCTTTTCTGATTCACTCCTCCTGTCATTTACCCTAGATTTTTCATTTTCACATCTCAGAACTCTCTTCCTTATGTGATGGACTCATGGAACTTGGAGCACGTACAACAGCCCTTAAAAAGAGTGTTTATTCCAGATGTTGCATGCTGCATGCAAGCTGGTGGCGCCGTTCGTATTTCGTTAGACTGAAATCTTCCCTTGGGTTTTGTTTGACCGTTACGTTTGGCATATTCCAGAAACTCAGACTTCTCGTGAAAACATTAGAAGATCTGGTCATGTTCGACTTTCATACTCACACGTACGAGTAGTTGAAGTCAGTTTCCAGCCATTCCCCGTTCTGGTTCCCCACAGTACACACCTGGCCGCTCTCCTGGCTGCTTTGTCCCTGGCGTGCATTTGAGTAGGCTACTTAGGACGTGGTCCAATCCCTCTACCTCCCATCTCCCCACACTAAACGCACAAACCCACATGCACAGGGCACATAGAAAACAGAGCCCACGGCAAGTCAAGAGACTGCCCAAAGCCACACAGTTTCTGGCAGAGACCAACCCAGTCGGTCCACCATCCTTTCCACTACGTCACTGTCAACTTGTCCTTGAGGTCCCCTGTGATGAGGGTTTTCCACACACAAGGGATCGTGTCACAGCTCAGCTTATCAGGCCGTCAACTAGGTCATCCCGACTTTCCATCCATCTTGTATCGTTGGCCTCAGCTTGAGATTTCAAACCCATCTCCGAGTTACGGGGGCCTCACAGTCCACCTAGACCATCCATCACTTTTCACAGATAAAAACACAGAGGTCCCTAGGGTTGATTCAACTTGCTCAGGTCAAACTGATCATGGATGAGAGGACTGACATCAGAGTCTGAGTCTCCTTCCTCTTGACCTCTTGCGGGCTGTTGCTAAACCCCAGGACCCTCTAGGGCCTGAATTTGACTTTTTGTTGTTGTTGTTTTCCTCAATCCCTCGTTGTCCGCTCTGCCTCAGTTACCAGCTGTCTGGGGCCTCCCCTTCTTGTCCCTCCTCTTTCTATTCTTCTAGACTTAATTTTACCATGATTTCCTCCCAAATTTTCTAATTTAATCTGATGTTGACTTTGACACAGTATGATTTTCCTTGATCCTTTGCTGGTGCACTTACCATCTGTCCCAAGAATCTAAATGATTCTTTTTGCGTGGTTTTGTTTTATTCTATCTGCCTCTCGTGATTCCTCTCTCTCTTTCTCATTGTATTTCTTTCCGCATCTCTTCTCCCAATTTCCTGTTTTCATTTCTCTCTGGCTCTTTCTCTCTCTCTCTCTCTTTTTTATTTTATTTTTATTTTTTAGAATTTTTCTCTGCCTCCTTTTCTCTGCCTTTCTCATTACTTCTTCTCTCTTATTATCTCCTTCTAATAGTGACAGGCTACCCTCCACCTACCCTCCACTTCTCTATGAAAATTTCAGGCCCTTTTATTTTCTCCAGGGAAAAGAGGGAGTGGGTTCCAGATATGGGAAGAGCTGAAGGAAAGCACATATTCACAGTCCCGGTCCTCGTTCCCCATGTAGGGTACGCAGGCACATCGGCCTTACAAGACAGTGCATGGTCCTCATAGGTTCTTCTTCTCTCAGGGATGGATGTTGCCTTTTCTTCTCTCTGATTTCTGGTCCTTATTTAGATGCTTTCCCCCTTCAGACTTTGCACTTAGCACCGACCCAATCTTGCATGAGATTCAACTCCTGGAGTGGAGTTTATTGCCTGTCTACTCTCTAGAACCTGGAAGAGATCCATAATAATATAACTTTTGATAGACCAGGAACCCTTTCCATCCTCACAAAGCAAATTGCCTGAGTAAAATAATGGTGAAATATTGGGCTAGAGAGGTAAGAAGGGGTTAGATCATGAACAAAAATAAGTGTGGAATGTTTCATAAACCGAAATGACCAAACTGTTTTTTTCTATTCTGTCTCCTTTTAGATTTTTCACAAAACAATTTTCACTCTCTGAAAAAGAACCAGGAGCACTGAGAGGGTGGGTGGAGGAAAAGGACTTGATGGGAGAGGGGAAAGCATCACAGGAATGAACTGGACTTTTGCTAGTGGGTCTTGAGGAGTTAAATTAGGGAATGAATTGAAACCAACATATTAAGCTGGGGGTTAGATTATGAACACCTTCTCTGTTCATCTTCTCATGTATGGACACTCAACAATGAGTAATAATCACATCTTTTCCAAGTGTAAATTCCAAGGATGCCACTGTTATATCTGAAGAGTAATTCAGAGCTGAAGAAAGATTTCCCCTGTATCCTATTTTATTCTCTTCGTGGCCATGGCCCTAATGATAGAGTTAAAGGGAAAGGGGGAGGCTCCATTCTATCCTCAAAGCTTGAATGTATAGGCCATTCGCTTAAGGTGCCTTTTGCTACTAGGGGGAGTTTGAAAAGATGACTGAGCAGTTTCTGAATTCAGCACTCCTCACCTCCCGGATGAAATCAGATGTAAATGGGCCTGTAGACAGTTTGTAAACTGTTATATGGCCTCAGGCCCCAGCTAGCTGTAGATTAGCCTTCCAAGACACTTCAAAGAACAGTTTGCTGCATAATGATCATATCCACTGTCATTTATAAAAAACGACAATTTTCCAGGCACACACATTATATTTTCATTCTTCATCCAGTGTTTTAATACTCTCATAATAGAGGCTCAGAGAGGTTAATGGATTTGTGGGGATCATACAGCCAATAACTGGGGGCATTTTAGTGTGAACCCAGGTCTACCCATTCAAAATACATTTTTTCCCCATAATACCACACTGCCTGCCTTGGAGGAAATGGGTGGAAGAGGTAAGGTTAAAAAAAAAAAAAAAGAATGATGTTACATCAGATTATTTTATATTGTTTCTCTTTAAACCATTCCTTTTTCTTGTCTCTTCCATAAATCATTTATTAGCGTAGGGTAAGAATCATTCAGTAAATGAATAATATCTTTACTGAGATTACTCATTCTGGAGGCAATGGACTGGTTCTTTCCCATGGCCTCTTCGAGTTGGAAAATTTCAGGTGGATTTTTGGGAGAGATGTGTAGAATGAATGTGTTTTACAGAGGAAAGAAAAAAAATCTACTTATCAAGTCATCCTCATCCTATCAGGACACCTGCCGGATTGCAGTCAAATTGCCAATGAATAATTAAAAGCTGATTTCCATAAAGTGATTTGCCATCTTTATTGGTTTCTGAATCACTCTCAGATGAACTGCTCCTTAGAGGGATATTGGCTGGCTTTAACACGTTTGAAGCCACCCACAATGGCCAAGCAGGAGTCTCCAGTGTCCAGAAAAGGAGATGCAGGTGCAAGACTCAAAGTGTATTGCTGGTGATTTGGGGAGGGGGGGAGAGCAAGCCCTCTGGAGCTTACTGAAGGAGGTTGTACCAAGCTCAAAGATATGAGTCTCATAGAATAAGCTGTAGATCATAAAACACCCTTGTGGTTTTTAAGCCATGGATATCCCATGAAGCTGCAAAGAAAAGAGTGAGTTTCTGGCCCCATTCTTCAGCTATGTCCACTTGGTCAAAGTTGGAAGAGACCTCAAATTCGATTGCTTGGTACCTTTTCAAGTTATTTGGGGCCCCAGAATTTTTATTTATTTAAACAAAAACTTTCATAATCCAGCAATATAAGACTGGTATGATTAGAGCTTCTTTAAGTAGGCTGAGTGGCCGTTCTTTCTTTCTTTCTTTCTTTCTTTCTTTCTTTCTTTCTTTCTTTCTTTCATAGGCCAATTTGTAAATGTTTACCAAAAATTTAAATGTGTGTAATTTTTGACACAATTCTACTTGCAATATTCTCGCCTCCAGCAAAGCATACACCCGCACAAAATATGCACAGGCATACATCGTCTTTGTGGTATTATTTGTGATGCCAAGAAAAGGAAAGGATTTATTGATAGAAGAAAATCCAAATAAATGTTGTAAGGTTTTAGACAAATGACCAAAATGTATAAGCAACTATCAGATCTATCAACTGCTGTTAAAAGTTCTAAGTATAGATAATACCTTAATTATAGAATTACTTCTAAAGCTACCAGACATACGTGTAGATGCGTATATACATATGTGTATACACATACATGCATGCAACATTTTTACCAGTGGAGAGGAAAATAGGCTTAAAGCAGTTTACATGCTAAAAGTGGTCATTCTTTACATTTTCAAGTTGAAATAAATTTTAAATTTTGAACAAATTTAGGGGAACCTGGGTGGCTTAGTCCATTAAGCATCTGACTCTTGGTTTTGGCTCAGGTCATGATCTCAGGATTGTGAGATTGAGCCCCATGTCAGGCTCCTCGCTGAGTGTGGAGCCTGCTTGGGATTCTCTCTGTCTTTCTCTCCCTCTCTGTCTCTCCTCCCACTAAACCATTTTTTTTTTTTTAGATTTTTATTTATTTATTCATGAGAGAGAGAGAGAGAGAGAGAGAGAGGCAGGTGCAGAGACACAGGCAGAGGGAGAAGCAGGCTCCATGCAGGGAGCCCGACGTGGGACTCGATCCTGGGTCTCCAGGATCACGTCCTGGGCTGAAGGTGGTGCCAAACCGCTGAGCCACCCAGGCTGCCCCCACTAAACCTTTTTAACAAGTTTATAATTTTCTGTATATTGCTTTCATAATTTTGCGACTGGATCTTTTTTGTTTGAGATAGATTTGTCAGACGAATTTTTCCTCTTTTTTTCGAAGATTTTTATTTATTTGAGAGCATGAGTGAGGGTGAGCCAGAGGGAGAGCAAGAGGCAGGCTCTGCACTGAGCAGGGAGCTGAAGCGAGGCTCCATCCCAGACCCTGAGACCATGATTTGAGCTGAAGGCAGACACTTAACTGACTGAGCCCCCCAGGTGCCCCTCAATTTTTCTTCTGTAGAATCTGTTATGGTTTCTATTGTTACCTCTGTTCATTTTAATTATGCTTATTTTATAGTCATCCCCAGATTTTTCTATTATCTCAATTTCATGGTTTTCTAATTCTCTTAGTTTTGTTTTCTTACTCTCCCTTCAGAAGGATGGACTAGGGTTTTCTTTGTTATTTGAACTCATCTCAGCAAAATGTTGTTGAAAGCTCATGTACCATGAAAGCTCAGGTGCCTTGGTTGTGAAAGTGTTTTTATAAAGTGGTCTTACATTTGGCTATGGATCAGAGGATTTACTGATCCTCAACCGGTTGTTTTTTAAGTATTAATTTCTGATCTTGAGATTTCAATGTGATACGGACACTGTGAATTCAGACTCTATGTCCACATGTGACCTTGATCTGAAAATTGATTAATTGCAGATTTTCTCTACCCATATAGGACCCTAGTGAATTTCCTCCTGATTCTTAGACTCTGGTTGGTGGATTCCTCTTGATCCCCTTTCAACAGTAAGTAGAAGCTATATGCAGGCTTCATTGTTATGGAATGTCCCAGTTTACTTTCTGCTACTTTTTGGAATTTCACAAAACTGCTACTTCTGCTCCAATTGGAAGTAAACCCTGATTGCCAGTCTTTAGAACCTGCATCTGCATATTTAACACCACCCTAGGGAAATTGGATTTTCTTGTTTACTTCATTGGATTTAAGTTATTTCTTTGTATCTGCCACCTAAGTATTTCTCTGTCTTCTCCCTACCATGTCCACATGTCCCTCATTGAAATTGTGCTTAATGTTTAAAATCATTATTTGTTATGCCTTTTTTTTAGTACTTTCACAATGGAAAGGAAGATCTATACTAGTTCAGTCAATTCTAATGGCAGAATTTTTCTATTATCTCTGCAATTGTGGAATAATTTAAATTTTGGGGGTGAGGGTGTGAATCAATGAATCTTCCCCTCGCTCCCTGAGGTTATTTCCTGGAGTCCTCAGATTCTAAGTAATATAATCATAGCTAATCATATTGATGATTTACCAAGTACCAGTAACTTTTCTAAGTAGTTTGTGTATTAACTCATTTGATCTTTCTAACCCAATGTGATAAGTTCTATTAATATCCTCCCCATTTGCTGATGAGGGAACTGTGGGAGTTTCTTAAACTCCTTCAGGATCATATACTGTATATGAATAGGGCTGGAATTTAAAGGCCAGAAGTCCAAGCTTTTAATTACTATGCGAGGCTGCCCCTTGAGTAAATCGAAAATCATTGCTGCAGTTCACCCCACTTCTCTCCTATATGGATACTGGTAATGAAGTGTAGAAATTCACCAGCAACTATGAAATTCTTGAAATCTGAGCAGTTAATGGGCACAAGAGTAGTTCCATCTAGACCTTCACATTGTGTGCATCCTAGCTAATACTAGACAAAATTCAGTGCTTCTTTTGAATTTGAGTCCCTTTTAGCCCTTTTTTGGGGACTTATATGGGATCTTAGAAACACCTACATCAGGTAGGTAGGTACATAGGTAGGCAGGTGAGAACAGTGTAGAGAAAACTAGGAGGCTGATCTGCCAGTAAAACATTTTATGGGTAACTATACTGCAATTTTTGTTCTCTTCTACTATAATGTGCTAGAGAAAAGAAATGTTAATTGAAGAATCTTTGATTTCTATTGATCAAGTACGGTACCCAGAATATGTTTGCCAAAACCAATTCCCAGTTTCATTATTAACAACTTTTCCTGAAAAATGGGAGACCATTCTGAATGAACTCAATGGAGTGAGAAATGGCCCAGGGTGAAAATATAAATGAGATTTGGATGGGAGGGTAATGTGGCCACAGTATTTCACTAGTAGAAAACCTGTGAGGGTGTGGGGGGAAGAAAATGTCTTTCTAGATCAAAACATTCCTAAAGAAATGAGATAAACTTATAACTAGGTTAGTGGGAAATGTGAGCTTATTGGCACCCTAAAGACTTTGCATAATGAGTTCATTAAAAATGTTTTGTAAGCTTAAGGGCATTTATTGATAATTGATAGAAATAATTAATGGCATTAGAAGCACAACTCTAAGCAACAGTGTCATTCAGGACCATTTAATGATCAGAACAAGGACATCATTTTTAAGATTGATACACAAGCGGAATATTTAGGGCTTCCTCTGGTTCACTGTATACTGTTTACTTTGAGAATGAGCAAGGTGAAGTGGAACAAAAACATACGCCTCCATACTAGACACCCCATACAATGCTTCACTAGCACTGAAAAGCAAGAGCTTAGAGAGGAAGAAAACCTCTTGTGTTGCCAACACAAAAGGCACTGTCAGAATTTTCATGTTCTAGGGGAACTTGGGTAGCTCAGTGGTTGAGCATCTGCCTTTGGCTCGGGTCATGATCCTGAGGTACTGGGATTGAGTCCCGCATCGGGCTCCCTGTGGGGAGTCTGCTTCTCCCGCTTCCTTTCTCTCTCTCTCTCTCTCTCTCTCTCTCTCTCATGAATAAATAAAATAATTTTTAAAAAATAATTTTCATGTTATAGAGTATCACAAATGTAGATGTAGAGTATCTACATCTTTATGTAGAATAGCACTGCCCAATAGAACTTTCTGTACTGATGAAATTTTTCTTTATCTGTGCCAGCCAAAAAGGTGGACACTAGCCACTGGCTACTGAGCACTTGCAATACAGCTAGAGTGATTTGGGAACTAAATTTTTGAAGTTTTATTTTTAAAAAAATATTTAAAGTTTTCATTAAATTTAAATTGCCACATGTGTCCACTGGAAGCTCTATTGGATGTGCAGGTCTGGAAGTAGCCAACTGTCTCCCCAGGGACATGCTATAGTTGAGGACTCTAAAAGGGGAGGAGTATGCTAGTCCTGGGGCTTGGACTTAGAAGTATGGTTAAGGCCCTGCTAATACTATTTATCTCTGCTCACAGGGCCCTCCTTAAGTGATCTCTGTCCTTATCTGTGCATAAAAAGTCACCTTAGTCTTGGTATAAGAGATTTTTGGAGCCAAAGCTCTGTCCATCAATGCCAACAGAATGCATTTCATCATTGCTTACATTATGAAACATGATAAGGAACTGGAACTCCTCCTTTCCAGAAACCCTCCCTCTTCTCAGGAATTTGAAAGAAGAGATTAAAGAACCGTGTGCCCTTGCTTACAGAGCATCACTCTCCACAAACTGTGAAATTCCATCGTCAGAGTCCATCTTTTGGGTACAAGCATTTTATCTGTGAAAACTTTTTTAAAAGGTAAGATCATTACCTAATAGGGTGAACACATAAAGGGGCTTGTTAAAACCTTGGCAGTAATTAATTTATCAGTTTAGCTAAACTTTTGATATGTAGAAGACTAGTAAATTGTTTTTTTACGATTTTATTTATTTATTCATGAGAGACACAGACAGGCAGAGACACAGGTAGAGGGAGAAGCAGGCTCCATGCAGGGAGCCCGACGTGGGACTCGATCCTGGGACCCCAGGATCACGCCCTGGGCCGAAGGCAGGTGCTAACCCGCTGAGCCACCCGGGGATCCCCAAAGACCAGTAAATTGTTATAAGTGCCTCTGTCACTTCCACAGTGGTAGTGGGAAAGAGAGCTTAGAGTTAATTTAGTCTAAAACTTTCCTTTTAAAAGTGGGGAAATTGGGGTTCAGAGAAAATTGGCTTGTCGAAAGTCAGTCAGGTTGGGCTCCCTGCGTGGAGCCTGCTTCTCCCTCTGTCTCTCTGTCTCTCTCTCTCTCTCTCATGAATAAATAAATAAATAAAATCTTTAAAAAAAGAAAAAATAAAAGGTTGGTCTGGTGAAGTGTAGGCTTTCTAAGTTCCGATCTGATCCCTTTCCTAATGCACTCAGTCTCCTCCGGAGTATCTGCACAAGGACAACACATTTTGTGCAGAGTATTAATTGTTACTGAATTTGGAGCTCTGTGCATGGCGAAGGATTCTGAGGCTGCATCTGAATGCAGTGGGAAAGACTCTAACTCCATAATTGGTGGTATCTCCCATGCAGGTAGGAGAAATGGCACATGTACAAGGTATTTGCCATCCCTGTTTCCAGGTGTCTTTGGATGTGCCTTGGGAAACACAAAAATCAGGGCCAGTAAAAGCCATGAAAGATTTACATGAGTAAATGAAGGGAAGATTATAATCCACTTCTGATATATTTTAGGGATACCATTGAGAAGGAAAATAGTACTTCTCTGGAAAAATGAAACCTGGATTCTAGTCTCAGGCCTAACTTGTATGTGCTATTTATGGGAGAGCTATTTTACTTCCCTGAAGTCCAAATTTTTCTTTTGAAAAAAAAAATATATATATATAAAAAAAAAAAAAAAAAACCTACTTTTCCAATTTACTGTGAGGATTGCCTGAGATTGATGGATGTAACCGATTCTTCAGGGCACGGCATAAAATAGGGACTTAATAGAGCAGTTGCTCTGTAACCTTTCTCATGTGTGGGTCTGTATTTATCCACAAGCTTCCTAAATTTGGGATTTGCCACGAAATAATGTCTCAGTCCTCATGCTCAAAGCCTGCTCACCTCCATGCGTTGTTCTGTAGCACGTGGGCTATATATAAACTTGGAGAACCATGAAGGTCTTTAGAAAATCCTGACCTTACAAACAACAAATAGACAAAATACATAAAGGACATTTCCAACTAGTGCAACATAAAACCAAGGATTCTCTGTGCACCTGTGTCTTATCTTTGAAAGGCCTTCATGGCATGCCCAGTGCTGGGAAAAGTGGGCATCTCTTAGTTGCTTTTTCCCCAACTGCCCTCCATGTTCTGTTCCTTGATGTAGTGTTATTGATCTCTTGTCAACACTAGAGCATCGCCTCCATTATTCATCTATTTATTATTTCAAAAAACTTTTTTTTAAGCCCTACTGTCTGTGCTTAGTGATTGGGATATAATGCTTGTGAATATAGACGTGTTCCCCCAACAAGTCCATGAGGAAGAAAGGGAATGAAACAAATGTGGAGAATACTAACAGGTCCTCCTCACCTGCGTTCTTGGTTCCGTGGGGGTACTGCAAAGAACTCTGCCAAATCCCTACAACTTGAGTGAGTGGGAGAGAGAACACCCATCTTCCTTTTATTATGGTATATCATAACCTTCTGCACTGCCATCTTCCTTTTTGGGTGTGTGCAAAACCTTGTGGTTTTCTTGGTAGGCTTTCTTTTTAAACAATCCCCAGACTTCCCTCTCCAAGATTTTCTTATGCTGTAAGGCATCAGCTGTGGTTATGCCATCCACTTGCTAATCAAAGCACAGCCTAATTATAGACATGTGTGTGATTCTCTATCTTGATCAGATAATCGAGGGGGACTCATTACTCGGATATCGAGGGTGAGGGGTGCTCTGTTACGGGAGTGATGCTAACTGTGCTAAGAGTGTGCAGGGTGGGGTGTCTTGGTGGGGGCGGAGGAGGGGAGATATTCTGGGGACTAGCTAGTATTAGAATAGATGAGAAAGAATGGCAGTCCATTGACGAGATGCCCTAAAAGAAGATAAACTGTGTCTAAAATGAAAATTAGTGGCATTGTAGATACTGATTTTCACAGAACGCCCAAGAAACATCTTCCCTTTTGTAAAGGAAGACTCACCTGTGCTGTGTTTGTGGGCCAACACCATTACAGCTTTATTTAGATGTGTGTGAAGGAACCATCTGTTCCAGCTCACAGGAGGGCCAGGTCCGCATCACAGGCCCCTCAAGGTCCAATCACAGCACCTGATGCAAAAGTCCCCTGATGTGATGCTTGACTGAAAGCTAATGACAAGGAACACTTCATTTTTCAAAGCGAGCTTTCTCTCAGGAGCATGTGTGCCCTTTGGTGATTGCTTTTCTCCTCCCTGCAGCCCATAGAAACAGCATGAAAAGCAGAGGACCTGGGAAATGAGGACAGTTCTCCATTTATTCTTTCTTGTATTTATTCCTTCATCCATTCAAAAAATACATGTTGATGCCTGCTATTTGAGATGCTGCAGATATACCCGTGAACAAGGCAGATGAGATTTTCAAGGTGATTACATTTGGAGGGAGTAGGCAATAACCAAATACACAATTTTTTTAAAAAGATATGCAACTAGGTAGTAATGTGTGCTATGGTAAAATACATTGGGCTGATACAATGAAGAGAAACTGGTGGCCACCGCATCGTGCGGCCATAGACAGATTGCATTTAAGCTTAGGTCCTAACGCCAAAGAGTCAGCCTTGCAAAGTTCAGGGAGGTGGGGGCAGAAGGTGCATCCCAGGGAGAGGCAA
This sequence comes from Vulpes lagopus, assembly GCF_018345385.1. Taxonomy (NCBI): domain Eukaryota; kingdom Metazoa; phylum Chordata; class Mammalia; order Carnivora; family Canidae; genus Vulpes; species Vulpes lagopus. Next base: position 61,157,328 of record NC_054830.1, read on the forward strand.
CATCCATGGTCAGCTTTCTAGAGTCAGGACTGTGTTTGAGGTACTAGGCCATTTAGTGTGGCTGGGGAAGAGATTTGCATGATATGAGGTGGAACAACAGGCAAAGGGCAGGTCATATATGACCATGAAGGTCAGGATCATGAGTCTGAATGTCTTTCTATACATGATGAGTTTAAGTCTGGGAATGGCACGATTTAAATGTTGCCCAGTGCTGTTGGGTCCCCATGAAAGATATTTGGACTGTGTGCCCCTTCCTTTCTTCCTCTCTATAAATGAAGACTCCATAGCAGCCTTCAAATTCTCCAAAAGGGACATAAAAACATAAAATCTGAGGCTTTACCACTTATTTCTGCAAAACTTTTCTGATCTCTCCTCCCTTTCTCTCAGACCAGGGTCATTATCCTCCTCAGGAGTATCATTGCTTCTTATATTTTTGGGACACCGTGTTACTGAGTTGCCTGGCTCCTTCTCTCATTAGGGTCTAAATTCCTTGATGCCTCAGGTCAATGTGACCTCTCTGCCTCCACAGCCCTAACTCAAGGTGTGGCTCAGCATAGTCCCTTTGTAAGCTGGCCCTTGACCGTATGTCCTGACTCCCTGCCCATGATTGTCACTTCATGATTTAACCTCTAGACTGGTTGAGGTTCCACTTATTCCTCTGCCCAAACCTTCTTTGTTCCCATCTGCCTTCTGCAGAACTCCAAGGTCTTGAAAGACAAATCTGGCATAGGCAACCTTCTCCTCTGTGTTCCAACAGAATTGTATTATCTCTACTCTACACTTAGAAGTGCAGTGCAGTGATCTGCGCATGTGTTTTGCTAGAATATAAACTTTTTAAGGACAAGTATTTTTTCCTTCACATCCATATGTCTATGACATTAGTCTTGGTATAGACAATCCATGTAGTAAATATTGATGAATAAAATAATAATCAAGGGAAGCATGGCTAAGTAGGAAATAACCTCAGTTTAGTATTTGTGGCCACCACAAAAATGTGCACAGAGCTCTACCTTCAGGGAGAGTGATTGACAGAGGCCCTAGCTGCTGTGCTCTAAAATCCATCCCTGCTTTCTTGCCCTGACCATGCCTCCTAGGATTGCTCCCAGCTAGCAACTGAGCACGGCAGAGCTGCTAAGACAGGACCACTCCTGGGAGACACAGTTCTCCTTTTCTGAACCTCCCTTAAGCTGCACCATAATCCAGGACACTTCCTCTTCTCCCTCCTTCACTCAGGGCTGGGTTTTTATCTCGGTCTGAGGGCTCTCTGAACATATCTGCATTACTACTCCATCTTCTCTCACAGGGGCTTCCCCTAATATAATTCTTGCACATTTAATCCTGTCTTGGCAGACAAAGTAATTACATTTAAATCAGGTATTGAGAAATACTTATTGAGCACCCACTATGTCAGGCATTTTGATAGTGGCCTACCATCCAGTGTGAACAAGATGCAATCATGGGACTCAAGAGCTGATTGGGGATAAAGACTGGTAGTCAAATATAACACAAAGGGGGAATTGCTGGAACTAAGGGAATCAGTGGGATATACGAGCACAGAGAGGCACTAAACCTTGTTCTGCCCTGCCTCTGTTGGCTGTAGTGGGGATGCAGGGACAAATCACAGAAGGCTTTCTAGAGGAAGTATTGTGGTAAAATAGGAAGTGTCAGGGTTTTTGCTAGAGAAACAGAAGAAGTGGTGTCATCCAGAGCGTTCCAGAAAAAAATAGGATGGGAGCCTCCAGCAGGAGATGAAGCTGGACATGTTTTTTGTTTGTTTGTTTGTTGTTTTGTTTTTTGTTTTTATCAGAGGAATAAACAAGAAAGGAAACTGAACATGGTAATATAAAGGGATGGGGTGGAACTTACAAAGGGAGTAGTGGTGAACAAGAAGGGCAAGAGGAAAGGGAGTGGGACTAAAGCTTGGAGGGGTTAGATTTGCAAAAGCCATGTTCCGGAATGCTCCAGATTGACAGAGCATTTGCTGAATGGCTGGTTGGTTTTACCAACTCAAAATCTTCCATGCAAGAAAACAGGAAGCAAGACACTAAGATCAGACCTTCTTGACCACATAGACTTAAAGGCAACGGGAGTGAATCATAGTCATGTGGGGTTCTTGGGCATAGCCCAAAGTGTATACCACCCAAGCATAGCTTTGAATTGGTCTGGGCTGTGGATTTGGGAATTAGACCAGCCAGTCTAATGCTCAAGTCTCAGGTCATCATTGTCAGTTCTGATTTTGAGCAAATAATTGTCTCTGAATCTCAGTTTATTCATCTCTAACTTGGATTTTTTTTAACGTGAAAAGCCAGTGCTTATTAAGCAAGTCAGTGACGATCAGCGCTACACACGTTTATTTTATTTATTTCCAGGAGATATTTTACAGAATAAGATTGCAGTTGCATGGGTAAGGAATATCTCAAGGTCACAAAACTGGTAAATGGTAGACCTAGCATTTTGCCTTGAATTTATTGCATTAAAAAAAAAAGATATGCACATGTTTTAAGTTAAATACTATTCCATTAAAGTTATGTGACATGTTGGTAAAGTGTCCTGGGATTTCAATCCCCACTGTGACACCACCTCCCTAAATCTCCCAGCGGTTACTCATATCTTGATTTAAGAAGCAGGGATTTAAGAGGTCAAGGCCTGAGAGTACATTCAAAAGCCAGACTCCACATTCAGCAGGATAAGCATCAGAGAAGGTGCAGAGAGGAGGCGCACAGAGGGTGCTCGCCGGTCAGTGAGAGGCCATGACAGACAGATATGAGGCTTCAGTTAGATGAAGAGACACATATTAGCAGGACAAGGGAAGGGGATGTAGGGGGGGAAAGATTCATGGTCAGTCACAGCTAAGTATTTTACCTGTCAAAAAATTACTCTGACCTGCACATTTACGCTGTAAAAATACATCTTCAATCAAGGGAAGCAGAGCTCTTTCCAAGGACAAATCAAGGCAGCAGCTTCTGCTTGTCTCACAAAATTAATTTGAAACACACATACACACCGAGGACTGGACAGAGTGAAAGCCCTTTCACAACCTCTTCTCTGTGTTAGGTGGGAGGCAGTGATGGGAGACTCAGATTGATTGGGCGCCGGCTTCTGTAAAATGAGAAAGCATAGGGCAGATGCAGAAGGCGGCAGGAATACTAGAGTGCTAATTTTCCTCCTGTTGCTTTGTCTTTTTAATGTACATTAATAATTATTTTTGCAAGATACGGAAGCATAGATCCACTTGCGTGCCTACCCTTCTTGAGCTTTCATTATAGGCTGACAAAGTGTAAACGTTGTATGTTACCTAGTTTAATCCTCACAATGACCGTATGAGTTTAGATAGCATTATTAGTTCCATTTTACATATAAAACACCTGAAAATCAAACTCTCCAGTCGACCTAGTCCTCCTCTTAAAAGAACATGCCTTAGAACAGCAAGAGAGAAGAAATTGTCCTGGAATTAGGTTCCAAGGACTAAGGTTAGGTCCCTAGTTGGGTCATGTGCTAGCTTTGGGACTTTGTGCAAAACCATGTAACTCTGTAAACGTCTCTCGACTCTGTTTCTCTTCATGCCCATCACTAATATCCTAAAGCCAACCCACTGCTAAACTTTGTTGAGACATTTGCAGTTTCCTTCTATTTTATCTCCACACCAGCACCGTTTACTTTGTCCTCCCTCTGATGCACTCTACAAACTGCACCCGGGGGCTTATAGGTGGGAACATAGGTATTGGGCAAGACTGTAAATGTGTTGCTTGCCCAACTGTATAGATGAGAATTCCATTAACTGAGGGTAGGGGTCATCAGACTTTTGTGGGAGGAGGATAGCCAGATCGTAGTTGCGGTGAGTTTGAGGTATAATCTATATTATCCTAATTTTCTTCTCACTCTACCTACACCCACTTTGTTGGGTGGTTGTGATTTGAGCAACAAAATATACATGGCCTGGTGAAATACGTAAATAAGGTGCTATTACTGGGACTATTTTCTTGCACCACAGTCATTGGGAGGTTTTGTGACAAATACATGCGGAGTGCCCGAAGCTCTTTAGAGGAAAACTGACTTGAAAATATCAATTAAGATACACAGATAAGTGGGCAGACAGGAGCTTGCTGTCTTGCAAGTCTGTTTCTCTTTCTTGGCTTACATAAAAAGGGTGGCTCTTTTTTATTCAATTTATGTCCAAACCCTGTTATTTGATGATGTGTGAGGCGCTAACTCTGAGCAGCACATGGGAAGTAGAGACACTCATTTGTTCTCAATTCTAATCCTACTTCTAGAGCAAGATGCGAGGCCAGATCATACTGAAAGGGGCGACAGTTGGGGTCAGAGCTGCAATCCACAAGGCTGGTCACGGAAATCCGCATCATTACAAGAGAATTTCTAGAGAACAAGAGCTGTTGTTCCAAGTGGACCAGAGAATGCTCTCAGTAGTAACGGTTCCTTCCTTACCCCCAGTGATCTTAGATGACCACCTCGTTCAGTTTAGCATGGGACTTACTCTGTGTCACCGAAGATTAATATTTTTGTTTTTAGGTCTCCGTCTTCTCTGCTAAATTAAAATAATTAATGCCCATTTATCAAGTACCCACTCTACAGCAATCACTGATTTAGGAATATTGCACGTATGTTCTCATTCATTTCTCACAACACCTCGGCTGGAGTTATTCCATTTATGGAGAAAGTGAGCATCTGAGATTTAAAGTCCCTTGTTCACAGCTAGTTAGCTAGGAGGTAGGGTATCTTGATTGAGATTCATATCTTGTTTGTCTGATATACTGGATTTAGGTATCTTTTGCGGGGATAGAGGGAGAGGAGGGGTCTTAATGTGTTTCTTGGGCCCAATCATATAAGTCAACAGGAGTTTATGGCATCTGTGGTCAAATTTCCTTCTCAAAATATCCCTCTCTACTGGATGAAGAACAGGAAACTCGGAAAGGATAAATTCTATGTGAAAACACATAATCATGATAGAGTCGTACTTAAAACTCAATCATTTTGGATGATTCAGATTATTACTCCAGGCCACACCCTCCTTCCCAGCACAGCTAGCTGCAGGCCCAGAGATTTGGGGATGTGCCACGCCGCATATATCCTCTCCTTGGCTTCCAATTCCCATTTCTTCCCTAATCATGGGAGGAATTCCATAGAAAATAGTAATTTCTCCATGATCTGAGATCACAGCATGCAGCTAATTATAGAAATAAATAACTGGTGACTGGAACCATCTGTCCTTCCTTTGGCAAACACCTTTCTTTCCTGTGAAATTAGTGCCACCTGCAACCTGCAGGCCCCTCAGAGACCCAGGGGATGCCCCCTCCACATTCGGAGGTCGACTCCTTTGTTGCTCTCAACCCACAGTCACAACCCTACGGGCTGTCACACATCCCCAGGGAGACACAGTTAATGAAGCCACTTGTGTTCCCAAGCTCTTTCCATGGTTGAGGGAACAGAGAATAGGGGCAGAGCTCGGGCCTCTGGCTTCCTCTCCCACTGTTCATTCCTCATGGCAGGAGGAGTGAGTTATACTCACTCTGTATAGTAGCAACATGGATTTCTAAAATATCTCAGCTCTTCCTTGTTCACTTTGGAAACAGGTAGTTCTAGTTCAATTCCCACTTTTCTACACTGTTTTCTCAGATAAATCATTGTACTTCTTTGAGCTTCAATCTCCTCCTTTGCAATTTGAGGGAATAATAGGACCTACCAGTTAGGGCTGTTGTGAGGATTGTATGAGATATAATGCATGGTATAGTGTAATATGTTAGTATTATATATCAGACTCCATATAGTGAGGCTTTCATTCATCATAAGTGAAAACTCTGGTTATAATAGAACTTGAAGACTGTTAATCTGGGTTCCAAAGACCCTAAGGAAGCCACAGATGCCTGAAAATGTATGAAAGAGGCATGCATATGATGATTCTTTTAGAGGGTATGATATTGTGATTCATAATAAGAAACACATATTTGGTCTTTGTCCCCGTTTCTGGCACAGAACTCCTAAAACCCTTGGGATTTACTAATGGATGAGTGTGACCAAGGTGTTTCTTGCTATGTTAGTGAGATGACTTTTGAGAAGCACCTGAGGATGGGAGTTGGTTGTCAGGGGAACCAACCAGGTGATTAGCCGGTCGGAGCTTTTAGCCTCAATCCCTGACCTCTGGGGAGGGGAGAGGAACTGGAGATTTAGTCACCAAAGGCTGATGATTTGATCAATCCTGACTAGGTAGTGAAGCCTCCATAAAAATCCAAAAGAATGGGGTTCTGAGAGCATGTAGGTTGGTGAACATGCAGAGATTTGGGGAGGGTGGTTCACTCAGGGCATGGAAGCTCCACAATATTTCCCCCTACCCCATGCCTCTCTTCCATCTGGCTGTTTCCAAGTTACATCCTTTTAATAATAATCCAGTAATCTAGTAAGTAAAATGTTTTTTTCTGGGTTCTGTGAGCTGATCTAGTAAATTAAACCCAAAGAGGAGGTCACTGCAACTTGTGAGCCATCGCCAGTCAGGGAGAAGCTTAAGCGACAGCCTGGACTTGCAGTTGACATCTGAAGTGGGGTGGGAAGAGTCACAGTCTTAGAGAACTGACCCTTTAAGCTGTGGGTCCAGATGCTGTCCCCAGGTAGATAGTGCTAGGACACCCAGCTGCTGTCAGAGCATTGGTAGTTGGTGGAGGGACCTTCCCAATGGTGGAATTGGGTGCATAACCCGTAGAGGGGGTGGAAACTATCTGTAACCTTAATCAGAATCTCACTGGTGTTTTAGGACCTCTTCCTACTTTCCCAGTTTAGAGATTGGAAACTTGGAGGATTTTCTCCAGGTTTTTCAATTAGATTTCCTCCTGCTGTGGAAACTGCTCATAACAAAGCTACTCAGTGTCTTAGGGACCAAGAAGCAGGAGTTGTAAGCAGGCTTAATTCCTCTGGTCTCTATCTCACCAAAATAATGAAAAGTAGGTATCTCTATCACTACCTTTATAAGTATTTCATTCTATGTTGGTGATTCATTAATTTTATCACAATGCCCTGTATGACTTGTCCAGTGTTGGGAACAGTATTGTTTGGGAGCCCCCTGGCATCCATTATTACATGGACACGATTTCAGTTATGGTTTCCTTGGCAGAGAATAGGAACGGATCTAATAATGCTGCCAACCTTGGTAGCATCTAGCAGCTTACAAAACGATTTCACATTTATTCCTGGATCTCACCATAGATCTATTATGTATTCAAGGCAAAAGAATTTGTTCCCATTTTGTAGATAACTGAGGCTCAGTGAAAACAAGTGTTGGTATTAAATTGATTTAAGAAAACTCTCCCACCATCCAATATCCATAAAGCCTAGATTTGTACAAACACCTGATAACAGTTTTTACTTTTCTTTTTGTAGAAAGAAGACTTTGGAAAATGCTTCCAAGTACTCAGCTACCCATCCACATCCAGGATTAATTCAATTATGTGATCAGTCCAGATTTAACATTTAAGTTATCTCTAAGATTGACCCCATCACCTTCTACCAATAGATAATTGTCGCTATACTTTTATCTCAGCAACTAGGTACTGATCTTCTCTGATCATGAAATACTGATATATGTATATGTATAATATATACACACATATATGTATATGTATGTACACATATACACACGTGCATGTACACACACATATTAAAATATACAAACTTATATAGTTTTAAATCTGTAGAAAAAATCTAATAATTTTTTAAATTTTTTTGTTTTTTTGTTTTTATTTTTTTTGTTTTTTTTTTAAATCTAATATTTTTTTAAAACTATAATGTTCTTTATTTGACATCTAGAACTCTAGGAATCTGCAAATGGGCTTCAGGAGGTCAAGAAATTCACATGCCCAAAACTTTTAAGAACAACTTCACAACATTGGGATAGTCACTCATATAAACAAAACTCTTCTGGAAGGCTGGAGGAGAAGTAGAAATTGATAGGGTAAAGAAGGACCTCATGATAAAATATATATATATATATATATATCTTTTTCAGAGGGACTGAGCAAGAGATAATAAAGGAGGAGAAGTGGTGTGTACAAACTCTTATATCACTGTTCGTTTTGTCCAAAACACAACTTCAGATCTGTGGTTACCAGTTCCCCTGGGAATAGATACAACCTAGCCTTTTCTTATATAGCATGGCCTCATTAGCCGAAATGTCATTTTCGTATTACCAGGATTCAGACCACTACTGAGGGGAGTAGAGGTCTCCCTTCATCTCCCCAGTGTTTCATTAGTCCATCCATTCATCCAGTCATCTAATATTCATTCACTGAGCGTTGACACTATAGCACATTTGGTTAAAATCACTGAAGCAGACCGGAGGGAGAAATAGACAAGGAAATCAATGTCCCCAATACGGCCATAAGCACTAGGACAGAGGCATGGACTGGTTGCTACCAAAAGGTAAAAAGGAAAGGTGGACACATCGATCAAACTGGAGGCTGCAGGGAATGCCTTGCAAGGGTAGTATTGCTTGAGATAATTCTTAAAGGATGTGCTTATGGAGATATTATGGTTGGGAAAGTGGAGAGAAAACAGATTCCAGGTAGAGGGAACAGCCTGCATAAAGACCTAGAGATCTGAGACAGCCTCATTGCTCTTAGTTGCCTCTGATTTAACCACCACCCGCACCTACAGCTCCATGCCTGGCTCCATTCCCCTGATGATGTCAGCTACGAAGCCTTCCGTGGTAACTGCCCCGGATTTCTCACGTTAAGCAGCCTCTTCTTCACTGAGGGCCATTCTTACGAACCACAGGAACTATAGAGCTGATTCTGCACATTTAAAAATATTCATCTGTTTTACATAAAGGACATAAGGTTTAACATAGGATGTCCTCTTGATGCAGGGATCACATGATGTGACATAAAAGGATGGTGACTCTCAATTCTGCAAAAGTACATGTTTTGGGTTGAGGGACACCCACCTTGGACATATTTTAAAGTTACATTTGTAAAATATCAAGATTCCAGAAATATCTGTTTTTAGGTTCTGTCTGTAGCCTCTTGCCTAATCAGAATCACTGACCCATTTTCTGTTTACATGCATGCATTTACTGAATGACCTTTGCCCTCTGTATTGCTTTCTCTATTCTCTCAAACTCTCATCCAACTCCCAAAAAGCTCGGGAGGTACTCCAGTGGAGGAAGTCTTTTTTTTTTTTCTTTTTTTCTTTTTACTTAGTTTTTGATCCTCCCCCTCCCAGGCTCAGCATAGAGGAATGGGACCTCAAATCAATTTTAAAATCATTATGAATTATTTGCATTTGGCTTTTTAGCAGGAGCTCAAAAATATTTCAGAATTTTAGAGCCATAATTAGACCTATCATTTTAGACAAATGCCACATAATTTGTCCACTCCTGAAGCAAATCTGGCTTCTGGGAAGGAGGGCAAATATTTAAGAATGAAATGAGACCGAGGCTCACATGAATTAAAAAACAAGTGGTTTAAATCTTTAAAATGATTTCCCCAGTTCTTGCTCATTAGTCAATATTGCAAAAAGCCCCGTGCCAAAATTTTGAGCAGTCTCTGAATCTCAAAGACCATTCTTTTTCCCCCTCTTCATTATTAATGCTAATTTACATGAGCCTTGAGGTAAGCAATTGCTAATGTTCCTATCGCACCAGTTCCAGCCCTGGGAATTATAGGAGTGAAATGCTGGGCCTGGCACCTAATTCATGGTCATGCCCCCTTTTCACCTGAGCAAAGTAGAGAATGGAATATTCTTTCAGGGGGAAACAATGGGTGCAAGGACGGCAGTCTGGGAGATGACAAATAAAGACGGGAGAGAAGACCCTCTCAGCCAAAGTGGTAATCAGAGAATTTAAAAATTATTTTTTGACAATGCAGACAGCCCTTGCAGAATGCCATTCCCTTTTAGATGAAGTTACTCAGTGAACCAATACAATGGAACAAGAAATAAAATGTCAGACAATGCATGAAACAGAAATGATTTCTCTTTACACATCTTATTTCCAAACCATAGCTGGGGCAGCCTATCAAAACGTGACCCAGAGTTTCCTGTGGCTGGAATGGCACCAGTCCCACACAATGACAAGAACCCAACAGTTGAAATAGATAGCTGACCGAATTCCCCAGTCTTCTCTGCCATGTTCTTTGAAAACCCGCCCCTGCTTCAGTGATAATTATGATAATGATGATGACAGCAACAGCACCAGCCCAACGATAATAAAAGTACTTATTATATGGTATTTATTAGTAGCCTACATTAACTTAACAATGGTATATATCGGGGATCAGCCAACCATGGCAGTGGGCCAGAGCCAGCCCATGACCTGTTTTTGTATGGTCCTTGAGCTAAGAATGAGTGTTACATTTTATAGGGCTATAAAAAAAAAAAATTAAAAAAAAAAAAAAGAAAGCAAGAATGTCACAGACACTCTGTGGTCTATAAAGCCTAAAGTATTTACTGTTTGGCCCTTTACAGAAATGTTTGCCAACCCTTGGTATATATTAATATTCATGTAGCATTTACTGGATACCAGCTTGTTGTATAATAAAGAATTTTGTTGGCCTTTGTTTTTGGTTCTTGGGAGAAAGCCTCTACACCCTTGGAATTTATTCATAGTGGACCTCTCAGACCACAGGTGACTTTATGCCACCGAGATGAAAATATGGGGAGATCCAAGGCAGATTAGGGATGGGGACTGGCCATGCCAGGGACACCAACATGGATGCTTCTAGGTGACAGGTGCACATGGATTTGCAGGAGGGTGTTGTATCCGGAGGACATAGAAGCTTTACATTTGGGATTTCCTCGGATCTCATTCTATGTTCTCTTCATTTGATCGCCCTGACTTACATCCTTTATAACAAAGCTGTAATCATACTATAGTGCCTTCCTGAATTTGTGAGTCACTCTACAGAATTATTGAGCCTGACGGAATGGCAGAAACTCCTGAATTTGTAGCCAGTTGGTCAGAAAGGTGAGTGGCTTGAGAACCCCGGATACTGTGGCTGATGTCTGCAGGAAGGGTGTCTGTGGAAGACCACCCTTAGCCTGTGAGGTCTGCAGTAACTCCAGATAGTTAATGTCAGAATTGCACTGGCACTAGGCATTTTTAAAATCAAATTATAGCAAGTATTCATTCGGAAACAACTCTATGAGGGAGGTGCTCTTTTTCCATATTTACAGATGAGGAAATTGAAGCACAAAGAGATTGAGTAATTTGCCCCAAGCCACGCAGCCTGAAAGTGCTGGAGTCATGATTCAAATTCAGTCTAGCTTTGGAGGCCAGCTGAGATCGTAACTATCATGCTACTAAGTCATGACCCCTCGGGACGCCTGGGGGCTCAGTGGTTGAGCGTCTGCCTTGGGCTCAGGTCATGATCCCGGGGTCCTGGAGTCGAGTCCCATGTCAGGATCCCTGTAGGGAGCCTGTTTCTCCCTCTGCCTGTGTCTCTGCCTCTCTCTCAGTGTCTCTCCTGAATAAATCAATAAAATCTTGAAAAATAATAAAAATAAATCACGATCCTTCTAAACGTCATCCGATGGTAGAAGGATGGTTGCAGAATTCTGTGTGCTCTAACCCTGGGAATTCAATCCCTCCCTCGGTGTTGTGCTCTTTGCCTTGGCCTTGAAGCTCAGTTCTGATCCTAAGCTTCGGACCTTATAATCACAGTGTGTCCCAGTTTTACTGGCTGCATCCTTGATTTGTTCCACGTGTTCTCAATACCAAGACAAGGGTTGTCCAAGAGAAAAATAAAGGACTATGGAGTAGGGCAGACCTCAGTGTGAATCTTCGCTCTGTCACATTCTTGCATCAGACATGCTACTTGATGTTCCCACACCTCGGTTTTCTCATTCATAACATGGAAATGTGGAAGCAAAAGAATAAAAGTGCATTCAGGTGTTTTGATCGGAGCAGAACTGGGGTTAAAACTTTTCTGGCATGTGGAATTGAAGGTCGTACTTCAGTTTCCATCCACACAGCATCGACTTGGATCCAAGGGTTGGCAGGGCAGCTAGGGTTCTCTGTGGGCGTGGGGAAAAGAGCACAGCTGAAAGGGACGAATCGCAGGGAGGGTCTGCGTGTCTGTGTGTGAGCGAGAGCTTTCCTTTCTCTTCATCAAGGAAGAATCCAGGGAGAGGAGCCAGACTGAGCAACAGGGTCTGAAGGTGAGCTGGAGACGGTGGCGGTTGTGACTCTGCTAAACCTGTCCTTACCAAGGCACCTTGTTAACAGGTGTGCCCCGGGGAAGGAAGGGCCGTGCTCATCAACTAGATGTTGCATTAGCCCCAACTCCTCCAGCTGCATGATCTTGCTGTGCGTTCCCCTCTAACTCAAAACAACACAGAGGGAGGGTGGTTGCTCCCTTTTCCCTTCACAGCAAGGATGGGTTTAAAAACAGCAGGGCCCTGTGAAATCAGAATTTGCACTTCAGCAATGTGAGGGCAGTGAGCCCAGAGGATTTCAGGTTTGATTATCACTCAGTATAGCTGGAATACAGTAGGGACCCCTAACTATAATAAGGTGATTAGGGTGGGGGTGGCGTGTGGGAGAGGGAGTGGTGGTTTTACATATATAGCCGCCTACGTGGCTGTGATGTTATATTTTGGTTGCTCTATTTTGCATATGATAAGTACTGAGACTTTATATACTTTTTTGTTCTTCCCTTTACCTTCCTTTTTCCTCTTCCTTTTGCGTTTCCATTCAAGATATTCTCTGGTATAGTCTGGTCATACTCTGCCTTCCAGGGTGCGACCGTTTGCCCTGAGGCCCAGTCCTATTGCCTGGTTCTCACTCCACCTTGCTGCTGCCTGGCTGCTTCCCCAGCTCACTCCTGCTCCTTTGTCCTCTCTCCTTGCTGTGACAACATTCCGAGAAGCTGGAATATACTCAGGATCAAACAACAGAATATAGGGGACCTTCTGGAGGCAGATTTCAGTGGATGTTACTGAGAATCTTGGTTTCAGTCCCTGCTCAAGGCTTCAAGCTAATTGATGGCCGCCATCTAGCTGGATCTATCGCCCAGAACCAACTCCATGCAGACCTACCCGTGCCTGAGTGCCCCACAATAATAAGCTTTAGGCTTCCAGATTCCTTCAGGTCTTGTCCCTGCCCCACCCTCTGCCATTCTCTACCCCAAACACTTTTCTATCCATCACCTTTTATGCCTGCACTGCCTCTAGTAGCCTCCAGCCACATGTGGCTATCAAGCTCTTGAAAAGTGGTTAGTTCAATCTGAGATGTGCTGTGAGTATAAAATATACGTTGGATATTGAATTCTTGGTACAAAGAAAAGAATGTGGAATAACCCGTTAATGTTGTTTGTGCTGATTTCATGTTGAAACAATAAAACGTTAGGTACATTGTATTACATGAACTATATTAAAATTATTTAAATCTATCTCCTTTTTTAGAAGCTCCTAGAACGTTTAAAATTACAAGTGTCATTCACATTTTGGTTCATATTACATTTTTATTGAAGAGCAGTGTTAGGCAGACTCTTTAAAAACATAATCTGACCACTCTGTTCCCCTGATTGAAACCCTTCAAGGTTTTCTTAGTACAGTGGTCAAATTTCCTAGCAGGATTGGAACATTATGTGATCTGGGCCCTGTTTGTTTCTTCATCTCTCCCTGTGCTCCTCCCTCAAGGAGTCACGTGCAGCCATGTGAATGGGCTGTTTCTCCTCACCTCTAGACCTTTGCTCACGCCAATTTTTCCACCCGGAAAGCCCTTTCTTCCCATATTCCATCCCTAGCTCCTCTTCGTATTTCAGGCTAGATGTCATTATCCTTGAGGTGCCCTTCCGCAATCTTCCACAGTGTCCAGTGCCTGAACCTCTTAGGACCCTCATCACATCATGTGACCACCACCCCTCCCCTCCCCACTCCTGCACTCCATTATCATCCCTGAGTATGGGTCCTACCTCATCCACTGATGTGTACCCAATGCCTTTATTAGTGCTTGCCACAAAGTGGTCACAATGCCTTTAAACTGAAGTAAAACATACACCTTTTTGAATAAATAAATGCATCAATCAATATTCATTCTCTTAAATCAATAGAGCATACCTGAGATACTGAATTCATCAACACGCTGGTGAGAGAGCTATGTAGGATTGCTTTGGGGAACTATCCCTAAGGACTCAAATTGCTTGGAAAAGGGGCCTGATTCCATTTTCCCAGTGACTCATATCTAAGTTTACCAAGGTCATGGGTGCTGGAGGCAGCCATCCTCAAGTGCCTGCACAGCTGGCATTGGCCCCAGAATGCCGATTGAGGAGGGTGCTCTTCTCTCTCCTTCAAAGTTGCCATTGTTCGTGCACTGTGGAGTAGTAACAGTACAAGGTCTTTGCTCCAAGACTCAAACCAATTATATTTCCAGCTAATTATTGAGGCACCAGACCCTTCTCTGCACAATGTTTACAGAACAAGGGATCTTTCTGACCTTCAGCTTGTAAGTGTCCATGATAAAACCTGCTCCCCGTGTTTGATGTTGAGGTATTGTCTTCACCTACCTTGCCATAGTTAAAGACATTCAAAAGTAAAACAGAGATCATTGCAAATCAGGATTTAATAATGATCTTTTTTTGGAAACTCCATTTTATGAATTCCAGTTCTTGCAGTTGGGACATAATATCCTGGAAACTCATGTTTCCTCATTCTCTGATCCAGCCAGCCCTTTTATGCATTGTCCCTCCAATTTATTTAGGTTCACCTATATGCTCTGCTTCTACTTGTGTCTTGCCTGACTTACCCTAATATCTCCTTTTTAAGGAGATCTTACCTATCTTTAATATCTTGGTCAAAGTTCTTTTCCTCTATGAAACAAAAATAGATCAACTCAATCCTCAATAATGTCTTCTTATCTCCCGTAATATTTATTATCCTTATTGTTCTCTTTGGCACTTCAATTTGGTCTTAATGCAGTCTTGGGATATTGATTATATCACTGTGTTAGTATTACTTAACCTTTCAAAAGATTATGTCATGTGTCTTCAAATATATCATATGCTCCCTGAGGGCACAGTCTGTCCTGTATGTCTTCATAGTCACCCTGGAGCCTAGCATATGGGTCAATAAATTAGTTTTGACTGACTGGTATGTAATAAAAAGAAAGCAGGATAATATCAAATATAGATTGAGTTAGTAAACTAGATCAATAACATTAAAAACTGATATACTTGAATTTAATGGAAGACCTTGGTTAGTCAGAGGAAAATGGGCTTAGAATCATCCATTTTTCAGCTTCATTCCTCTGAATAACTTGGAGTATAAGTTCTACCTACATGCTGAGGATCTAGTGTTGAACAAAACAGGAACCTTTTGGCCTTTACAGCAGGGCTTAGAATTCTGGTGATAGAAGCAACTAAAAGCAAATATACTGTCTAACATGATACCTATTGTTTAAGTATTATGAAGAAAAAGGAGGCATGCTAGGGAGGTAGATGCTGCAATTATGAATTTTAAATTTTTAGGTCCAGCAGAATTAGGTTCAAAATAGGCTCAATCCTTTACACGGGTCATGCTCTACTGGGTTCCTTACGTAAACTTTATAGCTTTCTCTTTCTGTAAAACGGTTAAACGCGAATAACTACTTGTGCACTGAATGTTGATAAAAAAGTATAAAATTCTTGACATGTTGTAGGCATTCGGTATATCGTACCAAATACAAGACTACATAAAAACCCACAGAGGTGAAAGTACTCACATATCTGCATAGTTGTAGTTGCGTTCCCTCCTGCATCTCTGCATCCTAATCTAGCCTTACTGGAAGACATGCTTCACATACCACCACCTTTGTGAAGTACAACCTGGGCCTCTTCTGCACTCCACAAAGCTCTTTACGTTTGTCTCTTATTTGTGAGCATATTCTCTCCTTACTAAGGCTAAAAAGACTTTGAGGAAAAAAATGCGATTATTGGAATTTTATGATTTTTGACATTTTACTCACCATTGACATGCAATCTAAGACCAAGGGCCATAGAATCTGCTTGCAGATTAGCTCTCGGTGTCACCCATTTTTCAACTGTACTGCTTGAGTATAAGCAGTTACCGTCTCTCCATTGATCTCTGACCCTGCAACGTC
The DNA here is from genome assembly GCF_018345385.1 of Vulpes lagopus. NCBI lineage: Eukaryota > Metazoa > Chordata > Mammalia > Carnivora > Canidae > Vulpes > Vulpes lagopus. Next base: position 61,173,403 of record NC_054830.1, read on the forward strand.
CTTTAACTGATCTCCTTATTTTCGTTCCTAACTGCCTTCACTTATTTCCACCTCACAGGCAAAACTGTCTTCTTTAAAAATGAATCTAATGAAGTTGTATCTTTTTCTTAAACCCTTCTGTAGATTCTCATTAGACTTAGAATAAAATACACACTCCTTATGCAAAGCCGGTGTGACCTGGCTCCAGTCTGCATTTCACACCTTATAGCTCAGCAGGCGCCTCACTCACTGCCCTTCAGCTATTGTGGTCCTCTCTTAGTCCCTTAAAGTTTCCAATTTTTCCTCATTCTACCAGAAGCAATCTTTTTTTTTTACCCCCCATTCCAATTCTTTGCCCAAATAAAGCCATATATCCTCTGAGTCTCACTTCAAAACTTATTCCTTCAGAGAAGCATTCTGAAATTGTCTAAATTTTCCACTTGTTTTCTTATTTCTAAAAACCCAATTACGTTAGTTAGTAGTACTTATCTCAGTTTGTGGATTTACTTTTAATCCGTTTTTAGACTATGAGCTGCCTGAGGGCAGAGCAGCAACTATGACAAAAAATGTCGAATGAATTAATGATTTTAAAAAATGCTTGATACCTTCTTGATAGGTGCTGCTGTTTGCTAGCTGAATTCATGGTTATCTGATTTTTAAAGTATTTTAAAAATATACTCAGCATTATGGAAACAGTGTCCGTTGAGGCCCTGATTTGGCAGAGTGCCTTCCTCTACCCTTCTTACCACCAGCAACCATGTCGCTGGAAACTGATGGTTTTCTTAGCCATTCTTCTCCCCACAAGACATCTTCTTTGGGTGCCCTGTTCCCAATATCCTTTTATCAGCTAATCTAGAAGGAAAAATGTATGACTCCTGTCAGTTTCCGGTTTCTGTGCATGAGACTACGGTCTTGTCTACCTTCTTTATAATTACTATATTTTAATTCATGACAAGGACTTAGTCGTGGTTGGTCGAATCAAATAGGGTACATGAAAAGATTTGTATCTGAAGAGGTTTCCATAACCTGGATTGATAACGCTAACCAATTAGATGGAATTTCACATGAAGAAATGCAAACACCTGCCACTCTTCACTTAAAAAAACTATAGAGGATGGGAAGCACATAAGTTAAACTCAGCATGGGTGAAATAGGCTCGGGGCTTTCAGCCGACTCAATGTGGTTCAGGAATATAATACATGTGGAGATCAGAAAAAAATATATTTGATTTGGAATGAAGTAATAGAAATAGAATACGGAGAACATGTGTGATCAGACAATGTAAACTAAAACACTTCAGGACATGATAATTTAAGGGACATATTTACAGAGTGAGACACAGAAGGTCACTGGGAAGGTGAGGGGAGTGAAAACATGAAACTAGAGTAACGGAGATATAGATCTTAAAAAAGAGAAAATAAAGCATACAGTAGGCTGGATAGAACAATCAAAAGAGCCAAGCTTAAAAATTCTTCAAACACAAATTTCAATTCAAGTCTTCTAGTTTCTGGATATATGACCCTATCTCTCAGTTTTCTCATCTGAGAAAAACTGGTATATCAACTTCATAAATTTTTTGTAGGATAAAATGGAAGCAATTAGTCCAGACCCTAAGATGTAGCAATTGTCCAATATATATAGATGTAATTATTAATATTAATGCGAATAACCTTATAACGGAGTGGCTGAGAAGGAGTGATCTCCCTGTCAGTCCAGGAATTCAGAGATTGGATGGATATAGGGGGATGTGGAAGGAATCCAGTGTCAGATAGAAAACTATAGTGACTTTCCACTCTGATTTGCTATTATTTTTCAGTAACTGGGGGGAGGGGCAGGGAGTGGCTGAAAGAGAGAGATCCAGTCTTTAATGAGCTACTTTCCATCTTCCAACATGTTTTCAGTCAGCTCAGCATCAAAACACCTCTCCAGGCACCTCAAAGGCCACTCCCTTACCGTGTGTCCCCACCGCTGCCTTGCCCCAGACAAGTTCCCATCCCATGCCAGGCTGGCAGGAGACCCACCCTGGAGGAGAGAAGGGCACAGGTGTGCAGGCCTAGGTCTGGTCTGCCTCTCTCCGTCTCTCTTCTTCAGCCCCTCCCTCCTGCCTTGGTTTCAGTCAGCACATCACCCCGGGGACTGATAAGGCTCCGTAACCCGTGGCAACCAGCTGCCTTTGGCTAGAAAATGGCTTTTCCATAATTTCATAATGTACTTCAGTGGAGGGGGCGGGGGAAGAAAATTGGAAAATAAATAAATAAGTCTGGCTGGGAAGCTGTTGTACTCAGGGCAAGGAACGACGGGTTGTAATATTCTCCAAGCTGATTACACTGCCCTTTCATAGGGAAATCAAGCTCTCTTTCAATAAATTTAGAAAGGCCCTCCTTAGTATGCCCTTTGAAAGAGCTGGAGGACTACCCACTTTCTAATTATTTTTAACATGAGTGTGGTGGCCCAATTTGGAGAGAGAGACTGACACCAACCTAAGTTGTTACCAATTTTTGAGATAGGTCCTTAGAATACACCTGGAAACTTATTTCTCCAAACGATGTACCTTCCTCAAGCCACCATAATTAGTACCCACCACCCATATACTAAGAATCACAGAATTGAGGGGCACCTGGGTGGCTCAGTGGTGAAGCATCTGCCTTTGGTTCAGGTCATTATTCCAGGGTCCTGGGATTAAGTCCTACATCGGGCTCCCTGCATGGAGCCTGCTTCTCCCTCTACCTGTGTCTCTGCCTCTCTCTCTGTGTGTCTCTTGTGCATAAATAAATAAAATCTTAAAAAAAAAAAAAAAGAATCACAGAACTGAGAACTTGAATGAGGCAAGGGCAGTTATCTTGTTCAACCTATAATTGTGTTATATTAGTGGGGTCCCCTGAATGGAAATGGCCATCCAAGATAACAAGGCCAAGAATGGCCACAGAGGGTCTAGAAATTTAAGTTTCCTGATTTATGATATAATATTCTTCTACTTTTTCTTTTGAACAATTTCCTTTGCTGAATACAGCTTCTCTTTTATTTTCAAATTTCTGTAACCATAATGGGTAGTAGTGTAGTGTACATCAAATAATCTAGCTTTAATAACAAGCAGTGAAATAATGGATATCTTAGATTTATTTAATTTTTTCATTGTTCTAAGACTCTTTGCTCATCTCTGATTCCAGTGATTTTATGGATTTCTTAAGATTTTTTTGTTTTGAGTTTTAAGTAACCTCTACACCCAATGTGGGACTTGAATTCATAACTCTGAGATCAAGAGTCGTGTGCTCCACTGACTAAGCCAGCCAGGTCCCCTTGATCACAGTGGCTTTAAGAACTCATTGTCAGGGGGAGACCCGGGTGGTTCAGCGGTTGAGCATCTGCCCTTGGCTCAGGTCGTGGTCCTGGGGTCCTGGGATCGAGTCCCACATCAGGCTCCCCGCAGGGAGCCTGCTTCTCCCTCTGCCTGTGTCTCTGCCTCTCTCTGGGTCTCTCATGAATAAATAAAATAATAATAATAAACAAAGTAGAAACAAACTCATTGTCAAGAGTTTTCAATAGAAATCTCAGTGTTTTACAAATATTTACTTAAAATATTTTATTCATTTAATAAATGCTTATTGAGGGTATACTCTGCGCAGAGTCCTGTACAAGGCCTCTAAGAAACACCAACTAGCCTATTGAAAACTGTAACAACAAAAATAATAAGATGCATCCCAAGTGTTATAAGCCACACTTTAACAAAATGAGAAAACTTTGATTCTTAACCTTAGTTGCTCAGTTAACTTGTTTCAGTGTAAAACTTCTTGCCTTAATCTTGCTCACTTGAAAGATATGCTTGATATGTATTGTCAGGTGCGTTGCTGAAAGACTGTTACCATTTAAAATTACTTTTCTATGCTATCAGAATTCTCTATTCTAAGATTTTAAAAAAGCAAATAGAACTCTGAGACTGACCCAACAATAATGACCTTCTCCAATCTTTCATTCCCATATTCATCAAAGTAACCTCATTTTTATTTAGGAATTAATGTTAATTTTTAATTTGACGTCACCGTTTCTTAGGAAGTCCTCATATCTTCAGTGTACATTTGAAATGTTTATTAAAGATATGATAGGGGATCCCTGGGTGTCTCAGCGGTTTTACACTTGCCTTTGGCCCAGGGCGAAGTCCTGGAGTCCCGGGATCGAGTCCCGCGTCGGGCTCCCTGCATGGAGCCTGCTTGTCCCTCTTCCTGTGTCTCTGCCTGTCTCTCTCTCTCTGTCTGTCTATCATGAATAAATAAATAAATAAATCTTTAAAAAAAAAGACATAGTATAGTGAGAAGGCACCTGATTAAAACAGGGTGTTGGGGAGAGATACGATGTGGCATTGGCCATGAGTTGACAATTACTGAATATGGGTGGTGAGCACCTTGGGGGATATTTGCTCAATAGCTTCTACTTCTGTATGTTTGAACTTTTCCATTATAAAAACATTACATTAAAAACAATCTAATTTTTTTTCTCACCGAGGAGCTTCCAAATAGGGAAACAGCATACATTTGGGCTCATGAAATATATTTGTACTAATGACGTACTGCCCGTTGGTTTGTTTTGTTTCAGCACACACACAGTAAGATTTGTTTGGAGGTCTGCTACCTGTGGATGGTAAAAGTCCCTGTTCTATCTCATTTGTAGCTAATGCTCTCAGAGGTGGGTGTCACCAGCAGGCCAAGCAGAAAAGACAGCAGAAGGGCCTATAGGGCCACATGTCCAGCTAGGGACAAGCTGGGACGTAGACCACATTTCCTAACCTTGAGCTGTCCTTCACCTAGAAGAAAAAGCAAATTGCCCTTTACAAATTCAATAGCTGAAGGAACAAAAAGTTATGGTCCTATGATAGATAGTATATGAGCTCTGTATACAATAGGCCTTTCCTACGTGGAAATGGCATTATCATAGTTTCACCATCCAAAAGTTCATGCTGACTCTGTGCCCCTACACTATATTAAATGCATTTATAGGCAAAAAGCTATTTCCCATGCAAATACAAGTTTATAGGAGAACAATCAACAGGCATTTGATGTAGTTGGTGGCAAACAGGAACTATCTGTTGACATTTTTGTGTTATTTTATGTACTGTGTGTGTGTTTATGCAATTTTTTTTTACATTAACTTCTCCCTTAAATATATCTTCCAGCCATCTTCATGATTGGATTTTCTTTTGTTATAAGAAGTGAACATAAATTACTCCTGTCGGGTGCAGATTAGGTTCCAGGATTTCTTTTCTTCTGTCACCATCAAAACCTGGGTGTCAGAAAGCTTTAATATTTAATGCAGGCCTAATTAGTCTCAGTTGGGCCCAGGGCACTTAGCAAAACCTGACACCAGCCATAGAGTCAAGTTCATTTAGAGAGCATAATTACCAGTTATTTCTATACTGCAATAAATGCCCCTATTAGAGTAGCCTTCCTCTCACCCTCTGATTTTACAAGTAAATTGAAAAATAGAGGAAAAGAAAAGGCTTTGATTCCCAGTGACAGTGGACAAAGATTATGTAATTTGATTCTGGGTCTGACATTTCTGAGATAACTTAAAGAACTTGCAAGTATATAAAAATAGAATCCGAGATGGCTGGATAAACCTGCCGAAGATGAATCCGTAACAGGTTGTTAAAGAAAGTTAGAAATTCATGAGGATAAATTGCTGTCCATGACCAACATTCTGAAAATAGTTTTTACATATGTCTGACCAGTCATTCAGAAAATGTGTATTGAAGCCTTATTATGGCCAGACATCATCCTGAGTCCTAGGGTTACGATGGTAAAAAATGAAAAGGTTTCTGCTCTTAAGATGTACGTTCTAGCAAGGAGCTATAGAATTTTTTTTTTTTTTGGAGCTATAGAATTTAAATCACATACTTAATTTGTATTTACACTTTTACTGACTGCTCCGCTACAGAGTCATAAGATGCTATGATGATAGCAGGGTGACCTGACCTCAACTGAGATATCAAGAAAAGCATCCTTGAGGTATGGACATTTTCACTAAGATATGAAGAAAAAGGGAGAGGAGTGATGGGGAAACAGTAACAGAGAGAAGTACACGAAGTCTCTGGACAAGGAGGAAGCAGAGTGGCTTCATGGAATGAGAGAAGGCCTGTGTGATGACTCCCCAAGAGCTGTGGGACACGAGAGGGTGAAGTCATTGGAAGTCAAATCATGCAAACCCTGATGGGCCACGTTGTGGGACTTCACAGTTGTGTCATTAGCTGTACAGTGTCTGTCTTACTCTCTTCCCAAACCTGAGCACCTAACCTGCATGCATCGAATGAACCCATTGAATAAACGAGCAATGACAGTCACAGAGTCCCACACCCAGATTCTATCACAGCTTGCTTTTTATTTTTTGCACCAATTTACAATTCAAAAACCCCCTTTTCCTGTATGATGTAGTCCTCAGTGCCATCACCTAAGGCAGGCTTGTATAATCATTGCCTTTAAATCCTAGGGAAGTTGGCTTCGATGGAACTCCTATGACCGCAGAGCTGAGACAGAAGGAGAGGTTCACATTCACCCAGAAAGGAGTTTGTTATCTGAATTCTGCAGTGTTTCTAGACAAACACATCCAACCTTATCTCCTACAGCAATCCTCTCCCTGCCTTCATCCCCCGTTTCCCCTTGTCACTCCATGGTACCCACAAGTCTCTGTTCAAGACTAGACTTCCTTTGTGAGCTTCCCAGCTGTTTTAGCAGGTCAAGTCAGCATTACACGTTTTATCGCTTGACTCTTCATGCCCTTCCTGTTCTTTCATTTCATCTGATAGTGAGCCTTTCTGCTCGAAATAGAGCATATGTCCCATGAGGGCAAAAAACCTTGTGTTTGTTTCTGTTCTTGTTTTTCCTCCTCCTGCAGCCAGTACACAAAGCACAGGAGACGCTAAATAAACACTTGCTGATGGATTGATCCCTGGGAGAAGCAGCAATTCCCTCACCTGAGTAGGAAGGACTCCTATCTCCCTTTTGTTTACTGAGAAGATCTGGAAATTCTGAGAGGCTGACTATGGCTGAGTTGATCTGATGAATGGTGATGTGAGGGCAGAAGGATGGGAGGAGGGAGGGGTTACATCAGTGATTTATCTGAAAACCCTTGCCAGCCAGAATTTGAAGCAGCCCCAGGTGACCCTCTTGATGGCTATCGATGACCTTTCAGTAGCCAAATTCAATGACGTTTGCTTAGTCCTCACCCGACTTAAACCTGGGAAGCATTTTTCACTGTGGATCTTTCCTCCCTGCATATTTTTGGAATTCCGTCCGCTCCCATATTAAAAGGATGTTGATTACGATCCTGTGCTTATCTCCTGGTTAACTCTTTCATCTTTCTAGATGTTTCTTCCCCTCCTTTATTAATACATTTAAACAAAACATTTATAGTTTATGAAGTCAATAATTCAAGTTTAAAACAAAATATAAAGTAGTCCCCTACCTCATTTCTCCCCTTGAGTGAACTTCTTTCAACATTTTTTTTTTGTTTCTTCAAGTATTTATCTCATCTCTAAAACATAAGGTTGGCATTTTGTTTATAAAAACGCATAGCTGTCTTGAAATTATACTCTGAAAGAAAAGAATTTGGCTCTCTTACCTGAGCCGTCAATTAAAATTCTTTTCTCCATCCTCTCAATATATAGTTATATCAATTTTTTTTATAGTTATATCAATTTTATGCTAAATCTATACTCACAGCTTATATTATTATGACAATATAAATATAATTCACAGCTGAAGCGTACAGCATATCGCTATCGTGTGTGTGTGTGTATGTATATGCATATACACATATACATTCTCCTAAAATTAACAAGTGACTCATATTTTTCTGTTGGCTCCCTTTTCCATGTTCTTATCACTAATTCCATCTCAAATGTCTTAATGTACTAAAATGCATCAGGAAATACTAATCCATTGTTTCCTTTGCTTCCCTTGGTCTTGGAGCAATCTACCGGGAGCCCTCCAGCTCTTTTAATCAACACTGTTGGTCCATAGGCTGCTCATAGCTTTTGACCCAGGATGCTCCTCAGCCCTCGTACTGGGACCCACTTTCACTTTTTGCGTGGGGGGAAGCCTATTTCCTGATTCTTGGATCTTCTTTCATGGATTACTCTCTCATTTAGGTGGCATGCAACCTCCATCCTCCTGCGAAAGTGTACACAAGGGTTAAGTATGTGAGTCACTTCCTTGATGTCTGAAATATTATTAATACTGAATCATGGTGTGTGTATAGAGTTCTATGTTTGAAATCAGTTTCTCTCAGAATTTCTAAAGTATTTCTCTACCATCTGACAGGTTCCAATATTGTCTTTAGAAAGCCTAATGCCATTCTGATTCCCAGTCCTTTGTATATGAGCTGTTTTCTATCTCTTTGAAGCTTTAAGAATATTTGATTTATTTGTCATGTTCCGAAATTTTATAATGATATGCTTTGATATGCTGGGTACTCCACAGGCCTTTGTTGAATTATTTCTTTGGTAAATACCTTTCTTCCATTTTGTCTGTTATTTGTAACTTACTTTAGTCAGATAGTAGACTTGCTGTAGTAATATTCTACGTTAGCTTTTATTTTCTATTTATTTTTCTAGTTACGTTTGGGGGGATTTTTGTGACTCTAATGTCTCTTTCTTTTGAATTATAAATGCGTTTGATTTTTTGCTAACATTTTTTTCAAATTTCAAGATTTTTTCCCCCATAACATTTTTACAACCTTGCTTTTTGTTTCAATGATCAAATGTCTTTTATTTTCTCAAAGGAGCAATTATATTTTTCTAGGCATTTCTTTCTGTTCTCTACATTATTTCTGTTTCCTTGGAGTTCCTCTTCTAAATTTGTTTTGATTTTTTTTCACATAAGCTTTAGTTTTATATCTCTATCTTACCTATTTATCTCACTAAGAAGCTTCTTTAAAGCAGCATGTGTGGTACAGCTTATCAATCCATTGGGCTTCACTGAAAGGTGGTTGGGCCAGGTCCTGGCCTTTATGCTGGCAGATGTCTGCTCACATAGATTTTTCCTGTTGGACCAGTCACTTTCCTCGAGATGAATATCTGGGGAACACAAGTTTTGATTCCAGCATTCTGGCAGCTGAGGAAGACAGACTTCTAATCACTACTTCTGTTTCCCATGCATTGCCCTTTGTCTAGCCTCAGCTGTACCTAGTGTGTCTGAGACTAGGGTAATCTCGATTACACTTTTAAGGGACTAATTCTCCTGTCTTATTTTGGAGAGGGCAATCAGGCTTTTGAAGGAGTTCTTCTGAGGCTCTAACTGTTCCTTCAATACTTTCAACCAACTCTTTTAATTACCAGTCCTATTGTTAATCCCTGACTTTACTGCTACGTGGCATCTCCAATTCCTGACTTTCTCCAGGCTTCCATGATGCCAGTCATTCAGACTTCTCTGGCAGGCCAGGTCAGTCACTACTTACCACACATTTTTACCTTTTGTTATCCAATGAATGTAATCTTGTTGACATTCCTCATTATTTACCAACTCTTCTCTCATTCTCTTTTACTCCATAGATTTAGTTCTTTTTTGGTCAATCACATCATCTCAGTTAGAGTGAGGAAAGTTCAATTTACTCCTATGTTTAACTCTAAGGCCATAGTTTTCTCTAGCATATTCTTTTTCTTGTTCATAAGCTTTTAGTCATTTTATGCCCAGAAAAGCCTTGCCTGTACAGTCACAGCCCAAACCAGTTCTATGTGCAAAAGACATTTTCTAGTTAGGACTCACTGTTTTTGCAGTACTCCAGGTACTGCGTCTAAATTAGAATGAATGCATCATCATTTCTGACCACAAAATAAACTCTTGGTTAATGTTCAACAGCATAATCCAAATGAAAATTAGTCATGTTGCCCTTAAATGTTGATCATAGAACTTGCAAAGCCTGCATTCAAATGTAATCCGCACTCTTACTCAACAGGTAATCACCAAGTGTCTCCTTTGTGTCTAGCACTGTGTTAAAACTGGCTGATAGACACATAAGGCATTTACTTTGCTCTTACAGTGCTCAAGTTTTCATGAAGGAAACAAAAAATGTAAGCAAGAAATTGCCATGTAATGTGACAAATGCCATCATAGAAATGAGCACAAGGGGTTGGTTACACAGGCAGAGAAGGCTTCCCAGAGGACAGCACCTGAGAGGGATATTGAAGAATTATTAGTTCTTCGGGTACAGAAGGACGTGAGACCACTCTTGACAGAACAGGTGGTATGTACAAATTCTAGGAAGCATAAAGCAAACGTGGTTCACTAAGAAAAATAATAATTCAGCCCTCATAGAGCCCTGAGTGGCAGAGTTGGCATGATAGGAAAGGAAACCAGAGGTACATCCCAGGCTAGACTATGAAGGGCTTTGAATGCCATTCTAAGGAATTTGGGTGCATCCCGAGAAGATTTAATTTTCCATTCACTTAAGTATACTAATGGATCCTCTAGTCTAACATTGGAAGCTTGAATATTTGTACTGACACAAATATGTATGTGAAATTTGTATGTTCACAGACTCATACATTCACATGTATCCTATGAGATCCACATTCCTGGATTTTTATATTTCCCGTGCTGGACTGGGTTGTGTTCCCACATTCTGAGGCAAATGAAGGAAAGATAGGACTGTTGGGTGTTGTGCTTCTTGGGGCATGTGATACAGGCAAACAGTCAGAGCCAGGATAACCGACAGGGTCGTCTATTCCAAGCACCTCGGTGGAAATCAGAAGGCACATATATCAGGAATCTGAGGCCCCAAAGGAGTCACAGTGATCTCAGTAACAATTGGATTTTCTAATTATAATGTGTAGTAAGCTCCTTGCTCCTGGGACTGCAACCAGAAGCCACACAGTCATTCTCAGGGGATTTTGTAGAAAGAATTTGTACCCTGGGTGAAATAATCTTTCCAGCCATAGGAAAGATCAGAACTCTAAAGTTCTAATATGGACACAATGGGTTTCCCTGATTTCTGGGCTCTAGAAAGAAAAGGCAAATTCAGAATTTGGGGAAATCCATACCAAGAGTCCACGAGGACAGTGATCGGTAATTGGAAGACAATAAAGAGGAGACCATACATGTGGACTGCTTATTATGGTTCGTAAAATATGTTCATACCTCGCTTTTAATTTGATGCTTACAACCTCTTGAGAAAAGCAGAGCAGTTTGCACCATCCCTACCTTTACAGATATAGAAGTATATTCCTTTCGTACTTTTTTGAGCTGAAATTTGCTCAATATCATGAAAGTAGAATGCCACTGAACCCGAGTTAGAATCCTGTCTCCGTTCTAGTGTTCTAGAATCTTTTCATCCTTCTTCTTTTCCCTGATTTTCTCTCTTGCTGGATATGGGTATATGCAGGTGGGTTTGGGCTGTAAGCATTCAGAACAAGTAGTGCTTACCACATGGTTTTGTGGTAGCCATGGTAGCTGACAGATATTCCAGGACTATTTTATAAGAAATACAATGTTCCCAAGACCATATCTGCAGTTTATTTAAGTCCTTAGAGCTTACATGCATTGTTCTGTGTGACAGCAGACCACAAGGGGTTAAAGATGGGGCCACAGGGAGGATAATTGACATGTGGGCCTATTGGTCTTTCCCCAGGCCATCTGGGAGCTTAAATAGCCAGCAGTTAATTAAAAATAAACTGACACTTTACTTTAAGGATAGTTTTAATAACCATTTATAAATGTTACATTAAAAATTCATGCACTGTTATCAACTCCTGCTAAGGATTTACAGCACAATGAAGGTGTTATGAATGTTTTATAGGTACTGGGGAAAAGGCTCTTCCTGTAGAGATATTTTCAGAAGACTATTTGTCTTTTCCAGGCCACATCGTAAGTGCTTAAGACAACAGCAGCTTGTGAAATAAAAACAGCTCCCAAAGTTCAGGTTGCGATCTTGTCCACATACTTCTAGCTGGCTGGAGCTCTTTGGTTGGGCATAGTTTGTCCTTAGCAACGTTTGTTCCAGGTTGTGGATGGTATAGAGAGGGAAGAGACGCTGGCAGTGACAACTCACAGCATGGCATGCGTGAAACCACCGCCCCCAAAAGATCTGGAGAAAATGAGTAGAAACTCAAGGTGTGATATCTGGTGACCCACGGATTCCACCAACCAACAGTATCTACTGCTTTTAGAGATTCTGTTACACCATGAAGCGCTAGATTCTTACCTGCTCTACTTCGGTCACATCCTGTGATTTTGTGTAAAATTCCCAAATGTTGTAGACACCACTTTTTGACCATGAGTTTGGATATACATGGATTCAATTTGCAAGTGGCATTTGAGCATAAGATCATCTAGAACTAGGGAAAAGTGTCGGCTAGCTGCTGCCTTTTTTTTTTTCTTCCAGATAGGGGCCATAACGATATATATATATATATATATATATGTCACAGGGATTAAAGAAGAGAACTCCAAGTTGTCTGCTTCACAGGTAACAAGTAGAGAGTGTATTTCCTTGTGCTTGGGCCAAGAATTAACAAACTTTATCTCTTAGCAGTTTAAAGTGTGTGACTTCGTACAAATGCATGACTGGACTTTAAAGCCCTGGATAGTTGCATCCCAGGGTGGTCCAGCTTGCCAGGAAAAGAAAAAAGAAGCAGAAATCAGTAGTACATTAAAAAAAAAAAAGTTGTTGAGCATGTTTAGCTTCTACTGTCTTAGCAAATTTCAATGGTACTTTGTAGTGTTAGCAACTGTAGTCACCATGTTATACATTAGGACTTCAGACCCTATTCATCTAATCGCTGAAAGCTTGTGCCCTTTATCACCCTTTCTCCCACCTCCCAGGTCTTGGCAGCCACTTTTTGTCCCTGTTTCTACGAGCTGACTTTTCTTTCGATTCCCGGTATAGGCGATACCATGGAGTACGTTTGTTTTTATTTCTCTGTTGTCCTTTTAGTTCTGTATGTACAGGTCAGTGTTCTTTGATCTTCTCCTTGCCTCGTAAGGAACTTCAGAGCTGTGCAGTAAATCTGGCTCTTGATGCCGTTCTGATGGATCAAAATATCAATAGGAACCTACAGCTGCAGAAACACAATACATGCTTTATTAGCAATAACCTAAAGGACTCAATATGAGAAATGTTTTTAGGTGTGTGTCCGTTTATATTTTAGGCCTCATTGCTTTCCCAGAATCTTTTTCACTTTATTTCTTTGGGTCTCATTAGGTCCCTACCCTTACAATCACTCCAGTCTTTGAGTGGAGCTTGTGTGAATAGCTTTTGTATATAGCACGCCCATTTTTCTTTATTAACCATGAAATTTAAAACATCACAATTATCACATGTTATAGGACATAAATACATCCAGAAATCTTGATTTTTCTTTTGTTTTCTTTTTTTTTTTTTTCTGGACTGCTAGAAGAAACATTAACCTTTTAAAATTTCCAAACCATACCCTATAAAGTTGGAATAAACAAAAATCTCTAATTTTTCCCAGTGGGAAGAGCACCTGGGTGGCTCATCCGGTTAGGCATCTGACACTTGATTTCAGCTAAGATCATGATTTCAGGGTTGTGAGATCAAGCCCCATTGAGCTCCATGATAGGGTGTGGAGCCTACTTAAAATTCTCTATCTCTTGGGACACCTGGGTGGCTCAGTGGTTGAGCATCTGCCTTTGGCTCAGGGCATGATCCTGAGGTCCTGGGTCCCAGGATCGAGTCCCACAACGGGCTCCCCCCAGGAAGCCTGCTTCTCCCTCTGCCTGTGTTTGTCTCTGCCTCTCTCTCTCTGTGTCTCTCATGAATAAATAAAATCTTAAAAAAAAAAAAGATTTTCTCTCTCTGTCTCTTCCTCTGCCCCTCCCCCTCTCTAAATAAATAATTTACTTAATGAATTCTGTCCAGTGGAAACAGAAAGACTGAGAAGAGGATTAAGATAGATAGAGAGGAAGCCAGAATGCTCATGTGCAAGAGAATGAAAGAGATGAGAAAAGCAGAAGGGGGGGTCAGGAAGTGAGGGGTGGAAGGGACTGAGGCAAAAGGCAAGTTTACATTTTTGCAACCAGTTAAAATAACATCTGTTTGTTACAAGATCAGATTTGGGAACCACTAGGCTGGTCTCATATCGTAACACACTTGTAAGACTTGGACTAGTATTGCTGTGCTTGCCCTACCACGGTGGCCGCTTTGCTGCCTCAATTTCCTTCATTATAACATCAGGCTACACTTAAAACCTTCACCTCCCCCCACCCAAAAAAGGCAATACCTTCCTCATGATTTTGTTGAGAATCAAATGAGATAATGAACCTAACTTAAAAATAACACTCTGTAGCCTATACGTTTTTACAGGTAAGGTGCTGTCAACTTAAAAGTTGCACCTGGTGACCTACCGATTCCCTACGCAACATAGAATCACCCTTCTAAAAATATATTGCCAGGACAATAGAATTGTGTGTAAGGAAACAGAAGCCTGAACAACAGATATCTCCATCCGTCCTCCACACTGAATCCCTGCTCTTCCTTTTCTCTTCCTTTTCCCCCCCTTCCTTCTGAGATTTTGCCTGTAAAGCTGGTTTTCCCATTGTCATCCATGGGCTGCTACTTTGTTCTTTACAAACCTCTATCTGGGAGGCCAAATTCACTAAAGCATACACAAGAGGGATTACTGCTGCTCTGGCTTCAAAAAAGTTTGTTTCATTTGTTTTATCCTTTCATTCAAACATGCTGGATCGGACTCCCACTGCTCCTCAGCCTTATCAGCTACCATGTCTGTCATGGATTTTCAGGCAGTGCAGGGGGAAAAAAAAGCTTACAGTTGGCTGCTTTCTTACCATCCTCATCACATATACAGACAGATTGTCTTTCCAATGAACTATCTAAGCTCCTTCCCACTTACACTTTCTCACATGGTGACCTATGGAAATATACCATATGGATGTATCTTTATATGCATTTAAACATAATAATTAGCCTTTAGCACTCAAAAGTGTGGAAGCTTTATAATTCATTACTCTTTAGATAAATGGGAAAGAGTACTGAATTTGGATTGAGGGTAAAGTCTGAATTTCTTTCTGTTCCTGCCAGTAACTGGCTGCTGTCTATGTGATCTTGGGGCACGGTCTTCTTGCTGCCTCCAAGTTTTCTATACACAAAGTTAAAGAGAGGAATTCAATGGTGAGAGATATGTAGCATGTGTTGCTACTACCTACCTCCAAGCCCATAGAAGCCAGTGTAATATTAGAAATTATATATATTTACTAGCCATTTTGGATTGAATGTTTGTATCGCCCAAAATTTATATGTTGAAGCCTCACTCCCAATATGATGGTATTAGAATGTGGGGTGTTTGGGAAGTGATTAGGTCATGAGGGTAAGACCCTCATGAATGGGATTAGTGCCCTTGTAAAAGAGACCCCAGAGAGCTCTCTCACCTCATTTGTCATGTGAGGATACAGTGAGGAGATAGCACTCTGTGAGCCTGAAGAACTATGACAAATAAATGTTTAAGCTACTCAGGCTATGGTATGTTTGTGGTAGCCGCCCAAATGGACTGAGATCCTAATAACCCTAAATTGATTGCTTCAGGCTGAGAATTTAAGAATTGGAGAAGTGGCCTTTTAACTAGACCTTGAATATTGAAGTAGGAGTCACATAGGTACAGATGAGCGTAAGGCATTCCAGATGATGTCCAGAGATAGGATAGAACACATATTCATTCATTCATTCATTCATTCAGCAGTAGTTAGATGTCTACTCTGTGACAGTCACTATTTTAGGGTTTGGGGAGTCAGCAGTGAACAAGACAGGCCAAAGTCGCCAAACTCTCATGACATTTGCATTCTAGCTGGGAGAGAACTTGAAATTCCATTCGTCTGGAGCAGAGAATGAGTTGAGAGAGCAGTGGTAGTTGTGTGGAATTACACTGGGGTTCGACGATTGGAGGACCTTCCAATCCAGCCTAACTTTGAATTCCATGGTGATACATCGGTGCTATTCTTAAAACCTGCTAATGGGCCATGGGAATCAATAGAGATTTTCCTAACCAGAGTAGCAATGCAGGGAGGAATGTGCGTGTGATATGATCTCTGGAAGTGGTCATAGACAATGGGGCTATAGATGTGGATTGGCTGAAGGAGAAGAGAAAGTCCATCTATGATGGAAATAACTCAGGTGGATTCCGATTGCTACTTACTACTTGTGAGACTCCAGAGGAGTTACTTAATCTCTTTTGTTTCTTCTTTTGTAAAATAAAACCTGATTTATATACTTCCTGTGAGGATTAACTTACCGGACTGATCTACTCAAATCAAGCCAAGAGCCCAGTACCTACCTGCTTAATAAATGGTAATGGGGTATCGTAGGGCCAAGTTCTCTCGAGTGGGTTAAGAACTTAGATGAGAACCTTGGCAGATGTTGCTGAAGAAGAATGAATAAGGAACTCTACTAAGAAACAAAAGAATCCTCTTCCCTAAGCTGAGAAGTCTTGGTTACAGCCGGCTTTGCCGAAGAGCAGAAATGAGAGAAGTGGTCTGCTAACGTGCGACAGACACAGAAGGTACATCACAAGTATGTCTCATTAAATATTTCCACTGTGAGCCAAGAAAATTTCAACTCAAACATCTGCCAGCAGATCGCATTCTCTTTTTAAAAAGCCCTTTCGTGAAATGAAAGTTAAAAATAGACCTGCCCTATGACCCAGCAATTGCACTGCTGGGGATTTACCCCAAAGATTCAGATGCAGGGAAACGCCGGGACCCCTGCACCCCGATGTTTCTGGCAGCAATGTCCACAATAGCCACACTGTGGAAGGAGCCTCGGTGTCCATCGAAAGATGATGGATAAGAAGCTGTGGTCTCTGTATACAAGGGAATATTCCTCAGCCATTAGAGACACGAATACCCACCATTTGCTTCGACATGGATGGAACTGGAGAGTATTATGCTGAGTGAAATAAGCCAATCGGAGAAGGACAAACATTATATGGTCTCATTCCTTTGGGGAATATAAAAAATAGTGACAGGGAATAAAGGGAAAGGGGGGAAAAATGAGTGGGAAATATCAGAAAGGGAGACAGAACATGAGAGACTCCTAACTCTGGGAAACGAACAAGGGGTGGAAGAAAGGGAGGTGGGCCAGGGGTGGGGATGACTGGGTGACGGGCACTGAGGGGGGCACTTGATGGGATGAGCACTGGGTGTTATTCTATATGTTGGCAAATTGAACACCAATAAAAGATTAAAAAAAAAAACCCTTTCATGAAATGTGATCCTAGCCTCTCTGGACACTTGTAAGAAAGGCAGCGATCAGTGGAAACTCCCCTGCAAATTAAGAAACAGAACAGGTTCACGTTTCAGCCCGTGGCCATCCAGTAAAACATGATTAGCCCAAGAAGGTTAAGTCTTCTGACTTGGATTCCAAAATCCCTTCTACTAGATCCCTCTACATCTCTGCTGAGAAGCACTGTCCGGTGAGGAGTAAGAATCCTTTATGGCATCTCATTAAAAACAATTAGACGGAGAATATCCACAAGCAGAAGCTGTGGATAATGGACTCACAGGTGCCATGAGTTGGGAGATTTCAAATAAAGCCAGCTCCAAGTTCTACCTCTGAATATTACTAGTTATATGAAGTAGACAGGAATCTCATAAATTTGCAGAGAGCCATGATAATTATGTATGTGAGGTCATTTAGCCCTGTGCCTGGCTGGCAAATATTAATAT
The DNA here is from genome assembly GCF_018345385.1 of Vulpes lagopus. NCBI lineage: Eukaryota > Metazoa > Chordata > Mammalia > Carnivora > Canidae > Vulpes > Vulpes lagopus. The sequence continues at coordinate 61,191,057 of NC_054830.1, forward strand.
ATGAAAGGTACAAATAACTCTGCTAACGTGTCATCCAATGAATTATACTACACACGACTCCCCTCTGCCTCCCAGAGCCTCGCAGTCAGCACTGGCCTGGCCGAGCCCGTGATAGATGGCTCAGTTCTTTCAGGGCAACTTACTGAGTCGCTGGAGAGCTCTCATTAGGAGTGGCCTTCTTACACCGAGTGTAAGTGTCCTAACGCTCGTATGTGCTCCCTGTTCTATGGGAAATAGAACTCTGGACTCTATTTCAACTAATTTCCTTTAAACTTCAGTTCTCTGTTGCTCCAAAATACGTGTTATGGTGTACGTAGCCTTCTTTAAGCTTAACATTTCTAGCTTCCTCCACTTGTTTATGGAGCTACATTAACCTTGAGATTGTTTTCTAGGTCTGTGACTCATCGTGATAGCGCAACCCTTTGAAAGCTAAAAACTGGCTTGCGTGTTTGTTTTTATTTTTTAAGAAAGATTTTATTTATTCATTCATGAGAGACACAGAGAGAGACAGAGGGGGAGGGAGAAGCAGGTTCCCTGCGAAGAGCCTGACGCGGACTCGATCCCGGGACCCCAGGATCACAACCTGAGCCGAAGGCAGATGCCCAACCACTGAGACACCCAGGTGCCTGCTTGTTTGTTTTTAATTTACTCAATTCCACCAGTTCTGCGTGCCAGTAGCAACATACGTATTTCTCTTCTAGACAAGCTTCTTAAATACAATCTTTTTCTTTGTGTTTTCATTTTTTCTTCCTTTCATATGGCCCATTTTCTTCTTTCCCACCCTCCCTCTGTCCATCTCTGTTAGTCATGTGTACTCTGGGCCTCTTCGAGCCACACTCTGTTTCCCTGAGACATTCTGTTCATGTAGTTGAATGAATTTACTCTATAACATCTTTACTTGGTTCTAAACCTTTCAAACATTTCATCCTTTCAGAGGTTATATCAATGGGTACAAAGGTCATATCTTTAATTTTTATCCTTGCTACAAGTCTGAGTTTTAATCAGACTTTACTACTCAAAAGCCTTCTCAATTTTATTCTTTGCCGTTTGGTATTGGGAAGTAATTTCCTTTTCCAATTCTAAAAATCCCTGAATTAATGAATTCTCTCCATTCCCTTCTATTTTCACTTACAAGCCGGGCAACACCTTTCTGAAACCATCTCTTTATTAATACATTCCCAGATGGATCCAGAAGTACTAAATTCTCTTTCATGGCTGTTTCTCTTAGACTCACAAGTTTGTAGGATACATGATCTTTTCCCTACGGTACCACAGATCACTTTTTTTTTTTTTTTAACCAAACGTTTTGCCTTTGCAAAACTGACCAGTTTTCTTGCCACCTGTCAGACAATTACTAGGTGAGGCCAGTGCCACATACTTCAGAGTTTTGCTTCAGGAGAGTCTGATTTCTAGATACCCTCCACTCCATCAGCCAGGATAGGGTGTGTTGTGCTTCAGTAATCAACAATATAAAACTCTCAGTAAATTAAGCCAAAAAAATATTTTCATTCATTTTCCATGTCCACCTCAGGTCAGCTGAGGGCTCAGTTCCATGTCACCCTCAGTCCAGGATCTAGCTTGTTCGAGGCACGGCTGCCTGGATTTTGCCCATTGCTGTGGCAGGGTTCTAAAAGCTGCTGGCTAGAAAATATACAAATCCCTTCCATTCAAATTCTGTTGGCGAGGGCGTCCCTGGGTGGCGCAGCGGTTGGGCGCCTGCCTTTGGCCCAGGGCATGATCCTGGAGTCCCAGGATCGAGTCCTACATCGGGCTCCCTGCATGGAGCCTGCTTCTCCCTCTGCCTGTGTCTCTGCCTCTCTCTCTCTCTCTCTCTCTCTCTGTGTGTGTGTGTGTGTCTCTCATGAATAAATAAATAAAATACTTTAAAAAAAAAAAACAAAAAACAAATTCTGACTTGGTTCAGATGACCATAGACAACTTCAAGTTTGGGAAGGAGCAAAAGACTCATAATGCCAAATAGGGAGAGTCGAGAAAGGGAAGATAGCGATCAAGAGAGTTAGATGTCCTAGAACTCAAAGCATAAAATATTCCATAAGGAGAATGTCATCAGCAACGACACACAGGGGTGAGAAATGAAGATGAGGACTTGTAGATAAAATGGTGACAAGATTTGTAATATTTGTGGAACAAGATTCTAACTGCAAGAACACGGAGAGACAGATGTGATCTCACCCTCGTCAATACAGGTTTAAATTTACCTAAATTGCCTGAAAGTTTGCCTGTGTCCCGTATGAACACTTCTATAGACTCGGGATTCCAATGTGTGGAAATCAGTCTTTTAATTTTCAAACAAATAGATGCAGGCCCCTATTGTGCACTGGCAGTAAGTTCCATATTTTCCATTCAGCAAAGCTGTGGGAGAAATCTGGAGGCCCACGCGGTTCAAAAGAAAAGTCCAGCTTCCTCAGCAGAAGTCAGCCACTGCCAGCTGCACTCACTACCACACACAGCCTTGTAAGAATAGAGACTCAGCCCTACAGATGATGTCAGTCAACTCCTGCTCCAGTTCCCTGAACAGGTTCTTAGACCTTCCAGGAAGGCTCATTCTACTCCTTTAGTGCTACAACCGGCTACAGGTCCCCTCACTAGAGTTCTTAGATCTGTACATCTTGGTATTTGCTTCTTTCACTCCCACACGCAGCCGTGCTTGGGAGACGGGCCTTATCAATCACGATGGCCTCTTTGCTTTCTGTCTTCATCCCTTGCAGACAGAGAACTACTTTCCCATTTTCCCCCAGGGGTTCCGCACGACAGGACTTGCAATGTATCACCTTTCCAACCCTTAACAGTCCTGTTTCATCCCCTTTCGCAGATAATAGGAATCCACACACATCCTTCTAGGGGCTGTTCACACCTCTCTAAGGTCTTATATGTGGAGAGGTTGGGAGAACGCTGCTTTCATGAACTCAAAATGAATTTACTCTCGTGAATGTGACTGTGTTGACTTTCTGTCGCCGTCTTCTCCTAGGTAAAGTAAAACAAAACAGAAACCAATCAATAAACAAGCAAAACTACATAATCCTGGTCTGTGGAGCCTCCCACTAATTGTTCGGAGAAGGATTGTCTATGAGTGGCCGTTTTGTATTTTATAATTGATGTTGTAAAAGGCATTGATTTTAGTAATGGGAAATCCAGATGTACCTGGCAATCAATGCTTGTTGAATGAATGAATGAATGAATGAATGAATGAATGCAACGTATCCATTATTACGGACTGTTTATAGATCAGACGGCATCATCGATGAACCAGTAACACGTAGAAATACGTGGATTACCTGGGAGCATTACAGCAGCTGCTGTATCAGCAGGTATTTTGCCAGTTGTTTAGAGGCTGTGAAAATTAACACAAATTGGCAGAAACCCTGGCAATATATCTGGGAGCCAGGTTTGCCTAGAGTAAAGGTGATTTCTTTAGATAAAACACTGTCTGCAGGCTCACAGAGGAGGAGAGGCACACTGAGCAGAGATGAGCATCAGGTACCAAAAACAAAAAGCACCGTAGGAGAACCCCATACCATGTGCTGCCAGGTGGACTATGATGAAGCTCTGCTATCATCCAGGCAAATGTATTATCCGCTTGCCTCCAATGATGGGCCATCTAAATATTGAGGCAGTTTAAGAAAAAAATTGGGAGGCTTCCTGGGCTGGTTGGGTGAGTGTGCACAAATGGGTTCAACAGGATCAAACGCACGGTATTTGTCGTGGACTAGGCACTGGGCTAGATCCGTGTCATGTGGAGTGGACCGATCAGAAGCCAGCCCTCTTGAGACGCACAGCCTTGCACTGAGTGCACACTGTACAAGAAATTCCCTTGAAAGCCAGGCGAAGGGAAAAAAAATATCAGAATGACGTTGGCCCCATGAAAGACTAGACTCTTGGCCCCCAAAAGTGAATTCAGATGTTACCCCATGTTTGTCAACACCAGTGCACCTCCCTGTCAACTAGCTCCTCACCCCCTTGCACAGGTGCACACGTACCTTGGCGCGCTCGCGCCCGCTGACAGACAGACACCGTGCTAGGTCCAGGGCCCATTCCTTGCTGGATCCCCGGTCGCCTTTTTCCTCCTCCCTTCCCCAGGTTAGTTACTCTGAGATTGCTCACCCAAGTCTCCCTGAGGCACTTTTAATCTAATCTTCTTTGTAACACTGAGGTGAGGGTCATTTATAGATAGTTTTCATAAAAACAGTATTTCAGAGAAAATGAAAACTAGACCTCAGTGGTCAAAAACCCCATCAGGGCAATCTCTGAGGTTTGTCTCCCTCCACTGTTCAACCAGGGGATCAGCAGGACATTTCTCTGCTTGCCTAGTCCCGGCTGCACCGAAGGGCACCTGATTGCCCCTTTGAAGAGGGCAAAGCCTGGAGAAGGGCTGACTGGGAAGATCATTTCCACGGCCCTGATGCCGCTACCACTGATGCAGGATCCAAAGGGCTGACAACATGCATTTTGCTTTCACAGGCTCTCTGAGCATTTGCCTGAATCCTTTCCCTTGGTAACACACTGAGAATCTATCCAGGAGGATCACTGGCTAAGTGATGGAGGAGGAAGGCAGGGTTAGCAGAAGCCGGGTCCCCATTCGGACTCTGCAACCCTGTGGTCACAGGGCTTGCTTGCCTTTGGGGATGTCACAGTCACTTCCTAAATCTCAGTGTCTTCCCCTGTAATAGGAGAGAGGAATCCTGCAGATGACAAGATGAACAGACTGATGCAATTTAGGAACTGGGAGTGACTTTAAGCATCATGCAGCCTGACTTCCTTGCCATCTTACAAGCTAAGGAAAGCAAAGGTCTCACAAACCTGCTGCTCCATAAAGTCTCTTGGGAAGCTTTTTATAAAAGTACCTGCATGCCTAAACCCAGCTTCCAGCAATTCTCATTTAAATGATCTGGGATGAGGCTCAGTATTGGTCTTTTTAAAGGCTCCCTAAATGATGCTAATGTGCAACCTGAGAGTCAACACAAAAACACCGGCCTGTAGGGGAGGGACGCACTGCTCAATATCTGCTCAAGGAGCTCCTGGAGAACTGAACTGGGACATGAATGCATATTTAATATATTCTAATACAGCACTGATTCTTCATCTTCGGTGGGCAGATGACCCACCCTACTCTGTCCAGCTGGGTGCAATTTCTCCCTTCATTAAGCTACCAGAGCAGTTTATCACTTCAAGAGGATTTACTTACATCTTTATTTAGACTTTGTAAGAATGTCAGCTTCTTAAGAAGGGAGACCACGTCTACACCACTCGATAATTCCCTATTTCTGGGGACGATGCTACCATATTGTGCACAAAGAAATATGTGCTGAACACTAGGCTTCGTCAACCCCTCTGGTCCCCCTCCCTTCCGTGCATCTCCTACCGTCTTCCCTACATTCCTTCTTTACCGTCTTCATCCCAAGCTGTCTTGTATTCTGTATAATTCGCTCAAATTCTTTCTTTCCTCCTCTTTGCTTTAATGTCTTACATCTCTGCCAAACATTGCTCTTTTTTTTTTCCTTTAGGGAAAGGAATCCAACCCTTTGAGCATACCCCCAAATTACCAGCCACAATGACTGAAGCAATTAGTGCCTCTTCAGTATCTTGGGATTAGTTTCACTCTTACTATTCTTGGGATTGTGGTTAAAGGGCCATGAATGGATAAGCTCTTTTATCTCCAAGGGAGCAAATGAAAGTCCCCTGAGTCAGCCCCAAATCTGCTGTACATTCTGATATTTGCTCATATTCCATTATCCAATTACATTTTGCTCTTTGCTATGAATATTTCCTGTCTTCCACCTGCCATTCCATCACACACACACACACACATATCTTAAAGTACATTGATTTTAAATACCTTTGCTCTTGTTATTTATCCAATACCCACTTCCCTTTTTTCATTAACATCCTTCTGGCCCATATTTTCAGAGCAAAGGTAAGATTCTAGCTCTTTTTTTTTTTTTTAAAGCCTTCCCTGACCTAGCCCTAGCCCCTATTGATAGCTGTCATCCCAACATAGCTGATTCAAAATCACCTGCCTCATCAGGTGATCACTTATAGTTTTATTTTTTTAATTAATACTTCATTTCTTTATTTCACACACACAAACACAAGCAGGAGGAGCAGGAGAGGGAGAAGGCTCCCTGCCCAGCAGGACCCTAGGATCACGACCCACTCCTAAGGTAGATGCTTAGCCGACTGAGCCACCCAGGCACTCCAAACTTACAGTTTTAGTAAGAAACTGTTTTCTTACTGTTTTTTTTTTTTCTTCAACCAGAATGTCAGCTCAAGATAGGAGATCTTTCATCTGTTTCTTCCCTATCGTTAGGGTCTTCCCAATGCAGTCCTGGGGAAACAGTAACGTCGTTATCAGAAGCCAAAAGTACTGCACACTGACTCTGTGCAGGATTTTTGTCTAAGCACTTTTTAAGATTGACAAGTGTAATCCCAACACCCCTGAGATGTTATCCTCCTATTACAGAGAAAATGATGCACAGAAAAACCAGCTAACTCAAGTTTACACAGCTAGTAAGTGGCAGAGACAGCACTGGGCCATCTAACTTCAGAGCTTCTGCTCTAAACCACTATGCGAAATTATGAGGAACAGAGGAGATGGTAATGTGAGCCCCGTAGGACAGGGCGTGGCACACGATTCCTCAGTAAACGGTGGATGTTATTACACAGAAGGGTCCTGGCTCTGCTCCTTAGTGTGTGGTCTTGCCCAGATCACCAATAATCCCTGTTATCACAAGATCCACACGGGAGGGAGTTAGACCTCTGGGGCCTTTCAAATGCATGGTTAGAGTTACTGGCACAGGAGGAGCATTTCTGGTTGCCACAATGACAGAGGTGCTACTGGCTTGGAGGGGAGGGTACATGGCGAGGACACTGAATACTGAGCCCTTTCCAGACCTATATGCCTGAGCTCATTCTTGCCCAAAACTCAAACAGCGCTGTAAGTAACACTGGGCCAAGAATTTTTAAGGCCCCTTCAAGATTTTAAATACCACAGTATTAATATTAGGCTTTTTGCTAAGAGATGATTGCCTGTCAAAGGTTCTAACCTTTATCACTTACTAAAAAATCAGCTCAGCACAACTCATCAACTAGCCAGTATTTAAAATACAGGGTTATGTATTTATAATTAATATGGATTAGATACTATTTTCCATGCAGCCTGGAAGACAAGTCAATTTTGGAGAGCCACACAGCTGCTCAATAATGCAAATGATGCCTATTTAAAATAGTGTATTACATTGCTTTTTAAAGTGTGGGAGGCAGTATGGCATAGTTGGAGAAGTACAGCCTGGAAGCAGAGAAACCATTTCCCGATCCTGGATCTATCAATTATTAGCTATGTAAACTTGGGTGTACCGTTTTACCTTTGTGGGACACCGGTTTCCCAAATGAGAAACTGCAGCAACAGAGTCCGTTTTAAGGATGTTGAAAGAATTAAAGCAACATATTTAGGAAGTCTGGCGCATATTGATGGCTTAATAAACGGTACCCATGCACATTTCTCCTATTCTTTTCATCATGGAGAAGATATCTGTTGGTTTTCCCTAATGTACTAAAAGAGAAAATGTGATTTTGGATCTGGATCTTGGAAGATAATTAAGTTTTGGCCTGATAGATAAGTGGGCAATTTTGTGACCACGGGATGCAGTGACCCTAAGGTATGTTTTCATTCATTCCACAAATATTTCTTGAGTTGCCGTTACATACCAAACACTATAACAGGCCCCTAAAGATAGAGTGAAGAGGGTCTTTACACTCCTAGAGCTGGAACCCTGGACGATTTTCCCTTGAATCTCCACAAGAAGTGCTGACTGGACGCTGCATTTTCAAAACTTGTTTGTACAACTTTCAGGAACATCACCCTACACCTATTGAATATTTCTATTCATCAGCCTTCTTGCTTTTGCAAAGAAAGTCCCCAAATTCATTTAATCCTGGAATTTCACCTTCTGCAGCAGAGCATGCACACGCGCGCACACACACGTGTAGGTTACCATGTACCTCGGTAGCATGAGTATCGATGGGCACATTACTTACTCATGGTTGCCTTGATTTTTTTTTCTCATTACTAAAGTTGGTTTGTAAAGCTCCTTGGTCTATTACTTGAAAAAATTGATTTAGCAGTAAAAAATGCTTGGGAAATGCAGGACTTCACTGAGTCTTTAATGTGCATCCGAGTTCTTTAAGAGGTTGATACACTCTATTTAGCATTTCACAAATAAATTTGACCTGGGGGCCCTCTTAAAAAATATTTTTCCCATTACATCTGACTTGATAACAAATGCTGGTAAATTCTTATATACCTATTACTCTTATCTCATGGTTTTCACTGACATATTTAGTGAACATTGTTTTGAACACATGGCTTATAAGATTATGTTTCTCTTCCTGGAAAAGTGGGAAATTATTTTAGTTTTTAAATCTGTGGCTAGAGCAAGCTAATTTTATTTTCAATTTAAGGATATCAGGAGACATAGCAGCCAATATTCAATGTTTGAATTATTTCATTTAGGTCTCTTTGTCTCTGCCACAAAATACCAGTGATCTTTGAGTGACAGCTAACAAATGAACCCCATAAATTTGCATTCATCAAATAAGATTTGGGTGTCTATTATAATATGTGTGCTATATAGTAGGCATTGAAGAAAATTAAATTATGGCTCATGCCTCAAGGAGCTTATAGTCTAATAGAGATGACAGTTATGTTAATAGGCAATTATAACATAATAAGTACATATTAGAAATATGTCACAGGGAAGGGAGTGATTATCTGGTTGGGGAAATATCTGAAAAAAAAAAAGTGCTTATAACCAAGGAAGATGATTTATTACAACTGAGTGGGAACTATTTAAAATCAAATCCCCTCTACTTGGAGCTTAGAAAGAAACAAGAGAAACATCATAACAACAGTAGGTCAGGATACTTGAACTTCTCTTACCCCCTCAAAACCTTTCCAGGAATGACTGGATGAAGACTTATTACTTAATAGAACCCATGAGAGCAATTGCACTTTGAGGAAAGACTATGACCACCTAAAATAAGAAATGTCTACAAACACACTTTGAATTCCACCTCCACAAAGCAGCCCTGGATAACATATTTTCACTCTAAAGTAACACCCCATCTGATAACTATCAAAACCATTTCCCCCCGCAGTACCCTCTTAAAACGCTTCCCTTAGGTAAACCTGATTCATGGAAAACATTTCTCTGAAAAACATTGATGCTATTGGTAATGATAGTAATTCCCCATCACATTTTGCTGTGTTCCTTCCATATTCTAACATTTCATTTTAACCCAAATCCATAATCCACATTTTATAATTAAGAGCACTTAGTACTCTCAGTACTCAGTGATCTGAGATCAGTAACTTCATGTCACACAGCTATAAATCAAGGGCACAAAGACAGTGTCCAGTCATTTGACCTAAGCTTGGGGTTTTGCTTTTTTAACCAAATTTTGTGAGGTTCATCTGAATACTGAGCTGCTAAGAAAGCATCTTGAATGGAAATTGTGACTTAGGCCATTATTATTTGTGAGCTAGAAGTAACCTCTCTTCTGAAGCTATTGTTATGCAGAAGGTGACATGAAAACTATTCTCAGACAAAACCTGCCTATCAGCCTAATAGACCCATAAGACTTTTTATAGTGTTATAATTGAAAATAATAATCTTCAAAGTTATATAACTCACTTAACTGACTAGATCATGAGTTCTGAATGTTAACATGAAACAGATTCTTGAGATCTTACTCAAGGTTGTATGAAATTGCCACCCAATTAACTATAAATCCGCTTCTTTCTCAGAAAAGCATATTAGAATTCAGATGAGTGACAATAATAGTGCATAAACTTAAATCTACATGATCATGAAAAGTAAACTATTGTAAACTTTTATACTTTGTTATTTTTAAGACACTAATACTTCTCACGACAGATCAAGGTTCACCAGGGTGCCACAAAATGATCATTTAGAAGATTGATTTATTCATTCATCACATATTTGTGGGGTTTTTTGTTGTTGTTGTTGTTGTTTTTACAAAGTCCTGTTTTAGGAGTACTTTCAAATACTGACAGGTCTTTAATCCTTGGCTTTCGCCCAATCTCATTTAAAATTCACCAAAAAAATCCAATAATAACTGTAATAATAAAATGAAGAGATTAACTAGTATCACCTTAGTGTTCTATAATTTACCAAGTATTTTCACGCCTGTTACACTCAATCCTCAATAATCCTGTAATATGCTCAGCAATTCCCATTTTACAGATAAAGAAGCTGAGAATCATAAAGGAAATGAGGGAGATAAGAGAAAGTGTGCTTATTGACAATTTTATCATTCTAAGGTTAGTGTGCCTATAAAGGAAAGAGAAAAAAAAGTAGAAACCTACAAATCCAGGGAGAATTACCTCAGCCACCAAATCAGAAAAACTAGCATTAACCTGGGATTCTTAATTCCAATTGGTTTGTTCTGCATCAATACCGTTAATTAATATACAACTCCAAATTAGCTTTTGCAGGCAGGGAAATGTCAGCGGGTTTCTTCTTGTCCTCCTGCTAAGTGGAGGACATTAAATCATTATTACACATAATAGTTCCTAATTTGCAGGTGGAAATATTAGCTCCCAAATGCATAAAAATCATTCCGAGCCTGAAGGTCAACAGTCGCATATCAGATTGTTTTGGTTTCCTGCTGGTCACTTTACAACTTGGTTTAATGGTTACCATAGTATCTTTCTTCCAAAGTGAATTATGACCTGAACTTTAACTTTTCATTTTTGCTTAACTATGAGGTAGCTAGGAGACCAGATTATCAACTGCATTTTTCTAACATAGGAAAGCCCAGAGAGGTCAAGTGACTCACCAAAGGGCACACAGAAAACCTGATTGCTCCGTGGATCTTCCAGATTGGTGCAAGCTTTGGAAGGAACTGATCCATCCATTTCTTCTTGCTTATCTAAATGTCTCTTCTCTGCCCTTATAATTCTGCATCCCATGACATTCAAGGAGGCAGTGGAAAATGCATGGCTTTACCAGCAGCATATACCCCCTGTAAATAAGACCAGCTACTGGCTGAGAAGATGGGGACTCACTATTGCAGTATTTTATCTGCTGGGTGGCCAATTCATTAAAACAGATATCTAGTGTTTTAATCACTCTGCCAAACCACCATCTGTTTTCATCCCTGCCTCCCCCAATCCTAAACATCGCCCTATACCTTCTGCCACAGTCCCAATCAGGTTTTTGTACAGGAATGGACAGCTTGCAAGTGGAATGTCGGGGGCCTGTGCAATAATTCATCTTTTGGGCATGACGGAACAAGCTGTTGGGTGCTGTGAATATGCATAGCAGGTCTTGCTGGGCGAAATTCTGGATCTGAACGGAGAACAGCTCCCACTTGGTGGAAATAAATGCTTTATCCCTCTCCTCACTCCACTCAAAATGCGTACCAGTCCTTGTAGAAAGTCTGAGGACTATTTCGGAGCCCAGGAATAAGCTTCCTGGAATGAAGGGGTTGTGAACTCCAATACTTGGACATGAGTCAAGATCTAACGTGTCCCTGTATTTATTATTAGTCATATGACTATCACGTAATGGATTCTTACTATGAGTTAGGACCAAGCCAAGCACTTTACATAAACTACCTCATTTCATTCTTAAAATGACCTTTCTGGATATTGGTTGTATTCCCGTTTTACAGATGAATCAACTAAATGACATTCACACTTGGGTCGTTAATCCAAGGTCACAGCGATTAGACAACAGTCCAGATTTGAACTTGTGTTTCTTTGACTCCAAATCCTGTGCCCATAGTGACTATATTACTTGTCCACTTTCATAACTACACAGAGATGCTAACAACGGGCTGCTTTTCTGAGATCATCTTGCTATGTGCTGTAGCCTACAAGATTATTGCCTTTTTATTTTCATTGCGACTGTTTTTTTCCCTTAATTGTGACTTTTATAAAATAACAAAAACCAACCAACAACCAACAAAACAAACTCTTGTTGAGAAGGTTAAATTCTTTTGTGCAAAATAATTCAGAATCTCGATAGGATAGGTCTTTTGGATAGGATAGGTCTTTTGGTGCCTTAGCCCAAAGCTTTTTCTAAGCCATGCATAACCATAAATACCCATCCAAGACCTTGATAAACTGGACAAGTGTTTTCTTTTTTTTTTTTTTTAATTCTTTTTTTTTTTTTAATTTTATTTATGATAGTCACAGAGAGAGAGAGAGAGGCAGAGACATAGGCAGAGGGAGAAGCAGGCTCCATGCGCCGGGAGCCTGATGTGGGATTCGATCCCGGGTCTCCAGGATCGCGCCCTCGGCCAAAGGCAGGTGCTAAACCGCTGCACCACCCAGGGATCCCGGGACAAGTGTTTTCTAAACCAGGAATAATCCTCAATCTCGCTGCCTCCCCCACTTTCTGATCTGTAGGGGCCAGGTGCACGTATTCGTGGCCAGCAGTGGACTGGAGCTATCCCTTATTGGTTCAGCATTGTGCATTCCATAAAGTCAAATTGGTAAATCAGGCAGGTCCAGGGGTATAATTTGCAGGATGCAAAGCAAAATAAAAATGCAAGACACCTTGTTTCAAAATTATTAAGAATTTCAAAAGAGCAACACTGGAATTAAAGCAAGAGAGCACCTGCACCTGCACAGGTCCCATGCCCATGAAGCTGGCCCTGACTGTCTAAATATCTAAGAATGGTCCTATTTTCCTCCACCTTATTATTTTCATATAACCCAGAATAGAAAAAAAAATATCTTGGAGTCAGAGGCTCTAGTCCCTGGTCCTGGTTTAAGGTATATGGTTAACTAGCTTTTGACTTTGTCATTTAACCAGTGATGCTGAGAGTCCTCTTACTCTGTGAAGTCCATCCATACTGGCCCAGCCTACAATACTTAGGCCATGCAGTTGCCTCCCGTGCTCTACTTCATTTATCTTTTCAGTTTCCCTTTCTGCGAAAGCAACTCAGAAAATGGTCAGCCTCCCTAATAATACCTGAACCACCATCAACCATGGTCTTCAGGTTCCCCAGCTTCCTGATCATGCTGGGGAAGTGCTCCTCCCACCTCAGTTACCAGGTCACCATTGCTCATTCCACACCTTCCCACTGTCTCAGATACCTACCCTGGGCCATTAAAAGAAAGTTATTTTGAGATTCTTTAAGAGAAAAAAAAATGTTCCTGTTAGGTCTACCAACTCCATGATAGTGAGGGAAAAAGCAGCAGATTTTCCCCAAAGGAATACATTTGTTAAAATCAGGTATTTCTTATTTTGTTTTGTTTTTAAAAAAGATTTCTGTATCGTGAAGATAAAGTCATACTAAAATGACTTCTTTAGTTATACTTCAGAATAAAAATCTTCAAACCATAACCTCTATCCAGTGAAAAATTATAGTGCGACTAACATAACCTATCTTTTCTCCATCTCCAGTCTTCCTCCACTTGTCCTCCCTACTGAGAATAAATAAGGTTCTTCTCCTTTTGCCTCACTCCCATTCCTGAGCTCAGGCTAAATTTCTTTCATTCTTACTTTAAAACTCTTTGAGTCATCTTCAGGTCCCTCCACCCCCTAACCACTACAGCTCGCCCCCATTACCTCCTACCCATGAGCTTTAGTAACTTTTCTCCCTGCCCTGGGGAGTATATTTCTATAGCTCTGCATTAAAAAGCCCTTGCGTTTTGCTTGAGCCAGATTTGGGAGTTTTATAAAATCACTACTCCTTCAAAAATGAGCTCAGTTTTCTACTTTCTAACTAAACTTTCCTGCCTTCCATCCGTCCAAACCAATGTGATCTTTTGCTTTGCACCACCCTTTCAGAATACTTATCACTTCTTAAGGTTGGTTAAGAGTATGCATGCACATGCCTCGTCTCCCCGTCTGGCTTGTAAGTAATATGAGGACAAGGAATAAGCCCTCAGTGGGGAAAAGCATGGTTTGATTAGATTCGAGTCACAGGGAGTGTTTGTTGAGTGAATGACTGTGAACTATTATCAGAGACAAGTTAAAACAGGAACAACCGGATTAGAGTCTTATCTCAGCTGACCTCTCCCCCTTATGTTCCTTGTTCATGTTTCTCAACTTCTGAGTCTATCAAAAGCCAAGTGAAGAGGCTGTTTCTCTGAGATCATTCATCTGTCCTGTTAATTTGTGTTAAGTGGTACTTTATCAGAGCCAAGCTTTTAAGTCCATTAAAAGTCTTAGAGCTTCTCTCGGAAGCTGGGAACACTATAAAAGACAACATCAATCCTGTGGCTCTGCTCTACACTCAGGACAAGCTGATACTTTCAGCACAAGTCTCTGGATCCGCCTTCAGGACTTCCAGAATGACCCACGGAATGAATAACATCAGGCTGTGGAGTGTCACTTCTTCTGAGATAAGAAACAGGCTGTCCTGAACTCAAGAATCCCTTATAAAGATATCAGCTGGGGAAGAAACAAACTTGCATGCTATTATCCTCAAATACCCTCATCTCTCGAGCTTTATAATGCACTTTTTAAAACTCTTTTTAAAAACAACAAATTTGACAGGCCAGACACAGCTCACTAACCTGGGAGATTTGTTTTAAAAATACAGATTTCCACATACCATCTGTAGAGAATTTCCGGGGTGAGGCTCAAAATTATGTATTTTTGAAAGCTCCCTATGTTATTCTTATTTGTAACTAGGGTTTAGAACTTCTAGAAGCCTATTGCAGACTGCAAAGCAATTTAACATGATTTATTATTTCATTTGATGTTTACAGAAATAGCTAGGAATATTATTCCCAATTTAGGAATGAGAAACCAAAGCTTAGATTTGATGACTGAACCTAGGGTGACTTCTACGGTTGGTCTTCATTTAGGACACAAGCTCAGGTCTTCTGAATCCCAGTCCAGGGCTTGTCCACTGTTAACTTTGAGATCTGACAACTGCAATTACCAACTTATTAACTTGAACTGATTTATCAGGTTGCACCAAAAAGGATGAGAAAACGAGGGTAGAGCATTTTTGTCAGAAAGAGAACCACATGAGCAAGAACAATTTATAAAAGGGAGAAGCCTTTCAAAAGCCTTTGCAATTTGTGAACCAAGGAAGGGGGGGAAAAGTCTTAATTCCATAGATGGTCAAGCCTTCTCCTATTTTTTTTTCTTTCTCATCTCCACCACAACTTTTTTTCCTTCTTCCTAGTTAATGACTTAGACCCATTACCAATACAAAAGTGTGACATTGCACAGTCTCAACAAAAATGAGACGGTGGGAATGAATTATGCACATAAGTGCCAAGATTGTTGGTTCTAAGCTATTACTCTCATGTGGAGGGTGCCTTATTGCCCTTCTTCTCTTTTTTTGCCCCTATCCTTCTAATAATAAGTTCCTTCTCCAAAGAGAGAAAGAACAACTGATTTGATTAATCAGAGTTCAGGGCTTTTACTGAGCTCTATTTTAGTAGTTGGATGAGTTTGCTCTGCCCCAAAGTTAACACCTGCATGCATCTATTATTTTAACAAGACTTGCATGTATACAATATACAAATATATTTGAAATTTCATTTAAAAGTACAAGATCCTAAAAAAATACATATACTTACAGATTTGGTAAATAGTGCAAAGAAAATTTTAAGGACTGAGCCCTTGAGAACTTCAATATTTCCTGATCAAGACAAACAGAAAATTAAAAGAGAAATGTCCAGTGAGATAGGTGGGAGACCAAGAGAGAGCAGTGCTCCAGAATCCAAAGAGAAAATATATCTAGAAGAAAGACTGATCAACTCTGTACAGGTAAAAGAGCAAGACAAAGACTGGGAAATTACCATTGCATTTGGGCAACATGGAAGTTTTGAAAACTTGACAAAAGTAGTTACAGTGCATTTTGGTGAATGAAGTTTGAATAGAGTGATTTGACAAAGATTGTAAAGCTAAGAGATGGGGAAAGTATGAACAATTCTTGCGAGGAGGGTTTTTATTCTTAAATTTTGTTTTCATTATTTTAGGGGAATAGGGAAATACAGCAGTAGTTTCATGGAATTTGATAACAAGGAAGTTTTTATGGGGTTGTTTTGTTTAGTTTGGTTTCCCTGTTCTAAAAAAAAAAATAACAAAATCAAAACTCATATATCACAGCATGGCTGTATGCTAATGGGAATGGCCAAGTAGAAAGGAAACAAGTTTGGCAGGGAGGAAATGATGTCGTCTAGTGAGTAAGACGTGATGTGTTGACCTAAGAGAGGAGCAAGCATAGCTAACCTACTAGAGCTGAAAATAAAAGAGTGTATGTGGATGTAGAAGCAGGTATGTTCGTATATTTAGGGAGGGAGATTTTAGGTTATCCTCTGACTTTCCAGATCTCAAATTCCATAATTATACCCCAGTACCCTCATATAACGGATCCCACTAAATAATGAAGGGAGTGATTTCCCAATGTCATTCAGAAAATTATAGACACATTCAGAACCAGAACTTTAGTTTTCTGATGACTATATCTGCAATGTTTAGTTCATTTGTACATTTATTAGATAGATTATTATTGAAATCTGCTTGCCAAGAACTCTTTTAGACACTAGGAGTAAGTGGTAAATGATATTTCTTTCTTTCAGTGTATTTTAATCTAGAGAATGAGACAGGCATAATTGCATAATTAATTAATTTGAGTTGCTGTAAGTTCTACAAAAACAAGATGATTTTGCAATAAGAACCAACTATCGAGACTGACCTAGGATAGCTGGAGAAAGATAAATCATTGATAATCTGAGATTTGAAGGATAAATAGGACTCACATGTGTGAATTATAGTATAGGAAGTATGAATATGGACATTAGAGGAAGCACAAATACCATATAAGAGCACCTCAAAATATTCAAGTGCGGCAAGGGAAATGAGAACAAGGGGGAAAGAAGTGTACATTGCAAGAGTAGGCTGGGGCCATATTGCATAGGGACGTGATTAAAAGTTCATATCTTGTCTGGAAGATATTAAGAATCCGGAATCAGCTAGGATAGATCTGTTACAAAAGGATAACTGTACTGTATGAAAAAGGAATTGAAGAAAACAAATACATATGTAGGGAAACCGGTTGGAATATTATTAAAATAGTTCCCATGTGAAATGATCATAGCATAGACTAAGTTGGTTTATGGAGAGATGGGGAAAATTGGGTGGATTTGAGAGATACCCTGGAGTGTGGATTAATAGGATATGGTGGTAGGTGATTGGTTAGAGAGAAAGAAACATACTTTGGAGGATGACTTCCAGGATTTGCAGGAGAATATATAGGTTGATAGTGGTGCCCTTACAAAGAGAAGGTTTTGGGGTTATAAAAATAATGAGTTAGTACTGGACAGTTACAATGTCAATTAGATGCCAGGGAGAATTTTAGGTGAAGATGGCAAACATCCAGCTTCCTGCCAAGGGCTATGTTGTGTTCTGTCAATAGAGAGATAAATGAAAGTCACTTTCTACCCTCAAAAACCTCATAGTTTAGCAGCTCATAACCTAGGTTGCTGTAGCACCTTTCTCATTCTGAATCTGCTGTCAGATCTGAAAGGCAAAACTTGCCCAGGAATGGCTGGAAGGAAGCAAGGAAAAAAAAAAAATCCAAGTTGATATACTTTAACTAGGCAACAGTTACTCCTAAAAAAGATCAGAATGTGGTGTGAAATATGCTAATAACATTTATGCAAATGAAAGTTCACTGTATTAACTACAAGATCAAGGGATAACTGCAAGTAATTTGGTAATGGGCTATAATTACCCTTTCATCTATAGTATGGGGGGTAAGGGGGATGCATGAATCAAACACTGTTACTAAATACTTTTGCATTTCATCAGTGCCTTTTCTTCTTTATCGTACTTGAAGATACCTGGAAAGCTATCACAAAATAAAATAAGTCAATTTTAATACCAGGCTAAAGGTATTAGATAGAATATTTATAATAGTTGATTCTTACTTTTTCCTTTTCCTTTTTTTTTTTTTCTCCTTCTTATTTTGGACTTGGTTATGCCTGACAGAGAAGTTTTTCTTGAACTATTAGACAATTCCATATATTCTAAGAACTAGCTGCATGACTTTGGGTAAAGTTACCGATCTTTGTGACTTAGTTTCCCCATTATTTATACAGGGATGTTAACATTCATAATGGCCCCTTCGAAAGAATCAGAAATGACCACTTTTTATTTCCTTGGAAATATTGAAACCATTTTTTTCTTTTTTACTTTTTATTTTGAAGTATTTTTGAAAGTTGCGTAACAAAGAGCTTTTCTTCCCACCACCCTCATCCCCTGCCCTGAATCCTGTGAACACAGGTTGCAGGCATGGTGTCCCATTACCCCTGAATACTTCAAGACGTCTTCCTACAAACATGATGTTACCCTATGTAGTCACGGTATGGCCTTTGATGTTAAGAAATTAGCACGGATACGATCTACTTCCTACTGTTCAATACACAACACATTACGTGTGTGTTAGTTGCCCCAGTGACATGTTTTGTAGCAGAAGGATTACGTGTAGGATCACGGGTTCCTTCAGCGTGGAACAGTTGGCCAGTCTTCCCTTGACTTCCACAACTTTGATACTTTTGAAGATTCAAAGTCAATCGTTTCCTAGAATGTTCTTCAATTTGGATTTACCTGGTCTTTTCAGATAATTAGATTTAACTTATGACCTTTTAATTTGGGAGGAAGGAGGCAGAAATAAGACAGAATTAATGTGCTCTTCATGCATTCTGTGGGGTGGTACACAGTTCCAGTTTGAAGCATTGATTAATGTGGTTTCTCCCAAGTTTCTCTTTTGCAGTTATTCTTTTTCTCATTGAAATAAAGAAGCATTTGTAGGGAAATATTTAATATATGTAAATATCTCATACTTTTATCCACTTGTTTTAGCATTCATTTATTTTTTCATTTGCCCTATTCCATTATTATTCAGATGCTTGAAATAGTGGGTTTTTTTTTTTGAAATTCCATTTGTTTGAAGTTTATTCCTTAGCATTTTACTGTAAAGAGATGCTTTCTCTTCTTCCAGCTTGTTCATTTATGTCAGTATGAGCCCATCTATCCCTATTTTATTCAAAGTGTAATAATCTGTTATTATTTATTTGACTTACTTTGGCTTTGGCTAGTAGGATCTCCTCGAGATGGATTCTACTCTGTTTTTGTCTTTGATTTTAATGTATTTCCATGGTTCTCTGAGCTCTCCTTTACTATTGGCACAATAAGACATTCTAGGCACGTTTGTACTTCTTCTGCCCCAGCTTTGGAATCAGCCAATTTTTCAAAGATCCCTCCTTTTTAGTGGAGGGTAGTGGTGTGAAACCAAGATCTGTATATAAGATGCACGCCTGTGCTGGATGATGTGGTACCTTACAAGGATTCCAACTGCTGTGGAAATGCTACACTCAAGTACCCCTTGAGTGTCAAACCCTTTCAGAGACCACCTCAACTGAAGAAAGCTATCTTGGGGCTCGCAGTCATTTTTGCTATTGGAAATACCCCCATAGTGAATTACTGATTAATAAAAGTTTGGACTCCTTGCTTCAAATCAGGAACATTCTGAATTATGATCTCAGTTCCAGGGCTCCCTTTCGGACCAGCTGAAGCCTTCATTGGGTCTGCATTCTAGGTTAACTTCTTTCTTTGCCCAATTCTGCTGCTTTTCCCTTCCTTCCACAAGCGTGATTTCCCAAAACAGTCTCTTCTGAATGTCCCATCTCAAAGTCAGCTTTCTAGAGAATACAACTGTAGGAGGTGTGGGCTGTCACTGTGTTCATGCCTTCTCAATGAACAGAGCTAGAAAATACATGTATGTATTTCCTCTGCATATACCTTTTCCTCTAGCTATCTCTCTATACATTTATCTCTATGTTGAATATCACAAATGTGACATTGGCCATGAAAATGGCCCTCCAAAGAAGCCCACATCTCTGGAGACTGAATAGGCTAGGTTATATGGCAAAAGAGAATTAAGGCTGCAGGAAAATTAAAATTGCCATTTGACTGACCCTAAAATGTTTACCTGGAGTATCTGGGTAGACCCAATGTAATAATAAAAATTCTTTTTTTTATTAAAGTTTTTTTTAACCTTAATTCCTGTATAGTTAACACACAGTATTATAATAGTTTCAGGTGTACAATATAGTGGTTCATCAATTTTGTACATTACTCAGTGCTCATCACAATAAGTGTCTCCTTAATCCCCATCACCTATTTCACCCATTCTCCCACCCATGTCCCCTCTGGCAACCATCTGTTCTCTATAGTTAAGAATCTGTTTTTTAGTTTGTCTCTCTTTTTTTGTTTTGTTTTGTTTCTTATATTCCACATGAGAGATATCCTATGGTATTTATATTCCTCTGACTGATTTATTTTGCTTGACATTATACTTAGTAGCTTTATGTTGCTTTAAATGGCAAGATTTCATTCTTTTTTATGGCTGAATAATATGCCATTGTGTGTATATACCACATCTTCTTTATCCATTCATCAGTCGACAGACATTTAGGCTCTTTCCATAATTTGTCTATCATTAATAATGCTGTGATAAACAGCGGGATGCATGTGTCCCTTTGAATTAGTGGTTTTTATTATTATTTTTTTTTTTTGTGGGTAAGTACCCAGTAGTGTGATTACTGGACCATAGGGCAGTTCTACTTTTAACCTGTTGAGGAAACTCCATACTGTTTTCCACAGTAGCTGTACCAGCTTGCATTCCTCCAACAATGTATGTTTTTCTCCCCATCTTTATCCACAGTGTTTCTTGGATTGCTGATTTTAACCATTCTGACAGGTGTGAGGTGGTATCTCATTGCAATTTTGATTTGCATTCCCCTGATGATGAGTGGTATTGAGTATCTTTTCATGTGTTCCTTGGCCATCTGTATGTCTTCTTTGGAGAAATGTCTGTTCATGTCTTCTGCTCATATTTTAATTGGATTTTGTTTTGGGAGTGTTAAGTTGTATCAGCTCTTTATGTTTTGGATATTAAGCTTTTATCAGATATGCCATTTGCAAATGTGTTCTCCCGTTCAATAGGTTGCCTTTTAGTTTTGTGGGTGGTTTCCTTTGCTGTGCAGAAGCTTTTTACTTTAATGTAGCTTCAATAGTTTCTAGAAAAATGTTGCTTTGGTCAATGTCAAAGAAATTATTGCCTGTGCTCTCTTATAGGATTTTTATGGTTTCAGGTGCCACATTTAGGTCTCTAATCCATTTTTAGTTTATTTTTTTGTACGTGAAAGAAGTGATCCAGTTTCATTCTTTTGCATGTAGCTGTCCAGACTTTTTCCCATTGTGTATTTTTTCTCCTTTGTCAAAGATTGATTGAATTTAAGACTGTGGATTTATTTCTGGGATTTTTATTCTGTTCCATTGATCTACGTGTTTATATTCATTCCAGTACTATATTGTTTTAAGTACTACCACTTTGTAATATGACTCAAAGTCTGAAATAAGTGATACTCCAATTTTGTTTTTTTCTTTTTTCAAAATTGCTTTGGTTATTCAGGGTCTTATGTGGTTCCATGCAGATTTTAGGATTGTTATTGTTCATTCTAATTCTGTGAAAAATACTGTTGGTATTTTGATAGGGATTGCATTAAATCTGTAATTAGCTTTGCATATTACAGACATTTTAACAATATTTGTTCTTTCAAGCCATGAGCATAAAATGTCTTTGCATTTGCTTGTGTCATCTTCAATTTCTTTCATTAATGTTTTAGTTTTCAGAGTACGGGTCTTTCACCTTTTCAGTTAAGTTTATCCCTAGGTATTTCTATATTTTAGCTGCAGCTGTAAATAGAATTATTTTCTTAATTTCTCTTTCTGTTGCTTCATTATTAGTGTATAGAAATGCAATATATTTCTGTACTTTATTTTGAATCTTGGAACTTCAATGAATTCATTTATCAGTTGTAATTTTTTGGTGGAATCTTTAAGGTTTTATAAATGTAATCATGTCATCGGCAAATAGTAAAATTTTTACTCCTTCCTTACCAATTTAGATACCTTTTATGTCTTTTTTTTTTTTTTTTGGTCCAATTCCTATAGCTAGTATTTCAGTACTATGTTGAATAAAAATGGTGAGAGTGGACATCCTTATCTTAAGGAATCTTAGGCTTAGACATCCTTGTCTTAAGGAATCCTAATATTAGAGGAAAAGCTCTGTTTTTTCCCCACTAAGGATGATGTTAGCTGTGGGTTTTTCACAGATGGCCTTTTTTATGTTGAGGTATGTTTCCCATAAACCCACTTTGTTGAGCTTTTATCATGAATGTATGTTGTACATTGTCAAATGCTTCTCTGCATTTATTGAAATTATAATATAATTTTTATCCTTTCTTTTATTGATGTGATATATCACATCGATTGTGGATTTTGAACCATTCTTGCATCTCAGGAATAATCATACTTGATTATGGTCAATGATTTTTTCAAAGATATTGCTGGATTCTGTTTGCAAGTATTTTGTTGAGGATTTTTGCGTTGATGCTTATCAGAGATACTGCTTTATAGTTTTCTTTTTTGTGTGTTGTCTTTATCTGGTTTTGGTATCAGGATAACACTAGCCTCATACAATGAACTTGGAAGTTTTCCTTCCTCATTAATTTGAGAAAATGGTATTAACTCCTCTTTAAATGTTTGGTAGAGGGGCACCTAGATAACTCAGTAATTTAAGTATCTGCCTTGCTCAGGTTATGAAATCAAGGTCTTGGGATTATGCCCTGAGTTGGGCTCCCAGCTCATCAGGGAGTCTGCTTCTCCCTCTTCCCCTCCCAGCAGCTTGCCCCCTTTCTTTCTTTGTCTCTCAAATAAATAAAAATCTTTTAGATAGATAGATAGATGATAGATAGATAGATAGATAGATAGATAGATAGATAGATAGATAGATAAATTTGGTAGGATTCACCTTTTAAGTTGTCTGGTCCTGGACTTTTGTTCTTTGATTATTGATTCAATTTCATTGCTTGTAATCAGTTGTTCAAATTTTCTATACTTTCCTACTTCAGTTTCGGTAGATTATATGTTTCTGGGAATTATGTTTCTAGGAACTTATCTATCTACTACTTTTACTACTACTACTGCTGCTTTTAGGAATTTATCTACCTACTACTAGTATTACTACTACTACTCTTCCCTCTGCCACCCCCCACTAGAGGTTTATCAATCTCTGCTCTACTCTTTATTATTTCCTTCCTTCTGCTGGTTTGGGGTTTTGTTTGTTCTTTTTCTACACCTTTAGGTGTAAGGTTAGGCTGTTTATTTGATATGTGTCTTGCTTCTTGAGATAGGTCTGTACTGCTATAACATTCCTTCTAAGAACTACTTTTGCTGCATCTTGAAGGTTTTGGATCATTACATTTTTGTTTTCATTTGTTTCCATGTAATTTTTAAAAATTTCTTCTTTGATTTCTTGGTTGACTCATTGTTTAGTAGCATGTTATTTAACCTCTGTGTATTTGTGCTCTTTCCAGATTTTTTCTTGTGGTTGATTTCTCGTCTCATAGCATTGTGATCTGAAAAGATGCATGGTATAACTTTGTTATTTTTGAATTTGTTGAGACCCATTTCGTGGCCTAATATGTCATCTGTTCTGGAGAATGTTCTATGTACACTTGAAAAGACTGTGTGTTCGGCTGTTCTGGGATAAAATATTCTGAATATAACTATTAAATCTATCTGGCCCAGTGTGTCATTCAAAACCATTGTTTCCTTGTTGATTTTCTGTTTGGATGATCTATCCATTGATATAGTAGGGTATTAAAATCCCTAGTATTATTGTAATACTATCAGTTCCTTTATGTTTGATATTAACTAGTGGTAACAAGTAGAAAACCAGTAATAGCTGTGCACAGAATAAAGAGAAAGGAATCCAAGTACATTACTAAAGAAAGCAAGCAAACCATAAAAAAGAGAAAGAATCAGAGAAAAACTACAAATACAATCACAAAACAAGTAGCATCCTCTGCATATAGCAATCTATATTAACTTGATGCTCCCTTAAGCTTGAGCCCATTCTTTATTCCTCTTCCCACATGGGATAGAAATGGCACCTGTTAGCTGCTTTGCTCTTGAAAGGATCTTCCTGTGGTACATGCCTCTCTAGGACATGCTTTTGAGATGAGTAAATAATTTACCCTCCTATATGCGTCAGGTGTTTGTTTGTTTTTTTTTTAAGATTTTATTTATTTATTCATGATAGAGAGAGAGAGAGAGAGGCAGAGACACAGGCAGAGGGAGAAGCAGGCTCCAGGCGGGGAGACAGACGTGGGACTTGATCCCGGGACTCCAGGATCACACCCAGGCACTAAACCGCTGAGCCAACCAGGGATGCCCACCAGGTTTTTTTTTTCAAACTGCTGCCTCTAAGCTGTATCTCTGCTGGCTGTTGTCTTATTATCTCCTTAAGAATGGGGACTCAGCTTCCTAAAGCCCTTGGGGGGCTCTTCCAGAGCTGAACCTGCTGATTTTTAAATTTCCGGGTTTTAAATCCTACTAGTTGTAAGAACTCACAAGAGTCTTCCCTTCTCACTATCGAGGCCAAGTATTTCAGGGATTTGTCTTCCCCACAAGGGTCCCTGGTATGATAGTCTATATCTTGCCCTTTACTGTGCCCCTGAGTCACTCCTGATTGCACATAGCTGTGCTTTAGTCTCAAACTATTTCCACTGTTCCTACCTTCTTCATTGTGGCCTCTTCTTTACTTTTAGTTGTGGAGTTTGTTCTGTCCGTCTTTGGGTCATTTTCAGGGTTATTTACACTAATGTGAGTGTCATTTGGTTGTATCTTTCCGCGGAGGTGAGCTTAGGGTCCTTCTACTCAGCCATCTCCCCAGCCTCTCCTTCAGGAACAAAGATTCTTAAAAGTGGAAGTGGGAGGCAGAAGTTGGAAATTAGAAGGAGATTAACAACAGAAGGTGGAATTGGAGCATTGTAAAGACCTGACCCACAGATGCTGGCCTTGAAGGTGGAAGAAAGAGACCATAACCCAAAGAATGTTGGTAGCCTCTATCAACTGGAAGAGGTAGGGGAAGTAATTCCCTCTAGAAGCTCCAGAAAGGAACCTAGTTCTAGTGATACCTTATTTTTGCCCAATGAGAACCCAGGTTGAACTTCCTACTTATAGAAGTATAAGGTGATAAATTTGCATTGTTTTAAGCTAGTGAGGTTGTATAATTTGTTACAGCTATGATAGACAACTAACATAATAGCTTATATTCCACTAATTTCAGTACAATACCGTAGGTTATTACAACTTCTCCCTTTCCGTATTTTAACTCCCTTTTCCAGCGTTGAGAAACATGACCTCCATTATGTTGAACATATTTACTTATTTGATTAATCCCAAATCCACTGGGCCACTGCCCTCTATGGCCATCTTGTTCACTGGGACTCTACTCCTCTGCCCAGCCACCACTGCTAATGACACTTAACTGAGTTATTATAGAAGGAAGGAAGAGAGGTAGTGGGGGAGGGGAGAGGAAAGAATAGCAGCCAAATCATGGATTTTTTTCCCCCAGGGTCTATGGATAGACCTTGAGGAGTTGTATTATAATCCTGCCCTTAGAGTTTTCTGAAAAAATCAGTGCTTATGTTTGCTTACACAGGGTATATGTCCATAGTTTGTATTACTTTCTCAAAAGAGATGCCTGAACTCTAACCTTTAAAAAAAAAAAAAAACACTGATTTTATAACTATTTAGTCAAAAAGTGGAGTGATGACCTAAATGTCCTCCTTAAAATCCATTTACAAGCCTCATAATAGACCATAATAGATCTTTAAAACACTCACAACACATTCACTCTTGTTAGGAGTTGTTAAAATTTACTTTCTTTTCTCAGTTTCATCTGACTTTCTAAGGATCAGAAAAATTACCTATAGGTGCCCAGAATCCTCACATTTTAAAGAGAGATAGTAGAGGAATTAGGGGGAATGCTATAGAATCATGAGGTTTTTTTCATGCTAGTGTTACAACTCTAGCTTCTATAAGGATTTAGATCAAAGAGACCTCAAAGGATGAATATATTGAAGATATTTATTGGTGGGTGTATTTACCTATTCCTCCCAAACCCTGCAACTCCCAACTATGGGTCACTTGTAGAAGGAGTGTCCAACCAGAGGTCCTGAAACTCTTCATGAAAGAAAAAGACAGCTTTCAGTATCAGCCAAGTGCAGATGATAATGAACCTGGCCACCAAAAATCATACCTCCACTGCTGTCCCGAGGTTTACTATAGAGGGATCAAAAACCAGGGTTTACAAGGGGGAGATAAGAAGCAGCAAGGGGAGGGAGAATCAGTTTATTATAATCCTGTTGCCCACTATAGATGTAAACTGAAAGCCATATAACTTTCAGGGGGGAAATGTCTAAATTAGCTAAGATTTGGCAGCTTCAGGCTGTATGTAGATTTTAATAACAGAAAGTAGATTAATTCTGCAACTGAAAGTTACCAAAGGACTACTTTGTTTTCTAAAAAAGGGGGGGATATGGTACTTTCCCCCAAATTCTATACAAGAAGTGTGGGGGGAAATATGTCCATGGTTTGTGTTTGACTGAACTGTGGAGGAAAAATAAAGTTGTCTTCTGTTTATTTTCTTGGGTAGCTCCTGTCAAAAATGGCTCCTTTTTATCAAATATGATATTGAAACAGTGGTAGTTTGTTTTTTTTTTAAACCCGGTTAAAAAAAAAAATCCCTGAGAAGCTTATTTATTCTTTCCTGTTTTTCATCTGACACATAGGTGGGCAGGTTACCTTAACTCTAAATCTAGTATCCAGCTGTGACATTCTCAGTCCTTAAAAGCTGCTTTTCAGTGGTCTTTAAGCATCCTAAATGAGGGGGTTTGAGTAAGGTGATGTTTCCAGAACTTTGAGGGCTGATTACATGTACATCAACCTTGGGATATTTTAGTAAATATTTTTTCCCTCATCTGAAAACCCTTAAACACTTTTAAAGTTTCTGAGATTGATTTTTTTTTTATTCAAATGTACTTTCTCTCTAATAGCCAAGGCCATTCCGTGAGTGCACTGCTCCCCTACTCTGCCTCCCCAGGCATTTAGTTAGATTTTTTTTTAAGATTTTATCCACTTCAGAGAGGGAGAGCATGAGAAGGGAGAGGGGTAAAGGGATCTGGGGAGGGAAAAAATCCCAAACAGACTCACCACTGAGCATGGAGCATGATGTGGGACCCCATCTCATGACCCTGAATCATGACCTGGGCCAAAATCAAGAGTCAGATGCCTAACCAACGGAGACTCCAGGTGCTCACCCAGTTCCTTTTTTTCCATGGAAATACAATGATTATTAGTAGGAAGAGTAAATGAGATAAAGATTCTAAAAGTCATAAGAAATTGTAAGTCCTTTGGAGGTATTATTTTAGTAGTTCCCCTATCTTTCAGCTTGGTAATCTCAGATGTACCCCATAAAAAAGGATTTAGTTATTGTATAAGCAAGTATTTTGGAAAAAATCTATTTTGAGCAATGTCTTAAACTAGGGACTCAGTAGAGAACCTTTTTAATTGAAATTATCATCATCATCATCTAAAGAAACTCTACAAACTTTGTCATATTCCTCCCATGGTCTGACAACTCTTATTTTGAAGAACCCATTTCTAGGTTCTGCATATTATGCTCCAATCCTATATTCACAAGACATTGGTATTTGTTGCCTTAAATCACCTATGTGTAGACTTGTCAAATATGTGTCCGTACATAGATGTCTACACACATATGAATTGTTCTATTTGTAGCCTGGGGAAGGAACAAAATAAAGATAGTCTGAAATAGACTTGACTTTACAAGTGGATGGTAGAAGGAGGGCTTTCTTTTGTAATATTATTTAGAAGTTAAGTAGCAAGGTCCCTGCCTTTTAAGTCAAACTGACTGGAGATGAGTCTTACCTGTGTCTGCTTACTAGCTTTCTGCACTGGCACAAGTCATTTATCTTGTGTCAGCCTCACTATTCTCATCTGAAAAGTGGGAGATATAACAACCTGCCTCATTGAGTGTTAGGAGTTATTAAATGAGAGGAAACACAAGTGTTAGTATCTGGCACATAATTTGTGCTCAATGAGTAGTAGCTTTTTAGTGCTTGTTTTGTGCTTGTGATCATGATAATCATATACAGTTACATGAATTCATTTGCCATCATCATTTTTTTCCTTATGAAAAAACTCAGACTGAGAAAATTTAGATGATTATCTGTGTATATGCAGCTAGTAAGTGACAGTCTTATCTCTAGCTGTGACATTCTGCTAACTCCCTTTCTCTCCCTGGTATACATGTTTTGCACCCACAAACACACAAGCATAGACGAGGCTAGACCGTCCATCTTCTTATGATGTCTTAAAACTAAGGAATCCTGGAAATATAGAGCTGTAAAGGAACCATCTTGGTAATATTGGAAATGTAATTCTAAATCCTTAATATTCCTATTGAAATTTATAGGTCTAACAGATTTTTGCATATTTTATGTATTTCAGTTCTGGAGTTCACCAATATATCTTGAGCTGGACAGAGGATACTCTGTGAATGCCAGTTTACAGAAGAGGAAAAAATAAGGATTCAGCATTTTCTTTGACTTTGCTTCATTCTCAACAGAGTGACTTCTTCAAAGCCACACATTTGGTAAATGGTAAAATTTAGACTTGAACCCTTCAAACCTCAAGTGCAGTGTTCTCGTAGACACATTACTTAACACATGAATTATAATACCTCTCATTTACTGACAGTTTCAGTATCTGTTCAACACTCCTCTAGAGTGTTCTGTGCCAAAACTAGCTGAAGCTTTGAAACACTTTTAAGGTGTATGTGCGTGTATGTATATGAAAAAGAAGAAAAGGCCTGGAGAATTTAAGTAAATTACTCAAGATCTAACAAAAAACAAGTTTAGAAACAGGCACATAAATTCAGGTCATTGTACTGTGGAAGTTAATTCTCTACCACTCTACCACATTGCCTGAAGACTGAGACCAGAGAGCTTCACCATGGAAGATTTTCATACTAAGTCCCCACTGAAAACCATTGCTGCTTTCACGCATGACTTGTTATCCAGCTTAAATATGTTGTTCAAGGTCAAACGGCTATTTGATAGATTCCATCTCTTTTTAAGTTAGAGTCAAGCCATCATCTAATGTGCATAATAATTGAATTTAGTTTTCATGAGAAAATGCAATGTACCCTTCTCCTTGTTGCTACATCCTTTTCTTCATCTCTACACTCAATTAAGGATGGTTCAGAGCAGTGGAAGTAATGTTTTAAAAAGCATGGTGTCCTAAATACCTAGAGCTATAGTTTTCTTGCTCTCTAGATTCTAAGTGGCCACTAGCTGAACCTGAAAGATATAATAACTTCCTGTGGGACCTCTCTGGGTTGTTGTTTTAAAGGGACAAACTGAGAGGAAAGACATTGCTTTTAACATCCACTTATCCTCTAACCCATTGGGTCTTTTTGCTGTGATACATGATGGAGCAGAACGTGTTTAAAATGGCAGTGCGTGTTGGTGGAAGGATAAATGAGAGCACCATTTCTGGAGGGCAGTCTGACAACATAGATCAAACTGAAGATGTGCAGATCCTTTAACCCAATGATTCTACTCCAGAAATAAATTATAAGGAACAGTTTGCATAAGAATAGGAGGGAGGGAGGGAAGAAAAAAGAGAGGGAGGGAAGGGGTAGAAAGAGATTGAAATATTGACAAACTGGAAGTAAGCGAAATATTACTCAGGAAACTAGTTGAATACACCATAACAGTTCAATAGATTTATAAGGTTTTTTTTAAAAAATAATGATGTAAACCTATATGTAATTGCAAGAAAAGAAGTTTAGGAATTTTTGATAAGTGGAAGAGCAGGTTATAGGTAAGTATGCCTGAGTGTTTATGAATGCAACAAATGTTTATTGAGCAATGATTAAATTCCAAGAATTGCTTTGATGTAATGAAATTTGTATCGTGGATGTTTTGTGTGCATTTCTGTTTTACATACAGCTGGAGAGATATCTAAAGGGTTGTTCATATAATGATAAAGATATGGGATTAGGGGAACAAATTTTGCTTTTATTTTCTTTTCGGGTCAGAATTCGTTGCATTTCATGGGCAGCCTGGGTGGCTCAGTGGTTTAGCGCCACCTTCACCCCAGGGCCTGATCCTGGAGTCCCGGAATTGAGTCCCATGTCAGGCTCCCTGCATGGAGCCTGCTTCTCCCTCTGCCTGTGTGTCTGTCTCTCTCTCTCTCTCTCTCTCTCTCTCTCTCTCTGTCTCATGAATAAATAAATACAATCTTGTAAAAAAATAATTAGCATGTATTGTTTTTATAATTAGACAAGTCACATTCATTTAAAGAAAAGGTGAAGTGCCTGTCCACTGGCACATGGGATTTCTGCTCCAACAAGCCCAGAGGAGAATGTGAGGGGTAAAAATGCCAGTGATGCTCTAGTTTCCCAGGAAGTGAAAAAAGTAAACCCTTTCCCAGTTCTACTCTGGAGGGGTCATCTTTTAGGCACAGAGAAGGGATCCAGGAAAGACTGTACTAACTGCTAAGGCAATGGGCTTAAGCGCCTGAAGTTCTCAGAGGGAGTCAGAGAAGCAGTTGCATTAATTACATGAATGAAGTTTGCAAAAGTGAGGCCAAAGGAGGGCCATGTCAACAACTGTCCCTAGAGCCCAAAGTCACTTCATTATGCTGGACCTTAGCCAGAACTGAGATCTGTTTATCTGGCCTCTGCCAGAGACAATGCATTTGGGTTCATGGAGAAGATCCCTGCTCTTGAATATTAGGTATATATGTACATGGATAGAGTCATTATCTAAATTCTGGTAATTCTCACCTCTGGTTTTAAAACTATTCAGAAGAAGACTTTTAGAAAACATCAAAGCATGAGTGAATAAAACAAATCTGTGATTGCGTAGTCTGGTTTGCACCTATGCATGAGCATATTTCAAAAGCTCATTAGGTGATGCTGGACATACTGCCAGCATTGACAACTGGCCTTAGAGAAAAAACTCTTGCATTCTTGTCTTATCTCAAATACTTACTGGTCATGTAGCCTTGGGCATATTTCATCTGAGTTATCATTTGAAAAACAAAATGAAGATACAAATATTCATTTTATGAAACTCATGGTTGATGTATTATGTGAGATAATATATATAAAAGTACATTGTGAAGTGCTAAGTAAATAATATTATTTCATAAATTTAACAAGCTTCCCCCCTGCCCCATCCAAATATGTCACCTAATTCAAGGTCAATGAGCAATGAATTGTTTCTCAATGTGTAGAATGTGAACTATATACATCAAAATCACCTGAGCTGCTTATTAGAAATGTAAAGTAAAATTTTTCAAATGTCTGGAAATACAGTCCAAGATTGGCATTTTAAACAGGCAATCCAGTTTGCCTCTGTGAAATAAGATTGAGAACCAGTGCTAAATTCTTGTGAGGGGTTGCAGCAGACTGTGGTAACTGTCAGATACAGGACACAGACGGGCAACAGTTCAAAAGGAGCACCCCTACGAGCATTAGGTTAATATAAACAAACTTATATAAGTTGACTCTCACCCATGTCAGGGTGAATTTCCTTAGTGCTCTCCTGACTTTCTGTGCTGTGTTTTGTAAAAAGGACTTATTCCATCCCTGTTAGGTCTCAGACAAGAATAGCTTGCCATTAGGGAAACTTCACGTGAGTTAAATGCAGGGTATTGGTTGCTGTCACATCAGTCCCCTATTACGCTAAAGATACAACCAGCCAGCTCTTGTGAGTAGTTGACTTTTAGAGGTTTCTAACTCCAAGGACTGATTCTCTACTTTGTCCAGCATGGTGCTTTCCTCATGTCTGGTCTCATTGTTTCTGTGGCCTAAAGAAATGACTATACTTAAGTTGAAAATGCTCTGAGATCTTCTTCTGGAAATATTATATCGTTTTATACATTCTTTTTTTGTATTTTTTTAATTGGAGTTTGATTTGCCAACGTATAGCATAATACCCAGTGCTCATCCTGTCAAGTGTCCCCCTCAGTGCCCGTCACCCAGTCACCCCCACCCCCACCCACCTCCCTTTCCATGACCACTTGTTCATTTCCCAGAGTTAGGAGTCTCTCATGGTTTGTCACCCTCTCTGATATTTCCCACTCATATTCTCTCCTTTCCCCTTTATTCCCCTTCACTATTTTTTATATTCCCCAAATGAATAAAACCATATAGTGTTTGTCCTTCTCTGATTGACTTACTTCACTCAGCATAATGCCCTCCAGTTCTCTATCAGATAAAGGGCTAATATTCAAGGTCTATAAAGAACTTATTAAACTCAACAGCAAAGAAACAACAATCCAATCATGAAATGGGCAAAAGACATGAAGAGAAATCTCACAGAGGAAGACATGGACATGGCCAACATGCACATAAGAAAATGCTCTGCATCATTTGCCATCAGGAAAATACAAATCAAAACTACAATGAGATACCACCTCACACCAGTGAGAATGGGGAAAATTAACAAGACCAGAAACAACAAATGTTGGAAAGGATGCCGAGAAAAGGGAACCCTCTTACACTGTTGGTGGGAATGTGAACTGGGGCAGCCACTCTGGAAACTGTGTGGAGGTTCCTCAAAGAGTTAAAAATAGACCTGCCCTACGACCCAGCAATTTCACTGATGGGAATTTACCCCAAAGATACAGATGCAGTGAAACGCCGGGACACCTGTCCCCCAATGTTCATAGCAGCAATGTCCACAATAGCCAAACTGTGGAAGGAGCCTCGGTGTCCATTGACAGATGATGGATAAGGAAGATGTGGTTTATGTATACAATGGAATATTCCTCAGCCATTAGAAACGACAAATACCCACCATTTGCTTCAACATGGATGGAACTGGAGGGTATTATGCTGAGTGAAGCAAGTCAATCGGAGAAGGACAAACATTATATGGTTTCCTTATATATGTTCTTAAATGTTATAACCTGCGTCCGGCAGCACAGACAACTCCCTAAGATAGAGAAGGAGCTTAGGATACTTGATTATAGCATGATCGATTCTGTTTTTTTTTTTAAGATTTTATTTATTTATTCATAGAGACAGAGAGAGAGAGAGAGAGAGAGAGAGAGGCAGAGACACAGGCAAAGGGAGAAGCAGGTTCCATGCAGAGAGCCTGACGTGGGACTCTATCCAGGCTCTCCAGGATCACGTCCTGGGCTGCAGGCAGCGCTAAACCGCTGCGCCACGGGGGCTGCTCCTGATTTTTTTGAGTACTTGGAACAATTGCCAGGAGATAGCTCAAGGGAACAAGGGAACATTGTCCAAGTCTATCAAATATTCCATGCTCCAGAGGTAAAGAGCACCAGGCATGTACTACTCATGAGCTAATCTAAGCCTCAATTTATAAATCTATAAAGTAGGGAAAGTGAAACTTTTCAAGCATTTCTCCAGAAACAAAAGATTGTGTGAGATTACATTGAGTAAATGATAGGATAATGCTTGGAACACCACTAAAGGTTGTACAAAGTTCTGCAGGAATTTACATGACGGTAGGCAATGATGTGATAATTATCCCTCAATCAATGCTCTCCTCCCTAAATAGTACACTTTGCAAGTGCTCAGTGATTCCTAAAACTTCTTTATAAGAGACAAATGCCCATCTTGCCATAAATTGAAGTCATATTTTGGAGTGCAAATGACTTGCAGAACATCTGCTATCAAGGGGACATAATGGTACAAAGCACTAAGAGTAGAGTACATGTTCCCCAGCAGTCCCAGGGAAAGTATACAGACTCATAGAGCCCCAAAATAAACCTGACAAAGCAGAAAGAATAAGGGCCAGGAAAGTGGAGAGACTCAAGATTTCTGAGCAGAAACATGTTAGGGATGTCCTTTGATACAAAATTCATGGAAGTTTTTAAACTGAGAATAACCTCTTTTTTGAAAAACTCCTCTGACTTGGTAGAAGACTGAATATGACACGGGAACTGGGGAGAGCCCTGTCTGAGACAGAGAGGACATCTCCATGGTGGACATGAAGGACGGGTGCTGGGCCCGGCATAGCAGAGCAGATTAGTGGCAGGTCAGCCCTTTCACAAGGATAAGCTCTTTCTCCATGAAAGCGTGCTGCCTAGCAGACAAGGGCAGGAAACACTAATTCACAGGCTTTTAGTAGCTGACAGACACTTCAAATTCATAACTTGCTCTCTGCTTGCCACAGCCATTAAAGCAGTGGCAGGAGGCTTGAGCCTCCAAAGAGAGCAAGATGACCTTGGTCAGAGTTGGTGGGGAAGAGGAGACAGGGGTAGCCCAGGGAGATATTGAGATCTACTCTTATAGAAGTAAAAATAGAATTAAAACAGTGTAAGATCATTGCTACTTAACTCTCACCCCGATAACCTGATCTTTAGTACAGACTCATAGATGGTCAGAATCAGAATAAGACAAGAATAGAACCTAGTACTCCCCCTTCCTTTATAAGGTCTAGACAGGCTAAGCTGTCTTTCCTTAGAAACCAGTATGTTAGATATCGATCTATGTGGTGGCATATTCACACTGGAGATGCTGGTATAGGAGTATTTCTTGCACTATACCATTTAGCAGATCTGAAATTTCTAGAGAAAATTTACCATTCTACATTTTGAATGTACGTTGAGTATTTCAAATGCTAAAAAAGTAAAATATTTTACTTAGCTATTTCGATTACGGGCAAAATAAAACACACGTATAGTTGTAATAATGCTAGTATTAAAAATGTGTATTGGGTGTTTATTGTAATAAGTGGCTCATGTGGATTATCTCATTTAGCCCTCACAAGAACTCTGTGAGTCTGGGTGATTTGTTTTCCTATTTCTCAGAAAATAAAATCAAAGCTTAGTATGGTTAAGACACTTGTTTATGATCACACAGTTAGTAGGAGGCAGAGCTCATATTTAAGCTCAAATTATAGGCCCTCAATAATCAAGTATTCAGACTCTAAAGAAAAGCAGCCACATGCAATGGTTTGAACATAAACTTGGAGGCCAAAGTGTCTGGGTTCAATATGGGCTTTACTGTTTACTAGCTATATAACCCTAGCAAGTTATGTAATCTCTTTGCCTTAGTTTTCTCATCTGTAAGATGGGATCATTTTGGGAACCTATATCAGAGAATTGCTATGAGAATAAATTAAATATACAAAGGATGGAGAGCAGTGTCTGTAAGTGTAAGCTTTGTACACATTAGCTGGAATTACTAATAAATGGAAAATCAGAAGGTTTTAAGAAGTAAAATATAGCCTAAAATCTAAGCTATGACTTATGATTCAACCAACAAATACCGAAGACCTACACCAGGCATTGTGACTCTGATAAGAAAACTGTACAAGTTCGGTTTATTTCTTCATTTGCACATAGTGAAATCATATGGTATTTGTCTTTATCTCACTTCACTCAGCATTATACTTTCTAACTCTATCCATGCCCTTGCAAATGGCAAGATTTCAATCTCTTTCATGGCTGAGTAATATTACATTACATATATACACCACATCTTCCTTATCTATTCATTTGACAGAAACTTGGGTTGTTTCCATAATTTGGCTATTGTTCATAATGTTGCTATAAACAATGGGGTGCATGTATCCCTTTGAATTAGTATTTTTGTATTCTTTGGGTGAATACCCAGTTTTGCAATTGCTTGATTGTAGGGTAGCTCTAGTTTAACTTTTTGAGGAACCTCCAGACTGCTTTCCAGAGTGGCTGCAGCAGCTTGCATTCCCACCAACAGTGCACGGTGCACGAGGGTTCCCCTTTCTCTACATCCTTGCTGACACCTATTGTTTCTTGCATTATTGATTTTAGCCATCCTGACATGTGTGAGGTGATATCTCATTGTAGTTTTGATTACTCACTGGAAATTGAATAGGAATCTCAAAAGATGTGGTACACAGACACACACACACAGGAATATTATGCAGCCATAAAAAAGAATGAAATCTTGTCATTTGCAAACAACATACTTGAAGATATACTAAGATAAATAAGTCAGAGAAAGACAAATACCATATGATTTCACTCATATATGGACTTTAAGAAACAAAACAAATGAGCAAAGAGAAATAAAAGAGAGGCAAACCAAGAAAAAGACTCTCAAGTATGGAGAACAAACTGATGGTTATCAAAAGGGAAGTGGGTGTGGGGATGAGTTAAATAGGTGATAAGAATTAAGGAGGGCACTTGTGATGAACACCAGGTGTTGTATGGAAATGTTGAATCACTATATTGTACACCTGAATATGCTGTATGCTAACTGGAATTTAAATATTTTTTTAATTACAAGTTCAATAATGAATAAAGCCTGTTCAACTTTCACAAACCAGTATAAGTATTTCATATCTAGTTTATAGATGAGGAAATTGAGGCTTAATGGGGAATACTTGCCAAGGTTACAGGAATAATGAGGGACTGAATCAGAATTAAAATTAGTCTTTATTGTTCTGATTTTTAAAATCTGTGTTCTTAATCTGCTCCATTATCCTGCATCTTACAAGTGTGTATCCTAACTTCAACAACAACAATGCTAGTGGCCAAGGCAATGCAGAAAGCTAGATCTCTGACTTTCAATTAAAGTTCTTTTTATCCACATGATTGGTTAGAGATATAAAAGTACTAAAAATTAGAAAGAAAACCCTGAGATTGAACTCTGAGATTGTCAGAGCTTTTTGGATATCATAAAAGAATTATAGTTAGACTAGATTAAGTTACAGAAATAAATTTTACTCATACCTGATGGGTATCTTGTCTGCCTGCCTTGCACCTCTTTTCACAACCAGAGGCACAAAGCCGATGACTTTAATGATGTAAAAGGCAGATTGACTTTACAACACAATCTATACACGAGTGAACTCCAGGTGGATTACCTTCCTAAATGAGGATATGTAATACAAGTTTAAAAGGGGGATATCTTTATGACCTTAAGATTAGGAAGCACTTCTAAAATCAAGACCTAAAAATCATGAACCACAAAGGAAAACATTGGTGGATTTTAATATACCAAAAATTAAATATAACTTTTTAACAAAAGATAGCATAGACAAAGTTAACAGACAGGTGCCAGTCTCAGAGAAGATAATTGCCAAATTAATAACTGAATAAGAATTAATTAAAATTCCTGCAATACAGCAAGAAAAGGTTATGAAACCCAAAAGAAAAGTGGACTAATTATGTGAAGAGCACATGAGGAGAAACTTGAAAGACTGCTTACTTGGAAGAAATGTTCAACCTCTGTACTGACCAGAGTAATGCAAATTACAACAGTAACAAGATGTGATTTTACACAATCAGGATGGCAGCCATTAGAAAACCTGATCCAGCGTGCTTGTGATGATAGGTCAAATGGGAACCTTCATGAACTGCTGATGTGAGTTAATAAGCTAATAAGCCACTTGGGGAAAAAAAAAGTCATGTTCCCTTCATCCCATATGGAACCCATCCCATCCCAAGTAGCTAAGTAAAATATTTTACTCCATTTTTAGCATTTCATCCTATGAGTTTTGTTCATACTTTGAAATATTACCAGTTGGGCTCTTATGTGTACCTCCCAGAAAAGCTTTTATGGGTCCACTAAGAGCCATGTATTTTATGGTACACTGCCCTTTTCTTCATATGAGGTGGTAAAGAGTTGGGTGCAATCTATGTCTATCAATAAAAGAGCAGATTAATAAAATGAAGTACATACCTACAATTTATACTATGTAAGGATCAGAAGAACTCAACTGTGTATGTGGTGATGTGGTTTGTTCCTCAAAATAGAATATTAAGGGAAAAAACTATGAAAGCAATATTTATAATGTAATATGACTTGTCATAATTTAAATGCCATACACCCACTCCACAAGCCATATATTTGTAAGACTTTCATATATGTAAATAGATATATGAAAGTATATTGGAAGGGATTACTTGAATAGAAAATTTATAGGTCCCCATCAGGAGAAGGAAATAAGATTATAAATGTAAAATGCAGGGGAAATGATAAAATACACGATGACTATGTACTACGAATTTTAGAGTGGCAAAGACTGTCTGAAGTAAGAGAAAAATGATAAAGGAGTCATATATAGTAATATTTTACCATTTGTTGAGCACTTACTATATGCCTCATTCTGCACTTTCCGTTAATTATCACATTTGACTGCCACATAACACTATAGAGTGATTATTGCACAGCTGTTTTACAAAGGAGAAAATTGAGGCATCAGGTGACAAAATTGCCAAAGCTTACAAGAATAATGAGGGGTTGATACAAAGTTGATACAGTAGGACACTGTTTGAGTCCAAATCCTGTGTCCTTATCGCCATTGTCCTGCTTCATGATTATAGGTTAGAATCTTATGTTAAAGTGTACAGAAGAAGATAGTAAAGTAAAAAATTCTTTCAGCCTAGGGTGTCATGAATCATTGTAGTTTTGAATTTCCAGTTACTAATCACTTTGGAAAATCAGGCAGCAAAACAAAAGCGAATCTTGAATACATTTTGCTCCATTTTGAATAAGGAGGCAATGGATGCGATGAAACCTCCAAACCCTAGCTAGCATCGTTTGATACATGGTAGGTACCAAACAATTGTTCTCCCGACAATAAAATGGCTAAATCAAGAGATAGGCTTAAGTTAGGGCTGAAGTGGAGTACGAAGTAGCTCAAGTTTCAAACAACAGCCATGTCCAGACTAAGAAGATTTGAATCAGAAACTAAATTAAGGCCTTTATCATGGAGGGTGGAATCGCAAAGGGTTTAATTTATTTGGACATTTGAAAAGTACTTATAAGCAAATGTCAACACAGAATCAGTAGAAAAGTGAGTTGCGTTTCCATTGATAAATAGAATTCAAGACCACAGGTCAAATGGAGAGATGATGTTTGATCAGAACCCTGGACAGCACACGGGCTTAGCCGAGACCAAGACCATTACCTTTTGTCCCCTGCATTGCCTATTTCCTGCCCCCCTAATCCATGATGCCATCCCCCGGGCTGTAAACAGTCCACGCTGCTTCAGTCAGGTCCTATTCCCCAGTGTAAGAGCTTGCATACTCTTTCTTCCAAGGATCCACAGTCTGTGTGATGGCTAGACTCTAAAGGTAGGTGTACATTTTAGCTTGGGAAGTTTTATGAAGCAGACTGTAGGGAGTATCAGGGGATCATCTTCATCAGGACACCCTTACTCTGGGATCTACTCATTTATCCCTCTCCACTAGATCCGAAGCAGCCATCCTGATCCTAGGATGAAAATTTCATCCACCGCATAGGATAGAAAAACTATTTCCATTAAAACCACACCTTGTAAAAGAAATGGCCAGGTTCTCAACGAGGGGCTCACGTTTGTCCCTGTGTTTCCATTTACCTGCCAATATGCAATGTTTCCCAAATGAAAGGACAACAGAAATAAAGAAAGAATCCTTATGAAGGAGTAAGCAAAGGCAAGTCATGCCATCAAGAAGCATGGAGATGAAAGAGACCCTAGAAGATACCATGCAGAAGGAGAAAGCACAGGGGCAAGAATAATAAGATGTGGATTCTATTTCTGAAATTTCCAGAAATAAGCTGGCTCACTTTGGATTAGTCATTTCATCTCACTCTGCTTCAATTTTCTTATCTGCCAAATGGGAAAATTAGATTTATGTTGTGTGACTCACTGGACCTTTAGAGGCCAAATAAGACAATGCTTACAGAGGCTATTTGGGAAATATTATATGATTGCTTGTTGGAACCCAAAAGGTTATTAATGGTAATATGTGGCCAGAGAAAGGTGCATTTTAATTGATGATAGCTTAGATATATCAAAAGGAAAATTTATTCTCACCTATGTGGGGCTGCAGTAGTAGGGGAAGTAAAAGTATAACCATAATAAATTTAGGAAATATTTATTAAAAATGGAATAAAAGGGTATTTTGTGACACAGAACATCATTAGAGTGTGAGAAGACCTAACAGCAG
Organism: Vulpes lagopus; assembly: GCF_018345385.1. Classification (NCBI taxonomy): domain Eukaryota; kingdom Metazoa; phylum Chordata; class Mammalia; order Carnivora; family Canidae; genus Vulpes; species Vulpes lagopus. The sequence goes on from NC_054830.1 coordinate 61,230,983, forward strand.
ATATCTTTTAGGCCAAGAAAATAATATAGAAAAACACTGGGGACATTCAAGAAATAATTAGATGTCTTCCGTGGGGAAAGGGGGCTGTATGTGGTGAGAAAGATAAAATGGAGCACAAAGATAGGACATACGAAGCTAATAATAAGACAGTCCAGGAAGATCCAGTGGAAGATTTCTTGCTTTCCCCAAGAGAAATTTGTTGGTTGTTGTTACTGAGCATCTCAGTTGTGGACACATGAAGGAAGAATCACATTCCACATAGTCATCCAAGTGTCTTTTATGAAATGACATTGTGTCAAAATATTGAGAGCATTTTAGAGTCAAGAGAGTCTGAGATTGATTAACAATTCCCTGCTTCATGCAGGAATTATGGATATACATTTACTTGCTTCCAGAGAAGAGGGGCTCACGACCTCATAAGCTACCCTATGCCATTATCATACAGCACTTTTCCTTCAACATCCCTTCTTTACGAGGAGATGACACTTGTTCCTTCTAACAAATAGCTTCATCCTGTGCATCAGAAAGAAACTCAGCCCACCTCTTAGTGTTTTCTAAATCCCTGCTCTATGCTGGGCACTGGACGAAGCAGTAGGGACGTAAAGAAGAAAAACACATCCTTCAACGATTCATAGATCTAGAGATGTTGGGGGTGCAGAACTGCACCCTCCTCTGTGATCCTTCAAATATTTGATCTGAATCTTTTCTTGATCTTTTATCCTGCTACACAAATAGATACAGATTATCACAAATTACTTATTTCATATTCTTTTCAGATCTTCTCATGTTCTTACTTTTTCTTTTCTGGACATGATCTAGTTTTTTCAACATCCTTAATATATGGTATCCCAAAACTTAAATGTTCATTTCTTTAGAACTGTGCATCCTCCCAAAGTAAGAAGTGCACTGTTAAGAACTTATGAAAGATATCTCATGATCATAAGAAAGAACAAACTCGGGAACTCACAGAATAGTCCAGATTTTGCTGGCATGATAGTGAAACTTTCAACAATAGAGAACAGTTGTGGATTTTAGTGATTTGGGCAGCATGGTGCAATGAGATAAACCTTGACCTTACAGCTTAAACAAAACTGAATTTGAATCCTGTTGCTATCATTTATTAGCTGTGATATCTTGGCCATAATATAACACTCTCTGAGCACATTTGATCATATTTAAAGTAGGAATATTATCTACCTATTTCATATGGTACCAGGAAGAAAAAAATGAAAACAAAATGAGATCACATCTATGTAAGTGCTTCATAAACAATAAAATGTAATGCAAATGTAATATGGTATTGCTATTCTTATAATCAAATGGGTTGACACAGAGCAAAATGTTCCATTCTGTAATTACCTGAATTCAGTGAAAGTGCATTATATTCTAACAAATTAAAATCCCAGTAGTAGTAATAGCTACCATTTATTGAAGTTTTATTATGTGCCAGGCAGTGCCAGGTGCTTTACAAACATTATCCCATTTGGTTCCTGAGATACAGACAATACCATGAGTTTACCCAACCTGTTTCATTTTACTCTTGGGCACAAGCAAAACCACATTTCCCAACCTAACTTGTAGTTAATTGGAGCCATGTGATTGAATACTGTCCTACCCAGGAGTACCCATAAAATGTCCTGCGTGGTCTCCCACTCCGTCTTGTTCCCTATCGGCTGGAAGGGTACAAATGCTCAGGTCACTTTTTGGTACCATGTTCCCTGAAGATTACTGAAGATTACAGCTTCCCTGTCAGCCCTTGGTCCCCGAATGATATTATGGATCAGAGTCTCCTCTCCAAAGCCTCCATGCTACACTGACTTGTTGGAATGTGTTGTGAGCAAGAAATAAACTTTTGCTATGTTAAGCTATTAAAGTTTGGAACCTGTTTATTTCCAGAACATAGCATTAATTATCCTGTCTACTAGAATTCCTTAAAACATTTACTTTTTTTGCCACAATCGGGAAAGAATGTCCATAATATCCCACTACTTCATCTATCAACCTCCCAGCCGCTGGGCTTATGAATTTCATTTTCCTTCTTTCTTGGCCATAGGGATTTTCATCTTCCTTGTTCATTGCTTTATCTTATTTTCCTAGAAGAGGATTCAATCAGTATCTGCTGAATACATATATAAACTTATAAAAATCTTTTAATGTTGATGGTTGCTTTTAATCTCAGTTTTCCAGATAAGGAAGTAGTAATGCTGACATATGTCTATCTTATTCCAGAGTCTTACACTCTATGCTGAACTACCCCATTTGACCACTCCAAACCTACCGTTAAAGGTGATGGTCATGTTGTATCAGCTGCAACTTACTATTATCAAGATCTTCTCTCTCTGCTAAAGAACAAATTCTGTGGCTCATAATGATGGGATCATCCCAGGTCCTCCAGTGAAGTTATGGGATCAATATAGGTTTAACATTAACAAATTTTATTCCTTTCTCTTTAGCCAGCCATATAGAACTTGATGTCTCATGGACAATCATTCTTAGGCAACTAAACAAAGAAGCTCAGAGAGAAAAATAAGGAAATAAAATGTTGAAGGGAGGGCAGAAAACCTTACCGATTTTCATTTTCTCCAAGCTACTTTAAGGAATTAAAGAACACTATTAACTAAATGCAGTGAATCACATTTCATCCTAATTAAGAACATAAAGAGTGTTATTTCCCTTTTATTTCTTTTTTTCAGATTTAGCGAGTTGAAGTTCAACAAGTTGAAGGCTACTGTATAATTTCACAGAGCTGTTGCATGGTACAGCCTGATTCTAAACTAAGTCTTTGGTTTGAAAATCATCAGCTGCTTCAATTAATATTCTTTCAATAGCTTAGTATCATGCATTTGCCACTACCAACTGGCAACAGAAGCACTGTTGTACAGGGCAATGGTTAAGGGCAGAGTTTGTAAGAAAATCAGAATTTGAGATTGAAATCTGATTCTGCTATTAATCAGCTGTAACATCTTGGGCAATTCAATTAACTTCTCTGGACTTCAGTTTCAAGTGTATGATGGGGGCTTTGTTAGTGCTAATTGAGTTAATATAGTACAACACTTTCATGGTGATTTTCACATATTAAATGCTCGAATAACACGACTATTTGTATCATTGTGATTAATATTCGAGTCAGTATCCCACTGAAAGCTTTTTGATGCTAAAGATTTGTTCTTCCCTCACTAGGACTTTGAGTTCAATAATAGATACTTTACTTCTGGATTTAGTTCATTCACTGATATAGATTTACCAAGCACATACTAAGTTCCATGCACAGTATTAGATTTCAGGAACAGACATAAAATAGGCTACTGCCATCAAATCTTACTGAAATTACATACCATCAGTGGCATTTAGTAACAAAGGGACAGAGAAGAATAACAAAATAAAAATACCTGATACAAATAACTGATTGAATAAATAAATAAGGAAACTGGAGATAGTAGATCTTCAATGCAGAGCAATTCAAAATAATTTGTGTAAAACTCCAAGGTGATAAAGCATAACTCCCAACTCCTTAAGTGTGGGCTGCACACAGTATTTTCCTTCCAGAGAGTGTGATATTAAAAGGGGAGGGGGTAACCTCGCCATGAAGAAACTTACCTCAGCCAGATGATCAAAATTCACATCAGTAGTAACAAATCATGTTGATGGCATGTACTCTTGATATGATGTGATAAGAATGATGCTTCACCCTTGTGGTCTCCACCTCAACACCCATAATTCCTCTTTAATCATGAACTGCCATTCCAACTAATCTTGAAAACGTCAGACAAATCCCAAATAAAGAACATTTTATAAAATTCCTGATCAGGGGATCCCTGGGTGGCTCAGCGGTTTGGCGCCTGCCTTTGGCCCAGGGCGCGATCCTGGAGACCCGGGATCGAATCCCACATCAGGCTCCCGGTGCATGGAGCCTGCTTCTCCCTCTGCCATGTCTCTGCCTCTCTCTCTCTCTCTCTCTCTGTGACTATCATAAATAAATAAAATAAATGTTTAAAAAAAAATAAAAAAATAAAAAATAAATAAATAAATAAATAAAATTCCTGACCAGTACTGAAAATCATGAAGGTCAAAAACAGTCTGAGGAGCTGTTACTGCCAAGATGAGCCTAAGTAGATATGATAACTAGATATAATATGCTATCCTTAAGTGGGTTCCTGAGCACTTGCAAAGCAAACAAAAAAGACATTAGGTGAAAACTAAAAGTATCTAAAGTATGGCCTTTAGTTATGTTTTAAATGAGATACTATTGACTACCAGAATAGCTCAAACTAAAAAGAACAAAAATGTTAAATATTAGTATGCAGTGCAACCTACAACCACCTCAGAAACAGGTTTTTGGATCTTACAAAGTTAAATGCACACCTGCCATGAGACCTAGATATTCATATTCTCTAGATTTATCTCAAATAAATGAAATCATATGTCCACACAAATATTTGAACATGAATGTGTATAACAGCCTTTTTCTGTAATGGTCAAAAAACTTGAAAATTTGAAAATCCAAATGTCCCTTTTGCAGATCAATGAATAAATAGATTCTTGTACATTTATGCAACTGAATATTTTCTCTGTGATACAAAGGAACAAACTAATGATGTGTACAAAAAACATGGATGAATCTCAAAAATGTTATGCTGAGTGAAAGATATCAGAGAAAAGTACACTGTGTATGATTCCATTTAAATAATTGCATTCTAGAAAATGCAAACTAATGCACAGTGACAGAAATCAGATCAGGGGTTTCTTGAGAATAGGTGTAAAGTAACGATGGATTACCAAGGGTACAGGAAAGCTTTTGAAAGTGACGGAAATATTTGTGATTTTGATTGTGGTGATGGTTTGATGCGTACATATACAGCTAGCTGTATATGCAGCTTATTATATGTCATCGATTCCTTCAAAAAAGAAAAGTCTGTTCAAAAAATAGTTGTAAAAAAATGTGTCACCTACTCTATTGTCAATCATGTCTAATGCTATAAGTGACATATTGCCGAATCAATACAATAGTTTGAAAAGTATTTTTTTCCATTTTATCTATTTTTTAATAAAATACTAAAAGGAAGCCATATACATACATTAGATTGAAATGAAGCTGTTCTGCTTGAGTGGGTTGGATGTTCTGGAAACCCGGCACTCTTACTGCCCCCTACTTTCCACTCAGTCCTAGCTCTGCTTCATTGCCCTCCACAGAACCTGTGCTATTATTAAATGGACATCTGACTCTGTTTTTTATTCTAAGTTGTAAGTTTGCAGGTCTGATTATGCCAATCAATGACCATAGCAACTCTGACAGTATATCATGATGGACTTGGATAAGTCATTTCATTTCTCTGGATCTCAGTCTACCCATTTTCTAAAGAAAATTAGAGTGATGAACCATATTATTTACAGTTACTTACTTAACAAATATTACCTCTAAATAATTATATGTTTTTAAAAAGTATATATATTGGAAAACCTCTCAAGGGTTCAATGTGGAAAGTAGGAGCCAATATAGGTATTTCAAACAGGAAAGAATTTAATACAGGGAATTAAATTCTGACAAAACCTTTGGAAGACAGGTAGAAATAGAAATGGTCAGGGAAGAGACTGATACCACTTGGAAATCCAAGGAGTACAAAAATATCAGATAATTTCTGCCAATTATTTCAGATGCTATGCTAGGACCATTGAAGTAAGCAATTTATAGGAGAATATATGCAAGTCAATGACAAAATATTACACTTGCCATCTACTACTACCAGAGTGATAATGGCTTCTCTTTCTTTTGCACTTTCTAGATATCTTGCCAATACTTTTCACTGGTAAAAATCTTAATTTGAATGGGCTAACAGAAAAGTTTAGGAAATGTGGATTTTTGCCATCGAGTTGCTATGATACAGGAAATAGCCTAATATGGTAAAATGCTAACATAATCTAGTGCAGGCAGTATTTAATGTGATGAAGTACCAAAGTTTATTACCAGTAAAATACTAATGAGCAATCACTAAGTATTTGTTCAATGAGTGAATATGTTCAATGTAGCCTGAAATTACAAGAGTAGGCTTTATTGAAGAAACAGAATCCAACCAAGTCTTGAACAACATGTAAAGATCTTCATAAAAGTCATGTAGAAAGCTCCATATATCAGTAGGCTTTTGCTGCGTAACAAATGATTCCAAAAAGTTGGGCTTTAAACAACTGTTAATTTAGCTCATAATTCTCTGGGTCAACAATTTAGTCTGGGCTCAGTAGAGATTTTTTTTCTGGTTTTATTTGGGCACACTCAAGCATTTGCGGTTAGCTGTCATATCATCTGAGTGTTGGTTTGTCTCTTCAGGTATCATGACTCAGTTCAGCTGCATGTGTACTCTTTTCCTCCAGGACATTACACTGAACTTGTTTTTTGGAGGGAATTTTTTGGGGGGGTTTCTTTGGTTTGTTTTGGTTTGCTTCTTTGGTAGCTTCTCAGGGTTCAGACAGAAGAGTAGAAACATACAAAACATTTTGATGTCTAGGCTATGGGACTTACACCATGTCAAATCCAAGACAGTCTCTTGGTCTGAATAGGTCATAAGGCCAGTTCAAGTTTAAGGAGTAGAGAAAGAGTAAATTTATGGAGGATGTAGGTATAGAAAGCCTGAATATGACTTTTTTTTCATACTAGTACAGTCTGATAATTGATTTAGTCAATATTTCAAAGCTGTGTAGACAGGAATATTATTTATAGATTGGAGGATCAGGGAATGTTGGGAGATTAGTTATGCGAACATAGTCCAATTCTGCAGTATTAGGTAGTTTGAGGTTTTCAGACTCCTGTGCTTACAACATTAAATAAAACAGGAAGCAAAGATAATCTTCCTCAGTGGCCTTGTTTTATGGATGACAGATATTTGACCCAGAAATGTTAAGTGAATTTCTCAAGGTCTTACATCCATCAGGTCCGTCTGTTAGTCCAGCAACTTGAATGTCATGAAAACACTGTTTTGACTTCTCTGGAATATAGAGTGGATTTAGAAGACACGTGTGTGGATGCATTTGCATAGGTGTGTGTGTGCACAGGTTTGTATTTAGTACATGCGTACATATACAGTAGGAAGAGGAGGCATAAGAGTTCAATTTTGCATAGGCCTATTGCTTAATTTTAATTTGGCTCACCTCCTAATTTCTTTTATACCCCGAGCAGAAGTTATTCCCAGAGCTAATTCATACAAACACTGTTTAGCACAGGCCATCTGCTTGTAAAACCTGTGGCTGCACACAACACGTGTCCTGTAAGGTAACTAGGTTCTGATATTGTTCTAGCATCGATACAGATCCTGCATTCCTTTTGGAAAAGTGAAGAAATAGGTAATGATAATCCTTTCATACAGCCATTTCCTCTGGCTTATGAAAGACATACAAGACATACCCTTATTAAAAAAAAAAAAAAAAAAACCTCATCATTGTATTCTCCAAAATGCTTATTGATTCACACTGAAAGATATGGAATCTCCAATGTAAAAACAATAAAGTCTGAATTAAGGAAAAGTACTAGTTATAGGAAAAATTTAAAAGAAGTTTAATATTTTGAGGGATATTAAAAAATGAATAATAGTTCATGCAAGTTTGCTGGGTCAAATAGCTATGATTTTCAGTCCCATTCAATCCTATTCTGTGGATTTTTTTTAGTTTCGTGATCTTAGATAATTCACTTGACATCTCTGATACTCAGTGATCTCATCTTTAAAACAAAATAGGTGGTGGGGATCCCTGGGTTTGGCCCCTGCCTTTGGCCCAGGGCGTGATCCTGGAGTCCCAGGATCGAGTCCCGCATCGGGCTCCCGGCATGGAGCCTGCTTCTCCCTCCTCTTGTGTCTCTGCCTCTCTCTCTCTCTCTCTCTCTCTCTCTCTGCCTATCATAAATAAATAAATAAATAAATAAATCTTTAAAAAATATATAAATAAATAAATAAAAAGAAAAAGGTGGGTTATAAGAGGAGTTATAGATCCTCTAATTATTATAATCATAACTAGTGACGAATGCATACAAAACAGTGTGCAATGCCTGGCACATAGTAAATAATTAGCCAATGTTAGTCAATTATATGGTTATATTATAAAAGTCATGAGAAAAATAGTAAAAGTTTTTAATTAAGCCATTATAATTTCTGTAATTCATGAATTAATCATTGAAGATAAATAAGGGGAATATCATCAAGTCAAGGTGCCAGTAAACAGGAAAAAAAACAGTTCCTGTTATTGTGACAAGTATATGCTAGATATTATATCAGGGACTTCACATACTTTATTTTATTGATTCCTCTTCATTAACCCTATTTATATATTGGAAAACTGAGGCTCAGAGAAGTTAGATAAATAGCCTGTAGCCTTTAGCTTAAGAAGCAGGATTTCAACCCAGCTATGGCTGACTTCAAAGCCGTTTATTTTAAAGAAATTTGGAGATTTATCAGATGTTTTCATGCCCCAGATCACTTCCTGTGCTTTTCCACCATATTTAATGTAGATAAGGATTCAGAACATGAGCCCTGGATCTGACTACCATACTTTGCCCCATTAAGTGTTGGTTATAATAACATTTGTTGAGCTTCCCTTATATAGGTTGCTCCAATGTAGTCCCTCTCAAGAGTATTTTTATCTCCTGAGATTTGAAGACTAATCAGTTGATGAAATCTTGAATTTGAGAAGATCAAACTTAACAGGTCAGAGTACATCTGCATACATAGTCAGTGTTCCTTAAATACCTATAGCTGATCATAAAAGTTCGTGTTCCTGTGGGAACAGCAGAGGGTTCAAATGGAGAAGCCTGGTTTTGACCTTTAGTTTGTACCAATTCATTTTAACTCTCTTTTAATTTCTCTTTACTCCTCCCTGAATCAAGGCTTTAGAGCATTTTTTTAGGATGAGAGAAGAAAATAAGAATTATAAAAATATTTATATTTTCTACATAAATCCCAGGAGTTATTTATATGTGTTAATATATGTTATATATTACTAGACAGATGACTAAGGCTCATACACAATGATTCCAATATTTGAGCTCAATTTGAAGGATATCAGAGAAGACAATGCCCCATGATCCATCTGACAGACCTGTAGTAAGTGACAGCCACTTCCCTACTAAGGAGCTCTTCCATCTTTCTTTTGGGAACTCTTTTCCAGGAGTAGCTGGTAACATGTAACTTCAACCAGGGAGCTAGTAGTCATTTCAAAATTTAATTTTAATTTTTAAAATTAAAATAATTTAAAATAATTAAAATAATAAAATAAATAAATAATAAATAAATAATAAAAATAAAATAAAATAATTAAAATAATTAAAATTTAAAATAATTAATTTTAATTTTTATTGTCCAGTTTTGTTAAGCTATAACTGACATATAACTTTGTATAAGTTTAAGGAGTATATCATCATGATTTGATCTAAGTATATACTGAGAAATGATCACCAGAATACGTTTAGTTACATCCGTCACCTCACAAAGTTAGTCTTTTTTCTTATGATGATAACTCTTAAGATCTACTCTCTTAGCAGTTTTCAAATATACAATACAGTGTTATTAGCTATAGTCACCATGTTATACATGACATCCCCAGAACGTATTTATAACTGGGACTTTGTACCTTTTGACCATCTTCACCATTTCTCTCATACCTATCCTCTACCTCTGGCAACCACCAATCTTTTTATTTTGTTTTATGAGCCTTTTTTAAAAATTCCACATATAAGTGAGATCATACAGTGTTCGTCTTCCTCTATCTGACTTACTTTACTTAGAAAGCATTTAAAAAATATTCTCCCCCTCACCATGCATATCCCCTCAGTCACCCACTCTATGGCTCTACAGTTCCCTCTGTCTCCACTGTCATTTTTCTAGTCCTCTTGAAATTTCATACGAATCTTCAAACCTGTCTTTCCATTTCAGGTCTTACTGCCTCTGCCAGGATGGTGATTGTGTAAAGATAACGTGAAAAATACCATGACCAACAGGGTCATGAAAACTCTTAGTTTAATATCCTTACACAGCTTCTCTTACTTTTAAGACAGAATCCAAACCTCCTACAAACCATTACAGGACCTTTCATAGTGTGAGCCTTTTTTATTTCATCATATTACCTCTCCATTTTAGGCTGTACTCCAGTTCAAGCTCTGTTCCATGAACCCTCCATGTACTCCTGCCTGCAATTTTATTCTCTTCCTAATACCTTTGTCCTTGTGCTCCCTGCCCATGGGTCTTAGTGTAAATGCCACTTCTTGGAGTGACTCACTGAGTTCTAGACCCCTTGATGAACCCTGCGCTATGCTCTTAAATCTTCCTGTACTTTTCTTATAATCTTCAGTACTGCATCGCTCATGTTAAAAGCAGAAAAATTGTCTGCTAGACGAACAATGAATGAATATACATGTGAACTCAATGTTTTTTAAACCATAGTTTGTATTTTTTCTCCATGACAGAGATGATCCATCCCTCCCAGAGCATTTCTTCTAATTCCTAAAAAATGCTCTTGCTCTCAAAAAAATTTAATGAATTAATGAATTTATCTGAACTAAACTCAACAGGCTGCATTAGTTCAATTCCCCCTTTTTAGGGAGCCATGAGATATGCTGAAATATAGCTCAAGCTGATTATTAGTTATATAGAAAACAGTATTTTTGTTTCTGGAGGCCAAGTTGAGAGGGAAGAAACTCCGGTCCCTCTGTAACAAAAAGAGAGTCCTACATTTGAAATGAGTCCTAACATTCAGCCTCCCTGACCTCTCTTTATCTCTGGCCTCTTAGATTTGAGGCCTGAAAAGATCTGGCTGCCTACAAAGATGTAAGGCTGTAAGTTAATTTATAAGATCGTAGACAGCTAGAGAGTTGGTTTAATTGAAAGATATAATTACCAGGTGTTGAGGCGAAGGGGTTCATTAATTTCACAGACACTCTGTTGACTGAACTGTCCTCATTTTAATTTTTCACGACACATCAAGGAGGGGGACACCTGTGGGTCATGAGCACAGACCAATCCTGGGCTTGCAGGCACTTAAAATTCCACCCTAGGGGCAAGCAATTTTTCAGAAGTGGAAGGCCAAGTTGTTTTCTTCTGTTTAGAGCTCCTCTTTCTAAAACTCTGAAAAGATCCTCCATTGCCCCCCTGGGCTCTGCAAAACTCTTCATAACTTGGCTTTTGCTTACTTCTCCTGCCTCAATTTTCAATACACTCCCCCATCCCTGTACTGTCTGCTTCAGACACTTCCAATGGATAATCAAATAATAATTATTGTTATTAGAATCATTTTTCATTATTACTACTGCTGTTAATATTTACTATACTCTCTCTGCGTACAAATCACTGCTCTAAGCATTCAATTAGTTCGTGAGGTCTTCTCAATGACCCATGGCAGGTACTATTCCCATTTTAATGCAGAAGCCTGGGAGCCATACAATTACTTGCCCAAATCAAACAGCTTGATCAAAGCAAGACTTGAATTAGACAGTAAATCTGCCTGACTTCAAAATCTGTCTTTTAAATACAGATCTTTGTTTGTTCCATCCTGTTGTCTCCCACCTCCATTTGTGTGTTCTTTGAGGGTGAATACTATGTCTTGGTATGTGTTCCCAATAAATAGCAGGATGCTGGGCCTTTAGAAGGCTCTGAGGAAATCTAATGAATGAAGAAATAGACAAATGACTTTTTTTGTTCCCACTCACTCATAGGAGCAGCAGCGTCTGGAAAGGAAAAGTTGGTTGTGCCATTGTCATTGCCCAGGTAGGGATGTAAATGACATCACCTCCTAGAAAAGGGGTTTAAAAGTCCAGGGTCATTACAGTGAAGTCCTCAGAGATTCCAGGGAGTCTTATTTGAGGAGTAGTATGGAAAGGGCCTTCCTTACACATCACCTTGCTTGTCTTGACCATACAAGTCAGATGTTCTCCACTCTGATAATATACTTCCTAAACATGGGCATACCAGTATCTGTGGGAGTCATGAGATATTCTTATATGCATGGGATTGCGAGGACTTTTTTTTTTTTTAATATTTGACTACAATCTAGAAGACTAAGAATAAATGTAATGGCAATAATAGAAATAATAACCACTAATTATTAACTATCTACTTTATGTCTGGTGCTATGCAAACATCATTATTTCTGGTATCTCACAATACTATGAAATACCGATTAATATCAGCTTCATTTGACCAAGAAACTAAGAACTAACTCTCCTTCCATTAATTATTACCTTTAAGAAGAGGAATTCCAACTTATATATTTTTTGTAAGATTTTATTTGTTTATTTATTTGAGAGAGAAAAGGAGAACGATGGGGTGGCGGGGCGGGGGGGTAGCAGAGAGACAGGAACAAAGAGATTCTACCCTGAGCATGGAGCCCCATACGGGGCTGAGTCCACTGATGCTGAGATTATAACCCAAATGGAAATCAAGAGTCTGATGTTCAACTCACTGAGCCAGCCAGCAGAATCCCCTTGGATCTTTCTAACTGTAAAACCCTGTCATTATTTTTTCAATAAATATCTCACTATTTCAGCATCTTAATTTTTAAATATATTTTTTAACCGTGGCTGTTGAATGAATATATTTCACATAAAGTATGCAAGTGTATAGCCAAAATAGGGAGCCATTTTAATAGGAAAAAAACTGACCTTGAAATTGAATATCCCCGATGTTACTGGCCCAAATTATCCACATACCCAAGACCACAGCAGAGGCTGACAGTTCAATTAACCATATATTGGGGAAAAAAGCATTGATTAAGTAGGAATCTTAGGAAGTGGTTAATTACATTTCCTGGATAACTGAAGACATTTTGTGTTTCAGCCCATCTTAATGAAAATCTAAATATATCAGACCCTTTGCAGAGAACAGATCACAATGCATTTATTTCTGTGTCCTTGAAGATTACTTAATCAGGCTTTGCAGAACATACACAGTCTTCTTTAGTGTCTCTGCAATTATTGTCGTGCTTAGTAATGATTTCTGATTTTAGAGAAAAGATCATTTCCTAATGTTTGCAATAAGACTATGCTATGACATCATAACACTTGAAACTGTATCACATCAGAGAATCTGTATTTAATGATTGCCAATTCATAGATCCTCAATTTCATTCTTCTATGTCTCATAGATGTCTTCTTTTCAACTTTGTTTTTGTATACTTATTCTGAGTCGGATACAAGTTTCCTTTTTTTAAGTTTTTTTTTTTTTAATAGGAGAGAGAACATGCACATGTGCACATGAGCAGGGGAGCGGCTGAGGGAAAGAGAGAAGCAGATTCCCCATTGAGCAGCAAGCCCAATGTCTGGCTTGATCCCGGGACCCTGGGATCATGACCTGAGCTGAAGGCAGGCACTTAACTAACTAAGCCACCCAGGAGCCCCCATGTACAAGTCTCAAACTCCTTGATTTAAAAAAAAAATAGATTTATAGGCATTTATAACCTTTTCTGCTTATTGATTCCTTGTTTTTCCTGTTTTTGTTTTTGCTTTCCACTATGCAGCATATTTACAGCACACATTTATTCCTATGATTAAAATCCAAATACATGACGCCCCACCAGTAGATATGTACAAATGTGGCAACATGGATATCAGTGCCCAGATCCCAATTATTCTGAGTCTCTTCTGCTGTATTCCCCAGTTCCTCCACCACCAGGGTGGTGATGTGTTGCATAGGTTTAGGAGAAAGTCTACTTACTATCTATTCTCTTCAAGGTGTCTTCTTGCCGTCCCTGCTTCATTAGCTGTGGCTATCCAAACCTGGTGACTACCCAAGCACACAGAGTAAGCAAGCTGCACTCTGGTCCACTGTGGACTACTAGGGGCAAGGACCTGTCCACAATTTAAAATTCATCAGGTGGCCTTCAAAGCAGAGCTGATTTACCCATAGAGTCTTAAGTAGTTTGGCTTGACTTACTCTACTTTCCACTCTTTCTTTATGATCTCAAATCTAACTCTGTCACAGGGTAGAAAGAACATGTGTCATTTCTATTGTCCCCTCTCCCAGAAGCTTCTGGGATGGAGGTGAGAGGAAATAACACCAAAAACAACACATCATTTCTTGTTCGTGCGGTGGTTTTCACTACATACAGATGACGAGGCAGACTTTGGGGAAGCACGATCTTTCTAGGAGTTAACACCTGTGAAAGAATGAGCATAGAACTGGGTGTAGGAAGAAGGTGAGCTGCAATATGGGCCCAACAAAGCTTCTCTCAACATTGTAGAAAGCTCTAGAGTGAGCTTTGCCCATGAGAGTTCTGATACTGGGCTGAAATGGTCAGGCCTTTGCACCCCTAATTAGTCACAAGTGAAATGACCTCAGAAGCACATGACTTCAATGAGGTGGTTCTCTGCAGTTGAGGCTGACTCTGAAGAAAATGATAATTGGAAGGCGTTTGTAGGAAGACAGTTCTTCCTACAGCAGAGCAGCCACTCCTTTCCTGAAGGAGGAGCAGGGTTTTGTCTATCATGGCTTCCAAGCAAAATGACTTCTCACAGCTCTTTAATGGAAATAAATACATGGGCATTGAGATGATGTCTAACTCTTCTCCCGGAAGCATCTGAGCTCTAGCACCACCACCCCCCAACCCAGGAGCTTTCGCCCTTATATTAGCTTTAAGTGTGTGCAGATTTGAAGACATCTATGGGAAGAACATGAACCATGTATAGTATTCTTAAGAGTATCAAGTGTAAGGTCTCAGTCCTTCTCACTGAGGAAATGTGAATGTTCATGCTCCACGCAGACACCGAGTGGAGCCAGAAAGGAGTTGTCCACTTGCCAGGCTTGAGTTAGATGGATAGAGATCAAGTTCAGAATTTAAGAACATACAAAACAAAGAGAGAAAGCTTGGGAACTTACATGGTCAGAGCCAGACTGCAAAATCAGGGCCATAGTTCCCTATGATAAGACTCATTCCAAGATAGAGACTCATTACTGAAAGCAACATAAGGCCAGAAAAGTAAATTTTGACAGGAAAGAGAAAAATCTAGAATCATCTGACATGGATCTTTACATTCTACTAGTATTTGCATTAGTACCATCGATACACCTTTTTAAAACAGTTTTTTGGGAACATACTATGTATAAGGCACTGTACTGGATCCACTCTACACACTAACATGATTAATCCTTAAAATAAACCTATGATTTAGGAGTTATCCTGTCTGTTGTAGAAATTCTTATCCGTATTACAAATTTGCCCTGGGTCAATAGTTAGTAAATGGTGGAACCTCTCTTCTCAGCCATGTTCTGCTGTACCCAGAGGGTAGAAGGAAGACCAATAATTCTGAGTCACAGAGAACAAATTTAGGTTAAATACAGGAAACATTATAATGATAAGAAATGTCCAAACACAGAATTGGCTGCCCTGGTGGAGATCTCTCCATTACTGGAAGGGTTCCAGCAACGGCTAGGTGGCCATCTGTCATGCTCATTGCAGAGGCAAATCTGACTGGCTAGGAGGTTGAACTTAATGATTTTACAATGTCTTTTCCAATCCTGAGGCTCTAATTTAAAATCCCTGGTAACCCCTGCAATTTCCATTCCAATTCTGTTTCTGAGTCCTTATACAGCTGACTTGCTTCTCCAATATTTAGACTTTCCCTTGATTTAGAGTGAACACTTCCAGTTAAGAATGGAATTTGGATAATTTATACTTTAATATAATTCTTATTGGAAAAAGATAGATGCTCAACTATATACTATGCCAGCATAACCAAGATAAAGCTAGGCTATTCAAGGGCTTGCCTCAGCACAGTGTCACATTTAGAAGAAACTCTAATTTTCTATGAACAAATATTTGAAAATTGAAAAGCCTATTTAAATCTTTAATAAAGTTTCTAAAAAATAGATGCCAAGCATAATACTCAAAGAAAAAGAAACTCCTTAAAGTAGTTTTTCTCAATGTATTTGTCTTCTACTTAAGATGAGTAGGAACTGCCCCTAAATGTTTCCCCTTTTCAAAAGCCTCAAGCTCTCAAATTCTAATCCATGCTCATCTCTTTATCTTAAAAATAACTCTCTGCCCTTTCTTGTTTAAAACGAATATTCTCTCCCTTCCTTCTGATTTTTCATTGTACCCGTTAACTCCGAACATCGTTTTCTTAGAAGGCAAGAAAGAAGGGAGCTTCTGAATACTCACATTTTATAATAAAACTTCAGTGAAATGTTTAAGAAGGTCCTCAAAGAAGGGAACATGTCTATAAGCACCAGCCATAGGTCCTTCTCATCCACAGCATAAACCCCTACTTCCTTCTCTTCTCCTCTCTTACAGGATCCAGTGGGATCTTCTAAGGGCTAGACATTGGCTATGCCCATTGAAGCAATGTCTAACAAACCTAGATGTGAGTGACCTAGATAAGTCCAGAGCATCAATCATGTTGGTTTCAGATTCAGTCACCTTCCAATCCTGGTTGCATTTCTCCTGAGAAGAAAGGAAGATGGAACGTTGATAAAGTTTTTGCCCACAGTTAGTTGCTGTTTCTCTTAAGGTTCAGTTTGTCCCTGACATTTCCCCTTCCTTTCATGGGTCCACAGTATGCCAGGAACATTTTCTATTAGGGCCCATTTTTCCTAGTGGATATGATTTAGGAGACGCAGCTTCTGGCTGTCTCTGAAGCACCAGCGGATGGAGCTGTAACAACTCATCTCTGTCTATCTGGGTCACATTTTGTCTACCTGGGTCTACCTGGGTCACATTTTGGGGGATCCACGTTCAGGCGTCTGTAGTATCTCTGGATTCCTGCACATTATCTGGAGTCTCAGTCTGAGTTCCTCTATTTTGTTTGTTCCAAGGGAGACATCATGCTCACCCTTATTTTTTTCTTTTTTCTCCTTTCCTCTAATTAGCTTTAGTAAGAGCAAAAATTCAGACATTTCATATAGGTAGTGAAATCTGAAGTAGTTTATAACTATGGGCTATAAATTGCTATTGCAGTGACCTGGTCTAGGAGTTTCTGATCCTCCAAGCCACCTTCTACCACCTGCTGCCCAATTATCAGCTGCAAAAGTCTCTCCATTCTGGAAGAGTATGCAACTCATAAGTCCCTTTCCTGCCCATGTGCAGCTATCAACTAGACACAAACATCGCAGTCTCTCTTTACTTTTTCTAGGAGATTCAGTCAGGCAGCCCACGCCAAAATAGATTGCATAGAGTGCATAAATAAATCCTAATCCTGGACCCTGTAGGCCTACTTAATTGCCAATATTTCTCCTCCTTCCTCAATCTCTTGGTTCACTGCAAGTTTTATCCACAGCTCAATGTTTCATGTACTTACTTTTTTCTCCTTATGTTGCCATTATACTTATTGTTGCACATCATCACATTTCTTGAAGATGCATGCATGTCTTTGTATA
This sequence comes from Vulpes lagopus, assembly GCF_018345385.1. Taxonomy (NCBI): domain Eukaryota; kingdom Metazoa; phylum Chordata; class Mammalia; order Carnivora; family Canidae; genus Vulpes; species Vulpes lagopus. The sequence goes on from NC_054830.1 coordinate 61,248,316, forward strand.
AGGATCATAACTTTAAAAATATTAAATAATTGAAGATTAATCCTGACACAGGGCATCAGGTCTTTCTGTTTATCAGCTGAAGTCATGAACTGCTTTGTAGCCCTATCAAATACACAGTTTGTAACACAGAGACCCCACTTTGAAATTATGGAATTATTGATAAATTGTTTTTAATTTGAATGAGTCACATGGTGTTAAATATTATGCATAAAGAGAGACATTGATATTTTATATGGTGGTATTTCTGATTTGCAGATTCCAAATTCACAAGATGCTATCATACCGTAGCCTGTAATATCCGTTCCAAAGTGTGCTTGATAGAATACCACAGAGCTGGATCTTACTTCTCAGAATCCTGTCGTAAAAATCTGACCTAGGACAAGGCCTTGAATTAGTCCATTATGCTTACCACTGATCACCTGTCCCTTTTGAGAAAGGTCTATAATTCTTTAAGATACTGAATCTCCATAGGAGCCAGGTTAAAATAGTAAATATATCCAGTCTGAAATTCACTGTGCTATCCATAGAAATGCATGGCTCCCATTGTGAGGAGCCTAGTTGACAGATGGCCCCAGTTATTGACCCACGGATCTGTCACCCTTGACACCATACTTCTTATGGGACGCTCCCAGCCAATAGCTAAACACAATGAAGTTACAATTGCCAGCTCATTTCTGTGGGTTGCAGCACTCCTCTGATGGGTGATTTTGACCCATCTTGAAGCCTTTTTAAACAAATACAGACTGAGGATGTTCTTACCCAATTCTCCCTCCTTCCTGTCCTCCTTCCCTGGAGTCAGACCTGCATCCCAAACTGAAGGTTCTCCCTGCCTTCTCCTGCTTGTTCCCTATTATCCCTCATAGGCATTTCTACCTCAATAATCTCTTGCAATCGAATCCTGTCTTTGTATCCACTGCTTCACAATAATCTCCCTTAGATGTACTCAGTTCAGTGAACATCTGTGTTTATTTGCCCAACTATATTGCCTAAGTACCATAATTCTGACTTCAAAGTGGGGTCCATGATGTCTTTCCAGCAATGAGGAGGCATTCCTAGGACCACTGTTGCTCGTGTTGGATCAACATCTATCCTGTGTGCCACAGGCCCATTAATTTGGCAGCCTTGAAGAAAATACCCTCTGGGCTCAGTTGCAGGGTCATCACATCATTAAAGGAGTTGAATCAGAATATTGTACTTTTTATCCCAAACCCCAGATGTATCTTCCAGAATGAAGCTGAATAATGTTTAGCTACTCCATTTTAGTACAATATGTTGCATTTGTAAGGAACTCTGGTCTGACATCCAAGAAATTTGAAAAGAAATTTTCATCTTATTTTATAGTCTCTTGTGATTCTTCAAACAAGGAGTCCATTCTTAAAACACAATAAAAATTTCTTGAAACTCAATTCTTTAACTTTTCCAACAATTGTTAAATGCCCCCTACTCTGTATAAACTTGCTAAAATTCTTTCAAACTCACCCAGCCCACCATGGCTCATGTGATTCTTAATCCCTGCTCACACTCTTCTAGATTCTTCCTTTCCTCCCCAGAGCAGCCTTGCCCTTTCCAGCATATGTAAAATCAACATTTTGGTTCTCCAGTTCACCATTCATTCATTGTCTCTTTCTCTTCAAAAACAGAAAATGAGGAAGAATGTCAGCATTCTGCATTAACAGTCGTCTTTGTTCCTGTTACCTCCTCACACAGGTATAGGATTATTCTGTATCCAAGAGCTTAAACTATAGTACCTTATAGTACTTCTCTCTAGTCCCAGCAGACTGGCGGCCAGTGAGAAACTCTCATCTAACTTCTGGGTTCTTCCAAGTGAGGGACACGTGAAACTAGCCCAAACGTTAGCAATTCAGCACCTTTCATGATGAAAAACCCCTTCATCCAAGAAAATTTAGGCGGCATCAGGATGCGTGGCCTTGTGGCTAATTCAGCAGTGATCTCTCATTCGCACCACTGAGGTCTGGCAGCTCCAGTGGAGGCTGGCGAGGCCAGAAGAGAAGGAGGTACATCCCTGCAGGCTGGTCACGGCCCTCCTCCTGTCAGCGCTCCCCGCTTCACACCCCAGAATCAATCCTGGCCACCACTGCCCGCTCGCTACTCCTTGGCCGGCATTGGTATTCCTTTTGCCTTACCAGTCTGCACTTAGATTTATGATTTATTTAGAATTGGATTACATCAAGGCTCAAGGCCAAGGCTCCATAATCCGTCACCGTCTCCACCGTGGCCAAACACAAACATTTGTTTTAGCTGCATCAGCATCCCTAAGCCCTATTCGAAGGATACCCGTTGTCAATCGCTATAGCAACCACATCTTCTTGTGTTTTTTTCTTTGCCTCCCTCCTTCCCCGTTCCAAATAAAAGCATTGACTCCATCAGGTGATAGATATTCATAATTTAACAGAATGGTGGCAAGCCTAAGTTATGCTGTTGAAATACATCACAGCCAGAGTTGCTTCGCTATTTGTTTTTGTGCTGAATAGCAGCAAGTGTTTTAAGTTATGGGCCTTACACGCACATACGGAGAAGAGAGGAGGTATATGCAATTGTCGCCAATATTGATGATGGCTTCTCGCCTGCCAAGTGAAGTCTCATGACACAAAATGAGGGTGCTGCTACCATAACTGGTGCTAATATTTTTCTACTTTATTATTGTTTATAATTATAGTGAAAATCCATATTTAATTTTTCAGAAGCTCATCACAGTTAACAAAGGGCGAACCTCATCCAAACATTACAGTATTTTGTTAAATGAGGTATTTATACTCCATTTTATGAATGAGGAAATATAAGTGTAGAGGCGTGAAGTAGTAAGCCTGTGCTCATAGGGTTACTAAGGCACAAAGAACTGAGGGCAGATCATCAGATACTAAGCTGAAAGCCCCTTCTCTTAAACTATCAATGCCTCCTTCACAAAGGAGACATCTATGTGGACTAATTAATACAGTAATTTAAAACTGACTTGGAGAAGGGCATCAGGAATTTGTCTTGATTCTCGATGAAATATATCTCTGTGAAGCTGTACAGAAGTGGAAGTACAATGGGTTAAGTGACCAATACTTTTGGGGATCAGGAGCATGCTTAGGTATTGGAGAAATAAATCAAACAGCAAGTGATATAAAAAGTGAAGTGGATTGAGGAGACCTAGCTTTTAGTCAGGTTCAGCCATTAAAGATGACTCTTAGAGTCATTTTTTCCTAACAGTTTTTGTGTGTGTGTGTAAATTGTGGGAATTGAAAGAGATTATTTTTAAGTTGGAAAAGTTGCAATATTCTCAAATTCTATCTTAAGTGCACATTGCATACTTTACTTTGAGCTTGACACCCTGAGGAGTGAAAACAGGAGAAAAGAATGAAATGTCTATCCTCCGGCATCTTATAAATAATGTTCAGAGGCTCAGACATACCACACCAAACAAAGGGGTGTGAGACTATACTTAAATGTGATGTGTTAAGGTGCAGATGTAAATGGTATAGTTGGCCCCCAAAGAAAAGTATTCAAGGAGGGTTTGGTTGATCAGAAGATATCCATGGTGTAAGACAGACCTGGCTGCATGAGGAAGGGCAAGAGAGATTTGAAGGTGGGAAAAAATGGACATCCACACTTCATAGGGAAGGCAAAGGATGTGAAATCCCAGTAAAGGGAGTGAAACAGAACACCTCCCTTTAGCTGTAAGTGTTGACGTTTCTGTACCACAGCTTTCTGCTTAGTTGAGAACCTTAGAAGTTGGACCAAAGCCAGGTACAAAATGACCTTAAATTATCCTCCATTTATTCAAAATTCAACTTTTAAAAATTTATACTGAAGGAGGTAGCAAAGGAGAAGGAAAAAGAATAGAAAATAAAAAATAAATAAAAGACCACAGTATAATTAGTATAGAAATGGAGATTGAATCCAATCAACTAAATATGGAGGGGAAAGGAGGCACAAGAAATGAAGCGACTCTTCCAATGGCATACAGTGACCACACACAACATTTGTATCCTCATTCTGGTGCTCTTAGGCTCTGCAGAAGCAAAGAAAGGAAACCAAAAAGGAAGACAGAAAGAGTAACCAAGAAGGAAGAGAAGAGTAGGCAGAGAAGGACCAGAAAACTACTCCTGTGGGATTCCTGCAGATACGTGTGCCTATCAGATGAGGGAGGGCTGATTCAAAGCTGCCAAGACGTGGTGGGAAACAGGAATGCTGCTCATGCTCATCACCTTGAGCACTCCTTTGAGTCTCTTGATGGCCGACCAACATAGGAGGTCACCAAAGTTAGATCTCTAGTCCATCGGTCTGTTTCTGTCTGCGTTGGATCCCCACTTTGGGTACTTTACATGACACAGGCAATTGAATCAGAATAAAAATGGCTTTCAATGAATGGCAATCTGGACGAGTGCTTCTAAAATGAATCACATTAGGAGATATAAAAAGTTCCCATGCCTGTACCTACTTGAAAAGATTCTTAGTTAATTGGACATAGTAGGAAGCAAGATTAGTAGCTTTTTGTACATTTATTTACCCAATTACCCATTTTAAAAAAGCGAACTTGAGGGGTGCCTGGGTGGCTCAATTAAGTGTCTGCCTTTGGCTCAAGTCATGATCCGAGGGTCCTGAGATAGAGCCCTACATCAAATTCTCTCTGCTTATCAGGGAACCTGCTTCTCTCTTGTGCTCTGGATGCTGCTCTGCCTAATTGTGCTCTCCCTCTCAAAATAATAAATAAAATATTTTTTTTAAATGAACTTTATAGTAATCTTAATCAGAACCAGTATCTGAGTATCCCAGACCGTTGTATCTAGAATATGAGCCAACAGCTGAAATGAATGGGCATCAGGGTCAGAATTAGGGAAGATCATTGGTGATTTACTCCTACATTGGAGCGTTGAGGATTTTAGGGAACTGTGTATCTGTAATCTGTATCTATAACCCTTTCCCATCAGCACTTAATGCCCTTCCAGAGATGATGGGTCTCCTAAGAAAAAAATCATAAGAAGTTAATTCCAAAGCCTCTGGAATACATCACCAAAGGGAACAAAATACTTACTTTAAAGGACTACAGGGGTCACTCATAATCTGTTAGGTATCTGAATTCAGAGATTTGCAGCCCACACTGAAGCTCACTTACCCCTGGCACTGACTGGTTTGGATCAAAAAAATAAGATGACTCAAGGAGAAAATGGAGGTCCCTCGGCTAGTCAAACCCTTAATTTCCCCAGGCTGTCTTTACACAGGTAGAATGGTGCTGACTTTTCTAGGGCCCAGATCCTGAGCCTGAATTGTACTTGCCTACTAATAAGAATGGACATGGGTAAAGAGACATTTATTCAGAGACAGCCTGAAACAAGGTCCTAGGGGTCAGTGGGATTCCCTTTCCTATATTTTAAGCTGAGACTATCAGCACCTTGATAAGAACAATCAATGACTCTGACCCCTCATGAACTCTGGAGTGTTGAGTCTCTACCTCTCTTCTGGGCAATGCTAACCTCTGTGAGCCACACTCCTCCAGAGGGAAAGCTATACAGAAGCTCTTGTCCCATAAACTGAATGAGTTGCCAACAGACTAAGGAGAATTATGGCTGTGCTTGAGGACACTCCGAAGGCAAAACATCTCAGCCTCTGCCACAGTACCTGTGGGGACTCTCACTGAAAAGTGCTTATGACAGTGGTAAAATTGATGGTGATTATAATAAGCTATTTGTGTTTACTATTTGCTAACATTGTGTAGAGATATATACACTAACTTGAAAACAATGAAAGCTTTTACTATTAATATGCATTAGTATAAAAACTGTTGAACTAGAGAGTTGCATGTATGACATACATTTATAGTTGCATTTTTATATGCATAGATAAATATATGCATGGTATAAGTTGAACTAGAGAGTTGAACAAAATGTTTTAGAAGCACTGATTAGAAGGTAATCTATTCTTATAAGGCAATGGTAGTGGGATTAAAGATGTTTTAAAGAGTCTGTGCCTTCTGAATCAGATTTTGAGGTTGAGGTATTTAGTGGGGTTGAGAATATTGGGGAGAAGCTCCTTACTGGAGGAGAGCTTGGGAAAACAGACTCAAGAGTTTCTGGATTATCCACCTATCTGGGAGACATTGTCTGGTAGGGCTTGAGGGCACAGCTAGGGCAGCATAAGCCAAGCTGGTAACATCACTTTCTGAAACCCTTCCATGGCTCTCTATTGTCCTTAGGACAGAGTTCAAACTTCTTAACCTGGCCCTACAATGCTTTCGAGACTCCATGCTTCTCTGTCTAGATCTTTACCTTATGTCCTACCCCTCAGCCCTGGTTTTTTCACTCATCTTTGAGTTCTAACAGGAATTCTGCCTGGAAAAACCTCTCCCTTAAACTTCACCTTGTTAAAGCCTGCTCATCCTTGAGATTTCAGCTAAAACACTGCTTTTTTAAAGTGACATTTGTAAGTCTACAGACCAACCCGAATTTACTCCTACCTCCTCTTTTGTAACATTCATCATCCATGTATTCACGTCTTCAGGGTTTCTATCCCTATTAGACATCGAAATAGACTGTCTTGTTTACCAGCATGCCCTTGGTACCTAGTATCTTCCTTAGCATCTAGTAGGCTTAAAAACAACAACAAGAACAACAATAAAAACTTGTTACAAGAGAGAATAAGGCCAGATTGTGAAGGACCATTAATGGCAGCATCAGAACTTTATCCTGCAGGTAATAGGGATTCAGTGTAGATCTTTTTTAAAGAGTTCAAAAATTATTTATTTATTTGTTTATTCATTCATTCTTTCATTCATTCATCCATCCATTCATTCGTTTGTTCATTCATTTGTTCATTCATTCATTTTAGAGAAGGCACACAAGAGGTGGGGAGGAGCAGAAAGAGACTCCTCTCTGAGCATGGAGCCCAACATGGGGCTGGATCTCACAACCCTGAGATTATAACACTGCGATCATAACCTGAGCTGAAATAAAAAGTTGGATGCTGTACTGACTGAGCCAGCCAGGCCCTCCTCGTTGCGGATTTTATAAACGAGGGAGAAGCACTGTCAAAGCTGAGCCCTTGAGAGCTCTCTCTCTCTGTTTGGGTGGTGCTGAAATCAGCAGTGGCTGAGGCTTCCAGCATGGAGACTCCCTGATTGCATATCTTAAGAAGCCATGTTAGCTAGTCTCTCACCAGACCAGAATCCTGTATTGTTGTTGCTATTTTTACTGTAAAAAATGATTCTTCTCCAGCCTCCCTCCCCTATCATAATCCCAACTGATGAAAAGTACAGCCAATCAGGTAAAGCAAGGGTGAAGGAGGAAGAGGAAAAAACCTTTCTTCAATTGCTTCCCAAATCTCCCCAGTGCTTTGATTTGCTTTCAGAGAACCCTTTAGCTCAACAAACAATTGCAAACTACCCGGTTGCAAGGTAAAATGAAAAGCCCACAGGCATTAATTATATATAGAGATATTTAAAAAGAAGCTACTGCTTAATTATTGTTTGCAAATCTCAGTATTTAAATTGACTTATTTGCAAATGTCTGTTTAGAAATTGACTTTGTAATTATAAAGTCAGTGCAGGGATGTCTCAGGCCCTGGAGGAGTCTCTAACGAGGAATGATAATGTAACAGCCAGAGTGAGACGTCCTGAGCTGCATTTTAATAACTAGAGGTGGTTGGCAGGGGGTTGTGATACTTAAAGGAAAATCCGTAAACTGGCGAAGAAAGGGGCCAGGGTCTCCCTCTTGCCAAAGAGGGATCACCGGAAGAGACAGGAAGGTACAATCAAGAGGTACAGAATTCTAAGAACGTGGCAAGGGCGGGGTTAGAGCTCAGGGAGAGTGTAAGCGTGTGCTGTGTTCAGTATGAGAACGAGTCCTCCTTTGGAATCAAATATGGAAGTTTTAAGAGGTCACCTGCCATCATTCATGCCCTTTGCAATTGCTGAAATCCAGGTACTGGTTTTATAAATTGAATTGCATCCCCCTAAAATCCACATGCTGATTTTTCAAACCTCAGTACCTAAGTCTGTGAACTTTTTCATAAATAGTCACTGTCGACATTGTTAGTTAAGATGTGGTCATGCTGGAGTAGAGTGGGTCCTTGATCTAATATAATTGGCATCCTCATAAAAAGGAAAGTTGGACAAAGATATACACACAAGAAGAATGCATTGGAAGATGAAGACAGAGATTGGGATGAAGCTTCTACAAGCCCAGGGATTCTAGGTTGCCAGGAAGCTACCAGAACCAAGGGAGAGTGGCAGGGAGCCAATTCACCCTCAAAGCCCTCAGAAGAAACCAACCCTCCTGACACCATAACCTCAGACTTCCAGCCTCCAGATTAGTAAGACAATACATTTCTGTTGTTTAAAGCACCTTGTTTGTGATACTTCATTACGGCAGCCCTAGGAAATTAATATAAGTGGTATGGGTAATTCTCAATGACATTACCTAACTCTACTAAGGAATTGAAGATGAACCAAACAGGAGGTAACCAGAAGTTCTCTCAAAACACTAGAATATTAGACATTGAAGGGCTCTGACCTTAAAACCATTAAGATGATCAATGATTCTCAAAAATGGTTGTGTTTTGGAATCATCTGGGGAATTTCAAAAATAATGATGCCTGTATTATATCTCAGGGATCCTGGCTTAATTAATCTTGGGTGCCTCCTGGGCATTAGTCTTTTTACAAGTACCCGGGGAGAGTCTAATTTGCAGCCAAGGTTGAAAACCAGTCTTGTAGATTTTAGATTATCTTCTCCTTTTAACAAGTGAGGAAAAGAAGTCTCAGACAGGGGAAGGAATAATTTCCCAAGTCACATTGTTAATGACTCGAAGAGGTGAGAAGTAGCCCAGACACCTCGACTTTCAGTTCACCGTTCTCATGGGGCGGCACTGTGTCCTTTTGTTTCTAGATAAAGAGTGTAAGTACTAATTTCCATTTCTCTGGGCGTCCTCTAGTACCAGGCAAATGGGGACCTTGGCCTCTGGTGTTTAGGGAAAAGTGTCAACCTCAACATGGGCACAGTAAGTTTATAAGATCATTTCACACATTTCTCATTATATTTCTTCACAGCAAATCTATAATATTAATTGGGGCAGTTATGTTCCACTTTTCAAATATTTATTTATTTATTTTAGAGAGAGAGCATTAGTGGAGAGAGGCAGAGGGAGAGGGAGAGAGAATCTCAGGCAGACTCTGTGCTGAGTATAGAGCTTGACAGGGGGCTCAGTCTTGCAACCTTGATACCATGACTTGAGCCAAAACCAAGACTCAGATGCTCAACTAACTCTGCCACCCAGGAGCCCTTGTTTTACCTTTTAGGGAGAGAATGAGTAAGCACAGAGAAATGAGACAGGGTCCCAAACCACATCATTGGTTAAAAGCAGAACCAGGATTTAAACAGGCCTTTTAAAACTATTCAAATATCCTTTCATACTTTCCCACTGAGAAGTTAAACTGTCTTGATACAATTTTGGTTTAAAATCTTTCTAAGCACCGTTTATCACTTCCCTGCCTCCAAGGGAAGAATTTTTGAACATAAGTATATTGGATTCAACTCAAATGGTTGTAGTCCATTCTTTCCAAGAGATAAATATCTTGCATGAACTCTGAGCCTTCATTTCATATATGCTGTCTTAAGACTCAAAGTAATGGTAGAGAGTCTCTGTCCATCATGATATTAGAGGAATACCCAAAGAAGTGAAATGCTGCCATTTTCCATCTAAAAATAGGCTTGTTACCCTCGTATAAGCTGACCATCCTAGTTCTCATCTCAGTCACCTCCACTGCCACTTCACAAGGGTATCTAACTAGAGCTACTTGATTCCTATCTGTAATTCTAATAGTACTCTAAGCTAATCATGATAGTAGAGAGAATCCAGACTTTGTACTTATGCAGGTATAGATCCAACATTCAAGTTCTGGCTCATGTGTTCACTAATTATGGAACTGTGAGGAATCAAGTAATTTAAGCTTTAATTTTTTCAACTGGATAATGGAAAGAGTAATGCCTATTGCAAAATAGTCTGATGAATATATTGTGATCATGTATTGATATAAAAAATATAAAATTTATTGAGTCTTCAACAAAGTCGGTTTGAATCCTTTTCCCCAAATGAGAAGCTAAAAACAATAGATATAAGACAGTCATGGTGGATCCTGCTTTGCACCATTACATGAATTGACTATATTCCCAAGCACTATCTTGTAATTTCTTGCTTGACTGCTTCCCAGTTTGGGGACTTGGTTTCTTTGTACCAGACCCAGACTTCTCACTAATCCTTCCAGTGACTTAAATTTTGCCCATGATTCAGCTCTCAGCTCTTGCATCTCTGTTACCTCTCTGGAACATCATCTATCTTATTTCATGTTCTTCTTCCTTTCTCTTAAATTCCTTTCCCTTCATATTAGATACCCCTAGTCATAATAATCTGACTAGGCCAACGTTATTTCCCAGAGAAAAAGCATATGAATGGTGGAACATTCATAGGATGAAAATCCCTCAGTTCTTGAGGCAGAAGACTCCAACCAAAGAGTAAGGTAAACATGGTGGGACTCAGAAAACCAAAGGAGATTAATTCTCATATCGTTGAGGATCAAGTACTTAGAATAACATTCTGGTCATGTTATTAAAAATGGTAGAGGTGGCCTTTGATCTCTGTTGATAGATACCCTTCTCCTCCTAAGGAACCTCTGAACCTCTCTTCTATTATTGTAAACTAACCTGGAGAAAGTAATCGCCCTGGCCTGACCCTCAGGGATTGCAGAGCTGAAAAGTGATGCTTGTAAAAGATGTGATTTTTGAAATCTTGCAATTTTACTTGATTCATTGAAAAAAATGCAAGCAACTATTTTTAGATAAAGCTCATTATTTGCGTGAACAGCCTCAACAATATCCATATATCTTTTTCTGCTTGGTATACAGGCCATAACACTGAGAAATCTACATATAAAACAAAGAATGTTAAAACTACATTTTATGTGGGACATTCTATGGGCCAAGCAGTTTTTGAATCCTCATAATACCTATAACAAAATGCATGTTATTCTTATTTTACAGATGAGGAAACTGAGGTTTAGAGAAAATAAATAATTTATTCAATGCAAGTTAGCTCTCAGCCCAGAACCCCTTCAGGAAAGAATAAGATAGAGATTCAGCACTATTTTTTATCTATATACCTGTAGTTTTCTCCATCCTGTTACCACATTTGTAAAAGTAGAGGATGCATTCATCTAGAAAACCTCTTTAAGCCCCAGTGTTTTATTATTCTGATGCAAATACTTCCAGTCAAAGCAAGCAACTACTGCTGAAGGGAAGGAATTAACACCCCACAATTAATACTCCATTTCATTAACAATTAGATATGTTAAATGCCATTCAATTTGTTTGCACCATCAAGTCCTGAGAAGGTGCCCATGCTTCTTGCAACTTTCCAATAACTCTCTATCACCAACTAAGTTAATTTCCCAAAGAGGCAGGCATCAGATTTTAATACCCAATCTTTAATATTCTCTAGCCCTTGGGCCACTGGTGGACCTACGTGAACTGGTGTTGTCAGCTGCTGTCTGAATTCAAGTTAAGACTCTTCCTTTGGGTTAAGGGAGTGCTCTCCCTGCACGAGGAAGACCAACCCTAACACAGTCCAAGTATGGAGCTGTTCTTCTCCATGCCCACCTCTACCACACTCCCAGTGATTTTCAAGTGGCAGACACCATAAATTTATAAGAGGGTAGATTTTAAGATCCAATACATATATCATCTCCACAATGAAGCCTATACCTACCCCTGTAGCCTGGAGTGAAGGGACCGTGGAACACCAAGCTTGGAAGACATGACAAAAGCAGCAATAACACTAATAGCAGGGGCAAAAAAAAAAAATAGCAGGGGCAGCAGGAACAGCATTCATTTATGCATTTACCACATGCCCAACACAGCAATCAATGCTTTCTATACAGGTGTGCCCGTAATCTTGACAACAACCCAATAAGGTGGGTATTACAGTTCCCCCCCATTTTACTTTCTAGGAAATTGTTATTTATTATACCGCATATTGGCTGTTTATTACTACATACCAAATCACTCCCAAATTTAGAAGCTTAAAGCAACGAATATTATCTCATATGGTTTCTGAGTGTCAGGAATTTGAAAGCATCTTAGGTGGGTGGTTCAGGCTGTGAGTCTCTCATGAGTTTACAATGAAGTATTAAAGTACAATGTATAAGTACAAGGCAGAGTGAAGTCATCTGAAGGCTCAACTGGGGCTGGAGGATTGACTCAGAAATTCAGTCACATAGCTGTTAACAACTAGGTATCCTTGAAACATGGCATCTGGTTTCCTTCAGAGCAAATAAACCAAGAGAGGGAGAGACAGAAACTTCAGGGTCCTTATGACTTTTACTCAGAAGTAACACACCATCACTTGAGCAGTATTCTATTAATCATACTCCCCAACCCTGATATACTATGAGAGGGGACTACACAGGGCATACATACCAGGAGTTGAAGGTCATTGGGAGTCATCTTGGAGGTTTCCTATAACACAAGCTAAGGGTAAACAATTCACAGAATGGCAGGAAAGAAGGGCATTTACAAGGTAAAGTTATGTCTGACTTCATAACCCAGTCCTTTAATCCCACACGGGCTACCTCCTTAAAGGTCATATACAATTTATCTTCTAGGGTCTACCAGTACCAATCAGAATTTGACCAGAGAAGCTGAACCACTAAAAATGACTTGGCTCTAGGGACTTATATTATAGGAAGTTGACCTTATATGGTTCTGGGTGCTGGTTGTACAGTCTGCATAAGGTGGATTCTTTGGTAGGTACTTAGGTCTGAAGTGTTGTGTGCAAGGCAGGCAGTCAAAAAGGAAAAATAGACATGAAGAGAGGGAGACCAAGGAAAACCTGGATCCTAGAAAGACAAACTGGAACCTATAAGGATGAAATGGAACCTGTGTTGCACTTTTAATGCCTCTAGCCCTCCAAATCTAATGGAGTATGTGGGTCTTCTGCAGGAGAAGCAGGAGAAGCTGGTACCCTTCATCATGGGAAGCTAGAAAAGCTTAAGGAGATCTAATGGGAGCTGGAGGAATTGCGAGCCAGCCCTTGACCTGTGCCTCAGGGGAGACTGGGAGATAAGCAACACTGTTTGATCTGCAACAGCCCCTGGTATCCTGCATAGACCTTCCATGTCCAAACAGGATGTGGTTACCACTTCACTTCCTCCTTTCACATGTTGTATAAAATGACTCTGGTGGCCCATAGTAATCCTCAATTACCCAGGGAAAGGGATCCTTGGAAAATCAGTACTTAGATAGCAGGATTAACATGGTACAAACCCACCATACTGTCACTTCTGCTTTGTTGCCCGTCTCCGTCTCCACCTACAAACCCATTTATGCATCATATCCATGTGCATATGCCATAATCTAGTAAGACCCCAAACACATCAAGCCTCTTCATGTATCCATGTTTTTGTAGATACTAATTTCTCTGTCTGGAGTAGTTTACTCCCAGCCAGGACCAACTTTATGAGCATGAGATATGTGCAGAGCCCAGAGTTTGGTTTCATGTTCAGCACGTTTGAACCCTTCAAAAACACCACTTGATTGGATACTTTACAGCAGCTTAGTCAGCCCTCTTTCCAGCATCAGCATCAACATCCCAACTGCAGGACAGCTCTTTACTGCCTCAAGAAGCCGACTGTGGACAGCCTCGAAGAGCTGCGATTGTTAAAAAATTCTTCCTCATGAAGAAATCTAATTTCGTCTACATTTATCTTCACATAGAGTCTCTACACTGGTCATAATTTCACCCAGCTAGCACAGAAAAAAATGAATCTGCTCCCCTAATGATATTCTTCAGGTATGCAAAGGCAAAAATCATGTGCTACTTATTATTCTGCTTATATTTGCATATTTAAGTGTCTCTGTAGCCTGGATTCATATCTAACAAATCTTTGTGTTTATTCACAGGGCCTAAGAGTTCTTAGGCTGGTGGCAGATTTAGGCTGTCCTGGGTTGGGGAAACTAAATGATTTGGCTTCCCTCCCCCAAGGTGTTTCTCATTCTCCTGAAGGCTATTCTTTTTTCATGGTGACGAAGTACCACAATAGAGAAGACAAGCCCATTTAGCAACTTCTTTCTTAGTCTCTGTTATGCCACATCCCACTGGCCAATAGGGTGATCAACCATCCTGGTGTTTCTGACTGAGGGATGTCCCTTGGCCTGAGGAGCCTCCCCCAATGTGAGATCTTCAATACTAAAACCAAGACATTCCAGAGCAAACCAGGAAAGTTGAACACCTGCCCAGTCACACAGTTTGGTTCAGAATCCGAGTGGGAGGCACTGCAAAGCGATTGGACTAAAGGGTATAGATTTGAAGGGCGAAGAATTGGGGCCATTAGTGTAATCAATCTACTGCTGTTGGGCTACATATTTTCCACATCACTTCTAACAGTGTTTAGATCAAATTGGTGCATGTTGTCTTCATTCTTCGTTTTCAACTAAAAAGATCCCAAACATAGCCAAGAAAAATGGAAGGCATGTTGCTAAAAAAAAAAAAAACACACACAGTAAGTTTTTATTTTTTGAAAAATCCTCATATAGCTATATTTCAAGTTGATAGCAGAGGTCTCTTGGTCAGCTGCTCCCTAGAGCATTCCCAAAACAAACCTATGTACTTTCCAATTAAGCCCAGGTGAACTTAGCCCTGACCTGTAGCTCTGAGCGTCAGTGCAATGCCAAAACCACTAGATGAAAAATGTAAAGCGCAGCAAGCTGGATTTTGTTTTTGTTTTTATGTTTTGTCTCCACTATTTCAAGCAATGTTTGATTGGGTTTTCTCTCCAGTCAGGTCAAACTCCTCCTGCATGATGACCTGGTGAGCAGAGCCTTCAAGACTTCATCAGCTACTGCCACCTACCTAACTCACGTATTTCTCTCATTTTGATGCTGCTCTTAACAGGAAGTGCTGCTCAGTCAGTCATTCATCATCCACTTAATGAGCACCTGTTATTGAGTAGCTATGATGCTAAACTGAAGGAATACGAGAATGAATAAGTAAACCAATGACTTCAAAGAAGCAGAGATAGGTTTCTAAACAGATAATGAGGGCAAGTGTTTATATAAGGTAAATGCAAAGGATACCACCATAGAGATGTGTGTAAAGTAAATGTAAGGGACAGGGCTGCTGTCTTTGCCTAGATAAGTCAGGAGAGATTTCAGAGATTAAATGCCCTTGGACTAGGTCTTGGAGGACGATTAGAAGCTCACTTGTCATAAAGCAGAGCAGTTAAGAACATGGGCTTTAAAGTCAAACCAGGTTTGGAACGATACTCTGCCACTGGCTATCTTTGTGCCCTTGGGTGAGTTAATTAACTTCCCATTTTCCATTTCAATTTTCTCATAAGTAAAATGGTCTTTTAAGAATTACACAAGAGGTAATTATGTGTGTGGGTATATATATGTACACCCACAAATGGTACTTAGCACTACGCTTCTAGGAGAGAGATCACTCATAGCATAGCTATTTCCATTGCAGTTACTTCTGATTGAGAAGTGGCAAGAGCAGTTTGAGCAGAACATTTCAGAGAGAGAAAACACTAAGTTCAGGAGCATGGAAAAGCGAGGTTTGTTCTTGGAATTAAAAAAAACAAAAGTCTGATTATGGCTCTGGGGGTCATGTGTCAAGATCCATGTCAGCTTAATAGATTGTTAAGACAATGAAGGAGTTTGAAGAGGTAACTGAGTGAAGGGTTGTGAATGCCACGTCAAGGGGCCCGATCAGTAGACACTAGCAAGAGGTCCACCTACTGATGCACTAGAATTAAAGAAGGTGCGTAAGTGTGAGGGTCATATCTGGTTTACCTCTTCTCCTGGGGACCTAACAGAGTGCCTTCCTGGGTGTAGATTCCCCATGAATACCAGAAATGAGCAAGTGAGTGAGTGGAGTGGCATTTGGAAGGCTATTAAACAGAACTTGCTGCAGCCACCCAGATAAATACCAACCGTTTGACTAGTGTCAATGGCAACAGTGATATTTTAAGAAAAAACTGGGAGACAGAACTGTTAGGATGTGGTCACTCACTGTTTGCAGGTAGTGAGAAGAAGAGGGACATGGAGGGTGATCCACTGTAGCGTGGATCTTTAGGCAGTATCCCAGAGCAGCAGAATTCTAGTGACCTACCCCTCCTTTGTGTGTCCGGTTGGAATGCTTTGCCATATTTGTGTAGAATACTGTTGAGGGAATTTTATGGTATCACAGATTTGCAAGCACTTTCTAAGTTGTAAGCAACTCTGTGGTGGTGAAAGGTACTCACTCACAGAGAGGTTGATTGCTCATTGTGTGCCCAGCATAATTCTAGGTGTGAGGAATATATAGCATTAAGTAGACAATGACTCCTTGCTCATGGAATTTGCATTGTACTGTAATTACTATAATTACTGCTGAGAATCATATGTGCTTCTCCACTCCATAAGAACTAACATAACTCTTCCATTGTAAAAAGAGTTTTCTAGACAGAATTTCACTTAATTCTTGTAGAAGCCTCAAAATAAGTATAGAAATCCCATTTTGAAGATGAGAAAATTGAGACATACTATTTAAATAGCATGTCAAGGTGCACAATGTTACAAAGTGGTTAAAACCAAGATTTGAAACTAAGCAGGGAGGAGGTCATAATGGACTGTTCCGGGGCGGGGGACAGTATAGGAAAACTACAGTTTAGAAAGCTTTCGTATTAAAAATGCATATTTGGAAACTAAACTAATTTTATTTTCATAACATAAGCTATAAATATAAAGCTCAACCAATCTTCTCAGGGGCATGGGTTTAAAAGACTAGGGAGGGCTCCTAGACAAAAGATTGATGAGGCTTTCATAAGGACCCTTCCTGGTTAAGAACCTCAGCCACTTACATTTCAACCTAAAACTATTAAAAACAGCATCTCAACAACCCCATGAAGTTAAATACCCTTGTTAAAGTGATCACATATATTTCAGTTAAATAATAGCCGTGGGAGAGGGCAATTAGCAGATGCGGTCAGGAGAGAAAAAGATATGTTTTCAGATGAGATTGGAAATGAGATGGAGAGTCAATGAGGCAGAAATATACAAGACACTTTTTTTCCCGTGAAGTTTCTTGAATTCTGTTACTAATGATACCTTAAGATTTGGAGGGCTGTGACCGGAAAAGACACATCATGATCAAGGAGGTTCAAGGAGACTGGCTCAAAGCCTAACCGCCATTGCTTCCTGCCCAGCTCTTTCTTGAGAGTGGCATTCTTGCCTCGTCCTGGTTGCATTTGTCTATCACTTGAACGGAGGAGGAATCAGGCACTATGTTAGGGTACCTCGTGCGAAGGGAAGAGGGTACAAGTGTGCTCCCACCAAAGGGCAGGAAGACACCAAGCCAGGGACAGCACACGAGGCAGTCCGCTCAGATTCTTTCCCCTGATTCCTGCAAGTGAGTTCAGTCTCCACCACTATTTTGCCATCGTTTAGCGTTTGGGCATTATTTGGTCTTCTCTGTGGCTGCAGAGATGCAAATAGCCATTTGTGGTCTTTCACGGGGTTTGCTATACTTCTAAGTACGAAAGGCAGAAGGAGGATGGTAGTAATCTCTGTGGGCCCATGAACAGGGTATAAATTTGTGTTCTTATGAACGGGGTGTAAATTCTGACCCCTTCATTTACTCACACTTGTCCATCTTGTTCATCACTGTATCCAGTGAACCAAGAATATTTCATGGCAATTCAATAAATATTTGTTAGAAGATAAATGAGTGACCTTGAACAACTCTCTCTCGCTTTCCTTCTTGCACTCACTTGCTCTCGTGTGTGCTCTTTCTCTCTTTGTCCTCATGATAGAAACCCATTAAGAATATAATTTGAAGCATTGGATGAAATAACATGTAAAAATCTGACCCGGGCCCTGATCCACAATAAATATTTTAAAAATCTCATTTCCCTTCCTCTAATAATTGCAAAAGTTCAAGTCCCAGCTATGCTATGTACTAGCCCTACCCTTGACCGGATCAATCACTATCTCTGCGACTTGATTTCCTCCTTGCTACAAAGGGAAGGACAAAGCTGTTTCATTCACCTCTCAGGGTTGCTCTAAAGATTACACGAGTTTATGGAATTGGACACATTAGTAAGTGGTAAATTGCTATTTAACTTTTTCTTATCACTATTCCAATCATGATTTTAATAATTTGGGTCAAATTCTCTCACTGGAGATACATCTTCCTTCAGTTGTAGGAGCATCTGCCTAGAGTGATTATTTTAAAAACCCACTATATTTTTCTTAACTAAGTCTATCTCTAAGAAGCTGGATGCTTTCTACTATATCTAATTGCATAAAGCAAAAGATCCTAAATGAATTTATGTGGCCTCAAGGAGCATTATTAATGGGGTTCTTCTGGGACCCCTTCTAGGGGTCCCATCTAAGGATGTAATTTTGGAAGCAATTTTCCATGAAACTGCTTATGGTGAACATCCATATAAATTTGAGCCTATCTGGTTCAATTTTCATTTACTCCAATGATTGCATTATTTTTCAATAAATAACTTTAAGAGGAAGAGATACATTTATCTATTGAATGTGTCTGGAAAACATACTTCAAACTGACTTATCAGATAAACGTTTCTATGAAGGTTTCCATTTTATATTTACCTTCACTGATATGCTACCACAGAGGCTTTTACAACTGAGTAACGAAAAGGTCTGGGTCACTGAGTTGTTTTTAGTTAGCACTGAAACATACATCAACAAAAGGAATTACATCTCACCCCATTTTATGACCGGACAGAATAACATAGCAAGTGACTTAAAAGATGGATTTTTGGAACCAGGCAGACCCAGTTTTGAATTTCAGATCTTCCCTACACAGAGGGATTGCCCCGAGCTTTAGTTTTCCATACTTAAAAAAAAGTCATGGTAATATTATTCTCCAAAGGTCTCCCATGGTGGTTGTCAGAATGAAAAGCTAAAAATGTAGGTAAAGTGCTTAGCATGATGCCGGGCAGGAAGTCCACTTGCTAAAGGACCGATGCGCACGGTATCCTCATAGGGTGTCCATGCCGCACAGAGCCCAAATAAAGGGTGTGTTGTTTGTGTGTGTGAGTGAGACCTGGAGTCTAAAATGGTTATGTGATAGTTCCAAGTGAATCCAGAGCCACACAATTAATTAAGTAGTTATGCAGGAAGCAGGATGAGCTTCAAAGGACCTTGGACATGACTCAGACCAGCCTCTTGTAATTCAAGTGAGGAAACTGAAGTATTGAGACGATAAATGACTTGCCATAACTAGTGGAGGTGACAAGGCTAGACTATTAGGCTTCTTAAACACTCATTCAATATAATTTCATTAAAGCAGTCCTTCTGGGGCGCCTGGCTGGCTCAGCCAGTTAAGTATCTGCCTTCAGCTCTGGTCATGATCCCGGGGTCCTGGGATCAAGCCTTGCGTCCAGCTCCCTGCTCAGTGGAGAGCCTGCTTCTCTCTCTGCCCCTCCCTGTGCTCGTGCTTGTGCTCTCCCTTGAAAGAGAGAGAGAGAGAGAGAGAGAGAGAGAGAGAAGAAAGCAAGCATTCCTTCTCCCAGAGTTCCACACAACCCTTTTGTCCACCTGTCTGCCTTTAGCTTATCCTTATTCCATACATAGAGGTTATAGTGCAGCTGTTTTCAGAAATAAAACCCACTATGTCATCGCAAATCATACATCTTTTTTTTTTTTTTGCTATTTTTCCCAAATCAGAAAGGAGGTGTTGGAGAGCATTTTCCATGTCTTCCACTTTCAGAAAACCAAAATGCCTCTCTCTCTGCAGCTCTAGTGTGTACGTGTGTTCACACATGCACTCACATGTGCCTATGTCACGTCCCCTCTCAGTTGTATTAAGGTAGGTCAGCAGCAGCAGCAACGTATAGGCTGCTATACCTGTCCATTATCCTCCAAGTATCAGTATCAGGGATAATCATGGTGATGGTGTTGATCCCACAAATATTGGGTATTCATAGATGCTCTACTGTCTTACCCCTACAGCCGGCCAGGTTCTCTTGGCCTCAATCAGCAATCCCCACGGCCACACTGCTATTGATTCCCACAACATGAGTCTCCCTGATGTCCCTCACGCTGTCATTAGGACAGTCTACACTTACACTGGTTCCTTCCATCTGCAGATATTTCCAAATTAAACCAATCTGTCACATTTTCTCTCTCATCCTTCAGAATCACACAAGTCATTTTATAATTTTCAAAAGACATTATTTCACCTCATTATAACTTATTATCTTATTCCCTTATCCACTCTTTGGCCTAACTTTTCCAACAAAATTAATTTATTAGTCAAGCAATTTGCCTCTATGTCCTCCCCAATAGCTTCCACTCCCCAAGGCATGGCTTATGCCCCTCTTCTCTGATATTAATCTCTCTCTCCAAGATAGCAATGGTTGCCCATTCGTAAAGGCAATTGGCTTGTTTATCCTTTATTTATTTATTTTGCCTTGACACTGTTGATCACCCTGACCCCACTGTTCTCTAAATTTGAGCCTTGTATGGGAAAAAGTGACCATGAAGGAAAAAAGTGAGACTGAGCATTTACTGCTATGACTCACCGAGAATCCTAGCAAGGAAAAATAGCAGCTTTCATAGACTGGTAAAATGATCCTCTGACTTACCCACGAACACTCTAGATTCATAGGCACTTTCTACTATCCAGGATTATCCCACAAATATGGTGACATTTTTTTCAGTGTTCAGTTGTCTTCCAGCTTTCTTGACACTCATTTTGAAATCAAAGGATCTCATTCCACATTAGAAAAACACAGCACTAATAGTTGAATCAGATCTTCTCAGTTTGTGTTTTGTTTGTTTAATTTCACTTTATTTTACTCTTATACAATTTATGTTAAAAATATTTTTCTCTAGAGGTGCCGGGCTGGCTCAGTCAATGGAGCATGATTTATGGTAGTGAATTCGAGCTCGATGTTGGGCTTAGAGCTTACTTAAAAAAAAAAATTCTTCAGTTTAATTTTGTTGATAAGTGATTTCAACAGCTAGATTTTTGCTGTCTGGTTTGGATTTGTGTGCCTGGGTTCTGTTTTCCATCATATGGCCTGTCTAAACAGCGATGGTTATCAGTGGCTCTCACCTGTAATATGGGATCAAATCATTGGTTTTCAAAGTTCTTAAAAAACAGAATCACTTTTCTAATAAGAATTTTTGTCCATGATATTGAGATTTTACCCACTTTATTTCCATTTTGTTTTGTTTTACTCAGTATAATGCACCATTACTTGGAATTATCTGAAATTCCATTTGGCCTTTTTCTGTCTGTATTGTTGGATGGAGACAAAGCTCATAAATATTTCACCCTCTTGGTGTACTGTTAGCTTTATTAATATGAAATATTATATTTTCACACTGTTAGCTCTAAATTCCAGCTTATCTGACAGTAAGATAATTAGTCTTTCTTTTGGTTTATAAGACCCGGTGTATATGTTTTTACTTTTTGTTTGAGAGAAATATTTCTTGTAAGTAGTATATTACTGGCTTTTTAAAATTAATTTATTTCCATTGTCTATTGTCTTTAAAAAAAAAAAATTCCTTCCCTGCTCTGTTAAATTGAAAGTGTTTCTGCTATTTTGGTTATTTCCCTAAATAGTGCCTGAACTTCTTTTTTTCTAGCAAAATCTGAGTTTAATCAGTATTTATAGCTTCCATCCATTCAAGAAACAAAATTTAGCTATGTTCTTGTCTCCAAGTTTTATCACCTGTTTGGTGGCATTTTAATTTCAGATTGTTATAGAAACTATGTATATATGTATATTTGCATGTCTAATCTGGACACCAGATGTTATTATTTTCTTTATTCATAAGTACTTATTACCTAGCATTACTTCCTTCTGTATTCATTTTTCTTTAAGTATATGTTCTAATCATTACTTTTAAATATTTTTGCTGGTGATTTCCTAAGTACTTGTCCATCTGTACATATCGTTATTCTCTCTCACATTTAAATTATAATATATTTGGACATAGAATTATTTTTTCCATTGAAGTATAGTTGACATGCAATATTATATTAGTGTCAGGTGTACAACATAGTGATTTGACAATTATGAACATTACAAAGCGATCACCACAATAAGTGTAGTTACCATCTGTCATCATGCCAATTTTATGCAATATTGCTGACTATATTCCCTGTGCTGTACTTTTCATTCCCATGGCTTATTTATTTTATAGCTGGAAGTTTGTACCTCTTCATCCCCTTCACCTAGTTCATTCATCTCCCCATCTCCCTCCCCTTGAATACAGAATTCTTATTTTATTTTTATTTTTATTTTTTTAATATTTTATTTATTTATTCATGAAAGACACACACACAGAGAGAGAGAGAGAGACAGAGACAGAGACACAGGCAGAGGGAAAAGCAGGCTCCAGGCTGGGAGCCCCATGTGAGACTTGATCCCAGGTCTCCAAGATCACACCCCGGGCCAAAGGCAGGCACCAAACTGCTGAGCCCCCCAGGGATCCCCCAGAATTCTTATTTTAAATTATTTTTCTCATAGTCTGCCTACCATACCTGTGTATCCATGCTTCATGTTTCTTAGCTTCTATTTTATGCTTTACACATCTCTACACCTTTCTGATGCTGTGACAGCTTTGGTTTTCCAGGCACCAGATGTTGTGGTGGAATTAGGAGGGCAAACACTTTGTGGGGCATCTGGGGGGCTTAGTCGGTTAAGTGTCTGACTCTTGATTTCGGCTCAGGTCATGGCTTCAGGGTTGTGAGATCAAACCCCCTTGTGGGACTCTATGCTGGGCATGAAGCCTGCTTAAAATTCTCTCTCTCTCCCTTTCCCTCTGCACTTTCCCCCTGGATCCTTGCTCACTATCTCTCTCTCAAAAAAAAAAAAAAAAAAAAGAGTAGAAACACTTTAAAGAGGATAAATACCTATGATGTCACAAGGCAGTGGCTGTACTTACCTGACAATCCCTGCCATCTCAGAAGGGCACTCCAGGACAAAGACTGCTCATTAGAGGAGCCCCCACATATCACCCTTGCTGTGTCAAAGGCCAGGAGGTGCCCTGAGAATAGCATGACTTTGACTCAGAAGCCCCAGTAGCCATTTATAAAGCTGACAGCTGGAGATTTTCAGGTACACCCACCCCATGCAGCTGGACCTTGAATCCTTTCTTGCAGGGGATGTGGGTGTGCATCTCATGTGGCACAGGTACATTCTGGGAGATTTTTACAGCATGATCTTCTAGACCACTGGTTTCTGTTTGACTCGATCTGTTCTACATTGGCTGTCTCTTGTGCTGTTCCCATTGGGACTCCCATTGTGTAAGCATTTCCATCTCACCACTGAGATCCCCTGTGCTCTCTGCTTTATAACCTCTTGGTTGTGCTTCGTAGAAGCTCCACCTTCCTTTTTCACTGAGAATGTGAATCACGCTTATGACAAGTTTCTTTTCTGATCTTATCAGCCCTGTTTGTCTCTTTTTGTTGCTTCTTCTTTGTGGTGCCAGGGCTCACATACCTTGTAATGATGGCTGATCAGCTTATTTCCAGTTGAGTTTACCTTCAAGGCTACCAGCTTCTATCTTCTAAGACTGGAAGCTTCTGGTGAGGTCTTTGCTATTTCAATTAATATTGAACAATGAGTGGGATGGGGCAGGAGAAGGAGTTCCTTGCCCCTAACCTCTCCCCAAATTACTGGCTGCTCAGGTGCTGCCTGTTTCCCACCTAGAAATGCACCCCCCCCAATTGTAACTGCTTGCTCAGAATGCCTAGAATGAGGACGGTTCAGAGAGCCCGGTCACCCCTCAGTCCCTACCAATTTCTTCCTTCCCATGTGTGCTTGACCTCACATTCAGGGGTGTGAGACACCCACAGTGCTACCCCCTGTGCCTGCTGGTGCTATCCATGTTGCCAGCCAGTCTGGAGCTTCTGCTTCTTTTTGGTCAATTCCCACCCCCTCTCAGCCTGTCTTATATTTCTCTCAATCTAGTTGGAATAGGTCTCTGCACTTGCTCAATTATAAAGCTTTTTTTTTTTTTTTTTGCAATTTCATGTGTTAGATGAGATCATAGAGATAGTGGCGTGAACTCCGAATACCATGTTGACTAGAAGTCCCACCTTAATGATATTTCAATTCCCGCCCCCACTGGCCCAGTGGAGACATGGAGCTGCTTTCATTGAAGCGAAAGATGGAGGTCTGAAGCCTTTTTCTCTGCAGCACACTTTGCATCTCTCCTAAGGCTCCATGAAACACAGTGTTTAAAATCCTTGTATTGGATGATCTTCAGGGTTACTTGACTCATGCATTTTATGTTTCTCAGGGTCCAGGAGTCACTGTGTTTTCTGTAAGGATACTGCACATGCAAAGGACAGGCTGAATAGGACGATCTCTCTTTACTTTTTTCTGTTTCACAAACATAGACTGTTATAGATTAGGGAAATCCCATAGGCTATTTGCCAGGTCCAATAATAAAGACAGGACCCTCGCTTCCATTTAATACTTTGAGCCTCTTCTACACATCTGTCAGAGAACAACTCCATTTTTCCACATTCAATCAATCTTTCTTCTATTTCATTATTGATTATCTCCATGATGGTAATTACCGATAGATTGAGGGGGAATGCAGACAGAAGCAAATTGTGAGTATCAACTGTATGTTTAGTCCAGATCAGGGAAATAGCTCTAGAAATGGTTGGCCACTTGTGAGAACTTGGTAACTTTTCTTCTCATTTTGATAAAAATTACTAAGTTAAGTCTTGTTTGGCTTTTTTGGTTTGTTTGATGGTGTTTGTGTGTGTGTGTGTGTTGTTGTTGTTTTGTGTTTGGTCAGTTTTTCACACACTTTAGTTTTGAAACTTGAGTTTAAGGAAAGGACTCTGAAACATCCCAGGGGAGTGGCTCTAGCGAAATGTCTCTGATTGAATAGAAATGTCTGTATGGTGTTTGAGGGAGGAAAAAAAAAAGTGAGAGTCATGAAATTTCTTGGAAAGGAAAATATAGGTGCCATTAACATTCCCCACACAACATGGAGTTACATGAAGACAAGTCTCTTCCAGATGTTCAGTGAAATTTATAGCATATGCAGGCAGACAGAAATTTGGACAAATTAATATTCTATAACGGAGCTGATTATCTGATTTTGCGCACTATGAGCACCTACACTTTGGCACTGATAATTAAGTAGAGTTCACTCCAATAAAATGTCAGTCTATAAAACATTTCCAAATGTGCATTCCACAGTACAGTTGTCTTAGGACGTGTGCTGTGAAAAAGACCCTGTAGTCACACTTGGGAAATACCGACCTTTGAGAAATCTCTCATGCATGTTTTCATATGAATCAGTTTACTTATATTAATCTGGCATTTCTCAAAACTATTTACCATAGCACCCTCTCTGGTAAAGTTACTTGATACCTGTTGATGTGCACAAGTGGCTTATCCTCATGGTTAAGAGCATGGATCATAGAAAGAAGGACCTGATTTTCAATCCTTATCTTTCCACTTACACATTATCCTCTTTGACTTCACTTTCCTCATCCGTAAAAGCAAAAAAGTGACAGTTGCCTTAAGAACTGGTATGTTGACAGGGACTAACACATCTGAAGAATCTATACCAAGGATATGCAAGAGGCTCAGAAAATAGGAGCTGAATCAGTAAGTAGCAATTATCATGATGAGATTATTAATAACAATAGAAACTCAAAGAAAGACCTGGAAGACTATAGAGTTGTAAACATCTGGATAGTTTACTCTTCATTTGGTTCCTGAGGTAGATGGAGAAAAGAAACCCAGAAAAAGGGTTGCTATGAAGGGGGAAAAAAAAGAGAGAAAGAGAGAGAGAGAGATACATTCTTTAAAGTCCTTTTACTTTATTGCTTCCTCTGTGCAGCCCTCTCTGCACCAGAAGCCCTTCCAGCAATGACCTACAATGCTATTTCCTTTTTGCCCTTTACTATTATATTTGCCCCAACAAGGAAGTTGTTTTTTTTTTTTTTACAATCCCTACATTCTTCTTGCCCCAGTATTTCTTTCTCAGTGATGAACTCTTCACATCCTTAAATACAACCATTGTACTGCGTAGCTGAGGACATCTCAGAGGAGCTTGGGGAGAGATGCATTTTTGCCATAAGTTGATTCTCAGGTCAAATTTGAACTGAAGTTTCCAGCAATTGTGCTTTAAACAGAACCGCTAAGAGTGGTAGGTTTGAATTGTCCTCTTAGTTTCTGTTGTTTACTTCTGGATTAGGTAAAAATAAAACAAAGCAACAAACATTCAAATTCTTTGTCAACTGGTCTTATAACTCCTGCTCAGAATTTCAACATTAAGCCTGATTAAACATTAATCATGATTCAGAATTCAAAGTATGTGGTATAATATGATGATTGAATACGTGAGCTTTGGAGTTGGGATCTGCTTACTTTTGGAAAATTCACTAGTCTTGATAGGTTTCACTTTCTTTATCTGTAAATTGGAAAAAAAACTAATTATGAGGGTGATTGCTGAGATTAAATGGAACAATGCAGAATATTTGAGTAAAGAGACTTAGATTTCATGAAAGTATAAAATGTGACAGTGTTTAGCATGAGTTAGATTGCTATTCTAGAATGCGAGATTTTGTTGACCATTGAGTATGTCCATACAGATTTTAAAGCATCTTGTGTCCATTAAAGAGGTTGCAGATGAGGCCATCTACAAGGAAATGTTATGTTTCAAAGTCAGAAATGTGAGACCCAACGAGTGTCTGCTCTGATCTAAAAGAGACCTTACCATTTCAGAATCTATTGAGAGGCATGCATTAGTTTCCGAGGAAGAAAGTCATAGAAGTGTCCTTCTTCACAAAGTGTGTAAAGGCTGTACTGCTAATTGGCTGGCTTAGGGCAGTTTTTTTTTTTTAAGATTTTATTTATTTATTCATGAGAGACACAGAGAGAGAGAGAGGCAGAGACACAGGCAGAGGGAGAAGCAGGCTCCAGGCAGGGAGCCCGATGTGGGACTCGACTCCGGGTCTCCAGGATCACACCCTAGACCAAAGGCAGGTGCTAAACCACTGAGCCACCCAGGGATCCCGCTTAGGGCAGTTTTATAAGAAAATGCACAGGAAGTAGTGTTTTCTCTGATCTAGGTCTTCTTGGCCCAGGTTATTTTCAAGCATGTGGGAGAACCCGAGATAGCGTAACTTGGCTCGGTACATAGTCTACTGGTAAAGAATCAAGGTCCTGTTCATCAATTCTTTCTCTGGCTGTGTTTAAACTGCTGTTCTACAGTGTGATGAGTATATGATATCAAATGAGTATATTAATATTTATTTTATCATTGTATTTTAATCACTGCTTATGTTTTTAGCATTCCCTTTATAGGTTCCTAGTTTTTAAAATACACTTATGTTATAGTTTATATCCTATGGCTCTGTTAATTGAAATGGTAGTAGATCTACTGCTGTGTCAGCCGTTTCTTGCATATGTTGCCTCTTGCTCATGCTGGATCATTTCCTCTTGCATTTTCTGATTTGGGGTTTTAGGCTCCTGTGCAGCCTGAGGTGAGGACATATCTCTCGAGAGAAGAACCATGTTGGAATTTTCCAGGTGCCTGAAGGTGGACCACAGACCTGTGATCATTAATAAGTTAATAGTAAAACCCATGACTTCACAAACTGTAAAGATATATTTATATTCAAACCCTACACTTAAAAGTGAAACAGGGTTCTGATTTTAATTTCATAGATTCTTAGAGGATTTTTTTCCACTGAGAGACTAGCAACAGATGGACATGTTTTCTTGAATTTAGACCATGATAAAGGATGGTTTTATATACCTTCTTCTTTCCATGAGGGAGTCCCACTTTAATCTCAGAACCAATTGGATCTTAGAATCCAATTCTCATTTTTACCACTGGCGAGCCCAACGTCATGCCTCCTGTCTCTGAATATGTGTTAACTCTCTAGTCCCTAGTTTAGGGGCCACCCTCACTCCCAGTTATAGTGTTAGCTCATGCATATCTACTCATTTTTATTCATGGCAGTGCGAGATTTCCCTCTGTTGTGGCAAGCTAGGCTATGCTTTTAGAAGAAAGTTTGCATCGTTTTGTTAAGAATGCCTAAGCTTTTATAGTAGGAGGATTTGGGGTTTCTGTCATCGATCATGTTGCAACCAAGTCAAGCAGGGTTGTTTCAACCTGGGGTCATTTGGTGATTCTGAGGAGTTAGCAGCACTGAGGGAAAATCCAGTGTGTTGGCTCTTAGCTTTCAGCAGGAAGGCTTTGCTTTTTGCTATTTTATACATGGGGCTTCTGAGTAAGAATTGATTGCACATAAAGGCTCAATATTTTAAAATAAGGTTTGAAAATCCTGCCTTAAAATTTATAATAGGAAACATTGAGGTGTGGCATGAACATGAATCTCATTATGAAATGGTGCGAGCATCTAACAAATTCCAAACTGCTACAGTCATTCTACAAACTACCATCCATTCTCTTTATGTTCCTGGAACAGGAATCACCTCGCAACCTGAGATACAGTTGAGGCACTCACACTTCCCCAGGGAGTAAACTGCTCCAGGAATACAGTGAGCAAGGCCAGAGGCCCATTAACTCTGTGGACTAGGAAAAGTTCCTTCATTAATGCTGGCAGCAGTGGGGACCTTATGTCTGGAAAGAGTCAATAATGCATTAGGTTACTTAAGCTGTGGAAAGACTTCATTGACTACATTCTTTTAAAGGCTGTCTTCAAGGGACGAAAACCATGGAGGCAAGAACTCCTCCAGTCCCCAAGAGGCTCCCGATAGGTGGGAATGTTGGTTATGGGGCCCCATCCTAGATAAAGTATAGCAAAGGGAACAGAACAAACATGGGGGTGTGAGAAGTTTGGTAAAATAAGAAAAAAAAAAGTAAAAGTGTAGAGACGAGATGGCTACAGAAGAGAGAACAAAAGGGTGTGCTAACATGGACAAAATCATCAGGTGTTGAGTGTGAGATGCTGTAAAGTCTTGCTGGAACCAGTGGAACCACCTGCACCAACTAATTTACAAGTATAAATACTTCCTATGTCTCCAAGTCTGATTAGCACCCACCTTGTGAAACTCTAGAAAGACTCTCTCTCACCCTCTTTGGTTGCACTGGATTGGCCCTCACTCTTGGCCCTCTTCACACCAAGGCAAGCTCTGAATGACGTTGAAGTCCTAGACATGCTATTGCTTCCATCTCTGACACTTTCCCGTTGGACTTCTTCACCTTAAATATTTCTTCCTCAGGGATATCATCTGTGCTCTTCAACACACACCTCCATGCAAAGCTAAGATAGTTTCCCCTTTGACATACTTTTTTTTCCACCCTCGGTAGCTTTTCTTGAACACACTTATCACACAATTATGGTAATATAATTGTTCTTGTTATCTTAAAAAATATGTATTTCTTGCCTTCCTAGAATGAATATTCCGCGAAGGCAGGGATATCTGTTTTCAGTATCTAGAATAGTTCCTGGCACTCAACAGATATTTCTTGGGGAAATGCACGAAATGATGAAAAAGTGGAAAACACATTTTTAAACATGAAATACAATTAGTCTTATAATAAAGTATTTCATGGAGTCAACTGTTGATTCCCCGATAGACTACCAGAAAAGTCTATTGATCAAGGGAAACTAAGCTTATTAGATTTTTGTGCAGGAAAGGACACAGAGACTTAGTAGTGTCTTAAAATAGAAATATATAAAGTTTGGGGGCCTGGGATGGATGAATTTAGGGTAGGTCTTGCAAGACAGAAACTCGTTGGAATTGGTTAGAGATTGTAACATAACACTTTTGGATTGCTGTGTGCAGTGAGGAGAGGGTCTTGAAGTAATTCTTGATGAGTAGGGTATCAATCTTGAAAAATAAGCTGTTTATTCAGTTCGCTGTCTTATCTACTGGGTGCAGATATTTCCTAAAGCAAGTAGTTAAGGTATTTTTGTTTATTATAAATTATTTTATTCTCAGCATTGTTTAGCAAAGAAACAGGTAAGTATACATCATCCTAAAGTTGTTTAGCCTGGAGAGAGGAAAGTACACCTATTTCCAATATTGTCAAGCACAGAGACTGAGAATTATTGTGGCTTGAGTGCTGAGTCCCTTCTTTTGGTCATACTTTGGTCTGAGCTTGAGAATTATGGTCTGACCATAATTGTCTAGAGATCTGATTGATTGATTGATTGAAATTTCCAGTACTGTTCAACCATTGTATGATCATATAGAGCTTCAGACATGAAAAAGTATCAGATTCTCTTACTCCTTTTTACTAGAAGATTGTCAGATCATTTGATGGGACAGTTGCTTCAAAACAACTGCTAAGAGGATTTATAACCACCTTGTGCAGTCCGCTTTTCAGCGTGGAGCCAGAGGTCTCAAACCAAGAGCACAGACACTATCCCCAATTGGTAGGGTACACAGAACCACATCTGGGAATATTAGGAAACATATCTAATTTCATCTCTTTCTTTGTGCTTATAATCCATGAAGGACATTCACTCCTTTCAACCCCACTTCCAAAAACAAAACTACAAAAACTCCAAGAATCTGTATTTATGTGGCTTAATTATCCATATCTAAATTAAATCCTTCGAGCCTTGAGGATTGCCTCTGAAGGTAAATATTTAGGGTGGGGAGAGAAGTTAGAAGACAGCAAGTTTGTCTTTTGATAACCTTGTATATGCTGGCATGACAATCCCATAGGTTCTGACAATAAAAACGAGGTACAGAGAAAGGGAGTAAATTGCTAAAAATGGGAAAAACAATAAATATTGAATACTGGATATAAATCAGAATCCCTCCAATTCCAGAGACCATGTACATCCTACCATTCCATATACTCTCCCTCTGAAGGATAACATGGAATGCAGTGGAGTTAACCCCATACATTTTTTCTATTAATATAATCGTGTCACTGTCACCCGATATTTATCTTTTGAAGGATAAACGGGGGCTTGAGTTTTTTCCTGGAGACAATGGGAGGCCATAAGAGGGGCCAGAAAAGGACTCAAGATCAGTTTTTGCTCCTATTATTGTCATGAGTGGGATGTTAGCAAACACAGCTGGAGTCACAGAGATCCCTGTTTATAAACCATAGAGGGTTAAAAATAAATGTCTCCTTAGAGATAAGGGTATCTGCATAGATCCACTGTCAGATGGGAAGGGCTGTTGTTTTCTAACTTTAAGAAGGATGCATAATTTAGGCCAAGATAATCACCAGTGATGCATACAGCAGAGATTAATTTGAAAATTTAATATCAAAAGATTGGAGGACTTGCTTATGAAGCCACAGCTTCTAAATTATATTGAGGCATTGGTTGGTAACAAGTGCTCAGGAGCCTCAATGTGCAGAAGAATATTAAAAGATACCACATGTCCTCTAATTAAAATCACAGCAAAATGGAGTAATGATTGCAGATATGATATTAGCAAAGGGTAGGGGGAGGACCGCAGAGCAGGGCCAGGAAGCCAACGGGGCTGGAAACCATGGCCTCCGCGGGGAGAGGCCTTTCTCCAAATTGCAGTGAAGTCCCTGGAAATTAGCAAAAGCCAGAGAGAAAGCTAATGTTCATTGCTGGCATTATAGGAAATGAAAATGTTGCTCTATCACACATGATTTGGACAAAGGTTTGGTCTGTTTGTTCAGAGCAAAGTGGCAACTGGGAGCAATTAAAAACCAAGCCTGAGTTTGCAAGTGACTCACACCCAACAGTAACAGTCAGATGTTCCCAAACACTTGATGCTTTAGGAATTTCTCGTTGGCCGATTGTATTGTGTTCGTTGGCCTGCCTGTTTTCTTCGTGGTTTTTTATTCGGTCAGGAGGACAAAGCTGGCAAATGGACAATTTCCATTCATTCCTAACAGGACAGAATCAGGTCTATTCACGAAGCCCGGTAGAACTTGGACATATGAATCTTTCCAGGAAGTTGGCATGAGAAAGTGTGTCATGAAGAGCACGTCCAACCTTTTGGAGGCATGGGTTTCTAGGGCAGTGGTATGTATTTGCGATGATGTCAGACTGTGAGCTTTTCTGATGGTTTCTCTCCGAGGTGGTGACAGCTGGATGGAATTAACATGAACCATATAATAGCAAATGAGACAGGATGAAGGCAGATGCGGATAATCGTTCTCTCTTTATCAGCCCATCCCTATTTCACCCTCCAAGCCAGATACTACTCCTCCGCAGGTTGTATTTCTCAGCTTCTAACCAAAGAATGGAATGAAACTAGACCAAGGTCACCTCGTAAGGGGGGATAGTGCCACATGTTGCACAGTCGCTGCTGTCTCCCATTTGACGTTCACAGCAGACATCACTAGTCTATCACAGCGCCCTTTCCCGGTGACTCTGGAAGCACACTCAGAAGCCTCAATAGAGGGTTCCAAAGCTCACTGTTAATCACAGATGACATGCAAGGCGCTAGATAAATGCTGGGGAAATTCTGGAAATTTAGAAGATTCCTGAATATTTCTCATCATCAGGGAAGAAAGGTCAAGGTCATCAGGTCAAGAAAGGTCAGAAGTCCAAGGCTTCTATTTCCTCTCCTGCCTACTACCCTTGCGATCTTGAACAGCAGTGCCTCTTTGATACTCAGTCGCTTCATTTGTAAAATGGAAGTAACGTGTAGCACTTTTGCAAATGATGGAATGACAAAATTCAATAGTTTGAATATTTTGTGAGTCATACGATGATATGAAAGTGAAGTCTATTATTGGTATTAAAATCCAATAATCGCTAAGTCTCAATTGTTTGGCTCCCAGCTGCCGCAGAGTTCCTGGCAGACACATCTTTGGCCACGCTTCTGTTACCTTTCTTCTCCTGCATGCTCTACGTCAGTTGTCCCCAAACTTGAATGGTCATCAGAATCACCTACGAGGGGGCTCCTCCAAACACAGAGTGCTGGACCCTGCCCCAGAGTTCCTGACCCAGTAGGTCTGAGGGGTGGGTGGGGGAGGCAAGAATTTACAGTTTTAACAAGTTCCCAAGTGGTTTTGCTGTTGCAGGTCCCAGGACGATAGTTTGGAAACTTCTGCCTCTAAGATAATATAGAACTAAATTCCGTATCAGAGTGTTGAGCTCGTTTACCACATCGTCCAGGTGTCCTCTGCATGAGTCCGGCCTAAGAGAGCTTCCATTTCCCAGAGCTGCTACCACAATGTTCTACTTTGCTGTGAGGCTTAGCATCTTTATTAGGAAGCACCTTTTTGTTGTAGATGCTCCGCATTCCTGGAGAGACTAGGAAGTGCCCCGAGGCTTCAGATTTATGAACACTTATGAACATTTACACCTTTCTCTGATGCTAGTGACACTGGTCTGAGCACCTACCTGCTTTATTGCCCCCAAAGGACATCCCTCAAAACATCTCGTGGGTGCTTCTGCAGATGCCCTAGGTTGCTGCTTACGGGATGCTAAGGAACATCTCCCAGGCATCCTTTTCCCCTAGCCACCACCTGCAACCACCTTGCTGCTGTGTTCCAGAGAGAGTAGCTTTCCACGGGACACAGCTACCCTTTGTGGGTGACCCTACTGGTACCATCACTCTACCCGCAGGGGAGGAGACATGTGCCCAAATCCCCAGCTCCTTTGCCTGGAAAGCCCCATAGGGGCCCGGCCTTTCATTAATTTTCTATAGTAAGTAGAGAGAAGGCTATCATGTAATTGGAGGGCTGCAGAGATTAATACACATAGAAAGAAGTAACTGCAGAGATTAATTTGCAATTACAGCTCAGACCTGGACCCCACTACAGTCCTGATGTTCTGACTTGCCCCCAGGGGGTTTCCTCATGGCCAGCCCTGCCACTGGAGGTAATCCAGTTTTCTTTGCAGCTTGAGCTCCGAGATCCAGAGAAAGACAGACCAGCACCTCCCCCCACTGCCACCATTACAGTCTCTGACTCACCTGCTGGGTCTCCACCTCCTCCCAGGACTCTCTGAGAGTAGAAACAGTCTGTTTAGGGAAAACCTTGCCACTCCCTGAAAGGAATGGTCTGGTTCCAGGGGCCCAGTGATAATAATCATAGAGTAACCGGATATTAGTACATTCCTATGTATCTAGTTAGTAGTCTTAAAATATCAATGGCTCCACTCCTTTTTCAGTTTCTACTTATTTTAAAAAATATTTTACTTATTTATTCATACAGACACAGAGAGAGAGAGAGGCAGAGACACAGGCAGAGGGAGAAGCAGGCTCCATGCAGGGAGCCCGACGTGGGACTCGATCCTGGGACTCCAGGATCACGCCCTGGGCCAA
Organism: Vulpes lagopus; assembly: GCF_018345385.1. Taxonomy (NCBI): domain Eukaryota; kingdom Metazoa; phylum Chordata; class Mammalia; order Carnivora; family Canidae; genus Vulpes; species Vulpes lagopus. The sequence continues at coordinate 61,282,564 of NC_054830.1, forward strand.
AGGCAGGTGCTCAACCGCTGAGCCCCCCAGGCACCCCCTTTTTCAGTTTCTATTTACCCAGAATACAATATACTGTAGGATACGGTTTATCCACAGTCACCTTGTTAATATGCAGAAGAGTTCTGGGGACGTATTAATAAACAGGTACATATAAATGAGGGCCTACTAATTTGACTTCTCAGTATCTTTCTAAAGGCCACTGTGTCCTGGGAAACACATTCAAACTGCTCCAACAGACCCTAGACTCCTCAGCCTCTCCTCTGCTCGTAATGACATTTCTCTTCACATATAGTGAACCCCCACTGCATCCTGGTACTTTTGCAGCAGATGAAAGTCCCTGAGTCATTTGTCCACACAATAGGCCAACCTTCCATCAATTCTCTCCCCTCCTGAATAATTCTGTGCTTTGCATCTGCCCGTGTTTTTACCCAGGCACCTGCAGGTGCTTGCTTTGAAGGCCCTGCCTTGAGCGAAGATCACCAGTTTGAGACAAAGCAGTTTGTCCCCATTGGTTATTTGTTAAGATGAGCCCGTCCATCTGTCCCCATGCCATGGACCCTGGGTGGTAAAAAGTAATAAAAGAAAACCACTCTTTGACAGCCCTCCCGGCATAATGCCGGCATGAGCAGAGGTTATTATCTTGTAATGTCACTGCTATTTCCAACGGCCCCCGATGGATCTGATGACTGGCGAGACAAAAGGGGAGACACTGTTAACACAGCCCCTGTGCTTTGGAAGGAGCAGCATTGTGCTGGGCTTTCACAGTGGCTTTTACTGCCTATCGATTGGTGTTTTGACTGCAAGTCAACGCCCTTTCTCCCATTGAAGTTGTCACTGCTGTATTTATTTAATAAATCCTGTCTTGGGCCATGACCACTGCAGGGCTGACGTGGCTTCTGTGCTTCCTGATGGACTGGGGAGAAAAATAGGCTAAAAGTGTGAAGATGTTCACCAGTCCCCGGTCTGTCACTAAATTGCTATATGACCTTGGATGAATCCTTTCTCCCCTCTAAGCCTCAAATCCTTCCTTTATATCCCAGGTCTGACCAAGAGGGGTTGATGATTCTGTGATTCTTATTTCAAGGCTTCCAACTCCCGTGGGTTGCAGCATGAACTGCTTGAGAAAGCCCCCAAAATAGCAGCAAAGCAATTGCAATGTATATTCTAATAGCAGTAGCTGTAGTAACAGAGCCGCCCCCTCCCCGGGTTTCCTCTTTAGGGGTGATATGCCAGCATGAGAAACAAAATTACTGTGTCTGTTCAGCAAATTCCTCCTGACAAAATCTTTAAGCGTTGACAAGAGTAATATACTGAAAATTAGTTTAGAAGTGTTTCAAGTTTCAAAAATCAATCAAAATCAAATTAGGTTCTGAAGACGCTGTCTGTTGAGTTTTAGGAAAAAATAAAGATTCGCTTCAGCAACTCGGGAAAGTGGCTTTGACCCCAAAGGAGGTGACTCTCACACACAAAGAGACTGTCCTTCCTTACATCTACCTGTTGGGCCCTCTCCAAGGACTTGGCTGGGTGTCCCTGTGTTCTCTCATCTCGGGCATTTGTAAGTAACTTACCAGCTGACCTACATTTTAATCCCATTTCCTTCCTTTCCATCTCCTAAATCCCCAAGCCCCGTCCTAAGCTAAATGTGTAAATAATAAGTAAGTAAGTATATGTGTAAGTAAAAGAATTAATCTTACCTTTCAGAATGGTAAAAAAAAAATAAAAAAAAAAAGTCTGGTGGTGGGGAGAAAAATGGAATTAATACCTGCGAACTCCCCTAATTTGGTCTGATGGTGGAGGGCAAAAGAGCAGATGGTAAAAAGGGCCATAATCAAGACGCAGGAATGTACGCCTCTGTGGGGGCACATACTAAGCAGGAGTTCCAGTCCGGCTTCATTTCTTCTCCAGATCCCAAGCTCATAAAGTAGGGTCTTCCCCAGCCTGGGAGGACAATAGTGATGACGTTGACATCTCTGCTTGAGCCAGGCTGGCAGCTTCCATCACCACAAAGAGGCCCCTTGTCTTCTCTGTCATCCCTGAAGCTGCCATCACTGACATGGCCCTTAGAGGCACTGGTGCCTGGGCCGACCGTGTTATTAGGCAGCGTTTCCAAGCCTTTCATCCTCTGTGTGCAGCTGCAACTATGGCCTCCTTCTATTCTCTGCAGGCAGGGCCTCCAAACATCTCTGCCTGGACCTAGAATCCCTTTGTTCACAAAATATGTTGTTAAAACATTACATTCAATTTCTGGCAAAGCCCCTCTAATCATCAAGGCTTAGACCCTGACACGGGGCTGACAGGGTGTGTGTGTGTGTGTGTATGTGTGTGTGTGTTTGTACTGAGGGACTCTACGTGATGATGTGCTTTGCTATCAATTCATAACTTACCTTGAAGTTTATCTTTGGAAGTCTCAGCATGGATTATCTCCCCAAATCCCCAATATTAATGGGTGAGGGTGCTTATCAATAAGTACCACATAAGAATCTGGAAAATTTAATGTATATAGACAAAACTAAAAGTTATAATTAAATCCATACATGAGGAAAACTACTGTTAAAATGCTATTATGTTTCTCTGCAGATGTTTTCTTTCTTTTTTTTTTTTTTTCTTTTTGAGAAAGAGAGAGCGTGTGCAAGGTGGGGGGTGGGTAGAGGGAGAGAGAATCTCAACCAGGCTCCACGCTCAGCGTGAAGCTCAACACAGGGTTTGACCTGGGGCTGGATCTCACGAGCCTGAGATCATGACCTCAGCTGAAATCAAGAGTGGGATGCTAAAAAAAAAAAAAAAAAAAAAGAGTGGGATGCTTAACTGACTGGCCCCCGCCCCCCAGGCACCTTCTCTATGGTTGTTTTCTATGCATAGAATCCAAACATATTTTCCTTATTAAAATTCCTGTTTGTATAATCTGCTTTATAACCTCCCCCTTTTTTTTTACACTCAAGTCATACAATGGGAGGATTTTTCTTCTATATGTTTGTGGTTTTCTTGTAAGACATGATTTTTAATGGCTTCGCAGTAGTACTCTCTTGTATTGATATACTCCCATGTTTAATTTTCTATTCTTTGACAAATGAGATTTTTCTTTCTTTCTCTTCTTTCTTTCTTCTTTCTTTCTTTCTTTCTTTCTTTCTTTCTTTCTTTCTTCTTTCTTTCTTTCTTTCTTTCTTTTTTTTTTTTGAGAGTGCGTGTGCCTGAGTGGGGGAGATGAAAAGACAGAGAGAAAGGGAGAGAGAGAATCCTAAGCAGGCTCCACAGCCAGCCTGGAGCCAGATGCTGGGCTCAAGCTCATGACCTAAAATCATGAACTGAGCCAAAATCAAGAGTCAGACGCTTAACCAACTAAGCCATCCAGGAGCCCCTGACACTTGAGTTTTTTTAAGTGTCTTTATAAATTATAAATAATTATGCCATAACAACCTTACATATTTGGCACATATTTTAAGAAATATTTGGAGAGGGGCATCTAGGTGGCTGTTAGTTAAACATCTTCCTTTGGCTCAGGTCATGATCTCAAGGTCTTGGCATTGAGCCCCACGTGGGGCTCCCTGCTCATCAGGGAATCTGCTTCTCCTTTTCATTCTCTTCTGTGTTCTCTCTCTCAAGTAAAATCTTTAAAAATAAATAGAAGAAGAAGTATTAGGATATTAATGTCTACATATCCACACATATATCTATGCCATGTCCTTTTATCATCTATCTAAATATCTACCTATCATCTACTTATCTGTTATCTATTTTGATGCCATCAGGTGATCACCGATTTCATAGTACTCTCCCTTTTCTCACTTTTGGGTACTTCATGAAAGCAATGAAGAAAGGGAATGCCACATTCAATTCTAATAGATTTTCATAAATAACTTTACTAAATTTCATAAGTTATATGAATAGGGTAAGGCTACAATTTTCCTAAATTAAAAACCAGGAATCGTTCTGATTGTTCCATTTCTTTCTTTCCTGACATCCAAGAAATCATTAAGCTTTCTCCATATTTCCTTCATAATGTGTTCCCTGAGCCTTCTTTCTTCTCTAATCCATCTGGCACTGTTGTAGTTCAGGCATCAGGCTTGCTCTCCTGAGTTATCTAAATTGCTCCTTGCAAGGGCTCATTGCCTACAGTCTCTCTTTTTAATCTAACATTTCCCATGGGTTTCCATGGAACACTGGTCCCCATGGGATACATGATGAAAGAAATTCCATGACAAATAAAATGATAAAAACTCACCTGTTTTCTCTATTCTCCCTATTCTTGGGGGTACACCAAGCATATCAATGATTAGATGTTCTGGGAAGTCACATAATTAAATAATCTAAAGGAAAATAATAAAAAATCTTAATTAGCTTGGTGGAAATGAGAAATTACTAACCTTAATTCATTTATTTTTTTCAACAAACATTTGTTGTATAACTACAACGTATGATAGTCTTGAGGGTATGGGTGTGGGTGTGGGTGTCTACGTGAGAACACCTTTTAATCACCAGTTGAACTTGTGCCTTAATATATTTTGAAGAGTACTTCTATGTTGGATTCTTCACACAGCTGGTGAAGTAATTTTCTAAACACTAATTATAACTACACTTCTAAACTTTAAAAAAAAGTTAAGAAAGGAGTTAAACTTTTTTTTAAAAGAGAGTCATGCTCTTAAAAACTCTTAAGAAGAGAGTTCTCCTGGATAGTATAAATTACATATCCCTACCCTGGCTTCTGAGACCCTTCATAGTTTGTCTTAATCACAGTTTTTCAGTCTCCAGTTGCTCTCCTGAATCACTAGAAAATCTAAGCATATCAGAGTTCTCTCTCTTACCTGAAAGTGCCATAGATTTTCATCTTTTCACATCTAGATTTATGCTCTTTCTTCTGTTGATGTTCTCCTAGTGGTGACATTTGATTTACCTCCAATAGCAAATATCAGAATCTTGCAAACTCTTTCCCACTTTCTCCAGTGGTCACTTCTTTCTTGTCCTTCAAATTCCAACTAAAATGGTCTATGAAGCATTTCCTAATGTCTTGGGAAAAACTACTCATTCTTCCTTAATAGCCTCCAAGACTGGCAGGCTGGTAACCATCATCTTCCCTTTTTATGATGAGAAAACAGGTCTGCAGAGAAATTTGCTGGAATGATGGATTCAGTAGGGAGAACAGCACATTTACCTGTTTGCATAGTTGTGGGTTCTCTGCATTCTCTGTGGTCTTTGCTGACCATCTAATTATATGCCAAGGAGATCAGAGATCAGAGAATGGAGGGCGGAGGAAGTGAGCGTCTAGGCACTTTCTGGAATCCTGCGGAGGATGAACACTTAGCTCAGATGTAGGAGGCTTTAGCTAAATCCTGAGCTTGTTTATGACCATCAGAATTATGCCTGGCATGCTCAGTTCAGATTTTCAGGGATTTAGGTTTTAACTGGCAAAGGAAGTTGTTTAAACCCAGAAAATGGGAAGGAAAAAACAGAGAGAACGCCAGCTAATCAGAAGATATTAAGCTCATAAAAAAAGTGTTGGCTTGAGTTTGAGTTTGAAGGGAAATGTTAGTTTCAGCTCACTATTTAGTAACTATTGGCCTTTTGGGTCTCCAAATTAGCTGTTGACTAACTCCTTTAAGCCAAGAATTAACATTTCCAAGCTATGAGCATCCTGGGGTGTGTTTGATAAACACTGTTTTTAATAGCTTACATTTTATTGACATGTAATATGTTGAATGATTTTGCATCTCCTTGTTTGCTAGGATACTTGTCATTATATCCCTTTTTGGGGAGTGGAAAAATGAAATACAGACATGGCAAGTAGTTCTCCAGAGTTGACATAAGCAAGAAGGGCAATGTTAGGACTTGAACCCATATATTCGAAAGTCTAGTGATGCAAAGAAGGCTCTGTTAGCAGAGTCTGGCACTGGAGATCATGACTCAGCAGCTATTTCTCAGTTTTTAGAACTTCTCAGGTATTGAGGGAGCAGAGGCATCTCTGCGACAGAGGCAGAGAAAGGGTAGTCAGGGGAATGCAGTTCCTACTGGCAGGCTGGATGGAAACTTTGCAGACATGACCTTCTGGGCAGAGGGAAGGGACCAGAGTCTGTCCCCCTTGGCTTGCTGTCTCCTCTCTTATGACTCTTGAATCTTGCATTCTCTTATCAGGAATAATGGTATTATGCTTGTTATCTGCACAATGGTCTAATCTTTCACAGCCACTGGTGCTAAGATAAATTGGGTTGGAACACATTAGAAAGGGTAAGACTTGAGTAGTTATTAGCTATGGGTAGCTAGATTTTTGAAAAATGGTGATATGCATTCTCCATTTTAACTGCAAAGACTGTTATATGTGTTCATTACCTAATTAACTGATTTTACAAACATTTACTAAAATTTTACTCTGTGTCAGACACTGTGCAAAGCTCTGAGGTATATGAAAAAGACAGAGTTCTCTGCATTGAAGGAACACAGAGTCTAGCAGACATAGTAGTAAGGTAGTTCTTCTCCAAGGGATCCTGGAACTCTTTAATAGGTAACAAAAATGATGGGTTTTCCTATCTTCTAGAAACACACACACACACACACACACACACAGACACACACAATGTTGGGAGGGGAATATCAGCACCTGTTCAGACCCTCTAATGACCAAGCACAGTCCTCCAAGAAGTCCAAAAACCTTAAGCTAAAGTATTGTGGAACCAAGAGCATCATTGGAATAAATAAATGCTTGCTGCACTCCTAGCATATTCAAGGCAGCAGAAATAAAGGGGAATGTTCCACTGACTATCAGCAACTCATATCACTACTACCTTCTTCTATGTCTCCTTTACATTGTGGACGAGAAGCCAAATGGCACGTCCTAGAACGCTGATGCCCAGTTTGGTTGTAGCTTAACGTTTAACAATGGGAGATACTAGATTTGGGAAGTAGAAAAGAAGAAACCATTATCGTCTAGGGCAGTTGCAGCCGGATATGTGGAGATGTCACGAGATTTACAGAGGCTTGCCAGAAAGCTCTTGAAATCCACATACTCTCACCACGGCAGATTCAGACAGATGTCAGGAACTTTCCAAAGGTTTTTGGGAATTGCAGTAGTGTCATGGATAGATAATGTTTGAGAACCCCCCACTTCTGTGTTTCAGGATGAGTTCTTTTGTGACAATTTCCTAACCTTTCTTCCTTTAGCTTCCAGGGGTTGAGTTACCCCTTAATTTCTATATTCAGCCATTCTTAAGTAGAAGAAGACATAGAATGGCTCGTTTCTTGACTGAACACTGACAGACATGAGGAGGAAGGTATGGTCTCTTTTCTATTCTCCAAGGTGGATCCTTTTTTCTATACAGACTCACCTGGCAACCCTTTCTGGCTTTGCAGGGTGGTCTGTCCCTGCTACGTATGCATTTCTGCCATTATATCACAAAGACAGCCATAGGAAGTATGTAAACTAATGAGAGTGCCTTTTTTCTGATAAAGCTTTATTCACAAAACCAGATGGAAGGCAAGATTGGATCCATGGGCTATGATTTCCCAACCCCTTTAGAGGACTGAGCTATTAGCATTTCTCAGTGCATGACTTATGGTCTTCTTTGATCCATGCAAAGCCCTTTACTTGATTTCTTTTTAATATACATATTCCTCAAATAATCTATTCTCTTCTGTTTCCCTCTCTACTCGGATGGATGGATGGATGGACGGATGGATAGAAAATAGATATATAAACATATATACAACCGTTTTAATATAATCAATTTATATTTTCCTTTATGCATATTTCTGCAAATGTGTATCGCTTTGCTGCACATATTTTAACTTTGTATGCATTTCAATTTTATGTCATGTTCTATTTCTTTCTTCATTTTTAATGGTCTTTATAATTCTACACATAAGTTGTTTGTGTTTTTTTTATTCCAGTTAGTTAACATACAGTGCTATTAATTTCAAATGTACAATATAGTGATCCAACAATTCCATACATCACCCGGTGCTCTTCACGACAAGTGGACTTTTTAATACCTATTACCTACTCAATCCACCTCCCCTCTGGTAACCATCATTTTGTTCTCTATAGTTAAGAGTCGGCCTCTTGATTTGTTTCTTTTTCTTTTTTCCTCCTTTGCTCATCTGTTTTCTTAAATTCCACGTATGAGCGAAATCACATGGTATTTTTCTTTCCCTGACTTATTTCACTTAGCATTATACTCTCTAGCTCCATCCATGCCATTGCAAAAGGCAAGATTTCATTCTCTTTTATGGCTGAATAATATTTCATTGTTACATATATACTACATCATCCCTAACCATTCATCAATTCATGGACATTTGGGCTGACTCCCATATCTTTGTTATCATAAATAGTGCTGCTATAAACTTAAGGGTACATATATCTCCATTATTTCAAAGGAATTAGTATTTTTGTATCCTTTGGGTAAGTACCCAGTAGTATCATTGCTGGATCTTAGGGTAGTTCTATTTTTAACTTTTTGAGGAACCTCTGTACTATATTCAACAGCAGCTACACCAGTTTACATTCCCACCAAAAGTACAAGAGACTTCCCTTTTCTCCGCATCCTTGCCAACACCTGTTGCTTCTTGTGCTGCTGATTTTAGCCATTCTGACAGATATGAGGTGATATCACATTGGGTTTTGATTTGCATTTCCCTGATGATGAGTGATGATGAGCATCTTTTCATGTATCTGTTGACAATCTGTCTTTTTTTTTTTTTTTTAGAGAGAAATGTCTGTTCATGTCTTCTGCCCATTTTCAAATTAGATTATTTTTGGGTGTTGAGTTTTTGAGTTCTTTATAGATCTTGAATACTAACCCTTTATCAGGTATGTCATTTGCAAATATCTTCTCCTACTTGGTAGGTTGCCTTCTAGTTTTGTTGATTGTTTCCTTTGCTGTGCAGAAGCTTTTTACTTTGGTGTAGTCCCGATAGTTTAGTTTTGCTTTTGTTTCCCCTACCTCAGGAGACATACCTAGAAAAATGTTCCTATGACCAGTGTCAGAGACGTTACTTCCTATGTCCTCTTCTAGGATTTTTATATTTTCAGGCCTCATGCTCAGGTCTTTAATCCACTTTGAATTTATTTTCATGTATAGTATTAGAAAGTGGTCCAGTTTCATTTTTTGTGTGTTTTCTCAGCACCATTTGCTGAAGAGACACTCTTTTTTTTTCCCATTGGATATGTTTTCCTGCTTTGTCAAAGATTAATTGACACTGAATTGTAGGTTTACTTCTGGGTTTTCTCTTCTGTTCCATTGATCTACATATCTATTTTTGTGCCAGTACCATACTGTTTTAATTACTACAGCTTTGTAGTATGACTTTAAATCTGGAATAGTGATGCCTCCACCTTTGCTTCTCTTTTTTCAAGATTGCTTTGGCTATTCAAGGTCTTTTGTGGTTCCATACCAATTTTAGGTTTGCTTGTAGTTCTATGACAAGTGCTGCTGATATTTTGATAGGGTTTGCATTGTATATGTAGACTGCATTGGGAAGTATAGAAATTTTAACAATATTGGCTCTTTCAATGCATGAGCATGGGATGTCTTTTCATTTCTTTGTGTCATTTTTAATTTCTTTCCTCAGTGTTTTATAGTTTTCAGAGTACAGGTCTTTCACTGGTTCTGTTAGGTTTATTCCTAGGTATCTTACTATTTTTGGTGCTTTAATAGTCTTTAATAGTCTTTCTTATTATAATCTGTCCATCTATTTCACTATTTTTAGCTTATGAATAATATTCCATAGTGGGAGTGGGAGATGTTAGTAATGTCCACCAGCATCAGGTTATTATTCCCTGGATCATCAAATGATTATGCTGCCCTGAAGAGTTTGTCTAGGGCTGACTGCCCTCTGCAGAAATTAAAAAGTAGATTTCTGTTAGTACTTGGTTCTTACCATGCCATTACCCAGCTTATCCTAATATATTGCTCCTAAATACTAAATAAGTTCCTATGATATAATTCTAAAACATGACACTGGTCTAATATACTGTCAGTGGATCACTGAATCGTTTAGGTAACCTAACATAATGATTAAAATCACAGGTCCTAGAACCCAAGTGCCCAAGTTCAAAATCTGGTGCTATAACTTACTGAATATGTAATTTGGGGCAAGTTTTTTTTTTAACCTTTTTTGCCTTTGATTCTTCATCTATACTATGGTGACTTTGCTAATACATACTTTACCCAACTATCATTAAGATTAAATTAAGATTAAGATAGTGATTTAAAAATTAAAGTGCGTTTTAGCATTGAAAGAATATTCCATATGTGTTTTTAAATTAAAATTAAACCACTCGCCATTAAAATTTTCAAATACAGGATTTAACATCTAGAGCCTGTCCATAGTAAATGCTCTGTGCTTAAAGGGGATAGACAAGGCAGCTAGTGTTGCCCTCAATTTGCAGAAAAAGACATCAAGGCTAAGATAGGTGAAATCAGGTCTCTAAGGTCATGGTGCTTATCACAACAGAGCACGATTCAAACCTGTGTCTTCTGGCTCAAAGAGAGTAATTCCTTGGCTGCTTCTGTCCATAGCAATAGGGGAATCTGTGTTTGGAAAAAAGCCACCCAGCAGAACACGTTATCATGGGTTTTAACACAGGAGCTCCAAAAGGAAGACATGCTGAATTCTAACTAGGCAGTGGGGAAAGGGGAGTGGGAGAGGAGAATGAAAGACAGGCATGTGGGAGGGCAGTAGCTACCAGTAAAGTGAGAAGAGACCGTTGCGCTTCCCCAAGGATAGAGGAAAGGAAGGTTAAAGGCATATTGATCTTGAGTGGGAAAACATTCTCCTGACTTTTCATGCTGCTTTTAGATCATCTGGCATCAAAAAACGGTCGGTTACTGAGCTCAGCTTTGGAGATGGCGTGAGAGATACAACAGAGGAACGACCATATGCTAACATGGAGGGCACAAGAGTGGTTTTTGATGATATGAGCTGAGCTGCAAAGTAGAAGCGATGTGGAAACTGATAAAACATGCGTTCAGTGATGGGCAGGCAGCAGCCAAGCACACGCATCCTCTCAAAAAAATAATCCGTTTCCTGACCTGAAAGGGGGCCGACTATCTTTTCAAAAGAACTTGCAAAACTACCCAGGTCAAACCCAGGGTGGGCAACGGAGCATGTTACAGTTGCCAAAGTGCTTCCCCAACAATTACCTTGTAAGATTCTCAAAGCTACCCCATGAGAGTAGGCTGGGCGCCGTTTACGATTTTCGTTTCACAGATGACAAAACTGACAATGAGAAAAGGCAAGGACATGGGGCCAGAGAAGTGGTGGAAGACGTAGGAGCAGACTGTGGCTTCCCCATAATTGCCTGATTATCCTCGCACCAAAGCACAGCATGTTTGGCCAAATGACTTTTACAAAATGGAATTGATGGCACCCCTATATGAATATATATGAACCTACCTATCAATAGCATGTAATTATATATTCATAGATCTTCATTTCCCATTCATGCTTGTATTCTGTCATCTATGACCAGTTCCTACACCTTTTAACATTTTTATAATTATCCGATTCAATGTATCTATGATTGATCTATCTGTTGTACTTCCTGGTTAGTCATCTGGACACAGATACACTGACTGATGTGACATATGTAAGATCGATTACACCATGAGGGAAAGCACACAAACATTGAAAGTATAAACACATGCTTACAAACCTTGCATCCATGGATTTCATTGTTTTACTAATTTATTTAATCTCTCTGAACCTCAGTTTTGCACCTTGCCAAGTAGAGCTAAAAATGCCGTGAGAGCTAGAAAAAGACGGTGATTATGAGCTGCACAGTGTCTGGCTCGATGCTAGTTCCTGCTTGCTTGCTTTCTCCAGAACACTGTATTCCCTTCTGGCCATCTAGCTTCTCTACTGATTCCACTTGGTGTCCATTCACCTTCCCTCTGAACCTCAATGTCATGCATCACATGAGTCGATTATGTAAGCACTCGACACATGCTTCCAGAGATTATCCATTTTGGATCAGATGGCGTGGTTCATCAATCTGTCTGTAAGATTCTTTAGATAGAGCTTCTCCTTTATCATTTAAGAAAGCAAGAAGTAATTCTGAATCTACTCTTCTGAATCATCTGAAGAACTTTGCATACAGCGTTGCTCATAATTGGTGCCATGTAAATATTTGATAAAGCAGATAGAGAAAAAGTTCCCACGTAGTGCTTTGAGAGTTGGAGAGTGGAAGCACAAAGGAGCTGATCCTACGTGTACAGAAAAACTGGGATAGCAGATTCCTCCACAGTTTTAACAAGAAATTCACCGATTCATTCCTTAAACCTGTGTTAATTGAGCAGCGAACGCATGTTACCTGTGACACCTGCTAGGAGTAGACAAAGGCATCAGACACATGTATGCGATCTGGAAAAGTAAAGAAATCATTCAATTCTAATGTAATCAGCACTATGATATGGTGAGCACGGTGACGCATGGTGAGCTTTGGGAGCAGAGAGACGGTAGACATTTGATCCTTGTCTCTGTCAATTGTCCAGTGTTTCTTTGTCCCTTCCTCTGGTAATAGCACCCGCTTACTTTGAAGAGCTGAATGTTGACTACTCTATGCAGTTCCTGGTATTCATGTGGCCAGGTCTGGCTAACTACAAACCCCTCTCCTTGGCCATGGTTATTGACCCCGATATGGTCATGTGATCATGGATCATGTGGTCCAATTAGAGATGTACCCTGGAAATTGATTAGCAGAAACTGATACAAGATCTCTCTTTCCTATACATGACTACTGAGAGTATAAGCCAGGAGACAGATGCGATTTGCCACCTTCCCTCTACCCATTGCCTGGAAAAACTCTTTAAGGTATAAGAAAAAAGAAGTCAAACCATAGGGTGATACAAGCAATAAGGATAAAGGGAAAAAACAGATTCTGGATAACTTTTTAAGTACCTAGTGCTCCCTGGGGCCATCTGTACCTTTGGCTTTTCCAATTACATGAGACAATAAACTCATTTTTGCTCAAACTTTGAACTCTTTATACAGACCTTCCCATACAGCCATTTTATTACTCTAAGTATAAATAGAATTTGTTACCATTTCAAAACCACTTTGTGCCTGTTATCTTGTGTGAGTCTCAGGACAGTATTCTGTGATAGTTTGCTGTTTTTTTATGATTCTACTAGGTGAGAAAATTAAAAAGAAAAGAGGTGATGCGGCCAAGGTTGGTCAAGTTAGTTGTGGGTAAGCTTGAGAGGGAAATTAAACTTTCTGATATTTAGGGCCAAGTTCTCACCATATTTATCCTAAGGTTCGTTACCAGGCCGCATATTTAAGTGTTCAGTCCTAACTCTAATTGGCCATGTGAAGCCTATCGCAACACCCTACTATTCCCTGTCTAGCGAAGTGGGGATAGAGTTCACTCCATCCTTCAACATTGCTGACTACACGTGGGTTTAATCTCTCTGTCTCTCTCGGTGTATCTCTTACTCTTACTCAGAAAATTTGATCAAGAAATATTATCTGGGGGTGCGGATCAGAGGGTCCCTGGCTAGGCTCCTATGTAAATGCCACTTCATAATAAGACTTTCTTTTATTGCTAAAATGTAACCTGTCAGGCTTAAATTGAAACTGGCTGATGCAACTTGATCACACTGCATTAGACGGACTTTGGTGTGCTGCTGTGCTTGAAATGTAAGAGGGTGACACTAGTTTCAGCAATATATTTTAAAGATTCAGTGAGTCACTTGTTTCTGGGCATTGCAATCTCTGAATTTCTGGGCACCCCTGTGTACATGGTCAGCCCGTGCCTGACCTCTGTTGTAAAGAAGCCAATTATCTGACAGCAAATGATGTCAAAGCACTTTCAACTGACCTCAGTCCTGGAAGTGAGCTAGTTGAAAAGCTCCGTATTGATCCTTTTTTCCCCAAATATTGTTTGAATCTTTCGTTAATTAGAGTATCAGAATCTTATTACTTTAGACCCCATCCACATAAATTGACATAGACCTTTACAAGTTTATTTTAAATGCATTTTTAAAAAGATTTTAGCACCATTTCCTGTGTTGTTGCTGTTATGTGAATGTGAGGAGGAGTATTTGCTGGTTTATTTGGTAGTTGTAAGGCACGTGTATAAAAAAGAAACACTCTTGGAAACATTGATTTTTTTTTTCCAGCCAAAACCTTGTCTAAGTCATCATGTAAAGTGCTGTTCATTGACCCCTTTGAACCATCCACATGATAACTCTTCAAAATTGAATATCAGAAAAAGTTTGTGTTCTCAAGAATGGGTATGCTTGTTTGTGTCAAACCACATTTTACCAGTTCTTTAACACCTTACTTGAAGTTAAAGTCCAAATTTAATGGTAAATCGTAGAGTTTTTCCTAAACTTATTTCTTCAACAATCATTATAACAAAACCGCCACTCACTGAACGATTTATTATCTGCTAAATACTTTGCTGATTTCTTCCATTTTTTATCTCATTTATCTCCCCAATGGAAGTTTTATTTCTGGCTTTTTATTTTACAGTTTAATCAAAATGTATACATGCCTAGGGTTTCAAGAAAATAACCAGAAAGTCTTAAAATAATTTCCAGAAGTATCACACCCGATTTTTTGTTCTTATTGCTCAAAAGAAACCTTATTCCTCACAAACAACATTGGCATTATTTTCTAATATGGAGCACTGTATTTCTAAAGATTATGTTCTCAGTAATATTGTTTGGTTTTTTTCAGCTTTAAGCATTATTTTTCCTGTACTTATGTCTTTCCACAAGCAAACATAATTATAATAACTTTAATTTAAATAAGACATCTGTGTTAATATTTATATAAATGAACATGAAATTTGTTTTTCCTTTCTTGCGTATTTTTGGGGTATATTTTTACTAGGGTTAGTAACCACCTATCTTTACTTTCATAACATTCTATTAACATCACTGCTACACTGATGCATTCTAATTCTTTTTGCTTTTCATAGATGATCTTTCCCTCTCAAAGTGGAAGTTTTTAGAATCTTCTATTTGCTCTTGATAATGATCAAATTATGAGAGGTTATGATTATGTGGTTTATGGGGGAGGTCTTTTTTAAAAATCTGTTCATTTATTGGGAACTTTCAAACCTTTATCTTTTAAGGAATTCTCTTTCTTTCTTTCTTTCTTTCTTTCTTTCTTTCTTTCTTTCTTTCTTTTTTTTAAATAGAACTTCTATTATCTGTATATCGTTCTTTCTAAATTGGTTCCTTAATGTTCTTTATCTTTTATCTCCTACCATAATAATTAGGTCCAATTAGGAGACCAAACTCACATAGTACTTTTAACAGAAAAAGTTTAATACGAAGAATTATAAATTACAACATGGTATAGTAATGGGGTATTGACCAGAAAAAGGTAAAGACAACTCTGAAAAATCTAGGAATAGTAGATACGAGTAGGGACCACTATCCCTAGTGATATGATGGCACAACAAGAAGAGCCCCTCCTCTAGCTGGAGGGTGAGCTATAGATCTCATGGGAGAGGCTGCACCACAGCTCAGTGGATAATAGGAAGTTGACTGCAGGGCTTCACCAGCAGAACTCACTCCAATCCATCCTCCGGAGTGCCAGGGGAATACTCCGTGGTGGGGGTTGAGGAGAAGCTACACCTAAGAACACAGAACAAAAAAAAAAAAAAAAAAAAGAACACAGAACAAAGGCACACAGGGGGAGGTTTGATGTACCGCTGACCACTGGGTGCTGCTGGCCCCTAAGCTCTGCAAGAACTGGGTACTAGGAGCCTGAGATGGGAGCAAACTGGAACCTATAAGATGGATAAGTTTATTTATCCATCTACCTACTGAAGGACATCTCTCAGTTTTGGCAACTATGAATAAAGCTGCTGTAAACATCTGTACACAGGCTTTTGTGTGGACATAAGTTTTCAGCTCCTTTGGATAAACACCAAGCGGTGTGATTGCTAGATCCTATGATGGCAAGAATGTGTTGAGTTTTGAAACAGCCGAACTGTCTTCCAAAGTGGTTGGACCATTTTGCATTTCCAACCAGCAATAAATGAGAGTTTCTGTTGCTCCAAATCCCCATCAGCATTTGATGTTGCCAGTGTACTGGGTTTGGGCAATTCTAATAGTTGTGTAGTGTATCTTATTGTTATTTTAATTTGCATTTCCCCAATAACAGATGGGGAGCATCTTTTCATCAACTTATTTGCCATTTTGATATCTTCTTTGGTGAAGTCTTTGTTCAGGTCATTGGATCAGTTTTTAATCAGCTTCATTGTTTATTTATTGATGAGTTCTAAGAGTTATTTGTGTACTTTGCATAACAGTTTTTAATTGTTAATATATAAGTGCTTTGCAAATGTTTTCTCTCATCCTGTGTCCTTTTTTTTTTTTTTTTTTTTCCATTTTCTTGACAGAATCTTTTGCAGGGCAGGCCCAGACACTTTTTTTTTTTTTTTTGCCTTTTTCTACTCTCTGAAGATTGTTTCAACTTTATCTTATAACTCTTTTATTGGATATGTATATCTATAATTTATAAGACTTATTCTTGTTATCTACTGTTATTTTTTTTATAATACTCTTTTCCTTTTTGCAGATACAACATCCAGCTTATATTATTAATAAGCTTTGGTCATGAAGTTTTACTCTACTCCCTGCCTTGTATATTTTCTCCCAGCTTTCTCCTTTCCTATTTATTTGTTTCAGATTTTCTCCCTTGTTTCAGAAGCTTCTCTGAATTTTCCGTTGATCCTTTACTACCTGTTATTCTTCTAGATGCATAAAACAGATAGAAGATTTGTGGTCAGGGAGAGGCTTATTATTATTGGGCTTTAGATCAGAGTGAAGGGGTTGGGGCCACTAATTTTATTGATTGATCACAAAAATTCATATTTGAAATTTCTTTTTCTAGAATCACGCAGCTTCCCATCCAATCTCCTGCCCTTGGTCTGTGTGCACAACTGCTGATTGATGAAATCTCAGAGCATGGAGTGATGTTCATCTGCTTTGTACACAGACATTCAATCAGCCTCCCAATCTTCCTCCATCCTCTGTGATATCTGTCGCCTTTATCTATTGACTTCTTAGAACTAATTGGTTTGTTTTTCATCAGTGTCTCCCTCTGCAGGCACTTATTTTATAGGTTCTGTTCTTTGTTGACTCTTCCATCTTCAATTTCTGAAACTTGTTGAAGTCCCTCACGGAGTGCCAAATCTCTTCTTCTTCTTCAATTCTCTTGGTTGTTATAGATTTATATGATTTTTTTATTCCTTTACTATCCACTTGAGAGATCCATTTGGGAAGGAAAAGATCAATGGATTCTCCTATTGTGTTTCCTTTTCTAATTCATCAGCCTTGTTGGGCAGCCATTTATGGAAGCCAAAATTCTTCTTAGGAATGATCTGGCCACGACTGATAAGTAGTTTTAAAATTTCATGTTGAAGGAATGATAGTATGGGACAGTGAGAAAGAATAAATGATAAATGGAGTGAATGAAGAAACAGATGAAACAAGAAAGAAAGGATTATCTTATTAGTGGACAGCAGGTTGTGGTGGGAAGGACACCAAGTGGACAGAATTTTTGTCCTGAGTGTGTGTCTCACTTGCCTTCAAGGCCCGGGCAAGTCATCTCACCATTGATCTAAATCTCATCTATACAGTGGATCAGGGAAGGATGGGAGTAGAAATATGAAGCATCCCTCAGGACTTAAACACATCTCTGTTCCTTACTCCGTATCTTCTTTTTAAAAGTCAACAAATTTAGGAGCATCTGGCTGGCTTAGTGTGTCGAACATGCTACACTTGATCTGAGGGTTGTGAGTTCAAGCCCCGAGTCAGGTGTGCTACTTAATTTAAAAGAAAAAGAAAATTAACAGATTCAAAGATAGGGAAATCCTGGATTTCCTTAGATTATTAGGTTTCATCCACTGGGGAGACACAGACTCCAGTGAGAACCTAATCTTTATTTTCCCTAGCACAGTGCACATGTGCAAATGTACAATACGTGTGCAATTCCTGAGGGTTCTCAGGCATCCTGAAGCTCATGTAAGGATCCCATTGGACTAATGTTGATCTCAGAACCTTCATCCCCTCCAAGGTGACCTCTGGTCTTTGCTTTCTTGAGGGGACTGCTGATGTGTATTTCCTTAGGATTTCGAGGCTTCCCAGAACACAGCTAGAAAATTGCAAAGAAGAACATTTCCCTCACATACAAACCTTGTCATTCAGGTGAACCAATTTTCTCTTTGTAAATCAGGACATTTGCAAATGTTTCATTAGCTTTGGCCCAGATAGCTCTGTAACAAATGCATTTGCTGTGTGGTGCAGATGATGTATCAGCACAAACAGCTCACTGAGCTTCCATTAATTATATGGGGAGAATGAGGGACTGTTTAAATGGAGACACAGAAATTCCATTTGAGGGTATATTTGCCTGGGAAAGAAAGCACTCCCATACTGCAAGAATCCTATATGCTTTCTGATCTATTTCTTTTCAACAACCATGACATCGACTCATTCATTCATTCTTTCATTTCTTTACCATTTACTGAGTACTGGTACAAGGATGCCAGATGCTGGAGATAAAGTAATAAAAGACCTACAGCCCCTGCCCTCATGAAACTAACTTGTGGAGCCAACAGTAATTAAACAATATAACATTACCATAAGTATCAGGAGGCTTGAGAACAAATAAAAGGGTGGGGAAGGGTGCTGAGCTAGCAAGGTGCGGTCAAGGACATTTTCCCAAAGGAAGTGACCCTAAAGTTGAATTTTCAAGGATAAGTAGGAAGTAAACTAGCTGACCGAGGGGAGTGAAGAGTAACAATATGCTGGGCTGAGGCATGTGTGCAGTATTTGCTGAACAGAAAAAAATCCAGTGTGGCAGGAGTACAAAAAGGGTATAATTAGAAGAGGCTAAAGAGTTACATGGGTCACCCATGTAAGGCTTATAACCATCTGAAAATTTTGATTTTTACTGCAAGGGCAATAATAAGCCTATGGGGAATTGAAGGGATACAGAAATTAATCAGAAACCCATGCAAGGAACTTCAGACTAAGACTTGGCATGTGAAAAGCATTTATCGAAGGCTTTCTATGTCTACGTGTTCCATCCGACCAGGGATAAGTAAACTCTTGTAAAAAGCCACGGAATAAATATTTTAGGCTTTATGAGCTATATACAAATCTTTGTCACATTTACTTTTTTAAAAAAGCATAACACCAATCTTAGCTCAAAGACTGCAAAAACAGGTCAAGGGCAGGATTTAGGCCATAGGCTGTGCAGTAAGTTTGCCAACACCTACACCCGACCAATAGCTCATCAAAGGTACAGACAATATTTTTGTTGTTCATTATAAGGATCTCTACTGCCCATCCCAAAGCCAGGCACATAGTGGTTACTTAATATGCATTCACTAAATGAATTAATGACCAAGTAAGTTTTTTTAAGTATGTAATATCTATTCATGACAAAAACCAATGCTAGCATTGTTGTTGGCTCTGTGTTGTTACCATTAGTGTTGCTCTTATTATCAGTGTATCACAGAAAAGGAAAATAGTTTAGTTTTCCCAATATTACATAAAATGACAGGGCCAGGATTTAAACTAGTTCTGTAAAATTTCTAAGCCTATTTTCTTCCTTCTGATCATTCTGCTCCTTAGGTAAAGAATAAACAACTCTGTGTAATATAGGTAAACATCAAACGATAGAAGCACAACCTAATATTATGAGAGAGACCTGCCATTCAAAATAAGGGACAAAAACCATGTATCAACCTCCCCTTCTGTCTCAGCCAGTTTGGGCTGCTATAACAAATTACCATCGCCTGGGTGCCTTAGACAACAAATAATTTATTTCTCACAGTTCTGGATACTGGAAAGCTGAGATCAAGAGATCAGGGAGTTAGCACAGTCATGTTCTCAGGGAGGGACACCTCTCTAGCGATGTCTTCATATGGCCTTTCTTTGGTGTGTGCACACAGAAAGATCCTGTGTCTCCTCTTCTTTTTAGAAGGACAGTAATGTCAACATGAGTGCCCCACCCTCATGACCTCATCTAACCCTAATTATCCCCCAAAAGCCCCATCTCCAAATACCACCATAATGGAGGTTAGGGGTTCAACACATTAATTACAGGGGACACATAGCACCTTCCTCCTGAGATTCCTGTTAAAATGAAAGTAAGGGAGGGTTTAAATGCAGAAAACCTAAGTAAAAGTAAGGAAGAAAGAGAAAGGAGAGAAAACAGGAGGGGCATGATGGCTAAGAAAAGTTAAAACACTGTTCAGGATCAGATGGGACTGACACTAATGAGACAAATTGAGCCACAGGCTAAGATGTGCAGGGATGCATGGAGGAGACGTTTGCTGAAGAAAGAATTGTCCTGCCCAGTAGGACACAGGTATGATTTCCTCTTCAAATCTCCTACCACCAGGAATTCTTGCAGGTTCTGTGTCCTTTATCAGGGAAGGAATAAGCCAGTTTTCTCTTATAGGCATTTCAAATCTTTATGATTTTTTTCTTTTTGTATTTCTGTTATTTAGTCTGGGGGATACTGAGAATTTCCTTTGCCTTTTCTCCTTAAGATTTTCCTTTTCCTTGGTAGGGAAAAGCCATGTTATCAAGAAAACAACACTTTTCACAGGGCCAGCAATGACTCAGGTGACTCTGAGGATCCCTATCCCCTTTACTACCCTAGTCCTCTTCTCATGTAGTCTAAAGAATAAGGAAAAGGGTCTCTGTGATAACAGGATCAGTTGTTGCTTCTTGGAAAGACCTACGGGTTACTGGATGACATTGGCCCCCAAATTGATGATTTGTAGGTTTCTCTTTAGAATATAAGTGACTTAGGACAGTTTAACTTCAGCTTTCAGATTTAGGTACCATTTATCGATGACAAGAAATAAGCACTTCATCATATATCTTATTATGGAAGTATTCAATTCAGTTTGGAAAATAGGATATTGATGGTGGGCTTGATTTGATAGATACTACTGTATAATTGCAATCTTGGAAAAACTTGAAGATATAGTAAAAGGACAGAACATAAGTAAAAAAATAAAGATAATTAGGAATTCTGGAAATAAACACCTAAACCAAAAGTTGCTAATGATTTATTTTAAGTTTAAATTTAACTGAAGCATGATACGATTTTGAGCTTTTTTTTGGTCTGATTAGAAGAGACTCTGTATTTGTACTGCTGTTAAGAACATCTTCTTTGTTCCTGATGGTGGTCAGTGACATTAGAACTGATGCGAAGGTAAAATGTGAGTACACTCTTGGGCTCTATCTTAACTCAGTTTTCAAACTGAGTTAGAATCAACCTAGAAACAAATTATAGCAGATTACACTAGGAGGCACTTGCACTTGGGTCCTCAGGGCACAAGTTCAGCACTTGCTCTATTTTGCTTTCTTAAATTTTGGTCCCTCATGCCTGGCTTGCTTGACCCTAGTCCCAATGCTACTCCACATTCCTAACTGCCCTGCAATACTATGTGATTTTACCCTTTTGCTATCACCATGGAGAACTAACTGGCATCCCTTAGCCTTGCTACTCAAAGAGGGCTCCAAGCACCAGCAGCAGGAGGTTCATCTGGAACCTTGTTTGAAACGTAGAATCTCAGATCCTACCAGATACCCATTAGATTAGCATTTGCATTTTAACAAAATCTCCAGATGAATAGTATGTTCATTGAAATTTCACATCACTGCCCTAACCCACTCTCCTTCCTGAGGAGCTTGCCACTCTTCAGTCTGTTAAAAGTAGCTGTTGTTGTTTTAAAGCAGCCACTGTAAAATATAGGAAAGTCAGATGGAACCAGAAATACAGAGGAAGAGTAATACAATGGTCAAGATCAGACAATTTATAGTAGACAGAGCTGACCTCAAGTTTCAGCTTTACTACTCAGTGGTTGGGCACCTACTTAACCTCTCTTGACTTCATTACATTTATTATTATTATTATTATTATTATTATTATTATTTTCAGAACAAAACAACTTCTATTTTTACAAGTAGAAAAAAAAAAAGTAAAAGCTGTCCGAAGTGGCTTACTATAACCAAGCAAAATAGATAGTTATTGCGTGGCAACCTGCGTAGGCTCCATCTAGCTACATTCCAAGTCTCATGGAAAGGTCTGGAATCCCATCAACATACAATTCAGATTGTGAAATAGGAAAAGCCTGTGACAAATTATGTAGGACACTGAACTGCTGACCATATTCATTCCCATTATTATTTTTTCTTTTTTTTCTTTTTTTTAATTCATTACCCTTAAATGGCATATTAGTTGGTTTGGCAAGGCTATGCTGTGTAATGATTGATCCCAAACTCTCAGGATTCTTTCCTAATATACCCATGTGTGGCTGTGACCTTCCTCTGTATTGTCTTCACTTTGAGACCCAGGTTGACTGAGCATCT
The DNA here is from genome assembly GCF_018345385.1 of Vulpes lagopus. Classification (NCBI taxonomy): domain Eukaryota; kingdom Metazoa; phylum Chordata; class Mammalia; order Carnivora; family Canidae; genus Vulpes; species Vulpes lagopus. The sequence continues at coordinate 61,304,913 of NC_054830.1, forward strand.
CCATCTGGGACCTCGTTGGTCTGATGATAAAGAAAATACGCTATGGATACGCTATGTCAGAGCAGAGACAGAATCTTAAAGCTTCTGCTTAGCAGTGATACCTGTCACTTCCACTCACCTGTCACATTGGGGGGCCTGCCTTCCCCTTCTGTGACGCAGAACCCAATCCGCTGACTGAGAGAGGCCCTGCAGGGAGGGAGACAGACAGAGAAGAGCCGCAACACAACTCACTGGGAAAAGATCACAGTAGTTTGAGAACTGAATGAGTTAAGGCAAGAGCTGTCCTTGATGCTTTGCTCCGTAGCTGGGTGGCTACTTTGCCTTTCTGAACTTCAGTTTATTTGTAAAATAGGGACAGTGATACCAGCACTTAATAAAACTTTGAAAGGAATGACCGAGCAGCACATAGTAGGCACTTAATGGAAAGAAACTCTAAACGTAATAGGAATAATTACCCCCTTTCCAGCTCTCGGAGTCAGAAACTGCCCAATCCTTCCAGAAACCCCTGGATTGGAGACGCTGGAGGATGCAGAAACAGCCATGAGCTCCTTCATTCTCTGTTTCCTCTGGGTCTGCAGCCTTCCTTCCTTGCCCTAGCTTGATAGGAAGGCTGCTCTCCTGCGGAGACAGAGGATGGAAGAAGGTGTGTGTTCTCAGAGATAACGCGGGGCGAGTTCAGGGGTTACTAATTGAGTTTCTGCTTACCTTTCATATTCATTCAGAATCCCAACCGGAACAGGGGTGCGTTACAGCGGCTCCCTCCCTTTCGTCAACCCCTCCCTCCTCTGCTGACAGCACTCAGGTCTCTTCCAAAGTTGCTTCCTCAGTCAAATTGTAACTCCAGTCAGAAACCCATGTGACAGCAGAATTGGGGAGAGACAAATATGTGGCCTAGGAGGGTATTTCAAGATCGGATTTGCCAACATATTACAAGCTCATAGAAGGAAGTTTAAAGCCTGTCTCCGAAATGGAATCTGTCAGAGCCCCAACCCTCTGTTTGTCCACAGAAATACTACTTGTGGTTTGAGAGTGGTCAGAGGATCCAGGATACAATGCCTAATTATCAAGTTCTTTAAAGTTTACGAATCGCTTAGGTGTGGGTGTGGGGTGACTTGGCTTATTTTGAACTCTGAGGAGCCCATGGTCCCACTTTATGGTTGAGGACACAGCGGGGTCCACAAGGTAAAGAAAGCAACAGGTCCATGAGGCACAATTTGAAAAAAGTAAAGGCAAGGCAAAAGTCCATATCATCTGCCCCCTTGTTTTACATCCGTTCCTTACACCATGTTTCTTTCAGAACCCCATAATCTTCCAGAATAGAGGTAAGATAGAGTTTCTGGGAAACTTCCCATGAAACTGGGAAGCCAGACTTTAGAAAGCAGGGATCCCTCTAAAGCAACCCTTCCATCTCCACATTCTACTTGATAAAGTTTTCCATTTCCTCATCACCTCTCTCACTGCCACCACCTACCCTTCTGGTTTCCAGACTCCTCCAGCACCCAGCATTATCCTCAGAGGAACCAGAGGAAATTTCAGGTGCAATACGACCATATCTCTTCTTCCATATATCCTTTCAAGAGATCATCTTCAAAACAAGGGGCTCTTTGACATAGCCTGTGATGCCCATCATGCCTCACTACCCTCTCTAACCACGAACCTCTCCCTTCTCACATTTGTGCTCAAGCCAGATCACACTACTTCAGGACACTAGATCAGCCCAAGTTCCTTGTACCTCTGCACCTTGCTGTTCCCTCTGCCTATATGGGTCTTTAACATTTCTCTTCCTCTCCAATCACCATTCACTTGTAAAACTCACATAATAGCAGATGTTCTGCTAGCACTCTTTGTCCCCTCCGACTCAGTACTTCTTATTGCATTAGAACTGTCTTGTTATATCCCCTCCTTCCTCAACCCCAGCAGACACACTAGACTAGGATTTCCTTGAGGACAGAAACTTTCCCTTCCCCTTGTATATCCAGAACTCCTAATGCAGGGCAAGGCCCACAGGAAGCCTGACAAATGCCTAGAATGAATAAAGGAATGAATGAGAAGACCTAAAGCCAAGGGCATTTATTTTTCTAAACTTCACCACCATGTCTACAACTCCCTCACCTTTTGGAGTGAGCTGGAACTAGATATTTGAAGGCTGAGACTTAGAGAATCCCTAAGTTTGTAGGAAGTTAGAGAGAGGTCACAGATAAAATTCATCTAGCTGTGTGACCTTCAGCATATGACTTGACCTCTCTGTTTCTTAACTTCCTTACCTGTTTTCTTTTTTAAGATTTTATTTATTCATAAGAGACACACAGAGAGAGGCAGAGACACAGGCAGAGGGAAAAGCAGGCTCCCTGCGGGGAGCCTAATGTGGGATTCGATCCCAGGACCCCATGATCACACCCTGAGCCAAAGGCAGATGCTCGAGCATTGAGCCACCCAAGTGTCCCATCTTCTTTATCTGTTATTTGAAGTGAGAATAATATTCTTTCAGACTATTACAGGAAAAGAGAAACTTAAGAGACATGAGCCAATTCAGTGTGTGGACTTTGTCCCAATTTAAACAGGCAGACTGCAAAAAAAGATAACTTTGAGGCAGTTTTGAACTTAATGAGTCCTTGATATAAATGAATTATTGTTAATTTTGTTCGGTGTAATAACAGCATGGTGGTAGGTAGATAGGATGGATGGATGGATAGATCAATTGAGCGATCGATATTTCCCCATTAGAGATTCATAATAAATATTTATAGGTAAAATGGTATGCTGTCCTGAATGTGTCTTAAAATATTCCAGAAAAATAAGTAAAATTCCATAGATAAAACAAATTGGCAAAATGTGGATAATTGCTGAGGATGGGAGATAGGTACATAGAGGTTCATTATACATTTTCTCTAAAAATTTTTCTATGATAAAGTGTAAAAATATATAGTACCCTCACAGAGTTATGAGAAGTTAATATTTATAAAAATGTAGAAAATGGTTTCCCATACAGTGTTATTATAGTATATTAAATGCATATATCTCATTTATTTGCACTCACATATTCATTTGCTTTTACAGACTTAATCACATTCCTTATTTGAATGTGATTCCTATTTGAATTTGCTTATATACAAAGTTATGCACTAATAACAAAAACTGAGGTAATAAGACTGACAGCTAATATTAAGGAGGCACTTATTCTAAGCCAGAAAAGTAGGTACATTGTCTTCTTCAACCTTCATGAGAACCCCAGAAAGTGGATCTATTTTAAACTCCATATTACAAGTAGGTTAGCTGAAGCACTCGAAGATGACATCATTTTCTCCACGTCACCTAGTTAGTCAAAGCTAAACTAGAGCTTGAACCCAGATTTGTCTGATTCCAAAGACTTGACTAGCATAAACATAATGAAACTCATGGTATTCAGGGCAAAACTGGAAGACATTTAAAGGTGCTCACTTGGTTTTCTGGGTTGGTGTGATCTAGTGTGAAAGCCAAGCTCTTAATAAGATTACGGAGGAAATTCTTAACTCTCCTTCCCATCCTCCTTTGATCAGTCCCCTGAAGGTGAACTGATGTTAAGTAAGTGAATGACCCCTAGTCTCAGAAAAGTAAGTCTAACCCTGCCTCAATCAGTCTGATTAAAACTCATAGGATGGTGAAACTCTCTACTCCGTCCGGATCACAGAAAGGTAAAATGTGAAGGTGCCTCAGTCTCTATGTCCTCCCTCTGTTTCAAATCCTTTGAATTTAAGATGCAAGATGATTTGTGATGCAATCTGGCTATTGTGGCTTCATCCTCCTCTTTCCACATTTATCTACCACTTCTTTCATCTGAACAATGAGGATGTGTATCTTATGAACTCTCTGAGTGCTTTTACTCCGTTTGTTTACTATTGTATAGCTGGAGTCTGGAAGAGTGTTTTTCATCATCACCTGCATATTACAAAACCCTGGAGGTTTATTAAAACATAGTGATTCTGGGGTCCCATCCTATGTCAATGGAGTAGAATTTGGTGGATGACCCAGGGATTTATTTTTTTTAAGTGCACTTAAAAGATTTATTTATCTATTTATTGGACAGGATGTGGGTCAGGGGAGGGGAGGAGAGGGAGAGAATCTCAAGCAGACTCCCCACTGAGCATGGAGCCTGACATGGGACTTGATCTCATGACCCTGAGATCATCACCTGAGTCCAAACCAAGAGTCAGACACTCAACTGACTGAGCTATCCATGCAGCCAGGATTGATAAACATTGGCTCAGAATAAAGCCTGGCAGAAAATAGGTATTTAATAAACATCTGTTGAAAGAATGAATAAATGAATGAATAAATATTCTGTCTTAAGATGTACTTAATAAGATGCATTCTTTATCTGGCCAAAGCCCTAAGCATACACACCCACACACACACACACACACTAACTGTGAGCTGCTTGAGAGTGGACATTCCATATATTTTTCATTTTTTAATTTCTTAGCACATAATAGAATCTCAGTGTTTAAGTACATATGCTGTCATACATGCCCAGGACAAGGAACAGGAAGATCTATTGGACAGACGAAGAAGGGTGGTGATGTAAATGAGGATACATGGAGCACACCGGGAGTCAGATGGAGCTGAATTTGAATTCCAGTTTTATTACCTACCACCTCTTTCAACTCTGGGAAAATTTCCTTATTTGTGGATGAGGGTAAACTCCCCCTAACAGCATTACTGTGCAGCTTAAATGGAAAGACAAGTATTGAAAAGTATTTAGTCCAAAGCCGAATATATTGAAGATACCTAAATAATGTCACCTTCCTTCTATTCCCTTATCTTTGAGATCCAGGTAGGTTGGTTAGCTGGAACCTTTGGAAGATAACCAGAGAAGAGCAAGACAGAGAAAAAGAGAGATTGGAGAGAGCAATGTGCAAAGAGAAGAAATAGGTTAAAGGGAAATCTAATGGTGGTTATAGGAAAGAGAGATAATTACTATTAGCTAAAGCCCAAAGAAGCCAAGTCTTCAGGCTTGCATTTGGCCTTCTTCCTCTGTCAAAACCAGATATGTAACAGCCATAAATTACTGTCCTTCTGCATAAGCACCGGATGGTTAGTGCCAGGGACACAGCATCCATCACCAGGTAAGCAGCTCCATATTGAGGTAGCTTGGGCCAAGCTTACAACCATTTGGAAAAACTCCAAACACCATGTCTCATGCCTTATGTCCTAGCCTTTCTTGGAAGGAGGGACATGGTACCATTGAGAGAACCCTGGCCAGGGAATCTGAAGCAGATGGGTTCTAATTCAGTTCTAAATATGATCCTAAATGTATTCACCGGCAAAAGAGAGTCAGGGACTCCATGAAATTGCCTCCTGAGGTTCTTTCTAACATTCCATAAATCTGGGCCCCTGAGGCTGGTTTGAAAGTCGTCTTTATTCCATTTCAGCATTTAGTGATATATTCAACTAAGAATACTACTTAACAATTTAAAGAAATTGTACTTGGTCTCGTCTTCGGTGATACTAAAACAGGACAACTTCTTTTTTTGTAACGGATTGATCTACAAATTGGGTGGAAATCAGGTCCTTTATCTTTAATTTTGCTAATGATTTGTATAAGCTCTCACCTGCTTTAATAGCATAAATTCCTGTATTTACCTCTTGAGTTTTTCTTTGTCCTCTGATTTAATGAAAACTACGAGGCTCAAGTGTTCCTAAAGGGAAAGTTAGACAAAGATATAAGGTGGCTCCAGAGCTGCTTCTAAAGGGTTATTGGTTATTAACCTCCTCCTTGGAGGCCTGGGATGAGCATCCTTCTCTGTGATCTGGGGAGCAAATGTTTTCTCTCTTTCATCTACCTTGTTTCTTCCCCCTTCCATTTTTTTTTCTATCTTCCTTCCTTAAAAGGCTAAAGTTTAAATTGCCCAGCCCTCACCCAGCTGGAAACTAGACAGAACCAGGGAAATCCCACACGCTGACAAATTAGATCAGCTAAGCTCTCAGCCTTAGGGAGAAAACATTTTATCTATGATGTGTTCTTCCTTGATTTTCTCCTTGGACTTGCCTTTTCTCATCATAGTGGTGATACCTTGGCACGGACAGAAGTAGTCACCTACGTGGCCCAGCTTAGCCTATCCTGGAACCACCTAGAGCTTTGAATAAAGAACATCAAGGGTACACTTTGCTCCCTCTTTGTTCTCTGGGGAAATACCTTCTCCTGAGAGCTCTCAGGGGCACGGGCTGGGTCAAGGTTGAATTTGAGCATTTGAGGATCCTGAGTCACCTCAATTGCCCACCACTCCTACCACAATTGACAGACATTGGAGAATAAACAGTGTAAGTGAGAAGAACTTAGAAATTCAATTGATGTGCAAATACCTTTCCAAAGGAATTTATTCTGCCCACCAAAGAAATGCTTCATGGATCTTTAGTTTTTAGTTTGTTTGTTTCCATTGCAACATGCTGTTTCTCATATAACTGCTGTTGTTTGTAAGATCCCTATGGTCTCCAGCTCCTGCTTCCTTTTTATTTTATTTCAATTGTTTTTCCTGCTTCCTTTTTAGATTCATCTCCCCCCACTCTTCCCTTGCCCTATCCATTCCAGCCACATACATCTACCTATTTCACAAGGACAACAAGGTCTTTCCCCTTTAGGACCTACACACATGCTTTGCCCACTATCATGCAATGTTTTAACAGTGTTTATGCCTCCCCTCAAACACCTACCCCGAACAAACACACATTTTTGTCTGGATCTTTCATTCCCTGAATGTAAGTTTTATTGTCCACTTTGCTATTGCTGTCTCTCTAATATTTAGAACAGCTCTTGGCACATAGTAGGTATTCCGTTAATATTTATTGAATGGAGAGATCTCCCCATTAACACGTTTTTAGCCTCCAGGAAAGAGAGCAATTGGGTAATTGAAGAGAAAGAAAACCATAAATACAGTAATAGGCAGGGGGACAGCTGGGAAGGGGAAGGCATGTAGGCAAGCTCAAAGGTCTCCTGGTCAGCAAGAAGACCATTTTCGGGCATGGAAGCTCCTCCCAACAATCTGGCGCCACTCAGAGCAATGAGTCTTCTCTTCACAAGCAGCAAATACATTTGCAAATGAAAATAAATAAAACTTTATTGAAATATGAAATTGCAAATGGAAATGGCTGGTTGGGGCCCTTTGTAGCAATTATGCAAAAGACATTCATTTGCTTGCTTTTATATGCAAGTAAAAAAGATACTTTATTTTTGCAATTTATTTATACAGGGAAGCTTAGCTCGGCTCAGAGGTTTGCATGCATCTTGGCAGCCTGTTTCATTCAATTTTCCAATCAGCTAGAAGACATATAGTTTCATTAAGCAGCAGGGTTCTTCCAGGGTAGGAAGTGGCTGACTCTTTAACTTTGAACTCATGATCCTTGTGGAGTCCACGGATTTGATAGATTTCATGGTCAGTTACCAAAACAGGGTCTCATTCATGCCCCTGGATTGACTCTATTGGCGCAGTGGTAACTGAGGCAGCACATCCTGTCCCCGATTTATCTCATCCTAATCTGCAGGCAGCATGACGATAGACATGCATATCCTAAAAGATTGGGTTTGAATCATAATGCTGGGTATACGGTGACAGTGTCGGTTATTAATGGCAGCTGTAGCTGGGTATAGCAATAGGTAAGATAATCGTCCCCAGAGTCCTGGGAAGAACTGGTCTTGAATTCCAGTTCTGCCACTTGTTCAGGACAGGGCTTCGGGTGCTTTACTTACCCATACAAAGTCCACATTTCCTCAATGGTAAACTGAGCACAGTAGGGATAAGACATAAACGCAGTGCTTGGCACCTAGTAAACTCTACACTGATGGAAGCAGGAAAGAGTCAGAGTAGAAGCAATGTCACTGAAGCACTGGAAGGAGCAGAGATGTCCAAGTCCATACCGGCCCTGTTCATAACCTCAGAGCCAAGACCTTGTGAGCTGAAGTGACTTGTCCAGGATCATGTAGCAAGGTCTTGGCTCTGAGATCCTGGACAAGTCACTTCAGCTCACTGAGCGCCAAATTTCTCATCTGTAAAATAAAGACGATGATAACCTAACTTCACCATATTGCTTTTGAGATTAGCTTTGGTGCTTGTATAGTTTCCCACCTACAGGTGGGTTCATAGAAGGTACTAAAACAAAAAGGCAGTTGTTATCGTTGTTGTCATTGTTGCTGTTATTATCTTTACTTATTAGTCTCTTTGTGCCTTAGCTTCCTTATCGACCAAATATAATGATGATGAAAATCCCATTCCGATGCTGCAATTTGTCTATTCTGTGCTTCATTCCACCACCACCACCCTCCCACCCGCGGACGTAACTTCTCTGCTGAGAGCACTGGCCTTCAGCCCAGACCTCAGCTCCTATTTCACCCTCTTCCCCTGTGCTCTCATTAACTACTACTCTTTACAATTAAATTGTGCAATGAATGTCAAGTACCTGGGTTGAAGGAAGTCTAGCTTACTGCTCTGAGTATAAATTTCCACCAACAGTCTTTCTGGTTGGATCATAATTCAGGGGCCATTAATCACCTACCTTGCCTCCAGGACCCAGCAGAGGCAGAGGAGTTAATAAAGACCTCTTAGAGAAAAGAAAAAGCATCACAGCTAGTGTTGGGAGATCTTTTGATGGTCATGGAGTGGGCTGTAGATTGCTGGCGAAAGCCCTGGGTAATTAGAGACCTTACAGCTGGAAGTGGTATTGAATCTACCGCATGTAGCAAAGGTTACTGCCTTATGGAGGCAGATACAATGTCTGTCTATGTGGTCGACATGAAGGGTCCTTTGGCAAGAACACCCTCCTCTAGCTATAAATCCCCACCCCAGCACCACCTGTTACAATAGCTAAAATTCTACAAATAGATATTAGCTCCTCTGGATTATTATTAGTAACTTTATGATGATGAAAATAACATCCTTTATGATATTTTAAAGTACTTTATAGTTTATAAATTGCTTTCACTTTATCATATTTAACCGTCAAATCAGGTAGGTAGGTAGGGGTAGGAGATAATATATTTTCCTGATTTTGTAATGGAAGAATATTTAAATGGTTTTCCAAAGGTCTCACAACCACTAAACTGGAGATCAGGGACTCAAAGTCCTGCTGCTAGATAGCACATCTACTACTTTCTCCATGAACGCCACATTTTAGACTGAGGAAGAAGTTTTAGGACTAAGGGTAAGGACTGACAACAATTGAGGAAGAGAGTTAAAACACACGATAGATGTTGGATCTCTCAGAAAGAAATTAATTTCAGCTTTCTCTGGAGACAGAGAAATATTGTAAATGCCTTTGGTGCCATGTTTTGTTGATTTTCTCATGAGCAAAAACATGAGAAATTGGAAAAGAGTATAGGTCCTGGTTTCAACAGATCTAAGTTTACTTCTTGAGTCTGTGTTTTTCATGAGACATTGAATCTCCGTTTTCTCGCTAAAAGATTAGTGTATAATACCAACCTTGCTGCATATGATGAGGCTTAAGTGAAATAATTATGTGAAGCAATTGGCACATAGTAAGTGCTCAACTAAAGATAGTTATGATTTATTTTACTGGACTCTGCTCTTTGTTCGTCATTGTTCTGCATCATTTTAATAGTAAGGATATTTTTGGGCTCAAGTGAGAGAAATCTCAAAACTCAGACAAGGTTAAGTAAATAAAATGTGTTGGCTGACAAAATGGAAACTTGCAATTACCATTGGATCCAAGTGCACATCTGATGTTCTTAGCACCGGCATAAATTCATGTGTTAAAACAAAGAACCTCCAGATATCTCAGTGGCTCCATATTCAAAGTTTTGCTTGTTGGCTTATGGTATATATATATATATGTGTGTGTGTGATAATGTAAATTATCATTAAATAAATATTCACTTCTATTCCTCCCCCATTGTGACTGAGTCTACTTTCTATCCCACTGAAGTTGGGCTTAACCATGACTTGCTTTGGCCAGTGCAACATTGGCAGACATCACATGAGCAAAGGCCATACCTATAGTTATCCATTTTGGCTTAGGCTCCCACACACATGTGACCCACCATGAAAATAATGTGGCTTAGGTAACTACTACCAATCCATCCGGCTCCAGACTAGGACACATAGAGCAGACATCATGGCCTGTATAGCTACTGCTCTAACAAGAGATACATACGTGGAACAGACTTTAATCCAACCTTCAGCCTGGATGCTGGAATCTAGCCTACCCCATCCAAGTTGCAATCCATCCATAGACCTGCAAATGTGACAGTAAATGGTCAATATTTAAAGCACTAAATTTTGGAATGATTTATTATGCGACATTATTGCACTAAGACTTCTTTCTGTTATAGGTTAGTCGCTGGGAGGGGGGTCCTCTGCCCTGCTAGAGGACCCAGGCCAAAATAGGCTCTATTTCTCTTATTTTTCACCAGCTTTCTTACAGCAAATTGGCTTACAATAAACCACACATATATAAATTGTACAACTTGATACGTTTTGACCATGCATCACCACAGTCACCATCACTACAATCAAGAAAATAAACCCCCAAGTTTAATCATACCCATCTATAATCCCTCCTAACTCAATCCTTGTCCTTCACCTCTGTCCTTAAGCAACTATTTTCCTGTTACTATTGATCAGTTTGCATTTTCCAGTAGTTTTTATAAATGGAATCATTCATCTTGCATTCTTTTTTGTCTGCCTTCTTTAACTCAGCATAATTATTTTGAGATTCACTACTGTTGTGTGAATTAATAACTTATTCCTTTAAATTGCTGGGTAGTATTCCACTTTATAGACACATTGCAATACTTTTAGGTCATTTATTTATTGATAAACATTTGGGTTGCTATCAGTTTTGGGCTGTTATGAGTAAAGATGCTATGGATATTTGCATACACATCTTTGTAGGGCCATATGCCTTCATTTCTCTAGGGTAATACCTGGGATTAGAATGACTGGGCCTCATGGTAGTTGCATGTTTGGCTTTTACCTACCCCCTTTTAAAAATATATTTATTTATTTTAGAGAGTGTGTGTGAAAACAGGGGGAAGGCAGAGGGAGAAGGAAAGAGCCCTAAGCAGATCCCATGCCCAGCATGGAGACCAACACAGGTCTCATGACCCTGAGATCATGACCTGAGCTGAGATCAAGAGTCTGATGCTTACCTGAGCCACTCAGGTGCCCCTAAGCTACCTCTTATTTAGATCTTTATCCTCAGAGGGTACATCACTTCTACTCAGAGAGCATTGACCTGACCTTGCCACACTGGCCTACCTCACTGTGAGGGGTGAGGATATGGAGTATCCCTATCTCTACCTCACCAGGCTTTTGTCTTTCAGCATCTTGGTCCTGCATTTTCCCTGGTAGCTTCATTCCCAATCAGGCTCTTATTACAAGATGGCCAGAAGGTTATTACCATGTCAGGCTAGCATCTCATTAGATCAGCAAGTCAAGGGAAAAGATAGTACTTCCTTTCTACATGTTTTAGCAAAGTCCAATGTTCACTCTAATTTGGCTAACTGGGATCCCACGCTTATTCATGAACTATGGCTGGGGAGATCAAATAAGCCAATTGTCAGGCTGGGGCCAGGGGATTGGATCAACCCTCCTAGACAGTATCCGAGTGTTGGGGAGAGATGATTCTCAAAAGGAAAAGGAAAGACTTTCTGCCAAAATAAGGAAATACAGGCAAAGACACACTTAAACAAATAAAAACCTGCTACAGTGATTATGATGAATCATGTCCATGTTTATGACTTTGTTTTTAGTACCAGGGGCCTCTCACTGAAATCGAATTATGCTACTTTTCCCATCTCTTCTCTTTCTGTCTTCCAATGGGCTAAGATGTTGTTAAGATAATGGCAGACCTTGGGATGCCTCGGTGGCTCAGTGGTTTAGCATCTGCCTTTGGCTCAGGGCATGATCCCAGGAGTCCTAGGATCAAGTCCCACACCGGGTTCCCGGCAGGGAGCCTGCTTCTCCCTCTGCCTGTGTCTCTGCCTCTCTCTGTGTGTCTCTCAGGAATAAATAAATAAAATCTTTAAAAAAAAAAGGATAATGCCAGACTTTGAATTCATCCATTTCTAAATATCAATACCATATAAAAGGAAATTAAAATTTTGGGGCTGGGAAAATTGTAAAGAGACAAAGCATGACAAGACAGGATGAGCCCTAAGGTTCCATCCACTTCTAAGAGTATATTAGTCTATGATTCTACAGGTCTTGTTCTATCATTGTAAGATTCTCTGATATTAGGATTCCAGCATGCCTTGACTCTTGAGGTAGTGTGTGCTCTTGAGCAGTGCATACTCTTATCTTGTTACCGAGTTCAGATCATGAGGTTGATACACCCCTCAGGACAGATTGACATTTTGATGCTCCTAGTTAGCAAAAACATGAACTGGGGAAGCTGCATTAACAAGCAAATAAATTTATGGTAGGCTGGCACTAAAACGAACCTTGCCGTTTGTCAGCAGCTTTTAAGAAGTGAAATATGTATATAGCCAATAGAACTGGGGGAGCTCTCTGTTCAAAAATATCTTTCTTCCCTGTTTCCCTAAGATGCAGAGAGAAGGAAGCAAATGTGGCAGATATTATGTGGCCATGGGATTATTAATGAAGGGCCACTTTAAGGAATTGAAGGGACTTTTTATTGTTATTGTTCTTGCTCTTGACCCAGCTTCTGTAGTACACACTTTATCAGTAGGCACTCCCTTTCCTTTTCCCATAGATGCCAAAGGTTTGTATGATTTGTTTCTGGTCACAGTGATGACCTCATACTCATCTTTTAAATTTCTTTTCTACAAGACAATAATATCTTGAAGGCCTCTATTTTTCTGAGAAGTAACATTCTCGGGGTGCACAGAAATATAGAGCTTTCTTGTTAGGAGATCTAAATTTGACCCTGTGATCTGACTCCAATGAGCTGAGTCTTTGAGCAAGTGGTAACAAGCCTAGGTGTGCTCATCCACAACAGCTTCACGGAGAAGACTTAGTGATCCATCATGTAGGATGTTGGAGACAGGGGAGAGGTATGATAAGTGATAATTCTCTCCTGCCACTCCTTGCTGTCCCTGAAATAAGTTCCCTACTGGATTTTAAAATCCTTTAAAGAATTTTAGTGTAGAGAACAGAAAGCAGGTAAGTAGACAAACCATAAAGGCATGTTTTGAGATTTAAGCCATATCTCCCAGGATGCCTGGGTGGCTCAGAGGTTGAGTGTCTGCCTTTGGCTCAGGTCATGATCCTGAGATCAAGTCCACATCAGGCTCCCCAAAAGGAGCCTGCTTCTCCCTCTGCCTGTGTCTCTGCCTCTCTCTGTGTGTCTCTCATGAATAAATAAATAAGATCTTTAAAAAAACTCCATGTTTTCAGGCTGTTTGATTTTGACTGGCTAAGAATTAATGGAGTCTTTCTACCACAGCATGCAATTAAACCAACTAAATTTTGTGGATAATCTTAATTTCATATATCCATTCCTTTGTCTAATAAACCAATACAATATCCCGGAAAATCCAGTATTTAAAAATCTAAACTGTATCCAGGACTCATATATTGATGTAGTTCATAAATCTTTTTTGAGAATTTGGCATTCAGGAGATGATCCCCTGGAGTTTCCTTTCTTGATGCAAGAAGTCACTAAAATCTCATAAATTGGTCACTGTTAACCATTCCTCAATTATCCCAATGGATTTAAAGTAATCCTAAAACATAGTAAGGATAAGAATATTTTCCATTTTATGAATGAGGAACTGAAAGTTTAAATGTATGAAACAATGTGTCTTACGTTATTTAGTAGGAGATATTGCTGTGGAAATCAAAGAAAGAGAAATTGGATATTAGAGAACTTTGGAAAGTTGAAAAATATGCATTAGTATAGCATAAGTGATGATTATTTTGATTGGTATGAGATAAGCAAGAGTTCAGGTAAGATGTTAGAGAAACACCCCTTCTAAAGTGTGTGATTGATTGCAAAATATGACCACAAATTCCTCCCTTCCCTCTGTGTAATGTACCTTTGCAATGTGGAATTTCTCATTCTCTCATTAGGAAATATAATCTATTTTTCTACTCCTGTGAGATGTTAAGCCTCTAAATGTGAGATAGCTTCTAACAGGCTTGGATCTCACCGTTGCATAGTTTCTGAAGGAGCTCTCAGGAAGGCTTGCAGCTTCCTTTCACAATCCCTTGGAACCCAAGCACCATGTGGGGAAGCTGAATTAGCTAGCCGGGGTGTTTCATGAAAGAGAATCAAGGTGGCTACGTCAGCAACCCCAAAGAGTGACCAGACATATGAGTGAGGCCATTAGACACCCTCCAACCAACTTGTCAACACACTAACTAGTCAAGAAAATATGTATTTAAAGGTCCGCAAAGCTCTTAAGAATAGGTCATATTTTACTTATTTCTAGCCAACTCTTTAAAATTTATTATCCATAATATCATTAGAAGTTGCTAACTTAAATTCACCTAATTTTGGACTTTTAGAATTGAAAGGAAGCTGAGAAATCACTAAATGTATACAGAAAATGACCTTGGGTCTTTTGGTATGTCTACTATTCACACAAGATTATCTATATGTCTTTTTTTATCTATATGCTGTAATTGACTTATAAACTATATTTTTATTTAAGACCTTTGTCCTTATACTTCCCACTTATCAGTCTCTGATACTTGAAGACTACTGTCATGACTAACTTCTATCACAAAACTCACAAAGCTTTATATAAGAATGCGTGTGTGCACACAGAACACACACACACAAAGAGTCTTTTCCCTGAGTTAATGATCCTGAATTCCCCCCAAAATGTCCTCAATGAAAGAGAAGGACTCTTGGTTTTCCTTCATCATCTTCTTTGAATATAAGCTTGTAATAAAACTTAAGGGCTAACCTTTGGAAGAGATGGTAGGTTTAGTCTCTGTGCTTCACTCATTACCCAGATATTTCCTGTTTTATGGAACTCTTAGGAAAATTTTCAAATTTCTTGGTAACCACGTCAAGAGTCACAGACTTTGTTTATAAGAATACTGAACAGGAAAAACTTTTAGCTATGGAGAATGAAATAAGGGAAAATGAGTTCATCTTTAAAATAAAACAGCAAAACCTTGGGTGGAGTACAAAAGGAATTGTTTGGTGCAAAGGAACTTACTGAGCCTTTGAAAAAGTATACGAGACAAGTTGCTGACAATGAATACGGATTCCAGTCTCTAATAGAACCAAGTTTAATCTAGGCTTTACTGTATACTCTTTCTGTGTCCTTATTTGAGTTCTTTATCCTGAGACCATCATGCTGTGTTTATAAAATACTTATTGTAAAAATATCCAAATAGTATAGTTGCAGTGTAAACCCTTCATATATCTTTGTGGCAGTTAAAGGGTACTTAATGAATGCTTACTTTTATTACCTGGAATTGATAAATGGAATCGAATTATAGGCATTATCTAATAGGTAGTATCATTTGAATAAGTTTATTAACCTCTTTAAATATTCTTCATTTGTATGAACTGATTAATACAACTGAGCTCAGAGGGATGTTGATTTCATTAGGAGAGTTAAGGGTTGACAAAGCATGGAAGAGTTCTGTAAACTAGGAAAACACGTAACTTTGACACGGGTCTATGACAGATATGGTCCTTTCTCTCATGGAGTAATACCTAGTGCAGGAAATGGCCAAGAGAATCGTCATTTTAATAATCACTGTAACAGAGAAGAACAGAGCACTGTGAGAGCATAGAAAGGGACCTCCCGTCTAGATTTAGGGAAATGACCAAGAACTCCCAGAGGAAATGGTGCAGAAACTCAACATGGGGAAGTTGAATAAATGAGGGTCAGCTGCAGGAATGCGGTAGACACTGGAAACAGAAAACAATAGTATAGGAGTAAGGGAAGTCTTGGATGCCAAGAGAGCCTGGTGAATATGAGAATTAAAAGAAATCCTACATGACTAGGGTTACAAGTACCAGAAACAATTTGGGGCACCTTAAAATTACTATTGTAATTGATCCTTCTAAAGCCCTATGAATTAAGGCCATAATCTCTGTTTCAGGAATAAGAAAACAGAATCCTAAGATAAGGTCATGACTTAATGAAAGGTTTAGATAAAAGAGCTGGGATTGGAACTTGGTTATTCTGGTTCCAAAGTCATTGTTCTTTCCAATGACCAAGAGAAGAGCTCAAGGGAGAGGAGAATCTTAAGGAGTTGATGCTCTGGACACCAAGGTTTCCAACCATCCATCTTGAGGGACAGGGTAGGGTAGGTAGGTAGTCATGGGCTTGATATATCCTTGTTGAGGGGGGCATGACGGAGACAGGTGTTGTCCTCCCCAGGGATCAACTTAAAGCTTAATTCCTCTGGGAGAAAAGGATAGTCTTTGGCAAGCATGATTCTCAGATGGTCCAGATGCTTAGTAAACTCTAAGGAAGCTGTGAGAACAGAACAGGCAGGCTGCACAGTGAGAAACATGTCTTTAGACAGAATCCTGAACATTTAGACCTGATCAGCAACTGCAGTCTCACTGAGAATCTGCGTCCCACTGTGAGCGATTAGAGCTTTCTGTAAGCACAAGTGGCCTTCCTGATAAAATTCAGCTCCAAGGAATTAAGGAAGAGGCCCTCATTTGGTTATTTTTCAAGGCCTTTCCTATCTCAGGCCAGCAGCTTTATTGTTCTGTGGCTGCTTCAAAGGACCCCCCTCTGGAAAGACTCGCACATTCTCTCCCTGAGCCTTATCAGCCTCCCTCAGACCAGCTCATTTGCCTAATGGTATCACCACAAAGGCAGCAGAAAGCTCCAAATCTGAGCTGAGCAACTTCTCACTTTGGGCCAGCTGCAGGAACTTCCCTGGCCTCTATGTTAGAGGCTCAGAACTCACTGGGTATCCTATTTCTCCAAATCTTGACCTGGTTGCAGTCAGCTGCAAACCTGAGAACTTGGGACTCAGACATTCAAGACCCACTGGGGTCTCCAACATGTGTTTTCCATCACTTTTGGACTGGCATTGCACCTAGTGATGCCAGGGACTGCCTGCTGACTCTCCCCTGAAAGGAACTATGAAAAGGTACCAGGGTGGAGAGAAACCATATCGTGTCATGCATAACAATCTTCTTCTCAGACAAAGCTACAGAACCTTATGCTACCTAGACGTCTGACCTCCTATAAATTTTCAAAGCCTTGCCTCATTTATAAAACAGGAATATCAAAACCTACATTATAGGGAGGCTGTTAATATTGAATAATATTATGCCAGAAAAAAATGTGAGGCATTCACCTATTTCGTCAAGAGATACTTATTTTTAATTTACCATCCGTATGACTTTCCTCCGAAGAAGACTCAGAGAGATACCTTGGACTGCAATAACTGTAGCTTTAGCTTCTTTATTGTCTCCCTAGCATTGATGTTTGAGAAATGTTTATTTAAACTGAGCTAAACATCTAGAGAAGACCCTGGAAATACAGAGAGGGGCAGTTTGGAATTAGGACACGAGGCTTTACGTTACATGACATTAAGAGACTTGGATTGGATTCTAGAACTTTACAACAATATTGGACACTAAGCAAATAAATCATTTCTCCTCTTTAAGTGCCAGTCCTGCAAAATGGGTATAGTTATGTTCTCAGATAGCAGGGAATAGTCATCACCGAGACAATATATTTGGAAGCCCTCCGCAAAAAAAAAAAGATTATTTCTAATGCACTAACAAAGAACAAATATATATTAAGATACTGAATTTCTCCTGTCTTAGGCACGCTACCTGCAGGCTCTCTGGTTCCATAATAGAACTCTGTGAAGCAGGGTATAGTACCTTTATAACAGAGATAAAAAGACTAAAAATCAGAAAAACTAATGTCACAGAGTGGTATTCCATGCTTCCGGTTGTTTGGGCCGACATGGGAGACATCCCTCGTGACTCTTTCTCATCTCTCATATTAAATCCTTCTACAAATTAGTTCTACCTTCAAAATACACCTAGAGTCTGACCATGTCCCATCACCTCCATTCAAATCCATCATGTCTTGCCTAGATTATTGAAAAAGGTTTCCGTGTTTTTTCTCTAGCCACTTCTAGTATTTTTTCCAGAATAAAGCTTTAGAAACCTTAGTCAACCTGTGTCCATCCTCAAGTCAAAACATCCTCGTGGTTTTCCAGCACAGAACAAAACCAGAAGTCCAAGCAATGGTCTCAAAGGCCTGGTGTGTCTGGGTTCTGGTTTTCCTTGAAGACCCGAGTCACGCCCCACCACTCTCTACTTTGCTTAGCTAATCAACCCTCACCTCTTTCCCTCTCTTTGATTGGGACACATACGCCACTGTCTCAAGGCCTTTGCACTTGCTCTTCCCTTGGTCTGGAATGACTTTCCTCACATGGCTCATATTTTTACTTCCGGTCTTCTCAAATGTCAGCTTACAGAGAGGCCATCTCTGATCACACCGCATCAAAAAACAACTCTCTCTCCCTCTCCTTGTGTTCCATCTTCATACCTATCACCCCTGCTATACTACCAGGTAAGATCTGAACCTGCTGACTTATTGTCAACACCAGAACACAGCTCTAGGTGGCCTAGGAAGAAATCTCTCTCTTTTCCCCAACTTTATCACATGATGCTTTACATGAAATTAAATGTATTTATTTTAGTGTATAGATTGATGAGTTTTGGAAAAGAAATGTGCTATATTCAGATATAGAACCTTTTTAGCACCCCCCAAAAAGTTCCACTCCCCACCCCATGCAACAAACTGGTTTGATTTCTGGAACTATGATTAGTCTTCCTCTTCTAGAACCCATTTAAATAGAATCATGCAGTATGTACCCTTTTGTATCTGGCTTTTTGCTCAACATAATGTTTTCAAAATTAATTAATATTTTTCTTAACAACGGTAGCTTTTTATTGCTAAGTAGTATCCCACTGTAATGAAGAGACCACAGTTTATCTATCTGTATCTGGATCTGTTTATAGACCTAATGATGAACATTCAGCTTGGTGCCGATCTGGGGGCTCTTGTGAATGAAGCTGCTAGGGACATTCACGTACAGGTCTTGTTGTGAAAATATTGTCTTAGCTAAACGTGTGCGAATGGGATTGCTAGGTAATAGGCTAAGTGTATGTTTAACCGGGCTCTAAATCTCTATTTTTGCTGATGTATCCCCACTGTCTAGAACAAGTGTCTAGCATGCAGTAGGTACTCAGTAAATATTTATTAATTGAAAAGTTCCAGCATTTAATAGTGAGAGTGGATATATGGCCAGATCTGTCTGAGGCCCAAGTCAGAGCTCCATCCATGGCTCTAAACTGACTGCTCAGGGGGAAACGATGGATATGTATGACCCATCATGGACTGTGTGATCCATGCCAGCGTGAGCAGCCCCCATGAGTCCCTTGGAGAAACTGTTTACAGTGAGTGGGGCATGAGTTTTAAAAATCCTGACATGAGGGAATGTTTCTCTGGCCTTTATATTTAACAGGCCTTGCTTGACTGTTTCCTTCTCACCGGGGAGCCACTGTTATAATCCCCAGAGTCCTCTCTTCCCCTTCCCACCCCCCCACCCTCACCCCATCTCCAGGCTTGCAATCCCATTATCCTCCTGCCTGGAGAGACAAGCTCCTCTGACAACACTGCCAGCACAGAGACTCACGTGGATGTATTGAATTCACCACCTGGTGACTACAATTAAAATTCCTCTCCTTTGATTTATTTTGGTTGGGGGAAAGAAATCTTTTAAGTTCTTGGAGATGCAGATAAGAGATGATACATGTCCCATCCATTTCCCTGATAGCAACACTTCCTGCCACTAATGCAGATGGAAAAGAAACTTCAATCACACCCACACTTGACTACCTGTAGTGGAGGAAGGATGAGGTGGTGGGAGGGAGAAGAAGGAAGAGTAGAGGAGGAATAGTCCAGAGAAAAGAGATAATGAGAAACATGCATGATATTTCAGGGAAGAGGATTTAAACCAAAGAGAGATGTATGTCTGCTTGATTCACGATTGTCTTTTCCGCTGAGAATGCAGCCCTTCTTTTCAATCCATTGAACAGAGTCGCATATCACCTTGAGGGCAATATGATCCAGAAGTTCTCATCCTGGGGTCTATGGAGAGACTTGTAGAGGATTCATGAATTTCTTGACGCGGAGCGGGGACAGTAAAGGCATCTGTCTTTCCTCAGACACTCAGAGGGGTCTAATGACCACCAAAAACTTGAAAAATATACTGACCCAGTAAATCTCCATATTTTACATGTATATTTTACAGTTAAGGATCCTTAAATCCAGCAAGATGAGGAACTTAAATTTTTATTGCTGGTTATATTTGTGTCTGAGCCAAAACTAACACCCGAGTCTCCTGATTCTCATACTCAGTTTCTTGCTGCTCATCTGCATTCCTGCGAGCAAGTGTGATTTGCTCTGACTTCCATGCAGACCACTGCAACCCCTGGAGGCGGGCAAGGCGGGTGTAACTGAAGCCATTTGATACATGAGGAAAGGGGTTCGGAGTAACAGTCCACTTCCTCTAAGATGTGCTTAGTTGACCTAAGCTGCTGGGGTCTCGGGGTTCATGATTCTAACCCCTCCTTCTGCCAGCAGATCCTTTTACCCCCCACATCTCCAGCCCTACACAGGAATGGGCATGTCACTCGGCTGAGCCAATCAGAATATGTCACTGCCTTGGTGACTATGGTTGGCCCAAGTCAAGGGGACACCTAAGCCAAGCTGAGCCAATCAGAAACCTCAAAAACTCAGACTGGAAGCTTTTTCTTCATTTATTTTTTCTTTCCTTTCCCTCTTTCTCTCTGGTAAGAGATTAAAAGAGAGACCTCAGATGAAATGGGACTGCAGAGAAGAGGCTGGGAGAGTCAGACCTACCCAGCAAGGATGAGGAGAAAGAGACAAAACTGAAAAACCGGTGTTCCAACATCGATCCATTGCTTCTTTCCTAAGGCTCACTTTTTCGTTGCTGCCTCCTCTGGGGAGGAAAAATGGGGGAAGATGTCGGGGTAAGCTTGTTCCACTTAGATGTGCCCATGTGTAACCGAGGGAGTTCTGGCAGCGTGTACGCCGGGTGGCCAAGCACAGGCCTTGTCCCTGGGACTCCTTCTCTTTGAGAATGTCTCTGATATCATGGAACACAACGACTCCCACACTTGGGGTGTTTACGTGGAACAGGAGAACGCCTGCGGGAGCTGTCTACACCACTGAATGCAGGGTCCCAGAGGGAGAGCCATTCACCCATCCTCCTAATTTCTAGTTACAAGGAGGGGGTCTCACCTCTTTCTTTTTTTTTTTTTAAGATTTTATTTATTTATTCATGAGAGACACACACAGAGAGAGAGAGAGAGAGAGAGAGAGAGGGAGGCAGAGACCCAGGCAGAGGGAGAAGCAGGCTCCATGCAGGGAGCCCGATGCAGGACTCGATCCCGGGACCCCAGGGTCACGCCCTGGGCTGAAGGTGGCACTGAGCCACCCGGGCTGTCCCACCTCTTTCTGTACATCCTATTTCTCTCTCTCTCTCTCTGTCTTCTCAATCTCTCCAGATATGCTTTCCCTCCCTCAAGCTTTTAATATCCGTGGAGTTCTGATGCCCCCTGCTGCTGGCTGCTGGTTGCTAGCTGCAAGAACCACACTTTTCCCTGGTTGCTTGCCTCTCCTTTTAAAAAAACAATACATATTTATTTTTTAAAATTTTTAATTAAAGTATAGTTGGCATAGAATATCTTATCAGTTGCAGGTGTACACCGCGGCTTCGGCGTTGGTGCACATCACGAAACGGTCGTCACGGTACGTCTAGTTACCATCTGTTACCATACCGACGTGGTACGGACTCCGTTCTCTGTTCTGGAAGGTTCTGCTTCTCAATCCCCTTCTCATTCTTGGTTTCCCTTGTCTCTGTATCATCTGTTCCTACTCTCCTTATGCTTTCCTCCTGTGTCATCTAAGTGTTGGGCTCTACTTCCTCACCGTTCCTGTGTCTTAATCCCCGTATCTTGGTTTGAACATCTTTCTCTTCACCTTTTTCCTTCTCTCTCAACTTCAGTTTCCCATTGACTTCTCCCTGCCTTCATCTCTATCCCGAATCTCTGAATTCCTATATCCTACTTTACTTCACCAGCCCCATTTCTGTTGCACACCCTTACCCATTCGTTGGCAAAACGAGTGGAGAAACGCACCAAGCGTTCCTCAGTGATCTCAAGAAACTGAACGAGAAGCCGGTCAGCTTACTCAACAGCTCAGGTAGTCAGCTCTTTTTACACATCATCCCTCTAATTCAGGGACAAATCATTTTCACTATGTTCTAGAAAGTTAGATTTCTTCTGCAGTCTTCACCACAAACTTGCTGTGTGACATTGAACAAGCTATTCTCTGTTTCTGAGCTGCATGTTTTAAAAAATATGTGCTTGGCAGGGTTGGGGGTGGGGGGGCGGAGTAAGTATTAGAAGACTCTGGACCATCTCGGAGCTCAGAGAAGGGAGTTATGGTTCTCAGGCTCCCCATGGGAGGACAGTGCTTGTCACATCTGTGCCTCTGGAGCTCTCCGTGAGAGATGCCTGCTCAGGAGGTCCTGTTGACGGATAGATTCTTTTGTTAACAAATGGGACTAATATTCCAAGAACCCCACTGGCCTAAGTTTGTTTCTCTGCCAAAGTGAGCTATCATTAACATTTGAGGCAAACACCCAAACGACCTAACCAACGTGGATCTCCATCCATCTGGGTTCACAGGACGGAGGATGTACACGATTAAGCGGAGGGCGCGTGATTTACAGTAATCCCCATGACTTTCCAAAGGAGAATGCTGGCTTGGGGGTACCACCGGAGGTTGTGTGCTGAACACTACCATATCAGACACGCACCGTACCTGATTTCACCAGGGTGCCCACGCTTATCTGGCAAGGTGTTAATTTATGGATCAGAAAACCAAGCTTCAAAGAAGTTAGCTATGTTGGTGGCTGGTAAGTTTAGCAGATCCAGGGTTTAGAGCTGAATCTTTCAGATTCAAAAACCTGAGGAATGTGAATCAAAAATAGACCGAATCACAAGGAGACATTGGACTAGATTCTTTGCTTCCTTGGGGCTCAAATTCCTCCACCTGTAAGAGGAGGGGGGCTCACCTTATGGTGTCCTAGGATCTCTGAAAATATAACACATTAAGGTTCTGATACTCTGTCAACTGCTCACTATCTCCCCTGACTTCCCACCCGTCTGTTCCTCCCTCCATCCACTGAGACCACAATCACCCAGGTCGCCTGTTCTGGGGCGGGGGGGGTGTGCAGTGGTGCTGGGGCCAGAACACGAAACTGACGATCAGAACGCTCTTGCTTCCCTCACCACGGGGAGCCTGCCCCCTCTACAATTCCAGTTTCATTTGCCTGCCAGTGACTCGCAAATCCCCACCTCCGTCAGGTTCTAAGCACCAGAGCCCTGATGTTTGACCAGCCATTTCTACTTGGGGGACAGAACTGATTTTCTCTTACGATGGCAACCACTCCGTTTCTTTCCATCGGTGGCCAAATACAACTTTGCCTGAGGCCTACTTCTCAGTCATCCCAGACCCCTCCTTCTGCTCAACTTTTCATACCTGGTCGTCATCTTTATTTATTTATTTATTTATTTATTTATTTATTTATTTATTTATTTATTTTTGGTCATCTTCTTTTAGTTCGTCCTCTAAACCTATCCCCTCTACACCATTACCTTCACCTCCACTCTGGACTAAGACTATCGTTGATGAGAACATGCTCACGCTGAAGCATTCTGCATCGGCGGGTTTCTCTCGTGGCTAAGACTATGTCATAATCAACTTTTGGCTTCTCACAGTGCTTAACATCTCATCTTTATACATGTGCTAGACACTTTTTGTTTTTGCTTTCTGAAGGTCAACACTGTGGTAGAGGGAACAATTCAAGCATGAAAGGGAAAGGAAGGGAATATTAAAGACAGAAATAAAGTAAGGAAGGGGAGAGAAATATTTAAATATTTTCCTGTATTACAGAACTCACTCAAGATATAAAATGCGCTTTGCTCTTGGTTCACTTTTTACGTTTAAGTGGTGATTGCAGAGAAGGAAGACCAAAAATACCGAAAGATAAGAATAAGGAGTCAACTGAATATCACATTGGGAATGACAATTTCAATTCTCTGAAATCAGAATCTAGTAGGGAAGCAGCACTCGCTTTACGGGTTATGCCTCTGCAAACACCTTTTGTGAGTGTACAGTTATCCTGCAAAGCAAGATACACTCTCTCTTCCAGCTTTAGGGAAACCGCTCGGCATGCAGTGGCCCCTGGCGGTGCCCTTCCAACCATTATCATCGCTTCCCCCACAGCGCAGCCTCCCCAGGACAGATGCTAGCAATCGATACCAAACACCTTACACTTAAATCCATCAATGAAAAGGCTGTTACAATAACAGCAGCTATTTTATGTGGCTACGATTTCTTTCGTGCCTCCCAGACCCAAAGGTAGGAAATAATAACTGGTCATTTTTCATCAAGACAGACAATATAGGGGGACAATCGGAGCAGAGCTGCTTCCTGTGAACTGCGCCGCCCATGCAAGCCCTGCTTGCAGAGAAGATAAAAGCCTACTTCCTGCAAGGTGCATATGCATATACCAATGGAGAAGAGCAATAGGAATCTCCACCAACTCGATAATGCAGGCAGCACAAGCCAATTCTGCATTCCTGGGCAAACCCATCACCCTGGCTCCATGTGAGCCTCCAAACGAGGCTGTGTGCCTGGGAGAAGGACACCCTCAGGCCCATTTCACAGATAGGCAAATGGAGACACACGAGGGACAGGCTCTTAGGCTGCAGAACCTTTTTCCCCCTCAAATGGAAAAGCAGGAGATGACTCAGTGATACAGACCCAGGCATTACTGGAGTCACAGCAAATTGGATTTTTGAAGAATATTTAATTACCTGGGGAAATGTTTATGGTATAAAGTTAAGCGAAACAAGAACCATGTGTGCCTGGAATATAATCCTGATTTTGTAAAAGTTTTATGTAGACACATATAAATATCATGTATCAACCAAAAATATCTCTGAATGGTGATATCATGATTTTAGGCTCCTCCTTATGCTTCCCTGTGTTTTATAGATTTTTTTCAATATGTATATGTTCCTAGCATATTAAATTTTAATTTGAATTAATAATATATAAGTTTACATACACACATCAAAAGCAGATAATTTCAAGAGAAAAATCCATTTTTTTTAAATCTCTCGTTTTCCCCCATGGAAGCAATAAAACCATGACTGAAGTCACATGTTTTATCTCTCTGAGCTTCACAATCTTTATCAATCTAAAGAAAAAAAAAAGTGTATTTCTACCGCTTGCCTAATTTACGTGGCTTTTGAAAAACAAATGAAGAAACAAGATTCCATGCCCTGAACTCAAGTGTGCAGGCAAAAAGGAAGTAGAGGTATGATGTAACACGGGGATCCCTACTCCTAAAACCAAACATTTATTCCGTTTCTTTCTGTCTTTGCCAAGCTGTAGGTTGTAGCAGCCCCTGTGATTATCTCTCCACGATCAAATGGGTGCAAATCTAGGGCAACAGATGCATCTCCAGCAAAGGGGGTGGGAGCCTCTAATTATAGGATTTATGTGAGATGAGATTTGCACAGAGGCAGAGAGACAGAATGCAATAGTGGTGGTAGGAACTACTTCCCAAGCAGAGAAGGATAGGGAGGCTTTGAGAGGACGCTGCTCTGTTTGTGCCCTTCAGTGGTTCATAGAAAGAAAAGGAAGTGAAAACTGAGACCGGGTGTCGAGCTATTAAATTAAATTTAAGGAAGCTATATTAAAATCTTAAAAAAAAAAAAAAGTGTGTGGGGTGGGGGTGCTGGTAGCTCAGTGGGTTAAGTGTCTGCCTTTGGCTCAAGTCATGATCTCAGGGTCCTGGGATCCAGCAGCCACCTCTGGCTCCCCACTCAGCAGGGAGTCTGCTTCTTCCTCTGCTCCTCCCCTTGCTCATGCTCTCTCTGTCTCTCAGATAGGTGAATAAAATCTTTAAAAAAAAAAAAAAGCTATTGAATAGCTACTTTCTGGTGGGCACTCTGGGATTAGGAAGGCAAACAAGGCAATGGTAAAGAAATGAAAGTTAAGATGTAATATTTTTCCAGCACCTATTGGGTGTCAGGTACCGTGATAGACTCATTGTTTAAATGATCATGTTTAATTTTTACAATAAATTTGTGAGGTTGAGATGAAATCGTTTACCTACGGCCACCGGGATAGGTCAGTTGCCTCCATGCGTCAGGCACTCATTCAGCAAGAGCATCCTAGAATGCTGGCAGGTCTGCAAGCGTGCCAGGCTCTCCTGCACTTGGCTCCTTTATCATGTGTACCTGGAATGTTCTCTGCATCTTCCTCACCCGAGCTAAATCTCCTTCAAGAATTAGTCCAACTGCTGTCTCCTCCAAGAAGCCTTCTATCACCCACCTATTCTCAGGCTATTTTATCTAATTATGTGTTTGGTTTCTGTATCCCTACTACGCAGTGTTCTTCCCTTAGAGTCTCTGATGCCCAACACAGTGTCCAGAGAAAACTAGGTGCCTGATAAATATTTGCTTTCTAACTAAAAGACTGGATGTCTTTGTGGAAAAAAAAGGGAAGGATAAATAGATGAATAAATAAAGGGAGATGTGAATCAAAACATCAATGAAAGACAGCATGAATGTTTCTGATAGGGCTCTGAATGCTCAAGACGTAGATGGTGAAAGGAGGTTTAAAAAAAAAAAAAAAAAAGACTGGACCACAGCAGAGATGCAAAAACAGATAGGTCACAAAGACCAACATCAAAATAACACCACATCCAGGAAAACCATGACTATTTTTAGCGTGCGGTTTCCGAAAAGCATCGTCAGATTTATTGCATCTGGCCTATGCATTTTGAAAATGTCCAGCCATCCTGCCTGTTTCTTATTGGGTGCATTCTCTTGGGCTCATGTAAAAGCTGCGCCCCCCCCAAATAGGGATGGGGGCAAATAGCTGCCTCAGTCGTACTGCATCAAACTGTGCGTGTTTGTAGTTTCCCAGCTGACTCTGATAGTCGTGTTTAGGATCTTCTACTGTCCTAGAAATTCTTGTCCTGGAGAGAAAGCGGTATCGGATAGTCTTTTATACCCCCATAAAATCAGGCATTTATGGTAATACAACCACCAATTATAAAAACAATACTCCGTTTCTTTCAATGCCTTGTCATTGACGGAGGATTGGGGTTAAGGTTCTGTGCATTTTCTCATTTCATCTTCACAATGTCCTTGGTGGGGTGGGCGTGATCATCTCTCTTTGAGGAAATTGAAATTCAATGACATACTTTTCTTTGGTCCTAGTCCCTCAGATGCTTTTCAGATGTCCTCTCCTTTCTCATTCTCTCTCCTCCTTTATTAGAAACTATTAGTGCTCACAGACACGTGGGCCTCCTCTCCTCCTGGATACATGGAAGGACCACCCTTCCTGGCTTTTTATAGTGACCAGATCTCACCAATGATCTGGGAAGAGAAGTCTGGGTGTTAATTGCTGGTGCTGCGAGTTCCTTTGGCATCCCCCCCCCCTTCCCCTGTCCAAGTCTCTTGCTCCCTTCTTCCCCTGTTGAGGCTTCATATTGAGAAAAGAGAGTCACAAAAACCAGAGCTGCCTGGATAGCTGAGCTACTGCCCTCACGAGACGCATGGACTTTATATAAGTGAGAATTAAACTTTAGTGGTGTTAATTCTAAAACCTTTGAAAATTGGCTATTAATGCAGCATAACCCATTCTCACCAGATTAATGTAGATGCTCCTATGAAGAATAGCAAACCTAATTCCTGGCCTCTGTGGCCCCCATAGATCAGTGTCTGAACCCACACTTCCCAGAGGTTTTTCCAGTACTCTACACTTAGGGCTCCCCTGGTGAGCTCCTACAGACCATTAATCATGGCCTGTAATCATCTCAGGAAGTGCACTTAACATTCAGTCCCTGATCAATATTCCTCCCCCGACTTCTCCACTCCTACTCCCTTCCCCTGAATCACTGAGATAAACAAACCAGACTCTCCCCAGGTGACCCAGACTCCGGGCTGCAGTGCCAGCCAGAGCCCCTCTACACCAGTCCAGACCCACCGGCCTAGGAACCATAGAAGAGACCAGAAGGTCAAAAGAACGTTTGCAAATTTGGGCACCCCTGGCGCTGGTAGGAGTGATCCAGTGGCATTACAGACAGGAGCATAGCGGAGAGGATCCACCCAACCCAGCGCTCCCTTCCTCTAAGCAGAGCCATTAGAAAACTTACAGCTTCCACGCTAACACGTCTTGGGGCAAGACATTCACTGGCTCAGAAGACATCTTCAACCTCCGAGCATGTCCGACTCCTTACCTAGTTCTTTATCATTTCACACCTACGTGTTCCATCCAGGGCCTTGACTACCCCACTTGACAGTCGGAGAAATCTGCTCTTCTTCCCCACAGCAGCTCCTGAAGCATTTGCGAAAAGTTGCCAGGTGTTCCTCGGCTGACCACAGCGTTTTCATTTTACAACTAAGGAAAATAATCCCCAGGGGGAGGGGGATTAGCCAAGATTTCACAGCTGATAGCTAACGTTTCTAACTCCGCATCCAGTGTTCATCCTTTTTACTTACTCATCTGTTTATCCAACAAATATTTTTTTCTTAAAATTTTTCAACTTTTAAAATTCTCAAAATTTTTTTTCTTAAAAATGTTCAATACATGACACATGCATAGCAGGTAATATAGGGCCTCCAGTTTGTATATGATTCAGCCCCTGCTGAAGGGAAGCAAACGTTCTAGTAAGCTCTGTGGACATTTGCAAATGCTATAGTCAAAAAGAGGTGGGGGGCTTCTATTTATTAAGTGTCTTCTAAATGTCAACATTGACAGTGCTCCTCGTGTATTATTTCATTTATGTTTTCCGCCACTGTACAGTTGGCGGTCTCACCCCAACTCATCAATTTAAGAACAGAAACAGCGCTCCAGGTCTCTACGACTGCCTGCCAGGCCACTCCAGTGCCATAAAGCCATTTTATTACGCTCACGGTTTCTGTGGGCCGGACATTAGGACAGGATACAGCAGGGAGAGCTTGCCTCTGCTATAAGGTATCCAGGCCATGGAGAAGACTCACATGGCTAGAGGCCGGAATCGTCAAGAGATTTCTTGCCCTACAGGCCTGGAGCCTGAGCTGGGGTGAGCCATGGCTGGGTGCAGCTAGGACTGTCCATTCGGAGACACCTACACGTGGCCTCTCCCGGTGGCTGCGGCCTCTGGTGGCAGCTGGGTTCCACTGACTTAGCATCAAAGTCACGCAATGTCCCTTCCACCTTCTTCTAAGTGTCTATAAGGCAAGTGTGGATTAATTTAGAAATTAGACTCTAGTTTGCAATGGGAAAATGTCAAGGTCATACTGCCGTGTAGGATGGCAGACACCACTGTGACAAATACTTAAGGTTCACGTTGTGTGGCTGCTACATGGTGGAAGCAGGAACGTGACTCTAGGCCTGATTGGCCCCGGCAGATTCTGCCTTAAGACTTCAGGAGACGGGTGGACCACTGTTACTAAAGAAGTGTGTCTCCAAGGACAAGATGCCATTTGTTAAGGACTTGGAAGGAGGGAGAGGTTTGCATTCTAGATCTGGAATAAACGATGGTTAGAGTCACAGAGGCAGCCATCAGGTGCTTCCTTCGCCGTCTCTGGGCCATCTTCTACACCAAGCAAGGGCGCATGGAGAATTATCCTCCCCTAACATCAAACAGCAGCACCAGCCATTGGAAAGTTCTTGAGACTAAAAGCTGGCAGTTTTTGCCAGATGGTAAGGTCCCAGATGCTACTGCCCATTAACAGGCAACTGAGCCTGTGCAGCTCAGCCCAGCTATAGGCAGAAAAGGGGACAGAGCTAAGTGGGAGAAAACAGAACAAAACAACTCAATTTGGGAGGCTCGGGGCAGGCTGAAATCCAGACAGAGTGTGATGGCAGCTACAGCCCATTGCCCTCCAGCAGTGGCCCCTTGCGTCTCTGCGTAGTAACCAGAATTGGCTTTAGAGCGCATTTGGCATAAGAAATTTGAGGAGACTTTTGTGGGTTAATGGTATACCCTATATTGAGAAAGTCAGGCAAAATCAGGTTCAGACCAAAGCACAGAGAGAGAGAGAGAGAGAGAGAGAGAGAGGCTTATAAGAAGATCTTGTGGAAACCCAAACTGTCACAACTTCCAGGGTTTCCCCAATACATTCCCCCGTAACCACTGACACCAGGATCCGAGCCGGTTGTATCATATACGTACTTCATTACTTGTTCATTAGTGGCTGGCGCCCACCTGTGAATGTGAGCTCCATGGGGAGAGTCACTTGGTTCCGCGTCCTCAGCACCGAGGGGTGATCCTGCATGTGAGGATCGCTCAGTGCTTGGTAAATAAATCAGCACTGGGGAGGGGAAGGGGGGCAGACAGGCTTGCTGCTACAGCTTTTCCCTTAGTCTCTGGAGGATACATCTGACCCTGTAAGGCTGTCAGCGAGCCACAACTGGTGTTCTGGACACACCCCGGTTCCAAATCCTGTGTGGGGAACCGGACTTCAAACATACTCGGAATGCAGTCCCAAATCTTCTACTTAGCAGCTGTGCAACCTTGACCTGTCATTTATCTGTTTTGAACTTTAATTTCCTTTAAATATTTTCATCAGAAGGTCATTGTGAGAATCAAATCAAATCGCAAAAGCATTTTGAAGATGACGATGAGGCAGATGATGAGTCCTCTGGTCCAGCAAATCCCAGGTTACTTGCTGCCAAGCTTGGATAAGTGAAGGAAAAGGAGAAAGGAGAAGCAGGGAGGGGAAAAAAAGGGAACAAACAGAAGGAACAGGAAGAAGACGAAGGGAAAGAGGCCAGGCTTCTCCCACACAGGAGCCCTAGCCAGACAGGAGGCAGAGCCAGGCTCCCTCGAGAGGCTTGGGGCTCACCCACCCCCCGAACTAATCCGTCATTTCATGCTCCCCAGCCCTTCTGATTGGGTCTGACAATTAGCACAGCCTTGGCTCTGTGTTTATGGCACGATGAGGGCTCCAGCAGACACCATTAGCCCTGACTTTATGGGGATTTATTCAGACTATTACCGTGACTCATACTTTAGTAATGAGGTCTCTTTTCCAGGGGCTCAGTGCTTTGTTGCTGGCGTCCCTCCACCCTGCCTCTCACGGGAGCCCCATTTCCATTTTCGTCCCAGAATTTCCTAGCTTCCCTCTTGGTCTCAATCACCACCATGGGTGGGGAACAGACCATGGTGTCTGTGACTTCCCTTTTGCAAAGAATCATAGACTCAGACACCCAGATAGACCAAGTTTATAAACGAGGAGTGACAAAACATACAGTGTGAAGAGCATGGGGCTTGTTTTCTAGAGAAACAGGAGGGAGATGTTGGACCTGCTACAAGAACTCAGATTTGGGAGACGTGTTTATATTCCTTTACCTTGCTGGATGTAATTTAGAATTTAGAGGGGGAATAGAACTTAACAGACAGACAAAAATCTCAGTGCATAAATGGGGAAACCAAAGCTCGGGGCTGGGGCGAGACTTATGCAACATCTCACAGAAAATGGTCTTTAGATCTTGAAACTTGTAACTTCTGACTCCTCTTTCCACCCTGTTCTTTCAATTTATTAATTTATTTGTCTATTCAAGCAAATACTCGGATCGAGGATCAAGGATCAGCTGTGTCCTGAAACCTTCCAAGACAATTAGGATTAGCTTGGTTCCTACCTCCCTTTGCACCTTCTGAACCTTGAACATAAATACCAACATTATGGACTTTACCATAGCATTTATAAACTTTGCGTCAAAGGGGGCATCTCTTTCCCTAGACTGGAATCTTCCAGAGAGAGCTCTGGTCTTATTCATGTGTGTATCCCTGTCATTGGCTGGGCACAAGGGCTGGCGCAAAGCAGATGCTGTTTGTAGATAAATATTAGCGAGTGAATGAATGAACTTTGTCTTCTGATCACCTGCTACGTACCAGCGAGCACTATAGACTCAGGGACCATCCTCTGTTCCCGCTGCCTCCTGGAATGTGGTCCAGCACGTTGTGGGCAGACATCATCCTTTCTCTTGTCCTGATCTTTGATTTTCCCAAACTACCTGGGGAATATGTAGCACTGTCCTCTCAAGAGACTGATTAGTGCTGATTTAGAAGTTCATGGAAATTGATTTGAACTTGAAGGGGAAGCAATAAGCCCTTCATCCTTTGGGAGCTCACATAACCATTTTCAAGTTCCAAGTTCCCTTTGCCTATTTGAGTGAATCACTGAGGGCACTCCTAGGCAAACCAAACCAAATACATCTTAAAAAAAATTTTTTTAAGGCAAAAAAATAAAAAATAAAAAAGCTGGACACTAAATCCCAGAAAAAAGAAGGAAATGGAAGGAACCAGAAAGATGTTTAATTCACCTGCCAATCTGATCTGGACGTTCTCAGGGTTGCCTTATGCCTCTTAAGTCCCAGGTGAGGCGGTGACAGTCCAGGGGAAAAGACCCCAAGACAAAG
This sequence comes from Vulpes lagopus, assembly GCF_018345385.1. Classification (NCBI taxonomy): domain Eukaryota; kingdom Metazoa; phylum Chordata; class Mammalia; order Carnivora; family Canidae; genus Vulpes; species Vulpes lagopus. The sequence goes on from NC_054830.1 coordinate 61,337,404, forward strand.
ACCCACGGTGGGCTGTGAGTGGGCAAGATACAAACAGGCAGCCATTTCCACCAGGTAGGCTATAAATCCAAACTTTATTACCTTTTATTATGTTGTTTCAACAGACTCTTAAAGACAGCGCAACGGTCGGTTGATAGCTGCACTAAATCTCTTTCATTTTCTCCCCATATTACTTTCGCCTCCTGGATTTTTTTTTTTTCCTCTCTCTCTCTTTTCATGAGTCAAATTTTATCGGTCTTCTCTAGAGGATGGAAGTAGAATAGAAACATTGTTTATGATTGGGAAACAAAACCCAACAACCCCCAAACCCCAAAACTGTGAGTAAGCAATGAACGTGTGCACGTAACCTATATATGTATACATTCTATTTGCGGAAATACACACACACACACACACACACACACACACACACAGACAGACATCCACAAATCTCAAAGTGGAGGAGAAGCATAAATCCAATTATGACAAATGAGGTTGGGGGGACATGGCAAGAATGAAGTTAAGAGCAATTTACCGCCGAGAAGTCAAAAGGCTGAAATGGAATGAAAATAAACTAGGGATCACAATTTCTAAAAGCCCTGCTTAAAGAACAGAATTCCGTTAAGGGCTAGAAAGTAGTTCCAAGAGTACTCTGAGGTACTAAAGTGAGGCAGAGAGGCAGGTATACGGGAAGGAGGATGAGTTCGTTAGGGAAAAGTGAATTCTAGGATCTGTCTGGGCTCTAAAGTAAGGCTCAGAAACAATTTTTATTGCATTTGATGAAATAGTTATTAAGCAGATATGGAACAAACAGGTCTTTAACCAACTTTCCTTTCCTTTATTAATCAATAATTATCACCTCATAGATTGACTAGTAGGTGCCCATTTCCATATTACCCATCCTTAACTATGATTCACAACCGTAAAAGAACCAACCACCTCCAATAGATATTGACAATTGTCTTACTTTGAAAACCCCTTAATCTACTCTTATTCTTTTTTTAAGAAGTACGTATTATTTATTTATTTATTTATTTATTTATTTATTTATTTATTTATTTATGAGAGAGAGAGAGAGTGCACATGAGCAGTGGGGAGGACGGAGGGAGAGGGAGCAGCGGAGTTCCCACTGCAGGGAGCATGACCTGGGCCTCGATCCCAGGACTCTGAGATCATGACCTGAGCGGAAGGCAGACACCTAACCAAATGAGCCACTGAACTGTCCCTTCTCATTCTTGAAACTGCTCCCACCACTCTGATCTGTCTCTGAGCCCCTCGCCCTCTGTTCACACTGTCCCATGTTATCTGTGGTCCACCAGGCCTGGAAGACATTTTTTTTTTCATCTTTATACTGTTGCTACTTTTAGATCTGATTGTCAGCTCCCAGAGAACTGGAATCATGTGCATCTTGAGTTTGGCTGCCTTGTTCAGGGCCTGGCTCTGGCATTCACTAGCTGTGTGATCCTGGCAAGTTATAATCCTGCAAGAAACTCTGTTTCTTCATCTGTTAAATGGGGAAATGCTACCGTCTATGATTGATGTGGGGTGGTATTAAGGATTAAATAGACAACAGATGAAAAGTGCTGGCCCTGCCATGCCACTTTCTGGCCGAGAGGCAAGAGGCTCTTAAGTTTCCTCTACCCATAAGAAAAGTAGCTTAACAGCCAACTGTTTGGAACATCATCAGGTAGGGTAATGCACTGGTTACAAGCTCAGAATCTGTAGCCAGACTTTACAGATTCTGTTCTAAGCTATACCACTTACTACTCTGTGACTTTGGACAAGTTGCTTAGCCTCCCTTTGCTTCTTTTTCCTCATTTGAAGACCCTAGTAACACCTACTCTATAGCGTTCTTGTAGCTGCTAAGTGAGTTGATTCAAGTAAAGTGCTTAGAACAGTCCCTGACACATAGGAAAGGTTTAATACATCTTAACTAGTATTCTTGTGATTTAAATAAAATAATACCCATGAGGGACCTAGGTCATAGTAGGAGCTCATCAAGTGGTAATCCCCATGCAGAAGGTGAAGTCATTCTACTCCTAGGGCTAAAGTCTGTTAAATCCAGATAATGCATTGCAAGAAAATGGAATTTTTATCTCTTGTAGTCAAGGTGAATGACGGATCCCATCATTACCAAGTATTTGTTTTTCATTTGTATTCTTTTTGCTTCAATATTTTGTTCAGGTAGAGTGCCCATGAGATCATGCCCAGAACTTGCATGTTCACCAGATAGGAAACTTTTGTTGTTTCTAATGAGGAAGCCAATTCTTCAAGCCTTGTTAGAATTGCCAAACAGGGTTTCCTGCTGGGCGGTTTCATTTACTTGGCATCTCCTGCTGAGAGACACCGGTACCATTCAGGGAATGGGGAACAGAGAAGACAGACAACTGAATGAGAAATACCAACTGAAAGTTGTCATCACCTTCCAGAGAATAGGAACAGATTATTTTTTAACAAAATGAATTTTAGGAGTGAGACAAACTCATTGCATTTATATATACTGAAAATGTCAGAGTTAAAAAATAAAATCTTAGAAAGCATCTAATCCTACAATGGCAGTGGTCCAATTGGTTGATAGCAGCTGCAGGAAGCAGTAGAGAGAATGATCCTGAGGCTACTTCCTAGCCTCATGCAAGGGTGTTGTAATCCATTAGTGGTGTCAGCCATGGGCAAGGAGTTGGACAATGTGGGGCCACCTTGCCACGTCTCTCGTCTCTCTATTCCGCATCTAGTCCAACTTCCTAATTTTACAGATGGGAAAACTAAGAACTACTAGCCTGCTGATGTTTTCAGATTCCCTATGTTGGGGAAATAGGAGTTTAGACCGTGTTCATTTTTATTTTTTTATTTTTTATTTTTTTTGACTGTGTTCATTTTTAAATGCCATTTTAGTAAATGCAAATTTACGGAGATAAGAAGAACTGAATATAAATAAGAACGATGTGTGTATTCTTGGCAAGAAGTTGGATACAGCTAAATAGATTTTATCTAACTCTTGAATAATGTCTGATTTCCTGGATAGTTTAAGCCACCTTTTTCCTGTTCCCCACTGGTAACAATCCTTCCTGACTATAAAATCTATTAAAAATGGTCTGACCCTTGTTAAAATCTCTACTGATTCTAAAAGACTAAGATGTATAAATAAGTTAGACTTCACTAAGAATTTAGGAATAAATATAACAGGAAAAGCATATGTGATATTTGTGGGCAGTTTTCTGAAGAGTTTCAGCCTGGAGACATTTTTTCTAGGTGGTTTATGGATTTATGAAGTTATGTTGCAGTTTTTATTGTTGTCTTAATAGCAATACTAGCAATTGGATTAAACTAACAAACAAACCGTCCCTTATATTATCTCATTGGTTCCTTATATTAGCCCTGTGAGGTAATTTAATTCTTGTTTAACAGAGGAGAATTTGAGCTTCAAAGAGAATTGGTTAGAAATACCAATTAGGTCATCCCCGACCCTTCCTCCCCCTCCTCCTTGATCACTCATCTTTGGAAGGAAATCACAGATTGGACACACTAATGTCCCTGATCCCATCTGGAATTTCAGTCTCCCACATCTCTTCCCTCAACCCTGGGCAATCCACAGGTATAAGTGAAGTTGCAAAATGTTAAGTGCTAGATGAAAAGCACAGGATTCTAGAATAATTGAATGAAGAACATTACTTCTGTGGGTAGAATCAGAGGACATGTGGGTTAGAGGGACTGAATTTGATTCTCCAAGCCAGATACAAGAAAGAAGAAGAGGATTAAAGAAAAGTCTCAGAAAAGTGGCGTAGAACCCTTACCTTGAAATTTAATGAGGAAAAAAGATAGTGCATGGCCTCCTTGGAGTTAAATAAATAAACGACTGTTTCTGACTCTTCTCTCTTGTTTCTTGGTTGTTATTGTCAAAGCTGACATGCAGCCACCATAAGAGGTTCTGCTGTAGTCAGTGACCCTGCTCAAACATACCACATGTTTTTAGTGACACATGAATCTCTTTGTGAATTTGTTCTCTACCATTTGCTTGATGTGTGACCTCAGGTATATGATTTCACTCCTAGGCATTTCCTTTTCCTTTTACCCTACACTTTGCTTAATCTGCTTAGAAGGAATAATGGTATCTATCTCCTGGGGTTGGTGTGAGGATCATTACTGACATACAAAGAGCACTCGGTATATAGCATGTACTCGGTGCATTAGTTTTCTTCCTCATTTCTTATTGTCAGAAGTACCTATCTGGCTCAAAAGGAAAGAAAATATTTGATTTTCCTCAAGTAGAACCAAGCCTGTAGATGAGAGTATCAGGGCTAAAATTGAACTTTGTGTGTATATGTGACACCACGTAGAACATTTCATCAATTTCTAACTCTGTTCAGCTAGAGACTTGGGGTAGATCTACAGGAAGGCATAGAAGTGACTCCAAATTAAATCAACCTGGTAAATTGCTCAGGGATTGTGATGCTTTGCCATTAAAAAAAAAAAAAAAAAAAAAAAAGACTTTTAAGTCCCCAGTGGCTTCTAGCTTGATCTAACAGAAGTCGTTCTTCAGAAATGTTACTAAATACTCATTTAATGAGTGCGAGGCAAGAGGCACAATCTAATATGTATGAGAACAGATAATGCAAGTTGTAATAGGTTCCATTTCATAGAATAAAACTTAATTCATATGGAGTCATTGGGGTGAGATGAGAAAAACTGGAATTTTAGGATTTCGTGACCCAAAAATGCACACATACACATCTTTACCCGTATCCATACCTATGTGTGTATGGATGCATTTTTTTCTTTCAGAGGCAAGTGGTAATTTTACCTACCATATCTAAATATTTTCTCAATAAAGATCCTTGTAGGATGGATAAGATACTATTGTAACTACCACACCATTTAATATCATCCATGTGGATGTTTCTAAAGTACAAAGAAGTAATTTCTACTATTAAGCTGTCTTATCATTGCCTACCCCACAAGCTTTGTAATGCTATATTAAAAAGGCTCACTAAATAAAACATTTTAAATAGTGTGTGTGAAGGCTTATTTCAAGCTGCAGGCTATGATTGCACAGATTGACCACCACCATTAATCAGTGTTCTTCGGATACAAATGTTCTATCAGATATTAGGATAAAAGGTCTCTTTGGAGAAGTAACAGGTTGGTCTGCCATTACTCGTTGCATTGTAACTTGAGAGGCTTATCAAGTGTCATCAGGGCCTTCGTAGAAACCGAAAACGCACAAGCAGATCGTTTCTCTGGGAAGATGAGCAGAACATAAAAGTTACCTTGAGGAACTCAGGCGGTTGGTGGGAACGGGAGGTTGTGGGAATGTTGATCATCTGATATGGAACAGAAATGGGTAAGAGGAGAAGAGTGGCCCCGGGATAGAGCCAGGTGACGGACACGGGTGCCCACCCAGAGTCTTCCAGTGAGTCAACAAATACTTGTGAGCATATACAATGGAAAATGTATATTTATCTCTATCACAGCATGTGTAGGTCTCAATAGTAAATGTGAAGAGTGGAGCCCTTGCCCCTAGGGTTTGTGGGCCCATGTACTCTTTTTAAACGTCTGTTTCCTGGACCAGCGGCACCAATGTCACCTGGGAACTTTTTAGAAATGAGTATTCTCAAATCCCACACTAACCCTACTGAGTCAGAAACACTGGGGGTGCGGCCCAGTGCTCTGTGTTTTAATAAGCTCTTCTGGGAGATTTTGAGAACCACGGGTCTAATGGAAAGTGTTCTATGACTTCAGTTCCTCAAAACCACTCTGGCCAAGAACGTGTGAATGGGGAGCAGAGCGTAAAGTGGCAGAAAAGTGACTGATAAGATTCCTTGAGCTTTTGCTCGTCTCTGCCTATAGAGAATTTTGGTACTTCTGTGATATTGCCTGGTGCATGGCGTCCTGGAATTTTCTGCCCACCAGAATTACTGAAGAACTGGTTTATTCATTCATTCATTCATTCATTCATTCATTCATTCATCCTACAAGTATTTGTGGAACATTTATATCAAGCACTGTTCCAGGCATGTGGATGCAGTGGCAAATAACACCAGCATTATCGCTGCTCTTTCGGAATTCAGAGTCCATAAGGGATCTCAGAATATCATCCATAACAGCAATAAAATAATCATAAATGTCCCCCCTCCCCAAAATAAGATATTGTGGGAGAGAAAGCCTGTCTGTCTTGGGGGTGAAGGGTGATGTAATGTGAGAGTCAGTATCTTCCTAGAGAAGCTCTATTTAAGCTGAGCTGAAGGATGGATAGACAGGACCCAAGGAGACAGACTAGTCTGTGCAAAGATCTCGAGAGAGGCCAAAGCTCCGCGTGGTCAGGGAACTCCGGAGGGCATTTGCAGCTAGAGTGCCGAGGGGGGGAGTAGGTGTCTGGCTTGGGATCCACACCGTTCGGGCTGTAGAGACGTAGGCAGCGAAGATTCCCCTTGAGTTTGAAATGATCCCAGTGGTTGAGGGGGGCAGGCGGATCAGCACGGAGCGGGGAGCAGGAAGGGCACCTTGGAGGAGCCTGTCTGCGCGGTGGCCCCGGGCGGGGACAGATGAGGGGCCTAACGCGGAGGGGCTAACAGGGAATGGAGCCGCTTGGGAAGCAGGAGTCCTGCCTCTAGGGGTCATCCCGTCACTGGAATGACTTCCAAGCCCTTCGGAGGCACAGGCCCTGCCCCTGCCGAGCCCCCAAGGCTGGATGGAGAGAAAGGGGTAGCACCTGCGTACCTTAGTGGTCTCAGTGACCTTAGGCAGGTCCTTGCTCAGAAGTCTCTCCTTCCTGATGCCACCAACCCACTCTTACCTCTTAGCTTCTTTTTCCTAAAAGTGTTGCCCTCTCACTGTTCTGGAAAGTGCACGTCTCCTGGGGGATGAAAGCTCTGAACTGTCTTTGATAATGCTGAGCACATCAGGTTTTCCTGACAGAGGCAGGTTAAAAGGTTCCTCGGTTACGATGCTAAATGCTCTGACATGACCTTGCTTTCCCTCTGACCCGGGTCAGGACAGGGATGTGATGTGACTGACACTTCTTACCCCGCACATGGCCTCTGGTGACTGGAGGCTGACACCTTCACCAGCCCTCCCCCCAGGGTGCCCAGCCGTCTCTCCCTGTGGGGCTGACAGCAGGTTGGCTTTGCTGACAAATGACTCATTTCCAGCCACATAAAATGGCTTCAATCTTCTTTTCTTTGAAGTCTCGCAGATTACATCCTCCGCCCCCCTGCTTTTCTGACAACTTCACTCCAGCAGTGCATTATGTTAAAAACCACACTTAGTATGCCAGAGCGGGGCTGGCGCAATTAGAGTTCCGTTTTCATCACGGACGTTGATGTGCTGTAATGACCTGCTTGGATCCATGCTCCTGTGGGCCTACGACTCCCACAGAGGGGACCACGGGACCCATTGTCCTCCCCACCGGAACAGTCCCGCCCCAAGGGGGTGGGAAGAGACTCTTCCCCCTTCTCATTACTGCATGGCACCATGGACTAAGTCACACAAGTCAGAAGCCAGGGCCCTAACTCAGGCTCCTCCCGCGACTCCATCCCTCTTAGGCAATCACTCACCAGGCTTTCTCCTCTCCCTTGTGTTGGCACCTCTCCAGTGCCCACTGCCATGCCCCTGGATTACTCTACCACCACCTCTTTCTCAAGAGTAAAGACGGTCCCCAACTTACAATGTTTTGACTTAAAATTTTTAGATTTTACAATGATGCAAGAGAAACCCATATTCTGTAGAAACCACTTTCTGAACTTTGATCGTTTCTCAGGCTGGTGATATGTGGTGTGATACTGGGCAGTGATATCTCGTCTCACGATGCTGGGCAGTGGTATCAAGCTACAGCTCCCAGGCAGTCAGGCAGTCATGAGGGTGAACAACCGATACACTTACGCCCGTTCTGTACCGACACAGCCATTCTGTTCCTCACCTTCAGTACATTACTCAATAAATACATGAGATGCTCAACACTTGTTATGAAACGGGCTCTGGGTTAGATGATTTTGCCCTACTCTAAGCAACTCTGAGTGTTCTGATCACCTGCAAGGTGCGGTAGGCTGAGCTAGGACATGTGATAGGTTAGGGGTAGTAAATGCATGTTTGACTAGGATATTTTCAATTTAGGATGAGTTCATGAGGATATAACCTAATCACAAGTTGAGAAACATCTATATTGCAAAATCCTCGATGTCAGCCTCTCCACCCCCTGTCTTGCCCCATTCCAAAATGGTCCCCAAGTTAATGGCTCTAAAATGCAGACCAATTCATCTGCATGCCTTGTCCTCAATCCCTTGCCAGCTCCCCCACTGACTTTGGCATAAAGTCCTCAGTTTGGAATTCAAAGATCTCCCTGTCTCTCATGCGTCTCTACCCCAGGTCACCTTCACCTGAATCCTAGGGTACCGAGCTACTTGGAGGGACCCCCCCTACATCTTCCTCTTAGATTCCTTCAAATATTTGCTCAAGCTTATTCTTATCTGGAATGCCTCCCATCTGTCTCTCAGCCTCACTAATTCCTTCTCATCACAGAGGGCTCATTTCACCTCTGAGATCTCTTTCATGACATGCTATGCCAAGGGGATTAGGGGCCTCTTTCTGAGTTCTAAGACTCTTTGGCCCCCTCTACCCTGACATTATTCTCATTACCATATTTTTTTTTTAATATTTTTTTAAATTTGTCTTCTGCCCCAAGGAAATATGACCCCCATGGGACACAACTGGTGCCTCGGACGACTCTGTATACCCAGGCACATGCAGTGAAAAGTGATCGACTAATGGTTCATCCTGAGGCCTGCAGCTCAGCTTTGATAGCAGTTAGTTATCAAAGGTTAGCGTGTGCATCCCGTTCTTCCGTGTATGACACATTTTAGCATCTCTCACAACGTTTAATCTTTGCAACCAACCTATAAGAAAGCCATTGTAACCAATTTTACACATCAGAAAAAGGAGCCTCAGGGAAGTTGAGTATCTTGTTTGTTTTCATGCCGTTAATGCAAGGTAGTTTAGTGCCTGTGTACCTGCTGTGGGAAACCTGCATGGATTTGGGTGCAAAACAGCTACGGTTATAGAGCTAGACCACGAAGGATCAGAAGGAATTTGTCAGTTGGAGTGGGGTGATTAGGACGATTATTCCAAGTAAAACCCAGAATGTCTTGCTATACGCTAACATCAGTATGAAGGAGGGAGGTGGTTAAGAAAAGGTCCTAGACTGAAGGCACCTCTGCCAAACAGTAGTTATGTGATTTAGGGCAGATTCCTCACCTCAACTTCGTCATATGTTTAATGGGAATAATAAAAGCTCCAAACTCATTTGATCATTGTGAAGATGCCATGAAAAAGTGCACACAAATTCCTGGGAACATTCTCCGACCAAGCGGCAATGGCTCAATGTCCAACAGGTCTTCTAGCACTGGTATCCCAATGGTCTATTGTTGTGGAGGAAACGACTCCCAAACACAGTGCTCCCAACCATTATACTCTGTGTGTCAGGATTCCAAGAAGAGCTCAGCTGGGTCATCCGTCTCTGACCCCTGTGGCATTGACTGGAACGTCCACTTCTAGAACGGCTTCTTCGCTCATATGCCTGGCATCTGGGCCGGGATAGTGTTTGCCTAGGGATAGGATGCTAGCGGAGCTGGGCTGCTGACCAGAATGCCTACAAAGACCGGATAGATCAGAGTGGTCCCTCCAGGGGCTTCGGCTGCTTGTAGAGTTGCCACTTGTTTCCCAGGAAGGAAAGAGATCTGAGCGGAAGCCATAAGGCTCTTATGAGACAGACGCAGCAGAGGTTGAGGAAAATCACATCTGACATATTCTCTTGGTCAAAGAAGTCACTAAGGCTGGCCCAGATTCCTAGAGAGGCAGTGAAGCTCCACCTTTCAGTGGGAGGATGACAAAGAATTTGCAGCCATCTTCAATCCCCCCCCCCACCACCACCGCAAACACACACACCTGGTGCAACTGCTGCTATTATAGCATTAGGCAGGAATCGCAGATACTCTACTGATATGAGAGTTTGGAAAGGATGACGGGGGGGGGGGTCATCCTTTGAGTGTGTTTACAGTTAAGGAGATTGCATAATTGCAATAGGTGGGCATGGAGCTGCTGAGAAACTACTGCACCAATGTGGTCAAGTAGAAGGCAAGGCACTCTCCGACCACTCCGCTACACCCCGCAAGGCCCGTGAGAACTAAGCAAATGGATTTCCCAGCCCCAGGGGGTGCATGTACAAACCAGGGACTCTGGGGCAGCACTCTCTGAAAATAAGTGAGAATGCCAGGAGCATCCCTGGGACTTCTTTTCTGAATCATCTGAAATGAAGCAGCGGACTCTCTCCAGCCTCTCTGTCTCTTACATGAGGGAGGTCACACTGAGCTATTTTTCCAAACTGTCGAGGTAAGAGGATAAAAGGTCTCAGCTATCTTGGCCATCACAAGCTGGAGTTACTCATGGGGAACAAGGCGGGAGGCATAAAGAGGACACAGCAAAGCGGATGTTGTACATGAAAGACACTTTCTAGCACAATATAGTTCACATTTCTTGTCCTTACTGACTGTGCTCATTTTTTTTTTTAACCATGTGCATTCTTGTCACCACAAGATATGTATGGCCTCTTTTCTCAGTTCATTGATCTGTTTTTTTTCTTTTTTAAAAAACAGCATATCTCCCTGGGGCTGACCTCCTCTTACCTGTTAATTCTATTAATGCCTCTATTATAAGCCCACAGCCTGAGAAAGACCTAAATAATTTAGTGACTTCTATTCTTATAAATTCTGGACACCAGTAACACAAAATTAAATACAAACATTCATTCAGAGACATACTTTCTCTCTCTCACACACACACACACACACAAGCCCACACATACACGCACACACTTAAATGTCAATATGTCCCGATTGCCTGTACCGGTCACGGATTTTCCCTGGTGTCCAGGCATAATTATCAAATACACACACACACACACACAAACCACATTTAATTCTCAAACATGTCCCATATGGATGGTCAATTATGCAATCCCCTTAACTGTAAACACACTCAAAAGATGTACCATTCACAGACACACATACAAACATGTACATACCAACACACTGATTGCCCCCGTTCCCCGCAAACACATATAAAGTCATCCAACCATTCTAAAATGTACACACTCACCGGAATGCACGGATGCCCTCAAATTCGGAATGTGTCCTTTCTTTCTTTGTTGTTTTTTTTTAAATATTGTATTTATTTATTCATGAGAGACACACACAGAGAGGCAGAGACTCAGGCAGAGAGAGAGGAAGGTTCCCTGCAGGGAGCCCGATGCGGGACTCGATCCCAGGACCCCGGGGTCACGCCTGGAGCCAAAGGCAGGTGCTCAACCGCTGAGCCACCCAGGCGTCCTAAATGTGTACTTTCAAATCTTTGCCTAAATCCTCCTCACGCCAAGGAAACACCCATTCACATGGACAATAACAGGCTCTCAGACCCACAAACATGGAAGACAGAAATCCAAGAAAGTGACATGCAAGGGAAAGTGAAAATAAAATGCACGTAGATATGCATACTAACACCCCCCTCCATGTACCCTATAAAAATGGCACCTTCCAGGAGTCCATACACACCCCACAGAAACACATAAATGTTTGTGCTTAAATGACCCCCTCACATGTACACATACTCAGACACCATCATGAATGTGTTTTTTCAAATTATGACAGAATCAAGCATCTACTTTTAAACACAAAACCGCGTAGAGGCTATGACACAGTACGCCCATGCATAGTCACGCACACACTTCTGACCCCAGAGCTCTCCTCCCACCACTGCTGTCCCTCACTGCATCTTGGAGCCCAGACTTCCCCCAGATGGCCATCACCTCACAAACCTCCCCAACACAAACAAGCTCTGTCTTGTTTTTAACACGGACCTCCCAATGCAGGAACCCAACGGGCTGAAGTACCCAAGGCTGGATGGATAAAGTAATGAAATGAGGTATCCGTGCCACGCAATGATGCCCAAGTCCAAGAACCAGTTATGAGCCGCACGGCCGTTCCTGCTAAATGGGAAATGGAGACTGGGGTGGCTCCCACGTGCCTCATGGCCCAGACTCACCGCCCTGGCCACCAGCATGGGCTCCAGGAACACGTATGCAAATCTTAAATTGCTCCCAATCTAGACAGACTGAGAGCTCTGGAAATCACAGAGGACAAAGAAATACCACGTAGGAGAGGGAATGGTCATGAATGATGAAAGCAAAGGACCAGATGCTGAGGGAAATGGCTTGAACCCAGAGTGAGGACCTCAGTGCTAGGCCTGCCTTTGCCACAGATATGCTGGGGGACCTGGGGGCAGGCTCCCGTCACTCTCTGGCCCTGGTCTCTCCACCTGTGATTTAGAGGCTTAGACTCGACTGTCTATTTTGTAAGATCCCTGAAAGCTGTGATTCAAAGTACTTGGACGTTTCTGAGTCAGGAACTGCCAGCAGGTAATAACTTTTATTTTGATTAAATCGGGGCACTGAATCCTTCGGCCTCGGTGGTCCAGGAGGACGCGTGTGGCGATTGGAACTGAAAAGCCTCAGTTCGGATCCCAGCTCCACCCAAAATCAATTGAATGAATCCATAATGATGTATTTAGCAGCAACCGTGCGCAACGCTGGTTATGGGATGAGAGACTCCTCTGCAACAAGCTGCATCTTCACAGGCTGGATGGAGAGGAAGACGTACCAACAAGAACCTGGGTGTGCGTTATGTAAATGCTATGAAAGAGAGATGCTCACACATGATGGGCAAACCGTAGTGTTACATCCCTCATACCACGTACTTACTGTGTTAGCACACCTACAAAAATCCATGCCCCCCCCCAAAAAAAATCCATGCCCATCTCCTTTTTCATATCCTCCTGATTCCTGTTGACACATCTCGGCCTCTGAAAATCTCAGGGCAAGCTCCGAAGCTGCCTCCCACCCGTCCCTGCTTTGGCACTGAGACTCTATGTCTTATACGGCAGGAAGGGCCGAGCAGCTCATAACTGGTTCTTGAAGTTGCGCGGCGTTGCGTGGCACGGATATCTAATTTCATTACTTCTATCCATCCAGCCTTGGGTACTTCAGCTCGTTGGGTTCCAGCCGCGATTAATTGGTAGATCTCCCACTGATTCCTGATTAGCTGCTTTTGATTAGGGCCTAATGACTTCATTCGGTCCCTAATTCAGGGGGATGAGTTGCAAAACTGCCAGCAAACTGCTCAAACAGAATTACATTTTTCCCAAGCCCCGAAGACATCACTTAAACTCTGTGTACACAACATTCTCCCTCCCTCGTTCTTCTTCCTCATCGCCTCCGGACTGCACGACACGGAATCAGCAGAGGAAGGAAGCTTGTGACCCAGCTCCTGGCTGCTAGAGCAGATGTCACAAGAAAAAGGCCTGGAAGCTGACAGCCTGGCGCTCAGGAGGAAGTCGCCCCCCACGGCACCAACTCCCACGCTGTGCCTCAAGGGAAGGCTTGGTGTATCCGAATTCCCCTGAAGTCTACACCTTCCACCCTTACCACCTGCCTTCTTCAGGAACAAGATACCACCCCCGAGCTTTGCCTTGATCTTTGGCTGCAGACACGGAGAAGCCCTGACCCAGAGCAAACATTGGAAGACCTAGAGAAGAGTCTCTACCCGGGATCTAGATTGACCATGACTGCTGCTTGGTGCCCGAGTGGCTCTGGCCACCCCGACCGTGCCCCCCGACGGCCTTCGCTACGGCACAAGATAGTCGGAGATGCGTGATCTTGCCGCAGGGTGCGAAGCCCCTTGTGGTACATGAGTGATACAGATTCCCAAGCTGTGCAGGCCCATCTCAGAAGGTTCCTGTCTCGCCCAACATTTTATTCTACAGATGGACGTACTTATAAAAGTAATTTGATAAGAATGTCTGTGTAACACTTGCCATATGCCAGCTCCTGTGCGAGGCTGCAGAGAAACCCAGATGACACAGGGACCGAGACTCCATCCTTTCTCTCTGAGAGCCACTGTTTACTGGGGAAGCAAATCCTTTGATGCGTCAACGTACTATACACTAAATATTTGGAACATAACAGGTGGTAACTATAGTCTGATAAAATCCCGTATGCACGTATGCATGTGTGCGTATCCGTGCATGGACACAGAAGGAGATACTACACAAATGTGAGAATAGGCTAAAATGCAAACCATTTAAAAGGCAATAGCCAGGGAAGTGATTCTACATTTTTGCAGGTCCTCAAGTATTCTCTCCAGAGTCAACTGCTGTTAGCCGTCACTTGTGTTCCCGTCAAATGTTTTATTTTTTTTATTTCATTTATTTTTTTTAATTTTTATTTATTTATGATAGTCACAGAGAGAGAGAGAGAGGCAGAGACATAGGCAGAGGGAGAAGCAGGCTCCATGCACTGGGAGCCCGACGTGGGATTCGATCCCAGGTCTCCAGGATCACGCCCTGGGCCAAAGGCAGGCGCCAAACCGCTGCGCCACCCAGGGATCCCCCGTCAAATGTTTTATATTCATATGTACACGTTTTAAAATGAGGAAAGTGAAATTCAGGGATAAAACAAAAAAGAATGACTCGGCCAAAGCTGAGTAAGATGACGGTGATGGAGGCGGTTGTCGTCCCCATACAGTCATGCTTTTATTCCATGGAAACTTGAATGGCCTTGCCTGGCTCAAGATATGGCCCAGCAATCTCAGTATTGGCAGGTGCAGGTTCAAGAGCACAGCACCTCACAAGATAACAAGGAATGAAGGAAGGAAGGGTGTAGGAGGATTGGGGGGGGGGGTGGTTAGGAGGTCGATCACAAAACATCAGAGAGCTTCTATGACAGTGGGACATTATCCACACCGATTCTTCCAGAACTGCTGAGCACTCTCCCTTATTTATGTCCATTTCCTCCACCACAGAGAGACTTAGCCAGGCATTGGGCAGGTCCTCACAGTCTGGTGTCTACCCCTAGCTGGCCCTGACTGCTGCATCTGAATCAGAAGCTGACTCCAGGCCATCCATCCCACATGCCAGTTCTCCCCACACCGTTGGCTGATCATGTTCCATTCATGCTCCCAAATTACCCCAAAACTGCAGGCCCCACTTGTGAACTGTTTGTGCCTGGGCTCTGACACCCCACGAAGACCTTCCGAGTCAAGCGATTGTCACGGCAATAGATGGTATAGATAGGATAGCTCTACAGTGAGAGAGGTGGCACAGCAAGACAATATACATCCTCTGAAAGAATCGATGGAAGAATGAAAAAAAAAAAAAAAAAAAAAAAAGGTCCATTCCTAATTGTTAGCTCAATTGGACCTAAAATGACTAAGTCTTGATTTTGTTGTTGGAGGAGGATGGGAGTCGTTCTGGGCTACGGGGAGGATACGAGCAAAGGCAGGTTAGCGTGGGGAGCTCAGGCATTTTAAAGGACTGTAGGAAAATCAATGCATTTGGAATAAAAGTCTGATACGCATCACTGGTGAGTGAGATGTGCCTATGACGGCATCCTGCGTAGATCAGGTCCTCCATTCGTGTTCGATGACTGACGCTGAGAATAAACACACAGCAAACTCACAGGGAAGTCTGAGGCGATCACAGGAGCTTTGTAGAATTCAGCCAAAATAGTTGGTTGGCAAAGCCACAGAATGGGCCCACCGTGTGTCATTTCCTAGGACCCCCAGGAGGCCGACACTGCGCCAGGTAGACAAGTGGAAGCCACACATGCCAGTCAGTGGGAGGAGGGACAGATGTGCAGCTGTTGCTACTGAAATCAGCCGACTTGAATAAGCCCGTATTTGGGTCCTGGACAATCTTAAACATTCTATAGCTGGTCTTCCATGCCTTTACCTCTCCTCCTCTGCACAAATTGAGCAAATTGAGGTGGCAATAAATTGATGAAATGTACCAAACTGCATTTTCTTCAGTGTGCTGAATTAAAGGTTCTCTCCCAGCAAATGAAAGTGGGGGGATTTAAACCAGGCACTATTCCTGAGGGAACTAGTGATGCACTCTTAGCAAATCAGAGACTAAACACCGGTATTTTTGTGTGTGTGTGATGTTCAGAGACAGGTGGGGGGGGGTAGCATCAGAAGGATGGGGGGAGACAGAAGGGGCTGCAGCAAATAAGCAGGCCTTTGCCAAACCCCTGCTATGGTTCTTCCACGACTCATGTCTTCCTCAATAGCGGGATTTGTAATTATACCTATCATTTGTGGAGCACTCACCAAGGGCTAGGAACTGTACTAAGCACTTTACACACATTATTTAATTTAATCTCCATAACCACCCTGCAAGGAATACATTATTGCATCCAAGTAACAGATAAAGAAACTTTAAATCAGAGAGGCCAATTAACCTGTCGGGTGTCACTTTGCAAACTGGTGACAAGCTAGGACTCTAACACGGATCCCTATGATTCCAAAGCCCAAGTCCCAACCTTTTCTCTCTGCTCCTTCCTATTGCCAGGCGTGGTGTGAGATCTTGCTTCAGGGCAGAGCAAGGGTGTCTGCTCAATGATCAAACAAACTAGAGCGAGGAGTTATGTCTGTCTATATCCTACTTTGTAACCCAGCAAATTTGAGGCAGCTTTCAAAAATGCCTGCAATGAAATTTTTTTAAAATGACAAATAAAAGCGAAATAAAAGGACCAGACTAACGTAAAAACAATACTGGAGCCTAGACATGCAGTGTCGAGCTAGCTAGCATCTAAAGATGATTACGTTTAAGCAGCAAAATCAGCTTGAGCATCCCTTCTGCTGAAGCAAAAAGGAAAACCCAGTTGTTCACTTGATGTCTAACACTTAACAAGGAAAAGCCTACCCATCCTTCAGAGGAAATATGCTGATAAAAGTTGTCATCCAGTAAGAGATGATAGGATAGTCAACAGGCATGCTTTGAGAGTTTACTATGAGTCCGCCCCAGAGCTAGGGGCTGGGGATGTGGTGGGGAGCTGAACACCATACTGAGCCCTGCTTCTTAGAGCCTTAGGACATGTGAGGCAGATATGGGGTAAGGGCTTGGGGCACTGGACCACGACGTGACTGGGAGAGGAACAGCATTTGCAAATGCCCAGAGCTGTGGGTGAGCATGTCCTGCTCAAGAATCAGAGAAATCGAGTGGCTGTAACACAAGTGGGGACAGAATGAAAGACAACAGGACACACGGAACGAGAGTTTGCTAGGGCCAGTTCACGCTGGCTGGCAAGAGCCCGTTGCGCACACCTGTTCCAACGAGGGTGGTGGTTTGAAATCAGCCATAGGGGGTATGTTTGTACCATGGGAACTGACTATACAGGTAGGACCCTTCATTTCCTCTGCAAGTGTTGACCACCCCACCACCACACATAGTCATACTTCAGGAAGGTAGTTCTGTCAAGGAGGTAGAGGAAGAATCATCTGAAACTGAGGAGGTCAGAGGAGGCTTCCTGGAAGAGACGGCCTTTGGGCTAATGATAAGTGAGCAAGATCCCAATCCAGCAGGATGGCTGACTGAATCCAGAGACTTAGCAGCCACCCGGGGGTTGGAAACCACAAATGATGAAACTTATTGAGAGGCAGGGTGCAGAGGTAGAGTGTCCTGCTCAGCTACGAGGGTGTTCAAAGAGAAGTCAGTATGGGAAAACCTCACAGGTAGTTGTTACCAACCAGTCAGCAGTCTCGTGTTCCAGAAAAGGAATCCTAGTCCAGTGAAAAGAGGAGGCAGGACCAAAGGACACCAAGCAAAAATCAGTCCTGCAGGATTGCCACGTCGTGCAGGTAATTTATTTATTTTTATTATTTTTTATTTTTTTACTGTTTTTTTAATAATAAATTTATTTTTTATTGGTGTTCAATTTGCCAACAGAGTAACACCCAGCGCACATTTAGACAGGGCCTCAGGGATGCTACCTGGAGCCCTAGGTCAGCGCCTCTCCCCCTTAGGGATATGCAGGAGCCCAACAGCTCAGTAACCTAGTCAGATGCAGATTGACTTAGTCTCTGTTGCGCATCTCTGTGTTTTGTGATGCATCAGGTAGGCTGAGGTTGAGGCTACAGGTGGGCCTCCAGTAGCCCCAGGTGTTTGGAGAGTGGAGGCAAACGCAGGGGCGGACTAGGACCTGGTAATCTGGAGATGTATAAAGGGGCAAAAGCTGGAAAGGGAAGGGGAAATACACAAAGCAGTTTCTCATGAGGAAGAATGTCAGGTCTAGGAGTTAAGGGTGGAAAAGGTTAATCAGGGCCGAGACCTTCGGTGCCTTAAATCCTTGGCCAGGATGCTCTGACTTTATCCAGCAGGCATGGGCGATGGGGTGGCAATGAGCGTGTCCGAGCAGGGCCATTAGCGCTGTGGCCCAGAGCCATCCTTCGAGACTAATCTGGAGCTGGTGTCTACAGGTGGGACTGGACAAGAGAGGGGCTAAGGGCCTCTAATTCTTCCAGAACTCAGGCCGCACCACGCTAACAGAATACACTCCTGCAAAGTGGTTAGGAAGTGGCAGCTGAGCTTGGTGAGCACATTCCTCACCATCTGAGACCCCTTCGCTCTTCTCCTGTATCCTTCCTCCATTCCCAGCCCACCCTTTAGCTTACTGAGGTCCTCCTCACGATCAGAAGATTGTCGTGGAAGACACTAGTGCCCCAGGAAATTTTGCCGTCTTATGGTGTCCCTGAGAATTTTAAGTTTTGCTCTGCGTAAACATGGCCATGGTCTTTCCCAAAATACTTGTATCGTCTTGCGGTGTTTTTCTTTATTAAACTGACACCAAGTGTTGGAAACGAGGCTGTTAACTTGAGAAGAAACTCGCTTATTCCTTCTAAAAGGAGTGTCCGATTACGATTTCACTGAAATAACATGTGAGCAACTTGACCTCCAAACTCCATCCTGGGCACACTCAGTGGCATCACCATGGAGATAAATACTCTCCAAAATTAAGCTTTGGTGAGTTTAGCAATATTCCTACTTTCAAGTCGGGAGAATTACATAGAAGTGTTGGCTCCGCCAGCCACCTTGCTTTCAGGCAAGTCACATGGCCATTTTGAGCCTCGGGTCCCCCCTCTGTAGAATGGGGTGATTATCTCTGTCTCGCCTGAGAGGATCCTTATGAGGGTCAAATGAGACACAAGGAGCACTTCCATCACGGGGGGCTCCTCCTCCTCAGGGTTTCCACGTCCTTCCAAGCCCAAGTGAGAAGCTCCATTCCACCCTGTGCACGTTTACACACACTTGGAGGGACTGGCTGGCCCAGTTGACTACAGGGGAACCCTAACTGTCCCCAAATCCTAGTACAGCCTCTTTTCTCACTTGAAGGGGGAGATTCAAAGGAAAGAGACGGAGATTGGCCTCGGGAGGTGAATCCCTCTTCTTCCCGGCACTCACCTGAGTTGTAGGTGGCCAGGAAGGTGCTGCCCCTGAGTCCCCAGGTCCTCCCTTCGGTGCCCTCGGCTCTGCCTACGTCAGCCTGGCCCGTGAAGGCTGAGGGAGGGGGAGGGCACAGCCTCTGGATCCTCTGGCAACTGGCATCTAGGAGGGATGTTGTAAGCTTTTCTCCTAAGAGGAGACATCTCTATTGGGAGATCTGAGGGAACATTTATCTCCCTGAAACACCCAGATCTATCAGCCTCCGATGACGATAAAGGGATGATAAGCAGAAAGGGAAAGGCAAGTGGCCGTTTGGGTTGGGTGCACGGTACATTCTCGGGGTCACGCACCCTTCCCCACGCTCGATGCAAAAGGGGCAGCTGACACAACACTCGAGGTGAGGGAAGAGACCTGGGAAGCCCCGCAGTGCCCACGGGAAAGACAGTCAGAGGACCTGAACTCCAGTCTCAGCCTGGCCACTTCTCAGCCGGGGGACTCCCCGGGGCCACGAGGGGTGCCTTGCTAGTGACCAGGTTGCTCCCCTGACCTCGCAGGCTGCTCTGAAGACTCCGTGATGTCTTCCCTCTGCCACCCAGGCCTTCCCTCTGCCACCACCACCCTGTATCCCACTCTTGCCATCAAAACTGGCCTGTTTCTGGGATTGATAAATTTCCCCATCCTTGATTTTGAGCATGTTGGTGCAAATGGTTATTATTTCATCCTCTGGTAAAACAGGATTGCGCATTGGCAACAGCCACGTGAGGTCTTGGATCTTCAGTCCCTAAACTAAAGGGGTGCTCCAGAACCCCCGCAAGCCTACCTAGGATGGGAGGACAGGACAGGACCAGGGGGGCGCTGAACGGACAGGCTCCATAAGCTGACCCCAATTTCACTGCAACAGACCCCATATCTGTTTTACTATGGGATTTCTGAGCAAGAGGTGCTCTGAATAGAGCAAAGCCACTGCAAGGCAAGGGGGGGAAGGAGAACAATCATATGAAGACTACCTTAGAAGTGCAGTGGCAGTAAGGGGGCAGCTCGTGGCTGGGCTCTTGAGAAACCCATCCAGAACTTAGCACGCCAAACAGAAGCGTGTTGCAAATAGATACAGGAACGGATGGGTGCTTTCAGCAGGGGGGGCATCCCCAGATGGAGGCAGGGAAGTTCAGGCATTCCTGAGCTGGCCGTGTTGCTGCCATCCTGCCCACTTTTCACCTGTGTCTCTTGCTCTCCCCGATGTCACTCCTGCTGTCCCACACACAGGGGCCTCCAGTCCTCCCCCCGCCCCCCCCGCCCCCCCCCCCCGCCCAGGAAGTGGTGAAAGGAAAGTCTAAAGCATCAGCGGTTTCATTTTATTCTATGCTGCCAGCTTCCTCAAGGAAGGCCCATGTTTCAGCTTGTTTCTTATGAGACCATCAGAGTATCTGTGATTCAGCAGAGGACACAGGGACTCATCAGCAATGCTGTCTGGCTGGTCCAAACCCGCCTTCATCGTGGGCGGTAGTAATAATGCCAGCCCCAACGGTGGTGTGCCAGGATCCGTGTGGGTACGTCCACACGTCTTCTCTTTTCCCAGGTAGATATCAGGACCTCTCTTTTAAAAATAAAGACAGTCTCTTCAATAGATGGTGCTGGGAAAACTGGACATCCACATGCAGAAGAAGGAAACTGGACCACTCTCTTGCACCAGACACAAAGATAAACTCAAAATGGATGAAAGATCTAAATGTGAGACAAGATTCCATCAAAATCCTAGAGGAGAACACAGGCAACACCCTGTTTGAACTTGGCCACAGTAACTTCTTGCAAGATACATCCACGAAGGCAAAAGAAACAAAAGCAAAATGAACTATTGGGACTTCATCAAGATAAGAAGCTTTTGCACAGGAAAGGATACAGTCAACAGAACTAAAAGACAACCTACAGAATGGGAGAAGATATTTGCAAATGACGTATCAGATAAAGGGCTAGTTTCCAAAATCTATAAAGAACTTGTTAAACTCAACACCAAAGAAAGAAACAATCCAATCATGAAATGGGCAGAAGACATGAACAGAAATTTCACCGAAGAAGACACAGACATGGCCACATGCACATGAGAAAATGCTCTGCATCACTTGCCATCAGGGAAATACAAATCCAAACCACAACGAGATACCAGCTCACACCAGTGAGAATGGGGAACATTAACAAGGCAGGAAACCACACATGTTGGAGAGGATGTGGAGAAAGGGGAACCCTCCTGCACTGTTGGTGGGAATGTGAACTGGGGCAGCCACTCTGGAAAACTGTGTGGAGGTTCCTCAAAGAGTTAAAAATAGACCTGCCCTACGACCCAGCAATTGCACTGTTGGGGATTTACCCCAAAGATTCAGATGCAATGAAACGCCGGGACACCTGCACCCCGATGTTTCTAGCAGCAATGGCCACAATAGCCAGACTGTGGAAGGAGCCTCGGTGTCCATCGAAAGATGATGGATAAGAAGATGTGGTTTATGTATACAACGGAATATTCCTCAGCCATTAGAAACGACAAATACCCACCATTTGCTTCAACGTGGATGGAACTGGAGGGTATTATGCTGAGTGAAGTAAGTCAATTGGAGAAGGACAAACATTATATGTTCTCATTCATTTGGGGAATATAAAAAATAGTGAAAGGGAATAAAGGGGAAAGGAGAGAAAATGAGTGGGAAATATCAGAAAGGGAGACAGAACATGAGAGACTCCTAACTCTGAGAAAGGAACAAGGAAGGGGTTGTGGAAGGGGAGGTGGGAGGGGGTGACTGGGTGACAGGCACTGAGGAGGGCACTTGATGGGATGAGCACTGGGTGTTATGGTATATGTTGGCAAATTGAACTCCAATAAAAAAAATAAATAAATAAATTCACAGAAAATGAAAAAAATAATAAAAATAAAGACAGCTAAATTAATTAATTAAAAGAAATAAAATAAAATAATAAAATAAAATAATAAAATAAAATAAAATAAAATAAAATAAAATAAAATAAATAAAATAAAATAAAAATGAAGACAGTGAGGCTCAGAGCAGTTTAAGTACCTAGCCCAGAGTCCTATCACTGGTAAGTGGCAAAGCTGACGTCTGAACTCAGGTCTTTCTTTCACTCCCAAAACTAACTTTAACTGAGCTGACTTGCTCACTAAATATAGCCCTAGACCTTCAAACAACCCTGGATGAACACTTCTTTGGAAAATGCAACGTTACAGGGATTTTAGGCCACTGCAGGAGCTCCCTCCAGCCACTTTCACTAACTCAAACAGCTCCGTGCATGCAGGAGTCCTTAGGCTTCCATAGTGACTCGAGCCAACTTACGTCACAGTCACACGTAGTCCTCTTTGGCTCAATCAACAAATGCCTGGAAATGGGAGCAAAATGTAAGTGAAAGGCTGGAGAAGTGCACGGATGAGTGAGGGACTGAGAAATTAAAAGTGAACAAATGAATGAGTGAGTGAGTGAGTGAGTGAGTGGACACGGCATCCTACAAAATCCCCAAATCCCACTGGGAAGTCAGCGAGTCCTGTCGTTGAGACTGGGACTTGGGACAGATATGAGAAATTATTCCAGGGCTGGGGAGTCCCAGGAAGGAGGCGCAGAAATGCTCACAGTAACCCGGCGAGCTGAGCGCACAGGCCCCCTGCCGAGCAGGGAGACCCGGAGCCGCTGCGATGGTGCAAAGCAGGAGGCTGCGACCCGTGTCAGCAGGAACAGTCCTGGGAAGGTCAAAGACACACGCTTTTATGCCTCAATTAACGTCCCCCTTGTAGGGCTTTCAAATGCAGTTTAGCTTTTCTCTGCTGGGCCAGGGAGACACAAAGACCCTGGGTGTCTGGGTCTTTCTGGAACGCAGGCCCCGGAGCCCACATCAGTAATTCAGTTTCCTCCCAGCAAAGGGAATAAGGTCTGGGCAGCCAGCACCTTGGTTGCTGTGCGTGAGCACGGGAAGGACCATCACAGGGTGCTGAGCGGTGCCTGTCACAGATGCAGTTCTAATCGGGAAGGCGCGGCAGAGAGGTGTGGGGACACGGAGGGCACCGAGTCACCAGGTGTGGACGGAGCATCCACGCAGTCAGAAGACCCACCTGCAGGGCTCCGGCTTCCCCACTTGCTGTGTCGCCTTGGGAATTCACGGGGGTCTCTTGGGTTCCTTGTCTCCCAGGAGGGGAGAACAGGACTGTCCTGGAGGGCCCCCGGCTCTGGGAAGGCCCCCCTGAGCCGCCCCTCCAGGCCCACATCCATTCACCCAAGGAGTCCTGAGGTTTTGTTGCCTCCAGGTATGATGTGGGTGACGGCTCCGGGGGGCCTGGAGGTGGAACCAGGGCCCTAAAGCCAACAGTTGCCTGCACCCAGACGGGGAGGACTTGGGGAGTTGGGGTTGGGAAAGCACTTGTCAGAAGCCTACTAAGGACCGCACCTGGAGGAGCCGCTGCACAGGAAAGTGCTGGCCGGGCCGGGTCTGTGGAAAATTCAGCTCTGGGGACCCCTGGGGGCTCAGCCCTTGGGCATCTGCCTTGGGCCCAGGTGGTGACCCCTGGGCCCTGGGATCGAGTCCCGCGCCGGGCCCTCTGCAGGGAGCCTGCTTCTCCCTCGGCCTGGGTCTAGGCCTCTCTCTCGGGGTCTCTCATGAAAAAATAAGTAAAATCTTAAAAAAGAAAACAAAAGCATCTGTGGGGCAAGGAAGGAACCGAGCAAGCCCAGGCAGAGGTCGGCCTTCCGGAGCTGAGGAGCTGAGGGCGAGGCGGCTGCCCTGGGCCCCGCGCCCCCCTTCACCCCCCTCCACCCCCACCCCCCGCCCTGCCCCCCCCGGCGCGGACCCCCCCCCCCCCCCCGCCCCGGGCACCGGCACCCGCGACACAAGGGCCCGCAGCGCCCCCTTCTCGGGTCCCAGCCCTCTTGCGGGCCCGAACCGGGTCGGAACTCCGCTCCAATCGGGGGGTCTTTCTTCCCCCAGGAGCTCCCAGGTCAGACGGTGTCACTGAGTGAGAGAGAGGGGGGGGAGGGGGGAGGGCGGAGGGAAGGAGAGAGGGAGGGAGGGGGGGGAGAGAAGGAGGGGGAGACAGGGAGGGGGAGGGAGGGTGGGCGGGGCTCCTATCCCGGAGCGGGACGTGCGACTCTGGCTTCCAGCAGCGGCTCCCACCGCCCCCCGCCCCCCCCCCCCCCCCGCAGCGCCGGGAGCCGGACCTTCCTGCGCTACTACAGGGATGGACGTGCCCCAGCAGCCGCCCCCAGTCCTCAGTCTCGGTGCCTTTATGCCCCCAGCGAGCCCGAGCCGCTGCCTTCTCCGGGGGGCGGGGGTGCGGGGTGCAGGGGTGCAGGGGGCGGGGTGCAGGGTGCGGGGGTGCGGGGTGCAGGGGCGGGGTTGCGAGGTGCAGGGGGTGCAGGGGGTGCAGGGGCGGGGGTGCGGGGTGCAGGGGGCGGGGTGCAGGGGGTGCAGAGAGCAGGGGTGCGGGGTGCAGGGGGCGGGGTGCGGGGTCCTTCCCAGGCCCGCGGCTCACGGGGACCCTGCGCTGCGCCTGGCCTCACGTGGGCTCAGTCGCCAGCGGGGTCCCTCGGGCTGCCCGGTCCCCCCCCCGCCCCCCCCCCCGCGCACCCCGCGGAGGAGCCCGCGCACGCCGCCCTGGCCGCCCCGCCGCCCTCTGATCCCCGGGTTCCGTCCCCACCCCACCCCACCCCCCCGTCCTTCCCTCTCCCCCCGACCCCCGGCCCCCCGCGCATCCCGGGGGTCGTCCCTGAGCCCCAGCCTGGCCCCCGCCGTCGCCTGCCCCCGGGCCCCCCGGTGCCCCCAGCCCCCCCCATGCCCCCCGGTGCCCCCAGGCCCCCGCCCGCGCATCCCGGGTGGAGCAGCGCCCTGGCCCGGCTGCGCGGACGAGCTGGCGCGGTTACTGCGGGCGCCCTGGGGACTGCGGGCCACGGGCGCGGTTGCCAGTTCTCCTTTTAAGTTCACTGACTTCAAAGTTTTCCGTTTGAAGCTGTTGAGAAAGCCTGATAGACGCACGAGAAGAAAGCACAGCAAGATTTTTAGAAATAATGTTAAAACCCCCAAACACCCTGAAAAATACTTCAAGCAAAGAAAGAAAAGGAGGGGGGTGTGGTGGGGAAGAATAATAGCTCAAGGGACTGAAGATGCTGAGAGCCTGAGGGGCTGCCTGGGAGCCCCCACCCCCACCCCACCCCGCCCCCATCACCCCCATCCCGCCCCCCATCGCCCATCATCCCCCTACTCCCCCATCACTCCCACATCCCCCATCACCCCACACCCCCCATCACCCCCACCTCCCCCATCATATCCCACATCCCCCATCATATCCCACATCCCCCATCTCCCCCACACCCCATCATCCCCTCACTCCCCCCATCACCCCCACAGTCCATCACCCCCACATCCCCCATCACCCCACACCCCCCATCACCCCCACCTCCCCCATCATATCCCACATCCCCCATCTCCCCCACCCCCCATCATCCCCACACTCCCCCCATCACCCCCACAGTCCATCACCCCCACTCCCCCCATCACCCCCCTGCCATGGTGACCCGCAGCTCTTTGCCCACCCAGAGCCCTGAGCAGACTTTGGGGAAGGCCGCGCCTCTAGCTGACCAGGAGCTGAGGGAAACCCAGCTCAGGCGACTGAGGAGGGAGAACCACCACCTTCTAAGAGTCAGCCGCGCATTTCCTCTTCCTCCTTGGTAGTTTTGCAGGTTGGTAACTAAATATGAGAATGATGCAGCCCTACGAGGCTCCCTGCTAAGCACTTCCCCAGCGTCACTGATGACTCTTCCAACACAGGTTTTACTTTGCTTCCATCACAGACTGGAAAACAAAGCTCAGAGGCTTCGGGCACTGTACCCAACTCGGCACAGGCTTGATGCAAAGGCCTGGATTCAGACACGTGGGGGCAGGGGGGGGGCGGGTTTTCACCAGCGGCTCTGCCTGCAGGCCTGTAACCAGACAGAGGAACGCACTGATGGAGTAAAGACAGCCCTGACTGCGATAGGATTCCGATCTAGTATTTTAAAGACAGGGCCACCTCTACGCAGACACAGTGTATGAAGGCACTCGTGTTTCACAGATGGAGAAACTGAGGCACTGGGAATTTCTGCCTGAGTTCATTTAGGTACTAAACAAAGAACTAAGCTCTAGACCCAGGTCAGTCAATGTCAGGTTCATTCTTTTTTAAAACATTTTATTTATTCATTCATGAGAGAGACACACAGAGAGAGGCAGAGACACAGGCAGAGGGAGAAGCAGGGGAGCCCGATGTGGGACTCTGGTCCCGGAACCCTGGGGTCATGCCCTCAGCCGAGGCGCTTGCTGCTGAGCCCCCGGGGCCTCAGGTTCATTCTTCTCATAACTGTGTCACAGAGCCACCGGCACTCACAGCAGAAGTGCAAGTTTGAATCAGCCTCCAAAGGTTTTCCACCAGGCCTTAGGCAGCTCCCCGGTCCCGGCAGCGGCTGCGTGTTGGGGATGTGTAGAAAACCAGCGTAGTTCCAGCACCAGCTTCGAAGAGAACATCAGATCCATGTCTGTGTGGCAATCGATTTAGAAAGAAATTCCATTGTTAGCTCTTTGAGGAACCTCCACACAGTTTTCCAGAGTGGCTGCACCAGTTCACATTCCCACCAACAGTGCAGGAGGGTTCCCCTTTCTCCGCATCCTCTCCAACATGTGTGGTTTCCTGCCTTGTTAATTTTCCCCATTCTCACTGGTGTGAGGTGGGATCTCATTGTGGTTTTGATTTGTATTTCCCTGATGGCAAGTGATGCGGAGCATTTTCTCATGTGCCTGTTGGCCATGTCCATGTCTTCCTCTCTGAGATTCCTGTTCATGTCTTTTGCCCATTTCATGGTGGATTGTTTGTTTCTTTGCTGTTGAGTTTAATAAGTTCTTTATAGATCTTGGATACTAGTCCTTTATCTGATACGTCATTTGCAAATATCCTCTCCCATCCTGTAGGTTGTCTTTGAGTTTTGTTGACTGTACCCTTTGCTGTGCAAAAGCTTCTTATCTTGATGAAGTCCCAATAGTTCATTTTTGCTTTTGTTTCTTTTGCCTTCGTGGATGTGGATGTATCTTGCAAGAAGTTACTGTGGCCGACTTCAAAAAGGAAGGAGAGGAGGGCAGGGGGAGGGGGTGAATGGGTGACGGGCACTGAGGGGGGCACTTGACGGGATGAGCACTGGGTGTTATTCTGTATGTTGGCAAATTGAACACCAATAAAAAATAAATTTATTATTAAAAATAATAATAATAATAATAATAAGAAATTCCAACATTAGCCCCCAGTTCTCGAGTGCAAGCCTTTGCTTCGAACAGACTGTGACCTTGGGTGCAGCTCTCCCTCCACCCCCACCCCCTTCCTTCTGTGTTGTCTGTAACACTGAAAACTTGGAGGTGAAACACAAAAGCACTAATAAAGCAAGACCCAAGGGCAGGTGGTCACCTAGCCAGGATGGTTACCGCCTACACCTCCTAAACTAGACAAGGATTGTCTTAGCGTGCCCTTAATGGTTCTTACACACCTAGAGAGACGAGAGCCTGAGTACCTTTGGGGGACAGATCTTCCAGAAGCACACGGTTCCAAGTCCCAAGGATTTCTTCTTACGTGAAACCATAAATGCTACCCACAGTTCCAGTCTGTCTACTGGACTATACAAATTTAGTCCGACCTTTTTTTGCCCGGCTATTTTTTTTTAAGTTGCACCCCCTCCCTTACCCTCCACCTTAATTTTTCCTTCTCCGAATTCAATATCCCCGACACACTAGATCCTTCCTCGGAGGATATGATTTTCAAGCATGCTGACGTCCCCAATCACTCTCTTCAAGAAGACCCAGAGCTTGTCTGTATCCGTCTTCAAGGACAGATGCCAGGGAGAGGCAAAACTTTGGTCCCACCAGAGCCTTCTAGCTAAACCTCTACTTGGGCATTGCACTTTCATGAGTGTTGTCTGAGTTTGCATTAGCTTGCCTCCACCTGGGGAAGGGAGGACCTGGTGCCAGCAGCAATATTGTTAGTTCATCTGCATCTCTGTTGGGGACAGGAGGAGCAGGTAATTAATTGTTTCTCTTCTGCACTAGGCGGACGGCTTTCTTTGGAAAAGTTGAGCATCCCTCATCCAGCAGTGGTTTCTGCAATTAAAGCTATCCACAGCCAGGAGTTTGATTAATAGCTGGGAGGTTTCTCCTTTGCTGACAAATGAGAAAAAGAGAAACCAGATAGGGAGAAGCTGAATGCATTTGCTTAGCACAGGGCCTGGCTAATGTTCTTTCCAAAGGAAGAGCTGCCCTAATCTCCTAGGGCCCGGCAGGGAGGGGAAAATATCCCTTAAAAGTTTGCAAAGTAATGGATCCAACAAACAGATGTGCCTATTCCTTGGGAGCAGAGCAGAAAGGGCGATGGTCGGTGGTCTCTGTTGCTGCAGATGACTGCTGCTCCTGGGACACAGATAGGGAGAGAAGGCCCAAGGAAAGCACCCCCCCCCCCAGGGGCTCCCAAGGTCACACCAGAGAATGGAAGCCAGCTGTTGCTGAACTTTACATTCCCCACAGCCAGAGAGCCACTTCGTTCCAGCTGGAAGGGAGGGAGCATCACAGTCACAGAGGCTAAGCCCTGAATCCAGGACCCGAGACCCCTCCAGCTCAGCTCCCCGCCCCCCACTATATCACGGCTGCCTGTGGCACAAGGTGTATTTATGTAGCAGCCTAGAGTAAGACCTGTAAGAGAGAAAATGCCACTTCGAAAATTCCGCTCACTGTTCCTAGTTTTTCCCTCCAGGAGTATCCCGGATAATTAAAGTCCCCTGGCTCCTGGGAGATTAGAAGCCAGTGACACCCCCCCCCCCCAGGAGCACTGGAGCATTCTCCTCTCCCTCCTGAGCATCTCAGGTTCCCAGAACCTCTGTTCAAAGGACCTAGAGGGGATGCAGTTGGGCGCGTTGAGACTAGCTGGCCTGTGAAGGAAGCCTGTGGCCTTTGGCGCTAATCCCTCAGCACCAACACAGGCCGGCAAAGGAAGCAGAGGCTGCCCCGGATGCTCCAGGCTCTTCCTGGGCCTCAGCTGGGGCCCGAGACGGTCAGTACGTGTGTGCACGTCATTTTAGGTCTAGGCGGAAGGCAAGCCAGACAGTAGGAGCATCGGGCGGGGAGCTGGGGTGTGTTAGGACCTTGCCCAATGAATTCTTGCAGACTTTGGATCACTGCAATGAGATGGCTCTGGAAAGTTCCCAGGCCCTGTTCTCACAGGTGTGTTTCTGTTTGATTTGCATTTTTAAATGACAGGGGGGAGAAAAAAAGATCAAGAGAAGAAGAATACTTCGTGACCTGTGAAAAGTATCTGAAATGGGGATTTCGGTGTCCGCAAATAAAATTGCATCAGAGCGCGACTGTCCATTTATTATTTACCTTTTGCCAGCAGCTGCTTTGGGGCAGCCGTTCAAAGGCAGGGTTCAATAGTTGTAGCCAAGGTAGTGTGGCCCGCAAAACCGGAGATACTTACTGTTTGGCCCTTTACAGAGAAAATTTCCTGGTGCCTGGATCAAGTCCTTCTAGTTTCTGGCTGGCGATCTCTTCCAGGCTCGGGGCAGCCCTGGCTCCCTGGCTCTACAGGCTGTGCACGGGGGGGCTGTGTGCGCTCCGGATGTACACTGCACCGCGTAGGTACGGGGCCTGCATCCTCTGACACAGGCATGGTGATGATTCTTCATGTAAACGTGGACTGATAGACAACAGTCTCCAACTCCCCGCAGAGAGTGGGAGAAAACTGTTTTCCCTAGAGTGCGTCACCCCCTCTTCTGTGCAAACGCACGTGCTCTTGGCAAAGCCCTAACAATTCAAGTCATAATGGAAGGGAGTCTCACCCATTTTATTGCCATAGTTACCAAGATTGCAAGTTTAGATGCTGTATTAGCAGTAAGTGCACGGTAATAATAGAAGTCAGGGAGGAGGGGACGAAAAGGATTCTGGCTCCTGTTTCTCCCTACAGCATCCTTCAGGGCAAATATACCAGACACAGTCTGCATTAAATTGCAAAGTTGGCGGTTTTCTTAAAAAAAAAAAAATCCAAATAATTGCTTTAAAATCTCCTGTCTTCCCCTGACTGGTTAACCCTCACGCAGCTCTCCTCATCCTGAAACAAAGAAAAGGAGGTTAAAAGAAATATAAGTGGCCAGGGTTACCATGGAAACCAAAGTGGAAGGCAAGTGAAAGTCAATTTAAGGTTTAAATGCATATGAAGCAGATGTATATGTGCGGACGTATTTGCATACAGATACCCATCTCGGCCTCTCTTCCTGGGGCCCACCTCGGACCCTTCACCTCCAGGGAGACTGTCCTGACTATTTCGAGCCCCAGTAATCTTCGCTTCCTGAGCTCCATTTGAGCTGCAGTCTGCACGTAGGAATCAACCTCTTAATCCACGCGGCCCGTCAGGGAATCCCAAGGCCCCTCAAGGTCACGGAATGCTCCCTGATGTCTTATCCTTGCTCTTCTCTTGCTGTTCACACCACCTGGAATGTCCTTGCTCAGTCCCGCCGTTCGACTCTAACACCTATGACCCTCCTCGTCTCCATGTGGACCCGACACGATTTCTGGGCAGTGCTTTCCTCAATCCCTTGGCCTCCCCCAGGGTCCCCATCCTGGGTAAGGGCCCCTCCTGGATGCTCACATAACACCCCCCACCCTGTCGTTCTCCTTACACTGAGTGTAAGTGCAGTTTATGGGATGATCGCCCCCTCCCTTGCCCCCTTGCCCTCCAGACCAGGAAACGCTGGAGGATGGGGACGGTGTTTTATTTCATGGACCGTTATTACTCCATAGAAATATAGAGATCGAATGAATGAATGAATGAATGAATGAATGAATGAATGAATACTAGAATGAATCATTCAAATTGCACAACTTAGGTCACAACATCCATCTCTGTAGGTCAAGAGCGGTTGCTAATTATTGTTGCTAATTGTTACTATTGTCTTTAAATGCACCGTGTACAACTCTCCCCCTCTTGCTTCTAAGAGGGATCCTGGACATAGGAGGAAGGTGCAGAGGGGTGCAATGCAGGGGCTTGGGATGCACAAGACGTTAGCTGGTGAAAAATGGGTACAGGACCCTCTGGTACAGATCTGCGCTCTGGTACAGATCGGCAGCTCAGAAGATGTGTTTCACGGACTTCCCTCCTCAGAAAGGAGTTCTCAGACAGAACATATTCTCTGGCGCCCCCGAAAGTAGGCACAGGGACAGCAAACGACAAGTTGTAGAGCGCAGTTTGCATCTCGTAGGAAAAGGCTCACAGAGTTTAAAGTATTAAAAGTTTTCAAGTATATTTAAAGTTCAGTATTAGAAACGGCTGTCATGTGAGGTAGTGAGCCCCCTAGCACAGGGAGCACCCAAGTGCACACGGAATAATCATATACTTCAGGACATTAAGGAACGAAAAGTGTGGTGTATGTCCAATAAATTACAAAAATAAAACTAGGTTTTGGGGGGAGGGAGCTTCTGGCGCCGAGAGGTGTCAAGAAGTACGCGGAGCGGAGTGCAAGAAGCTAACCCTGTAGTGTAGCTCAGAGACTAAGCATGGGGAACGGTCTGTGTTCCTAGAGGACGGGGAGCCTGGGAAAGTTTTGATGTTGAAGGTTACGAGACCACTGATGGGCTTTCTTTCTTTCTTTTTTTTTTTTTTAAGATTTTATTTATTTATTCGTGAGAGACACAGAGAGAGAGAGAAAGAGAGAGGCAGAGACCCAGGCAGAGGCAGAAGCGGGCTCCAGGCAGGGAGCCCGACATGGGACTCGATCCCCGGACCCCGGGGTCACATCCTGGGCTGAAGGCAGATGCTCCACCGCTGAGCCCCCCAGGGATCCCCAACTGATCGGCTTTTTGAGGATCATTCAAAACTGGCGGTGAGCTGGGGGGGGTCGAGAGGGGGGCCAGAGGGGCTTTAATACCACGCAGTGGCCCAGTGGCCAGGTGGGGCAGGGGGCGGGGGATGGAGGCAGGTGCAGCAAGGACGCTCGTCCGTCCGGCAGAAGGGACAGGCCAACCAGGCGGGCTCCGGCCACTGTCAGCGCCGGCGGGGCTGGGCGGCGAAGGTCGCGGTCACCTTGGGCGGCTTCCCCACGACAAGCACAGCCTTCCCTCTGCTGCGCTGTCAGCTCCAGTCTGCGTCAAACCCGCTCTGTCTGTCACCGAGTTATTAAAGTCGCGGATGGCAGTGCTGCGTCAGGCGTTGTGGCTCCAAACTGGGTCAGCCAGGGCTGTGTCCCCGTGAGCGGCAGGCCCGGAGGCGGTGGCTTCCCGGGCCCTGTCCCCGGCCACCCCTCCCCCCCAGGCCTCCCCTAGCAACTGATGCTGCACACGCACAGCCTCGGCTCCCTGTGTCCCGGGGCACCGCTGTGCTGCAGGATCAGCAGGCTCCGGCGCCTGCAAGGCCCCTGTAGCCCCTCCTTCCCGGGGGGCACGGGCCACCAGAAGTGAAGGCCCGCCTTTCAGGCCCCTGAGTGTGCAGCCTCCCCAGAAGGCTGCTGCAGGAGGCCCGGGGGCTGGAGGGGAGCCCACAGCCCCAGAGCAGAGGGGGGTGGTGGGGGGCACTTGAGGAGGAGGCCCCAGCTCCCCCGGAGGAGGACCTGTCACACAGCAAGGGAGACAGAGATGTGGATTAGGCCTCGAAGAAGGAAGGGGACTTCCCAGGAGCCCTCCTCCAAGACAGAGGGGGCTACTTCGATTTTCTTTTTAATTCAACCCAATGCATATTTATTGAACACCTACTATGTAGCAGTTGTCCACAGCAGCAGACAAAACCAGCAAGTCTGTTCCTGTTTTAGATTTCGTATTTCTAGTCCAGGGACAAAGACAAATGGATGATAAATGTAGTAAATAATTAAATAACATAAATTTTATACAGTCGATTCCTGAACAACACAGGTTTAGATATTTTTTCAATAAATACGCTACAGTACTCTAAATGTATTTTCTCTTTCTTCTTAGGATTTTCTTCATACTCTTTTCTCTAGCTCACGTTATTGCAAGAATACAGTATGTAAGACATATAACATTAATGCGAAATGTGCATTAATTGACTATGTTACAAGTAAAACTTCTGGTCAACAGTAGACTATTCGTTAAATTTTGAGGGGGTCAAAAGTTCCATGTGGATTTTCGACTGTGCAGGGGGTTGGTGCTCCCTAACCCCTGTGTTGTTCCGGGCTCCACTGCAGTATGTGACAAGGTGACAAGCTATAGGGAAAAACAATATGTATAGATAGAGACACAGACAGAAGCAGAGAGAGAGAAAAAGGGGAGAGGGATGACAGGGAATGGGGCTGTAATTGATAAAGGGCGGCCAGGGGAGGCCTCACGTAGAAGGCAGGATTTAAACAAAGAAGTGAAGAAGGTAATAGAGCTCACCAGGTGGGTGATCTGGGGGGAGCATAGTCCATGGGGAGAACCATTTCAGAGGCCCTGCGGCAGTGTGTCTGGCAGATCCGGGACACAGCCAGGACCGTGGAATCACGTGGAAGACAGGAATAGCAAGAAGAAAGTCAGAGGGGTGGAGGGGGCAGGAGCAGAGTCTTAGAGATCCACATAAGGACTTTATCTTTCTCCAAGAGTGATAAAGGAGGGCATTTCCCAAGAAGATAGATCATAGCTACTAGCCAAAGGTAGCATCGTCCGGAGAGAACTTTCTACAACAGTGGTTCTCCACTGGGGATGACTTTACCTCGAAGGAAGCACTTGGGAACGCCTGGGGTTATTTTTGGTTGCTACAGTTGGGGCAAGTACATTATTAGGGTCTAGTGGGTAGAGGCCCAGGTTGCTCTTCAATGTCCTACCCGGCACAGGACAAGCCCTCCACAGAGAAGAATTATCCAGTACAAATGTCAAAAGTGCCAAAGTTGAAACTCCCTGTGGTAGAAGGAAGCCAAGCTTCAGCTGGCTGGCAGTCGGCATGTTCTTTAAGTAAAATGCACCACCACTTTGTAGAGAACCCAGCAAGGCCAACATATCCGCTAAACACAATAGGAATGGTATCTAGGGCCCATGACAATTTTTTAGGGCTACTGAAACTTTTACTCTTCTTATATCAAAATAAGAATACATAACTGATCCTGGGTTATAGTCATCCTTATCCCAATGCAGTCCTAAAACATGCTGTTCATTTATTATTTATTTATGAAGGAAGGGACCCATGAAGGCATATGTTCTAGGGCCCCAGACGTCATGCTGTCCTCCTCTGACATGAGACTTGGGACAACTCTGCCTTCTTGAGCCTTCCACATACC
Source organism: Vulpes lagopus (assembly GCF_018345385.1). Taxonomy (NCBI): domain Eukaryota; kingdom Metazoa; phylum Chordata; class Mammalia; order Carnivora; family Canidae; genus Vulpes; species Vulpes lagopus. The sequence continues at coordinate 61,371,990 of NC_054830.1, forward strand.
AGTGCATCAGTGTTCCTAGGCCTAAAGAATTCAGTCATGTCCTCTCATCTTCCCTGTCTAGGCGAGTACAGTTATCAGCACAACCTACTGCCAAATTCAGGCAGATGGCAGCCATTTTCGCAGACTCAAGAAGAAAACCGTCAGAGTTAGAAAGGTCTTTAGAGCCCCTCTGGTCTGGACACCTCATTTTATAAGATAGGGTCATCGAGGTCCAGGCAAGGACTATGTCACGCAGCCAATTTGTACCAGAGTCAGAACTTGGGGGACTGTCTTAGGGTTGTTGTACCAGCTTTCATTTTCCAGTCTCACATTTGGTTTCTACTGATTTCCTCAGAATGAAGTTGATGTTACTTGATGGGGAGGAAAAAAAAAAAAAAAACACTGCTGAATGTCATTCTTCGTTATTTCTTATCACTTCTCATTTTTCAAAGCTCTTTAATATACTAGTTCACTTGATCTTTACAACGAATCTGTCAGAAGGGGTTGGAGGAAAGGCAGCTCATATCTTGTCTGTTTCTGAGATGCAGAAACTGAGATCTGGGGAGTCCTTCTGACTTGTCCTGCATTACAAAGCTAAGAAGGGGTGGAGTCACAGCCTCGAATTCCAAGCCCTTGACTTTTCATTCAGGACTGTCTTCCAGGCCACCACTTTTTATTATTCTTGATTTGTTGCATGGTGTCTACATCAGACTTTGTGTTCAATAAATGCTTATTAAGCAAATAGTTGAACCACCCTGTGGTATAGATTAAACCCTGTTCCCAGAAACATAACCAATCAGTGGCTAGTGCCTGACACATTATAGTCAAAAGACGTTGGTCTTATTCGCAGAAGTGTCAGTGAAGACTGCGGGATTGGGAGGCATGGTAATTTTAGTTCACTGATGTTTCTAAAAGGTCTCATTATACTTTAGCATTGTTTTCTGCACCATTTTTATAAGTATAAGAAAATAGTATAAGTTTAAAGAAATAAAGATGATAAGGTGTCAAAACTCTAAATTGTCTGGGAATTACTACTTGAGACATCCAAATAAATCAGATTACTCTAGTGACTTGCTTGTCTTCCTGCCCTATATCACTCTTCTCTTCTGGACTGGGGCCCTTTAACCCCTATACCCAAGCTCCAACCCTACTCCACGCTTAGGAAGGAGTCTGTGCCTGGTCTATAGAAATGGTAAAGGCTCTAGATCAGTAGTTCAGGGCCTCAGCAGCAAATCACTCAACCTACTGGACCAAATCTGATCTGCTCCTCCACACTGGGGCCAGGACGCCTGCATGGCCTATGTATACACCCCAGCCTTGTGGCATAATTATAGACACTGGGAAACTGGGTCCTTGTCTTCATTCTTTTACTCATCACAAACTTAATAATGAATAACGTACCATTTGTAGGCATCTATTCTTCCAGTTATTAACAAATGTGTATTGAGGACGTATTTTTTGTCAGGCATTGTGTCTAGTACTGGGAAACAGAATAAAAGATAAGACACAGTGCAGAAGCTCATAGCCTCTAGAGTTCTCTAGAAGTTCATGATCTGGAACAATGTGTAGGGACTATACCTGTGAGTAAACTGTAAGCTGCAAAATAACACGATTGTGCCTACAAACAGACCATGCACAAAGTGCTCTGAGAACACATCGTGGGGAATGACTGGTTCTGTTTAGACCAATGGAGTGATTGAAGAAGGCTTTGCAAAAGATGAAAAAAAAAGCCATGGAGGATATTTCAGGGAAGAAGTGAGAGGACATTCCAGGTAGACAGGATAGCAAGTGCAAAACCAGACACGCGTGAGGGGCCGCGTCACTTGTGAGAGAGGTGGAAGTATCCCAATAATAATAAAGCCCAGTGCTGAGTGCTACCAATGGCCTAGGCAATGGGTTAAGTATTTTGCACACAGGATTTTACTGAATCCTCCTTTCATTTCTGAGATTTACCTATTTTCATAGGTGTCATACCTTTCACCTTCAAAGAAATGCTTGCCATCATGAGGAAGTGGGTGAACCTAAGGAGTGCATAGCTGGCGAGATGGACCAGTAATTGGGCAATGATCTGTCAATCTACAAAACCTTATTCTTAAACCCTACACTGTGTTGCTTCCCTATCTTACTGATGTGGAGAGAGGGGCCTAGGGAGATGAATTCTTGTTCAGGATTACACAGTTGTGACAAGTTGAATCTGAAAGGAGGCCTGGGTCCGTCCGTGTTCTTTCCGCTACCTAAACTGTCATTCTGTGCAGGGATTTATTAAAGAGATTTCGGTGTAGAGACAGGAACAATACCACTCCCCCTTCAAGTTAGTGACAAGAATCCAGCTACTCAAACCCACAAAAGGAGTGTTACCTTTATGATGCAAAACAGATACATCAATGCAAATTGGCCCTGTGTCCTTTGCATCATGAAAGGGAAAACTACCCAGCCAGAGGAGTTTCAGGGAAAAATGAAAAGGAAAGACAAACAATGGGCTGATGGAAGAGGGATTTGGAGTCCTTTGGGAAAGAAAAAAGAAAAAGACAGTGGATTTCAAGTTGAGGCAGAGGAAGCACTTGGGAGTCCAGCAGGGGAGGGGGAAGTAGGAGCAAAGGATGTACAAGATGCAAGAAATAAAGAGGACAGTGAAGGCTGCTCTTGTCTAGAGAAGCCGACAGAACACACATCAGTAAAGACGGCTTTGTCTGAAATCCACAGAGGAGAAGTGGGGAGGGGTATGGTGAGAAATTAATGGAGGAAGAAGCAGAGGGTTGAGACTAAGGGTCCCACCGGTGACGAAGCGCACAGTCCCAGTAGGAGGAGAAAGGCATGGCTGAGGAAGTTACAGCCTGAGAAAAAAAAGAGTAACACAAAAAGGAAAAGCTAAGAGGCTTAGAAAGGAAGTCTTGGAGGATGAAAACAAAATCACACAAATACAGAGGAAGCACAACTCAGAGTAGGAGACGCGTACTACAAACAGAAAACAGAGCGTGTGGGCTCTGAGTGAACAACAAGCGGAGATCATTTTTGCCAGAAGACAATGAGAAAGAAGGCGATGCAGATGCAGAAAATATAAATGATTCATGAAAGGAGCGAGGGTCGGTAGCTAACATTTATTGATCATCTGTAATGTACCCAGTGTTTTACATATGGTCTATCATTTAGTTCTCCTACGTTGTCAGCACATTTAGCCATGTATTCCAGATCCCATAGAGATCACGTGTCTTGACTAAGGTCATACCTTCAGGCATGCTAGAGCCAGGACAGAATCGAGAGTGTGCCTACGTCCGGACATGCTGCTTTACCCATAACCTGCATCCATGAGGACTGGTTGGTTATACACTGGTCACTAGAGAAGGGCAACATAAGTCTAGAAATTCTATGTAACATACTCTTTGACGTCAAAATTCAACCAATGACAATCGTCTCAAGCGATTTGCATAGTTCTTGGAATGCAGAGAACACTCTGGAAATGCTCCTTTCCATGATTTTAGTTAGCCAGAAATCATACCTGAAAATTGATATGATTTGTGTGTGAGCAAGAACAGATACTTTAAAGGCCGGAGGTGGAAAAATGCTACCATTTGTGATAATTTGGTTACTGAGAACTAGTCATAAACATCTCTTCCTAATTGTGTGTTTAGTGACATCATGTTGGTATCTTGAAATTAGACACAATGGAAATATTTACACCACAGAAATCAGCCAACACTATCAAGGCTTTCTACTCCCCCTCTCCTGTCCCTGGAGAGCTGGTTGTTAAACTTTCTCTAGCACACCAATAAATATTCACTATGTGGGTAGGAAGATGCATGATCTCAGTTATATAATAGGAAAGGACAAACATAATGTTTTTTTAATGACTTTGCCTTTCCCTAAAACACACACACACACACACACACAAATATATTTGGAGAAGCAAAATGATTTTTTTTTGAAACAGTAAAGCAGATTTATTTGGAAGAAGATTTTAACTATCTTAGGGAAGAACAAGGCTTTGGGAAGTGGCTAAGTATGACCTACGAAGCTTCATGTTTAAAATTGGAATCGAATTACAGATATTCAGACACATATGTTAAAATACTGAAGTGTAGTAGTGATATTTATGAGGGTAGCTTCTGGAATAAATGCCTCCGGGATTTAAAGTCTGGCTTTGCCACTTACTAGCCATGGGATCTTATAAGCCAGTTAATTAACTTCTCTGTCGAAGGTTCATTTGTAAAGTGAGGGTAATAACAATGCACCTCAGAGATCATCAATAGAACTCCACAAAGCAGTGAAGATCAAGCTATCTCACAGCGCCTGGGACACAGCGATCACTCACCAAACGCTGGCTCTAGGACTATACTGAACCACAGTATAGGCCTGGAAAGTGGGTAGAATGTATGTGTAAGCAAGAATAGACATGATAAAAGGGGTGCCTGGGTGGCTTAGCAAGTTAAGGGTCCAACTCTTAATTTCGGCTCAAGTCATAATTTGGGGTCATGAGATCAAGCTTCACATCCAGGTTCACGCTGAGTGCAGGACCTGGTTAAGATTCTCTCTCTCTCTGCCAGCATTACCTTGATCTTAAACCAGAGGAAAAAACCCACCAAAAAGGAGAATTACAGAGCAATATCCCTGATGAACATGAATGCAAAAGTTCTCACCAAGATACTAGTTAATAGGATCCAACAGTGGTACATTAAAAGGATTATTCACTGTGACCAAGTGGGATTTATTCTTTGGCTGCAAGGATAGCTCAATACCTGCAAATCAATTAATGTGATACCATATTAATAAAAAAAAGGGGCAAGAACCATATGATCCTCTCAATGGATGCAGAAAAACCATTTTACAAAATACAGCATCCTTTCTTGATAAAAACTCTTTGTAATGTAAGGATAGAAGGAACCCACCTCAATATCATAAGAGCAAAATATATATATATATATACATATATATCATAAAAGCAATTTATTAAAAACCCACAGTGGATATCATCCTCCTCGATGGGGAAAAACTGAGAGCTTTTCCCCTAAGGTCAGGAACACAACAGGGATGTCCACTCTCATCACTGTTATTCAATATCATACTGGTAGTTCTAGCCTCAGCAATCAGACAATGAAAATAAATAAAAGGCATCCAAATTGTCGGAGAAGAAGTCAAACCTTCTCTTTGCAGATGACATGATAAATGTAGAAAACCCAAAAGGCACTACAAAAAAATTACTAGAACTGATAGAAGAATTCAGCGAAGTTGCACGATATCAAATCAATGCACAGAAGTCAGTCACATTTCTCTACACTAACAATGAGGCAGAAGAAAGAGAAATCAAAGAATGGATCCCATTTATAATTGCATCAAAAACCATAAGATACCTAGGAATAAATCTAACCAAAGAGGTAAAGGATCTGAACTCTGAAAACTAACACACTTAGGAATGACCTTGAAGAAGATACAAAGAAATGGAAAATCATTTCATGCTCATGGATTGGAAGAACAAATATTGTTAAAATGTCTATGGTTCCAAGAGCAATCCTGGTAGAGATTTCAATAAATTCCCTATCAAAATACCATGAACACTTTTCACAGAGCTGGCAAAAACAATCCTAAAATTTGTATGGAACCAGAAAAGACCCCAAATAGCCAGAGGAATGTTGAAAAAGAAAACCAGAGCTGGTGGCATCACAATTCTGGACTTCAAACTATATTACAAAGCTGTGGTCATCAAGACAGTGTGGTACTGGCACAAAAACAGATACACAGATCAATGGGACAGAATAAAGAACACAGGAATGGACCTTCAACTCTATGGTCAACTCATCTTCAACAAAGCAGGAAAGAATATCTAATGGAAAAAAGACAGTCTCTTCAAGAAATGGCACTGGGAAAATTGGACAGCCACATGCAGAAGAATAAAACTGGACCACTTTCTTATACAATGCATAAAAATAGATTCAAAATGGATGAAAGACCTAAATGGGAGATAGGAATTCTCAAAATTCTAGAGGAGAACCCAGGCAGCAACCTCTTTAATCTCAGCTGCAGCAACTTCTTGCTAGACACATCTTCAAAGGCCAGGAAAACAAAGCTATTGAACTATTAGAAGTTCCTCAAGATAAAAAGCTTTCGCACAGCAAACAGTCAATAAAACTGAAAGGCAGCCTACAGAATGGGAGAAGATATTTGCAAATGTCTTATCAGATAAAGGGCTAGTATCCAAAATCTGTAAAGAACTAATCAAACTCAACACCCCAAAACCAAAATCCAGTCAAGAAATGGCCAGAAGACCAGAACAGACATTTCTCCAAAGAAGACATACAAATGGCCAACAGACATGAAAAAATGCTCAACATCACTCAGCATTAGGGAAATAGAAATCAAAACCGCAATGACAATCATTATATGGTGTCACTCATACGGGGAATATAAAAAATAGTTAAAGGGATTATAGGGGAAAGGAGAGAAAATGAGTGGGAAAAATCAGAAAGGGAGACAGAACATGAGAGACTCCTAACTCTGGGAAACGAACAAGGGGTAGTGGAAGGGGAGGTGGGCAGGGGGTGGGGGTGACTGGGTGACGGGCACTGAGGAGGGCACTTGATGGGATGAGCACTGGGTGTTAGACTATATGTTGGCAAATCGAACTCCAATGAAAAGCTATATATGTATATATTTTTAAAGATCTTTAAAAAACAAACAAACAAAAAAACGTAGCAAGATATCACCTCACACTGGTCAGAATGGCTGAAATGAACAACTCCGGAAACAACAGACATTGAGGAGGATGTGAGAAAAGGGACTCCTCTGACACTATTGGTGGGAATGCAAACAGGTGCAGCCACTGTGGAAAACAGTATGGAGGTTCATCAAAGGGTCAAAAATAGTGCTACCCTCCCCCCCAGCAAGTGCTCTATTAGGTATTTTTTTTTTTTAATTTTTATTTATTTATGATAGTCACACAGAGAGAGAGAGAGAGGCAGAGACACAGGCAGAGGGAGAAGCAGGCTCCATGCACCGGGAGCCCGACGTGGGACTCGATCCTGGGTCTCCAGGATCGCGCCCTGGGCCAAAGGCAGGCGCCAAGGCGCTGCGCCACCCAGGGATCCCCCTCTATTAGGTATTTATACAAAAGATACAAACATAGTGATTTGAAGGGGAATCTGCACCCCAATGTCTATAGCACAATAGCCAAACTATAGAAAGAGCCCAGATGCCCATCAACAGATAAATGGATAAAGAGGTGCTGTGTGTGTGTGTGTGTGTGTGTGTACATACACATCTCCTATATATATATCCAAAGATGTATATAATGGATTGCTACCCAGACATCAAAAAGAATGAGATCTTGCCATTTGCAATGACGTGGATGGAAACAGAGGGTCTTATGCTAAACAAAATAAATCAGAGAAAGACAAATATCTTATGATTTCACTCTAATGTGAAGTTTAGGAAACAAATAGATGAACACAGGGGAAATGAAGGAAAAATAAGAGAAAAACAGAGAGGAAGACAAACTATGAGAGACTCTTAACTATAGGAAACAAACTGAGGGGTGCTGGAGGGGAGGGGAGTAGGGGGATGGAGTAACTGGATGATGGGCATTAAGGAGGGCACACGATGGAATGAGCGCTGGGCGTTAAATGACACATAGATCAATGGAACAGAATAGAGAACCCAGAAGTGGACCCTGAAATGTACGGCCATCTAATATTCAATAAAGGAGGAAAGACTATGCATTGGAAGAAAGACAGTCTCTTCAATAAATGGTGCTGGGAACATTGGACATCCACATGCAGAAGAATGAAACTGGACCACTCTCTTGCACCATACACAAAGATAAACTCAAAATGGATGAGAGATCTAAATGTGAGACAAGATTCCATCAAAATCCTAGAGGAGAACACAGGCAACACCCTTTTTGAACTTGGCCACAGTAACTTCTTGCAAGACACATCCACAAAGGCAAAAGAAACAAAAGCAAAAATGAACTATTGGGACTTCATCAAGATAAAAAGCTTTTGCACAGCAAAGGATACAGTCAACAAAACTACAAGACAACCTACAGAATGGGAGAAGATATTTGCAAACGACGTATCAGATAAAGGGCTAGTTTCCAAGATCTATAAATAACTTATTAAACTCAACACCAAAGAAACAAACAATCCAATCATGAAATGGGCAAAAGACATGAAGAGAAATCTCACAGAGGAAGACATAGACATGGCCAACAAGCACATGAGAAAATGCTCCGCATCACTGGCCATCAGGGAAATACAAATCAAAACCACAATGAGATCCCACCTCACACCAGTGAGAATGGGGAAAATTAACAAGGCAGGAAACCACAAATGTTGGAGAGGATGCGGAGAAAAGGGAACCCTCCTGCACTGTTGGTGGGAATGTGACCTGGTGCAGCCACTCTGGAAAACTGTGTGGAGGTTCCTCAAAGAGTTAAAAATAGACCTGCCCTACGACCCAGCAATTGCACTGTTGGGGATTTACCCCAAAGATTCAGATGCAATGAAACGTCGGGACACCTGCACCCCGATGTTTCTATCAGCAATGTCCACAATAGCCAAACTGTGGAAGGAGCCTCGGTGTCCATCGAAAGATGATGGATAAAGAAGATGTGGTCTATGTATACAATGGAATATTCCTCAGCCATTAGAAACGACAAATACCCACCATTTGCTTCAACGTGGATGGAACTGGAGGGTATTATGCTGAGTGAAATAAGTCAATCGGAGAAGGACAAACAGTGTATGTTCTCATTCATTTGAGGAATATAAATAATAGTGAAAGGGAATATAAAGGAAGGGAAAAGAAATGTTGGGAAATATCAGGAAGGGAGACAGAACATGAAGACTCCTAACTAGGGGAAAGGAACTAGGGGTGGTGGAAGGGGAGGAGGGCGGGTGTTGGAGGGGAATGGGTGAGGGCACTGAGGCGGACACTTGACGGGATGAGCACTGGGTGTTTTTATGTATGTTGGTAAATTGAACACCAATAAAAATTAATTTTAAAAAAATGCACCTAATGAATCACTAAATTGTATCTCTGAAACTAATGATATACTATATGTTAATTAGATTGAATTTAAAATAAATAAATAAGATTCTCTTTCTCTTTCCCTCTCCTTCTGTTCCTCCCCCTGCTCATGCATGTGCATGCATGCTCTCTCTCACTCTTTCTCTCTCTCTCAAAAAAAAAAAAAAAAAAAAAGAATCGACATGGTAAGAGTTAGAGGAAACAGTGTTCCTTCTTCTTCTGATCATTCCAGGGCAGTAGTTGAAATTAATCTTTCAAGTGCTGAAATATTGGACCCCAACATATAGGAGATGCTTAAACTCCTCTTAGAACTAGAAGGGAATATGACACATTGGGGAGTTCTTAGCTTTCCTATGGGCTCAACTGGTTGGGTTCTATCAGTGTTTCTCAAATCTGCTTATTATCAGAGTTGCCTAGGTAGCTTTAAAAATATATACTTCCTATTCTTGGAAAAGTCTTGTTAAGTCCTTAGGAGTTGGGGGCCCATGAGTCCCTCACTTTGCCAAAGCACCCTCTCCCCAGGAGACTTTAGTGAACAGCTGGGGTTGGTGACCACTGGATACATGCCAGCTCGGTATCTATAAACCAAAGCTAGAGCTTCACATCCAGCTGCCAGCGCAGCTCCACCCTGGGTGCTTCTCTTGCACCAGCCGCTGCACCAGCATTTGAGGCCACTGACAATCACAGTAGAGCACTGTTGGGGCAGCCACTGCTTGCAGGGAAGCTCAGTCCAACTCTGGTTAGGTCTGGTTCCTGAGACAGCTCTGGCTTGTGCTGAATCCACATCTGTCTGCTCCCCCTGCTTCGATATCCACTTGTCACCTTAGCTTTCTCTCTCAGGGTGAGGTGGAGTCCGTGTAGAGTAGAAGTCAGCACACAGCCTGGCATCTTGGGAGAGCCCGGGAAATACCCATGGGAGCCTGTAGGCCAGAAATCTTACTGGAGTCCAGTGTAGCGACAAACAGTGGGAGCTATTCAGCTCAGAGAAGGCTTGCCAAGAAAAAGGGAGTTTTATCTGGACCATGAAGGATAGAAAGGTTTTGAGGAGGTGGAAATTGGATTTGGGAAGTGGTGAGGCTCCATATTGTAGGAAGGGGCATGAAAAGAGATAAGCCTTAGACCTGTCACGCATGGAGTGGTGGGGTGGGTGGGTGAAAGGGGAGAGTATTGGAGGCAAGTAGCCTCCCATGCATGGGCTCTGTATACACAGGGGAATCCATGGCCCAGTGGGGTGGGAGGATTTTAAGACCAGGAGAGCAAGGGGTCCGTGCAGTCATTGAGAGGGACTCTAGTGCTCATATAGCCCTTATGACGTGCCCCCATTCCACCTCTACCGTCTAACTCCATTCCCACCCTAACCTGAGAATGTAATCATCCTGATTCCCACTTCACGTGGGGACAAACTGAGGTTAAGGGAGGCTGTGTGGCTGTCTCAAGGCCACCCAAGCAGAAAGTGCTAAAAGTCGGAACTCAGACCCAGCTTGGCCCGTTTCCAAATCTCAGGCGCCTCAAGGCATTGGATTAAATCCCAGACAAATAAAAGAACAGGTGACAGCAGTCATAGGCGGGGGATGTAAAGAGAATATTTAGGAAGAGAAAAAAGGGGAGTTGGGGAAGCAGGCACACATAAAGCACCCATGTGTACACGTACACGCACACAGTATGCACCAGCACTTACTCTCGTGTGAGCAGGCCTCCCCACTGTCCTCTGGCTAATATATTCTGGGCCAGGTCTAGAGGATCTGGGAGAGAATGACTTGTCGGCTCATAGGAAGTGAATGATAGGACGGGAATTACCAATAATCCTACTCTCCTCTTTCCAACCCTCCAAGGGACTAAGAGGCCTGTTTTGTTTTGTTTTCTCTCTTCAGAAAGGTTTCTTCCTCTGCAAAACCACTGGCCTAGATTGTGTCTCTCTTCCCCGCGGTGTTTAGCCAAATGCGACTGGAGACATAACAAGATTGAGCCTTTGCCACGGGATACAAAAATAATAAAAACAAAGCCATGCGCGTTCGGCATTCCCATTCAGAAGGGCCTCCTGTCTCTTCCACTTGGAGCTTTTGTTTAAATTAAATTACCTTCTGCCTGTTGTCACCCGGGTTCTCTATATATCTAGAGCTTGAGCGATTGAGACGAATGAGCGGAGCCCACGTTGTTGGGTCAGACCGCAGGAGACACGGCTGATACTTTCTCCCAAAAAGAACAGATTGTTTTGCGGCCCTGAAGGTCTCACTCCATGCTTTACAGGATGGAGATAAAAGGAGCCAAGGTGTCCAGGTCTCGTGATCTTTCAGTTCCTTCTGTCACAAGACCAGGTGTCCGGGACGTTCGGTGGAGCAGTGAAGGCAAGGCCTCGGCACGCCTTGCTCGCTGGCCTTTGGCTCCGGCCTCCCTCCCTCCGATCCATCCAGCACTTCATCCCCTAAGGGACAGAGAGAAAGCTCTGACCTCGTCTCTCCCTGGAGCAAAGGGCTTCGCCGTTTCCTAAAATATACCCTAAGAAATGTCAAGGTCCTTCTCGATCTGCTCCCCTCCCCAGCCCTGTCTCTTCTTTATGTCGCCCATTATTGAAAATAAACACAGTAATAGGTATGGCTTATGAGGGCTTGTTAGGCGACAGCGCCAATCACTTGCTACTCGTTGCATCTCTTTTCTGTATCCCATTGTGATGACCTGAGGCAAGACTCTGCATTGCCCTCGTTTCACCAGGCCGGATGACGAAGCCCAGGAACAAAGCCATGGCGGACGTTCCAGAAAATCTTTTCCAAATCGTAATCTGTTCTATCTCCTAGCGGTAGGTGGGGGCACGGCAAGGAGTAGAGGCTGCAGCCTCGCTCGGCTCTCGCGCCCGAGACCCCTGGGTTTGCACGAGCCTGGACTCGCTTGCTTGCTGCTCTGCGCCTTCGGTGCTATCTGATAATCCGAGTCAGGGAGGTCATCTCTTCCAGCACCTTGAGGAATGCTGGCCTCGAGGAGGTCCTCCACCCAGGTGGCCCTGCTTGCCGGGTAGCTCTCTGGCCGCCCAAGGCCCCTTGCCGGCGGTCAGGACCGTGCCCACCCCACCTCTCTTCCCTGTTGGGCCCTGTACACGCTGCTTAGTTTGGGCCCTCCTGAGCCTGGATCGCTCCTGAGCCTGGATCACTCCTGAGCCTGGATCGCTCCTGAACCTGGATCACATGTTCTATTTGGGTTTGGTTTTCATGCCACTGCCCTTCGGGGCCTGGCAGGTAGCAGGGGCTCAGGGACCGGCCCCCAGGCCCCACTGCTAGGGAGTGGCCTGGGCCCAGGTTTCTGGACTTCTTCCCACTTTGCCTTCCAGGCTGGGGAGACGGGAAGCCTACCAGACGGGGACTGTCCGCTGCCACCTGCAGCGTCCCTGCCTCCACCGCCCCCGACGGCCACTCCGTATCTGCTCAGCAGCTGGTCACCGAGGGGACCAGGCGCCAGCTGCACCTCTCACCTCGTCACCCCGGCTCAAGGCTCATGTGGTGTTAAGCGCCCCGGGCCCCCGGACAGACAGGCGGCTGTCGGCAGTGGACAGACAGTGGAGCGGCGTAGACAAACCGTATTCCCCAAGGGGCCCCAGAGGAGGGAAGCCCTTGGTGCGTTTGTTGAGCGTTCCCTGCATCCCAGGCTGCGCAGCTGGTGCCTCGGGGACGCTCCAACCACCCGATAGAGGCAGTGTCTGCAGGAGGCATCTCGGAGAAGGGTGTCCCCCCCAACCCAGGGCAAAGGCTTTCCCACGGGCCGGAGCGACTGAGGCCCCGAGGGCCGCATCTGACTCTACCTCCTCCTGAACAGGCCTCATCTCCCCTCCCGGTGCCCACAGAGTGACAAGTGTCAGCGCTGGTGGTGCCTGGCGGGTCAATCACTGGTCCTCCACTGACGGGAGGAGGCTGGTTGGGGCTCCACCATGCACCTGTCAGTGGAGCTGGCCAGAGGTGGAGGGACGCACTAAGACGCACGGGCTGCCGGCTGGCGGATGGCACGGGCCCAAACACTGCCTAGGTGGCATCGGTGCCTTTCATAGGTATGTATACTTTTCATGGGTATGATTTTAGTTCTTACTATTTTGCAGTGGCAGAAGGAATTCCTGCCCCGGATACATGGCTGAACTAAAGCTTCCACAATGACACACACTCACACACGAAGGCCTAGACAGCAAGTGGAGCCACGCAGGTAATCCATCCGTGGGCCCCACCGCTTCCCTCCACCTCTGCCCACATCTCGGATTATCAACAGTGGGACCGTTGCTCCTACCTCCCCCCCACACTCTACGGGTGGCTGCTTCATGCCCAGCCAGCATCCTCCAGGGCAACAGGCAGATCCGGTCCGGGTCGAGGCCATGCCTCTCGGTGTCCCTGTCACATTAGACAGAACAGGAGACGAGCAGAGAGAGACGGAGGAGCCCGGGCCCGAGTGCGTCGTACATGCGGCCTGTCGTACAGAGTTCTTGGGAAGCTTCCCTTCCCTGCTGTCCCCCATTCTCTCTCTGTTGCTCAGCTGGCATGTCCTCGAGGTCGGGAGGTTGTCGTCTCTTCTCTCTGTACCTTTTCACCATCTGGTAAAAAAAACTGCACACTCGATGAACGCTTTCTGGTTGCTGGCTCTATAGCTAATATCTAAGTGATTGATTTTATTCAACTGGAGCGTCTCCTCCAGGGAAGTAAAACTGCCATGTCATGAATCTTTGACTCTCTGGCATAAAAATAAGGGAAGAAGAAATTCTATAACCCTGTTATGCAACTGACAACAATTACGGCCAGTGACACATTCCCCTTACGACAGTGATTCTCCTCATGTTGTAACATTCCAGAATGTCTTTCTGTTTCTTGACACGGAGGGTGGGGTCACCCTCAAGTTTCAGCTTTTTAAGTAAAACAAATCCCAAGTCACGTTACTGTCAAGCTGAGTCTTAACTTCCCCATCGTCCTACAGCACGGTCGCAGCAACACCAGGATGGGAGCATGAGTCCTTTAAGGGACTGTCGTCCAGAGGACCAGATGCTGGGGAATTCCCTGGGCTTTCGTTCTGATGGGACCTTCTCCATCTCTTAACAAAAGCACACAAAAATAATTAGTATTTTTGAGTGATCGCTACATGGCCTGCCCTTTGGTTGTATTAACTTGTTTAATACGTTATCCTTCATTGAAAGATGAACAAACTGAGAAATAGTCCTGACCGATGGCTTTGCCAAGGTCAACTGATGTCAGCTATTGACATTACACAATGAACTATTTCTACTGTATCCTTTCCCCCGCTCTGGGCTATAGCCATGCTCTTCTACTAATATTTCACGGATTCAATCCCTTATGCGCTATTCCTTTTAAGAATTCCCTTTCCTTGGCCTCTACCATGGCCCACCTACAGCACTGATTTTTAAAAATTTCTAGATCAAATGGAACCTCCTTGATGAAGCCTTCCGTGATTGCTTCTAAGAAGAACAACCCCCCACCCCATCCCAGTTGGCTTAGCAGTTTGTGCATGTACATACGTGTGTGTGTGTTAATTATTTGTTGACTCCTCTCCCTTATACCAACCTGAATCTGAACCAACAACTTTGGAACATGTCTTTGTTGTTCGTCTCTGCCACCTCATGCACCTTGCAGTGTGACAACAACAGAGTAGCTTGTCCATAAATGTGAGACTGGAAGGATGAGTAAAATGAAGAAACCTTTGAGGGAGATAAAGGAAAGTGAGAGCCTTACTTCAGTTGGCTCAGTTGCTAACTCAACTGCCGATGAATCTGAGAGGGAGGAAGTAGCGTCCTCCTCTTACAGCTGAGGCAGATAAGGTAAGACAAGGCATCAGGATACAGATCTGTCTGACTCCCGAGTTTGTGTTCTTCTCAATACATTAGAAGAAGAAAAGGCACATTCTTTGGGGGGAATGCAGTGGGCATTGTCACATGCAGAAGCAGGTAATGGAGTTCACAGATAAGAAGGGAAGGAAAAGAGGGAAGGAAGAAAGAAATTCAGAAAAGGAGGAATGTGGGATGCTGACCGTTCAAGGTGGAATGGGAGACAGGCCTTCCTGGGTAAGAACCGACTTTGTGCCCAGTAAGAAGGTGCAAAGGAAGGAAGATGGAAGTGACATTTAGACAGATGAGAATGGCACCGGAATTGAACCCCAGATAATTGGACGAGTTTCTTTGAAAACCGTTTTGGGAACCAGAAAAGGGCAAAGACAAGGGCCCGTGACAGGCAAAGGACAAAGAATGATTTAGAGGAAGATGCCACAGCTCAGGAAGGGAGCGGCTTGACCTCGCGGCTTGAGGAGGGAAGTGCCTGGGAGGTCTAGCAGCACGACCACTGAGTACATCTTTGGTGGCTGTTTGCAGTGGCATATGGCTGAGGGATGAAACAGCCCCACGGTGAGAGAAGGGATAATCGTGGATGGCATTTTAAGAACGAGAACAGGAAGGAATGAGTAACCAGAGGTCTCTGCTGTGACCAATGGCCAATTGTGAAATTTACGCAGAGTGTTTACTCTTAACTGGCAAGAATTCACAGATGGTGGAAGACACCCGGGGTCACACTGCGCCTTCATCGCTCACTGTTTGGGAGCCTGTGAGATATCACTTTAAATGTCAAGTGTGGGAAAGGGAAGGATAATTGCAAGCATTATAGTGTAAGAAAGTGCTTGGATTTAGACAAACTGTAGTTTTCTCCTTAAGATAATTCAAAGTAGCCAAGTAACACATTGCTAAAATATATAAATTTTTTTTTAATTTTATTTATTTATGATAGGCACACAGTGAGAGAGAGAGAAGCAGAGACACAGGCAGAGGGAGAAGCAGGCTCCATGCACCGGGAGCCCGACGTGGGATTCGATCCCGGGTCTCCAGGATCGCGCCCTGGGCCAAAGGCAGGCGCTAAACTGCTGTGCCACCCAGGGATCCCCACATTGCTAAAATATAGAAGAATAGCATAAAAGTGACACATGGGTTAATTTTACCGCTTTTTAAAATGAATGGGCAAGACGGGAGGTATTCTTGGGATTATACAATTGGATCATACAGTTCAGAAGAGGAGCCCTTCCTTCACGGGGGTTTCAAGCCCATGTGATACTGGCTTTTCCGATCTATGTCGTACTTCCCTGAATTTTCTCGAATCCTCTCTTCCATTTCATTCTTGTAGCTGTCATAGAAGTGACTCCATAAACCATTCACCCCATGGACAAAGAGACAGACACCAAGGGACAAAGAGATCAAGGGTCTATTTGTTAAACAGATGGTGATAGGGTCAATGCCCCATCCAATTGTCCTAATTCTCTCTGCCATAATCTTTCACCTGCCACTGAACTCAGTGGATGATAGCTAAGCCTTTTCCAGAAATGAGGGAGAATGGGGAAAAATTACAAACGCGTGAATAAACTACTACATTATTATTGAGTCTCCCATTTCCATACTGTATGGTAAGTTTTAAAATGCTGGAACCACAAGTTAAGGATGCTGGGACATCTGCATATTGGAGTTAAGCCTCTGCTCATAGAATAGAATTGCAGGAAAGGACATTTAACTCCAGCCCCTGCATTTTATAGATAAGCAAATAGTCCTGGAGAGGTGAACATACTAGAATGTCAGAGACCTGGCCTGACCCTCAAGGGCCATTTGGTCCATTGCTTTCCAACAGGCAAACTTCCTTATGGCAATATCAATTTTTCCCCATATCTCTTGTATTATTAATTTTGTTCTCTGCTTTTGTTTTTGTCTAAAAAGGTCCACATTGTAATCTTATATAGAGATTTTTAAGGGGTCATATTCCTTACTCTTCACAAAACCTATCATAAATAGAAAATCACCGTGAAAATATATACATAATCATTAAAGATAATAGATTCATCTGTTAACCACATAAGATCATCAACAACTTTGGAAAATGCTGATCCAGCCCCAGTGTCCCATTTTGTAGACAAGAGATTTGGGTCCAGGGCTAGGCTCTGAACCACACTACTATTTCCTCTACTCACTTACCTGATCTCAGCAGCCAATGTTCTAGTACCTGACAAAGGTGTTCCTTCCTCTTTGTGGTTCTCAGTTCTCAGACCTGGAGAGGACATGGCGACTATGACAGTCCAACCAAAGATGATGTGTGGAGGGGATTCACATCTCTAGCCAGAGATTCATGCTCTGCCATGAATTTCAAAAGTGCTCTTTGCATGTAGAAAGTTTCTACAGCAGCTATCTCCCCACTGGGGAGCAGGACGTTCCTCCAGAGGATTCAGGATCTCAAACTTAAGATCAAAGCTACTGAATATCAACCTTCACCTGCCCCCCCCAACAATATTGGAAAAGAGGTTTCTAGGAAGACTGATAATGGCTCTGTAAGTCTTTGCACAGGAGATCCTGGTGTTTCCCAGAGAAAACCATTTTTGCAATCTTGAGAGTCAATGGCAAGCCTAGTAGTCAGTTTGCAAAAGTAGAGCCGAAAGTTTTATCTTTATTTATTTTGGAATGAAAAATCAGAAAACTAAAATTGGCAGCAGATGCTTCAGACAGTTCAGAGCAGACCATGACATTTTTCTGGTATAAGTGTATGCGAGATTAAGAAAAGAAAATTAGCATCACACTAGGGGAAGCAAATAAGAGCCTAGGTCATAGTTTTCTAAATGGATACCATAAGCTCAGAATCAAATTGGCCAGCACTTGCATCACGCTGGGTCTGACCTGGGAGGGGAAAGTGGGAATAACCCTACAGTGTGGAAGAGAGAAAGGACCTGACCAACAGGGGGTGTCTTATTTCCCTTTGCAAGAAGGATCACGTAACACGTCCTGTTGACCTTGCCTTGGCTGTTAAGATTGTTAGCAGTAACTCTCAAGGTCAAAACCAGTGACCATACTGCATGTGGGCTGTTATCCTCCATTTTCTGTGGTAACTGTCATTCTCAGATTTGTGCGTTACAATCACTTGGGCGACATTTCAAAATACAGGCTGAATCAGAATTTCTAGCGATAAGGATCATAAAGGTATCTAGAAAAGTGGAGAGAAATAGATTAATTAAAGTCCTCAAGTGATTCTTAAGCCAAGCACTTTTTAAAAAGCCGGAGGTAGTAAATTTTACCATCTTGATACACCGTTTCCATTTTTAATAGTTCTATTAAAACTATCTCCATTTGTCAGCTGCCCAAAGTCCTCAGTACAAATAAAGGGTGAGAGAGATGCTAGAAGAACACAGAACAAATGACAAAGAGACAGTGACCTAGAGAGCCAAGGAAACATAGTAGATTTACCAGCTTAATCTAACTGCAGGATCCTGGAACAGAGAAGACTTTCAAACCTTCAGAGAGAGATTTCTTTACCTTTCTAAGAAATGAAGTCAGAGGCAGCTTCTTTGGGGATTTTGTGAGAAGTTCAGAGCCTCTTAAAGCCTTTTTTCACATCCTTTTTTAAAAACTCCTTATTTTCATATAGGGCCTCCCAAAAAAATCCCTCCAGTAGTAAGTGTTCATTCTTTATTGTGGAGGTGAGACTATCTCCAAGAATCTTAAGGGAAAGGTAGGCCAGAGTCCCTGGGAGGAAGATGGACCTTGCAGCCACACCTCAGAGTGGGGCCGTGGAAAGATGGTGGGACAAGACTCTGGGGTGGGGTGCAGGGGATAAGAACCCGGCTGGGTCATTTTAGGTCAGTCCTGTCGCTTGGCTCATGGGAAACAGGGCGTCGTTAGTGTGAGACAAGAGCTCAAATTGGCAACTGACTGGTTTTGATTTAATTACATAGTGAGATGGTTTCTTAAGAGCATACAACACAATCCTTTCTCCTAAACGTGGGTTTAATTTTCAACAGAACACTTCTCGCATAAACAACATGTCGTTTCTAAACCCTTATTGCCATTCCCAGAACTGCTTGCAGCCTTTCAGAAACCCATTATTTTATAATTATAATCAAGACTATTAGGACAGGACAATTTGTGCCAAAAAGCACATTTACACCCAGAATTGTCACTTAGCACTGTCACAGAGAGGTATCAACTCTATTTCTGCAGAGATCAAGTCAAATAGCAGATACTGCCTTTTAAACTTTCAATTTCTAGATGACATGGGAGTTACTGACCTTGTCGACTTTATTCTCCGGTCACTCCTCTGGCCAGCCCTGGTAAAGTAGCCAGGACGCTGTGGCAGTTGTGACACGCGGGAGGAACGTAGTCCCGGGAATCAGGCCAACTTGGGTTCACTCCCTATTCCTCCCTCTTCCAACTGAACAATTCACATCTGCCCCTCAGTTCCTTTATCTGAGAAATGGCAAAGCTTGGTAGCTTCAGTACCAAGTACTTGCCCAAAGGATCATTTCAACAATGAAACGAATTGATATACATATTAGAATAGTCCTCAGCATGTACCGAAAAGAAAACAAAGAAAAAAAGCAAATGATAGTTATTATTAATACATATTAAATGTGTGACTCATCCTCTCTGGGAGTCCATTTCCTCATTGCTAAACTGAGGAAAGTAGTACCTAAGTCACAGGGGAACAGCAGCAATCGGATGAGCACACATGGTGCTCAGTGTATTTAGTTCCTTTTGATCAACTCCTTATTCCACCGGTTTCACTTTGAATTGAAAAGCTTGGTGCTCTCCGTAACAGAACCCAGAGTGTGTGATCTTATTCCAACCATCTGGAAAGTCCTTAGATTTTGGAACTTCCCCCATAACCTCTGTAAAGTCACCAGTCAGTGATTCTTATCAGGAAGTCTGACTAAAAAATGATACGGCTACTTACGCATGTTGTTTACGGGAAGACCATCATCTAGTGGTTCTCACTGGTGCATCGTTAAACATCTTTAATCATGTGTATCCCTGATGAACTTTTTCCCAGGCTCATATGGTTGTGACACTAATATCAATAAGTGACAACAGTAATCCTTCCCTTTGGTTAATATCAATCAAAAGTACAATGGTGAGATGGGAGGTTTCATGCATTTTTTTGAGAGGATAGTTTTCTGGGTAAAGAACAGTGTTATATAGTCCTGCCTGTGAAGTGGAAGTGAGCTTACATCCTAAACTCAAAGGTCGCATTTATTAGCAGGTGGCCCTGGACACATTATGGAATGTCTCCAAGTGTCAGTCTCCTCATCTGTAAATTGGAAATAATTAGTATCTTCCTAATTAATTGATGTGACACAGTAAATGAATTAGTACATACAAAAAAAAAAAAGAAAAAAGCGTTCACACAAACGATTGGTCAATTAAAGGCAGTCGTTGTTAGTATTGTTAGTATTATCATTATAGCTAAATGAGGTCTGCCAAGAAAGTACTATTCACCCCTGTTTTATGTATTGAAATCTGAGCCTCAAGCCATTTGAATGACTTTCCCACAATTTTACAAGTAGGTGGAGAGCCTAGACCAGATCTCACTTTGCACCCTCCCAGGTGGTCCACTGTCCACTGCACTAGGATTCTGCTCCATTAAAAGAGTATGGGGGCACCTGAGTGGCTCAGTCGGTTAAGCTTCTGACTCTTGATTTCAACTCAGGTCATGATCTCAGGGTTATGAGATCGAGCCCCACGTGGGGCGACACACTGAGTGTGGAGCCGGCTTGAGAGTTCAGATTCCGTCTCTCTCTGTGGCATCCCCACTTCCTATCTCTCTAAAAAGAAAGGAGGAAGGACGGAAAACAAAAACACAAACAATGGCTTTTGTGCCTTCAATTCTAGCAGCAGTGTCTGGTAATGTGGTGTGTTTCAGAGCTGGGGCCCGACCTTCTCTTTCCATTCTCCTACCCCAAGAGTCACAGGCTTGAGTTTTACTATGCGTATAAGGCCTCCTGCCTTAGAGACCTCAGGATTCCAGGCTTCTATGTCAACTTCATATCAAGCTTGGGATATTTCCTGTTCTTAAGGTAGGTCCTTCAAGACCTAAATTTAGAGTTGTGCTGTCTCTCCCTTTCACTCTCTATTGTACCTTCTTGGTAGCCCTGTGGAGTAGGAGAGACGTACACTCACTACTCAAGGAAACAAACTAGAACTAGCCTAAGAAACTTGTTCAAAATTATATTGTGAAGGTGTGGCAACCAGGATCCAAACCCAAGTCCATCGTACACATCTGCTAGACTAGCACCCCTATAATAAATAAGACCACATAGGATTTTCTTAATCTGCACTTAATTTATTTATTTGTTCGTTTATAAGAGAGCTGAGGGGAGAGGCAAAAGGAGAAGGGGAGAGAGAGAATCTCAAGCAGGCTCCGTGCCCAGCCTAATGCGGAGCAAGAGCTCATAGCCTTGAGATCATTACCTGAGCCAAAATCAAGAGTCAGATGCTTAACCAACTGAGCCACACAGGTGCCCTTTATACCCCCTATATTTAATAACAATGGCTAGAATATTATATGGGAAGAAAATAAAAGTCAGACTTTACAGCCATTTCTGATTTCAGCGCATCAGGATTCTTCTTCCATTAGCTAAACAGATTATTACCATTCCAGATGGTAGGTTGAAATTCACACTCTTGGACTCTGAGCTATTGGGGTCCTCTCATTTATCCAAGTTAAAAGAAGAGAGAGTAATGGTGCCAGCACAAAACTCAGTGCAAGATTCGTGCTGTGTAGCCCCTCCCCCAGATCATCCATTTTAAATGCCGTGTTAAGGTACATTGCTAAGGTTGATGAACTCAGACTCTATCAGCCTTCCAATGCCATTTAATGAAGAAATGGAAAGGAATAACGTATTTAAAGCCATGTGACAGAAAGGATCCACTGAGTGCAAGGTGGTAGGTAATTACCATGAACACAGAATCAACTGGGCCCAACTGGAAGGCCATTTGGATGGGCCTAACTGCATTAAAGTCCTGGGAACATCATGGGAAAGAATGTACTCTGTTGGAAAAGAAAGGTGAAAAGGGAAGGGCTTAGTCCTTCATCCTGAGAGGGAATAGTTGATTTCATGGGGTGCTTGATGTATCTTATACAGCTCAGCCTTCAGCCCAACACCCCTCCTTTGATTTCACCTTCGTATTTGGGTTCTGGGGTTGAGCTCTAGCCATAGCAAAGAGGAAATAAAAATAAAGAACAGTGGTAGTAAAATCTCTATAGGATATAAAAGGAAGGCATTAGAGAAACCATCTAGCCTAGTTGACTTGAGATACAAGAAAGACTGGGTTTAAATCATAGCTGAGCATTTACTAGCTGTGTGGCTTTGGATAGGTTACTTACAGTCTCAGGGTCTTTGTTTCCCAATGGGTAATAATGATGATATTACCAGTATCCAACTCAGGGTCATGGTATGGGAATTTAAACTTGGTATCAGACATAAAGCAGTAGAGTAGGACCTAAAAATAGTGACTGAGGACAACTGTTATAAGTCCTCTTCCCTTCTTCTGCAAAGTAACTTTTGAAATACTTGGAGTGAAGGAACCAAGTGGTGGAAGTAGTTGAGAACATCCATGCAGACAACAGAGACAAGAAACAGCTGTGGAAAGCTAGAGCCCCAGACATGCAAGGGCAGCAAAGAGCTGTGTTCTGGAACCGGCGTCCTTGAGGCACAGAGGACAACATCCCTGTAGAGATGGTTCTTCGTTCACTCACTAATTCTTTAAATAGGTTTAAATAGGTGTTCTTTGATCTGCTATGTGCAGGCCATCGAGCTCAGGGCTAGGACAGCAAAGGATAAGTGAACATGCTCCCTGCCCTCACAGAGCTTAGTTATTCTTGTGGAAGACTGTGTTCATAAAAGACCCTCCAGGAACCTGCTGGTGGTTTCTACCAAGGTAACAAAGTCCAGAAAGAGGCTAGGGTTCTGACAATCCCATGGGTGGGAGGCGAGTCAGAAAGAAACTGCATAATTACAATTACAGTCCTCCTGTGGTCCACGGGTTGGAAAATAGCAATTGCTATAATGCTGTTTTTGAGAAGACCACTCAATATTTCTTTCTGTTCACCCTTTATAAAGTCCCAGAGGGAAAAAAAAAGTCCCAGAGGATTACTCCTCCATAAAAATAGTGTTGCATATACGTGCAGTCATGCTTACTACTGACAGCAGTTCACAGAGTAATGTGCTACCCTCATTTTATATTTGAGTTAGGGAGGCTCGCATAAAAATGAAGCCCAAAGCAGGTATGGCCAACGGTAAGTCTGAGTTGTGGTTTTCTCCAGAAGCCACAATATCCAAAACACTGGGGGGTGGGGTCAGGGGGCTGGAGATGCTCTCTGGAGTCTGAATGGGGAAGCACTATGCCAAAGCTTACTTGTAGTGTCTCCTTTTCCTCTTTTCCATTTTTCATCCAGCTTTTCTGGTTCTTATGGATGACCCTTATCCATGCATACTTTGTTTGCCTCCCTCACACCCTTTATGGAAAGAAAAGTGTTATAATTAATTATATATATATATATATATATAAATATATATAATTCAGTATATTATATACAATATATAATATATATAGTTCAGTATATTTTATCTCTCTCTCTCTCTCTCTCTCTCTCTCTCTATATATATATATATATATATATATATATGCATATGTATTTGCCTAACAATTCACGGTCTCAGTGAAAAACCCTTGCCCATTGTCAAGTACAAAGAGAACTACAGTGGTTTCACTTCTTGTTTTAGTAACTTGAAGCGTGAAGCAGTGGGGTGCCGTGGAAAGTGGGCTGCCCGAGGAGGCAGGGGACCCACGTCCAGGCCCTGCTGCTCGTTTACACTCTGTTTTATTGACAATAAACTCATTTCCTTGAACTTCAGTTTTGTGTCAGGAAAATGGGGAAACTAATTCTTAACCTGCTACCTCGCTCAGATAATAAGAAATTCAGATGTGGTCATAATTGTGTGACTATGTTCCAAGTTGCAGGATAGTACACACATTTAAAGCGTTCTCTCATTAGTATTAATTCCTCTCTGTTCCACTCCTCATCTCTCTTTAATCTGGAGAACTAAAATGGCTTCAAAGAACTGCCCTTGGGGATCCGTGGGTGGTATCATGATCCCAGAGCGTGATCCTGGAGACCCGGGATCGAGTCCCACACTGGGATCCCTGCATGGAGCCTGCTTCTCCCTCTGCCTGTGTCTCTCTGTGTGTATGTGTGTTTCTCATGAATAAATAAATAAAATCTTAAAAAAAAGAAAAGAACTGCCCTTGGTCTGATTTTCCTCTTTCCTTCCCTTCCTTATGTTGCCATCATATCATTTCTTTCCCTCCTCGTCTGCCTCACCTGCAATTTTCAGAATTCCCGTCTAGGAGAAGGGACTGATGGGAAGGAGGCCAGCATCAGCCTGGTATACAAGAAACATTCCAGCTGCACTTTGGTTTTCCTCCTTGGAGTCTTGAACATTTGCTTGAACTAACACACAGATGCGGAACACACACTCCAGTATGAACACAGACACACTCACCATAGCCTGGACACACACGCAAACACACACCTTCAGGAAGACTCGGAATCTAACACCACAGATGTTCGTATATAAGCAATCACATACAAACTTGAGAGTAGAGAACCTATCTCAAACAGCTGTAGACACCACATCAAAGGCACATATTCCCCTTGCAGCAGAATCCCAGTGTTCCACGAGGACACGATCACACAGACACATGCATTTTGGCATTCGCATATGGACAGCAACACTTAGAGGCATGTGCACAAATACACAGATCCACATTCATGACCGTGTAAGACTTATAAGCACACCCAGGCATGTTCAGAAACTCCTGTTATGCTCCGACCAAAATATGCTCTGGGGGCAGCCCCGGTGGCGCAGCGGTGCAGCGCCGCCTGCAGCCTGGGGTGTGATCCTGGAGACCTGGGATCTAGTCCCACGTCCGGGCTCCCTGCATGAAGCCTGCTTCTCCCTCTGCCTGTGTCTCTGCCTCTCTCTCTCTCTCTCTGAATAAATAAATAAATCTTAAAAAAAATATATGCTCTGAAACACTCAGTCACAAACACGCTCTAGGGTGTGGCAACATTTTAAGTTTCGACAACCATGTTTTCCAAAAGTCCTTGCTGTTCTTCCTGGGGAAAAAAAAATATGTGCTCTTCTAAGAATTCCCCTTAACATGACCCACATTAACCTCAGTGACATTATTTTCTCAGTAATAACGTCTGCTCTTTCCTAAATGTGGTCACAGGGAGTGGTACTCAACAGGAAGCAGCAACGTGCACTCCCCACCTAGAACCATTCCATAACCCCCCGAAAAAGTCAATGTTCCATCAGAAAATACTCATTTCCTGCAGAAGAAACTGCTGTAGCTCTTGTCACATGGTCACCTCAGCCATATCAGCCCTATGTTTCTGGGACCTCCAGGTCAACCCATTTCTTGGCCTGCCCTTAGCCCTGAATTGCACATTATTAGACCAGAAATTTGGACTTGTCTCTCTCTATTACAATGAGTGCCACTTTCAACCAAATTATTTTAATGTTTCCTTCATGACAGTCATAACTTAGTAGGTAATAACTTTAGAGTGACATCAAGTGACAAAATGATGGAGTGTATTTTACATATTCGCTTGAATGATAGTGCTTAAATATGGAAATTTCCAGCATGTCTCTAACAGCCTTATTTACGGTAAGAGTTTATAGAGGAGACATGAAAAATGAGAACTGGATTTTATAAAAACAAAAATGTATCAGGCAAAATTAGTTAATAAATAGAACATCCTAAAGAATGGCCAGGATACTTGTGGATATGCGTTAATCAGAATTCCTTTGGAACTAGTGGCTAGACTTTATTTAGTCTTTGTAAGGAAACTGGCTTAGAGTAGTGAGGAAGGGATCTGAATCAGGATCCTTCTGAGTCATCAAGCGGAATTTCAATTGCATTCAATAGAAAAGGGAAAAGTGGGCAAAGACCTGGTTCAGTTAAAACTGCCCAAACAGCTTTCAGAGAGCTAGCATGTCATGAGGTAGTTTCCACTCCAGAGACTCAGTTGAAGAACTATATCTCTTCCCTGATCTCTCTGGGACCCAGTCTCTTAGTTCTAACTCAGTTTGATGGGGTAAGAATTGAGTTGACTTTCCATGGACTCAGCCATGGACTCCTCAGCTGATTTGGTGGAAGCATCCACCTGGAGGTTCTGTGGTTTGGCACAGCATTATCCCCTCCGCACCGTAAACTCCATGAGGTTGGCAGTCCTGCAGCCCTCGTGCACCACTGAATCATCCGCCCTTAGCACAGTGGCAGGTACATCGCTAACTGAACAAGTACTGGGTCCAGCTGGGCAAGAAGCACCGCAGGAGCTTTTCATCCTCAGGCAGAGTTTCCTGCTTCATGCTAGCTGTTTTCTGCATCCTCTGTTCCTTCTGGACTCCACGGTTTACCATCCAGCAAGGCTTTTCGGAGCCGTCTCCAGAAGATGTGCCGCCCCAGGACGCTGTCTTCCCATTCCAGGTAAGTGTTCCTGCTGAGGAGGCGATACAGCTCCACCTGCTGCCGCAGCAGGGACTTCTCCACCTTCTGCAGGACAATGAAGATGATGCCAGCACGACTGCTAAGAAACTGCCAAGTCTGGGCAATCTCATACTCAAAGATGCACCACCGACTCTGGATGAAGTGTTGGGACACCACAACAATAACCTTCCGGCTCTTATAGAAGCCTTCCTGGATGATGTTGGCGGCAATGGCCACACCAGGAATGAAGTCTCTGTAGTGAAGGCAGAGCTGAAAGGGGGGCACTCCCTCCTCCAAGTTCTTTACCAATTCATTCCTCACCCAGTCTTCATCCTGGCTTGAGTAGATAACAAATGCATCATAGGTACTTTCACCTCTGTTATACCTTTTGCAGCCAGCGAGAAGCATTAGGTGAAAATAGAACTTATACGCTAAAACTGCTACCAGAGAAACCATGAGCACAGTGAAAACTGACACACTAATGATAGTCTTGCTCCTCTGACAGGTGGCATTCCTAAAACTCAGCAAGGGCATGTCCTGCATGTCTAAAGGTTTTGCACACACCATTTTTTCAACTTCCACCAAGAGCTGCCTGTGGTCTTTGACCCACTGCAGGAAACTCTGATGTTCACAATCACAAGCAAATTTATTCTCAGTAAGATTTAAGGAAACTAGATTACTTGGAAAATGCTGTTGTCCTTGTTCCTTGAAGGCTACTATTCGATTAAAACTGCAATCTAGGGTCCGGAGGGAGAGGAGAGGTTCATAAGCTAGTGTATCCAATGACAAGAGGCTATTGTGACTCATATTTATCAACTGAAGTTTAGGAAGTGAGACAAATGCTACCTGGGACACCCGTTCCAGATGACACCCAGAAAGGTCCAGAATGGTTAAGTTAGTCAGCCCTTTGAAAATATTTGGAAGGAAGTTGTCCGGAAAAGAATTATCAGCCATTTTCAAGACTTGGAGGCTGACCAAGCCATCAAAAATGCCATGGAAAACAACTTCAGTGCGAGTATAAGAAATATCAAGGTAACGGAGGTTCCTGAGGGACAAGAATACTGAAAAATCACTGGTCTGCTTCAAACTGGAATGCTGTAAATCTAGATATTCGAGTTGTTCTAAGCCCAAGAAGTTTGAACTCATGGTAATGATTTCATTGAAGCTCAGATCTAAATGCTTCAGTCTGGTTGTCCCAAAATCAGAGTGAGAGCAGCAAGTCTTGAAACTCAGGCCATTTCTACTGAGATCTAGAAACTCAAGGCTTTCCATCTTCATCTCAGCAAAAGTGTTAATACCTTTGTTGGAAGTGAGAACAAACTCCTTGAGAGAGTCCAGCTCCCATGCGGGAAATTGTTCTAAGTTACAATGAACTATTTCCAACCGTTGCCATCTGAGATTTTTAGGAAGGTATTTTGGTGTGTCTAAATACAGATGCGCCAAAGAAATTGCAGAAATGTTTACCAAGTGGTTAAATAAATTAGTAGTATCCTCTGAGAAGCTATCAAAGTATGCTATCCGGAATTTTTCAATGGTCAAATTGCACAGTCCTTCCAGGAGAGAATTGTCAAAGCTTTCCAACTTCCTTTCATTTTTAAATTCTCCCAGAACCAACTGATTGATCTTTAAGCCAGCCAGACCTTGAATAAAAGTTTTCATTACATCTGTACTATTAAAATTACTTCTCAAAGTCAGTTCATGGAGTTTAATTTCTTTAAAGGAACCTGGTTGGATAAAGTATAAAGGGTTCAGGGACAAGTCTAAAGAAAGGTTGAGTAGTGGCATTTTATATAGAACCTGCAAGTCTTGACGATAAATATTTTGGATCTTGTTATTGGAAAAATCCACGTTCTCCAGGTTGGGCATGTTAGAGAAATATGCAGGTAACTTGAAGGAATGGATAAGATTGTGAGCCACATTAAGCTCCTTCAAGGTTTTGAGATGTCCAATGGGGAAATCCTCTAGAGATGTTAGTTTTGTCTCCTTGGCCACCAGCGTCTTTAAACTTGATAGTCCAGAAAAGGCTCTTGGAAATAATCTCTGGATAGGGTTTCCTGTCAATATCAAGATGGAGAGGTGGTTTAGGCCCTGATATGCATCATCTTCAATTATCTGAATTTCACACCTACAGGGAAAAGAGATACAGATTATATAATATTTCTGGGGAATTAAAACTCAAAAAAGAATAGCCATCCTAGTCATCTAGCTCTTTGTGCAGATGTGACATGATGTGTGATTGTGTCTTGACAAAGACACATGTGTCTTTCATGATGTCTTGACAAAGACATGAAGCAGGATAGATGATGACATGAGCAAATAAGAAGCCCCACAGATTCAGTATTATCCTACTGGACACAATGACAAACTATTTTTGTCACACTAGGCACATGTGCTAAGAGGAGGCAGCACATCCCTCAGAAGGAAATCAGCTAAAGATCAATAATTGGGACACATGAAGACTGTACAGCTGATGGAGTATGTAACTACCTTGGATTAACTTCAGCCACTTCCTGTCACATGTAATTGTGATTGGTCAGATTGGTACAGATGATACAGATAGCCGTTAGCTGTAAGGCATGACAAATGACTGGTAAAGTGTCCACTTCAAAGATATAAAAAAAAATTACACAAGTGTCACAGTTACCTCAAGATTTATGCAGAGCTTTCTATATATGATAGCTAGATATTTGAAAGTTGGAGTTATCACAGGTGAATGTTAGTAACAGGTGATAGGAGTGAGTCCTATGAAAGAAAAGGAAAGTGTACAATGAAACCTTACATCAAAGGAATGGACCTACATCAGGGGGATAAAAGAAGGCTTTTCTGAGAGCATGTGAGTTAAAATCTGAAGGATGGCTAGGAATTACCAAGAAAAGAGAAGAGCAGATACAAAAGCCCTGAAGTAGGCCATGATACATAGAGTAACCCTGAGAAACCGTGAGAAACTTCTGTGTCTGTGGAGTACAGAGAGGGAAGTGGAGGGACGTGAGATGAGGTTGCGGAGAAAGGAGGTTACAAAGTAGAGGCTTACAAACTGGATAAAGCATTTTGAATTTTTCCCCCAGAGAAATAGCAGCTATACTATATACAATATTCATGGAAGTGTCCTAGAGACAAGGTGCTTATCCAGGTGAGAAATGGCAAGCTAATGGTAAACACTTGCTAGCACTGCAGGTGCAAGCCAGGTAGCATTTGCAAATGAGTTATTTCCTGGTCCAACCTGAATGACATTTACAATTTCTCCACTTGTCCCATCCCCTCCATGAGGGTCATGGGTAATAAAAGCATTTTAGTCCAAGCTTTTATTGATTAGTAACTCAATAGAGGGTGGTGGGTGCCACAAAAAGAATAATTGAAAAGGGGGCAAGACATCTTGATTCTGCTATCTCCCTGGTCCTCTTATACCTCTGTGGATCTCAGTTATCACTTTTCTAAATGAAGCAACTAAACTTACTTATTTCTTACATTGCTGACAGTTCTAGGATTTTATAACCTGTAACCTTATGTATTAGACTGGAGAGGTCTTGCCGTGTCTCTCTCTCATCAGAGGGAGCTCATCACTTTTGAGGAGCAGAGCATTAGGATGAGGAGAACATTTAACCTGGAAGCAGGAGACGCAAATATGAATCTCTGCTGCCAACAAGCTCCACAAAATGTAGAGCGTGAACATAGATCAATTACAAAAACTCTCTGAGCCTCAGTTTCTTCATCTAAAAAAGAGAAGACAAGTATATCAATAGGTTTCCATAGGAATAAAAGACTGGCTGGAGGACTAGCTGAGTTACTATATGTAAACCCTGTAAAGGAGTATGAAAGGGCAAGGGACATCTATGGTACTATGTTTGTCCCTGTTGTAAGCCAAGATCTCCTCCTGGTTAACCAAAGGGAGAGCTGTCCTGTCTCTAAGAATTTCTCTGAGAGAAATTCCTTGTGTATGTGGTGGTTTGAAGATGAATTATAAGAGACACTGTTTGATAAGAAACTACTTCTTGTTTTAAAAGGGGGGAGGGGTGAGATGCCTGGGTGACTCAACGGTTGAGCTTCTGCCTTCGGCTCAGGGTACAATCCCAGATCAGGGGCTCGAGTCCCACGTCGGGGTCCCTGCATGGAGCCTGCTTCTCCCTCTGCCTGTCTCTCTGCCTCTCTCTCTCTCTGTGTCTCTTATGAATAAATAAATAATTAAAAAATTAAAATAAAAAGGAAGAGGGATAATCTATCTTATTAGAGTTCTTAACAAAATCCTTATTCAGAAAACTGAAATTTAGAAACTAATGAAGTGCTATAATAATATTTTTATCCTTATAAAGTCTACTTGTAAGGTTTTAAATATATACATGTTAACATTCATTATCACATTTATCCCTATGGAGTAAGTCTCACCATTTCCATTTCACAAACATGAAAACTGACGGTCAGAGAGGTGAAGTGACATGCCGCAGTCCACATGGCTATCAATGTTACAGGAGGACTTGGCTCGGCCTTCTGACCCCCACAGAGCTCTGTGCTCTACCCCACTAGCTTTAAAATGCTCCATTCCGCCTTTGTTATATACTCTGTCGATTTCTAAGTTAGAGTATAAAACATCAGATGCCCACTCTTCTTTCTACAGAAATATCTGCTATAAAGAGGGTTCTTGTGCTATGATCTTAGAATCTATTAAAAGTTTCGATAATAAAAAAACATATGTAAAATGCTTCTGCATTTTCCATAAACTATTGTAGAGAATACGATCCGTTATCCGGTACCTTTTAAAATAAGGCCCTAATGGTGATGATATTTTTAGGATTCAAGTCCCCTCAAAAATAATGATAATAATTTCACCTGTCCTAATAAATGATAACTTTCCCAGCATCAGGAAAGAAAGTCTTAGTCATTGTTCTTTCTCACAACGGATATTTTCCTTTGATCTTGTCACCTTTCTTCTTGGGTTACTTGCATCTTCCTATTTCCCTCTCCTCTATCCCACTTTCAATATTCTAGACATTCTTTGAATCCCACTCTGTTCATGAAATCTGTCTTCACTACCCACTGCAGACAGAGTAGGCCCCTCTTCAGAACAACACAATATGCTGCCTCTAGTTTGCACTAGCTTATAACTTACTGGTGTATATCACCATCTTTATCTCAGGCTCAAAATCCAAAATCAGAATCGAGTAGCATTTATTGCATGCCTAATATGTGCCTGGCACCATGCTCCGGATTGTGACACGTTTCTTCTTTCAAGTACATATGTATGCCCTCTTGAATCGCTGGGATTGTATATACCAATATACTCTTGTTTCCTAGCAGACTGTGTAATATATACCAAGTAGTCAGTAAATATCTGCTGTGAAAGAGTTTGAGTCAATTTTCTTCCCTGACTTAAAAGAATATCGAAAGATAGAGCTGTCCTTAGAAACCTTCTCATCCAGCTGCTCATTTCACAGATGAGGCAATGGCATCTGGAGAAAGGAAGTGGCTTATCCAAAGTTATACAGCAAGTGAGATATCTGTTGAATGAATAAGTGAATAAAGATGAGACTCCTGACATAAGAATGAAGTGATAGAACCGTGAACATTCTACCTTGGGCAATGTGTAAAAGCTCATTCATTACCTGGATAAATCCAGCACCTGCAGTTCTGGGAAGTTGGAGAAGCAATGGCTGCCTAAATGCCTCAGGGGGTTAAAGCTCAGGTCCAGTTCCTTGGTTGATGTGGGGATGTTGTTGGGGATTTTGCTGAGATTCAGCTCCATGCATTGGTAAGTAATGTTAGGAACCACCTGCAATGATCACACAGTAGATACAGCGTCTTAAAGCGTGCACCTTAACTGCCCTCTCTCCTTTCCTCTCCTAAGGCAGAGCAGTGGTCTGACCTCCATACAAGTACAGGGTCTGTCCATCCATCCATCTATCCATCCATCCACCCACCCACCCATTCATTCATTTATCCTCTCACTTTATACTGCAGCTTTGGAAGGGCAGAGAATTTACCCTGTCCCCAGTTTCCTAACCTCTACTATCACAATGGCAGCTTTAGGGAGAGGCAATAGAATCTAGTGGTGAAAACATGAAGCTCTGGAGCCCAAAAGTCCTGGATTTCACCCAATTCTTCCATGGGCTATGGGGCAAAGGTTTTTTTTTCCCCCGAGTACCCCCACAATTGTATACAGCCTTGGGGAGACTACCAGTTAAGATGTGCAGACTTCACAGTCATAGCTCAACTTTTGCAGTGTCATTCTTTCCCCTGGATCATTGATGTTTGAGCATATGATACAGAAATGGAGAAAAATATTTAGGGATGTATAGACACCAGTGGTGGAACCTAGTAAATAAGGTCAAATAATTTACGCTCCTTTGGTTTGTGTGTTTGTTTCCCTCATACTTTCCCCAATTCTTTGTAAGCTCTTGTTCTCTAACCTCCCAATTTCTAAATTCTCTGATTTCTTCAACACAACTTCTTACTTAAGCCAGCTAATTTTGGTTTTCTGTTTAAAACCAATAAAATCAGTTAAAAGGATTAAATGAAATAAAGTATTTAAAGAGATTATCTCAAAGCCTGTTACAGTGAAAGTGATCAATAAATGTTAACATTAATTATTAGCAGTTTTTATTAATCCCCTACCATTTGTGGGCATCTTTCTTATACACTATATGCTTTAATTTAATCTTCAGATAAACCTTTTAAAGAAGAAGAATTCAGAGAGAAGTAATATGCACAAAGTATCACAGGTCACATGTACAGCTCTTCAGTTTACTGATATGTCTCCTGAAAGGAACCCCTTATAGGAACCCCTCCCCCCGACCATACTGTCTAATAGCACATGGTCACAGGCTTCCTTCCTTTACCCTCTTTCATCACACGCTGTATCTTCATCTAACATGACATTGTCTATGTGATTATTCCACATGTGTTGCTCATTTCCCTCACTAGATTGTAAACTTTGGTATTCTTGCTCTCTGCTATGTCTCCAGCACTCAGAATTGTGTCTGGCAAATGGCTAATGCTCACTATTTATTGAGTAAATGATTGAACAACTGACTGAGTGAAGATTTGCTTAGATCTGAATTGTTGACATTTTCTCTAAGTGCTGTGGGCAAAGACCCATGTGATAGGGATCCAGACTTCCGTGAGCTCACAATCTAGAGGAAGAGTTGAGATAGGAACATGACTCACACCACTGAAAAGGACCATAAGCCAGGCCTGGAAAATAACTTCGTCTAGCTCATAAATGGTAGTGATCAATTCTGGATCCAGGGATTATAGATGGCTTCTGAGCAAAAGAAGGTTTCAAGGGGAGTCTTGAAGGATGAGTAAGATTTAGATACACAGAAAGAGGAAGGGGGAGAGAAGAGGGTAGGCAAGAAGGGATGGAAACTAATTCAGAGCAGCTGGTACACGGTAGAAGTGGTGAAGCCTAAGCCGGTGGGGAAGTCAGAGCCCTATAGCGATACTTTTAATTATCTAACAAGTGTAAGTTGAGGACCTACTATGTGCTAGGCACTGGGGGTAGTGTAAGCCTTGACAGTTGGCTTTTCTTGTAATGCAGGTGCCTGATTTTAAAGCTTTGGTTGGGGAGGCATCCACTGCAAAGAAGGCTACCTCCAATAAACACAATGCCAGCCATGTCACTAGGTAAAGTGCCAGGCCACCTCCCCTCACTGAGCCTTCTTCTTATTACTCCCTCTTCCCACATTCACCTCCTCCTAAATCCCTGCTCTAAAGGTTTACATTCACCAAGAAGGAGGGAGCCAGGGAAATCCTAGCCCCTCATCCTCAGCCCCAGTAAGAACAGAACCCCACATGCTTGAAAGTTTTTTTCTCTCTCTACCTTCAACATTGTTGTGTGGCCCTACTTGTGCTGTATAATTTCCAGGATTTATAAGGAAGAACCTTTCAGTGCTTCAAAGTTCCCTGATGATGATTGCTGAAGAGTATCTTACAATCATAAAGAACCACAGGGGCTGGTCCAACCACAACACTGTTTATTGATAGGATAGGCTGAAACCAGCACAGAACACTAGGGTATAGTGATAAATAAAATGAGCAATGATGTTGTTCACTTATAGATTCCATTTCAAAGGAAAGGACAAATAATAGATATACAAAAATGTATAGTCATGTGCTATTAAAAAAAGGCATCATAGAGATTAGAGGCAATATGGAGGGTAGATGATCAAGGAACACTTCCAAGGGGAGGTGACATTTAAGCAGAAATACGAATAAAGTGAGGGATTAAATCATGAAGATTCTAAGACCGTATGGTCCAACATGGTAGCCAATGACCCCACACAGCTATTGCACACAAGAAACTTATTCTAAACTGACAGGTACATTAACTGTAAAATAATACTAAATTTTCAAACACTTAATACGAAAGAAAGAATGTGAAGCATTTTATTAATAGTTTAGTCTATATTAGATTTTCAAATAATATTTTGAATATACTAGGTTAAATAAAAATATTATTAAAACCAAATTTACCGATTTTAATTTTTTCAACGTGGCTACTAGAAAATTTAAAGCTATGATTTTTGTTAGCTAAAATGTAGTTAAATAGAAATTTGGCTAAATTTCGTTACATTTATTGTTTAAATTTAGATAAGATCATGTGACCCACATGGTATTGCATTTGGGCAGCACTGATCTAAGAACAAAGAATTCTAGGTGGAGGAAATAGCCAGCGCAAAGGCCCTGGGATCGCAAACTGCCCTAATAGCACTCAAAAGTTATTACAAGTTGTTAAGAGGGCAGTTTGTTAGAACTGAGACTCAGGCAAAACAACAACAAATAAACAACAAACAAAAATGTGCAGAGTGAGTTAGAAGAGAAAGGGGACTAGGAAGCAGGAGACCAGTCACTATCCAAGAATCAAGGCCAGGGGGACTATGGACCTCTCCTAGGGTGACACTGAGGGGATGGGCAGGGTTGGGCAGGCTTTGGAGACTGAGAATATAGGGTGTGATTTTATTCAGGGTGACTTTGATTAGAGGATCCATCCCTATTAACTTGATGGTAGTAGGGACACACAGAGGACAAGCAGCAGGGCTCTGGGCAGGGAGTTGGAGGAAGGGAGGACTTCGATATGACAAATTCATCTTTGCTACATATTAAAGCACATTACTTCCCCAGTGCCCTCAGTCTCAGGACTCCAACTGGTTATGCTCTTCTTGAGGTTCTGAACCTGCCACACACTAAATCCCAGAATATTCCTTCCGTTGTTGGGTTCTACCCTGGGATCCCCAAGCACTTGTGAAGTCTACACAGGGGAAAAAACAAGAGATCCATCATGAATGAGGTGACATTAAAGTTGGAAAGTGTTTCACAAAGAAACCATCGCATCAGCTGTCATTTTACGTGGTTCTCTTTCTCTCTCTTTTTCCCCATCTCTCTTTGTCTCTCTGTCTTTTTCTCTATTTCTCTCTCTCTCTCTCTCCTTTTCTTTTCCAATCGTGTTTCTTTTCATCCTTTGGAACTACTGTTAGATCTGAAGGTCTGAAATCCACTTAGAAAGTTCTCCCTATTAAGAGACAAAATCCAAAGCAAAACAAAACAAAACAACCTTCCTAAAATTGAAAAGGGCAACTCTCCCGAAGCGGAGAGTACAGTCCAAAGGAATGACAGGAAGCAGACTTCTTGCAACCCTCTATTGAAGTAGGTATTATTGTAAGGCTTCTATAAATGTTAAAACCAGCTACAGAGAGTTCAACAACCTATTCAAGGTCACACAGCCCAGAAGTCAAAGAACAGTGACTTTAAGCAGATCTATCTGACAAAAAGCCCCTATTAGCACTTCAAGTCCTAAATGGGCCATGACGCCACGGGCTGCCTGGTTGGTGCCATGTAACCATGAACTGTTTGGTCCCTGTGGCCTCTCAGGTTCTTAAGGTAATTCGACTCCTTGTTGCAAATGAAACTAGTCAACTAGGAAGGACCCACAGTGAGAAGTTCTGTGCAGAGGGCAGTGTTTCAGAAGCAAGGCAGATCTCACAGGAGGTGAACCGACATGAAACCACATACCTGCACGCAAGGGTCCCAGCTCTCAGGTCTCAGGCAGGAGAGGAAGGCCATGGCTGGGATCAATATCCCAGCCAGGCGGGTAGGAGACATCATTCTGGCATTTTCTGTGCCCAGAAGTGGCTCTGTGAAACATGACACGCTGTATCCGCCTCCTGGGGTGGCCGCTAGGGCTCTGTGACCTTCTGTCCCCCCGCCGGTTGCCCCGGGACAATTGCTGTATTGAAAGTGATGCTGCTGAGTTAAGGGGCAAGAGGAAGTGAGAGTGGCAACCTTAGCGTTCTGGGCTTTTGTTTCTCGAACATTTATGTCCCCAGTCACAGGAGGGGAAGTTAGAAGAAGAAGAACAAAATGTCTGCAGATCAGTGGTCCAAGTAACAGCAAGAGGAAGCTGGCTTTCATCCCAGGAAGTCATCTGACCTCCGGGTTAGTGAATTTAGGAAAACAGTCAGACCGGTCAAACAGCTTATGCAACAATCCAGGGAGGTGGCTTTCCAATTTCATTTGAGTAGTGGAAACTCACTGTATGTCTTATTTTCCTAGGGCTGCCTTAACAAACTGCCACAGGCTGGGTGGCTTCAAGGGCAGACAGCTATTCCTTACGAAGTTCTGGGGGCTGGAAGTCTGGGATCAGGGTGTTGGCAGGTTTGATGGGTTCTCAGTCTCGCTCCTTGACTTGCAGGTGGCTGTCTTCATTTGGTCTTCCCTTGGTGTGTGTCTGTGTCCTAAGTTCCCCTTATTATGAGGACACCAGTCATTTTGGATTAGGGCCTACCTGTCTGACCTCATTTTACCTTAATTACCTTTTTAAAGGTCCAGTCCCAGAACAGTCATGTTCTGAGGCACTGAGGGACTTCAGTAGGGATTTTCAGGAGAATATAATTCAGCCCATGGCAGTGTCCACTCTTGTGAAATCTTGTGAAGAAACTCATGTTTGTAAAACTGATTGAACGTACAACTTTAGCGAAACCCAGTTTGAAAAGCACAGGAACGTTGAGAAGAGATTGGAATGACGCATCACATATACTGAAATTTAGATCGAACGTGGTTAACCTCTAGCCCCAAGGCCGCTACCGATCCTAGATTTCTAGTCTGCAAAGTGGGACAATGGTTGTAATCACAGCAGAAACTCACATTTGTGAAATCCATAAAAATCAAGTCATATATGATAGTAGTCAAGTGATGCAAGTCGTTTAGCCTGAGTTTTCTAGTCTTTGAAATGGAGATAATCGCATTTGTCTTATGTGATCAACTTTAGTTCATTTACATAAAATGCGTAGCCTGGTGCATGCTTCGTCAGTGTATCCCGTGAACTGGTAGCTATTGTGATCATTAAACATATGAATAAAACGGAGATCATAATAAATACCTCAAAGTATTGGTGTGGGATTAAATAAGCTGGCATCTGTTAAGCTTTTAGAGCAGGATCTGGGATGTAGCAAGGGCAAGGCAAGTTTCTGTTAAATAAGAACATAGGTACAAATGGGGATGTCACTGGCACGGTGTCCTAGATAGTTCTACCAAGATGTCCTGCAGGCACCTCAAATTCAACACACCTAAAAATCAAGCTGTGAGGGAGCATGTCATAGGGGGCTGAGCACAAACTCTTGTAGTGTTCTTCAACACAGCTGCAAAATTCAGCTAAAAATAGCCCCACCATCAAAACTTTGCTTTGAGGGTTAATTAAGGTGATATAAAGGTCATAGTAGGTGCTCAAGAGTGTTGAGTTCTCTGGAAAGTTAATAGCATTTCACTTTCACGGAGTCATCCCAGACGGAAATCACATTGATTTCCTCATTTTTATCATCAAATACATGTTAACTATATTTACTTATTCTGTTTTTGTAATTTAATATTTATTTACTTTTATTTTTTTTATTGTTCTGGCATGTGCCTTGCTGACTAATATAACCGCCCCTCCCAGGGCCAGCCAGTCCTTAGAGTCAGCAAGTGACTTGCCCTGGTGTTCACTGTTCATGTGCAAATGAACCAATTCAAAGCTCCTGCTCTAAACAGCCTTCTCCGTCTGGCTTTTATACTAGGAGGCAATATTCTTCTAATAATAGAGAATCATCACAGAGCCAGGTACCAGATCCATAGAGAAAACCCCACAGCCTTCTGAAATTACTCAAATTTCAGAATTTTACTTGCCCTGTCTCTCCTTCCCTTTCCCACAGAAGCCACCAGGAAGGCTCTGGGCCTTCTGATGGCTCCATCTGTCTCTTGACCCCCCC
Source organism: Vulpes lagopus (assembly GCF_018345385.1). Taxonomy (NCBI): domain Eukaryota; kingdom Metazoa; phylum Chordata; class Mammalia; order Carnivora; family Canidae; genus Vulpes; species Vulpes lagopus. The sequence goes on from NC_054830.1 coordinate 61,410,537, forward strand.
ATGGGCACCTCTCCCCATGTGGCCCTGCATGGTGTGGTCTGCAGCCCTCCTCTTGGGAACTGTGAATAATGAGCCTTATTTTCAATGGCAGTCATCTCTTGATCTCTTGGTCTCACCACACCTGAAGAATAAAACCTGTATTTAAAAATAAAACATTCTACCATTTCTTAGAGAGTTGATCCACAAGATAATTCCAAAACGTCAGTCTTCGTTACTATTAGCATTACCACTTTTACAATCCCTCGGCCTAGACTCGTGGAATACACTATTAGCAGGTCTCTCAGGGACCAGGCTCATTTCTTCCAATGTCTCAACTCTTCTTATCCATCCCTTAGCCTGAAATCAAAGCAATCTTTCTAAAATGCAAATAGAATTACTTCATGTGAAAAATATTCCAATGCTCTGCAGTGCCTAGACCTCATGCTTCATGCCTCTACCACCAAACATACATGCACACACCCCGCCTTCTAAGAAACAAGCCATGTGTGTTATCTCTCGCCGGACATAAGAAGACCCCATTACTAGAACACCACACTTAAGCAGATAGAGTAATATGTACGTAATGGTGCAAATCTGCTTTCTTCCCATCACTAAAGAGAAAACCCAATGATGGTCAAGATGAGGAGTAAGAGAAAAGATTCAGGACAATCTCCTGGATTGTGTTTCATGGATGTTTTATAGAAGTCTTCCTGAAAAATGTTCCTAACTATGACTGGAGGATTAATGATAGTGCCTTGCAAAGATGCCCCCCCCCCCATCTCATGGGATTAGCACACTGTGATCTACTGACCTGAGTCAAAGAGATCTCAGTTCTGTGTCTACACTGTGTCTACTGCCAGTAGACAGGCAGTTTATCAAATACAAGAGATAAATGCCTGGACCCATGATTTCTACTACAATTCAGTAATAACGACACCCCGGGCATAATGGTAGAGACTTGGCCAGGGGCAACTTGTGTTTCTACTCCATGGGGAGCAAAGTCAACACAGGACCCATGATCATTCGATCAGTTGAGGAATCTCCATCTTCATTGGAGTTTTGGAAGAAGTATTTGATATTATTTGGCAGGTTCTGCGTATTTCATGGGAAATAAAGTAAGAGCAAAACTGACCTATGTAGTAGGTTAGGCTAATTTCTGTATCAACCTTCGGTGATTCAAAACAATACAAGTTAAAAAAAAAGTTAAAAAAAAAAAAAAAAAAAAAAAAAAAAAAAAAAAACAAAACAATACAAGTTGATTTGTTGCTCATACAATGCTCAGTGAGAGTATTCCTGATTGGAGGTACTCCAAGAATGGCTTATGGGTCCAGGATCCTTTTATTTCATTATGGTGCCATATTCAATACGCGGCCTCTAAGGTTGCTGTGGAATGTGAAAAGAGCTCAGCTATAGATGCTCAGATACCTCTGCTCAGAAGTGACCTGCACGATCCCTGCTTTCACTCCATTGGCCAGGCCTAGTCCCAAGACCACACCCAGGGGAGACTGTCTCCAAAGCTTCAAGCCTCCTATCCTGAACCCAAAACTCATACGAATGCACACACAGAGTCCCTGGTAGATACCACGTCGCAGCACTAATTCTGTGTTAACGGAAAGGGGGCACCAATCATCCTTGATCAGAGAGTTATCTGGGCCACAACCTTAGTATCCCATAATTTTCATTTATGGTAATTAAAATACAATAATAGGAGTGAACAATCACAACATAGCCTGACTCAGAGAAGAAAGGCCCAATTAGTTTGACATATCTAAAGAGCCCAATTTGATTCTGTCCAACGGTTCCAAGTTTCACATTTTTTCACGTTAACACCTCTCAAATCACAACGTGTCTCACAATTGACAATATATTACAATTATAATTTGTTTTATTCTTTCTTAGCGGCCAATAAAGTGATGGTACATCTCACAAAGGGGTATCTTACATTCAATGAAGAACGGTTTGTCACTGAGGGGACCAGCAGCAACAACAAACAAGTTAATAAAGGAAACAAATTGTTAAAAGGAGAATAAAGAGATTTATCTTCCCAGGACTCACAACATATCCTAGGCTGATGTGTATACTGCATCTACAAGGGACAGAGGATACTCAACGCTTCCTTTTTTTTGCCCCACGGACTCTCTTACCTTTGGATACCATTACCTGTCGTGCATCCTTTAACGTGCCCTGGACCGACAACCCTGTGATCTAAAGCACAAAAGAAAAAAAAAATGCTGCTTTTAAGCAGAAGCATGAAGCACAGACTTGCTGGATCCAGGTGACTCAATTCCTGCCTCTGGGGCTGCGTCCTGACATTAAGTACTGCCCTGGAGGTCTCAATATTTTCTGCCAAATACCTCGAGTACCGAGAGTGAGTGAAAGTACCCCCAGGAGCTATCAAGGCAAACAGCGAAAGTAGCACCTACTCCTCTCCAGCCTGAGATGGTTATGACCTTTCCTGTGTTATTTTAGAAATTACTTTGAGCTTCCCATCTCGGTATCATCTGTCCCCCCCCTCCCCAGGAGAACGCACACTCCAGGACGGTAGAGGCTTTATCGGATGTTCACATTTGCTGTGCCTGAGTAGAAACTCAGTACGTAGCTGATGAATGAACCAACGAACAGTGAATCTGCATCTGGTTTTAATAGGGAGCTGGGATTTTAGGGCACCCCTCACCTTCTCATACCGACTACTGCGACTCCTATTCGATACTCGGTGATTGTCCTGGGCCTTTTCTTTTCCGTTTCTACCTCCTAATATCTCTTGGGGACACACGGGGCCCAAGTTTGAGCAGCGCAGAGGTTCAGAGAGTCATAGCAAGTGGGTTAGGAGGAAAGTGTTGCAGTAAACCCTGTGCTTCTCCTAGGCTAGAAAAATCCTTCGTCTCTTTTACTCGTGAACCTGAGGCAGAGGTTGGTTCGTTATCACCAAGAGACTCTCGCCTCCTCGTTCTCTCTCACTACTCACCAAATTTCCCAGTTCACTCAGACTCTGGAAAAGCACCGTGTGATGTGGCGGGGGCGGGGGGGGCTATATTTTAAATTAGTTCATTACTTGATTTACTTTCTGGCATCATCATTCCTTGGCATGAGACTTATCTTTAACATCATGAGTTTCCTTCACTGTATGATAGAAAGAACGCTGTGGCCTAAGTAATAGCATTACTTGAGACTTAGGTGAGGATGTACCTACATACATTACAGTTTCACACAAATGTTGACTATCATTCATTCATTCACTAAATATGCACTGAATGCTTAAAGTCCACCAGCCACTGTTCTAGGCAAAAAGGACACAGCCGTGAACAAAATAGACACCTACTTGCATGGTGCTCATGTTCTAACAAGGAGGGAGCCAATAGCAATCACAAATGACATGGCACGGTAGACGATTACGTGTATGGGGTGAAAATTTTTGAAGCAGAGCAGAGGGGCAAGTGGTAAGTGATACTGAAGGTTTTGTTGGTTTGTTTGTTTAGGTGGTGGGTTTTTTTGAGGTAGGCTCCATGCCCAACATATGGCTTGAACTCATAAGGAGGACCCTGTACTGAAGTGTTAAATAGGACAGTCTGAATATGAAAAAAAGTAGCACTTTGAGTAAATTCTTGAGGGGTCTGCTAACTCTGCAGATATCTGGAAGGATATTCTAGTTAGAATAGTGGTGGTCAACCAGGGGGTGGTTTTACTCCTAGAGGACTTTCGTCAGTCAATGCCCCTGGAGACATTTTTGGTTGTTATGACTTGGGAGCAGGGAGTGTTGCTACTGGCATCCAGTAAGTAAAGTTCAGGGGTGCTGCTAGACATCCCATGATGCACAGAATAGCCCCTAATCTAAAATATCAATAGCACCAAGGTTAAGAAACCCTGGGTTGGAAGGATGATTGAATGCAAAGTCTACAAACAGGAAATTACCAGAACTGGTAAGGAACCCAGAAGAGAAAGATAGCCATCCAGTTCACTTAGGCAGTGTAGACCACTGTAAAGATTTTGGGTCTTCTCGATTCCTACCCAGGCCTCCCCAACGAAGGCATTGTCACTCTCTCCTCAAGATCCCCTAGGAACCGTCTGTCGTGCTCATGGGGGATGCATTATTTGCCTCTTTCACTATGCTTTCAGCTCCTTGATGACTGGTCAAACCTGAGCCACGTCCACACCCCGTGCCTAGCACAGTGCCTGATACCCAGTTCAGTGGATGTTAGTTGCATCAATGGTTATACTAATAATTTTGGGTGACAAGAGTAACTGATTTTTTATTTCATATACAGGCTAATAAGGTCCACGAGAGGATGGGTTGTGTCTGTAACATTCATAGCTGTAGCTCCACAGTACATAATAAGGGTGCTCAATAAAAATTGGTTGAATAAAAGAATGAATAGATTAAATACCGTAAGCCCACCCCTTCGTGCTGGCCAGTCAGATTTTCCTCTTCTTAGCAACCTTCTTGCAAAAGAGGAAAGAGAGGTTGAAAAGGTTCAGCTGCATGGGGCACCTGGGCGCCTTAGTTGGTTAAGCATCTGACTCTTGATTTTGGCTCAGGTCATGATCTCATGGATCTCATGGTCGTGAAATCAAGCCCTGCATTGGGCTTAATGCTCAGCAGGGAGTCTGCTTGAGATTCTCTCTTTCCGTCTCTCCTTCTACTACACTTTTGACTTTGTATGGATTGGGTTAGGTTTCTTGAACCTCAAGCGGGGCATTCACTAGGTACTTTTCAGGGCCATATGTGTAATTGCCCAGTCTGCATATTTTCCCCATCATTTCCCTACCTGATCATCGCTAGCCACCTGCATTCCTCTAGTGTGGGAGACTGAAGGAGAAGAAAGCAACTTGTAGAATCAACCAAGTAGTTGGACAATAATATCTACTTACTCATGTCCTTACCTTTTTTCTTCCAAAGATGCGTGCCCTGGGTTATACAAGCACGTGCCGTCCACAGTCGTGTGCTACGATGTGACATACAGGTCTAGTATAGGATTGCAGCAGACAGCAGATCAAAATATGTTGTCATAGGCTGTCTTCTAGAGAAAGGGCAGTTAACCATTTTCTTTTTTTTTTTCTTTAAAAAAACAAGAGGATTTATTTATTTATTTATTTATTTATTTATTTATTTATTTGAGAAAGGGTCAAGTAAAATTGAGGGCAACATTCTTAGTGGGATTAACTTATCTCAGGGACACTCCACAGATCCCCAGTTTTAGTCCTGGCCTTCGTGAGGGGTGATCTTCTCCACCCCTGGAGTCCCTTGATCCTTCACTTCTTCCCAAACACAGACATTCTGATAGCTACAGACTTCAGTGTGAGTTGTTTTCCCCTGCTTCACTTAGAGGTGTTGATCGGCAGGGGAAAGGGACATCGGCAGATCTTAAGGAGAAGAGCATGGGACAAAGAGACCCCTTGTGAGATGATCACCGAAGGAGGGAATATTATAATGAAAATAAACCAAAAGGATGGATATTTACATGGTGAAGATGAAACTCGTTCTTCCCAGTTATTTTTTTATTTTATATTTTATGCTTCTTTAAGTACTTGTCTCCTTTCTTGCTTTGAGTCCAAATAGGAAAAGGGGGGAAAAAGAGAAAAAGAAAAACCATCCTTAGTGCCTTGGTCTTAGAAGGTTGAGGCTCCGGGGACCAGGAAGATGCAGAGAGAAGAGGAAATAAAAGGTTTGATGTGACATTGTGGAAAGGGATTGTGTTTGGAGTAACTAAAAAATATGTTTAGAATACTAAACATAACTGTGTTTCTATTTTGATTCTGCCCTTTTGATCTATGCCAAAGGGACCATGCTTTTTTCATCTTCAGCTCCTTTACAGCTCAGCACAGGGAAATGCTCAGAGTAAATAGCCATCGACTGTCTCCTGAATGACTCAATAAAGGAATAATCTCAATGACTTGGCATGAAATAATAACTGAAATGCATGGGCTGTGCATTCTATTGGGAATCTTCGCTTCTAATACTTCATCACTTCCCAGCTGTGTGACTTCAACCAAGTCACTTAAATTCAATAAGTCTTAGTTTCTTTCTCTGTACAATGGTTCTCATAAGGGAAAAATGCGATAATGTGGGCTCAGACCATGGCAACTTTAAGAAGTATTATTTTGATTTATGTTATTACTTGGTGGAAATTTCTCATCGCTTGTGGAAGAGTAACACTCAATCCACCCTTCTGATAACAGACAGCTTATTCTGGGTTGATTTTCTAATATCTTACATCTTTGAGTTAGTTTCCCATGACTTGAGGAGATACAAAGTAAATGGCGGATGGCGCTCCCACTAACTTTGTATGTTGGGGTTTGATTCCCACAACCTATTTCCTTCAAGAAAGGAGCGTATATCACCTTAACTGGGCCTGCTAGAATTGAATATGGAAAGAAGGTGGTGGCTCAGGCTGTGTGGGGAGAAAAGTTGTCTTCCAGTGTTCCAGATCAGCTCAAAACTGACCTCCATCTGCTTCTCTGGTTCCCTCTTCAGCATCCCCTGTCCCCAGCTCCACATACTTACACACACCAGGTCAAAGTGACTTCATTTTGCTCTGAATTTCTTTAGAAATACTGCCCTGGCCCTTATGTATACTTATCTGTGTAGAAAGGTATTTTATCATCGTTCATAAGCCCCCTCAAAACCAGGAACTCCTCCAGGGCAGGAAGCTTACTTTGCACATGTATGTATTTTACATAGCATTTCCCCTACATTGTAGGGGGGGGAAACGAACTAATGGTAGAAGGAGGAAAAGAAAGAAGGAAGGAAGAAATAGTAAGGAGGAAAGGAAGGAAGGAAGAGAGGGAGGGAGGGAAGGGGTGGTGGGGGAAAGGAGGCGAGTTGGGAGAAGGGAGGAGAGGGGACGGAGGGGAGAAAAAGAGAGAGAGAGGAAAATATATGAATACACTTGATAGCAGAATACATTTTTAAAGAGTAAAATTGGAAAATTATTGATAACACAATTACCCCAAACCAAATCACTACAACAAAGCACAATATGATGCTCAAGGTCATGCCACTGAAAGGAAAAAGACTCAATCTCTAAGAACTGAAGTGAATGCTCTCTGTGTTTCCTTCTAGTAAGGTGGTCTGGGAGTCCTTGGTCAGGGCTGCATGATAAGGCCCCAGGTGCCTTGGGGCCTCTCAACAGCTTTTGCTTTATTTCCACCAATCACAAGCCTTTGCTTCTGCCTCTGTCCCAGTCCAGCTGGAGAACACATGCTAGAGGATTGGCCACTCTAAAATCTCTCTTCTGCTTGTGGTAGGTGGTTTCCACAGAGGCCCCCCTTTTCCGTCTAACTCCTTCACCTTTAAATGTGCTGAAAAGTGAGTTTGAAATTAGACTCAGAGCCATATGGCAAAGCTTTGGGGCAGCATATGGTTGTAAGTTGCTCAGTGCTGATCTATAGCATCTTTAAGCTCACCTATATCTCTTTACACGGGAGGCAGTGATAGGGTCACCATTCTGTGTTTTGAGTTGTTCTGTCCTTCATGTGGGAAAATGGGACTCAATGTTGCATCCATGTTAAAGTTTGTTTTAGTCTTCTTGGTCAAGGTGGGGGTAGAGTGCAGAGAAATATCTATACTCCCACCTGTGATCAATGGGAAGTAACATGGCAGGGATAGAGATTCAGTCCGTGAACTTAACTATGGTCTGTCTGGTGAGTTTAAACCCATCTAACTAGTCTCACCAGCAGATTTAGGTGATGCCAACACAAACTGCAGATAGGGGCAAATCAGTCCCATGGAAACAGGACGCATGCTTCTGAACAGTTAATATAGTCAACTGGCAGGTGAAGAGAGGAGTTCTGGGGTCATAGCATGGGAGCTAATTTATTGAAGAAGATGAAAGACCTGGAAATAAGAGGGTACAGAGGAAAAGTGGACAGTCAACAGCAAGGAATCAAAGAGAAAGAAAAAGCACACACAGAGAAGTCAATAATGCAGGATCTAGCTCTAAAAATGCTGGCCCACAGCATGTCTTCATCATCTCACGTCACTACCAATCCTATCACTACCACGAGGACAAAAAAATACTTTGATAATTGGGTCAAGTTCTAGAAAGCTTGACTGGACCAACTTCCCATGGTTTGGCCATGCCTCACCATTTGTCTCTTTTATGGAGTCAAGTTTCCAAGAAAGGAAGCTCTGGTTTCCATATTTTTCTTTGTGAAAACTAAGACCTCACCAATATGCTTTTTCATACAATTAAACCTGAAAGAGATGGGACTTAAATCCAGGTTTCTTTTTTAATCCAAGCTGTATATTTATACACTGTATTTATACAATAAACCAACAAATGAGTAGATAGACAATGGGGAAACCCTTTAACATAGAAGAGGGGAGAACCATCACAGAATGCCTGGGGGAAGAAAGATGAACAAGGAGAGAGACAACAAGACTGACAAGGAGGGTTTTAAACCTTTGAAATAAAATAAGGGCACCTGGGTGGTGCAGTCAGGTAAGCATCCAACTCTTGGTTTTGGCTCAGGTCGTGATCTTGGCATTGTGATCTTGGTGTTGTGAGATCTAGCCTCATGACGAGCCCTATGGTCAGCATGGGTCTGCTTAAGGTTCTCTCTCACTCTCCCTCAGCCCTTCCCCTCTGCACTCTCTCTTGCTCTCTATCCAATGAATACATAAATCTTTTTAAGATTTTGAGTAAGACAAATTCAGTATGATTCTTATTATCATCACCACCAGTATCATTAGTTGAGATCCAGTCCATGTGTCAAGGAGTAGCTTTTCTTTTTTAAGATTTTATTTATTTGAGAGAACAAGCGAGCACAAGCAGGAGGAGGGGCAGCGGTGGAGGGAGATGCTGACTCCCCACTGAGCCGGGAGCTCGATGTAGGGTTAAGTCCATGAGCTGAAGGCAGATGCTTAACTGACTAAACCACACAGGCACCCTGGGAGTAGCTTCAATAATATATTACTAAACTGTCACTGGGGCCCTAAACAGCTTGGGTCTTTTTATAGATTTTTTTTTTTAAGTAATCTCTACACTCAATGTGGAGCTTGAACTCACAAACCTGAAACCAAGAGTTGCATGCTTCACCAACTGAGCCAGCCACACGCCCCAACAGCTTTGTTTTGATTTGCATTTTCCTGATGATTAATGATGTCAGGGATCTTCTCAAGTGGTTATTGGTCATTTATATCTTCCTTGGAGAAATATCTATTTACGTTCTTTGTCCATGTTGAATTGGGTTGTGTCTTTCTTATTGAGATGTAAATGTTCTATGTATTTTCTGGCTTCTAGTCTCACCAAATACATGACTGGTAGATATTTTCTCTCATTTTATGGGTTATATTCACTTTCTTGATAGTGTCCTTTGAAGCACAAATATTTAATGTTTTGGACTCCAAAGTATTATGTTCATGCTTTTGATGTCATATCTAAAATCCATGGTCATGAGGATTTATCACTATATTTTCTTATAAGAATTTTATAGTTTTGGACACCTGGGTGGTTCAGGTCGTGACCCTGGGGTGCTGGGATTGAGTCCCACATCGGGCTCCTTGCACGGAGCCTGCTTCTCCCTCTGCCTATGTCTCTGCCTCTCTCTGTGTCTCTTATGAATAAATAAATAAAATCTTAAAAAATTTTTATAGGTTTAGGTCCTACATTTACATCTCTGATACATTTGAGTTAATTTTTGTAAATGATGTGAGGGAAGGATTCATTCTTTTGCATGTGGCTTTCCAGATTTTTTTACCCCCATTTGATGAAAAGACTCATCTTTTCCCTTTGAATTGTCCTGGTGTCTTTATTGAAAATCAGTTGTCACACAGACACACAGCTTTATCTCTGAACTTTTAATTCGATTACCATACTAATCTACATATCTACCTTTACACCAACACTGCACTGTCTTGATTCCTGTTGCTTCATAGTGTGTTTTGAAATCAAGAAATTTCAATCCTCCAACTTTGTTGTTCTTTTTCAGATTGTTTTGTTACCCATGAGTCTCTTGAAATTCCATGCACATTTTAGGATCAGCTCTTCATTTTCTACAAAGAAGCCAGCTGGGATATTGATTAGGATTGCCTTGAGTCTATAGGTCAATTTAGAAAATATTGCCATTTAATCATTTTCAAGTCTTCCAATCCATCTAACAATCTAGCAGTTGTTTCATTTCAGTTATTATACTTTTCAACTCTAGAATTTCTATTTGGTTCATTTTTATAATTTTCAGGCCTACACTTTAACCTGTATTTCAATTGCACCTACCAGTATCTTCCCAATTACCATTCATCAAATGTGCACTATTTTTGAGAGTGCTCTTGAACTTGAAATTCTCCTTTAAATAAAAAAAAAGAATTTTTTAATTTAAATTCAATTTGCCAACATATAGTACATAATTAGGTTCAGATGTAGTTTTCAGTAATTTATCAGTTGTGTCTAACACCCAGTGCTCATTACATTTCGTGCCCTCCTTAAGTCCAATTACCCAGTTACCCCCCCATCTCCCCTTCAGCAACCCTCAGTTGGTTTCCCAGCATTAAGAGTCTCTCATGATTTATTTTCCTCTCTTATTTTTTTCTCGTTCAGTTTTCCTTCCCCTCCCTTATGGTCCCTTGCACTATTTCTAATATTCTGCATATTAATGAAACCATATGATAATTGTCTTTCTTTAATTGACTTATTTCACTCAGCATAATACCCCCATCCATGTCAATGGATGTTCCATCCACATCAATGTAAATGATAAGTATTCATCCTTTCTGATAGCTGAGTAATATTCCATTTTATGTAGATGAATACATAAAGAATATCTCACATCTTCTTTGTCCATTCATCTGTTGAAGGACATCTCAGCTCCTTCCACAGTTTGGCTATTGTGGACGTTGCTGCTATGAACATTGGGGAGCAGGTGCTCCTTTGTTTCACTACATCTGTATCTTTGGGGTAAATACTCAGTAGTGCAATTTCTGGGTCATAGGGTAGCTCTATTTTTAACTTCTTGAGGACCCCCCACGCTGCTTTCCACAGTGTCAGCACCAGCTTGCATTCCCACCAACAGTGGAAGAGGGTTTCCATTTCTCCACATCCTCGATGCCATTTGTTGTTTCCTGTATTGTTAATTTCAGCCATTCTCACTGGTGTAAAGTGGCATCTCATTGTGGTTTTGATTTGAATTTCTCTGATGATGAGTGATGTGGAGCATCTTTTCATGTGTCTGTTGGCCATTTGTATTGTTCTCTTTGTATATGTGCTACTGAAGCAATCATGTTGTATGTTATCTTTGGAGAAATGTCTGTTCTTGACTTCTGCCCATTTCTTACTGGATTTTTGTTTTGTTTTGTTTTGTTTTGGATGTTGAGTTTGATCAGTTCTTTATAGATCTTGGATACTAGCCCATCACCTGATATGTCATTTGCATATATCTTCTCCAGTTCTATAGGTTGCCTTTTAGTTCTGTTGACTGTTTCCTTTGCTGTGCAGAAGCTTTTTATCTTTTTATCTTGATGAAGCTCTAATAGTTTATTTTTGCTTTTCTGTTCCTTGCCTTTAGAGATGTGTATTGCAAGAAGTTGCTGTGGCTGAGGTAAAAAAGGTTGCTGCCTGTGTTCTTCTCTAGGATTTTGGATTCCTGTCTCACATTTAGGTCTTTCATCCATTTGGAGTTTATCTTTGTGTATGGAATAGGAGAATGGTCTAGTTTCATTCTTCTGCATGTGGCTGTCCAATTATCCCCACACCATTTTACTGAAGAGACTGTCTTTTCTCTACTGTATTTGTCAAAGATTAGTTGATCATAGAGTTGAGGGTCCATTTCTGGGTTTTCTATTCTCTTCCATTGATCTATGTGTCTGCTTTTGTGCCACTACTCTGCTGTCTTGACGATCACAGTTTTGTAATACAGCTTGAAGTAGAGCACTGTGTTGCCACTAGCTTTATCTTTTTCTCTTCCCAACATTCTTCTGGCTTTTCTGGGTCTCTTCCGGTTCCATAAAAATCTTAGAATTATTTGTTCCAACTCTGTGAAGAATTTTGGTGGTATTTTGATAGGGATTTCGTTGAATATGTAGACTGCCCTGGGTAGCATAGACATTTTCACAACATTAATTCTTCCAATCCATGAGCATGGAATGGTTTTCCATCTCTTTGTGTCTACTTCAGTTTCTTTCATAACTGTTCTGTAGTTTTTAGAGTAGAGATCCTTTACCTCTTTGGTTAGGTTTCTTCCGAGGTATTTTATGGGTTTTGGTGCAATTGTAAATAGGATCGATTCCTTAATTTTTCTTTCTTTAATCTTATTTTTAATATATAGAAATGCAACTGTTTTCTGTGCATTGATTTTGTATCTTGCCACATGGCTGAATTCCTGTCTGAGTTCTAGCAATTTTGGACTGGGGTCTTTTGGGTTTTCCAAGTACAATATCATGTCATCTGTGAAGAGTAAGGGTTTGACTTCTTCTTTACCAATTTGAATGCCTTTTATTTCTTTTTGTTGCCTGATTGCTGAGGTCAGGACTTCTAGTACTATGTTGAATAGCAGTGGTGAGACTGGACATCTCTGTCGTGTTCCTGATCTTAGGGGAAAAGCTCCCAGGTTTTCTCCACTGAGAATGATACTCCCTGTGAGCTTTTCATAGATGGGTTTTTTGAAATTGAGGTTAGTTCCTTCTGTCCCTACACTTTGAAGAGTTTTAATCAAAAAAAGATTCTGTATTTTGTCAAATGCTTTTTCTGCATCAATTGAGAGGATCATATAGTTTTTGTCTTTTCTTTTATTAATGTGATCTATCACATTGATTGATTTGCGAATGTTGAACCACCCTTGCGTCCCAGGAATAAATCCCACTTGGCTATGGTGAATAATCCTTTTAATGTACTGTTGGATCCTATTGGATATTATCGTGGTGAGTATTTTAACATCCATGTTCATCAGGGATATTGGTCTGTAATCTTCCCTTTTGATGGGGTCTTTGGTTTGGGGATCAAAGTAATGCTGGCCTAATAGAAAGAGTTTGGAAGTTTTCCTTCCATTTCTGTTTTTTTGAAACAGCTTCAGTAGAAGAGGTATTATTTCTTCTTTAAATGTTTGGTGAAATTCCCCTAGAAAGTCATCTGGGAAATTTTCCACATTCTTTTGTAAATGTAGTGCATTCCTTTGAGAAGAGATTAGAACTGTCCATGTTAAGGCCTGCTTCTTCCTCTAGGCAAAACCTCTGAGCCAGGGCTCTATAACTGGGGTTTGGAATGATGCCATGCTTTTAGCTGAGTGACACCACCTCCCTGATTTAGGGGCTGAGTGCTCAGTGGATGGGGGTGGCAGGTCTTCTCGGTCTGCTTCTTTCAGCAGGGAACCACTGCCTTACAAACTGGGACAAGGGAGATTGGTGTCTCGGTATTTTCAGTGGTATGAGCCCAAAGTAGAGCCTTTATCCAATATGGGGTGTGGGGGGGTGCTGAGGAGAAGAAGGGAGCAGTCACCACTTGGCTGCACACATAAAACCTCAACAACAGGTAGCTGAGAGCAGAATGAGAAATGCTGACAGAGTGTTCCCCCTGGGAAGAAAACTCCTTGACCAGGGGCCCGAGGGAGATAACACAGGGGATTCCTGTGTTCCTGATAGCATAAGTCTAAAGTCCAGTTTCTATCTTACTGGGATTAGGGAGTGAGTGAATGTTTCTATGGGAAATCTGTCTATGAAACTTCTCACATTGTCATGCCAGAATTAGAACTCAAAAGTAGGTGATTTTTAAAACAAGGTTTATTTATTTTAGAAAGAGAGAGAGTGAAAATGCACAATCAAGGGGAGGTGGAGGGGGAGAGAATCCCAAGCAGACTCCTTGCTGAGCGTGGAGTGGGCTCCATCACACAACCCTGAGATCTTGATTTGAGCTGAAAATCAAGAATCTGATTTCCAACTGACTGAGCTACCCAGAGACCCCAAAAGTAGGTGATTTTTATACCAAATTTAATATCCCAAAAATAAGGCTAATGATCATAGCACAGATACTCGGCAAGAAGAACAACGAAAAGGAGGTAAGTAGGGCAAAGGAACAGGAAGAGGAAGAGCAGTAAGAAAAGTACTTAATAGAAGGGGAAAAGACAGCAAGAAGATGGAAAAGACATTTCAAAACAACCAAGTTTGACTCAAGTTGGGTCAAAATGGACTTGGGTATGAACAGCTGACATGATATTGGTACCCTTCACTTTGGCCCTTCATCACATACGGACCTACCAGCATCGCCCAACTATTTCATGTACGCATGTGTTGAGTTCCATAAAAATGACCTTGAGCTCTTACCAAAAATTATGTTTTCCCCTTATCTATCTCAATACATATAAATCCTCCCTCTTCTTGAAGGATCTGCTCAAATTCCACGTCCTCCAGAAAGCATTCCTTTATTTACACAGAGCTGCCATGATGTCTGTTTGCTCCACTCTCTGATTTTTCCAAATCATTTATCTGTTTTGTGAGGTAATAATTTTTACCTTCCTTCTAGAGCTACCTGGTTCTTGCTTAATTCTGTATCTAATTCTCTGGGATACCCTGAGAGATCCTCCCAACATGTTTCTCTATTCTTATGTAACCAGAGTAAACTTATAATCAATAACCCTAATCAATACAGATACACCATGTTTTTTTAAAATTACAGAGGGAGATTGGTGACCCTCATAATGATATCTTCATAGTCTTCAAATCATCAAATGTATAACAGATGAATGGAATAAATGAATGCCAGAAATAATGAAATGTGCTTATTATCAGATTAGAAAAATAATAAAAGCAACTCAGTAACCTTGTGGAGAATGTTGTAAAGACAGAACCGGGGAACCTGGATTCTACTCTTCATGGCTCTGTCACTAAACTTCCTATGTGATCTTGAGCAAAGCACCTGCAACTCTGCTTCAATTAGTTGATCTATAAAGGAAGGAGGCATATTAAGTTTCTATCCTGCACAGAGTTTTTGGTATGCTATGCAGAGGCCTATGATAAAGCAAAATGGAAAGGGTACCGAATTCCCAGGTAATTTAAATTTAAGAGCAAGATAGTTTTTTTAATTAAGTGAAAAAAAAACATAATTAAAAAGTGACTGTAGCAATAAGATGTTACATACTCTACTTCAGCTTCAAAAGGACATGTCCCTTCTCCTCCCCCAATTACATAACCAACTTGAACAAAGATCTCATAACCTAGAAATGTTTATTTTTAACCAAGAGAGTACACTGGAAATAACATCACAGTTTGGAAAATCTTATCTCTCCAGAGTTTTCAGCCTAGATAATTGGATCAGCCTCATCTCACAAATACTGCTAGGTCCCAAGTCTATAGAGAAATCTGGTTTAAAATTGCCACTCAGAGCTGTGCAGGACCTTAACATCTCAATTAAATCGTTGACATAAGAACAATCAGAGAAGAAAATGGAAAGTGAACTGGGTAATTCTGGGGGGAAGGGAATTTGATTCCTTCGATGCATAAAATATGATCTTCATTTAAGCACATATTGTCAGATATTATCAGGTCTAAATATGAAGATATAAAACTACAGTAACAAATAATTCAACAAAAGGTATCCAATTTCTCCATAGGGGATTTTAATTCAGCATCTATACAAGAAAAATGAAGCACATTGGACTTTGCCCAGATTACAGAATAAATCACTCCTGGGTCTGCCATAGGGAATCCTCCAAAGTAGGCCAGACTTTGTAATAACAATTTGCCAGGAGCTATATCTGCCAAATGCCAATAAGATATCAGAATCCCACTGATATCAAGAGGAGAAGATACCTTCTAAGGATGTACCAAGCATATGGATTCATCATGTCAAAGATCTGACCTTCAGAAAAATTTTTTTCTAGAGTTTCTGTTCTGCTCAGAAGTCATGTAGTGTTACCTATTGAACGAAGAACCTACTTCTAAGGAAAAAGCTAGAAAGCCGTAATCTTATCCCCCAAAATAATACTTCCTCACAGTTAAAAAACCTTTCTTACACCTTGAGTAAGTGGTTATGGTCACATTTGGAAATGATACCTGGTAAGGACCGGAAAACAATTCATATGACAAATTTATTCCACTTGAGTGAAAGCCCGGTGTTAGAATGGAGACAGAGCAGACTTAGGGCAGGCAGATTTGAGTTTGAATCTCTGCTCCACAGTTTACCAGTTGTGTAACTTTGGGCCTCTACTGTATCTCCATCTATTAGCCTGAGTATAAATGTACTTTGCTTATGAGGCTGTCAGAGGAGGACATGACAAACTTCTAGCACAGTGCCTGACACATAGTAGGCGTTCTAGATATACAAGATACCACATTGTTTTCATTTTTTTTCCTTCAAATTACAACTTAGAGTGGTCTGTGCCCTTGATTTTCATCTGAGGAATAATGATGGTACTAGAGCAAATGAAGATGTTGACCCATAACTAAGGCTGTCTAATCCACCCCACTGCATTCTCTTTAGTGTTCCCTTTAGCTTGGATGTATTCTTGGTCGGTGGTATTGGGTTGGAGGAAAGAGCACTAGATCCAGCATTTCCCTAATTCATTGGCAGTATGACCTTGAATACATCCCCTGGCCTTGCAGAGACTTAATTGTCGCATCTGTAAGCAGGAACTCATCATACAAACTCTATACTCCACTATCTGATTTTTTCAAGTCTTCACTATCCCAAATCTGCTCCCTAAGTTACCAGCTGCCCTACATGGAATCCCCAGCACCTCTCTTTAAGTCCAAATAGCATTTTACAATTTAGAAAATGCTTTTAGATTCATTGACTCAGATTGAGTTCCAACAACCAATTCATCTGCCCGGTACTATAACATGAGAGACAATCAAACTTCAATTCTACTTGAGCCTTCTCAGTTGAACCAATTAAATGAGATAACAAATCTAGAAATGTGTTTAGAATAATTCCAGACACATATTAAGATCAATATATGTAAACTACAGTTGCCATATACCCCAGGGACATGCCTTATATCTCCCGAAGTGCGTCTCTACAAATCCCAGTGTAGATGGGACAGTGTGGGGCATGGAGGGGATGCACCTAATAAATACTCACTAAATGGATACATTGGTTTGGGGAGATGTCTTGGAAACTAAACACTTTCAGATATTTAGTGGGAGAGGTCTTCAGTAGTGAGGAAAAGAGAAATACCTTCCGACAACAAGTGGATTAAATAATTGTGTGTGTGTGTGTGTTTAAAAGCACTTCCTCCAGTCAATGTCCAGCTAACAAAAAGACAGCACATCTTCACGGCAGCCTACCTGTCTGTGTTCCAAAGCCTCAGTGCTAAGATACATCATAGACTTCATGAAGTTCCACGGAAAGCTGAGAACTTTCCAGGCTTTTAAGCCTCCAGGAAGGAGTGAGCATACAAGGGCACACGCTGGAATTGCTTAGACCTTACATTCTGCATGTTCTTCAGTTCAAATATCATCTTCATGAGGCTCTCTGGACAACCCATCCAGAAGTATCTGAACCCCTCTTCTGAGTTTGAGAGTTATCTGTGTTTCTTCTAATTTTTATACTTGTTTATTATCTAATGTTATTCACGCGCATGGTTTTGTCTTGAGGCAACCCTGGTATAGCAGCAAGAATTTGGATTTTTGGAATCCAGAGGATCATCATTTAAATTCTGGTTCTGTTACTTCCCACCTGAGTGTACTTGGGCAATTTTTCTGAGTTAATGGGATCTACACATATTCTACATATCCTACACATCATTGGTAGGATAAAATAAAATAGCACATGTGGATGGTCAACAAATGTTAGTTTCTTTCTTTTCTCCCCCTCTGTCTCCAACCATATGGCTTTTTACGTTCCTGGATGGCAGGCACTCTTCTTCTCTAGTGAAATGCCCTCCTCAGAGAACTGAACATTTATTTAATTTGTTCTTCTGTCCTGAACACACCTTGGGCACTCTTTGCAGTGTATTTCTAAACACTTTGGGCACTGTTAAGACACATAAACTATCTTTCCTCTCCCACCCATTCAAAAGTGAGGGTGTAGAGCCTTCCTTGGGGTAGTTACTCTAAGAGGAATGGACAAGTACAGATTATGAATTTTGGTCTCATTCTTTTCTGATCCCCACAAGCACCAGGTGGATTAAACACACACACATACACACAAATAAAACCCCCAGGTACATACAGTGCTTATTCCTGGAGAAGTAAAATCAATCAGTTTATACAGGACTTCAAAGAATTGTTGTGGAAGATATACGATGAAGTCCAGGGGGAATCAAAGATCATACCTGACTTCCTGCCTTCACATTGAACAAGAAGTATGTGGTTTCATGGGTGGCCAAGGATTAGGAATACTTACTTGAAATATAATTTTACTTCATGTGAAGGTAATTGGGATCTAAAAGGAACACAAACACACACACACACACAGAATCAAGTACAAGGTAAACACATTAACACACACACACACACACACACACACAGCAGAGTCAGGGACCTGAATCAGTCTGTACTCCTGGGGGAAAACAAGTAATTAAACTGACAGGTAACAAACATTCAAAGATAATTACCGGTAATGCTCAGACACACATTTGATGATTAATAGCAGTAGATTCCATGGAGGTGATTAATAAGGAGGCAGGCGGTGTAGAGACAATATATAAGTGATTAATAATGAAACTCCCTTCAGTCCTTGAAGCAAACAGGATGGAGGACTAAGGAGTTAGTTTGTCTTTCCTCACAGCTGCTGGATAAGGGTTTTGTGGCATGGGGAAAACCAGGAATGAGTTGAAGATCGTAACTTGCAAATAGAAATTATTCATGGAAGTCTTGAATAAGTCATTCAGTCACTCAATTTCACTGTCCTCATCTGAAGATGGGACAGGAGGGTAGCTCAGAACTTTTCTAGCTTTACTGAAAGAATGAGTATCACTGATTTCTTTAAATGTCTGTTTTTAGACAATGAACACAGTGGGTGAGAGACTGGAGGCAGATTAGGTCAAGAAAGTTTAATAGTAAAGATTAAGAGAGACAAATGTGGAATATTTTCTAACAATTAAAATTAAGAATCTCTGAGATTCAAACTTCGAACTACTGATTCATGCACCAGAAAGCACGCACTGAATAATTGTCTATTAACTACATTTATGTAAATTCAGAAGGTTGAACATAGCTCCATCATCCTAAATAGGATGCCTTTTAAAGCTTAATTCTCTGAGAAATTTCAGCAAAAACTTTTCATCCAGAAAAACAATCATCTGCTAAATTATTGAAGTGCAATGGACATATAGGGTTGTGTTAGTTTCAGGTGGGCCACATATTAAATAGGCAATTCTATGTATTACTCGGTGCTCACCATGATCTGCCGGGGTACAGTGGTACTACAATGCTATTGGCTATACTCCCTATGGTGTACTTTTCACCTCTGACTTATTTGTAGCTGGAGATTTTATATCTTAATCCCCTCTCTCTAGTTTGCCCATTCTCCTACCAACCTCCTCTCTGGCAACTATCAGTTTGTGCTCTGTATTTAAGAGTTTTTATTTGTCCTTTAGATTTTTTTAGATTCCACATGTAACTAAAATCACACCATACTTGTCTTTCTAGGTCTGACTTATTTCACCTAGTATCATATCCTCTAGGTCCATCAAAGCCGTCACAAATAGCAAAATTTCATTCTTTCTATGGCTGAATAATATTCCATCATATATGTGCACAGTATCATTATCCATTCATCTATCAATGGACACTTGCATTGCTTCCATACCTTAGATATTGTAAATAATGCTTCAATAAACATAGGGATACACATCTTTCTGAATTCATTTTCTGGGGGGTTAATATCCAGTAGTAAATTACTGGATCACATGGTACTTCTATTTTTTAAATTTTTTTGAGGAACCTGGGCAGCCCTGGTGGCTCAGCAGTTTAGTGCTGCCTTCAGCCCAGGGCCTGATCCTGGAGACTCAGGATCAAGTCTCACATTGGGCTCCTGCATGGAGCCTGCTTCTTCCTCTGCCTGTCTCTGCCTCTCTCTCTCTCTCTCTCTTTCTCTCTCTGTGTGTGTCTCTCATGAATAAATAAATAAAATCTTTTTTAAAAAATTAATTTTTTTTTAGGAACCTCCATTCTGTTTCCTACAGTGGTTGCACTAACTTATATTCCCACCAACAGTGTATGAGGGTTCCTTTTTCTCCACAACTTTGCCAACACTTGCTAATTCTTGTCTCCTTAACACTATCCATTCTGCCTGGTATGAGGTGCTATCTCATTTGGGTTTTGATTTGCATTTCCCTGATGATGAGCAATGCTGAGCATCTTTTCATGGGTCTGTGAGCCATCTGTATGTCTTCTTTGGTACAGTGTCTATTCAGGTCCTCTGCCCACTTTTAAAATCCGATTTTTTTTTTTTTTTTTAGTGTTGGGTTGTATAAGTTCTTTGTATATTTTGGATATTAACCCTTTATTGAATATGTCATTTGCAAATTCTCCTTCTATTTACTAGGCTACCTTTTTTGTTGTTGTTAATAGTTTATTTGCCGTGCAAAAACTATTCATTTTGGTGTAGCACTAGTAGTTTATTTTTGCTTCCATTTCTAGAAAAATAATAAATCTTGAATGGAATGGAGACCAATAAGAAATCTCTGACTGATGTTCAATATGTTAAATGTGGAATCCCCAAAAGTTCTCCTCCCCCAAATTTTCCTTGATACCTTTGACTGGTAAGTCTTTGAACATGATACAAAAAATAATAATAACAAAGGAAATGTTTCTCCATGAGGCATGTCTCAAAAGAAGTGGAAGGTATATCCTTGGTAAAGCCACTGATCTAGTCTTACCATTTTATTGACAAGGAAAATGAAAACAGAGTAATTTTCCCAAAAAGAAGCAGTTGGGGGAAAACTATATTAAATCTAACTCAATACTGGACTCTGGACTTAGAATAAAAACATCTAGGTAAGGGGCACCTGGGTGGCTCAGTCAGTTAAGCATCTGCCTTCAGCTTAGGCCATGATCTCAGGGTCCTGGGATCCAGTCCCACATCAGGCTCTTTGCTCAGCAGGGAGCCTGCTTCTCCCTCTCCATCTGTCTGCTGCTCCCTCTGCTTGTGCTTGCTTTCTCTCTGTCAAATAAATAGATAAAAATCTTTAAAAAAATGCACACACATATGAGTGATTTGTCCCTGCTCTGTCACTAACTGTAAACTTCAACAAGTGACATAAAAACTACCTCTCCGTGTCTCAGAGTGGTCTTCAAGGGCTGTCAGTGCAGACATTTCAGGATTCTGTGACTCTTTTCTGATTAGACGCATTCATTAAGAAAAAAAAAAAAAAACATATTAGCTTTAATGCCAAACCTATGAGGATAGGGAGTTGGAAGATTTTCTCTTTCCAAACAAATTCTTATTTAGTATTTCAAACAGAAAGGAAACATGATGATGAATAGACCCCTACAATCTCAAGGTTGTTTTTTTCCTGATACTATTAGGTCCTTGACCTTTAATTCTTACTTATATATTTTTTGAAAGTAAGTTTTCTATTTTCTTTCTATGTGGGAGACCTCTCAGGGGAAAAATGGCTAAATATTTTGGGACACTGTCTACTTAATTTGATTATTTATAAGATCGGTGTACTTTTTAAAGATTTTATCCAACTTCAATAAATTAAAGATTACCTGTTTTGTAGCTACACATAGAATACTCTTCCCGGACTGGGCCATGCTTGGCCATATCTTTTGCCAACATTGTTAGAGTCAATTTCTCTCCCTACTTTATTCCCTTTAAGTAGAAGCTATCTTATATTTGACAATTAAAATGATGTGGATGGGGGATCTCTGTGTGGCTCAGTGGTTTAGCGCCTGCCTTTGGCCCAGGACACCGTCCTGGAGTCCCAGGATCGAGTCTCGCGTCAGGCTTCTGTCATGGAGCCTACTTCTCCCTCTGCCTGTGTCTCTGCCTCTCTCTCTCTTTCTCTCTCTCTATCATGAATAAATAAATAAAATCTTAAAAAAACAAAATTATGTGGATGGAAGAGAAATATTTCTTGCCCACTTTTCATTAAATCCCCCAAATCTTTTTGTAACTCATCCTTAATGCTTTGGACAAAATTATATTATTAAAAATGTCCAATATGAGCACTACTTTCTATTCTTGGTCATGAGATCTAGAGAAGGTCTTCATTAGGATGAAGCATTTGGGGATATCTTGCCAAAACTGTTGTTGAGTTTAAGTAGGAGAAAGGAAATATACAAAGAACAGATAAGCCTGGGGCACCTGGGTGGCTCAGTGGTTGGGCATCTGCCTTGGCTCAGGGCGTGATCCCGGGGTCCTGGGATTGAGCCCCACATCAGGCTCCCTGCAGGGAGCCTGCTTCTCCCTTTGCCTGAATCTCTGCCTCTCTCTGTGTCTCTTATGAATAAATAAATAGATAGATAGATAGATAGATAGATAAATAGATAGATAATCAATCTTAAAAAAAGAACAAATATGCCCCACAATTTTGACATTATCATCACCTTTATCATCATCACCATCATCATCATAGCAAACTCTCATAGCAGTATTCTCTTCCCGGCACTGTTTTGAGTATTTTACACATGTTAATATCGTGAAATAGAAATGAAAATGTATTCACAGCTTGAGTTAAGTTATAAAAATCCTACTTGTAATGTCCTATTGAAAATTGGTCCATTCAAGTACATCTCTCCTGCAAAAAGCCATCCTGGAATAAGAGTACCACCCAGTGGTGATGTTTTTGTCTGTTAAGTTTAATATTCATTCCCATTAGGATGTGTCTTACCCCCTCTAGGAAGGATAGTCATACTGCCTTTCACTAGGTAGGATTTATTTCAACCTCAGTTTATCTCTCTATGGCAGACTGTAATAATTTTCCTTCCCTTCCAACCTCTGTCATCATTCACTGAGGACAAATTTTACTTTTCTATTCTGTGAGGACTTGGGTCTTGGGCATGTGACTTGCTTGACCAATTAAATGTGTGTGAATATAAAGCAAGCAGAGGCTTTGCATTTGGCTTCTGTTGTCTGACTTTGTCTCTTCCACTCCTGCCTTATATCTTAGGAAGATAATAGTATTGTAAACACTGTGGCTTAAGACCTGAGTTCTACAATGACGGATAGATAGAACCAACCTGAACCAACTCAAGCCTGAACCAGTCTCCCAGTTGACTTGCAGAACTCTGAGGGATAAATAAGTGTCTGCTGTAAACCACCGAAATCTGGGGAGTAATTTGTTATGCAGCATTATTATAGCAATGGCCACCTAATACATTTTCCTATGTCCTAAGCATGCTAATTAACTCCTTTGCTCCCCAGCCCCTTTCTCTCACAATTCTTGTTCAATTACCTTCAACAAATCTACATACTCTTTTCAATTCCTTCCCCAGGTTCTATTTATGAGTCTCCAGAGTCTCTAACAATGGCCAGGAAACATAAATAAATTCTACTGATAAACCTTTATCAAAGAAAGAGAATTAAAGTATACTTAATTAGAAATTTGAAAGATAGGGGCAGTGGGTGCTCAGTCAGTTAAGCATCTGCCTTTGGCTCAGGTCATGATCTCAGGGTCCTGGGACCCAGGTCCGCATCAACATCAGGCTCCCTGCTCAGCCGAGAGTCTGCTTCTCCCTCTCCCTTTGCCCTCCCCTCACCTCATGCTCGCTCTCTCTTTCTCTCAAATAAACAATTTTTTTTTAAAAAAGGAATTTGAAAGATAGTTTTAAAGTGATTTTATACAATATAACTATATTCTTTTTATTTATTTATTTTTATTTAAATTCAATTAAATTAACATATAGTGTTTTATTAGTTTCAGAAGTAGAATTCAGTGATTCATCAGTTGCATAGAACACCCAGTGCTCATTCCATCAAGTTACTATTTTCACATTTTCTTTCAATGCTCTTCTTGCAATATTAGATCCAGATTACCTGGGTTTGGATCCTGTCTTCAACCTCTACTAGCTCTCGGGTCTTAGACCCCTTACTGCCTCAGCTCTTTTACATATAAATCAGAATAACAGCGAGTATCTACTGTGCAAGATTCTTGGCAAGGTAAATTTAGTTCATAGGCACAAAATGGTAAAAATAGCCTTAGAAAATGGTAAGAACTCAAAAAAAAATTGGCTATTAATTCTACCATCATCACCTACCACATTTCAGAGCCAGAGGATGATGTTTGACCCATGTTATGGTTTACTTAGTTATTTGTGAACGTGCTTGAAATGAACGGATACCTCTAATTCCTTCTAACAGGAAGACATAACTACTACTTACAATTCTAGACAGCATATTACTATTTGCAAAGTGCTTTAATAGGCTTGAAATAAACAGTCTTCAGAATGCCAAGGAGGAGAGTGAAACAAAGACTTTTAGAAAATCTGGTCTAACAACAGCATGGAGCAGGGATTCGAGATCGGCAAAGGAGAAGGCAAGGACCCACTTAGTTGAATATATAAACCATCCAAGTAAGAGGATCGAGGATCTATAGGCTGCAACAACTACACAGATGAAGATGGGGATGGAAAAAAATGAGTACCTGACAGAAGTTTCAAAAAGTTGTTTTTTGCTGAGTCATTCTGGGAGATTGTTCCCTGAAGATACGTTTGCAAAATGCACACTCTTAAAAGTTTGGCAAATCCTAATCATCTCACCGGGATGTCCTGTTCCTTCTTTTCTTATCAAAAGATCAGAATTTTCTGGCCTAACCTCAGATGTAAGAAACCCTCTATCCTCTCCTTACTCACTGAGTGTGGCTGATAGACTTTTAGACCTAATGCCCACCTCCTCCAAGAAGCCTACCCTGGTTGGTCCAGAATCATAATCTTTCCTAGACCCGGGGGTTGAAGGGTGAGCAGAATGATGACAGCTTCAGGGTACTACTTTAGCAGCCCTCGAGAGCACAGAATATCTCTATTTGGACTCTCAGACCTCAAGAGCTGAGAAAGGCCTTCTTCACTGCTTAGGCTCTTGGAGGTCACATGAAATCTTTGAAAATCTAATGAGAGCTATGGATTTTCTCCCCAGAAAAATGCATATTTATACATCCATACATAATTTTTGGGACCTCCCCGCCTACGCTTCATGGGGTTATCTGTGAAGAACCCACAGTGTCTAGCCCAGTGCTTGCTGATCTAATACTCTGAAAACTGACTTAATAAAGGGATTTGACAATGTGGCTCACTGAGAATTTCTTCACCCACATCCAATGAACTGGTGTGAGGGTTGTTAATCCATATATGTTAATGAGGTAAAATAAACCAAAGATCCTTTTAGGGACTAAATTGTGTCTCTCCAAAACAGATATGTTGAAGCCCTAACTGACACTGTGACTGCATTTGGATATAGGGCCCCTAAAGAGGGGATTAGGGTAAATGCAGTCATAAGGGTGAGGCCCTAAACCAGTAGGACTGGTGTCTATATAAGAAGAGGATGGGCTACTAGGAGTGCACTGTCACAGAGAAGAGGCTGTGTGAGGACCCAGCGAGAAAGTGGCTGTCGGCAAGCCACGGAAAGAGGACTCAGCCCAAACCTGCCGACACCCTGAGGCTGGACTTCCAGCCTCCAGAACACGATGAAAATTAATTTCTGTTGTTTAAGCTCCTTAGTCTGTGGTGGTTAGCAATGGCAGCTCTGAAAGTCCAATATAGGTCCTATCTCCAAAGAACCATATTAAGAAAGCAAAGGAGAAGCAGACCGAGGAGAGACAGTAGGTTCTGGGGATCCATGAGAAAAGAGATGACTTTGAGCTTGACTGATCTGGGTTCAAACCCCTACTCAAAACCTCAGAAGTGACATTTTCTGAAGACCATGTGTCCCCTTGGAGATTTCTTCATCATTTGTAAAACAAAAACTTTCCCGGGGGGAAAAAAAGTGTTCTGAGAGTTAAGGAAGAGAATGTAAGGAGCCCAGTGGACAGTTCTGCATACTGTCATCATTGATGGCACAGGGCTCTCACAGGGAGTGGGAGCAAGAGATGAAAGTGATTTTTACCATGTTCAGTCACTACCAAAATCATCAAAAATGTACAAATCTCTCTTTGCCCCTTATTGCAGAATATAGCCCTGTCCACCCTGAGAGAGGGTGACAACTCCCACGGTCTTCCTTAGGAAGACTAGCAGAGGGCATATCTCAGGTGCTTGTGGGATAATCTGGTGACACCATGATTTGTTTTAAAAAAGAAAAAAAGTTCAAAATTCTACCTATATATTGGAATTACCTAGGGAGCTTTGGAAAAACAAACAAACAGACACGATATCCAGGCTCTCCTCAGACCTCTGAATTGGAATCTCAGAGGCAAGGTTGGGCTATTTATAGTTGTAAAAATTTCCGGATGATTCTAATGTGCTGAGATTAAGGTCCACTGCTATAGCCCATTTTTTTTTTTTAATGGGAAAACTGTGACAGAGGGGGTGGATTGAGGGATGAAGGGCACAGAGCCAAGTCTCACATCCAGGCCTCTTGATTCCCAGTCTTGGGCTTGCTAAGACATAGCAGTATTTTCAAAGGACCACGCTGTGGGCATCTATATGAGAATCACCCAGGTCACTGTTAAAAATGTGTATTTATAGGTTCCATCCCATGTTTACTAAATCTGAATCAAAATGAACAAGCTCTTCAGATGATATTCAAGCCTAAATTTGAAAACCACTTCATGACATGATGCCACTGCCACTCTAGTTGAAAGATCCATCTCTCTCTGTAGATAGAATCTAATGTTCTTTGCAGATATTAAAGGCAACATGCAGGAAGGAGATCCCTGGGCTGGGGGTTTCTGGTCTATTTCTGGCCATGGATCTTACTCGTTCCATAAACCAGCCGCATGATCCAAGAAGCTCATAGGAATGGATGAAGCTGGATAGCAGTCATTAAGAACTTTTAGGGAGGTGTGCCATTGTTTTTTTGCAGCATAAGCCATACTGTTGTGGTTCCCTTAAAGGTAAAATGACTATTAAACATGGATCTCTCAGAAATGTTGAGTATCAAAAAATAAAAAAATAAAAAAAAATAAAAAAAATAAAAAAAAAAAAGAAATGTTGAGTATCAGATGTGATATTATTGTACATTACGTGCCTGACACGGCATCTGTCAAGTAGCAGGTGCTCAATAAGATCCCCACCTCTGCTTCTCATTTTGAAAGAGAAAATCCAAGTGGTTACCACCATGATGTTCCTCCCACTGTGGGGAGTCGTTAGTCTGGTTGGGGTTGGGGTAGGGAAGCCTTCACTCCCTCAGGCTAGTATGATGAAGCAGTAGCAACTCCAGAATTTCTGCACAGGGGCTACAGGTCAATTAGTGATGGGGTAAGGAGGCATTTGAGTTGGGGCCGTGTTCCTGCACCAAACACATGATAATTACCTAGGCCCTCCCCACGCAGCGGGCGGTCCCCAGGCCAGCAGCATCAGCATTACCAGGGAACCTGCTAGGAATGCAGCATCTCAGGTCTCCCTCTGGATCTGTTGAATCAGAATCTGTATTTTAATGAAATAACCAGTGGAGTGGTCTGCACGTTAAAACTTAAACAGGAGTGGCTTGGAAGGACCTTGATGGAAATAGAGGATCGAGGGATACCCCTTTCAAGTCACCCCAGACACCAGCTCTCAGGTAGGAGCAGTACCCCAAGCAGCTGCGGAGAGGTGCCTGAGATCACCACATGTAGGAGGGGAAGAGAAGGATTAAGAGGGGAGGAGACACAGAACAACTACCCTCCAGTGTTGTTTCCAACAATAAATAAGTAAATGGGCCCAGGAATACTTTTTAAAAACAAAACTTCACAGAAAAGCGAAATATGAAACAAATATCATCAGAACTGTTCTTGCCTAAAATAGTGGGGAGTGAGAACTGCCCTCCCCCACCTCTGCCCACATCAGCCTGAAGTCCCCTCCAACGAAACCCAGCCCTGAAAACCACTGGCCTACATGTCCTTGCTGCTATGAGTCAATTGGGAGGTGGCGTGTGGGGCTGGAGGAAGTGGTCTGAGCTTATGGCCTCGTCCTTCGCTAAACCAAGTGAGAGACTCAGTCAGGTCAGGTACTCTGCGTGATTGCATTTCGGGCAGACGTTAACCCACCAGCGTTCGGGCCATGTGACTTCCAGGCCAGCTCCACGCAGGGATCCCGCAGATCTGTGGGTGGCTCCGGCGCTCAGCTAATGAATTAAGGCATTCATGAACAACCGAGACAGACTCCTTCTTGCCCAAGCAGTACATCACCTCAGTGCCTAATGAGGTCCTTCTCGGGACCTGTTACACAGACCTAATAATACACCGGGAAGCAGATGGATCCAGGAAGCAAATGAAACTCACAGTTGCTGGTGCGATCGTTTAAATTGAGAGAGTTGGGCTCAGAACCAAATTATCACTGCCGATTCCTCGAACACATTTTGAGAAGTCTGCGAGAGGAGCAAGTTCATTGCAAGGCATCATCATTTTTGTAAACACAGGTGGAAATAAAGGGATTTCCAAGGGTGAAGGTCTCATTTTCCACTCAGCTTCTTATTAAATGGAAATTCAGAGACTGGAGTTGAGGTCAAACGCAAGGTCCAGTGGAAGATGAAACACATGCAAATGTCTGGAAATTCAAATGTTTGGTCCCAGGGGTCTCTAACCTGCAAAGGGCTGTTTGGACTGTCAGTATATTGAAATCACACATGCACAAGGAGATAAATATATCTAATGGGGGGGAATGGTGATTTTTAATAAATAATATTAATGCAAATTATAATTATAAGCAAGTTTGATTGAATGGTAATAACTGATCTGCTATAATTAGTTGTAACATGTGGTTACTTACAGTTATTAAGTTCCTGCTATCTGCCAAGCAATTTATATGTGTTATGTCACCTTTATTCACTGCTGATTCTCCAGCAGCTTGAACATTGCCTAGTGCATAATAGGGGCTTGACACAGCCGTATGAAATAAATGCACAAATACATGAAAATCCCCTCACTAGCTCCAAAGGATAGCTATTATTATTTTCACTATATGGGAAAAAGTAATCAAGACTTGGCGAAATTAAGTGTCTTTCTCAAGACCAACCAGGTACCATGTGTCAGAATCAGCATGGCGACAGGCTTCTTCCCAAGATGCTGCAGGGACGTGTATACATGTATGGATCGTCATGACAACTAGAATTTGAACACTTCCTTTGTGCCAGATACTACACTAGCAATTTGACATATTTTATTTCCTTTCGTCCTCCCCCCAGCTCCTGATTAGGTAGGTACCAGGACCCCTTCTGACAGAGAAAGGAAATGGAAATTTGCAGGATTGAATAATTGCCCAGGTCCTTGTACACACGTGTGCTAGGGGCAGATGAGGCTGTTTCCAAGGCCAAGATATTCATCACTGTGCTACTCACTGCGTCCTCTGCCAATATATACACGAAACACACACGCGAAACAAGCCGTGAATTACAATGCCAGGATGTGACTGTCCATCCTGCTCTAAAATGCTGACAAATGAATATAAGCCTTCAAGGAATAGATTCAAATGTTTGCAAGGAGTTGGTGAGGAGAAAGGCTCTCTACAAATTTTTTATGAATTAGAACGTTCCAGGTAGGTTTTCTTTGACCTGGCCACTAACTAATGATAATGTGGTCCTTAGTGAACAATTGATGGGATTTATTAAATTACCCCAGACTTTGAGTCTCTGAAGAGCAGGAACTGTGTTATTTCATTTTTTCTCCCTCACGTAGAGGTTCTTAATAAAGTTCGGAATTAATAAGCAAAGAAAATGATCAGTCAATCTGTACATTCTTCCTTCTAGTTCTAGCATTATTACTGTATGTGATTCTAATAAACTTGAGGATTAAATTACTTCGGTGGTAAACCATCCCATTTTTGTTCATTCTATAATAGCCCTAAAGAAACTCTAAGAAGCACCTCGCAGTTCCTTACCCAGATGGAGAAGTTAATAAACTGAGAGGCTGAGCCCAGTCTTCCTAAGCCTAGATACCAAAAGTGGTAGATGTACTGCCATTAAAACTAGATTATACCATAAATCCAATGCAAGTTTGATCAACGAGTGGCAGCTTTACCTCAAATTTGACTGGCACCAGCCATGGCCAAGAATACAAGGAGCTAGCTCTCCTACACCACCCCGCTGGATAAAGGGAAATAATGTCACTTTCTGGAAGTAGTAGCTGAGTAAAATTCTTACCTGTACCCTCTTAAACATCAAACAAAATATGGTAAGGTCTGTTAGGATAATACCAATTTCTCACTGTCATGAAACACCTAACAGCCTGCCAACCACTTTTGCTTTTATTATTTCATTTGAACCTCAGCAAGCTGGGGAGATATGCAAGCAGGGGTGGGGAATGGGTTTCAAGAAGTTATCAGATTTTCTCAAGTGTACAAAGTAACAGAAAAAATACCATAATATGTGTCTTATAATTTCTTCAATGGAATCCTCTGGCCCTTTCCAAACATGAAGCCAGTTCCAGCTGCCTCCTAATGTTCTGGGAGGCAGCCTGCTCTAGTGATGCTGGCATTACTTAGCATCAGAGAGAAAAGTTTAGGTCCATCTCGGCCCATTACCATCAGTATGAATTTAAGTAAGAAATTTAGAGGCAATGATTCCCTCAGCCATAATATAGGCTGGTACTCTCTTTGTCCCAAGGTCAGTTTGATGGCTCATTACGGTGAAGCATGACATGTACCAGCACATATTAAGTATATTATATGTTATTTCTTCTTCACCTTCCTCCTAAAGAATGTGATCACTGCAGAGGGATCTTTCGAGAGAGAGAGAGAGAGAGAGAGAGAGAGAGAAAGATCCTGAGATATTGTGGAAATAGTGAATTTAGGCCAATGGTGGACAGGACTAAACCAAAAAGTACCTGCTGGTTTGCCTAGGAGACTGCCTGAACTGGGTCTTTTTATGGAGGGGAAGCAGATAAAATGCATTTTTCAGTTGTGGCTGATGAATCAGTATTGTGGTAGACATTGTACTTCAACAGAGACAGGAAAGGATGGATGGAGGTATCAACTCAAAGTAGCCCCATTAAAGGTTTGCTAAATTCCACATGGTGAACCTCAGTTCCATTGTGACTCCTATTCCCTTCAAGGACTCACACATCCAGATGCTGATGTGAAAAGAGATTAAACCTAGGGAAAAAATTCCAAATGATATTAAGAAAAGCCATAGAGGGGTGCCGCCTGGGTAGCTCCTGGCTCAGTCATTAAGCATTTGCCTTGGGCTCAGGTCATGACCCCAGGGGGACCCACATCATGCTCCCTGCTCAGTGGGAAGTCTGCTTCTCCCTCCCCCTCTGCTGTTCTCCTCACTCGTGTTCTCGGTTCTCTCTCTGTCAAATAAATACATAAAATTGAAAGAAAGGAAAATAAAGAAAGGAAGAAAGAAAGAAAGAAGAGAAAGAAAGAAAGAACAAAAAGAAAAGAAAAGAAAAGAAAAGAAGAAAAGAAAAGAAAGAAAAGAAAAGAAAAGAAAAGAAAAGAAAAGAAAAGAAAAGAAAAAAGAAAAGAAAAGAAAAAAGAAAAAAAAAGAAAAGAAAAGAGGCATAGATAATGCATGGAAGTTTCCAAGTCTTTCTCAGACACATATCATTGCTTGTGGCTCTCCCAGCAACCCTCTGAGGTAGGCATTACTACCCCCTTAAACTTAAGAGAGAAAATTGAAAGGCACTTGCTGGAAACCATTAAGTTATAGAGCCAGGGCCTAGACCTGACCCTTAGACCCACTCCCCAGTCTCCTGTTATTTCTATTCCATGATGGGTTGGCTGTCCCCTGGAGTTATGAGATGAGCTACAACTCCAGAAATGGAGCCATCTTTTTAAATATCTCATTATTTTTGTCTGGATTATAGTTTATTGAGGGAAGATTGTCCAAATGAAAAGTGATGACCCGGGTTCTAACCCTAGGTCATAGTCTATGCCCTTACCCCTAAACATAGCATAGAGCACTAGACTGTGAAGGTTCCCATATCATCCCCAAACTCAAGGCCTTCACAAAAATATCTATCACAGTCCTTTCTCTTGGCTCCACTATGGTGTCTGCCAACCTAGAAAGAAAGAATCGTAGGACTGTGAAAAACATCAAAATAAAAACTCAGTATCCTAACGTATTGGTCATATCCACATAGTATGGGTCATTCTAACACATTCTAACAGATATTAAGAAGCCTTAACATTTTGTTTCTTCATTTATACATTTTATTTTCAATACAATAAGTCTTATTCTCTAGTGTAATCCCTAATGAATCCAGTGAGCAACTCCCATAAAGACATAACTAAGTACAGTTTTCATAAGGTTTAGACAAATTCTATTAAACCTCTGTGACTAAGATATACCCAGAGGTAGAAACAATTCTTAAAAAAACCTTTTTTAGCCACTGCAATAAGTTCAAACAAATGATATGTGCACAGAGTTACA
This sequence comes from Vulpes lagopus, assembly GCF_018345385.1. Lineage (NCBI taxonomy): Eukaryota > Metazoa > Chordata > Mammalia > Carnivora > Canidae > Vulpes > Vulpes lagopus. The sequence continues at coordinate 61,442,825 of NC_054830.1, forward strand.
TGTGGTTGAAAGTCTAAGATTCATTTTCAAAAGATAAATGCTCAGACATATTAAATTCAAATAAGCAGAAATTACCTTCTCATCATCTGTCAGTATCAACATATATAAAATAAGAGGATTTTTTAAAAGATTGGGTTATTTATTCATGAGAGGCAGAGACACAGGCAGAGGGAGAAGTAGGCTCCCTGCGGGGAGCCCGATGTAGGACTCGATCCATGGACCTCAGGATCATGACCTGAGCCAAAGGCAGAGACGCTCAACCGCTGAGCCACCCAGGTGTGCCAAGAGGATTTTTTTTTCCCATTACTGGAAGTTTATGCATTCAAGGGACATTGAATGAAAGCCAACCCAGTTCAACTCTGTAAATAGGAAGAGCTAGCTGGCTGGCTGAGGAACTCTGGGTTTGCTCAACCTGGCCCCCATAGGCAGCACACTGGGGCCTCCCAAGTAACTGTAGAATCTGAAGAAATGCATCCAATTTAATCCAACCAAACCATGAGACTCTCCTTTAGACCCCAACTTCCTTGATACATAGTCCTATGAAGTACACGCAGGAGACAAAAAAGAGATAATCAGAAGCTGAGAACAAGGGGATTTCCAGATTATAAGCAAGAAGACAGGAAAAAAATCATAAAATGCAGGCAGCAAGAATTTAAGAAACAACACAAATGAAGCTATTTGGTAAAAGGGCAAAAAAAAAAAAGAAAGAAGGATGTCTCTTGTGAGAGTCAGGAGATACTGGATGGATCATTGATCATAATGCCAGGTACAGCGTAAGCCCTCAACATACAGAAGGCTCTAAGAGATACTAAAAGGGAAGGTATCATGGCATCGCTGTGGGTAGGGTACGGTGTCAGAGCAGATGCTCATGATGCTGGTTTCAATCACAGAAAGATAATATGCAATTTGTCAATATCTTCTGAAACTTTCAGAAAGTTTGTAAGCTTCTATTTAGAAAGATTTCCATAAAACAATTAAAAACGAAAATGTATTTTCTTTTTTTAAATATTTTTTTCTTTATTTATTTATGATAGTCACAGAGAGAGAGAGAGAGAGGCAGAGACACAGGCAGAGGGAGAAGCAGGCTCCATGCACCAGGAGCCCGATGTGGGATTCGATCCCGGGTCTCCAGGATTGTGCCCTGGGCCAAAGGCAGGCGCTAAACCACTGTGCCACCCAGGGATCCCCTGAAAATGTATTTTCTTAAAAAAAAAAAAAAAGAACCAGCTTCAGTGGATTGCCTCATTTTCTGGGAATGCCAGGTCAACAAGAAGCGTCCTGTCCCCTTCCGCCTTTTTTGTACTTTTACATTTGATTAGAAGTGATATGTGCCTTTTCCCAAATCACCTATTTTCCCTTCCAGTGGGTCAGTCAAGCTTTTGCTCATTTGCACCTGGTTCTTTGCTCTCCATTTCCACTTCATGTAGGTCGAATGCACAGACTCATTAATATCTTTATTTACCATCTATCTCATTCTACAAAAGATTCAAGGTGGCCTGTAGGGAAAACATACACGCTGATGTCAAGAAATAAACACACACATAAAAAATGAGGATCAGGGAATCTATTTCAGTGGAAATACCTGCTTACAGGTAGGCTGCAACCAAAAATAGAGATCAGCTGCGGTGAGCCTATCTGGTAAGCGCATGGCCCAAGCGTAAGGTAAATGCTAGCGAGCACCGTAGGTCTGGGGGTGGGAGGAGGGGAGGCACTGAGCAGTGTATATGGGCTCCTAAGGGAAGATAAGGGAGGTTGAGTCAGCTGACCCGAGAACAAATTCTAATCGTCAGAGGGAATAATGACTTTAGATACAGTACTATGGTTGTTTTTCAAATCTGTTGCTGAGCCAATCAACTGGAAGGGTATGGGGGCTCTAAGTAAACAATATAGGGTCTAATTTAGTGAATTCTGATAGGTATAGCAGAACTGCCAATAAGGCTGTAGGACCTCTCTAATGGAATGTAACGCCAAGCCAAGTCAGGAGGGGAATCAAATGTCACCTTGTAGGGCGCCTGGGGGCTCAGTGGTTGAGCATCTGCCTTTGGCTCAGGGTGTGAACTTGGGGTCCTGGGGTCCTAGTATCGAATCCCGCATTGGGCTCCCCACAGGAAGCCTGCTTCTCCCTCTGCCCATGTCTCTGCTTCTCTCTCTGTGTCTCTCATGAATAAATAAATAAAATCTTTAAAAAACAAAACAAATATCCCCTTCAACTGACCTCAGTCTCCTGAGAATCTTTTGCTCAGCAGTGGCCCAAATATCCAGGGATGGTGACACTTGGCAGGCTGGCGGCAGCCACCCAGAGGGAGCTTGAGAACGGCAGGAGACTGTGATGCACCGTGGGCAGAGGAAACGAAATTCCCTCCCATGAAAGCCATTCTGCATGGGAGAGGGAGGGCACATCGGGGCTTCATGAAGCACTTGCAGCCACCAGTACAATGTCGCTGATTCAGGGACAGGGCCAGCACTCCCGCGGACTGCTCCACCTTCTAAACATCCTACAATACAAAATTCTTAGCCTTGCCCTTCCTGCTGCCCACTCTGGGGACTCAGGCTTTCCCCACCTTCTTTATCTCTTGCCCTCCAAGGATTATGCTCTAGTCATCTCATTGGTTCTCTAGATTTTTATGATATAGATAATAGACGGAAAAAAAACCACAGGGAAGCAGAAAAGAAGGGTAAGAGGTGCCTCAAGGTAGCCAGGGGAGAGGCCTTCTCTTGAAGCTCAGAGCAAGGCTGCGCACAGATGACATTGAGAAGGTTTCTGGTTTGGCTTGTTTTGTTTTTAGAGAATGGTGCCAGGGAAGTGATGGGAGGTGAGGGTGGGGCTAGCAGGAGGAGAAGGGTTTAATGAGCGTGGATGTGGTCTCCACACGGCATTGCAGCCATGAGGCTTGAGGACTGCAAGTGTCACTGAAAATGTGTTTGGGGGACGGGGACAGGACCGTGTGGCTCGCTAAGGTGCTCTAAGCCTGGCCCGCGAGGGGCCTGGTTCTGTACATGTTATCCCAGCGACGACTTCTTGGCCTTCTGTGGGGATTTCTGGCATCCAGCACAGCAGCAGTTCCTAACGGAGCAGCAGAAGCTGCAGGAAATGTGTCCATGAGCATATGTGAGAAATTTCCAGGGACTCAAAACACACACACACACACACTCACACACACACCACCTAATGGGGAGAGGGAGAAGAGGAGGTTTTGCAGAAGGGAAAATATTTGTAAATTCTGTATCAGCGGCTGGTGGCAGGAGCTCGTGCAACTTGAATTATCGCTGTTGATGAATTCACAGGCAGGTAAAGGGGGGCATGTGCATTCTGTGTGACTTACAATAAAAGGATGTCCCCATATGCTTATTAAAGATGGTTCACAATCACCTAAGAGAAAAAAACAGAAATTACTTTGGTACGGCAGACAAAGCCTGCGGTGATCTGGCTGTCACGTCAGCCTCGGTTTTCACCTGAATTCTCCAGACGTGGTTCTCAGTTGTGGGAGATCTTTGCTCAGGATGGTGGGGGCGGGGGGATGCTGCCGGGTCTGGTAAGTACAGGTCAGGAATTGGGCTAAACTTCCTACAATACAGAGGACAGTCCCCAGAGGACCATTCCTACCACTAACCCGAAAGCCAGGAGCACTGAGGGCGAGAGACATGGTCTAGATACACTGAATCTCTTATAATTACTCCAGCTTGGCTTGGCTCCCCAGTTCCAATCCCCTGTAGGACTGCTCCCTCTTCCTCAAAAGCAGAGCCCAATCCTAAGCAACCACCAAGCTCTTACTCCTACACATTTCCACTCAACTCTGGTCATGTCTCTGAGAACAGCCTTGGCTCTCAGAGAATGACTTGGTGCCGTTTCCTGGATTCTGTCAATTGTGTACACTTTTATTATGGCAATATTATAATTATTGGTAACGTTCTACCATTTTTCTCTCCCCCCCCCCACCATATTGGAAATTCACCAAGGCAAAGGGGGGGGGGGTTATCTTTGTATTTTTGATCTTTAAATTTCCATCTCTTGGCATAATGTGATCAAAAAGTAGTTGTTGAACGGATAAACAAATACATCATTTAATCTCTGGGGTTTCTTTTCATTATAAAAATTGGACATAATGATGTCTGGTGTGCCTACTTCATATATTTATTAACATGATATGATTAAATGAGGTAATAGATGGCAAATTATTTTATGTTTGATAAAGATAACAGCTTCCATTTACCGATCACCTTCTATGTGCTTAGAACTCGGTTAGATGCTTTACAATATTTCTAATTCTCCCAAATCGGTAAGAGGAGTGTTGTTATTCCCTTCTGTATAATGGGGACAACTGGGCATAAGGAATTTAAGTGACTTGTCCAAGATCACAGTTAGGGAACAGCAGATTTGAAGCTCAAATCCAAATTTCAGAAGCGGGAAGGTAGTATAGACCTCGACATCAGTGCAGAAGCCTGAGGGTTCAAAGATAGGGAGATTCCAAAAGATAGGGAATTTATCCAAATAGTCAAGGGAAATATTTTTTTCCTGTCACCTGACCAACACTGAGACCTTTCTCAGGGAACCTGGAGTTTTAATAGCACAATTACCCCCACCTGATTAATCAGAATTGCTGTTTGTTTGTGCATGAAAGATGACTCATTATGGCAAATATGCATTAGAAGGCCATAATATATGCATTTATTCAATTAAGTCTAATGTATTATTTAAGGCTCAGTGTGTGATATTTATCACTAGCAAATGCTAATTTATACAGATTATCGGAGTCTAATTAGGTGCACAGCTTATGAGGATAGCCTGCTACTTGGAAGGTACAGCCATGACTTACTCTACTCTGGGCCAGGACATGAGAGAGTCTGGCAACCGACACCACATGCACACTCTGTCTCCTAAAGAGCGTTAAAAGCAAGTGGTTGGACCCCAGGGCCATGGCCCCTTCCAGTTGCATGTGAAAGCCACTGCCAACACCTTGAAGAACTACCACTTACTCAGAATCACATTTTCTCTTGAGCATCGATCGCCTCCATCAGGCCACCAACCGGAGTTACTGCCAATTGAGTACTTGTCTTCCCCATTTAACCAACCAACCTATCCTCCATACACACGAGCAAGGGAGTCCTTGAAACATTCACACGACAAACGAGCACTGAAAATCTGCTCTGTGCCAGGCTCTGTACTCAGCTCAGAGGATACAAAGACAGAAGGTGTGAGGCCCCTGTATCAGGAGATAAAGAGTTATGCGGACTTTAAGGGCACAGACTGAACCATCCCCCAAGTCCAGAGACAGAGCCCTGACTCTGTGATTTGTCAGCTATGTGATTCCAATCAAGTTCCTTTAAACCTCCAATCCCGAATTTCCTCATCTCATACAGGGGAGAACTGACACCCGCTCCTAGGGTTGTTGTTTGTATAAAAGAAGCCGGTACCTTTGATGCTAGATGTAGACCTGCCCTCTCACCCATGCAAGGCCAGCCCTTGGGTCCTGCTGTGTCTTCAGTTATTCAATCACACCCAACATTGCTTGACTCTTTTCTTTTTTAAGACTTTACTATAGCTTTTCCTGTGAAGAGAGAGTATAGTTTTAATATTTTTTACACCACCGCAATCCACCCTAAAACATCTTTACCAGATTTCATTGTTTTTCTGGTTTGTTTGGTCCCTCCATCCTACCAGGCATTGCTTCTCTGTCTTCCTAGATGGAATATATCTTGGTTTCAGTTGTTCTCAGGCATTGGCTCTCTCTTCAAACTTCCATGCCTTGCATCTCAAAAGGAAATTCCTAAAGTTTACAGGCCCTAGTGGGCAAAGGGGCTTTTGAAAAACTCTGCCTCTGTGGGTCAAGATCAATGGCCATTTGCATGAAATGAACTGGACTCAATTTGGGGAAAAGACTTGATAAACAGTCTCTGTGTATGAGCTGTGCCATAACAGAGAGATGGTTTCTTGGTAACTAAAAGAGGAGGGAAAGGAAGAATTAGATGGCCTTCAAACAAGGAAAGCACCTTACCAAATTTAAATCTTTGGTAAAATCTCTCAAAAGGCTGTCACAAAGCTGCTGGGGTTAAAGTAACAATGTCTTGCAGCTGTGGGCTGCTTTTGTGGTCAAGCCAGAGGGCGTTTTACCAGAAACGTTGTTGAGATGAACTACTTAGCAAAGTGAAGGAGAAGAATGTAAGACATCACGATCTTAGTATAACCGTTTCTTCCCAAAAGAGAAGTTACAATGATTGCACTGACCACCATCCACTCCCCACCAGAACTCAGCCTCTAAGATGTTAATCCATTAGTGTCCTCAGTGAAGCAATAAGCGAGTCATCAAGAAGAGGGAGACGTGGTCTCAGCACATCCTTCCAGCCGATCTTCCTCTATTCCTCACTCCCCCTTTGCTTCCGCTAAAGGCAATTCTCCTCATCCCATAAACGTCTTGCAATTCCCCCTAAATTTGGTTTTTTGTCTATTATTGCCTTAATCTAGAATGATCTCCCTGGCCACCTCCACCTATACATACCCGAATCTCACCCATCCTTCTAGGCTCAGCCCAAGAAGAGTTGACATTTTTTTTAGTCCATGTTACAGACTAGATACTGAGGATTTGCTTTATTTGCATGAACTCCCTGAATTCTCATACTAAACCTAAGAGGAGCACAAGTATTATCCCCGTTCCACAGATGAAAGGACTGTGGGAGGTTAATGGACTTGGCCCAAATCAAACAGCTAGAACAAGGCAGAGCTGGGATTTGAACCCTAAGATATGACCCTAGAATCTCATGCCCTTAACTTCTATGCTCCGTGCTTTTTGTGCTTGTCCCCTGGAATGTTCTCTTCTCCTTGGAGCTTCCATTTTTGTTCATTTCTCCTCAGACTGCTCACATCTTACCTTGCACTGAAAAAGCCTCTCTTCCTTTTCCCCTAATAGATCAGATGAGGGTTGAATCCACATCAGTTTTATCTGTTTACCCAAAACAAAACAAAACAAAACAAAACAAAAACATACAGGAGGGGCCCGATGACTATAAGAGCACAGACATGGTGGCAAGAGCCAAACTTTACAATTTTTCCACAGAATGGATGTGCTCATTTTAACATCCAAAAGGTCATTCCTGAACAGTAGAAATCCAGGGAAATACTCTGTGGTTAAACAAAGGAGGGGAAGGCCCCCCTACTCACTGCTCTCCTCTATGTAATATCTGGGCTGAAAATGTTGGTTTATAAGCAGACTGACTAAGTATGTGTTGGGGACTTAAAAGAACAAAAAAAAAAAAAGGGGGGGGGGGAGATTTGTCTCCACAGCAGGAAATGAGGAGAGAGAGACAGGAAGCAACTGTAGAGATGCCAATTTGTTTTTTCAAACATGAAAGGAAAAAAAAAATATATATATATATAATTTAACCAAAAAAATTATCTCCAAACACCCAGGAAACCCCCTGCCTGTCCAAAGAGACAAAGCACACAAACGTTCTATGTGTGTTTTCGTGGGTTGTTAATTTGGTGCGAGCAGTGCAGGGGAGCAGCATGAGGAGCCCAGCAATGCACACACCCAAGACTGAGCAGAGCCATTAGGAACCCGAGGACGCGTGAGGCTGGCAAAGGCCGTGGGTCCGAAGAGCCAGGGATGCAAGCACAATTCCATTGCAACGTGTGGTGTGACAGGGAGCGGGATCGGACCTCCTACCACCACCAGTTCTTAACTGAAGTGCCTTGGGTCCTTCCAAGCTTGGTAGTCGGAGTCACCTGGGATGATTGTTCGAAACAGATTCCCAGCCTCCCTCCCAAGCTTCTCGAGTCAAAATCTCCCCCCGAGGCAGCCTGAAATGTTGAAACTCAACAAGCGCCCAGTGTTTCATAGGGTCAACTGAGGCAGGGCAGCCTGGCGTTGAGCGGTTGGAGCGACGTTCCTGTTTTGTGCAGGGATTAGAATGTCCAGGTTCCCAGGATAAGGTGCAGAAGGAAGCCAGATTAGAAACTGGGGGGCCAGCAGGTCATTTCAACTCTCTGGGCCTCACTGGCCTGGGCTGTGAAGTTTCCTTGCCAGCTTTACAGCTCTTCTACCACCTCTAGCCCATTCAGTGCTTCCTGAAGGTGACCTTCTGGTGTCTGAGGGGATGTTTGCCAGCAGCCATCCCGTCATGACCACCTAACTACAAAGGCTGAGGCCTTCCCAAAACAATTCCTGGTACTACGAGTCCTGAGCCTGTAGGAAGGACCTTTATGGCAGCCAGTTGTCAATATGGCCTCCGAAGAGTCTATCCACCAGCCGTGGGGCCTCCGTGACACCTGCTTCCAAATAGGGTAATTCATGATGGTAGAAAATCATTCTGTAGAAATAGCCAAGTATGGCTCCTAGGCTAGTCACAAATGACATTGCAGCCTCTGTTTTGCTCTTGTGTATCAGTGGATCACTCTCTAGGTGGGGACAGCCACCGAACTGTGGAGAGGTGCAGAAGTTCTTTTTATTTTTTATTTATTTATTTATTTATTTATTTATTTATTCATGAGAGATACAGAGAGAGAGGCAGAGACACAGGCAGAGGGAGAAGCAGGCTCCATGCAGGGAGCCCAACGTGGGACTTGATCCCGGGTCTCCAGGATCACACCCCGGGCCGAAGGCAGGCGTTAAACCGCTGAGCCACCCGGGGATCCCGAGGTGCAGGAGTTCTGTGGAGAACTCCACATGGCTAGGAGCCGAGGCTCCTGCAACGATCACCTGCAGTCTGCTGGTTGAGCCATCCTGGCTGGAATCAGGCCGTCCAGTCTCAACCGAGCCTCTAGATAAGAGCGGCCCAGGCCAACATCTTGACTGTAAACTTCCAAGAGACCGTGAGCCAGAACCACCTCAGTTAGCCTCTTCTGAAATTCTGACCCACAGAAACTGTGTGAGTTACTGTCATTTCAAGCTGCTGTGTTTTGGGGCGATTGGTTATAGAGTAATAGATAAATATACCATCTCTCACTCGTCTTTGACGATGGCTTCAAGGGGACCTAGAAGTTGATGGTCCACGCGGCTCCTAGCTGGCATAATAACAACGACATGCTTCAAAGGAATACTAACCACTCTACATGTGCAATTTTATGGAAAATTCTTAAGAGACAGACACCATTATGTCCATTTTATAGATAAAGAAATAAGGTTCGGAAAAGTCAATTAATACGTTCCAGGCCTCTGCTTTAATATGGTGAAGTCCGAACATGGCAGAAGGCGTGCTTCAGAAGGAATTCTCTATGTTTTAAGGATGAGTCCCATTCTATTCTACGTGTAGACCACATTTTCTTTATCCATTCATCTGTCAATGGACATTTAATTTATTTCCACATCCTGGCTCTTGTGATAATGCTTACAATGAAGGTAGAAGCACAGATAACTCTTCAAAATCCTGGTTTCAATTATTTTGGATAAATAACCCGAAATGGGATGACTGGATCGTCCGGTTGTTCTATTTTTAATTTTTTGAGGCCTTACAAGAGAAAGACATTCTGCAGCATTCCACGGCATGCATGAACCTTGAAGAGATTGTGCTAGGTGAAACAGGCCAGGCACAGAGCAAATACTGCGGGGGTCTAATTACGTGAGGCATCTAAATGGTCAGGCGCATAGCCGCTGAGAATAGCAAGGTGGTTTCCGGGGGCTGGGGGAAATGGGGAGCTGCCACGCCAAGGGTAAGTTTCCGTTATCTAAGATGAGTACGTCCTAGAGCTCGGCTCTACAGCACTGAGCCTGTAGACAACGATACCGCCTTGTACGCGTAAAATGTGTTAAGAGGGTAGATCTCATGGTAAATGTTCTTAACGATAATTAAAAAAAAAAAAAAAAACACCTTCCAAACACCTTCCCAACTCCTGATCTGCCTGCTGTCAAGTCCCAGGCGCTTTGTATCTATTTTAACTCCCCCCTAGTGGAAGGTGTTGCATCTCCCCAAGCTGCGTCCTCACATCGGTGGGAAGGGAGTCCCTGAGGCCGCCCCTGGCTCTGCACCCAGGGGCAGGAGTACGGGTTCAAGAGCAGGCTCTCTGCGTCCTCCGTATAATGGGGATCACAGCTCCTCGACAGGGCCACAAAGAGCTCAGTTGCACCACGCATGTGCCATTGTTCTAGAAACTCAAACACTTAACACCAAATTATTGTTTTCCTCATTATGGCTGGCATCTGTATTTGCGCCGAGCTCATAGAGATTATTGGATTAAAAATGCCAATTACGACTGCCCACCTAGGGTCTGTGGGTAGGCCTCAGCTTTAAAGATGACAGTCAATACATCCTTCTTCCCCAGAACGGGAAAGAAGCATCGAATAGCTATTTATTGTCTCCCAGCTATAATTGATTATGGGATAAGAGTTGTTTTGTCAATCTTCCACCACAGTCCTTGAATAAAAGGTTAGTAAATAAAAATGTAAACACGCGCGCGCACACACACACACACACACACACACACAATACATTCTCTCTTGAATCCTGCCCACGCAACCTCTTTCACATGTGTCTCTTTGAAAATGGTCTTTATGAATATCAACTTCTGGAAAAAAAAATGGTTTCTTATGTTGAATCATCGTTAGTAGAGAAAGAACAAATTAAAACAAATGCCTTGTCTCCCCACCCTTGGGACCCACCCTGGTAGACTTGACGGTGGGGGAGAAGAGTCGGAGTGAGGGCGAAGGGAGGCCAGAGGAAACCCAGGCCCGGAATTTCCAAGCCAGAGGGACACTTTTTCTTTAAAATTAAAAACACAAATCAATTTCATTCAAACTCTAAGAGCAAAAAAGGAATGGGGGATTTGACTGGCAATGTTTAGAAATAAACAATTTCTGGAAATTGATTGAGAGGTTCTGGCTTTTTAAAGAAGAACAACAGTTTCCACACACACAAAGGCTCCATCTCATCAGCCGTCCCCACTGCCTTCTCCTAGGCATCTCCCTATCTCTGAGCCCATCTCCTCCTCCCCATCCCTGATCCCCATCTCCTCCTCCCCAACTCCTCCTCTCCATCCCTGATCCCCATCACTTCCTCCCCATCTCCTCCTCCCCATCCCTAATCCCCATCACCTCCTCCCCATCTCCTCCTCCTTATCTCCTCCTCCCCATCCCTGATCCCCATCTCCTCCTCCCCATCCCTGATCCTCATCTCCTCCTCCCCATCACCTCCTCCCCATCTCCTCCTCCTTATCTCCTCCTCCCCATCCCTGATCCCCATCTCCTCCTCCCCATCCCTGATCCCCATCTCCTCCTCCTTATCTCCTCCTTTCCGTCCCTGATCCTCATCTCCTCCTCCCCATCTCCTCCTCCCCATCCCTGATCCCCATCTCCTCCTCCCCATCTCCTCCTCCCCATCTCCTCCTCCCCAACTCCTCCTCTCCATCCCTGATCCCCATCACTTCCTCCTCATCTCCTCCTCCCCATCCCTGATCCCCATCACTTCCTCCCCATCTCCTCCTCCCCATCTCCTTCTCCCCATCCCTGATCCCCATCTCCTCTTCCCCATCTCCTCCTCCCCATCTCCTCCTCCCCATCTCCTCCTTGTCCTGGAACTGGAGCGCACCCCCGCCCCCAGCACAGCCTCCTGGACTTGGGGCTGAGCTGCTCCTGCGGCCCCTCCCCTGCAGCTCTCCCCTGGCAAGGGTCCTCCCGCTGCCCTCCTGGCTCTTCCGGGAGGAGGGAGGGCGGGTCCCCACCACGTTTCGGTGTGAGGGTGACAGCAGAGGGGGGACTGAGGATGAAGGGAGCTGGAGGGTGGGGTGTGCGGCCATCAAGGCAGAGAAGGAGCAGGACAGGCGCACCCAGGAGGGCGGGAGGCTGAAACCTGAGGGCTCAGAGAAGGGCGGGGTCAGAACACTCTAGGTTGCAACTTACTCTGCCTGAGACGCGCCTCAAACCACGTCCCAGCCCCCGCCCCCGGGCCCGTCCTGCCCCCCCCGCCCCCCCCAAGCCCGGAGCCGCCCCGCCGCCGCCGCACCTGCGCACCCGCACCCTCCCCCTCCCGGCCCTGGGTCCCGGGCTCGGCCTCCTCCTCCTCCTCCTCCTCCTCCTCCTCCTCCTCCTCCTCCTCTCCGCCCGCCGGTGGGGGGGGGGGGGGGCGGCTCCTCGGCTCCTCTCCGCGCGGGGGAGGCCTCGGGGCGCGGGGGCGCCGCACGTCCTCGGCTTGAAGCCCGGGTACGACCCGGGGCTGCCCTCGCGCCCCTCCTGTGGGGGGGAGCCCCCGCCCCCCGCCCCCCCCAGCCCGGAGCCCGGAGCCCGGCCCTGCGGCTCTGCTCGGCTCCGCGCGCCCGCGCTTGTGCGGCCCTGCACCGCCCCCGTGCGCCCGCCGCCGCCCCTGCACCCGCGCACCCACCGCCGCCTCGCGGCTCCCGCCCCCCCGCGCCGCCCGCCCCGCGCGCCCCTGCGCCCCGCCCGCTCCGCTCAGGGACCCCCCCCACCCGGCCCCGCTCAGGGACCCCCCCCACCCGGCCCCGCTCAGGGGAGCTCACCCCACCCCGGCCCCGCTCAGCAACCCCCCCACGCCCCCGGGCGCTCAGGGCACCCCATCCCCAGGCCTGGCCCAGCTCAGGGCGCCCCCCAACACCCCCGGCCCCGCTCAGGACAGCACGCACCCTGGCCCCAGCCCAGCTCTGCACCCTCTACCCACCCTCGGCCCCCCTCAGGGCCCCCACCCCCAACCCTGGCCCCGCTCAGGGCCCCCCAGCCCCGGGCCCACTCTGGGTGCCCCCCACCCCCGGCCGCTCAAGGACCTCCCCAACCTGGCCCCGGCCCCGGTCCCCCAAACCCCCCGCCACCCTCCCCACCCCCACCCCCACCCCCGTCCCAGGCCCCACCCAGCACCCGCCCCCCCACCCCGCCCCGTTCAGTTCAGTTCAGGGCCTCCCCCGCCAACCCCGCTCAGGGCCCCCCACCCCCCACCCCACCCCACCCCAACCCCCCCAGCCCCCTCAGGGCCCCCCAACCCCCAGCTCCCCAACCTTCAGACGTGTGCCACCGACTGTAGTTGCACGTTTACCAAAACTCAAAACCGTCCTGAAATTAGGTGTGCGTGGGTCCTGTCCGCTACCAGGGAGCCAACTGGCAGCTGGCGGTGACCACAGTTTTTTTTTTTTTTTTTTCTCACACTTTGCGAATAGTAGGAAAGGTGCATACTGAAGAAGGGAGAAAATACTGCAAATACAGGCCTCCCTGATGGCTCCGCTGCCTCCCCTGCTTACCTGCTGACCCCTTGCTCTTCCCTGCACAGCCGAGCTGGGGCCTACGGGCCGGTGGGCAGCAGAACCTGCCGAAGCTGCGGCCCCTGGGCAGGTCCCTCTGTCGCAGCCTTCCTTCTCCCAACCGCGTGGAGAGGGCTCCACCAACCTAATCACCGAGCTCCCGTTCAGACAGGGGACGAGGTGGGTTTAAACACACTGTGCACAACCAGCGGAATCGTGAGTGTCCGGAGGCAGAAGAGATGCGCCACAGCTTTGATGTCCCCAGCTCCCAAGGCACAGAGCTGCCCTGCACCCCCCGGCCACTTGGTCCGTTTCCAGAAGAAAATCCTAGATGGAGGCAAAGCAAACTGCAACACACAACAGCAAAATGGCCATGGAACCAAGGTGCGTGGGCAACACCGCCGGCCCCACGCAGGACTCGTGTTCGATTCCCTCAGTCCTGACACAAGCGTGCTGCAAACGCTGCGGGTCAAGAGCAGGGGGCGCGGGCAGTGGAGGCTGTGGGGGTGTCTTCAGGGGACACCTCTTAGAGGGCGAGTTGTATGACTCACCCAAGGGACCAGGCTCCAGACAAAAGGCGAGGGCGGCCTTTGGGAGGCGGTGAAGACAGCCCAGGAGGCCCTGGACACCTGCCTGCAGCATTAGCCGGACTCTGGGCCTGACTTCAGAAGCTGTCAGGCTCCGTGAGCCGAAGGGTATCCCCTGACGGGTCACCCTGCCCTGTGACCGAAGCCCAGGCAGAACTGTAGGGTGCGCCCCATTCCGTCTCACGGTGTTGGACATGGTCCAGCCCAACCTCTTCATTTCACAGGTGCCCGGAAAGCAGGGAAGTGCGCGTTGTGCTCAGGAGGCCTCTGCCTATGCCTCGCCGTGGCCGGAAACGGTCTCTGCTAAGTCACTGGGGACAGCGGCCTGTTGGCAGTCGTCCTCCCACGGGCATCATCGGACGTGCCAGTGTGAGCCAGGGACAGGCTAGGCAGGCAACTGCTCCCAGAGCAACCACTGGAAGAATCATTACCCTGGAAGCACAGAGCCAGGAGCTTGGATACTCTCGGTCTCGAGTGAAATAGTCGCTATGAGGCCCTTGGAGTTGGTTAGTGAGAGGCTGGAAGCGTAACCCTAATTGCTGGCTCATGCATCCCTTCTGTGTAGGTTTCCGTGATGAACACAGTTATGATTATTTAATTTGTAATGGACCAGAAGGAACTGATTTGACTGTGGCTGATAGCCAGGAACTGAGGATGCTGAGACACGGAGTTTTCAAGATGATCTCGAAATAAAAGACAGTAGCCAGGAGTTTTCTTTCCCTCTTGCCAATATGGTACGTGCTTCTCTTCCTATTGAAGTGGAATAAATTACCTCACTTCGTCACCCTGCTGTCTTTCGGGGTTAAGCTACAGGACGGAGGCCGTGGTGGGAATTCTGGGACCATCGAGTTCCCAGGGATGCGGAGATGAACTCGTTTGGGTAGAACAGACACCCAGCCCTGGTGCTGCCATGCAACGGCCCCAGCTAATCCATCAAACAATTTGTGTCTCTTTTTTAAAAATATATTTATTTATTTTATTTATTCATGAGAGACAGAGAGAGAGAGAGAGACAGGCAGAGGGAGAAGCAGGCTCCCTGCAGGGAGCCCAATGGGAGACTCGATTCCAGGACCCTGGGGTCACGCCCTGAGCCAAGGGCAGATGTTCAACCGCTGAGCCACCCAGGGATCCCCAAGCCATTTGTGCCTTGAAGCATCTCCTCGGCGCCGCTCCAGATTAATCAGAGTGGGCACTTCCAACCTTTCGAACCTGAGGTCTTGGGAGGATGACTTCTCAAAGTTGTAGCTAAGATCAGAATCTTCTGATACTCAAAACATCTTCACCTGCCCTTTGAATGCCAAGCTTCGAAAGGATGAACAGCATCTCCTTTTTTTGCTTTGGGATTTTTAAAGATTATTCAATCAGTACATGGATCACATTTCTATCTAGCGTCTATGCAGTCACTATGGGATCCAGAACAAAAGGTCACACTCAGAGAACGTTTCCAGCCTACAGCGCCCAACACTCTCTATGCCTTGATGCCTTTTCTTAAACGGTTGTCAGCGCTGAAAATGTCTCCTTTACTTCCTCTACTTGAAGCTCTGCCCAGATGCCACATTATCCTCAGGAATTCCAGATCTATCTTTACCTAGAACCATCTTCATTCCCAACAAACGTTAACTCTTGCCTCTTCCGTTCTTCTGCGACATTTTGTTACGCATCGAAACTAGACCTCGGTTACTCACGTCTCTGCCTGTCACCTCCACCAGGCTGTGAGCACAAAACTCCAAAACGTGTTTGACTCATACGATGGATAGAGGGTGCCTAGGACAGGACAGGCTTCCAACGAATTTTAGTTGGATCAAATCGAGTTCCTAGAATCATCGCCATTAAATATAAAAATCACAGAACTTAAAACTGGGATGGACTTTACAGGTCATGTGATCCAGGATGGGAGATAGGATTTATTTTAATCCCAATCCCAATCAGTTGTCAGTGGCTGCCAGGAGCGCGATGTTGGCACAATTCAGGCAAAGTCCAAGGTTGTAGGAAAGAGCGTTGAGTTGGGTGTGTGATGTCTGTCAGGAGCAGGGCAGGAGGAAGTAGGAATGTGTGCATCGACTGCCACGAGGGGTCAAGTCCACCCTCAACCGGTTAATGTTCAAGTCTGTAGGATGCAGTGAGTGCGTGGGTAATCTGGGGTTGGGCTGGAACACTGAATTGGAAGCCCTACTATGAAGCGGTTGTATAACTGGATTCAAATATCTGATTCTCTTGGGGCTTTAGTTTCATTGTCTGAGGCGAGCGTAGTGGTTCTCCCTGTCCTTACCTTGCCAGACTCTTGTGATGGTTGAAGATATGGTCCTAAAAGCATTTTACAAACCATAAAACCATGTACAAATAGGTGATGTTCCCGTAGAGCGCTGACCTCAGGGGCCATTCGGCACGTGGAGAGAGAAGAGTCCAATCCTTGAAAAACAGATCGGCTATTACTGAAAGCGGGTCGGGCACTTTGATATTGAAGCATGTTCCTGGTTTGAGACGATGATTCCTCTACCATGTGAGAAACGGTCACATTCAGGCATCATATGCCAAAAAACCTGGAAACTGGCCAGGAGCGGAGACCATTCAGGCTGGACAACAGCTGTCTTGTCACTGCTCTTACTCACTGGCAAGTAACTATGTCACTGGCTATTGACCTACGGCGTTTGGACTGGACATTTTCTGCTTTCTCTCTCTTCCGCTGGTTTCCATTGCTAGGGCCTAGTTCATGGTCTCCTTACCTCTCTTTTGAGCTGTGGCTTTAGTGTTCTAACGGGTCTCCCCTTCTCTACTATCATCCCCCCGAAATCTGGCCTCCCTGGAGCCAGCAGAGTGATCCTTGAGAAATATAGTAGTACCCTGCTACTCTTCAGTTCACAAATCTTCAACAGCAACCTGGTGCCTTCGGGTAAGGTCCAGAATGATTAGAAGGGGGAATAGGCCTATTAGCAAAGCAACCTCAGCTTAGTCTTCCAGAATCCCCTCCAGCCATTCTCCTACTCCCTGAATCCTCTAGAAAGAGCCTTTGTGTCTCCTTGTCCTTAATTTTCTGAATTTCCATGTCTTTGGGTCTTGGTTAGCATTGTACATCTCCGAAAGTCCCATTCCTCCCCATCTTGTTAGCAAACTTCCATTCCTTATTTAGGATGAAGTGGGGCCATCAGGAGGTCACCTCTACTAGGACTCTGTTGTTCATCCCCAGGCGGAATTAATCGTGGCCACCTGTGCCACTCACCTCACGTCGGGTCTACGCTACCCAGGTGTTTCCCTCAAGTTTTCACTCCTTACAGTGTCTAGTCATCAGTAAATATACAGGATTGTGCACCCCATGTCTGTGTTCCAGAAAATGCATTCAACATATTTTGAATCCTCCCCCTGAAGCATAGTCCTCTGTTCGGATGTTTCTCTCTCCTGTGAGACCACGACTTTGTAAGGCGAGAGGCTCCCACCCTTGTCATCTCGCGGTCAACGTCTACAGACTAGCCCATCTGCTGGTAAGTCAGCTTGTCCTACTCTCCTGTGCAAAAGATTTCAAACTTAAAATAAGACCCAAACTCCCCACTGGAGCATCAAGCACCAGGCCCTGCGCGAAGACTTCCAGGCTCTTGCACTGTCACTCTTACCTTCATATACTAAGCGTCACTATTCCCCAGAGTAAACTTCTTCCCATCTTATTAAGCCTTTGCTTCTCCCCCTACCTGGAAAGCTGGGCCCAAAACTTTCACAAAACCCAGTAGGTGCTGACACAGCTCTAATGCAAGGCTAGCTATGAAATCAAAAGTTAATAAAAATCTAATTCACCCAAGGCTCTGGAGAGATGGACAGGCAGGAAGAGAGTATTTGTGTAATGACAGAGACTGACGGGAAGGTGACATCACTTAGGAGTTTTTGGTTCTACTCCCCCCACTCCGTGCTTGTGCCTTAGGTGTTCGTTCTCCATTCAGACACCTTGTCCCTGGGAGGGTGCCAGCGGACCACCATGTCTAAATCACTTCCCACCTCTTTTATCTTCTGCAGATCACTTCCCACACCCTGAAATCATCCTGCCTATTTATCTGTTCAGTGTTTACACTAATGTCCTTCCCCTGGAATCCAAGCACCACGAGGGAGGACACGGTCTCTGCTCTGCTCGCTTCTGCGTTCCCATGGACTAGAGGAGTGTGCTCGGTACGACGTGTGCATTTGTGAAGAGAGGAGATGACTTCATCTGATTCCTTGGTAAGTGTCTGTGGAATGAATTAGCTCATAATTACTTTTTAGGTGGCAGCCACAAACTTTTTAAATTTTAAACCTGAGCTGTTTCCAGTAATCTGGGGATAAATTATTCAAGTTGTACAATATCCAAGAAGGTTCCTGAGGCTCCCTTGTGCCGGCCTTATCTCTGTCGGTTTGGCCCGTTAAGCAGAGAATGAACAGGGCAGGTAACTCCATCACAGTAGCATCTTCATAGCGGTCCTGGACGATAAAGAAGTAAACTAACTCTGGTTGGTGCCAGGGTTGAACCTGAAGCCAGAAGGGAAGATTTTATATATCCCGAAGACATTATTTTATTTCTGTCTTTCTATTTTCATCTATTTTCTTCTACCCTCCTCCCCCCGCACCCACATATAGGTCCAGAGTTTATTTCACTAAATTTTTCACAAACCAAACCAGCAGCTCATTTTCGAGGTCAGCGGGAGCAGGGGGGAATTGGGGCAGCGGGTGAGTGCAGGTGAAAAAACCAGTCATTTAAGAGCGCGCAAATCATCCATCTGGCACGCAACCAGACTTCCTGCCATCGAAGATTTCTCTCGTCCCAACTCTACATGCACAAACGGATTAGTTCTTCTTCAAAAGCAGGGAGCAGGGAAGCCCAGACAGATTAAGTCACTTGCCCAAGGTCACCCCACAGTTCCAGGTGGCCAAGTCCAGCTGTGAGACCCGCAAAAGTCCCTTCAATCAGCAATTCTCCCTAAGGCTGTCTTGGCACTTGGCTACTTGCCCGTAATTTTCCTGGCTCTGAATGGGAGGAGAATTATGGAAGAAAAACAAAGTTAATAAAAATCAAACTCACCCAGACCCCGAAGGGATGGACAGACCAAAAGAGACTGTTTATTAGCGCCGGAGATGGCACAGGAAGGAGAACTTTTATTAGTTATTGGTTTACTCCTACTCAGGTCTTTCTCAGAGCTGCCCAAGGCTCTTTCTGACTTAAATTTTGAGTTCTGAATTTTCACATGGACCTTTGTGAGCCTAGAGGCATCCAAAAGGCACAAAAAAATAGTGGTGCCAGATTTGTGGGAAGGCCTGTTGTGTAATGTTGGACATGTTACTTGGAAGTGGAAGCCAAACATGCCCCCCCCCGCCGCCCCCTACCATCAAAGCTTGGAAGGGGCACTGTGGTGCATGCCAGGTCAGTTGGAGACATCCTCGCTCCTGTCATCCTGGTCACTGTGACTGGTTCAAAGATAAACCCATGACCCAAGCTAAGCTAATGGCTAATCTACAAAGACACTTCCTCCTGTCTAGGATTTCAAGCAGTAAGTACCAAGCAGGCTTGGTGCTCTGGGGTCAGTCCCCGACGGTCCACCAAAGCTCAGTCCAGGATGCGGAAAGGAGCTTCTACCAAGCTGAAGAAACAAGATGGGGTGGAGGAGATTTGGGGATTCTGAAGGAAGGGCATAGGTGCTTTCTCTATAAATCCAGAGACCCTTCACCACCCTTTACACCCATGCACACACTCCCAGATGTGACCTGCTATACTCTCCCTGGGACATGCCTTTGATGGTACCTCCCCACACTTTTCTCCATGTGTCCTCTCTGGTTGGTTCCCTTCTCCTTGTGTTGGTTTCTCCAATCCCTACTCCAAGGCTCTTCCATTCTCTCATGGTTCCTCCTAGATTCTCCCTACCTGTAACTGCCCCTGAACTCCTGTGACCCCTTACCCCTGCTTCTCATTTCCCCCAGAGAGGTGGTGCTGGCACCATTTCTCAGCACCTGTCACTGTTTCCCACTGCCTTTCTCACAGTGTGGGGGTGGAACATGAAGGTGATGAAAGGCACCAGGCACAGCCTGGAGGGGTCAGGTAAGGCTTTCAGAACAAAGTGACTTATAAGTTGAGTTCTAACAGATGAGTGGGGATTCACTGAAGGACAAGAGGAGCAGAAGAGTGTTCCAGCAAAGCAGCAAAATATTCTAAGGCCTTGGCCTGGAAGAGCTCAGAGTACTCTCTGCATAGATATCGGTAGGACAGAAACGAGAGGAGGCTGATTCTGGAGCAGATTCTGAAGGTCGTGGCATAGTGGTTGGTTTTACCTAAAGGGAAAGGGAGAGATGCTGAAATCTTGCTATAGAATTGGGATGGGGGCAAGGTAGCTATAGACGGGAAGGCAGGAAAGACATGCAAACATTCAGTCAGTCGTTGGCTAAAGGTTATTTTAGAAAGACAGCAGAGACAAAGGTACAGTTCTGATTCTCATGGGGTCACAAGCGGAAAGGGAGATCCACATGCCGGGTGGCGTGGAGACTGAAGTTTTTTCCTGGAAAGGCCAAATTTTGTTTGGGTGGGGGGGTGGTTGCAATGGAAAATCATTGACAAAACAGTGAAGTCACTTTGGAAAGTCAGTCTGGCAGAGGAAGTTGATAGCAGAGGTCAAGGAGGGAGGCAGGGAGACAATTTAGAAGGTTGTGCCCTGGACGGAGACCACAGGTGATAGCCCCCGGGGAGGTGGGTGCGCTGCACCTCAGCGGGCAGCTTCCCCGTTTCTGCAGATAGTTATTGCCTATGTTTGTCTAGTGTGTGGTTCTGAGAGAGTAACTCCAGACCACCTTACTTCCTCATGGTTGAAAGCAGAATACCCCTAATAACAGTAACTGTACTTATAATAATACTAAGTTATATCATATAAAATAATGTAAATAATATTAACTATATCAAATAACCTATACATGTTATATTGTCCTCACAATGACACATAAGATATGTACTCTTATTTTCCCCATTTTAAAGATGAGGACACTGAGGCAGAGCAGGTTTCATTTTAACCAGGTCTTTTGAAACTAAATACCATGCTCTTTACTCTGCTAAATAATCTGCACAGACAGAAAGGGCTCATTTCTTTTTAATTATTATTTTTTGTAAAAATGTCAAAGAGAATAAAAACTAAAAATAAATAAAAATGTTAAAGAGTGGTACATATTATATGATGACATTTTTTCTTTTGGCATTAAAAATACATTTTCCATAGAAGAATTTCATATATGTGCCCCATCATAAAAAATCACCTGGCAACCTGATAACAAATATGTATATCCGTTCTCTCCTCATGGGGATTTTGATTCTGTAAGTCTAGGGTCTGGCCTGTGCTCTTATTAATCACCCTTGGAGACACCAGTGATCAGACAAGTTTGTCAAACATTCTATATATGATGCTTTTCACTGACTGTATAAGATTTAATTATGTATTTCACAATTTAATTTACAGTTCTCTGCTGTTAAAGTGTCAGTTTTAATGATATTTTGATACCAATAAATACTGTGATGATCAGACAAGTGTACATTTCTGATTATTTCCTTAGAAAACCTTGGCATTATAACTCATCTCTCTAGCTCTGGAATTGAGTTCCCTGTGCATGGGACCCTAGCATGAGTGCTTCTCTACTACAAATAATTCTTGGAATTTGGTCATTTAAAGATGAGATTTAGGCTATAGATTGGGGGAAAGGAAGCACATAAAGCAAAAATGTTTAAATTGGCCTGTGGTGTGATGAGCACTGGGTGTTGAACGCAACTGATGAATTATTGAAAACTACTTCTGAAACTAGTGATGTACTATAAGTTGGCTAATTGAATTTAAATTAAAAATAAATAAATAGATTGATATGTTTGACTTTTTCCTAACATTTGTCAATTTACACACATTAAACACCCATTAGCATTATACTGGGTGCTTTCTATTTATCGTATTTGAGCACCTCTACAATCCCACAAGAGAATTTTATCTTCTTTTATAGATGAGTCAAATTGAGTTTAAAAATGTTCCAGTATTTGGGCCTGGATACAGTTCATTCCTGGACCATTTCTGTTTTCCAACACACTATAAGTGCCTTCAATTCCACTATCAACAAACTCTTATTTTTATATTTAACAATATTTATACATTCCCCACAGCTTCCCTAAAACTTCTATAAAATATGTAACTTTAAAAGTCCAGGAGCCATCAGTGGGCATATGTTCTGGAAAAGGAGAGGGCAAGCCCCTATTAGCTGAGCCTGTGATAGAGATAAGGCATCTCTTTGATGCCATTTGGCAGAAACAAACTTTGAGTCCGGAGAAGAAACATGCACGTGGTCCTCTGAATGGGGCTGCAGTTTACTTTCAGCTGCGTGTGGAAAATTGAGGACAGTGAGGCTGACAGACAAGAGATGAGCAATATTTATAGTCACATTATCTACCATAGCCAAATTATGGAAAGAGCCCAAGTATCTATTGGCTGATGAATGGATAAAGAGGATGTGGCATATATATGTACAATGGAATATTACTCAGCCATCAAAAAGAATGAAATCTTTCCATTTGCAAGATATGAATGGAACAAAAGAGTATTATGCTAAGTGAAATAAGTCAGGCAGAGAGAGACAAATACAATGTGATTTCACTCATATGTGAAGTTTAAGAAACAAAACAAAGGATCATAGGGGAAAAAAGTGAGAGAGAGAGGAAAATCAAGAAGCTGACCTTTAAATATAGAAAATAAGCTGATGGTTACTCGAGGGAAGGTGGCTGGAGGGATGGGTGAAATAGGGGCTGGAGATTAAGGAGTACACTTGTTGTGATGAGCTCTGGGTGTTGCATGTAAGTGCTGAATCACTAAATTGTACACCTGAAACCAATATTACACTGTATGTTAACTAAGTGGAATTTAAATAAAAAAGAAAGTGGAAAAAATGAAAAAAAAAAGAGATGAACAGGTGGCTGGGGAACTGTACCAGTGTAATCTTACTTTTAGTAGGAAAATAAGTCAGGCTATCTGTGTTCCTATTCTGCTACTTTCAGTGGGATAGTCCAGGGGTAGCGTTAGGGAGAGGGCGTACTTGGCACCCCCTTGGTATATAGTTGAATCTCTGCTTAATTCCTGAGTGAACCTGCGCTGGTCTCTCCATCTCCTGAGCCCAGGTTCCTTCATTTGTAAAGCAAGACAAAATCTAATCAGAGGATGATTGTGGTAATTAAATGTGATAATGTGACTGAAGGGCTTAGCACATTTGGATTCAGAGTGTACCCTTATTATTAGATCATTCCCTGTCGTCCCAAAAAGCTCCTTCTTCAGAGTGCATCTACCCTGACTTTCCCAGGAGACTGCACTGCATTCACAGAAGCCCACTGCGGTACATGGGGTGGTTTCTGAGGAAGACTCGTTAGAGGCGGTGGGTACTAATCCTAGAACAGGAAGACGTCTTTAGTCTTCAGCTCCTACTTTATAGACGCTATTGACAAATAGCTGAGCTTGCACCAAGGACACCAATTGCAGTGCTGTTAATTTTTTTTTAATTTTTTTTTTCTCGTGCTGTTAATTTTAACCCTGCTATGTACTAAAGGACATTGGTTAAGTCACTTTGGACACAGATGGTATTGTTCTAAAATGGAGGTAATAATAATACTAGCAAGGGTGTCACAAACGTCAGGAACATTACAGACATCAAAGGAGAGATACTGGTAGGCAAGCGCAGTGTGAACATCTTTGTTTTAATGCTGACTCTGCCTCTTTACAGTTTTGACCTGCACGTTTTATTTCTGATGACCAATATTCACTCCACCACAAATACGAGGATTGTAGCTTATGGTTAAAATCTCTTCTATCTCTGGCATTCTGTGTTTCTGTGGCTTGACTAAGGTCCTGCCAAGGTAGGTAAAATCTGGGTTACTACAGTCCTAGTTTGGGTGTTTCTATTTTATACATTATCTCAGCTCAGAGATGTATACTTTATGGCTTTCTGGGGAGTCTTGTTCCAAGGAAGAGCTGCCTTGTGTGGTTTCTTCAAATTGCAACTTTTTCTAGATCCTTGTAAAACCCATGTCTTATCTGTGTCCCAGGAGCTCACCTGCCTGCCCCGATCCGTGCTCTTTCCTTGTTGTGAAGGTTATCACGCTGTAATTTACACTATATCGATGAAGAAAACTTAATCACTCATATGTCAGGAGATCTAGTTTCAAGTCCCAGGCATTCTTCTGTGTGGTCTAAGATTAGACTTTCAGGGAAAAAAAAATTCTAGGAGCACATAAATTTAAAATTTGTGGGCCTACCAGTTAGTCAGAGCTAAGAATGACTCATCAATGGCACAGCAAGTGTTTCAAGGCCTAGAACCCAGACATCAAGTCTGGCTGACAGCAATCAATGAATTGCAGAATCGATGACTAAATTAAGTTATGCTTAAGAATGGGTACACCTGGAACTACAAAATCATAGAGTTCTAGATCCCTTCAACCTGAAGACATTGAACTTTACCCAGGATGTGAAAGCCACTGAACTTTGAGTATATTTCTATGGGATATAATAGAGATAACAGGGATCCACACTCACTGCCTGAGTTGTTAACTCACAAACACCATTTTCTTGGGGTTCCTGAGTGGCTCAGTTGGTTGAGCATCCAACTCTTGGTTTCACCTCCGGTCATGATCTAGGGATGGTGTGATGGAGCCCTGAATCAGGCTCCATAGGGAGTCTGCTTAGGATTCTCTCTCTCTCTCTCTCTCTCTCTCTCTCTCATCTCTCATCTCTCATCTCTCATCTCTCTTTATCAAATAAATACATAATTTTTTTTAAATACACATTTTCTCTATTAACCTGAGACATTAAGGAAAACCAAGGCTAAGGCAAACATGGAGGAAATCTACTTTGTCATTTTCTCCCATCCTTAATCCCCCCTGATTATGTGTTTTGGGCTAGTTCACTGAAATTTCTTCATATTTTATACAGGTTACTACTCATCTGTAGTAAATACGTATTTATTTTTTCCTGCCTAGGATCTGTTCACCTGGCTCTAGCTCTACCTAAAGTCCAAATCTGGAATTTTGCTTTAATACGTGAGCCATGATATGTCTTGTTTTTCCAAGGCAGGTTTGAGGTATATCCCTGTTAATTGCAATTGAAAGTTTATCTTCCTAATGGGAAGATTATCTGACTTATTAAAAATAGTTTTTACTTTTCCACTTATATATAATATCACCTTATAATATATAATTCCACTTATATATAATATCATCTAAATATCAGACAAATTAGCAGATTTTGATCACTACCCATAGTTCCAGTTCCAGGAACTAGGGTAAGAGTTGAGAACAGAGTGATGAATAAGACACGGTCCCTAGAGAAGCTCAGTCTAGTTGAGGAGACAAGCATCTATAGAAATAACTAAAACATAGCATGTCTGACCACAGTTATGATGAAGTCATGGGAGGAAACCAACTTGTTTCCTTAGAGAAGTTAGAAAGGATCTATAGAAGAGGTGATATTTGAACTGGATAGGGAAGGCTGATTAAAAATTTTTCAAGTAGATGGGTGCCTGGTGGCTCAGTTGATTAAGTATCAGAGTCTTGGTTTCAGCTTAGGTCATCATTTCAGGATCTTGAGATCAAGGCCTGGGTTGGCTTGAGATTTTCTCCCTCTCCCTCTGCCCCTCCCCATTTAAAGAAATTAAATAAATAAATAAATAAATAAATAAATAAATAAATAAATAAAATATTTCTTAAAAAAAGAAAATAATTTTTTTCAAATAGAGCAAGGGCTGTCAGTCAGAGGCACTTTTAACTCCCAGGTACATTTTGCTTGTCATAACTTGAAGTGTGCTAAGGATGGTACAAAAACATGCTATAATGTATAAACATCTTCCACAGCAAAGAATTATCTGGCCCCAAATGCCAATAATCATAAGATTGAAAAACGGCAGTAGGACTATTAAGAAAGTATGTTTTAGAACAAGGTACATATAAATCCAGGAGTCAGGTTTGCTCAGAATGACAGCATGGCAGTGTCTCGATGCAGGGGAAAATAGGTTGAAGGCAAATGACAAATATTCTCTGAAAGTAAGGACTTTGAACATTGTCCTGCAGGTGTGGGAAGCTGTCCAGGTTCTTTTACGACTGTGATAAGAAAAAAAGGCCTCCTAAATTTGAAATCCTAAAAATGGAACAGGTTCTTGTGACTTTGAATGTGTGGGGCTACCGAAGATCGGTGGAGATGAGATTACCATAGAAGACAATCTTCGAGAGCTATGAGGCTAGAATAATCAATGGGTTGTTAACGTTACTGCTAAATTTGACCAAAATGGTGCTAGTGATACTGATAATGAAGGAAACCACTGGGTCTGGCTTCCCTCTAAAAATATTTACTGGATACCGAGCCAAGCACAAGCTCTTCCTGCAAAGAGCCTTTCCCATCTCCCCTGTGCCATTTATTCCCACTTTGGACATTGTGCCAATTCATCTAGGAAGAATTAAATATTTTTATAATGAATCAGATGCTAGTGACAGGTGCCAGATTGACGACTCTGGAGGAGGAAGCTTGAAGTGCTCACGTTTCTCACACTGAGATGACAAGAAGAAGAGTTATGTGTGCTGAAAGATTTATCGTCAAGCTGTCCACAGGCACCTCTTTGGCCTCCAGTAAGTGATCTAAAATTAGACACAATCTGGAAGCCTCTTAGAGCCAAAAAGAAGTGTGTCATCATGTTGATGTTCCTCCCTCTTGTTACCTTTGGTGGAAGTAAACTGGAGCTTGTATCCAAACAAAGTCCACAGCAATACTCAAGAGGTTGCACATGGCATTCTCCTACCTTCCGTCTGTGTCATCACCACTTCGTAGTCGCTGAACTTTAGAGTTAAAAGACATCCCAAAGGTCATGTAATTCACCTGCTCTATTTTACAGATGAAGGAAGTAGAAGCCAGCATCAGATTCATGACTTACTTGGGATTGTGCAAGCTGTCGTAGAATAAACTAAAGAGAATTGCTAGTTCTTTCTTCTCTCTTGAGTGCTGTCCCACCCCATTTCTTTCTCCTTTTTTTTTTTTTACAGCTTTATTGAGATATAATTCATACAACATTCTATAAGTTTAAGGTGTACAAATGTGATGATTTCATACAGTTATGTATTATAAAATAACTACCACAATAAGGTTAGATGATACATCCTCCGCCTTACATAAATATCCCCTTTTTTGGTAGTGGTCATGGTGAGAACATTTAAGACCTACGCTCGGCAACTTTCAAGCATACGATACAGTATTGTCAACGGCAGTCACCATGGTGTATGTTAGACTTCCCAGAACTCATCCACCCCACGACTGGAATTTTGTAACATTTGACCAACGTCTCATTCCGCTCCCCCTACCCCAGACCCTGGCAACCACCACTCTAATCTCAGTGTCTATGAGTTCGAGGTTTCTTTTTGGATTCCACATATAAGCGAGGTCATACAGGATTTGTCTTTCTTCGTCTAATTCATTTCACTTAGCATAATGTCCTCAAGGTTCATCCACGTTGTCACAAAAGGCAGGATTTCCTCCTTTTTATCACTGAATGATATTCCATTGTGTATGTACAGCATGTTTTCTCTTTCCACTCATCCCTCAGTTGACACTCAGGTTGTTTCCATATCTTGGCTATTGTGGAACAAGGTTAAAATAAACATGGGGGTACAGACATCTCTTTGAGATTGGGATTTTGTTTCTTAGAGTACATAACCGGATCTACTTCGTAAGTGGGTGTCCCTTGGACAACCTGACTCCCCTTCCCATCCCACCGCCCTGCTCCTCTCAACTATGAATAACAGTAAAATTATCATTAGAGAGTGCCCAGTCTCACCCTGACACCATGCTACACTCTTCACACATATTAGCCCTGATTTTCTAACAACCTTGGGAAATAAGAATTATAGTAACCATTCTACAAATGAGGAACTGAGTCTCACAAAGTTTAAGGTGCCCAACAATGATACAGTTAATAAACAGTCATTCAAAGCCAATGCCTATATAATAATGTTATGCTTTATGATCTACACAGGTCGGCTTCAAAAAAATGTCCTTCTATTCCTTTCAGCCTTAAAAACTTTCATGTCTATCCGGTGGCTCTTTTCAAGCAGTTGTCAGAAAATCAAGCTGACTGACAAAAAAAAAATTTTTTAAGAAAAAGACTTTTTCCTCATTCCTAATATATCTTTCCATGTGAAGGAAGCTCAGTTTGCATTTTGCAGATGGTTTTTCTCCCTTGCTGGCTGTTATCACGAAAGGGTAGTGGATTTTGTCAACTACTTTTTTTCTGGATTTATCAAGATGATCATGTGGATTTTTCCCTTCTTTTTTCTGGCAATATGTGTATTAAACTGCTTTTTTTATATGTTGAACTAGCCTTGTATTCCTGGGATGAATCTCACTTTGCTATAATCCTTTACATACGTGTGTGTGTGTCTATGTGTGTGTGTGTGTGTGTGTGTATACATATATATAGCTGTATTTAGCTGATAGTATTTTATGGATGATTTTTGTGTCTATATTCATAAGGAATATAGGTCTCTATTTTCTTCCTCTGCTCTGGTAATAAAGGCTTTATAAACCTTTCTTTTTTTAAAGTTTTTGTTTAAATTCCAGTTAGTTAACATAAAATGTAATATTAGTTTCAGGTGTATAATATAGTGATTCAACACTTCCATACATCGCCCAGGGCTCACCACAAATGCATTCCTTAACCCACATCACTTGTTTCACCCACCCCCCCCTTCCCCTCTGGTCGCCATCAGTTTGTTCTCTATAGTTAAGTGTCTGTTTCTTGGTTTGCCTCTCTTTTTCCCTTTCTTCATTTGTTTTGTTTCTTAAATTCCACATATGAATGAAATCGCATAGTATGATCCAGTATAGTATATAGTATCTGTCTTTCTCTGACTTACTTATTTGACTTAGCAAAACAGTCTCTGGCTCTAACCACATCATCGCAAATGGCAAAATTTCATTCTTTTATGGCTGAATAATATTCCACACCACATCTTCTTTATCCATTCATCAGTTGATGGACATGTGGGCTCTTTCCATAATTTGGCTTTTGTAGATAATGCTGCTAGAAACATCGGGGTGCATGTATCCCTTTGAGCAAGTTTTTTTTTTTTTTTTGTATTCTTTGGATAAATACCTAGTAGTGTAATTGTTGGATCCCGGTTAGTTCTATTTTTTTAATTTTTTGAGGAACCTCCACACTGTTTTCCACAGCGGCTGAACCACTTTGCCTTCCCACCAACAGTGCACAAGAGTTCCCTTTTGTCCACATCCTTGTCGACATCTGTTGTTTCTTGTGTTGTTGATTTTAGCCATTCTTATGGGTGTGAGGTGGTATCTCATTGGTTTTAATTTGTATTTCCTTGATGATAAGTGATATTGAGCATCTTTTCATGTGCCTGTTGGCCATCTGCATGTCTTCTTTGGAAAAATGTCTATTCATGTCTTCTGCCTATTTTTGATTGGGTCATTCATTTTGGGGGTGTTGAGTTTTATAAGTTCTTTATATATTTTGGATACTAACCTTATATTGAATATGTCATTTGCAAACACCTCTTATTCTGTAGGTTGCCTTTTAGTTTTGTTGACTGTTTCCTTTCCTGTGCAGAAGGTTTTGTTTTGTTTTGGTGTAGTCCCATAGTTTATTTTTGCATTTATTTTCCGTGCCTCAGGAGAAAAAGGTTGCTGTACCCAATGTCGAAAAGGTTACTGCCTGTGTTTCCGTCTAGGATTTTTATGATTTCAGGTCTCATATTTATATTTTTCGGGTCTCATATTTAGGTTTTTAAGACATTTTGAATTAATTTTTGTGCATGGTGTAAGAAAATGGTCCAGTTTCCTGTTTTTGCACGTTCCTCTCCAGTTTTCCCAACCCCATTTATGGAAGACATATTCTTTTTCCCACTGGGTATTTTTTCCTGCTGTTGAAGATTAATTAATTATATTAATTATGGGTTCATTTCTGGGTTTTCTGTTCTGTTCCACTGATCTATGGGTCTATTTTATGGCAATACCATAGTGTTTTGATGACTACAGCTTCATAATATAACTTGAAGTCTAGACTTTTGATGCTTCTAGCTTTGCTTTACTTTTTCAAGATTGCTTTGGCTCCTTGGGGCCTTTTGTGGTTCCTTACAAATTTTAGGATTGTTTGTTCTAACTATGTGAGAAGTGTGGGTGGTGTTTTGATAGAGATCTCACTGAATGTGTAGATTGCTTTGGGTAGTATAGGCATTTTAGCAATATTTGTTCTTCTAACTCATGAGCATGAATCTTTTACTTCCTCTTAGATCTAGCAGTATTGAAAACAGAAACCTCTGATTGTGTCTCCCAGGGAAGGGAGTGGACATAGTCAGAGGTTTCTAAAAGTTGCAACAGACATGAACAACAAGAATATAAGATTTGGAACCTCAACCTTTGAATCAAGATTAAAAATGAAATATGCTACATAGTGCTTTCAACCTGTAACAGTGATTTTAACCACTCATCTCCCCTGGGGACTAGCTATACAAGATTAGGTAAGACATTATACCCTGCTAAGCCTCTATTTCCATCTCTGAAATTGGGAATCAAAATATTCACTTTCTAAACTACAAGTATCAGTACAGCATGTGCTGGAGCCTGCTCATGCTGGCTCACAAGGCATATCTCCTCACAACTCCACTTCAGCTGGAAGATTGAAATCTGCCATGATGGAAGTGATTTTTCTGAGGACATCAGGGAATGTTACATAAAGGGCTTTCTCCACCCAGAGAACCAGTTGTTAAACATTTACCAGCACACTACTCCAACGTTGTGTTTCACTAGCATAAGCTAAAGCTTCTACTGCCCCTTCTGTCCTCAGCTGGAACATTCCTGGATTAGATTTATCTCTTGTCGGGAGATAAGCAAAGGCAAGAAGAATGCAACTCCACTTAGTTTCCCAAGAAACACAGTTTTTATGATTTAAGATTCCTTCATTCCCCATTTATCTCTTGCCAAGTGCAGCTTAGAGAACTTAGTCACCCACAGGAATCAGTATCTTCCAGCCTCTTTGTGGCCCCCTTACCAACCAATCCATCTCCTCTGGATATCCTTTGAAAGATAACAAACCAATAACTGGTATGGTAATTAACGGTTGACAGTGTGCTCTCGAGGCTTTATTTCATTTATGTTATACGACTCCCTTTAAATAGTGGGTTTATTGTCCATATTTTTTCAGTTGAGAAAACTGAAATTCAAGAGCAAGTACAACCATGTGTGTGTTTAAACCCCTCCTCTCTCCCACAGCCTCGAGGTCATCAGTCAATCATGCCCTTTCTCTTTATACGTATCCCTTGGGGATGCATGTACAGTGCTAAGCACAAGACCTAATAGTCAGGAAAGGCCAGGCATTATTTTTAGGAGTCTGTGAATTTGACATTTTGGAGTATTCAGTTGTCGACATCATTTTTGCTTTAGCATCCATGGCTAGGTACTCAACTGGTCTTCCCAACTCAAATATGACTTTTCTTTTTCTCTCTCTACTCTAAGCCTCTGTTATGCTTCCTTAAACTTTCCTCACTCTTGAAGGTTTGTGTTCCCTGGGGTTGCATCACTGACCCCCTGCTCATGTTACTACACATCCCCTCTAAGTTATCTGCTTGGGTTCTAATCTGGTTTATAGAGAGTGGCTACCAAATAAGTATCTCCTGTCAGACCTCTTTTTAAACTTCAGGATCATGTCTTCAGTTGCATGATTAAGTGCAACGCAAACTTACTACGTCCATAATAAGAGAAATCATCATCATTTCCAAACCTGCCCATCTTTTGCTATTTTCTATTTCACCTGATGGCACAGCTCTTCACCCTGTTGCCCAGAGTAGGACTTTACATATCAGATGTGACTCTTCTCTCTGACCCTTCTTGATCTTGCAGTTTTTCCATCCTACATGTTGCTAACGTCTGTTGTGGTAGTGAGCTGAAGGCGCCCCTAAAAATATGTTCCCATCCTAATCCCTGAAGCCTGTAAATGTTACCTTATTTCAGAAACAGCATTTGCAAATGTGTTTAAGGGTAAATGCTATAACAATGATCCTTAAAGGAGAAAGGCGGAGGAAGATTTAAGGCACACAGGGGAGGAGGTGATGGGAAGCCAGAGAAAGAGATTGGAGGCATGCAACTGCAAGCAAAGGAATGTCAAGGAATGCCAGCAGCCATCAGAAGCTAGAAGAGACATGGAATGGATTCCCCTCCCCCCGCTCCTCCCCCAAAAAAACTGGAGAGAGGAGCATGGCCCTGCCAACACCTGAATTTCAAACTTCTGTCCTCTAGAACTCTCACTGCTGTTTTAAGCCTCTAAGTTTGTAGGAATTTGTTACCATGGTCATAGGAACTAATATGACTGCTTCTCTCCATCCCTACTTTCATGCCCGTGTTCTGATTCTCACCTTGTCTGACTAGGATGGCAGTAATAACCTGTCTCTCTCTTCCTATTTTCAGTCTGGTCTTCCTCCAAGTTATCCCCCAATAGATGCAAATCAAAATCATATCACTACTCTGAACAAAATATGATAAATTCCAAAATATTTAATGTTATTTTTAAGTTGTTCACAATCTGATGTTTCTTCTCCTTTTGCAGCCACTTTCCCTTCACTCCATGCTTCACCAACATTGACTCTCAATGGTCTCTGCATTCACGCAGTTGTCTCTGCTACTTGCCATCAAGTTTCTTATGCCTTCTGTTCATTTTATATTTATTTTCTTCTCCACATCTTCTATGTTACTCTGAACTTAGTACACATTTTAATAATTAAACTCTTCGTTCAGTTTTTATCCCTCACCACACTGTGAGCTTCTTGAAAGCAGAAGCCACATCTTATTTTTCTGGCACTTCTTTTCCAAATAAATCTTATTCATTTTCCTAATTTCCAGGTATTCCTAGCATGTGGGTGAAAACAGATGTTCAGCAAAAGTAGACTGCTGAAACTTATCTAATATTGAGATGAGTCTCTTAATCCAAACAGGGTAACTCTACCCTAATCCAAACAAGGTAACTCTACCCATGCCTGTTGTCATGATGATTTTAATAACATTTTTAAAGGATTATCCCATCCAAATTCAAGTCTACTATCAAGACATTATGTGCGCTAATGACATGGCAACACACTACTTGTCACCATCAACTGATCTAGATTTTAGCTTATCTGTTAAATAATTAATGAAATTCTACCTCTTTCAGGAAGCCTTCTTCAACTGATGAGGGTGAGATTACTATTTTCTGTATTTCCAACTTATTTTGGTATTATATCTCTCCACTAGATAGTCATCATTCTCCTTTCTTCTTTTCTTTTATACTTACACATATTATACTTGTGTGTGTATATGTATGTACAGAAATATGCACGTACATATGATTGTGTGTATTTATTTGTAAGTGTATATTGATATAAACACAAACAGCCATCTACATTAAACCTACATTCATAAACAAATATGTATATACACATAAAAGCAACATATATAGTTTATATATGTGTATAAACTATATATATACAGTTTATTATATGTATATAATACTCACATTATTCACCTCACATTATTGAGTGAATGTATAGGAAACATACTTTGGATACAGATAAGAACAGATGTGGCTGTAAATCACAGAAATCTGAAGCTGAAGAGAACTTAGCAATTAGTGTTCAATCCCTTTATTTTACAGATGAAAAATGGGAATTCAGAGAAGGAAGTGGCTTACCTATTGTTAATTTGGTGAAATAGGAACAGAACTGATACCAAAACTCTGGTTAGCTGGCACCATGTCTTATGTGCTGTTCCATTCCTCCCCCTCCACACTGAAGCACAAGATTTAGCTTCTGACATTCTCTGCAATATCTCTAACTTCTTCCCTTAAGATTCTAAATGATTCATTCTTTTTCTGTACTTTTTGGTCAACCCCTAATCTCCACCACCCTTGCCAGCTTCTATATGAAATTTTAAAATCTCATTCTCTAGGGAATAAGAGAGACCTGCTAACCAAGTGCCTAAGTGAGACTGGCCTCTTCAGTGAGTATGACATTAATAAGATTTATAACATGACCAGGGCTTGCAATTGGTGGTGACAACTGGAAATTACCCCAATAAATATTTGACATGATTTTGAAAGCAATAAAATATTTTACTTTTTTGCCCACAGTTTTCTCTGAGAGGAAGGAGAGAAAAAGACACTAGAGGGCAAGATAATAGTGCTATAATTCTTCCTGAAGGAGATTATGGTTGTCCAACTCTGGATAGATTTCTCTACAGGTATGAAGAGGTGTCAGACTGGGCTCAGAGTCCCTGTTCTCCACATCGACAATTTCCAGATACTTGGGAAACTATCTTGTGAAACTATTTATGAGGTTTTGGATAAGGAACAACTTCCTAAATTCTGTCGTCAGAATTTGGATAAACTTTCTTTTGATACATCAATTCCTGACATTTGGTTTGTTTGCCATGCCCAGTGCTTCACGATTTCAATATATAATTCTAAGATGTGAGAATGAAAGAGTATGAAGGCATCTTAAAGTATATTCCAGTTTAGCCTGTCAGTTGTTTGGATCCTCTCTAATATTCCCAACAAGAAGTCCTCCAATAAATTTCTGTGCATATATCCATTGATTAGGAGCTCACGGACTCATGTGCTAGAATAAGTTAATTAATGAAAACTGTTGACTATAAAAACTCTTCCTTATCTGAGCTGTACCTTGCATGACATGTATCTGATGGTCCTATTTTTATCCTCTAGACCTACATGGGTTTAAATCAAATCTTTCCTCTCTGTGATAAATCTCAGATATGTGAAGACAACAGTCACTTCTAACCATTCACAGACAGACCCTGTTGGAGACCTTCAAAGCTCTCATTATGTGTTCCAAAAGGGGACTGACAATTGCATACTGGTTGACACACAGGATCTAGAGGCACATTGTCTTGGTTTAGATTCCCCTGGAACTAGACCTTGAGACCAGGATTAAAGTTCAAATAGTTTATAAGAGAGGTGATGTAAAAACAAAACAAAACAACACACTCTGTAAGGGAATAAGGAAGTAAAATAGGGATAAACAATAAACAATGAGCTATGAAGCAAGTTACTACTGAGGACAGTTGTCACTAAATCAGATCTCAATCTGAGAGGTCAGTATGGAACACATGCCTCAATTCCCATAAGGAGAGGGAGGTGGGGGTTTTCTCCACCCCCTCCTCTCAATCATTGCTTGCAGAATGCTTGAGGGCTGCTCTAGAGGAATATTAATTTCCAACCACTTCCAACCTACATAGGAAAAATAAGCTCCAGAAACCAGAGAAAAGCCTAAGGCAAAGGAATATAGATACTGGCAGTCAAAAGTCAGCCAACTTACATGAAAAATAAATGGATTGAGGGGACATGGATAGATATTGATAGTTTCTGCTACTCCCATTCAATGTTAGCTTAAAGACTGTTGGCATCCAACAGTGAGAATATAGTAAACTGACCATGGGTTGACTTATAAGACTTCTGTCTCCCCTGGTTCAGCTCAGCAAGTGGGGGCATAAAGATACAGGAGGGATAAATTGTGTCAAAAGTGGACCATATACCCCATACACACCCTCTAATTACAAATTCCCTGAGCAGGCATCTGAAAACTATGGCCTGTGGGCCGAATCCTGTTTCCACACAGCCTATGAGCCAGGTTAGGAAAAAATAGGAAGAAGAAAATTTCAAGACATCTGAAAATTATATGAAATTCAAATTTCAGCGTGTATAAATAAAGTATTATTGGAATACAGCCACACTCATTCATTTATGTATTGTCTATGGTTGCTTTCACACTATAACTGCAGAGTTGAGTAGTTGCGACAGGGAACATATGGCCTACAAAGCCTAAAATATTTACTTTTTGTCCCTTTACAGAAAAACTTTGCTGGCTCCTACACTAGAAACTTGGATAGGTCTAGTCTGTAGTGGGGAGGTGAGAAGATGAAAATCATAAGGAGAGTTTGACATTAACACTACAGCATCTGGGATTGAAAATTAAATATAATAGCTAGTGTTCTAATATCTTGAAGTGGCTCAGAAGTAAAGGAACAAAACCAAGACGTTGTTAAAGAGATTTCTGTAGAGTAGAGTTGGGGTAGTCGTAGGAAGGATCAAAACTACTTCATGTTTGTACTCCAGAAAATATATATTCGTATCCATACATGTTGGTTGTATAAGTTCATGTAGGATGGATCTCAGTCTGAGAACTTCTGGGGAATGTGGAAAGGGGAGGGAGGGTGCTCCTCAGAGGGGGGGAAAAAGGCAAAGGAGGTTTCTCATTTCCAAAACAGCCTGCCTAGGCCAAGGAAAGTGGGGCCAGAGGCTGCCTCCCTCCACACAGCCCCTGTGTGTGTTTGCGTGTGCGTGTGTCTCCCTACACTTAAAATGGAGCCCCGTGACCTTACAGCACCTTTAAGGCTGTACTCATCTGGCTCCTGTTTGACCTTCTGAGCAAATCACTTTCCACCTTCTACTTTGCTCCCTAGGACACATCCCCCATTGCTTCCTAATTTACTTGCTCTTCCTCAAACACACCAAACTCTTTCCCTCCCAGGAATCTCTCTTTGTTCTTCTCTACCTGACATCCTTCTCTTTTAGCTCATTAGATAGCTGGTTCATTCTTATGTTTCAGGTGTCAGCCTATATGTCACCCACTCAGGGAAGCCACTTAAACTGGATTTATCCCACCACCTTATTTGTTTTTCTCAGAGCACTGACCTCTATCTAAAGTTGTGTGTATATTTATCTAATACATAAAATAGAAGTTTTGTCTTTTGTTCGCTCTATCCCCAGCTCCTTAAAAGGCCGCATATAATTCCTTCCTCTCAATTTCACGCTGAACATAAAGCTGCACTGAAAAAATTAAATTTAAAAAATTTTTAAAAGATAATTGGCCATTTAAAGCAAAAAAAAAAAAAAGTATCTTGGGGCTGATGGCATAAGTAGAAGTAAAAGGTATGAGAAAAAAAAATGAAGTTCAGCAAAGAGAAATGAAAGCATACTATTTTAAGGTTCTTCTATACATGAATCAGTATAATGTCATTTGAAGGTAAACTCTGGTAATTTAGAGTGTAAACTCTAAAACAACCATTTTAAAATAACAGCAAAGAATCTTACCCAATCAGCTAGCAAAAGAGATAAGATGAAATCATGAAAAAAAAAAAAAAAGATGAAATCATGAAAACTACTCAACCTAAAGCAAATAAGAGGAAAAAGGGGACCAAGAACAGATGGGAAAAATATTAAGCAAATACCAAGTAGTAGCCTTTAACCAAGTAATACTAACAATTACATTAAATATAAAACATCTCAATATTCCATTTGAAAGGCAGAGATTGTCAGAATGGATAAAATAATAAAACCCAAATATATACTATCTATAAGAAACATGCTTTAAGTATAAAGATTCAAGTAGGTTACAAGTAAAAGGATGAGGAAACATGCCTTGCTAAATAAAACAAAAGCTGGAGTGACTGTATTAATATCAAACAAAGTATCATCAAGAGAGAGAAGTTACCTTCGGGAGAGGTGGTAAAAGTATTCATTGCTTTATGTAAGTCCAAAATAAAAATGTTACAAAGGAAAAAAAAAAGGTGCATCTATTAGGCACTTAGTAAATACTCGTTGAATAAATTAATTACGTGGCTTTGAAGACGTCAGAATAGCAAAACTGTAGAAAGTTCAAAAACATTGTCATTTGGTAACATGGTGTCGCCTTCCAGACCTGGGCCAGAGTCCTAGCTCTGCTATTTAAATGAGTATGTAATTACCTTAGGCAAGTTCCTTAATCTCTTTGAACTCCTTTCCTTATTTCTAATTTGGGAAAGAATACCTACCTCTGTGAGAGACTGTAAACATGAATAAGATAATAATGCTTGCAAAGTCCCAAGGCACACAGGAGGGCTAAATAAAGGGTAACAATTCCTGGCCTCTGCTATTATCATTGCTATCAGGCTGAAATTGGAAAAGATCTTCTAGGGGATAACCTTGGCCCACACCTGACATCACAAAGACGCAGAGGTCCAGGGAAAGAAGGGGCTTAATCACCGCTTTGTGGTGAGCTCAGCTGCAGACCAGGCCTGGGGTCCAGATCGACAGTCTCTCGAGTTCTGTGCACTTTTACTTTGCCAGCCTGCTACCAGCTTAACACCAGACATCAGTTGTGGGCATTCTGCAGAGTTCTTAGAAGTTGAATGCCATGTTGTGTGTAAAAAAAAAAAAAAAAAAAAAAATCCCTTTGCTAACCAAGAAATGTTTGTGTGAAACAGTCTTGCTGCAAACTTAGAGATGGTGTCTCTCGTTCCCCCGGCAGCCTGGAGCCCAAGCAGAGTTCAACAGTGCAGAGTAATCATATTCTGATTTTTCTAGCCCTTTTTTATATACCCATTTGGAGACCTTTCGTGTCCTGGGACTTTAGAGCTCACTCTAAATAAAGTAGAAAGATGACTAAGCCATCTTGGCTCTGCTCCCCTCCCTCTTGAGTATCTCATGAGAATGAACCCTCTGTCTCTGGAGCAAACCAAATACTGCAGAGAGAAATACTGCACGAAAGCAAGGATTACTCTGCACTAAATAGTAATTGGCCTAGAGAGTTGAGATTTGACTATACTTCTTATGGCAGAGAATTAGCCTCCGAAGCGAGGGGAAAATAAGATAGAGCAATGCTGCGGGCTGAAAAGAAGCGCTGGGCTGGAAATTGGAGACCTGGGTTTTATTATTGAGTCTGCCAAGAGATCTCTGATGGCTTTGGGGAGTTCCTGAAACCGCTTTGGGAGTCAGTTTTCTGGTCCATAACAGGAAGGGGTCAGGTCAGGATAGGTTATGTCCTCTCCCCTTCCTGGACTATCTTGCTAGGATCATTCATTAGCTATGAGGAGAGATGAGAGAAAGCAAGGAGGCAAAAAAAAAAAAAAAAAAGGTAAGGAATATGGGAGTACGTATAAGAAGGAGTGAAGAGGGGCAGAAAATCGAATTAGAAGGAAGGTAGGAATGAAATCAAGACTGAGTCAGGTATGGGGAAGCCACATGGATTTTGCAGTCACTCTTGGAGATGTGATACACTAGAGGCTTAGGAGTGAGGCAGCTGAGAAGATTGGCTCCCAGGCTTGAAGAATCTCCATGAGAAATTGTGTTAATGAAATTTGCACACAGTTTGCCCCTTCCTCATGCCTTCTGCTGCCTGGTGGATTATCATCCAGACTGGAGTGCTTCTGATCTCATCTAATTTTCCTCCCCGAGAGAGACGAGGGCACTGAGACCATCTGTTCTGGGGTTCCCTTCTGGATTACACCCCACCTAGGGACACAGCCATGTCCCCCCAATTTCTCTGCTCTTGCAAAAAAAAAGGGAAAACCCCACAAAACTTCCATAAATCCAGAGTCTCCCATGTACTAGCCTCTTGTCCCTAGTCAACAGCACCGCCTCCACCCCACCACCAAGCACACAGCTGGCAACAGTGCTGTTTCCATGGTGATAATGAATGGCAACAGGCAGTAATCAAGAAGGGTCGCTGGAGTCATAAGTCATTACAGATTGCATTTAAAGGGACACAGCCACCTTTAAAATGATAAATGACTTCTTTATAGCCTCTCCCTGCTCCAGTCGCCCAGAAAAAAACAACAACAAGAAAAGGTTTAATGGACATTGGTTTTGCATGTTTCCTTTTTTTCTTTTTTTTTTTTTCTTCCCACTTGGACAATGGAATCACACTTGTGAGTTTTTCCATGAGGATGCCCTAAGCCTACACACTCAGGTTAAGGACCCGGGGACAGGCAGCCTAGACAAAAATGAAGCCTTTCTCGATTTCTGTCAGAATTTGAAATCTCTAGATAACAGATTCATCTACCTGGTTCCAAGCGTCCTAGGAATTATGTCCACTGAGATTTCAGCTGCATTCCAGAATAATTGGACATTACATTGAATTTGCGCTCAGAACACATGGGCTTAGGTTTCAGCCGTGCCCCCGAAATGGTGACCCTGGGCAATTCCCTTAAGCTTTTTTTGAGCCTCAATGTCTTCATCTTTAAATTAGAAATAATAAAACTTAGCTTGGAGGGTTGTTGTGAGGAGCAATTGAGATCCTAGATTCAGAAACAGTGTATGATACCACACAGCCCTTTCCTAATGTACAATGTCTTTTACACACATTATTTTAAAGTACAGGCTGGCTGGCTCAGTGGTCGAGCATCTAGATGCCTTCAGCTCAGGGCGTGACCCCAGGGTCCCGGGATCCAGTCCTGCATCCGGCTCCCTGCATGGAGCCTACTTCTCCCTCTGCCTGTGTCTCTGCTTCTCTCTGTGTGTCTCTCATGAATGAATGAATAAATGAATGAATGAATGAATAAATAAATAAATAAATAAATAAATAAA
The DNA here is from genome assembly GCF_018345385.1 of Vulpes lagopus. Classification (NCBI taxonomy): domain Eukaryota; kingdom Metazoa; phylum Chordata; class Mammalia; order Carnivora; family Canidae; genus Vulpes; species Vulpes lagopus. The sequence continues at coordinate 61,482,962 of NC_054830.1, forward strand.
ATATTTTTAGAAATACAAGTTTAGAAGTGAGTGTAATAGGCTTCTAGTACAAAAGAAAAAAAATATCCTACTTTAGATAAGGCTGGGTAGGGACGGGGCATTTTACTGTGTGACTTTGAGGAAGTCACTTGTCTTTTCTGAATGATTTCTTTCTTAATCTGTAAAATGGGAATGCTGACTTCCATCCTGCCTGTTGGTGGGGTTGCAGTGAACAACAAATGAAATAACCCCTGTCTAGGTGCTCCCCATACCAACTGCTCGGTATTATCTGCACGTAAGCTATCGTCATTTAAAAAGCATCTTGCAAAACCAAGATTGGGATAGTAATCACATCCAACTTTCCTTTTTTCTGCTGCAAACCTTCCACTTCAGACCTAAAGTAGTGTCTCATTAAAGTCCAATCCTCCATGAGGTTAAAAATAAATTCCTCGTTTCACCCTGTAATTTATACCGGAGTCTTTACTATTCCCTCCAGTCTCCAAAGCTGAATGCTCCCTAATGGTCTTATTGACAACCTGAGATCAAATAAGCATGTTAATATAGAACAGACATTTATTTGATCTGAAGAGCAAGAGAGTTGGTCCTAAAATGGTTTTTGCATAACAGGTATTCCTCATGGCAAAACATACAATTATTTTTGAGATCTCTTTGTGGACTGAGATTTAAACTAAATTGCATGCCATTAATATTTCTCTCTGACTGCGGGTCTCAGTTTTTTAATTAGGTAACATCTGAGGCAGGGTGTAATTTAGATACACAATGATCCATCTTCTATATTAAGAGATATTAATAATAATATTAGTGATTAATTATGCATGTCACCTCACAGAGGTCCTAATGCAAGCACAAATCAGCTGTGGCAACCTAAGAAATTCAACTCTGCTTATTCACATACTGGGAGGTGTGTGTCTGTGGCCCTCTAGGTGTCTTCATTGCATAAATCTTATCATTAAATTTTCCTTTCAAATTAACTCACATTCAGTGGCTTATTAAAAAAAAAAACTTTCTACTCCCTTGCATCTGGAACTTTAGAAATTTATATTTTATCTGAAAATAGCATCACTAAAGGTTTTGTCAAACAGTTTCTTATGTCACTATAGAAACTTAATACAGCTTCCTTTATTTCATCCAACTCTTCAGGTTGAAGGCAATGTACTAATCTAAAACCACTATCATAATTGTTAGTATCCTCATCATTGTTATTGTTGAATTTCTGTTACTTGAATTAATTTGATATTATATTTTGATGTTAAAATTTGTAGCTCCAGAAATGATCTTATGTATTTTTGTATTTACTGATCACAAATCTCTGTCCCTACCTCTGGGGGAGATGATTAACCTGTTGACCACATGTACGTTCATAACAAGAAAAGGGAAGTGGAAATGCCCCAGAGAAAATGCAGCACAGCATTCCTCTTCTTTCCTAAACCCGACAACCTCAATACACACTGCCCCAGTATTCTCTGGAAGCTCGTTCCAAGGCCTGGGTCTAGAAGGCCCACTGGAAGGCGGTCCGATTCATTTGTCATTCATGCCCATTTCCTGCTGTGGAGCAAATCATATCAAAGGAGGGCACACTCATGCCTGAATCGGTCCACTTAACCCACAGTCCATCTTGCTCCCTCCCATCCTAACATCTGTTGACTAGCAGTAGCAACTTAGCACTTAGTTTTTCTGTTTCCAGCCTGGCACAGATCACCTCAACCATAAAACAAGTTTTTCCCATCTTGTCAATATTTGACATTTGGGGCCTGATGATTGTGTGTTGCGGGTGGTTGTCCTGTGCATTGTAGGATGTCAAAAGCATTCTTGACCTCTACTCACTGAATACCAGTAGCATAACCACTTCCAATTTGTGACGACCAAAACTGTCCCTTGGGGACCAAAATTACCCCCTCTTCAAGCCTACCAGTAGAAGGGAGGTTGGAACCAAAATGTTGATGACCCTGGATTACTAAGACAAACAAAACCATAGATGATATGGGACAATCAAATCATCGTTAAAATTTGAGATATTTTAAAAAGATAACTTATTCAGAAAACAAATTAAAGTAGAGAAAGATTAGGAGAGATAAGTCCAGAAGAACTACAGCAGCCCAGGGTAGAAAGAATTAGGTCCAGAACTATGGCCAGGGCAGGAGGAACAGGGAAAAATAAGGGGTTTGATTGAGAAACATTTTACCAATACAAGTGTAGGACTCAGCAAATGTCAGATTGGGGATCGAGAGATGGGAAAGAGTTGAAATGACCTCAAGCTTTCTACTTAGAGGACAGGAATAATTACGATGCTATAATCAAACACAGCTTTATAATCATCTCGCTTTGTTATAGTAACCAGGTAGCATCACATCTTATTTACTACACAGTGAGCATATAGGGGACTAGGTGGGCGTCCTCTTTATCTTTTTGTCTTTGAATCTATTCAATATCTAGAATTAAAAAATACGAGTAGTTGTCTTTTATTGGAAGTAAAGCAATAATTTAGCTAATTGCTAATACCTTAGGAATACAATGCTAGCACCTATATTAGGTACGTTTCCTATAATCCATAAAGCAGTCTTTGAAAGATCAAGATGTCATCCCCATTTTATAGCTGAGAAAACCGAGAGGCCTAGAAGTGAGGAAACATGTCCAAAGTGACATATGGATTAGTGGCAATTTCACTGTCTGGTCCCAAAACCAATGTTCTATTATTTGTGCCATCTTACCTCTTAATTAAAAACTTGCCCTAGTTCCATGTATCTCCTCGCCTCTCAACCAGGTGACTTCCTCCCTGATTTTGGAATGGAAAAGCTGAGCAAGGGCACGGAAGGATTTTTGGCTCATCTGCCTCTCCTTCCTCCTTGCCCTCCCCCCTCCTCGCCTTTCCTCCCTCTCCTATTCTTTCTCCTCCTAATGCTCCTGCTTCTCCTTCTTCTCTTCCTCCTTCTCCTCCCCATCCTCTTGGGTTTGGAATTTCTGTCTTTTCCACAAAGGGAAACTTTTCCTCTCTCTGAAGCACAGGGCAACAGCTTAGCAACTGCCTGCAGGCATTGGGAAATTGGACTGTTTTTACAAGGCCAGAATGTTTGGGCTGAATGTCAATGAATTTAAAACATGATCGATTAATGTACCTTTCGCCACCACATGTGAGTTAAATGATCAGGAGCAAAATTGCTTGGAGCAAAACTGCAATATTTGATCAAAGCCAGAATGTTAGAAAAATGTCTGCAGTTGGTTTTTCCAACACCGAGTCTTGTTGGTTTTCCACTTCCCTAGCTGAATGCTCAACACCTTGATCTGTGTATAACCTATCTGGGAAGGAGGGGTTGCCTAAGCACAGAGAACCCTTTGTCATTTTTTTGTTTCATTCAAGTCCTGTACGTAAACATGGTCAGGGCTGCATTGGGAAAGATCCCCCAGGAGGAGGCCAGGGTGGAGACTGGACTGTGTCAATCATCTCTATGCCTCGTGAGACGGTTCACGGTATAATGCTGCCCCCATGGTAAGATATCAGTCAGTGGTGATCAAGAGATTTAGAGAATACTGGTCAAGGCTTTTCAACGTTGAGAATAAAAACAATTATGGTGAAAATGAGATGACTATGATGACGGCGGAATATGGACATATGACAGAGGGTTGTCCGGCCAGGAGATTATATGCACATGAGCACTAAGCAAGTTAAAAGCCATTTATGACTTTCTTAGTGAAAGCTGGCCCAGAGACATTAGCTTAATCAGTAGTATTAAATAGTCTTAAATCTTCCCCTTTGATGCTTTATTCAAGGTCAGGATCTTGCTCTTGCAATGTCATAAAAATTAAGCCAAAATCACAGTCACTAGTGTCATAGGAAAAAAGGAGTGAGATAGACAAGAGATAGTACATTCTCCTGTGGTCTCTCATATTGAGATGGCCTAAACTGTGCAGCGTGTGTCCAAAGCTCTGCAAAATACCACCAAAAACAGTGTAGAGGTTTCTTGGCTTCCCACTCAAGGAGAAAGTCCTGGTCCTTTCAAGCAGATGAGCATGGACTAGTAGAGATGCAGGACACAGAATTACAGGAAGGGAAAAAAATGTAGGTCACTGCCTGCTTCTTTTCTTTAAGGTATGAAGACCCTGCCCACTAATAAAGCATGGCCCTGGTTTTTAACTGACAGTGAACTAGAAAAAATGGTGGGGCAGCAAATTTGAAGATTGCTCTATAAGCAGAAAGGTCCAGAAATTACCCCCTTCACTCTATCTTGAGACAGAAATATTCTCTCTCTTTGACATGATGATAAAACAATGCTCTCATTCTGGACATTGCAAAATAGATGCCAGCCACCACCTGAACTCCCAGAGATAGTACTTAGCCAAGAAAAGAGATGGACAAGAGGAAGCTCTGTTTCAAACAGAGACTTTCTAAGAACTACCTTCCAAAAAGACTAAATGATTTCCCCAAATCCATGGTGGGGCTGCCTTTTAGCTTCACATTTCGCCCAGTTGATGATGACAGCAGCCCGAAGGAGGTACATCATATGTGAGGATAAATGGCATAGATTACAACTATCCTAGGCACAGCACTTATTAACCAAGCACCCCATCACCTCTCTACCTGCCTGATGTTCATTTAAAGATGAATTGAGAAAGTGTGCAGCCTACCCTAATTGCTCAAAGGGAAGGTGCTGAGTAAGCAAATAGACTATATGGTAAAGACCAAGCACATGATATGTAAAAATAATGAAGTGTGTCTTCTGTGCTCCTGTATTTGCCTTTCTTCTACCTTTTCCTAATCTATGGCAGAAATTTAAGAATTGAATGGATTGTAGCTCAATGAGTTAGGTTGACCTGGCTCCACGATTTCTTGGCTAAATATCCCTGAACAAGTTATGTAAGTTCCCCCAAGGGACAGTTTGCTCCTGGGTAACGTAATCTTCTCCCCTGAATGACTATTAGCATAAAGTGATTTAACTCATGTAAAACATCTATTTCTGGCTATAACCTTAGGTAAGTCATTTTTCCTCTCTGATCCTGTAGTCCTTCACCTATAACATGAGGCAACTGCACCTAAAAAAAAAAATTTTTTTTAAAGAGCTATCATTTTTAAGTTCATATTATATGGTAGACACCACATTAAATCTCACTTCTCCATACACATACCCAGTCAACATATGTCAAAATCGGCCAAAGGTAAAAAATCCCCTATTTAAATGACTGTTGTCCATACTTTCCCCCAGACTTGGAATGGGATCTGGTGATTTTCTAACTTTGAGAACTGTTATCTGTGATTTTTATTGTTAGGCAGGCTATGAAAACATGAAGGGTTGTTATCAGGATTAAATGAGACACAGAGTAAAATGCTTGATGCATAGATGGTGTTCAAAGTGTTTTGTCTCTGCTTCCACTTAAATATATTTTTAAAATTTTATTGAAATACAAAGTACATTTAGAAAAGTGCATAGCTCATAGGCATGCAGTTCAGTAAATGTTCAGACGGCGAGAATGCTGTGGAACACCTAGGTCAGGTAACAGAGGGTCCCCAGCCCCCGCGAATAGCCCAGTGCCCACTTCAGTCCCTGTTGCCCCAAGAGTAAACACTCACTGCCCTCAGCTCTAGCACTATGGAGAGATGTTGCCTGGTTCCGAACTTTATATAAATGGAATTAAACAGCATATACTCTCATTTATGTCTGTCTTCTTTGGCTCAAAATCACACTCATGAAAGTAATCCGTATTATTGAGTATAGCACAGCCTTTCCATTCTTGCCCTTATATCATATTTCATTGTTGTTTCTAAATTCTACTAGACGGACATTTAGTTTCTGAATACTTACAGGCGATCAGAGACGACAGCCTCATCCGTATGTAACATGCTAAACATGTGTAGACATTCCTGTTGGGTACATATCTGGGTGTGGAAGTCTTGGGCCATAACGTTGGCCGATGTTTGACTTCCAGATAATCTGTAAAGTAGGTTTCCAAAAAGGCTGTGCTGATTGTACGCGCGCATCAGTGGTACCCATCGTGTCCACTGCGCCGCATCTTGGACAATGTTTGGTATCACCAGTCTTTTACATTTTGGCCATTTTGGCAGATGTGTAGCAGTATTTCATCGTGGTCTGAAGACTCATTTCCTTGACAAGTAGTAATGTTGAACATCGCTCCATATGCTCACTGGCCATTTTTGTTGTCTTCCCTTGTGACTTACCTGTCATCATTTTCTTATTAACACACAAATTCTTAAGACTCACACACAGTTGAGTCTCATGATTCGTGAATCCTGTACTTTTAAATTCTCCTACTTGCTAAAATTATTTGTGACTCGAAACTAGTACTCATGTGCTTTCACTGGTCATTCACAGACACATGCAGAACGATGAAAGTTTCATTCTGGCGCACGTGCTCCCCGCTGAGGTTGACAAGCTGATGCTCTGTCTTCTTTGTTTCAGCTCTTGTACTATAAACAAGTGTCCTTTTTGTGGCATGTTTGTCACATTTTTGTGCTTTTTGTTGGTTTGAAATGGCACCCAAGCATAGTGCTGAAATGCTACCCCAGGGTTCTTAAGCTCAAGGAACTTTTGTAAGGCTACGCCTTACAGAGAAAATAAGTATGTTAGGTAAGCTTCATTCTGGCCTGAGTTACAGCACTGTTGACTGTGAGTTCAATGTTAATGAATCAACTATATATATTAAATATGGTATCTTTAAAAGAAACACACATAAACCAAGTTTATATATTGTTCAGTTGGTGGAAATGTGATCAGAGCCTCACAGCAACCCAACCCTGTATTTCCCGTAGGAGCCATGGTTCAGTATTCACCAATTCAGTGTTTGCAGCGATTTTTATAGAACATGACTACTGTAAATAATGTGGATTGACTGTACCTGACACCTTACCTGCTAGCTAAGATGGGCATTATGGCCCTATTTGACAGATGAAGGAAGTGAAGAGCAAAGAGGAACCATAGCTTTTCCAGTACTGCACAGGCAGCTAATTCACATTCAGGCCTCATATCTAGATGCCTAGACTCCCTGCCACGAGTTTTCTGTAGTGGTTTGGCCCTTGTGGTAATCCCTCCCGAGAGCTGTAATTTTTGAGCCCCACAGTAGACTTCTCCTGATCAGATGCACATTGGAACCAATTTCCTTATCAGTTTTGCTTATTAATTCCAAAGGTTCTCTTAGACGCTTCTCTCTGAAAGAATGAACTACAGTTCTGGTGGTTCGTAGTTAATTATATAAACAGCAGCTAAACAAGATAACGCTGGACCCTGAGGTGGAATCTAGTTCAAGTTCCAACACCTTTAAGTCAGTGGCTTTGAATAACGTGGAGATTCTGAGCCGGTTTCTTCAGCTATAAAACAGGCATAATAGTTCCTGCCTACCTTTCATTAGGAAATTGTTCAGCTTTTCAAACCCAATGAGTATAGGTTGGCACTGCACTAACTACGTGGGGAGATATAAAGGATACACAACTTCTTCCCTTAGGAAGCTGGCAACTTGTCAAAGAGAATAAAGAATGTGTATAAATAGCTACAATAAATAATAAGTACTAAATGCTAAAGAAAGTAAAGAGTTATTAAAAGAGATAAGGGAGATGATACTTCCATCCAGCAGGTATCAGGAATAACATGAAAAGAGAAGTAAAGTGAGAAGTAGGTCTAGAAGTAGAAACAATAAAAATGACAGCTATTTTTTATTGGATATTTACCATATACTGGACTCTTTGCATGTACCATATTATGTCCATATTTAGCAGAATGAATTGTGGTAAATTCATACAATGGAATTTATGTTTCACAAGGTTTGATCTTGGCACTATTGATATTTTGGGTCAGAAATAATGCCTTGTTGTGAGGCATTGCCCTGTGCATTGTAGCATGCTTAGCAGCATCCCTGGCCTCTACCCACTAGATGCCAGCAGTGCCTCTTTCTGGTTGTGACAACCAAAATTGTCTCCAGATATTGCCAAATGTCCTCCGGGGGGCAAAATCGCCCAGGTTGAGAAACAGTGTTATGGAGTAATCCACGTGGTGTGCTAGAAGGGGGCAAGGGTCTTCATGTCAGACAGCCTCCATTGGCTATTCAAAGGCCCTGCCACCTGCCAATCCTGGGATTTTCTGATCCTTTTTCCTCAGGTATAAAATAGAGGTAGTGATAAGAACAATCGGGATAAGTAAGTTAATTAAGATGCATAAAATACTTCCTTTGGCACAGAACAGGTGTTGGAGAAACAGCAGGTATTATTTTTATTTAGCTCTACCATAACCTGACAGTTAAGAATTATCCCTATCTTCATTTTTCAGATCGTACTGGGCACAGGGAGTTTGCATAATTTGTTCAGGGTTACTTTGCTCTCAAAGCACAAAGGCAAGTTGGCCCGTCTGAATTGCTTTAACCAATAACCACATTTCAATAGATCGGGTGTGGGGGGTGGGGAGGGGCTTGGCAAGGGGTGGAGGTCATGGAGTAGAAATCAGTTCTCGAGGGCCAAGCATGAATGGGGGGGGGGGGGCGGTGTGTGAGAATCCAAGGAAATGTTTCAGGTACAAACAGGGAGAAAGCTTTTAATTCTCATTAGAGAGATAATTTGGATAAGGTGGAGAGTGAGAAAGACATTAAATGGAGGAGAGTGTATTTAAATTGAAAATTCAAACCAAAGATATAATTTTGTCAACTCTCATTATAAACACTTAATCATTTACAAAATAACTCTTAAAAACATACCTAGAGGTTTAATGAGTCACACCTTCAATTTTTAAGTGTCAGGTTCCATGCTGTCAAGAAGGGATAACTGTTATTACCACATTTTATTTATTCTGAGATGCTAAGCAAGTGGCAGATGGAAGAAAAATAATGATTTTATTACAGGCGGCAATAAGCAGAACAAAGAAAAAGTTTGTCTTGATGTAGACAAAAATGGGAAGCTGCTGGGCTTTAGGCACAGCTCTGTGGACTTCAAGCCCTGCGACCATGAACGTGTCACCTCTCCCAAGCACACCTTCTGGACCTCAGTGTCCCTACCTGCAAAGCAGAAGGCAGGGATTGCACCAATGCAGTCAGGTCCCTTTCTGCTCCAACAGAACAGGAATCTGAGTTTGCCCACATTCTGGGCCTGGTGGCAGCCTCTCTGGCTGTCTGCTTTTTAAAAGGCCACCATGTTGCAGCCCTGGCTTGGCAGGGCACTGACCTTTTCAGAAGGAAATACAATCTGACATCCTACGTTCATCTGTGGTCCACTGATCCATCCGTTCCACTCCTTTTCTGCTGGAAAAAAAAAAAAAAAAAAACCAACCCACAAGCTTTCTTACTGCCTCTCACCTTTTCTGCCTCCTGCATCCCACTCAGCGAGGAACTGTTTGGTTCCTACAGCCAGGGAGGCAGCTACTAATTGTGGGGGCGAATTTTCTCTCATCATCTATGTCTCATCACCTTGCAATTATAAAGTTTTTCCCTCAGGCTCAATGCTCTCAGGCATCTATAGCCTCTTAGCATGTTAGGATAGAGAGGCGAATGGGAGCACCCAGACTTGCTTTACAGGTGAGGAAACCGAGCCCCAAAGAAAAAATGGAACAATGCAAATGACAGAGCCAGCATGGTACTAGAGTACTGGGAGCCTCAGCACTCAGTCTGGTTTTTATTCGTCTTCTTCTGGACAACCATGAGTTCCATGTTGTATTTGGGCCTTATTTCTTTTGGTGAGATGGGAAAACAGACTTTCAGATTTCAGATTTTTAAACGGAAGAGCAAAAAAATGAAAAAAAAAAGATATGGAAATTAGTGGAACGCATGACTGGTTAGTGATGAAAGATACAGGATGTGCAGTGCTAGTGGACATAACATTTATCTTTGACAACAGCTAGTACCTAGGGTGATACCTACTGGATTAGAGTTTTTCATTAAACATCAAACACTGAAATCAACACTCCATGACCAAAGCCTGACCGATCCAGGCTTTCAGCCTGGGAAGGCACGGACCTGTCTGCACGGACCTCATTTTGGGTCTGGAGCTCCACAGGAGCAGGAGGGTTGGTCCACTTTTGTTCCCTGATGTATCCTAAGTGCCTAGCACAGTGCCTGACACATACCAGGTTCTCAGTTGGTGCCTGTGAGGGGTCTCTGATTCATGCAAAAATGTTGACACAGCTTGTATTAGTGGATATTTGATAAGGGGAAGAAAAAAACCACTCAACTTGAAACCAAAATACCTGGCTTCTATCCTAAACATATTACCACTTCCTTCTTAGTTGGACAAGGCATATTCCTCAAAATAGGGATAATTTATTACCCATTTCAGAGACTGGTAAGGATTCAACGTATTAACAGATGATAAAAACCTTCAAGGTAATAGGTAATAAAATGCAAATGTGAGGTTTTCTGGCTACATAAACACAGATTTTCTTCACCTGGGGATTGACTTCGGGGAAATGTCTCAATTCGGTTGTGTGCAAAATCATATGGGCTTTTTTATTTTTCTGACAAATGGCCCTCAGCTATCATCCAAATTTCAAACATTCATGAAATTCAAAACGGAAGCACTACCACATACAGTTAGTTACTGATAATGGCTATTAAAACTTACTCAGCACATCCTGGTTGATGTGCAGACTCTCTGAGTCCCTGGCTCCTCACCCAACTGGCTCCCACCTCTGGTCCTCTTAACTGGACTCCCAAGCCCACCCCCCAACTTAGGACTTTGCTTCCAAAGCTGCATGTCTTCCCCCAGCAGTGCCCCCCTCGTGGTCTCTCAGCTTAATCAGTGTCCCTCTGGCCCTCTTCCACTCCCAATATCTGCTCTGAACCTCAGGTGGCCGTAAGGCCCTGTTTCATGTATCTCTAACTCTTCTGTCAAGTTTCTCCTGGCCCGTTCTGGTTCTGGAGGACCCTGACCGCAGCTGCTGTCCATCTACAATCGGTGCCTATTTTCACAGAGCATCATCCTTCTTCTCTGCCTGTCTCCCTTCATCATTTCCTTCAGCAAAGACTTAGAGGCGTCTACCATATGCCATACACTATTAATGAGTTAATTAATGTATTCACTCAACAATTATCATCCGAATGCTTATTATAGGTCTGCAGTGAAGAATAAATCTTATTTTCCCTCGTGGAGCTTACATCTCGGGCGGGGGGTGGGGTGGGGTGGGGGACAGAAAGATGAATAAGACCTGGCGACGGCCTTCACAGCGAACATAGAATGTCTAAGGTTTTGGCAGCATTGATTTCCGGACTAAGATTTTCAGCCTTTACTTTGCAGACAGTCAGGAGTCGTTGAAGTTTTTAAAGCAGGAAAATGACATGTGCAAAGAGATATTTTAGGACGTTCAATCTGGTGACACCTACAGGGTAGACTGGAAGTGGCAGGGCCTGGGGGCAGGGAGCCGATTGCTGTAATTGTCAAGGAGAAAGGTAATTAAGGTCTAGGCCAGCACCGTGACTTAGTGACTTCGGGAGTGGAGACAAGTGGAGAGGTCCTGAAGGCGTTGTGCCTCGGCGTGACTGGGTGACGGGGTGCAGAACAATAGAAGAATGAACAAAAGATGAACCGAGCATCTTAACAGCCAAGTGGCAGAGCCTCTATCCCATCTCCTCGGCTCCCCTGCCTATCCCCCCCATTCCGGGGAGGTTATATAGCTTTTAATATCTCCTTGGCATATATTTTAAGCTTCAACTGCCCTGTCTCCATCCATCGCCCACACTGTCATTAGGGGACTCGTGTAAGAGGCTGAACATCCATGGAGGAAATTGCAGGCTTGGATTGCTCAGGTGTCACCCAGAAAAGACTGTTCCAAAGGCTGTCCCCTCCTCTCCCGGTATCTAATGACCCCTTCATTTCCTGTCACTCCCCTTCCCTAGTGGTATTTCAATTTTTCCATGGGGAAAAGAGGGGGAAAAAAAATCAACAAAATGCCCCTGTTTTGTCTGCTGCCCCACCGCGGCCGGCAAGAGCCTGAAGGAAAGGTGGCAAGGGCACCGAAGGAGAGCCAGTGGGAGGAGAGGGGAAGGGCGAGGGAGGCACCACCACCTGACATCTCAGCCTGCCAAGCAGCTGAGTGCATCTGGTAATTATCAGTAAGCAACAGGACGTCCAACCCCCCAAAAAGGCCAGGCTCTGGGAACGTTGACAGCAATGCTTGAGGCTTCCTGGTTGATGCCTCTTCACTTCTCCATGTGTGTTTCTCCCAGAGGACAGTACCGGAGCCATTCCTGCCCAGGACAGAAAATACACCATGTGCTTCAGACTCCACATTCAGGGGTCTTGGGCAAGCCATGCACACCTAGGCAGCTTCAAAGTTGCAGTTTCCTCCCCTCCCTATAACCCCACTTCTCACTGAAATAAGCCAGCAGCTGGGAGATAGGCGGCCTACACCGTGCCGGAAACTACGCTGGGATGTAACAGACCATCCGAATGAAGAGGACACGTTCCTGGCACAGGTGCCTCTCCTCTCTGCTTTCATTGCTTCAGATTCCCTCGACGACTGAGGATTCACCATGACTTTCCGTCACCTTTTGGTAGGTCTTGGGACTGTCTGATTCTCTCCCGTGTTTGCCATAAGGGTCTCCTGTCCACCATATTCCTAAAAGAGGGATTGCTATTGTTATAAATGGGAAATTCACTAAAAGCACATTGAAGTTCTACCTGAATCTCAATTTTCACTGTCTGCTTGGGACCTTCTGCTCCCTGGCCCCTGTCTGGGGCTATGCTAGAAGTAGGGAACGTAGAGAGGCGAAAGCGTCAAAGTAGAGGATTGACTTTATCAAGATCGATGCAGCTTCTCCTCAACACTGCTGTCACCATTCAAGCTGCTTTACCTCTAAAGTGCTTTCACATGATTATCTGATTGAGGCTTCCCAATAATCCAGCCCAGGAACAATCCTTTGCTCCCGTTATGCAGATGAGTGGCAAAATCCTGATAGAAGTCCTACAGTTGCTGGATATAATTACCACAAGTGGTAACCACAGCTCCTAAGTCTGGTGCTTTTCCCTTTCAACCAAATCCTTAGTTGTGGGTTAGGGAAGGACAACTTTACAGACTATCATTTTCCCCGGAGCTCATTCTAAACACTCCATATCTCAGTGCCTCTGGTATGTCAGTAGGTCACAGCAGGGATGGGACACACATGCACACACGAAAAGTTCAGTATTCCTTTGTGTCATCTAGCCTGTGCCTACTACAGAATTTCAGAGAAAAGGAAGGAGAATATCATGTTCCATACCTTCCACCTGTCAGGTACTATTTTTGATGCTGTAATCGCATGTAATTTCCTATATTAGTCAGACTTCTCTAGAGAAATACAACCGATTATAGATGATACTTTAGATGATAGATGATAGATAGATAGATAGATAGATAGATAGATAGATAGATAGATAGATGATAGATAGATAGAGATAAAGACATATAGATATTTATGTGGACATTATCATATGAATTGGCTCACGTGGTTATGGGGGCAAGTTGTCCCAGGATCTGCTGTCTGTAAGCTGGAGAACTAAGAAAGCTGGCAGTGAAATTTATTTCTAGTACAAAGGCCTGAGAATGAGGGGGAGCCCATGGTGCAAGTTCTAGTCCAAATCTGAAAGCCCGAGAACCAAAAGCACAGATGTCTGAGGGCAGGAGACGATGGATGCTCAAGCAAAGAGAATAAATTTATCCTTCTTTTATGATATCCTTCTTAGATCCTCAATGGGTTGATGTTGCCTATATTGCTAAAGGTGATCCTCTTTACTCAGTCTACCAATGCAAATGCTAATCTCCTCCAGAACACCCTCACAGACACACCCACAAATAATGTTTTACCAGCTGTCCTTCAGCCTCCTCTAGCCCAGTTAAATTGGCACGTAAAAGTAACCATCCCACGGCCATCGAGTTCCTTAGATTCACAGCCATTCACTCCACAAATATCACTAACTGGTTGGCAGCATTAAACACAACACCAACAGACAATTAAAATAAAGTGTACTGAGTGCTATGTACCCAAGGGGTAGGTATGCACGCCGAGTAGGCACCCAAGGATTGGGCTTGTCATTTTATCACACCCCTTCACCTATGAGGGCACTGATGCTCAGAGACGTCAATTTTTGTGCCCAAGGTTATAAAGACAGTGGTAAGCTCCATGTTTACGCATACAGAACAGTCACCAAGATACATTGTTCAGCCAAGTGTAAAATGGTATGACTAATGTACCACCATTGGTATATTGGGAAAAGCTCATTTATCTGTACTATTGTATAAACATCTTTGAAGAAAACACGAGATACTGGGTAGCTGAGATCACATCCAAGCGGGATCCGGGAGGTAGAGAGAAAGGGAGGTTTGGGTTTCACTGTGCAACCCTTTATGGTATTTGAATGTTTTGTTTGTAAATACGTATGACTTGAAGATAAAGGCATAAGGCATGCCTAAGTTAAAAATTGACTGAAGTGATTCAAACTCAAGGCTCAACACACCTCGAGAATTGTTTGTTGAAATAAAGAGCTACTGGGTATGTAACACGAAGCGTACATAAGGCCACAAAAATATAGGGGAAGGCAGGTGGGCTGTAGGTTCAAACGGACAGGGTTCAGAGGTAGGAATGACAGTGCCGTGTTCTGGAAGACTGGTCCTTCTGACACGGCTGCCAGGTGATGGGCATCCAGGAGAGCGTGGCTGGCTGGAGAGACGGGGTCAGGCTGTAGAGGCGCTTGACGCCTGTGCTCCTGCTTTGGACGGGGATCCAGCTGTCATCAGAGAATGTTATGTTTGGGAGCCACTCTCCTAAATGGGAGCATTATTAGCGATTGTGTCAAATTGCCTTTTCCTAAAGGTCTCCCCATGGCTGCCAGAGCTTTAATGTTAATTGGACAGATTGTCTTTGGATTTGAAACACAAACTGTGATTAATGAAACAACTGTTAACGAGTTTGGCCCGAGGTGGTTTTCTCCACCTTTTTCCTCCTGCTGATAGAGATTCGAGGAGGTCCTGCCACGCATTTTTGGCCACTGTGCCTGGCGTGGGGAAGCTGGCAGCCTGGCCTGAGAAGGAGGGCAATTTTGAACCGGATGCCACCTTTCAGATCTGTCCTTCCACTTCCCTCATTTTATGGTCAGGGAAATTGAGTCTCAACAAGGGAGAGAGTCTTGTCTAAGGCAACCCAGGGAGTGGGTATCAGAGCAAGGCTACAACCGAGGACCAGGCTTTTATTCCGAGAAGATATTTAACCTCTTTTTCCCTTTCTCTGTCTTTTCTAGCTTTCTCTCCTTGCCTCCCTTGGACATTTTAGTTATCAGACCTGCCTTTATCTCACCAATCTGTTGTGCTCCAAAGTATGTCACAGACGCATTATTTGTTCCTCCACCTTCCTTGACTGATGTAGGTCTTGTGAGCTCATCTTTGGTAGAAGTTGGTGTGGTGACATAGAAATATAGACTTTAGGGCACCTGGGGGGCTCAGTCGGTGAAGCATCCACCTTTGGCTCAGGTCATGATCCCAGGGTTCTGGATTGAGCCTGCTGCTCCCTCTGCCCCTGCTACACTGTTGGCTCGCTCTCTCTCTCTCTCCCCCCTAAATTTTAAAAATTAATTTAAAAATTAAAAAAAAATAAAAGAAATACGGACTTTACAGTCATGGAAAACAGGGCTTGTGGCTCATCTCTCCTGCCCACAACCTGTGTGATCATGGGAAGTTTCCTCAAATCTAAAGCCAGCACAGTGATACTTACCTTAGAGGATATGGCAAGAATGAGGAATGTGATGTAGGTCAGGTATTCAGCGTGAGCCTAGGTGACAGGGACTACCTGGTTGCAGGCTCTAGCTCTGTCCTGCCCCACAGATCCATCATATATGGCTGTCACAACGAGCCTTCTGAGGTTTGTGCTGGTCTGTGACTTTTGGTTTTGGCATATTGGCAATCTGAAACAGTACACACCATTCCACGTTTTTGTCTCTAATATCAGAAATTGCAGTTATTTTTAGCAACAAATAAAGACAAAACTAAGCTCAAGACAGGAAAAAATCCTAAAGTAAAAGAACATTCTTAAATTCCAGAAGTAAGAAGTAAAGAGTGATAAGTATTCTAGGGAATACCAGAGAGAACTTTAGTAACCTTGGACCTAATGTTTGCCCTTTGGGATAGAGGCTATAATTTTAACATCATTGCAAGGATAGCTTTGGTCCTATTTCTCTGTTGGTAGAAATATATAACTTACGTTCTATTTCTCCCTATAGATTTATCAATGTATTTTAAATTCCTTTATTAAAAGATGTACCTTTAGGTCATCTTGTCTTCTTAAGGAATTGAATCTTATCATTTTAAAATGTCCCTCTTGATCTCTGGCAATACTTCTTGTCTTAAAATCTACTTTGTTTGATATCAATATAGCAACTGCAATTTTACTTGCTTTAGAGTTTGTAGAGCAGATCTCTTCCTACCCTGTTACTTTGAACTTCTCTGTATCTTAATAAAATGCAATTCTTATAAATAGCATATGCTTGGGACATTTTTTAAATCAAGCCTGAAAAAAACTCCCCACTTTAATCAGTGTTTAATCCATTTACATTTAGTGTAACTATTAATATGATCAAGTTTATGCCAATCATCTTGCTTTTTGTCTCCTATTAGTACCTCCTGTTTCTTGTTTCTATGTCACTTATTTCCATTATTCTTTGGAATTAATCAGGTACTATTAGTATCCCATTATATCTGTCACTTAAAATCTATGCCTCCTTTTATTTAGCTATTATTAAATAGTTTTACTATTTAGACTGCCAAGTTTCTTTAGAAATGCAGGGCTTCTAATTGCTTTTTTGCCTGAAAACTACTTGGGTTCTGGTACCACTGACACTATTAACCTTAAAAATAAAACTTCTAGTTATTTGCATCTTCCATTGTACTCATTAATACTTTAACATTTGTAATGACAAAATTGCTCTAAGTAAAAACAGGTTTACTCAGTAATAGCAGAGAATTGCAATCCAAGAGAAGCAAACTATTGCAAAACCATAGGCAAGTCGAGAGAACAAAATAGAGGATACACTCTTTTATGGAGGAATGGGGCCCTTGGGAAAAGCTGTTATACACTAAAAGTTCATTGGAGTAACTGGAAATGTAAAGACTAGTGGCTTTTCATTCACTGAGTGGTGACATTCTCTTATTGGCTGGACTCTTGCCAGGATGGGGAGGAAACCTTTCTTCTTCCTACTGGAATAGGAGAGTAACAGCTAAAGTAGTAGGGACTTGCAGGGTAGGTCTCTTCCAGTTGGGTCTGTAATTGACCAGGAGTGGCAGGGCATGAGGTTCCCTCCGCTGGCTTCCATTACATTTCAATGAAGTTTCCCTTTATTAATTTTACAGTGCACAGCTCAGGAGCCAATCAAGGATTCAGGAGCTTATACTCAGATTTTCGAATTCCTGCTTCCAGCATTTCTCCTCTTCAATTCCCAGTTGTCCTGGCTTTCCCAAATTCTGTCATTTGATTTTTTAGGCAAATCAGACTGCCCATCGTGTTTGATCTCCAAGACGTATGAATGGGAATGGCCTGTTTCACTTCTATGCTGACCCATATAAGCTTCTAAGTTCTTTCCTTCTTTTTGCTGGAAGTAAAAAGATGAAGTTGATGAGGCCCAGGGAATGGCGGAATTTCAAAGGAGAAGAAGATTGCATTACCATAGGAAGACGAGCCACATATCAAGCAGAACACTCACCCTAGATAGTCATGTTAGTATGAAATATTTATTATGTTAAAAACTAAAATTTTGGAGTCTATCAGTTCTTATGCAGAACCAATCTCAGTAAAAATACAATGGATTGCTAAATGTGTGTATGTATGTTTATATACATTTATTTACTTACAGAAAAATTATTCATAATGTTTTTATTCATAAATTTATTGCTAAACTCATATTAAATAGTATGTATGGAGAGTTCTGTGTTGCAGTTTTGCTCAAAACTTAAACATGGCAGTAAGTACAAAAGCACATATTTTGTTATACTGTTTTGTTTTAGGAATACCATTGTATGCCTTCTTATGACTCAATTCTCCTACTACTTTTTTTGTTCAAACAGCTAAGGACTATTTGTCCCTATAGCTTGTCATGAGGTCATTTGGCTCTCAAATGTATCATTTATTATGAAGTCTCTGGCAGTACAGTCTTCTCATTACCCTGCAACATTTAAGATAGTGTGACACTCCCCTTCACTGAATCATTTTCATGATGTCAAATTAAATTCTTAATTTATGAACTAAGTCAGTAAATTAATTTCTTAGTCCATGAAAATATCTTTTGATTACAGCCTATTGCTGAGAAAGAGTAATTTTGTCATTACAAATGTTAAAGTATTAATGAATACAATGGCAGATGCAGAACAAATATTGTCATTTTGACATTCGGACGTGCAAACTACATGCTGTCATACTTGCTTACCAACATATTAAAAGTTAAATGCTGTCACTTGGCATCATAACCTGGCGTTGACATAATTATAAAAAACAAATACAAATATGAGCTTTGAAATTAAATGGTAGTCTTGTTTATAATACTGCAATTTAGAAAATGTAAGGAATGCCAACATTAATTATTTTTAGACTATCATCAAAATGATAATTATTAGCATGTGGCCCAAAGACAAGTATATTTTCTGTGACTTTGCTTATAATTGTAAATAATTAAAAACAAGGTAAATGTCCATCGGATTAAAAGCATGACTTCTGGAGTTAAGCTTTCTGAGTTCAAATGCTAACCACCACTTCCTAGATGCATGATCTTGGACAACTCCCTAGAATTCTGAGTTTATATTCCTTCAAATGTAAAATAATAGTGGCAGTTGTGCGGAATGGTGTCTGTTCATATTTACACTATTCCTGCCTTTCTAACTTCTCGGCTTTATTGCAAGGCCTACAAGATTAGAAACTCTATTTCCTGCACCCGTTCTTGCTAATGTTCCAACCTAGTTTCGCCAAAGAAAAGAATTTCTGCAAGATTATAGGGCAAAAGAAAAGAAAGCCATTCTTTTTTTGATACCAGCCTCAATGGTGGCAGCAGCCTAAGGTGGATTCCGGCCATGGCTGTGATGCTGGTAGCAGCAGGCAGGAGATTTCCACCCAGTGGTGACAGCAGTAGTAACAGGCTCTTCTTGCAGTAGCTGCACCATAGCTAACTCTTGCAATGGCAGCAGCAGATGATCTAGTGAAGTGAGTTAGGGCAGGAGTGGCTTCTCACAGTTTTTCATATCTGAAACACTGCCCTTTGATGGGGCATGGACGGGGGAGGCGGGGGGGGTTCCAATCCTTCTAATTATTACATAGCTTGATTATATATATTTATATATTTAATCTCTCTTTGAAATACCCAAACTGGTTTCTGCTTTCTTGACTTCATATTAACTGATAAAGTAACTGCGTCAATATAATAAAGTTGCCATGAATATTTATAGTATAAGCATAAAAATACATAGAGTGAGCCCCAGAACACGGAAAAATTGTATTAAATGTCAGCTTCTGCCTTTGGCATAGCTATTATGCCCTTGAGGATGTGTCCCACGCTCTTGTTCCTCCCTATATGGAGTCTCCTATGGTTATCTCTTGGATATTGAAAATGTTACATTATAGAGACAATAGATTCTCCTGTATTCTTTCCAAGAGTGAGGCATTTTGTTTGCTTTGCTTTAACAGAAGATGACGTGGTTGGACACAGAATGCAAAGTCTGTCTCTTGGACAGCAGCTCAAAGTTCAGTTCTTTCAGCCATAGGTAGCTTATTTAAACTCTCTACTCCATGCAAGAGTGATTCAGCTGTCGGAGATTTGGGGAAAGTTTATGTACAGAGTGTGGGCTTTGCGTCTCTGGCTCTGTCCTTTCCAAGGCCTGCCCCTTTCTAGCAAATATGATTGCTCTAATCTCTAACGAACCTCTGCTTTTGAAGCCAGCAAGGCTGTGAGCATGTTCTCAGACTTTTAACTGCCCTGCATGATGCAGACTGGGGACTGTCTTCACGCTAAGATAAGCAATGAAAAAGTGGATGCTATGTTCTTTTAAATTTTAACTCTCTATCCAGGATATGCCTACTCTCAGTCACTCTCCATTGCCTTGCAGTAGTTTTTTTTTTTTTTTTAATATTTTGTCTGTTGCTTATTGTCATCCATGGGAAGGCCAGTCTGATGGAGGTTTCTTTGGCCTTTAGTGGAAGCAGCTGTTGCTGTGCACACTTTAAATATCTTATTGGTATAAGCTCATATGCATATTTCATTTACATCTTGCCGCATAACAGACTACTTTAAAACTAAGTGACTTGAAATAAGAATATTTTTAATTCTTCACAATTTTATTGGTGAACTGGCTCAGCTGGCTAGGTCTTTTGCTCCATGTGCCCTTAAATGGGGTCTCTCGCCCAACTGAATTCGGCTGGCAGGTAGGCTGGAAGTTCCAAGAATTCATTCATATACCCAGAAACTCGATGTGATTCTACTTGGCCTTTCCACGTGGCAAGCTTGGGCTTCCTCTCTAAATAGTGACCTTGGGGAAGTTGGCCTTCTTACATGGCAGCTGGCTTTGCAGAGGGAAGACTCAGAAGGCTTCAGACTTCTTAAGGCCAGGGGTCAGAAGCCCCACAGTGTCACCTCTGCTGCCTTCTATTGGTCAATACAGGTCACAAGCCCAGTTTTAAGAAAAAGGAAAATAGACTCCACCTCTTTTTTTTTTTTTTTTTGTAAATTTATTTTTTATTGGTGTTCAATTTGCCAACATATAGAATAACACCCAGTGCTCATCCCATCAAGTGTCCCCCTCAGTGCCCGTCACCCAGTCTTGAAAAGAAGGGTGCTGTAAGCATGCAAGAAAGGGAGGAATGTAAAAAAAAAAAATGAAGGAATGTGTGACCGCCTATTTTGCTGACTAGAGACACACACGCGCACACACACACACGCACGCATGCTCACAAATATAAAATTTTGGTGGACCTAAAGGAGCGGAGCTGTACAAGGTAGAGTCTTTAATTTTCCCTGTGGGGTATTTTATTTCTTAAGTGGTAGGCAAAATAAGGAAATCTAAATATTTGTTAATTCTGAGCAGCCAAGTGGATGGTTGTTTGCTCTATTATTCTGCTATGTTTTGGCTTGTTTGATTTGTTCTGTATGTTTAAAGCTCTTCCTAATAAAAGGCTCGTCAGCTTCTTGAACTCATAAGGCTGTATCTGTGGGTCACGCAGGCCCCTCTTGATTGGCACAGATCCACAGGTCTTAGACTCCTCCTATACTAACAATAATTCCACCTCGAGGGAGGGAAAGGACCAGATGACCTCTGGAAGCCCCTCTGAGCTCTGCTTTCTGCTGTCTCTGGATCATTTCATTCCCAACATTGCTCCTTAATCACTCGCCTAGTCATTCTGCTCAAAAACAGTTCCCTTTATCATGATGTTTTCATACCCTGAACTCTGCTCATTACTCTGCTCCCCACCTCATTACCAGAATGTGTTGCTTGAGTCTTGCTCACTTAAAAATGATCTACCATTCCGACTCTGTAGAAATTACTCAGCCAACAGGCATCTATCTCCTTCAGCATCCATCAAGCTGAAGAGAGAGATTAGTGAAATTGCAGGGACTGGGACACTCCACCAGGGTCACACTGGTGATTTCCATCCTCTAGTGCTACAGAGAAGTACCTTCCAGTAGACCCATTTTGAAATGAAAGGCAAAGAGTTCAAACAGGCTTTGCTGACTGATGAGAGGGAATCCATTTGTTAACCAAACTTTCTGACTACTTAAATAGAAATAATAATAATCTAATATAGGAAAACATTGTGCAAAATAAGCGGGGAGACATAGGACTATCATGTTCACTCAGTCTTCTTTGTAAGAATAGAGTAGTAAAAACAGCCTAATAGACTTCTTCTGAGGGAATAAGGACATAAATCACAGTATTTGTACCCAAAGGATCGGAATTTGACCACTTTAGATATTGAGGTAATGTCTTAAGCCCTGATGTGGGAAAGTGCTCATGCTATTTAAATTAAGACCAAAATTTTCAGGAAGATTTTTATAGTTTTATAATATGATCCTATTTTATAAAGATTTTAGATGAGTGTATATTCAGAAGAAAGAAAAAAGAATGAACAATAGCTTTCTGTTGTTGAATGCCTCCTAGATGTCATACACCATGCAAGTAGTGTGCACACATTGAATTACCTAATCATTCCTCACAGCATGGGGTTGGCTTTATCATCACCACTCCGCACATGTGGAAACTAAAGCTTAGAAAAGTTAAGGAACTCGTCCATGAATGCCTCGCTAGGAAGTAACTAAATTTGTATATGCTTCTTGGCTTTCCCACCACCAGCGCCTGAATACTTAACCAATTCCAACATTACCGAACTTCTCACGTTTCAATTTCTCTCACTGTCAAGATCATCGTACTTCCTGTCTTTACCTACACCCCACAGTCTTCCTCTGATGTTCTTGGCAGACTTTCTTTCACCCTAATGAAACTTTTTTTTTTCTTTTACTGGGGCATTCTAACATATGGTAACTTTTACCTGAGGATTCTTAAATGTGTTTCTAATAGTTAAAACATACACATAGTTCAAAATACAAAAGGACCCATCATCCCATCCCCCAGCCACCCCAGTACTCCACGCCAAAGGTGACCACTGTTCTCTATTTCCTGGGTCTGAACCTCCAGCAGAAATTTATTCATGTAGAAGCGAATACATGGATATTCTTTTCCATCCTTTTGCTCAAACAGTGGCACATGATTCACACCGTTTCTCACTTTCTGTATAGCAATATAACTTACAAATAATTCATAGCTGTAGGTGAAAAGATTCCTCATTTTTTTTTTTTGGCTTCGTGGTATTATTCTAGTACATGAAAGTCATCTATGTAAGCAAGTTTCCTACTGATGGACATAAAGGTTGTTTGCAATTCTTTGCTTTTATAAACAATGCAACAATTATTTTTATTCATTATTTTGCGTGCATTTATGCATCTTGTTAATGAATGAGTATATTTATGATTTAAGTGTATACTTTCAAATTGTCTCTGAGTTCTTGCCAAATGAGAATTCTGCCAGCAATGTGTAAGATTATCCTATTTCCTCACATCCTGATCAATACAGTGTATAGTCAGACTTTTGGATCTTGGATTATCTGAAAAGTGAAAACTATTGTCTTGGTAATTTTAATTAGCCTTTCCACAGATTCACAGCTGTCTTCCCACTTGTTCAAGTCTTCAAGAACATTTTACATTTACATTTTTCTTTTTTTTTTAAAGATTTTATTTATTTATTCATGATAGAGAGAGAGAGAGAGAGAGAGAGAGAGAGAGAGAGAGAGGCAGAGGGAGAAGCAGACTCCATGCAGGGAGCCTGATGTGGGACTCGATCCCTGGTCCCCAGGATCACGCCCTGGGCTGAAGGTGGCGCTAAACCGCTGTGCCACCGGGGCTGTCCTACATTTTTCTTCATATAGACCATGGGCATCTCATATTTGTTGCTATTTTAAATTGAATCTTTTCTTCCATTATATTTCATAACTGTTTTAACTTCGTGTTACTTGTATTATGAAAGTTATTGATTTCAGTATATTAACATTTTCCAATCTACTTTATTGAATTCTCTGATTATTTGTCATAGTTTTCATTTTATTCTCTTAGATTTTTCCAAATATATAATTATATTACCTGCAGTAGTGATAATTTTACATATTCATTCTCAATATTTATATCTGTGGTTCCTTATTTTGTCCCATGGCACTGTCTAGCACCTTCTGCAGAAAAAAAAATATATTAATTCATAGTTGCAGGTTTTGTCACAGTTTTTGTTGACAGTGAATTCTTTATTTCTAATGTTAATGAAAGTGCTTTTACTGTTTAGTGTTTCTCTCCATTAAGCAGAATATTTATCTTATTAAGAAAATAGTTATTTTTGAAGATATTATAAAATATGATAATATATTCAGTCTTTTAAAAGCCTCTAATGAAGCACTGTTTAATAGAAATATAAGCCATCAGTGCAGGATATATATATATATATACATATATATATATATATATATATGCAAATACAGATATAGATAATTTTAATTTTTTAGTAGCCACACTTTAAATAGTAAAAAATAAACAAGTAAGATTTTTTTACTTTAGTAAAAAATAAACGAGTAAGATTAATTTTCAAAACAGTTTTATTTAACTTAATATATCAACATATTATCATCCTAACATGTATTCAATGTAATAATTATTTTCTTAAAATATTTTACCTTTAATTAATCTCTACAGCACCCCACATGGAGCTCAAACTCACAACCCTGAGATCAAGAGTCACATGCTTTTCAGACTTAGCCAGGCAGGCACCCCTTGATATAATTGTTAATGAAATATTTTATATAGTTTTCTAGCACTAAGTCTTTGAAATCTTGTGTATATTTTGCAGTTTCAGCACATCTCAGTCAGGACGAGCCATAGTCCATAGCTCAGTAGTCACATGACTCTAGCATCTACTTTACAAGACAGAACAGCTCTAACTGTTTCAGTATCTTCAGGATAAGCTCTAAGCATCAGATTGGCCTTCACAGATGGGCCTCTGCTGGGAACTCTACTTCATTACCTCTTCTCTGGGCTTTTGAAGGCCTATTCTTTCTTTCTTTCTTTCTTTCTTTCTTTCTTTCTTTCTTTCTTTCTTTCTTTCTTTCTTTTTTAAGGCCTATTCTTTCTGCTTGGGACATTCTAACACCACTTTTCACCTGGTTAACTCTTAGCTATCTTCAGCTTAAAGCCAATCTTACCTACTCCCAGGAAGCCGTACTTGTCTCAAGTCGAGGTTGGGTTCCTATTCTCTACATTGACATCATAACGTGTGTCTATCCTTCTTCCACCAGACTGTGTACTTCTTGAGATGAAGGACTCTACTTTGCTTCTCTCACCCCTAATACATACCAACAAATACTTGTGGCATAAGGGAAAAGTATCGTTGCTTGAGATAAGAGCCTTCACGCAGAGCAGAGGAAAACAATATGTCCTGTATGCCTTTTGAATGAGGCAAAAGAAAACTTTGAATACCACAGAGAAGGAAGGAAGAGTTAGGGTAGAGTCTTAGAAGTGGCTGGATTAACAGAAAGACAGTAAAGCATTAGGCACACACGACAACATGCAAGTTATGACATCTCAGTGTCTAGGTTGCAATATAAGAAAGAGGAGGAAGTCGGAGGGGTCTGTCCATATCTCTTTGGAGAAAGGAGATGTAAATTGCAGGAAGCAGATGATAAGATCAACAGCTTTCAATTCCCCTGGGCCACTTTTTTTATTTTTTAAAGATTTTATTTATTTATTCATGAGAAACACAGGTTGAGAGAGAAAGAGAGGCAGAGACATAGGCAGAGGGAGCTGCAGGCTCCATGCAGGGAGCCTGGGACTCCAGGATCATGCCCTGGGCTGAAGGCAGGCACTAAACCACTGAGCCACCCAGGTGCCCCCACCGGCCACTTTTAAGTTTAATGCTTTTTGTTCCCTGGTTGGTATAATGTCGTGAATAAATTGCCATCTACCAGTTACCACACTGAAGGAATCTGCCCCATCAGGGTGACCCTTTCTTAAGAGAGGTCACTATCCATAGCAACCTGGAAACGTACTACTAGGTATTTCAATGCTGAAACTCTCTCTCTCCCTCTCTGGACCTATTTTTTAAAAATATTTTATTTATTTATGAGAGAGAGAAAGAGAGGGAGAAAGTGGGAGGAGGAGCATAAGGAGAAGGACATGCAGACTCCACACTGAGCATGGAGCTGGACACAGGGCTTGATCTCACGACCCTGAGATCATGACCTGAGCAGAAACCGAGAATCAGATGCTTAACCAACTCAGCCACTCAGGCACCCCATGGTCTTACACTTTTAAATTTTTTACTTCCTAAGACACATACATAGATTCTGATCCATCCTATATAATCCTATCTGATCTACCCCTTTGTAATGGAAGAAAGATACATTAGCTTTCAAACACTCAGCCAGTGTTTGAGACTTGTGGAGCCTATCTTGGGAAAATTACTAAATAATAACAATAACAGTCAAATGGTTACCATGCGCTGCACACTTACTATGTATCAGGCACTGAGCTGAGCACTTTATCTACATCATCTCATTTAAATGTCACAGACTTTACAAATAAGTCATGGACCCAAGGTCAAATAACTCATAATTAACCAAGCTGGGACTTGTTCCCAATATGTCTAATGTCAGAGCCCACATATCTATACATTATATGTTATTACTTGCAATTTATCAAACCCATATAAAATTCTATTACTGAAAATCTCAGTCATCCATCTTTGCTTTTGGCCAACATGAGAGCATTTGGATTTCACTCCAGGTCACTCCTCTGCAGGGAGAGCTTCAACCCCCTCTTGTTTAACCTTTTGATTAGACCAAGGGAAGATGCTTCCGTGTGTCTGCTACTCTCTTTCCCATGAGAAAATGGGCCAAATGATTGACTCAGACCCTTTTGCACACACGGAGCCCACAGCAGCTCATCAGATGTCTTCTGTGTAAGGGTCAATTACCATGTGTGCTTGATAGTAAACCAAGGAAATAAAGGACAGATGGAGGAATTTGGTACAGTGACTGAAGACACTTTCACAGCTGCTGTGGTGATTACATCACCAGCCACTTGGCTTTCAGTGAAGATTGCCTCTTGATAACTCTTAAAGAGAGGCAAAAGCATTTGTCTTTGCGATGCCATATTTAGAGGCTTTAACGCATAGGGGCAGAAAAGTTGCCAGGTCCTAAATCTTAGTGGTGCTAAGCTTTGACTATACATTCAAGTCCCAGGTTGTACACCCTGGAGACCAATTTCATCCGAATTGCTGGAGGTGTGATCCAGGCTTCAGTATTTATTATCGTTCCCTGGATTTATCCAATGTTCAAATCAATAAGAGAACCACTGCCCAAGATTAATGTTTCGCTTAGCTTATGTTAGTTACCAAATGTAAAGTAACAATTCACCTCTATTTTATTGTCATTTTCTAAGTCATCGGCATTGCAAAAAGAAAATGTGGTCTATTCAATATCAGTTCTTTGAAATATCTGATAATTTCTTCATGATCACATGTCATAAATGTGTGTATAGATAGGTCCACAGATAGATATGTTATCAGATATATCAGTGTACCTTACATATTTTAGAAAAATTACATTACTATTTTTGTGTAGAGTATATTTTTATATATGACAAAGCTTGTTAATCCTGGAACTTTTTTGATCTGTTAAATCTATCCTTTCGTGATAAAGATATTTTAAAACCTGTCAATGATAGGATGTTTGCCTGTTTTGCAAAAAGTGATATCAATGTTGCTTTTATATTTTGAAGATATGTCAAGTGCATCAATATTCTTTAAATTATGTTTCCTTGATTTTTTATTTTGCTATTAAGTAATATTTCTTTATCTCTAGTAATGTTTTCTGCCTTGTATTTCATTTTGTTGGTATATTGCCTCATTATGTTTTGTTATGTTAATACTTGCATAATATGTCATTTACTTTACTTTTCTCTTTTCCTTCCTTTTATGTGATTTTATTTTAAGTGGCTCTCTTTCAAAAGATATTATTACTGGATTTTTAGAAATCCATTCTGATAGTATATCTTATACAGATAAAAGTATTCAGAATTTTTATGTCTTCCTAAACATAGCAAATACCTTAGAATTAATACCCTAGAACTAACTAATGTGTTACCACTGAACTCCAGTGCTCATGATGATAATTATCTTTTAGAATTTGTTTTACATTTTTCGCAGAAACATAATTATTAATTTTGCATTCAGTTAACTAAATGTACTGATATATTCTCAATTTCTGTGTGCATAAAATATCTTATTATTTTCTTTTTTTAACTTTTACCACTCTTTTTTATATCCCACATCTGCATTTTGGGTTAGCATCTCCATTTTTATAAAACACACCCTGTATTTTTTTTTTTTCTAGAAAGAGCCTGAGAGTATTAACTCCCTTTTATGTCTTTTGGAACTCTTATAAGGTTTAGGTTGGAGAATTTCAAGCTATTCTTGATATTTCTTTATTTTTCTCCTTTAGTTCCTCCTCTGGTGAAGAATTCTGGGTAAAGTTCTTAATATTCCCTTCCCAATCATTATTTTTTATTGGGTTTATTAGTTGGGTTTTAATCCATTCTTTTTGTTTTCTATTTAAATGTATCCATTTTTAGCATTTCTAATTGGTTCTTATTTATGTCCACAGTTCTCCAGTTTCATTTTTTGTTTGTTTCCTAATTTCAGATGTGATTTGAGTGTTTTTTCCCCTCTGTGATGCATACACATTTTTATTATGAATCTTTGTCAAACATTCTGTAGAATTAAATTAATTCATGGTGAATTTATGTTTGATTTTTGGGTTTGTTAGCTAATTTTCTTAGTCTAACTTTCCTCCTATGGCAAAAAAAAAGTGTTTTTGTGTTTATTTTGGTGTTGGATTTTTTGCCTATTCCTATTCTTACCCCTCCCTGTATCATCAACACATTTATATGCATATACTCCTTGAGTAGTTACTATGCACCAGTCCCTTTTCTAGCCCTGGGAATATCTAGTGTGCAAAATACACAAATATCACTCCCTACAAGGAGCTTACATTCCAGAGGGAGAAAACAGACAATAAATATAACACATATATAAATCATACAGCATGTTAATGATCTTGTAGTTGTCCACACCTGTTCCTCCAGGACTCCAGAATGTTGGTCAGGCGTTCCTGCTCCACGGAGCTATTGAACAATAGTGCTCAAAGTGGAGTACATACATGGGTGCTGATCTACAAACTCTTTGTAGCTTTTCCATGACATGACAAGTATAGAGATTTAGACAGAGGCTTTGGAAACTCTTATATCGATTTGACAAAGCAATTTTGTTCCTGTCAAATCTGACAGGAACAAAATTCGTCCTTGTATTTTGTAGCTCTACTTTTTATTTTATTTCTCAATTTTCTTTAATTATATTTTACTTTAAAAATTCTGTGGTGAAATGGGGGGCGGGGATCTGTGTTCTTTCAACACAGAGTCTGAGAAGCATCAATATAGAAGTTCCTCCGATGTGGGAACTAAACCAGTAGGGGCTTTGTTAACGTCTCGATTGAAAGGCTATGGGCTATGTCTGTGTCCTCATTCCTCTGTAAGTGTGCAGTGTTATGGAAACCAGAACCTATAGTAGCAGTTGATAGTTTGTGTTTTTCAACTTCTTTTTATAGCGGGGGCATCTGAGCCCCAACTTGAAGCAGTCAAGAGCATTTTAGAGCATTTTAGTTCCAATTATCTGGTGAGCATAGAAGGGATTCTCAAAATACATCTAACTCTGCCACTTGACAGAAATACAAGTTCTCCTCCTTCTGAGAATTTTGCTTGGTCCAAACTGACCCCTGGTAGAAAGTGAAAAAGTACTAAACTGCCTGCCAAAATTCGTAATCTCCAATATTGGCTTGGCCATTGACTTAGGTCAATGATCTTATCGAGTCTCCTAACCCCTTTTACAATTTAAGCTTTATAATTTTTTACAACTCTTTGAGACTAGTAGGGGAGGGGTCTTTTTTGTAAAGAAGGAAAGTACATTCAGGAATGTGCAGTGATTCATCCAAGGCCAATGATTCAGACAAACCCAGGTCTGTCCCAAAGTGCATATGTGCTATCCTATAAGATACTAAAATTGGATGGAGTCCTCTCCTTGGGAATATCAAAGATGGTAAAACTCAAATCCTGTTTTAATAGCAGCATTATTTTCATAGCAGGGATCTGGAACCTAATCCCATTAGGTTGGGAAGTGCTCACTGAACCCTGCCTGTAGCTGCTCTAGCATTGCTTGCAGATGCTCGGGTGTCACAGCTAACACAGCACTAAACTCTCTTCCATTGTCAGAGTTTAGAAGCTGTGACGGAAAGGCACTAGTCAAGGTAAGGAGAGCACATGGCCTTGACAATGATGTGTGTTTACACAGATATGGCATGGAAGCTGCTGTGGAAAGGATTTGATTCAACTGGAGGCTGATCTAGACCGTCCTGATAATGCTCATCATTTTTCCCTCTCTCCTTTACATTCTTCTTCTTTAGTGGAGGTTGTCTTATGCACACCCTGACTCCAACTTCTAGCTGCATTCTCCCTTGAATGGAAGGTCAACTTCCATTTCAAAAAATTACAATAACAAAGAAGAATTCTGGAGATCAAAGCTTTGCCTGTACTCTGACATTTGACTCCTAGGAACATTGGGTTCCTTATGTAGTTAAAATGAAATTTGAGCTCTTGTATACACACGTTCCTTTAACACTATCTGTATGATATTTATTCTCAAAGCAGTATTTCCTCGTGTGTGCATCTCTCATGAAAGATTAAAGTGCATATATTTTCAAGTGTTATATTGTTTGATCTTGACAACAGCAGCTGATTATTAGAATACCAAAAGTACTCCTATTTTATAGATTAAGAAACCAAGGTTCAAAGAAGTAAATCAACCAAAATTTCATAACCCTTAAGTGCAGGAACTGAGGACCTCAGCTTCTAAGTATGCTCTCTCCTGTGTAGTATTCTATTTTACAGAGAGCTCAATGAGAACCATTTTTTTCCGAGGAAACTAAGAGTAGTAGCTAAACTGTTTGTATGTTTTATGCTCTGCCAGCAAGAGCAAATGCCAAGTGTGTGAGTCGCTAAGTATTTACTAGGATGAGCTATGCCTTTAATATCCTTTATTCTCTTTCTACCTCAAACATCCCAGCTGCCAAAACAAAATGGGGGGCGGGGAGGGGATGAAGATAGTCACATTACGAGGGTAAAAGGGAATGAGGATGGTGCCTTTTCTCCCATTCTGGTTTGAAATACTGAGATTTCAGTACAAACAGGGAATCACCCTGTTTGACCTCCCGTTCTAGGGAATGCAATGTTTTCAGTAAGCCAATGAATGCAGAACAATGGAGATAGACAGCTATGGGGTTGAAGAGAAGCAGCCCTACCACTTAGCAAACCTAGGACAGGTTGCTTACCCGCTGTGCGCTACAGCTTTCTAATCTGTATGAAGATACTGGTCATACCATATACACACAATACATAACAATATACACACTAGGCTTTTCAGCAAAGCTGTTTTTAAACTGTAAAGAGTTATTCAAATATTAGTTCTTATTTTGTCCATTTTGCACTTTTCCCAAGAGTATAAATTCTACTCTAAAGATGGGTTAAGGGATCCCTGGGTGGCGCAGCGGTTTAGCGCCTGCCTTTGGCCCAGGGCGCGATCCTGGAGACCCGGGATCGAATCCCACGTCGGCCTCCCGGTGCATGGAGCCTGCTTCTCCCTCTGCCTGTGTCTCTGCCTCTCTCTCTCTGTGACTATCATAAATAAATAAAAATTAAAAAAAAAATAAAGATGGGTTAACTTGCAGAGATCCCAAACACTAGACATGTGTGGCAGTAGCAATTGCAATCAAGCATAGTGTGACCTTGGGAACACCACATAAGTTTTCTGTTGTTCCTGTGATCCTCACAGAACAACCAAACATTATCCTTACTCTCACTTTGAGATGAGCAAGGTTGTATATAATTAGGAGTACATAATCGCATGTTTATGATCTTGGGTCATGTGTGTGTGTGTGTGTGTGTACACACACATATATATGCATGCATGCACACAAGTATGCCCTCTCCTTTTGCAAATGAAATGTAAATTTCTGCAAGTTGAGAACTGTATTTCCTCTTATCTCTTACTTTTATAGTCCTGGGGAATAGAAATATAATTACTGACTATCAAAGCAGGAAGAGACTTTAGCCTCATTTAGTCTGACTCTTTTCATTTTATAGATAAAAAAAATAGGAACCCAAATGTACAAATAATAGGTGATTTGCCTAAGATCACCCAGCAGAGGTTGGATTTAAACCAGACCACATTTTCATCTCAGATCCTTGTTCTTTCCATTATATATTGCAGTAGATATTCGATATATAATTTTCAAATGAAGAAGGAATAACTAAAAATCATTTAGATTTGCATTTTACGGGATCCCTGGGTGGCGCAGCGGTTTAGCGCCTGCCTTTGGCCCAGGGCGTGATCCTGGAGACCCGGGATCGAATCCCACATTGGGCTCCCGGTGCATGGAGCCTGCTTCTCCCTCTGCCTATGTCTCTGCCTCTCCTTCTCTCCCTGTGTGACTATCGTAAATAAATAAAAATTAAAAAAAAAAGGATATTTAAAAAAAAAAGATTTGCATTTTACATAGTAGAAAGCAAGTGCAGTGATCAAACATACTTTAGCAAATGCTGTATTTCCAGAGCTTTGTTCCTTTATGCTAATACAACTTAAGAATCTTCAAAAGATAGTAGGTTGGTTTTTTTCAAAGTTCTTTGAATGAAGAATCCTTTTGAAGGACAACAGCTATTAGAATATAATAAGTATCCAATAAATATAAATGGATAGGTGAACAAAAAATAAACAGTATCCTAGGGTTTCAACCTGAAACTTGACTACCTGTTTTGTTTAGCTTTTTATAAGCTACATAACCTTGGATGGGACTCTCCAGTCTGTAGCAAGGTTCCTCTTCCTAAGACGGAGAGAGGATGCCCTCCCTGCCCAACCTACTTTAAGAGGCATCGAGGAAGGTCAAATCTCTTTGGAACTGCAGAACCTGGTGTAAAGAATGAGTCTCCTGGGCACCAGCCACTCTACTTTCATTTGGGGAACAACATTATCTTTTTTTCCCCCCAGCAACTACTTTTTCCCCTTCCCTCAATGCATGTGATTCCTATTGGAGCCACAGTGTTCTGATATAATCTTGACCCTCCTCCAGCTGGACTTAACCGGTCAAGAGCTGCATACCACACTCGGAATTCTCTCCATTGGGATTTCAGCCTTGGAGCTGAGGGAGAATCAGTTGAGAGTTAGCAGGTATTTAAAGAGCTGTAGGCATTTCCTTTGTTCACTAGCCACCAGTCACAGCCCTCAGATAATTCAAACTGTGTCCCCACCTGATGGCTTTTCCACATATTGCTTCCTGCCCCCCCCCGTCAGATATTGGCAGAGCTGGCCCCCTGTCTCCATTCATGTCTCAACTCTAATGTCACCTCTTCATATTCCTCCTCTGACCACATAACCAAGAAAGCACCCCATGTCATTCTGTGCCACTGACTGTTTCATCTTCCTCATAGCTCATCTCAGAAGCTGAAACCATTTTGTTTACTTACGTGTTTCTCATGTCTGACTCCCCTGCAAAACAGAGGCTCCTCGAGGGCAGCAACTTTGTCTTGTTTACCCCTACTTCCCCAGCCCTCAGACGGATGCCTAACCATATTCATTGATTCATAAGCTGGTAAAGTCTCTAGGCTCACAATGATCTTTCAAGGTCAGCAACATTGTCCTCTTCTGAGAGCGGAAGGAGCACAAACTCCAAGGATGCATTCACTTTTTTCAAGACCCCACGGTTGTGAAAGAAAGAGAGCAGTGGTCATTTTCCACCTGGCCAGGATGGTTTCTCTAGAATCCATCTGTTGTCAGATGATTCATTTTAAATCAAAAAGAAAATTCTGTTTTTGTTTTGTTTGGTTTTGTTTTGTTTTGTTTTGTTTTGTTTTCTGGCAGGGAAGGGAGATGGTTGGGTAGAGGTGTGTCCATGAAGGTATCACATGCCAATGGCACCATTTGGAACCTTTAGGCATCACAGAAAATCTCTACCATACAACCACAATGCCTTTTTTCTCCCACCTGTGTCCAGACTTGTTTTTGGATCAGTCCTTGCTTACAAGTCTGGGGCTGGAAGACTTGGAAGGCCCCAGGTATCACTACAGTGGCAGCTGCCAACCTACTAACGCTGATATTGCCTTCACACCAGTAGGCCTGGATAAGCATTAGTAATAAGGGAGAGGAGAAGGGATGCCTCCCTCTGCTTGCTGCTTTTCGGTTGGACATCGGTGGGCTTTGTTTTACCGGTGAAATATATATTTTTAAATGTCCAGAAAAGAAAGCCAATATTTGGCAGAGCAAGAGTGACCCCTACACATGCTCCTTCCTGTGGGGATTTGGAATAAGATTCTGTTTGTTTGAGTTTATGCAAGGTCAGACCTAGCTGAGATTGGCAGAGGTAACTATTCCCACCTTTACTCTGCTGCCAAGTCAGGAAAGAAGCTGAGTTCTGGCCCATTTTTCATGTTGGATGAACCTCATTCAAGACAGGTAGAAAA
This sequence comes from Vulpes lagopus, assembly GCF_018345385.1. NCBI lineage: Eukaryota > Metazoa > Chordata > Mammalia > Carnivora > Canidae > Vulpes > Vulpes lagopus. Next base: position 61,517,082 of record NC_054830.1, read on the forward strand.
ATAAATCCAAGGTCACACAGAGAGTCTGATATTATTAATAGTCTGAAATATTTGACTTAATGTCCCACACTTTGCATCATTAACTCATTTAATACTTAACAGCAATCCTACAAAGTAGACATTATTACCTCAAAGGAAGTTAAAACCAAGAGAGGTTAAATGATTAGTCCAAGACCACACATATAATCTGAACCTATGAATGCTACACTAAGGCAATCACATATAATCTGAACCTATGAATGCTACACTAAGTCTATGCTCTTACCTGTGTTATCACGGCCAACTACTATTTTGGAGAAGAGGTCTCCCCGTGATTATCCCACCTCCACGTACCTTCACAGGAGAATATTCCCATTTCATACAACTTTATGAGTGTCACCACCCAGAACAGGGCTACAAAGCCTCCTGCATTTCCATGGCAACTGTCACATCTGTCTCATTCCTTGTTCTCCATTTCCTATTATTCGTCCCAAAGCAATTTTGCGGACTGGTGTGATTCCAGGTTACTACAGGGAGGTACCAATGGCAAAAACAAGTCAGCAGCAGATCTCACATCCAGAATGCTCAGTTGACTCCACAAAGGCCAAAAGCCACAGTCAGTACCAAGCTGTCTTAAGGAAAATGGCTAGCAAACCAATGTTTCTCCAATAACCCTTCCCTTCTGGGTAAATGATGAGCCTGGAAGTCTCCCCCACCTGTGTACCTTGTGACCCCAGGTGGATAGTTTAACCTCTTCAAACTTCAAAGTTTTAATTTAAATGCTGATGTGTTATAGTACCATCTATATCATAAGACTGCTGAACAGAGTAAATATTCCAGTGTACATGAAGTATCTAGGGCAATGTCTGATATTTAATAAATGCTCTGCAAGCTGTTGTTCTTTGTAGCTCCTTTTGTTCTCAATCACTGTTTGCAATGACCTGGAACAAGCTAAACACTGTGTATACTGACGGACTGACTTTTTGAGTCTTCTTTCTCCCCATAAGGTTGATTTTAGCATTTGTTTTAATTTTCTTAAATAAACATTTGTGACTTGTTTGTTTGATTACCTATAATCCTCCGGAGTTTACTGTGTCTGTTATTCTCTGGAAAGGGTTGGGGCCATGGGGCTCACCTATTTCTATCACCCATAAGACTAGCCCTTTCCCAGGCACAGCTGCTGGGCTTCCGCCAGACATGTCAGAGACCCAGGCCAGTAGGTCTGCTTGGACTAATCGATCCCGAGGAGATCCCTGTACACAAGCATATGCATGCTGGGAGCTCCTTATGGGAAAGAACCCGTTGTATCCATTTCCGTATCTCAGCATCTGGCTCAAGCACAAGACAGAGACAGCAATCAGTATGTGATGCCAGGAGAAATCCTATGCAAATCCCTACTTTGTTGTGAGCTCTTTAATAACAACAAACAACAACAGCAATTTAATGATTACTATGGCTAGTGACTGCGCTGAGCACTATATATGGATCATCTTAGGAAATCCACAGAAAATGTGAAAATATACTATGATTATCCCCATTTTACAGATTAAAGAACTAAAGCTCAGAGTCAGCAACGGTAACAGAGCCAAGATTGAACCCAGGCTACCAGACTCCAGAGACCATTATTCGAAGCTAATGGCAACGGTTATCTCTTCCCTGCTTGTACCCGATGGCGTAACTCCTGCTATCCTGGCTGCAGCTCATGGGAAGCCAGCTTCTCCATTGGGGTGGGGTGGGGGTGGGAGGAGCTTACTGCTTCACAGGGTAGAATTAGTCTCAGATTGTGCCAACTGCCAGAAAGTTCTTCCTCATATTGAGTTTAATTATTTCTTGGAGTTCCCCCCCCCCCCCATCTACTCTACATCTGCCCTCTGGAGGACCACAGAAACAAGGTCTCGTGTCTTTCCCATATGTTAGCTCTTGTGCTCTAATGAAACCAGTCTCCTGCTTACTCCAACTCAGGAAGACGGATCTTAAGCAGAGAAGAGGATGGTATGTTAAAAATTAACCCGTTATTTATAAAAAATAATCTATGATAATGATGCTAGCTAACATTTATAAAGTACTTTTTTTCCTTTTAACACCAGTCTTTCTCCATACCTGAGTGTATGCCTCTGAGTTTCCAAGCAGAAAACGTCCCCTCATTGCTGTTAAAACTGCTCTCGGGATCCCTGGGTGGCTCAGTGGTTTGGTGCCTGCCTTCGGCCCAGGGCATGATCCTGGAATCCCGGGATCGAGTCCCACATCGGGCTTCCTATATGGAGGCTGCTTCTCCCTCTGCCTGTGTCTCTGCCTCTCTCTCTGTGTCTCTCAGAAATAAATAAAATCTTAAAAAAAAAAGAAACAGCTCTCATCAGACCTGTGAACCATACTATCTACGGATATTGGCTACCTCGTTAATCCTACATCTGTGTTTCACATGGGTAAATGACAGGCTGGGATGATTTAGTGGATTGTGACAACATTGCTTTGATTTCTTTCCCACTAAAATTGAATCATGCCAGAGTAAATGCAAACTAGAGTCTTTGTGGGTTCTGGGAAGAGAGAGGGCTTGGAAAAATTAGAGGCCTTATTAGTTTAAAGCCCCTTCCCAGAGATTGACCTCAGCCCTCCCTTTAGCTCTTGGACTGATAATAGTTTCCAGTGGAAACAAAAGAGGAATAAACAATGGGTGAGGGTCAGGAAAAATAACATCATGCATGCATTTGAGACTTAGTGTCTATGGCATATACGGTTGGTACCCCACCTGCATGTACCCCCTTGGTCCATGCCATCTGAACAATTCCTGCCTCTAGCACCTGTTCATCTCTCCCTAAAGGCATCCTCTGGCTTCAGGAATGGTGTCAATCTACATGTGGGGCAAGATGGAAGATCTAAGGGGTTAATCACCCCAAGAGCAAACTTCTTCAACAAGACTCATAAGAGTTAGTGATTAAATATCCCAGCCTCAAAAATAATAAAATAAAATAAAATAAAATAAAATAAAATAAAATAAAATAAAATAAATAAATATCCCAGCCTCCTTGCTCCTTAGTGGGACAGTTATGAGGTGTGTTCTACAGTCCTTATAAGGATCCTAAGAAGGACTGTTAGTTGCTCCCTCAATAACACATCTTTTGGCATCCCTCCTTCCCTGACTTATTTGCTCACTCCCTCACCTTGTTTCCTAGGATTGCCTCCCAGATAGACTGAATTCAGAACCTTGTTTCAGTGTCTCCTTGTGGAGAAACCCAACCTTAGACGTGTTCTTGACAATACTTAAATGAGAATCATAACCTACTTTATAGGATTGTTGGGGGAATTAAATGGTGTTTGTAACATTTTGGCACAGAGCCTGGCCCATGAGTTCCAGGCAAAACAACAACAAAATGCAGTGCTTCCTCTCTTTATCCTTGGCACATCATCCTTGTTCTCATTTTCCTTTTCCTCTTTCTGCTGGTTCTCTTCCTCACTCAGTCAGGGTGAGAATTGAGAATTTTATTTGAGAAGTAAATTTTATTAGCCATCAAATAGAAAATTTAAAAATATTAACTCAAGGGACGCCTGGGTGGCTCAGCGGTTGAATGTCTGCCTTTGGCTCAGGGTGTGATCTTGGAGTCCTGGGATCGAGTCCCACATCAAGCTCCCTGCATGGAGCCTGTTTCTCTTTCTGCCTGTGTCTCTGCCTCTCTATGTGTGTGTCTTTCATGAATAAATAAAAAAATATTAAAAAAATAAAATTATTAACTCAAGACAAATAAAAAGTGGGGGACACAAAAATTAGTTAGAATTTTGAAAAAATTTTCATAGCTTTAATTAAAACAAAGTGTTATCATTCCCAGGAATCACTTTTATTGAGTGCTGGCTCTGCTGCACGTAAGTAGATTAAACTGAGCAATCTTTCTAAGTGATAAATTAGACATAGAGTTACTCAGTAAACTATATATGATATAAAAAGGGCAGAAATAGACATTCTTAGAGTAACAAAAAAAAACCCTCAAAAACCTTGTGATATTATTATATGTGGAGGTCTTGGGCAAGGGTCAACAAATATGCCTCAACACCTGCTTTTGTAAATAAAGTTTATTGGAACACAGGCATAGTCATTTGTTAACTTATCACCTATGGTTGCTTTTGTGTTATAAGGTAGACGTGGATACTTGCAACAGAGACAATAGAGTCTACAAAGTCTAAAAGATTTATTATCTGGCCCCAGAAAAAGTTTACTGACTCCTGGTCAAAGACACTGCCTTGACATTAAAAAAAATCTATAGAGTACCAAAAACATATATATATATATATATTTTTATAATCCCATGCCATGAATAGTGTCTGCTATCCCATGATTTTTCAACCATACTTTCCTTTCTCGGTTTTTTGGTCTGAAGAACACTTTAATGGGCAATAGAGCAGGCCATCCAAAAACAAAAGCAAAACTAGCTTTCCCCTTTTGAGTTATAAAAGAGTTATATGAAAATTTAGGTTAGAAAAGACAAGATTTGACAAGGCAACACTGTTGACCAATGGGTAGCCACACACCCCCACCTCCATCCTAATGGTAAAATAAAATCTATTCCAAGAGTTGTCCAGGCCTTAGCAGCTCTATATATAACAAACATGAAACATGATCTTTTTAAAAACAACCCAAATTATACATAATGCATGCTCATATTCTTAAACTGATCTGTTAGAGATGCTATAAAAAGATTGCATATATTTCAATTTTCCCAAAATGTCTCTTTCTCCAACACCAACTATTTTTTCTCCTTTACAGAGCTCCAAAAATTCTGGAGATCTTCCTAAAAATAAAAAAAAAAAAAAGAAGCAGGTCTGAACATGCTATTCCACTGCTTAAAACCTCCAAAGATTATTTTTTTATACAGATTAATTTCAGAGACTTTGATTCCTCACATCTACTTAACTTTTCAATCTTGTATCTGATAGCAACATCCCCACGCAGTGTCACTTTGCATACCCCAGGCCATAGTCTTTTTCTGCCACTTTCTATGCCATGTACTCTTTCAACCCAGGCTTTTGTTTACATCGTTCTCTCTGCCTAGAACAACCCTCTTTGCTCAAATTAATCTTTTTTTAATGTCCTTTATGGGTATTATACTTATACTTACCTCTAGAAGTCTTCCTGAGTTCTGTTAGTGTCAATGTCTACTCAAACTTCTGCATCTCTAGTTAATAATCCTTTCATTTACCCAGTTGCTTAAGCCTAGAATCTGGAATCATCCTTATGTCTCTCCCTCCTTCACGCCTCATATCCAATTTATTTCCAAGCTTTGTCCATCCAACACTTAACATATGTATTGAAACTGCCATGCTTACATCAAGACACAGGGATCTCCTTAATGGCCAACTGTTTATCTTTCCATCTCATATCCATCCTTGACTGCCTCCAATCTATTCTCTACTCCGGTAAACTAATTTTTTTTAATCATAAATCAGATTATATCTCTCCTCTCCTTAAACTTTCCAGTGCTTCTCTTCTTACGTTTGGAATAAAATTCAAATATCTTGACAAGGCCTGCAAAGTAACACATGATCCAGTCCCTACGCCCTCACCCTGGCCATTCTCCAAATCACTGTCCTCCAGAACTAGATGCAGGCAACTTTCTGATGCAGTCTTCAGAAACTTTGTGATTCTTTGCCCTACATCTGAATACTCTTCTACTCACTCTTTACTCACTTCCCTTCGTTCTTTATTCCTAATAAGCAAGAAAGTCGATTTGTTTGGGATGCTTTTCATAACTCCTAAAACCAAATCAGAGCGTCCTCCATTATCTTGCTTCATAGTACTCGGTTTTCTTCATTCATAGACTCACTGCAACTTGCCACTCTGTATTTACTTACAAGTAACTCTAGAATGTTTGTCTTTCCTACTAGTCTGTAATCTATAAATGTATGAACACGTTGTCTTATTCAACACTCAACGCCAAGTGTCTCTCAGTGTTTAGTACACAATAGGCCCTTATTAAATATTTGCTCAAAGGAGAAATGAACAAATGAATAATTGAATGAATGAATTATATATATCATATTGAACATTTATCACATAGTTGAACCACTTATTGCACTTAAAACAGTTTACCTGATATCATATTTTTAAGTGTATATTCCTCTTTCTCTTTCTGAATTGTAAGGCCTTATAGCTGATTGTACTAATTATTCAGAATGATAACTCCCACAGATCCTAGAAACTGGACCCTCCATTAATATAAGTTGGTAGAAATTAATTGCCTTACTCATTTGACTATAATGTAACCTAAGGACAATATAAGCATAATATATACAGCTTTTAGTCTCCAGTGCCTGGCACATAGTAGGTGTTGAATAAATGCTTGATGATAGATGCATGCATGCCTGTCTCTTTATCAGGAAAAGGACAAGTCAGTACTCCACCAAGGGGCCTGGGAATTCAGGAATAAAAACCTTTGGCCTTTTTCCTAATGACATTGATATTCCCTTTTAGCATTGCTCAATCTTTTTTTTTTTTTTTTTTGTCTGTGTTCATTCTTGTTCATTAAATGTGTCTATGCAAGCATGATGCTAGGCTTGGAGGCCAGAAGGCTGAGTAGGACCGGGTTCCTTATTTAAGGAAAGGTAGAGAAGAACATAAGCAATACGGATGATATAGGTGTGGTAGAGATTATTGGTGCCTCACCCAGATGATGTGCTGGGTCTGTTGCACTGAACTCCACCTCTTACGAGTGCTGGCTACTTGGATTCACAGCTGCCTTCATTTCCAGGGAAAGATACACTTGAATGCCTGGAGCCATGTACCTGCACTAGTGATGGGCCATAGTCAAGTGGATACAGATGTACAAATGGCAGCTATATTACCCTAGGGAGGGAGACAACCTTGTGGTGTGATTTTGCTTCAGAAACCCATCCCTATAGATTGGGCCAAGGCTAGGCTATGCCTTAGAGCACATCTGTACTTGGCTCTTTTCCTCTTCTTTTCCCTACTTCAGTCTCTACCTTACAGATTTTTGCTAACGAATTCTTCCTCTATAAATCACATGGACCTAAACCCCTGCCTCAGGCTCTGCTTCTGGAGAACACCACTTAACTCATCATATGATAGGTGTTTTGATAGGATAAGTGCATGTAGCTATAAGAGCACAGGAGAGAGTATCAGAGATGTGGTCTAGAGTTAGCGAGCCTGGGAGGGCTTCACAGGAGAGGGGCATCCTGAGCTGAATCTTCTTGTAGGTATAAAAGACTTCAAATCTATGGAAATGAACGAGAATAATATAAAACCCATACTCCCCACCTAGATTTAACTAATGTCAACATTTTTTCATAGATTTTTCAAAACTTACCCAGAATCAAAGATGACCAATATGGCAGAAAATTTCTTTGTAGGCTTTTAAAATTCTATATCCTTTCTTTTATCTCCAGAAGCAACTTTTAGCCTGGTGATGGAATTAGTAATTCACAATCATAGTTTTGTGTTTGGACATATACTTAAACAATAAATGAGATTTTGTGTGTTATGATAAATACATGTTAACACCATACATAAACCTGGCAACTTTTCCTTTTACTCTGGATGTCCAATCTTTGGGTTTACCCATGTTAATACATACAGATGTAGGCATTCATTTCCATTGCTACTGTGTCTTGTTTTGGCTTCTCTTTGTGTTCTTTCCTATTTTCTATTGTAGTTAAAAAAGTCATCCTTATTTCTATTGTAGTTAAAAAAGTCATCTTTATTTCCCTTTTTAAAATTGGAAGTACATTCCATTGGGGTTAATTTAGAGATTACACTTTAATTTTAAACATGCATGACATATTTAATAAGTTTAATATTAGTCAACATGTCCGTTTGCTGTGTGAATATTATGAGACACATAGGACCTTCTCACTATGAAATCTTTTTCCTAATATCATATTTAATTGGCAAATTTTTTTCTAATTTTAAAAACACATATAGGTAGATAGGTAGGTATAGATATATACACATAATGTATATGTGTATATATATATATGTATATACATATATATATATATATATATATATATATATATATAAATTTGAAGTTTACATTTACTTAGTGTTGACAGTATGCTTACTACTCAGCATTGTTTCCAGCATCTCATACTTTTCACTTAGTTTCAGGTTCCCTTTTACTCTAGGTTATCCTTCAGTAGTTCTTTTGAAGAGGCCAATGAATAGGCCAACGAATAAGCTGGGAATAGAATACTAGGTTGACAGTTGTCAGGCAAACAACCATCTCTTTGTGAGTAATTTCTCTCTCCTTTTTTGCAGCTTTTAATAATTTATCTTTGATGCCTTATCATATGGATACAAAATATCTTGAGTATAGATTTGTTTGTATTTATCTTATCCAGGACCCTATATGCTTATTTGAGCTGTTTTTAAAACTAGGAAAATACTTCTTTAGGAAAAAAAAAGGGTGGGGTGCCTGGATGGCACAACAGTTTGAACATCCGACTCTTGGTTTCAGCTCAGGTCATGATCTCAGGGTCCTGAGTTCATGCCTTACATTGGGCTCCACACTTAGCAAAGAGTCTGCTTAAGATTTTCTCTCTCTCAAAAAAAAAAAAAAAAAAAAAGATTTTCTCTCTCTCTTCCTCTTCACCAGCTTGCACGCACCTTCTTTTTCTCTCTAAAACAAATAAATAAATCTTTTTTAAAAATAGGAAAATACTATATGATTCCTTTTATATGAGGTGCATTAAGTAGTCCATTTCATAGTAACAAAAAGTGGAATGATAGTTCTGGGGCTTGGAAGGGAAAGGAGGAATAGTGTAATGGGTATGCAGTTTCAGATTTATAAGATGAAAAAGTTCTGGAGTTCGGTTTCATACTAATGTGAATATATGTCATACTATTGGATTGTATGCTTAAAAATGGCTAAGATAATAAATGTTGTATTATGAGGGGTTTTTTTTAGCACAATTTCAAAACAGCAGAAAAAAAAATTAGCCTGTTTTCCTGTGACCATCACTGTCCTCTGGATTTACATTCTCTCTTGTTAGATGCGTGCTAGATATTCCTAGTATATCTTACAGATCTAATTTTATCTTTCTTTTCCTTATATCTGTGAGCTGCATTTTGGGTAATTTCTTCAAAGCTATATTCCAGCTCACTAATTCTCTTCTGTTCTAGTCTACTGTACTATCCATCCACTGGGTTTTTAATGTCTACAAATACGTTAATTTCTATAATTTCTATTTTTTTAATCCACCTATTAATTTTCCATCTTCTATTGCTCTTAACTAACAGACACTACTTTCCTTTATCATTTTATCACTTTAAATATACTTGCTTTGAAATCTCCTTCAGATAGTTCAATCATCTAGCCATTTGGTACAAATTCCATTTGTTTCATGTGTGGACTCCCCTTCTTTGTGACTGTTTCCTTGTGTGGCATATAGTTTTTTACCAAGATGTCATCTCAGTAGGGGTGTGTATTATGGGAGTCATTTGTGTTTTGCCTTATGGAAGCATCCCAATGGGTTAATTTGAGATTATTTGCTTTTTTACATTATTTAAAAAATATATTTTAATTAAATTTAGGTAACATATACTCTATTATTAGTTTTAGGGGTAGAATTTAGTGATTCATCAGTTGCATATAACACCCAGTGCTCATTACATCTTACATTAGCTTTTTATCTTCACATAAATCTTAACCCAAAGATTACATGAGTTTGAACTCTGCAAGTGTGTTTGGTTTTGGCCAAGGATTCTGACTTCTCATAGGGTTCTGATTTCCACATATGGCCGGGTGTGGGGGTGGGGGGAGAGGTAGTGGTAAAATCACTATTTCACAGATAAGACATTCTTGAAGGCTCCTATCCTTGCTCAAGGTTTCAGTTCACCCAGGTGAGCAAAGCCCACATTCACTTATATAACCTCTCCCACTCCTGTGAGTTAGAAATCAGCCTGTATTCACAGCTCCTATGCCAGGTCCCTCTTCCATGCTGGCATTGTGGATTTCCCTCTCTATGTGTTAAGGTTGGCTGTGTATTATTTACTTTTATTATATTTTATCTAACTTTTTTTTTATGTATGTAGAGTGGGAGGTGAGATGAATCTTTCCATATATGCCCAGGCATCCATTTACTGGATCAGAGCTAAGTCTTAAAACATGAGTGAGTTAGGCAAAAAGAAGAGGGAGAAAATGTCAAGCAGAGAAAATAGCAGAAGGAAAGATGTGGGAAATAGCATTATGAGCTCCTTCTTGGGGACTTAGTGTAGGTGGAGCCTGGGGCTCCAGGCTGCCTCTATGCAGGCTGCTCCCCGGAGCCAACAGAGTCAGTTACTAGAAGGAGAGGCTACACAGATGGCAGACATGACTCGGTCCTTCTGGAGAACAACTGGGGTCAGAGATGATGCCACTGTGTCAGCCATGAAACCAGGGATGTGGAGAGGGGGCAGGTATGCTGCTGTAAACAAAAGCCAAGTCAGAACATGCAGTAAACACAAGAGTCTGCTGTGATCAGCTCTCAACACATGCTGAGTCTGGGGCAGGTTCAACTGGACATTTTCCCAGAGCAGCACCCAGGGCCGAGAGGACTGATGCCTTATGTGCGAGTGTGAAAGGTGCCTGGGCGTGTGCCTTGCTATAGAGGGGATTTAAGGTTGGGAAGAAACTTTCCAGCAGAATATGCTGCTTCTCCAAAGTCCTCATGGCTGGCCTTTCATGGTGGATGTGGGTGGTATAAAAACTTGGCTCCCAAATGTGTGAGGAACTTGGTGCCAGAGAGGGAGCAGTCTGCATCTGGAGTACCTGCACGAGCTGGAGAGAGAAGTCATGTAGAGCTGGAGAGGGAAGGCATGTAGAGCCGGAGGGGGAAGGCATGGGTCGAAGTGTTGCACTATCTTTGCTACTCAGGGGATCTGCTCCCAGGGCAAGGTGACCGGTGCCTTAAGACACCAGGGGAAAGGAGGCCACGGTGTGCAGAGCTTCAGGCAATGGGTTTCCCACTGGCTCCTGAGAGCCCCAGGGTTGTTCTGGAGAAGGGACTCAGGGCTCATTCTTGGGAGCAAGAGCAAGGCTGAGCTAAGACATCCTCCTATTCCTATTCCCAACAGAGTTGCTTCTACTTTTCTCTGGGGGAAGGGAGTAGGCAAAAATGTTCTAGGCATTTTTTTTACTCGTTTTATTGAGTTAAAATTCTCATAACACAGAATTCATCATTTTAACCATTTTGAAGTATACAATTTGGTATCTTTTGGTATATTCATAATATCGTACAGCTATCATCATTGTCTAATTCCAGAATATTTCCATCGTCCCAAAAATGACCCCTATATTCAGTAAAGCCACTCTTTATTCCCACCTTCCCCGAGCTTCTTGGCAACCTCTAATCTCTTTACTATATGATTTGCCTATTCTGACATTTCCTATACGTGGACTCAACAATGTTTGACTTTTGTGCCTGGCTTCTTTTACTTAACATCATGTTTCAAGTTCACCTATGTTGTAACATGTATGGCTATTTCATTCCTTTCCATGGTGGAAAAAGAGTCTATGAATAGACCATGTTTTGTTTATCTATTCACCAGCTGATGGACATTTGGTTTGTTTCCACCTTTGGGTGTTATGAATAACGCTGCCATAAACACTCATGTGCAAGTTTTTGTTCGAACACGTGTTTTTAATTGTCTTCAGTTTCTAGGTTGTCTTTTTTTTTAATTATTTATTTATTCATGAGAGACACAGAGAGGGACAGAGACACAGGCAGAGGGAGAAGCAGGCTCCCTACGGGGAGCCCGATGTGGGACTCGATTCCAGGACCCCAGGATCATGCTCTGAGCCGAAGGCAGACGCTCAACTGCTGAGCTATGCAGGCGTCCCAGGTTTCTAGGGTTTTAAATGAAAAACATTCCTCAGCTCCTCCCTTTACCCACCCTCCCAAATATGCTCCATATCAGTGACTCTGGGAAACGATATAATTAATGTTTCTTAAATGGGAATATGAATACTCCTGGGTGTTTGCATTTATATGCCAGTGGGTATACGAAGCCAAAGGAGAAACACGGCACATCTTTTTGAAGTAAGCTTACTTAAAGATTGGGGGAATGGGGAAAATTATGTTTTATATTAAATATAGATAAATACCAAGTATCTTATTGATTCTCAGATATTCATGTATTAACACCTTTAAAATTAGAATGCATTTTACAATCGATGTTGTGTCACAATTTAATTTGCAGTATTTGGGGTTTTTTTTTCCTCCTTAGTGATAAAACAATGATGTGTCTTACAATAAATGCATCATAGCTTTTATGGATTACAGTGCTATGGACTACAATCTACAAATCACATATTTTTAAGATAGAAATGAGAGACTTCAGAGTTTTTTGGAGCCACAAGGTTCCCTGACTAGTCTTCATCCCCTGGGACTGTGGAATGCAGTGGTATTGGCTGTGCCAAGGACACCAAGGTGCCCGAGAGCCCCACATAGACGGCTTTACATCATGACCCACCCTAGGGGCCTTAATCTACTCTTGCTCTCTGATTTGCTTTGTGTTGCCACCCTCATCACAGAGGGTGATACTACTAAGATACACACACTCTCTCTAGCACTCTACCCCAATAGTGGATAATCCCCCTCCTTAATCTCCCCTCAGTGTAGCTGAGACAGGGTGACATTTTCAAGAAGAATTTTACATAAAAGCCAAGGAAAAAGGAAAAGGAAAAAGAAAGAAGGAAATAAAAATAGTACTGAAATTGTCATATTTTCCCATAATTGCATTTCTGATGTTACCATTCTACAAGAGGAAGAATTTCAAGAAGACCCCTCAATTTTGGCAGAAATCGGGGACTAAGAGAAAACCTTGGCTCATGATCTGCCTCAGTTCAGGATCAGCGATAGCTGCCATTCACCTTCTCCTACAACTTAGTATTTTTGTTTTTTGTTTTAAAGTTCTGGCCCAAGCAAAATGCCACATGTCTTGTCCATAAAATGGCTTGGAGATCGCTTGAATAGCTAGGAAAGTAAAATCTCTTGCAAAATCATAAAGAGAGAAAAAGAAAATACGATCTCCCTGGTTTAACTAATGAAAACTAGCTCTGCATTTTCAAAGTACTTGAGTCCCAAGAAGGAGTTAGTTCAGAGGTGAGTGGTAAATTAGCAAAACTGTGCTAACAACCATTCCATAGCAGTCTCTTAGGGAAAACAATTCAAAATTAATGAACACATTTTTCCAGATTTAAGAAATATAACAACAACAAAAACTTAACTTTGAATCTAAACCAGAAACATTCAATGTTCCAGTGACTGGGTGTGTGCTTCTGAAGTCGGGTGAGGGGGCCACACTGCCTAACACCTCCCCACCCTATTAAATGCTTCCTTGTCTTTGTACGTCAATCTGTAAGAGTAGGAGGGCTTCTCTTTGGGAGCTGATTATTTTTGACACCTGAGAGTCCTCCTTTTCCAACGCAGTCTGCCTTGGGAGAGGAGCACGTTTGACAGGGGAGAAGGAGCATCGCATCACTGCCTTCACTCTGGAGAGCAAACTAACTAAAGAAGACTAAAGACAGGTTGAGGCATGTTACAAAAAAAAAAAAATCTATCAAAGTTGTGAGTGCAATCAAAATCATGTCTATGGGAAAAGTAGAAGGAAATGAGATTCCATAACCTAGAAAAGAGGATACTCATGAATCTAGGGGTCAAAAGGGAACTATCTGTGGATATATGAAGCTATATTATGTGAAAGCAAGATTGGGTTCATTGTGTAACATCAAGAAGACAGCTTTTGGTACAATACGAAGTGAACTGTACAAATTTCTAACAGTTAAATTGGCCCGAGATATCGCGGCATGCTTTCAGAAGATCTCAGTTCTTCGGGAAAGGAGGTGTTCAGGCAAAGCCTGCTCATAATCAGTTGCAAGAGCTCTCTAATTGAATTTTAATAGTTAAGTAGTAGAACTTCATTTTTAACAACGTTTTAAACCTGAAGTTCAAATGACTCCCAGTCTATGACAAGGGAACTGAAATTCTCAGCTGTTCCACAAGGAAGGAAGAGAATAGGCATTGACAGCATTCGGGGCCTTTTGATTCAAGTTGAAATGCAACCCGACATGGCAGGAATTTCAAGAACAACAGCAAAAAGCTCAGCCTGCCTCACTCCCGCAATGTCTCGGTCATACAAATTAGAGATCATGGGTCACCCCTTTCCATCAGGTTTACGTCTCCCTCCTGACTCTTAGGCCTCTCTGCAGGTTGCAGCCATCCTTCCGAAAACTGCACTGTTCCCTACATACCACTTGGGGGAAAACTGCCGGCCAAGGCACCATCATGTTCAGACCAGCTGAGCTCTCTCATGGCGTGCTGCAATTCAGGCAAAAATGTTCTCTTTCAAGACGGATGACCCTCTTGCCGGCAATTGCTTGGATAGAGTGTTCATTCAAACATGCTGGGCTTGTTACCAGCTCAGAGGACAGAAATTGTGCAGGTAATTTCTACTCACTGTCCAATCTGTTGCTTGCCCACCCTGATGCCAGCTCCTGTTCAGTCCTTCCCAAGATAGATGTGACATTATACACACCACTTTACGATTCCTAACACAGCAGGTGCAGTTAGATACATCCAACACCATGTTAATAAGAGTTCTAATGACGAACCAAAATAACCTACCTGTCACAGAAGCTATGTCACTCCCTAGGAAAATTAAAGTGGCAAATCATCCCACGCATGGTCTATTTTTCCTTTGTCTCCACTTCATCCCTTCCACCTGCCCCTCAAACCTCTCTTCCTGTGTGTGCTAGTTCTTGCAGAGCGGTTTCAGCAGACCCGGTTTGGTTGCTAACTCACCATTTGCTGCGCCAGTGGTGGGATGTGCACTGAGCCAGGAAACAGAAGGGCTGGGTAGGAGTTCAGTATCCCCTGTACTTCTTTCCCCAGTGGAAGTGTCCACTTCAAGAATCCACCACAGGCCACGCTGAAATGCTCCTGCTGCAGGGATTACAGACCCAGAATGACCCTCCTCCTGTAGCATGGACTGCGGCACATTCAGAAATGCCCTAAAAATGGTCATAGCCTGGAATAAGGGCCAGAGAACTTTTCCTAAAAAGGGCCAGATAGTAAATAGTTTAGGCTCTACAAGCCAGATAGTGCCTGAAGCAACTGTCCAACTCTGCTGCTGTAGCTCAAGAAAAGTCATAGACCGTCAATAAACAAATGACCATGGACATGTTTCAACAAAACTTTATTTGTAAAAACAGCCAGGGAACCAGATTTGACTCTCAAAATGTGGTTTGCAGACCCATGATCTAGTGGGAGAGACCAACGAGTGATCCTACTGTTATAGTATTCAACAATGAGTGACAAGATGAGAGGGAAGCGGCTGGATGTGGTTAGGGAAGACTTTCTGGAGGAGGTGAGGTTTGGGTCATAAATTGAAGGAAGAAGAGCTGTTGGTTCACTTGCCTGCCTCTTCTTCCTCTTCCACCACCATCCTCCCCAGTGGATTCCCTATCTGTGATTAGACTCCACTGGATGTTGAGGTTTCTGAGAGCTATAACTGCGTCTTTGCCACCTCTGTATCTCCAGGGTCAAGCTCAGTGTCTATATATCATCAGGATTTCACATATGTTTACTGTATTAACTTTTACCCATTTTGACCACTCTTCCCTTTGTTTCTTTGAAGGTGGCATTTCTGTTTCATTCTGCTACAGCCTCGTGGAGACTTAGTTACAAGGCAAGGGAGTCCTTATGATGTGCTGGCTACTAGTCCATCTCATAGAGCCAGACTGCCTTTGATTTCATGTTCTGTGTCTTTTATGCTCTTCTGACCTCTCTGTGACTCAGTTTCCTCTTCTGTTAAAAGAGACTAATGACAGTATTTACCCCATGATCCGTGTGAGGATCAAATGAGTTAAAGTGAATACAGTATTTGGAAGGGTTCCTGGCAGCAAGGAGCTATTCATTAAATGCTGGCTATTATCAACATTACAAAGCTGGGCCTAGTCTCTTCATAATGCTCTTGCACCTCCACGGCGGGAGGGGAAAGAGGTGCTGCTAGAAGCTGCTGACATTCATTTGGAAATTCTAACCAACTTCCTAGCTCCAGCCTTATTTGTTTGTTGTTTTAATCTCTCTGCCCTCAGCTGCTGCACAAGGAGAGGAGTTGATTGGCAGCTTAACTGTTTAAAATCAATATAAGAAGCACTTGGAGATTAAAGCAATTTAAGCAAGGTACTGGCTGGGGTTGGGAGCAAAACTGCTCTTGAAGGAAACAAGCAAAGGAGATGAAGAAAGTGGGTCAGAAATGAAACCGCGTGAAACTGAGTGGAGGTGAGATCACAACAATAGAGCAGCACGACTTTTTCATCAGAGAGAGATCATTTCTTTTTATAAAAAATAAAATCAAATAGAACCTGAAGCCCTAATCTCAAAATTGCTCCTGCCTGGTACTGATTGTTCTGCTGATTTAAACACACTTGTCTCTACCCTCTGCTCCCCGCTGCCATGCCCCCCCCCACCCACACGTGCACTAGCTTTCCCCTTCTCTGATCTCTGCAGGAACTTGCCACATAGGAATAGAGAGAGAACATGTCAGCCTTGTTGCTGACACCCATAAAACCAAATCCCACTGGGTGAGCCAGAGAGACTAAGTGAGCAGGTGCTAGGGTGTCATGGTAGACAGCCACCTCTACTACTATGGCAGCCCCCATCAGACACTTGAATCCCTTAACCCAGTCCGGTCTCACCTAGCAGTGAGCTCCCCTGCAGGGAGCTGAATCTATGTTAAATCCACAGTAAGATCAATGGGTTCTGAAGTAGACAAGAGATCTGCAGTGTCCCCCTTTCTTACCTGTCTCTGACATACATTGGAACCTCCATCTCTTGCTCATTCTCCTTTAATCCTCCTGCCCTACTCAGTCTGTGCACTAGGACTTAGATTTTTATGGGCTTGACAGTGCTTAATCATGTCCCTTACTACAACTCTTCAAATCTGCACCCTTCTATCTTCCACCCTGTTTACACCACAAACTGGTCCCCTAGTGGGTTAACTTCATCCCTAAGGAGGAATTGCATGTGTATAGTTCACAAGAGTGATTCCACACTTTTGATTCTAGGTGGATGATCTAAATTCTTCATAAAATGTGGGTGATTTTACGTGCTTAGAGAGCTGGGAAGAAACAGGCACCTGTGGTGTTGGGACATCCAATGATTTGGAGGATTTGCAACTCATATCAAAGAAGAAGGACAATAGAGGAAGTCACCTAACCACATGTAGAACATTTTAAGCAAAATGTGGTCAGTACTGTGGACTTTATTCCTATGCACTCTTAGGTCTTGTCTTCAAGACACAATCTGCATCTCCCCCTTTGAAAGAGAAAGGGAGAGTTTTTTACAAAAGATTGCAAACTAATATATGTTATTGGAAGAATAGATTAGAATAGAATAGAATAGAATAGAATAGAATAGAATAGAATAGAATAGAATAGAAAAGAATGTCACCATTTGGTAACCATCAAGAAATAATGGATCAATGACAGAAGTTTAAGCCATTGGGTAAAGGGTTCTTAAGAGACAGGATATTCAGGGGCATCTGGATGGCTCAGTCAGTTGGGTATCTCCTTTGGCTCAGGTCATGATCCTCAGGTCCTGGGATCCAGCCCCCCATCAGGCACCCTGCTCAGTGGGGAGTCTGCTTCTCTCCACCCCCTCCCCATTATTCTCTCTCTCTCTGTCTTTCTCAAAGGTGACGGGCACTGAGGTGGACACTTGACGGGATGAGCACTGGGTATTTTTCCGTATGTTGGTAAATTGAACACCAATAAAAATTAATTAAAAAAAAAACAGTAAATAAAATCTTTTAAAAAACCTTACTTGCTTTATAACCAACAACAACAACAGCAACAACAACAACAACAGGATATTCATGGGATTTCAAACCATGGTCCCATAGGTAACTTCTTAAATAAGGAAAGAGAATCATCATAATCAGGACACCTAATGGCTACTATCTTAAATCAAGTGATCAAACTTAGCAACACCAATAATAGGATAAACTGGTATTATGTGCCTCCTGATGTAATTCAAAGTCAATTATACAATATCTTCCCAAAATGTTTACCTTGAATCTATTCATGAGCTAAAAGGAAAATCCAAAGTTTGGGGAAATTCTGCAAGACAACTAGCCTGGAATCTCAAAAAAAAAAAATTACACTTGAATAAAAATAAATAAACTGGGATGCCTGGATAGCTCAGTTGGTTAACCATGCAACTTGATGATTTTGGCTCAGGTTGTGATCTCAGAGTCATAGGATCTAGCCCACAGTGGGCTCCAGACTCAGCAAGTTTCTCTCTCTCTCTCTCTCTCTCTCTCTCTCTCTCTCTCTCTGTCTCTCTCTCTCTCTTTCCCTCTCTCTTTCTCTCAACATGGACAAATAAATCTTTAAAAAATAAAATAAATAAAAAATAAATAAATAAATAAATAAACAAACATCCATATATACATGAACAAAGGGGGGACTGTATATCAAAGGACAATAAAGAAAGATAAAAGCCAAATGCAATGGGAGACCTTTACTTGGATCTTGGATTTGTTAAAACAACTGTGAAGTATATTTGAGGAGCACTTGGATAATTCTAATAAAGACCACAGGTTTCGAGTTACCACATCAGGGCCAAATTTCTTGTGTATGACAAGGTCCTTGTGCTTTATACATAGATATAGTCTAAGGTATTTGGGACTGAAATTTTATGATGATTGCAAGTTACTTTAAGATTCAGAAAAAGGGGGCACCTGGGTAGCTCAGTTGGTTGAGTGACTGACACTTTTGGCTCAGGTCATGATCTCAGGGTTGTGAGATCGAACCCTGTGTTAGGCTCTGCACTAGGCATGGAGCCTGCTTAAGATTCTCTCTCCCTCTCTCTCTGCCCCCACCACTATGTGTGTGCCCTCTCTCTTTCTCTCTCTCCCTCTAAGAATAGGTGGGGCACCTGGGTAGCTCAGTCAGTTCAGTGTCATGATCTTTGGCTCAGGTCATGATTTCAGGGTCCTGAGATAGAACCCGTGATGGGCTCCGTGCTCAGCAGGGAGTCTGCTTCTCCCTCTGCCTCTGTCCTTCCCTCTGACTCAGGCTCATTTTCTCTCTCTCTCTCTCCTCTCTCAAATAAATAAATAAATAAAATCTTTTAAAAAAAGATTAAGAAAAAAAGCCCTTTTGTGTGCTCATGTGTGCCCATGCACGTATATATGCAGATAAAGTAAATGTGACAAAATGCTAGCATCTGTGAATCTAAATGGAGGATATATGTATATTCACTACAGCATTCCTTCAGTTTTCTCTGAAGGTTGGAAAGTTTTTCAAATAAAAATTCAGGGAGATGGAAACCCACACACACACTTTAAGAAAACTGTAACTTTCTTAGAAAGTCACCTGAGCTTTGGGACAAAGTCCCTGGAATGCCCCTATCCTTTCCTCTCCCCTAATCATTACAAAAGGTTTTGACTTTGTCACTAAATTTTTCACCTCACTCCATACATGTTTTTTCTTGTAATAAGGAAAATTTATGTGGGGTACTGTGATGCTGAATCGGGATAAGGAAGAAGAGAAGGGACATGGGCTAAAATCAGAGAAGAGTGTGCTGAGAACGGCAGAAGAAAAAAAGATGACTAGTGGCAGTAAGGGTTGCTGATAGAAATGGTGAGGGAGACTAAATGTCTGCCCCAGGGGAGCCCTTTGCCATGACCATCACCACCTCCTTACTGTGGACACATTACTCTTTCCCCACTCTCTAGAGGTCTTCTAACCTGCCTCAGTAGCCTACCAGACCATGCCTACCCCATGTAAGGACCTGAATTGGGGCTGTGGGTGCAACCACATCTGACTGAACATCTACAGCCACCATCGTGGGACAGGAACAGGTCTGATTGCTTGGAGCCTTCTCTCTGATTCTGTCTTCCAGAAACTCTGGCTCATGCCCTCTCCACACACAGTGGGCAGAGCTGTTTTCCCCTACACACCCCTGCCTACAAAGCAGAGGACCAAAGACCTGTGGGGCTCCATCCTCCACTGCTGCCAAGCAGTGTGATGCTCCGGTGATCTTTGCTCTGCTCATTTGCCTTTCGAAAATCCCTACTAAATATTCTGTTTTGCAAAACAAGCAAGGTCTCTCAACTCTCCTGCTTCTGTTGTTGTTGCTATTGTCTTGCCCTTTAATTAAATCTGACAGCCAGGCAGGCATGTTTGAGCTGGAGGTAAACCAAGGCCAAGCAGAATTGGAGCAGGGCATTCTTCCTCTTGAGAGCTGGAGTTTCAGTACAAAGCCAAGAGTAAAGCAATGAGAAAACCAATAGTCATCAGCCAAATTAATTTTCATATGTGAATGGTGCTTGTGATTACCAAGGGTGGTATATGGTGAACACTTCTTCTCTTGAGTCATTTTTATCATTGTGCTCACGGTTGTTGTCTTATGGTCTTTGCTCACTGGTCCAGCTCACCATTTCAATGGCAGCTTTAGATTAGATAATGGTTCATTCAGAAAAATGACAGTTACCACATTTGAAGTGTCTCCTACTGGCTTATTCAATGGACAGTTTTTGAGACCCTACTAAGTACATAGTGGTAGAGTCGGCTTGTATCACTTATCAAATCACATCCCAAAGACATAGTCACCTACACTGAAACATAGAGTAGTAAAGGTGATCCACCTGCAAGACTGACCCAGTCAGGAAAGGGGCAGAGAAGGTGTCGATGAGGAAGTTATATTGAGCTGAGATATTCAAAACAACAAAGAGTTAGCTAGGCAAAGTGTGTGTGTGCATTTCTACATTAATATTCACTAAAGCATCATTCACAATAACCAAAATGTAGAAACAGCTCCAACGACCATCAACAGATTAATGGATAAACAAAATGTGAGATGTGGTTGTGTGTTTGTGGGTGTGTGTGTGTACACACATGGACTATGACTCAATGTAAAAAAAAAAAGGAATGAAACTTTGATGTGTGCTAAAACATGAATGGACCTTCAAAACAGCATATTGAGTGAAATAAGCCAGAGACAGGTAGACAAATATCATATGACCCCACTTACAGGAGGTACCTAAAATAAACAAAGTCAGAGACAAAGTAGTGGTCACCGTGGGCTGAGGAATTTTCATTTAATGGATACAGAGTATTTGTTGAGGATGATGAAGAAGTTTTGGGTAGGGCTAGTGGTGATGGATAGCCAACATTATGGATGTAGTCAATGCCACGGAACTGTACAATTATGAATAGTTAAAATGACAAATATTTTGTGTATATTTAACCACAAAAAAAATAGAAAGAATAGGAGGAATTTTTAGCTTCCTGGGTAAACCCAAGAAAAGAGTCGAGTAGAACTAGTTATCGGGTGAGGACACATCATGTGTGGGGTGTATATATGTGTGCACAGGCATGCATCCCGGGAGATGGGCTAGATCTTGGGGTGGGGTGGGGGACACCAAGGGCACTTAGCCTGAGGAGGAGATAACCAATGAGGAAATTCAGGTGCTCTAATGACCAAGGAGGGACTTTGATGAGCGGGAATGTTTAAATTTACCTAGCATTCATATTTTGGGTTGAAGGAGATGGATAAATAACACCTCTCTCTTCCCCACTGGGAAGAAAACATGAGATAGAGAGAAATGAAAATGAAGAGGAAGGCTATGAACCCCCCAAATTAAAACATTTTTTCTGTCACTTTCAATTTTAGGTTTCACAGCAATGCTGTGATTTAGGTTCCATCAGGACCCCAAATCTCTTTGTGAGCAATATGTTGCGGACCTCAAGGAAAAATGTCTGAACTTCATGATTTAATGACAGAGAAGAAGGAAAATCTTTAGGCGGTAAGACGGGAATGAGATAAATAATTTAAATGTGTGGAATAAGAGAAAGATGTGACGAGGGGGAAATGGAAGAATTTCATGATGATTAGAGGAAGGCTGGTATTCTAGATATCAGCAAAGATGCACCTGATTATTTTTGTAAAGCAGTAAGTGGATGTGTTAGAAGACGCACATGACACACATAAGAAAAATCATTTCTTTAATAAAATATTTTTATATTCTGCTCAAGAAAACATGGCACAAAATGAAAAACAAAACAAAATGAAGCAAAAAGCCCATACCCGACCTGCTCCTTGGCCTGTTCCTGGGGTGGATTCCTTCATTTTTTTTCATTTTTAGGAGGAATGAAGATGCCACCTTCTTTTCCCATCTTAGAAGAGGCAAGCAACCAGGTCGATCACTCCTCTTAGCTGCTGCAGTAGATCAAACCTTCACATTTCTTCTCCTGGAGGGTAAGGAGCCTGCATCCCTCACTGACTCAACATGCCTGACAGTAGTAACATCACTCACAGCTTTTCCTTCTGTGTGGGAAGGGGCTCTGTGGGTGGGACTCCCTCTCTTATCTAGCAAAACTATTGCAAAGTAGGCGAAGGCTCTCCTATTTATTAACAGGAATATGACAAAGTAGTAAGCATGTAACTTAGAGCTTCATGATGTGAGATAAGACTATAGGATACCTCAGTATTTATTCTCTACTTTTATGGCAATTTACACACAAATTCTGCCTTCAGACTTGAAGGGTTCACACCTGTGTTCTAAGTCTCCATGCCACAGTGTATCAAGTCCATTCTTGTCCCCAGAGGAAGGAATGATTGTAATCATGAAAATGGCCAAAATGCCTAGGCTTTCAAGGAAAGATTTTTCCAAGAGTCTCTGACACCTTTTATCATTTAATTTTCCCTATTAAAAAAATTCCCTATTATTTGAAAAAAAAAAAAAAGCTGAATGATGGACACTTCAAGGTATAGAAATCCTTGCATCTGGCCAGAATTCTATGGTAAATTAAAGTAGGAAGCTACTGTTTCCTGGCACCATAGAGTGGTTCACCAAAACAACAGTTAACCCTTGTGTGTGTGTGTGTGTGTGTGTGTGTGTGTGTGTGTGTGTGTGTGCTGTAAAATATGGGTCCATGCATTTTCAACTTTATACAGGATGACCTACAAATAAAGTAAATTCTAATTCAACCCAAAATGTTGTCTTTAAGAATGATACTCTTGCACCCTAAAACATTTGAGCCAAACATTGTAGACTCCTTCTGAGATGCATCAAGCCAATAAAGGGATGCTAATAGTTAGGTATCCATACCTCTAAAGGTGGGGCCCTCCCAGGAGCACTGTCAGAAATATGTATTCCTCTATTTACATGGAGACACACAGGTTCTCCATCCATTACTGGAACCACCTCATATTTTCTCACCATTTCAGAAATGGTCATCCATGGCCTCTAACTGTTCCTTAGAGCAAAATCAGTGAGTTTGACAGAAGCTTCAAGGAGCAGGTCTTTGGGACTCTGATCTGAGCTGGGAAAATGGTGCCTCGTGACCCAGTGTCATACACTCAGGAGGAGTGGATACTTGGGGTAGTTACAAATTTAACACAATTGCTTGGAAAAACAAAAGTAGAATGATACTTCTGGGAGTCATGTCTAGACAACATTACTTCCCAGGCAGATCTTACTTTTTATACCCAATAGAGATCTTATAAATAAAAGCCTACCCAAGACATGAGGCAGGGTTTTCATCTAGTTCTCTCTTATTAACTCCCTAACTATTGCCAATTTTTCTTGCTGTATGGACTCACAAATTGTAGAGCATGACTCATTTTGAAACACTACTTTCTATTTTTCTAAGCCTATAAAATAGTTTTATTATCCCTGTGGTTATTTTGTCCAATTCACAACTTCAGTACTTTGGGCACTGATGTCTTATTGGAGAGTCTAGCTCATTATATGGTAGATGAACATTGCCTGGATCATACATCGTGAGCCATGGCTGCAAATTCCCATGATCAGCCCCCCTCCTGCCGACCGTGACCTCTGGAGCAGGGTTGGTTGTTCCCCCCCAGGAATCCTGCATGTCTACACGGTGTCTTATTTTAGTGAATGCTGCTCTCTGTTGCATGGAATTTTTAAGGCTTGGATAGCTTCAGAGCAATTTGGGGATGTTTTATCTACCCCAGAGCAATTTAGGTCCACAGGGAGACTTAAAATGCTCCTTCCTTCTACCTCATATCCTTTACGGTTCTACTCCCAAAGGGGCTCAGAAGGTTGTGCCCTCCTCTGTGAGGGATTCCAATTATATCAGACAGGTTCATTACCCCAGACTGAGGTATAGACAGTAATTTCTTGGAGGCTTCCACCACTTAGAGTACCAGTGAACTCTTAGTGAATATTCTTTCATGTTAATACAGGCCTCACTTTAAATGTGCAGTCACTAGTTACACTACAGGATACTTTTAAAAAATCATGTTCGCACGTCAATCAGCTAAAGTTTGTCGTGTATCTTATTTGACATAGTAATTATTAGCGCACTGACACTCCACTGAATACCTTCTCCACTTAGTCAAATAGAACAATGTGGTTTTGTGGTTGAGATCTCCAGTGTTTACACAGCTCTGGTGGCACTCTCCTTCCAGGCACAGGATAATATCACATTTCCATAGTGCCTCATAGGTACCCAGATAGGACCGGGTGTCCAGTGCTGGTCAGTGGGTTGGGAGAGGAAGTGCTGTGCATCGTGTCCAAGATGAGATATTTAATAACCAATAGAAGACCCTTTTGCATTCCCTTTGCCATGGCCATTGGCCATGAGAGCCATGTGTGCCAGATGACACAGGTGTGGTATGATGGGGCCTCTGTCAGCCTGTATCACTGAGTCACCACATGAATAATATTTGGTCTGGACGGTCTCCTAGACTTTACATGAGTGAGAAATATGCCTGAGTTTTCGCTAACCCCCTGAGATTTTGGGTTTATCACTGCAGCTAATCTACCTTTTCTCGCCCATAAAGGTTTCGCCCATAATTGATCATAATGTCACATGGCCCGACTTCCATTTGCAGTTCACGTTTAGTGTGACCCAGGTGTCACTGAGATTCAGAGCTCATGGCTCATCTCCGTATAGTGCCACCCAGGCTGCCACGAGCAACCACAAGAGGCTGTACCACAGATACTGTAAATTGCATCCCTTCCTAAAGTCCAAGTTCCATGCATGAAATAGGCGGGCGCAATTCTGGTGAGGTGAACGGCACCTTGAACAACGTGTAGTTTTTACCAGAATAACAGGTGGGCCACCTGGGCGGCTCAGTTGGTTAAGTGTCTGCCTTCAGCTCAGGTCATGATCCCGGGGTCCTGGGAGCGAGTCCCACATCAGGCTCCTTGCTCAGTGGGGAGCCTGCTTCTCCCTCTCTCTCTGCTCATTTCTCTCTCTCTTTCTTTCGTGTTCTCTATAAAATAAATTAAAAAAAATAGTTTTTTTTTTTTAAAAAAGCACTAACAGGCATATGTAGACTAGAGTAGCCAAATATTACTGTGATGATGTCACATTGAATCTGGGTAGTTCTACGGCAAAATCATTTATCAGGCTGCCTCTTTCACTCACAGGTTTACGGGTTGCGCCCACAGGAGATGGGGGATGGTCTACCACAGGTCGTGTGTCGTTCACATCATAAGGCTTCATTATGGTCCCAGAGGCCATCCAGGCCATGATCTTCTCACGCTGGGTAGCAAAAGCACAAGAAACGGAGACACATCAAGCAAGCACATCTAAAGCTTCTGCTCATGGTGTATCTGCTAACCCATCATTGGCCAAAGTAAGCCAGATAGCCAAGCCTAGGGTTGGGGTGGGGGTGTGTTCTCCACTTAATCTACCTTCAGGCACTTCAAAGCCGTGTGGGAAGGAGGCATATAATTCTATTAAAGGGAAGGATTGGAAAAAAGAGAAAAAAAAAAGTCATTCTACCAGACAAATCAGACTAGAATAAGAAAAAAATAACTAAAGGTCTTTTATTCCAAATGACTATGAAATCTTAAATTATCTTTCCCCATGATATCATTTAACTACATATTCAGTATTCCCTGAGCCTGAAATATGTGTGCTTGTTATTTATTTATGTATTAATCTATTTACTTGGTTTTTGATTATTTATTTATGGTTTTTTGGGTCTTGGCCACCCGCTAGCTAATTCTTATCTTACTTCCTCCTCCTCTGGCAAAGGGCATTTTCATTTCCCTACATACTTAATTCTTCTTCATAAATTATAAAATGACAGATAACTCCTGATTCAATCAGAGGGTTGTCATAATATTGCTCCCTTGAATTGTGTGAACAAAAGTATATATTCAACACAATATACTTTTTCCTTTCTTAGTTTATGGTTGGTTTCTTTAGGATTTATTTATTAGAGAGAGAGAGAGAGAGAGAGAGAGAGAGCAAGAGCAGGAGGGGCAGAAGGAGAGGAAGGGAGAATTTCAAGCAGACCCCAGGCTGAGTGTGGAGCCTGATGAGGGGCTCAGTCTCATGACCCTGAGATAGCAACCTGAGCCAAAACCAAGAGTCGGATGTTCAACCGACTATACCACCCAGCCACTCTGACAATTGTTGGATGTTTTTTTTTTTTTTAACAATAAAATACCAATTGATTAAGTAAGTCATCTCTACTACTTTTTTTCATTGTGACTTAACAAAGAAAAATTCAGGATTCCTTACTTATTTGTCATCAGACACATTTCTGGGGCCTGTCACAGTGAATGGCCTTACTAATACTTGTATTCCATCTTTCTTATCCATCCCTCGGTCCTATACATCATGAAGGCATGTGTTTGGACACACAGTCTATAAAGTGACTAATGAGAAGATAAACAGTGTGAGAACCATCAAGTATTCAGCTGCATTTTCAGCTATTGAGGTTTTAAGCTGGGACTTGAAGTGACCTTTGTATGGTTCTATTCCAGGTGCTGAGACTGAGGTGTCAGGTATAAAAAGCATTCAATATTCAAAATGTGAGCCTATTCTTGGAGCATAAGTGCTGTGAACTGAGCTACCTGGTACTAACAAAAAACATTTATTGAATGTCTATGTTTCAGCACTGTCCTAAGCTCAGGGGATATAGCAACAAACAATTCAGACAAAAAAATCCCTGGTCTTATGGTGCTAACATTTTAATGGGATCATAAGGAATCAGGAAATAAAATCTTTAATAACTTTCAAAGGGAGATTCTAATATAAAATTCCTCAAATGGCTGCTTTTACTTTGGACACACCTTTACAATCAAACTATGGAAAAAAACTGAGAACTTATTCCATGTTTATTTAAATATTGGTAGTAAGGGTGGCTGACCCTAGCAGGTTGAAATACTTTGACACAACCAGAGGACTTCTATTGAAAAAATAGAAAAGGTAACAAAGAGCGTGTTTTATCTTCTGAACTCTCCTTATTATAAGAATACACATCCCTAACCTCTTTCCCTAAAGATATTAATTCAATATGCTTTGGGTGGGCTCTGGAATCAGGATGACTAACAACAAATGGCTCAGTGATTCCTATCATCAGCCATGTTTGAAAAACACTGCAGGAGGAATAATGAGAGTGTAGGTCCGGGCTCTGAACCTCATTTTCTTTAATCATCTCAACAACCTTGCAGTGTAGACATCTTTGTCTTTCTTTTCAGGCAACAAGAATACTATCTCCAAGATGACAAAGTTAGTAAGAAGTAGATGTGAAGCTTAAACCCGGGGTGCTTGAGTGGCTCAGTCAGTAGAATGTGCAACTCTTGATCTCAAGGTTGTAAGTTTGAGCCTTACATTGGGTATAGAGATTGCTGAAAAATTAAAATCCTTAAATAAATAAATAAATTTAAAAAAAAACCCAAACCCAAGAATAAAAAAGTGTAAAAACCAAAGTCTATATCTGAGGTTCATAGGTTATTTTTTGGTTTTCTATCACAGCATACTGTCTTTTCATTTGCTCATGAATTCATTTGTTTATTCCAGTTTTGTTTCAAAAGATATATATTAAGTATACGTCCTTGAGACAGATGATATGGGATTAATAAGAGCCAAGGAACTACACATCTACAAAGTATGACAATTGAGTGAAGTCCGTAAGACATCCGGTGGGATCTCAGAGGAAAGGTCAGTTGCAACTGGGTCAGTTATGCCTCCTTCAGAGGAGGTGGCATCTTCGAGTGTGGACAGCTGGGTCAGAGGGGCAAGAGTTCTAGATATAGGAAACAGCATGAAGCCAATGCAAGGGTCAGAAAACAACAGATAACAGAACTGCAGGACTAAAGAAGAGAGGTTTCTATAGCCATATGCCTAATTTCAGGACATTTGGAACAATACTTAAGATGGGCAGATTTCACATATATATCAGAGTCCTTCTGAAAGTTTGGAATTTATGGTAGCTCCAGGCCATCCTTCCTGCTGGACACACTCTGCCGACGTGTGTAACAGCTGCCCCCTTTACACCAGCATCTGCCCCGCTTCTCTTGCCTGATGTACACATTTATGTCATCTCCACAGCCCCTGTGCGCATTTGAGTTAAACCCTGTGATTCGAGGACATAGAGGAAGCGGCAACAGATGAAGCTGGGAAGAGAGGGTGAGGCATTGGCGGGTTTCTTTCCTTGGGGACCAGTTGATGGACAAGTCAGCTAAGGGGCCTGGGCCTGTCTGGTGTTAGCTGCTTAAAGAAGCTTTTAGCACCTCCCTGTGTGGGGAGCCAGAGCACGGACGCAGTGACAGCCCGAGACAAGTCCACTCCTGCCCAGGAATTTACAGTCTGTGAGGCCTGCTGGGCTCGTACCCCCTAGACGGAGGGTGGGCACCCGGGAGGGGTAGGGCTGCGGAATTGCCGACTTGGTCAACAGCCTTTGCTTAAAAGGTGAAACTAGTCAGTGGTTAGTGAAGTCCCACTCCTCCGTTATTACCTCGGGGCCTGTTCTGTGACTTAAATGTTAGCTTTATTTAGCCAGCCGGGGAAATTACCGTGGCTCTGGGAAGCGGGGAGCCCCATGAATTTCTAAGATTGGTTTGGCATTTTCTTAACCTAGAGATAAATGTTGGACCACGTGTCAAGGGAAGAGGGAGACAAAGACAGAGAGAGAGAGAGACAGAGACCACTACAAAAAGAGAAAACTTCAACAAATACTTTCCTGGTGGTCAAGCTGGTGACCATATGGTGGAGAACATGCTAGACATGACTTTTTTTTTTTTTTTCACCAAAAACAAATACTGTAGAAGTTATTTATCTGAATACCAAAGTGCACAACTATGAAGGCTCTCAGTCGGCTAAGCCAGAGCAGGTGGAAATCCGGGGACAGGAACCAGCCATTTGGGTGAAGTGTATCTGAAGACTGATGCTCATTCTAAGAAATGGGTGAAGGAACGTTCCCCGAGGAGGCCAGGGAGGTCAGCGTTGTGGCGAGAGCATGCATTTTGGAGCTCGGCATTTCACACCTTAAACAGTGTTCATTCCTAGCAAGCTCTGCAGTAATGAGCAAGTCTCTTTAGCCTCCATTTCCTCTTCTATAAAAATAGGAATTATAACTTTTTCGTTACAAAGTTTGAACGAGGATTAAATGATGGCACCCCATCAGACACCCAGTAGGCACTTTATAAATAAGAAATCACACTCCCTCTTCAGCTTTCTCAGTGACATGGCCCAAGTCATTAGCAATCCCCACTAGTTGTATTCATGCCAAGGCATAGGAGACAAACGCAGGTCCCAGAACCTCTAAATGAAAACTAATGAAAAATATATGTCCTCTCACTGCCTTATTTGGCTGCCTGCAAATTATGTCTCCTGACGCATGCGGGTTCCTCTGCTATTCCATGACTTCAGACACTGAACTTTGAGTCTTTGTCACATCAGCAGCACCAAGTAATTCTATACAGAAGTCTGACATTTCCAGTTGAAAAAAATAAATTGATTAAAATTCAAAAGGCATGTAGCGTTCAACATTTAAAGGTCGAGGAATCTGGGGAACTATCAACTGTAAGATAATTCAACATTTAACGTGGGTGGGGGCAATGAGGATGTGTTTCCTTCCCTCATTGCCCCAGCATGTGACTGCTGGGAACGCAATTGTGGCAAGTGTAATTATGGCCTCAAGATGGGCCATCCGTCTTTGGGGATCCTTAGCAGTTGGACTTCCGGAGAGTAAGGAAAGACTAGTTTGATTTCACAGGGATTATGTCTTTACTTTTGTTAGGTAAGAAAGAATCTTTGCTTTATTTTCCTTTTGAAATTCCCAAGATGGCTGCAGGCCAGTTGGTCTTTGCTTAAAGAGAGAACGGGGGCAGAAGACCTGTAGACCATGAGCTCAAGGATTTGACTTATCAGGCTCTATGCTTGGCTTATTACACTGGGGCAGTGGAAGTCCCACTCATCATTATGTAACAAATGCCTACCATAAGACTGGCAGGTAGTACGTAAGCCTGCCATAAATATGTATTTATCGAATGAATTAAAAGACCATGTTTAGGCTTTTTTAGATACTAGTAGGTCTTGGGCCTACTTCTCAATTGTTACGTTATTTGTCAATCATCTGTTAGCTTTCTGCTTCCTCCATCAGACAGTGCTCTTCTTTAATTCAGGGACTGCTTTTTGTTTTATTTGTTTTTTTTTCTTTTGTTTTGTTTTTGTTTTGTTTTTTGTTTTTTTAGGTCAACACTTAACCCCATTCCTGACAGTGCCCAGCGCAGTGCCTGGCAAAGGGTAGGTGTTCATTGGAGCAAAATGTGTTAGAACCTGAGCCGTGTAGCAGTGAGAATCCTGAAATGGAATGCAGGAAACCAGTGATCTTAACCTCTGTCCTACCACCAAGGTGTGATGTGACCTATACTATAGGTCTTACTTTGCTCATCTGTCAAATGAGAAGTTTATGTTCAAAAATCTCCAGTGTCCCATTGACTTCTGGTATTCTTTGACCCTTATTCCTGTTTTATCAGGGCTTGATTCATTAAAGATCATTTATTAAACCTCTGTAGGGACTTGAAATTATTGCAAATAAAAGAGATATCTTGTGGAAACACAATGACTAAGGAATGACATGACTGCTCACAGCAAATATCTAAGGAGCTTTTATGATGGGGCTGCTGATCATTCGTTCTCATTTTTACTAAGAGGGACAGGCTTTGGTTACTGCAGGCAAGGATGCAATTAGACATATGGAGAGATTTCTTGATTACTACGGGGATAAAATGATGCTTACTTTCAGTCTCTACAGGTGAGAGCTAGCGTCCCCAATGAGTCAATCAATGCACCAACAAATATTTGCTAAGCCTGCTTGCTGCTCATTTTCCTCTTCACAACATTTTGCTCAAAGTGTGGATCATGAACCACCTGCATCAGAATCACCTGGAGCTCATGTTAAAAATGTAGATTCTTAGACTCACTCCTACTGAATCTAACTCTCTGGGGCTAATATCTAGAATCTGTGTTTTAATAAGCTCCCCAAGTGACATTTCTCTGCATCCTAAAGTTAGGCAAATGCTCTTCTTGAATTTAATAGTCTTAAGCAATATTTTCTCACAACCTGGTAGCTGTTAAAATTATGACAATGATCAATAGTATTTGTTAAGCATCAACTGTGGACCAAATATTTTACCTGTGTCATTTACAGCAGTCACACTAACCCCATGAAGTAGGCATTATCCCACCAAAGACATGAACAAAACAGACACTGAGTGGCAAAGTGATAGAACCAGGAAATGCCAGAACCAGGGCTTGAACCCAGGTCTCCTGACCTTCAATCCACAAAGCCATAGCTGCTTTCCTGACATGCTAACATCGGGGAAGAGCACTCTGTGAGACACACGTTCTGTAGCCTTGACCTTGCTTATAACTAAAAGGGGAGAAGAGGCAAAGGTCACAGAGGTGCAAGCTCATCCATATTCAGCTTGGTCTGTTAGTCTTGGAGAGAAGACTGAGCAGGAGATGGGTCTCTAGGTCCCTACAGACATCCTGAAGTATGAAAATTCACAGATTTTTTTTTCCTTTTCTTGCAAGGAGAGTGTGGGACTTTGTGTGTGATCCTACTGTGACCCCTGCAGGTCACTCAAAGCAGAATAAACTGAAGACCTCCATCACAGATGTCAGTCCAAAGGAAGGACTCCAGGGAGTCCCTTTCAAATGGCTCTTATTTGCATTATTCCTTGTAATTGCAAAATAAAATCTCCCTTCAGATTCTCAGCTTCTGGAGGTCAGCAAAGGTCATAGAGGACCTGCCCCCTCCTTGCTTTAAACAAGAGAGGGTAATAGCTTATTAACTGGTAGAACCGACAATTTCACAGTGAAACAATCAAATAACCATTTATGTCTATTATCAATGACTACCTGACAGGTATGTCAAAAGTGAAAGGCAGGGGCACCTAGCTGGCAGTCCGTTGAGAATCTCACTCTTGGTTTTGGCTCGGGTCATGATCTCAGGGTTGTGGGATCAAGCCCCATGTTGAGCTTCATGCTGAGCATGGTGCCTGCTTGGGATTCTCTCTCTCACTCTGCCCCTCTCCCTATCCCTCTCAAAAAAAAAAAAAAAAAAGTGAAAGGCAAGTTTGAGATATGTAAAGTGAGCCAGTGGTATACAAATGCAGGTGACTTAAGTGGACTTGCTTAGTTTTTTCCTACCATCATCTAAATATTTGGAATACAGTCCAAGATCTTCAGTCAGTATCCAACTGAATTCTTTAAAGGTTAAAAAGTCACGCAACCAACTCATCTTGGAATGGTTAAGAAAAAGCATTATAGAAGCAGAAGAATGTTGAAATGACTTTATTTCTCACTGAGGCTTCATTTTCTCAACTTGCCAGGCTAAGTGGACTGGAGGTTGCAGAAATAACCGAGTCATAGTCCCATTTTTGAAGAGCTTATGGCCTTGTGTTTAATTTGCTATGTTAGGAAGAAAAACAAAATAGCCTATTGCTGGGGAATTCTCAATTTAAAAGAGACCTTAAGGCAGGATTAACTCAAGAAAATCAGATAAAATTAAGGTCATAAGGACTAGGTGAAGGGCATGGCCAGGAAATTGCTTGAGTGCCCTTGGATAAGTCACTTAACCTCTCTAGCCCCAGGTCTCCTTATCTCAGATGTAAGGGGGTTGGATTAGGTGATCTCTATAGTCCTTTGTGACTCTAAGACACTATGATTCTACTTCTATTTTTATAAACTTACAAGCTATTGAACTAAAATGCATGACTTGTCCAGAAATACTAAATCCATTAAAATACATTCCCCCACTGCTCGAAAAACCTAAAATCCACCTTAGTATCTCAGGCTCCTTAGTGAAAACCTGGACTAACCCTATCAATTTAGAGATGAAGACACTAAAGTCCAGACAGGGAAAGGAACTTGCCCAACGTCACGTGTAAATTAGTGGCTCATACTCTTACAAGGCTGGTTTCTAGATTCTTAGTTAGGAAGGAAGCCCATCCAGTGCACTTCCCACCCCACTGCCTTGCTGCCTATACACTCAGTACTGAGTAATTTTTAGAATTTTTTTCCAGATATAAAATCACTTTAATAGTTTTGGAACATAAAATATATTATGCATTACTTTTAGATTGCTTTTAGAACCAACAGTTTTACTGTTATAAAAGATGCAGGAAAAACAGGAGGATTTTTTTTAATGCCAAAAATATTAACAGAAAACAGAATATCTTCTTACCATGTTTCTGCATGTCTTTCCTTCATATTTGTACTTTGATCTCCGATCAAGGACTCTGGAGATGTTATAGAGGCAGATATTGAAATGGTAGAGTTATCGAATTACTGATATTTGTTTTGATGAAGTTAGTGAAGGACATTAGTTTGATTATATAATTTTGGATGGTTTTTGTAGCCAAACAAATTCAGACATAGACAGTAAAGGAAACTTATTGCATCAAATACAAAAATGTACACAGGGCAAGCTTGAGGTCAGAATTGATCCAATAGAGCAACAATGTCCGCAAGAAAAACACCAAGCGCATCTCTGTCACTCTTTCTACTTCACCATGGTTTCGTCCTAAGGTTGGTTCCTTTTATAGTCACAAGGTGCTTTCCAGAAATATCCTGGGCTATGTACTTCCTGATGTATGTCCAGTGAGAGATGAGTCATCTTTTTCTCCTAACTGATCCACAGAGTTATGAATCTGACTTTTAGTGGACAGACTTGGATCACTTATTCTTCTTGAACTAATAAGTATAATAAGACAAAACAACTATTATCATAGTAACGTGTTTGTTGGCTTAGTGGAATCACTTCCAACCTGTTTAGCTGAAGGGGGAGAATTTAATTCCTTCTCAAACTCCATGTGTTCTACACAGTAGTTAAGAGGAAGGATGGATGTTGAGGAGAATGCCGTAATTTGCAATGCTTAGAGTAAATGTAATACTGACAGTGGTACAGATGATGAAGATGACCAAGTCCCAAAGAAGAATACAGATGATAGAGGTGGTTATGCTGGTTTAGGTGGTAAAGCCATAAAGGTAATAAAGATAATGATGCTAATCGTGGTGGTAACAAAGGTAGAGAGGTGTTACAAGTGAAGGTGATGGTAATAATGAGGTTAATAATAAGGAAAAAAGCAGTAGGTCAACATCTAGTTAACATAAGCTTAGTAAATTTGCATACTTTTATCACGTATTCTTACATAATTTGTCTCTGGCCACAGCTCTTCCCATAATGCTAGTGTATCCCCTTTTCCTGACCACTATTGATTGGCCCAAGGATGGACACCTGATCCAAGAAAACCAATCCATAGTTTGGGCTATCCTAAATGAATTGGAACCTATATCAAGAATTTTCACCCTGACAATAGTTGTAGTCAGAGGATGATGGTCTCTTAAAATGGCAAGTCTAATATCCTTTATTGTATGTTATCTGTTCACAATGATTTATTCCCTCCCCACCCCTGCCATGCTCCCCAGCTCCATTTCTCATGGCTTTGCCATGTAACATATCCCAACCAATTTGATAAGAGCAAACATGATTCTAGTCTCACATGAACAGAAGCTTTCAATTTGATTGCATGGTTTGGCTGGGTTCTCTCATTCCTGCCACCTCTCTGAAAACAGCATGTCCCAGATAGTGGCTCCTCCTTCAGCCTAGATTGTAGAATAAGAAAACATGAGGAATCCAGCTTAGTCTTCTGGGGCTGTGGTTGAGCCAAAACCTTCAAGAAGTGTAAAAATTAAATTTGTGTTGGTAAGATTTTGAGATTGTTATGTAGCATAATCAAGACAAAAACTGATGGATACATACTCAGGCCTGCTAAGAACGGAGTTTGCAAAGCCACGTGCACATGTAGATATGCGGAAACAGAGAGCCAATAAGAAATCAAAGGTCTGTGGAAATAAATAACTAAAGAATATCTCAACATTTCTATCCTGGGAAAAGCTGGAGGAAAAGAGTTGGGTCTCAGGACACTACATTGGCAACCTGAGGGCCGTACCAGATGCAGTAGCCCTGGGGCACAATGCTCACACCTCATAACCTCATCCCTCCACCTGTCACTGGAGCAGGAGCAGCTCCACACTGGGCCTTCTCCCTGAAGCCCTTATATTGTATGCAGGGCTCATTGCTCTTTGGCTTATTTCCTCCTGAGACCAGGTGAAGAAGGGGGCATCTCACTACTATTGATTCAACTCCTTTCTCTTACTGAGGACATTATTTCCAATGAATCAAACATTCTTCAATCTGCATCCTGTTTTCTAGACATTAATCTTTTGGCTCAGCTACAGTTTTTGTTAAAATATACACATTCAGCAAACACAGTGGCATTTCCTCTGTTTTCAACAAGAGAGAATTTCTGAAGGTAAAATTTCCCATCAACAATATGAAACTCATCTTATTTTTTTAAGTCACATAATATTAGATAATCACAAGCAGACATTTAAGAAATTATCTCCATAGAATCTCAATTACTTCATCTGTAAAAAAAAGAAATAATTATATCTCTATTTTAGGGACCATATGAATCTTATATAAGAGAAAGCATGGAGAGTGCCTGACACAGAGCAAATAAAAAGTACGACTATTATTATTATTGGGGGAAAGGATGGGGTGGGATACTTGGAAGAAAAGGAAGGGAAAAGAATTTGTGAATTAAATAACAAACATAGAGACTGATAAGGGGCTGTTTGGGAAAAGGCAGAGAACAGTTATGCAAACAGCAAACCTGTCCAAAGCTAACAGGAAAGGAAACCCAGAGTGAATTCCATCTGCTTTCTGCTTGCACCTGCTATTTATTTACTTTTCAGCTTCATCAATCGAGGCCAAATTGTTATTTTTTTTTAATCTGAAAACATAAGGAGAAAAGAGAGAGACGTGGAAAGAGGGAAAGAGGGAAGGGGAAAGAATAAAACGATAATAGCTGACACGTATTGAGTTCTTACTAGGTGCCAGGCACCGTTTTAAGAACCCTGCATGAATTAATACAGTTACTATTCACAATCACTCTGTAGGGCGGTAGGTTCCTCTTATTGTTCCTATTTTACAAATAAGGACGACATGTAGAGATATTGAGTGACTTGCCCAAAATCTAATAGCTGATAAAAGGGAGGGTCATCATTTAACCCAGCCAGTCTGGCTATTTAAATCCCCACATTAAATAGCCTCACAAGGTGAGCTATTATGGAATGGAGAAATATCCTAGGTAGGGGGATGGTGAGAGAGGAAAAAGCACATCACCTTCTCCCTGTGGTTGGGCAGATCTTTATACATGAGATGGAAAGCAGTTCTGATTTGGGAGCAGATCAGTTTAAGACTCATTCTAACTTTTTACTTGGATGTGTCATTCAGTTTATGACTCTTGAAGGTTCAGTAAATCTCTGAACCTCAATTTCCTCATTTGCAAAAACCTATAGCTTTCCAACTCATCTGTATGGGTAAAATAATAATAGGACAACACTTATCTGCTGTAAAAATTAAATCATGTAATTTAGGTAAAATAATTAGCACATAGCAACTGCTCAGTAAATGATAGCTATTATCATGATAATTATATGTTATTATTAAGTTAGTTGGAGAGCAAGAATCAAGAAATTCTCCATGAAAGAAGTGGTATTTCAAGAGCTTCTGGCGGATGGGAGGATTTGCACAGGTAGAAATCAGATGGATTGGTCTAGAAGAAGGAGAGCATGAACAAAGCCCAGTCATAGGAAAACACAGAATTGATGTTCAGAATTCACTATTTCAAGAATCAAAGGAAGCATGTGGTACATTTAGAAATGCACTACTCTACAGAATCGTTGAAAGGCAACCCTTAGGAGCTTACCATGGCAGTCCCCCGGTCATCTAGGAACTTTTACCAAATGGAAAGACAGTCTGAGGGGCATCTCTATAGTGGAAGTTCTATTCCACAAGACACAGGGACCCCTGATGAGCAGGACTGCCAAGGAGTATCCATTGGAGATCCTCTCCTGTCAGAATAGTTGGCTTCTTCCCTTATTTTCTTCTATAGTTTTAGAAGAGACACTGACCAAAGCCATTTGGGGATCAGACTCCACGTCCAGAATCTTATTATTTAAGTCAAGTCCAGATGTGTTTGAAGCTCCTCAGATACATCTCCTTATGTATCACTCTTCTTTATCAAAAAATCTATGACCTAAAAAGGCAAAACCTTCCCCCACTGCCCCAACATACAATGGTGAGTGGCGACCGAATGAAGGACATGAAGGACTTAAAGGACAATCCCACTATAAAAGGGAGAAATGGAAGGGCTATAGCTGTCACAGTTCTGGGTACATGTTGTCAGGTTCCCCCCTGATCTAGGAGCAGGTCATGTCCTTTGAATAAGGTCTGGATCTGTATCTACTCCCCATAGCTCTCAAGATCATTAATATCTTTAGCTTCTCACTTGGCCCTCAGGGATCTTGACTCTACCCTCTGAGTTGTTTTCACTATTTTATAAGAGATTGCAAACCTTATTCACAAGTAAGTAAATTCCTTAGCCTATTTCCTGCCTGTAAGCACGTTGAGGGCTTAGAGACTTTTCAGAAACATGAACCATCCCAGTCGCTTCCAATACAAGCTGGTATTACATTGGCAGTCCAATTCCCTTAAAAGCTTTATGGGCTTTCTACATACCAGTATAGAAATGTAGAACCATTTGACAGAAGCAATAGCTACAATTCTTCCGACATGCCTCACTTTACTTCAGCCATGTGTTGTTTCTTATGCTGCTGTGGGACAGATGCCCTTGAGATTCTCAGAAACCCTTTGACTGTGCAGGCTTACTGGGTACAACGTTGAATCCTTCTGGTCCCTTAAAACCTTAATTTTGATACCATCCAGCAATTTCTTACTTTATGAATTATTTAAAATTTTAATGAAGGCCATATTTTGGCCAAA
The DNA here is from genome assembly GCF_018345385.1 of Vulpes lagopus. Taxonomy (NCBI): domain Eukaryota; kingdom Metazoa; phylum Chordata; class Mammalia; order Carnivora; family Canidae; genus Vulpes; species Vulpes lagopus. The sequence continues at coordinate 61,555,191 of NC_054830.1, forward strand.
AATTAATCTCTTATTCATGATTTTTCACATACCACTTCGGTCCAAAATGACAATGGTTTTGCCAATCTTAATCCATCTTTGGCCTTTAAAATAATTTCCCAAACCAGTGTTCCTCAAAAATAAAAGCCAATTATAATACTTTCTTGACCATATTTCATTTCCTAATTTAACTCCACAATTACATTCATAAAATAGGATTAAAATTTACATTTTGCTGTTTTTAAAAAAGGCTCAGAGAGGTTAATTTTCATTCGAAAATTACATTGCTATTAACATAACTGGCGCTTAAACTTCAATTTGTCTGTCTTCAAAGCTAGAAAATTGACCAATTTCACTCCACTGTGTTTCATCATAATAATCCTACCCTCTGGCACTACACTTTACAGTTTACCAAGCATGATCTCATTTGATCTCATTTAATCCAAGCCTGAGCATTTGGAAAAGAATTCTCTATCATGGCCAAGTAGAGGGCTAAATTGTAATATAAAACTCCCTCTTTCCTCATTTCACCAACAAAACAAAAATAAATAATTTCAATATAACTTCTCTTCTACCCTATGGCAAAAAGAAGAAAGAAAGAAAGAGAGAGAGAGAAGAAAGAAAGAAAGAAAGAAAGAAAGAAAGAAAGAAAGAAAGAAAGAAAGAAAAGAAAAGAAAAGAAAAGAAAAGAAAAGAAAAGAAAAGAAAATGATTTGCTAGTCATTTTCAACCAACCTATCCTAGAGTTCCTGATAAACTTATCAACTATTAATGATGTTCACCAGTTTTCTTTCCTTCCACTGAGTTGGGTTGATCTGTGCAAGAGGAAGGATGGGTGTGTGGTTGGGGAGAAACATAAGACTGGAAAGTATTTATACAAACCATGGACACTATCCTTTGTGGACATGGTCACTAAGTCTTTCACATGGAGAGTGTGGTTGATGCCCAAGGCTTAGGAGGACCCAAACTTTCTACACCCATTTCTAAACTTCACTCAACAGTATAAAAAAATGTGAATCTGGATTTCTGTGCATTTGTTGATCATTCAACATTTTGAGCTACCACCTAGTGGCACTGCGTGCCAGCCAACAGTTCAGAGTGGACAGCTTTGCTCTGTTCTCCGTATAGCAGGGTTTGCTTGTCCAAGTGATTGCTTTTTTTGTTGTATTTTGACCTTCCTATCTTATAATTGTGAATGGAAAGTAGAAAAAAATGCAAGTGCTGTTACATGCAGCAAGAGCAGAGATATAATAAGCTTAATATAATCAAGGAAAATGTGGAAATCACTCCAGCATAATGGTGTAGTATGTGTGTGGGCTCTGAATGCAGAGCTTTCTGCTTTGATTTTAGGCTCTGTCACTTATCAGTGGATGACCTTAGGCAAAATGCTTTTTTGTCTTCTATAAAATAAGGATTATAATAAAATTCCTTTCTCATATGTTGTGTGAGGATTAAGTCACATAATCGTGAAAGATGTTACTTAGAGACCCTACAAGACAGTGGTTTTCAAAGTAGGATTTTTCTGACCAGCAGCATCAGCATCGCCTAGGATCTTGTTGAAGTACAAATTCTCTAGTCCCGCTCCAGCCTCAGAAACCCTGGGAGTGAGGCCAGGAACCTGGGCAACACCAAACCATCCAGGAGATTCTCACGCCGATTCTAATGCCGATGATGCTGTAAATTGTGATGGGGAAGAGCAGGCTCAGAAGTTAAATGATCTAGATTTAAATTTCAGTTCTAAAAAAAATTAAATTAAATTAAAATAAAATAAAATAAAATAAAATAAAATAAAATAAAATAAATAAAAATAAAAATAAAAATAAAATAGATTCCAGTTCTGCTTCTAATTGCATGATTTGGGGTGAACTCCATAGCCTGTTAGTATCTCATTTTTCTCATCAGCGAATTTAGAATGACACTGTGTATTCTAGATTTTCAATGAAATCTTAAAGCCTATCTGTCATTTAGCAAGTCTTCAATACCTGATACCTACGTGTTTATGTGGTTCTGGTTATTGTTTTACTACTTCTGACTTTAACAACGCTTAATCCAAATGGCCTTATAATTAAATGTGAAGAAAAATAAAAATTAAAGAGCATGTATGAAATATTGAAAACATATCATGGGATTTTTTTTTTTTTTCTAAAATCAAAGACAACTATGGACTTTATTGGTTTCCTAGCTATTTGGAAAAGGACCCTCTTCTACAATGTGGTAGTTTATAGCTTGATTTCTGTATTTTTGACTATCATGTACTTTTTAAGGAATGTATTCTTTCAAAATGTACTGCCTTATCAAAATATCACTGTCCCAGAGCTGGATTCCTTCAGCAGGGACTTCCTAGCCTGCCAAGATGGACAGAGAAAGAAGGAAAATTTCCAGAGCCTTACAGTCAGGACTCCGAAGGCAGTCCCTCTCAGTACAGGACTGGTATTTGCTTTGGCCAGAGACTCACTCCAAGAAGTACCACTGGGGACAAGGAGCTCCATGCCCCATCTCTCAGAGGCAACCTGAGGAGATAGGATCAGCAGACTCTGATGGTGGCAGGTAGGCATAGCACAGGAACTGAAGGCAGAGGAAACAGAAAAGACAGCAATTGTAGGCCAAGCTGCTGGGAGTATCAGAGAGTCTTGGCAAGTGAGGCCAGGACTCAGGGCAAAAGCAACCCTCCTCCTATAGAGGAAGAGAGAATCAATTGTGCTCCTACTCATTTTTTAAAATTTATTTATTCATGAGAAAAACAGAGAGAGAGAGAGGCAGAGGGAGAAGCAGGCTCCAAGCAGGGAGCCTGACGTGGGACTCGATCCTGGGTCTCCAGGATCAGGCCCTGGGCTGAAGGCCACGCTAAACCACTGAGCCACCCGGGCTGCCTTCCTACTCATTTTCTGCCACTAACTCATTATGAGACTCAAGACAAGTCTCCGGCCTTCTGAGTTCCTTTATCTGAAAAGTAAAGTGAGAGCTACTGTAAAAACCCGGGATCTTAATGATTTGTATGTAAGTCAAAAAACTACCCACGATAGGTGTGTTTTCTAAGAAATGCTCTTGACCATGATGCTCTTTTGCCACCCCCCACCCCCAATGTTGTTGCACATCTTCCCATGCACCTTGGAACAGCAACACTGGCATCCCCTAGGCCTGACCCCAGGCCTTGCCTCTACAGGTAGGGTTTTGGGGAAGGCTGTGTAACAGCCTGGTAACAGCCATTGTTGTCATGGATGGCCTAGACATGCCTTTACCCACAGGACTTCAGGCTACTTCTGACTTCCTAGCATTTCCTAACTTGCTAACCTTCCAGAAGAAAGGGATCTTCATTTTCCCTCATTCCCTTCCTCTGCATTTTCCTTCCTTTCCCTTCACTCCCATCTCCTCTAAGATTAGTTAGAGAGAATAAATATTATTTGGGTCACAGTTGAACTTCATCATGTCACATGACTTCACTGAGTCTCAATTCCCTCATCTGTATAACCCGGATGGCAACACAGACCTCGTACCTTCATCAGAAAGACTAAACAAGGAGATACACATGATGTGCTCAGCACAGGGCCTGGTCCAGAGTAAGCTCTCAACAAATGAGCACTAATTTTATCATCACCATCATCTTCATCATGACCCTATGGCCGTTATCTCTGGGCTTATCTACTTGCTTCAATGGGCATCCTGTTTTGCTCACTACTGGTTATTAACCCAGAGGCTGGTGGTACACAGAATAGGTCCAAAATATTTGTGAAATGAATGTTGGAAAACAGAATCTGGGCAATGACTTCTAAAGTATGGTGTGTGTGTGTGTGTGTGTGTGCGTGTGTGTCTGCATGTGTATGAATGTGTATGATACTGTGTGTGTGCTACAGTGCTGCAGGGGCTAGTTCTCTCCTCCACAGCACCTGTAGCTCTTCCTCACATTCAGACCCTAATTGACTGGAATGGCTCTATGGGGACTCCTTAGGGCTACTCTGTTTTAGTCTTTCCCCTGAGCCAGTTGGCCCAGCAGCCCTCATCCCCAGGGAGCCACAAGATCAGAGCCAGGGGCATTTAGTACCTGTGCTTAGTAGCTGGTGTGAAAGATGGTGGCCAAAAATTGAAGAGAATAAGGAGCTTAGCTACAGTTAATGTTTTCAAAACAAGAATGGAAAAATGAAGGTCATTTTGCATAGTTAAAATCCCAAAACAGACTCCAAGAAATAGGCACCTAGCAGGCTCATTTAGCCTCAGCCATATCATGGACTCACTAACAAACACGGACTGAGAATGCACTATGCGTCGAGCCATGCCAAGTACTGTGGTTGTCAAGCTCTGTTGGTAAGGGAAGGAGCAGGAGCCAGAAAAATGTTAACAGAATTACAATACAGGGCAGCCCCGGGGGGCTCAGCGGTTTAGCACTGCCTTCAGCCCAGGACCTGATCCTGGAGACCCGAGATCGAGTCCCTTGTCGGCCTCCCTGCATGGAGCCTCCTTCTCCCTCTGTGTCTCTGCCTCTGTGTGTGTGTGTTCTCATGAATAAATAAATAAAATCTTAAAAAAAAAGAATTACAGTACAATACGGTAAATGTGACTACTCTACCGGGAGAGGACTGGAAGAGAAAGAGTCACTGCTTTCAGCTGGATGAAGTCAAGGAAGTTTTTCCAGAATTTTCTTGGGAGTGTTAGACTTCAGCAAATGAAGGAGAGATGTGTGTATGCATGAGGAGGTGAGAACGTGATGCTTGCTGGGAATTCAAGTAGTTCAATGAGAGTGCTGATAATGACAGCGATCATAGTAATAATAATAACAGGAATACACCAGCTAGCGTGTCTGTAGTACTTGCTGTTCTGGGCACTTTACATACTACGACTCTTCGCACAATTGGAACTCAGTGGTCCAGGAGTTAAAAAGAGTTGGGAAAGGCCAGCTTCAGAAATAGACGGCTCCAGATCTCAGTAGTTTTGTGAGTATGCTTGGAGGTTAGAATTTGACTATGAGATGACGGATGGTTGTAGAAGGGCATGATCTGATCTTATTTTAGAATGAGTATTCTCACCACGTGGTGGTGGGTGGAGGGGGGTGAGCTGTAGACAGGAGGCTGGGAGAGCAGTGGACAGGTTTGCTGGAGCCATCCAGGTGAGAGCTTTGGGCACCTGAACCAAGAAGCAGTGTTGGGAAGAGTCACTATAGATTGACTGGCTGAGGGCCATTCAGCTAGATTCAGAGCTCATGATTTTTTTTCCAGCCTTACTAACGTATACTTAATTTACAAAACACTTCAAGTATTTAAGGTATGCATTTTGATGAGTTTGGACATCTGCATATTCTCTCTGAGTCTACAGTGATTTACTGCCTTTCCCGCATCACAGTGTCTGTCAGATACCAGATAACTTGGGGGTATCACTGACCTCATTCTCTGGCCTTTACTACTTACTAGTTTGGTTATCTTATATGCCACTTTCTTTCTCTGTTTTCTTATATATTGAGTGATGGCAATAAGACCTGCTCCACTTGTATGTGCTTGTGCTTTACAAATGTTAAATTGTGATATAAATGTGAAGGCTTATTATGTGGATACTGAAGAGGAAGATGAAGATGGGGGTGACGAAGACCAGCCTTCCCAGAAAACATTTTCCCTTTGGTTTCACAGACCAATTTCTACCCATTTATTTACTCTGTCTCAGTACCTTGCCCTGACCCTTTCTCTCCTTCCAGAAAAAAAATAAAAATAAAAAATAAAAAACCACAACCTTCTCTCTCTTCTCTTGTCGCATTAAATCTGTTCACAACTCAGCCTTTATGTCAGAAAGATCACAACCCTTAAATAATCACAAATTCTGGGTAGATGATTATTGATGTCTGGTTTAAGACTTGCCCTCCTCCAATGTCTAGGGATTATGAGAACAATTTTAAATATATATATTTTTTAAATGCACATATACACACACACCTACACACGCATACACACACACACACCCTTATGTTTAGTCTTGAAGACCAGAGTCTTTTTATTGCTGCATTATTTAATTATTCAGAATAGAAGTTGCCAGCTACGGGAAATGACTGCTTGCAACATGTAATTTGCCTTCCAAACAAGCTCATTTGGGCTTTGACATTTGACAGAGAAAGGTCTGGGAAGATGAGCTGTTCAGAAAGGGTGTCTGTGCATCTGACACCGCCTGAACTTTGGTAAGTTGATTTTTACAATCGCCAGATCATCAAAGGTTAAACTCATTTAAATTCTCCCTTTACTAGCAAAGAAAGAAAACAAAATGCCACAAGCTGCCTTAACCTGCTGTCCTCAACTGCATGCACTAGCTGGGGACTCAGGAAATTCTTAATGTCTGCAAAAGGTGCTGTGAAGTTGGTAAAGTTAATCTACCACAACCCCCCTGTGCACTTTCTGCATCCTTTTCTCCCTTTGGAAATCTAGAGATCTCTTGCTCTGTTGGATCTGTGTTATATAAACCCTCTCTCCCATCAGTATTCACCCAACCCTCCCTTTCTCCCATTTCCAAATATCCTTGGGGTGGTTGATGGAACACCCCCAGAGCTGGGGACTGGGCACCTAGAGCTGAGTGTGTGTCTTTTGCCCAGGCCTCTGTCCTCATCTTTCCCACGATGCTGCACTAATCTGCTGACTAGAGTCCCTTCCCCATTTCACCCTAGTTCTGCCTCCACAGGCACACCGGAGAACTTTGATAAAGCGCTAATGTGACTGTTTCACTCGAGTGACCGCAAAAATTGCCATTATACAGCTGAATCCTGGACATAGGGTCTTTGTTTTATTAATTCACTTTACAAATAATTTTCTGGTACTCATTGTATGCTGGGCGTTGTGCAGGAGGTATCTGGGAGATATCGCAGTGATTAAAACAGCCAATGGTCTTAGCTCCCACGATAGATAAGTAAGTAAATAAGTAAACAAACAACGCACAAATATATAGCTTCAAACTATCTGGTTAAAGAACAAACACTATTATAAGAGAGAATAAGATAGAACACCCAGCTTAGGTCGGTGCGAGGAGACCAAGGGAGGTCTTGTGGAGTCTGAGAGTGATAGTCTAAGTAAAGCCTGGAGCGTGAGTAAGGCATGAGAAAGCTCAAGGAGGACAGTGTGGCCAGAACCTACTGAGTGAGGGAGATGGGAAGGTGGACAGGTAGGCCAGGGCCTGGCCGCATCAGACCTTACAAGATGATAGTCCTCAGCCCTGATGTTCAGTGCTGGGGGGTTATGTCCTTGTTGCTGTTTTTTAAAAAAACTACAGATGCCTTTTCCTTAATCCCAATCAATTCACTCTGAATCTTAGGGGGAGAGGCCTGAGCATCCTGCAGTTTGCAGAGCTCTCCAGGTGACTCCACTGTGCAGCCAGAGTTGAGAACACCTGCTGTAGTCTTTACGACTTGGCCAAACTTTCCTCCATGGTTTCACCTCTGCCTTGTCCATTAATTCCCTAACACTATTGTCATTTCTTCCTATTTGGTTTCCTCAGCATAACATTCAACTCCCCTTTCCCTATATAGGTTAGAGGAGTTTCTGTCTGCAAGTAACCCAAATCTTGACTGAGAATAGCTTAAATAAACAGAGGCTTATGTTACTCATGTTGCAAATGTCAAGCAGGTGTCCGCTAGCATTGGCTCAGGTGCTCACTAACACTAGGGCCTGCAAGTCACCCTTCCACGCGTGAAGAAGGAAAGAAAGATGAACCTCTGGTTCCTTTAATCAGGAAAACAAGTTTTCCTAGAAGCCCCACTCTGGAGACTTCACCTCTATCTCATTAGCCAAATCTGTATGACAAGCCATCCTTAGCTGCAAGAGAGCCTGGGAGAGTAAAGAGTGGGTTTGAGATGATCAACTTAGATCATGTTCCATACTAACTTTGGACTTGGTGCTGGCACTCTATTAAAAGGAACAAGAGAAGTAGCTATTGTTCAGACAACAAAAACTATCTGCCACACATGTTCTTAATCTGTTCAATGGACTCCTACCACCTCTCACTAAATGAAAATTGTGGTCCAGACAAGGAATGTTACGCACTCAAGTTAACTTGTGCTAGAGGCTATGAGAGATGAAATGAAGTAGGAGTGGTTCTTGCACCTAAAGTGCTTATACTCCAGTTTGAAGTTAGAGACTTTTAGTGAGTGGTGAGTGGTGTGGGGCACATGGAGGCAAGGTAAAGGGCACAGGAATTGTGGTGTTTTATCAATTCAAGGACTTTGGAGAAGGAGGAGAACAGTGTAGGATTGGGGGAGGGGGGGACCACCTCTTGAGAGGCCCTAGAAGATATGGGATCTAATAGGTCTTCTTAGGTAGGTAGAGAAAGAAAAAAGTCCAGACTGCAATGAACACAGCTCTGATCCCACTGCCAGTATCTCCATGAGTTTGGGAAGAGGATGAGTGGAAAGAGAGGATACAAAGCTCTGCCTGGACCAGGCGTTAAGATTGTTCTGGATATTTTCAGCCTCCTCTGTGATCAGCACACACACGTAATTCAGGAAGGGACTGCTCCTTCCAAATGATTTCTTTTGGACCATATGTTTGCATTTGGACCATATTCTCAGATGTCTCTGACATTTAAAAACAAAAACCTATTCTAAATTTTTTTCTGCTGTAAATAGTGGAGTAGACAATAGACTCTCACTCCAGAGAAATGTATTTGCTTTGCTGCATCTACTTTCAGCTCCTGACCCTAGACTTAAATGTGGATACAAATTGATACCATCTTTGGATAATTCTAACTACAATAGTTAACTACCATTGTATGCATCATTTCGTTAAATTTTCATAACCTGAAGAGGTAGGTTTAATTATTATCCCTTTCATTATTATCACTTCTTCACTTTTCAGTTGAAGAAGTGGAGGCACAGAGAGGTGAGGTAAGTCTAACTGGAGTGGTCAGGACTAGCATCTAGCCAGTCTGGCTCCAGAGTCTGTGCTCTTAAGTAGTATTCAACTTTCTTCCATAAACCCATTATAGTGTGTGGCCTCTCAATTAGAAATTTCTTCCCCATACCACCTGAGATCAGGCTTTTTGTTGTCCACACTAAGCACAAGACTATTACAGTTCTCCTGTCCTAGCCACTATGTAATCAGAGGCCAGCAAAGTGAGCTGTGATGACCCATGAATAGTCTTAAGAACCAGTTGTTATCTCTCCCTCCTACCCCTTCTTCTCATGTTCTCTCTGTTCCCTTGTCTATCCCTTCCCTTGGCACTGCCTCCAGCCCCATGGCTGCCTCTACAATTGAACTGAATTTGGCTTTCACAGTTTTAAACCATTATGCTTTAAATGATAGGGATGGTCTGGCTTTCCCACTCTGCCCTCAAACTGGATCTCCAGGAAGTTTTGGGTAATTTTATGCAGCCAGTTCAAGGCCCCATGACCCCAATTTGAGTGTCAACTATGTCTACTGCAGCCCCTCGAGAAGGGGTGCCATCTGCCTTTCAGTTTTGCTGTACAGTACTGTCTGTGTTTGTTGTCAGTGTTTATGGAGTTCTTGCTTTGTACTGAGCACTGAGCTAAGCACTTGATGTGGTTTGTCTAACGTAATCTACCCCTTCCCAATCCTGTAGGGTGTGTGTACTTCTATTGTACAGAAAGTTTCAATCACCTGTGTGGGGTCACACTACTAAACGTGGAAAAGTAGAGCTTGAATCCATGTCTAACGAAGAGCACATAGCTCTTTTCTAGGGCTTCACAGGACAAGCCCAAATCCTCCTTCATGTCAATCCTTTAAATGTTTGTTGACAGTTCTTACATTTTCCAGAGTCTCATCTAGTGTCAACAGCCAAAGTTCCAACTGCCATTCTTCTTTGCCATGATTTCACCTTCATCTCCCCATCTCTATCTCTACTCAGTGTGTCCAATGTTAATCTACTTTTATAATTGGTGTAGACCTGTATTCACTGTTCCAGGTGTGGTCTGATTACACAACATATACAGTTGGCCTATCACCTCCTTCATCTTTTATGGTCTATTTCTGGCAATGAAGCCATACATTATTTTGGCAGCCTCTACAACCTCAATCAACAGAATGACTCCAGAGGGAAAGTGCTTCTGAATGCATCTGCTATTCATTAACTGTGAAAATAGCTAAAGTGAGTGGAAGTAGAGGGGATACTTGGAGAAAAGATGCCCAGTGAGGAAGACTGTTAGAAGACCCTTTGTGTTGGGAGTGGTGGTGGTGTTGACCATGGATGCGTTGGCTTGGCTCATAGGTAAAATATTAGCCCCCACCTAACTGCCAAGGACCAAGCTTTTTCCTGGAAATTCCTCAGGTGGAAAGGCCATCTTGATGCCATCAGATGTGCTTACCTTTGTGTGCTGCTCAGCAGTTAGTGTTTTTGATGCTGGGCCCCCTTGGTCCTTGTGATCCTGTGACATAATGGAATCAAATTAAAGGCCCATTTACCAGCTTTATTGTCGATTATTTATAATACTCTGGTTCCAAAGTGCTTCTTTATAGAGTGCTTAAGCTGCCATCACTGGATAGAGCTTGCCATAAATGCCTTCGCATGCACAGCACATTATGTTCCTTAGCCGCAGCAAAAAGGGAAAAGATTATTCTCAATTATTTCATATAGTCTATTTTATTGTTTTATTGTAATAAACTGCCATACCTTACACCACTTTAAAATCAATAGTTTGCATTAAAAATAATGAAACGCAGCTATTAATCTTGGTTAGCATTTCTGCTATTACTTTCTGATAGTGAATCTGTAATATAGAGAAGGTAATAATTATTCACTTCCAATCAATAGGAACATTTTCAAATGCTCCTATGTGTCCCGCTGTTATTGCATCCATGGAAGCTGATGACAATAGGGGCATAGATTTAAAGACTCCTGGTTGGCATGAAGCTCTTCATGTCCTCCTTGCACCTATATATACCTGCCCCAACTCTCAGGCCATTCTTTTTAATTCCTTGAGACAATATGATAGAATTGTTAAGTACCCGGGCTGAGGGATCAGACAGGCCTCAATTGTTAATTCTAACACTCACCAGTGCTATGTCACCTCGGGCCTGCTATTTAGCCATTCCCTGCCTCAGTCTCCTCATCTAAAAAAAAAAAAAAAAAAAGGAATGGATAATGTCTGCTTTGCAGGGTTATTGTGAATATCATATGCAACACTTCACAGGACATGCTTATCACAGTATCTAAATTTTAAGCCCACTAGAAATGATAGCTACTATTATTATGCTCTGTACACTTGGTTTTAATGAATAACCTGATAGATAGCTATTGTTTCCTGAAGAGTTAGTAGCAAAAGCAAGTGGAATGGCTGCTGCCATTTCTATCCTCATACTTCTTCATCTCAACCTGACATAAGAAGATCCAGCTATGCTTTGTGCTGGTGCTCAGCATCTGGACTTGAAGCCCTGACAGAAGAAATTGAGCCATCAATTTGGTTGTGTTGCAAGAGGCCTTTTAACTCCCAACCCTTTGCTTTTGAGCAAAGTCTCTGTGGAGACAGTATTGGAGTGAATACATGGTTTTGTCAGTAAATACTCTTTGATCAACACTCAAGTCAAATATAAGAAGAGTGGAGATGGTGATGCTTAAAGCCGTAATTGATGGCATGGCTTTTCCTATCCTGTTTAATTTAATTCAACAACTGTTTATTGAACAGCTAACATGTGCCAGAAGAAAGCCTAGGTGTTGAATGGTAAAGAGATTCAAAGATTAATAAAGCATAATATTTGCTGTCAAAATATGTTAAAATCTAGACAAAGAGACACATGTCACCTGAATAACATGAATCCAGAGTACAGGAAGAAAGATAGATTCTCTCTGGTGGGGAGAGGTTATTTCAACTCAAGCACAAGTGAGTAAACCTTCACAGGGAAAATGGAGGAAAAAGAATATTCTAGGGAGAAGTAACAACAAAGGCAAATGCCAAAAGGTGAACAAGCATGTATCTTAATATAACTCTACAAGCATAAAATCTTTCTAGATTCCCTGCTGCCTAAACCATATCTTGGAGCTCTAGTCTCTTTGCCTGAGTTTTTACTCCATTCACTATATTTTCCTGTACACTCTAGCCTCCTAAAACTACAATACAAAATATTTGTACCTTTTGAACATGATGACCTCTGTTTCATGCCTCTATAAGCTTGCATTTACTGTCTCTTGGACTGAAAATTGATTTATCCACGTTAAAAGCCATTCTCCTGGAAGACTGAGATCAAACATTACCTCCTCTATGAGCGTTTCCTGATACTCTCAGATCATATCACACTGTGTCACAATTCTTTGTTTGCATGTCTAATGCCATCTTGAATGGATAAATGAATGATGAATGGATGGAAGAATGAATGAATACACATGTGAGTGAAGGAATGGATGAATGGAATCATGTATAATATATTCGGAAAATGGCAAGTGTGGCAGGATTAGGATATGGTCTATTTGGGGGTCCAGTGAGCTGTACTTATATGACAGGCTAAAATTTAGATTTTATTGGGCATAGATTATGTAAATAAATGAATCATCCCCCGATAAGATTAATCTAATAAGGGCATGCAGAAAATTTTGGCAGCAAAGAAACTAGAGGCAGAGAGATAACTCTAGATGGTTAGATACCAAAATGAAATAGTTATAGCTGGAATGAAGAGAAGAAAATGGGAAATATTTTCAGAGAAGGAAAGCAGAAGTTGGCAATGGATTGATTCAAAAAGGAACAAGGAGTAAATCTCAAATCCATCTTCTTACTGCAAACACTGTTGGGAAGGGATTCCTCTCCCTACCCCACCCTGTTTTTTTTTGTTTGTTTGTTTGTTTTTTTTTTTTAATTAACTTTTATTGGTGTTTAATTTACCAACATACAGAAAAACACCCAGTGCTCATCCCGTCAAGTGTCCACCTCAGTGCCCGTCACCCATTCCCCTCCAACACCCGCCCTCCTCCCCTTCCACCACCCCTAGTTCGTTTCCCCGAGTTAGGAGTCTTTATGTTCTGTCTCCCACCCTGTTTTAAAGAAAGAGTGACTAATCCCTTTAGCTGAGACTCTAAGACAGAGATAGAGAGAATATACCCCAGGGCAGGGCCACTGGGTTATGCTCAAAACGGTCATGCAGACCATTCTTTTTGTTCATTGCAGCCCAGATCAATAAGTTAACAGATCAAACTTACAACTTCCCCTTCTCTCTCCTATCAGGAACCCTAGGACCTTGGTACTCAAAGTGCAGTCTGTGAACCACCTGCAGCAGCGAGAGGGAGCTTATAGAAATGCAGATCTTGGGTCCCATTCCAGGCTACTGACTCAGAGTCTGCATTTTGACAAGATGTTAAGTGATTCCTATGCACATTCACGTTGGAGAAATACTGCTCTAGGAAATCGTCCCTTCAGTGTCTGATGGCCGGAGAACAGGACTCTCGACCTGGGCTGCATACTAGAATCACCTAGGGAACTCTTAAACCTCCTCATTCTCTAGGCTGCATCCTAGACCCATTAAGTAAAAATCTTTGGGGGTAGGACCCAGGTAGTAAAAGCTACCCAGGTGATTCCAATATGCACTCAAGATTAAAAATTACTAGACTCAAGGTAAGGTTTAGATTTGTACATTATGAGAGAAATAATCTCCTTTTCTCCTCCCCCATCCCATCCTGGTCCAGTTTAACGAAGAGATCAGATTTAGGTTTCTGGCACAGGCCTTGCCGGAAAGAAAGTGAAAGTTTGATTTCCGACTTGCTGTCATTGTTTATGTGTTCGTTGCCCTTGGGAATTCTTGCAAGGAAAAGGAATAGATGGAATCAGGTAGGATGCAGGTATTCCATCTGTCTCCTAGCCAAACATTATTTGATAATGCTCCAACATTTAACCATTATTAAGATGGAGTTTAGACCTCCATATTAGTGAGGAGATAAATGCCATTGACCAAAACAGAGGACATAGAACAGCTTAGATTAAGGAGGAAACTTTAAATGGAGAACATCTGTCTCCTCTCTTTGTGAACACACATCAGACATTCTCCACTGATTGTTCCACACTGTAGTTTTCACCCGTTGATCTCAGTGGTTGAGTCCCCCACACCTCCTTCAATATCATAGAAGAAACTATCTGACCAGAGGTTTGATTTAGTCCATATTTCATACAATGAAGCAGTAATGAAAAAAAAAGGGGGTGACATTAATTCTCTGTGATGATATCAAGAAAAGGAGAAAAAAATATCATTCTGTGGCATTGGTTTTATTGTACTAATACAGGGCAAGCATTTATCTGAGTCAGGAGCTGCAGCTGCTGCTTAGAAACCACCGTGATAATGAAGACCAGATTGAATTATCTTCAGCCATGATTAAAGATCAAAGAAGATTTTTTTTTTTTAATAAACCCAGTCTTGTTTTTCATTGTCAAAAACGGTTTAGGTTAAGTTATATGGCTAAATAGAGAGATGGGAAACTGAAAGCCTTTTCAACAAAGAAGCCAAACAGGAGAGAGTTACAGAAATCGCCAAAGGTGGGTAGTGGGTGGCCAGGTGGATGGGTATCTAGATAAAAGAAGAGCAGAGTCGTTGGTACACAGAACCTTTTGAAGGGCAGTCAGGGGACATGGCCTGGTCTCTTGCTGCTGGTAATCATATGTAAATGAGACTTAATAAGTTCTGGTGAAAATCCCAAGCATGAGTTTCTCTCAGGTCAAAAGCGTATACATAGCTGAGTCACTCAGACACTCGTATAGAAATAAGAAAGCTCCCGCTGAAGCTACCCACTTACAAATTCTGCACATAAGAGCTGAGACACACTGAGTAATAGAACGATTCGCCTTGCAGACTTGATCCAAAGAGTTTCCTCAGAAAAGGTATAACAAAGCCGTGAGAGAAGGAAAAGCGTGTGGTAGCTGGAGCAATAAGCATTAGGACTTTTCATGCTATGAATGGAGAAACTAGGCCCAGGAAAGTTAAATGATTTGTTCAAGGCCACATAATGCACTTGCAGAACACCGAAGGGTTTTCTACCTACCGATTTAGAAGGATCCGAGATGGAGTTCATGGTCCAGTCTCCAGATACCTCTTGGCACATGGAAAAATACCTGATGCTATCTTCCTAAATATATGCCATAAATTACTAATTTATAGCTAGCATTTATATGCTAAACTACTTAAGCACATATAGGGTAAACTGATGTGAGTCTAACTCTCCAATAATTTCATGTGAGAAATGTGCCCATTTGGTTGACTTGGGTTGGTCACTCCTGACTCCATTAAATACAAGACTCAGAGATCCCATTGGTTACCACTCTGAAAAACAAACAAAAAACATAAAAAGAAATACAAAGAAAGAAAGGAAAAGAAAAATCATAATAATAATGTCAGCTTTCACTTTCTGAATACCTCCTACATTCAAATACATATTGAATTAGATGCTCTAAATATTTATTTAGCTTATTTGATGAACTGATTTAAATAATAACCTTACAGGGCAATAAGGAGTCTAAGGAGTAGAGATGTTTACTAATTTGTTCAAGAAATTTATAGAGCTAGAGTTTAAATCCCTCTTACTCTCAAAAACCTATGACTCTTTTCACAGTACATTGTTTCTTCCAATTAATGTAATAATTCTTAACATTGGCATGGTGGGGGAATAGATATTTTACACAACCCTTTGTAAGTATGAGATACTCTCTCAAAAAAAAAAATGCTTTTTCTCCCATGTATAAAACTGGATGAAATTTCAGGGTGTTTCTTGACCCCCCTAAATCCATATAGAGTTCCAAATTAAAAAGCCCATCCCCATAGACTTAAAGAAGTAATAAGTAGGAGTGAGAAGGAAAGAGGACAAACAAGAAAACTTGCACTCTTTGGAGCAACTGTATTTCTGAAATTTGGTTCTCTTAAAATTGCTTTTTAAATTAACATGTAATATACATATATTTGCATAATTGCAAGTTAGTGCTTAAATACTGCTATCAGCCAAACCTATCTGGGAAAAAAAAAATTCACTGCCACTTAGACTTCTGTGATGTCATGGTTATTGTCCACGAAAACCCACACCATGTTGTGGCTGTGAAGTGGCCTGAACTATGCTGATATCAACAGCGGTCATTTCCTGCCCATAAGATCATACTGTCATCACACTCTTCGTTGTAATGAGGCGTGCTTTATGACAGTGCAGTGGTTTTGTTTTTGATGGATGCTCTCTGAATATAGTGCCTTTTAAAATGTGCTAGTGTCTAGTGTCCTATATTTCTCTTGATTAATTTGAAATAACGCAGCCTTCCATGTATATACAATCAGCCCATAATGTATAATGGCCCTTCTCATCAGCGGCACAGGGTATTGACTTTCCCTGATTTCATGGGCGTTCAAATGCACTTTGTAACTTCGCTTTAACCATTCTGTTTTACTCTGTGCATTCTATTTAGATTGTTTTTCTCAAGGATGTCCTTCCTTTCCATGTTTTTCTGCTGTCATTTGGATTAATTCAATCAATTTGTAATGAAGAAGATTTTCACTTGATGTGGACTCCACAGCCTTATAGCCACTGTTGGGGATTGAGGCTTTAATAAGTATAGACATAGGAGAAGGGAAAATGTTGGCTTGGAATTTAGGAATTGCACCTTGCACTATTTAGGGGATATTTTGATCAGTGATATTTGTATGACTTGATCTTTATATTATCAAAAGACATTAATGCATTCAACTGACATATTCATTGGGTTTTTAATATGTGCTTAGTCCTATGGAGCTAGCCCACGGCACACAGCCCCAGATAAGGTCATTAACATTAGCTGAATGAGTCAAAGAATACCCAAGATCACTTAATGACGAATGGCTAAAACAAGAATATGGCTTGATACCATATTCTGTGTTCTTTTCAAAAAATCTTTCTGTCTTCAATTTTTTTGTGTGTCCAGATATGGTCTGAGGATAAAAATTTGCAGATAAGTGTACTTTCATTCTCAGGGAGTTGATGTTCAATCAAAGTCAAGATCAATCAAACCCCACAATAAAAACAGATGACATAACCAAATTAGGTTGAAAAGGGACTTTTTAAAAAGATTTATTTATTGGGACGCCTCAGTAGTTGAGCATCTGCCTTCTGCTCAAGGCGTGATCCCAGGGTCTGGGATATAGTCCCACATCAGGTTCTTTGTGGGGAGCCTGCTTCTCCCTCTGCCTGTGTCTCTGCCTCTCTCTCTCTCTGTCTCTCATAAATATTTTTTTAAATTTTTTTTTATTTGAGAGAGAGGAAAAAAAGAGAATAGGGGTGGGAAGCAGAGGGAGAAGGAGAGAATCTCAAGAAGATTTCCCACTGAGCTCAGAGCCCCATATGGGGCTTGCTCCCACAACCCTGAGATCCTGAGCTGAAATCAAGAGTTTGATATGTAACTGACTGAGCCACCCATGTGCCCCTAAAAGGGGGCTTTTTTTAAAAAAGATTTTATTTATTTATTCATGAGAGACAGAGAGACAGAGAGAGAGAGAGAGGCAGAGACACAGGCAGAGGGAGAAGCAGGCTCCATACAAGGAGCCCAATGTGGGACTCGATCCCAGGACTCCAGGGTCATGCCCTGGACTGAAGGTGGTGCTGAACCGCTGAGCCACCCGGGCTGCCCAAAAAGGGGCTTTTTAATGCCTCTGGATCTAAGGAACCAATAAATATCTCATTCTAGCTAACCACCGTGATCTCACACTGAGGCCAAAGTTATTATATTAACATGTGACAAAATTCAGATCAGTAAGAAGTAAGGAGCAGTTTGTAGAGTGTTTCTGGACAAGGCTGCCTGTACTTCTCAGAGACAGTCTCTAGATATGGTCAAAGAGGTATGTAGCTGTGGCCACTCCAATAGTCAGTTTATGATTAAGATATGGGGCCAGCGTGGGGTGCCTGAATGATGCAGTTGGCTAAGCAGCTGGCTCTTGATTTCAGCTCAGATTGTGATCTTGGGGTCCTGGGATTGAGCCTCGCATTGGGGCTCCCTGCTAAGTGGGAAGTGTGCTTCAGGATTCTTTCTCTCCCTCTGCCCCTCCCTACACCTCAAATAAATAAATAGACCTTTAAAAAATATAGATATGGGGCCAGATTTAGGATAAAATTAACACTATAGAAGGTAGATCAAATTAACAGGAAGAAATCAGGGCCTTGGTGACATGATAGAGCCAGTGAATCAAACCAAGCTGAAGTCCACCCTACTTCTACCAACCCGCTGGCCATTGTGATTGAGTTATGTGTCCCTTACAAACAAGCCTCATCCTGCGATGCCTGAATGGCTCAGTTGGTTAATCATCTGCTGTGGTTAAGTGTCTGCCTTTGGCTCAGGTTATGATCCCAGGGTCCGGGATGGAGCTCCATGACCTCCCTGCTCACTGGGGAGTCCGCCTCTCCCTGCTCAGTGGGGAGTCCGCCTCTCCCTCTCCCTCTGTCCTTCTTCACTTGTGCTCTCTCTCTCTCATAAATAAATAAATAAATAAATATAATTTTTTTAAAAACACCTCATTCCTAAAATATACCAATTTTGTGCTACTCCTTGACTCACGGCTCCCAAATTGGTTCCGCTTATGTTCAGTGACTTTTTAAATCTTGCTCAAGAACTATTTCATTAGTTTTTTGGTCTTAAACCCTATCTCAGAGATGTTCGAACAAAGTCCACCAAGGGAGGATGAGTCAGTGACCATTCCATTCATTGCCATTTTTCTGATCCCTCTCTTCCTCCCCAGAGTCTCTTCTCTTGTGCTTCAGCCAACACCAGATGTTCCTATGGACAGTAATTCATGTAAATAAATGCCTACTTTATTTGCTTCCTAAATTGTTTCTCTAATAAGTATCTATGTCCCTGGATTGAGCCCTCTGGATGTGTTAGACCTCTAAGTTCCAAGGACTTGGCTGGAAAAGGAGCCTCTGGCCCTTGCTCCCTACAAAAACCCTATGAGAGACAATAACATTTTTAAAGAGTTCATCACAGAATGTGGGCTTTAGTATCACACAAATCATGATTTTTGTCTTGACACTGACACTATGTCACCCTGGGCAAGTTGCTTAGCCATCAGATTTCTCAGCTTTCCTCTTTGTAAAATGGGTATGAGTGTTACAATCCACACTTCAACTAAAAGTGGTGAATATTAAATAAGATCATGTAAATTAAGAGCTTAGCAGAATTCCAGGCACATCAAAGACCCTCAGTGAGTAATAGTTATGATGGGTATCTTTCAAATGATTCCTGCTTCCTGGCACTCAAGTCCTTATGTAATCCCCTCCCTTAGTGAATCACTTCTAGAAAATTGAATACAGAAAATATAATGGAATGTCACCGCTATGGGTAGATTATGAAAGGCTGTGATTTCTATCTTTGGGCTCTCTCTATTGCCTTCTCATCTTACACAAGTTGATGAAGCCAGCTACCATGTTGGAGAGGTTCCTGCAACAAGGAACTGAGGGTGGCCTCAGGCCAACAGCCAGCAAGAAACTGAGGCCTTCAATCCAACATCCTATAAAAAATTGAATCCTACCAACAAACACTGAGTGGTCTTGCAAAGGGATCTTTCCCTAATCAGGCCTTCATTTTTTTTTTTTTTAAGATTTTGTTTATTTATTCATGACAGACACACACAGAGAGAGAGAGAGAGAGAGAGAGGCAGAGATACAGGCAGAGAAAGAAGGAGAAAAGCAGGCTCCATGCAGGGAGCCCGACATGGGACTCGATCCCAGGTCTCTAGGATCACACCCCGGCCTGAAGGTGGTGCCAACCCACTGGGCCACCGGGGCTGCCCCCAATCAGGCCTTCAAATGAGACTACAGCCCCAGTCAAGAGAGTCAGCACAGGATGTAGGAACAAGAAGCAAAGAACCTATCAAGCCATGTCCTGATTCCTGACCCCCAGAAACTGAAATAATAAAAGTGTGATTCTTTTGAGCCTATAAGTTCAGGGATCATTTGTTATTCATTGATAGATAACGAATATAGTAGCTTTGAGGCTATTACCACTGCACTATTCCTCCTGCTACTTCTGCTGCTGCTATTATTGCTAACAGCAGAGAGAAGATGAAAAGCCTATCCCCAGGGTTTCAGGACATACTTGAAGAGTTATCCAAATCTTCTGTTTGTCATAAATTCACTCAAAATTTCAACATTTGCTTTCTACTCTTTAACATGTGCATGATTCTTTAAAACAAAACAAAACCAAAAACGAAATACCTACCAGTTAGATGTATTAATTTCTCCAACCTAAAATATTTAAATAAGATAGTTGATTTAGGACCTTATGTCTTATTCATTTCTATCTAGGCATCCTTTACCCCTACTATGTTACCTATCACCCAACTCATACAGATGCATCGTGAGAAAATTGCCAGTCTACACTTAAAACTGGTTTTGATGGTAGGGCCAGAGACTGAACCTATTGTCTTCATCTCTAAAGTAGAGATAATTCCTCTATCCTCAGAGTGTTGTTTTGAGGCTATAGTAAGAGAATATTTATCAAGTGCCTGAGCTGTAAGTGTCAACAAATGTATCTTTCATTTCAAATCTCTCTTATGCATGAATCACAGTATCTTGGAACATTATGGATCTTAATCTGCCATAGGAAATTACACTGAGAAATAACAAAACTATATCAAAAGTGAAAAAGGAAAATAAGTAACTATAAATTCACAACAAACTCGTTTTTTAGGTTATCATGGGACTTCATTTCATCAGGGTTCTACAGACATATCTGTGTATTCTTTTTCCTCAAGGGGAAATATAACAGGTTCTTTCTCCTCTGAGGGTCTGGGGTGGCCACACATAGAGATGTTTAGACAAAATCTGCCTAACATCTGCTGAGATTTCATGACCTCAGATCGATTGCAAGGAAGTAAAGATGGGGTAGCAGCTGAGACATTGTATCCAGTAAGGGGAGCAGACCAGTCAATACAAAGTGCCCAGGGTCCTCAGGAAACAGGTCTTAGGTTTCCTACCCAATAGGCCCCATAAGTCCAGTTACCCACATCCCAGTCAGCCTCCTATGCATGGTATGACCACAATAAATGGTTTTGTTTTCTGTAAAAAGGGAATAATGACAGAAGCTAGCCAGTGTAGTGTAGCATGGTGCTCTTCCAGCTTCAGCACATATACAAATCACCTGGAGACTTTGTCAAATTGCAGATTCCAATTCAGTAGGTCTGGAGTGGGCCTGAGACACCTCTGCCCCTGAAATGCTTCTAGGCTTCCAGGTGATGCTGAATAGCTGGTCCATGGATCACATTGTGAGTAGTAAAGGTGTAGTGGAAAGGGTACGGGCTTTGGAACCAGACAGATTTGAGTTTGAGACCTAGCTCAATCATTTATTAAGGGAGTGACCTCAGGCAAATCACTTGATCACTCTGAACCTATTTCTTCACCTGCAAAATGATTTGATTTATCTCCCAGGATTTTTGTAAAAGTTAAAGGGAAAAAAACATGTTTGTAAATGCTTAGCAAAATATTCTAGCATGGTAAATCATAGGGCGAGGAAAACCAAGCCTCCTCTGCTCTTATTTCAGCCAGCTCCTTTAGTAGCCGATCTGCGTGGTCACCTCCAGGACATTGAACCCTCTATGTTCATGTCCAGGGCTCGACCTGCTCCTGAGGAATAAGCACATCCGGGCATCTTTTGCCTCCTTGGTGAAAGATAAGCCAAGTCGGTACGTCTACCCTACTCCATGCATGCCAATAGCTGAGTGAATATCTTGTGCCATAACTTCCTCTGCAGACTCAGCCACCTCAAAGTTAGGAAAGGAGTTAAATAGAACAGATTAGATTTCTAAGCCTCGGGCTGCAAGTAGGCTTTTACCAGAGTTCATCATTGCAAGTTGTGGCATATTGGTTCAGCTGTTAATAAAGAAGAGCTATGAGGCACCTGGGTGGTTCAGTAGGTTTGATGTTGAACTCTTGGTTTTGGCTCAGGTCATGATATCATGGGTTGTGGGATCAAGCCCTGTATGGGGCTCTGTGCCCACTGGGGAGTCTGTTTGAGACTCTCTCCCTCTCCCTAGGCCCCTCCCCCAACTCGCTCTTCTCAAATAAATAAATAAATCTTTTTTTTTTTTTTTAAATAAAGAAGAGCTTTGTCTCCCACATGGATATTTTCCTTATGTACATAGTCACCTCAGTTGAGTGTCACCAGGTTGTGTGAGCAGCAGGCCAGGCTTTGAGCATTTATCCAGTTCTTGGTGTAATACATTTCAAATTTGCAAAACGTCACTCTGATCCCTTAATTGTAGCTGCCATCATCCTACTACCACCATACTCCTGCTATCATCATCATCATAATCATCATCGGCCCCAGCAAGACTCAAACCCAATTTTGTTCAGTTCAATTTGAATTGAATTTACTGAATGTCTGCAATGTGCCATATGGTGTGGTCTTGTCCTCTACATTTGTGTTGTTGGATGGAGCAGGTCTGTTTGAATGCCCTGAGTGCATTGGACATACCGATATTAGATATTGGGGATGAAGAGATATGAGAAGCAGCTTAACTCAGGCACTGGAGCAAACTTGAGTCTACAGTGGTAATCCCCATTGGTGAACCCAGCTTTAGGAAGCAATGAGAGGGGAGGGCCAGGAAACAAGGTTGAGTACACCCTCATCTCAGTGAGGTCTCCCCTAGCTTAGAGCAGTGGTGTGGGTGTGGGAGGGGGGTGGTGCTACCATAGACACCGGCAGCACCAGATCTGCTCATACTACCAATGGGCTTCTTATCTACTTTGGACTTTATCTGAAATTAAAATCATACCTGACATATGAGGCCCTGGAAGAAATGCATCGTGCTCTTCCACCTGAGATTATCTCAGCCTAGTTCTTTTGCAGTAAGAAGGACTTGACAGCGTGTTCAATTGTCCTTCCTGGCAAGAAAATGGTCTTTCTGTAGGCCATGGCTTTGGAAGAGAATTCTTCTGAGAGTGGCTGTCCTGGAGAGAAAGTGAAGCACTGACTTTTGTTTGGAAGATCATGTCCGTGTCCGTGTAAATGTCATCCTGTCCTCCTCAAGCTTCACACAGAACTAGCTACCATGCTGCCTATTTACAATCACATTTTCTAAGCAAGTCTTGCCAAAACTATAATACATACATACAGAATGAGTAATCCCGCTCTACAGTTGAGGATACTGCACCTCAGATGGCGCAGGAACTTTAAAATATGTACAAACTTTGCATACTTACTCATGTACTTTGACTCCATCTCAATGCCTTTATCTTTAGGATCAAATAGTAAATATTTCAGGCTTTGTGGCCCATCAAGTCTCTGTAGCAACTACTCCATCTCTGTTGCTACAGGATGAAAACAGCCATAGACGATGCATAAACACATGAATGTAGCTGTGTTCTGCAATGTTCTCCTGTGTCTATTTATAAAACAGGGAGCCAGCCTACAGGCAAGAATCGTGTGACCTCTGTTCTAGAATGCTCTCTGGACTCCCACCCCTGATACCTGGCGATAAGCCAGGGAAATAGGGAAATAAACATCTGTGGCCTTTGAGTTCCCATTCCGTCCAATAAATACCTTGTGACCGAAGCCTGGTCTCATGTCCTAAATCTCATGCTGTGGTATTTTTTGTGTCAGCTATGGCCCACATCAATCACTGACTGTGTCATATCCTTTCATTGGGGCACGTACATCATGGCGGAACACAGCCCACATGCTCCTTACTTAGCTTCAAGGTATGACCCATTATTTAGTTTTAGGACTCCTTCTATAATATAAATAGAGACTTTGGAGTCCATCGAGTTAAATAGTGGATCCAATCTTCAATCACAGTTTCGGAAAAATACAGACATGCTTTTTTCTTCTGGGCAGTTTTCCTATCGACCCTCCGTAAAAGCAAAGAGCAAAATATTAAGTCGTAACTCAGGGAAAGCATTTCTGCCATGGGCTGAGATAATGTGACTCAGGTATTTCCTTTCCAGTAGAGACTAGAGATGAATGGATAGTTAGCATGTCTATTAGACTTTCTCTATCAAACATCAGATATCGTAAACGAGCTTCTGAAAAGTGCTGGCTCTCATTCGATTCACAATAAAATCCTCTAACAAGAACTTAGAGTGCGGATAATCTCCATTGTGGATTAAAGTAAAACCCATAGATTTGGCCGCTGTGTGATACAGAGAGGTAAAGATGCCATCCTTCTGGGAACACTTAAGAATGGATCATTTACTGCCTTCTGAGAGAAACAGCCAAACCACTTGAGTACAAATATGATCAGACTATTATCCTCTCATTGGGTGTCTTGGCATGGGGTGGTCTTTGGAGACCATACTCAATAGAAACTAGTGGGTGCTAGAATCCAAAAAGAATGATGATCCGAGAGTTGAATAGGAAGCCCAGTCAAGATGCAGAAAGAGAAGGTTTGAGAAAATGCCAGAAATTGATTTTATTGTTTATGCACGATATCAGTGGTACGGTGAAGTGTGGGCCAACCTCACCTAAGAGCCAAAATAGAAAGACGGTGGATTTGTTTGGCTAAAGCTATGAACATGGGCAAGGTTTTTAATTAGTGAAAATCAACTTGTACTCGAGAAATTTTGGTGAAAGTACAATACAACCATGGTATGTGAAAGAAACTTTGTCACCTTTTCTGTGAGAGACAAACCCAAGAACCAGGAATCCAGCCTCCCGGTCGGTCATTCTTTCAAATTCATGCATGCATATTCTTACTCATTTATGCATGTAAGCATTCATCTGTTTTTGGACTAGTTTGCATAGTAGGCTCCTATAGTATTTTTGAATGCATAAGTACACAAATTCATTAATTCATCCATGCACAAAGTCATTTATTCACGCATCCATGCAGGTTGGATTCAACTCCTTCATTTATGGGTTCTTAAAAGTATTCATTAATCTGTTCAACAAATTGCCATTTAAGACTTGCCATATGAAAGGCACTGAATTAAGCCATGTGTGGAATGAAGATGATTCCCCATCTTCATGGAATGTGCACTTAAGAGAGAGAGAGGGGACAAAAAAAAGCAAAACAAAACAAAACAAAAAACCCAGGAGCATAAAAAAAATATATTCACGCAAAACAAAACAAAGACCCGTGAGTACAAAAAAAATAATATTATAGATATTAGATCAATTAAAAGATATGGGTTGCAAGTAAAGCATTGTGGAAGGTCACAAGCAGGGAAGATTTACTTCCATTTGGGGCAGGGATATGGGGGGCGAGAAGAGTTATCATTCCCCAGGAGGTGGTCTTTAAGCTGAAGCAGGATGAGTAGACAGGATGGGGACAGGATCAGCTAAGTCGGGGGAACCATGAGTTGAGAAAATACATTGGCTCTGCTGAGGGGGACTAGGGTGCACGGTGGAGCACAGGGACCCGGGACACACGGGACGCTAACAGAGGCCTGCCAGACGGGAGAGCCAGCCCATGCGGGACCTTGAATGCCAAGCTAAGGATTTAGGACTTTATCCTGTAGGTGGTAGTGAGCTGCTGGAGGATTTGGGAGAGGAATTATACCATCAGGAATGGACTTAAGGAGGTTTTCTTTGGCGGTCATGCGCAGAGAGGCTGCAGAAGAGCTAAGAAGGTATTAGGGGAAGATACTGAGAGCCAGACCTGGACCCATGGAAAAGGAGGAGGGGTGTGTGTGTGAGACAGAGAGAGTGTATGAGTGTGTGTGAGGGTGGGTCAGAGTGAGGGTGACTGTGAGGATGTGAGAGTAGGAGTGTGTGTGAAAGAGGGCAGGTGTGGGGGTATGTGAGAGCGTGGGTGTGAGTGGGTGTGAGCATGAGGGTGTGTGTGAAAGGCCGTGACTGTGAGAGTGTAAGAGTAGGAGACAGCACGTGTGAAAGTGTGTGTATGAGTGTGTGTGTATGATTGTGTGACTATCTGGGGAACGGAGGGTACGTGTGAGTGTGTATGGGTGTGTGAGTGTACGTGGGAAGGAGCTGAGAGTACGTGTGAGTGTGTGTATGAGTGTGAGGGTAAGCGTGTGAGGATGCACGAGGGAGGCAGCGTGAGAGTGTGAGTGGGCGTGCATGAGTGAGCCTCTGAGTGTGCGGGAGAGTGTATGTGAGTGTGCGAGACTGTGGGGGAGGGCACGTGGGCGTGGGAGTGGGGCGGGGAGGAGGGCAGAGAGGAAGGGGGCGGCGGGGAGGAAGAGGCGGGCGCTGCGAAGGGGTAT
The DNA here is from genome assembly GCF_018345385.1 of Vulpes lagopus. NCBI lineage: Eukaryota > Metazoa > Chordata > Mammalia > Carnivora > Canidae > Vulpes > Vulpes lagopus. The sequence continues at coordinate 61,581,213 of NC_054830.1, forward strand.
GAGGGCCTGGGGCTCGGATCACACGCTGCGGCCCTGGATCCTCGGTCCTCAGTCCTGCGTCCTTGGTCCTCAGTCCTGGGTCCTTGGTCTTTGGTCCTTGGTCCTGAGTCCTGGGTCCTCAGTCCTGGGTCCTGAGTCCTGGGCCCTGGGTCCTCAATCCTGGGTCCTGGGTCCTTGGTCTTTGGTCCTTGGTCCTTGGTCCTGGGTCCTTGGTCCTGAGTCCTGGGTCCTCAATCCTGGGTCCTGGGTCCTGGGTCCTCAATCCTGGATCCTGGGCCCTTGGTCCTTGGTCCTGAGTCCTGGGTCCTCAATTCTGGGTCCTGGGTCTTTGGTCGTCAGTCCTGCGTCCTCGGTCCTGTGTTCTGTGTCCTCGGTCCTGGGTCCTGGGTCCTGAGTCCTGTGTCCTGGGTCCTGGGTCCTGAGTCCTGTGTCCTGGGTCCTGGGTCCTGGGTCCTCAGTCCTGGGTCCTGAGTCCTGGGCCCTGGGTCCTGGGTCCTCAATCCTGGGTCCTGGGCCCTTGGTCCTTGGTCCTGAGTCCTGGGTCCTCAATCCTGGGTCCTGGGTCTTTGGTCATCAGTCCTGCGTCCTCAGTCCTGTGTTCTGTGTCCTCGGTCCTGGGTCCTGGGTCTTGAGTCCTGTGCCCTGGGTCCTGGGTCCTGAGTCCTGGGCCCTGGGTCCTGGGTCCTCAATCCTGGGTCCTGGGTCCTTGGTCCTTGGTCCTTGGTCCTGGGTCCTTGGTCCTGGGTCCTGAGTCCTGGGTCCTCAATCCTGGGTCCTGGGTCTTTGGTCGTCTGTCCTGTGTCCTCGGTCCTGTGTTCTGTGTCCTCGGTCCTGGGTCCTGGGTCCTGAGTCCTGTGTCCTGGGTCCTGGGTCCTGAGTCCTGTGTCCTGGGTCCTCAGTCCTCGTGATGCTGCCAACATCCGGGAAGCAGAGGCGTGGATGTGGGCTCCGAGGAGGCAGCAGCCCCAAGAGCCCCCGACGCCCCACCTGCCGTCAGCCCCCGTCCTCTCCCTGCCACCCACTCCCACTCCCACTCCCACTCCGACCCCGGGGAGTAGGAGCCCAGGGAGCAGTGGAGAAAGGCCCTGGGTGTCGGAGAGGAGGCCTGGCAGTGGGCACGGGGGGGTGGGGTGGAGAATTGCCCACAAAGTGACTTCTGGAGCCCGCCTGCTTCCAGCGCGTCTTCTCAACCTTGGCCTGAGCTAATGAACCTCAGAGAGCAAAGCTGTCTTTTGTTTGTTTGTCATTTTGAGGTTTTCTGGTTGATTAAGATCTAAGCCAGCAGGAGGGTTTAAAATCACCAGCAATTCTTAGTTTGAGGATCACAGGGCATTTTCATCCCCTCCTGACAAGATGCCGAACTTAATATAAAAACGTGGTCCCATCCACTTTAGATGAGAGAAATTGTTAAAAGGTTTTTTTTTTTTCCTTTCTCCTTTTTCCATTTGAATTGTTATTTTTTCCCTCCTCTTATCATTTTCTGCTTTGTTTCACACCCCCTGTAAATCAGGTTTCTTTTAAAAGAGCAAAAATTGAATTCTTAGTTACAGACAAAAACTACAAATGAATCTCTCTTTGAATGAGGCCAAAGGAAGGGAAAAAAAATATATATATATATATATGGTTAGTGGGTGACACTTTGAGGTTTATTTTTTCTCATCAAACCTTGGTCTTTTCTTTTCCGTGGACCATTTTGTCTCCCTCCCACCAATGCCTACCGTGCATCCTTGAAACCCCTAACTCTTGCCGGAAAAAAAAAAAAAGGATGCAGCCCTCAGAGCTCCTGTTTTCTGGGGGAATGTAATTATCTAAGCTGGCATGGATCCAGAATTCAGCTACCCCTGGAAGGGATTTCTTAGGAAAGATTAAGTGGTTAACACGGATGTCAGCAGTGCTCCCAGCCCTGGAGTCATCCTGAGCAAACAGGGAGAAGGCGACAGGGCCCGGCTCCAGCCTGGAAGCTTCCCCGGCTCTTTCTTGCCCGGGTTGGCACAGCTCTTGAACTTGTCCTGGCCTTGGGTGGTGGCAGGCAGGAGCCACATGGCGGGGACAGCCGGTCATCCGCGGGGGCCTTACGGGAATGGGAGGGGATGGGAGGGGATGGGAGGGGATGGGAGCCCGGGAGCCGCGGGCCAGCAGGCCGCCCGGAGCCGGAGCCGGGGTTCAGGGATGCTGCGCGGCCCCTGGGCCCGGCCTCCCGGCGCCCTTGGCCTTGGCCGACATGGCAACACTGCCCTCTGCTGGAGCAGCGCCGTCACCGCGCCCCACCTGGGCCCTGCGGTCCGGGACCTGGGCGCGGGAGGGGGATGGGGTCCAGGATGGGGGGAGGGGGATGCGGGTCCAGGATGGGGGGCGGGAGGGGGATGCTGGTCCAGGATGGGGGGGACGGAAGATTCGAGTCCAGGATGGAGGGGAGGGGGATGCGAGTCCAGGATGGGGGGGACCGGGAGGGGGATGCGGGGCCAGGATGAGGGGGAGAGAAGATGTGAGTCAAGGATGGGGGGGTGGAGGATGTGGGTCAAGGATGAGGGGGAAGGGGATGCGGGTCAAGGATGGGGGGGCCAGGAGAAGGATGCGGGTCCAGGATGGAGGGGAAGGGGATGCGAGTCCAGGATGGGGGGGGCCGGGAGGGGGATGCGAGGCCAGGATGGGGAGGACAGAAGATGTGGGTCCAGGATGGGGGGGCGGAGGATGCGGGTCAAGGATGGGGGGTGCGGAGGATGCGGGTCAAGGATGAGGGGGAAGGGGATGCGGGTCCAAGATGGGGGTGCTGGGAGGGGGATGTGGGTCAAGGATGGGAGGGCTGGGAAGGGGATGCAGGTCCAGGACAGTGGCCAGGAGGGGGATGTGGCCCGGGAGGGGGATGCGGAGAGGAGGACAGCCCGACACAAAGCAACCTCCAGAGTCAGCTCTCACGTGGCTGGCGTGTCAAGCGTCCCCGTCCCTGATGTCAGCCTTGAGCTGGGGCTTTGGAATCAGCGCTGTCATGCATTTGCTAGGGGACCCTGGGCACAGTCCCCGTGTTCTGAGCTTCAGCACAGAGAAAGTCACCTTACATTTGGGGGCTTTGGAGAAGAGACAATGAATGACACCTCTTCGGCAAGTGTGACCATACCTCCTGGCCTGCCCACCGCGGTCTCAGTTCACCCCGTGGTCCCAATGCCAGTGTTGACAGCACCCCTTGTGGTTCTCCGGGTGATATGTGGCATGGTCATCCTAGGGCACCCTGCAGGTAGAGGAGTTACTCAGTGAAGCCTACTTCCTCTGTCCTTTATCAGGCCGCTGGTGTTTTTTGTTTTTTTCTTTTAAGATTTTTATTTATTTATGAGAGAGAGAGAGAGACAGAGGGAGAAGCAGACACCCTGCAGGGAGCCCGATGTGGGCCTCGATCCCAGGACCCCGGGGTCACGCCCTGAGCCGGAGGCAGGCTCACCCACGGAGCCCCCCGGGGGTCCCCAGGCTGCTGGTCTTCTAACCTGAATGTGCATGTCCGCTTTTAAAGGACCAAGTAATGCGGTTTCCTTTCCCTTTCTTTCTGTAAGAGAGAGAGAAAAAGACACAAGCTCTCCTGCATTCCAACTGAGAAAGTAACAGCTCGGGGAGGTAGAGTCCGTGGTGAAGAAGGTGGACCACATAGGAGGACCGGCCAGGCCAACGACACCCAGGGATATCCTGAGAAACCCCGTCACCCCGTCTGCTGCCTCTCGAAGAAGGGAAGGCACGTTTTTCCTTGGGGGGAGGCCGGCGGCAAGGCCCAAATGCAGCAGGGTGACAGGGCAGTGCTAGACGTCATCTCATTTTCAATGGATACCAACGATCCACGGTTGGGAAAATACCTCTTAGAGAGAAAATGCAGAATTCCAGCATGCACAGGCACAGAGCTATAGAATACGCGTTTATTTCTTCCAAGCCTGAGAAATGTGGGGAATTCTTGAAATGTCTACCACTATGATAGCTCAAATCAGCGACAATGGCCAAATTTTGTTGCATCAACATCCCTGACGGGAAGCTGGCGCCAATGCCCGGGTAGCAGCTGATCTGCATGTCTATTTACATAAATTTGCATTGGTGTGATGTTAAAAAATAAAGGCTGATATTAAGGAAAGTGGTTTTCCCCCAGTGTTAGTCATCCCCACAGAGCAACAGTGGCGAGGAGCACGGACTCTGGAAACTGGCCTCTTACCTTCTATGTGTGTGACCTTGATGATGAGTTACAACCTTGTGCTGTTTCCTCGTCTAGAAATGGGAATAGCAAAAATACCACCTACTAGAGGACTGGTGCAAGGATTAAATGAGCTAATGTGTATGAAGGGTTTAGAGCGTCGCCGGGCCTATTAAGTGCTCAGGTATTAGCTGCTATTATTATCCTGGGGCTCGTCTATTGTCTCCCACTATCAACCTTTGTAACGAGGCCTCTGCTTTCTTCCTTCTACAAATCATCAAAGTTGGAAATTTGGGGCTGGGAGGGATCTCAGAACATCTAATCAGTCACTTTCAAACTTTCATTTTGTTCCTTTTAAAATAACCATGGAACACTTTCTGGAAATGAAAGCTTGTGTGGAAACCCAGCATGGGGGGCCATGTAGCATTGTGGTTAAGAAAATGGGCTTTGCAGACGGACAGGTCCGATTTCCAGTTCTGGCAAAGCTGCCTGTTAGCCTGGCGACTCCGGGCAGATGGTTTACCTTGGCTTTAAGCCCCCATTTTGTAAAGTGCAAAATAGCAATCGTGATCGTAAATATTTTGTAGGGTTGATATGAAGCTGAAGGACTTCGCACCCATAGAGTGTTTAGTGCAAGGGCTGGCACATACCAAGGACCCAGTTGGGTTAACTCCTGAAGTTTCAACCTGTGCAATAGATACAAGCAGAGGCTGCCCGGGTGAAGCAGGGCAGAGAACTAGGAGCGCAGGGCAAGGGGGCGAGGGGGGTGCTCCCGGGGAACTCCTGTGACTTTGCAGAAGGCAGTTTAAAAGCTCCGGGTTGGGGCACCTGGAGCAGTTGGCTGAGTGTCTGGGTCTTGATTTCTGCCCAGGCCGTGCTCTCGGGGTTGTGAGACGCAGCCCCGTGTCCAGCTCTGTGCTCAAGATTCTCTCTCCCTCTCTCTCTGCCCCTTCCACCCATGCTTTCTCTCTCTGTCAAGTAAATAAATACATCTTAAAAGAAAAAAAAAAAAAACATCCTGGGGATCCCTGGGTGGCTCAGCAGTTTAGCGCCGCCTTCAGCCCAGGGAGTCATCCTGGAGTCCCGGGGATCGAGTCCCACGTCGGGCTCCCCGCATGGAGCCTGCTTCTCCCTCTGCCTGTGTCTCTGCCTCTCTCTCTGTCTGTGTCTCTCATGAATAAATAAATAAAATCTTTAAAAAAAAAATCCTGATTCAAGCCAACATCTGGTGAACCCAGTTCCAGAGAGCCTCCAGCCCCTGACCACACCGCTTCCGCTCGTAGCCAGGGTTCTAATTCCGCCACCATCACTGGCTGTGTGTTTGCCCTTCCTTCCCCTTGCCCTTCAAACCACAACACAGAGCCCGCCTCTTCGTTTTAAACACCTTTTCCCGGGACCTATTAAGCTGAATAAAGGTGTATGACATCCCCTGTGGCTGGCTCCCAAAGGGGCCAAAGTGTCCTGAACTCGCACTTCTAACATCTCCTGCTCCCTCCCTGAGCCTTCAACAGCTCACAGCCGGAGGGAGAATGAGTCATTTTGTTAAAAATAAAAACACTACCATCTTCCCTCTAATGGCTCTGTTCATGATCACTGCAGGCTGGCTCTGAGATGCATGCCAAGCAGCCAGGGACAGCCAGTGGGCAGCCCGGGAAGCTGGCCTACCTGAAGTCACAGCTTTGCCATCGTCTCTGCTCTGCTGAATTGCAGGGACCCAGCCACCCCCACATCGGCTCAGTCGTGGGTGATGTGGGGGCCTGAACATCAGCCTGGGGTGGGGTGAAGGCCACGCTCCCCAGGGGAGGGCCAGTGTAGCCCCAAGAGCCGCCTCCTCGGAGGACAGAGGATAAGATTCATAATCCACAGAGAGCTCCTCTAGTCTCCTGTTTTACAGGAAACCAGAAATGGAGAGTAGCTTCTCCAGGCTCCCTGAGCTGCGGGCAGGAGAAGCAAGACAAGAATCCAGGGTTCCTGTCTATAATTATAACACCTTCTGCATCTGCGGCTCTCACTTTCACACGCTACGCAACTCAGTCCTATGGCGGTGACGCTATTATTGTTCCCGTTTTGCAGATGAGAAAACTGAAGCTCCGGGAGGTTAAGTCACTCGCCTGAGCCCCCCAGCTGGGACGCAGTGAAGGAGGATACAACATTAGTTCATCTGGGTCCGAGCCTGGTTGCTCAAGCACCAGATGCTCGCGGGTTGGGTGGTGGAGAGTGTTTATTCGCCCGTGCAACTGCTGAAAGAGCAGGGACCACGTCTTGTCCGCGGCTTACTCCTCGGTGCTGAGTACGATGCCTGGAGGGGAGCGGGCATTCCCTAAATAGCCACCGAATTTCCACGTGCTGACTGTGAATGTTGGCTCCACTGGGCCCGGGGTCTTGCCCCTCCAGGTGAGGGTGTGGGGGATATGACTCTCTGGCCGTTTTGGGGCAATATCTTATTTTGGGGTGATGTCTGTCTTCTTTCCCCATAAGACCCTGTCTACATGCCTGACCCTTGCTCCGGTTTAGAGGAGGCTAATAGTAAGTGTTCGGGCTGAACTGGGAGCTACGGGAGCACAGCGATAGTGCACCGTCCACTCTGGAAAAGTCACACCTGTTCACTGGACCCGGACTAACTCAGCGAGAAGGAGGCCAGATGGTGTTCAAGGACCCCAACCGACAAGAGCTCCCGTCAGGTGTGGCGTACGCAGGTTTTCTCAACCTCAGCGTGATGGACACTGAGAGCTGAATGAACCCCTTGCTGGGGAGACCTGTCCTACGGACTGTAGGAGGCTTAGCAGCATGCCCAGCCTCTACCCATCGGAGGCCGGTAGCACTTGCCCAGTTGCGACCAATGAAAATGTCTTCAGAAATTGTCAAATATCAGGGCGCCTGGGTGGCTAAGTCAGTTAAGCATTTGACCTCAGCTCAGGTGATGATCTCGGGGTCCTGGGATTGAGCCCTGCGTTGGGCTCCCTGCTCAGTGGAGAATCTGCTTTGCCCTCTGCCCCACCCCTGTTCATATTCTCTCTCTCTCTTTAAAATAAATAAATAAAAATTAAAATATCTAGAACAAGAAGGAGGAAGAGGAGGAGACAGAGAAGATGGAGAAGATGAAGACGAAGAAGATGAAGATGATGAAGATGAAGACAAAGAAGATGAAGACGAAGAAGATGAAGACGATGAAGAAGACAAAGAAGATGAAGGCAAAGACGACGAAGAAGAAGATGAAGAAGACAAAGATGAAGAAGAAGAAGACGATGAAGAAGACAAAGAAGATGAAGACAAAGACGATGAAGAAGAAGAAGATGAAGACAAAGATGAAGAAGACGAAGAAGAAAAGTGTCAAATATCTCTTGGGGAAGGAGGGAAAAAGACCCTGGTAGACAATAACCCAAGTTCTGCCCTGACGTGGACATTCTCTGCCTCAGTGTCCCTTTGGTGGGTCCCTCATCCTCTCTGGGCCTGACGTCTCACCTGCAAAAGGAGGCTGTTGTCCTACTCCTCTAGGACGGTAGACGGGAACGCGCCACAGCTGTGGTCCCTTCCTGCCCGTGCCGGGGTGGAGGTGACCATTCGCTGAGAGCACGGGGGCTACGGGGTGTGAGTGTCAGAATCCTTTACGCGGAGACACTATTGTGTAAATTGGTAACACTCCACCATGATGCTTACAACTCAGGGGAAATCGCGTCGGGTCCATTGCAGACCTGCCACCAGCTCCAGATGCCCACACGGCAAGTTCCTGACTGTCACGTACCATCGTGTACACCGGCCCAACTCCCAGCTCGTGACGCTCGACTCTAGGGCCATCTTTTTTGCTTTGAAAAGCTGGGACCTCTGACAGGAGTATCCATCTCTCCACCACGTATGATGAACTCTGGATTTCATTGGTGCAAACCGGGGTTCGCTCCCCCCAAGCAGTCCCCGGCCCGCCTGCACACACACTGAGCCTCTGGGCCTTTCGTGTGTGGCACAGCGGCCACCGCAGGTGAGACCGGGATGCGTAGCCTTACTCCGGGGTGTTTCTTCATTTGTGAGATATGGCTCTGTTCCTCTGGGGAACCCCGAGGGACCTGCACGTCATCATCATCACCGTCATCACCGCGGTTGTTCACACACCATTCAGTCCAACGTGCGGTGGCAGACACGGTCCTAGACCCCGGATTTGTAAAAATCAGACACCGCTTCTCAGCGAGGATCGAGGGCTCATCGTACGTCTCTCCGCTCCGTGGCCACAAGCTCCTCCCAGGAAGCGAGCGGAGGGCTCCCCGGCCCCCTGGCTCCCGGGGACCTGCTGAGTCCTCCAGCGGGAGCAGCCATGTAGGAGCCCTTTGTAACGTCAGAGTCTCTCCATCCCCGTAAGCATCATTACTTAGGGTAGAATCAGGAAGACAGTCACCTGCTGTGTAGATGCTACACGCTCCGGAGCCGGGATTTTGCCCGCGTGGTCCACTGCTGGACACCTGTTGGCTCAAGTGGGGCCTTGTTGGGAGAATAAATCCAAGGCCTTACTTCCCTGGTCTCCGGCTCACGAGGCCGGGATGACTCCTCTGCACGTTCACAGGGATACGGAGATAAATACCCCATCGCAGGAGGAAACCCAAACCTGTCCAAACTTGGATAGGTTCACAGAGCTTTCTGTGAATCCTCCTGGAGCAGTTGTTTCCAGATTTCCTTTGAGGGGCAGGCCGGCTTGTTGCTTCTCCCACTCTCTCTTTTTCTAACTCTTCTGGAAAACCTGACATCTCTGGAGACGCCACCGGAAAAGAATTGGCCATGAGTATTTTGAGTAAAAGTCTAGTGTAATGGGCAGACCCTCGGGCCCGGGGTCTCGGTGTTTGGCTTGGCCTTCTCCCAGCCTCCGACTCACCGCGAGTCATCTGAGAGGCACCGTCCCTTCCTCCACTCAGTTTTCCTACCTGTGAAGTGGGACAGATGGAATAACGCTGAATGGTCCGACCAGAGGTAACACTCTCGACAAAGGAAGGAGCACTTCTATTTGTTTGTCCCAACTCCTCCCTCTGGAGGAAATCAAGGGCCCAACGGGCACCTGGTGCCATGTATCCAGACGACAGAGCATCTTCATGGGGTCCCTGCAGCAGCCTGAGCCCTCGAATGGTGCAGCTAGGTGTCCCCGTGTCCTGATTAGAAATGACAAGGGATATAACAAAAGACCCAACGCTGTGACAGCAGCTGGGGCCCCACGTTTGGCTCAAGCATGGTGGAGGCGCGGTGCCAGGGCCCTATTCCAGGCAGTTAAAAGAAATACCAGCATCTATTTGCCAACTAATAACAGAATATCATTGAAACACCGGCCGGCCGGAGCCTGCTCGCTGGTCCCCCCGGGGCCTGGCTGAGAGCAGGCTTCTCTGCCCTCTTCTCATTACCTGCTAATATGGGATGAACATCTACCTTCGCGTGGCACGAGCTTGGCGACGACGGGACTTGCTCCCTCAAGATTCTCTCTTCTGACACAGAAATGAGCACATCTCCCCGCCTGATGTTTGGGCTCAGAGGTTCCAACTTCTTGCTTCTCCCTGCATCCCACCAGGGGTCAGGGAGCCAGGAAACCTAACCCCAAATCTCGCATCTGCCGTTTCTTCCTGGCGTCATCTTAGACTCCTCCTCTGAGCCTCCGTCTTCATACCCATCTGTGCCTTCTCCATCCAGTTCCCGGGGTTACCAGGTAATCAAACCGTCCCACGCATCTTACAGTGCATCATAAATGACGACAATATCGCACGAATGTTCATGTGTTTCGGGGGGGGGGGGTCTGAATGGCTATTTATGTTTTACAAAAACCTCTTTACTTCCTCAGGTTTCCCATATCGGGTGCCAGGAAAGTCTACCTGTACGAAATAATAAATGTTCTCTAGAGGAAAAAAAAAAATCAATGGTTTACAGAAAACATAATATGGAATTTTCAATGATGCAAATTTCGTTATGCAGACCTCCTCAGTGCCTTTAAGCTAGAAATATTATCCGACCACAGAAGCTTTTGTTTTCCCTTGGAAATCCGCTCTTGTCTATTCGAGAACTAGGCTGGCAGGAAATAAAATTTGTTACTGAACTACACCCCCTTCTATTAAGACAAGTGAATTATAACAACTGGTTCAAAATCGGGGGAAAAAAAAAAAAAGCTAGGGGAGTCTAAAGAAGACAAGGAAATCAGATCCTTCCATTTCTTCCTAGGCTCCGGAGTTGCTTTCCCTTGCGTGTTTCTTTTTCCTTCTTCCTCCCTCCAACCACCACCCTCTCCGGATCGCTTGGTAACCTGCCATGGATACAAATCCTCGTGCCCCTCCCCGGGCCTACGGAATCAGAAACAAGCCCTGCAAAGTGGTTCTGACGCACACCGACATTGCACTTAAACCCGCCGATTCGGTTGCCTATTAATCGTGCCCCCGTTCGATTCCAAAAGTTCCAGCTTGGACAATAAATTACACGGTTGCCCTAAATAGAGCTACGTTGGCTCAAATATTTTGTTAGGAACTTCTGTTCCTGTCGGCAAACAGCAGCTGCGCGCTCGCACACACACACGCACACGCACACCTGGGCCGCCCAGCCTCCCCCGCCACGACACAATGGATAAATAGACAATTCCAAAAAAAAAAAAAAAAAAAATTCGACAATTCAGCTCCTAAGGAGTTCATGCCGGGCGCTGCAAGCAGCCGGGCGCTCCGTCTACTGCCCCGGCCGGGCCCCCCGAGGGTCGGGGCCTGCTTCATGCTTCATGACAGTCCAAGGAGCAGGTGTCAAGAGCTCGGCGCGGCCGCCCCACAGGAGGAGGCCGATAAACGGCTGCTACGTACATTCACCTTCCTTTGCTGCCGTGTTCCCGTGTCAGGAGCCGTGGCGGGGTCTGGGCATTAAGAAGTGAGGCCCGATCCCCGGGAGGCTCAGCGGTTTAGCGCTGCCTTCAGCCCAGGCCGTGACCCCGGGGTCCTGGGATCGAGCATCGGGCTCCCTGCTTGGAGCCTGCTTCTCCCTCTGCGGGTGTCTCGGCCTCTCTCTGTGTCTCTCATGATAAATAAGAGGTGAGGCCCGTGGACAGGACCCCTTCCCTCAGGGCTCTGGATCTGGTGGCCCGGGGTGGCCTCAGGTCAGGCCATGGGTGCTGGGGGGAGTTGGGGGGGAGGCCACAGCCCCGGGGGCACGGGCGCCTGCAGGCAGCTGAGCTGGGAGCAATGGGGGAGAACCGGGGGTGTGGGGGGAGAGGCGCGGCCGCCGGCGGGGACCCAACCATCAACACAGGGTGTGTGGACCCTTCGGGAAGGTCTGAACACCACTGAGGCCACGGGGAGCCAGGGGAGCATGTGGCCAGGAGGATTTTCCAGATCCATGTGTGGTTGCACCAATGCGGGGGAGACCAGGGCAGGGAAGGGACCCCGGGAATAACCGGGTGGGCCCCGCTGGGTGGCCCCCACCCCGCCGTCGAGCTTCGCTCCCCGGGGTCTAGGACGGCGGTCGGGGTGTTCTCTCTCTCTCTGTCACCAACATCACAGGATTTTGCTTCAGAAAAGAAACCAGCAGCAGTCTGCCCTCCCCCGCCAGGCCCTGGGAGCCCCAGAAGAGCTCCGGCCTCCGGGGTCTTGCCCTCTTTACGGCCTTGACCCTGAGCCTCCGGCGAGACCTCCACCAAACGGAGTATGTCTCAGCTCCCCTAAATACCGGGCATTTGGGTATCGCTACACTGCATCTACCTGTTACTGGGATCTACGAGGATATGCTCGTGTTCTCCCCACCCCATATCTGGACGGGGCCACAGTTCCTGGCTCGCACGCAGCTCCCAGAAGGCTGGGGGCTTCCTGAGGGGTCGCAGCACCGGGAGCATCCTTTGCTCCATCCGGTCTCCTCCTAATTCCTGAGATGTTTCAAAGCCACGAAGGTGAAGTGGGGGGGTCCCGTTGTTCGGAACAAGCCCCTTGCCACCACGACTGGGTTTATGCTAATGAGGGGATTTCTGGAAAGCGCCCAAGGATGGGGCCTGGTTACCAGGGAAACCAACCTTGTGATTAGAGGGGTCGGTTCTGGTTTGGGGGGGCAGCTAGAGGGTGAGTCGATCACCAATGGCCAGTGGCTTAATCACTCATGCCGTGTAATGAAGCCTCCATAGAGACCCAGGAGGGACGCCTGGGCGGCCGTAACTGAGCGTCTGCCTTCAGCTCAGGCCGTGACCCCGGGGTCCTGGGATCGAGTCCTGCATCGGGCTCCCCGCACGGAGCCTGCTTCTCCCTCTGCCTGGGTCTCAGCCTCTCTCTCTCTCTCTCTCTCTCTCTCTCTCTCTCTCCCTGTTTCTCTCATGAATAAATAAATTTTTTTAAAAAACAGGATGGGCTTCAGAGAGCTGCTGGCCCTCCCCTCCCTGCCCTGTGCCGGCCTCCCCTCCGGCTCTCCCCAGGTTACATCCTGTTATAAGAAACCGGTGACCTGCTGAGTCGAGTGTTCCCGAGAGATCCGGGAGCCGGTGTCACGCAGTCACCAGCCGAGGAGTGGGTGGTTGGGCGCAGTCGGGCGCCCGGGGGACAGCGGGGCTTGGGCAGGGGTGGGGTGCAGGGCTGTGTCCTCACGGGTCACGGAGGGCTCCGGGGCCCCCTCGGGGTGGGACACGCAGCTGGGGTGGGCTCGCCTGTCCGCGTGGACATGCTGCTCCGTATCTGTGCCCACGTGGCCGGGACCTGGGAGCAGAATCCTAGTTACCTGGGTCCCCCCCGCAGTGGCCCCCAAAGGGTGAGCCCCCCGGGGAACACTCGGAACTGAGGCTGAGCCGGGTGACTGTGGTCGTTCGTCTCCAGTCCCATTCTCCTCTGCATCACCGCTGCCCCGCTCACGTGTCTGCGTCAGCAGGACACGGGGGGCTGACAGGTGGGGCCACGCAGGCACCTGTGACCCAGGTTGCCCCCCAGGCACCTGTGACCAAGTCCTCCGCCCCCAGGCACCTGTGACCCGAGTCACCACACAGACACCTGTGACCAAGTCCCCCCCAGGTACCTGTGACTTGATTCACCCCCTGCACCTGTGACCCGAGTCACCGAGTCACCCCCGGGGGCACCTGTGACCGAGTCACTGCCTGGGCACCTGTGACCCAAGTCACCGAGTCGCTGTGCAGGCACCTGTGACCTGAGTCACTGAGTCACCGTGCGGGCACCTGTGACCCGAGTCACCGAATCGCTCCCCGGACACCTGTGACCCGAGTCACTGAGTCGCCCCTCAAGCACCTGTGACCCAAGTCACCCCCCAGGCACCTGTGACCCGAGTCACTGAGTCGTGCTGGCCTCCTGCCCAGGAGCAGACGTCAGGGCTACCAGTGGGGAGCCGGGCGCTGACCTCCCTCCAGCACCGCAGGCGCCTTTCTCACTTCTGTGCTGCGCATCCACCTGTCACAGGAGAGAAGGGGGGCGGTGCCCGGTTCATGGCTTTCCCTCCGCGGCCTGAGAGTCCTGGGCCGCAGACAGGCCGCCGCCCTACGGAATGAGGGATGGAGGCCTAAGCAGCTACGGGGCGGTATTTCAGTCGTTGGCTCTGCATTTCCAGAGCTCTGTGTGCTCTTGGCGTTTCAAATAACCCGAATTCCTTTCTTTCTTTCTTTTTTTTTTTTAATTTTTTTGATTTTTTTTTTTAAAGATCTTATTTATTTATTCACGAAAGACACAGAGAGAAAAAGAGGCAGAGACACAGGCAGAGGGAGAAGCAGGCTCCATGCAGGGAGCCCGATGCAGGACTCGATCTCAGGACCTCGAGATCATGACCTCAACCAAAGGCAGATGCTCAACCACTGAGCTATCCAGGCGTCCCTCTTTTTTTTAGGCCGAATTAATTTCTTAGTATGTAACACGAGGATGCCCCCTCACACAAAAGAAATAATTGCTACACGAATACAGAATAAAAATAAACAGGGGCGCCTGGTGGCTCAGTCAGCAGAGCGATTGACTCTTTTTTTTTTTTTAAGGTTTTATTTATTCATTCATGAGAGACACAGAGAGGGAGAGGCAGAGACACAGGCAGAGGGAGAGCAGGCTCCCTGCAGGGAGCCCGATGTGGGACTCGATCCCGGGACTCCAGGATCATGTCCTGGGCCGATGGCAGGCGCTAAACTGCTGAGCCACCCAGGGATCCCCACGACTGACTCTTGATTTCGGCTCAGGTCATGATCTCAGGGTCCTGGGATCGAGCTCCGCGAGGGCTCCGTGCTCAGTGCAGAGTCCGCTTGGGATTCTCTCTCCCCCTCTCCCTCTGCCCCTCTCCCCTACTCGTGCTCTCTCTCTCTCTCTCTCTCAAATAAATAAGATCTTGAAAAATAAATAAACAGGGATGCCTGGGTGGCTCAGTGATTGAGCATCTGCCTTCGGCTCAGGGCGTGATCCCTGGGTCCTGGGTTCAAGTCCTGCATCGGAGCCTGCTTCTCCCCCTGCCAGTGTCTCTGCCCCTCTCTGGGTAAATAAATAAATAAAATCTTAAAATAAGTAAATAATAAAATCAGCAGACGCCCACGAAGTCAAGCAGTGGGAGTAAGTGGTGCCATTTTCACTAACTTGCTGACATCGTGAAACCTGTCACTCAACCCCTTTGAGCCTCCAGTGACCCATGTGTTAAACGGTGGTCGCCCCACCTCACTACCTCTTGCGTCCGAAGGCTCACAGTTTGGGACAGTCCACCTCACCCTAATGAGTTATCACAACCCCTCTCACCTACAAACTGATTTACAACTTACCCAGTACTTGTTAAAGAGCGTTATTTCCCAGACTCATAAAATTTCAGAGGAGCCTCACCGAGGAACACATCCAGTGGTTTGTACACCCGGCTTCACGCTCCCGGGCAAGAAGAGCCCAGGAGACATGACGGCAGCCCGTGATCTCCTAACAATATTTCAAAACTGCTAACGGGAATCATATATTTCCCCAATAAAATCAGACTTTAATTGCTTTTGGTGGGAATTATATCAACTAAAATTGGTACTTATTGGAAAACTAATTATCCCTTAATAAATGTAACTTAATAGACATGACCTCTTGAAACATTCACTGGGGGGGGGGGGGGGGGGTGTGGTCTATGGAAAGAAAAGTTGTAGGAGCAAAACTTAGGAGTGAAGTGATGAAGGCGTTGGATGACCCTGAATTTTAAAGAGAGCCCCCCATTTTAAAGATGAGCACAGGGAAGCCCAAAGAAGCAAGCGGAACCCGGAACCTCCTCCTCTTCTCGGCCCTTACCCTAGATCAGGCCTTGTCCCTCCTCTTGTGGACGCGTGCACAGGTCCTGGCTGCTCCGGGCCTCACTGCCTCTCCTGTCGCCCTTCAAACGGCAGCCCAAGTGGCCTCTTTGGTGCAGAGCCCTCTCACCCTCTGACGGATGAGCGTCCCCTACGTCTCCTCACCGCCCTTAGGACAGAGGCAGCTCATCTCCCAGTGCACAAGGCTCCTCGCGACCTGGCCACACCATTGCTCAAGAGTCACCTCATGCTGCAGCCACACCTAATGGCTTTTGGGTCCTCAACGCACCGGGCCTCCCCGCCGCCCCTTGTGCTTTGAACAAACTATCCTTTCTTCCGAATGCCCTTCCTCCCTTGTTCACCTGCCAACCCTAACTCACCCATCACATGGCAGCTTCATCACACCTCCTCCAGGGAGCCTTCCCTGCACAACGGCTTGGCGGCCTGCTTGGGGCCTGTCAGTGCCGCCGGCCTCCACCTGGCACGCGCTTCTCCTACCCCCTGTCCGTCTCGTTTGGAGGTTAGATGGCGCAGTGAACGACGTCCCCAAGATCTCACGGCAGAGGCAGGAGGCAGATGCTAGGGCTTCTCCCGGCCCAAGGGCGCTGTGTGCTGGAGAACATCGCCAGGGCTCTGAGAACCTCAAGCATTCGGCTTTTCCCTCCATAGAGCACACATTTTGAGAAGAAAAAAAAATATGTTGTTCAACATGGAATTTATTAAGGGATCACTTTAGGCCTGCCAGAGAGGAAAGAAGGCAGGCCTGTAGGGACCTTAGAAATTGGATTTTGTCCTCCAGACTGGAAACCTACAGGCAAGACTTAAGAGCAAAATCCCAAAGTGGGGCCTCCTTCTAGACAGAGGCACGTAGAGCAGCTTTGCCACAAACCCCGTACAGGTGCCAACAAGGCCACAGAGACCCCATCTCTTGCGTGGGAGGGAACCCAGCTAACAAGCTGAGGGCCCTGGGCCCATCATGTCAGGCTCCCTCAAAGGGCGTTGTCCTCTGGCCTCTCTGCTTTCGGAGACTTGCAAGTGCAATGTCAGGCAGAAAAGCCAGCAGCTGCTTTTACCTGCTTACACGTGCAGACCCAGCACCCACCAGGGCTTTGGCCTTTAAAGAACACTGATCCACCTTCAGAAGCTCCAGGTTCCGGCCTCTAGTTGCTGCTTTAAGGACAAAAAAAAAAAATTCCGTACCAGGTAGGAGGATCTCCAAGCTCATAATCAGAAGAGCCAGTGATTGCAATAATGAGAGACTCTATACTTAATTCACAAGGTACTTTAATCTGCATTATTAGGACTTGAACAACCCTGGACAGTTGACAAGCCAAGGA
This sequence comes from Vulpes lagopus, assembly GCF_018345385.1. Taxonomy (NCBI): domain Eukaryota; kingdom Metazoa; phylum Chordata; class Mammalia; order Carnivora; family Canidae; genus Vulpes; species Vulpes lagopus. Next base: position 61,597,903 of record NC_054830.1, read on the forward strand.
CATCTAGTATAGCGTCATTTTTCAAATGAGCAAAACCAAGACCTAAAGCACGTGAACTGACTTCCCTGAAGTCTGTCAGACTCAGGTATGAAGGGTCTCTCGAACGTGGCAATCGGCCTGACAACGTCAGGCTTTACCCTGACCTTGCTGTGCAATATTGGGCAAGTTACTCAACCTTACTGGTCTCCACGTTCCTCGTCTACAAAAGGGGGATTAAATTATCAATCTCTCAGCCCCCCTCCTGGGGGGAGGGGGCTCAGCAGTTGAGCACTGCCTTCAGCTCAGGTCATGACCCCGGGGTCTTGGGATCGAGTCCTGCACCGGGCAACCTGCATGGAGCCTGCTTCTCCCTCTGCTTGTGTCTCTGCCTCTCTGTGTCTCTCATGAATAAATAAATAAAATCTTTATAAATAAATAAATAATCACTCTCTCATGGTCATTGTGAGATGAAGTAAGATAAAGTAACCTACTGCAGTAATGTACACACTCTGATATTCAATACCTAGAACTTAAGGATGCTCATCCTCTGACTGTAAATCCCTTTATCCTTTCTGATCATCCTGCTTCAGACATGCTCTAGGGCTACAATTTTTCCATCAATAAAGGAGGTTCCAGTGACCTTACACCACCTCTCTGAATCTCAGTTCCCAGCTCTAAGTTGGGAGGAATAATTACAGCTTCTCCCTTATAGGGTTATTCTGAGGAATGAAGTAGATAATGCTTAGAAAGCACTTAAGACCATGGCTGGCTCATAGCCAGCACTAAATGTAAATTAACTATTATCACTGTGGTTGTTGCTAATGTTAATATTATTAGTCCCTCCTGTTATAAAATGGAATATATACCCTCTCACTCAGTAAAGTGATCAAAACCCAGTCCTGTTTGGATCAAAGGGAGATCAGAAAGTGCCTGTATTTTCACTACCAAAGCCCCCCCTCCCTTTTCCTTCCTTCAGCTGGTTTTAGAGAACCACAGACTCTAAGGCCCAGAAAGATTTTCACTGCCTCCACTTGACCGATTCTCCAGCGTTCGTGTTCTGTCTACAACGTCCCCACCAAGTGGCATAATATTGAATACCTCTGGTGATGGGGACCTCACCACCTGTACGGCAGCTCCCTCTGTGCACAGTGCCGTGGGCTACACTCTGTTAGAGGAAGACAAAATGCAAGTCACGGTAGCTTCTTCCCTTGGTCCCACTGCTACCCTGCAGCTCTCGCTGGATCCACAGAAGTCACAGAGAATTTGCAGAAGCCCAGCTTCAATAGCATTTCTTTCCAGACTATAACAAACTCGAATCATATTTGTTGGTCATTTTTCTCCTCCCTCCTTCTGAAAAAAAAAAAAAAAAAGACTTTAAGCACATTTCACCATTGAAAAGACTTTTTTTTCTCCCCGTCTGCTGGTTCCCACTGGGATGAAAAGCAATAAAAAGTCAGAAAGAAGTATAGGTTTGCCTTCTGGCTTTGTCACTTAGACGAATAGCACCGTAACAAACGGTGAATGCTATCGGTTAAAGCCGGGGAAAGCGAACTCCTTCCTCTTCCCCCATACATTTCTCCAAGTTCTGATGCAAGGGGTTTGGACAGGGGAACCTTTTTCTGGAGATGAATAAGTTGGTGAGTTAAAGATTTTGCATTAAAAACAGATCCTGGTTGTAATATCTTCCTGACAGTTGCATTTTGCTCCCCATGTTGTGTGAGCCACATAAATAAATCTCAGGGGGCTTAGCAGTTCGAGAGGGGATATCTGGGAACATTGCAAGGTATCTGCCAATCGCAGGATGATAAGGAAGCGTGGCTCCAAGCCAGTCCCTGCAGTCTCGAGGGGGTCTGTGTGCATTCTTTCTCCGTCCCCACCCCCAACATCATCGTACCTTCTCTTTTCAATGTCCTCTGTATTTCCAATCAGCTTCCCAATCTGGCACTGGCTTCAGGACATCCCATGAATAGACAACATGAGAGGATCTTGTAATATTTCACACTCTCCGATGAAAAATACGCCGGTTGGGAATGTTAATATTTAATCACAGATAAAGTGTCTGAAAAGGTGCAGGAGAATTTTCCATTAAGATATGGAGATACTCAGGAGGTGTCCTCACCTTGTTGGAAAACCTTATCAGGCAAGTCGACAACATACAGTGTGGGAAGAGATGCTGGGGCAGGACCGTGGGACTGAGTCGCTGGTCCTGCTGGGGGTGAGCCGTGAATTAGGAGTCCAGACTAAACACGATGCCGAGAAAGTGTTCCTCGATGCAGCGCGCCTCTCTGGCCAGCACAAGCAAGATGAGGAACTGGACGTGAGCGCCGGGCCTGCGGGGGAGGGGGTGGGAAGGGCGCAGGCTGGACATCAAAGAAGACTTTGAACTTCTCTCCCGTGAGAACGGAGGCCCCGTGGACCCAGGAATAAACCACCAGCTGAAAGTGACCGTGTTGAAATGTATAAGCCATAAAGTGTCTTCCCACGGGTGGTCGCAGGGGGTCCCCCTGGACATGCCATTACAGGTGAATGACAGGAATCCCCGTCTGTGGAGGCGGGCTCTCAGGCCCAGAGGGGTGAAGTCGTGTGCCCAAAGTCATACAGTGGATATATGGTTGGGTGTTCAATGTGGGTCCTTCTGACTCCAAATCTGGTGCTCTTCTTTACTAAAGCATGTTTTCTTTCAACAGGAAAAAGAGGAGCAGGTCTATGGTGGGGAAACTGATAGTAATCACAATGGTGACGAAGATGATGCTGATAGGTGAACACTTATGTTACCCTCAGGTTTCAAGCCAGACTAAGTGCCAAACCCTACACTAGATGCTCTTCGTGAAATCCCTCGTTTAATCCTTCTAACATCCATACAATGCCTTATTGTTATTTTTATTGTTATTGTTGTATTTTGTTACAGATAAACAGGCTCAGAGAGGTAAAATGACTTGCCCAAGGTCACATAAAGGAATTATTCAAACCTGGCTGTGGCTAGATTTAAAATTTCCATGCTCCCATTATACAACAGAAAAGGAGAAGAGCGGGAGGTGGGTGAGGAGAGCTTGAGGCTGGGACATGTAGAGTTCAGAGGCAGTTGGGACAATTGATTGACATAATTCCCTTTCAGAACTTCATTCAGTTAGGGGTGCTCATGAGGCAGCTGGAAACCAATGGAGGGCTGGAGTTTTAGGAAGGACACGGGGGTTGGGGTGGCAGACCTGCAGAGTCAATGGAGTCCTGGGCATGCATTGAGCACCTAGTGCATGCAATTCCAATATGCACGAGGGCAATGGGACGGGATCCCTAAAACAAGCCTTGACCTTTGTGATGAATCCTAAAAGTCCTCCCAGTAACCATGGTGAATACCTCGTCAGCCGAGAATGGGGTTCTAGATTACAATCCATGCCGGTGTCATAGTGGGAAGTGAGGAAGGGCAGGTAACAGCCAACTATGAAGAGGTCTGTGGTCTAAAGGAGCACAGTGGCAAAATGGCTTAAATGGATTATCAAGGTCGAGGACTGTTTCCCCCACTTCCTTTAAGAAGAATTGAACATTGTCATGGGCTACAGGATCCAGTGGAAAGGAGAGGTCAAAGATAAAATCCATGGCCCGGTTGAAGGTAGGGTCAGAGGACGGTGCTTCAGGAAGAAGGGTCGCCTTCCCCTAAGACTCCAGGCATGATATCGATTTGGACCAACGAATGCATCGGTATCTGATTGCTGGAGTGAGAAAGTCTCAGGGTATGAGCAAGACAGACCTGGGTTCAAATCCAGACTCCGTCACTTTCTAAGTCTGTGATCTTAAATCAAATAACCTCTGTGAGCCTCAGTTTCTGCATCTGTGAAAAGGATCCCACACGGAGATGTCGTCACCCAGGTCACTGGATTGTTCCCAGGCAAAGATTCCAGGCACGCCGGATTCATACACTCGTTGACGTCTGAGCGACTTTTCACAGGACTGCTAGGCCAAAAGAAGTGCCCAACAGTTCCATTTATAGAGGAGTTGGGTTCAAATAATCTCATAAGTATGTATGTTCTATCACCTTATACGCCTACAAACAGAGTGTGAAAGAAAGATGATGCTATCGTTTCATTTTTAAAAGATTTTTATTTATTGATTTGAGAGAGAGAGAGAGAATGCAGAAGCAGAGGGGAGGGACAGAGGGAAGAGCAGAGTAGTTGAGCACAGAGCACGGAGCGCATGCAAGGCCTCGACCTCAGGGCTCTGGGATCATGACCTGAGCTGAAGGCAGATGCTTAACCTACTGAGCCACACAGGAGCCGCATCATTTTATTTTTAAACAAATGCAATCACTTGCTCACTTATGGAATGCATGGGGCTGGGGACACTGCTCCTCTTCTCAAAACGTGGAAAACTTGGAATCAGGCTGCACACCATGACCTCCATTTCTTGTTCCATACGGATTTGAATGTTACTTGTTTTATTATTATTATTATTATTATTATTATTATTATTATTATTTTAATTGCACCAACCCTCTGAAGCCCAGCATCACCTATATATGACATCACTAAGGGGACTGTAGTGTGATCTGGTCCCGACATGGTGAGCTCCACCACCCTGGTAGTTTCAGGATCCAGCAGATGCTCATTGTCACTGAGTTTCTCCCTAAAGCGTCAACTATCTCTTGATGCCCCTCAAAGTATTCTGCAGGCCCCTGGGCACCTTGGTGCATCCTGCTAAAGATCAAATTAAAGAATATATGCGTAATATGCATAATATGCCCAAATCCCTTACCAACAGATAAGAAAAGGTGGATCATCCCCATGGGAGGGAAAAAAAATGGAACATCCAAGATTCCAATTTTTCCAAAAATGGAAAAGACCAAGGATGTGACAGGGAACTATCAGAAGAGAAAACCCTAACAGCCAACCTAAGCCCAAAGTTGGAGTAGGTTCCCCTAGTTATGAGAGAAGTACAACAATGAAGTAACATTTTTTTGCCCGTCCAACCCATGAAAATTAAAGATGGATTCCATCTGGCTGCTGACGAGGGGTCCGGCAAATAAAAATTGCCTCATATTGCTGGTGAGAATATAAATTGCTAGAACATTTCTAGAAATTAAGCTGGAAGGATCCAATAGATTTTAGAAAACTGCAAACCTTTACCTCAGCAATCCCACTTGGAGGAGTCCAGCACCTAGAAATGAAAACCCCAATACGTGTGACTAGACAGCCAAGGATCCCTATTACATAATTGTTTGTCATAATGTAAGGCGCCGTCTGGAAACAATGCGAATGTCCGTCAATAGGAGAATAATGCTCACACATCTACCCCGTGGAGAGTCGTTTAGTTATTAAAAGTATGAGCTGAATCTATGTGCATTGACAACAACGGCGGGGGCTGTGGTTGATGGTTAGTGAAAAAAGCAAAATACAGAGTCAGTGGGTGCAGCTGACTATGGGGGGGGTTGGTAAAGAAAGAGAAGAAAAAGAAGCCACTTATGTTTATACAAGCGTATGGCTAGGCCAGCTAAGACAAAAGCGAACACACTTAATAGTGTGTTATTTATTTATTGCAATGGGTTGTGGGGGAGGTGCCCAGGGGAGAGGGAGATTCCTGGTTTTATATGTGTTCACATCTGAGTTACTTGGCAAGTATCCACCTATCAACTAGCATTTAGCACCTTTTGTAATTTGACCTGAAAACCCAATGCAGTATCCCCAATAATGATAATAATGATAATAATAATGAATTTTATATGCCTAGCACTGTGCTTGGCACATAACAGAGATTTTCTCTGCCTGAGGGCTCTGCCTCTGGCTTGCTTTCCGTATGCTTCCCTAGGTCTCTGCTGCATTTCTCCCTATGTAGCTGTATCTGTATTTATATCCATAGAAACCTCCATCTCCCTTCTCCTCTCTCTCCCTCTTGCTTTTATGCCAGGTGATGGGGACACAGACTCAGGAGCAAGGCAGGGCACCTTCCCTTGAGGAGCTTACGATCTGCTGGGCTGAAGATCAACATAGCTTGAGAGAAAAAGGAAGGAAGCAGAGGGCGATGGCACCAGATGGACCTAATTTCAATAAGGAACAGGGCAAGTCGTCTGTTTAGGAAGGAGGAAGCTGGGGGCTTATGGGGAGGACAAGTGGCTTCGACTTCAGACTAGAGTCACCAGGAGATGAATGGCCGGGATTATCGTTCAAGCCATCCCTCCTGGGTGGTTTTGGAATTCATCTTTCTGAAGGCGCGAGTCTGGGCTCAGGCACCTCTGAAAGACTCTTCAGGATCTGATTCCTTCATTTTTCAGGTCTGTGTCCAAGATGTATGGGCAGACAGATCCCTTCCCCTACCCAGCGCTCATCTTCTCTGTTTCAGCTGTGCTCAGAGGCCGGCTGTCCTTACCCTTCCCTCCAAAGCCAGCCTCACCCGTAAAGAGAGACGTGGGACTCTAACCGACGGGGCCATCCCGGCTGCCTAGCCCCCCCCCCCCAGCAGGCCCGTGCTCCTAAGGCCGCTCTGCCTCTGTCTCCCTAGACAATGGTCCTGGCAGAGACACAAGGGTCAGGTGGCAGGGCCGCTGGGCTGGGATCCCACAAGCTGTGTCCTAGTTTTCCCGAGAAGCTGTCAGGAGTTGCCTCGTTGCAGTCTTCTCTCCCCAGACCCCCTTCCTGAGGCTGCAGAAGCGGCTGGGCCAGCCCAGGAGAGGCCCCGGCCTGAGGAGAGCCAGGCCTGAGACGCTGCCATCAGACCCCATTGTCCGTGTCCTGGGACGGCTGCCAAGGCTCAGGCATCCTGGCGGGGCATGTGGAAGGGCCCTGTTCCCATCCCATCTGTTCGGAGCGGGGGAGAGGGGCCAGATCCCCTCCCCTTTCCCTCTCCCCCGGACCCCGAGCTCTGTGGATGAGTGGCTTCTCAGACATGGAAAGCCAGAGCCCTGTCAAACGAGTCTTCTAGCTTGACAAAGATAGAATCTAAATATAGAAAGGTACGGCGACACGCTACGGCAGAGCTGCAGGCCCAGCTGGCGCAGCTTCTGGGGGATCCCTCCCCTGCCGTGGCATCTCTCCTGGGGCCCGGGGCGCAGCCGTCTCGTTGCCCTGGCCTCCTGGACCCTGCCCGCTGCCCCCACCCCCCAGCAGCAGACGTCTCCAGGCCACCCCGTGACACCGCCTGGGCTCCCTCGCTCGCCACCTCCAGCCAGCCCTGGCCCCTCCCCGTGGGGAACGTCCTCGCAAAAAGGCCACCTCCTTCCAAACACACTTGCCTGAAGTGGAGGCGGGGGGCTGATGCACGTATTTTGCTTTTCCACGTGCCAGGTACTATACGTCCACTGCTTCATTCAACCCTCACGATTTCAAGGCTATAGCGACTCCTATTTTTATAGATTTGAACATTGAGGCTAAGAGGTGAACTGACTCATCCAAGACCTCTCTGTTGGAAAACTCAGCTCCATCCTCCTGACTCCCGAGAACACCATGTGATGGTGGAGGAGGGAGTCGTGCTGCTAAACCCGACGTCATAGCCATGGCTTCCCAAAGACCATTTACCGCAGGAGCCCCAGAACCTTTGGTTTAATTGAGAATCGTAAAATCATACTTCTTGGGGCCAGAAAGAACTCCATGGGAGGGCGAAGCCTAGTCTCCTGTTTTTAAGGAGATAATATGGTACTCAAATGGCACCTTAGTTTTCCAGGACCGTCGTGCAAACAACAGCGTATCTGGTGGCTTAAAACCACAGAAATTGGTTCCGCCAATAGGTCTGGAAACTAGAGGTCCAGAATCAGGGTGCTGGCAAGGCCATGCTCCCGAAAAGCCCCCAGGGGAGGATGCTTCCCTGCCTCCTTCCAGCACGTGCCGGTGACCAGCAAGCCTCGGCTTGTAGCTGCAACCTTCCAATCTCTGCCTCTGTCTTCACGCAGGCATCCTCCCTCTTGGGGCGTCTGCGCTTTTGTGTTTGAAACGTCCTCTCCTTTCTCTTCTGTATGAGACACCGGCCATTGGATCCAGGGTCTCCCCTAATTCGGGATGATCTCATCTTAACCAAATTATATCTGCAAAGATGCTATTTCCAAGCAAGGTCACAGTCTGAGTTTCTAGGCGGATGTGAACTCTGGGAGGGACACTGTTCATCCCAATACAGATGCAATAGGATGGGGCCTAGGAGCACGGACTCCGGGCTCAGGCTGCCTGGGACTTTACTCTCAGATCCACCACCCTCTTTCGCTGTGTGACCTAAAACATCTCTTAACCTTTCTGAATCCCAGGGCCCTCATTTCTAAGACAGAGATGATAACAGAACCTGCCTCCTAGGCTAGTTGAGGGAAGCCACGAAGGTAATCCATGCCCAGGGCTCAGCCCAACGTTTGGCACACAGTAAGTGCTCAAACGGTAGCTCCTCTTCCTCCGTGACGGTCGGTGGGGGTGCAGGGTCCGCAGCCATGCTGCTGGGGTAAAGTCCTGAATCTATCACTTTCAATTGGGAAGATGGACCAGCTACTTAACCTCTCTGAGCTGTAATCTCAGCATGTACAGAACGGAGAGGTAATGACCATACTATCCTGCGTGTAGCACGTTCCCAGTAAATGGTGGCCGAGCTGCTATTGATGTGCCCTATTGGAATGCATGTGACAGCGTGTAGTCCTATCATGCAGTAGGAACAGCTCAGCAGCGGGCTCCTGGGATTCCCGCAGAGAAGGACCAGGGCCTGGTGGGCATCAGGCTGCTCAGGAGGGAGGGAGGCACAAGATCTGATGCGCCGAGGTCCGTCTGCCCTCGGCAGGGGTCCACGGAGCAGAAGCCCCCTCCCCTGGGGTTGGCTCACACCCAGTGGACACACTGGGGACCTAGGGGGCATCCCTGCCGCTGGGCCACCCCACCCGCCCCCGCCCCCACGCATACACTCCCCCCAGGCTCCAGCTGCCAGATGAAGGTGACTTAGGAGCTGCGGGGGTGGGGCAGGGCTGGAGAGCCGGGCGGAGAAGCAGCATGAAGCTCATTACTAACTGACTACTCTGGTGGAACAGGCCTCTCCCGGGGGCCATAACTCTGTCCCCGGAAGAAGGAATGATGACTGAGGGGGTAGCCGAGGTTCCCACAACCCACGTCTGGGGCTGGGCATGGGAAGCAAAGCTGAGTCCCTGCTTTCTCTAAATCCCCAGCATAACCATTGACAGGGAAGAGTTTTGGCATGAAAAAAAGCGGGGGGGGGGGGCGGCGTAAGGAAGCTGGAAGTCACGCTACGGGGCTTCCTTTCCTTGGGCTGCAGCCGCCCCAACAGGGTGCTGGGACTTGCACCACCAAGGCCACGTTCTGGGCCTGGAAGGGGCAGCGTGGCCCAGGGGCAAGACCCTGAGCTCGGGAGCCAGATTCCTGCAGATTTTATTGACGTGCACACTCTGGCTAGTCGGGTGAGTCCATCTTTTTGGACCTTAGGGTCTACCTTTGTAAAATAAAAGTATGTTTCGGATTTGTCACAAAGCTCAGTCACACGACTGAACCGCTATCAACCTAATTCATCCTGGATCGTCAAACTCAGCTCAGCTGTCCCTCCGTCTCAGGACGCAGTCCCCAACAAGGGTTAGGTGACCCTGCTCAATGCCCTGCCAAGCCCTTGCATATCCCCCCGGTGACACACAAATCCTTTGATGCTGGGTTATAATCGCAGGGCTCCTCGTCGTCTCCCACACCAGGCTAGGTGCTCCCCCGGGGCATCCTCCATGTGGGCATCATTCCTGGCACAAGCTAGGTGAACGGATGAAGGAACGAGTCTGGCTAGCCGGGCTTTTAGGCAGCTTAGGCAGCTGTGGTCCCTAAAGCACTCTGGAAAGCTCATGGGGAGGGACACATGGAGGAATGGTTTCCTCTCTCCCTTGGGTAACCTTGGCAGAGGCATAGTAAAGAATGTTTGTGATGGATGAGAGCCAGCGGATGGGCATGTGGTACTGTGGACCGGGCCCCCGCGCTCTGCATTTCACACGACCATGACCTCGCTGCCAAGCAGCTGTTATTAACCTTGCTGTACACTTAAGGAAACTGAGGCTCAGACACCTCAATTAACTTTCCCAGGATCCCAAAGCAAGTAAATAGGGGTCATAGGGTAGTGCTCTGATATGCCTGATTACCCAGCTTACGTCCTTTCCTTCAGGTCCTTTCCTTTTTAAAAAAAAAAAAAAATTATTTATTTATTCATGAGAGACACAGAGAGAGAGAGAGGCAGAGACACAGGCAGAGGGAGAAGCAGGCTCTACACAGGGAGCCCGATGCAGGACTCGATCCCGGGACCCAGGGCTCACGCCCTGGGCTGAAGGCAGATGCTCACTTGCTGAGCCACCCAGGTTCCCCCTTTCAGGTCCTTTCTGATGTAAAACTGAAATTTTTGAAAATGGGTAGCTCTCCATAAAAAAGATGGGGAGAAGCAAGGGGTGAATTTTTCAGGGCTCATTAGATTTCAGCTGTGCATAGCATCCTGCCTTTTCTTCCTTACCCACACACGGGCTAAGAAAATGCCAGATAAAGCATTTTGGACCCTGAGATATTGGGGAGCCCTTGCTGGATTAAAACCCTATTTGTCAAGGGCAGATACTGTTCTAGTCCTGATTATAATGGAAGTGACTTCGCGGTCGTAGGAGTCTCAGAAAGGCCTGAAGCTGTGAGGACGCAGAAAGAAGGAGAAACATGTGCTTTTGATTTCCTCAGAAGGAAAATATTGCCTGGGCATAATAAACTACCCAAAGTTGAGAGTGAAAATGCCTTGCTGTGGGATGGGGGAAGACCCAAGCATCACTCAGGTGGAGGTCATCCGCTGTCCACTGGGCTGGTACCAGATGCAGGGAGATTTATGTGTATTTGTTTCTTTGAGTTTTCCCAAGACAAGCCCATTTTGCAGATGGATCAATGAGTCACGCTGCTGGTGTGCATAACTGAGATTCATAGCCAAGCGTATTGACGACAAAAGGCACCGCAGCTGGAATGGTTGCCACCAGAATAAGACAGACGCGCAGACACTTGCAGTCCATCCTCGCGTAGAGACAAGTTTCGTTTTGTTTTACCCCAAATTATGCAAATATTCCTTCTGAACCCCCCTTCCCTCTCATCTTCCATCCCCCTCTTCCTCTGGCCTAAGAAGGGTGCTGATTTTAGGATCCTCGTGATCCCAAGTAACAATGACAAATAACACACCACCCCAAGGACATAATTAAGAACATACATAAAGATATAATTACAAGGATGTTTATCACCAAACTATTTATAATCTAAAAATAAATAAATAAAAAAATAAAGCTCCCCAAACACCAAAAGCAAGCGATTGAACTAATAAACTATGGCACAGCCATTTTTATGTGGAATTCCGTGCAGCAGTTGGAAATTTTCGGTGTGACGACATCTAGGCACGCAAGCACGATCGTGTGTGTACCAGGCACACGTTAGTTTTTGAACGCGGGTGGTTAAGACTTTATGACGATTGGCACTATGGGCGGTTTTCCATTCTTTGTGATTCTTAGCCTTTTATCGACTTGCTACGGCGAATATCTGTTGTTTTTGTAAAAAGGAAAACAATTGGACAGTTATTTATAACATCATAATAAATATTTCAGCCTCAAGTCTCTTTCAGTGGTAATAGTAACGGGACCCGCTTACAGGAACGCAAAAGATAGGCGAGAAGCCCTGCGTCTGCGTAGAAATCTGACTGCATAAACCATGTCTTCCTTCAAGGAAAGGGGTGCGTCTGCCTTTCTGTCTCCCCGAGAGGGGACGCATCCGAAGGACAGCAGACCAGACGTGGGCTGAATACCAGGAAGGCCTCTCTTCATGCGGCAGTGATCCAAGGACGCACAGACACGGCCCCAGTGGAGGCTGATAATCCACAGGGTGGACAAACCAACAGGCGTCACGTCGTGATGACAGTGGCAGTTCCGGCCCTAGCCACAGCTAGATGGCATATGTGCCACATGCCCTATACAATTCCGCTGTAATCATCACATGGCACCCAATTAACAGATGAGGAAATAAAGGCTACGTCGGAGGCTCAGCAGCCCCCGTCCCGATAGTAGCAGGATTGACCTCAGACCCAGATCCGTCCAGCACTGCCCGACATCCATACACTATGCTGATCCCCTTGGCTTCCTCTTCTACCTAAAAAAAAATATTCTCCTCGCCAACCTTGTTGCGGTTCCCAGCATGTTTTAGATGAGCTTTTGAAATTTTAGAATACTTTCGGATGTACACAAAACCCATAAAGATCCCATATAAGCCCCTTGGGTAACCTTGGGTAACCTTGGGTAACCTTGGGTAACAGGCGCTCCCTGTTATTCGCATCTAACGTCAGGAAGCTTTGCGGCACCCCCAGGCTTCCTTAGTTTTTACCGAACACCCTACAGCTGTCCCATATTTCCATGTTGCATTCATTCGTCGGGTCTCCTTAGCTCCTTCCCTGAGCTATTTCTCAGACTTTCCTTATTTTTGATGACCTTGACAGTTTGGAGGAGTTCTGTTCGGGCAATTTCATGGAGTGGCCCTCAGTGGGGATTTTTCCGATGTTCTCCTCCTGATTGGACCTGGCGTGTGGGCTTGGGAGAGGAAGATCTCGGAGATGAGATGCCGTTTTCATCACCTCATCTCGAGGGTGCATGTTATCCACAGGACTCATCGCTGATGACGTTCAGCTTGATCACATGGCTAAGGAGGTGCTTTTCGGGCTCCTCCACTCTACAGTTCCCCTTCCTCCCTTTCCAGTCTTTCCCCCCTTCCCCCTTCCCGTACATGATTTTCCACAAAAATTATCTGAGATTCTTCTGCACAAGAGATTTGTCTATATCCCTGCATTTATTTATCTCCTTAAACCATTTATTTACATCAGTGTGACTCATGGATCCTTATGTAATACTTTAGGCTCTAATTAAGTCTCACGTAAAATCTCTTGTGTTGTTCCAATTGTCACAACATTGGCCATTGGGAGCTTTTACTAGTGGCTCCTGTGTCCCTTTGACATATCCCCGTTAATGTGTGCGTGTGTGTGCATGTGCGTGCGAGCACACGTGTGCAGGCCTTCAATTCTAGCATCACGAGCCTTCCCAGGCTCATCTTGGGCATTTCCTGCCACGGTCTTCGAGTGAGACTTTCCTCCAAGGGGCCCTGGTTACTGTTGGTGGAGAATGGTACTAGGAACAAATGCATGGCGCTGCATATGCTTGAGGCTCCTGGGGTTTCATCTCGTAGAGCCCCTCGGCTGACACAGCAAGGACGCATAGCTGCTGTGCTCACCCTTGTGTGTACTCACATCTATAAATACTTCTCTGTGACCATCTGTATCCATATTAAGCAACTTGAGTCCATCCTGATGTTGCTAACTCTGATCCTATCACTCCAGCCCCTGCTGGCTGGTCCATAATCCCACCCCCCGCCAGAGAGAACAGAGGGAAAGCTGGATCCTACTCTCTGCCATCATTTACTTCATTCTTTAGTTTCGGTGTATGTCACAGTGGTTCCAAGGGCTAATTCGTACTCTGTGGGAAACAACATTTCAACTAGGGTACAGTGCTTATGTACAGTTCCTTTTGCCCTTCGTCCTCTGCCCTCACTCATTTCCAAGGTTCCCTATTAACACCTCTCCCCCACCACAACTCCCTTCGGTGAGGTTGTGTCATGTATTTGTGAAGTAATTAGATTCCTCTGTGACATTCTGCATTTCATCCTGGGATTCTCTTTACTCCCACATTATTTTTTTAAATCTGCGTGCGTTAGGGTTCACGCATGGCACCATAAAGCTCTGTGTGTTCTGACAAGTACCTAATGTCATATATCCCTCCTTAGAGTATCATACAGAACAGTTCCCCTGTCCTAAAGTATGGCCCGTCCTTCACCTATTTGTCTTCTGCCTAATTCAAATCTTTGGCAGCCACTTATCTATTTACCTTTCCTGTAGATTTGCCTTTTCCAGGATATTTTATAAAAGAAATGGTACATTATGTAGCCTTTAAAAAAAAAAGATTTTATTTATTTATTCATGAGAGACACACAGAGAGAGGCAAAGACACAGGCAGAGGGAGAAGCAGGATCCCTGTGGGGAGCCCAATGCGGGACCCGATCCCAGGACCCCAGGATCACGCCCTGGGCCAAAGGCAGGTGTTAAACCGCTGAGCCCCTCAGGTGCCCAATTTGTAGCCTTCTTTGACTGGCTTCCTTCACTTAACCATATTAAGATCCAACCATGTCTTTGGCCAGGAAGCTCATTCCCTTTTATTGCTGAATAATATTCCACTACACGGACCTATTGTAATTTCTTTGTGCATTCACATACTGAGGGACATCTTGGTTGATATCAGTTTTTTGGCATTTACTAATAAAGCTGTTATAAATATTTAAATGCTAGTTATTGTGTGGCATGAGTTTTCAAGTCAGTTGGGTAAATACCTAGGAGTGAGATTGCTAAAGCGTATGGTAAGGCTATGTTTAGCTTTTGCAAGAAACTGCCAAACTGTCTTCCAAAGGGGTCGTATTATTTTGCATCCCTACCAACAGTGAATGAGAGTTCTTGTTGCACAGAATTCTTGCCAGACACTGGTATTGTCAGCTTTTTGGATCGAAGCCATTCTGATAGGTGTGTGGTGGTTTCTCGTTTTAATTAGCATTTTCCTAATGATAAATTGTGTGGAGCGTCTTTTCATATGCTTGCTTGCCATCTGTATGTCTTCTTTGGTGAAGCGTGTTTAGATCCTTTCCTATTTTTAAATTGATTTGTTTCCTTATTACCCCATCTTTGAGAGTTCTTTGTATATTTGGATACAAGTTCAGATATGTGTTTTGCAAATATTTTCTCCCAGGCTGTGGTTTGTCTTTTCATTCTTTCACGGATGTGATACGTGGAGGAATTTTTTTTTTAATTCTAATGAAGATTAACATCATTTTTCTTCTTCTATGGATCATTCATTTTTAATTTTTTTTTCTCTTGTTATGATAGCCAAAGACTCAACTTCAAATCCAGGGTCATGTAGATTTTCTCTCGTTTCTAGAAGTTTTACGATTTTACATTTAAATTTAGGTGTAAAATCCACTGTGACTTAATTTTTGTGGTAGGTCTGTGCCTAGATTCTTGTTTTGTTCTTGTTTTTTTGTTTTCTTAACATACAGGTGTCCACTTGACCCAGCACCACCTGTTGAAAAGACGAGTCTTTCTTTCTTCATTAAGTTGCCTTTGCACTTTTGTCAAAGATGAGTTGACTGTATTCCTGCAGGTTTCTTTTGGGGCTCTTTCTATCCTGTTGCTCAATCTATTTTCTTCCACTGATACCACAGTGTCTTGATTACGGTAGGTTCATAATAAGACTTGAAATTAGGGAGTAGAGTCTTCCAAGTTCATTCTTCATCAATTTTGTGTTGTTTATTATAGATCTTTTGCCTTTCTGCATAAATTTTAGGATGAGTTTTGCAATATCTACAGAATACTCTGCTGGGATTTTGGTTGTGATTGCATTGAATCTATAGATCAAGTTGGGGGAAAACTGACATGTTAACAATATTGAATCTTCCAGTCAGTGAACATGAAATATTTCTTCATTTATTTGTTCTGTTTTTATTTCTTTCATAAGTGTTCTGTAGTTTTCACATACAGATATTATAACATATTTTGTTAGATTTATATTTAATATTTCATTTTGTGGGTGCTACTGTAAGTGGTATTTTTATAGTAAAATTCATTACTGGTTTATAGGAAAGCAGTTGATTTTGTGTGTTATTCTTGTGTCCTGAAACCTTGCTATCATCACGTACTAGTTTCAGGACATTTTTTTTATTGATTCTTTGGGATTTTCTACATAGATAATCATGTCATTGGAGAATAAGGTTGGTTTCACTTCTTCCTTCCCAATCTGTGTACTTTTTATGGCTCTTTCGTTTCTGATTGCCCTTGATGGGACTTCCATTATGAGGCTGAATTGAAGTGATGAGAGACAATATTCTTGTCTTGTTCTCAATCTTGAGAAGAGAGTGCACTATATCTCAACATTAAGTATGATGTTACCATAGGATTTTTGTAGCTGTACATTATCAAATTAAGGAAATTCATCTCTATTCCTAATATTCTGAGTATTTTTATCATGAATTAGTGTTGGCTTTTTTCAAATGCTTTTTTAGTGTCACTTGGCATGATTATATGGTTTTTGTTCTTTAATCCATTTATATAGTTGATAACATTGATTTCAATAGTTGAATCAGACTTCCATACTTGGGATTAATTCCATTGGGTCATACTGTATCATTGTTTTTATACAGTGTTGGAATTTATTTGCTATTACTTGGTTAAGAATTTTCACATCTATGATCATGGGAGATATGGGTCTGTAGTTAATCTCTTCTTGTAATGTCTTTGTTCAGTTTTGATATTAGGGTAATGCTGGTCTCATAGAGTTATTTTGCAAACTGTCTCCCCTCTCCCCCCAATCATCAGTGTCTATTTACTGAAGAGTAGGGAATTGATATTATTTCTTCCTGGAATATTTGGTAGAATTCACCAGTGAAACTCTGCGGGCCTGGTATTTTCTTTTTCAGAAGATTGTTCATTATTGATTCAATTTCTTTAACATACACGAGTATATTCAGGTTATATATTTCTTTCTGTGTTTTTTCCTTTCAAAGAATTCATCCATTTCATCTCAGTTGTTAAATTTTGGTCATAAAGTTTTTTTTTCATAATATTCCTTTAGTCTCTTCTCCATGTGCATGGGATCAATATTCATGATCTCCCCTTCATTTCTAATATTGGAAAATTATATCTTCTCTCTATTTTTATTGGTTAGCCTAGCTAGACTTTTATCAGTTTCATGGATCCTCGCAAAGAACCAGACTTTTTTTTCCATTTTTCCTGTTTTCAATGTCATTGATTTCAGCTCTAATTTGTATTATTCTTTTTCTTCTGCTTGCTTTAAGGCTTAAACTTCTCTTCTTTGTCTAGTTTCCATCTCTAGTTATATTGCTCATCTGTTCTTGCATTTTGTATACCTTTTCCATTAGAGTCCTTAACATATGCACCTGGGTTATTTTAAATTCCTTGTCTGATAGTTCCCCAAACAGCTATGTCATACTGAGGCTATTCTGGTGCTAGTTTTGTCACTTCAGACTGTGTTTTTTGTTATGTTTTGGCATGTCTTGTAAGACAGACATGTTGGCATCAGGTAACAAGAAATATGATAGTTTCTTTTTTTTTTTTTTTTGATAAATAGTTTCTCAATGTGAGGTCTTATGGTGGTCTGGCTAGGAATCGGACTGTGTTTAGTGTGGCTTTAGGTTCCAGAAGCTTTGGGGCAGCTCGGGTGGCTCAGCGGTTTGGCGCTGCCTTCAGCCCAGGGCCTAATCCCGGGGACCCGGGATCGAGTCCCACGTCAGGCTTCCTGCATGGAGCCTGCTTCTCGCTCTGCCTGTGTTTCTGCCTCTCTTTCTCTCTGTGTCTCTCATAAATAAATATTTAAAAAAAAAAAGTTTCCAGAAGCTTCAAATTCCTCTAGTGTCCTTGTTTTTGTCTCCCTTCTAGAATTCGGGCTCCCTTATGTACTAGTCCCCAGAAAGAATCTGTTTCTCAGCTGCTTTAGGTGTAACTGTAGGGGAGAGGAAGCTCTATGAGTATCTTATGGCTGCTATAATAAATTAAATTTAGTGGCTTAAAACCACA
Organism: Vulpes lagopus; assembly: GCF_018345385.1. Lineage (NCBI taxonomy): Eukaryota > Metazoa > Chordata > Mammalia > Carnivora > Canidae > Vulpes > Vulpes lagopus. The sequence goes on from NC_054830.1 coordinate 61,615,492, forward strand.
CAGATGTATTCTCTTACAGTTCGGGAGGTCAGAAGTTTGAAATCTGGGTGGTGGGTTGCTCAGTCAGTTAAGCAGCAAACTATTTGTTCTAGCTCAGGTCATGACCTCACAGTCATGGGATCAAGTCCCACATCTCACTCTGTGGTCAGCACACACTCAACTTCAGATTCTAACTCCCTCTCCCTTTCCTCCACCTCACTCTCTCTCTCCCTCTCTTTAATAAATAAGTAAAATATCTCTCTCTCTCTCTCTCTCTCTCTCTCTCTCTCTCTCTCATTCTCTCTGTCTCTCAATATTTTATTTATTTATTTATTTATTTATTTATTTATTTATTTATTTACTCATTCATGAGAGACACACAGAGAGAGGCAGAGACACAGGCAGAGGGAGAAGCAGGCTCCCTGCAGTGAACCCAATGTGGGACTCGATCCCAGGACCCCAGGATGATGCCCTGGGCCGAAGGCAGATGCTCAACTGCTGAACCCCTCAGGTGCCCCAATAAAATCGTAAAAAAAATAAGAAAAAGAAGAAGTTTGAAATCTATGTCATTGAGCTTAAGTACTGATGTCCACAAGGCTGGTTTATTCCAAAGGCTTTATGGGAGAATCCATTCATTTGACTTTTAACTTCTGGAGGCTGCATACAATCTCTTGGCTGGTGACCCTTTCCTTGAATTACTCCAATCTCATGTTTCTCTTTTCACATTTCCTTCTTCTTGCTTTGACCTTTTTCCTCCTTCTTATAAGGATGATTGTGATTAAATTTAAGACCCACAAGGAAAACCCAGGATAATCTCCAATCTCAGGATTGTTTAACTTAATCATATCTGCAAGTCCCTTTTACCATGTAAGGTAACATACCCACAGGCTCTGGGGATTAAGACGTGGATACCTTAGCAGTGGTATGCCACTACTCAGATACCACAGGAGCACTCTGAAATCTTCTCATTAAATCTCTGTGTTTTACAGAGGGTTGTGTCTTAGGGCAATGACCTTCACAGGTGCCTGCCTCCAGTGCTATAACTTCTTTTTTCCACTTGCCTCCTATTCCCTTCTCTGACTAAAGCATTCTCAATTTCCTTGAATCCCAGATGCCTATGGACTATGCCATTCTCCTTCTCCCCTTAGGTGAAACAGGAATGCTGGAAGAGCTGGAATGATAAGAATGGCCTTTCCCTTCTCCCAGTGAGGATAATGATCCTCATGCAGCGTCGAATGTTGTTATGGAGGGGCTCTGGGAGTATTTTATAATGATTACTCATTCCCTCCCACCCCTCTATCAGAGATAGAAGGGGGTTGTTCTTAGGTCTTCAAAATAAGAATATGCTGGAGTGGTTCCTGGAGGTAAAGCCCATAAAAGTTTAGGGGGTGCCCTAAGATTGAAGTCCCCTGGCACCTTTAACTCCCATACTGGGCCAGACTCAGCTACCTGCAATTCTTTGAAATTATCATTCCAATGTTCCTCCCAGTCTATGGCTCCAGCAGCTTTTACAGGACGTCTAGCTGTGTCTTGCAGGATGAAAGTGTTTCTCCAGATCTCAGAGTGGCAGTTTGCCCCTCAGCCTCAGTTCTCTAGTGGGTCCAAAAAAAGGCATTGATTTTTTAGTTTGTCTGGCTTTTTCTTACTGTTTAGACTGAAGTAATTCCTCTTTATGTGTTAGAGCTGAAATCCAGTGTCCAAAATTTTCAGCATTAGAATATCATTGTGTTAAGTCATTGGTATGTGGTCATTGTAGCAGTCATAGATGATCTGGGAACAAAAATAAGGAAACCTATTTATATCAAGTAATAGAGACACGGAAGACACATTGGCCCCAAAAAGTTTGCTTTTCAAATGAGAAAATTGATCATCCATGGGGCGTGGGGGGAAAAGGTTAAGTGAATACACACAGAGAATTTCATCTGTATTGGCCATTAAGGTCAATTTAAAATGGCCTAACTTCTAGGTTTATTTCAAAGGAGATTTCCAAAGAATAATTCATTAAAAATGATACATCAAACATGCCTTGGTTTACTTTATATCGTAGCACCGACCAACACTTATGACACAGAGCAGGTATCCAGAAAGGTGTTTCGGTTTGGTTTTTAAATGAATCAAGAGATGAATAGTCATTACATGGCCTCTTACATTCACGCTATAGGTGGTTGAGAGCTTTTCTACTCAAAAAAGGGCATATTGTTTTTCAACAATAAAAACTGCAATTAGATATTTTATCACAATTTAAAAATTTTAAAACCTCAACTAGAGATTAGACAAATCTGGCTGCTGATAAACACATGCAAGGTTAGTACTTTTTCACCTTTACTTTGTTTTCCTTTTATAAAGTCACCAAAAAAAATTACTTTTGAAGATCTCCATTGTGTGTTTATATGAGTTAGTAACCATTGCCTGACAAATTTAATGGCCTAAAACTACAAATATTATTATTTCTCTTGTGTTTGTGTACCAACAGAGTGGTTCCTCTTTTTTTTTTTTTTAAGATTTTATTTATTTATTTGAGATAGAGGGAGAGAGAGAACATGAACAGGAAGGTGGGTGGGGGCAGGGTACAGAGAATGATGGAGAAGCAGACTCCCTGCTCAGCGGTGAGCCCGATGTGGGGCTTGATCCCAGGACTCTGGGATCATGACCTGATCCAAAGTAGACTCTTAACCAACTGAGCCACCAGGCACCCTCAGAGTGGTTCCTCTTGTCTTAATTTACCTTACATGTACATCTGCTGTCAGCTGTGTGTCAGTCAGTGCAGATGACTATAAATAGCTCATGGGTGGCTTCAGCTGGGTTCCCCTCTACAAGGAGTGTGATCCTCTAAAAGGTTAGACAGGGCTTTTGATATGGCCAATGGTTATGTTCCCAAGGAACTGAGCAAAAGAACTTCATGAAGCCTAGACTTAGAGCCATTGTACTGTCACTTCCATCATATTCTTTCAGCCAATTTACATTGCAAGCCCACACTCAAGGGATAAGGGACCAGACTCTGTCTTGATGGAGAACATAGCTGAGTTGTATTGCAAATGCTGTGGAAACAGAAGGGTGAAGAATTGCAGCCCTGTTCACATTCACTCTACAAGTTTCTAACATTGGAACTATGCTTCTTACATGTCCAAAATACTAATTGGCATTATACTGCATGGGTGCTGAGTCTAGAATAGATGAAAAGGAAAAATGGTGCCACTTCTCTGGTCAAATTATGTTTAAGAAATGCATTCCATAACAAGCTTCCTGTAAGTTACAAAGTTACTGGAGTCTCTGCTGTGTTGAGGAGGGGGATCTGCTGAGTTGCTCACATATTCCCAGGGAGACAACCTCAGCCCCAGATGGTGTCTCAGCTGGGTGGCCTGATTTCTGAGCATCATAGATGTCTCTCTAGAGCAGCAAGTTCCAACACTACACCCAGGTCATTCCTCTGACTTTATAACTCGCTAGGAGTCTATTAATAAAGCATACAATTGTTAGGTGTATCTGGAATTCAGATTCCTAGATTCTTTCTGGCCACCCTTGCAAACTGAGCAAATGACCAACAGGACTTTCATATACATCATACCATTTGATCCCCAAAATAGCTTTGCAAGCTGAACAAGGGCTGTCATCCCTGTTTTGCAGATCAGATCATGAAGATGCTAGACTTAGCTAACCTTGTAGACTGGTCAGTCATGGAGCAACGTCTCTCTGTGGTTTTCTAACTCTGAGGCTCAAATTGCTAGGAGGTTATCTTTCCTCAAGCACGTCCTTCTAATTTGCAGAAAATAGCCAAGGTTTGGGCTGAACCAACACTTCCCTGATGAGCCACTGTCTCAACTACCATGTGTTGCAGCTGCCACCACTGTGGGCTTTAAAACGGACTTTTAGAGACTGACTCATTTACTCCATTATTCCAAGTGGGCCTCAGGGAATTTTAAGGGAGACTTCAAGAAACACAAAAATAGACAACAAATCCAAATCCAGTTACATTTGGTATAAAGAAAAGAATTAATTTTCCTCCCTCCTACCCTGTAAAGATATAAAGCCACAAAGAACCCTCATTAACCTTATGTCTTATCCTTATTAATTATCAATAATAATAATCAGAGCTGGTAGTTCAATGCTCCGTGGGTTAAATTATGAAGCCAACATTGATGATGTTATTATTGTTCATAATAATGATGGTGTGATTAGATGCTTTTACATTTTCACCTCCCATTTCAAGCCTCCACTGATTAATTCTCATAATACACCCAATTTAATTAAGTGTCTTTGCCCTTATTTTGCAAATGGTAAATTAAGGCACACAGAGGTTAAATGCCTTTCTCAGTACCCCCGAGAGAGGTCATTTTCTGGACTACAGCATCTGAGCCTTCTACCCAGAGGAGCCTAGAGACATGAAAAGGACATGGATTTTAAAATAGGATGAATCAGGGTGTGAAGTTACTTATCAGCTCATTAACTTTGAGCAAGAGATTGACTCTCTGAGCCTCAGTTTCCTCTTGTGTAAATGGCTTGGCAGGATTATGGTAAAGAAGCTCGTGGCACTCAAGGAATTTGACTGAGTGGGAGACAATCAATCACGTTTTATTTCCCTCCCAATTCATTCCTAAGATTCTCTTCAGATATAAGACTTGCCCAAAAGAGTAATTCTTGAAGTTGCCAACGCTTTAGTCTACTGGTGCATTAATTGAAAACTCACTTACTGCATACATTTTGTGTGCAAGACATAATTTTCAATGTCACAAAGAAGTTGTGACCTTAAATGTGGCCTTTAAACTTGTGATAGGATCACCTGAGATGATTGCTTATAAAATAGATTCTTGGATGCCATGTGAGATCTACTGAATCAGAATCTCCATAGGTAGAGATCAGTGATCTATATTAGTACCCCAAGTGATCCATCTGTACCACAAAGTTTTAGATCTATGATAACACTTGTAAGATGTAATCCCTGTTTTCCAGGGTCCTAGAGATTAAGAAGAAAGATAAGCCGTGTGTGTAAATTAATATCACAAAACATATTAAATGATTAAGTGCTCTAAGGAATGTTCAAACACACTAACTAGGAAATTCAGGGTAGAAGAGATCACTTGCTGCCAATAGTGATCAGTAAATTTTCCAAGAAAAAGGTGATACAAATTTCCCATGAAAGTCTGACCATGATAAAGACTCAACTCTCCCTTGTAGTTTTGGCCAAAGCTTGGCTTTCCGGAATCCTAAGGGATTGTGTTTACCCTAATGTGGCTTCCGGCATCATGGCAGCAACAGATGTTAGGCCTTTCATTTTTAGTGTCCAGAATCCTGAAATACAAAATCATTTTCTTTTTAGCCATTGTTAAAGTTGGAAGGTCCAAAATCTCACTCTGAACCTCAAAGGCTGAGGCCTGATTTCTCTTGTTGCCCACGTTCTACGGGAACAATGCTTCCTGGAGAACATGAAGGGAGAACGTTCCTGCTCAGTTCCTGGTACCGAGGAAGAGCCACACTATGTAAAGCAATGTAAGACCATGTTAGTGATTCAAAAATTATCCCACTCTATCAATTATCCCAAGTTCCCCATTGCATCATTTGTAACCCTCCCTCATTTCATTTGCTCCAACACCAGAACATAGCAAGATGAACCCCACAACCATGATAATAATCAAATCAACACTCTTACCTCCTAATAAAAGGATTGGTGCTAATCGAAATGCTTCAAATGTATCAACTCATCTCATTATTTTAAGCAGGGAAAGGACATTCAATAGAGGCAGAAAAGCCAGACTATAAGGAACTATGGCTTCCTGTTAAGAGATATTTGTGTTCAAAGGTCTTGTCCAGAAAGTTTTATTCTCCTGTGACTCTTGGTATCTTGTAATTTAACACACCCATGAGAAGTTCTAAGAGATTCCCAATATCTTGCTGCAAATAGTGTCCATCTGGTCCTTGCTCATATCTTGCCTCAATAGATTAGAAATTGAATAAAAATACCTAAATCCTACATATCATCTAGGAGACAAAGTAAAATATTCTAAGAAAAAGGGGGGTGGCTTCTCAACAGTATCTTGATTAATTCATATTTTTTAAAAGATTTTATTTATTTATTAGAGAGAGGGGGGGCACGAGTGTGGTGGGGTGGAGGGTGAGCAGAGGGAGAAGCAGACTCCACGCTGAGTGGGGAGCCTGATCCAGGGCTCGATCCCAGGACCTGGAGATCATGACCAGAACTGAAGGCAGACGCTTAACCCACTGAGCCACCCAGGCATCCCATTGTTTAATTAATATTTTTAATGAAACATGTTAGAATGCTGGAAGTGGCTCTTCCCATGTCTGCTGAATAAAGAAGAGGAAGAACGAATATGAGCAGAGGTTGCTGTGCCCCTAGATCCTTGCCAGCAAAGCGTGGACCCCAGTATCCCTCCTCTAACTTCAAGTGCATATTTCCTTACTCCTGTGTCAACAGGCAGGAAGATGGATAAAAATTTTAAACTCTGGAAATGTGAGAAGAGGAGATATTCCAAATGGAGGGAACAATTGGATGGACAAAGGCATCAACACCTCCAACAGGATCAGGGCCGTCATCCATCCTCTCCTGGGCTTTATTATGTTTCAGACAATACGATCTCATTTACTCTCCACAGAACACCTACAAAGTAAGCAGCACCCTAACCACTTTGTAAACGGTGGTCCTGAATTTCAAAGAGGTGGAGTAACTTCATTAAGGCATCACAAATCAAAACTATAAGACACCGCTTCACATCTCCTAGGATGGCTACAATAAAAAAATTAACCAAAAAAAAAAAAAAAAAGACAAGCGTTGGCAAGGATGCAGAGAAATGGGAACCCTTGTGCATTGCCGATGGTAATGTAAAATGGTGCAGCTGCTGTGGAAAACATTTCGGTGGTTCCTCAAAGAGTTAAACATAGAATTACCATATGACCCAGCAATTCTGCTTTCCAGAAATATTGGTTTATACCTCCAAATAACTGAAATTAGTGACTCTCACATCAATGGCACGCCAGTGTTCATGGCAGCGTTGTTGGAGGAGGTAATCAAGAGGACATGACGGCCAGTTGACCCGCAACCTGGCCCTAGGCCCTCAGAGGCTCCTCCCCACCTCCCTGTCCTCTATATGTACATCGTGCTCACTGTTTGCACAGTGGGAGCTGTTTTCAAGGACACGGCCTTGAGAGAGTGATGTGCTGCTAAGACCATCTGGATGGTATATGTGTGACTAAATCCAGTTAAGACCTCCTTATGAACTTAAGATTCTGCTGGGTGGGTGCGGAGATGTGCTTATCTTGTGGCCACCCAGGACGAGCCTGTGTGGACGTTCCCTTGCTACCAGTCCGGAGCGGTCAGCCTCTTCATTTAGTCTCTCCTTGCCCTCCATACATGCGAGCCCTGGTTCAGATTCACCTGGAAAACTCCCAAGATTTCAAACCCACAACCATTATTCCCAAGAGCCAAAAGCTAGAAACAACCCAGGTGCCCATCAACAGAGGAACGGATGAACAAAACGTGGTACATTCATGCGATGGGATAGGAGTACGTCTTTAAAGAGAATGAAATGCTAACACCTGCGACAATATAGATGAATCTGGAAAACGTGATGCTGAGTGGCTTAAGGCAGACACAGAAGGACACGTATTGTACGATTTTGCTTATATGGAAAAAAGGCAAATTCATAGAGATGGAAAAGAAATTATGGAGCTGGGAAAGAAGATTAATGAGGAGTTATTGTTTAATGAGTAGAGAGTTTCTGTCTGGGGTGATAAAATTGTTTTCAAAATAAATAGTAGTGATGATTGTACAACAGTACGAATGCAAATTATACCGATATTTTGTACACTTAAAAATGGATAAATATATACATACTATTAAAAAATATATGTACATATACAATTTTTTTAAAAAGAGGTCAAATCCTTGCCAAAATCACACAAGGCATAAGTAGCAGAGGGGAGAGTCAAAGCTATATCAGTCTGAATCAGGTCCCTTAAAAATCAGATTGTTCTCTCTTTCTAGACTCCTGAGTTGGGGGAAGTCGCGGATTGCAATGGAGACACGCACTTACATCAATTCCTTCATTTTGTGTAGAAAAGACCTCTTTACTCTAACTCTTGCTTTCTCGTCTCCTGCCTCCAGCAGCTTGGAACAAATCACCATTTTCTACAACCTCGGAACTTATGGTTTAAGAATCTTAACCCCTCACCCCATTACCCACCGCCCCAATTGGTAAAAATAACAAAATTTGAATATGTTTTTATTCATATCCCAACCTTAGAGGGGGGAAAAAAAAGACATTGTACTATGTCATGAACTTCCTGGTTTCAACATTTTTTTTTTTAAGTGGAGGGTGGGGGGAGGCAGGGATCTATGAGTCCTGATTATGTGGAAGGAGGTTTCAAGGCCATGGTCAATGCCTAAGTGAACCCAATAACGTCATTGGAACGTATGCTCTGCGTGTGTACGTAAGGGGGATAGACTACAGCATGGTCAGGCTGCTCTATGTGAGCCTTGCTTACTTTCATCCTTAAAGTATAAAAATAGTAGCAACTGGAAAACCCAGTTTCTGGCCTCTGTTTTCCCACTGACTGGAGAGGGGACCTTGGGGGAGTGGCGGGAGCACGATCAGTGTGGCATGGGCGCTGGCTGCTGTTGCTGCCGCCGCCGGTGCTGTCATGAATATTGTCACCTGACGTCAGGGACCCTCAGTCACTGTGTCGATAACCTAAAGGAGTTTGATAACTTCCAAGGTTCCTTTTCTGCACATGTTTTCTAGAATTCCAATTCTGGGGGTGGGGGAGAAAAATTAGGAGAAACCCAATCTGCAAATCTCTCCCCACCCCCTCTGGTTCCTTGCTGGAGAAACTTGGTTTTTGTTTGTTTGTTTGTTTGTTTTGTTTTGTTTTTTAACTACCTCCCAAAGGTTGCTCGTGTTGTTAACCGTGACTTACTGGTCCCCCACACTGGGGCCGATTTTTCTTCCCTGGTCCCGTTCCCCCGCGGGTGAAATCCACACTTTGACGGCGTGGTGAGTGGAGGGTGAAATAATTAAATGTGACAAGCCTATCGCTTTCGGATGGAGTCCGCCTCCCAAAGAGCGGGATTGATTTTCCTGCGACTTATGACAAGCAATGGGTCTGACACGTCGCCGCCCAAAAGGAGGCTTTCCAGAGAAATCTCAAGCAGGTGAAATTGGGCCTCGCCGGGAACACAGTCCTTCGCGCTGCGATGTGGCTCACCTGAGTCGGCTCTACAACTCATCTACATAGAGCCAGACCTGTCATTTGCACTAATTAAGGGAAGGCCAGTCTACACTCCAGAAGTGCAAGCTTTAGAATTCAGTTCAAGTCCCTCCGGGGATCTGCGGATGGGAATAGAGAACGACTCGTTGCCAGCTAGGATGTAACACGCTAGGTATAACTCACTGCTTGAAAACCGTTCTCTAAAGGGGCCTCGGCACCCTGCGGACGCTAGATCGTGCTGCCCCCCCCTTCGGCCAACTGCGCAGGTAACGTGCAGAAGAGTTTTGCACGCTCTGAATGAGCGGACACCCGAAATAGCAGTGGAGTCGCTTATGCTCGGCTTCTGTTTCCATGTGGGGGATCTTCCATTAGTGCGATATTCCCAGCCTGCGGATGGTCCCCAGGGAGGATAAGTGACATCTGGTTGGTGGGTTCCCCCGAAAGACAGGGGCCTGCGGAGCTCAACGTGCACGTTTGTTTGTTCGCGCGTGTTCGCAGGTCTGCGTGTCTGCACGAGGGCACGTTCTCAGCTGCTCTGGGCCACGTGCTAAGCTTACTTGGGCCGGTTCTCCTCTGCGGTGGAGGCACCTCCAGCCGCGGGGGCTGATTCAGGGGTGAGGTCCCGGCAGGCCCTCTTGTGCAACACGACAACATGATCCAAGACATTTGACAGTAACGGTGCTGAGAGCCTGATTTTGTCTCTTGGCTCCTGTGTCTGTCTTTCAAATGGTTCTAAACACAGGTGGGAAAATACGGTGTCCTTTAGTGGAATGAGCATGATGTTCCCAGCGCTACCCAGGCCGTGGGCCTAGAATCTGTTCTTCGTGTCTCTGTGCGGTCCGGGAAAGACCAAACACGTATATTTTGTCCACATTTGTGTAAAGGTCACAAGATTGAAGGTTAGGGGATCCAGCTTCGAGTTGAGGCTCTAGCTAAGACGCGAGGCAGCACGGATCCTTGAGCCAAACCGCCTGGAATAGCATCGTAGAACTGCCAACTAGTAGCTTTACTGACTTTGGCACGTTCCGTGATTCTCTGCACCTCCTTCCCCTCCCCTGTCGAGGGGAGAGGACAATGCACCCTACGCGGGGCTGAAGGGAAGAGGAGAGGCGACGGCGTGGAGGGAGGACTGGCCCCCACTCCGCTCCCGCGCACAGTGACGGCCACCATGCTCCACTGGGAAGGTGACTGCCTCGCACAGCCTCTGTGTCCTCATTTTCAAAAACCAAGGGGCCGGGCGCAGAGGCTTGGAAAGTGCCTGCACTCGCCCGCCGGTTGGTCCGTGATCCAGGTCTGAGGGCTCTGCGAGTCCAGAGGTGCTTGGTGCGAATGTGTGTGTGAGTATGAAGTTCACATCCGTGTCCCACGCTTGCAGCCTCCTCTCTGCATCTCCAGCATTGTACCATTCCTGGAAGACACCAACAGAGGGCATCAGGAGGTAGTCCTGGTTGAGCTGATCCAGGGCTGAGGTTCCGCAGGGCTGACAGGTCTCTGGGCCAAGCTCTTTCCTGCGGGCCGCTGAGCAGGTCTCCCCAGACGTGGCATTGGCCTCGGCCTCTTCCTTCCCATCTGGTGCTGGGGCGTGTGCTTTCCCTTCTGTTTCTAGAGTTTCTCCCAGGGGCCCGCCTTGGCCCGCGATGGGAGACGACAGCATTTATGGGAGCGGAGCGGTGATTAATGGCACGTGAGCCCACGGAGGCCCACAGGTGAGGAATCCCCATCCCCCGGGGCGGCCCTCAGGTTTCAGGGGACACTGGGGGACCTTCCAGCAGGTGTGCAGAGCAGGGCGGCCAGCGTAGACAGGGCAGGAGCGGGGGTCCAGCCTCCACCCAGTGCACCCACAGCTCACTGTCAGGCGGGTGACAAGCAGCCGGCAGCCCGGCAGCCTGGGTCAGACAGTCAGCGGGATGCACAAACGCACGTGGCTCCGGGGTGCTTGGCCGTCACCCTGAAGGAAACAGCTACGTCTGGGGTCCAGCATCCTGGCATGACTTCCATCACCTACGACGTGTGTCTCCCGCAAGCAACACATTCCCAGGGTCTTGCTGACCTGTCTGCAAAATGGGCTCGATCCCATCACAAGGTCGCTCTGGGGTGGTGTTGAGAGGCAGGGTGAGGGATGCATGGAAAGGCGCTGGAAGGGCGTGCAACGTGTGCATAAAGGGTTGCACATCGGCAGCTCCTGCTCAAGGTTCTGGTGGTGGTTGCGGGGCCCAGGTCGCGTCTTATGGGGCCCGGTCAGCCCCACTGCTGGGGGCCCAGCCCTGGGTCTGATTCACAGCCCGTGCGTCCCTTACGGTCTACAAAATGGGGCTGAGAGCAGTGGCACTGACCGCACGTTTACAGGCCAGCGGCGTCACCTAACGCACCGAGTGCGGGTCCTGGAACGCGGTGAATGCTTGAGGGATCATAGCGGCCCCTGCTACGGTTACCGGCTCTTTCTAGCAGCCGGCAGCATTCCTGAAGGGTGCTCCCTTGCCTCGCATCTGGAGAGCAGATCCTGCTGGCTGTCACTCTCATGTGACCTGAGTAGGAGCCGGGTATCAAATCTGCCCCCCTGGACATCCCGGGCTCTGCACGCTGGACACTGAGCCGCTCCCCTCAAGCACCCAGGATGTCCGTGTTCTCACCTAGCCTCGTTGAGCTGGAAGGGAGCTGACGGAGTTCCGTGCCCCCATCTGACAGGCCAAGTGAGGACCAGGAAGGGGAAGGGACGTGGGCTATGGATCATAAAGGACAAAATGCCAACGTCGTCTATGCTGGTAATTTCTTCTTTCCAGAGCACTACATTGACTCTTAAAGGAAGTGAACGGCACTAGTGAAATCCTAGCAGGCCCTGAAGTTTGCAAACAAGGCTAGAACCCATCTAGAATCCTCCTGTCTTCAAGCTGGTCCCCCCCAGATGCCATCCCAGCCCTCGGCAATCTGGCCACCAGGTCTGGCAAGGTGCTTTGAAAGGTAATCCATCGCTGCATCCCTGAAGGAAGGCACGCAAGGAGGGGGGGAAGGAAAGAGCGAAGCAAAGGAGAAAGGGGGGGGGGGAGAAGGAGGGAGGGAGGAGCGAAGGAGTTGGGACGCCCGGCCGGCTCAGTAGTTGAACATCTGCCTCGGGCTCAAGGTGTGACCCCGGGTCCTGGGATCGAGTCCTGCATTGGGCTCCCTGCGGGGAGCCTGCTTCCCCCTCTGCCTGTGTCTCTGCCTCTCTCTCTGTGTCTCATGAATAAATAAATACAATTTTTAAAAAAGAGAGAAAGAAGGAGGGAGAAAGGAAGGAAAGCAGGCAGGGAGGGAGGAAGGAACAGAGGAAGGGGAGGAGGGCGGGAGGGAGGACTTATTAAATTGTCCTGTAATAGGTACTGTGCTTGGCACTTAACACCCATATGGCATTTTATTTAATCTTCAGCACAATCTTATTAACTAGAAATTGACATCCCTGATTTACAGACAAAGAAAGTGTTGCCTAGAGAGACAAAGCTGCTTGGGCTGCGATTCTCATCCAGGCTCGTCGAACGGTAAAATCTGTAGGACTTTCATGATTGCACCACCTCGGACGAAGGTTCGGCTATTTCCAGGCACACGCGTCACAGCCCCCGGCTTTAGACTTTGGGTTAGGGACGTTCCGCCTGCTTCCCTTTGAGGCATGCAGTTCTCGCTCATCCACCCGGTCCTGTGTTCCTTCCTCCCACCCTCCTTCGTGTGCTTGGCGAACGTGTGGCACACACCTGTGGCCACGGAGGAGGTGGAAGCCTGGGTGCCTTTTCTCTCCACCCGACGGCAGTGTGGTAGGTTTGCCTGGCCCGGGCCTGCAAACACATTTGCACACACGCGGGCACACGGAGTCAGGACGCGCCTGCACTCGCACTCGCACATGCCGATGCGCCCAGGACCCCACACCCACACCGGCCAGCTCTCTCCATGGGGTGTCTCCCCACAGAGGGGCCCAGGAGGTTTGAACTGGAGATGCCCTGGGGCCAGGCCCTGGGCCAGTGTCCCTAGAGTCACCCCTGTCCTTGCCGCTGTGTCCCGGGGACTGTGGCGTAGGCCCATTCTCTCGGATGCTCAACTCCAGAGGGGTTTGGTGGCGGGTCGGGCCCTTGGGTCTGTCCAGGTCTTTGTAGGCTGACCCAGTGAGAGAGGAGAAGTATGAGAACAAAAGGAGATCTGAGTCACAGGGAAGGGGTGGAGAGGGGGGACCAGCTTGTGTTTTGGGGAGTGACTTCCTCTAGCAGGGGACAAAGGAAAGAATGGTAAATAGTGTTGAGTCTCGTAAAAAAAAATATGAAAGAAATAGCAGCGACAACGACTGCAACAATTTCAACAATGATTGAAATCCTACGTCCTACTAGGTACCGTTATTTATTTCCCTTGCCTGCTCCCCCACGACTAGTTAATCAGACGCTTACCTTGTCAGTCACTGCACTGAGGACTTTTCCATTTTGCAGCAGTGCCACTAAGGAAGCCCCGTCATGTTGCGTGGTAAACATGAGGAGCCCGGAGCCTGGGGGGGCCGGGGCCTTCCCTTAAGCTACAAACCAAGCGAGCACAAGCAGGGGTCAGGCTGGAAGCATTTTCCGACTCTCGGCCCCTCCGGGGCTTCCGTTTCCCCACCTGTAACCGGTGACTGTCATTCCGTGAGGTTCCATCAGAGATGCTTCCATCTGGCCGGCTGGCAGCATCCGTAAGAAACTTCTGGAACCTGCTAAAACCCAGACCTCTGGGGGCTTAAATGGGCCCCACCATGTGTGTTTTCCACGCTGCCCCCCGTCCTCGGGAGGAGCAGCTGGGCCCTCAGTTCAGGGCATCCCTGGAGACACCTATTTCCAGTGTCCCTTAACCTGTCAGCTGGGAGGTAGGAAAGGGCGGACGGGCCCCATGTGGAGACGCCGAAATCGGGCCTGGAGACGGTCTCCGTTCTGCCCCACGGGCCTGCCCATAAATCCCAGCTGTTTGGGAGCGGAGCCAGGGCAGATCCGAAGCCTCTCCCCTCCGAGCAGCTAACGTCTGGGGATGTCGAGCCGGCGAGCAGCAAGTCTGTACAGGATTTGCCGGCCCTGGAAGGCAGCTGCTTGTCCAGACTGACGTCCCTTACCAGCCTGCAAACCCTCCGAGCCGAAATCCTCTTCTCCGAGCAGGGCCGGTGCCACCCGGAGGGCCGGCTGCGCTGTCCCTGCGGCCCCCGTCCCCACCTCCAGCCCCACCGGGCGTGGGTCAGCTTCGTCTTCCCAGGTGGTTCTTCCCGAGGGAGGTGACATCCGGGACGCGCTGAGAGATCTGGGTTCCAGACCTGTCGTTCACCGCTGGGGCATCCAGACGAGTTTCTTCTCTTTCCTCACTCTTAGATCCTCTCTTGGCTTCTTGAACTTGAAAGGGAATAAAAAAAACAGCACCTGTTTACTCAGCCGGGTGTTGCCTGAGGTCACTATGACCTAGTATTTGGGGACAGTCTCTGAAATTAGGCAGGCTGAAGTTCCTTTCTCCTCTCTGCCCAGCGGGGCAGACTTAGGCGGGTAGCCTTGCCTCTCTGGGTCTTTCTTTCTGTAGCTTTGGACCTATCCCCACCCCCAGGCCAACCATTCTTGGCACATGGCACACCTTCATCCTGAGGTCACTGCCCCACCCCCACCCCCACCCCCACCCCCCCGCCAGGTAAGCCCCACCCACTCTCCTTCTCACCTGGGACTGCACCCCTGAGGCTTGTTTCTGTACCATCACCTCCCCTCCCCCATTTCTGTCCCTGGTTTTCCTACTCTCTGTCCATGGATTTGCACCAATCTCTTGAATCCAACAGAAGTCCTTGATATTGAGCTCACCTGGTAATAAGCTTGTCCCTTTTTTTTTATTTTTTAGATCAGAGTGCCTGTGCTTTTATTTCTGGCTCTTCTGGGTAATGTCCACCCCTGCTCTGATCCTAAATACCTCTTCCAGGACACCCGCTACTCACAGGTATGTGCTCTGGAGCTCACGTAGTCTGGGTGGAAGCACAGCTTGTGACAAGGGTACTCCGGAATTAGAGAAAGGTCAAAGGCACTTGGAAAGAATCTTCATTTGTGTATTTATCTAATCAGTAAATATTTGCTTCACCGGCGTGGCTCCAAGAACTAGGCTATCGTTATGAAGAAGGCGCACCTGGCCCCTGCCCTCAGGAGACCGATGGGCCACAGAGGAGGACAGGTGGCTGGGTAGATAGAGGAGCTTACGAGGCGGGGTTCAGGGGAGGTCCAGGTGGCTGCTGGGGCCACAGAGGAGGGGGTAACACCTCAGTCGGGGTTCTTAGCCGGAAGCAACTCCCTTAAGTGAGGTAGGCAGGAAAGGAGTTGATGACGGACAGCCAGGTAGACCCCTCGTGACACCAGCCATGGTGTGGGAATGTGGGGGCGGTCCCCACGCTGCAGCCCCCTGTCCAAAGACGGCAGTTCTGGACTCCAGAACTCCCCCCGTCTGCGGGGGAGTCTGAACATCAGACTGAACATCTGAACGTCAGACGCTCCGGCTATCAGCTTCACCAGGAGAGAGATTTTGTGCAGGTCTCCTCCGTGCCCCTGCCTTGGTACTCGAGGTCTACCCTGGGGGTGCCTGGGGGTGCCCGAGTGGTCGGGCTGGGGCAGTAGCCAATGGAGCTGGAACAAGGCGGGACATTGCTCACCAGAGAGGCAGGATGCGGATGCATTCAGAAGCTGCTGAGTAGCCCAAAAACGCAAGACAAGTATCATTACAAATCTCAGTTACTGGAGAATTTGGCGGCGGGTGGGGCTGGGGGAGGGAGGGGCTGGACTGGCTCCTCAGAGGCATCGATATCTCTGCTGAGCTCTGTAACATGGGAAGAAGGCCGCCAGGTAAAGATGGGTCCCAGAGAGTTCAAGGCAGACAGAAGAGCAGGTGCGTAAGCTTGCAGATGGGGATGGCAACAGTTCAGCGTAGCTGGAATAGATCTGGAAGGGGGATGATCACAGCCGAGGCTGGAGAGGTGCATAGAGCCAAGGCCCTGAAACCTTAAATCGCCTCCACTGAGAAGCAAAAGCGAAAACTAGACAGCCAGTGTTCTCCAGAGAGAAAGAGAGAAAAAAAGAGATGGTTACACATTCCAAGACCGTCCCTGTAAATGTCTCTGATGTTTCATTTCTTCTTTTATTGAAGACACATCATTGCAGTTCACTTTAAAACTCTCTGTAAGTAGAAATCCCTCACCATTATGGAGAATTTCTCCCATAAAATCACACAGGCGTGGGCTGTTTATGGAAGCATGAAACATTCCTTGCGGAAGACGTCATTTCGTATTCATGATGGAGACCTCATCAGACGCTCTTTGGAAATTAGCACAAGAACTGCATTTCCCTGCCTCTCTAGTCTGCAGGGTTCATCTCATACCTCCAGACCCGTGCAAGATGCAGCTCTAATCCCACCCCCTGCATACAGACGCCCCCACGATGTGCTGTGCACACCCGCACGATGCCTTCCTGATCCAAGATCCTCTGGCCTTGAGGGCCTCGTGCACCTCTCGTTCTCAGGTGCAAAACATCGCCCATTACTATAACGTCTTGCGATGAAAAGCCAGGTTAGCTCTCTTGACGCTTTTCAAACGTAAAGATTCCTTTCTGTGAGATCTCTCCAGAGGAGGAAGCCGGAACATAATCTGGGTATTTAGCAAAATCTAACCAGAGCTCCTTCCCACACAGAGAGCTCAGCCTCAATGCCAAATTGATGCTTAAGACAATTCGGGTCTCCTCAAGAAAGTGTCCTCTCCCTGAGACACAATTCCCACCAACAAGCAATGGACGGTTATGATACCTCCTCAGCTACCCCCCAAGGGAGATCATGGGATTCAGAGGGGCAAGATCATTTCCAAAGCTGTGTGGATTTCTTTTGTTCTTGAATCTGAGTAAATAGGCATCTACTGAAGACATAATTTTCTTAGTTCGGTCCCCATGTGATGAGAGAGAGAGAACGCGAGAGAGCGCACGCAAGCGCATTATCCCTTTAAAGCATAATAAGACTGTGCAAACCAATTTCTCTCAGCCATTTCTTTGCCTTTAAAATAAAGCGATGCAAAGGAAAATATGTTATTACCTTCATGGAACACTGCTTCTTAAGACTTTGAGTCCAGAAACTTTCCTTCCAGGGAAGTATCTTTACATCTGGAAAGGTGGCCATGTAAGGTTTTATGTCAGGACCACTGGGGTACATCTTAGATTGGTTTAAATCAAGGAGCCTGAACTTTGATAGAGAACTGGCAACTCCGATTTGGCTTCAAGTCCCCCAAGAAGAGGTACTGAATAGCCACCAGGATCTAAAGCTACTGTCTCCTTTGTGTTTTGTTTCTCTGCTTCTCTCTTGTCTCTTGTCCTTCCCTCAGTCAACAGTATCTTCTGCCTTCTGTTCAGTTTATGGTGGTTGACACAACCCCCAACTCTCTATTTTTTTTTTTTTTCAGAAGCAGCGTCCACCAGGTACTGACTCAGTCTACTAGTTATGGAAACCCAAACTCTTGAATGAGGAACCCGGTTGTGTCCGTGCCTGGCGGTCTGTTCCAGTGAGCTATGGTCAGGCTGAGGAGGTCACTGGGCACATAGCATAGCTGTGCTCATTCATTAAGGGTTATATTAAGGTAGCTTCTCTAAGATGGCATATGGACAGAGCAGGGTTTTAAAGCTGTATTGGTCAGCTGTTGCATAATAAATGGCCCTAGAACTTAAAATATTAGTAAACATTTATTATCTCTCAGTTTGTGTGGGTCAGGAATTTGTTAGCAGTCTAGCTACGTGGTTCCAGCTCATAATCTCTCATATGGTTGCAGTGGAACGTCAGCTGGGGCTACGGCCATGTGAAGGCCTGTCCGAGGCTGGAGGGTCCCTATCCAATGGGGCTCACTCACAGGCCTGAACACTGATGCTCACTTTTTCCGGGAGGCCTCCCCTCCTTCCTGTACAGGCATCTCCATGGGCTTCCTGAGTATCTTCATGACACGGCCACTGGTTTCCCCCAAGTAAGCAGTCCAAGAGAGATGAATTAGAAGTCACATTTTTATAACAGCCTCCGAAGTTACAGACTGTCACTTCTGTAATTTCCCATTGGCTAGAAGTTCAGTCGCAGTCACGTTGGGAGGGAACTAAGCAATGGCATGAGTACCAGCTGCTGAGGATCACTGGGGGCCACCTGGAAGGCTGGCTGCTGCAAGAGCCGGCTCTAGCATAGGTTTCTAGGGGCCGAGATGCAACATCGTCCTTGAGTGGCTCATGTCAGTATTTTGCCCCTGGGTGATCAAGAGGCTCCTTTTTAGATGCAACCTCAATCTCTCCTGCTTTAAATTCAAAATTAAAGCCAACTTGTGTGCCTTAGCATGAGAGATGCTGTACAGCTGGTTAACTACATAGTCATGATTTGTAGGACATCATCCACCCAAGAGTTCTGTTCTCATTTCCCTGGAAATGTGTTGCACAAGTCCCTGCAGAGAGCCATGCCTAGCTCAGTGTGAAGTGACGAGTGGGTCCCCATATGTATTCAAAGATGGCAGTGGCTGATGGGTTGTTGTGTGGAGGAAATCCTCTTAAAAGGTAGGGTAGAAGCAAAGAAACTTCACGGCTTCTGGGCAGGAAATGCGAACATTCCGTGGCTTTGCCATCTACAACGTTGGCCACTTTTTCAGAACCCGGAATTGGCAGAGGAAACAAGGAGCTAAGTAGAAAAGAATAGAAGCAAATTGCATGTGCTCATTGCCAAGGAGGAATGGTTCTAGGAAAAAGGTCAAGTTCTGAAGCCTGGGCTGACAAAATAATGTGCGCCTGAAACCTCTCGGAAGTGCAGAGAAGTGTTTTGTGGCAAGACCAGAAAGCCAGAGATCTGGGATCTCATCCTCAAGTCAGGTTTCTAGGGGCTGAGATGCAACATCGTCCTTGAGTGGCTCATGTCGGTATTTTGCCCCTGGGTAATCAGGAGGCTCCTTTTTAGATGCAACCTCAATCTCTCCTGTTTTAATTCAAAATTAAAACCAACTCGTGTGCCTTAGCATGAGAGATGCTGTACAGCTGGTTAACTACATAGTCATGATTTGTAGGACATCATCCACCCAAGAGATCTGTTCTGGATTGCACTGCCTCTGGATTGTTCTGGATTGCACTGCCTCTGGATTGTTCTGGATTGCACTGCCTCTGGATTGATTCTCGATGTACAGTGCATCAGGACTCAAAGCTGAGTTTTGAATTTTGATTCCTTGTGCAGAGTCACTGACCAAGAACTTTGCCACTTGACAGTGGTGCAAAATTAGATGGGAAGTGTCCTCTCTCTGAGCCTCTGGTTCTTCATTTGTTGAAGAAGAAGAAGAAGAAGAAGAAGAAGAAGAAGAAGAAGAAGAAGAAGAAGGAGAAGGAGAAGGAGAAGGAGAAGGAGAAGGAGAAGGAGAAGGAGAAGGAGAAGGAGAAGGAGAAGGAGAAGGAGAAGGAGAAGGAGAAGGAGAAGGAGAAGGAGAAGGAGAAGGAGAAGGAGAAGAAGAAGAAGAAGAAGAAGAAGAAGAAGAAGAAGAAGAAAAGTAACCACCTTCCCTACTTCCTGATGCTGTTTCAAGTATCAAATTCTGAACAGCATGTATAGATTGGAAAGAGTTCAAGGAAACCCCTTTAACCAGCCCAGTAAGGATTGGGGACCCTTGTAAGGTTTTTAGCTTGAAATGCAGCTGCTCCTACCTCAGGCACGTGCGTAGTGTGGGTCAAAGCACCTATTCGAAGCGCCAGACACAGAAATCAATAGTTATGTACAACAAGGTCCTCGGTGATAACAAAAATGATATTCACTTTCATTTGGGGCTTTATGGACATATTAGGAGCAAATATTGGATAAGTCTCTCTTTGAATCCAAGGGTGTGAGAAATGAAACCCAGAATCTGTGGGTATGAGCTTCTCTTCTGTGGAACATTTACTTGCAGGATGCAACTCTGCAGACAGACGGAGTGAAGAAAGCAGGTGCCAGAGATACAAGAAAGAAGGAAGGAAGACACAAGAGAAAGTCCCGGTGATTTTCTAGGTCCCGGTTCCATTTGTTTCTCGTGTCCGGCTGCGTTCCTCCGTTGGCTTGCTCAAGAGTCGTCCCCACCACCACCACCACCCCCAATCCGTTTCCCCTTTTGCATAAGTTAAGTAAGGGCCTGATTCCTGTCATTAAAAATCAAAATAGCCCTAAGTAATATCATTCCAAGAAAATGAACAATTTGATTCAATTGATGACTCCAGGAGAATTGGCACGGGCGTTCTTGCAGCAGGCGGCTGGTGCATTGCCGTGAGACGGGAGCGCATGACTGAGAGTGTGAACCCAGGATCCAGGCACCTGGGTTCAAGTATCTGCGCAAATCTCCGAACCTCTCTGTGACTCAGTTTCCTTAGCAAATGCTGACCTTGATCATAGCACCTGCCTCAGGGCATTGTTGTGAGGATTAATCGAGTTGTTACATCATCCAGGTCACTTATCATCGCTTCATCTTCTAGGAAAAAAAAAAAAAAAGTTACAGAGTTTCCAGCCCTGGCTCCCATCTGGACTTTCCAAGAACCTACTTATCATTATGCACACAGGGGGGTTGGAAATGCCTTTGAGTGCAGACAGGAGTCATTGTTCCCTGTCATAATGGGATGAATCCAAAGTAATTCGAATTCCACACCGAAATTGGCTACCACCGCCATGGGGAAGCTAGCCCGGCCCCCGCGCTTTTGATGGGAAGCCCCAAGTGAAAATTTACGTCCATGCTCAAAAATCATGGAAACAGGGATTGATAATTGAGATTCTGGCTGAAGCAGAGTGAACAAAGATGCTCTAATTAAATTCTGCATAGGAGCTAATTAACCCATTTCTGTGTTTTCTTCTTTTGTGCAGTAGGGGAAGCACATTATTAGCATCCACATATTTGCAACCCATCGGTATGTTGCGTGTGATTTTCTGCCCCTTAGTAGCGTGGGAGGAGGGCGATGCCCTCCCCAGGATCCCCGAGCCAGAAGGCATCATCTGTCCGGGACTCCTGCTCCGCATGGACGCTAGCTCTGGGAAGCTCATGCATGCTCCCCTCTTCGGGCAGCCCCCCGAAGTCTTCCCGGCGGGCTCCGGCCACCCATCAGCTCGTCTCCCGACACAGGGCCCTGCAGGTCCCCGGGCCTGGTGGCTGCGGTCCTCCTGGACGGCTCAGCATTCACGGCCGCTCCCCAAGCAGCCCTGCTAAGCGACAGCCAGGGTGAGGATTTCTGGACCGGAGTCCTCCCGCCCACTCCAGCCATGTGGCAAAGGTATTTGCTTCCTTGGGAAGGAAGTGATTTATCTGTGGGAGAATTGCTGTTTCGGCAAAGTTTGCGTAGGAACAGCCTCTGTCTCTGCAAGCCTGTGTATGTGAGTGCACGCAGAAGGCGGCGGGAGCAGCAGATAAAGACAATGTGAATGCCACAGAGAAGCCACCGCTTTATATGCAGGCTTGAAAACATACGGTGTTGGGCAACTTCGGATCACAGGGATGCATCTGTGCCTAATTCCACACAGCTCTCCTTCCTTCTTCCCTAGAATTAGGCCGTCGGCATTATCATCCGCTTTATTGTGTAAACCTTCACAGGGAGCACACAGTCTTAAGTAAGAGAAAAGAAGAAAAAAGGGAGGAAACAAACAAACAAAAAAAGATTGATGGAAAGGGTATGAGGAAGGGAACAAAAAACACATTTGCTTCAAGTTTGAGTTGGAAGGGTTTACGAGAACTTGGTGCCTTGGTGTAACTACCTGTAATTGCACATGTATACATGCAGTGCCTTGAGCCAGATTATCTCAGAAACAACCTGGTTATTTGTCCTAATGTTCCAAATTCAGGGAAAAAAGTTTTCTTACTGAGTGGCCTCGGCTTCTTCCAGTGGAGGCTGGGTATGTAACCAAATGCTCTCAACTTCAGATGAATATAAGCTCATGTTATTACCAATTATGCGTTTGTTCCTAAACTTCGCCACAGCGCCTATTACTAAAACATAAGAACACAAACTTTATAACGAAGGAAATTAATTTGGGGTCAATCAGGAAGATACGACTGTTTAACTGCCGTTCACGTGGCGAATGATCGTATGTTAAGACTGCACCAAGGTCGAGCCAATGGCCAGCAGCTGTTTTCGGGAACACATTTGGACATATTTTCTCATAATCTAGAGAGTTCACCTAGAGTGGGTTGGATGAGATTGATTTGTTGGCCACAAAGAGGCCCGGGGCCCATCCCTGGTTGTATCGCGAGAGCTGTGTGGCCTTGACCGAGACGCTTGTGACCTCATCAGGCCTCCACTTCCTCCTCGGTAAGGTGAGTATCACAGGGCCTTTGCCTAACCTCGTATTAGTGTCATGCAGAAGAAATGAGGTTCTTGCCGTGGAAATTCTTTGAAAGCTTAACCCTCTGAACAAAACACAGGTTTTTATGGACACACACACACACACACACACACACACGCACTATTCATGATCACTAATACATAATGTAGGCCTTGTTGAATATGCTGTAGGTGTTTTGTGCTTTGAATGCACGCGCCTGGAGAGCGCAGCCCAGAGCAGCACATAATAGGTGTCCTCTGTGGGATGTAACCTAGGTGACACTCTGCACACGAAGCTGCACCTGTGCTCACAGAGACTGGTGTGTGACGAATTTGGCAGATCAACCTATGCCAAGGCAGAGGGAATACAACCATGCAGCGGCAGCCGCAGGCCTGTACGTTGGTCAAGGCCACGCTGAAATACCACTTGAACCACAGAGCTTTCCAGGACTCCTCTTTCCCCTGGAAGAAAAAAAAAATCCTTGAAAAAAAATAATAATAATTCTTTTTTTTTTTTAAGATTTTATTTATTTCAGAGAGAGAGCAAGGAAGCATACGCATGAGGGGGGGAGGGGCAGATGGAGAAGCAGACTCCCCGCGGAGCAGGGAGCCCGAGGTGGGATAGGATCCCAGGACCCCAGGATCGTGACCCGAGCCGAACCAACTGAGCCACCCAGGCACCCCCGCTCCCCCACCCAAATAATTTATCCCAAATCTGTGCACTTGTTTCACTTTACTGGTATAGCCTTGAACTTTTGTTCTAAAGAGTGCAGGGAGGGGCAGAGGGAGAAGGAGCACGAAGATGCCAAGCAGGCTCCACGCACACCCAGTGCAGAGCCTGGCACAGGGCTCGGTCCCACCACCCTGAGATCGTGACCTGAGCCGAAATCAGGCGTCAGGTTCTTCACCGACTGAGCCACCCGGGCGCCCCTGGTGTAGCCCTGGACTTCATTCACCCACACTATCCCCCACGGCATCCAACTGGCGCCAAATAAGTAGGATTTCCAACCATCCGGGAGTTTGCAGCCTCCGTTCTGAACTCTGACCCTGACCCTGACTCATTCCTCAGATGAGATCCCGCCTCGTTTGCGTTTCTTCTGGCTTCCGAGGGCAGGTCACCTCAATAAGTAGTTAGCAAGCACCTGCCGCCTGCTCGGACTGTGCTGCCCAGCGGGACAGAGCGGAGGGCAATTCGCGGCCCTTGCCTCCTGGAGGCCACGCTCTAGCGGGGTGATAGACACCGTGAGCCCAGACTCCAGACCGGGGGCTCCACGGAGGAGTTCCCAGGAAAGGCGATGTCCCCGTCTGAGACCAGGAGGCTGAGAGGTGTCGGCCACATGGGAGGTCACTCAAGTCGAAGGCAAGAGAGGCGGTTCCAAGGAGCACAACTGGGAGGCAAGAAGGCCGTGAAAGCTGCATTGAAGAGACTGGAAGACGTTTAGTCTCCACGAAGGTAAACAGCGAGCAAGAGCCATTGTCCCCAGCCGGAGCCGTCCCCACTGCGATGACTCACCTCCCCGGTTTGGCCAAGACCCGGATCCCTGATTCATATGAGAGGGAGCCCCCCAGGAGACTGGCGCCCTTAGGGGAGGATGAGGAGACCAGGCTCGCAAGTTCGTACTCCCCCCCTTCCCCCCTCCACCTCTCCCTCCATCTTTCCCCTCTGTCTACCCCCGACGTCTCCCCTCCATCTCCCCCTCCGTCTCTCCCCCATGTCTTACCCCAACTCCTCCCCCAATCTCTCCCCCTCCATCTCTCCCCCATCTCTCCCCCCATCTCTCCCTCCTTCTGTCCCCCCATCTCTCCCCCCCCCGTCTCCCCCTCCGTCTGTCCCCACTCCGTCTGTCCCCACCCCATCTGTCTCCCCCCTCCAACTCTCTCCCCTCCATCTCTCCCCCTCCATCTCCCCTCATCTCTCCCTCCGTCTCTCCCCCGTCTCCCCCTCTGTCTCTCCCCCCTCCGTCTCTCCCTTCCTCTCCCCCCTCTGTCTACCCCTTCCGTCTCCCCCTCTGTCTCTCCTCCAACTCTTCCCCCCATCTCTCCCCCTGTCTCCCCCTCCGTCTCTCCCCCATCCCTCCCCCCATCTCCCCCGCTCCGTCTCCCCGTCCGTCTCTCTCCCATCTCTTCCCCCCATCTCCTCCCCTCCTTCTCTCCTCCCATCTCTCCCCGCATCCCTCCCTCTGTCTGTCCCCCCATCTCTCCCCCTGGTCTCCCCCTCCATCTGTCCTCACCCCATCTGTCCCCCCATCCGTCTCCCCCTCCTCCGTCTCCCCCTGTCCCTCCCCCTGGTCTCCCCTGTCTCCCCTCTGTCTCCCCCTCTGTCACTCCCCCCTCTGTCTCTCCCTCCATCTCTCCCCTCTGTCTACCCCCTGCGTCTCCCCCTCCGTCGTCTCTCCCCCATCTCTTCCCCTCGTCTCTCCCCTCCCCCCTCCGTCTCTTTCTCCATCTCTCCCCTCTGTCTACGCCCCCAAGTCTCCCCTCTGTCTCCCTCTCCGTCTCTCCCCAATGTCTTCTCCCATCTCCTCCCCTCCATCTCTCCCCCCATCTCTCTCCCTCCATCTCTCCCCCATCTCTCCCCCCATCTCTCCCTCCTTCTGTCCCCCCATCTCTCCCCCCAGTCTCCCCCTCTGTCTGTTCCCACCCCATCTGTCCCCACCCCATCTCCCCCCCTCTGACTCTCCCCCCTCCATCTGCTCCCCCTCTGTCTCCCCCGTCTCTCCCTCTGTCTCCCCCCCATCTCCCCCCCCCCGTCTCCCTCCATCTCTCCGTCTCCCCGTCTCTGCCAAGCGAGGACTCAGGGAAGGCAGCCACCCGCAAAGCACCAAGAGGGAGCTCGTCAGGTCTCGAGCCTGAGGCCCGATCGTGGCCTTCCTGCTCGGAACCGCGGTGACCAGTGTGGCCGGGCAGCCCCAGCTAGGCGCCCAGTTTCCCCGGACCCCCAGGCCGCAACCAGCCCCCCAGGTCTTCCCTCCACGGCTCTGAGCCGCGCTGTCCCGCCTCGCTGTTCCCTACAGACTGTCGCGGCCCAGGCAACCCTGTTATCACGGCGCCACGACCGGGGCAGGGCCTGGGCAGGTGTTTGTCTCGAATACATGTCTAGCATGTCACCTTTGAGTTCGGAGCCCTTCCGCTGGCTGCAGGAATGTTGAGGTCGAGCCCTATGCTCAGCCCCGCGGCCTGCTGGCCTCTGGGCAACCTCTCCCCGTCCCGGTCTCCCTTCCAGTGTCCCACTTCTCACTGGCTCCTTGCCCTCCTGCCTTAGAATTCCCGCAGGCCTTTCCCTCAGCGCCCCCGCTGCCCCCCTGCCCCCCGTGCCCCTGCCCCCCTGCGTACCCCTCGCTCAGCTGCAAGGTCGCAGCTTCCACACCTTCTGCAGGGAGGCTTTCCGGCCTGGCTCCTGCTAGGACACGGCACTTGCTGCACTTTACTGAAATTGCTGGTTGAAAGGTCTGCTCTCCTGCTGTCTCGGGCTCCAGCCGTGGATATCTTGGCCTGGACACCCCATGGGGGTGTCCTGTGCCTGGGAGGACGTCTAGCAGCACGCCCAGCCTTGACCCACCAGACTAGCCCCGATCACCCCCCCACACCCCAGGCCTGGCCACCAAGAGGGTCTCCGGTGTGGCTCCCCGTCCCCCGGGGGCACAGCACACGACTCGAGAAGCCCGGTGCCGGACCCTTCAGAAGGCAGCGACTGTGCCTGACCGGCCACGGCACCCAACCCGGCAGGTAGTAGAAAGCCACGAATCCAACGTGGCGTGGATGGCCCGGCGTCACCGCCACGAAGTCCTATTGAGCACACACACCGGGGAAGAAGGCTGCGCCCGAAGCACGCATGGTTTGGGGCCAGGCGGGCTCTGATGAGCCGGCGACACCGGGAGAGCGTGGTGGCTTCGGGACTACAGCCCGTCCCCTCCCTGCCCGTTAGCAGCCGGCCTGGTGGCGACACAGCATCGAGGCCCTAGGGTGGCGCACACCTCTTGGGCCGCCCTGCCCGCCCCTCTCCCCTCTGATAGAACAGGAAGAAAGGTGCCGGCTCCCCAAGCGTCCCGCATCAAAGACGTTTAAGCTTTTAATGCGAATCCTGATTAATTAACACGGGCGCACGACTTACATACATTTCAAGTCGCTTTTATCTCTGGAAGAAAAGACGCCTTTTGGCAGATACTTTCTGTTCACTGTCTGGTTCAGCATTTCAAAGGGCAGGCTTTGATGGGCTGGACGGGTTACCACTTTGTGTGCGTGAAGGGCAATGACTAGTCATTAAGGCACAGACCCCTTTATGTCAATTCAAGGGGGAAAAAATAATCAAATTCAATCTCGGCTTCGACTGCAACTGACTTGCGTGGAAGCTGGAGGGCTCGGGCTGGAGCTGGCGGCCTAAAGCAAGAGGGGGAGAGCGTGTGCCTCGAGGTCATCATGGTCATCACGGCCACATCCTTTGCCTTCCAGAGGAAAGCAAACCTTTATTTAGCACCTGCTGTGTACCAGGTCCGCTCTCCCACAAACTCTGGAAGACTCCGTATAATGTCACTGTGCACACTGAAGTCACGAAGTTCTGGAGATGGGGAGTGCTTCGCCCAAATTGTAGCAGGTGGGCCAGCCACGTTTAGAATGCCGTGGGCCTGGCCGTATTCTGTCCTTCAAGCTTACGTTCCCGCAGCTCCCCTGCTCTCCCCCCTTGCTTATTCACTCCCACTGGAATGGGACAAAAGAAGGGTTTCTTGTATATTTTTATGCAGTTCATTCATTCCATCCAGCAGTCCAAGTCTCATCCACTCAGGGCTCCTGCCCCACCCTGGACTCACCCTATGGGAACCCCCAGCCCAAATTTGGAATAAAACCCCCTGTTTTATTCATCTTCCCATCTAAAGCATAAATTTGGGACGCTTGGAGGGCTCAGCGGTTGAGCGTCTGCTTTCAGCTCAGGGCGTGACCCGGGGTCCCCGGATTGAGTCCCACATTGGGCTCCCCGCATGGAGCCTGCTTCTCCCTCTGCCTGTGTCTCTGCCTCTCTCCCTGTGTCTCTCATGAATAAATAAATAAAATCTTTTTTTTTAAAATGAAGCATAAACTCATAGGGAGCAGGGGCCTTAGCTTTCTTGTTGGATCCCGTGTCCTTAACGTTTCCCGCAGGGACGGACACAGAGCAGGTTTCAAGAATTAGTCGTTGAATATTTACGGGGGACCTACTACGACTGGTTGCTTCCAACAGCTATTTATCCCTTCTTCCTTACGAACACAATTCTCGTTTTTACCTGGAAGGCCATACCTCCACCTAAATAACTAAAATGACATCCCCAGCTGCTTTGCAGTTAGGAGTGACTGCTTTGCAGTTAGGAGGAAGTCCGGTCCCTAAGGTAGAAGCAGAAGTGCTGTGTGGCACTTGCACGAAGCCTCCTCTTACTCTATCCTACTACCTAGATTATGCATACAACGGCTGGAACCCAAGCAGCCTTTTTGGACCATGAAGAGCAGAGCCACACCTTAGGGATCAAGAAGCAAAGACACAGAAGTGATCTGGGTTCCTGATGACCATGGAACTGTTAGAAGAGTTCGGCCCTCTATCCCCAGACTTATCTTATGAGGGAGAGAATTAGACGTCTGCCCCATTAAATGCACTGTTTTGGGATTTTTGTTAAATTCCCCCAACCTGATCCCACCTTATAGAA
This sequence comes from Vulpes lagopus, assembly GCF_018345385.1. Classification (NCBI taxonomy): domain Eukaryota; kingdom Metazoa; phylum Chordata; class Mammalia; order Carnivora; family Canidae; genus Vulpes; species Vulpes lagopus. Next base: position 61,643,654 of record NC_054830.1, read on the forward strand.
TTACTAAGCGCGGGGAGCACTGTTCTAGGTGGTGTGGGCTGTGCCAACATACCCACCCCGGGCCTGTGTGGAGCTCACAGCCTGTGGGGGAGCTCTGATGCCTCCCTATCTGATAGTTATTTGACACACTTACACCCCAGTCATATTAATTTTCTTTTTCGTTCCCAAATGGTAATCACTACAAAAGAACAGATAAGATGCTCAGTGGGAGATGAATTGGGAGGTACCACGTACAGCAGGGGGCACCATGAAAATTTTCACAGAGAAGACACCCCTTGAGCTTGGCTTTGAATATTCATGAGACTTGGGATCTGCAGGGAATGGGATGAAGTTGAACACCCCAGGAGGAGGAAGCATAGGATGCGTTTGGGAGAAAGCCAAGGAGTCTGTCACATAAAGTGCATGAAGAAAGAGTATCCTCTGGTTTTTAAGAGCATGGGCTCTCCGGTTAGATGTCTTGGGTTTGGGTTCCAGCTTGACTGCCTGCTGGGTATGTGACATGGGCTGAGCCACTTAACCTTCAAGAACTCTCTGTTTCTCATCTGTAAAATGAGGATAGTCTCTACTGCCTTCCAGGGGCCTGCCTGGATCCAGGTAAAAATGGAAGAGGAGACCCTAAAAAGGGAAGGCTGGGGTGAGAATGAAGTGAGTCCGTACGGATAGAAGGCTCAGAGCAGTGGCTCTCTGAAATAAGCATGGCCTGAACGTTCCCGTGACTGTCCTGGCGAAAGACAGGAAGGGCGAGCTGAAGCCACAGCCAGCAGAGCCATGAACGGCTAAGACGTTAGCCCGCTATTGTGAAAGCCTCCACAAGCTGCTGAAGGTTTGTAAACAAAATTACGGGTGACATGGATGAGAGTTATTTAGGGGGAAGTCTTCGTATGTCAAACACTTGCCACGTTGTTAGGCTTCCTCTCCCACACTCACCCCGTCAGCCTACTGACCTGGGCTCTCCTCTTCCCAGGGCACACCTGCACTCAGCGATTCCCCAAGGCCCTTCCTCTGTCCCTGGGGCTCCCTACCCGATTGCTGACTTAGACAAACCTGGTTGCTTTTCAGAGACTTGGCAAAGGAAGCCCTCTGGCTCACAGCTCCTGGGCCCAGTGGTTCCCATGGGATTTGCTTTATAAAGCATGTGATTCCTGTCTCACTCCTCCACTCCTTCCACCCCTTCCGGAGTGATGTTATCAATGCTGACATCCTGACTCTCCACCTTGAAATATAGGCCAGTGCTTACATCATACCTGGGTAATATGAGCCTTTTTTCCCTCCTTGGTGACAGTGGGAACCATGAACCTTCACAAGTGCCTGCAGAGAAAGTTGGCCATACTGTATTCTGTGGACTAAATTGTGTCCCTCCCAAAAATGTATATACTGAAGCCCTAACCCCCAAACATAGTAGTTTTTGGAGATAGAGCCTTCAGGAGCTAATTAAGGTTGAATGAGGTCAAGAGGGTGGGGCCCTAACCAGAGGTCATTGGTGGCCTTCTAAGAAGAAGGGATTGGGCACCTGGCTGGCTCAGTTGGTAGAGCATGAGACTCTTGATCTCAGGGTTGTGAGTTCAAGCCCCACGTTGGGTATAGAGATTACTCAAAAATAAAATCTCAAAAAAATAAAATAAAAAGGGATCTCTCTCTTTTCCTCACCCTGCTCACACCCACACTCACCCAGGAAAGGCTATATGAGGATACAGAGAAAAGGCAGCCATCTGCAACCCAAAGACAGAGCTCTCACCAGACACTAATCCAGCTGGCACTTTGATCTTGGACCTCCAGTCTCTAGAACTGTGAGAAAATAAGTTTTCTGTTGTTTAAGCCAACCAGCTTGTAGAATTTTGTTATGGCAGCCCAAGCAGACTGATACGGTGTGTGTACATTTACTGTGCATTGTGATGTCTGCGGCTGCACGGATGCTCTTCTGGGCTTGGGGAGTAATCGGAAACCACCGCAGACAGCAGAGCTGCACCTCTCTATTGAGAGCTCAGCAACAACCTCCTAATCGTCTGTGCCAGGTGGTAAAAGAGGCGTTGGACTCTCTTGTCCAGATTCTTGGCCGCCACGCTCAAAGTCGGAGTGATATTCCACCTGTGGCCATTTACCAGCCACAGAGCGGTTTCAGCTTACTTCCTGATCCCCCTTCTTTTTAATTTACATTTTATTGACATTTTAAGCATCTTCCACTTAAGGGGTCTGCACATGGCCACCCAGTGAGACTCGCATCACAGCTATAGAGTATTACAATGCAGGTACTATCAAACCAGGGGCCTGCCTGGATCCAGGTAAAAATAGAATAGAAGAATTAAAAAAAAAAAAAACTTCAGGCATATTACTGTTTCACCCAATTTTTATTCCTTCGAAAGATAACATGGCAATGAATATTCATAGTGAGAAATGTGAGGCTTCGGCCTTGGAAGCATAATTATTGTTGTTATTTCGAATTTCATTAGCACTTTATATGTGGAGAGCCCGTTCTGGTGAGGCAGTTTGTTCCTTTCCTCCTTTGCCTTTCTCCTTCATCCTCCACCCACCCCCCTGCAAACTCCCTGCCCTCTTCCAAAAGCTAAATCAGATACTGTCATTTTTAAAGAAATGAAAAATCAGGAGTGAAGAGGAGAACTGACTTTGACGTAGAAATCACCGGCTGTGGCAATGGAAATAATCACTCTAGGGAGACCTGCTCTGAGGCTGTCGGGCCATCCACATGTTGATGGTGGAGCTTCACGGCCCCGCCCCGTGGTGTCTGTGCATTTCTCCGCCTCCTTGAGGAGCCAAAGGGGAAGCCTGGCTACAAGCTGACCCTGAGCTGGCTCCCTCCACCTATGTGCCTGGTGACCCTAATGTCACGCTGGCAGGACCTGAGAGTTTTCTGACTAAGGAGGCATGGAAGGGAGCTGCTCTTTATTCAGGTTCTTGGGCTTAAGTATGTATGATCATTCTCTGTCCTGGTTGCCTGTCATTGCATGATAAACTACCCCAAACTCAGTGGCCTAAAACAATGATTTATTATTATCACTTACAGACTAGGGGGTGGATTGGAGTTCAGCTCTGTAGGTGAGGCTCCTCAATGGGGTTGCAAGTCGGCTGGGATTTAGCTCCACGCTGAGCTTGCCCTCAGCATCCTAGCTGGGAAGTCTCTGCTCCACGTGTTTGTCATCCTGCTTCTGAGACCAGGAGGCTAGCCCAGACTTGTGTTTCTCCTTGCGACTAAAGAAGCCTGAGACCTAAAGCAGAAATACACCGTTTCAGAACTGGTCCATTGTCACGTCCGCCTCTTTCTTTTGGTCAAAACAAGTCACACAGCCAGGCTCTGGTTCAAAGGGAGGGGGGCGGGGGATAGAGTCTGCCTCTCTTGAAAGAGCAACTTCAAGGACACCTGGCAAAGGTCACAGACACTGGGAAAGGGGGGGGATTGGGCCTTGGTGTAATCCACACTGCATCCCATTTTTCAGATGACTCAGGGGGTATGTGGCGTAGGCTACTGTATGGTGAAGCCGGAAGTAAGTATTTTGGACTTCACAGAGCTTTCCCTTCCTTTTGACCCGTCTCCTACAGTTTGGCCACAAAGGCCACATTCGTGTGTGTGTGTAATTTATATATATATATTTTTTTTGAAAGATTTATTTATTTTTAGAGAGAAAGAGAATAGGCAGGCACAGGGGCAAGAGCAGAAAGAGGGCCAGAGGGAGAGAATCTTCAAGCAGACTCCCTGCTGAGCGCAGAGCAGAGACAGAGCCCGACCCAGACCCAGGCTTGATCTCACCACCCCTGAGCTCGTGACCTGAGCCGAACCCAAAAGTTGATGCTTAACCAACTGAGGCAACCCCTCAAAGGTCACATTTAAACTTGCATCTATACTCCTCAATCAGTAGTGTCTTTCAGTAGGAACATTCCAGAGAACTACCCTCATGCAGTCACTCTTCTTGTTACTCTAATAATTATGATTATGATAAGGAAAATGATGATAATGATGATGATGTAAGCTTCCGTTTCTCGTAGTCTAATCTTGATTATGAGAGGGAATATGGAGTAGCGGTTGTAACCAGGGGTCTGGAATAAGGCTGCCTGAGTTCAAATCCTGGCCCCACCATATATTATTTGTGTGATTCTGGATAAGGGATTTTGCCTCTCTGAGTTTTAGCTTCCTCAAACATCAAATGGCAATCTCTACCTTTCCTAGTTCTTAGAGTCGTTGAGCCAGTTGAATTGAGACCTTCACAGCATTTAGCCTGCTGCACGTTACTGTTTATTATTATTGTGCTTTTTGTTGCCACGTGCTAAATAGGGACCTACGCGCTGCCCATGCATTATCACATTTAAATCGCACAATGATTAGAAAGTAGATCTCTGCGGATAGTTGTCTACTTGACCTAAAAGTTGATTTTTTTTTAGGCTTGCTATACGCCCATTAGGATCTGTGATCATGTCAACGTGTCATTTATGGAAGGTGGTAAAAAGTCTCACCGTATTCTTTCAAGCCAAAAGGTGCTAGTTTTGGAAATAGCCATGCATTTCCTTTTGGACCGTCATCCTTCAAGCCCTGCAAAAATTGCCCTTTCTCTCTGAGTCCATCTGTCCTCACCACCTGCTCTTTCAAAACATAGATACCAACACAAAACCTTAGGCGATCTGAGAGCACAAGCTGGATGGATTTTATCTCCCAGGGGCTGGTGCCCAAAGCAAGAGAAGCTGGACTTCAGTCTTGGCTCTGATGACGGCCTCCACGATTTAGGAATTCCAGGCCTGCTCCTCATTCCTGGAGCTCCTTCCATCGTGCCATGGAAGTCGTCAGCCACAAGCACCACAGCCACGTCTTTGGAGTGAGCGTGTGGGCGAGGCAGGAAAACGTGACAGAAATGCTTAATAATCAGAAGTGCTCCCAGAAAAGGGCATTGAGGTCGGACAGTCATGGATTCAGGTTTTTGATTTACAGATGATAACGGCATTTAGGCTCAGCATGCTGACAGCCTCTCCACAATAGTGGAAAGGGACAGAGGTGTCATTCAGCAATCAGAAAATGACCAACCGATACCTATCCCTATAAATTTCATTTTTACCCCTTGGGTCTGCTTCTACTACTCATTTTCTTCAAATGGATGCAAATTCCTCCCATCTGTCCGGGGATTTGCTCTTAACCTGAGATAATGGGAATCAGCAGCGAGAGAGGGATCTTCTGCTCTTTTCTATCCATTATCACTTCTCTGATTATTTTGGTGCCCTCGCATGTGATTCAAGGATAATCAGAGTTTGCACGTTGACTGCATTATGAATCCCTGGTTCTCAAGCTTTCCCAAGCCACCAAGGAGCATCTAGAAGCCAAGTCTGGTTTGTTTAGCACTGAATACTGTTTTTCTAACACAACGCCTGATGCAACACAAGTACTCGGTAAATTCTTGTTGAACTAATGAGTATATTAGGCTCCTTAATTCTTGAATCTCTCTCTATAGCTCTTTAATTATTCACTTATTCACCCATTCATTTGTTCAACAAACACGTATTAGGATTGTGCCTTGGAATTTTGCATGAGTGAAACAAGACGGATCAGACTTTCTCTGGCTTCAAGGTACTCAGAGTACAGGAAAGGAGCTAAGACTTTCTATCAGTCAGTTATAGCCACAATAACACTATGCAATAATGCCACTATAAAAGTCAGCGGCTTACAATGGCAATCATAGATTCTCACTCAAGCATCTGATGGTTACCTGGGGGAGTCTCCTGATTTAGGCTGGTTTGGCGAGGCTTGTCTCCAAACCATGGGTTAAGTCCAGATCTGCTCCTGAATCTGTCACCCTACTTGGGCCACTATAATAGCCTTGGCACACATCGTGATGGCTGATATCTCACTAATCAATATGGCCAAGTTCAACACCAAAGGGTTCTGGAGGAGTCTCTCTACCCACTGTGGGAGGAGAAAGGGCATAAATATCTGCTGGACAGTAATCTAAAGTCTCACAGTCTTAACTACAAATAGCACATGTGATTTAAAAAATACCGTGTTATAAATCAATCACACAAAGAGGGACGCCTGGGTGGCTCAGCGGTTTAGCGCCTGCTTTCCATCCAGGGCATGATCTTGGGGTCCCGGGATCGAGTCCCACGTCGGGCTCCCTGCGTGGAGCCTGCATCTCCTTCTGCCTGTGTCTCTGCCTCTCTCTCTCGCTCTGTGTCTCTCATGAATAAATAAATAAAATCCTTTTAAATAAATAAAGAAAGAATAAGGGTGTATAAAGGAAAATATAACTATTATATACAAAGAATGTGATGAGAATCAGAAATGGCCAGGAGAGATGAATGCTGTATGTGTGTGCAGAGCTAGTTGGGGAAAAATAACCTAGTCAGAGGTAATAGGAAATTTGGGAGTGTGCACAGGGCGTAGTAGAGAGAACTGTTTCGATGAGGGCGTAAGTTGTAGGAAGAAAAAATAGTAAGAGAGTAGATCAGAAATACTGTCTTGGAGCTTAAATACTATGCTAATGGGTTACATAAGACTCGGGGCAACCAAAATTAATTAGAGAGAAACAGGTGAGAAAGCTAACCACAAGAAAAAAAGAGTGCATCCTGCATGGCAAGGTAGGTGTTAGATAATCTATTAGCTCCTAAGGATCTCCATAGATGTCAGGGAGAATGAACTACCAGTAGACTCAGGTGATGAATACTACACATTACAGCTTTTTCAAGTATTATTTTTTCCCAGTGAATCTAAGTGGGCATCTCAGACCTCAGGCTTAATGCCACAAGTGCACTATATCTCCCCTGTGAAGCCTCCTCCTGCTTTCCCAACCTGTCCCCCCCAAAAATGATGTCACCATGGATAGGATGCTGAATGGGTGAGTCCTTTAGAGGAGGAAGTGCGTCACGGAAGTCCTCTCTCCAAGGAAGACATTTGCACCGAGACCCAAACAACAAGAAGGAACAAGTGAGCACCCCTTCTATGTCAGCCATGCAACCTGGGATGCATAATGCAAGCTCCCTTGCCTCGGTTTCCTAACTGAGGGATAATACCCTTCCTTCCCAGGCTTCATATGAAGACGATTAAGTTCCTCACAAAGTGCTTAGAATAGTACCTGGCACACCAAGTAACTATATTCTAAAGGTGAAGACAGACAAGTAGATCCTTTTAAAAAAAATCAATTAATTTTTTAGAGAGACAGAGCATGGGGGGAGGGGGTTGGGGGGTGGTGGAAGACGGATAGGGAGACAGAGAATCCCAAGTAGGCTCCATGCCCAATATGGAGCCCTATGCGGGGCTCAAGGCCACAACCCTGAGATCAGGACCTGAGTGGAGATCGAGTTGGAAGCCTGGAAGCCCAACCGACTGAGCCACCCAGGCAGGTGCTTTTAAGGTTTCACAATGCGTGCTCTGTTCTAGGTAGTTATAAAGTGCTGAGGGTGAAGCAAGGAGGATGCCTAACTCTGCCTGGGGCATTGGGAAGGTCTTCCTAGAGGGAATATTAAAGCAGAAAAAAGATAAATTAACATTTATTGAATAGTAATGCTTGGTGCTAGGGGACTTCTCTTACCATTTATAGAATTTGCTTTTCATAAACAACTTTGTGAGCGAGGTATGATTATGCCCATTTTACAGATGAACCAAGGCACTGATGAAGCACCTTCTCATGACATTATGGCCGAGTTACTGTTCTAAACCAGGGCACCTTGTACTAAACCCACAGCAACCTCTACGTTGCCAGTGTTGCTTTTGGCCAAGAAAGTCTAGAGTGCTACGACAGCTAATATTTTTTATTACATTTTTATCGATTATTAATATTGGCTTGGCAGAGTGCTTCATGCTTTTAATCCATTAGGTCATTCAACTCCACGAGGTAGGTATTATTGTTGTGCCCAGATAAAGAAACTTAGGTTCAGAAAGTTTAATTTCCCCAAGGTCACACAGTAAGTGTCAGAGTCAGGATTTGAACTTAGACCATCTGACACCAGAAGGCATGAGCTTATCCTCCGCTATACTGACTCTCGCCCAGAGGTGGGAAGAAGCTTGGAGTAGGAGTGGGACGATTTGATTCAGGACCCGATTCTTCCAATTAATCGTCTCAACCTTGGGTAAATCGCATCTTTGAATTTTATTCTTGCCCTTGTAAAGGAAGCTAAAAATTCCTGCCCTGCTGGCTCACAGGTTTATAGAAGTCAAACGTTATGTTGAGGAATGTTCCAACATTCAATGTAAATGGAAGTTGTTTTTATTTTAACCTCAGGCAGAGAAGAGTGGAAGTAGCCAGGACAGTCACGCCTTGAAAGAGAGGGAACAGTAGATGCATTCAGATACCTGGAAAATTTTCATGAAACTTGCCCCATAGAGCTTCCCTCCAAATTTTAGACTTTGAATCAGTAAGTGGTAAATCCAACAAGAAAAATATAAATCAGTACCTTCTGTTGGTCGCAGCCAACCAAAGACAGAACCAGGTTTGAATGCAGATAATGAGTTTCCCGCCAGCAGCGTATGCAAGCTGTAGGACCTCATGGTGCGTGAGATCACAATGGGGAAGTCTGCACGCTAGAGAGGCGGACGCCTGGACGCCTGCGATAGAGTCCTTGGTAGACTCCTGCTGTCCTCTCCTGCGCGACTCAGAGCCATCCTCTACCTATGGCTAAAGTAGCATTTTTAAAAATGTGTATCAGACTGTGCCATCCTCTTACATAAAATTGCCCGTGGCTTTCCATTTAAATTAGAATTAAATCCACACTCCTTACCACGGCCTACATACACCTGAATAACGTAAGCCGTAAGCCGTGCTAACTTGCCCACACTCATTTCACCCTTTTCTGGTCTTCCCTGTCAACTCTCTAGCCCCACAACACAAAATGTTTGGCCCCCAGAATTTAGCCAGGTCTCCCCCAGGTCCTTTGCGCTCGCCACTCGCTCCCTCTGCCTGGAGCCCTTCTGACCCTCTTTGCTGTTCCAACTCCTACTCATCTGTCCTTGTTTCTGATGAGGTGCCACATGTTCAGAGATTGGTCCTCCAGTATCAATTAATAACTCTTTCATTATTCGACTTCATAGAACCATATTCTTTTCCATCACAGAATATTTAAACACTTTCAGTCATATAGTTTGTGTTTTATTGTGTTAGGAACCGTTAGCATGAGGTCTACCCTCCTAACAAATCTTTATGTATACAATACAGTATTGTTAACTATAGGCACAGCAGATGTTGTACAGCACATCTCTAGAACTTAATTATCTGTCATAACTGAAACTTTATACCCGTCGAATAGCAATTCCCCATTTCCTCCTCCCATAGATTCGTTTTTGATGATTTTTGTCCAACTCTTGATTAGACTGTAAGCTCCATGAGTGTAGGGACCACTTTAGTCTTGTTCGTTGCTATATCCCCATGCCTGGAGCATAGTGATTCCTGAGGGAGAGGTGATAGGAGAAAGGGAAGGAGGAAGAAAGGGCTCTTTGAGTTCAAGTATTTTTTTTTCTTTGTAAAAAAATTTAAAAAAAGATAAATATATTTTTTAACCCCACAAATAAACGAAAAAATCACATATGTGTTACATACAATGCCCAGAGCTGGAAAGAGGGACTTCCAGCAGATTTTGCTGGAAGCCTCACTAGCATGACACGGAGTGCAGGCAGCTGGACCTTCAGGAGACAGAGGGAGCCTGCCGAGCCCCAGCCTTGCTGAGTCTGCAGATTATCATACAATAGTCATCAAATATAGCTTGGTAAGTAGGTCAGGAGCGGGGGATGTCCTGTGCCTCTCTGAGATCCATCTGGGCGAGGCCTCGGGAGTTATGCTTGCACGAGCTCCTGAAGATAAGGGAGAGAGACAGTGAACGGGGCCATGGAGTTAGGAGTCAGAGCAGTGAGACCTCTGCTGTCGTGAAATGTGCATGAGATGTGCACGGAAGCAGGCAGTCTTGGGATGAACCCACACCATCAACCAAACTAGCACTTGCCCTTGAGTGTAATAGTCGGATGGTATCATTCCCATCGTAGACAGAAAGAAGTGACGCGTGAAGAGATAAGTAACTTGCCCAAGGCGTCCTAGCTAGCGATCCCGAGAGTGGGTTCTGAACACTTAGTTTATCCAGGTCTGAAGGCTGTTAAATAATATCAGCTAAAAAATCAAAACCAGCAAGCATCACCAAACGTAAGGATACACACTTCGAGAAGAAATCTGCCATCTTCCTCCTATGTTCAAGGTCACACAGGTATTAAGTGGCAGAGCTGAAGTTCAAACCCAGTGGTGTCTTTATGCAAGAGATTCACCCATCCACACATTCATTTACCCATCCATCCATCCATCCATCCATCCATCCATCCATCCATCTATCCTCCATTCATTTAGTCATTCATTCGACAAATAATCAATGATGGCCTAACACATGAAAGACAGCAGGGAACCAGACTGGCAGGATTTCTGGTGGCCACCAGCATTTAGCAGGGAGGACAAATACTGAAGAGCACATCTGCAAAGTGGTTTTCATCATCTCTGTTACTAAACTATGGGCACTCTTAGCCCTCTTACTGTGTTGTTGGAGAAGGTCACCCAGAGGACTTGACCAGCAGCTGGCCGTGAGCTGACCTGGGGCAACTAGAGGCCCCCCACCCCCTTCCTCTGCCTGTGACACGTACATTCAGATGAGGGGAACGTGAAATGCCCACCATTCCCACAGCTGGGATTCTTTCAAAGAGGCAACCCTGAGAAAACAATGGGTTGTTGAGACCGCGTAATGGTATAGGACTGAATCCAGGCCCCTGTATGAACTTTTAAGATCTTGGCAGGTGGATGTGGAGATTGGCTTATTTTGTGGCAGCCCGAGGCAAGCCTATCTTGGAGTTCCCTTGCTTATTAACACTGCCACCTACCAATCTGCGTTCTTTCCTCACTCCCTCCTTCCCTCTGCGTACTGGGGCCAGTGTTGAATTTCTACACAAAGAACTTGGAAAGACTATTAGATGCCAGTTGCCAAGCTTATATGAGGCCATACGTTTTCCAAGTGTTCCCAGTTGTGCCCATGTGAAGCAGTGGTTAAAAATTCCATCTTCAGGGACACCTGGGTGGCTCAGCAGTTGAGCGTCTGCCTTCAGCTCCGGGCGTGATCCCCTTCAGGGAGCCTGCTTCTCCCTCTCCCTCTCTCTGTGTGTCTCATGAACAAGTAAATAAAATCTTAAAAAAAAAAGAAAAAGTTCCAACTTCGCAGGTGGTTATGAGAATTACCTAAGAAATAAATGTATTATATGCCTTATACTAGGCACAGAGATAATGCTGTAGAAATAGCCACTCTACGCTGACATCACCTTTACCAGTTCAAATATAATAGTAAAAATAAGGTGTTGCAGAAAGGAAAATGACCCGGTATTCTATAGCAGAGAAGAAAGCTTATACTTTTCATTAGTAATAGACATTCTAATGCACCAGGTGAGCAGTTCAGCTTGAATAAATACAGAACAGATATTGCAAGGATTTTTTTTTTTTTATTCCCTAAGTAGGGTCCCAGAGAGAAAAGATTCCAGACTGGAAGAGCCAATGGGACCTGAAAATAGGATTCTGAGAATACACCAGTAGTAAGATTTGTAACAAAAGAGATCCAAAGCAACATCGCCGGCTAATGTGTGTTAATGATGAAGGATGACACCTGTAACAGGAGGGAGGGGACACGAATAGGTTAAATGATTAAGTAGGCAATGAGATACAGAGATGTGGGCACACGCAAATGAATGATGGGGGTGAATTAAGATGAGGGGACGTGAAATAGAAAATGCAAAAGGAGGAAGGAGGAAAGAGACGGAGACTTTCAGGGAGGATTGGGAGGTTTGCAACTGGATGGTGCAAGAAGGGTCGGAAATGACTGCAGTAAATCACAGAACAAGAAGGGGTTGATTTAGAGGACCGAGGACAGGGAGAGCAGAAGGTAGTGAAAGGTATGAGCTGGAGAAAAAAGATAATAAATTTGAGAATTGTTAAGGGAAAGAGTCAGAGAAGTACTGGGTTGAAGCAGAAATCAGTCAAACAGATGCAAGTGGAAATGAAGAAAGACAACGGTGATTAAAATATTCTTTCATTTTTCACGAAAGAGGAGTTAGAGACAATGGTAAAAGTTTGCTCTAAATGAGATATAGTGGAAATGCTCTGAACAGGGAAATGAGAAATAGAGGGTTGGAAGCAGAGAGAGACAAAGAAGTAACGGGAAGACCAAATAAATAGACATTTGCGAGCAGAAGCAAGCAAGCTAGTGTTCCTGAGGACCTACTGGGTGCCACGGAGCCCCAGGGGCTTCCATTTATCCCTGCTGGCTCACTCAGTCTTCCCATGACCCCACTTATGGGAAAGGACATGAAGGCTCACAGACGTCGTAAATCACTGCGAATTAGCCAAATAGTAAGTGGTAGGAGAGAAGAATTGGAACTTACACCAGAGAGGTATCTGAGTTGGAGAAATAAACGGAAGCGATAGGTGTATTCGCAGAGGTCTATTTTGGATACAACAACAATAGAAGAGAAAGCTTCCAGATTGACCTTACTCTTGTAATTAATTGATCCTGTACCAGCTGATGGAGCTGGGCTGGGCTCCAGGGGGCTCAGGGGGTCAGGGAGCTCCAGGGAGTCAAGAGGATCCCAAGGGTCAGGGGGCTCGGCTCCAGGGGGGCTCAGGGGGCTCCAGGGGGTCAAGAGGCTCTAGAGGGTCAAGAGTCTCCTGGAGGTCAGGGGGCTCTGGGGGTCAAGGGGCTCCAGGGGGTCAAGAGGCCTCCAGGAGTCAGGGGGCTCAGAGGGCTCCAGGGGGCTCCAGAGGGTCAGGGGGGTCCAGGGAGTCAAGGGATTCAGAGGGCTCCAGGGGGGCTCAGGGGGCTCCAGGGGCTCAGGGGGCATCAGGGGGCGGGCAACTACCCCACGAGCATCTGGGGGGCAGTGGCCTAAGGGTAGGAAAAGAAACAATAGGCCAGGTGATGAATGGAGTCAATGTGCAGCAGCAAGCAAGGCAGGGCTAAAGCCTGTTAAGTGTCCAAGTCTTGATCTCAGCTCAGGTCTGGATCTGTCATTCGTGAGTTCAAGCCTGGCTTTGGGCTCCACAGTGTGCATGGAGCCTTTTTTTTTTATTTTATTATAATTTTTTTAATTACTTGACTCATGGAAAGCTGGGAAAGAGGGAAGGAAGAAAAGGAGGGAGGGAGGGACAGACACATGAATAGAGGGAGAATAAGGTGCCCATTGTAGAAAATCCGAAGGACGCAGTTTTCTCAGCAGAATTTCTCAGCAGAATTACTAGTAAATGCATGTCTTGGAGTAAAGCTAACAAATACGTGATCATTCACAGACAGGGCCCTGGCTCTACCCCGTGTTCGCGTAGCTTGGGCTAGCTCGGCCTGGGTGGCCGCGCCCCGAAGGGGAAATGGTCTGTTAGCTGACACGGGTATGCAAAAGGTAACAAGGGGAAGTCTGGAGGGAGATCTCTCCGCGCAGAAGGAAGGGCCTGTGTGAAAACACAGGCGCCAAGAGCCTGGAATACTCTGGGAATAGAGAAGAGATACCTGCGGCTAGGACGGAGGGCGGTGGTGGGGAAAAGAGTGAGTGAGATGCCGGACGATGTTTAGATTCGCTCAGAACCGCAGTGAGAACCTAACATAGGCCAGACATTTCCACACATGAGGCCTCATTTAATTCCGATAGCGATCCTGAGATGTGCGTCCTACTTCCCCCAGTTCACAAGTGAGAAAATACAAGGTCTAGTAGGGCCATTTAGTAACCGACTTGACCCTGTAGATAAATGGCAAAGATGATATCAAACCAAAGCCTGCCTGTCTCCCCAGCCTCTGCTTTTCCAACTAAACTGCCTCAGCCATGTGGTATGGATGGAAGGGAAAGAAAAAGGAAGAAAGAAGGAAAGAAGGAAAGAGAGGAAAGAAAGAAAGAAAAGAAAAAAGAAAGAAAGAAAGAAAAATAAAAAAAGAAAGAAAGGAAAGAAAAGAAAAGAAAGCAAGAAAGAAAGAAAGAGAAAGAAAGAAAGAAGGAAAGAAGAAAGAAAAAGAAAAAGAAAGAAAGAAAAAAAGAAAGAAGAAAAGGAGAAGAAAAGAAAGACTAGAGTATGGGGTGGGGGAGAAAAGAAAAAATGTCACAAAATGACAAAATCTGAAAGATGAAGCAAAATGGATTTGCTGAGAGGGCAGGGAAGGAGGATAAGACCAGTGGAGTCAGGGACGGGGGTGCAAGGGCACCCCAGAGGACAGCAAGTTGGCTCAATAATGAAATGTCATTAATTAACTCAACAATGAAATGTGACCGAGGGAAGGGGAGAGAAGGGAGACAGAAGCTGAGGGGGACGAGAGTGGTGCCACCGCGGCCACACGGGAGACTGTGGAGTCGGAGCAGAGAAGTGGCATCACCTGGGGGGGGAGTGACAAGGCCTTGTCCTCGCCCTCCCCGTCGGCATAATGGGGATGCTGTGACCTAACTCCCATGTCGCTGGGAGTTCGCATCCGAGCATCTGCTGCGGTTTCCGGGCACTGGGATGTGAAGCCCTGGGCAGGGCGGCGGGCAGGTGTGGTCAGCGGGCGCTGGCACCGCGGGCGGCCCCCAGGGTGCGAGGACCCGTGGGGAAGTAGGGGTCCGGCGGTGCTCCTGCCCCGCGAAGTGCACAGGGGACCCATCTCTGGGTCCTCTCCTCAGCCTCTCCTCGGCCCTGCATCCATCTCTGCCCCTCGCCCTGGTTGCGTGTCCCCCCTTCCCCACGAGCTCGGCCCGCTGCCCTCCGTTGGCTTCCAGTGTGGGCGCCGTCCCTCAGGTGGGCGGGCGCCTTGGGCGCAAGCAACAGACACCAATTCCGGCTGATTTCAGCAGAAGCAGAACTGAGTAGTGAGCTAGGTTACCCCGAATCTCCAGGAGGGCGTGGGATCTGGGCAGCGTGCGGGAGGCCGAGAGCACCAGGCCCCACGGCTTGGGCCCCGCCGACTGCTGTCCCGTCGCTGTCAGGCACAGACAGGGCGGTTCACGCCCCTGCCGCCTCCAGTGCCACCGAGCTCCCGGCCGGGGCCCCACAGCCGTGTCCTCTGGCGATAACATCTGGATGGAACTGCTCCGAGTCTTGCCACCTCGGTCCCCGGGGGGATGGTGCCGGATGCCAGCTTCCTTTCCAGCCTCTGCGGTGGGTGCATCTGGTTGGCGAATCCCGAGTCACCTGCCCAGGCCCTAGCTCTGTCGGAGGCTGGAAAGGCATCTGGAAATTTCCGTCTCTTCCTGGGAGGTGGGCTGTGGCTCAGAGAGTGAAGCACCCTCTGATGTAGGGAAGGGATCCCTTCAGATGCCAAACCGACGCAGAGGATGCCAAACGCCAGCTTGAACCGGCAATGCCCACCCCCAAGCTTCTAGTCCTTCATGGTTCAACGCCAATGCCACCTCCTCCGGGAAGCTTTCCCCGATTTCTCCAAGCACACGTTTCAAAACACCTCGTGACACACAGGCCTGCCTGCCTGCCTGGTATCTGAGATAGTTCTGTGCTCGTGTCATCCCCACACCCCACGCCCCCATCACTATGAACTCTCCAAGGGCGGGAGCTGTGTTTATCCAGCTCCGCATCCCCATATAGTGGCTGGTAGGAGCCCTGGATATTTGGTGGGAATGAATGAATGAAAGTGTTGGTCGCATGCGACAGGCCTTTGTACCAGAGGTCCATGAAGGACTTGCATAGACTCTGCCTTACATAAGGGAGCCCTTTTTTCCTGGTGTGCACTTCTATAAATGGACTGTGTCAGCATATTTGAAGAAAGGGGCATAGAGAATCAGAAAGCCCCATTGCAGAGGATAGTGGCGGATTGTAAGGGTACAAAGGAGAGACTGAGGGAGGCAGGACGACATATTTTGGAGGAGTAAATGGACTGGAGCGGGCACCAGAGAGGCAGGGGACGATTTAGAATCAGAGGACTCGAAAGGCCAGATTCCCCCTCCCCCCTCCCCTTGGGTCCACAGAGTAGTCAACTGAGACAGGAGAGGCATCCCTTGCAACCTCAGGGCGGAGACACACCCACGGGCACTCACGCAGGTGGGCCCCTCTCGGCTCCCATGGGTGGGTTTTTCCAAGGTCACCGAGGACAGTGTGATTGAAGAGAAACAGCCAAGGCTTTGGCACCTGGAGCTCAGATCTCCGCTCTTTGCTCGCTAGCTATGTGACCTTGGGGAGTCCCTTCACCTCCCTGACCTCCCGATCTCAGTTTCTTCATCTGAAAAATGGGAATCATAACAGCCAATTCGTTGGACGATGGTTCTGTAGAAAAGCTACGATATACACTTGTCAGGCCCCTGGAGAACGCTCAGTGAGCAGTACTAGGTCCAAGGTCACGAACCAAGGGTTTGGTTTTTCCTTCTTTTCAGCCTTCTGCCTCTATCCAAAGTCCTAAAACAGTAAATAAAATGTGATGGGAAAGGGGGGAAAAGGGGATTCGTGTGAAGGGGTAAGGGTAGAAAGGAGAAAAGCAGCCGAAGCGCGGAGAGAACTAAGTCGAGAGAAGTCAGGGCTCAGAGAGCCAGCAATCTGGAGGGATGGGACACGTCTCGGAAATTATAGGGAGGGAGCATTATAGGATTCAAGTCCAGGTGGGGAGCCATGAGAGGGGAAACAGAGAGAGGGGAGATGGGGAAGGGTCAGGGTGGGGGGCGCCGGGGTCCCCGGGAGGGGAGGGCTCCCTGGAGGTCGCCAGGCCCAGGGCTGCCTGCTGCTGAGGTCCGAGGCCTCAGTTCGCAGCCCCGCTGGAGCCCGGGACCAGCCCCGGGGCAGGGGCCTGGGGGGCAGGACCCGGGGGGCAGGGACCCGGGGGGCAGGGGCCTGGGGGGCAGGGACCCGGGGGGCAGGGGGGGCCTGGGGGGCAGGGACCCGGGGGGGCAGGGACCCGGGGGGCAGGGACCCGGGGGGGGCAGGGACCCGGGGGGCAGGGACCTGGGGGGGCAGGGACCCGGGGGGCAGGGACCTGGGGGGGCAGGGACCCGGGGGGCAGGGACCTGGGGGGGCAGGGACCCGGGGGGGCAGGGACCTGGGGGGGCAGGGACCCGGGGGGGGCAGGGACCTGGGGGGGCAGGGACCCGGGGGGGGCAGGGACCCGGGGGGCAGGGACCTGGGGGGGCAGGGGCCTGGGGGGCAGCCCCCTCCCTGGGGGCGGGGCGGAGCCAGCCGCAGACCGAGTGGCGGGTCCCTACCTCGCCCCCTTTTCAGGAATTTCACGGAGCAGGGGAGCAGCGGGGGGAGCAGCGGGGGCAGCAGCGGGGGAGCAGCGGGGGAGCAGCGGGGGCAGCAGCGGGGGCAGCCCGGGCGCGAGGGGGCGGGGCTTCCGGGGAGCGCGGGGTGCGGGGCTCGGCCGCGGGCTTCTGGGGCGCCCAAGTTGAGTCCGGCCTGGGGGGGGGCGGGGCGGGGCGGGGCGCGCCCAGGTGCGGCCGAGGCGGGACCGCGCGGGGGGGGGAGGGGGCGGGGGCGCCGGGGGGGGCCGGGCCCGGGGCGCGGCGAGGGCGGCCTCGGGGGATCCCGGGAGAGCACGCGGCGGGGCGGGGCTCGGAGCGCGCGGGGTCCGGGGCGGGGGCGGGGGCGGGGGCGGGGGCGGGGGCGGGGGCGGCGGGGCCGGGAGGCGGCGCGGGGGGCCGGGCCGGGCCGGGCGGGAGGCGGAGCCCCGAGCCGGGGGCTGTGGCGAGCGGCTCCCGCGGCGCCCGAGCTCCGCGTCCTGCTCGCTCCGCCGCTGCCGCTCCCGCTCCCGCCGCTCCCGCCGCCGCCGCCGCCGCCTCCGCGCCCGCAGCCCGCACCCCCCGCCATGGCCGCCGGCGCCCGGCGCAGCTCCGGCCTCTCCGGCTCCGGCTCCGGCTCCGGCTCGGGGCCCCTCGGCTTCCCGCCGCCGCCGCCGCTGCTGCTGCTGCTCCTGCTGCCGCCGCTCGCCGCCGCCGCCGCCCCGCGGGAGCCCGACAGCCGGTGCCGGCTCAAGACCGTCACGGTGTCCGCGCTGCCCGCCCTGCGGGACGG
The DNA here is from genome assembly GCF_018345385.1 of Vulpes lagopus. Taxonomy (NCBI): domain Eukaryota; kingdom Metazoa; phylum Chordata; class Mammalia; order Carnivora; family Canidae; genus Vulpes; species Vulpes lagopus. The sequence continues at coordinate 61,661,605 of NC_054830.1, forward strand.
GGACCTGGGCTGGAGCGGCGCCCGCGGCGGGGCGGGGGCGGGGGCCGGGGCGGGGGCCGGGGCCGGGGCCGGGGGCGGGAGCGCGGCCGGGAGCGCGGCCGGGACCGGGGCCGCCGCCGCCGCCGCCGCCGCCGCCGCCGCGTCCTCGGGCTCCGCGGGCCCCGCCGCCGACTCGCGCCTCCTGCTCTTTGTGCGCAGCGAGCTGCCGGGGCGCGTGGCGGTGCAGGACGACCTGGACAACACGGAGCTGCCCTTCTTCACCCTCGGTAAGGCCGGCGCCGGCGGGCCCGGGAGGGCGGGGGCGGGCGGGCGGGGCGCCCCGGGGATCCCGCCGCGCGCTGCCCCGAGCGCCCGGGAGGCGCACAGGTGGTTGGTTGGCCCGAGGCTGCAGCGCCCCCGCGGGACCCGCCCGCCCCGCCCGCCCCGCGCGGACTCGCAGGCTCCGGACCAGCCCAGCGCGGCAGCTCCGGGGGCCGCCCCGACCCGCGGGAACCCGCTCCCCGCGCGCGCCGTGACCTCGGCCCAGCCGCCAGCCGCGCCCCGCACCCCTCCCGTCCCGGCCTCAGTGTTGCCACCTGCGAAATGGGGCTGCGGAGCCCGGAGCGGTGCCCGAGGACCGGCTGCTGAGCCCCGCGCCTCCGCCCGCGGACCCCCCCCCCCCCGGCCGCAGTCGCCCCCCCCCCTCCCGCGGACGGAGAGCGGCTGGTCCCCGCGGCGTAACCCGACAGGCGAGAAAGCGGGGGGGGGGGGCTGCGGCGGAAAAGTTGGTGGGAAAGTTCGCCAGCAGCTGTGCCCGCGGGTTCCCGGCGCGCGGCCCCGAGGAGGCGGCCCCGCGCCCCGCCCCCCTCCCGCCCCGCGCCCATCCCCCACCCCCCACCCCCCGTCCCGCCCCCCGGGACCCGCAGCTGCGTCGTCCGGGGCCGCGGGGCGCGCGCGGCTGTCGTGGGGCGGCGGACACCGCGGGGGCTCGCCCGGAGGACCCCGCGCTCCACCCGCTCCCCGGGACCCGCGCCTGCCCGGGCTCCCGCTGCGCTCGGGCTCCGGGCGGGAGGCGCCTTCGGCCCGGCTGGAGCCTCCGAGGTCAACCCCTCGCTCGCCCCGGGCGCCCCAAGCTCCGCCGCCCCGGCAGCCGCCCCCCTGGGAGCCCGCCTACGGGCGAACCTGCGCGATGCTCGCCCCCCTCCCGGTGGGGTGACGTGGGTGGAGACGTGGGTGGGGGCCCCCAGGTGAGGCCCCCAGGTGAGGCCCCCAGGTGAGGCCCGGCTGTCCCCTCCTGGCTGTAACCTGAGCCGGCCCGGGCGCCTCGCAGGCTCCCCGGGGACCCCCCGCGGCCAGGCTACCGCGCCACATGCACACACGCGCGCACACCACTAGCTCTTCCCACGTGCACCTGGGGGCCTGCCCATTTCCCGGGAAGGAAAGGAGGGTGCAGACGGGGTGCGTGCCCTAGGGCCCAGGGCTAACCCCCGCCCGGCTCTGCAGGGCTAAGTCCAGTCGCCTCCTTGCAGGGAAGGGGCCTTCCGGAGCCACGAAGCCCCCTGAGCACCGCTTGCACTTCCACCCTCCTGCGTGCGTCCTCCTGACCACTCTCCTGCGGGGTGTCCTGGGAGGTCAGCAGTGGGAATCTTCCTAAATGGCTGTTGGGTGGCTGTAAAAGGGGCACACTCTTGGGTTTGGCAGGACTTGGAAGCAAGCAAGGACCACCCCCCCCCCCAGGGCATTCCATGTCCCCAAAGATGTGGAGGACGGCCTCCATCCGCTTGGATGCAGGGGTCGCCTGAAGCGGGCCATCTCTGCCTTTTTAAACTTTGGCTCTCAAGAAGGTGTGGGTGCCTGGGTGCTGCTGGGGCAGCTGAACGGGGAGCTGGGAGTCTTGAATCCGTCGGGGCCCCAGCTTGGGCTGGAGAGTCCCCTGGCGCCCTCCACTCGGAGCCTTCCTTCCGCTGTCTCTGACGCACAGCAGCTGAGCCTGGCGGCTGGGGACTGCCTGCTGGGGGGGTCGCTGTCCCCCTTGGCAGCTCTGAGCCCTTTGGAAGCATGTCGGGAATTGTGTCCCGCCTCCTCCTTCTCCCCCCAGCGCCCTGGACTGGCAGCTCAAGGCGCTCCCTCCGGGGATTTGGCTAGCGAGGTAGTCACCAGATGGCCGAGTGTAGCAGGAGCTGTGTAGGGAGACGTGGGTTTTTTATTTGTGTTGGTCTTCCACTGTTTGCATGTAAACATGGAGTGCACAATGAGCTCCGGGAGGGCCAGGCTGGCTGCAAACTAGGGCCGGTGTGTGTGTTGGGGGGGGTGGGAACTAGGACTCATTTATGGCCTTATCTTTCCCAAGGTCCCAGGGTAGCTCGATCCCATCGTTTCACCCCCAGACCTTGTAAACGGCCTTGCCTAGTGTTGGTCTCCGGTGTGTTGGGTGAGTCTTTCACTTCCTCCCGGCCAGTTCAAGGGATTTGGAGATGGCACCTGCCGGGGTTGCCCATGCAAGTCAGTAAATGCCAAATCTTTCCAATAGTGGGGTGTGTGGAGCCACCACTAGGGGGTGATGGTGTCTGCCGAAGCCCTCGGGCCTCGCTCCGGGTTGTGGACTGAGTAGTTGGTGGTTGGAAGACGTCCCTGGCATTACAGGGGGTGAACAAACAAATAAAAGATAGGATTCCCGTTTTCCTCTGGGTCTGGTTGGCGGACCTCGGGGTTATTTTGCACACGTTGCCTGCCATCCCCATTCACCAAAGCCACCTACATCCCTGGCCCTGTCTCCCCGCTTCTGCCTCTCTTGTTTGAGTGATTGGCTCTGTTACTGATGATGCCTCTCCCGTCGTGTTCCAGCCTCCTTCATGTAGATGGAAGTTTACCTCAGAGCTGAAATCCTCCCCCCCAACCAAGTCTCAGTGTCCGGGCCTCTGATTATAAGCCCGTGGCATTGACAAAGTGAATTTCCCTGAATGTGATCAAGGGAGAGCAGATAGTTATTGCATCTTTAATGAGATGCTAAGAGGTTTACTCCTGCCTTTTAGTATTAATGCACATGAAATACATGAAGTGGCATTCCAGTTGTTCCCATTTTACAGATTAGGAGGCATTTTTGGAGCGGCCAGATGCCTAGTCCACGGTCACCCTGTGGGCTGAATGGCAGACCAGCACTGGAATCTCCTTTTTACCAGGTATTTACATTCTTGGTAGTTGTGTATTGGCAAATGTGCTTTGGTAGAAATATGGTCACATGTACGTAGGGCGTGGTGCAGGGTTCTGGACGGAAACATGCCAGTCTTCAGCATGACGGGGACATTCCTTAAAGGAACTTCAGCTACCCCGGGAGGCTAAAGTATGAGAGTTGGAAAGTAAGGCATGACCCTTTGATGACCCTGCCAGTTCAAAGTTCCATGACTCACGGGATGTCAGAGGGCATTGTCAGTAATGATGCCAGTGAGTGATGGAGATTACGCATTCTGTGACACCAGAGAGGGAACACGTCTCTGTAGATTCGGAGGAGGCTGGGGAGACTTCCAGAAAGGAAAAAAAAAAAGAAAAAACCCAAAAAAACAAAATTTGAGTGATGCCTTAGGAGGATAGGATGGAGGGAAGAGAGGTTGCAAGCTCCAGTGCAGCTTGGGAATTTAGTGTTGGTTTGGATCTGGAAATCTCAGCTGTGGCCCACTGTGACCTTGAACAAGTCATTTATCTCCAGAGCTTCAGTTCTTTGTGCTGTAATATGAGTGGGTAGAGAAGCCCTAAAATAATCCTTCGGTGTAGAGATTCTATGAACTTGAAGTGCCCCGATGCACTGTTACTCTGACTAGCTCCTCGTGCTTCTCCCTGTCTCCTTTCTTTTGCTGGTAACACGGGGTGTTGGGAAGGACTGATTGAAAAGACAGAATTTGAACAGGAGCAGCTGCCGGTACAGGGCTTCAGAGGTGAACCTGCACATCACTCAGTCCTCATTTGCCCCCAGGCAGCCCTGGAGTCTGCTTGTGGATTTAGCTTTCATGCCCACAGGTAGGGAAATGGCATCCTTCTTCCTGCACTTGACAGTGGCCGGGCTGGACTGTTTACCACCAGCCTTGCTTCCGCGAAAAGGGGGGAGAAAGAGGTAAAATTGAGTAAGCGCTCATCGTCAACATTTCTTTCTCAGTTGCCTTGTCATAGACATCGCACGGCTGGGGAAAGTGCTGTCTCTTTGGGGAAGCCCACCCAGTAGGATGTCAAAACGCACCTGCGTGAACAGATCTGTCTGCGTCTTGAAGTTCTTCCCCAAAAGGATGCCTTTCGCAGGAAACCGATTGGCCTGGCCTGCAAAGACTCCTTGAAATACAAACATAAATGGAGACCAAAGGAGAAAAGCCTCCTGAAGGAATGGAGGATTGCTAGGCAGGGAGGATTGCCAGGCGCGGGGAGCCTAAGAGGGAGAGTTCACAAAGGGAGGAGGAGCTGCCTTCAAATGTCAACGGGGAATGAGGAATGTGCTTTTTACTGTCGGGTTCAAAAGGTGCAAATGCTGGGTGGGGGGGGGTGGACTTGAGCCCCCAGGGGAGGAGGGTTCCCGGGCAGCTGTGGGGAGCTCAGCAGCCTTGGAGGAAGCCTTCAAGCAGAGACTGCACGGCTATCTGGCAGGCATTTGGAGACAGCACCCAAGGCCTGGGAGACAGTGAGGCTGCCGTCTGCCCTTCTTGGTTTCTGGTTTGATTCTGAAGGTTGATATCAGTTATTAACAGGGAGGAGAAAAAAAAAAAAGATACAAATAGTAGTAATCGGGGTCTTTGGTAGGGATTTCTGACCACAGAATATTCATTAAAACCGATTCCAGCGTTCTTTTCTGTGTCGGCCAGAGAAAGAGAGAGAGATTGTGGGGTGGATAAGAGGGTGGATTTGATATCCTCACACGAAGCTAGTTCTAAGACTCTACGTGTTATTTTCTCAATTGGGCACCAGGTCTCTTACCACTAAGCAGGTATTGAGCATCCTTAGGCCTGGGGGTCCTGTCCTGCTGTGATGGCCCAGGCTTCTGGGATTTTGTAAATAAAGGTCCCAGTCGGTGTTGGGGGCGGTCAGCGTTCAGGGGTCTCTGATCGGAGTCTTCTTTCCCTTCCCACTCACTTCCCTCTCCCGTCCCCAGCCTTTTGCCAGCTCAAACCTGAGGAAGTATGTTTAACAATCAGGGCAGAGAGAGCTGTATTGTCTGCCCTCGGAAAGTCCTAAGGTGCTGAGACAAGGCAGTGGGGCAGGGAGGGAGAGGTGGGTTCGTTTCGGCCGGGTCACAGGGGCTCAAGTTCGGTCGAGGCCGGCCAGATTTGCTGTTTCTGGGGGTCAGTGACACCAGCTGAGATGGCACAGCTCTGCAGGCTTTGGTGTAACCCAGAGCTCGATCGTTTTCCTGAACCGGGCCCTCGGGCTGCAGGAGCAGTTCTATAATTTTAATTTACAGCAAGTTCGGCAGGTCTGAAATGGCCTCTGGCAAGTAGAAATCTCCTGCTTCTCCCTTCCTTGCTTTGCTGAGATTAGGCCTCGGCTGCCACAGGACGGCGTGGACACGTGTGCTTCGGGGAGCGACAGTGACTTCTTGGGGCGAAGTCCTGGAAACTTCTCTCACGACCGTTAGTGCCCGTGGGCTCGCAGCACCCCAGAGTCTGAGAGCGCGCGGTCTTTTGTAGGTGACCTGGGGGCCCAGACCGGGGAAGGAACCTTCCTGAGGACCCGCAGGGTCAGCCTTGAACCCTGGGAACCCAGTAGCCCTGGGTCCCACGCTGGGCTTCTTTGCATTATGCTGGCCCTCGAGCATGCAGCTCTGGGTCTACACACATCCCAGTGTCTGAAACTGGGTTGGACACATCCTCCAATGCACCACTCTCCCTTCTCCCTGCAACAAAAGCAACCCCCCCCCCAAAAAAAACCCCAAAACAAAAATCTTGGGGGAAAATCATCCCTAGGGAAACTGCATTTGTTCTCCCGCCCAAGTACCCAGCTGGTTGGCTCCAGTGTCTCCGGAGAGCCGAGCTGATAGGTTTGTTCTGGAGGAGGAGGAAGCCTCCTTGCTTTTTACTCTCGCTCCTTGGGGGTGAGCGCAGGAAGCCTCTCCTTCCCAGGAAGGGAAAGAAGTCGGATTTAACCTTGAGGTGCAGCAGCAGCACCCGGAGGCTGCCTTTCCAGAGCTCCCGCTTTCCCAAGTTCTCTCACTGACCAGCTAGTGGCAACAGAAGATTAACTATAGCGAGAGAGAGAGAGAGAGAGAGAGAGAGAGAGAGAGCTGGCTTCCCTCCCTTCCGACAGAGCCGCAGCCTCTCTGCCCTGGAGGACGCGGGCAGCTGGGCTTGACGGGGCGTGCTGGAAGGGGGTTGGGTGGCGACGACGCAGGGTGACCTCAGCAGGGAGACCGTGGCAGGTGCTCTGCTGGCCCCGCCGTACGGTGTCTACACTGAGCGTCTGCACCCGAAGGGGGGCCGCTAGCCCAGGGCCGTTGTTCCAAGCCCCCGGCAGCCTCCGATCTCTGCACTCCTTGACGACACGTTGGCTGTGGACTCGGGCCTCCCTGCCTCCACGCTGATCCCACCTCACCTGCCCTCCGTCCCTGCAGACAGAGTGATTTCATGAACAGCCCCAATCTGACAGCGTGGCTGTTCTCACCTAACGCACTTCCCTGGTTCCTCACGGTTCTTAGCTTGAAGTTCAAGGTTCTTATCGTGGTCCAAGGTCCAAGGTCAGTCTCTGCCCAGAGAACCCTCTGATGAAGAAGCCTCCCTTCTTGTTTGGTAACTTTTCCCCACCGTCCCCTTGGAAGATCCCTTCTTACCTTTCAAGACTCAATTTATTATTATTATTTTAAAAGATTTTGCTTATTTATTAGAGAGAGAAAGAATGAGCAGGGGGAGAGGGAGAAGCAGACACCCCGATGAGCGGGAGCCCAACCGGGGGGACTCGATCCCAGGACCCCGGGGTCATGACCTGAGCCGAAAGCAAAACGCTTAGCTGACTAAGCCACCCAGGCGCCCCTCAAGACTGAATTTAAAAGTCACCCTACCGTCGCAGCCTTTCCCGACCTCGCCCTGGAGTTGCATCCTGGGGCCTTGGCGCCCGCTAAGAATATAAAAGAGGACTGTGCACAGGGCGAACCCCTTAACTGAGCACCTATGACGTGCTGGACACCGTCCCGGGGCCTTCGGGTGCAACAGAGAGCAGAAGACCTCGATCCTTGTATTCAGAGAGCTCAGAGTAGGAAGGAGTGCGTGCGTGGTGGTGGGCGCGTGGGTGGGTGGTGAGCAGCGGGTGATAACAATGCACATGATAAATAAGAAAATTAGGTAGTAAGTGAGGATGTGATGAATTCCATGAACAAAAGAAAATTAAATAAAACGGAGATTGTGGAGATGAGGCGATGGGTTTTCATACTACATGGAGCGGAGCGAGAGGAGCTTGTGGAGAAGGTAGGAGTAGAGCCAAGGCTTGAAGGTGGTGAAGGAGGGAGCCAAGCAGGTACCTGGGAGAAGAGCGTGCCAGGCCGGGAAGCGCCCTGCAGCACCCCGGGGGTGCCCAAGGCCAGTGGGCAGTCACATGGGGCCACAGAAACCGCTGTCAGCCAAGTCACTTGAGCCAAGAGGAGAGCCTGGCAGGATTTTAAGCAGAAAGGGCCTCAATATCTGACTTAGGCTTGCAAAGACCTACTTCAGCCTCTGTGCTGCAGGAGCAAAGGTGGAAGCGGGCAGGGCCGTAGGAGTCTGGGCGAGGGGTGGTGGCGGCTCGCCCTACAGTGGGAGTCCATCCTGGGCAAACGGGAGACCGGTGGGAACTCCCCTCAGCAGCCGCAACAGCTGGAACACCACCTCTTCCGTAGGGTCTTCCCCCCTCTGGGCCCCCTTCGCCGGTCCCTCTACCTTCTCCTGTGTCCCTGTTGTTCCCGGGGGTGTTGATAGGATGAGTGGTGACGTTAGTCTGATCGGAGACAAGCGTGCCGGGTTTAGGGAAGAATTTCTCTTGAGACTCCTGGAAGGCAGATAAGGGGTTGTTGGAACCTTGCATCGTGGCAAATAGAGAGGCCCTGGATATTTTGGGGAAGATGATACACCGTGGTTTCGGGATCGCCAAATGTAGTCGTTTAGGATGTTACTTTTTTCTTAGAGTTGTTTTTAAAGGTTTTATTTATTTATTCATGAGAGACACAGAGAGAGGCAGAGACACAGGCAGAGGGAGAAGCAGGCTCCATGCAGAGAGCAGGACTCGATCCCGGGACCCCGGGGTCATGCCCTGAGCTGAAGGCAGACAGACGCCCAACTGCTGAGCCCCCAGGCGCCCCAGGATGTTGTGTGAAGACAGCCCTTCTATATAAAGACGGGGAAATCGAGGTCACATAGCAAGGCAGTGATGAAGCAAGAACCAGGTCCCAGCCCACTGACTTCTGGTCCCCGGTGTCTCCCTCTCCCCACCTCGGGGAGGGGCAGCTGGGCCACTAGGGGTGGGGGGACCTGGTGTTCCAGACGCTGTCATTCCGGCATAGAGGCCGTGAGAACGCTCAGTGAACACTCATGGGGCCCCGGGTGTCGCGCTGGCACCTCTCTTGCCTCATCCTCTGCGCGGTGCTGAAAGGCCAGCGTCGTCCCGGGTTTCAGGTGGCGCTGAGGCTCAGAGCAGCAGGCACATGCCCAAGACCTCCAGCTGTCATCCAGCTGGGCTGAGTCCATGCCCAGGTCTGCCTGGTTCTAAACCCTGTGCCCGGGGATCCCTGGGTGGCTCAGTGGTTTGGCGCCTGCCTTTGGCCCAGGGCGCGATCCTGGAGACCCGGGATCGAGTCCTACATCGGGCTCCCTGCATGGAGCCTGCTTCTCCCTCCTGCTGTGTCTCTGCCTCTCTCTCTCTTTCTCTGTGTCTATCATAAAAATAAATAAATAAATAAATCTTTAAAAAAGTAAATAAATAAACCCTGTGCCCATGCCCCCTGACCCCCCCCCCCCCATGCCGCCCAGGACTGGTGCTCCTGAGTTTTCATCTCTGTGACAACCCCTCTTACTTTTTCTCTCTTCCTGGTCTCATTACCACGAAGTTGCAGACGCGTCTATGTGGGATCTTCAGGTGTGACAGCCTCTCACACCCAAGGGACTGAGCACCTCGTTTCCGTGCTGCCGGGAGCTGACTCAGCATCTCCCTGGGCCCTCGGGCTCCGTGCCCGCCTGCCAGCAGAGCACCAGGCCTTGTCTCATTTTCTCTCGGTGCCACTCATGATCCCCGGACTCCTCGACAAGCAAATGCCTGCACTTCTCTGCCTTCCAGACTCTCGTCCTTCCCTCCTCGCTCCCCTCCCCTTCCTCCCTCCTCCTCTTGTCCCAGTGCTTGTGCTGGGGGTAGCGTCATACTGGGTGGGGGGCCTCGTATCGGGTCCTTTCAGGCATGTGGGCAAGCTTCTCTTTCTAGAAATTGCCAGGGCATCCGTTGTCAGACACGCAGCCCCTCTTGGCCGGGGGCACTCGCTTGCACGCCTCCGGGCCACCCCCGTTAGTTCTTAGTTCTGTCTGCCTAGAGCATCTTGGTAGAGTCATGCAGTTGTCGTGTTCCCATCGTGAGAGTGGCATTTATGTGACCTTATCTCTACATATGGGGTATACATAATCATAAACAATCTTTAGAAATACTATAATGCCATACAAAAATCCCAATAGTGTGTTCTTTGGTTCCTAGAATACTAGAGCTGGGCAAAGTAGAAAGCCGCTGACATCCAGCCCCACCCCCTCAGGTACCTGTAAGAGAAGTACACATTCCCGGGCCCCGGAGCTAATCGGCAGTGGAATCCAGGCCGCAGCCCGGCTCCTCTGACCGCCAGGCAGTGTGTGGGGCCGAACGTGCACCAGCTCTAAAACCCAAGAAGCCCCAGCATCAAATCCCAGAGGCATTGCATCTTGGGCATTGCACCTCTCTGAGCCTGTTGGCTCATCGGTAAAGTGAAAACGAGAAAATAATCACTAATCTGGGTTGCTGTGGTCATCATTTCTGGAGAGCCCTCCATCCCGTAGATTTTCGTCAGGGCCCAGCATCGTGCTCAGTCTAGGCCTTACAGAGAATGGGGCGTGCAAAGCACCTAGCACGGCGTCTGGCACAGCTCGTGCTCTATGTCTCGTAGCCACCTGCAGTCCTTTTTTGGAAGGAGGTGGAGGTATGAATAAATAATGCCTGCAAGCTCCTTCCCCCTGCCTGCTCCTTCACTCAGGCAGGCTGAGCTCACACCTCCCTCCTCCCTCCCGGCTCCCTCCAGCAAGGCCAGAAAAGGATAAAATTGACCATTGATCTCTGCTCCTTCTCCAGCAGCAGGGGGCAGCGGGGGATCCCAGGGTCGTCTGAGGACAGCGTGGACAGAGAGGCTCTTAGACCTCAGGCTGGGGCAGGTGGGTGCTGGAGGAGGCGATGGGGGCGACTTCTCTCCCTTCTGGCGGTGGCGGCCTGACAAAGCCTTGCTCTTAAGCACCCGGGAAAGTCACGAGTGGCTCTGCAAGCAGCCGAGAAGGGAAGGAACATCTCCATTAGCAGAATCAGCAGTAAAGAGATTTCCAGTCACAGTAATAGCTGCATTTGGGGGAATCATTTCGGTGGTGACTGTGGGCGGAGGACGGAAGGGGGCGGGTGGCAGCGAGAGTCACAGAGGCGTCTGGTCTCCTTGCACGGAGCCGAGAGGCAGCGCCCCGAGAGTGCCTGGTGCCAGACGCAGAGTGACTGGGAGTTGGGCTGGTGGTTGTGCGAATGTTCTGGACCTTCCGCTTGCCTCGGGATGGACGGGGCTGCACCCTCGAGAGCCCCCACGGGAGCTGCACACTCACCCTACACCACCTTTGCTCTGATTCCTTGGCTTGCTTTTTTTCAAGATTCCAGAGCCAGCAGCAACGTCCTAGGCTCTTGGGATTTGTAGAAGGGAAAGCTCCCAGATTATTTAGCCCGGCTGTCTCCAAAGTTGACTACTCCTCAGAATGACGTCGGACCCCAGTCTCGCTCTTAGGCTCTCGGAGGCGCCCGGGGGGGCCTGGGAATCTACACCTTAACAAGCGTGCCAACTCCAGGACCTGCCTCGTGGCCCCTGGACGCCTCTTCAGCCTCGCCCCCTGACATTCCCCATGGCGCTTGATGCTCTAGGCTCACGGACAGCCTGCAGATTTCTGAGGGCAGCAGGACCTCCCCCCCCCCCCCGCCCCGCCCTTGCACCTGACCCTGGAATGGAAATGCTAGTCTGTCTGCTTAGAAGGCTTTTCCCGTCTCTGATTCACCGGGCCAACTGCTAGCCTTAACGCTGCTGTTTAACGTCCTCTGAGTAATCTTCTCTCTCTCCTCCAAGGCTCAGAGATTTTTCTCCCCCTAAATGCTCCTACCCTCCTTGTTAGGGTTGCCGTGCTTTGTGGATAAAAATAGATGCACAGAAAATAAAATACAGGATGCCCAGTTAAACTTGAATTTCAGACTCTCACTTAGTAGAATTATGTCCCCTGCAGGATTGGGGACATAGTTGGACTTAAAAGGACTCTCTGATGATCAGAAATTCGAATTTAACTAGGCATCCTGTATTTTGTCTGGCAAGCCCCAGGGACCTTGTGTTGCTCTGTCTCCTGTCCAGGATCCCACTGCTAGTATGTGACTCCCCAAACCTGCTCTTCCCACCTCTCCCCCATCAGACGTCGATCCTGCCAATTAGTCAGAGGGAAGAGTCATCCTTGAAATTTCCTTTCTCTTGCCCCTTGTTCTTTCTGCAAGCCAACCCTGTTGGTTTTACTTCTAAAATGACTCTCAATATGATTCACTTAAACTTCCACCCGCCGTGGCTGCCACCAGGCCACCATCCTTGCTCACGTGGGCTGGTACGTGAGTCCCCTGTCTTCTGGCTGCCTCTGTGTCCCCGTCCTTGCTCCGTACTACACGGTATTCAGTGCGTGGGCCAAATCCGTCTCGCCGCCGGCTTCTGTGCAACCCGTGAGCCTATTGATTGACTGATTGATTTACGTAAATAGGTGAAAAGAATCCAAAGGAAGATGACCTTTTATGATATGTGATGATTACATGAAGTCCAAACCTCCGTATCCATACGTAAAGATCTGATAATACGCAGCCGCACTCACATATGGGCGTATGTGCATCGTCTGTGGTGCTTTTGCTTTACAGCAGCAGAGTTGAGAAGTAGCAGCAGTGAGTATCTGGCCCACAGGGCTTAAAATATTTACTCAATACCCCTTTACAGAAAACGTTTGCCAGCCTTGCGATATTCAGTAGCCAGAGTGATCTTACCAAAAAAAAAGAAGAAAAAAAAAAAAAAGCAAATTAGGTCTTGTCACTCTCTGCTGTTCAAAGCCATTAATTGTGTGTCATTTCTCTTTTTTAAAAAATCTTAATTCCTGTTCAGAGTCTTAATTCCTTTAGGATTCAGAAAAATCCTAAAAAGTTTGCCACCTTCTCTGAATCCGTCTTCTCCTTTGCTCACAAACCTGAAATATCACCTCCTCCGAGAGGTCTTCCCTGACCAAAGTGGGACCTTGGTACACGCTCCCTTCATACCTTTCTATTCCATTTATTTTCAAAAATTCTTATCTCAGCGCTCTTTGGGAATGTGCCTTGTTCATATTTTTGCCCCCCAAGGCATGGAGTGCAGGACACGGCATCTGGTAGGTGCTGAGTGGACATTTTCTGAGCAGACCCCGGAACATGGACAACTGTGGGAGTGCTAGTGTGTGAGCACCACCTGAGTGGGTGCCCGCCTCTTTGTTTTTTTTTTTTTTTTATTTGTTATTTATTTATTCATGACAGTCACAGAGAGAGGCAGAGACACAGGCAGAGGGAGAAGCAGGCTCCCCGTGGGGAACCTGATGTGGGACTCGATCTCGGGACCTGGGTCATGTCTTGGGACAGAGGCAGATGCTCAACCACTGAGCCACCCAGGTGCCCTCATTGGGGCTTTCTGTTGCTTTTTTGTGAGATCGTTTTGAGGATTCCAAGAACTAAAGTTTGTAGGGCATGTAGAGCAGTGCCTGCCACTCAGCAAATGCTACCTGGGTGTTTGTTAAACAGAAATAAAAGGGCCTGCCCCTTAGCCCCTGGGACCTGCCCCTTCTCCACTATCTTTGCAGTTGGAGGGATTTGGGGCAACTGAGAGGAGGTCTTTGAGTAAAGGGCTCATGGATCCCAGGGGGCAGCATGATCTGGGGGCCAGGGTTGTGGCCCAGGGGCTCTGGGGTTCCGGGGTGTCCGTAGTTTCCCCCTTTCCATATTTTGGGCTCCCCCCATTTCTAGTGTGATGAGATTAAACCCTGTGATCCCGGAGGCTCCGCTGGAGCCCAGGAGGGAGACAAGGGCTCCCTCCTGGAGTTTCTGAGGCTGGAAGCCGCGCAGCAGGATAAAACCTGCCTCCCTGCCTTCTTCCTCTCTGTATCCTTCCCGGGGCCTCTGAAGATCAAACCCTTGGCTCTGAATCCAGGTGCAACTCAAATTCTCCGTCCCGGCCTCACACTAATTTGTTAGGGAACCTTCTTCAATTACTTTCGTGCTCGTCTCCCCCGGGGAGGGAGACCGGAGAAGCTGACCCCCCAAGTCACCAATTACTGGTCTACCAATAGCGCGGCTGCCTGTGCCTCCCTCCCTCCTCCTCTCTCTCCCCTTTATTCTCCTGGCCTCCCTGAAGCACCTCTCCTTGCTGCAGACTCCTCAGGGGGAACGCACCCCCCTTTCCTGGGGCTCCCCATCCCAGCCAGGAAACAGACAGCCCTCCCTCCCCCTAAGAGGGACAGCAAAGGAGAAAGGGCGGAGCTGCCAACCTTGGAAAACCAGACTGGTTTTGCTCATCTGCTAAATCCCAAGCCTTGCTGGACTGGGCAGCAAATGTCTTGCTTCTAGTCCTGAGTGTGCCCCTTGGCTCGCTAGATGTCCTCAAATAAAAGACCTTTGCCATTCAGGCCTCAGATAAGATTAAGGAGTATCCTCCGAGCCAGCTCTCCTTCAGGAAGCTAAGAAAGCTTGGGCTGCAAGACCGAGAACCCTTCCCGTCTTGTCGAGGACGGGGATCCCAGGTCCTGGAGCGAGCCCATTGCTCAGCAGGCCCTCAGGAAGTACCTGCCGAATGAAGTTAATAAATGGGGAAATAGGTGGGATTGGACACTGCTCATCAGCAACTTCATTGCTGCATTAGAGGCCTTTAGCCTCTTATCAACTGGGATTTGCAGGAGAGATGAATTCTATTTGCATTTTCTAGACAAAGCCGGTCCACCTAAAACCCCTGGTTCCCGTCTAGCTCCCCTTGCCTGGGGCTAAGCCCCCCCAGTCATCATTCAATGTGCCCAGTCCCTGGGGGCACAGAAATGCAAGAGGTTCACAGTTGACGGGGATGATACCATTTGCACTTTTTGATTTAGAGGCAAAACTAACGCTCCTTTTCATGGGTATTTGTAGTGTCTCCATGTTACCGATGAAGACATGGCCACTCAGAGAGATCAAGTCAATTGTGCAAGGTCACGTAATAAATGGGATTAGCTGCTTTTATTTTTCAAAAGGAGTCTTTGTATCGCTGTCACAAATGGAACACCAGAATAACTTGCTATAAATAGAAGATAGCCTGTAAAAGTAGGTATGTGACTATTAAAGAAAATACATACAGATATATATATATAAATAGCTACACATATACTCAAATAGATATGTGTACGTATGTATGTATTTACGTGCCACCTAAATTCATCTCTCATACTATACTTTGGGAACACGTTGATCCAGCCCACCACTGAGAGAAAGATACTCATTGAACATTTAAATTAAAAAAAAATTAAATTTTGCCCCCTTAATTGTCAGATTTAATACATACATATTAAAAAAATACCTTTTCTGACTCATAGCTTCATAGCTACCACTACTACGCTTTTTTTTTTAAGAGAGGGAGAGAGAATGGGGCTCCTGGGGGGCTCAGTGGTTGAGCGTCTGCCTTCGACTCCGGGCGTGACCCCGGGGTCCTGGGATCGAGTCCCGCGTCAGGCTCCACGCAGCAAGCCTGCTTCTCCCTCTGCCTGTGTCTCTGCCTCTCTCTGTGTGTCTCTCATGAATACATAAATAAAATCTTTAAAAAGAGAGAGAGGGAGGGAGAGAGAGAGGAGGGGCAGGGGCAGAGGGAGAGGGTGAATCCTAAGCTGCTCCACGCCCAGCTCGGAGCCTGACACAAGGCTCCATCCACAACCTGGAGATCATGACCTGAGCCAGAATCAGCAGTCCGATGCCTAACCGCCTGAGCCACCTAGATGCCCCTACCACTACCCATCACTACAAGGTCCAGCTTGAAGATACCTTCGCTTCTTCCAAGGTGAGCCTCGGGGCATCGTCCCCAAGAACACTTCTCCCCATGCCCCTGGTGCATTCCCTGCAGTTCTTGTTTTCACGGGAATCTTGGGGTTGGCTAATGGCCTGCCCCCTGCCCCTCTTGCTAGTCTTTCACCTTCCTGAACTAAGCACCTTGTCCCTTTCCTGTCTGTGACTCCAGCAGCTAGTGCGTACGTGCTAACTGACTTTTAATTTTAACGAAGGGAACACAAGCTTGTGGTGACATGCAAACAGATCAGGGATGTTATAAACGGAGAAGTGAACATCTCCCTACCCAGTCTCCTTCCCCCAGGAGTGATCATGACAAAGAACTTGCTGGGATCCTTGTGGAACATGGAATAGATACGTGCCTGGACGGCCGCCTGTGGTGACAGAGAGAAGTGACTTGTCCAGCATCTCTCTGTGGGTTCCTCACCAGCAGCTCGGGATATTAACACTGAAATAGTCTTTTCGTGAGGGCGTTGGTTTTTCAAGTCAAGGGAATATGAGCCATTTGGGGTTTGGGCTAAAGAGACGGTCTGCTTTCGTTTGTCTGGAACGCTGGGAAACTCCATTTACGTGAATAAAAGTTTGCACAACGTTAAAAAAATGTCCTGCGAGCACAGTGCTGTGTGTCGATCACAGCGGCATCCTCCACGCCCCGCGTACCCTGTATTAGGAAGGAGATGGTTAATGTTCCTGCCATAATATTTTATGGCCGTATTGTGATTGGAGGAAGCTCACTGACCACCTTATATTCAACATGAGGCCGACTTTGCAGAGCTGCTCCATGCATGCTCAGGCCTCAGACCCTGCCTCCAGATTCACTCCGGCCCTCAGGCAGGGGGTCCTCTTCCTTACTGACCCTTGCTTGGAAAAAAAATGTTTATAAGTGAAATGTATCTGTATGTAAGAATGTGTGTACATTATATATGTTTGCATGTAACACGTATATCCATGTACATGTCACATACACACGTTATACGTGTATACAGATCTATAGGAGGGAGGAAAATAGCATAATAACTCTTCTGTCCCGAGAACTAAAAGAAGAAACTGGACCCAGCAAGGGAGGAGCCAGAAAGGGAAGGATTATCCCAGGGATTTGGGGGGTGGGGTGGGGGTATTTGACACGACTGATACAGCAATTCTTCTTTTCTACCTTAAACTATTTTTCTCGCTGAAATGGGGGAGGCCGACTGTTCAGGGAAGGGTGACCTGGGTTTAGGGTGAGTCGTTTACTTCAGACACCCTCGTCCGTGAAGCTCTGTGGATCGGCAGTTGGTCACTTAGCACAAAGTCTATTAAAGCAGGGAATCATAAAAGAATAATAATGTACCTTAAACATTTTAACTCAAGGTACGTGAATGTGTATACGTTTGCCAATTATTTGATGTAGGCTCCGGAACCCTTCTTTGGGTCTGGGTCAGCTGATTGGAGTCCCATGCCATCTTTCTTGCATCAACCACGCTCATAATGCACCAAATATGGTCTCCAATGGAGGTTTCATTAAAGGGGACTGAGAGCTTACGGAAGCTTGCCAAGTAATTCTCCTAGAGTTTTATGATTCCTTTCTAAATTTTTATAGTTGTCATACCTGACCTAGCTCAATGGCAATATTTAAGTGACTTTCTTTATTTTTATAGTAAAAGCAACTTAGTCCTCCTAGAAACCACTTCCCTTTGATGCTTATAAATTTTTTAATTTGCATAATATTTCATTAAATTTTCAAATGACAAAAAACATAACAGGCATCCGTAGGTTTGGGAAGCAGATCGGTCCTCTGTAAAAAATGCTTCTGAACCCACAGCGAGCTAGCGCGGCCGGAGAGGACGTCCCTTGCTGGTGGGAGCCTTCAGGGCTCGTGAGCCTCAGGATGTTTCACGGGGAGAATAGAGAGCACCGTAACCCGTCGGCCACCGCAGGGAAGGCCAGCTAAAGGCTTTTGAAATGCACACATGTGTCAGGTTGACAGGGACATTAAGTCACAGACTTTTATTTTTTTATTTTTTTTTAAAATTTTTATTTACTTATGATAGTCACAGAGAGAGAGAGAGAGAGAGAGAGAGAGAGATTGGCAGAGACACAGGCAGAGGGAGAAGCAGGCTCCATGCAGGGAGCCTGACGTGGGATTCGATCCCAGGACTCCAGGATCGTGCCCTGGGCCAAAGGCAGGCGCCAAACCGCTGCGCCACCCAGGGATCCCAAGTCACAGACTTTTAGAGGCTGAACTCTTAGATAGCATTCTCCCACCAACACTGACTTATAAGGAGAGGAAAAGAACCCAATTTTATACAGATTGTGGCCGTCATTACGGGAAAGAGTATGGAAGTTCCTTGGAAAATTTAAAAGAGAATTAGTGTATCATGCAGCAGTCCCACTCTGGGTATATGTCCAGAGGAGATACGAACGGGGTCTCGAGGAGGTACGTGTACGTTCAGGTTCAGCGAAGCATCGTTCACGAGGACCAGGGTAAGGACGCAGAGCTGCGTCCATCAACGGAGGAACGGCAAGAGGAGATATACACCTTAAATGTACACAAGATGACAGGTCAACTCTAGTTTAATAAAGCTGGAAAAAATAATGAAGAAAATAAAGTGAGCTCAGGTCATCATCTCCAGGTCCTGGGATCGAGTCCCTCATTGGGCTCTCGGCTCAGTGGGGAGTCTGCTTCTTCCTCTCCCTCTCTCTCCCTCTGTGCTCTCTCTATCAAATAAAATCTTTTCTTAAAGAAGGATTATTCACAAGAGACAGAGAGGCAGAGAGGCAGAGACACAGGCAGAGGGACAAGCAGCTCCCTGCGGGGAGCCCGATGCGGGACTTGATCCCAGAACCCCAGGGTCACGACCTGAGCTGAAGGCAGATGCTCAGCCACTGAGCCCCCCAGATGTCCTCTCAAAATCTTAAAAAGAAAATGAATGGGGGGACACTGAATCCCAGAGACAAATCCCAAGTCATTGGACTCTTGGGAGTTCATGGCTCCTCCTGAGACTCCATAGCATTTGTCCCTAATGTCTTTTTCCTTTTGCGTGGCCTTTGAAAAATTGATTTGTCATTGGCATGCAGTATCATATTTGTTTTAGGTGTGCAACGTAGTGATTCAGTATTTTTGTACATCATGAAATGATTACCTCAACCGATCCAGTTACCATCTGTCGCTGTACAAAGCACAATATTATTAACTGTATTCCCCGTGTTCCACATCCCGTTCCTGGGGCTGACGCCCAACGCTTTTCCCGTTTTGCAGATGAGGAAACTGGTTTCGGTGGTGAACTGACCTAGCCCGGGCGCAGAGCAAGCTAAGGCTGCGGCTCTGTTGGCAGGTCACGTTGACTTCCTGAAATGCCGTCCCAAGTATTTCTTTGCCCATTATTCTTTATTTATTTATTTTTTAATAAATTAATTTTTTAATGGTGTTCAATTTACCAACATACAGAATAACACCCAGTGCTCATCCCGTCAAGTGCCCCAGTATTCTTTAAAATAATTTTTAGAAAGATTTCATTTATTTGAGAGAGAGAGAGAGAGAAAGAGAGAGAGAGTGTGTGTGTGTAGAGGGAGAAGGATAAGCAGACTCCATGCTGAGTTCAGAGCCCAATTTGGGGCTCAATCCCACAACCCTGAGATCATGACCTGAGCTGAAATCAAGAGTCAGATGCTTAACAGACTGAGCCACCTAGACACCCCTCATTGCCTGATTTTTTAAAAATATAAATAAACCTTATCAAAGATTTTTTTTCCCCACCTGTAGCCACATGACACCCAATCTTCCTATCACCTTGGAAGGAGTTCAAGCAAGCCCTTGCTGCTGGCACCACACGGCCCCTCCATGCACACCCATGGCTGTGCAGTGGCTCCCAAGTCTGTCCATCCACATTCCAGCTCTCCAGGCCACCCAAGCTTTGGGCTCTCAGGTCCCTGGGGCCTGTCCAGACCAGCCTCTGACGGCACAGCGGGTGCCCGAGGCCCAGCGAAGGCCAGTACCCTGCCTAAGGTCAACAGGCTGGGGCTGTGTCAGCGTGCAGATCCCAGCCTTCCCTGCCCCGTGTTCTTTTTGCCTCCTTTGGGTTGCCTGCACAAGTCTGGGTGTCCCAGCAAGAAGGCTTGGGGGATTGGGCAGGTAATAACAGGGCAGCGCGTGTGAGCGGGCTGCCAAGAGTTCCCGTGCTTTATGAGGTGCAGAGTATAATTCAAAACCCATTTTGGGGATGTCTCGCTCCATAAAATCTCCAGCAGGAATGGCTGGGAATTTGTTTTGACTTCCCCAGCACATGTTTTTTAAATACCTCTTCTCTCCATCTCATTTTCCTCTTTTCTTTGCTCCCTCCCCCTTTTTTTTCTTCCTACCCAATTCTCATTGGATGATAAGCCCCCAGTGGCTTATGAGGAGACACCATGGGGATGGCGCTGGGGGAGGATCCTGCAAGTAGAGGTTAATAGGCTGGTAGGCAGTCGTGGAAAAGTTCACCTTTCTTGGATGGTTCTTCCTCTGCAAAGGCATTGGCTCGGGGAATGACTTCAGGGACCTGCATGCCCCCTTCTAGTGAGACTCCCATACCCCTTTCTTATCTAGGGCAAAATAAGGCCCCCAGACGTGTTACAGTGCACTAGCGGCCACTCCTTCCCGGTCTCCTCTACGCCTTTTCATGTTGTATCCTCTCTCTCCCTCCTGATAGCCTGCTCCACTTTCCTCTTCTGAGTAGCTATGCCGCCCGAAGGCTCATTCCCAAAGGCCATTTCTCCCTTGCTCACTAGAATGCTCGCTGACCCGCCCCCCGTTTATGGCATTAATAGCAAACTCCTTGGCATGTGAGGCCTGCACCTAAAGACCGAACCCACTGAACTCCAGTATTATCCTCCTCTCTTACTACTCCTCTGCGGACACTTCAGCTCCCAGAAAGCAAGCTCTACTTTTGCATTTCTACGACTTCACCCAAGCCCTGTCCTCTGTCATGATGTCCTTGGTGGCCTCCGTTTCTGCTGGTGCAACTCTATCCTGTATAAGCTACTTTCCTCTTTGGAAACTTCCATTCTTACTTCGTCTTCCTCTTTCTTTCCTCCCCTAATTCAGATGTGGATACCCGTATTCAGAAAACTTAATGCGTGTCCCTTATAGACCACCTCCTTTATATTAAATATACGTGTTCACGTCTTACCTCATGTTCCACCTGCAGAGTCTCATACAGGGGCCACTGGCCACACGGGGCTGTTGAGCACTTAAGTGTGACGATGACCGAGGGACTGAATTTTTTAAGTTGTACTTAGTTTTAATTAATTCAAATAAAGCTGCACGTGGCTGATGGCGACTGTATTGAACAGCAGGGATATACGACACGTCCACCAGTGCAGAAAACTCTGTTGGCACTGCTTGTGAGGCCCTTGACGGGGACGAGTGGAGTCCTGTCTCTTCTGTGCCCTACTCCTGGTATGGGGCCTGTGTCAGTAAATATTAAGAGAACTGGCCTTCAGGCCGGACTGTCCAACCATTAACCTCAGAGAACTCCAGTTTTAAGAAGGAAAGTCACAGCAACTTACTTTAAAACACGCCAGGGTTTGCTAATAGAACTGTTGCTTCGTGAGCTTCCATTTGCAGAGTCTGGCGCCTCTGGTCTGGGGTGTCCCAGCGGACTCCGTTACTGACGCCCACTGGTAGGAGCTGCAGGTCTCTGATGGGTCATTTCTCCTCCATGCCCTCCCTGGCCACCTGCCCATCCTCTCTCCCTGCCCAGGTGAGGTCCAGCCCGCGGCGGGGCCACAGGAGGGGGAGCCCGGGCCTTCTCATTCCCTGTGCACAGGTGTGCGCGGAGCCGCCCGGCATGCACATGCAGCTCCCGGGGTCATTTCTTGGAGGATTTATGAGTGTTTCGTCGAGAGAGAACTCCTGAAGACTCTCCAGTGATGGACGGGACGAGAGGGCAACACAGGGCAGGACTCCCTTCTCCTTCCCCGTCCCCCATCCTTGTCTTCCTCCTTCTCTTCTGTCTCCTCTTTGTTCCCACTTTATCTCTTTACTCCTTTTCTCTGTCCTCCCTGTCTCTTCTGGGTCTTTCGCTCTCTTTTTTTTTTTTCTTCTCTTTACTCTTGATGCCTTTTTTCTTCTTTCTACCTGGCTGTGTCTGTCTTTTCCCCTGTCTCTCTCGCTCTCCCTCTGTTGGCTCCCATGGCCTTGGGTACCCCTTACGGTCCTCGAGCACTGTCAGCCCCCTCTGAGCAGGGAAGCCAGCCCAAGCCTCTTGTGACCATCACGGTCTCATGGACTCCTCTGGGCTCGCTGCCTCTGGTCAGAGCCAGACAGACCCTGGGATCACAACCGGAGCAGAATGCATATGCTCAACCACTAACTAACCCACCCAGGGCCCTTCCTGAGTGATGTTGGAGGCCTCAATGAGCACTTGCTTTGCTTTTTTTTCTTTTTTCTTTTGTTAAGGAAGGGGAAGGGCACTGGGAGACGGAGAGAGAGAACCTTAAGCAGGCTCCATGCCCAGTGTAGGGCCCAACATGAGACTCCATCTCACAGCCCTGAAATCATGACCTGAGCTGAAGTCAAGAGTCGAATGCTTGACCGCCTGAGCCACCCCAGGTGCCGCTTGGTTCACCTTGTATACATTTTTCCATGACCTTGATTTTCAGCATGGATATTTGAGAGCAGTTGGTAAAAGGATCCAGGTGACTTATTCCCATTTTGCTAAATAGTAAAAGCTCTTTTTTGGTGACTCTGGTGGGCTCCCTTTTCTCAAACCTCCTCTGCTGCTCTTGCACTATTCATCATCAGCTCTGCTTTAAAGCTTTTTTTCCCCTCAGGGTATTAGAAACATCTGCTGGAGAGTTTCAGAAGAAAAGTTGGAAAAATGATAAACCTTCTTAAGAGATCATCCCTTCTAAAATCTCAAACTTTGGCTATAACAGACCATAAGTGGCATGAGTCATGTTATTTTATCCCCAAAATATCACGTACTTTTTTTTTAAAGATTTTATTTATTTATTCATGAGAGACACAGAGAGAGGCAGAGACACAGGCAGAGGGAGAAGCAGGCTCCCTGCGGGGAGCCTGATGTGGGACTCGATCCCAGGACCCCAAGATCACATCCTGAGCTGAAGGCAGATGCTCAACCGTTGAGCCACCCGGGCATCTCTCACGTACCTTTTTGAATTTGACCTTAAAGGAAGATGCTCAGCCAGCTTGCAAGGGTTTAGTAGTACATCAAAATAGCAATTGGTATTGAGTCAAGAGGATTTCTTCTTTCAAACAAAGAACAAGACAAAGCTAGAGAAGTAGGAGAGGAAGAGGACAGGAAAGAGGACAGGCTGGTGACTTTTGTGCCTTCTTTTTGCAGGGTAGACTTAAATTTGCTTCTAGAGCTTAATTGGAAGTAATTCTTGTTATCTTTGGATTTCTCCCTTTGTTTTCCTCCGTTCCAATATTTAAACAATAGCCAGGGCTTATGATTTCCTCTAACGTGTGTTTTTTGAATCTTTCCCTTTCTTTCCATCTCTGCCCTGGTACGAATTACTCTCATCGCTGACCTGTCATTCAGTAGGACTCCTCACTGGTCCCTCAGATTCATTCTTGGTCTCACTCACTCCCCAGCTCATCACACGCTGCCAGAATGACTTTATAAGCTTGTATGTCAAATCATCCCTCTTCTTTGCTTAAATTCAAAATGACTTTCCATTGTTGTTATAGTGAAATGCAAGGTCCCTAAGCAAGGCCTACAAGATATTAAACCTTAAATATCAGAATATTTGGAAAGCTTTTAAAAATGCTAGGACCTGGATTCCACTGTAGGCCAATTACATGAATATAACCGGGAATTACACAACTTGGCAGTTTCTTGCAAAACTAACCGTGCTCTTACTGTAAGATCCACCAGCCACACTCCTCGGGGTTTTACTCAAGTGAGTTGAAAACTTGTTTCCATGTAGAATCCTGCCCCTGAACGTTTTCAGCAGCTTAATTTAAAACTGCCAGAACCTTGGAAGCAACCAAGATGTCCATGAATAGATGAATGGATAAACTGTGATACATCCAGACAATGGAATATTATTCAGTGATAAAAAGAAATGAGCTATCAAGCCACAAAAAGACATGGAGGAGCCTTAAAGTCCTATTGCTAAGTGAGCGAAGCCAATCTGAAAAGGCCATATACCATATGATTCCAAATAGAGACATTCTGGTAAAGATAAAACTATGGAGACAAGAAAAAAGGTGAGTTGTCAAGGGCCTGGGGGAGGGAGGAGCAGACAAACAGGTGTAGCCCGGGGGAGTTTACAGCAGAGAAACTAAACTACCGTGTCATGTAGCAAGGACAGACGGGGTTAGGATGCACCTGTCCAAACTCCTAGAATGCAGGCCACCAAGAGTGAGCTGTGGATTGTAACTAATAACGATGTATTTATGCTGGCCCATCAGTTTTAACAGATATGCCACCCCGATACGAGCTGTAAATAATAAGGGGGACCTGTGTGTGCGTGTGTGATTGTGTAGAGTTGTACATGGGAACTCCGTACTTTCCCATCAGTAATTCTGCAAACCTAAAAACTACTCTTAAAAAAATAATAGGAAAGAAAAGTCAGTTTATTAAAAAAGAAAGAGAAAGAAAAGGTCCTGGGCCCTACGGTAGGCCAATTAAATCAGAACCACCAAAAAAAAAAAAAAAAAAAAAAAAAAACAACAAAAAACAAAAAACAAACAAAAAGCAAAAAAAAACAAACAAAAAAACAAAAACAAAAAACAAAAAAAATCCCCCAAAACCCAAAAAACAAAACCACCAAGCATTACTTTTCTGTTTCGTAATCTTTCCAGGTGACTTATGGGTTCTAACACATATGTTCCCGGAGAGGCCACGTCCACCTCCACCTTTACCCAGGCCGTATTTTTCTGTTGCTTGCCAGAGGGCTCCTGGAAGCCTGCCCTGACCATCCCAACTCCCAGCTGTACCTCGATAGCTATTTGTCCGTGTTGATGGTCTGTTGGCTCTCCTAGACCACATCCTCTTGGAGGACAGCAGTTCAACACGGTGCTTCTCAAAGCGCTGGCTTCATAATTAGCGCTCAGTAAATATTGACTGGGGGGGGGACCAGATGAATGAATGGGGCATGCAGTTTACTAGGTTCTTCCCTCTTGACCCCATGCTGCTAAGTCAGAGGGGACCGTGGGTAAATGGTGGGTGACGAAAGCTGGAAGACAAAGCCTCTGCACACCTCCCTGTCCACGTCATGGGAGCTACAGAACACACAGAGAAATCATTTTCCTTCTTTTCTTTTTTTTTTTTTTTAAGATTTTATTTATTTATTCACTAGACACAGAGAGAGGGAGAAGCAGGCTCCCTGCAGGGAGCCCGATGTGGAACTTGATCCCGGGACCCCGGGATCACACCCTAAGCTGAAGGCAGATGCTCAACCACTGAGCCACCCAGGCATCCGGAGAAATCATTTTCTTCATGACCCATGAGCATTCCTTTCTGTTCCTTTTGCTCTCTGGTTGGGAGGGCGGGACGGAGGGAGGGCTAAGTCCTAAATTTTAGTTAGGCAATGGATGGGTTAAATTTGTCTCTGTCATTTCCATTTTTTTTTTTCTTTCTGTGCAATAAAGTTAGTGATCGCTTGGCCAAACTGCAGTATAATGCAATTAGGCTCATGTGTTCCCATCTCCATGAGGTGCCTTGGGACTGTAGTTAGTGAACGAGCTGAAAGAAGAAAAACCAAAAGCCCTCCCTGCCACCCGCCCCAGTGCCAGGCTCCTTTGCTGCTGCTTTCATATAGGAAATTAAATTGCCTTTAGATTGTGAGCAAAGGGAAGAGTGATGGAGAAACAGGATATTCACAGGTGCTTTCTGAAGCAGGGAAAATTGCAAAAAAAGAAATATCTTTAATCCTTGCTGGGGTGGGAGGGACAGGCACACACATATTGGTGTAGCATAGTAAGGAAGGAGTTGAGGATTTATCTCGTTTTTGTTTGGCTTGAATCCAGCTCCTGGCATAATATCTATACTTGTTTCTCTGCACTTTCAAATAAATGATTTTGTGGCCGAGTGTGGACTGGCCGATGTCAGATTTATGGTGAAGGACCGCAAGGGCCGGAGAGCCTGCGAGTTCGGTGGGAGGATTTAGGAACGGAGGGAGGTGACTCTATTTTTTTTGTCCCCATGAGACTTAGGAAAAGGAAGCCAGGAAAGCAAGACCGAAGACTCTAGGGATTAAGGGCCCAGTGGACATGGAGCTGCCAATGGCCACCTGCTGGGGCAGCCTCAGGCTGTGGTTGCAGAGCTCTGGTTTCTAACCTGGGGCGCGCTCCCAGCTCTCTGAGTGCCCTGGGCAGGCTGCCCAGGTATTCTTGAGCTCTACTGGGGGCGTTGCAAGCAACAGAAACCAACTCTGTTTCCGTAAGCAGAGGGTCCTCAGGGAAGGATGTGAAGTGGCCCAGACAAGGAGGCAGGGCTGAAGAAGCAGGCGGAGCAAGTGCAGCTCTGGGGACCCGAGCATCCCCGCTGGGTGCAGGGGCTCCAAGAGGTCTTGTCCGCCCTTTGCCTCCTTGCTTCAGCAACCCTTGGCTCAGCCTGGCCTCGTGCGTACCCCGCATCTGGGGAAGAAGACGATGCCCAGGTTGACAACCCCTCCAGGCACGTGGTTGGTGGGGAGCTGTCTTTGGAAGGTGGATCTGGGGGCTGATACCAGAGTGGTTGCTCAGGAGCAAAAGAAACCCGTGTCTCCACCAGGGGCCTCGGTGCTCTCGTCTGTAAGAGGATGTTATGTTCCAGATCCTCATTTAGCGGGGGAGGTTCTCCGTCATGTGGATTCTTGGGCAGCCTGCTGTAAAAACCTCGGGAAACAGCTGTCCTGGTCGAGGTGGGAGCCGGGGCGCCCAGGCCCTGCCCTACAGGCCTCCCCCCTGCCCCCGCAGTGTCCTTGAAACATCTGCTTAGAACCCGACGCTCCGGGAGGTGCACTTAGCCGCCGCTGGGCTGTGCCATGCCAGGGCCCTTTTCAGCTTGGCCTCTGTAGCAAAACAGCATCTCAGGTGAGGGATCTCCTAAGGCCTCCGTAGAGGTGAGGCTGGGTCATGGAGGTAGCTGCAGGACTGAGGAACCTGGTTGGCCTGGCAAAGGTGGAGGCCTTGCTGCATGGGCCGCCGCACTCATCTCTTACCCACGGGCAGAGGGGTCAGGACGCAGCATCTCCTCTAGACCCAAAGGCTCCACTGTAGGGAAATGATGGTAGCAAGTGTATGAGCCTCTGGTCCCAGGACTGTCCACCTCTCCAGCCTCACAATCTACCGTTCTCTCCGTTGGCCTCTGCTTTCCATCCCCACTGGGCTGCTTTCAGTCCCTCTCTTGTAGCAATCCCCTCTCTGCCCCTGGGCCTTTGCACAGGCTCTTTTCTTTGCCTGGAAAGGTCTTGCTTACACCCTCCCCCCCTTTTTTTTTTTTTTGCCTGGCTGACTCCTGCTAATTTTTCACAGCCTAAATTAATGTCACTGCCTTAGAGAAGCCTTTCCTGACTCCTCAGATTAGAGCTGGTCTCCTTGTTTTATATATTCTGTCTCTTAGTAGCACTTAATCATAGCCTTAATTACATATATTTTTTTGATATTTGTTTTTTTCACTCTGTTGTGAGCTTGGCAGGGGCAGGAATCATGTCTCTATTAGGTGCTAAGACACGTGTGTGGAATGAAGAAATAAATATAGAGCGTAGTACAACTCTCGAGGTGTCGATTCAGTTCACCGAGCATTGATTGAACCCCTCCTGGATAGCAGGTCCTCTCCTTGGGGCTAGGATGGAGCTCTGAAGACAATGCAGATCCAGCCTTAACTTGCTCATATTCTTTTTAAAAAATATTTTGTTTATGTATTCACGAGAGACAGAGAGAAAGAGAGAGAGAGAGAGGCAGAGACAGAGGCAGAGGCAGAGGGAGAAGCAGGCGGGACTCGATGCCAGGACCCCAGGGTCACGCCCTGGGCCCAAGGCAGCCGCTCAGCCCTGGGACCCCCCAGGCGCCCCCTAAGTTGCTTATTTTCCTGGGTAGCAGAGGTTTTCTGTTGTCTCAGTTTAATCCTTAGCCGGTCCCAGGAGGCGAAAGGGTGTGGGCTGTGAGGCGCAGAGACAGGGAGGGACTGACTGGGGTCACGGGGTGCGGGGCTGGCTGTGAGGGATGAGCCCCTGCCTCCGCCCCTTCCATCCAGTAGGCCACAGCCGTGCTGGGCACTGAGGCCGCTGCCCCTTCCGGGCCTGGTGGTGGTGCTGGGAGAAGGCTGAGGGTGCAGGTGTCACAAGGGGAACACAGGGTGCAGGAGCGGGTGCCAGGGGGGAGGCCTTGAGGCGCAGGCCCCTGCACTGGGGGAGGATTCAGGCCCCTGGGGTCCCCAGCTCATGGCCAGGCCCTCGGGGTGTGCTGGCGGCAGCTTGAGCCTTGGCCGGGCGTCTGCGGTGTGGACCCTTGTGGTGTGGACCCTCTCCCGGGCTCCCCGGGGCTCCCTGCCCAGGCCGCTCACTTGCAGGGCGGCAGCTCCGGGGTGGCACCTGGCTGTCTTGGCCTCCTCCAGGGACCCGCTGCCGTGCCCCACTTTGCAGAGGGACAGCTTCTCTAATTAGGCAGCTTGCAAGGTGACCTTAGCAACCTGAGCTGCAATGGAGATGGGGTTCCGGGGGCCCTGGCCCGAGCGCTCCCCGGCCGGGTGGGGCTGCCCCGCGGTCTACGCAGCACCCAGGCCCCCTGCCTGCACCCACGCCCGCACCCAGGCCCTGCACCCACACCCACACCCACGGCCCGGCACCCGCACCCAGGTCCCCGCACCCAGGCCCCCGCACCTCCACCCGCACCCACATTCAGGCTCTGCTCCCCCACCCAGGCCCCCACGCCCGCACCCAGGGTCCCGCACCCAGGCCCCCACACCCACGCTACTACCCCCATCCACGGCCGGTGCCTGCACCCAGGGCCCCAATCCAGGGTCTGCACCCACACCCAGGGCCTTGCACCCATGCTTGCACCCCCATCCAGGGCCCACGCCCCCACCAGGGCCCCGCACCTCCACCCCCACCCAGGCCCCCAGGCCCATACACAGACCCCCTGGCCCTCACCCAGGCCCTGTGCTTGCACCCAGGGCCCCGCACCTGCACCCAGGCCCCAGCGCCCACACCCAGGGCCCTGCACCCCCACCCAGGCCGGGGCTGGCTCCCGCTGCCTCCAGTGTCTGCACCACAGGCAGGGCAGCCTCAGCCACCGCCCCTTGCAGCCAAGGGTGAAAACTCCCGGCTGTGGCTCTGGGTGTGGAGAATGCTCTGCCCCTGCCCCTGCCCCTGCGCTTGGGCCTCCCGAGGAGCTCTCCTCTCACCCTCTTCCTCCCTTTCCCTCTCCCCTCTCTCTCTCACCCTCCTCTCTCCCTCACCCTCCCTCTCTCTCCGCCAAACCAAGCCCCTCTCTGCTTTCTCCACTGCCCCTGTCTTTCCCAGGCCAGGCCTAGGCAGGGACTGATGCACCCTTGGTGGGCATTTCCTGCGCTGAGCCACCCCCCACCCAAGCAGGACAGCCCTGCCGCCTTGGCCCTGGTCACACAGGTGTCAGGGCAGATGTCTGCCACCCAGCCTCGGCCCTGCATCCCCTCTCTCTGCTCCGTGCTCACCCCTGCCCCCCCCCCACCTCCCAGAGCTCTCCTCTGGGGAATCATTTCCACCTGCCTGCCCCCGTCAAACACACACTCCCTCCTCCCCTGCACCCCATTCACAGATTTCTCTCTGCCTGGCTCCTCATTCGGTGCTCATTGTCTGGGCCACACAATCCAGAAAGATTTTTTTTTTTTTGGTTTTTAATTCTTTTATTTTTTACACAACATGGTTCCCTGGATCTGAGTCCTGTAGGTGAAGGATCACATATTCCTTTGGGTTCCTCCATCGTCAGCACGCTAATGGGCGTGATGTGCGCTCACAATTCATGGGCTTGCTCTGAAGTAAGAGGGATGCTCTGGTCTCCTTCCTGAAGTAAGGGCTTCAGGAGGTAGGAGGCCGTATGTAGTGGAATTTACCACGACCTGTCCCCTCCGTGTCCTGCGACTAGACCGCGGTGCTGGAGGAGGAGTCAGGTAGGGCCGTTCCCTCTGATTCCTTCTACTTCTCTATCCTTCTGTAATCTCGAAATCCCTCTTGTTCACGATGCATCCAGTCTTCTACCACCGATTAATCCATCCGCTCTCTAGCTACCCTTCCCCCTTCTCACCCTCTTTATCCAGCCATGCGTCCTCCGTGCTCCTAGTGATGGGGTCAGGTCCCTTAAGGAACACCCAGGCCGGGCGCAGGAGGGATAGGAGGAGGGTGGGGGGCTCAACTGGGACCCAGTGTGCAGCCTGTCGGGAAGGGTGAGATGAGCGCCCTGGGTCTTCCGAGCAGGCGGGAGCGGAGACCTCTGAATCTGGGAGTGTCTCTCGAGGTGGTCACCTGCAGGCCTCTCCATATGATCGGGGCCCGGAGGAAGTGGCTCGCGCCCAGGTACCCCTCAAGTCAGCAGCTGGACGAAAAGAACCGCAGAGCTGGAGCCGATTGCGTGGTTTGCCCTTCTCCTTTCACAGGTGGGGAAGGTGAGGCTCAGCGATGGGAAGGAGCCGGAACCCCATTTCTAGGGGCTCCTCTGGCAGCACAGCTGACGCTGGGGCAGAGATCTCTGACGGGGTTAGGCTCAGGCATGTGCTGGGAGAGGATCTGTGATTCACTCGGAGTGTCTGGTTTCAGCCCATTCTGGTAATTCAGCCAACCACCCCCCTGCATCCCCAGACTTCCCAAGACACCTGGATTTCTGGATAAAACCCGACTTTGCGCCCATCCCAGCATCCTCCTGGGCTCGCCTTCCAGAGAACCACCACTTTACCCGGCCCCAGCCCTGCCGGTGGCCCAATCCCACCACCCAGATCTGGGCTCCTCTGCGGATATTCCCAGGCGGCACTGACGCTGGCACATGAAGCCAGATCCCAGGCGCCGAGGAGACGAGGTTCTTGGCCGTGGACGGGAGATAAGTGGAGACGTAAACGGTGATTTTCTGGCCTGTGAGCCCCTGTTCGTGGATTTCATCTTTTAATGGAAGTGCAGTAAATAAAAGACGATTACACAATATGCCAAGCAACAGGTCAGGAACATCTGAGCCGCTGGGATTGATAGAAGGGAGCTGAGCGTAACAAATCTCCCCAAATTGCACCCAGCTCCACTTGTATCAGCTCCCAGACAGCATCCCCCAATTATTGTGCAAAGGCAATTATTTCTGAGCTGGAGCTTTTGGAAAATAAGGCATGTGAATGGGGGTATGCTTCCATTGCTTCTTGCCAAACAGAATTCTTCCCCCCGTTTTTTCGTTAATGTTCCAGCCCTGATTGAATCTTCTTACTCTTAGGCCCGTCAGCATTTCCTTCCCCACCTCGGAGGCTGAATTTCTTCTTTAAGGATCATCCACAGGGCGCCTCCTCCAGGCGACCATTTCTCTCTCTGTCCAGGGTTTCAGGTCAAAGCACCCGGTATCGAATTGAAGTTACATGTACGTACAACGCAACGCACAGGTCTTAAGTGTACACGTCAAGGAGGTTTTGACAAACCCTGTAACTAAGAGTTTCCTGGCGACCCCTTGCAGTCGGCCCTCATCCCGCCATGGGCGATCACGGAACTGAAAAGCATCACTGTCCGTTAATTTTAAAAAAAAGCACCAGTGCTCGCTTATCAATGCGAACATAAGAGTACAGGAGACAGGAAACGACGGTGTGGGGGCCGAATAGAGACCGTCTGTTTTTGACATGACTGGTGAGTGAAAAACGGTTTTTACGTTTCTGAAGAGTTGGAAAGAAAATCAAGAAGAATGATACTTCATGACACATAAAAAGTATATGAAACTCCAATTTCGGTGTTCATAAATCGTTTTCTTGGCGCACGGCCATGCTCATTGGTTTATGTATTGTCTGTGCTGCCTTCATATCACAGAGGCGCAGTCGAGGAGTCGTAACAGAGATTCTTTGTCCCCCAAACCCTAACGTGTTCATCATCTGATTCTCTGCGGAAGACTTTTCTGGGCCCTTGATGGAGAATGCACTCCTTTCTTCTGATGCCCTTGCTTGTGATATTTTTGACATTCTGCTGCTGTTCAGTGTGTGGGTAGCTCTTTATCCCCTTCAGCTAGATGCGTGTCTTCCTCCCATGAACTCCCAGAGCAGAGGTGCAAACAGCGTGTGTTTTCCCACCGCTGCCTCCTTTGTGCCCGTGGCTTGCGTTCCCACTTGGTCATGGCCTGTCTTCCTGCCGGGCCTGGGCTCCGCTCAGAATTCACCCCAGCCCAGTGCTGCAGGCAGTCACTATGGATAGGTTGTAGCATTGGGTGTGTGTGGAAGGTCTTTGCCATCCCCCTGCCAAGAAGCAGCGTATCGTAGGGCAAGGACGCAAAGAACTTTGACGTCAGACAAGCTTGGATTTGCGTCCCTGCACCACCACTTACCAACCGTGTGTATTTGGATGAGTTACTAAGCTCCTCTGAGCGTCCGTTTCCTGGTTCCTGGTGCACAGTAGGTGCTGACTAAAGGTCTCTAGGACAGACTTGTTCTGATTGCTCGGACCTGCCATGTTTCCCGATTGGTGGACTCACCAATCCTCCCGGTCATTCAATCCCAAAACAGCAGCCATGGCCTGTCCACTCTGTGTGCACACCCCCACCCCCATCTCCCCCTCTTGACCTGACATCTTCTCTTGCTTTGACCCGTGCCACTGGTCACCCTCCGTGTTGGCCTTGGCTCCCTCCAGTTCATGCTGCCTAGAACGAAGTGAGTGCATGACACGCGGCTCCCCACCTTGCTGCATTATTCTGCGGACAAAGACCAACCAGCTTAAGGCGCCCTAAAAGCCACCCTGATCTACCCACCCCTGCCTATATTTCTAGTCTTACGTATTATTCATTAGTCTCTGTTGCTTCCAACCTTCCAGCCACATTAACCTTGCCCTGTGTTCTCCCCATGAACCCTAGAACCGCATCTCCCCTCCGCTCGTCATATTCTCTTCTCTCTGAACAGAGCTCTATTCCTATTTGTACCCTCTTCACCTCGTTCAGTCTTGTTTTTTGAGATACGGTTCACAAATCATAAAATTCACCTTTTATTTTTTTTTATTTTTATTTTTTTAAAGCTTAGCATCCTTTTTTTTTTTTTTAAATTTTTTTATTTATTTATGATAGTCACAGAGAGAGAGAGAGAGGCAGAGACACAGGCGGAGGAAGAAGCAGGCTCCATGCACCGGGAGCCCGATGTGGGATTCGATCCCGGGTCTCCAGGATCGCGCCCTGGGCCAAAGGCAGGCGCCAAACCGCTGCGCCACCCAGGGATCCCCTAAAATTCACCTTTTAAAGAAAGTGTACATTTAAGTGTTTTTAGTGGAAGCACAATCTCTTGCAGCATCACTGCTGTCTACTTGCAGGACATTTCATCACCCTGAAGAGAAATCCCATAACCATTAGCGGTCACTCCCATTCTCTTGTCCCCAACCACTAACCTACTTTCTGTCTCCGTGACTTGGCATATTCTGGACGTCTCATTTAAGTGGGATCATGCAATACGTGGTCTTCTGTGACCAGCTTCTTTCACGTAGAATAATGTCTTCTTTTCAACGTTCATCGATGTTGTGGCGCATGTCGGTTATTCTTTTTTATTGCTACGTAATCTTCTGTTGTATGGATGTACCACATTTTATTTATCCATGTATCAGTTCATGGACATCTCGATTGCTTCCATCTACTATTTGGCTAATAGTAGGAATGCCCTTGGGAACATTTTGTGTCCATATTTTTTTATTTCTTCTAGGTATATACCTGGGAGTGGAATGACGGGGTACTAAAGGGCCTCTGTTTTTAACTTCTTGAGGAACAACCAGTGGTTTTCAAAGTAGCCGCACCATTTTATGTTCTGACCAGCGGTGTGTGAGGGTTCTAATTTCTCCACATTCTTATTAGCAAAACTTCTTGTTGTTTGTCTTTGTGATTATTGCTATCCCAGTGGGACAGAGTGGTACCTCATTGATGTAGTTCATTCCTGCTTATCTATTCTGTCCAAATACATCATCACTCCTTTGAGGAAGGCTTCCTCGGTGGCACCCTACCCAACTAGAACAGATCTCACTGTTCTTTCATAGCATCCCCCTGACCCTTTCTCCAAAGTACATATGCATGTATGCATGTATTTATTTATTTGAGGGGAAGGCTGTGGAGGAACAGAGGGAGGCGGAGAGAGAGCATCTTAAGCAGGCTTCATGCCCAGTGCAGAGCCCGACGTGTGGCTCCATGTCACAACTCTCATGATCTGAGCCAACACCAAGAGTCGGATGCTTAACTGACTGAGCCACCCCAGTGCTCCTATACATTTATTTTTATGATGTTATGTTACTATGTGACTCCCACACTCAACTCTGATGTCAAGGAAGGTAGAACCTGCATCGTATTTTAGGGTCCTAGCTTTGCGCATAGTAGTAAGTGCTCAGTAGAAAAAAAAAAGAAAAGAAAAGATCTGTTGGGTACAAGCCTAGATGGATCCCTTCCTCCTTCTAGAGCCTACCCTCTCCTGCCATATACTCTTTCACATTAGATTCTCTTGTTTTTTTTTTTTTTTTCCTCCTGGCCTCTAGTCATGTCCATTTTTACTCATCATCCACAAAACTGTCAGATCGATCTTTGTAAAATACTTTTAAAAATCGTGACGTTTGATGGAAGTCCTTCAAGGTGATATGTACTGCAGTTGAGTTCCCAATAAAATATACAGGGGAGAGAACCTGTGTGGAATTTTCTTTGTCTTTCACCTAACTTTTGAATTTTTCCCCTCGTCTTAAGTTGTTTGGCACGAATCTTACTGTTTCTAGTGAGCGATAAGCTCCTGGAGGGCAGGAAAGTATTGCATTCATCTTTGGATGTCCCACTACGCCTCACCAGTGCCTGGTGTAGAGCAACCGTCAGTAAATGTCTGTTCACTTGGATTACATTTTATTATTCCTCCCAAGAGAAGCGTCTGTATGCTAACAGAGGCCTTCAAAGACTTAACCGGAAGGACTAATGGTGGAATCGCAGGCATCTAGCACAGGCAGGTTGGGGAGCTATATTTGGAGCTAGCTCGTCACCAGCACTTCACCTTGTCAAAGCAGCCCTGCTCTATGTGGGCTCGGGGATGGGTCTCTTTGGGTCAGTGGGAGATAGTTTGGTGACTTCCTTGCCAGCTTCAGAAGTACATGGGGACCCTTTTTTCCCCAAGGGGCATCTTGTCTTACATGCCTTTTCCTCTGCAGTTGACCCTGGCCCCGGACCCCAGGGATGGGGAAGCACATTGAAACCGTTGCTCCTGATGACAGCAGCGTGACCCAAAGACATCTTTATTTTTCTTCCTGATAGATAAGTAGGAAGGACCCAAAGGGATTGAGAAACTTGAGGAGACGTAGCAATGAAGTGAAGAGAATGTTTTCATACTTTTTCAAATGCTACCAGGTGGGTCTAGTGTATAGCAGAAATTTAAACCCTTAGCTTTGGGACACACTCAACCTAGTTGTCTCTCAATTTTTCCAAGAGTGGCATCTCTCTTAGAAAGGACGGGGGAGGGAATGAGTATTTCATCGACAGGAGGGAGGGAAATTAATGTTTGATGTTCATAATATCTCATAACACCATGAGAAAGGTGGGGTTGAATCCATGTCGCAGGTAAGAAATCAGAGTCTCAGTGGGAAAAAAAATGAACTTGGTCGAGGCCCCAGGCTAGCCAGAGGCAGAAATAGCATCCTGACCCAGGCCACTACAGCATGCTGCCCCCATGTAGCTGGTAATTAAAGTTCGCCTGCTATCTAGTGGCAATTTGCCTTTGTAACATGGACACTCGAGGACCGACCCCGGACCTTTCCAGTGGTAGAGAGAGCTCTGCACTGGGTGCTGGGAGCTCTGGGTCAACTGTCACTCCATTAGGTGACCTTGGACCGATCCCTCCTCCATCTCTGCCTGCCGTCCCCAGCTGAGAAATGAAGGACTTGAATCCACCTGCCAAGCCTCCTTCTGTTCCCATTAGCTGCAGAAATGGTTTTCATTTTGTAACATATTTTTCTAAGTTGCATAAGTAATAATGTATAAAGCCATTCTTTTGATAAAAATATAAACAAAGTAAAACCACACGGAGTAAAAAGTGACAGTTTGCTCCTGGTCTTCTCTATCTCACTTCCCTACCCAGAGATAATCGCTGTGAACTGATTGGGGTATATCCTTCTCAATTATTTTTCTCTTTATTTGCATCCGCATGTGCGTATAAATCCGAATACGCCTCTGTGTTTTCCCCATATGCAGGATCATTGCTCTATTATTCTGAGGCTTGTATGTGTATGTTTTTCATTTAAAAATGATTGGAAATCTTTCATTATCACAACATTTCGATCTACTTCATTATTTCGAATGACCTCATTCTGTATTAAGGGTTGGCTGTAATTTATCCAACCCATTTTCCTATTGATGGACATTTATGTTGCTTCTAATCTTTCATTTCAAAAGCACGCTACGGTGAACTCTTTTGTCTATGTAGCTTTCTGAGTGTATTTCTTTTTTCTTAAGATTTTGAGAGAGAGAGTGCGTGCATGCGAGTTCACGTGTACACGCAGAGGGGGAGGGGGCAGAGGGAGAGAAAAGGAAGAAAATCTCAAGCAGACTCCACACTGAGCATGGAGCCCAATGCGGGGCTCGGCCTCATGACCGAGATCATGACCTGAGCAGAAACCGTAATCACACGCTTAACTGACTGAGCCACCCAGGCGCCCCAAGTGTGTGAATATTTCAGTAGGTTAGATCCCTAGGGGTAGTAGAGAATACGGGCATTTTCAAGTTGCATAGATACCACTGAATTGGCCTCCAAAAGAGTTGTACCAGTTTATACTCAGAGCCCCAGTGGGATTTTATTTTATTTTTTAAAGGATTTTATTTATTTATGAGAGACAGAGAGATGGAGAGAGAGAAAGAGAGAGAGAGGCAGAGACACAGGCAGAGGGAGAAGCAGGCTCCTTGGGGGGAGCCCGATGCAAGACTCGATCCCAGGACTCTAGGATCACATCCTGACTTGAAGGCAGATGCTCAACCACTGAGCCCCCCAGGGATCCCCGCCCAGTGGGATTCTAGATGTGGCAACAGGAGGTGAGAGCATCTTTTCGGGCGTGGGACGCTGCCTGTCACCCCTGCACACTGTTAGTGCTTCTGTTTACAGGCGAGGCGGGTCCTGCCCGGAGCGCCTTCCGCATAGGGTCTCTCACAGCACAGTGCGTTTATGGCTTCCAAAAGACGGTTTTAGTAAAGGCTTTCCAGAACCGGGAGGTGGCTCGATTAACCTGCTGCCCAGCTCGGAGCGCTGCGTTTCCTGAGAAGGTCCCAGTAGATGTGCGGGGGCTGAGTGGGGACGGTGGCATCTGGCCTCCCTTGGAGACCAGCCAAGTCCCGAGGAGTTCACACGGCCTCTCCTGCTCCCTTGCCCGTTCCCGACAGAAGCTGACACCGATACCCTGAATAAGGCATTGCGTTTGTCCCCTTGGTCGGGTGGGTGCACCGCCTGCCTTTCCTCCTTGGTCGCCTGTGTCTCTCAGCCTCCAGCCAAGCCTTGAGCACAGGCAGGAGGGCGGAGTGGCTGGTTTTTGTAAAGGTGAGCTGCACCCCCAGCCTTCCTTCTTGAAACAAAAGTGTCTTCATTTCTTCCTCTTAGACCTAAGTCAGAACAGAGAAGGAAAGAACTTTAAGATGTCTGTGATCATCGCGCCCCTACCACGTGCGGATGCGGGGTTGGACACCACACAGGTATTACCTCGCTGGCCCATCCCAGGCAGACATCTCTGCCTCTACTTTGAAATGAGGAAGCCAAGCCCAAAGAAGTGACGTAAACCGCTCGTGGCCGGAGTCGGATGGTCTGGGACCTGAATCCATATTTGTCATACTTCCTGCAACAGCCTTTTCCTTCCACTCTGCGTGGCTGCTGAGAAAGAGTTTATTTTTTATTTATTTATTTTTTTTACCTTTATCTACACTCCTCAGCATTCAGCTAACCCTCAAACATCTATTTGTTGGTATTTCCAAAAGCACCTAGCATCGTATCATCCACGGTCATTTCCCACCAGTCCAGAGAGAGTCACCGAGTCTGTCTTGCGTCCTTCCTGGACGATTATTCATTTAGATCTCACTGCTTATCCATTTGAATGTGCCGGATGGTTTATCTGTCTGCAGCATTTTTCCTGGGGCCTATGTGTGCTGTGGAAAGGGGAAAATGGACTCTGAAGTTAGACCAAACTGAGTTTAGATTTACACCTTGCCACTTGCACACGTGTTCCCAAAGACTCATTTTACCTCTGTGCCTTTATTTTTTTTAATTTTTTAAAAATATTTTATTTATTTATTTATTTATTTATTTATTTATTTATTTATTCATGAGAGACACGGAGAGAGAGAGGCAGAGACAGGGGCAGAGGGAGAAGCAGGCTCCCTGTGGGGAGCCCGATGCGGGACTCGATCCCAGGACTCCGGGATCATGACCTGAGCCAAAGGCAGATGTTCAACCACTGAGCCACCCAGGCGTCCCCCTCAGTGTCTTTATTATTTATAGTTTCTACTACAGTTAGGTACGATTCCACTGTCCTATGTAGATGGAATAATGCCCCACACCCATAGATGTTTACATCTTAATCCCCAAATATCTTTGGCACATGACGAGAGGAACTTTGTAGGTGTGATTAAGTAAAGGAGCTTGAGATGGGAAGATTATCTTGAATTATCTGGGTGGGCCCAATATAATTGTATGGGTCTTTTGAAGAGTGAGGGACCAGCATTAGAGTCAGGGGAGGGGTGTGGAGAGCCTCAGAGGGAGACCCAGGGATGCCGTGCTACTAGCTTTGAAGAAGGACAAAGGGACTAGGAGCCAAGGAAGGCAGCTCTGGGAGTTAGAAAAGACCAGGAAAAGGATTCTTCTTTGGATCCTCCAGAAAGGAATGCTGCCCTGGCAATACCTTGCTTTTTGCCCCAGTGAAACCCTTTTCGAACTTTTGACCTCCAGAGCTGTAAGGTCATGAGTTTGTATTGTTTTATGTTTCTGAGATTTTGGCATTTAGTTCGTTGTAGCGGCAGTAGACATACGCATCCTTGCTAAGCGGTGGGCTTCTTAAAGACTCTAAGGCTTGGGGCCTGGAGAGAGCTTGGATCTCTCACTTCGCTACATACAAACGACTTATGACCTTATGCCTCTTCAAGCCTTCCTTTCCTAACGTGCAATATAGGTTAAGGATGGCTCTTTAATAGGATTTATGAAGATTGGATGAGAACCCCCACTAAGCTAAATGCCCGACACAAGATAGATGCGCAATTTTTAAAGTCATCATTTTCCTGGGCCTACAGCCATGCACTGGTGGCCCGGATGTCAATTGTGGATGATTTTGGTGAGTTTGTATAGTAAAGACACAGATTTGAATGGCAGCTCTGGCATTGGCTCACTCTGTGGCCTTGAACCAAATACCTAAACCTCAGTGAAGGGTGATGAGTCTTCTGAGCAGAAATTCAAGCAAGATTAAATCATGCACAGCAAGCCCCAGGCCAAACACCCTTCACAGGCTTGAGCTTCTCGAATGCAGAGCAAAGACTGCTGCCTTGTTCGTCTTCTGTCTTTAGGGCCTAAGATGGTATGTGACACACAGTTGTGTGGGGACACGTTTGTTGCATTAACTGATGGGAAAGACTTTGGTACTACCCCTGAACTCCAGATCTTAGGGGGTCATCGAGGTAAGGACTAGGGATCAGGGACTCCATCAGGAGGAAGAATTGGTTCTAGAGATCACCCTGCTGGCCAATTGGAAAGGGTTGGATGGAGACCACCCTAGTCAGGGAGGACCTCACATGTGGCAGCCCAGTCCTGGGTTGAGGGTGTTTGGTTCCCCCAGATGTTGAGGCTCCTGTCCAGCCTGACTCATTCCTCCTTAATGCATTGCCCACAGTTCCTCTTTTGTAGCTGCTAATGGTGAGAGAGGAGAGTGGCCCTCGTCTGGGCCTTTCTTCCTTTATTAACTCCAGGCCTCAAAATGAGGCTTCACTCAAGACTCTCCTCCTCCCGGTACCTTGACTCAGGCGTGCGGTGCATTACTAACTAGCTGGGAAGATTCATGAAATGACATTATGGGGGGCTTTGAGCTTCCCCAGACTTGGTGCCTTCCTTTGTGTTTGAATCATTTCCACCATTATTCTTTGTTTACTGCCTTTGAGCTAATTTCTGAGGCTTGCAGTTTTGCAGCCCCTCCTAGCTTATTTGAATTAATTTTGCAAGAGACGTTTTTGAGTTATTGTGGTCCAGATTAAGTCATCTTGTGATCTTTTCATCCACTGTCTTGGTAATGCTATTGAAAAGCTATCATGTTTGCGGGCTGTGATTGGTGCTGTTTTTATAACCCCAGTCTTATGCAGTCTCATAATTCCTTTGTTTTCCTGGGTTGTGTCCAATTTGTTAATCTTTCTTGTAGAAGAGCAATAAAAAGGGTAAGACATAGCCCCTGCCAGAGCGAGGCAGAGACTGGGGTTGAGTCCCAGCTCAGGAAACGATTAGCGGCCGTCCCTGGACAGTTTGCTTCCCCGTCCAGAGGCCTGGCTTCCTGTTCTGGAAAATGGGAAGAAGCCAGGCCTGGCTTGCAAGTGGATGGTCCAACGGGATGCTCTTTCTGCAAGTGCCTGTCATGTACTGGCTGGAAGTATTTCTCTCTTCTCTTAGTTCTTAAAGCTCCTGCTTCATGCGTTTTTCCCTTCTGTCTAAAAGATAAATATGACATTTGATGTTTTAGAAAATTTAAGTATATATTCCGCTGCTGTTCTAGCGTGACTTTTCAGAAATAATTGTGAGTGCTTCAGTAACTATATTAGCTCTTCCCTGGAACACCTTCGGATACATGCTGTCCAACCTGCTGATTTGTGTTTTTCCCCAAATCACTAAGTATTCCCTTAACTGCTATCTGTCATAGCTCTTTCTGTGAGATCTTAATTACTTCCTAATTGTCCACATTTCTTCTCTCTTTTTTTTTTTTTTCTCGTGTTTCTGGCAAAAGACAGATTATCAAAGATGGGTTCAGGATCTTTGCCACCTCAGAGTCATCATTAATTTCCTTTCTCCCTCATTATGAAGGTGGGAATCTGTTCCAGTTTGCGCTCTGATTTCCCACCTGGGTTCCTTCTGAGCACTCTTGATAACCCCAGCATCTCTGTAATCACATTTCTTCTTCAAAAGAGGCCTTTCTAAGCAGATGCTTCTAACTCTGGAAGAGCACATTTCACTGGGCCGCATCCCTTTGTTTGACCTGGTGGGTTTTCACTTCACTGGACATTAATTTAGGCACCGTGTGAGATACCAGGGATGCAGAAAGGAAGGTAACTCTGTCCTTGGTTTGAGCACCTCATAGAGACAAACGTGTGCTCAGAAACAAAGTGTTGAAGATGCCGTTAGCAGAGAAAGGAAGGCAAGCCAGGTTTATGGAGTTTGAGCAGGTGGGCATCAGAGAAAGTTGTAGAAGTGCAGTTGTTGTTGTTTTTTTTTTAAGGTTTTATTTATTTATTCATGAGAGACACAGAGAGAAAGGCAGAGACACGGGCAGAGGGAGAAGCAGGCTCCATGCAGAGAGCTTGATGCGGGACTCGATCCCAGGACCCTGGGGTCAGAGCCTGAGCCAAAGGCATATGCTCAACCCCTGAGCACCTCCAGGGGCCTGAAGTGAAGTTTTAACTAGTTTCTTTATACGCATAATTCCTGCATCTATAAAATGGGATTCACACTGGGTTTTCAGTGTCAGCGTAAAACGAGGTAAATGTTTAAGTGCGGGGCCCGTACACGGTACTCAGGAAATATGAATATACTCATCCGCCGACAGTAATAACAACAATGCTAGTGACAGCAACAAAAACGTGTGCACCTCCCTTCCCCACACTCACATGCAGGTGGCGCATCCGGAAATGCCATCACCCCCAATGAGGAAACTGAGTCTCCGAGAAATCCAGTGACTTCTCAGATATAATGCTACGGCTTAGAAGTGTTAAAGCCACGGGGAATTCAGTGGAAAGCTGGCTCTATATTCGAGTTTGCGCTTTACGCTGCAGCTTTCCAGTGTGCTTGCAAACAAGAACCTGCGTGATAAATTTGCAGAGTGTTTTTCCAGGCAGCCAACATCAGCCAGGGTTTGCAGGGAAGAGGTGGAGAGCTGCAGAACCTCAGGATTTGGAGTACACATTAGCCAGAATGTATTTTTTAAGACTTAAAAAAAATACCCCGAAGTGTAGTTCGCATACGATGTTATATTAGTTTCAGGTATACAACATATTGATTCAACGGCTCTGTCCATTACTCAGTGCTCACCACAGTAAGGGTAGTCGGGATTCAAATAAATTATTTTATTATTTTTTAAAGATTTATTTATTTATTTATTTATTTATTTATTTATTTATTTATTATAGGCAGAGAGAGAGAGAGAGAGAGAGAGGCAGAGACACAGGCAGAGGGAGAAGCAGGCTCCATGCTGGGAGCCCGACGTGGGACTCGATCCCGGGGCTCCAGGATTGGGCGCTGGGCCTAAGGCAGGTGCTAAACCGCTGAGCCACCCGGGGATCCCCTTATTTTATTATTTTTTAAGGATTTTGTCAAAATCACTTTTAATAATGGATAAAATGCATCCAGTACCTACTATATGGCAGGCACTGTCCTGTATGTCTTGCATTTATCATTTTATGTAATTTTTGCAACCTTTTGGGTAGGTGATCTTGTTCTTAGTTTATAGATGGAGAGACTGAGGCTCAGTGGGGCGAAGTAGGTGGCCTAAATTCACATGGCTAGTAAGTGACAGCAGTGAGACTCGAACCGTCCACATCCGGGGTCCCAGTCTATGACTGTGGAAACAGCCCTCAGCCCTCAAGTGCCCGCATGAACGGGGTCGGTGTTGGCAGAGGCAGCCTTGGTGCCCGACAGCATGGGAAGACCTGCTACCTCCTGCCGGTGCCCGACTGATCGGCAGCTCAGAGGCTCTCCCCTTCCCTCCTCACCCTCTGCGGGGAAGGGTCCATGAGCCATGCAACAGCCAAGGGACATCGGTAGAGGGACGGAAAGCCAGGCGCACGGCTGATCCACCCAGGCCGCCAGCTCCCTCGAACCCTTGCATTAGCTGAAAGGTCGTGCACCTGCGCTGGCCCAGGGGCTGCAGTCTGGCCTCGTGCAGCTTCGGGACCAAGGATGTTCGACGAGACGTGGGAAATTGCAGCATCTGCTCTGCCGAGGAGCGTTGCAGGATCCCCTGAAAGCCCCGCTCTGCCTCGGCCGCCTCGCTCGCGGCCACAGGTGGGCAAGGGAACCCGCCCTTAGGTGCACAGCTGCACGGAAGGAAGGAAGGAAGCATGAGGCTTTGAGAAGGGCGTGCGAGTGCAGCACAGGCCCGTCCGCGCTTGGGAGCTTGGCTGCCGCCGGCTGGGGGG
Organism: Vulpes lagopus; assembly: GCF_018345385.1. Lineage (NCBI taxonomy): Eukaryota > Metazoa > Chordata > Mammalia > Carnivora > Canidae > Vulpes > Vulpes lagopus. The sequence continues at coordinate 61,704,350 of NC_054830.1, forward strand.
TTGCAGCGGGCTGGGCGGGGGCCCAGCTTCCTGGCCCGGACTCTGTCTTCTCCCCCGCAGAGTAAGCACCCTAGACTAGATGGTTCTGCAAGGGCCTCCCCGATGGAGGAGGGCTGTGCCATCTAGCCACGGTCATAACAAAATTACCAAGTGTGCTCCGTCTTCCAGACGCTGCGTAAGGGCTCCAGGTCTCACTTGTGAGCCGGTCCCGCCTTGGGGGGTGAGGTGCAACTGCTGTGCTCACTTTGTGGATCAGGAACTTGGGGCCCAAGGAGGTAACAAGCCTTATTCCAGGTCAGGCAGCCAGTAAGGGTGAGGCTGGGATTCAAGGTCACGTCGCCTGGCTCCCGAGGTCACGTCCTCGCTGTGGGGCCTCATTGCCTGCCGGGCAGGCATCCTGGGTCGAGTTGCTCCCTGGCCCCCCGGGAGCAGGTGAGCGGACCCTCTGACCCGAACGGCGCTCACGGAATTTAAAGCATTGGTATTTTGGTTCAGGTTGTGTTTGGATGTGGGGGGTGGGGGGGGCGAGGCAGGGAATGATGCCTCCCTATTGAGACACACACAGCCCTTGTAGTTCCCTTGCTGGGATGGCTTGAATGCATGCGTGCAAACGTCCAGCTGGATTCCGTCTCCATCTCCGTCTCCCTTGGGTCCTAGGGGCACTTCGGTAATGTAGAGTTTAAGGGTTTGGCCTGTGGGGTCCCAAGGACCTGGATCCACATCCCCGCCACTTACCAGTCGATGCTGAGCGTGTTATTTAATGACTCCCACCCACTCTCTCATTTATAAAAATAGGAATTATAATATTACCCATTTCCAAAGGCTTGGTGACCAAATGGAGGCAAAGTGTTTTCGGAACTGTGAAGGCTGCTTCATGCGATGGAAGGTGGCAGGGACTGGAGATAACCTTTCACGGGTCTGCTCTTTCTCTTCCCGATCCTTGTCTCTCCTCCACTGGGCCCTGAGGACCGGCCCGGAGCTCAGAGGGCCTGTGCCTTTGGTGCTCACCGAGGCATTGCCGGGCCGGGCGAGAAAGAGCGTGATTGATTTGCTTTGCATTGACTGCACACGATGAAAAGTTGTTTTCTTTTCTCCTTTCCTTTTTCAGTCCTGGGAATTATATTTTTCTTAGAATGTTGTTAATGGAAAGCACTGAACCAAATTCCCTCAAATTGAATTTGGCTGCCTGAATTGTCAGCTCTGCATCTACTACCCTCTCCAACCTCATCCAATCCCAAACGGGAGCCTCCACATTTACACTCACAGTCATCCATGGGCTTCCACCCGGGCTGACGGGGGGCGGGGACGTGGGGACAGGTGGGCAGTACCCGGGCTTAGGGCTGGCCTGCAGCTCCTGCCTGCTGCTCCTCAGCCAGCCCGCCGTGACGCAGCAGATGCACCTGCCCTGCTGCAGTAAGGAGGCAGCTGAGGGCTGAGGGTGGCCAATGACACCAAGGGCCAGATGGCTTAGGGTAGGGTCCTGTCCCTAGCACTTACCTTTGGGGCCTTTGGGGAAGTCGCTCTACCTCTTGGAGTCATCACATCCCTGCTTCTATTAACAGAGAAAACACCAAGTAATCTCCTCGGCTCAGAAGAGATGTGTGCGGACTTCTTGGGTCCTTCTTTTAGCAGATACTCCTCAACTCCCTGTCGTGTCGCAAGGATGGTGCTGGGTAGCGGCTTGATGGCTCTGAACAGCACACGTTTCCTGCCTCCAAAGAGCGTTTAGTCTCCAAGGGTGCCAGATACTAGACAGTAAACAGGCGATGTCAAGGTCCCAGGAAATGCCATAGTTGGAATGACGATGGCCTGTGTCTTGGGGCCCGGCAAGCACGAGTTTTGCTATCACCTCCACCGCTCAGGAGTTAGGGCCTTGCGCGGCCTCGGTCTGCCCCCCCGTATGGAATGGGTGTTCACAGCCTCCTTGCAGGGATATCGTGAGGATTATAGATATCGTGTTTACCGTTCGCTGAACAGTGCCTGGCCCCTAAAAAGCATACAACGAATGGTAGCTATTATTATTAATAATGATAATATAAATAATGGATGGCAAGTGTTTTCTAAGCTACAAAACCCTACGCAAATACAATGAATCATTATAATCACGTTACACAGAGACTCGTTTCCCAAGAGATTCCAAGAGCAATCAGGATCACTGGCGCTTTTATATTATTTTATAATATAAAATAATGTCATTAACAACCAGAGGAAGAACTTTACGTTTGAGTAGCACTCCTGTCGTTCTAACGCGTGGCGTGGCAGGGAAGGACACTTAGCACGGATTTATTAATCTGGGCTGGCCGGTACTTTTGTTGGCAAGAATCGTCCTGTGTTTGTCGTAAGATTCTCTGTCTTCGTTAACAGCACTTTCGTTTCCCTTAAGTAAATGATGACTTACATAGATCTGCCCCATGTTACCTGACCTAAGTTCAGGCGGGACTGTGCTGTGCCAATACCTGGAATCAAGGTTCGGGGCATTTCTAAAGCCTACAAGTGATTATTTTTCCTACTGTGTTAAATGCACAGTAATCCTTGGAGACTGGGCTGACTGTGGCTCTGTGATAATGGGATTTTATATTTATAAACCAACATGTTAAAAACGCGTGTTATTTTTATACATGTTTTTTAGATCAGAACTCTTAGCACATGGCAATCATCCTTCTGGTTCCCGGGAAACCAAAGCAGTTTCTTGATGTTTGCCTTTAGCCTTCGATACGGGGCTGAGGACGCTCTCCCACTCTCCGGTGCCCTTAACTCAGAGATAACTGGCGAAGTGGGGAAGATGAAGGAGAGTGACGGGAGATGCAACTGCATGCTTACCTTCCCCCAATGCATGGAATTCAATTATTCCAAAAACTTTGCAGTGAGGCAGAGGCGCCATAATGGAGACCATGGAAGAGAATCTTCTTTGGCAGATCTTGCCACCCCATGGTCGTGTTTACCGAACCCATGAAAAGAGGTCCCTGTTTCGTGCATTAGAGCTACCTTGAGCGGTTTAGAAACAAACACCCAACAACCTAGGAGTCTTTCTTGTCGTTGTTTGTTTTTGTTTCAGTGGATCCTACTTTAGTTTGTGTTGAGTGTAAGATTCAAAGCTCTGACCCCGTGTGTGTGTGTGTGTGTGTCCTTACGGTGTGTTTCCCAGAACCCCTGTTTAAGAATTCTAGAGCTCTCATACCTGTTCTTGTCAACTATTGTACTTTCCCAAGGTCGATGAAGACGTACTGCGTAAACATTACATGGCTTTAGTGAATCCCTGATCCTTTGCTGTTGTTTTAAGTCCTGCCCGCCTCCAGGCTGTTAGCTACGGGAAAGTCATTGTTGACTCCCCCTTGCTTTTCTTGGGGTCAGGTGGAGACCCGGGATTGCTATTCTGTTTTGGAAATGAGAACCTGCAGAGTTACAAGTGGAGATTGTTATGGTGGCACCTACCTCACGCTGTGCAGGGGGGTATAGTACAGAGCTCATCGTATGGAGACAGGACAGGGCCTTGTGGAGATAGATGACTCTCGCAAGTAAGTGGTTGGGGGCTGCTGTAAAGCCCCTCTTTCCTCAAGGTCTCTGTGATTCTAGGCAGACCTAGAAATAACAACCGATGAGAGCTAGCCAAGTTCTCTATGTCTGAGAAGCAACAGCCCCAGTGATTTTATAGAGAAATCAGATACCTGTGGGAACTCCATCAAGTCTCCTAATAATTACAAGAGTTCATAAAGCACTGAACATGGCCCAGTCACTGTGTTAGCCTCTGGGGAAACGGCCGTGGACCAGCAAAGAGGGCCTTAGCCTTTCGGGCCTTCCCACCTAGAGGGAAAGCAGACCTGAGTGATGTAATTCACGTGCTCAGTGCTTATCATGAGCAGGTCCCTCTGCAAGAGCCTCATATGCATTCTCTCATTTGTCTTTACAACAACCGTAAGAGGATTGGGAACGTGTCCCTACTTTACAGAGAATGAATCTGAGACTTAGAGGTGTTAGTGCCAGAAGGTCACAGAGCTCAGAAGCAGCAGAGCTCACACTAGAACCCAGATTTGGCTGATTCTTTTTTTTCTTTTTCTAAAGACTTATATATTTGAGAGAGAGAGAGCGAGAATGAAAGAATGAGTGGGGTAGGGGTGAGGCAGAGGAGGAGAGAGAGGGACAGCAGACTCCATGATGAGCACAGAGCCTGATGCGGGGCTGGATCCTATAATCCTGGGATCATGACCTGAGCTGAAATCGAGAGTCAGATGCCCGACTGACTGAGCCACCCAGGCGCCCCCAGCTTTGGCTGAATCTTGTGGCTCATGCTCTTAACTAGTCACTATACGGTCTTTTCTGTCACTTAATCTGTAGACCCCAAGCTCTTGGTCTGTTCAGTGAGTGGCCCTGCCCCACACAAAGCACCATTGCAGGGAATTGCTAAGAGAAGTTTACATAATAAGCTGCTTTTATTGCAGTTCGCTTGTGTTTATCATGGTTACAAAGCATCCCCCAAAATGGGGTAGTGAAGTCATATAAGACTGAGCCTCCATTCTGCTCTGAAAACATCCCCACCAATTAAAGGACTCACTGGAGAACACGGAATTGATGCTATTTGTGGTTCAGAGCAGGTGTGCCTGAGACCTGAGTTGCTTGAGCAGGGAGGCAAAGTGGATGGCTGTAGTGGGGTTGGGGAGCTCAGACACCAAGCCTCAGGCCGCGAGGATGACTCAGAAGTCTAATCTGTAAGATGCAGGGAAAAATGTGGTCTGTGTGTTACAACAAGAGCTTATTCATGTTATAGGAAGAGTCGAGGAGAGGAGAAGATTTCTTATGGAAAACTCATGGGCAAAGAGCGCTAGGCCTACTCTTCTAATCCAGCTCTACCTTGACTAGCTGTGTGACCTTGGCAAAATCCCGTTACCTCTTGGGACCTCAACTTCCTCATCTTTACCTCTGCTTCCCACGTAGTGTTAATGAGAACATTAAAACAGAGAATAGAGGTGAACAGGATCTGTAAACTGGAGCTGCATGCATGTTTTTTTATTATTATTATTAGTATTTATCATCAATCTTTATCAGCTGATCCTTGACGTTGTCGGTTTTATCATTGCACGGATTCCTTGGAACGTCCACAGTTGGCTAGGCCGAGTCCTTCAAGCCATCGTTTTCAGAAAATGTAATCTGTTCATTTATTAAATAAACATGTAGGCAGTGCCTCCAGCTCGTAAAGAACCGTGCTAGGTTTTTGCAAGATGAGTAAGACAAGGCCTCTGCCCTTGAGTTTACAAGGGGGGACGATGAGGCCTTGGGTGACAGCAGAACGGGGCTCAGTTATGTAACGTGTCAGGGGCACCGAGCAAACGGAATGCTGTGCTAACTTGTCACACTCTGCCAAGGAGGATCCGTGCTCGGAAGGAGCAGGCGAGAGGCTCACAGAGCCTCCCCCTCGTGCTGCCGAGAGAGAGCGGCCTGCCCAGCGTCCATGTGGACTCCCAGGCCAGTGCCTTTCCACCCACCAATCCAAGCTACCTCCACCCTCTGCTAAGCTCAGAGGCTTGCTGAGCGCTCCCCCGACCCCACCCCAGGTCATCAGAACATGGCGGGTTTTCTTGCAAGGGTCTGTTGGCCAAACTGTCAGTGCTCTTCTGTCCAGTATTTCTGATCCCTCTCCTCTCTGGGCTCACGCTAGGGTCGCACTTCTCCGCCTGCCTATGGTCAAATGGCTCATGTAACTACAGTTGTGAGTGCAAGTGTTGGGTGCCGCCTGTGGGTCAGAGCGTTCACCTGTCTGGGGAAGATATTCCAGAACTTTCTCCCTCCTTCCCCCATGGAGAGGGCCGATGTTTCAGCTGGTGGCTGCCCCGTGTGCCGGCGTCATTGAGAGATTGTAATGAGTGGAGGCCCCCAGCCAACCGGGGATGAACCTGAGTCAAACACACACCACTTTCCTTTGGGAGTTGCTCCTAAGGCATACCCTCGTGTTAGGTGGTACGGGAGCAGCACCATGACGGAGGAGGGCAGAGTCCAGTGTTCTATTTACTTTGCCTCTTGATAGAGTCCTTGACGATGCAGCATGGGAGCTCAGAGTTCCCGGGAACTCAAGTTTGAGCCCAGCTCCTTCTGGAAGGCCAGGCTGCTTTTCTCGGGCTCACTCAACAAGCATCTTCTCTTCTTTGCAGATATCAGACCTTTGTGTCCCGAGGCTTACCTGCCTCCTGTTCTGTCAACCACCTTTTATACCCCGTCCCCTCGTTGTTTAGCCTCTTCTGTAGTTTTTCACGAGTTGCCTCATCAACAGCGTTTGGAAAAACTAGGTAAATCATGCCTGCCTTTTATTCTGTACTTGATCAAACTTGTCAGAGAATTTAGGCAAGTTTGAAAGGCTCGTATTTCTTTCTACTCACAGAAAGACTCACCTGGCCTGTTTTCTCGTTTGAACCTCCCATCTGCAATACCAGATGGAAGTCAGCAACCTGTGACCCATGGCCTACACAACGGGCCCTTGGGGATGAGTGCTAAGAGTTAAGTCTTTACTGCGCTGATGCCCCGAAGGAGCCATTAATGTGCTTGGTGACTTTGGATAAGTCATTACCTCCCTGGTCCTTGATTTTTCCAAGTTAGCCAAGGAGGAGGCTGGACCACATTAATTTGCAGTTCTGTAAGCATTTATTGGATGGCGCCCTGTATTAGGTACTACACAGGCTTCAGAGGGAAACATGTACGGGTTATGCCCTCAATCACATGGTTTAGAGGCTCGTGGAAGTGAACGGGTAAGACGAGATGTAAGTTAATGTGAATTTGAGTCCCAAAGTGTGTACTCTTTGGTTCCACTACTATGATGCTCCAGGGGACTTAATCCATGCCTAAGCAAGTGGATATAAAACAAAGCATATATTCTAGATGGGGAAACTGAGGTTCTTTGAAAGTGCAGTGTGCACTACACAGTCTCAGTGGGTTAGGGGAAGAGGTTTATTCATGACTGGGCAAGGCACGGCTACACTCCATAGGCAGTGACGGCTGATGACACGTGACGTCTTTAAGCCCAGATTCAGCATATCTGTCCTTCATCTCCCTGTTATGTCCCCAGTACCGTTCCGAGACCCTCTTTGTAGAGCCCGTCCATATGTGGAAATCCCACACATGCTTGCAGGCCTGTTACACAGTCCTGCTCCACGGGCCCTCAACCTTACCCACAAATGGCTTTTCTCTGAGCTGATGGTTCATAGCTTGCTCTGCGTGTATGCCCTCCCATGGCCTACCCCATATGGTGACATCATGCCTGTGTCTTCACGAAGAGTGGAGGAGGGTTGGAGTGGGGTCAGTCCTAGTTTCCTGCCTCCCCGTTGCCATGAACGGGCTCTGTCACCTTGGACAATTTTCTTTTTGCACTTTGGTTTACCAGTTGGCCACAGCGATGCCAAATCTGCACGGCTGTTGAGAGAATGAAATAAGATGTTGCATGTGAAGTATTTGTTTCATTTCCCGTACTTTAAAGCTGTCCTCCACCACTAGTTCTGCTCAGACGCAAGGTAACTTGTGCAAGTTGGGGATGAACAGATGCTTAATGAATGAACAGGCTCTGGGGCCTTCAGTGTTGTATCATTCAGGGTGCTGGCAGGAAGCAGATGGCTTCTTTCTGAGCACATTCAGGAGATGAAGCAGTGGAGGGTTTACTGAAGGGTGTGATAGACTAAGGGAACCAGCCAGGGGTCATGAGGCCTTAGAGGTGAGCATCGGGGTGTCTCTGTCACCCTGCAAAAGCAGGAGATAATCCCATCCCAAATTTAGTTTAGATGTTGAAATGATGATACTAACATATACACAGAGTGGGTATATAAAGGTTGATTATTCCCATAATTCATGTCTTTGGGGTTGAGCAGGGCAGGCCTCTCCAGCAGGTCCAGAACGGCTGGAGAGACCCAGCACAAGGATAGGGCTGGGCAAGGACTTGCATCGTCGGAGTCTGTAGCCAGCACCAAGGAGGGAGCACCCAGGTTTTCTTAGCAGCTTGCCCAGACAGGGAGCACATGGGGAAAGGTGAGGCCTAACAGCTCTCTGTATCCAAACACCAGAAATAGGAACCAGATTCTCCATTTCAAGGGAGAAGCTTTTGCTCACCTGGAGGAACCAGATGAGGAAACAGTGATCCTGGGAAGAGGGCCCCTTCTAAGGACTGCTCACAGGTTCTCCCTTCCACTGTTGAGAGCGCAGCCTGACAGGGGGAAGGGGGAGGGAGGACCATAAATAGCCCGACTTCCCTCCCCTGCTGCTCCCTGCTCTGCCCGTGTCTCTCCGGAGCAGATCCTACCTGGAAGCAGAAGGCAAAAGAACCTGGATGGTACAGTCTGTAGAGGTCCGTCAGCCTCCTGGGGTACAGGGGGTCACAGGAAGTGGTTTTGGGGGGGGAGTAGATCACACAGAGGCAAGCCAGCCGATAGAGATCTCGGAGAAACCAGCAAGGGCCTGAAGCGCTGCTATAGCCATCATTCACCGCGCGCTCGTCAGGTGCCAGGTGTCATCCTAAGTGCTTGATGTGCAGAATCAGCCTAAGTCCTAAAATAACCCGAGCTAGGTACTGTTTTGTGCACCTGAGGAGCCTGGGGCTCAGAAAGGATGGGAAAGTCTTAAACATGGAGTAGAAGGAAATCCCCACCCAACCCTGGTGAGACCCCCGTTGCCCGTAGGTGCACACTCGAGGGTGCTGGGACCTGGGGACCTCACCCACTTGTGAGGCGTCGGGCACCGGAAGGCGAAGAAGCGGGGACATTCCCTGCCAGCGCCCCACAGAGCCCCCGCCTTGGTTTGTCCTCAACTCCTCCTCCTGGAGTATTTCCTGGCCCCATGCATTGCCACACGGATCCTAGTGGGTCACCCCCAGGGCCCAGGCTTGGGCGTTCCTGCTGGGCCTGGCCGTCTCCCACCTGGGCCCAGCAACTTTCCATCTGAGAATAAAAAGCAGGGAGCCCCACACTGGGTCCCCTTGGGGTCGTGGAGGTGCATCCAGACAGATGCGGCTTCTTTGGCCCTTTCAAGACGGCTCAGCTCTAGGTGTCCATCCTTCCTGCCTCTCTCTCTCTCTCTTTTTTTTTAAGGCCCCCAGCCCCCTCCAGCCTGGCTTGGTGCAGCATTTTCCTTGGCTGGAGTGTCGGAGCCGGCTCCCTGATGGAGGTCACAGGAGTGGCAACCCCCATTTATCTCCATCCCCCTGAGAGGGAGAATTTATCTGTGATGTCAGGCCTGGGCAAGATTTAGAATAATTCAAGGATTTAAGTCCTGAGGATATAAGAAATAAATAATGTCACCCATTCCACATAAAGGGGCATAATGTGGAAGAAAAGAAGAAGAAGAAAAAAAGCAAACCAACTGTGATCCTATTAGAAGTAAAGAACAAATGCTGAAAATTGCTAAGTCATGCCGGAGCACGGGGTTCTCAGCGGGAAGTTCATCCGTGGGTATGTGGTGTGGCGTCCTTGCGGGGACAGTGAGGCTGGGGGCGGGGGAGGTGGCCTAGGGTCGCACGGAGGGCTGTCGTAGGGCCAGGCCTCGCCATCAGGCTGGCTGCTCAGTTCCTGTGTCCCCCGCCACCCGCTGTGGGTGCAGCCACGGAGCCCGGACCGACCCTCCTGCGGTGCTGGTGACCCGGCCTGGCCCGCACTGGGGATGGAAATGCCTGCTCCCAAGGCCCCGAGCATGACTACGCCGCCAGCACCACAGGGGCAGGAACTGTGTCTGCTCACCCCTGTGTCCCCAGCGCCCCTGCTCTTTCCTGTCTTGGGGACGGTTTGTTTCCAGCCTTCTTTGCCTGGCCACCTGCTGTGGGTTCTTCAGTTCGGGCACGATGTCCTCTTTCTGCCGACAGGCGAGGTGGGCCTGCCCTCTTGCACCTGCCCGCACCGCCTGCCCTCTTTGCTGCCTTCCAGCACCTTCCACTGCAGCCCCATTCTGTTTGGTTGTCTGTCTTGCCTGCTAGACTGTAAGCTCCGAGAGGGCAGGGGCTGTGGCTGCCGTGCTTACTCTCGGTTTCCCCAGTAGGTGTGCTTAGCACAGGCCAGGTACGTGCGGGGTGCAGGCGGCACGCTTCCAACCTCGGAGCGGACTCCACGAATCTGAGGGCCCGACAGCCGCCCACCTGCCCCGGGAGTCAGACAGTCATGAAGACGTTTATTGATGTTTGTTACTCGATGCTTAGCAAACAGTCAAAGCCAGTGGGTTTGCACGCACTTTTTTTTTTTTGTCTTAAGATTTTATTTATTTATTTGTGAGACACAGAGAGAGAGAGAGAGAGAGAGAGGCAGAGACATAGACAGAGGGAGATGTGGGGAGCCTGATCCTGATGCGGGACTCGATCCGGGGACCCCAGGGTCACGCCCTGAGCCCAAGGCAGATGCTCAACTGCTGAGCCCCCCAGGGGCCCCGAGGACCCATCGCCTTTAAAAACCATGTGATTTAACAGAATTAAGGCCCCGGGGGCTCATTCTTGCCGTGGTGTTTCGATGCTGTCTCTACTGCTGGAACCCGGATGGGTACACGGAAGGTGCTTAGCAGTATCTTTTAATTCATAGTTGAATGACTAAACTGTCCTAGCATGCGACAGACAAATCTCAAAGAGAGTGTTTGCCTTTCTTGAGCTGAAAAAAGAGCAACGTCAAGTTTGTTACTTCCCTTAACACATCAGCTGTTCTTATTGGAGTGATAATAGCCATTTCTTGCATTTGTACTGCACGTCACTGGCTACCATCATGGGTTTTTTTTTCTTTTCACTTTCTTTAATCCTCAGAATAACCCACTAATGTTTAATGGGCTTCTCCCCATTTTGCAGATGGGGTGTCTGAAGAGCATGCCTGAGGGCACAGCTTTGGGAGGGAGCACAACCGAGCAGTACCCAGGGGGTCCGGAATGCAGCATTTGTCCTTTTCCATTAGCCAGTGTTTCTTATTGAATCTCTGCCTTGTGTTGCCGGGAAAACTCGAGGGGGGTGGGCTCCGGGTGACATTGGGGTGGAAGCTGTGTTTATTCATAGAGCACTTACATTGGGGTTAAATTCGAACCATGCTGGACTTCCCGCGCACTTCACGGGTGACAGAGGTGACCGTTGCAGGAGGGGGCAGTGGGCAGCGAGTTGGGCTGGGCAGGTTCTTGGGGGAAAGGTGGGACTTTGGAAGGCAAGTGTTGAGGGAGGGTTGGAGCTTGAGCAGCAGGGGGAGGGAGTGGGCGAGGGAGACAGGAAGAGGCCAGTTTTGGGGCGAGGCTTAGGCTGCTGGATGCCAAGGGAGGAGATCCCATTTCTCCAGCAAGCCCCAGAGCTTTCTTCATTTCGTGGCTCTCCAGACGACTGGGGAACAGATGCTGAGAAAGTCACTTTCAGGCACCGCCTGTCTGTCGTAAATTATGCGATAATTTCCACGCTCCAGATCATTGCCACCAGGGGCCGGTGGTCTGCAAGTTTGTGATTAGAATCGGTGCCCAGGGTGATGTAAAGACAATTGCCCCTGCTTTAATGTTGGCCCCTTTCTCATTCAAATGATCGGAAGGGAAATGGGATTTCTCATTCAGCTGTCCTGCCCGGAAGCAGGGGTTGTAAGTCCAGGACCGAGCTATCCATAATGGGACAATTGCCCACACCCTGCCCTGTGTCCAGGGCTTGAACCTGGCATTGCCCCTGATTTGCCCTGCCTGTGTGGGGGCAACCTGTCTGACCTTTACTCCGCCTCTGCAGATTCTTAGGAATGATACTGTCTGTGCCTGACCCGAGAGGCCTATCCTTGCTTTTGACAAAATAGAAGGCTTCTTGAGCGCCGCCACGATACGTCCTCACTACAACACCGGTTTTGCTGGGAGGGATCTGTGATAGGACCATCCATAATATCCTGTATGCTCCGTGTTGCAGGATCCGCCAAATTTGCCAGGCAACTCCTAGGCCAATAACTCACCTTTCTCAGACATGGGAAACTGAGGCCCGGAGAGGAAGTGACTTGCCCAGCTCATCAAAATTTACGACTGAATTGTTACTGCAGGCCACGGCTTCTCACTGACGTTCAGGTGCTACGTCCATCCCTCAAGCCATGTGGCACCCAAACTCGCAGATGGGCCTCAGGATAAGGAATCCTTGCAATAATGCAAGGAAAGCAACGTTTGTAGATTTTTCGGTCTTAAAAAAGCAAAACGAAAGAATGGAGCTGGAATAAGCAGGATTTGGGCGAGGCATTGAAAGACCTGCTTAACCAGAGTTTAGATGTTGATTCCAATCTCCGGGGTAACATTTGGTCCCAAGGACCCGTAATAGGTGTGATTTTTTTGAGATGGAGAAAATGACAAAGCTAAAGGTGACTTTTAATTTAGCCTTTTCTGCTAGTCATAGCCCACGGAGAGATGCCACCTGCACGCAGAGGCGTAGTTCTAGTTTTCTTGGTAATACTCAGGACCTCAGCTCTGCCCATGCAAGTTCATCAGAACATACCTGACAACCTTTTGCCCCGATCCCACTTGTTCCCATTAGCTCATTCAGCTCCACATCCAATGGCCAAGATTATACAGTAACAGAGTCAGCATGCAGGACAACTTTATGACTCCCGAGGGCGCAGGGCACGTAGGCACTTTTGTCTTTGTGGATCATTCTTCCCTAACATTAACAAATTACTTAATATCATTATTTTTTCCTTTGGAAGTATTTTATAGTGGTGTTTGCATAAAGGTGGTTATATTAATAATATTTTTTGAAACATTGTCTTTGACCTACACATATCACTTGCTTTGCTTCTGGTTTTTTAGAAAGATTAAAACATTTGTTTTTTTTTCTTTTTAATCTTTTTAAAGATTTTCTTGATTTATCCATGAGAGACACAGAAAGAGGCAGAGACACAGGCAGAGGGAGAAGCAGGCTCCATGAGGGGAGCCCGATGTGGGACTCGATCTCGGGACCCTGGGATCACGCCCTGAGCCGGAGACAGATGCTCAACTGCTGAGCCCCCCAGGTGTCCCAAGATTAAAGCATTTATTTACATTGGCCCCTAAAAGTCCCCTGGGCCCTGGATGCAGTGCCTATGGGTAGGTCAGCCCTTCCAGAACATGCTTGGTAGGCAGGTGGTCATCTTTCCCAGGGTGATACAGACAGAAGTCTTTTTCTGCCCTTCTCGTTACCTCTCTCACTTATTTTCGAAATGCCCCTTCCTTACCCACTCTTGATACGCTTTAATTTTCTTTTCAGGAGATCCCTTGGTGGCTCAGCGGTTTAGAGCCTGCCTTTGGCCCGGGGCACAATCCTGGAGTCCCAGGATCGAGTCCCACGTCGGGTTCCCTGTAGGGAGCCTGCTTCTCCCTCTGCCTGTGTCCCTGCCTCTCTCTCTCTCTCTCTCTCTCTCTCCCCATATATCATGAATAAATAAATAAAATCTTTTAAAAAAATAATTTTCTTTTCACGTTCTAAGCCACCACAGTTTCCTTGGAAGTCCATGGAAATAGGAAATTCGATTGAACAGAAGTGGTACTGCCACGTTTTATGGTAGAGCCAGCCCGAGCACATGGCTTGGAAGCCGGTAAAGGATGCGTCCTCCCAGCGTTGCTTTTGCTTCCCAGATTGGCAGCATGAAATCAAAAGAACTTGGTGTGGCCTTCACGGCCGGCCCTGGCACCTGCGGACAATGATTTCACCCTGCAGAAAGAACCAAACTCTGTTTCATTGCTCCATACCTGGAATGATCATCTCAACCGTCTGGGCAAATGTCGCTGGCACATAGTAGGTGTCCGAGAAGAATCCAGATCCGTGATCACCTTCCTGGGAACTCTGGTCCCTGTCAGTATTTGCAGGCTTTGACTTTATGCCGGAGACTCTTGCTCCGGATTGCAGGGTGGTGGGTAGAGGCGGGCGGACTTGGAGTTTTCCGGAGTCCTAACCTTATAACGCTGAGCACGACCTGGGCCCTCTACCTGGACCTAGCTGTGTGCATCCGTCAAATGGAGGTTATGATACGGATCTTACAGCGCTCAGGGAGGGGCTACTGGAAATATGAGTATTTCCTTCCATACTGGAAGTATGAGTATTTCCTAATGTCTACTCCGCAGCCATTAGGGATGATTCCCTCCCACGGCTCTGTCCCCTGGTCGCCAGGCAAGCCGCTCCCCTTCCGAAGCAGCCTTCGCTAGGGTGCTGGGAATAGACAAATCCGACATCTGCCACTTGAGCTCCAGCCTAAGACTGAGCTCCCCCCGAGCCCCCGGGCCTGGCCCCCAGCCACAGGCCAGCCTCTGCCTCTAGGTTTCCAGTTCCAGCCGCTCAGTGTAGCCAGGAGGTGTTTGATTGCCCACAGACTCTGGCATCGCAGCACAACCCAATCAACTCCCTTTCAGCAGAAGAATCCCCCTCAGATTGTAATCAGGGTCCATTCTGTCTCTCCCCATCCGGCGCTGGCCCCCAGGGATCCGCAGGGCTTGTTTGGCCTCTCTGTCCCGGCAGCGTCCCAGCTTCCCAGCCCTCACCCTGTCCCTTTCCGGGAGCTGGGCAGCCTGTTACACGTGGCCGGGCACGTTCTTTCTCTGAACGCAGTCACCTGTGGAAGCTAGACGTGGGTTTCATTACCCAACAAGTTTAACATGGCCAAAAGAATAAGGAAAGAGAGCCTGCTTGCAAGATATTTGGTGGTAAATGAAAAACACATTAAAAAAAAACCCCAAACTGTCCTCAACCTCAAAGCATCATTTTTGTGTACACTCGGCAGCGGCCTCTTCAGTCTGAGACTCTGCGTATGGTGCTAAACAGTGTCTATCATGAAGAGGATGAAGAGGATGAAGAGTGGGGAGGTTCATTTGTGCAAGGGTGTCTGAACCTCCCCTTCCTCCCTCCCTCCCTTCCTCCCCTTCCTTCCTTCCTTCTTTCCTCCCCTCCCTTCCTCCCCTCCCTTCCTCCCCTTCCTTCCTTCCTTCCTTCCTTCCTTCCTTCCTTCCTTCCTTTCTTCCTTCCTTCCTTCCTTCCTTCTTTCCTCCCCCCTTCTTCTCCTTCCTTCCTTCCTTCCTCCCCCCTTCCTCTCCTTCCTTCCTTCCTTCTTTCCTCCTCTTCCTTCCTCCCTCCCTTCCTCTCCTTCCTTCCTTCCTTCCTTCCTTCCTTCCTTCCTTCCTTCCTTCCTTCCACAAATGCTGAATGTGCTGACCCCTCCTTCTGTGTCAGGAACTCCCCTAAACCCTGGAGATCAGAGAACTACAGCCATTTTACAAATAATTAGTACGCGCCCACCCGGATCCTGAGGATAGAGAAATTAATCCATTTATTCACAAGTATATGCTGGGAACCTCAGATATGGCAGGAACTAGAAATAAAACTGTGAGGAAAAAAAAGAAGAAGAAGAAAAAAAAGAACAAAAGCAGCCGAATGAGGAGCTTACAGCCTAAAGGAAGAGATAAAAATTAAACAAATACTCTCATACAGTTATTTAGACACATTTTTCCTTGAAGGCAAACCCATCTTGTGTTTTCAGAACGTATAACTGGGGCATTTATTTCGGTCTGGGAAATCAGGGAAGGCTTTCCCGAGGGGCGGGGCTGGAGAGGAAGGATGGGTTTGAGTCGCTGGGAGGGGTCCTGGAAGGAGGAAGGGGGGCGTGTTGTAGGCCTCCAGGAGGGCTGTGTGGCTGTGAGGCCGGGCAGGTGGAGCCTTCAGAGGCTGCCTGGGGCCGGGTCAAGCAGGAGGTGCTGGGGAGGAGTGAGACCTACCCTGGAGCAACCCAGAAGTTGTTAGAAGAGACAGACCCCTAACAGAACAAGGGTGCACGCTGTGGTAGTTATTCCGTGCGTGGACGCACAGGGGGGAGACGTTAACTCCATTTTCCTGGCTCAAGGAAGCATCCAAAGAGGGGAGGTTGGGGTTGGGAAGAAGAAGGGGGCTGGCCCGGCTGCTCCGGGAGAGACCTGAAGAGGGCTCAGAGGCAAGAGCAGTGGCAAGGCTTGTGCTGGATGATCGCTGCTCTGGTGGTGGTGGGGGGGGTGGTGGCGGAGAGGCAGGAGCCAGATGCCCAGGGACCCCTCCCCTGTCCCCAGGCACCCCGGGGTGGTGAGTTTTAGTGGTGCTTTTACCTTCTACTTTTGTTTGACTTTTTTCTTTTTTTTTTAGATTTTATTTATTTGAGAGAGAGTGAGAGAGCAAGCAGGAGCAGGGGGAGGGGCGGAGGGAGGGGGAGAGGCAGGCTTCCCCGGGAGCAGGGAGCCCTATGCAGGCTCCGTCCCAGGACCTCTGCATCCTGACCTGAGCCCAAGGCAGGTGGCTAACTGATTGAGCCACCCAGGCGCCCCACATTGACTTTAAAAAAAAAAGATTTTATTTATTTATTCGTGAGAGACATACAGAGAGAGAGGCAGAGACACAGGCAGAGGGAGAAGCAGGCCTCCATGCAGGGAGCCCAATGTGGGACTCAATCCCGGGACCCGGGGTCACGCCCTGAGCTGAAGGCAGGCACTTAACTGCTGAGCGTCCCTTGACGTTGTTTTTTGGGGCACTTTCAGGTTCACAGCAAAATCCAGCAGCCGTAGGCGGAGCTGCATAGACCCTCTGGCCCCCACCCTGCCCCCGGCCTCCCCACCGGCACGGCCCTGCCGCCCAGATGCACGCTGGCAGCTGCTGAACCCACACGGACACGTCGTCAGCGCTCAGCGGCCGCGGTTTACATCAGGGTGGTACTTTCTGTGGGTTTTGACAAACATATGAGGACCTGTGTCTACCGCTATTATTCCTACGAAATAGTTCCTAAAAACCTCCTGTTTTGCCTAGTTATCCCTCTTATCCCCCCACACCCCTTGGCAGCCACTGATCTTTTTACCATCTCCATAGTTTTGCATTTTTCAGACTGTTACGTAAGTGGAATCCTCCGGTATGTAGCCCTTTCGGGCGGGCTTATTTCGCTCCATCTGTGCATTGAAGGTTTCTGTTAGTGGAGTTTTCAGAAAGCAGATGACATAATCGGGGCTGCTGTCACCGAGACGGCTCTTCCTGATGGATGGATTGCAGGTGGAGGTGAGCCAAAATCAAGGAGGCAGGTTAGGCTGTGTTGGCAATCTTCAGAGCTTCGGGTTTATGTCTTTAAAAACCAAAGTCTTGGGATCCCTGGGTGGCGCAGCGGTTTGGCGCCTGCCTTTGGCCCAGGGCGCGATCCTGGAGACCCGGGATCGAATCCCACATCAGGCTCCCGGTGCATGGAGCCTGCTTCTCCCTCTGCCTATGTCTCTGCCTCTCTCTCTCTCTCTGTATGACTATCATAAATAAAAATAAAAAAAAATAAAAATAAAAAAAATAAAAAATAAAAACCAAAGTCTTAACTTGAAAGATTCTCTGTAGTCCCTGGGATGTCATCCTTCTCTTACGATGTCTCCTCAGGCGTTTGTGTTTCTCTTGATCTGTGCTATCCAACAAGTGGCCGGTATATAAATTAAAATTAATTAAATTTTAAATAAAACAAGAACTTCAATTGCTTAGGCAACTTTGGCCACGTTTGAAGTTCTCAGTGCCCATACGCGGTTGGCGGCTACTACGTCTACGGACGCAGAACGTGTTCGTTGTTTTGGAAGTTCCGTGAATCAGCGTGGATTTACATCTTTGAGGACCTCTTTATGGTTTGCTAGAAAGATTACAGATTTTGGATTAAGACATAGCTTTTAAGTTACTGTCAAAACATTTATTAGTGATACAATCTTTTTTACTATAGTAATATATATATATACTTATATATATAATATATATATTTGCCATTTAAAACTTTTTTTGAAGATTTTATTTATTATGAGAGAGAGAGAGGGGCAGAGACACAGGCAGAGGGAGAAGCAGGCTCCCTGTGGGGAGCCCGATGTGGGACTCGATCCCGGGACCCGGGGTCACGCCCTGAACCAAAGGCAGATGCTCAACCGCTGAGCCACCCAGGTGTCCCGAAAACTTGCCATTTTAACTGTTTTTCAGTGTACAACTCAGTGCATTAATTATGTTCACAGAATTGCGCAACTGTCACCACTATTTCTTTCCAAAGCCTTTTTATCACCCCAAACAGAAACTCTGCAAACATGATCATTAACTCCCCATTCCACACGTGCACGCACACACCCGCACACCCCACCTCCCAACCCCCGGTATTCTCAGTCTACTTTCTGTCTCTACAAATTTACCAATTCTAGGTATTTCATATAAATAGAATCATTCAGTATCTTCCCTTTAGTGTCTGGCTTCTTTCATGTAGCCTCATGTCTTCAAAGTTCATCCAGGTTGTAACATGTATAGAGCTCAATTCTTTTTTAGAGTTGAATGATATTCCATTGTGTGGACATAACACTTTTTTTTTTTTTTTTGATCTGACCCATCTCTTGATAGACATCGTGGTTGTTTCTACCTTTTGGCTTAGCGATACAATTTTGAATCATTTCTCTGCGCTCCATTTCAGGGAAATGATTCTATGAATCCTGAAATCCTCAGGTTATTGTGAAGATTAGAAGACCCACCAAATATAAAGCATGGGCATAAAGTTTCTAGTTCAGCCCTTTTTTTTTTTATTTAAAAAATATTTATTTACTTATTCATGAGTGACACAGAGAGAGAGAGGGCAGAGACACAGGCAGAAGGAGAAGCAGGCTTCCTCCGGGGAGCCTGATGCGGGACTCGATCCCAGGACCCCGGGGTCACGCCCTGAGCCGAGGGGAGCCACCCAAGCGCTGAGTCCCCGGGCGCCCCCCGTTCAGCCCTTGTTAATTTTGCTTACCCCCCCGGCCCCCCGTCCATTTCCCTCTACCAGACCCTCGGTGCCTAGATGCCTGTGCATCAGAAGCTCAGCAACGGTCGGCCAATTGTTGATTCTCCAGGGGCTCAGTGGTACAGCTCTGATTCTTGGACTGGAAAATGCGAGGAGAATATTTTATTTGACCTCCGTGGTGTAATGTGTGGGAGGTTCCAGGTTGGTGGAGATAATACCTCTCGAGTGTCACAAGTCCTGGGATGCAGATGACGGCCCGTGTTCCTCATTAAACGATAATTCGTCTCCAGGGAAGTAGGACGAAAATCAGCACTTGACATTTAAAGGTAGATGAAGTCGGAAGGAGATGATGCCTTGGCCTTAGATAGTGTTTCTCGAGCCAGATTAGAAATTCACACGAGGGAGTAATTGTTTTACGGGGTCAGACGCGGTGTGCTCTGCAGTGCGGGCCTGGAGGCATAGAGCCTGAGTTCCAAGGGGCTCTTGCTCGCTGATGGAGGCACCTGGGGGAGGCCGAGGGGGCTCAAATGTTAGGGAATCCTCACGTTCAATTAGCAAGAAATTACGCAGTGTCTTCCTTAGGATGCTTCTACTTGTGTCCTGGAAACTGAGTCAGTGAGGCTGTTTAATGATTAAAAGCTTAGAGACAAGTGACTTTGCGGCTCTAGATGTCAGTGCCCAGGGGGCGGAGGAGGGGGGCGTTCCTTTGTTGTCTTGGCCTTCTTCTTGGGGCTCCAGGGTGGTTCCTGCACCCCAAGGTGCACGAATAAACACGGGGGATGGAGGGAAGGCAGGCAGAAAGCAGAGCTCTCCCCATGAGCTTTTTCCTTTACTAGAAGACACATGTATTTTTTAAAGACTTTAATCATCTATTTGTGGAGATAGGGAGAGAGAGAGAGAGAGACAGACAGAGAGAGAGAGAGACAGAGACAGAGGGAGGGAGGTAGAGGCAGAGGCAGGCTCCCACGGAGCAGGGAGCCTCGATCCCAGGACCCTGGGATCACCACCTGAGCCAAGGCAGATGCTTCACCAGCTGAGCCACCCAGGCGCCCCAGGAGATGAGTATTTTTCAGAAGTGCCTCCAAACATTTCACCTGATGATTCAGCCCACAGTGAGTCTCAGGGTCGCCCCATATGCAGCTGGAGTCCGCAAAAGTGAGCTCTTCCTCCTTTATAGGAGGAGTTAGATGAGGAGGACGTTGGCAGGGAGGAGTGTGGCGGGGCAGGATGCTTCCTGCCCCCCAGGGACACGTGCCTGTGCCCAGCTCACCCAAAACGGTTACCGGACGGAGTGAGTCCTACAAGACATACGTGAAAAAGTAGCATCGTAACAACCTAAGGAGTCAGTTGTCTGTGTAGCAGGGAAGCCCTCGTGGAAGCCGTGGGGTGTGTCCTTGGCTCAAGTCAGGGCAACTCAGGCTAACAGAATAGCGTATACACACGCACAGGAATGGAAACTCAGGGGTTTTCCTTTTTCTTTTTTTCCTTAAAAACGTGCTGTTGGCTTACCTGTGGTAAAATACAGCGGGGGGGGGGGGAGTGACCTACAAAGGAAGTTTATTGCAAATATGATATGCTTTGAGCGTCATGCTTGGGTGTTTGGACCTCATTCTGGAGCACTGGGTAGGATATTCAAGTTTTTGAGCTGGGATGGCCATGACTTCTTCTCCCAGTTGCTGTTTTTTTTTTTTTTTTTTTAAGCCAAGTGATGGACTTGCCATCATGGATTTAACATCATTTTTTTTTAATGACTCCACTTCCTAGTTATTCCTAGTTGCCTGTATCTTTCCCAGAATCCTCTGCTGCTTGTCTCTTTTAAGGGGGGGGGGTAGCGGTGTAGACACGGGGTGTGCAAGCAGAAGGAGCAGGCTTCCCTCTTCATGACCTTCACGGTTTCAAGTCAAAAGCAGGAAAAGCAGCCCCAGGTTCTCCCACCGACCATTCAACACACAAGTCATGCCAACGCCGGTCCCTACTTGGCACTTTCTCCACTTTGCTGCCTCACTACTAAACACGACTGGCCAGCTTTGCCAGCTCATCTGATTTCTAGACTTTTCGTTCGTATTTCACAGGTTTTCTCTGTGCTAGGTCCTTCATTGACTCACTAGCTTTATTTTTTTTTTCCCCTAAAGATTGTATCACTTATTCATGAGGGACACAGACAGGCGGAGACACAGGCAGAGGGAGAAGCAGGCTCCCTGCAGGGAGCCTGATGGGGACTCGATCCCATGACCCCGGGGTCACGCCCTGAGCCGAAGGCAGATGCTCAACTGCTGAGCCCCCGAGACGCCCCGACTCACTAACATTCCAACATGAGGCTAACCTTCTTAGCTTAACCTGGAAGATTCTTCATGTTCCTCTCACCTCGTTGCCCCTGCCCCGCCCGCCCTCCCTCCCATCGCATCAGGTACGCGCGGCGCTCTGAACCCATTCTCTCCTCTGAACCCATTCTCTCCGGTTTTGGTGTTTCCCTCTGACTACAGTGTCTTTCTATGATTTTCATTCCCGTCTCCCCCAAACTGCTTTACAGAAGTAATTAATCTCTTAAAGCCCTTAGTAAGCACTGCTTCTCTCTCTCTCTTTTTTTCTTAGACTTCTGGTTTTGGCATAGTTTTAGATGTATAGAAACTTGGCACAGATAGTACAGAGGCTTTCTATAGACCCTGTAGCGAGCCTCTCCCACTGTTGACATCTTCTATCACCACGGCACATCTGTCAAAGCTAAGGAATTGACATTTTTACATAATTATTAACCACGCTACAGACTTTATGTAGATGTCACACCGTTTCCACTAAGTGTCCTTTTTCTTTCCCCGCACCCAATCCACGTTGCTTTTAGCCATCATGTCTCCTGGGGTTTTTCTTTCCTCTGTTATGTGGCTGTTTTCTTTAATTTTCTCCTCTTTTTTCCTCTTTTCTTCTTCCTCCCTCCCCTCCCTCTCCCCTTCCATCCCCTCTCTTTTCTTTTCCTTCTTAAGAGCTGTGAGTAGTCCTGGTCTAGTATTTTGTAGGCTGCCCTTCACTTTGGGTGTGTGTACTGTTTTCTCATGACTGGATCTGGGTCACGTGGGTTTGGAGGAGCTCCACGGAGGTGAACTGTCCGAGCCACCGTGTGGCATCAGAGAGTACATGGGGGTAGCAGCCTGATTTAACCCTGATCCCTTGGCTAAGCTGGTGTCTTCCTGGTTTCCCCATCGCAGACTATTTCCCTCTTCTTTGCTCTGTTACCAGACGTGAGTCGCTGAGTCCTTGTCTGCACTTGAAGGAGAGGGGCATTTAGCTGCACCTCCTGGAGGGGAGAACAATCCTCTCCTTTTTTAGAGACTTTGTAGCCCTTTGGAGTCCAGGAGTCTCCTTCAGTGGGCGGTCACTTGTCTGTCCCCAGGCCCCCCACCCTCCCAGCCGTGGATGCTGGAAGGCAGGGGCCATGTCTGATTTGTCTGTCTCCTCGCAATGTGGTCGGTGATGGAGTCGCAGCAACAAGTCTGACCCACACTTAACCTCTCCCCAAAAGGGTTGTTTCCGCCTCCTGTGACCTTGGAGACCTCTGTGTGGAAGGGGCTGGTGAGGGGAGGAGGGAGTCTGGTGGGACCCTCCACCTCCCGTCTGCTGCATCTGTGCTCCAGCTTGCCATTTGGATTTGAGGACAGAAGATAAAATCCTTTTTGACCCAAGTGCCTGATGATCAATGGGCTTCCCGGCATGCTTCGCTGCCCGCGCCTAGCTCTCTCTATGGCACCAGTTGCCACTCGATAAATCCATAAAGAGACAACTCAATTGTTTTGACTTTCGTCCACCTTTTCCAGCGATTCTTCTTTTCCAAGTTAATGGGGCAGAGGGAGGGGAGGCACATGATTAGAAGCTCCACATACTTTCTTTTTGGGCAGGGACAAATGCCTCTATGTGCTGACAGGATCATAAAACACGAATTAAGAGATCAGTTATTAATGAAATGCTACTACCTAATATCATAGCATGAAGCCCTTGGCTTTGTGCAATGTGTTTGGCACTTGTGAAGAAGAAGGCTGAGGTGTCTTCCCTTGCCTCTCGTTTTCCCCTCAGCGAAGTAAACCTGGGACAGCGTAAACCAGAGTTTTCCAAGCTCTGGTCCAGACAGAGTGTGGATAAACACGCACATACATGGCCCCATCAGAGGTTCATCCTACAAAGGAGCATATCAAGTGAAGAGACTGAGCAGCTTTATGGGACATGGACCCATTTTCTTTTGCTTACTTTGAACATTTCCTGAATTTATTTGACTCTAGAACATCCTGTTTGCTGTGAATGTCGTACGGGGTATGGGGCTCCATGGCACACAGTTTGAGAAACATGCATTTAGCTGCTAACTGCCTGCACTTCCTGGATCACGTGTCTGCAAACTAAGCGTGGTGGATCGAAGCAAGGATCTGTAGGCTTAAAAGGGAAACAAAGCCAATCGCCGGTATTTTGCTTTTGTTCTCAGCTGCCCTGCTGCTTACAGTTAGACTGGTAGATTTTAGATGGAAATACCTGGAAAATTGCCCTGAACTTCTGCTTCATTGCACGTTTGGCTAAGTTGCTCAATTCGCCCTCTGTGCCCTGGGCGCAGGGTTGACCTGAAGTCTCCGTCCTAGGCTGAGCAGGCCTCCCCAATTACCTTCCTACTTACTTGTAAACAGATTACACTCCCCTCTGATTTTAAGCTTGGTGCAGTGTTGGTTGAAAACATTAAAAATAATGAGAATGTAAGTTAAGTATAATCTTCTGATCTGGTAATAGACTCTCTGATTAGCATTTTTTCGTTTCCTCTAGATTCCAGCTAAACAGCATGCACGGGGCTTTTGAATCTAAATTAATAGGCCATTTTAGTCTTTTTCATAAAGCTGAGCGTGTACCACATAGGTCCCTGAGCTTTCCCGGCCCTTCAGCACATAGGTCCTCATCACCCAGGACTGAGGGCTTTGCCCAGAGGCATGGGGTTGGATGCCCCTGTTTGTTCTCTTTTAGCAATTTTCTCCTCTGTTCTCAAGAGCCTGCTTCTGCCTTTGTGTGGTTCTAGCCATCACCTTCTCCTTCCTGATTTATCACCTATTTCTTATTCCAGAAACACATATGTATTTACATATAAGGGACAGAGAGTTGAGTATAATGGGAAAAGCAGAAGGCCTTACCCACTGGCTATGTGATTCTGGGCAGATTCTTGACTTCCCTGAACCATGGTTTTCTCTTTTATGCAATGGGACTCATGGTAGGACCTACTCAGGGGGTTGTGGGGAGGGTCTGGGGAGTGCCCAGTGTGCAGTGTGTTTAGTGAAGACCTGACTTTTCAACAAGAAGATAGTCTCCCGGGGTGATGGCGAGAGCAAATGAGGTACTGAACTAGGTCGTGCCTTCATCATTGCCGAGAGCCCTCTACGTGTGAGGTATCTGTACGATGTACTTGTAGAGTATGTTTAACGTGTCTCACTCAAAAATCCTCCTGTCCCACGAAGCCCATTAGCCATTATGGGGAGTGCTTCCCAACTGTCAACCCCTTAGTGATTTTGGAGAAATGTTGCACGTGCCTGTTCTCCTTGGCCTCATTTCCATCATGTTTCCCATAGTTTCTGCTCTGAAGCCTTCTCCTTGGATGTTCATGGGTGCTAGGTATACCAGGCCACCCTAGCGCAGGTGACACACATCACGGAAGTGGCAGGAAACCCTTCAGCTTGTAGGCTGGTGGTAGACTAGTAAGCTCCGACCCATGTAAGGATAATTCATTGTATCTCTCACTCTCATTGGTCCCCTTACATAACCCAGAGTTAAAGGGAATGTGCACGCCTTGAGTACAGATTATTTGTCAGCATTCGATTCGGTTCTTCACGTGTGTTCCCGTGCAATCCTCACGGCAACCTTGCTTTATAGACAAAAGTTAAGCTTAATGAAATGACATGATTCGGTCAAGGTTAGCAGTGGTAGGATTTGAACTCAGGTCTGTGTGATGTTGCCACCTGTGTACTGTGGACATCACCTTGAGGGAAGAGAGAAGGCTCAGGGCAGATTCCTTCATGCCACCGGCAGGTGAAGGGGGTGGAGGAGAAACCCTGAGGCACCTGCATCACTCTTCCACATACGGGGGCGGAGTGGATTTTCTTCCATTTTTAATGGCTTGTTTCTGCTTAATGATCTATCTGTAGACCTAACTTCTGTTTCTGGCTTGGTCTCAGCTTCTGTGTCTGTGAAGTGAAAGCATCAGACAGCCCTTCAGGCACCGAGAGAATAGGAATGGAGACAATGAGTGTGGGTGGGTGGGTTTGGAGTTTGGTGGATTGTTTGGACAAATGCTGTCTGAATAGGTGGCTGGGTTCAGGGCTTAGAAGGACGTGCAGATTTGAGTTCTACTTGAGAAACTGAAAAATACAGCATTGGTCTGTTTCCTAGTTTTCTGTGCCTTTTCTTTTCTTCTTTTTTTTTTTTTTTAAAGATTTTATTTATTTATTCATGAGAGACACAGAGAGAGGCAGAGACACAGGCAGAGGGAGAAGCAGGCTCCATGCAGGGAGCCCGATGTGGGGCTCGATCCCAGGACCCCGGGGTCATGCCCTGGGCAGAAGGGAGGTGCTTAACCACTGAGCCACCCAGGCATCCCTCTGTGCTTTTTCTTACTTGATATGGGCAAATCCTTTGAAAAGTAACCCACACTCTGGTGGGATAGTGTGCTGTGCCCGATGGAGAATCAGCACACACGGGTTTAGTCTGAACTGGAAAAAAAAATCTACGTGGACCATGTAGTTTTGGACAAATTTCCTAGCACCCCTGAACCTCCTCCAGGGAGTGGACAAGATAAAATCTAGGAAAGGCCGGGTGTACTCCTCCCCGGCCCTCCTTCCTTTTCCCCACCCCCTAGTTTACATAGCTGCAAGATGAGGATTCAAATCTAGGCCTTGATGGGAGCGGGAATAAGGAAGAGGGGGTGTAACTAACTCATAGGAATAGGAAAGTCTAAGACTGGAGAGAGACACTGCTGCAGACCTGAGTGGGGGGGGGGTGTTGGCAGAGCGAGGGAGAAGAAGGGGGTGGGTAGGGAGAGAAAGAAGTCACGGGATCTAGGAGAGTAGACTAAGAAAGCAGGCGTGTTTCTTGGGAGTCTTTCTCTTTGGGCGTGGCTCATCTTTCACCTTCACTTTCACCGTCACCTCCTCCAAGAAGCCTTCCCTGACCGTCCTGTCCAGCTAAGCTCTACCAGGGCATCCTGTCTCTTTCCCACCGTTGACCCCCACTGTAACCTCTTCCATGTCTCTGTCTTTTGCTTTGTTTGGGATTTTGGGTAAGGACCAGAGCACCTGGGTTTGAAAACCCAGCTCTGCCCCCCACCAGCTGTGTGACCTCAGGCAAGTTCATGGTCTCGCTGAGTCACACAACCTCCTCATCTATCATCTGCGGGGTTCGTGAGGATGGAATGATTTACTACCTTTTAAGCACTTGGGATTGTGCAAGGTACGTCGAGAGCTCTCAAACAGCAGCCGGGGCGATGATTCATACTTGTTTATGTCCTTTTGCTTCTCTGGGTTGTAAATCCGCGAGGGCAAG
Organism: Vulpes lagopus; assembly: GCF_018345385.1. NCBI lineage: Eukaryota > Metazoa > Chordata > Mammalia > Carnivora > Canidae > Vulpes > Vulpes lagopus. Next base: position 61,730,569 of record NC_054830.1, read on the forward strand.
GCTTGTATCCTTTCCTTCTCCGCGGATCGCACGGGACCTGGTGCACGTCTGACGCGTATCAGGAACTCGGCGTATGTGGGGTGCATGAGTGGAAGGATGAATATTAGAAAGAAAAATAATTAAACACAGAGCAGGCCCGGCGGGCTGCAGGGGCGGGGGCCTCAGCCTGGGCTCAAGGCAGGCCCTCCCTGGGCTCCTATGTGCTGAGTGGGACAGCTCCCAGGAGGACCCCTGGGTGGCCTCTGGTGCAGCCTCCCACACCCACCCCGGGCCTCCTGGGGTCCCGGGTCTCTCACCGAGGCCCACCTGCCCGTTCCCCAGGGGAAGGGTGGCCCCGCTCCCTCTCGCTCAGGCTGCAAGTGTCCGCGTTCTCCGCATCCTGGGGGAGAGAAAACCAAAACACAACAGACCTGATTTGGGTTTGGATGAACAGTACGTTGGTGCCCCGAGGGAAGTGAGCGCGGGAGGGCGGCCCACCTTCACGGCAAGCAGGTGCTCTCCCTCGCCTGCGCCGCGTGCTCCCCCTTCTCCTTGCTCCTAGGTCCCGGCCTGAAGCCTGCCTCCGTTCTTCCCTCGTTCCTTAGCTTTAGGCTCCGGGATGAAGAAACGAAAACAAAATAAATCATCAAGGAGTCGGGGGCTGGAGAGGAAGCGCGGCCTCGCATTGGGGCGATGTGCCATGTGTGTGACCGTGTCACTCTGCGGGGTGCCTGGCCTTGGCTTGTGTGTGTTCGTGTGCAAATTGCCACCACCGCCACACCGCACCCTGTGCCGTCTTCCAGGATCCGGGTGTTTTCCCCGGATGTTCGTGGTGCGGACGGTTAGCAGAGCCCCTTTGCGCTTGGGGTTCCAGAGTCCTGGGGTGGATGAAGCCGGGTGGGCCTGGGGCTCCGGGATTCTGGGCTGCAGAGGCTCAGGGCATCTCCCAACTGCCAGGCCCCCACCCCAACTGCTTGCAGGGTTCATTCCCAGATGGAGGGGGCTTTGCAGTCTTATTAGCTGTGCCCTGGTGTGGGGCTTAATTGTCTCCTGTTCATGTTGCTTTCGGGGGTGGGTGTCTCTTCCACCTGTTGGTGTGGACGCTTGTGCGGTTTTGCTGGCTTATTTTTCTTCAGTCGTGCTCCTCTTTCTCTCGCCTTCCTCCCTTCTTCTTTCCCACCCTCTTTCTCCACGTCTCTCTATTAAACCTAGTGCTGGGGTCACCTTGGAGTTGCCTTTCCTGTTTCAGGAGTTTTGGGCTCCACATGGAAGAGGAAGGCGCCCCGGGTGTTGATATGTGAGTAGTTCTGGTCCCTCCTCCCTCCTCCTTCCCTGGACCCTCTGCCTCCTTTCTCTTCCCTCCAGTCCTCTCTGCCTTCCTTGATCTCTTCTTCCTTAATTCATCTCTTTTTCCTTTTTTATTTATTCTTGGCATCCTCCTATTCTCATTCCTGGAAACAGGGATTAGGCCAGGCGCAGGAGGGGTGCAAACCACAGGGAACGCTGGCTCGGTCTTTTTTAATTTATTTTTTTTAAGAATTTTATTTACTTGAGAGAGGGCATGCTTGAGAGAGAGAGAGAGAGAGAGAGAGAGCGAGCACGAGCAGGGGGAGGGAGGGAGAAGCAGGCTCCCCACTGAGCAGAGAGCCGGGCATGGGGCTTGATCCTAGGACCCTGAGATCACGACCCAAGCAGAAGACAGATGCTTCACTGGCTGAGCCACCCAGGCGCCCTGGCTCAGTCTTTAAGAAAGGCGCGTTCTAGGAGGAAAGATGAAGCTGGTGCAGAACAAATTGATGCCGGGTGGAATGGCCTAAGGAGGAAGACAGCGGGCAGGAGAGGAGACGGTGTAGGTCGTCGGAGCTGGGGCCCCGGAAGCAGGCAGGTGCATGTGGCCGGAGCGGCCTTCCCACCCCTGGCTAGCTGAGCGACCTTGGGCAAGCGACCCCAAATCTCAGTCTTCTCGTCTGTCAATTGGGCTTAACAATAGGGGATGTGCCTCTTGGGGTGCTCGTGAGGATGCTGCGGTGCTCGGCATGCAGAGCATCAGCACGGTGCCTGAGCGACAGTGAGGGCGGCGCAGTTGTCGCCAGTTGTCGATGGCATCGTGACAGTTCAGTTAATGTTTTCTGTGAGTCTCTCCTGGGGAAAGGCAAGTTCAGGCACTGGGGTGATCTGAGAAAGCTTCCTGGATGAGTTATTTTCAAACTGATTCTTAAGGGTGAGTAGGCCGTGTACAAGGGAATTTGGGGTGAGAGCCGAGTGTCGTTCTAACAAATGGAACAGATGAACAAAGTCACAAAGGGGCCCCGGAGATTTCTCTTTATGTTTGTAGAGTTTAAAAACCTTCCATGGGTGAATTATCAGGTGTACTTGTCTGTATCCTTCAAGTTTGCACTGTGACTGCGAAAAAGAAAACGTGTGGTGGGCCGAATTAGGCGCCCCCCATGGCAAGGTATCCACATCCTAATCCCTGGACCCTGTGAACGCTGTGCCTTATATTTGCCTTCCATGGAAGAAAGATCTGGGTAGATGCAATTAAGTTAATGATCTTGAGATGGGGAGATTATCCTCAGGGGCTTAAAAGTCCTCGCAAGCATCCAGGTAAGAGGGAAGCAGAAGGAGATTTGGCTTTAGACAGAAGGGGAGAAGCCACCGTGATCACAGAGGTGGGGACTGGATGTGATGCGGCCACAGGCCAACCTGGAAGAGGCGTCCTGCTACTGCCCTAGAACCTCCAGAGGAAAGTGTGGCTCAGCTGACACCTTGGTGTTGGCTTTCGTGATACTGATGTTGGACTTTGGCCTCCGGAAGAGTGAGAGGACACGTTTCTGTTGGTTTAAGACTCTGACTTTGTGGTAACTTGTTCCAACAGCCGTGGGGAACAAACACCAACCGTCATGGTACTGCAGGACTTTCAGACCATCGCAGGGAGACCCTATGCGATACACCCTCCCTGTGCGGGAATGGAGCAGCGCCAGTGGACGTGGGTCCTATTGGCTGCCTTTTGTTTATTTTTTTTTTAAGATTTATTTATTTATTTAAGGGGGGAGAGAGAGAGAGAGCAAGTGAGCATGCCAAGTGTGAAGGGGGCACAGGGAGAGGGAGAGAGAGAATCTGAAGCAGACTCTCTGCTGAGCGGGGAGCCCCTCGCAGGGCTCCGTCTCATGACCCTGAGATCATGACCTGAGCCCGAATCCAGAGTCAGACGCTTAACCCCCTGAGCCACCCAGGCGCCCCAACTACCTTTTGTTTCTTCGACTATTATGTCTGCCGTGGGCTCTCTCTGCCTTGGTCTTCCTGTGATGAGGGGGAAAGAGCCAGCATGGTGAGTAGCCAGCTTTGGAAGGAAGGAGCTAAGGTCAGGAAAGAGCCATCCAACCTATCAGACTTCTGAAATTCCCAGGCCATGTCTCTGCTTCTTGCAGAAGGTCATCAGAGGAGACCTCAGTGTCCCCGAGGCAGTGGCTTTTCTCACTCTATTCCACGATGCTCTGGGGCTTTGCAGGCCAGACCCTGCTAGGGACGGTCAGCGGCACGAGTACAAAGGGGGCTCTGACGCTCACGTCCGTTCCCTACTCGCTCTCGTTTGTTAGGCATATTTCTATTTCTGTATAAAGCTGTGGGTGAAGACAGGATTGTGTTCTGAAAACACAGTTTGAAAACCGCTCGATTGCCAAATCAAGCCCACCCCTTCCCACTCACCGCGGAAGCAGTTGACCCAGCCTGGGGAGACAAAGCTAATGTTCCTAGTAAATGGGTGCCAGTACTCGGAGTTAAATCTGAGGTCTCGGGGCTTCCGTTCTGGCACCGGCAACCCCACTCGAAGCCCACAAACTCGCATACAGAGGAGGGTCTTGCAGAGGGAGCACCGAAGCCCCCTGCCAACCAGCCTTTCCCAAGTTCTCTACGCCTCTCGCTAGACTTTGCATCGTCCCTGCCACATTACACTGAATTATCCCAACAAACACCCATCATTTTTTCTGTTTCATCTTCACCTGATGGAACTGTTTCAGCAGGGCTAAGTGACCTGCCAACAGTCAAGCAGCTAGAAATGTCAGAATGGGGGATTCAGTCTCCTGACCATCTGGCTCTTCGGCTTCTGTGCTCTTCCGTCTCTGACCCAGATCGTTGCATTCACAGAATGGAAATGTCTGTGCGGGTGTGGACCATCCGGGGACCTGTGCTCGGTGAACAACAACAGTTCATGAGTAGCTGGCGTTGCCTGGTAATGTATGACATGGAAAGGAGTTGCAAAAGTCTCTCTTCACCTGTGGGGAGAGGTGATATTTGACTGGGTCCCCACCAAGCCACCCATAAGGAACTAGCCGTGGTGATCACTGTAGACTTGGGTCCACACTTCAACCTGAGTCAAACAGCTCATATATTCTTGTTTCCCTAAATGAAGGATGCACTCAGGCAATTGAAAAGAACTTCTGGGACAATCTTGTTCCATTACGTCTTAATGGAATTGAGTGTGCGTGGCACACAGTGTGTGCTGATATTTTGTAGAAACAGGCGGGATTTTCCCATTACTCTGAGGATGGATGAGACGTGAAATGAACTCCTCGGGGACCTCTCACTTTGTCACAATAGAGCCAGTGAGTCACGTTGGGAGATTTCAGGGAACAAAATGCATTTTGGGTTCCCGCTTTGTGCCTTCCTGTACACCGCATTTCTCCCTCGGCTAATAAATTGGATGGCAAGAGGCTCACGTAAAAAGGCCCACTTGAAAGGATTCGCCTTGTCATTGAAGGACATGTCACTGCTGTTTGGAATACAAAGCCCCCCGCTCTGAATGTGGCATTGTCTTTCTCCTGATTGTTTGCTACTTTGCATTTTTCCCCCCCTTTCCACTTCTCTTTCTGTTTCCTTAACCTTCTGCTCACAAAGAACAGGGAAGTTTCTGCCTTTAGCTTGGAGGCTGTGTCTGCCTCTGTCTCTCGCCATCTGCCTGTGTGCCTCTGTCTCTTGTGTGTAAAAATGTTTTTGGCAGATCATTCCTATCCCAGTGAATAAAGTGCCCATGACAGAGCGAGACGCAGCGACCAGGAAAGAAACTATTTGATTCATGAACATCTACTCTCTCTGGGGTCCATTTCTACCTGAAGTATTTCCTTCTTCCTTTCTGTCCTCCCTTTTATTAAGTTGTTTTCTCCTCAGAGCATGACAGGAGATTTCCTTACCCGGGGACTTTAAGAGGCACAAAATGTCCCATCTCTCAAAATGTGAGAAGTGCAGGAGTTCTAAGACGTCGTCTGATCCCTCAATACCTCTCCACTCCGACCTTAACCAAGGGTAACCTTGGGTCTCTAGAGAACCCAGCACCGTAATGTCTGGCCTCCTTCTGAAATCTCTTGAGCTGCCGTAAATACGAGGCTGTGCAAAGGCCGTGCCGAAGGAGTGGTCCAGCCTGGCCATGTTGTTGCTGGGCACGCTGAGGTCCAGAGGGACGAAGGGACTTGCCCAAGGTCAAAAGTAATAGTTTGCAGAGCTTCGACTGGTGTCCTGGCCTCCTTTGCTTTCACTTCCCAGCTCATCACATGGACATAAAAGGGATGGGATGTCTTGTAAAAACAGCCACATCATATGTTTTATGGCACTCTACAGTTTATATTAAGAACTGCCGAGATCCCTGGGTGGCGCAGCGGTTTGGCGCCTGCCTTTGGCCCAGGGTGCGATCCTGGAGACCCGGGATCGAATCCCATATCAGGCTCCCGGTGCATGGAGCCTGCTTCTCCCTCTGCCTGTGTCTCTGCCTCTCTCTCTCTCTGTGACTATCATAAATAAGTAAAAATTAAAAAAAAAAATAAAGTGGATTTAAAAAAAAAAAAAAAAAAACTGCCCTGCCCATGACCTCATTTAACCATGGTGACAATGATTCCGGGAGACAAGCTAAAGCCACTATTAGCATCTTGTTCCCAGGCAGGAAGTGGCGGGAGCTGTCCAAGGTACCAACGTGATGCAACAGGGAAGGGGGGTCAGAAGCAGATCCAGCTCTGTGGATGCTGCTTTCTGGCCTCACCCCCCTTCATGGGCCTAGCATGGTAGAGATTGGTGACTGTGGGGCAGTGGAATATTCTTTAGAGGGGAGGCAGGATTCAGCAGGGTATGCAAGGAATTTTTCTTTTACATCAGCCATCCCTGCAAACTGAGTATCTCTCCTGAACTGGGCCACACTTCCCCTTCTGCCCATGTCCCTGTCTCCTGGCATGGAAGGGTATGGGTGGGGGATGGGGATATGACATCTCAGGAGAATGGTCCTTTGTGCCTCCTTTCCAGGGAACAAAGTTTTCTCCCTGGGCCTTGCCGTTTCCTCAAGAAGCTTCAGTTCCCATCTCAGTAAACCTCAATGGTGTCAGGTGGAGTCCTCTTTCTCTCCCTTTAAAAAAAAAATTAGTGAAAGAGACTATTTCCAGACTTAACAGATCAGTGCATTAAAATCCATAAATATTTGATCAGCATGTGGTCCTTGGAGAGGCTCTTGGCAGAAAGCTGAGTGGGTATGTGTGCCTCTCTCCCCCTTTCTCCTTCTTCCTTCACCCCAAACATTTGGGTAATCTATTTACTAATGAACTCAATATTAATGTATCCATTTTTCTCCGTTAGTGTCAGATTTCATTAGGAAACATGGGAGGCCTGACATTAATTGTATGAAAAATGGGTCTCAAGAAAGCTGTTGGGTTCTTGCTTCTTAACAGAGAAAAAGTTTCTCCAAGAAAAAAAAGCGCAGTGTTTGTCTGCTGGTCTGCTGACACTGGAGATGTTGGCAGCAACAGATCGTGTGAGTGCGTGTGTGCATGCGTGCATGTGTGCACACTCTTAGGGGGCCATTGGGCGTGGGAGATTTCCCTTGTTTCCTTCTGTGTCCACAATAAATAGATCCTGTGTACTCTTCACAGTCTCAGCTCTGGTGTGGCGTGCTGGAGAGAGCACTACAGCATGGGGTCGGACACATTTCAGGTCCTCTCCTGCCCTGCCCCTTAAGATTTCTGTGACCTGGAACAAATTCAGGTCCCTCTCTGAACCTCAGTTTCCTTATTGGCAAAGTGTGAAATACTGATACCGATTGTTGAGAGAAAACTGGGAGGTTTTTTTTTTTTTTAAGATTTTATTTATTTGTTCATGAGAAACAGAGAGATAGAGATAGAGATAGAGATAGAGATAGAGATAGAGATAGAGATAGAAATAGAGATAGAGATAGGAGAGAGAGAGAGAGAGAGAGAGGAAGAGACACAGGCAGAGGGAGAAGCAGGCTCCATGCAAGGAGCCCGGGCATAGGACTCGATCCTGGGTCTCCACCATCACGCCCTGGGCTAAAGGCAGCGCCAAACCGCTGAGCCATCCAGGCTGCCCAAAACTGAGAGTTTTGATAGGATGGTAGCCAGGAATTCAGTGATGCCTGACTCCTACTGTGTCCTTCTTCTGAGAGTCCTAAGATTCCTCTGAGGGATACTTTGCAGAGCATGAAGGAAGGCTGGATGGAGCCAGTAGCTGAAGCAGCAGCCCGGTGGGGTGGGGTCCGTGAGTCCTCCACCAACTCCCAGCCAGTCTAGATCGCGGGTGCTCCCTGGAGACCTCTGGAGAGCTGCACGAACTCACATAGCTGATGAGAGGCAGCAGTCAAATCTGGATGGTTGAATTTACCTGCCCATCTGTGAGGTCAGGCGAGATAGAAAAATGAGTTTCCCGTGGATGGGTGTGCGGTTCAATTTCAGTGACCTAGTGTGAACGTGAAGGTGACCCGGTCAATTGTATTGGCTTCACCAAGCCATAGAAGAGCTGGAGCTTAGTAGATGAGTGGTAGTGATTGGGGGAAGATCAGAAACTCCTGCCCCTGTACATATCTCATATGATTCATTCGTGTCATGTCCACCGTGGTCCCCACCACCACCTTTCTCTGCACTTGCATGGAGAGACACGTCTTACACTGATGCGTTTATCACTTTCTTCTATATCTCAGAGAATGCTGTGGATATTGCCTGTTTTTCTATTTAGTTGCTAAGCCCTCAGGGCAAGGGCCCTGTCTCGTGTGTGTCCAGCACAAGATAGGCCATCAGAAAAAGTTTTGGGGAAGATCTGCACATGAGTGGATGGATGCATGAATGTGCGGATGAACACATAAATGGAGAAGAGCCATGAGGTTGAGTGTTTGCTTGCTTAAAGAAGGGAGTTAAGTATAGATCTAAGAATGTATAGAGGCTAAGTGGGACATTTTATTTGGGGAATAAAAGATTAAGAAGGCATATTCATTAAGGTCATGTTGAGCATGGGGCTGGCTCAGGATATTAGATGTCCTAAAAAGTATTTTGAATAGAAAAATAATAATGTTTTTAAAAATAGTCCTATATTGCATAGAGGACTAGTCTGACTTCCCCGTTGGCAAAATTGGAATCTTTTCTAATCTCTCTATTTTCTTTAGCTAGTCTGTGATGATGAGAGGGTTGACTAGGGAGTATTGGGGAATTGTAGACGGATTAAGTGATCGATCGATCTGTTGATCTCCACCAGTTCCCTATTTGTTTCATTTTTCATTGAGTAAGAACAGAATTAGGTTCCCATAAATCCACAGAATATGGATTTTTGGTAACACTGTGGCTGTTGGAAGATGAACCAGCTTATTATACCCATTAGATTGGCTGCCCAAGGTCAGTAGCACTCGTTGGGCTCACTACCCCCTGCCCCCCATGGATATGAGGTTAGTGTGTGTGCTTCTGCTTCTCCCCTCGACTGTGAGCTAACTCAGGGAGCCCTATACTGTTTTCATTTAAAACAGAGTTTCTGCTTGTATATGTAGAGGAATTCCCTACCTTTTCTCCCCTGTAATGCCTCATTTTCTGACATCTGCATCACTAAGAGGGGATGTCAGCAGTGAAAATCATAACACCTTGCACTCAAATGTGCAAGGTACATTTATTTTTTTTTTACAATTCAATTATTTTTAAGTATATATATATATATATTTTTTTTTAAATTGGCGTTTGATTTGCCAACATATAGTATAAACACCCAGCCCTCATCCCATCAAGTGCATTTAAAAGCTGTGTCGTCTCCAGGAAGTCATTATCTTTCTCTAGTCCTCAGTATCCTGAACTGAACAATGGGTCTACTACGTTTACTTCATGGGTTGTTAAGAGGGTAGGATGAGATTATGTTTTGCAAACCACCCAGTTTAGTGCCAGGCACCATCATGCTCATGATTTTGTGCAATGTGTGGTACATAATAAAGAAATGAAAATGACCTTTCTTTTCGTTGCTTGCAATTCTAACTTATTAAAGATTTTTAGTTTGGGCCTAATGTAAAGGAATTTTGAATCCTGGAAGCCAGATGTCCTAGGTTATTGCCCTGCAACTGAACAATTTTAATTCCTTGAATCAGCCAGTTAACTTATGGTTACCTCCCCCCCATTGGCCTCTGGGGACCCATCTATAAAATGGGAAGTCCCTACTTCATGGGAATTTGTTGCATTGAGCTGAGGTACAGTAGGGAGATATGCGATTCCTCGGGTTCCTCACATTAAATGTGATTTGCAATACATATTTTTAAACCCGTCTTCATTAATTCAGTGTTAACATTATTTATTCTCATTTGTGTATTTATTTATTTATATTGCTTCTCTTTCCAAAAATAATGTTAGATGGCTTATTTATTCATCCAAACTGTGACAGCAAACAGATACACAGCTAAAGGGAAAAATGGAAGGTCCATTCTTTAGAGCGTGTGCCCAATGGTGTCTTGCATTTCTTTTAAAATCCACCCTTTATGGCAGAAATCTTCACAAAGGTGAAAGCTTCCAGTTGTGGGGGAGTGACGGGATGTGGCCTCCCTGGAGGCACAGAGGATGCATAATTTTGGAGCTTCTGTGAGTAGAGAACAAAGGGGTGGGGGGGCCATCAGGGAGGTGGGAGGTGGGAGGAGTGGGGATGGTCCTCAAGTGCCTTAAGCCATTGGCCGAAGGGTAAAGAGTCCCACAAGGAAGGTGAGGTTAGCAACACTGCTATGGGGCTTTGCAAAGCACCCATCAGAGACCGGGCGCAGAATAACTAGGAGATGCTATTATTAAGTGCGATCTGGTGGCCGAGATGGGCTTCCCCCCATAGATAGAATTAGGTCCAGATTAAGGCAAGCTTCTTCTTGGTCCCCACAGGAAGCAGTGCAGCAAATGTTGATCCCCCACTGCTCCGGGGCTCCAAAGCCCTGACTTCCCCTTTCACCTCTTGAAGAACTTTCTTTAATTCTTCAGAGATCACCCCTGCTGACTGTCAAGGAAACAAAGAACAAATTAATCCCTGCATTGCAGGCGGCGGGGGGGGGGTGTGTGGAGGTTAATTTGTATGAAAAGATGAGTGACATCTCACGAATGGATCAGTCCTCCGTGCCGTCTCGTGGGAGCTGTGCGCACATGTGAACGCGTGCGTGTGTGCATCGCGCACACTCACATGCCACGGCCGCAGCTCCTTCAAACGTCTACTGTATCCCAACATCTCCTGTCTGAGCCCTTGTTTCGTAGACAGGCTGCAAAAAGAGCAGAACGGGAAGATTTCTGTGTGTCTGGTGGTCTTTTTTTTTTTTTTTTTCCCTCCTCTTTCTCTTTCCAGACCTCCTGTCTCCTTAAGCTGCCTACACTGGCTGCCAATTTGTTCAATGAAGCTGTCGTGTGTTGTTAATATTGTCAGGATTTATTGCAATGTGTGCCTGGAATGATTTCTTTTCCTTTTCTTTCTGTTTCTCTCCAGAGAGCAGCATGGATGGCTAGTGGTGTGATTCCAACTCTGGGTGTAAACACACGCGGGATTTAGTCCTAATACGGCTCCTGCTGTGCTGTGTGATCTTGGGCAAGTCCCTTCTCCTCTCGTGCTCTGAGTTCTCCATCTGTATGATCAGATGGGGTGACGTTTGAGATTATGGCTCTAGAATGTTAATGACTTGATTAATGTCAGGGCTTCCTCATTCGTTGAAGAACAAGACTGTGAGAAAGTCATTTGAACCTCAGTCTCGCCCACAGCAAAATATAAGTAGGGGTTGCAGTTAAGGGACCCCAGCAGGTCTAATTTTATATGGAGATTGATGAAATAGCTTTCCTACAGTCCGGGTGTAATGCCAGCTCGTGGCACTTAATGTCATCGGGGACCCAGATCATTGCAAACAGGGGATCTCTGTGCTCCAGGTAAATCAGTGCCCAAGTGAGGGATACATCATGAGATCGACCTTCCTAACCTGGAGGTGTTCGCACTGTGTCCAGACCTAGTACTTCCCCAATGTAGGGGCTTAAGGAGGGAGGATAAATCAGAAACTTAGAGCAGTTTGAGGATCATCATACCTCTGTTTTTCTTTCAACACATTTTTGCTGAGTGCTTGATAGGTTCCAGCCTCCATTCTTTTTTCTTTTTTTTTCATTTTTTGAGTATAGTTGACACATGATGTTGTGTGAGCTTCAGGTGCACAGTGTAGTGATTCAGTAACTCTGTGTGTTACGTGATGTTGACAACAAGGATAGCTGTGCCCTGTCACCATTCACCATACAATACATTGGCCGTATTCCCCGCGCTGTACCTTTTATTCTTGTGCCCTATTCATTCCGTAGCTGGAAGCCTACATCTCCTACTCCCTTGCACCCATTGTGTCCAGCCTCCCTCTGGTGACCATCGGTTTATTCTCTGTATTTATAGGTCTGATTCTGCTTTTTTAATTGCCTTTTCATTGGTTTTGTTTTAGATTCCATGTGTAAGAGAAATCATATGGTATTTGTCTTCTGTCGGAATTATTTCATTTACCGTACCTTCTAGGTCCATGCACATTGTTGCAAATGGTGCATCCTTTTTTATGGCTAGTAATATTCCTGTGTGTGTGTGTGTGTGTGTGTGTGTGCAAGCATGGATACACACACACACACGCATACCATGACTTCTTTATCCGTTCATCTGTGACTCCATTCTCAATTCTAGGAAGCCGGAAAGATCCAGTAAGATCCTTATGGAACTTACAAAGAGACAGACATTAAACAGGTAAATGAACACTTGAGTGGTGAAATTTAAGACAGCAGGTAGGGCTATGAGGAGAAGAAAGCAGGGTTATGTAATGGGATGCCTAGAGGTGCACAGTAGGGGTTGCTATGTTAGTGTCGTTCGGAAGAGCCTCCCAAAAGTGGCAGTGCAGCTGAGCCTCATGGAGTGAGGAGGTTAAGGCACAGGAAGGTCTGGAGAAAAGCATTCCAAGGAGGAAAGTGGTGAATGTGAAGGTGCACAGGCTGGGGGTGGGGGCGGGTGGGGGTGCCCTGTGGCTCAGTCGGTTGCGTAGTCAACTCCTGATCTGAGCTCAGGTCCTGAGACTGAGCCCCACATTGGGCTCTGTGCTGAATGTGGAGCCTGCTTGAGATGCTCGCTCTCCTCTGCCTCTGGCCCTCGCTGCAGTCGTGGGCATGTGCGCATGCTTGCTCTCAATAAATAAATTCATACATAAAATAAAGGTGCAGTGCCTGGGACCAGCTCCACGTGCAGAGGACTCCAGCAAGGAGGCCTCCGGGGCTGGAGGCAGGTGAGTAAAGGGAGCCAGGTGAATAAAAGCAGAGTGGTGGGAGATGATGGTGGGGAGCCGAGCTGGCCTGCCTGTCATCATCTTCTCCCCAGTTTCAAAGGAAGTTCTCATGTTCCGCTTCTTGGGTGATGCTTGTAATGACCCTGAGGGTGAGCTTTGTTGTCCTCATGATGCTTGTAAAGCAGGCCTCAGAGGTGCCTGCCTTCTCCTGGTCTCAGAGTTGGAATGGGTGGAAACGAGGGCCTGAGAGCAGAGCTGCCCGACCTCAGGTGCCGTGCTTTCCACTCCACTACGTGGCCAGTTCCAACAGAGGCCCTGGAGGGCCGAGGGGGATCCCTCCCTCATCCTGGGGCATCCCTTTCCTCCCTGGGAGCAGAAGGGCCTGCCCGTGCTGATTGGTGTTATCTGCTCAGGGCAGGAGCCACTAACTCTGGTCCCCCTACCTGTTTTATTGGAATCCAGCCACACCCCTTTTCCATGTATCGTCTATGGCTTCTTTCCCACTACAGTGGCCAAGTTAATTGCTAAATTCACCATATGGCCTGCAAAGCCAAAAATATTTACCATCTGGCCTTTACAGAAAAGGTTGCTGCCCTCTGGTTTGGAACACGAGTTGGTGAACAGAACCAAGATCTCCAGCCTAGTCTTGTATCAGGCCATTAATCTGGACTAAAAGGAATATGTGATGGAGGGGGAAGAGAACTGGCCCCCTGCCCAGCACTAATATTAGCTCGCCATGTGAACTAGAGACCTTTTTCCACTCCTGTTTAAATTATCTTCTGTTTAAAATGGGCGAGTTGGACAAGATCAGTGGCTTCCAAACCGTCTTAGCAGTATTTTCAATTAAAGTCGTAGGTGGGAGCGCACGATCTAAAATAGAATTTAGAAACTGCTCTAAATTTAACTTCCCCGTTCCCCTGTGGTGACCCCTGAGCACCTGCATGGGCATCAGTAGGGCATGCCCCTGGGGGGGGCAGTTTGAAGACCATGAGGTTAGACCATCTCCTGGTCTGTTCTGCCTCCCACACTCGCTGTTTATAACGAACATGGGTGGGTACCTCACATAGGGAGATGCGGAGAAAATCAGTTTTCTTCTCTGTAAATTAAATTTTCTTTTGGAAGGAGAACTCATTAGTTTTCCTCTCTGGCCCTCAGTTTCCTCATCTATGAAATGACAACAGTCATCCCCACCTCACAGAACCATCCTGTGGATTCCATGAGGTGGAGCATGCCGGGGGCCAGGTGTCGAGGTAGGAGACACAGGAGCCTTCCAGACGTGGGTCAGACATTAGCTTTTTAAATTTTTTTTTAACAGTTTTATTGAGCTACAACTCCCATACTATATATTTCAACCACTTAGATGATAACTTAATAGATTATAGTATCTTGGCAGATAATGTGCAACCAGCCCCAGTCAATCTTAGAACATTTGATCACATCAGAAAGAAACCTCTTACTCTTTAGCTGTCCCCTCCCAAAGCAGCCACTAATCTACTTCCTGGTCATTTCATATAGAAGAAATCATAGGATATGCTGAATTCTGTGACTGGCTTCTTTGCTTAGCATAATGTTTTCAAGGTTCATCCATGTTATAGCAGGTGTCAGCAGCTCATTCCTTTGGAAGGCGGTCGAATATCCCGTTGTATGGATGGTACCACATTTAGTGAATCGTGCATCAGTTGGCCATTTGGGTGGCCCTTTTGCTGTTGTGAGCGATGCTGTTATGAACATTTGTGTGCACGCTTGCGTGTGGGCAGGCGTCGGGGCCTGCCTTGGGTAGGTAGCTTAAGTAAGCCCCGAACCTCCGTTTTCTTAATTCTCTCCATTTTCTTTTTGTTTTTTCTTTCTCCCTCATCTCTCAAATAGGCTGCGCCTGCATCCTTATGGGTTTGCTGTGAGGAGATGTGATAGAGCGCCATGAGACATCTAGCATGGGGCCTGGCGGAGTAGATAGCTAATGAATAGTGCACTATGGTTATAGGATGAAGTAGGTCCTCCAAAACCAAAAGCAAGCTCTACTCCTTCTTCTTTCCCTTTTGCGTTAGTCTAGAGGCTTCTTGATAGGGGTGAGCCAACCCCGCGCGGGCCCTCTGTTTTCTAGCTTTGTGACTGAAGCCGAGGAGCCTGCCCAGTGAAGTCTGAAAGACATTTAGCATCTTGGAATATATGCAAAAATTAAATAGAACATGAATGGACGGGGGCATTGGGAAGATAATAGAAATGGGAAGATAAGTATCTTTTTGCTTTCCACCTTTAAAAAGGGCAAGAAAAAAAAAATAAAAATAAAAAAATAAAAAGGGCAAGGATGGGGCATCCTGGGTTGCTCAGAGGTTTAGCGCCGCCTTCGGCCCAGGGTGTGATCCTGGGGACCCGGGATCGAGTCCCACGTCAGGCTCCCTGCATGGAGCCTGCTTCTCCCTCTGCCTGTGTCTCTGCCTCTCTCTCTCTTTGTCTCTCATGAATAAATAAAATCTTTAAAAATATAAATAAATACAAAGGGCAAGGAGACCCTTCTAAGTGGTTTTGTAGTCAAACCCAGAAATTTGACTGATGGAGCTAGTTGTGAGTTTCCTGCCCCCCAGCTCTGCTTGGCTGTTTAATCTTCAAAGTTCCAACGGGGAAGGCCTTTCAGTTCTGTGTCGGTGGTTAATAATGTTTCTAGAGCGTCCATAATGGGTCTCATACTTGGTGTACCCCGTCCATTTATTCATGGGTTCTTCATCTGGCTTGTGCTGTGTGCCAGTTACTTTTTGCTAACCCTGGTGGATGGATGGAGACATCAGTGAATAAGATAGAGAGCCCTTCCTCCATGAAGGTACAGCTTATTCTGTTTCCTCCTCAGAACCCCATTTAATGGATGAGGACACTGAGGCTCAGTAAGCTTCAGCTGCCTAGTAGGTGCTAGGAACCTGTCGGAATTCTTGTTGGTCTCCAAAGTCCTGTTCTTTGTGTTAAACCACTGGAGGTAAACACAAGACATAGGAAATGTGATGTCTGAGATCAAGACACAGCGTCTCCACCATCTAATGCCTTCTCCCTGTGTTAGTATGGATTCGGCGATAAGTGACAGAGAGCCCACCATTCCAATGACTCCCCTGGACCGGTGTCTGTCTGTCCTGTAGGTGTCTGTGCTGTAGGAAACCTAGGTCCTTTGATCTTGCTGCTCTGTAGTGCGTGGCCTGCGATCCCAAGTCCATCACACGCGTCAACACGGCCACACTGTGCCAGCGATACCTGTTGTGTCCAAATTCTAGCCAGAGGAAGGAGGACAGTTCAGAAGACATGTCCCCTGCATTTCAGGAGCCATCTGCAAGTTAAGCTAACTTCTGAGCCAGGTCTCCATAGTCCAAACGAGCTCCAAGGGAAGGTGGAAATTGCCTCGCTGGCATGAGGAGGTTCCTGGAGTGCTGAAAGGGAAGGCTGTGCTTTCAGCGGGGTGGGGACAGGGTGGGGACGGGGTGGGGTGTGAGCCATCTCCCTTGTTCTCTGCCCCACCCCGTGCTCATGGAGGCTCACACAGAGCAGGGGCAGGCTGTGAGGAGAGGGCAGAGAGTAGGTTAATTGGGCGGGAGACAGAGTCTTGCACCAAAAGTCACGTGTTGAAGTCAGGGTGGCTTCACGTGAGCTGTTGGCTCCTTTCATGCCTGGAGTCCAGGCTTCACACCTCCCTGTCTTCCCTTCTGTTCTCTGCATTGGCATCACTGACCAATCATCGGAGAGTCCCCAGGGTGGGTTTGGAGAAGGGTTCAGGGTGGGTTTCCACGTGCCCCTGACCTTTGGCTAAGCTCTCTTTCTGTCTTGACTGGGCTCATTCCTTGCCATGTGGGATGGGTTTGTTGGTTTCCTTCTTTCTTTTAAATATTTTGTTTATTTATTCATGAGAGAAACACAGGCAGAGGGAGAGGCAAGGCTTCCTGTGGGGAGCTGGATGCGGGACTTGATCTCAGGACCCCGGGATCATAGCTTGAGCCAAAGGTCGATGCTCAACTGCTGAACCACCCAGGTGCCCCACGAGTTGGGTTTCTTGAAGCCTCAGGCAGAGCATATCGAAATGGGCAGGTGTTCTTTACTACCTTTAGGCCTGTGAATGATTTCCTCTTGCAAACTGGCTGGAGTGGCCTGGTAGTGGGGTCGGGTGTAGTGGGACAAGCCAGGCTGTCTTGGGTACAAGACACCTTGGCTTCAGGGTGTCTGGTCACATCACCTAATTTTTTTTTTGGTAATGGAGAAGCGCTAGGTCCAGAGAAACAAGTCCTCAAATGGGTGCCCAGTGGTTAAGAGCCAGGGCTGTGGAGTCGCAGGGACCCGGGCTTGAGTCCATGCTCCGCCAGTTACTGGTGACCTTGGTGAAACTGCTTAACCCCAGTGAGTCCCAGTTTCTTCACGCAGAAATAGGAAAGATAACAGTTCACACTTCACAGGGCAGTTTGAGAATGAAAAGAGATCGTGCATGAGAAGTGCCAAGCGCAAGCTCCTAGGACATCGTGTGCTTGAAAACGGTGGTCACATCCATTATTATTTTAGTGTCGAGCCCAATTCCTGGAACACAGTAAACAATAGCTGGTAGCTATGATCATTGCAAGCTCCTGGCTTTTCCGCGCCCTGCATTTATGGCCCCAGCCGCCAGTGAGCGTGGCCACTTTATAGGGAGTCCTGAGAGCCAGCACCTCTTGCCAAGTCCTCTTGGAGAAGGAAGTACGTGTGCCCCCCCCCCTCACCTTCCCTCCCTGCCCCCATCCTTCCTCATTTAGTTGATTAAAAACAGCGGGGTTTCTTCTCCCCCTTTCTTGGTGGTTCTCCTCCTCTCTGCCTTCCTTCGATCCCTCTCCTAATTCATCCTCGCCCATCAGTGACAGGGACCCTGATTGCATGTTTAAAAATGAGGAACTTGAAAGCAATGAGTTGGACAAATTAACTGCTTAGCCTGACGAAGGCAGGGCAGCTGCCTCTTGCTCAGAGCTGGGACACTAGCTTAATGTGTCTGGTCTTTTTTTGTTTTGTTTTGACTTTTTTCTTTTCTTTTCTTTTCTTTTCTTTTCTTTTCTTTTCTTTTCTTTTCTTTTCTTTTCTTTTCTTTTCTTCTTTTTTTCTTTCCTTTCCTTTCCTTTCCTTTCCTTTCCTTTCCTTTCCTTTCCTTTCCTTTCCTTTCCTTTCCTTTCCTTTCCTTTCCTTTCCTCCTTTCCTTTCCTTTTCTTTTCTTTTTTCTTTCCTTTCCTTTCCTTTCTTTTCTTTTCTTTCTTTCTTTCCTTTCCTTTCCTTTCCTTTCCTTTCCTTTCCTTTCCTTTCCTTTCCTTTCCTTTCTTTTCCTTTCCTTTCCTTTCTTTTCTTTTTTCTTTTATTTTCTTTTCCTTTCTTTCCTCTTTTCCTTTCTTTCCTCTTTTCCTTTCTTTTCTCTTTTCTTTTCTTTTCTTTTTTTCTTTTTTTTTTCCCTTTTCTTTTCTCTTTAAGGAGGCTCCATGCCCAGTATGGAGCCCAACCTGGGGCATGAACCTGAGATTGAGACCAAGAGTCAGACCCTTAACTGACTGAGCCACCCCAGGCACCCTGGACCTGCAGTCCTTGAAGGGTGGTCAGCTTAAATACCTCCTCTTCCAGTAAGTCTTCTTATAAAAGGTCATCCAGCCCTGATTCCCAGCTGGAAGGCACCCTTCTCTGCTCCTCCAGCTGGAGGTCACATCCTCTGCTCTTCCTGCCAGTGGTCACCTTCTCCTGATCCTCTAGTTAGAGGAGCACCTTCTGCAACCCTCTTCCCAGAAGTCGCTTTTCTCTGCTCCACCCTTCCCTTCTGTGAATCCCAGTGGAAGTTAGACTGCTCCCATAGAGTCCAGACCCACTGGGATGATATCCAAACCTTCAATTTACCTTCCTTTCCCTTGCAGGCCCTCACCAACACCCACTCTTCTTATCCTCCCTGTGACACTGCTATTTGTTCCCCCTACTCTGGAAGGGATTCACCATCCCTTTGTTCTCAAAGTGACTCGTCAGCCACCTGGCTCAGTCACTCTGTTTCTCTGGCTGGGTCAGCCCCCGGGGCTGGTGATGAATGGCTGGAGAAGGGTCCCAGCCTCCAGTCCTGAATCAGCCTGAGCCCAGCTGAGTGACCTTGCAGCTCTCTTCTGTGCCCATTTCACGGGGATGAAACATGAGGCCACTTAGCAGTCACTGCCATGCGCAGGGATGGTGAGGGATTAATTAGCAGTCATCAGCAAAGTGCTTTTCCACAGTGTAGGGAGGACCTAGGAAACACCAATGGACTCAGCAATTACAGTAATGTGAGTGATGGGAAACAGCAGTGGCCACTCCGCCTGAGTAAGGTCGTGCCAGGGGCAGGTCAAGGTAAGAGACGTGGTTCTGGAAGTTGACTGCTGTCCAGCTCCATGGCTCCCAGCAGCCCCAAAGGTTCCCAGATCTGGCTTTCCTCCCCTTCCTCTTCCTGCCACTCTATTTTTCTGGCATTGGAGATTCTGCGCACCCTATATGCCTCCCACCCCATCAACCCCATTTTATCATGTTTTCAAGTTCGTGTATGACCTTTGAGACATAGGACCTTGGAACTAGCCAAGTCCCTTGATTCTGCAGATGCAGAAACCCACCCTCAGGTTGGGAAGGGGATCCTTCAAGGCTGCGTAACAATCACGAAGACTGGCCACACCCTAATCCTGATTTCAGAGTCAGCTATCTTTCGTGCCACTGGGCATCTTCTCTCTGCTCAAACCGCACTCCTCCCTTCACCTGAGCCTTTGGGCCTGGGTTTTGGGCCAAACCACTCCTGAGCGTTGACTCTGTGTCAGGCTCTGGGCTCAGCCTGAACCGAATGGGGCTGAAACTGTGCTCTCAGAGGGTGCTCGGTCCCTAACTAGGTGGGCAGTAAATGTCATGAATGGTTATTTATTCATCCCGGGATCCTCAGCTCCTAGCATAGTGCCTAGAACATGGTAGCTCAACAAATACTTACTATTGGACAAGGATGAGTGAGCTCCTAGCATCCACCGCTCCCCCCCCCCAGGGGCTTCTGCATCAGTTTGTAGCCTCTAGTTCACTGTATACCTACTGCCAGGTGTAAGGATAGTGTCACAACACCGATAGTGTCACACGACCTTTGTTCCTGGCTCATGGACTTGCAGCAGCTGCTCATTTGCTGCCTGACACATACATACTTCGTTGCTTGGCACGCTCGGTCTTTAGGATGTGGGCTCCACTTGCTTCTTCAGCCCGGCTGCTCAAGACCACCTTCGTGAACGTAGACTCTAGCTATACTGACCTTCGTTTTCCAGCTACCTTTTGCTAATATGGGGACTATTGCTTATGTGTTCTCACTGCCTGTTAGGCATGCCCTCCACTAGGTCTCAAATGGTCCGTCCAATCCTCTGCGTCTAAATCGACTGATCCTATGCATTGGTAAAATATTCACCTGTCAGACTCCCTCTTAAGTGCCATCTTGTCTTTGAGGACCTTATCATCACTTCCCCAGAGACTTCACAGCCTCTGTCTCTGGCTCACCCCAGTTTCTTTCTTTCTTTCTTTCTTTCTTTCTTTCTTTCTTTCTTTCTTTCTTTCTTTCTTTCTTTCTCTTTCTTTCTTCTTTTTTTCTTTCTTTTTCTTTCTTTCTTTCTTTCTTTCTTTCTTTCTTTCTTTCTTTCTTTCTTTCTTCTCTTTCTTTCCTTCCTAAAGATTGATTGATTTATTGATTGATTGATGTGTTTGAGAGAGAGAGAGAGAGAAAGGATATGAGTGGTGGAGAGGTAGCTGGAGAAGGCCAGAGGTAGAGAATCCTCAAGCAGACTCCCCGCTGAGCCTGGAGACCGATGCCCGACTCCATCCCAGGACCCCGAGATCATGACCTGAGCCGAAATCAGAAGCTGGATGCCCAACCCACTGAGCCATCCAGGAGCCCCTGCTCACCCCAGTTTCTTGAAGATACTCTCTCTTGGCACTTCCAGCAGTTTATCCCTCTTTTCAATTTGTAGGTCTGCTTCCTTACATAGAAGATTCTTATATTGAGACAATACATGGTTCGGTCCCTACTACATGAAGCCTTTTGACTCCCTTTCCTCCTTCCCCCACAGCCACCACTGGAAAGTGATCTCTTTTTTTTCTGCTGCAGAATTTTCTTTGTGCAGTTTGGTATCTCTGCACGCACTCATTGGTATTTACACACCTGTTTTACTCCTGTGGTCTGTGATCAGCCTCCAGTTTTTAATATTGTGAAGGACGGGAGGGTGGCGAGCAAAAGCTTCTTGGAGTCCTGGCTCAACCATGAGCTTGCTTGGCGACCTTGGACAAGGCTCTCTTCATCTCTGAACATCCATTAAGTTTCCATGTCTGTAAACGAGGCGTTGGGCTAAAATTAGCAATCTCAAACTGGCTGCCCACAGGCCACATCTGTCTCACAGATACCCTTTTGCTTGGCTCGCAAAATATTTTGTGGGTTTTTGTTGTTGTTTTTTGTTTTTAAAGTGAATAGGTTTCCAAAAAGAAGAAAGTAAATGAGAGGTTTCACACAACAGCTGGATTTCCAGCTTCTCTGGAAGAACGAGAAGAGCCGCCCAACCCGGGCATCCTGCCTGGCTGTGCGCCCACGTCCTGTGTCCCCTTCTAAATAAAAGAGTGACCCATCACTCTGTCATGGTCACTCCCTAAGGCTGGGTGTCAGTTGTCATTTGTCATCATGCACGTGCTGCTGAGTTTCTTCCACTGATTCTGCTTCACTCATTTGCCTGCCTGTCTGGGGCCCCGAGGCACTGCTGTTGGGATTTCTGATCATGGTTAAGGGCCCCTTCAGCTCTGAATCGTGCACCCCACCCTCTTGTTCCACTCGACTCCCCTCACTCCCCTCCCGGCCTCTCCGTCTCTACAGATCCCCACATCCCGCCAGATCATTTGTCAGGAAAGGGATTGGTGGGAAAGTGGCATTATCTTGATGGCGGTACATTTCCCCCTTCCTGTAATCCCAGCATGTCCATCCTAATTACCTCCTTATCGGTCTCCATGAGGACATACAGCAGGTAATTAGTAGGGGAATGGATGAGACACTCTTCGTCATTAAGGAGTCCAGTGGGAAAGCAAGAAGGGAAGAGGAGACTCTGAATCCGGGAAGGAGACAAGGGTTTGGGTCCACGTGCGCAGCTCCTGGGTCATGTGGCCAGTCTGGGTCAGCCCAGCGTTGACTCAGGACTGCTGTCAAGAACATCAGAGGGGCGGCTGGGGAGCCCGTGGCAACAGAGGCAGCGGCGGGAGGGCTGCGCTCCCCATGCCTGGTTGTGGGGCCGGAGGTGAGAGGCGAGCCCCCGCGCTCTGGCACAGGCCTTGTCATGTGCCTAATCCACGGCGCCCCGGTCCGTCGGGAGGCCAGGCCAGACTCCGTGCTGGACCTGCAGGAGTCTGGCCTGTCATCAGCCTCTCCCCGAGGGATCAGAGCCAAGAATCTACACTTCAGATGGCGTCGTTTGTCTGCCTGTTTTATTATTAAATAAGTTACATGAATGATGCCACGGTCTCTCGCCAACCAGCTGCTCTGGCAACATCTGACTCCTGTCCCTTTGTGTTTAATGCTCCTGAAGCACAACACACAGTGTCCTAGGCCGGCTGTGGCTCGGGGTGCCCACCCTTGCCGCTCCAGCTGTGGGGTCATCCAGGTAAGCCCTACCTCCTGTAGGGCTCAGCACTGCCGCCCGGCCCCCTCCCAAGTGCCTTCTCATCCCATCCGTCCCGTTTGGAGGTGGGGAAGACAGAAGCCAGCCTACCTCTCTTGTCTCTTTTCAAGCTTACTCTCCGCAGAGGCTCCCTATTGCCCTATCAGGGCAAATTCCTCAGCCTAAGCACGGCCTGCAAGTCCTGGTGTGGTTCATGCCCGGCCTCATCACTGGCTATGGCCTCTCCCCGCTTCCTCAAATCTGTGTACCGACCGTGCTGAATTTTTTTCTAAGTTTTTTGAGGGATCCATATTCACGGTTTGCTTCTGGATATTCATATCTCCTCCCTCTGGATGGGTGGAGTGCTTCTGCTCTTCTTCTTCCCCTGGAAACTTACTCATCCTATAACTCTTTATGTAGGTTGTCTTCCAGTGAGTCTGCGAGACCATAGCTGGGTTCGGTCTCCTCCCACTGCAGGGTTGGGTTGGGTCTTGACTCCCACTGCCATGCCCACCCCATCACATGCTTCTCACGTGGCGTTGGGTCGCGTACAGGCTGCTCAGCACATGTTTCTCCCCAGTTACGATGGCACATGGCCATATCTGTCTTGTTTCTCATTTGTCCCCTGAGTCTACACGGTACCCAGCTGATAGTTAGGCGGTTAGTAAATATTTGTTGGTTGATTGCAAGAATCAGGTGAAATATAGGTAGACTCAACTCAGTTTTCTTCTGAGTCTTTGTGTCCTCACCTACAGAGTGTGTGTCAAAACGCCTACCTGCCTACCTGCCTACAATAAGGATGAAAAGCAAAACACAGGAAGAATGAAAAAACAATTAAAATGCCTGCTATGTTCTTCCATATAATACGAGGGAAATACTTCACATGAGGATAAGAATCAATCCTGGACATATTACACAGTGAAAGCATGTTGACCTGTAGTATTGAAGGTTTCTTTGTGGTCGTGGATCAGATGGTGGTGGGGATGGTCAGCTAGAGGGAAGGTCTTCACCGACTGCAAAACATCAGCTTACATTTGAGAATGTGGCTTTAGGAGTCTGAAGTGGGGCAGACAGATCGGGCCCAGGTCAGTTTAATCAGCCAGTTTTTGGTTTTGTAAAATAAATTGTTTTTTTTCAAGCTCTGTGTGTGTGTGCGTGTGTATGTGTGTGTGCGCGCGTGTATGCACGTGCATCCATAAAAATGACTGAAACTCTATGTCTGGACGAGACCTGTTTAGGGAATGGATAAATTTCAGCCCTCAGGACTGTCAATCTAACATCATGGCTGAAACTAGATTAAAAAAAATAATAATAATCTGCAGAGAGGAGGAATTGGAATGCCTTAGTACTTTTTTTTAACCTTTATTAAATTCTGGACTTGACTCTAGGAGAGGGGGGAGAAATCATTGTTTTTGTTCCAGCCCCCGAAGGTCCCCATTACTGGGTAGTTTGGAGGAGTGTAATAACACCGCAAGAGACGGGAGAGTGTGTTGAAAATGCCCATAGTCCTCTGCTTAGGTCTGTGCCACTGTGCAGGGAAGCCCGGCTGCCTCGCCAGAGCAACCCCCCCCCCCCGCCCGCGCCTGTGCTGGGGGCTGGGGCACACACATCATCACCACCCACGCTCACCTGCCTGCTTCTCTGCTGCCCAGAGTCAACAGGGTCAGGGGCCCTGGGAAGAGGGAGTAGTGGGTGCCTTTGGGGGGACCAAGGTCCAAAGGCAGAGGCTGCTTTAGGAAGCGGGCAGGGTAGCTCACAAGTGGAAAGATAGAAGGTTGGACCTGCAGAGTGGGGGCCACACAGACTTCAGTTCACATGCTCGCTTGCTCCACTTGCTGCCTGTATTGCCCTGGATGAGTTATCTCTGCTCTCTGGGAGTCAGTTTCGCTCTAGAAGCATGTGGTAATAATTGCCTAGGACGCAACCTAGACATCGAGGGGAGGATGTGCTTATAGGCTGCATGGTGGGCCTGGCCTATAGGAGGGAATCATTAAGTGTTAGTCTTCTGTTCATGCATTTATTCATTCAGTCCTTGGCCATGGTGTTAGGAACTGGAATTTAAGCATGAATAGGATGGGGACCCTGTCCTCACAGAATGCAAGGTTTAGTTCAGGGGTGGCAAGAAATAACCACACGTAGCAGACCAGAGCATGACTTGCTTTCAAAAAGGGCAAGTGTCTCTGACCATTCCCCCGCCACCCCCCATTTAGGAGGCCCTGGAGGGTTTCACAGATGAAATGACCTCTGAGTTGAGGAGCAGTGGATGTTTGCTAGGTGTTGAGGTGGGATTGGGGTGTGGGGAGAGAAGATTCCAGGAAGAGGAATGTGCAGTGTTAGTGGCGAGAGACACCATGGTCTGTTCAAGAACCTGGGATCGCTGAGTACGACCTTACCAGATGAGCAGATTTTTGTTATTTTCACTCTAGAGCATTGCTTCTCAGTAGGAAACCATTTTGCCCCCTAGAATACATTTGGCCATGTTTGAAACCATTTTTAATTGTCCCAGTTGGTGGATGGGGAGGTGCTGCTGGCATCTGGTGGGTGGAGGCCAGGAATGCTCTCCGGGAACCTACAATCCATGAGAGAAAAATCCCCACAACAATGAATGTTAATAGTCTCGAGGTTGTGACGCCCGACTCTGGAACCTCACAACCTGGCCTGCCAGAGAAGGTGGTTGTCTGTTGGGCTTGATTTTGGTCACAGACTCATTCTCCAGTGTTGTCACCGTGCTGACCACTCCCATCTTAGAACAGAATGTTCAGGGCAATGCATGAAATGCAGATGGGGTCTAGGACTTGGTTCCATCCATCTCAGTCAGTCACTCAGCAGCCATTTATACCTTAGCCTCATTGGGTCATCAGATCATCCAGGTGTTTAGCAAGGAAGTGCAAGAATGAGACCTGTAGCCTTGGATGGAGACCTGGGGAGTTCGGGTTGCATAGAGGGCCAGCGAAGCCAGACAGGGCTCCGTGATCTGAACTGATTCTGGTAGCTGGAGAGGCAGAAGTGGTTTTCCCAGGGGCACAAGTATTTGGTGCAGGACCTGCTCTTGACCTAGTACTGACCTAGGCACGTCACTGTATCATTTTCCACAGGCCTCGTCGTTGCCTCCATTCACACTACAAATATTCACTGCCAGGCACTGTGTGAAGTGCTGAACCTCATGGTTTGGCTACTTCCATCCCATTTCACAGGTGAGGAAACTGAGGCCTAGAGCAGGGATGTCTCTGCCGGAAGCCACAGAACCTGGGCTAACACCCAGGGCTCCTGTGACCATCACAGCTCCTTCCCTTGGGTTGAAGGAGCCGTGTTCCTCCCACCAGCTGGTTTGGGTCTGTGCTGGAGGGCATTCAGTGCAAGAGCTGCCAGGATGCAGTGCGTGGTGGAGCGGAGGAGGAGATGTGCATTTTTATGCATCTCGAATGTGCATGAGCAAACAAGGAGCTGGAACTGCAGGCTGCGCATTGGCCCAGGCCGCCTCTGCATGCTTCCCATTTTAATTTCTAAAGGTTTTCTTTATTCCAGCTGTCGTGTGTGTCCAAGGTAAGCACGCAAAGAAGAGGTGGTCTGCCCCTCTTCAGACTGGCCATGCTGAGGGACGAGTTGTAGGCAGGTGGCAGTCTGGGGGAGCTTGGGGTTGCAGAGGGACTGCCTGACTCCTTGTTAGGCAGTAGGTAAGGAAGCAAAGAGCTGTGGCAGCAGCGATTGGTGCATCGACAGGGCTGTCCAGGGTCTGGGAACACAGTGGAGGTTCTGCTCTTCCGGGTTTCTTGCATGGATGGAACCACAGCGTGCTGGTCCTGGTCGTGAAGAAGGGGCACAGTGACAATACGCAGTTAGGCCTTCAGGGTGAGTAAGGTCCAGAGCGACCACTTCCTAGCTCTGTGACTTTGTACAAGTTACTTAACCTCTCTGAGCCTGCTTCCTAATTGGAAGGGAGTAAATATAGGATCCTCTGTGGGAAAAGCCTGGCATGTGGTAAGGCCTTTCGTCTTCTCTTCTGAGACGCCTGCAGAACAATTTCACTGGACGATTCTCATAAAATCATCCCAGGTAGAAGCTGATTAAAATGTAGATGCTTCGGCCTCAGCCAGATGCCTATTTGAGCCCAGTGAATGCAGGCCCTGGGAATATACATTTCCAGGAGCATCCCAGTGGTCTTTCTTGCCTCAGTTTCCCCAGCAGAGAAACAGGGGAAACAACGTTTGATGAGCTCTTAAACCAGCGTGTCTCTTCAGTGCCACCAAGGCAAGCTCACTGGATTGTTTGGCTCTCCCTGCTGCCCTGTCAAGTCCAGGTTTCCACTGTGTCCATTTTATGGATGACGAGGACAAAAGGGCCACTCCTACACTTGAGTGGGCTTCAGTGCGTCAGTTCCCACATTATTAACTTGAACCTGCAGAGGGCTGAGACCTCAGGGCAGCCTATGTCTCCCACTCGGTGTCTCGTGGGCCCTGGTGATTCGTGTCTCCATGATCACAGGTCTGGACCTCAGTTTACTGACGTGCGAAGCAGAGGCCACTGCCAGGGAGTGAACTCGGCCTCCTCGTTTACCCGTGGGGTAGATTGGGATGCATTGGTTATTCCCATCTTCCGGGGCAGTGATGTAACTCGTCTGAGGTTGTACAGTTATAAAGTGGTCAAATCCAGGTTTTATTTTATTTTTCCTGCTGCACAACTGCCTTGCGGGGCTGCCCAGAGAAGGCACAGGACTGAAATGTGGGTGATTTCTCAGTGAGTCTTAGACTGGCCCGTGGCAGGTGCAACTATAGATCTACACGAAACAACCCGTTATAGGGCCTCACTCCATATTTAATAAAAAAGCACATCCAGAGAAGAGCACGGCCCCTAACGATTTCTTCGATCTTATCAGAATAAATGGTTCTCTTAGAGCAACAAGCTCACCCCTTTGGGAAAGAAGGATTTTTTTCCCCAGGAGACTTTGGAAGGAGCAATTCTCTAAGTGGTGCCCTGTATAAAACAAATGTGCCTTAATTTGCCTCCCACTGTGACTAGCTGAGGCCCCTCCACCCAGAGGAGCAGCAGAACCAGTGCCAGGCT
Organism: Vulpes lagopus; assembly: GCF_018345385.1. Classification (NCBI taxonomy): domain Eukaryota; kingdom Metazoa; phylum Chordata; class Mammalia; order Carnivora; family Canidae; genus Vulpes; species Vulpes lagopus. The sequence continues at coordinate 61,757,776 of NC_054830.1, forward strand.
CGCTCCTTCCAGAATACTTGATTTTTTACAAAGTGCTTTATAACAATAAGGCTGCAGAACCTCTGCAACCCCAGGCCTCCCACTGAGCTGCACCTTGTGGGAGAAGCAGCAACTAATGGTGGAAACACAGGGCTTAGGTGACCCGCCAGCATCAGCACCTGCCGGGGGTGACCGTGGGTGTGCCTCTTCCCCACTGGGGTCCTCGGTGTCCCATCACCAGGTGAGGGCCTGGAGTATGCTCATCCTAAAGCCCCTCCAGTGTTATGTGTGGTGGCGAGGCTGGCTCATGTGTACCTGGAGGCTGCTGAGGAGAGCCCCAGGCTGGGCAAACAGGAAAGGGGTGACACATTCTACAGAGGGCACGGCACAGCCCGATTGGCCCTGGCGTTGGAGTCCAGGCTTCCCTTGTCCCAGGGTCTTTTCAGTGTCCAGTGTTCCTCCCCAGGGCTGTTTTCTTCTAGCCGGGAAGGAGGAAAGTCCAAGGTTGCACGAGCCTCGAGCGGGGACCTGGAAGCGTGTGGTGAACCTGAACTACAAGACTGTTGCAGCCTTGGTCCAAATACACCAGAATAATAACCACTAATATCTGCACAATGTACATTTCCCCACCAGACCAGGTTGTGTGATGCACATAAGAACATACCCAGTCCTCCCCAAATCTCAGAGATAGAGGCCTTCTTGGTACCCCCATTTCCAGAGGGGAACACTGAGGCAACGGGCACAAGCTGGGAAGTGCACAAATCAGTGAGTGGCAGCAGTGGGATCTGCCCCCGTCGGGCTCTCCCCCAGACCACACCCCACATCCGTGCCGCTTTGCCTCACTGGTGGCTCCAGTTCTGTGCTGCCTGCATCTCACCCTGGCCCCAACAGGAGCCCCAAGGAAAGGAGGGGGCTATTCCCAGCTCCCTTGGATCTGGCACCTTGCCGAGTCCCCGGCATCCCTGCCCAGGGGTTAGACTGCCCTCTGTACCCCCGTCCTGCTGGTTCCCTGGGCTGTGTCCCAGTTGCTTCCTGGGGTGGAAAGATAGGGACCGGCACTCGGCCTGCCCGGCATGCCCGGTCCTGCCTGAGCTGGCGCCGATGAGAGCTGCCTTTGCGTCCAGGACTCGGCCCTCTGGGGAATCCCCACTTCCCTTCTCCCACGGCTGAGGGTCAGTCTCCGCTGCAGTGTTAAAGGCTGGCCGCGGACGGAAGTGCGGCCTCTCCCCACAGGACTCGCAGCCTACAGGGCCGTGTGCGGTGCCTTAAAGAAGAGACCTGGGCTTGATGGTCCTGATAGCGGGCGGTTACCAGAGGAGCTGGGCATCAGGAGATGCAAGTTAAAGTCTCATTATTAACTCAGTGGGATCCTGGACGGGGAGACTTAGCCGTCCTGAAGCCTTGGTTTGCCCACCTGTAAAATGGGATCAAGAGCTTCCGCTTCTTAATTTATTCATTTAGCAAATCTGCCTTGAGTGCCTGTTACTTTCTGGTGTTGTTTTGGGCTCTGCTGACTGCAGTGAAGGACGACGGAGTAGGAGCAGCCTGAGTTCCCTTTCAGTCCTGGCTTTTGATGGGTCTATGGCAGCCAAGGAGCTCGGGATACAAGGTGAGGTGTATATGGAGGCAGAGACACGGGGCTGTTTCCTGAGGCTTCGAGTTGCCCTCTAAGAGTGCAAAGCTTTTTGACAACAGAAAAGGTCCCACAGTTGTCTGCTTTCAGTGTCCTGAGGAAGGTGGGATTCTGTGTGTGTGTGTGTGTATGTGTGAGGGGGGGAGAGGGAGAGAGGGAGATGGGGGGGAACAAGAGGAAGAGGGGAAGGAGAGAGATGAAGAGAGAGAGAGGGAGAGAGAGGGGGAGGGAGAGAAGTCACAGAGGAGGAACCATGTAGGAAAAGGAGAAGTTAACAGGGGAAAGATAAGAAGGCAAGAGAATAACCAGACCCGAAGGGCTCCCCACTTATGCTTCCGAGGCCCAGATATCCCCACAGAGCTACCCTCCTGATGTCCATTCAGCTCCTTCGTCTTCCATGGCCTCTGGGACATGCAGGGACGTGCATGTCAGGGGGTAAGATCCTGAGCAGAGGGCATCTTAGCAGGGGGAGCATCATCCCTCATCTCTCTTGGGTGGGGTTCCAGGCTCCTCCCGGCCACTTAGAGTACCATGGCCCAGAAATCAGGGTCCGTGAACCATAGCAGCACCTCTCCTCCCTTGCGCCTGCAAGAGGCTCTTGTTTTTGTTTGTTTGTTTGTTTCTTCCTGGATTTTATTTATTCATTTGAGAGAGAGAGAGCGGGTGCAAATGACTTGGGGGAAGGGAGGAAGAAGGAGAGGGAGAATTAGAGTCCCCGCTGAGCAGGGAGCCCAACATGGGGCTCTATCCCAGGACCCTGGGTCATGACTGAGCCCAAGGCAGATACTTAACTGAGGGGGCCACTCAGGCGTCCCTCAAGGGGCTCTTGTGAGGGAGAAGGTTAAGGTACTGCCATGTAGAGTGAGCCCCCCATACATTCTCCTTCTTGTCTCTCTCTGTGAATTTGCAAGTCAGGTGATTTTTAATTAGCTGGTGTCTGGATGAGACCCCCAAGCACAGAGGGAGGAACTGGCTTACCTGGAGGGCCCCTAGAAACCTGTGCTGGAGGAGACCTGCCTCCCAGTGCTGCCCACTTCCCAGGGCCACAGCCAGGGAAGCTGTGCTGGCGGAGTGGTGCATCGCTGGGCTGCAGAGCCAGAGGGTAGAGACTTGGAGTCTGAGCTACGTAATTAGCGACCCATTATCAAATATTGCAGGCACTCCACTTTTTTTCAGCTGCACGGAGGGCTTGTCATGAGTATTTCCCTCCTAGCATTGGGAAGGTGACATGAGATATTTCATTTAGATCGCTTGGAAGTCCGGGGCACACGGCAAGGACTCTGTAGACGTGACCTATGTGATCACCATCGCCCCCGATTTTGTGTGGAGTCAGGGCAGCTTCTACCTGCATACGTGGAGGTTTATTCTCTGAAGCTCTTCTATGTCCAAATACCTTGTGTTGGATTTTTTTTTCAATTTCTATCGATGAGTGGGAGTTTCCAATTAAGAAGGCTTCCAGGCAGAGATGAATCTCCAAGGGTCAGAACTGGGGAAAGCGGACCCCCTCTCTTCTGGGCCAGATGTAGGGAGCTGAAAGGGCACATGATGAAGAGTTCTGTGCGCGGATTCAAAGAAACAATTGTGCAGAGTTTTGAAGAAAGACACAAGAGAACAGACGTTTACTGAGAACTGCCCGGTGCACCAGGTTCAACACGAAGGACAGCAGGCCTGGCTACGGAGGTGGCGTGATCCGTGGGTATAGGCAGGGAGTCTGAGCCTCGGACGGGCAGAGGGGTTGGCCTGAGCTCATGGGTGTGGCGAGGAGCCCGGCAGAGATTAGAATCCAGGCTGGCTCTAGAGCCACGTGTCTGCCGCGTACCCATGGGTGGGTCCCGGGGGAGGAGCTGGCAAGGCAGCGTGCCCCGGAGATACTGTCCCGGGTTGGGTGTTCCAGAGAAGCCTGGGAGACAGGCGTGGCCTCGGTGCCGAGGATTCCACAGGTCTTCTCAAGCATTGCTGTGCTTATTCCTGGAAATACAGAAAACGGGACAAAACTATTGCATATAATATTTTGAGGTTCATAGGACATTCTAAAATGCCTTAGGTCACTTAGGGGAAGGGGTTGTTCCTGTTCTCGCAAAGCTAGACGCTCCAAATTCAGGGGATTTTGATGGGAAACACCAGGGTAGATTGGAGCAAGCTATTTGGGCTTTAGTGCCATGGATGTGTTTCGAAGGGGCTGGAAATTCTTCTGTCATGAACCTGCTGCCGTATCTCAGTTGAATATGGTTCTTGGTTCTTTCTATTGAGAAGCGCTTCCCAAGAGGTTTTTTTTTTGTTGTTGTTGTTGTTGTTGTTGTTGTTTTCCTGATGACCTCAGGGAAGAATCTTGGTGAAATGAGTAAGAGTAAGAGCCCACCAGCTATAGGCTATCCAACGGTGGAGCACAGCCGGGGTAGGTTTTGGTGAACAGTAGGGAAAAGATTGGAGAGTTTGTCATCAGATCACCCTCTTCAGGTGAGAGGTGAGTAGGGGATGCATGGAGAAAACCCAGGCAGTTAAGTAGGGCCCCTGGGCCTTAGCCCCCTTAGTAAAGGGGGAGCTCCATTCAGATCTTGGCAGAAGAGATCCGGGCTGAGTTTTGGGAAATGGAGGTGACCCCTCAGGTTTGGCCACTGAGCTCCGTTCTCTGAACCTTGCGTCTTCATCAACCGCAGACCTGGGTCCTCCCGGGATGCTGGATGTTCGGAATGAATCAGTCCTCCATCTGTATGTCGTTTCACTTGAACACCAGGGTGGGGGTGGGCACACCAACTCTGTGTGCGTCTACCTGTGAGTGAAACAGACACTTCTTGGCAATGTTTTATGAAAACAATAAAATCCAAAGCCCCGGTAACTACGGAATCTCTATCCTTTTCAGCGAGGTGTCCTTGGGGATTCAAGCCTTGAGGCGCCGTCTAGCAGTGCATTAGAAATCTGCTAAAAGCCTCCGCCTGTTAGTTAGGGAAGTGCTACATAGTGAGTGCTTCTGTTTTGCTGCCGAAAAGGAGGGGATTTGAGGGACGTGGGAGCGTGAAGGAGAGCTTAGGAAGCAGGGGCATGGCGTCAAAGCACAAAGGAAAAGGAGATGCAGGGAAAATGTGGAAGGTTGAGACCAGGTCTCATTGGATCTGGCTTTCGAGACTCTCCGTGCTCGTTCCAGACCGCCTTGCCACACTGAGGCCTTCTTCCTCCGTGCAGATCCGGGCAGTATCCCGAGCCACCTGTTCACAGGCGGACCACGTGTCTGGCATGGCAGTCCTTCCAGAGCGTCTGACACCTGTTGGAACTCGGTGTTCCGGAGGCTCATGCCTTGGGGAAGTTTGCTGGCTTTACAGGATCGCCCAGACGGCGGCCCCAGCCTGGTGAGCCAGTGGCACCCAGACAACGTGCCTATCTTCTATCTTCATTGTGGTGTCTTGCACTTTTACGCTCAGAAAGCTTTTCCCCACCTTCCCCTTTATCCGTCCAGTCTTCATGACCATCCTCAGACGTCACGTGTCCAGGGAATGTCCCATGCTGGCCTCCAAAGGCAGCGTTGATCATTGCCTCCCCTGTGCGACCTCCGTGTCATGTGCGCGCGTCCAGGGCCGTCCTTCTCACGCTGTATCCCGGTGCATCTGATGAGCTGAATATCCTCCCCACCAACCCGGGGCCTCAGGGAGGCAGGGGCAACCTAGTGTGACCCTCCCGTCCCACCACCTCTTGGGCCCTCTGAGCTCACAGGCTGCCTTGGAGCTGGAGCTCAGTAAAGACGGACCAATCCAAAGAGAAGAGCCAGGCCAGAAGCAAAGCCCACTTTCCACTTTCCTTGAGAATCTGCCCTAACCGCATGTGCCCGCCCCAAGGCTCTTTGTGTGAAGCACCATACGGGGGACTTAAGTGCAGAAAGTGTGGGGCGAAGGAAGTTGGAAGTGGCACCCCAGCGCTACGTGTGAACACCCTGGGTGCCGTAATGAGTGAGGTTTCTAAACATGGGTTCTTAAATGCTGCCTTTATTTCCTTTGTCAGGAGCTCGGCAGGGAGGGGAAAGTGACATAAAAAGTGAAACCGTGTTAATAAACAAACTGGCGCCAAGGAGTCTCTGTACTTTGCAAACTTTCATCTGGGAGGGAGACGTCATGGAGACAGGCAGGTGGCCACATGGCCTCGGTGCATTTTCCATGGACTGGTTACAGTTTTTATGAGAATCCTAAAAGGATTCAGCATGTTTCAAACATTTTCATAGCCTGGAGCTTCTGATCACTTCGTTTTAGAGACGGGAGGACTGAACCCCTGGGGGAGGAGGAGAGGCTCGTTCCAAGTCACAGGGTGCAAGTCACTGGCAGGGCTGGGTCCGAAGCCCTGGCTGGACCCGTCGCCCCTGCCTGGGGGGACTTACGAGTCAACCCTAGACCACAGTTCCCATACCCTGGTCATTTCAGGGACATGATCATCACCTTGACCATATCTGCATTCTCTTTTTCACTGCATTTTTTTCCCCCTAAAGCGATATATACGTGGTGAGTGGAAACTTTAATATTATGAAGACAAATGGAAAACTAGCATTGCTTCCTAAAATTAGAAGGCCGCTATGAGCGTAAGGACAATGAAAGCAAAGCAGTGCTGTCGCCTTCTAGCCGGCTGGTGCTCGCAGCCAGGGGGCCGAGCCTCAGGCCTGCTCTCCCTGGCTTGGCAAAGACGTTATAGCGCCTCAGTGACACTTCCTCCCGGAGGTTAGCAAAAGGGCCGGAAGACACTGGAGAGGATCTAACTTCCTCATGTTATTATTCTCTGTTCATTAATTCAATGAGAATGGGTGGCGCGCAGTCATCCTCTGTACCAGCATTAGTGCATTTTTCCACACTTTGGAAAATTTCTTGTCGTATGTTACCAGCAAAAGTGAGCCAGGAGGGCTTTTCTCTCTTTCTTTCTTTCTTTCTTTCTTTCTTTCTTTCTTTCTTTCTTTCTTTCTTTCTTCTTTCTTTCTTTCTTCTTTCTTTCTTTCTTCTTTCTTTCTTTCTTCTTTCTTTCTTTCTTTCTTTCTTTCTTTCTTTCTTTCTTTCTTTCTTTCTTTCTTTCTTTCTTTCTTTCTTTCTTCTTTCTTTTCTTTTTTTATCTTAATAATAGCTAATCTGTACTGAGCGCTTACCCTGGGGTTGGTTTTCACCTGCTGCACTTCTTAGTAAATACTGTCAGCTGCCCTATTTAAAGATGGGGAGGCTGAGGGTGAGTCAGTTGCCCAAGGTCTTGAGGGGTTGTCTGGTGGAGCTAGGTTCACCTTGGTGGTCTGGCCCCAGGGCCCCCATCCTAGCTGTGCTGTTCTGATCGGGGCGGGGGGCTGGCTCTGAGGCCTTCTGGAAGTGTTCCCCACTGGGCGGGCCGGGAAGAGCTTCAGCAGGGGCATACGATGGGTGTCGTAAGAAAGGATTTCTTCATTAATAAATATTGAGCACTTAGTACGTGCCAGACACTGTGCTGAGCTCCAGTGAACAGAACGGGTGGAAATCTTGCATCTGTGGAGCTTACCTTCTAGTATGTATGCGCGTGTGCATCGGGGCAATTACAGAGAATTAACAAATCAGTAAATAATGAGGTTTATTTGGAGCATAGGTGGCAGCCACCTGGATTCTTCTCCTGAACTTGCCCTTCACACACCACAGTCTTGGAGCATATTTCCATCCCTTAGTTTCTGTGTCTGTAAAACAAAGGGGTAGACAATAGTGTCTGATCCCTGGGCTCTGAGCTTTTGGGTGGCTTTGTGCTTCCCTTTAGTTGCTATGGCCAGGAAGGAAGTAGATGGTGATTCCATGAGCTTTTACTTTGGAGTGGACCCTGGGAACCAGAATGACTGGCATCTGCCTCCGGTGGGAAGTAGGGCCCTGAAAAATCATCCCTGACTGGTCATGAGCAGGGTCTGCCTGGAGATGATTTCATTAGGAGGATAAATTTAGAAATCAATTATAAACGTGCTGTCGTCTTCCTCATGTCTTCTTATAAAGTGGCTTTTTTTTTTTTTTTTTGGTAGGCCTACCATTTATCGAGGGCTTGTGTCTATGCCCGATGCTGTATTAAGCACTTTGCATGCATTACCTCAATTAAGCTCACAGCAGCTCTGTCTGAAATTGGGTTCTCCAGAAGCAGACACTGAGAAGAGAAGATGAGTTCAAGCGATTTATCTGGGAGGTGGTCCCAGGAAGCACAAGTAGGGAAAGTGAGGCAGGGCAAGGAAGGGAGCCAGTGAAGGGTGTTTAGGGGAGCAGGGGGCAGCTATAGGCATCTGGGGCCCAGTCCACTGAGGGACTTGGGGGAGCACAAAGCCATTCCAGGCACTATCCCAGGCTGGGGCGTGTACCCTACCCCTCCTATCTGCCATTCCTTATGAACTGCTACAGGTTGAGGGCTGGGGGGAAATGGGTGGAGGACATTTAAAATCCCTGTAATTCCTGGTGTGCCCAAGCACAAGGCTTAGGAAGGCGCTCGGCAGAGAGTAGGTGCCTATGGGAGAAAGCCCTTTGGGCCTCTACTGGAAAGGGGAGTGCCGAGGGGGATGTGGGCAAGACCCAGACTCCCTGTTAGGTTAGCCCCGTTAACTAACCTCATTGAAAGTTGAGGGAGCAGAGGAGGCTCCGGAAGATGAAGAGACAGAGGTAGGCTCGGCTACATCATTTGCAGGGCCCAGTGCAAAAAAGGAAGGTGTGGGGCCCCTTGTTCAAAAATTATTAAGACCTCCAAGATGGTAACAGCAGCGAAATGAAGCGTGGCAGCCTTCTGAATGCCGCACCTGTGTGAACTCACAGGCCATACACCCGTAGGATCTTGTTTGACGGGGCTGCTCCATTTCTGCTTAGGCAAGTCCTTTCCTCTCTCTGGGCTGCATTTGGTTCTTCTGTAAAATTCCTTTGCTAATCCTGTGGCCGCAGGGGTAGAAGGATTCTTTCCCTCCAGCCTTCACCCCTGCGTAGTAGAGGGGAGCTCGGAAGAGTCTCCATCCTCATAGCTGCTTTCCTGCGTCCAGGTCAGTGACCTCAGGATGAGGATAGCTCGTCTTGAAAATGCATAGCCGGCCATAAAGCTCACTGGGGAGAGAGCGTCGGTCTTGGGGTCAGGAGGGCAGGCCCTGGTGCCCGTCCTGACATTTACTGTCCAGTGACCTTAGCCAAGCCACTTCACCTCTGCCAACCTTCGCTTCATTGCCTCCGGAGTATGTCTGAGGGTTCATGCAGCTGTGCTGTCCGATGCTAGACAACCGGGTTGTGGGATTTGATTAGCCACCACACACCCAGTGGACGGAGCTGCAGGAGGGGCAGCAAGAGGACTGTCTCAGGACGAGGACCCAGAGCGAGGCCGAGGGGGTCTGCATGCCACCTCTCCCGCTGGAATCCTGTGTGATCGTCGCTAGCGGCTTCATTCTCTGAGTATGTACATGTGTAGGTGCCCGTGTGCGTGCATAGCCCCATGTGCACATACGTGCACACGCATAGACACACAGATTTACAGTGAGATAGGATAGCTTTCTTGAACGGTAGTTGTGTGGATTACGTGGGAACGTGTGTCCAAGGCTTAATGGACAGTCATTGCCCGTCCTTGTGGGCAGACTTGGGCAGGGCACAGGTGTGTTGGAGGCCATTTTGCACCTCTCTTTCTTCACTGATTTTAGAAAGTTATTTTACGGATTTTTAAAAACATCTGGTCAAGCTTTAATATGACCTGCAAAACAGACTTTGGCCCCACCCGTCCAGGAGCTCCCTGGACGGAAGGCCTGCTCTATCCCCTCGGCAGCGCAGGTCTCTCTTTGTCTCTCTCTCCTTTTACTTTTTTTTTTTTTGGAAAAATTATTTTGCACAGAGAGAAAGAGAGAGCACACAAGCAGGAGGAGTGGCGGCGGGCAGAGGGAGAGGGAGAAGCAGGGAGCTCAGCAGGGAGCCTGATGACATGGGGCTGGATCCCAGGACCCAGGGATCATGACCTGAGCCGAAGGCAGGTGCTTACCCGACTGAGCCCCCCGGGCGCCCCCGCTGCAGCATCTGCTGTGGGGCTGCCCAGGGAAGGCACTCAGGCCGTGCTACTAGAAGAAAAGGATGGAGTCTGCTGCCTTTTAAGGCTGCTTCCTTACTTCCCCGTGTCTCAACACCGGCCCATCGCCCCTCCTGACTCCTCCTCTTGTCCTCCACCTCTCTCTCCTCCCTGGTCTCCTTATCCAGTTCCTCGTCCTTGCATCAAGCTGGGGAGATAGCCCTGCATCCCACCGAGTGCTCTTCTGTGGACTAAAACTCCTGCCGTTGCCACTCGCAAGATTCTAGAGGAACATGAGAGACTCCTAACTCCGGGAAACAATCAAGGGGTAGTGGAGGGGAAGGTGGGCGGGGGATGGGGTGACTAAGTGACAGGCACTGAGGGGGGCACGTGACGGGATGAGCACTGTGTGAGATGCTATATGTTGGCAAATTAAAACTCCAAAAAAAAAAAAAAAAAAAAGATTCCAGAGGAAGATTCCAGAGGCCGTGCAGTAACACGTGGTCGGCTGGCTTCTTTCCAGGTGCGCCTGAGTTTAGAAGGTGCTTTGGGGCAGACTGCCCTGAGTTCACATCTCCAGTCCTGCTCCTTGTTTGCTGCCCTCAGCACCATAGTCAGGGCCCTTCACTTCTTCTTCTGTAAAATGGGCGTGCTTGTAGCTCCCGTGACTGTCCTGAGGGTCCTGTGATTTGCCGTGCGTGACCGTGTGGAGCGTGGCGTGTGGCTGTAAGAGCAGGAGCAGCGTTGTCCTGTTGTTTCTGCTTCTGGATTCTCCTGCCCCTGCGTCCAGGAGACTGACGTGGCCTTCCTGGCCAGGCTCCCCACGCAGTACTTGGAGTTAGAGGCCCTCGGGGCTGTCACTCGGGCCGCCTGGGGCCCAGCATCAGCGAGCCTCTTTCTGCCTCTGTCTCTTTCAAGGACATCAGGCTGAAGGGATGAAATAGCAATTCGGTGGAATTTTTTTCCCCATAACACAATCAGAAAGGATTAAGTGGATGGACAGCCCGGGAACAGAGGCTGTTCTGCTCTCCTTTGCTCCACGATGGCCTGTCAGTCAGACGAGCAAAGAGGAAATAGCTTCCCGAGACTGTGTGGGAGAGGATTTGATCTTCCTCTTGGAGTACAAAACCAGGCTCCTTGGAGGACAGATCCGGAGATATTCCCGGGGCTTAGAGGGACATCTCCTGATGTCAGTCATGCGCCTGTGGATGTGGGGACATAAATGAGGGCTTAGGCATGTGCTTAGGTCAAGCGTGCCAGTATCTGTAGGCAGGGCCATGCCGGAGCACACATTTGGGTTTCTGCACATGCACGCGGCCACATGTATCTATGTGTAAAGACACCAGCCCACATACGTGTGCGATTGAGCATGCAGGACGGGGTGTGCACGGCGTGAGCAGATGGGCTGAACCAGTTGAACACACTGAGAGAATGCGCAGCTGGGAGGGCCCTGGGCACGCCCGTCTGTGTTATCAGAGTGCCCACGCGTGTACGCGGGCGTGTGCACAGAGGTGCCGAGCCGCACATGCCGGGGAGCACACCATGCACACATACTCTGCACGCAAGTGTAAGGAAGGGAGCAGTTTTGCAAAGTGTGTGCGTGAGTCCATAGTTGACAACTGTGTGCTTGGTGTTTGTGTTCATACGTGGACATACCGGTCTGTGCGTTCAAGTGAGCATGAGAGGAAATGACCGCCCGCGGACACGTGGCATGCGTGTTGCAAGGAGATGTGGCTGCTTTCCGGGCAGCACACAGGTGCATACATTCATGAGGATGTGCGTGTGTCTGGGGCACACTGTTGCTCTGGGAGCACAGATCTATGAAGGTGGGCTCACCTAGCTGGGGTCTCTGCAGCTGTTTTTAGGTTGTGCAAACTCAACTTCCTAGGTACCTGTAACTCCCTGGCGTGATGCTCTCATACAGTCTCTAGAGATGGTTCGTCTAACTTGCTCCTCACTTCCCGGGCCAGCAAACCGCTTGGTGCTCCCTGTACACAGGCACACTTGGCCCATCATAAAGTCTTCTGGCAACATGGTTCCTTCTGGTATATTCTCTGTTATGCAGTGGACAGGCACCAGGTGGTGGTAATGGTGGTCCCAAGAGGTAAACCACCAGTGGTCATCGAAGAGGGATCCTCAGGAAAGGTAAAATGTCCACGCTGGAGGTGCATGGGATGCCAGGTGGGTAGGCCCCGCTTTTCTCAGAACCGACACATACGGATGGACCGTGGGGTGGAAGGCATAGCTCCTTGGGTTCTCTGACGGCATGGCAGTTTCCATTAAGTGGAGAAATAAGGTTCCAGCACCTTTCCCACCAGGGCATTCTCAGTAACTACTCTGAGCAGCCTCTAAGGATGGCTGCTCCTGTTTTACGGTTGAGAAAAATAAGATTCAGGGAGAAAAATAAGATTCCCTGGGGGAAACAGCAAGTCTGGGGGCGCCAGGAGGCTACTCAGAAATTGGCAGGCACAGGACAAGTGTCTGTCCTTGGGGTCAAGAGGCCGGATTCTCGCCAGCCCAGCCCTGGCCTTGCTGTGTAATCTGGGTCAACTCCCTGAGTTTGGATTCTCTTGACTCTAAGTGAGAAGTGGAGATTTGGGGGAAATGATGCCTGAATGCCCCAGCAAAGGGCTTGTTGTAGTGGAGCACCCCCCCACCCCCCAGAAGTGTTTGCTGAGCCGACTTAGTCTGCATTTGGTTTCTGTGGTCCTGGAAGCAGAGCCAGCAAGGCGAGGTGAGGGCTGGGGAGGGGGGCACGACGATTTCGCGGTCGTGATTCCAAGCCCCATACCCTGCTGATGTTCCGGATTGTAACCACGATGCTCTACAGAGGTCATTGGACACTCACGATTCCTGGTCTCCAGAAATTCACTATCAGAGGCAGGCCCCAGAGCTCCGGAGCACGCAGTCCCAAATGTGTGTACGGAGCGGGGTAAAGGCCGCGTGTCTGTGTAGCACGGACGAGGCAGTAGGAGGAGCAGCATGCACCGTGGCGGGCCTCATTGAGCCTGTGCTGGTGCCAGGTCTCGTGCTGACATATTATCTCAACACTACATGCACGTGGATTTATTGTTATCTGCAAGTCCTCGGGATATCGGGAGGACGAACGGAGAAAATCTGTGCAAACAGCTGGCAACAGAGCCTTGCACACAGTAAGCACTTCATGACTGTCAGTCACTCTGTTATTTAGATTAAGTGGCTACATTATACCAGACGCTGTTCTGGGCCCTGGGACGTGGCCCAGTCCCGACCCTTCTGACAGTCGCTCTCCCGTGATGATTATGACGTTATTCTCCTCGGTTTCTATGGGGAAGTGAGGCCTTGAGAAGTTAGGTGACTTCTAGAGGGTAGAGGAAGCTAGAGGCTGGAGGAGCCGAGGCGGCCCCCGGTGAGCCTGTACTGTGTCAGGAGCCGGGTGTTAGCAATGGGAAGGGATTTCAGCCTTTCCCATAGAGCCGTGTGGTTTCCCGTTTCTGGGCATCTTCCATCGCTCCATCGGGGTGATTAGTATGAGATGTAACTAGGACCTTGCCACAGAGTTTACGCCGAGTACGTTCTCATGAGTTTTTCCCTTTACGTTACTTTCTCTAGCAACCCAATGAGGGAGTCAGGAGAGCAGTTAGTCCTCCCATTTGACGGATGAGAAGACTGAGGTCCACAGGTACAAATGCCTCATGTGGGTCCACAGAACCAAGAGTAGAGCGCGGTTTGTCTTTTCTGACCGCTGGCCCGGCCGCATGGGAACAACATTCCATCATCTCACTGGGGAACTTGGCATTTGTTTATTTTTATTTTTTTAAAGATTTATTTGGAAGAGAGAGAGCTAGAGAGAGCTCATGGGGGGCGAGGGGCATGGGGAGAGGGGGAGAGGGACTCTCCAGGACACTCCCCGCTGAGTGGGGAGCCCAATGCCAGGCTCTATCCCAGGTCCCTAAGATCATGACCTGAGCTGAAATCAGGACTTGGTCGCTTAACCGACTGAGCCACCCAGGCACCCAGGAGTCTGGCATTTAAAACAAATAAAAAGCTGTCTAGGGGCCCCTGGGTGGCTCAGTGGTTGAGTGTTGGCGTTCGGCTCAGGGTGTGACCCAGGGTCCTGGGATTGATCCCACATGGGGGTCCCCAGAGGGAGCTTGCTTCTCCATCTGCCTGTGTCTCTGCTTCTCTGTGTGTCTCTCATGAATAAATGAATACAATCTTTAAACAAAGTAAATAAAAATAAAATAAAATAAAATAAAATAAAATAAAATAAAATAAAATAAAAAGATGTCGAGCCATGGTCGCAGCAGTTCTTGTGCCCCACGCTGTTGGAGAGGCTGTGATTTGCCATCAGGAAGTCGCTGTATGGCCGGGGTGGGCCCTGGGGACTGCCTGGGCCTCCTGCCACCTCCTCTGAGGCCCTCAGCGGTTCACAGGGTCCCCCCCACCCGGCCGACAGCCTGGCCGCCTGGCCCTGGCCCTTCCGGGCACCGGGTCTTGGTGGGACTGTGCGGTGGGGCTGCAGGTGGGAGGGGTCCTGGGCGGCCGGGGCAGCGCGGGGTGCCCACTACGGAGCGCTGAGAGCGGGCGGGCATGGGGCCTACCCACGGGCCGTCAGTCCCCACTCGTGCTCGCGCATCAGGGCCTGGGGGCCCCAGGCAGGAGGCGCTGGGCCAGGTGGTGGGGTGGGTGAGGGTGGGCCACCGGGGCAGTGGCCGTCCCCCCTGGGAAGCTGGGAGGTGTGGGGAGCAGGGCAGGCGGGGGCGGGGGGGGAGAAGCCTGGCTCCCCCCGTGTCGGCTTCACGGGGCAGGACGCTGAGTGTGTCCAACAACAACAACACGCGGAACTTAGTGACTTCAAGCATTTTCCTTCTTTCTTTTTTTTTTTGAAGCTCATGATGACTGGGGCTGGTAGTTGGGGCCGGGCCAGCCGAGCAGCTGTCCCTGGGGCCGATGTCGTCCGGCCGCCCTCGTGGCCACTGGTGGCCCAGGGAGGTGCCCAGCCAGGTAGGGAGGCCACACAGGCCACGTAGGGGCCAGAGGGGGAGGGGAGGAGGCGGAGACGCCCCTTGGTGGCAGGGTGGCGGGGACACGTTGAGGACCACCGCCGACCGCTCAGTGTGCTGGCAGCGGCGCGGCCTCGGCGGCCTGGGGGGCAGGAGGGGTCGCAGCAGTGAGCCCCGGCCCCGTGTTGCCCGCCCACCACTCCTGAGTGAGTCCACGGCCACTGGACGTGCAGGGGCGCCGCCGAGGGAGGGGGCGAGCCGGGCACGGGGGACCCGTGTGTTCTTAGGCTAAGAGACCTTCACCCGGTTCCTCCCGCTTCTGGGCCTCAATCTCTCTGACCTTTTGCACCCACTGGGCCTCAGTGTCCCATCTGTGACGATGGAGTAGGAAGTCTCACCCTCTTGGGCCTTGAATTAAAAAAAAAAAATTTAAGATTTATTTATTTGAGAAACAGAGAGGGAGAGAGGTGGGCGTGGGCAGAGAGACTCCCTGAGATCAGGAGCTGAGTGGAAACCGTGAGTAGGGCCGAAGGTGTGCTGGAGGTACGAGGCAATTCCGTAAACCACTTTTAGGAGTCCGGGAGGCTCCACCCCCACCCCAATCTTTGTCTCTAGCCCCCTGTGATCCTTGCAGATATTTATTTATTTATTTATTTATTTATTTATTTATTTATTTTTCTTGCAGATCGTTAGATTATGAGGCTGTGTGACTCAGGGCAAGCTCCTACCCCTCTCTGGTCCACATTTTCTAGCCAGTAAAATGGTGCATCAGCTCATTCCTCTCCATCCCTTTACACTCCTTCATCTGTGAGGTTTTCTGTGATTCCAGGCTTTAGCCACTAGAGATGACTTAAAAAGGAAGGGGTGGCTGCAGGGAACCAGACAGAGGGGTCGTGGAGACTGTTTCCAAGTGAAGCAGGAAGTTGGATCTGTGACCTCTGCCTCCTTTTCCTCTGTGTCTGGTACTGTGCCATCCCCCACGGCATCCGTCCGACAACCCGATTCTTGTCTCGACAGTGGTGGGACGGGCAAAGGGTGACAGGGGGTGGGCAGTCAGCTGTCAGTGAATATGTAGGCGCCAAAGGCCGTGCTGGCTCCTTCCAACGCGAGTCACCCTGAATTCTCAGGACATTCATCAGAGATTGCTTTTAGGATTCCCATTCTCCCGATGAGGCAAGCAAAGCTCAGAGGGGTGAACCTAACTTGGATGGGTTGCTCAGCCAGAGGGAGCAAAGTGATCTTACAAGCTTAATTCACCCCCCAGACACAAAGCTTCACCTCTGTCTCTGGGAGAGATTTGCATTTTATTTTTTATTTTTTTAAATATTTTATTTATTTATTCATGAGAGACAAAGAGAGAGAGGCAGAGACACAGGCAGAGGGAGAAGCAGGCTCCATGCAGGGAGCCCGATGTGGGCCTCCATCCCGGGTCTACAGGATCACACCCTGGGCTGAAGGCGGTGCTAAACTGCTGAGCCACCCAGGCTGCCCAATATTTGCATTTTAAAAGCAGAGGGCTCCACAGCCACCCTGAGCCCCAGCAAAGGACTTCCTAATGCTGAAATGTAGGGTCTGAGATCTGGCAGCTAGGGGGGGTGCTGTCCTGATCCTCATGTCATACCCCCAGCGTGCACTGGGTCCCTCCACCTTTTATTCAAACATGCAAACTCCTTTTCTGCGCCTGGTTGGGGCAGCGGAGAGCCCACTGGGCTCTGAGTGGGGAGCAGAGCTGGAGGCCCTCCCTGCGCTGCCGCTTACTAGATGGAAGACAGCGGAGAGTGCAGACGCCTGCGGGCCTCGGCTCAGGCCCACCGCGCCCTCCTTGCTCCCTGGCGCAGGTGGGCTCCCCGCGCCTGGCCCAGGGCCTGCGTGCAAGCAGGTGTGGGCAGACATCAGTCCCCGTCCTGGTTCCTTGGGCTCATTCTCCCCATCAGTTTGCAGCCTTGCGGACTGGGGGCGGGGGAGAAAAAGTCATCGATTGATCAGGTGCATTAAGAAAAGAAAAGGAAGCGAGAAACAGTGAACACATGGAGAAACCAAGGGCATGGGCCGAAGCTAAATGACAAAGACCTGGTGGAAAAAATGCAGCAAGGAGGGAAGTAAATGGTTCAGAAGAGAATAACCAGGAGTAATAGGATTCAGTTCCATCAACTCTCTGTTTTCAAATAGAATCTGAAGCGATGTGCTTTTCTTCCTTGCCAATAACTCTTAATTCTCTTCCCCTCCCTTATTTAGCCGGATAGAACTGTATTATTTATCTCCACTGGGTGGCTAGGGAAAACAGGGGTTTTTTGTTTGTTTGTTTGTTTGTTTGTTTGTTTTGTAAAAGACACAGTTCCTCAAGGAGATGGGACAGGGTGGATGGATGCAGGTCGAGGAAAGAGAGGGTCTGAGGTCCTCCTGCAGCATTCCCCTTCACCTGCCACGGCCTGGCTATGTCCCTGCCCGCGCTGTCACCTCCACCAACCTCCCAGGCTGCACACCACAGTGATGCATCTACGGACATGTAACCTGGTCCGACATCAGGATCTTGTAGACTTATAAAATGTCCAGATTATAGACTCGGCCTGCTTACCTTGTCCAGACCCTGATAAATGAGGAGCATTAACGCCCTCCTCACGTGTGCTCCCGTGACACCCTGCACATGCTCCCTCTCGTGGCCAGAACCGCGGGATTGTCACCTTCATTGATTTTCCTCTTCTGCTCTCCTCGACTGTGATTTTCTTGAGGGCAGGGAACTCATAAAATGTGCATTGAGTGACACATCCGTTCAACCGATATTTATTGGGTACCTACTGTATGCTAAGCACTCCGGATAGCAATTCCCAGCAGATGCGATCTTGCACTAGGATTGAATGAATGATTAATGGGCAAATGGATGAAGAAACAGAAGGAGGGGAAGATGCCATGTTGCTGCAGCTTAGTGGCGGTGGAGGGACATCCATCCCGCAATGGAAGGTCTGTGAGGGCAGCAATCAAACTGATCTTTTTACCTAGTCTATGCACGGTATCCAGTGCTGTGCCCTGGCATGTTTTAGAGAGTCAATAAATATTTATTGGAAGCTAACTTCTATTTTTTTTTAAAGATTTTTATTTTGAGTAATCTCTTCACCCAATGTGGGGCTCAGACCCACAACCCCTAGATCAAGAGTCGCACACTCTACCCACTGAGCCAGCTGGGCGCGCCCCCAGGGAACCTATGTTCTTGTTGAATGATAGGGATGGTAATTGCATTTGCTTTTAGGACTAAGTGTGGGACTTTGCAGATGTCCAAGCACATTGCTAGGCATGGCTTTATTTTCTCTTGATTCTACGTGGGACAGCTGGTAACCCTTCCCACCGCATACACGCTTTACCAATAAAGAAAGAAAATCATAGAGGCTTTAATTTATGGTATTTGGAAGGCTTCACTAGCCTCTAAACTAGGGCTCGGTCTGATTGCGTGAAATTTCCCCTGCGGGACCTAATATTTCTTTGCTCCGCTGGGAGGCAGCCCATGGGTAAGGCATGGAAGCCCGCGCTTTACTTCCGTCTCTGCAGACTTGCTGTAGCCTTCCGTCTCTGCTTCCTCTGTAATGAAGAGCCCCTGCCTTTGCTATGGCTTGCCCCCACTGCACCCCTTGGCACATCTGCAATCCTGCCGCCTTGTGTTTGTGCCCTGCCTCCATCTATGGTGCCCTCTGACACACGGCCACTTGTTGAGATCTTGCCCATGCTTTAAGGCTCCTCCACAAAGCAGCTTTCTAGATCCAGCCAGAAGTCCTCTCCTCTCTTTTAAGCTCTCTACTTTGATTTATAGTTATTTATAGCACACTTTTTCTCCAATTCCTTGGCCCAAGCTCCGGAGGATAGAGTCCCTCACTGCCAGATCTCAGAAAAGGTTGGTTGACTAAGTGAATCTTAAAGCGAGCATGTATCTGCATCTAGCAGATGCAGAGGTGATGTATGTTCAGTGGAGAAGATGTGGAGGAGCAGGAATCAGGTCATGATGAAGATCACCTGTGATCTCACCAATTAGCACTTTTCTTGATCCCCTGTGTTTGTTTCCGGTCTGTTTCTTTCCGGGGGAATATATACATCTATTCTCTCTATAAACTTCTTGTGTGTCTCCATGAGAAATGCAAATTCCTAGAACGTTTAACGTCTTTCTCTTCATTTGCATTCTCCAGGGGGCCTCAACTTGAGCCAGATGTTAAATAAATTTTTGTACTATTGTTATATGGGAATGAAGCCATGGTGGCTCTCCTGAGTTGGCATTTCTTCTCTCTGTCCCTTGGAGTACCCTTGTGAATTCAGATATGGGGACAGCTCAGTTCAACTCAACAAACATTTACAGAGCCCTCTGCCCTGCATTTGGCCACTGTCTCAGGCACTCAGGTATACAAAAGGCTCTGATGTGTTCCTGCACTAGAGTCCAGTGAGAGAGGTCAGCTGTACAAACATATCATCTTAACATAGGTAAATACCAAATACTGCATAGATAAATACCAAAGACCAAGAAGGTGGTAAAATAGGTTGCTATAATAGTGTGTATGAAATCATATGTAACACAGGTAGCTGGAATGCTTACCAAGGGCCAGGATTGATGCTAAAACAACTTTATTTTATCTCATTTAATTCTCAAAATTAACACTATGAGGTAGCACTATTCTTACCCTCGTTTGACAGATGAGGAAACTGAGGCACAAACAATGAGTTTGTCCAAAGATACATAGCTTGAGCACAGGGATGCTGGGATTCAGATTCAAGCAGTTGGTCTCTCAGGGTCTGTGATATTATGTAGAATGCAAGATTCCCTCTTTATGGAAGCAGAAAGGCGTGTCTAGCTCATATAGGGGTCATGGAAACCTTCCAGAGCAGAGGATGAGGTTGAGTAGTAAAGGCTGTCCCGGACTCTGAAGAAGCATTTTCAGTCGAGGCAACTAAATGATGTGTTATAGAATTAAACTGATTTCTCTTGGCCTTGAAAAAAAAAACAAAAACGCATCTTCAAAGACATCGAGTTAGGAAAGAGCGTAGTAGATGTGGAGATTGCATAAATATTTGATCAGATTTAATGTGTCAGTGCAGGGAAAGGAGTGGAGAGAAGTACAGGGGAGAAATGCAGGTGCCAGGCTGATGAAATTAGGTTTTATCCTGAGGGGAATCAGGAACCATCGAAAGTCTTTTTTTTTTTTTTTTTTTAAGATTTTATTTACTTAATTCACGAGAGACAGAGACACAGGCAGAGGGAGAAGCAGGCTCCATGAAGGGCGTCCGCCATCGAAAGGTTTCAAGTAAGGAATGATGTGGTCAGATTTACAGGTTAGAAAATTAATCCTGGTAGCCATTTGCATGAGGGTTGGAAGGAAGCCTGGAGGTAAGCATATTGGGGCCTTCCAGATGGTCTCCATTGGCCCCTTGAGATCCACTCTTCACCCTTCCATCCCTGCTGAGGGCCCTGGAAGGCTGACCTGTGTGATTTGCTCCACCCCTGGGTGTTTGGTTGGAGTTGGTCCATGTAAGGCACCTGTAAGAGATTAGCAGGTAGGAGGAGAGTGAAGTTGGATCATTTGTTACCCCACGACCTCCATGATGGGCCATTCCTTGTCAGTAGTGAGGTTATTCTACTGAAGGCCACAGCTCCTGTCTGGCAGTCCTGTCCTACAGCGGTGGCTCTTCCATGGTTTTAGACACCGCCCTCCCCTCACCCCTTTCAGGCTTAGGGGCTGGTGACAGCTTCTTGTTATTGCCAGCCTTGAGGTGCTTCATCACCGGTTTGCCTTAATCCTGCCTGTGATGATGAATTTCACATGTCAACTTGACTTGGCTTAAGGGATGTCGGGAGAGCTGGTAAAATAATATTTCTGAATGTGTCTGTGAAGGTGTTTCTGCAAGAGACTAGCATTTGAATCAATAGACAAAGTGAAGGAGAAAGGCCTTTATCCATGCAGGTGGGCATCACTCAACCCTTTGAGGGCCTGAATAGAACCAGAAGGTAGGGGAAAGGCAAATTTGCTTTCTGCTAGAGCTGGGACATCCATCTTCTCCTGCTTTTAAGCACTGGCACGCCGGGTTCTTGGGCCTTTGGACTCAGAGTGGGATTTATACCATGGGCTCCCTTCATGCTCAGGACTTCACGTTTGGACTGGACTCTATCACTGGCTTTCCTCGGCCTCCAGCTTGACGATGGCAGATTTGGGGACTTCTTAGCTTCCATAATCCTATACCTGACCCTTCAAAATAAGTCTTTTTTTCTATATACCGATATATGTCCTGTTGGTTCTGTTTCTCTGCAGAACCCTGACTAATGTATTTATTTCCAAAGTCTTTGTCAGCGGTCCCGTCATTAAATACTTCTCAGTGACCTTGCCGAGTGGGTCTTCTCTTCTGTGATGAGATCCTGGCTGGCCCAAGGCCATTTGAGATACTCCACAAGCGGGGTGATGAAGGTCGGCATTAAGGCAACCACTGTGGAGATGAAAGGGAGGGCGTGTGTGTGAGATCTGCTTCCCAAAGTCACTCAGTAGGACTTGCCTCGTAGCGATGACCGCTCCTCCTTGTGAATGCTGGGATAGCTGGTGGCAAGGGCGGTTGAAGTCACCATCTCCACCTTTCTCAATTCTTTGTACCTAGGCAGTGAGTTCATCTCATGAAATGTCTACCTGCCCCCCCCTCTCCAGTGAAGCAAAGACCATTTGCACACTCATCAGAAGTGCTCTCTGGCCTTCTGCGAATAATCTGCTGGAGGGTCAGCTGGAGCTGTGGAATCAGAAGGCGGGTTAGTTAGCCACTTGGGAGATGTTACCAAGATGGCTGGTGATCAGAAGAGCTGCTTATTTTCATAATGACCTTCAGGAATTAAATAAAAATACAATGAGTGCCATAGATTAGGAAGAACAAGCCAATTAAAAGCACAACACGCCTTCGGGAATTTTTATTTCTTTTCCAGGAGGCTGAAAGGCATCTGTGGCTGCTGAGGCAGGATGCCGGTCTACCCAGAATCACTGATGAAGGCTGATCCTCTCGCTTGGCTTTAGCGGGGCGGTTGAGGGGATTTGAGCCCTGTTGAATATTTCACGAGTTGCAGCCCATGGGGGGAGAACAGAGAAAGGTGAAAAGGCAATCCCTGTGTTTCTTTATGATTCCAATATGAAACCAAGCTGTCGGAGGTGGGAGGGAGGCAGGCACCGGCGTCGGCCTACCGCCGGAAGGCATGGTGCACCAATTCTCCCACTTTAATATCTGCTGTTTCATTTTATATTCATCATGTCAGCATAATCTGCCTTTATGGGAATCGTCTTGGTTCCCGACCAAATGCGTTTAGTCCCCCTTTTGCTTTAAGTTTGATTGTAATGTGACTTGAAGACTTCAATGAAATGTTTATATGGAAGGACTAGGGGAAGAGGAAGGGGAAAATGCAATTGGAAAATCAATCAGCAGGGAATTTCAAGAGCTGGCCTTGGTTATGCTAGTATTTCTTTGGCCTGTTTTTAATGGACACAGGACTGGCTCTCTGATCAAGTGTGCTTCGCTGTTTCCCGACTGCCTGCTGAAGAGAATATACTCTGTCGCCAGGGATTCAAAGCCCTTAACCTTGCGTCTGAAGTACATTTCCAACTGACACTCCGCCACACTCCTGCTCGCACGTGCGGCTTCGGCGCCCTGAGATATCCAGCCACCCAGGCCGACTCCCGGCCTCCTCCTCTCCTCTGGAGGCCAGTGATACGCTCATTCAACGCGATGCTCGTGCTGCCGTGTTTTTAGAGTAGCTCTTTGTCCCTCAGCCAGGAGGGTCCTGTCACACCTTCAAATTCCCAATGGACCTTTGCTTATTTTTTCTTTAATTTTGCAATGAAGCTTAACACTGCATCCATAATCTTATTATGTGTATGTGTGTGTGTGTGTGTGTGTGTATTCATCATTGGCAATTCAGTCATTGTTTTTTTTTCACTGAGCACTTATTATGTGCCAAGCACTTTTAGAGGTCCTTGAGATAGGGCAGGGAATAAACAAGGTCTCTGCCTTGCTGGAGAGACAGGCCTTAAATACATGCTTAAGGAAATGCAGACACTTTCTAATAGTCCTCAGCACTATAAAAACTTTTTGTGCAGGGGGTCCCATAGAGCATAGATGTGTGGAGAGAGGAGAGCTTCAGCTACACCTGGCAAAGGCTCTCTGAGCAGGTGTCACTTGGACAAGGAGGCCACCACTGAGAGGAAGGTGGCTTGCAGGGTCTCGGAGGAGAGTTCTAGACAGATAGGATAGAGTCCTTATGCCCGGGCTATTTGAGGAGTGGTCATAAGCCCTGCAGGACTGGGGTGCATGAGGAGGGGATGGTGGTAGCTGGAGATCCAGGGTCATGGGCGGGGTCTGAGGCCAGAGTACGTGGGCATGGGCAGTATATGCATGTGTGGGCAGTGGGGTGCCAGCTGGGGAGTGCCACAGAAGGGCTGAGCTTCCTAAAGGCAGGACTGTGCCTCATTTCCCTCCACATTCTGAGCTACTACGGGGGCCACAATTGAGTAGGTCCTCAGTCCTGTGTTGGACGAGTGAACAAACACACGCATAGGGATGAATGAATGCTTCCGCCAGGGCGGTTTTCTCTTTGAGGCTCCGTGGCCTTCCTCTCCGTCTCAGCAACAGTTTCCTTCCTTTGTAATAGAGTGAGTCCAGAGCTGATCTCTGTGATTCAATATTTACTGTGTTTCACACACTGTTATTATCATTTAACGTTTACTGTCTGCTGACTGTGCACTCATCGCTGTAGCAAACAAAGAGCTCAATCTAGTTTTGGTTCATGGGCTAATTTAGTCAAGGAAAAGGAGATGTTGTAAAAGCCACCGGCATGGTAGAAATTGTGTGGCCTGTAAATCCACTGGGTCCAGCTGGGTATAAACTCACCGGTGGCCTTAAGCGAGGGACTAACCCTTCATGACCCTCTGTTTCCTAATCTGAGCGTGGGGAGGACGAGCTTCTTCACTGGTGGGGTTTTGAGACGGGCTGTGGGAAGGCTTCAGGAGTGAAAAGCATGGATTTCAGCAAGCCTTCCTTTACTTACTCCGCCTCCGCTACCCCAGGCTGTGTCAGCCAGATGTGGCACGGCAAGTGCCTGCTTGACCATTGGCACGTGAGTCATTTTTCTCCAGCTGCTGAATGAGAGACAGCTATTTGCAGAGGCAGCTTGTAGCCCAGGGCTCCCTGGGCCTCTGGTTCTGGGCTTTGATGCATTGAGGGAAACCTGAGTGAGGTCCCGGGCAAGGCCATTTACCATAATGTCTTCACCTTGGCTTGGCCCAGCTGGCTGGCGGCCAGAGAAGCTGCTGCCAGTGCCCCGGGTACTGAGGCCAGGAGGTGGGGCAGTGGGGGGAGAGACGGTGCTGGGGAGAGGCCTGCTTTGCATGCTAGGCACCTAGCCAGTCTCCTCCCCTGGTACCCCACAGTGAGCTCGGGGGTCCTTTGGGGCCCATGTCCTTAGAGCTGATGATGTGTCGTGATCATCTTCATCGCCACTCAACCCTTGGCACAGCAAGGGAAGCCCAGGCGGGTTTTCACTTGGACTCATAACTTACCACATCCTGGCCACATTGTCCTTTCCTTGGAGTGAGGTAGAGGCTGTTGAGGGTTTCGAGCAGAGGAGTGATGGGAGCTAATAGGTTGTGGCAGGATTCCTCTGGCTTCTGGGTGTGAATAGCCAGGAGGACAAGGCGGCAAGAGAAGAGTCCAGTGAGGAAGCCCAGTGTGCAGTAAGTCAGGCAAGAGAGGGTGGTGACTTGGCCCAGGTGGTTGCAGGAGAGGAGCCGGGGGCAGGGGGGGACACATGTGGGGTGGCTTGAAAGGCCTCCTAGTGGACTGGGGTGCGAGAGAAAGCAAGCAGTCAAGGGTGTCTCAAGGATTTTTTCCGTGGCAGCTGAAGGATCAATTAGATCCTGTCCCTGTTAATAATAATAATAAATATTAATAGCTAAGTTTTTATAGCACTTATTAAGTGCCAGATGCTCTTCCCTGAGGACTGTTGATTATGAACCTCAAGGAGTTAGTCTATGGGGAGTGCATGACACAAGAATAATTCAGTAGAATTTGGTAAGCAGCCTCAACCCTTCAAGGTGACTCTTCTTCCTTCAGTGTCGCCAGACACGATGAGGGCTGCAGTGGGGCACGGGGAGAGCCGAGTGGATAAGAAGTTCTAACTCAGCTTCCCTGTCAGTCGTCCTCGGGTGTGTGTGTGTGTGTGTGTGTGTACACACATGCGTGTACGAGGTCTGTGATGGTTGTGGGAATGCCACCTCTAGGTCAGCTCCGTGTCCTGGGAGGAGGGTCCAGAGTGCCAAGCCTCAGACGTCATTGCGACTACTGATCTATGATGGAGCGCCTCTGTCTCCGTGGTACCTCTTGCTTGAATGAAGCCTTAATAACTCCCCAGGAACTCTATTACCCTTCCCCTTTCTTTCTTTGTAAGATACCTGGGTAGGCCTTGTCCTTTTAGGGCAAGCATGTAACCTGCTAGCAGGTCCTAATGTCCCCTTGGTCACATGAGAACACTGGGGATGGGCAGGTGGTTTTCAAAGTCTTTTCAAGCCATGGAAACTTTGGTGCCCACGCTCCCTTGCTGCTCATGCAATAGATACACTAGCAAAAAAATGGAGCTGCTGGGACTGACGTAGGAGAAGCAGGCTCAGAACAACCCACTTGCCAATGTCCTTTCCTATGAAGGATGATAATCCTGAGGCACCTAGGCTGGGCCGGCTGTTCTCTGGGCCTTTCCAGCTCTGAGGTTCTGCAGGTCTGCTGTGAGCACTTCCAGCCCAGCCTGCTAAGAATTCACACTCGGAACCCCTGCTCTTCCGGGAGATGGAGATGTCCTCCCTTCACCTTCTTGGAGCTCCGTGCCCTCCTGGGGCAATGTCAGCGCTCGCATCCTGTGCTTAGTTTGATTTAGAGGAATGAATTCCCTTATCACGCGTGGCGCTGTGCAGAAGGGCCCAGACAGACCTGGGTTCAGAGTCTGCCTCTGCCAGTCTGTTGCTTGGGGACATTCCTGGTCACCGCTGACCCGCCTGTAAGTGGGAGCCGTGGTCTCCGGCTCACAGATGCCGCTGAGGCCAAAGTGTCCCGGGGACAGAGTGGGGCCTTCTCATCTCCTGCACCTGTGCGCCTCCGCCCCTCCCCGGGATCCCGAGGCCAGGCGTGCCGCTCACCCAGCGCCTTCGGTCTTGTCTTGCAGAGATGTCTGGCACAGCGGCGGACATCTCCCTGGTCCACTGGAGGCAGCAGTGGCTGGAGAACGGGACCTTGTATTTCCACGTCTCCATGAGCAGTGCCGGCCAGCTGGCCCGGGCCACCGCGCCCACGCTCCAGGAGCCCTCAGAGATTGTAGAAGAGCAGTTGCACATTCTCCACATTTCCGTGATGGTGAGTGAGTGGGAGTGGCGTGAGGTGCCAGGGTGGGGGGGTGGGGGGAGGTGAGGGTGGAGATGGGCAGACTAGGGAGGGGGCGGGGGTTGCTGGCAGATGGAGGAAGAGAATGGGCTGAGTGCAAGAGGGTAGAACGATGAACAGAAGGTCAGGTGGGTTCTGTGGTGTCACTTGGACTGATGCGTACCCATCCATCATCTGTCAGCTGTGACAAACTAATTGTACTTCAGAGAAGAGAAGGAAGGGTCTCCAGCTCCTTGGCCTTTTGGCTGACATATCTGGGAATAGCTGTTTAACATCCATCATGTGCTTGGCCTGTTCCGCCGGGGGCTGGGAGCCGTGCTCCAAAATACAACTGGCCTTTCCAAGAATGACTGAACAAACAAAACCAGGGCAAACCCGGAACAGGTGCTGCCCTTTCCTAGGTGCCCTTGATGTGCTAGATACTTTGACCCTCGCTAGACCCCCTGCAGTGTAGACAGTATGTGGTGGCCCTTGGGGCTGGCCTAGGCCTGGCTGCAATCACATGGGGAAGCCCCTCCATTGCCCTCGTGTTATAGTTGTGAATACTGAGTCAGAGGGACAAAGACACTTACCCAAGGTCACAGAGCTAGCAAGAGGTGGAGCTGCTCTGGGGTGTCGGAACCCCCAGGTGTGTCTGCCTACAAAGCCTGAACTATGTCCTTGACACGCTTTCCCTCGGTGTAGGAATTTATTGACCATCTAGACCTGTGTCAAGCACTGTGCTGGGCACATTCGTGGACATTATCTCGTTGCCTTTTTGCCATGAAAGCATGAAGTCAGGCATGTCACCTCCACGTTAGAGATGAAGTTATGGGCAGGGAGAAGAGGGAGTGGCCTTCCGTCTCGGCCGGCCTCTTGGAGTCTGCTGTCTCTTCAGAGAAGGCTGCTAGGGCTTAAATTGCTTGAATGGTGGTCTAAAATGTATGTAGGCTCATATTAATGATTTCTTTAAAAAGCTGGAGTTAATGGCTCTGCATGGTAGATAGGAAAAAACAAATTCATTATGCAGAATGTACAGGGTCTAATTGGCTCAAGAAGAGATCTGATAATAGCTACGAGTGACATCTCCCTAGTGCCTTTCACTCTTCAAGTCATTATTTTCTCTTTTAGCACAGCTCCGCCAGATGCACGAGGGTAGGGGATGTTATTCCCAATCCATGTGTGAGAAAGGTGCGGCTCAGAGAGGTGAAGAAACTGGCATGAGGCCACTCAGCGCAGTAGCGCTACCGCCCACTCCTTCTCAATAGTATTTATTGAGCGTCTACAGTGGGGCGGCGTTTTGCTTTCGGTCTCGGTTCTTCTGGTTCCTCTAACAGTGCATTAGACATTCTGATTAGGGCTGAGTAAGAGCTTGGAAGTTTTCTCTTTTTGGAAAAACACACACATACCCCAGCCAGACAGCAATGTTAATTTTGGACCTAACGCATGCTCATCACGTGGAAGAACAAATCAAGGCCTTTGTGTTATTCATGGAATGAGTGTGATAGACTTTTCCCATATATATATTTTGCAAATGATGCAGCCACATGCCAGGCAAAGTGAGTGCCTGCATGCTAACTTTGGGGCGCAAGTGTGTAAGTACTATCTCAGGGTACTTGCTAAAGCCCTCATGGGACGTGGGACACCATCTGATGCGAAGAAGGCTCGAGAGGTGTGACTTTTTTCAATGTCTGAGAGTGAGACTCCGTTTTGATTAATATTTACTAAGCATTGTCTGTGTCGGGCACCACGTTTACTTCTATACAACCTTCCCGTAACTCCGTAACCTAGATGGTATAACGTCAATTATAAATGAGCCCCGAATGGGCTTCCTCTGCTTCCAGGTTCGGTGTTAGTTCCACTAAATCACACTCTCTCCCCGAGGACCGTAGGGGTTCTTCACCTTTTTTATTCTGCTCAGTGAGTTCCGCTTAGAGGGAAGAACTAAGACCCACGTGAATCTGAAATTCCCCGTAAGTCCAGATCCGCTGGCAGAGTAGTGGCTGGCAGAGGAGGCCCTGTGGTGGTTGGGACAATCCAGATCTTCTCTGCCCACACACTAAAGTGGCCCAAGGCTACCACCTTGTGGTCCCTATGGTTCTTTTCCGCCTTCAGGGCTCCAAAATCTGGATCTTTCTTGTCCTCACCTTAAGCCTCTGGAGGCAGAGTCATGTCTGGAAAACTGTGAACCCTAAGGCATTCATTGATGGCATCCTGGCTTCTCTGAGGTGGGACACACCTGCCCCTTATCCAGAAGTAGGACAACGTGGAGGTTAGAGCCTGGGTGCCTGCCTGGATGTCAAGTCCTATTTTCCACTTGGCACTCTAGAAGATCTTGGACAAAGTTTTAAATTTCCCTGTGCCTGGTGTTTGTCGTCTACAAATGAGGGTGTCACTACTACTTGTTGTGTAGGTACACCAAGGACTTGCGTCAGAGGAGCTCGGCATACCAGACCATCAGCTCTTCTTAAGGGCACTTTAGTTGAAACCTTTATGATGTGCTGGTTTATTATACCCTTTCATTTCATAAATGGATCAACAGGAGTCCAAATATAGACTACAATTGTCTAGGATTCCCCCAGGCAGTCAGCACGGCCTGGCCTGGAGGATATGCCTCTCTCTGGCTTAGGTAAGGTTCTGTCCTTGCCGATCTGGCCACAGATAATTCAGCAGGGACAAAAAAAAAAAAAAAAAAAAAAAAAAAGTGTGTTTCTTCTCCCCTAAGCAGCCATTCAAAACAGCGCTCACGGTGGCTGGGATCTGTTTCCCCATTTCACAGATGAGAAGCTTGAGACTCGTTGAGTACAATTGACTTGCCTAAAGCTAACAAGAAGGCAGTTCTGGGACCAGGCTTTTCCTAAGTTTCTAAACTAATGGCTCATGACAAGATGGATCCTGGTCTATCAGGTTTTGCATTGTTTGTATCTTTGGTGAAGATCTGAAATAGTTTGTGAGAAGACCCAAATAATCTAGTCAAATGTCTAAGAAATACCAGGCAGGGTCAGTGTTCTGCATTCCCTTTTCGCAGGACAAACCTCCTGCTCACCCATGCAGGGCAACCAGCTCCAGCTCAGTCATTGGAACCTGCTTCAGTCCAGGCCTACTGGAGTAGAACTGGCTTGCTCTTTGGGCTTGTTAATTCCTGAGCCTGAGATATTAATACAATCGGTAGCTATTGGTGTGATGTGGTCACACCAAAATTAAATGGTAAACCCAGTATTTCACTCTATACGGGCTGATTCCAGAACCTTCACCCTTACAGTGCAAATATAGACTACCATTACCCTTCCCTCTGAATCAGCTTTTGGCTTAAATTAGAAGGTCGAAGGAGCAAATGCATGCACAGACTCCCTCCTTATGTGGAATCTATGGGTAGATGAGGCGGGGGTTATGACTTGGAAGTCAACTCCAAGGTTGAACGGTGTTGTTGCTAGCTTTATGACCTTGGTCAGATCAAAATCATCATCTGTGAAACTGGAATAATATTCCCCAATTCTGAGACGTTTTTTTTTAGGTACTGAATGAGCTTACACGTGCCTGTGTCCTGCACAATGAGGGTAATAGCCACCATCGTCGAGGACTTACTGTATGCCTGGTGTAGTCTAGATGTAGCGTATGCATCATTCCATTAAATTGTTCTAATACTCTAAAAGATAGATGCTGCTATTCCTTTCATTTACACACGAGGAACCTGGGAATTAATGAGGTTTTGCAACTTGCTCAAGTTTATGCCGCCAATGAGTTCAGAAGCTGGGATTGTGATTCTAGTCTGTCCAGATTGAGAGTCTTTGGTCTTGGGCATAATTCTGCATGAAGCAGTGCCTGGTATGCAGTAAGTGCTCAAAAAGTGGTAGCTGTTATCGGAATGTTGGCTCTCATGGACCACGGTGGTGGCAAACATTGGTGACAAATGTTGAGAAAGAGGATGAAATGAAATGTTGGGTTTGGTGTGGAGGAAAAGAAGACCTTTGAGAATACATTTGTTTCCAAAGGACCGCTCCATAGAAAATGCTGCAGATTTATATTGGTGGGTCCTAGTGAGGGGGCGGTGAGGAGGGATCAACATCCCTGTCCGTGGCAGGACAGACCTTTCCAAGTGTTTGAGCTATCTGATACTGGACTGAGTCAGGGGGTAGTGAGTTCCTTGTCTCTGAGGGTATGCAAGCAAAAGCTAGAAGCCCTATTCATCAGGATTTTGAGAGGAATAACAGTTAATTTAGAAGAGTATCGTGGCTCCTTCAAACTTGCAGGATGTATGATTCTGTGGCATAATAATATATAGAAAAATACTTTGAGGATTATAAAATGCCACATAAATCTAAGAAATTATTATTACCATTTTCAATCAGAAGCTTTGTTTAAAGGATTTGTGTGATATGGGGATAATTCTTTTTAAAGCTTTCTGTGAAAAATGACTTTAGATCACTTCCCCAACCATTCCAGTGTTCGTTCACAGCATACCATGCCTTCCCTGGTTCATCGATTTAATCACTCAATCATGCAATGGTTTACTTGCCTACTAAACCTAATGATGACAGTCCTATCTGCAAGAAAAAAAGGGGGAAAAAAAGCTTTTAAAAAGTCAACCAGGAGCTCAGAATGAGCCAACTATCTGGGCTCTGATTGCTGAAAGAGATTCCACATTTTAAGTTGTGTTAATGAAAGAGAACAAGAGTTTTAGAGGTTCTGGATGAGACCTGAAACGCTGTCTTTACTTTTGGGGATCACATGTTTGGAGAAACAACAACTAGAAAAAGTATGAGAAAATAGAACAGTGAAGAATCTTAATAATTTTAATGAGAACTGCTATGACACTTAGTGTTATACTGTCAGCATATATCTCACTCATTCAATTCTTTAAATAATCCCAATGCAACAGATGTCATTGTTAGTCCTGTTCTCCTTATGGCAACACTCAGGCACAGTGAATGTGACTCATGTCCAACGACTCTGGATCGGGGTCCCTGGGGTCACATTTTGGCTCCATGGCTGACTTCCTACCTGTGTCACGAGGGCCTCTTTCCTGCCTCTGTTTCCATTTCCTTATCTGGAATGGGGTGAGGATGGAGGGACCTGCCTAAAGGGGCTGTTGTAAGATGATGCACATAAAGAACATATGCCAGAGCCTGACGCGTAGTCCGGTCTTCATAGGTGTTAGGACTCTGCTCTTTCTAAGTGTATTAGTTTCCAAGGGCTGCCATAACAAAGTACACAAACTGAGTGACTGACCAAATGTGTTGTCTCACACTTCTGGAGGCTAGATGTCTGAGATC
This sequence comes from Vulpes lagopus, assembly GCF_018345385.1. NCBI lineage: Eukaryota > Metazoa > Chordata > Mammalia > Carnivora > Canidae > Vulpes > Vulpes lagopus. The sequence goes on from NC_054830.1 coordinate 61,789,017, forward strand.
GAGGCGTGGGCAGGGCCGCGCTCCTTCTGAAGGCAGTAGGGGAAAGATCTGTTCCAGACCTCCACCCCCACCCCCCAGCTCCTGGTAGTTCCTTGGCTCAGGACAGCATAGCTCTGATTCTCACATGGCGTTATCCCTGTGCGTGTGTCTGTCTCTACATCTACATTTTCCACTTTTTACGAAGATACCAGTTATATTGGATTGGGGCGTACCGTAATGAGCTCATTGTAACTGGATTACCTCCGTAAAGACCCAGTCTCCATATAAGGTCACATTCTGAGGATCTGGACAACAGGAATGCAACGTATGTTTTGGAGGAGGGGACAGTTTCACTAATAAATGCCACTGCTGTATTATTTATAAGCAATATTCCTGAAGAATGCCCAGGGCAGCCAAAGTAGGAGAAGCTAAGCTGTTATAGACTGCAGGTCCCATAAGTCTTTTGGGTAGAAAGCAGAGTGGTGGGGAAATTATCCTAAAAGGCATTATTCTAAAAGGGAAGGTGACAAAAATCTAGCGGTTGGAAAAAAACTTGATACACTCCTAGCCCACGAAACTGTGGCCTGGGACTCAAGTGTCCCAGCCTAGCCACTCATGTGCTCCATGACCTTAGGCAGGTCACATCCCCCCTTCGTCTTAGGACCCCTATCTATAAATCAAGATCGTCAAGCTTATATCAGTTGCAAGACATAATGAAATTTGCCAATACAGATATAAGTACATTTTTATGTAAGTGGGCCATACCGTATGAATCCCATTTATTTTTTTTAGAAAGTGGAATTTTTAAAATCACAAATACGTTTATGAATTTTTAAAAAATCTGAATCACACGTACCTTGTAGCTTGGTCTTGACTTGCCTCAACAACAAGGATTCACTAAACGGGTCTCTAGCTAGACTTACGGGAACATGAGAAGAATAAGCCATATAGGAAGTAGGGCTTATCTCCCACAATGTTTAGGGGTGTCGCATAATGAAGTAGAGACACCATAGTTTGGTGTCAGGAGCTGAGAGTCTACTGCGTAGCAGGTGTGGGGATTGGGATGTCTTCACTTCTCTGAGCTGCTTGTTTGGTCATTTGCAAAAATGGAGATAAAATTAAAATCGTAACATTAAGCTGAGACCATGCGCATGGAAGCATCTGGCTAGGTGTCCCCAGAAGCAGCAGAACTACAAAATACGGTTGGAACGTCGGAGTCGAAAGCGCCTTAGAGCTCACCGAACCCAACTCTTCTGGATGAGTCAGCCTTCACACGTTCGTGCCACAAACAGATGACTCTGAATCTCGGTGACTGACCAAACAGTGCTTTATTGCTCACGCACCTTCCACGTTGGCGGCTGCAGTCAGCTCTACGTGTCTTCTCGTTCTGGAACTTTGGCTCAAGGGGAGCCCCAGTCTGAGACCTCTTTGGTTTCCATGGCAGAGGGAATGAGCAAAAGAACGGGCAGAAAGCTAGGATGTTTCTTAAAGCTGGTGCTGAGACAGGGCTTGTCTCCCATTCTGTGGCCAAAACACTATGTGGCCAAGTCCAGAGCCACCAGCAGGTGTCCACTGTCCTTTATGGAGGACGGGCATGCGGGCAGTCGCACGGCATGCGGGGGCAGCAGGCCGTACCCCCGCCTTCATTTTACAGGTGGAGGAAAGGAGGCCAGAAAACGGATGTTCTCCATTCTGATGACCCCATTCATCTGGGCCAACAGTCAAGCCCAGACAGAAAATCCTGGGGGCGGCAGGGGGCAGTGGCTTGAACCTTCTGGGCAAAATGGAATGCAGGATGGGAATAAGAAAAAAAATGCATCATAAAAAAAATCTGTATCATGTGAGACAGAGGGAGGCAGAGAGAGACAGGAAAAATAGACATCTGCTAATATTTATTGAGTGCCCCTTCTATGCGAGGTCTACAGAAACTATCAGGGACAGAGAGAAATAAACCAAGATAAAGGGAGTCAAGGTCAATGAGAGAGATGTAGAACACTACAGGGAGATTGGCAGGAACGGACAGGAAAGGATTAAGTGACAGAAGCAGAGGCAGGGAAAGAGGGAAACAGAATAAAAGAGAGGAAGGAGCCACAAAGCGAAGTGAAGAGGGAAAGAGAAACAGGGGCGTCTGGGGGGCTCAGCGGTTGAGCACCTGCCTTCAGCCCAGGGTGTGACCCTGGGGTCCTGGGATGGAGTCCCGCATCGGGCTCCCTGCACGGAGCCTGCTTCTCCCTCTGCCTGTGTCTCCGCCTCTCTCTGGGTCTCTCAGGAATAAATAAATAAAATATTTTAAAGAAATAAAAGAGAAACAGAAGGAGAGTGGGAAGGGCAGATAGAACCCAAGCCCCAGAAAAAAGCGGTGGCCGGGCCTTGGCGTGAGCAGGGCGGGGCGAGGGCAGCAGGCAGGTTGGCAGAGTCGAGGGGTGATCCCCCCGTGGTCATTCCACACTTTTACACTCTAGCTGCTGCTTCTATTTTTTTAAATTTTATTAATTTTATTAAAGACAGAGAGCACACATGAGTAGGGGAGAGAGGGAGAGGGAGAAGCAGACTCCCCACTGACAGGGAGCCCGGTGCGGGACTCGATCCCAGGACCCCAGGACCATGACCTCAGCTGCAGACAGACCTTACCCGACCGAGAGGCCCAGGCATCCCCTCCTCTAGCTTCTCGTCGCACCTGCCTAACCTGGGGCTTCTGTGCAGTAAGCTCACAGCACAGGATGAGCGGCGGGGGCTGCGTGCATGCACGTGCACCATTGGTGCTGTTGACTCCCCTTCTCCCCAAGCCCTGAGTCACCCCCATGTCCAGTGAGCGTGGCTTTGGGTGCAGTAGAGCTTCCAGCTCCCCCTTCAATTAATTCACTTTATCCCCCTCTCCTGATCCTCAGAAGACACCGTATTTGGTGGAAATAACACAGGTTTGGACAGACAGGTGTGGGTTCAAATTGTGACCCTGTCCCTGACTGCTGTTTGTCCTTAGGCACATTTCTGAACCTCTCTGGTTCTTTCTCCTGAACGTACAGTGAGGCTGTGGATCCCTTGTTCATGGGGCTGAGGGAAAAGGTAAATGATAAAAGACACACAAAACATTTTGGAACAGCACTCAGAGCAGGTCCCTTTCTTTTCCTTTTGCCCTTTAAAATAGTTTCCCCTAATTCGCCCTCATGCTTGGCCTTCACAAACATCCTTTGAGCTAAGTTGGGCAGGAGTTACTGAGACTATTGACTCAAATACTGATGGAAATAATCGACTAAATAAATAAATGGGATAGAAGACATAACTCTTTCTTACGATCATATCCCAATTAATAAATGTAGAGGGAAAGAGGGAAAGTGGAAAATCACCATTACGCAGTCACTACTGTAATAATTACTACTGACAAGATCCACTGATGTATACTGAAATTAATGGGTGAAACTTCAAGAAGCAGCAGGATATTTGCAGAATTTCAAAGTATCATCCCCCCCCCGATATTTATTAATTATAAAAGGAAAAAGGTGGCTTTAGAGTAGAGAATCTAGTGGATACTCGTACACCTTCCCGGGGCTGCTGTAACAAATCCCTGCAAACAGGGGCCTTAACGCAACAACAATCCAAACTCAGTGTTGTCAGTAGGGCTGTGTTCGCTCCGAGGCTCTAGGGGTTAATCCATCCCCTGCCTCTTCTGGTTTACGGGGGAGGCGCCAGGCGTTTTGTGGCTCATGGCTGCGTAGCTCCGAACGTCTGCCTTCGTCTTCACATCACTTTCTCCTCCATGTCCTCTCATCTGTGTGTCTCTCGTAAGGACATGTGTCATTGGATTTAGGACCGTCCTGGATAATTCAGGATGACCTTTGCAAGATCCTTGACTTAATTACATCTGCAAAGACCCTGCTAATATTTACTCTGCACGTCTCCTAAGCCAGGTACACAGGAACTAGCAGAGACAGAGAGAAATAAACTGAGAAAAAGGGAGTAGCGCCCACAGGTCCTGGGGTCAAGGATGCGTGCCTATCTTTTTTTGGGTCCACCATTCAACCCAGTAACTCACTTTAAGGAAGTGATCAAGGTTAACATCCCCAGGAATAAGACAGACACACATCATGGATCCCCTGATAGGAAGCATCTAGAAAGGCAGGATGCCATTTCTGTGGTGTGCTTGCCCCAAATGCGTGCCCTCATTCTAATCATGAGACTCCATCAGTCACACCCCAAAGTGAGCGACCTTCTACAAAATCACTGGCCAGCACCCTTCAGAAGTGTCAAGATCACAAAGGGCAGGAACGGCTGAGGAATCGTCACAGCTAAGAGAGGACTGGGGAGACTTGGAAACTCAATGCCTCGAGGGAGCCTGGACCCAAACGGGGACATTAGTGAAAAACCTGGTAACGTCCAAGTAAGGTCTGTGGTTTGGTTAATGGTGTTATATCGTTGTTAGTTTCCTGGTTTTGATTATTTTTTTATGTGTGATTTTAACTTTGGAGGAAGCTGAGTGGGGAAGGTATACAGGAGCTCTCTGTACCAGCTTTGCAAGTTCTCATGAGTCAACAGTCAGTCCCAGGACTGCCTGGGATGGAATCCTGGCATTACCGCTTAATTGGCAGTGTGACGTTGGTTATGTTACTGCTCGGTGCCTCAGTTTCCCCCACTAAAAATGGCGAGATTAATAGTTTTTACCTCATGGAATTAAAATGAGGTAACAAAGGGGCACTGGGGTGGCTCAGTCAGTGAAGCATCTGCCTTCTGCCCAAGTCATGATCCCAAGATCCTGGGATCGAGCCCCACATCTGGCTCCCTGCTCTGTGGGGAGCCTGCATCTCCTCTCCCTCAGCCCCCACCTCCACTTGTGTTCTCTCTCTTGCTCTCTGTCTCAAATAAATAAAATCTTTTTTTTTAAAAGATTTTTATTTCTTTATTCATGAGAGACACACAGAGAGAGGCAGAAACACAGGCAGAGGGAGATGCAGGCTCCCTGCAGGGAGCACGATGGGGGACATGATCCCAGGACCCCGAGGGCACACCCTGAACTGAAGGCAGGTGCTTATCTACTGAGCCATCCAGGTGTCCTTAAATAAAATCTTTTTAAAAAATTAAAATTATGTAATAGGTAAACTCTACAAATGTTGTGTCATCAAATTCATTGATACTGCTACTATTATTGTTCCTCTTTGACTCATGATAAAACTGAGGATGAGGAAGTGAAGACATCTCTATTCTAAGATCACCCAGCCAATGCCTGAGCCCAGGATCAAACTGTAGTTTCTGATTCTCGGGGCCCCTGACTCGCTCAACCAGTAGAGCATGCGACTCTTGATCTTGGGGTTGTGAGTTTGAACCCATGTTGTGCATAGAATTTACTTAAAAAAATGTTTCTGGGGATGCCTGGGTGGCTCAGCGGTTGGGTACCTGCTGTCAGCTCAGTTCATGATCCTGGGATCCAGGATCGAGTCCCACATCAGGCTCCCTGCATGGAGCCTGCTTCTCCCTCTGCCTATGTCTCTGCTTCTCTCTCTCTCTCTCTCAGTCTGTATCTCTCATGAATAAATAAATGAATCTTTAAAAAAAATGTTTCTGAATCCAAGTGACCTCTCTAAGACATCTCTTCTCCTACCAAGACATAGAGGCAAAAGGACCTTTCAGAGGCCCATCTCCATACCCATCTAGCTACACGACTCCATGGGTTGGTAGGACAGGCCTGAGTCTGGACTGTGGAAAATGGGCAGCTGGCTCTTCCTCTTCATGAAGGCTTGAGAATGAGGACAACAGAAACAACTGACTTAATTCTCAAAAGAAAAAAAAAAAATTCCACACTCAAAACCCCCCAGCCTCTTCAAAACAACATCTAGTCCAATGCCATCCTTTTAGGGTGAAAACACAGAAACTCAGCCCACAGGCCGGAGTGACTCAGTGCCCTGTGGCAGGTCAGTGCCACGTGCACGCACGTCCTTGTGGGTGGTGTGGATGGGTGGTCCCGCACCACAGTGCACGTCCCCTGGCCTCGATCTGTGCTCAGCAGAAGGCGTCTGGCTCGGTGCTGCGGGAGCCGTAAGCGCACCGGTTCCGCGCAGCTATATTTCACTTCCTCGTGGTAATCATCCTGTCGGCCCGTCCGCCAATACAGTCAAACAATTACCCAATTCAAACTTCTGCTAATGTTCCCCAGCTCAAGGGCGTCTTTAATAGCAAAATAATACTTGTTTTTTCTTCCTTCCCTCTCTGTTTTTTTCCTAATCTCTCCCCAATGAGACATAACATTAATTACAGCAGTTAACAGAAATTCTGTCTCCATTACCGCCTGCCACCTTTTCTGTCTTGGCTTCCGCCTCCAAAATTCTTCTCTTGAATGAAGAGAGGTTGGGGGTGGTGGTGGTTGTGCAGACGTGTGATTGTGTATATTTGCCGCGTCGTCTCTGCTTACCTCCTTTGTGCTGGATTGGAAGCCAAGCGGAATCCGTGTTTTCACCGGGGGGGGAGGGGGGTGTGCGTGAGTGTGAATGTGTGTATGTCGTTTGCGTGTGCCTGCTTCCTAATCTAGCTGTCATTTTGAGCTAATTGTGTTGTTTCCTCTTGTGTGGAAGGAAATCTTATCTGTTTTGGATTAAAATTCAATGAAGGTCATAACGGCTGGAAAACTTACCAGACTGCTGCAATTAATGTTCATTTGGCTTTGATAAATTGGAACGTTCCCCTCAATAGGACTGGAGTGGATTTCAGAAGCAATAATTCTTCCATTAACTCAATGATTCCGCCTGTGATGGAGGACCTTGTCCTGCTTTTGTTTGTCATCTGTCACTTGGAGGAGCCGGGCATATGTCGGAGATGATTTATCGTGATTGCGGTGCCTGGTTGTATCAAAGCATTTAAAACCACCAATTATTTTTGCCTCCTGTAAGTTGCTTGGTGAAACAAAACGTGAGGTTGGAATCAAGGTAGAAAAAACTCTTTTGCACCCGTTTCTACTCATGGGTTTCCGCGGTTGTGGGGCATTACAAGATCCTTTCGAGGGCCAGCTTGATGTGTCAGGGCCTGCCTTGATGTGCTGTGTTTTACTTCTTAATACAGTTGTTTAGGGGGTTTTGTCCACATCACCTGGGAGGAGACCAAAGTCCGTAGATGATAAGCATTCCCTGCGACACCAACAGCGCAAGATTGGAAGCCAAGTATCTTGATTCTAAAGCTTTGCGTTACCCTTAGACATTAGGGTTTTTTTTAAAAAAATTGCTTAATAGTAAGTCCTACTGTTTATGGCTGGTATTTCACTGGGTGTGGAGCAAGACCCCCTTCCCACATTAGGATTACCTGGGGTGTTTGTTTAAAAAGCAGTTTCCTGCGTTCTGTCCCGGGTATGCCAGAGCTGAATTCCTGGTGGGGACTTCTGAGGAATCTGCATTCTGGAAAGCCCTGCAGCTGACTTTTGTGGAGATTCCCTAACCTGCAGCTCATTGAGACCAGCAGGGAGAGAGTCATACCTTGGTGTGCTCATTAAAAAAAAAAAAATCTATATCTATATATAGATATACATATATATATTTAATTCTTCCAAAAACCTTCCCTGCCAGGTAGACATTGCTATCTCCATTTTATAAATTGAAATATTGAGGCGCATCCAGTGAAACGGCCTTGCCCCAGGTCACATAGCTAGGGAGAGACCAAATGGGGATCTAGACACCGCATTTGCCTCACTGGCCAGACGCACCTGCTCTTCCCTGGCATCTCCATCTCCCGCTCCCGTGCAGCTCCATCTGTAGCCTCCCTTCCTTCTCTAAAATTCTGCAGGGCCACAAGCAGCTGGGCTTTCCCCGTGGACACCCTCTTCGGCTTTTGTTTTATTATAGTCCTGTGTGTCCTGATGGTCCCCTAATGAAGCATCTAGAGGCCTGCCCTGTCTTGGATTTCTTTAATAAGGAGTGAGATGTTGGTGTTCGTGCCAGGGGCTTTGTTTAGCTGGTTCACAGAGCCACCGGAGGCCTTCTGGGGGGGGAGGTAAAGGGCAGCACCCTGCTTTGCAGATGGTCGCAGGTAAAGGATGCTCACCTGTGGGGCAGGTCGGCCCTGTTACAATAATAGAGCGGCATGGCTGAGGGGAGAAGAGAATCAGCCCGACGTGGTTCTATGAGCCTTTGCAAACCGCGTGATCTTGGGCTAGCGCCTTGCCCTCTCTGAGCCTTGAGGTGCAATAGGTAGAAGAGTGGCACCTCCTCTACTAAAATCGTTGCCGCAAACAGAAGCATCCAGGTTATGTGCAAGCCCGGGCTCTGAGAAGTAGAAATTCCTCCACAGATTGGAGTCTTCTTGAAGCTCAAATACTGTTGACCCTCTCACGTTAATAGAACAGGTTCCCTTTGAACGTGCCATTAAAACCTCCTGACGGTATATAAATTAGACGTTCATTCTAATGCCTTTTACAGCTGAACCTCAGGGAAGGGCCGTGCTTGGAGTCACACAGCGGGTCAGTGCCAGAAAAAGGGGTCCCTGCGTCTCTGTTGGAACTGCCTTGGTGGGGCCAGGGGTGAACATTCGCCTAAAGGTTTGTAGACAGGTCACTGATAGTTCAGGGCTGGAAATGGGCTGGCCTCATTTCGGGACTGGGAGCTGCAGGATGAACTGCCCCCCCCCCATCCTAGGCTGAGGCCCTGCGCCCCCACGTGACTGTCTTTGAGGATGGAGCCTTCAAGAAAGTAATCAAGGTTCAGTAAGGTCGTAAGAGTGAGGCCCTAATCCAATAGGACTGGTTCCCTTGTAAGACGAGGAAGAGATGCCAGTGGAGCATGTTCACAATGGAAAGGCCATGTGAGGACACCGTGGGATGGCCGCCGTGTGGGAGCCGCAAGTCAGCCCTGTCTGGGCCTTGACCTTAGGCTTCTGGCCTCGAGGATGGAGAAGAGAAGAGTCTGTGCTGTGGAAGCCTCTGAACCTGTGGAATCCCATTAGGGCAGGCTGAGCTGCCAGGGCGGAGTGTTGTGATCGGCACCCCACCCCCTCCCGGTGGCGGGGGAGGGGGCGTGAGGGGAGCTGGAAGGATGTTTTCCTTTTCCTCCGAAATTGTTCCTGGTAACAAAGGGGAAAAGCAGAAGGAGTGTGGTGGGGGCGAGGTGCTCACGAAGCAGCAAGGGGACAGACTGGAGAGGGAAGAGAGGACAGGAGGGGGCTCTTAGAAGCAGCGGGGGCGTGCCTGGCACCTAATAGCAGCTCAGGAAACTTTCAGGTGAATGGGCTGGGAGAGAGGCTGTTGGATGATCTCGTCATGTGTTCCAGTCATGAACTTTTCACAGCGTCGAGGGCTGGGTGTGGATTCACAGATTGCTGGGAGACAGCTGAGGATCACAGCTTCCACTTAGCTATTGCGAGACAAAAATTGTCGAGTGCCTTTCATATGTCACTCTCGTCTTTGTCACACGCGACTTCGTGAAGTTCTACAAAAATCTGCCTGCTAATGATGATTTATGGATGGGGTGGGTAAGCATGTGCCCATTTGTTGGACGAGAAGACTTGAGATTGCCCGAGGCCATGCAGGACCCGGATTCTGGGTCTGGAGCCCACGTCCTCGGCGCGAGGGCAGCGGTCAGCACCTGGAGGAGGGAGGGACAGCTGACCTAGGGAGGGGCCCGCACCTCGCTAGGCTTCTAGTTTTCTTGGCACAGGTCGTCTAGCCTGTTGGAGCCTCAGTGAGGCCCCAGCGAGGTGCTGGGGAAGCGCCTGGGGCCCTGCCGGTAGGACGTGCTCCGTGAGAGGGAGCTGGAAGGTGCAAAACCTCTCCTTGTCTCTCCAGTATCCTGTCTTCTGGGCTTTAGACTGAGGACTCTAACTCCTATCTTCACAGACTGTGTTGAATGGAATGAGATAAGACAGGAGAATCCTGGGGATTGCACCTGGCGCATAATAGATGTTGAGTTCGCACCGACTGTGACCATCCTTGCCAGTGTCCTAGACGCCGTGTAGACTGGAGGTTCGGCACTTGGAGAGTCTCTTAGATAAATCAAAGACCAGGCTGATGATTTTCTGGTCTGTGTCCCCGCCCCCCTCCAGGCTGCTTGTTGGGAAAAGGCCAGCAGCCACGGGAGGTGACAGCTGGGGTCTCAGAGCCACCCCGGGAACCACCTCCTGCTCCTCAGAAGGTGAAGACATGGCTGGCCTGCCCAAGTGGTGCAAAGTGAAAAATGAGCTTGTGAAACAGTAACAACATCTGTGTCATCATTTCTGCATCAGGAGGTCAACCGGCTTCATAAACTGTGCGGCTGCCAGAGCGGTCTTTGTTTAGGAATTAATTAGGAGCCGCAGAGAACTGCTGCCCGTGCAGATTTTGGTCTCTGGAAGTTATAAAAAGCAGATGGATTTTAAACAAATGTGTTTTTCACCCTTTACCGCTATGTGAAAGGGTACGTGTCTGAGCAGGGGCACGGGGAGACGGGCACTGAAAAGGAGCTCCTGTGCCCTCCTGCCCGTCCCACTCCCGCGAGTCCAAGGGCCATCCTTTCGGCTGCTGCATTTGGGGCGCGTCGGTAACATTTTGGTATTAATAATAGCATAGTCTTCTGAGTCTTTTTGTGCCAGGCATGGTACCTTATCTGATTTATTGGTAACTGCCTTTTAAGTGTGAGATAACCAGGATTCAGTTTCTGTTGTTAGACGTGATGGAGCTCAGGCTGGAACGCTGGGTTATGAGAGGCCCAGGGCTGTGCCTCTAGCTTCTGTGCTGTAGCAGAACCTCCTCATCTTCCCAGTAATGTTCTGAGTAATCGTTTGAAAGTGTCTGTTAAAAGCGAAGCGAGGGATTGCAAAGGGTGGATCTTGCAAAACATACGGATTCTCATGTGGGGACCAGTGAGGACCATTTATGCTTTCATCAGTCAACTCTGTGTTGACGTAGGCTCCCCTCAATGAATGCATTGCACTTTATGAATAATGGCAATAATAACGACAATAAAGCTAGCTCATATTTGTACAATGCTTGGACAGTTTTAAGACAATAATCAGCTGATGGGTTTTATCTTCAAAACCATTCTTAGTTATGTAGGCATTGGTATTGTAGCTATTATTATTAGTCTTAATAGCCCTGGTTGACACTTAGGAAAATTTTTCATGTCTAAGATCACACAGCAACTCAAGAGTAAAGCCAAACCTGCCTTTTGCCAACTATCTCAGCGTCCCCCGGGGATAATTAAAAAGTTAGGGATGCCCTGAGGTGGCAAAGAGAGAACAGCTCATGTCAGAGAAGCACAGAAAATCATGATATGTGAGAGGTAGAAGGAAATTTGAAGATCTTTGCTTATAAGACCCTCATTTTTATTTTTTATTTATTTTTTTTAAATATTTTGTTTATTTATTCATGATAGACACAGAGAGAGGCAGAGACAGAAGCAGGCTCCATGCAGGGAGCCCGATGTGGGACTCGATCCCGGGACTCCAGGATCATGCCTGGACCGAAGGCAGGCGCCAAACCGCTGAGCCACCCAGGGATTCCCAGACCCTCATTTTTAAAATGCCAGAAACCAATGCCCGTTGATGGGAACTCCCTTCTTCAAACTCACGACGAAAGTTAGTGTGACATTGAGGATAAAAAAAAAAAAAGGCAAAAATGGATATGTTTGCATTTAAATCCCAGATTTATATTACCTCTACTTGTGGCCTTGGAGAAGTGAATTAATTTATTTCAGCCTCAGTTTTCTCTTTTGTAAAATAGAGAAAACACGACTGAATGGGATACGGATACAGTGAGATGATGTGTGTGAAACTAGTGGCAAAATGCATAGATGTCATAGAACATGTGCCCACTAAGTGAAAGCCACTGGGACAACAGATGGGGAAGACGACACACGGGCTTGGGGCTAGACTGTTCAACCCCAAGGGTCTCAGTCCTTAACTATGTGACCCTGGGAAAATGACTCAAATCTTCCTAACCTCAGTTTCCTTCCATAAAAATTGGAATGGTTTCTATCTACACCATTTTGTTTGCTCTGTGTATCGAAAATAATCTGTGGTAGAGATCACCCCAGAGCCTTGCCCACAGTGAACCTCAGCTCTCATGGGTCCCCGTGCGTTCTGCTCTTCCCATACCATGGTTTTCTTTCTCAGCTAGATGTTCTCCAAGCAAACAGAGAAAGCCCACAGCTCCTTCCCTGAAGCACCACTGTTGACATTTTTCCTTTGGGCATTGGAGCTAAGAAGCACTTCTGGATTCCAGCCATTTCTATAAAAATCTTCCCAAGTTGGTGGAGTTTTGTGTCCCCTCCAAGCACAGAGCTGGAGGGAAAAGATGGCATTAAGTGTAATTAAATATGCACTCCTGTGTTTGGGGAATGCATTGGGGGGGATTTGTCTTTAAAGTGTCATTCTTGTAGCAAAGACACCTGTTATGCTAATGGTGCTGTGTTAGTCTCTCAACTGGGGGCCTGGATGTTTTCTTAGCTGAGTACTGTGAATACATTATACCCCATGCTGCACTCCATGGTCTAGCATCTTTTGCTTTTTCTCAAATGTAAGCACCTTGGATTCTTAATTTGGCCTCCATAATGAAGCACATGGCTGGGAGAAGTGCTTAAGTTAGTCCCCTCATTGGAGAAAATACCTGATGGGGAAAGACTAGAAGGGAAACAAGCATTTATGGAGCAATTGCCATGCACCAGGCGTCATGCTCAATGCACAACTGTGCTCTGCTATTTAATCTCACTACAGTGATGCAAGGTAGGCAATTGTATTATTTTACAGATAAAGGAACTGAAGCTCAGAGAGGCTACAGTGTAGTTATTTATTCAACTAATAATTTCTTGAACACCCACCCACTGTGTCAAGTACTGTGTTGGACCCCAGCCAGAGGCTGGCTTGAGATCGTGGCCCTAGGGGCATTAAGCATCTTGTCTAAGTTTACACTACAGGAAATGGCAGACCTGGATTCAAACTGTCAGGCTCTTGTTTTGAAGTCCTTGAAACAAGGCTTAAAGCTTATTCATCCTCTCCTTCAACGTTCATGGCACATCTCATACGCATAGAGCACCGTGGTAAGCGCTGCATGAGGTTCCATGGCGAAGGCTTCTGTGTCTTCAGGTAGGATCGTTGGGTAAAGTATTCAGGGAAGACAGGAAAGCACCATGTCAGAGGCGCAGACCAAAGGCAGTGCAGACACAGAGGAAGAAGAGGTCACGTCCAGCTGGAGGAATCAGGGAAGCTTCCTAGAGGAAAGGAAACTGATTCAGGTCCTAAAATGTGGCAAGGATGGGGACATCGGTCAGTAATTTACAGCTTTGTCTCTTAATCAAGACCTCTTGGCAGTGGATGATACTAGCAAGCCTCTGGGGTCGGGGATATGTTTCACACTCACTTTCCAAGAGGAGCTTAGTGGATTCCTAGCATCCAGCCCAGCACCTGAGTACCTGGTACTGACTACTCTGTCCCACAACACAGGCTGGGGACTGATCAACAGAGGTAAACAGGCATGACTTCCACCCACAGAAAACTCCCAGTGAGGGAGGGGAGTCTCTAAGTCATTCTTAGTTAATTCAGGGAAGACGTGGCGGGGGAGGATGAATATAAGTTTAGAAAGGAACCTTGTAAATGATCTATTCCGGTCCTGTCATTCAACATTTTACACCAGAAACCTTTCACCAAATGAAATGTTATATGGACGCCTAATACATGAACGTGGATCTGCTCTGGCTGGAAGCTTGGAGTTGGTGAGGGGGACAAGGATCTGTTAGCTTTAGTTCACCCCACACACCACCAGAGCTCTGCCCTAATGATCAGGGCTTGAAAACCACAACTCCCTCTACCCCGCATCATGTAGCAGGTGGAAGGACTGTGTCCTGAGAGAGGAATTTCCTTCAAGGCCAGAATCCCTGAGCAAGCTGAAGCCAGGAACCAGCTCCCTGGCATACCGTCCCGAGGCTTTCAACACTATCACTGAGAAAAGAGATTGGTTTTGGTTTTGTGTTTTTTAACTTTTTAAAGACATATTTTATTTATTTGAGAGACAGAGCGAGACAGGGAGCACAGGCGAGGTGAGGAGCAGAAGGAGAAGCAGATTCTCCGCTGAGCAGGGTGCCCTATGCAGGACTGGATCCTGGGACCCCAAGATCATGACCTGAGCTGAAGGCAGATGCTTAATGGACTGAGCCTCTCAGGTGCCCTTAACTCTTGATTTTGAAATAATTTTAGGTTTTACAAAAGAATTGTAAATAAAATACAGAGAATTCTCATACAGCCTTTAATCAGCTTCCCCTACTGTCAACCTCTTTCTTAACCTTGGGACATTTATCAAAACTGAAATGTGAACATCGCTACAGTACTGCTAACTGAACATTTTATTCCTTTGGCCTGAATTTCTTCACTGATGTCCTTTCTCTGTTCCAGAATCCAATCCCAGGTACCATACTGCCTTTAGTTGTCCTGTTTCCTTAGTTTCTTCCTCCTCAGGCTTTTCTTGCATTTATCACCTTGATATTTTTTTTTTTTTCACCTTGATATTTTTGAAGAGTAGTGGTCAGGTATTTTGCAGGTTGCCTCTCGTTTTGGATTTGCCTGATGCTTTCTCATAATTAGACTGAGACTACAGATTCAGAGGAAGAACATTGCAAACATGGCATGGCCTTCCGGCATCATCATATCAGGAGATACATACTCTCGATAAGCCTCAGGACAGATCACGTTAGGGTGTTGTCTGCCAAGTTTCTCCATTCTGAAGTTCCCAGTTTTCTCTCTCCATACCCTATTAGGAGTCAGGTACTGAGTCCAGCATGCCCAAGGAGGAAGGGATTAAGGTCTGCCTTCTGGAGGGCGATGTGCCAAAGAATGTGTGGTTATTTGTCGAAACCACCACCGTAATTTTTTTTTTAATTTTTATTTACTTATGATAGTCACAGAGAGAGAGAGAGAGGCAGAGACACAGGCAGAGGGAGCAGCAGGCTCCATGCACTGGGAGCCCGACGTGGGATTCGATCCCGGGTCTCCAGGATCGTGCCCTGGGCCAAAGGCAGGCGCCTAACCGCTGCACCACCCAGAGATCCCACCACCACCGTAATTAATAAATATTTGGGAGAGAGACTGAGACTCTGCAAATATCCTCTTTCTTTGTGAGGTTTCCCCCACTCATTTAGCATTCATCAGTGATCTTGCTGGCAGTGATTTATTACTGCAGTGGAGGAAAGGGATCTTAGAGCAAAACAAAAACAAAAATATAAAGAGGAGAAAAAAAAAAGGAGACAGGAAGAAGAGAAAAGGTGCCACTTAGTAAAGCCAACCTCTTTTCAAGGTGGTAGACATGGGTCAGGGTAGGTGTCAAGGAGAAAGGGGCTGTGCTGTCCTCACCAGCTTTGTTGCCCTCATTCTAACATAGGGGCTTTTAATTGACGTCACCATGACACTGTCAGTAACCATCACACTGAGGCTCAGGGAGGCTCTTTTTAACTCAATTAGGAAAAGGTCATTGTGGATCGGTACAAAAACACCTAACTTGCCCCATCTTGTTCCCGGGTTTTATCTTAAAATATACCTAGCTGAGGAAGGGGGGTAGGGCCGTGTCTCTTACACTGATAGTCTCTATGCTTCTGTATGCGTGTGTTGTATGTTCCGTGTGTTGTATGTTGTATGCATGCTTCCTTTTAGCTTTGAACATGTGTTTACTACCAGTTCCCATGGTATTTGGCAAGGAAGGGAGTTACAGATCCTTCCTATTCCTCTCTCTTAGCTTTGGGCAGTCACTTAGAACAGCTTGAATTGTTGGCAAGGTTCCATAAGAACTCAATGACAGAAGATGGCTGGCTTGAAGCTCAGGGTTGGGGGATGCAGGGATGTGTACCAACTGCCCATGCCTGGCATGCCTTGGGGGTATCTGGTGTGGGTCACTGGGAGTTAAGCATGTTAGATTATCTCGTTTAGCCCTTGGAACAAATCTCATGGAAGAAGTGGCCTTTGAGATGGTTCTTGAAAGATTGAGGTTGACAGGAAGTATTCCAGACACAAATTAGCATGCACGAACCTCAGGGTATTAGGAGACTTCACGCCCATTAAAATCGCGGGGGGATTCTCACCCATGTTACCTAGAATTATTTCTGATTCTGAAGAACTGTTGTCTAGGGATGTGGCTACTTGCATCAACGGAGTCATCAAGCACTTGGGTATTTTTTTCTCTGTATCTTCAACATCTTAGAATGCCAGCGTGGGACTCATAATTATTTCTGAATTGGTCTGTGGGTTGGTAGTGTAAGGCTCATTCAGAGAGTCTGTCTCATTGTTATTTGAACTTTGTAGCAGACACTGTTGGGGTCCAGCTACAAGATCTCCTTGGCACTGACCCTTCCCATGAATGCTGGATCACCTTCCAGTTGCCAGCACATGTGACACCGGCTAAAGGCTCTGTGGCAGCTTCATGCCTTTCTGCCCACCCTTGAGGCAGGCTCGAGTGCCGAGAACCATCGGACCTTCAGGGACAGCTCTTAACTGATGATTGCAGGGAGGGGTGGCGGGGAGGTGGTTAATACATACCCCACTACCTTTGCCTCCCTAGCAGGATAAACCTCTCTCCTGTTGCCCACTGTAACATCTGACTGGCTTAATAAAGCATCCCTCATTGGCTTCCCTCCTTTCCCTGTCTGATTTCCCCATCTCCTACCAGTGTTTCCCTGTAATCACTTTCCAGACATCCAAGTATGCTCAAATCCTGGTTTTCCAAATTTCTTCTGGAGAAAGACAAACTCAAATGAGCTTCTTTCATGGCCTGTTGGGCCAGGAAGTTTGGGTCCAGGTGAGAAAAACAAACAAACAAACAAAAAAAAAAACACAAAAAAACGAATGACCTCAACTTCTAATTGGTTCAGAAACAGATCTGCTCGCTGAAGCAGAGCAAAACAGTATCATTGTCTGGGGCCACGTTCCTGATGAATAAGGGGAGACACTGGCTCAGATGTTTCCAGAATCCTTCCCAAAGTTTTCATTCTGAGGTTTCAGTTCCCAAACACCTTGATTTCTCCTGTAGGTATATGGTTTTCAGGAGTTGATTTCTTGTTTTAAGGAAATCTGTATGCTTTCTGCCTACCAGTTCCCATTTTTAAGATGAACTCCTAAATTTAACATGCTCAGGATTAGGGAAGTTTGGATGTCCTGTTTTCTAAGAACATTGGTCTTTGCCTTTGGATGTAAACCCAGAATACAGGAAGGCTGATCATACTGCCTCATTCCTAGTTCCCCCACCCTCCTCAGTCTTCTCTTCCTGCACTAACATTTTCATTTGCACACATGGAAGAGGACAATCCTGAGCTTGAAAGCTCTGACCTATTTTTTTTTTCTGACTGAATATAATAATAGGTACCATTTTCTGAGAGCATAGTACATACCAGGCACTATGCCAAGCGTTTTCCATATATTATCTTGTTTGTTTTGACAACAGCCCTCTGTGGAAGGTACTATTATTGTTTTATTATGAGGGAGGTAGGGTTGGGAGGGATTATGTAGTTGCCAAAGTTCAGGTGGCTGTTGGTGGTAAAGCCAGGATTTGAATCCAGGCTTGCCTGAATTGAAATCCTGTGTTTTACTCATTATCTGCTTCTCTACATGATGAAATTCAGTAGGTGTAAACGGAAAGACCTGTGTGCACTTCAAAACATTATTCATAAGTAAATGAGGGAGAAATGTAGGGTGTGTGTGCAGAAACGGGCAGAGAAATGACTCAGCAGCAGCTATAGGAAAAGCACATGTGGATTTTGCTGGATGATAAGCTGAGTGAAGTAACAGTGTTCAACAACAACAACAACAAAAAAAAGCTTTTTTTTTTTTCTATTTAGATTTCATCAATAAAAGTCTCTCACCTAGAACAAGGATGTTCTGGGTTGGTTAGTCATTTCCTGGAATATTGTACTAAAAAAATCCTGATGAGAAATGAATGTGCCCAGAGAAGATTAACCACAGGGTAGTGAAAGCCATCAACACCGTACTACCACCTTTCCGAAAATAACTGGGAGCATTTAGCCTGGAGAAGAGAACACTTGGGGATCTTATCTTGGTGGGGATTATTATTTCAAATCTTAAATATCTCTTACGGAGAGGTGGGAGTTAAATTTGTCCTGTGTGGCCTTAGGACAGAAGAAGCATTGGGGAGAAAGCCACATGGCAGCTGATTCTAGCTCTATTTTAAAAAAGACACAATAACAAAAGTACCCAAAATTGGAATAGGATATTTCGAGAAGTGGTGTTTTCTCCACTGTGCCTATGTTAGGATTTTTTTTTTAATTTGCAAGTAATAAATCCAACTCAAACTGGCTAAAGGACAAATAAGGTCTTTAATTCCTCAAGGAACTGAAGTATCTAAGGCTACCTGTAGTGCAGGAATGGCTAGGTCAAAATGTCCACACAACACCGTCAGGAATATGCCTCTGTTCCTTTACTCTGGTTTCCTCTGGGTAGGTTTCATTCTTGGGCAAACCCTCCCCAGGTCATGATAAGATTATTTGATACTTAAGCATCTGTGTTAGTTTTCTACTGATGCTGCAACAAATCACCACAAACTTAGTGACCTATAACAACACAAATCTATTATCTTTCTGTTCAGCAGTTCATAAATTTGAAGTGTTTCTCAGTGGGTTATCATCAGTGGCAGTGGCAGGGCTGCGTTCCTTCCACGGGCTCTAGGGGAGTAGCTGTGTCCTTGCCTTCCCATCCTGTCGAGGCTGCCCATATCCCTTGATTTGTGGCCTCTTTTTCCATTTAGGGGACCAATACAAGTGAGCCGAGTTCTTCTCCGACCACACCATTCTTACCTCTTCTTCTGTCTCCCTCTTTCATTTGTAAAGACACTTGTGATTATACTGGGCTCATCTGTAGAATCAAGCACTACTTACCCATCAGAAATTTAACTGATGAGCACCTTTAGTTCCATCTGCAGCCTTAGTTCTCCCTTCCATGTAACCTAACATATTCACAAGTTCCAGGGATAAAGACATCAGCATCTTTGGGGCATTATTCTACCTACCACAAGCCCCAAATAAGTCCCTGTGCTGTGCCAACTGGTCAACCCTGGGTCAAGTGGCTACTCCTGAACCTAGACTAGGGTAATTCAGAGACAGACCACATATATTGTAAGTGTTGAAAGGGGTATCATTTAGTCTCTCAAAGGAAAAGTACATCCTTGTTATAAGAGAAGAAGAAAGAGATGCTATGGAGGTTTTAAAAAATCAACCACAATGTGGGGTGGGGTATCCAATATTAGGCAGGGGATGAAATTAGGGATTTTTAAATATTTTTTTTCTTATATCCTGAAGTTTGGAGTTCATATCTTATGGTTAGGCCTAACACCAGCAAGCAAATACCTGATCCTAATGATATAAATTCTATTCTCTATTCCTAGATGAGGCCCTGGGAATCCCTAGGCCCAGATTTACTATCTTGTTTATGTGGTTCCCTGGTTCCTAGATGATGAAATCAGCTAGTGAGAATCATGGGAGACATTTTAGGAGAAGTGATGTCCCCCCCCCCGCCCGGATTTTAGAGTCTCAAGTATTTAAGGAAAAGGTTAGTATAATGCTGATCAAAAAAAAGTGTTGATATAATATTTTTTTCTAAGCAATAAAGAATACTATCTCTCCCAATAAGGATATTTTTAAGGATATATCCTAAAAGATTTCATGAAAGTATTCAGCAAGATAATTCCAAAGGGAAAAAGTTCCCTAGAGGAGGAAGAAGGAGAAGGAGGGGAAGAGAAGGGGGAGGAGGAGAAGGAGGGAGGAGGAGAAGAAAAGGAACAGAACAAAAACAACAACCTTTCTCTCCAAAGTTTGTTTTAACAAAAGCAAAAAGGATGGGGTTGCCTATAACTGAACATTTTCCCCTCCTTGCCTGCTGCTAGCTGAAATTGGATGAAACCATGAGATCCTAACCAATTTCAATCCACCACAGGTGCCTTGAGTGATACATTTCCAGTCAAATGCACACTTTAGGGCTACAGATGGTAGAGGAGATAGAGAGCAGAGGTAAGAATGAGGAGAGAGTCATTGGAGACATTTTTAAAGAAGTAATGTGGTATTGCTTTTTATTCCTGACTTTTGAGTCCACCGTGTTTAAGGAGGAAGCTTGGCTGGGCACTTATTGGGAAAACCTTTGCCTATGTAGACAACTCCTGAACAAATTAGGCATGATGAAAGTGGCATCCAGTGCTGCACATACATCCACCTGCTCTGAGGCTCTGTAAGGTCTTTCAAGTCATTTTAACAGATGAGTTCCCTTAGCAATAGCTTAGCTTAGGGATAGGATGGACGGGATGGGATGGACGTGGTGGGAGGGGGTGGGGTGCTGGCCCTGGTGCTGAAAAATCAGATTCCCAAACTACTGTGCTGCTTGGCCTGATTTCAGCTGAAGAATTCAGCCTCAGCTTGTCTCGGTTCCTATTTAGGATCAAAGGCCCGCCTGCCATTATGCCTCCATAACTAAGTGGAAAAGCCCTTGGTTCCTTCTTATCCCTCTCAAATGTGACTTTCTTATCACTAGAAGGTAAGCTTTATGACAGTAGAGACTTGGCTATATTTGCTGTTCTGTCCACAGTGCCTAGGAGAACATCTCATTCATACTAAACACTTGGGGGTCAGAGGGATTTATTTACTAATCATATGGTCCTCGAATTTCTACGCACTCACTGGAATAACACACGTACACACACATACACCTATATACCTACACACAACTGAAAGAGTTACAGAGTGTTTCTGTAGCACACGTTGTAATGTATGGAGTGCTTTCAAAATCGGTCTTTCCAGCTGATTTAATCTATAAGGTCTTTGTCTCTGCATCTGTGTCTAGCTTCATGTCTGGAAGGCACATGGTGGGTGTCCAGTATTTTTCACTGAGCTGAACTAGGTTTATTTTTACAGATTAAAAAAAGTAAAGTTCAGAGAGAAATGGATGGCCCAAGGTCATACAGTTAATTAATGGTAGGGAGCTGTGACATCCCCTTTACCTCCCCCTACACAATGTTACTCTCAAGCCCTTTCAGTTCCCTCATTTGGTGACTCCATTTAAAGACCACATCAAGAAATCACAATTCCTGACCTTTTTTTTTTTTTTCCTTCTCAATAACATTGACGTTTTCCTGACACCAGGTAGGATGTGGGTCCCTGAAACACAGATTCTGACAAGCTTGGAGAAATTTACTTAGATACTAAGGGATATGAATATGTTACCGAGACATCAGGTTTGGATCTGAAACCGCATGGCTTGGGATTTTTCCCTTAGTCTTGGCACTTCTTTGCTAGGAGGTAGAGTGAGATGATGAGATGAGCTTCTAATGATGGGTCCTTAGAAGAACAGCAGGAGTTCTCTCACTCTCAGTTCACATGGTTACTTGCTCAAGGAGCCCAGAACCCAGCACATGTAACAGTTGGCAGGGACAGAATCACTGTCGTCTCCCCGTTCTGCACCCATGTGTCCGGCTGAAAGGGCAGATGGCTTAAAAGTTGTGTGGTGGCCCTCAGGGGTAAAGTTAGGCTGTGCCTGACTTCCTTCCCCCAGGGCCACGAGAGTTTCAAAAATTGTGCCTTGGGGAGAAAGGAAGATGGTAGGAGCTAGTAATAAAAGAAGGGAAGGAAGAAAGGGAGTAGTAGAAGAGGATGGGAGATAAAGAGGTAGAAAGATTTCATGGAGCATCCACTCTGTACCTCATCCTGTGGTCATCACTTTTCCATTCATTGTTTCAATAATTTGCCTCTGACATATATATTAAAAGCAAGGATGAATAAATGATGTCTCTCAATTTCTCCAACCTGCTGAGTTTCAGTAAATACTTGGTTTTTAAAGATTTTATTTATTTATTCATGAGACACTGAGAGAGAGAAAAAGAGAGAGAGAGAGAGGTGCAGAGACACAGGCAGAGGGAGAAGCAGGCTCCATGCATGGAGCCCAACGTGGGACTCAATCCCCGGTCTCCAGGATCAGGCCCTGGGCTGAAGGCGATGCTAAACCACTGAGCCACACGGGGCTGCCCAAATACTTTCTATATAAGGAAACTGAGCTGCAGAGAAATGGAAGCACAGGGCAGCTGAGAGAGAAGCATTTGGGAGGGCAAGAGCTACGTTGATAATTTCACCCAGGGAGGGCTCTCAAAGTCACTGAGAAGGGAGGTGTCCTTCATGAGTAGTCATACTAATATATGTGTGGGAGCTGGTTTTATTATTTTTATCGTTTTTCATCTGAGAAAACGGAGGGATGGAAACTTGAAATGCCTTGTCCAAAGTCACACGGTCGTTAATTCATTGATTCTACTTATATTGAGTGTCTCCTCTGGGCAAAACGTGAAATAAGCAATCCCTGCCTCTAAAGGATCTGCTTGTTTGGCATTTGCCTTTTTCTCTGGCCAGCGTTCTCTGGAGTAAAGGATCATGGATGTGGGCGAGATGGAGAACAGAGAGGGGCAAATAGAGGTGTTCCAGGCAGAGGGCAGAGCACATGCAGACAGGCTTCAAGATCTGGGGGCGCAGCACTTTTTTGGGAGTGGAAGTGATGTGTTGTGACTGAGGCACAGGTTATTTGGGGAAGCATGGTGGGCGGTAAGGGTTGAGAAGTCCAATGGTAAAGACTTGGATTTTATTCTGCTGGCTATGGAGAAGCAGCAGATATTTATAAACAAGCAAAGAATGGGCTTTAGAAACAAGAGTGCAAGGTGGGGGAGTGGGGATGCTGGCTCCAGGCTTTGTGTGGCCCTGAATTCGTGCTGCTACATCCAGCCACCTCCCCTGCTGCAAGCTGTAGCAAAGACAATGACCAGGCAGGTGCTTCCAAATGAGCAGGAAAAGGGAACAAATGCGTAACCCAGTTTGAGTCTGAGTTGTGGTTGAGAGGCTGAGCAGCGTGGTAACAATTTGCAACATTAAATTGAAATTGGGTCTGATTGGCTGCAAAGCACTTGGCCTACATTAATGCCAGAGGAGACTCTCTGGGTCTGATTAAGCTGCAGATTTTCCTAGGCCCTCTCCTGGTGATCCATCATTATTCATGTCAGCACCAGGCCTGTCAGCCTCCCTCCACCACCAAAATTAATGAATTGAACTCCATGACCCACACATTTGATGGGATGAGTCTCTCTAAGTCAGCACAAGGCCACGGGCATGGGCCATAATCGTTCCTTCCTTCTTCCCTCAAAGGTGCGGCTAAGTCGCTCTCTGTTCTCCCTTTACCGTCCTCAGCTGCTGAGCTGGCGTCGTGAGCACGGACGGGGGAATCCAGGAGTAAGGCTCTGGGGCACCTAGAAACTGAGAATTGCAGTAGTCTTTGGAGATGTAGTTCAGCTGTCTCCCCACTGCATAGCAGAGGAAAATGAGGCTGGCCCTGTGGCCTACAATGAGAAAAGAAAGAAGGGAACTAAAACACATCTCCCCTTCTCTCTGATTTCCTGTACTCTTCTCTACCTTCGATTCCTCCCCCTAGACTGCTGTTTTGCTCCTCATTTTTCTCTATTTTCTCAGAGTGGAGAGAGGTGTATTACATCTCCCAGTTTGCTGGTGGAACCAACATTCAGCATCTCTATTTCTCCTCCGTGCCCTCTGACTCTGACATCAAAAACAAAATTTCCTGTGATGGCTGCTGTCATAGGGAGAAAAATGAGAAAAAGACATTAAATTGTGTGTCAGACCTAGAAAGAAACTTAGAGGTCACCTTCAATTCTATCTACAGCATCCTTGTCAAGTGATCTGCAGGTTCACTTGCATAGCTCCAGGTCTAGGGAGCTCACTACTTCCTAAGGCGATTTTTCTATTTTTGGACAGTTTTGCCTATTTCGAAAGACCTCTTTATTGTGACCTAAATTTTGTGTTCATTTATTTTCCTCTCTTTGGTCTTAGTCCTGCCATTTCTAGCAGTGAAGCATGAATCTATTTTTTTTTCCTTCCATGTGGGATTCCTTTGGATCCTTTGGGCTACTTCTCATGCTTTTATGCCCTGAAACTCACTCCTGTGTTTGACCCTTTACTAAGATATTAAATCCATGTAATGTTTCAGGAACTAAGATATTAAATCCATGTAATGTTTCAGGATCCTTTGGGCTACTTCTCATGCTTTTATGCCCTGAAACTCACTCCTGTGTTTGACCCTTTACTAAGATATTAAATCCATGTAATGTTTCAGGAACATCCATTCTGCAACAAAATGGAATGGGATGTACTATATAATTATTATTATTCATGAGAGACACAGAGAGTGGCAGAGACCTAGTCAGAGGGAGAAGCAGGCTCCCGGCAGGGACCCCAGGACCATGACCTGAGCAAAAGGCAGACGCTCAACTGCTGAGCCACCCAGGTGTCCCGGGATGGAATGTATAGAATGGGGAATATCAGAGTGGATTGGAGAAAGTGAGGATAAGCCTTGTTTCTGAAGTTTTGATGTGTGTGTTGTGTGTGTGTGTGTGTGTGTATTTGTGGACTGAGTCCCATTGAAAAATGTCTTCCATGTCTTGACTGTTGTGAATAATGCTGCAGTGAGCATAATAAGTGTCCAGATATCTCTATGAGATTGTGATTCCATTTCCTTTGGATATACACCCAGAAGTAGGATCACTGGGTCATACCGTACTTCCATTTGTAATTTTTGGAGAAACCTATACTATTTTCCATAATGGCAGCACCAGTTCATCTTCTCACCAATAGTATGAAAAGAAAGGGTCTTAAATTTATATAATATCACTTGTCAATGATATCTCACTAAAGCTGGGGGGGAAAAAAGGAAATTTTATCATCATTATTATCATTTTTTTTTTTACCATGAGTGGTACTATAAAAACAGTCCAAGGAGTACTGTTGAAAGTCTTCCCTTTTATCAAGCTAAAACTTTCTGAATTCAATTCCATTTAGGTTTGTAGCTGAATATCCATCAACAGTTAACCTCTCTGAACTTCAATCAGCCCATCTCTTAGATGCAGAAAAAGTGGTATGTGTTCTTCTTGCCACATCAAGTATGGTGTTGAACGTGAAACTGATTTAGAAAGGGAGAGAGGGGGCCTGAGTTATGGTAGTGGCGGTAGAATGGTGGTGGTCATGGGAGAAAGAGTATTACCAATTTCTCTTCTTCTGTCTCGCCTCCCTTCTTCCCCTTTCCTACTTCTCCCTTTTTATGTTAGGTTAGAACGGTCTAGGGTTCCCATTATATCATAATCAAGGGACGTCATAATATGGTGAGATGAACTTGGGCTTTGTGTACGCACCAACCAAAGTTTGAATCCAACCCCTTTCATTCATCAATTGGATGACCTTGATACGTCCTTGAAGCTCTCTAGGCCTCAGCTGCTTTACCTTTAACACGGGAATCCCAGCACATAGGCAGTGATGAAGCATCACAGTCGAATGAGTTATCCACGATTGAATGAGTTAGGCACCATGCGTGCATGACATGCCACAGAACTCAATAACTAACAGCTCCCTATATCCTCTCTCACCCTCTCCCCAACTCCCCATCTTCAGAAAGGCTCATGTGCATCAATTGAAGTCATTCTCTTCACCCAGGGTTGTGCCAAGGTCATACTCACCTACAGGGGAGGGAGATGTGTCTAATCTCTCCAAGAGGGACTTTTTTTTTTTTTTTTTAAAGAGGGTCTTTTTGATGATGAAGTATGTCCCTAATGCTCTTCTGGAAACAGTGATGTATTTCTGGGGCTTGTGGCTCAGGCTGAGGAGCAGACACCTCGGGATTCTAGGAACCAGTGATGGTGCTGCTCCACTTTCCTAGCAGCCTCTGCTCAAGGAACAGGGAATTGGCTCCCTGGAAGGCATGGGAAGAGGCAGCCCAGGGCCGTACCAGGAGTTCTGGGTGAGGGTGGGTCTTGACTCCCATGTCTTCGTCTCCCCATCATCCAGTAGAGGAAATGATCTTCTTCACTTGCCTCCCTTCCAGGCTGGGTCCAGGCATCAGTGAAACTGAGAATGAGGCAATTTTTTGTTAGTGATCCAAGTGGGAGGATTTTATTTATGTGGAGATCATTTTAATTCAGACCAAATATATATATATTTTTTTCTTGGAGAGATGGCCATCTCTAGTTGTATGCTTCCAAAGAAGTAATTGTTTCCTGCCACGAGCTGTGCCTTTCCCATATCCGGGCTGAGGCTTAATCTCAGCCAGCAGCCTGTCAACCCTGCCCTTCAGCGTGGACTTGCCCTGGAGGGCCCCAGCCAGACACAGCTGTAGAGGGACCTGAGCTGCCCTCATCCTCCCCCCTTTCTGCACAGTATAACTTTCATGCGCCGCTGAAATCCTCTCTCTCTCATGCATTCTGGGCTCCAGCAAACCCTGGCTCCTCCATAGCCTTCGTCCTGTATTTTGCTCACACTATTCTGCTTTATAAGGGGAGGGGCTTTCCTTCACCACTATAAATAGATATATCTCAGAGACCTCTTCTGATACCCGTTCTCAGATTGCTCCAGTGAGAAGTAAAGAATCTGGGTTCTAGCAACCTAGGTTTAAATTCCAGCTCTAATGTGGATCACTGCATGAACGTAGGCTACTTCTGACCCAGTGTCCTCATCTGTAAAATGGGTGAAAGCTCAATAGTGTCTCAGGGGAACCATGCAGGCTTAATGTGATGCTTTAGTACATGGTAGGCATTTGATATAATTTCATTGAGGGCAAGATTCATCTTCTTGCTTCCTGCACCAGCCCCAGCAGTAGGTGTGGCACACAGTAGGTTTGCAAACCTACTGACACGTTTGCAAAATAACTGAATTAATTAAAATTTTAAGTTATTTCCCTCCCACCCTTTCTCTGAATGCAGAGAAGGGGCTACTTTATAATCAATCTCAGTCCTAAATTGTCCTCACCAGTTAGTTTGTGTCTAGAAATGTGGAGACACCCAGTCAGTTCTGAGTGTTCACCCTCTGCAGCCAGAGTAGCTCCAATCACTTGTTTAACAATTATTAAGATTCTGGTTAGCTAGGATGTCATTTCAAGAATGATTCTCAGGTATGCCCAACTAGTATATCAGTACTTTTTGAAAGATGGGTTGAAACTATTTAATGAATCGTAAGATACTAAGTGGCTCACAGCAAGTATTTTTAAGAGGCATGGAAGAGAGTAAGAGAATAGAATGGAATTAAATAGAAAATAATAGAACAGAATGCAATGGAAAGGAACAAAATCAGAATGGAATGAAATAGGATAGAGGAGGATAGAACGTGACAGACTGGAATCCAAAAAGAAAAGAAAAAGAAAAGAATGGGGTGGAACAGAATGTACTGGAATAGAATAGAGGAGATTAGAACCGATTTTGGCACACAGCCATTATAGCAAAGGCAAGTATTTTTTTTTTTTTTTTTTTTTTTTTGTGAAACTCTGAGGTCCGAGATCTGTGTGTGCACAAATTTGTGGACTGTGTGTATGATCGTGGGCTTCAGTGGGAGATACAGCAAATGCCACTACTTTATTTTCTCGGTAGTCAGGAATGCCCTAATTGTATTGCTTACGTTGAATCTAAGCTCCCCGATGAGGAACCGCAACTGATCCCCATCTGGTTCTCCCGTCCCCCCAACCTGTGAAGGCCTCGCCCTTCATAGACGCTCTAGGTCTGTTGGTCGAATTGGATGGCTGAGCAAACGCTGAGCTTTGCTGTAAGCCTCCATGCAGAGTCATGGTAGCTGAAACGTGTAGTGGGCTTAAGGAAACATACCAGTGACGACAATAAGCCTTCTTTAAGGCTGTTAATCACTGTCACATGCTTAGGACAGGGTCTGGCACATAGTAAATGCTCAGTAAACGGTAGCCTTCGTCATTAGTACCCCACTTCCTCAGTTATCTAAAGCTTGCCAGGTGCTTCAGGGCCTCTGGGCATGTATTCCTCACACCATCCTGCGGAGGCAGCTGTTGCTGCGCCCATGCTGCAGGTGGGAAAACCCGAGGCTCGCAGAGACCGAGTGACTCGCTTAAGGAAGGAACTCCCCACGGAAGCAGAGCCGCCCTTGGAATTCTCGTGCACCCTCCCCGCTGTCAGAGTTTTGTGCTCTCTCCTCACGTTAGAGGCTGCTCAAGGCAGGTAACGCGGGCCCTGACTGTGCAGACCCAGAGAGCCTCCGCGAAGCTGGCACTCGACGCAGATCCAACCCTCTGAGAGTGTGGCTGGACGGGGTGCCCAACAGAAAGCACAGCAGTGGGTCAGGCAACTGATTTTCTGAAGCCAGTCGTCCCAGAGCGAGTTCAGCTTTGTTCTCTCCCACGAGGGTGACTGGGGGAGTTGGGGTCATCACAGACCCACTACCTCCTGCATCGTGCCCTGATCCCCTCTTTCATGGCTGCTGGACACGGACGTCAGCTATTGCCCGGTCAGGGGGACAGAGGCAGCCAGTGACTGTTACACGACTTTCCAAACTTCAATTTCCTTGTATCCGGTGGGGCAAGCGATCCCTGCTTATTTTAGAAATGTGATGTGAATCGGAATGGGGCCCCCAGGCAGGGGAGGCAGAGGCCTCACTGAACGTGGGTGTGCTTTGCTCTTTGGTGGCAGTGCCCAGCTGGAGTGGACTCGCTGGGTTCCTGCCATGCCCGCTCTTTCTAGCCCAGGGGAGCCTTTCCATGGTTGGGAGACATCCTTGGCAGTGGCCGACCCAGGTCTCCGGGCATGGCCCTGAACCTGGAGCTCTGACTGCCACAGGGCATTCCAGAGGGCATTGCCATTCCCAGCCTCATGCCCTAGCACCTCCTTCCACCTCCTCCCACCCTCCTCCTCCTTTTCCCTCCCCTCGCACGAAAGAAATGGGGCATAACAGAACAGATGTGGGCGACTGCGTGACCTTCCTAACCTGTAGCCCCAGGTGTGGAGAGAAAAACAGCCTCATCAGAGGGCCCCCTCTGTGCCCAGGCCCGGTGCTGCCCTTCAGAGCTTCAGGAGCGGCCTGAGGTCAAGCACCCCCACTCTGCTACTGAGGAGCACCCAGCGCACCAGGCAGCAAACTGGACACATTCTGTGCCATCTCTTGAAGTCTTCGTAATTCTGGCCCAAACTCTGATGCATCAGTGTTCGCATTTCAGCGCATTTCACTGCCCCGTACTCAGGGATGAAGTAACTTACGTGAGGATAACAGCACCAAGGGCAGATCTTCTGATTTGGTACCTACTGAGAGCCAGGCACCCTTCTAAGCGTCTCAAGGCAAATCACGTGAGGCACCAAACTGCGTAGGACCCCGCGAGGGCTTTGCCAGGAAAC
Source organism: Vulpes lagopus (assembly GCF_018345385.1). NCBI lineage: Eukaryota > Metazoa > Chordata > Mammalia > Carnivora > Canidae > Vulpes > Vulpes lagopus. Next base: position 61,818,115 of record NC_054830.1, read on the forward strand.
CTGGTGTGGGTTGAAGTCCATGCTCCCATGTCACCCGCTGCCTCGTCTCTGGCAAATCCCTACACGTCTCTGAACCTCAGCTTCCTTCTTTGACAAATGAGAGTGATGATAATTGCCTCCTAGAGTTGCTGATTAAGTGGTACAAGACACGTCCGGTTCCTAACGAATAGAAAACACTCTAAAACATAATGATAATTTGATTTTTTTTTAATGGCCTCATGCAAAGAACACAGGCAGGAAACTCGAGCCTGTTCACACCATGGGGACAGAGATCAGGTCCGTGATGCTTCTCCTTCTGCCCTCCTGGAAGTGCTGCTCCTGGAGGCAGGTCAGTAAGCATTGGGAGGGTGTCAGTAAGCATTTGCCAAATGGCTCTCTGGTGGAGGGATTGAATGAATGAATGAACAAGTGAATGCATGCAACTATAGTAGGTATTTGCAGCCTCTTCTGAATTCCCTTCCAGGATTGTGGAATGAAAATTGCCACCTCTTAGTTCTGTCTCTCCAGTCTTGGCCACAAACGGGCAGGCATGCGCAAGAGAGTGTGCAGGAGGCTAGAAGCCCTGTCCGGGGGCGGGTGACCTGCGACCCCTCAACTGTCAGGCTCTGTCCCTCCAGAGGACTCTGCCTCTCTGGCTATCAAGTGAGCCTGGTCCTGACTTCCATAGTTTGGATGCTGATCCCCGTCATCATCAGGCAATGCAAAAATCTATTCCTTTTTTTCAAAGACACCACTCCTCCAACCCATCGAGGATGTACTTTTATCAGAGGCTGTTCTGGAAAAATTTAATTTGAGCGACTCTTTTAGCCATTCTCGTGTATAGTCCTCAGAAATGGGAAGAGCTCAGCCTTCTTGGATTGTGACCATCCTTCTCTGATGTGTTCTCTTAGTTGGCTCTGAAGTCTTGGGGCGGACTGTCTGCCTGAGGCTTTGGGTTTAACAGGGGCCTTTCCCCTCCATTCCGCTTACCGCCAGTCTAGACTATCATCTTCCCTGGCAAGGGATAGTGTGGTTGTCCCTTCTCTGTTTTCCTGGCCTCTAGATCTGCCTTTCTCTGCAAATTCATTCTCCATACTGCTACCAGCACGGATTTTCCATTCTCCTTATTCTCCTGCCATAGCCAGCTGAGGTCAAAGGCTCCCCATCGGTCTTAGGAGCATAATACAGCATTGAGTATCAGGGTTTTATGCAGCTTGCAATTTGTTCATTCATCCAACCTTCCGTATGCAAGATGCTGTTATAAGCACCAGGTATACCCCATGAATAAATCCAAGTTTTTAATTCTCATGGACCTTATGTTTTTGTCAGAGAAGAAGGGAATGCACAAATACGTGAATTTATGTTATCAAATAGTAGTATGTGTCATGAGGGAAAATGAAGTAAGGTGATGGGTAGAGAATGGTAGGTGGTTCTACTTTAAATAAGGAAACCAGGAAGGATTTCTCTGAGAAAATTACATTTACTCGGAGTTGAGAATGAGGCAAGAGGATGAGCCAACCACGCAGGTATCTGGGAGGAGTAGAGTCCTGGGTTGACATTCTACCTCCAATGCTTTCCGTCTGTGCCCTTGGGTAAGTCACTTCATCTCTGTTGTTCTCAATTTCTCGTCTGTAAGGAAAGGATGCTGTGACTGTTCTCACTTCATAGCTTTGCTTACAGAACCGTTCATGCTCTGACCCCTGGTTATTCCTGACCCCACCTCCTCCCAGACCACTCTCTGCCTGGTCCAACCACGTGGTAGCGCTCTGGCCCCCACTTTCCACTTGCTCTTCCCTCTATCTGGATGGTCCTCCACCTCCCATGCTCTTATCTCCACTCTACTTGACCTGGCTCACTCCAACACAACCTTCAGGTATTAGCTCAAACATCACTTCTTCCCAGCGGTCTTTGGTGCCCTCCCACCCCAAGACTGGGATATGCATCCTTAAGGACTTCCATCTCTCCCTTCCTAGCACTGCCCACAGGGTCAAGAGTGTCTATGCCTCTCATGAGACTGTGAGCTTTGTGAAGCCATCAGAGACCAACGTTTGGCACATAGTAGGTGTTTCCTGAGTTTGGTGCCTACTGCATGTCAACCACTGGCTCTGATGGCCTCATAAACCTCACTATCCCATGGTTTTGGTAAAGGTCAGGATCAAATAATGATTAGAAATGTCTTTTCAGAAAGCCTCCGTCAATAAATTAATAGCCAAATGGAAATACTTAAGCGTTAACTGACATTGATGAAATACTTAATTCCGGCCTAAGGGAAAATGCTGAGAGGTTTACCAAATAAAATCATGCCTTACATGTATGAAGCACTTTACAGGTTATTGATCCTTCTGCCTTCATTATCTCAGTGGGAACCCACAGCAGACTTTCAAGGCTGCTGGTGTGGGATATGAAGACCCGGAGACGCAAAGAAACGTGTTTCCGACAGTATCAACCAGGTGGAAAGGATGCGGCCGGCGCTCAAACCCAGTGTTCAACTCTCGGTTCACTGCAGGTTTTGGCAGCTCCGTGTGCAGCTCTGAAGAGTGTGTGTGTGTGTGTGTGTGTGTGTGTGTGTGTGTGTGTCTGTGCCCGCACCTGTGGGAGGGAAGGGCATTCGAGAGGAAGCCTTCTGGTTCCTCCTAGACTCGGAAGTCCCAGCGGGGACAGCAGGCTGTGGAAAAGCCCAGGGCTCTGAGAATATGTCTGCTAGGTCAGGAGAGGCTGATCCGTCTGTTTCCAGAACGCAGAGTTGGCGCTGCGTGTGGGTGGTTAGCGAGCAGATCCTCCAAGGGAAGGAGGGAGGAGATGAGGAGGCGGTGGCGTGCTCTGGGGAGAGCATCACCCCGAGGGCCCTCTGAGGCTGAGGTGTCAGCAGGCTGGGACTGAGGGAACAGATGGGACAGACGCCTCCTCGGTGGCCGGGGAGACCTGGAGTTTGCTTCTGACTCGGTTACCTTCTAGGAGCGCGGCTTGAGCAAGAGCTTTCTTCCGTCTGGGACCCGGCCTCGCCACCTGTGAAAGTACGGACATATGCAGCAGGTCGGTGGCTCTTGAGTCACACTCCTTGGGGCTGCAGGGATCTGTGGCTGTGTTTCTGGGCCAGCGGGGAAGGTGGTTGAGGGCGAGTGGAGAGGAGCCACATGCTCCCTCCCTCTGACGGAAATGTCCCCGTCCCTCGTATAGGTTGGTCCTGGGAGTTCAGAGTATGAAATATCTTTTTGAACAAAGGGTTCTGCTGCAGAAGGAAGGTTGAAAGCATCTGGTCAAAATGATCTTAAACAGCTTTTCAGTTTGGACGGTCCGTGAAGGGAGAATGCACGGGAAGAAAGCCTTCCGTGCAGGTGGTCCGTGGAGGAGAGCAGGCCAGGCTGCGGGCCGGCAGGTGTGGGTTGCAACAGGGGCAGGAAGACGCTGCATCATTCTCTGGGACTGCGACTCCCGTCTGGGGAGGAGAGGCCTCTACGCAGCCCTTCTTTCCTTCCTTTCCTCCAGCATCCTACCCCTTTTCTCCTTCTCCGCAGCAGGTAGCTAGTTGGGAGACTTGATGGGATGTCAGGTTACAGGTGAGCATCAGGCCACGACTCGATACAGACCTTCCTTCCGTACGAAGGTGACCGACCGTGGCCCCGAGGGTGACTGTGGCAGATGCTCGCTGGGAAGCCTGTGGGAAAGGAGGCCTCGTCACATGCAGAGGCGGACGCTCCCCTGAGAGCTGCTGCTCCATGCAGAAATGGGAAACCTGAACCTGGAGAGGGAAGAGCCTTGGCCGGAGTTTAGTGTGAGCGGCGAGCAAGCCCGGACTGAGTGGCCGGCCAGGCTGCAGTTCCTGAGCGGGGCGGGACACAGCACCAGGTGGCTCGAGGAGGGTGTGGGCATCGTGGACCCCGACTCCGAGAGCGGATGGTTGACACTGTGCCTTCCATGTCTCGCCTCCCCTGGATGGCCTGTTTGGGGCCTGTGCTGCGGGCCATCTTTCTGCTTTTGGGTCTAGCGTGTGATGGTGTAGACTGCACCCGGCGCGTGTCTCCAGGATGGTGCAGTCGGTGTAGACTTTGCGTTGTTGATGCTCAAGATCAGTGGATGAAGGCTGAGAGGCCAGCGTGGTCCCTGAACACACATCTGTTCGTTTCTTCTCCCTGCGTGGGACGTTCCCTTCTCATTTTTTCAGGGCTTATTAGGTCGTGAGCACCCCGTGCATCCCAGAGCCTGGGGCTGCCAGGGGCCTGGGGTACCTGGGAAGGGAGGATGCTGCAGCCCTTTGGCCTTGCCCCCACCCTCAGAGATGGGCTCCGTGTCCAGGAGCGCAGCTTAGGCCCCTCTGAGGGCCAGTCCCATGGCGATGTGCACGGCTGCTGGCCTGTGACCGCTGCAGCACCTTGGCCGCCAGCCTGGGCAACAGGCTTAGACCCTGGGTCTCCTAGGCCAGAAACCCAGTGTGACTCCAGCACTGAGTCTAGGACAAATGATTGCTCGACCCCCTGCCCCCAGGCCCCTTACACCTTACTTGCTTGCTATCCATCTATTTTTCCCTTCAAAGTAGCTTACAGATCTTCTTATCCCAGCCGGCTATAGAGGGGGTATGCAGCGGGAGGGGTGTAGGAATTCAGGGAGCTTAAGGAAGAAGCTGGCACGTGTCTCCACTTGAAACTACCCAAGGTGGGAGAACCAGAAGATGTATTTCTTCGCAGACATCCTCTCACCCTTCGGCCGGTGTGCTTTTGTAAATAAGACAATGAAGGGACAGAGCAGAAGGGCTTTCCCCCAAGTCATACATTAAAGTAAGAGGGGAAGAACCGGAGCTGGGGACCCCCCGGGCCCCTGGCCAGAGTCCCACTGCCCTGCCACTCATCCAGTGTCCTTCCTTTTCTCATCTCTTCCCCTTGTTTTCCCTCCTTGCAAACTCTGGAGTCTGGTCGCCTTGTATAGGAGATCCTTTCCAGCAATGGGGTGTATGTGTATTAATTTAATTTTATTTATTTGGTGGGGGGAAGCGTAAGGAGGATGAGTAGGGAAGGGGCAGAGAGAGCAGCAGACCCCTGCTGAGTAGGGAGCCCCACCGAGCGCTGGAGCCCAGGCCCCCGGATCATGACCTGAGCGAAGGCAGATGCTTACTTGACTGAGGCCCCCAGGGGCCCTTCCATATTCATTTTATAACACAATAGTGTTTGGAGTTAAAATACGCCCCCTTCATTCACTCATTTATTACAATTTTATTCAGTATTCACTGAACAGTAGGCAGCGTCTTATGTTCAATGCAGAGACCCTGCTCTCATGGAGTTTGAACTCTAGCAGGTATTTTAGATTTAAACGAAATCAGGATGACCTTAAAAGTGTCCGCAGGTCAGGGGCGCCTGGGTGACGTAATCCGTTAAGCATCCGACTCTTGATTTCCGCTCAGGTCGCAATCGCAGGGTCATGAGATGGAGCCCGAGTCAGGCTGGTGCAGGGTGTGGCACCTGCTTGAGATTCTCTCCCTCCCTCTCCCTGCCCCACCCCCCTCAAGTGTGCATGCTCTCTCTCTCTTTCTCTTAAAGAAACCCTAAAACTCAATAGGCCAAAAAAAAAAATCAAATTTTTGCCTTGTGATTCTGGTTAAAACGTAGTCTTGCCAAAAGTATCATGTCTGTACCGTGGGAACACTTTCATGTACGTTCTCATAGGACCCTAATGACCCTACTAGTGGCCCCTTATGAAGTCATCAAAGTTGGAAACAGCCATTTTATTGATGAGGAAACCAAGGTCCGAAAGGGTGGGGTCATTTTTCTTAGGTTCCCAGAAGGCAATTAATTCTTTGTGAAAGAGGCATCCACATAAACTGGCAGGGGTTTTGTCTGGGACCAGGTGATGGGACTGGAGAGGGAGCATTTTAGGGGGCTGCCAAGCTTTGGGAACAACTCTTGCACACTAGGGCTCTGCTTGCATCTGTCAGCCCCTGTTGGGAAGAGGCTCTCCTGAGCCACAGGACCAGCTCTCCTATCATGGATCACAGCCGCAGGACCTGGCTGCAACGGGGGCAGAAGAGGTTTGGGTTGTCCAAGGGCTTGGCAGGGCCCTTCCCTCTTTCCCTCTTAGCTTCAGGTCCCGTATCTATCTGCACGGTTGGGTTGATGCTGCTCTGTCCACCTCACAGCCGTGTGGAGTGCCCAGTGAGGCCTGGCGAGCTCCTTGAGCACGATCCTGAGCGAGGCATCACATTCCCCCACACCTGGCACGCAGCAAGTGCTCAGCATTGTTCGCTGGATGTGGGTAGGGAGTTAGGCAAAGGGGGGAGGGAAGGGGAGGGCCATGCAAGTGCTCCTGGGTCCAGGGAACTAGTGCTCCTTGATGCACTCTGCCCATGACCCTCCCATCACGGTGGTTGCAGATAGAGCAGTTACGTATCTCCCCACCTCACCCAGGCCCCATAGACCAGAGCAGGGCTCAGAATCCACATCCGTGCTTTCCCTCTGCTCCCCACGCCTTCCTGGGTGACTGAGAGGCTGGGCAGGCTTCCGTCCTGCAGCCGGGAGCGCGGCCTGAGTGATGAATGGTGTAGGCAGTGCACGGCCTCCGAAGGCCTTCAGATAAGGAGGCGAGCCATTAATCCTCGCTGTTTCTGTCTTTATCTTTACAAGTCCCTTATTAGACATTCTTTCCTCATATTTTCAATTAACATACCTCTCTGACTCCCTCTTTTTCCTCCCGTTTTGTTACACGGTTTCTATTTCCATTCTTTTTCTGCAAAATTCTGAGTAGATTCTTGGCGTGGTCTCCCTTATCAGTGCTTTTGCCTCTTTGCCTCTTTTCCAGAATGTTCTTTCAGCTGGTGAATCTGCTCTGGTCCTTTTCCTGTTCAAAATCCCTGACAAGATAGAGTCCATGCATCACCACCTATTCCTGAAGGTCCTTCAGAATAGGGCCTGGGCAGTCCCACCAGGGTCGGTGTCTACCGTGCCTCCATCCCACCAGCCCACAGCTCTGCAGAGGCACCCTATAGTCTTCACCTGTCTGTTTGCCTCACCCCCCCCACCCCTAGACTGGAAGGTCTTTGAGGGCAGGGCATGTTTGAGTCACCTGCTATCCCCTAGCCTCTAGCACATGCCAAATGGTTAGTAAATACTTAGTGGGCTTGGTGGAGAAATGCATCAGACACCCTACATTTTTTTTTTTACCTCTGTCTTGTTCTTTCCCAGGATTTAGAGTCTAGAAATCTGAGTTCTAACAAATACTGTTCAGGAGACCCCAGCAGGATACTATTGAAGTGACACTTCCATAGCATTTTACAGATTCCAGGCCGTTCTGTACACATTAACTGCGTTTGATTTTCACAACCACCTGTGAGCTTGGTGGTGGAAATCTGAATTCCATTCTACGCGGGAGGACGCTGGGACTCCAAGGGGCTGTGTGCCTTGTCGAGGGCCGCACAGCCAGTGCGTCATCGTGCCAGGGCTTATGCACCCTGCATGATTTCTGCTGCTCCGGACCTTGGTTTCTCCCCTAACAAAAACACTATGTCTTAATTACAACGAATGAGGGAAGGGAAAGCCAGGGTAATTATTGGTGACACATTGAGCAAGTGTGAAGCTCTTGGAAGAATTGAAATGCTTTATTTCTGTACCTTCAAGGACTTTTTCATTACTGCTAATTTCTTACATTTGTATATCAATTTAGAGATTTGCAAAGTGATTTTTTTCAACCCCAGATTCCATTTGCCTCTTAATCTACAGTTCAGTGGAATGGGCAGAGCAAGGCTTTAGCAAACACACTTTTATTTTGCCTCTTCTGTGCCACCCACTATGCCAAGCACCAAAGATGCAGTTGTGAGCAGTGAGAGCTGGCCTCTGCCATCAGGGAGCTCGGAGTTCAACCTGGGAGGTGGGCTAGTAGATGCAGAGTTGCAACAGAGTGCAGTATTCACTGGGACCCCGGCTGGGATCCCGTGTGGCACAGAGAGCCCTGGGTAAGGCGGCAGTGTCTGGAGGCAGCTTCCTGAAGGAAGCATCAACCCAAAAAATAGGAAGTGGTTAACCAGGAAAAGCGTGGTGGGAAAGGATGTCCTGGGTAGAGGGGCTAGGTGTGAATACCGGGAAGCAGAAGGCTGGTTCAAGGTTACCGTGGTACTGCCATGGTGGCTAGGACGTGGAGACGGTCTAGATGTCTGTTGATGAGTGGATGAAGGAAAAAAACATAGGCCCACACATACAGATGCAATGGAATATGACTTGACCTTAAAAAGGAAGGAAATCCTGCCATGTGTAACTGCATGGGGTAAGCCAGGCACAGAAAGACAAAGACTGTGTGATTGCACTTAAATGGTGTATCTAAATTAGTCAGATGCATAGAAGCAGAGAGTAGAAAAGTGGCTGCCAGGGGCCGGGAGAGAGGGGAATGGAGAATTGCTCGTCAAGGGGTATAAGGTTTCAGTGACCCAAGAGGAGTGAGTTCTGGAGCTCTGCTGTACAATATAGCATCTGTATTAACAATACTGTATGGTACACTTAAAATTGTGTGAAGAAGGTAGATTTTGGGTTAAGTGTTCTGAATGCAATTAAAAACAAACAAGCAAACAAACAAACAAACAAAAAACAAAAGAGGCCGTAGTGCAAAGGAGTAAGTTGAAACCATACAGGGGAAGGGCCTTTGCTTGAGTCACCCAGTGGATTCAGGGTGGATCTGAAGCCATAGCAGAGACCTGAGACCTCCCGCCTCCCGGCCTCCGTGGCTGCGTGGTGGGTCTCCCCTGCCCAGGGAGCAGAGGGCAGTTAGAAGAGCCTGGGCCTCCGGGGTCCACCCCCAGACGCGGGGGACTGGCCAGGGCCGGCTCCAGCTGCCCAGACCCTGGAGCCCCGGAGCCCCTCCCTCCGCCGCTCAGCAAACTGGGCCACCCGCCACTTGAAGATTAGTCACAGATGCTGCGAACGCATCCACAATATTGTGTCAAAAAAAGACGTGCAGCGGCATTCAGATGGTAGGCTTATTAGCCTGTTATTATCCATTCACCCAAATATTCCGACTAATCAGCCTTCAGATGGGCAGGATTAATTGGTTACAATCCTAGCACTGGGCACGTGTAATTGAAATGGATGCATTCGCCTTTCAGAATGGACAGCTTATCCATTGCCATTACACAGAGAGCGTGCCCTGGCCCGGGGATGCTGCTGCCAGGGCCGTGACGATGGAGGCCACAGGAGGATGAATGGGGAGCCCCCTGTCACCTTTGCTCAGGGCTGTGACCACCTTCTTGTACCTTGGTTATCTGTTGGCTCCGCAGATCCATCTTCTCTGCAGGACTGTGAGCTACTTGAGGGCAGATCTGTATCAATTAGCGTGAGGTCTGATGGCAGGTAACCAGAAAGCTGGAATAATGGTGCCTTAGACAAGATGACGTTGTTTTTTCTTCCTAATAAAAAACAAGTCTGATGACAGGATAGCCAGGGCTGGCGTAGTGTCTCCATCGTGCCTCGAAGACCTTAGCCCTTCCTTCTGTCCCGCCTTCTCTCCCTCCCTCTCTCCTACGTGCTTCCTTCCCTCCTGACTTTCCTCCTCCCTCATCTAAGATGTGGCCTCCATACTCCTGGTCCGAGGTGACTGCAGGCAAGTCAGCCGTCTTATTCAGGTCCCGAGCAGCAGGAGACGGGGGCAAGAAAGGGAAGACGAGGCACGCCTTTCCACAGAAGCCGTGCCCTTTACGGAGCCTCTGAGAAGGCTCGCGAGGCACTTACAGTTGCACCTCAGTGGCCAGAATCTAGTCACTTGACTCAGGTGCACTTGTTAGCTGGAGGTGTACCCGTTGCGATAAAATCAGTGCCTGTTACTAAGGAAGAAAGCGAGAAGGCACGTTGGACAGGCACCTCGAGGCTCTTTGACAGGGTGTCTGGGTCTGATTCAGCCTCAGCCTCCCTCACAAGGTGTCCCTTGCACACCATGGGGTCAAGAATTGGGTTAAGAATTTGGGTCAAATAGACCTTGGTATAAATGCTGGCTTCCCTGTTCACGAGCTGTGTAGCTTGGGCGCGCTTTGTTCAATTTTTTGAACCCTGTTTCTTTATTACAGTCATAGTCACACCGACTTTGTAGGACAGTTATGAGGAATCAGTGGGTGGATTCTATTCAAGGGCTTAGCGGGGCTTCTGGTACATCCATAATTGCCAAGCTCCGGGATTGTTAATGATTGTCATCGTCACTGAGGGAACCCTCTAGGTGGGCGTTGAATCCTGTTTTCAGGAATGTTGGGTTCAGAGTCAGGAGACCTATGCCGGAGACCCATGTGACGGTGGTGTGGTCTCTGGAGAATCACTTCGCTTGTCTGAGACTCGGCCTCATTTCTGGACGATAAGGGCAATTAGATTTACTCTGAGTTATGAAAATCGAAGACTTCCTTTCCAACACACTAACAAAACATTATAGCGTCATTAGGGTAATGCTCCGTAGTGAGAAGACGGCAGTCTGGGGGGTCAGACGACCTCGTTTCACACCGTAGCTCTGCCGTTTCTTAGACGTGTGCTTTTTAGCCCCATCCCGTGATCTTGCCCAGCCTTGGCTTCGTTATTAGTAAAAGGGAATAGCGACGCTTTCCTTGTAGATTTCTTGTCAGAATCAAAGGGAATGAATTATCTACGCAAATGTCAAGTGCCCGAGAAACGGGAACCTGAATAAATGACAGCGGCGATCGTGGTGATGAGAACGATGGTGATGGCGGATCACTCATATTTAGGGGGTGGATGAATAAATGAAAGGCGGGATGGGTGAACGAGAAAACCGCGAGTCTGGAGTTAGGGTCGTCCCTCTGCGGAGCCACACAGAGGGAACACACGGGAACCAAGCTCCCCGTCGGGTTGTGGAGCCGGCTCTGGCTCTGGGCAGCCCCCGCTGCCCTTGACGGGCTCCATGCACCTACAGGGACCACGCGATAGGTGTCGAGGGACCCCCTCCAGGGAAGCCGCCTTATCATATCGGTAGGGAAACGGGTTCCCCAACCAACCATGACGGGCCGCCCTCCTCGGGCCCACTGGCCTCCTCCTGGGAACTGCCTTCCAGCAGCGGCCGCGTCCTCCTCTCTGTCTCCAGGCCTCCTGTGTGCGTGTAGCTGGGCAGGGCACCGTAAAACCTTTATTACACGAGATTGAGACGATAACGTTACTTAGGCTTTTCTCTTCTAACAAGAGGTGATAAAACCTTTATGATACCTCGAGCCCGCATATCCCTGTTCCGTTTCCGTGTTATTCTTGCTTTTCCTGACTCCTCCCGACTTTCCTCTATTAAGTACATCGAGTGCTAAGAACTCAGAGCTCATTTGGTACAGAGAGAAACTCAATTATATCCACCAACAGAGTGTAAAAGGAACGGAGGTTTGAGATATATTCATAGGTTACAGCCTCTAAATGGAAACTTGCCAATTTTCACTCCAGCAATCTATAGGAATGCTCAGGAGGATGTAGGCTACGTCCAGGGGAACCATTCCAAATGGGAAACACTCTCTAAGAGGATTTGTAGTAATGCAAATGTCAAAGTTAGCTCCAAGTTAAGTGAAACTAATTGGACCCCATAGAGCAGAGTTTGTACACTGAGGGTCAACGCCCAATGCCCAATGGCCACAGATGGGTTTCCATTTGCCTCGAGGTTAGCCACCCAGTTTAAAAGAAAAAAAAAATGATGTTCAAAATTTTCAGAGGATCGGATCTGAAATGAAAATATAGGAGATCCCTGGGTGACGCAGCGGTTTGGCACTTGCCTTTGGCCCTGGGTGCGATCCTGGAGACCCGGGATCGAATCCCACATCAGGCTCCCGGTGCATGGAGCCTGCTTCTCCCTCTGCCTATGTCTCTGCCTCTCTCTGTCTCTGTGACTATCATAAATAAATAAAAATTTAAAAAAAATGAAATGAAAATATAGATTGTGTGTGTGAGAGAAAGAGAGAGAGAGAGAGAGAGAGACGGAGGATTGTGTACTCTCTCTACAATGAGTCCACACCCATGGATGGTGTCCGGGCCTCTCCTTTCAAGATACTCACCGTCTGGACTGATACAAATGTCAAAATGACCTCTAGCTTGAATGAAACCGGATGGATTCTTTAGAAGATACTCCTGGCTTGTAGGAGTCTGGTTGTCAGAGTGTCTTCTAGCTGAAAATGTACCCAAACTAATCCATTAGAAAGAGCTCATGAGTCATGCAGACTCTGAGGAGCTACTGTGTCAACTCTGAAAAGCATCAAAAGGACAAATTCACCTCAGTGGAGTTTTGTTTATTGGGCTCAGTTCATGTCAGAGCTGACGGTCCCACTGGCTTTGAATGGCCTTAGGCTGGGAAAGAGCAGCTGGCATGGAGAGAATTGTCCTTTTCTGTCTCTTCCTGAGTGGCTCTGTTACGGTGGACAAAGGGGAAGCCCGGAAAGGCCCAGATGGAAAGGACGGTTGTCACCAGGTCTTGGGCAGTTTGGGAGTGAATGTGAGCCTTACGCTAAAGCCCAGTGGTGGACAGAAAACGTGAGCTGAGAGGCTATGACGTGGAGAGCTGGGTAGTGTCCCCCCACCCCCGGAGGCACAGAGCCTGAGTCAGACCCTCCTTCTGGCCCCTGAGGTGCTTAGAGAGCCTGGGCCAAACCCTTCCTTTGCTGGGCTTTAGACTCCCACTTGCAAAATGAGGATTGGCCTAGATATGCCTTTCAGAGATCCTTATCCTAGAGGAAGAACCAGCACACGCAGCTGAGGAAAGACGCGGACTGGAAACCAAGTCTGTAGGAGGGTTTTGGCCAAGGTGGCTCCGACGCCCGCCCGCCAGGAATTTATGGCAACCACGCTGACCGGTTCTCACGGCCTGGTGCCTGGGCCTGCTGGGAGCTTGCGATGCTCCCGCCTCATCCCACTGCCTCTCCCCTCCCTGACTCTTCCAGCCACGGCCCCTGGGAGGGGACGGTGCTTCTTCCTCCTTGACACCTTTCAGTCGTCCTTGCCCTTGTGCATACACACACACACACACACACACACACACACACACACACAGAGTCCTCTGGCTTTGGGATTTCAAAGCCCAGCTCTGCCATTCACCAAGAGTACCGCCCAGTTCCTGAGGATGGGGGGGCTACGCACACCCTGCCCTGGATCTTCGCACCAACTCACTGGACCTCCCACTGCACTTAGGGCCCGTCTGGGTCACCGGGGTGACCATGGGGCGGTTACTTGACCTCTCTGAGTGTCAGTTTCTATGTAAAGGGAAAGATGGATGACGATCCTATTTATCTCATAGTGTGGAGAGACTTGAGGAGGGCGCACGGTAACCAGCCACGTGAGGCCTGGCACCTAGTAAGCACACAGCAAGCGCTTTCCTTACCTGGGGTCTGCGCTCCCTTACAGCCCAGGCCAGAGCTGAGGACACACATGATGCTTCTCTTGGGGTCTGGCGACCTGAAGCTTGGGCCCTGGCTCCCTGGTTAGTTCGGTGATTTGGGGCTGGAATCTTGGCTTCCTGGAGCCTCCGTTTTGCCTTCTAAGAAATGGAAATGGCTCTACCTGGCTTTCCAGCAGCTTCTCCCCCGCATCACTCTCCGGGAGGATGAGTGGCAGTGGGTAGGGTGGGACATCTCTAGAAACCAGAGGAAGCGCTATGCAAATGAGAGCTCTCTATTATTATTCCAAACACCAACAGCTTTCCTCCAGCGGCTGCCCAGAGCCACTTGCTGCCCCACAACAGTAGCCCAGATGTCGCCAACATCTGTCTGCTTCTCTGGGCCTTTTGCGGGAGAGAGGGAACAAAGGAGCCAGGAAGGATGGCATTGGAGGGATGTGTGGGCAGGTTTCCTTACCCCCCCAGCCGCCTCCCCAGTCGGAGTTCCCTGGGGAGGGGACACCTCCCCTTCCCCTCTGCACTTGCCTCCTCTCGCCCAATGTGCCTGAGTTCTTAGGGAAGCTTAGGGAAGCACAGGCTGTGTCAGCTGCAGGGACTCAGGGCTGCCTTTTGCCTCTGGGGTGATGCCCTCAGCCAAGAACGGCAGGGGCTCTCCATTACCCAGGTGGGAATCTGATGGGCAGGGGCTTCAGGGCTCCTCATCTGCCGCCGCTTTGCTCTGTGACCTCAGGCAAGGTAGTCACACAGGCTCCGGCCTCGGGTTGCACACGGATAAAGTGATGCACCCAAGGTTCTCGGGTGAACCCCACGCCCTGAATAATTGTGGGGCATCCTCCAGCTGGGGAAGGCTGGAAAAATTCAATGTCTGCGTGTGAACAGAGCACGTTCTTTCTTCCCTCTTGTTTGTTTCTACTTGAGAGAGTGGCAGCCTGGAGAGGAAGAACAGCCAGGGCTTTTGAGTCGCTCCTTAGCTCATCTAATCCTTACAGCCTCCAAGAGGTGAGCACCTGCATCCCTGTTTCTCTAGGGAGTGAACGGAGCATCGGGGAAGAGAAGTCCCCCTTCAGCCCCCCTGCTGGCCGGGGAGAGAGCCATCCAGGATCCCTTCGGGGCTGCTCCGCCACCAACAAGTAATGAGCGTCTCCTCACTGGAGGGCGAGTTGCGGGAGACGCGGCCACAGGCTGGCTGGAGCCGGAGATGCGGGCTGTGGTTTTATCAGTTCACAGACTCCTGAGACGTTTGCCACCGGAAAGACCCTTGCAGACCATCTGTACAACCTCCTCTTTTGTAGACGGGGAAACTGAGGCTCTGACAGCGGCCAGGACCTGACCAATGTATTTATAAGCTTCCCTGGGTCAGGCGACCTGGGTTCGAATTCTGTCTCTGTCAGCTACTTCCCGATGTTCCGCTGGAGACAGAAAGACCTACCGTTAGTTCCCTGGGAATGTTCTTTAATGTTCTGAGCCTTGCCTTACTCACCTGCAAAATTGGCACAAAAGTACCTTTTCTCGCAGGTCCGCCAACTGCAGGGCCAAGGCTGGGGAGGCTCAGGAGGGAGCTTTTCCCTGGAGGGCTGAAGAAACCCTCTCAGGTTTTCTCCCGGGCCTCACAGATCTGGGTTCCAGCGACAAGTCCGTCCCAGACTAGGTTTGTGACCTGGAGCAAATGGCTTAACTCTTTTGAGTTTTCTTATCTGCAGAAATGGGCGTATTAACAGCATCTTCACACATTTCCTGTGAAGACCGACGCGGGTATCGCATTGAATCTGTCAGTGCCAAGGAAGGGCTTGATGTCTCTCTTTACAAAATGAAAGAATACTTTTGTCTAGTTCTGCTCCATGGAGCCTTAGAAATTTCAGACTCCCAACCTGCACTTGAACTGAACTAGGTTTTTTTTTTTTTTTTAATAAATGGGTGCTCAGATAGGATTTTCATGGGAAGATTTGATTTATTTATTTGAGACAGAAAAAGAGAAAATGTGGGGATGGGGAAGCAGGCAGAGGGAGGCAGAGAGGCAGGCTCCCGCTGAGCAGGGGCCCTACGTGGGGCTCCATCCCAGGACCTTGTAATCATGACTTGAGCTGAAGGCAGACGCTTCACCGACTGAGCCACCCAGATGCCCCAACTTTATTTTTTTTTAAGGAAAGTGTCACAGGCGGTGCTAATCATAGCAATGTTGGCTAACCTTACGACCTCTGAGTTCCTTTTTTTCGTTTCTGGCATTTGCAAAGTGAGATTTTAGAAGGATGAATGTGTCCCTGGGCTTCCCTCCTGCCCCCGCTGAGCCTGGTGTAAGGGCAGGAGACACACGGCCTGCTCCTCTGCAGGCATTAGCTAGCACTGGAAGGGCGGAGAATGGGGAGCCCCGGCTCGTGGTGCGGTGGCCTGGACCCCAGGCACGTCTGTGCTGTGTCTGCTGAGATACCGGCCTCACCCTCCTGCCAGATATCCCCTCTCCCTGCCTGAGGCCCCCTTTGCAGCCCGGATGCAGGCAGCTGGGCAGCACTGCTGCCTTCTCTGGTCTGGGGAGAGGGCTTAGCCCTGCCTCTTGCCCTCGGCCAGGTTACATAGGCCCCACCTTTTCCTAAAACCTTCCTTCCAGCTGCCCAGCCCCTGTGTACCACGTACTGCAAAGACACATGCTGCAAGTGCACGATGTTTTTTAGCAAGGAGTCCTGGATCCAAATAGAATTATTCTAGAGAATTCCAGTGCATAATATAGACAGAAGCAGCGTTTTATAACAGCTGGGGTCCTCTCGTGTGTACATTGGAATTTGCATGAATTAACTTACATATATTTTAGGACAAGAGATACAGAAACGGAGATGGGAAGTTAGGTCATTTTCCCCATCATTACACTCGATGAACATCTATAACCCAGAGTGAAAACGGACGGAAACACGAAAGTGCTGTCTTCTTTGGTCAGTGTCAGTGCCCACGACTTGCAGTCAATGCCACTCCGCCCAGAGTGCAATTCTCTTGTTCAAATATATCTTTTTCCTTTTGAATCACGACTCTAAAATGCAAGCCAATTATTTTAGGTTCTGAGTTAAATAGTAACAGGGACACTTCAGCTGGATTTGAAGGGTAAGCAGAACTGTGTTTAGCAGCTCTCACTCTTTATGATGTAGGGATAGTTTTGAGACTATGTTTTAATTTTATGTCTGAGCGTGCACACATCCATATTCATATATAAATAGCACTTCATAATTTCCCAAGCCTCCCCTGCCCAGCCCCCTGCATCATCTCCTTTGATTCTCCCCATCCGCCCTGGGAGTCGGGGGAGGTAAATTGTTGTTGCCACTTGACTAGTGAGGAAAAGGAGGCAGTGGGAGGGAGCTTGAGTGATTTGCCTAAAATCTCATTAAGGGGGTTAAGGCCCCGAGGACTTGGCTTCCACTGAGCCTTCTACTGGTTTAGGTACAGGGATTTTCCACAATACCCGGCTTTTGAATCAGTGCTAGACCCAGTGCTAGAGGGGAGCTAGAGACCCAGTGTCCTTCCAGAGCAGCAGCCCCTCCCTGATTGTTTCTGAAGGCCCCCTGCTGGCCTGCTCTGCCTCTGGAAGGATGCACAGCCCTGCATCCAGGGGGGGGCTCCGTGACCAAGACCCAAGGAGCACGAGACTCTGGTCAGATGCCCTAGAAAACTCGCTTGTTGACAGCAACAGGAGAGGGGTTACAGAAGCCAGGCAGAGACAATGGGAAGAAGGGAATAAAGCCAGAACCTGTCCCTGCACAGATGAAAGGAGCAAATGTTCAGATTGAAAGGGTCCACAGAATCCCAAACACGATGCATGAGGAACAGAAGGGGAAAGAAAAGCCCACACCAAGATGCATTGTGGTGCAATTTCAGAATGGTGTAGATAAAACAGAGGGAAAGGCAAAAGCGTTCAGAGAGAAAAAAAAGCCCCCCCCCCCCAGAGAATGTTCCCTGCAAAGGGAGGAGAGACAATGGAGTTCCTCGTGAATGCAAAAATAATCACAGAACAATCTACTGAAAACATTCTCTGCACCAGATAGTGGGGTTGGGGTTTGTAGAGGCCCCATGTTTTCTCCACCTGAAATCAGGACAACTTTAAAGCTGAGGAAAAGGAGCAAAGCAGATGGATGTTAACATTTTATCCTTATTATTAAGAAAGGTTGGTTTGAAGGGCATGGCAAAAAATGGGTATTTTCTCAACCAAGGTACCGAGGGTTAGTGCCGGGTCCTCAGCCCGGGTGCCGAGGGTTAGTGCTGGGTACCTGGACTCTGTCCTGTAAAATGGAAGAGGTGGAGGTGCAGCTCAAGAGGCTGCTTCTGGAAGGCAGCTGGCCTGCAGAATGAAAGGGCAAGAGGAAAGGACAGAGCTTTGGAAGCCCAGGTCCTCATTGCCCACTCACCCATCAGGATAATCCATGAACCCAGGAGGCAGGAGTAAAGGCGTTGGGGCAAGAAACAGTGTGTTTGAGGAAGTTTACCGTGATCACAGACGCCTGTAGGAGAAATACTTTCCTCCAGCCCTGTAGCACTTTGATGCTACGATAAGTACAGTAAATTCTATTACATTAGGTTAGGATCGACACGATGCTTGTTGAATAGATGAATAAAAAGAGGCTCCTAGAGGCTTTGATCAGACATTTACCTTTTGCTGCTACTTCTGTAACAGCACTTACTTGGGTAGCTTGCGTGACCTTGTTAGGGCCCCAAGGACACAGCAGGGCCAGGATTTTACTGCAGTTCTGTCTGACTCCAAAGCTCCTCTTGCTTCTCTTCTGCACTGCTTCCTAGACTGAAGCTCCTAAAGGCAGTGAAGATAAAGGAAAGGTGTGTGCCTGGCCCCAGTGGGCAGCCTCAAGATCTGGATGGGGGGACATGGAGGATATTATGACCATAGAAGAGATCCCTGTGTGCGTAATGGGCTGAGGACTTCGATGCTCCCACCACTTGGGGTCCTTGAAAAAGCCACTTTTCCCTTTTGTTCCTTCTACTCCCACTTCCTTTCCCTCCCCACTTTGGATTCTCATCCCTTTTTCATTTTCTTCCTAAATCCTTGGCTACTTGGACTTCTCCAGGGACAAGGAGCTCCCTCCTCTCTCATTCCTCCAAATTTCCTCCAAAATTGACTCCCAGTTTGGATTTTAAATCAATTCAAACCAGTAATATCGATGACTTTGTTTTATTGACACAAACATATGAGGGCTAATTGCTTATCATCTGAATTTTCTAGATATAGAGTAATTTGTCCAAGGCCACACACCTGGAAGAGTAGTTCTAGGATTTAAACTCAGATTTGGTGGATTCAGACTCTGAGCTTTCACCACTGTTGGGGAGAGGAAAGTTTCCTCTTATTCCTCTTGATTCTTTTGGCCGACTTGATAATTAGATCGACACAAAACAGATTAACAGGAGAAAAAAGAAAAACTAATGTGATTTCCTGTATACAGGGGCCCCAAAGATAAGAGACCCAAGAAGTGACCAAAGCCAGCTGTTTATATACTTTTAGAGAAATAAACAATAAGTTTATGAATGAACTGATAAGTGAAAAAAAACAGGCTTGGGTACTAATTAGTAAGTAAACTAAGCAGAATTGTGGGGTTTTTTGTTGTTGTTTGTGTATTTTTGGTTTTGTTTTGTTTTTTTACAGCCTTCTCTACCCCGAATTCCCTATTTCTGGAAGTAGGGACGTCCTTCTACTTTCAGTGTAGGGACAGTACCTTTCATGTGGGAGATTTATTATCTGCTTTCAGGGGGACAGAGAGGAGGGTCAGAGTGTCACAGTACCAGCCGTTTCTCAAGTAACTTTAATTCAAACAACTCAGTATGCCACAGTGGCATATTCTGAGGTGGTCTGCCCTAAGGCTTACCGCCAACAGGCTAAATTGGCATGTGTGAAAGAGGGGTAAGAAAGAGGTCAATCGAGGCTACCCTTCTCCATATCAACCCATGCGCCAATCACTAGGTCAGCTTTACCAAGCCCAGCTGTTGGTAAGGGCCCCTGCAGCTGATTCTGTAGGGCTTGCAAAGCCCAGAGACATGTATTTTAATGAGCATTCCCCAGGGGATTCTTAGGCTCACGGAGGTATGGGAAACTTATCTGTCTTTGTCTATTCAGGCGGCTATAACAAAATACCCCAGACTGGGTGGCTTATAAACAGGAGAAATTTATTTCTCAGTCATGAAGGCTGGAAGTCTGAGATCAAGGTGTCTGTGAGCTCAGGTGAGGGGCCTCTTGGGGATTGTAGACTTCTTGTTGTATGCTCATGGTAGAAGTAGTGAGCTAGCTCTGCAGCCTTTTTTTATAAACTCATGAATCCCATTCACGAAGGTTCCACCTCATGGTCTGATCACCTCTGATGGGCCCTATTTCCTAATACCATCACTTTCTTCAAGGTCCAGTTGGTTGGAGAATATCGCCCAGAATTCATCCTCACTGGACCCTGATAGGGGAACCTTATTTGGAAATTGGGTCTTTGTAGATGCATTTAGTTAAGGATCTCAAGATGAAATCATCCCAGACTTAGGGTGTGCTCTACATCCAATGACTGGTGCCTCCGTAAGAAGAAAAGAGGATATAAAAAGGCACAGGGAGAAGGAGGTGATGTAAAGACTCACACAGAGATTGGAACAATGCTGCCATAGGCCAAAGACTTCCAGGAGCCACCAGGTACTGGAAAGTGTGAGGAAAGACTTTTCCCTAGAGCCCTGGGAGGGAACATGACTCTGATGATACCTTGAGTTTAGACTCCTAGCTTCCTGAAGAAAAATAGAAAATAACTTTTTCTTGTTTTAAGCCACCTGGTTTGTGGTGATTTTGACCGCCCTAGGAAATGAATTCCCTCAGCTAATCTTCGGAGGCTTAGATTCAGAAACAAAGACTTTCTCTGAGACCCTATCCTGTTCTTCTAGAACATTCTGACTGGTTCAAAATGCACAGGGTTGTGCATGAGCCCAGGCCCCTCACCAGTATGGGCAGTAGGTGGCTCTACGACATGGGCATTTAATCCAGCAGCAGCTACAGGATTAAGTTGAACTACATCTCATTCATCTGCCGTTTAGGCAATTCTCGGGCTCTCCCAGACCTCATCCTTCCAGCTTCAGGCTCTCACCTCAAATAACATGTCATTGTGGGTGGCAGGCTTTGGGGACCTATCACTGACTCCTTTAAGCTACAACATGCTGAAGCTTTGGGTTCCTGTAGTTACCCCAGACCTAAGCTAAGGATGCTGTACAGTCAAGTAAGCCCAGCTGGGACTGGATCTGAGGATGGGCCTTGGGAGGAGGTAGACACAGAATCTAAGGGGAGTGTGTGTTGGGGGGGAAGCAGGACCTGGAGAGCCACCTTGGACCAGCACAGCTTGTGTGATACCGGGGTCTCCAGGAACAGATTACCAGGGGTGTTTAGCACTCATGGTGGGGTGGGGGTGGGGTTATCAGTGGTACAATTAGAATGTTCCCGGAACAAGGAAAGAAAGAAAGCATTGCCACCCAACAGCTCCTTTTGCAGCCTGGACCCTGGGCACCTGATGTGTTTGGTAGGGTGTAGGGCATCCCAGAGGTAAGAGGGGTCACTAAGCATGAGGTAGTAGGTGTCTGCTGACTTGAGGGCACAGCAAATGCTAAATTCCATGTTTCCAGAAAACTCCAGGTGACATGGAGCAGGAAGGTGACAAGGGACAGGGTAAACCTACCAGGTCAGCCCTGGTGGGTGCAGTAAGGACACTGAACAGCTTTTGCTTCCAGCTCCTGCCACAGCCCAGAGCAGCCTCCAGTCGAGGCGTCTCTCTTTTCCCTTTTCTTAGCTTGGTATCTTGTACTTGACTCTCTGCCCTTCGTAACTAACTTTCCTGGGGCTTTCCTGATCAAGCCCAGTAGGGGAGATCCCAAGGCCATCACAACACGCCTTCAAGACAATTGACAACTCCATCACCAGTGCCGAGAAATGGCAGCAAAACAGTGCCTCTAAAAGACCCCTATTGTGTGACTTGTAATACGTTTCGAAGAAGCTTGATGAACGACGATGGAGGCATCAGAAATAGCATAAAGCTTCTGGATTTGCAGTGTGGCTGTTTGTGACTTGAGTTCTGTCTGCCCGAGTCACCACTGGTGGCTTTCCTCCCTCTCTCTCAGCACTTTTTTTTTTTTTTTTAACTAAGCACCAATACATATCAGTAAAATCACTGGGCAGCATATAAAGTTCTCTTATAAACGTGATTCTCAGTGGGATCCTTGTATGAGGAGGGAGAGACACCTGTTGTCTTGATCACTTTAGAGCTGGGGTATCTGAGATAGGGCTACCCAGCTCAGCAGCGACAGTCAGGATTTGAACCAGATCCAGTGGTCTCTGAGCTACATCCTGGATGCCCCCTTTCATGTAACAGCCTATAATTTCTGTCCTGACACAAGAGTAGGAACAGCAAATAGAGCCATCAGTTTGCATTCTGTGGAAGGTGATTGTGCGGGATAGTTGGGTCAGACATCCCCTCACCCTTTGGCTTTTCTCGGTCGGTGTCTCCTCAATATTTACAAATAAGTAAGTGATTGAACAAATTTGGAATTCAGATAAACTTTTCTCCTTTGCCCCAGTGGTGGAGAGAAGCAGTTGGACATTTAATCAGATTTGCCTCCAAATTACTTCTATAACAAGCACCCCTTTCTAGGCCCTAGGAGGAGCTAACGGCAGAGAGAGAGAGAGAGAGAGAGAGAGAGAGAGAGAGAAGATGCTTATATTCACGAAGTGTCTTCCAGTCTGGCCATGGGGCAGGATTCAGAGATGATTGACCTTTAGAGTTACCAAGTCATTTGAGGAGATTCATATCCATCCATCCACCATCCAGCCATCCATCCAAAAGCTATTTAGTAAGTGCCAACAAAGCACTAAGTTGCTTTGTCGATGATAAATAAACAAAGTTTCTGCCTTGTGGAAGTTCTGTTCCATTAGAGCCATAAACAAAGCTAACACATCAATGTTACGGTAACAGTAGAGAGAAGAAAATGCTATAAATAAAGCTAAAGCAAGGAAAGGAGATAGGTCTGTGTTGGAGACAAGCATGAGGGGCACGGTCCCCCGGGGGTGCGGAGGGAAGTCTTCTCGGAGGAGGCTGCGTCTTAGTGGTAGGATGGCACCCCGCCCTGCCCCCCACACTGAACTTCCTTTCCCCACCGGTGATTTCCCAAGAAGCCAGCTCACTCTGGAAGCTTGTTGCCCGTATGAAAGTCACGATCCAAGAGTTAAGGATTTCCTAGGCTCTTAGTGGCCTCCAGCTCTTTGGAGTCTCAGCTCTCCTTCCCATCTTGGAAGGCCGAGCTGTTGGGCATAGTGGCCTACAGTGGGCACACTGTTGGGGCTCTCTCCTTGGACCATGTGCGTCCTCAACACGGTCCCAGGGAATAATGCACCAAGTAGAGGATATAGGCTCCGTATAGTGGCAGCTCGAGGGACACACGGAGGGTCTCAGGATTATTGCAGCACACAGACTTTGGATTCTGGAACCTTGGGCAACGTCACCTCTTGGAGGCTCACTTCCCTCATCTGTGAAATGCAGAATGCTGAGCTCATGTGGCTGCTGTGGCCACCTTGTTTAAAAAAAAAAAAATGTGTGTGAGGACCCGGGAGCATCCTGCACACTTCTTTAGTTTATAAAGGGGCCGGACCAGGATTGGGACTAAGTGTTCCGATTTCCTTCTCAATGTGTTTTCCCTCTGCCAGCATTTTCTTAAACCGCCATTTATTGACCACGGCTGTGCTCGAGACACTGCACTGAAGCCCTTTTGTGCATTGTTTAATCTCACCATAGCCTCGTTTCGGGGAGGACTGCTGTCCTCAGCTTTCCAGATGAGAAAGCTGAGCTCAGAGGAGTGCAGTGACCTGCTCAAGGCTCCAGAGCTGGTCGGTGGCAGCTCAGGTCCTCAGATCCCAGTTCTCCAATGTCAGGGCCTGCACCATCAGCGATCACGCTGTGTAGCTGTTATCTACTCCGTCACATGGGGGTGCGGGTGCACCTGATTGGATGGGCTGGTCCACTCCCACACCTTGAACTTGACTGTACTTGAAATGACACGGAAGTCCTCTTTATTCCCACTTCCCGTATGCTTTGCACTTAGAAGCTTTAAGAAAACTCTTTGCTTCTCGCTATGTTTCCCTCTGGCACAGAGCTTATTCAACTGTGCGTTAGTCATTATCTGCTTACTTATCTGTTTCCACAAACCGACTGCAAGTTCTTCCAGGCCATGTCTGCTGTAGTCCTAGATCCAGGCGAAAGGCTTACACGGGGATGGAGCATAATGATAGGTCACGAAGTAACAATGATGCCAATACCCAGTGGGGGTAAACTATTTGCTATATAGGCCAAGGGTTGTGTGATGTCATGTAGATAGAGCTATCCTTTCACCTAGTCCCCACAGCAGACCTCTTCGGTGAATGGTATTATTCCCATGTTGGAGCTCATAAGAGAGAGGTTACCAAGGTCACACCCCCTGGTGGGTGGAGGAAAAAGAACTTGAATTCTGGTCTGCCTGCTTCCAGGCCTGCCCCTCGCCAGGCGAATGAGCACGCCGGTGCATGAGAGCAGTGCTCCTCTCCAGTCATGTGAGTTCATCTGTTTGTCTTCATGACTCGAAGAGGAGGAGGAAAATCAATCCTCTCAAAGATGCTTTCTCCCACCCTCTCCATTCATCCATCCTTCAGAGTGGGATTTCAGACAGAACTTGAGAGGCCACCTGAGGATTTGGAGTAGGGTACCGATTTGTGCTGAATGGCTCCTGTGAATTATCTTCAGCGTTCTCGCACACAAATGGAGAATTGCCAAACAGATGTAGGTACATTGCAGCCACCTAGCCTCATAGAAGAGTTTCTAATGGATTCGTTCATTAATTCTTCTAGCAAGTAATTGAGGATCTACTGTGTGTCATGTAACATTCAAATTTGTTCAGAAATAAATAAAACCCAGCCCTTCTTCCTCACTGCCGCTCAGCGTGAAACTACAGTAAGTGCATTATGAGGCCTCCTCAGTGTCCGATCTACCCAGCTAAGTCTTGAGTACCCAGGGGTGGTGGGAGGGTAACCTGGCATGATTCACGGGGTGGGGGTCGGGGTCTGAAAGTTGTGTACTTAACCCAGATAGAGGCAGCAGGTTTCAGAAAGGCTTGTTGAGATCTTCTGACCCAAGACCTGGGGTTTAAAGGAGTAGACCGAGAAGCAAAGGAGGGGTATTTCAGGCAGAGTGAGCAGCGTGAGCAAGCACACGGATGTGTGAGATGGTGGGAGGGATACGGGACATTTAACCCGTGTCCTACCTGCATCGACAGCTGCAGTGCTGGGCAGGTCGTCCTAAGAATGTGCGTTTCATCTGTTCAGGAATGCTCTCAAGTTTGCCTTTGCCCTTCTGCTCTGGGGTATTGGGGCTGGAGTTACTCTCAGAAACCAACCAGTCTCACCTGCTCACCCCAAAGAAAAGAAGGGACTGGTTACGAGCATAGCGCATGGAGCCTGGAGGACGCGAGCGGGGATGGTCACGGGCATGCAGTTGGGAAACTGCACATATACCTCACGATATCGTGGAGGGGAAGTGGTGGCGCCGCCACTACTTTGCATCTAATTTTTCAGGGAACGAGGCCTTGCATCAATAATAAGGATGCTGGTGTTTCCTGAGAGCCACCACTTGCAAGTTGCTGTACTCTGTGTTCTGTAATGCAGACTCATTAAATCGTCCCCAGGCGCCCCTCCGCCCCCGGCTGGTGTTACTAACCCAATTTCTAGATGAGACAGTGGAGGAAACTCAGAGCACAGACCCAAAGGCACAATGGCTGAAAGGTTGGGCAGCGCGACTAAATTCCATGTCCACGTGGTGCCTGGGCAAGCGCGTGGTCTCGATGTTCCTTCATTAGCTTTCCCCTTGATAAATCTCCATAGGATTCAGATTAATCTCTCAGGACTCAGGCCTCATTCTGATCTGATCTAAAGATGATTAAGGAAGGTTGATCTGAGTGGGGAATGACTGTGTTCCAAAGAACGGCTACATTTTTCCTGTATTCCCTTGGCATTATCTTGGGAAATGGTGTCTCTAATAGATACGTTATAAGTAGATGACTAGTTTTTTTTTTTTCTTTAAAGTTTCATTTTCTATAATGGGACCTCCTTAAATAGGTCACCTTCTATCTGTCTAGACGCAAAGAGATTGCTATAGATAAATATAGCTCACTATAGATACATAAAGATAAGTGTGAGTATATTTTTATACATATGAATATATACATACACACGTGCATGTATAAATGGATACAGGCCTTTATCAGTTGTTGTGCATTTATCTTCTAATTGTTCACACATAGGACGTTGTCTCTTCATTTGATTATGTGCTGGGATCTTTCATAGCCTTCTGAGAGCCTACCCAGGAATAAATGAACAGGATGTTTCCTCTCCGATCCAGTTGCAGAATCCACACCACGGTGTCGTTGTTGGCTCCTTCCTCCTCTCCTGCCTTGCTAATCAAACACCGGGTCTCCCCATCATCCCCTGGCATGTCTTATGTCTACGCCACTCCCTAACCGTCTGCTTTAATTGCCCTCCTGGCAGGTCTCATCACCTCTCTCTCAGATCAGGGCTTTCTCAATCTCTGTCCATTGTCATAGCCAGCTAGGTCAATGTTTGGTCTAGATGTCCTTTGCATGTAGGATGCTCACAGAGTGCCTGACCTCCACCCACTAAATACCAGTAGCACCCTCTCTCCAGTCATGATAACCCAAAATGTCCCAATTACCAAATGTCTTCTGGGTGGGAGGGAGCAAAATTGAGGATTGCTCTTCTAGGCTATCATGAAAAGCTACCTCAGTGGTTTCCTTACTTCTAGTCTCCCCACCATATGCATTCAGTGCTATCTTGCCACCTTATTGCTTAAAGAAAAAGAAAAAAAAATCTGAGAAACATGAATGCCTAAACAAGGGTCCAGCCTGGGTGCCCGAGTGGCTCAGTGGTCGAGCATCTGTCTTTGGCACAGGGTGTGATCTCAGGGTCCTGGGATTGAGTCCTGCATCGGGCTCCCTGCAGGGAGCCTGCTTCTCCCTCTGCCTGTGTCTCTCCCTCTCTCTCACTGTCTCTCATGAATAAATAAAATCTTAAAGAAAAAGAATGGTCATGCAATATAGTTCTCATCTTGTTCTCTCCTTTACAAGGTCCAGCAGACCGTTCCAGTCCAGAGAGTGAGCCTATAGTTTACTGGGGACTGCCTCAGTTGGGTGGCCTTATCCCATATCTTTGCCACCTAATTGTGTCCTCTCAAGCAAATTTATGGTCTGAGCCTCACTTTTTCATCTGTGCAATGGGTATAATAATCTAACCAGTAGGGGAGCTAAATACTGAGCTCCAGTAACTCTAATATAAGGTAGAAAATGCTAAAGCTCCTTAAGCAAAGGTTCAGATGAAAACACTGTGTGAGTTCAGAGGATAAAGAGATTTCTTCTGGCTGAGCCTGAAGAGGGGAGATCCCAGCAGAGTTTACCAAGGAAATTGCATTGCTGTTACCCTTGAAGGTGGTACTTGGAGGTGTAGACGAGGTGAGGATAGCAATGAGGCTGGCCTTCCAAGCAGAAGAAATGGCTTGGGTGAAAATCTCGGGACATTTAATAGAAACAGGGAGTTCTGATGCACTTGGACACTCAGCATTGTGCCTGCTGTATGTAGTACACGCTCAGTGGGGTTGGTGGCATGGGTGATTAAAGCATGTATTTTGAGAAAGTTACCTCAAAGGCATGTTTTGAGATCAGATTATCCAGAGAGGCAGGGGCCTGATGATGAGAACCCTGAACTGTCAAACCACGGACTCTCCATCTTAGTGAGGAGGGGCCCTGTGTCCAGCTGTGCCTCAGCCATGGTGGGAAAGATGGACTGAGAACAGGAGGGAGGAGGGGACAAAGCCTGGAAGGTCATCCAGAGAGTCTCCAAATGATCACGATGAGAGGCCGTGGTGACCGGGAGATCGGACGGCCAGTGGATGGAGAGGAGGGGAAGCTGGTGACGTTCTGGTGTAGATAACTGTCAGCGTTCACATAATTTCTCAGCAGCGTTGGGGGATATGGGCTGCAAATCCTGCCGCCAATACCATTTTAGGATGTTCTATGAACTTGGTCAAGTCACTTCTCTCTGAATCTCAGTTTTCCTTATCTGTGATGCCAAAGGTCTAGACTATCTTCCAGTAATCACTCCATCATAAACATAGACTGAAGCCCGAAGGGAGACTTCCCAGAGAACTTGGAGCCCTTACCCTCCTAGCTCCGTCACTCGGCAGATGGCCAGGAGTACACCCAGTGGATCATCAGTCTTCCGCCATCCTGGGGCTGGCTGTCGAGACCAGACACAAGTGACGAGAAGAGAAGGACATTACTTGGGAGAATATGCATGTTCACAGCTCTGAGGATTAAAGGCCCGTGTTCTTATCACTGCTGAACAGAGTATTATAAATCCAGTCTTAGAATACCAAATCCCCTTGCAGCTTGGCCGTTGTGAGGGAATATTAAAAAGGCCAGAGACAGAAATAATCAGTTTCCCAATGACACATTGTCAAATAAAGCATTTCTCACATTATCCTTCTTTTTTATTTATTTTTTTTTTCTTTCCCAGGCTCCTTCTCCCGTGCCTGGATAGTTAACATGAAAAAATTAGATTAAAATGAGGCCAGGCTGAATGGAGTTCTAAGTTTGACTTTTCAGAAGGCTGGCTCAGTGGGGTAGTTTGGGGTACTTTCTATTTTTCATCTTTATATATTTTTCAGTGTTTGATATTGTGTCTGTAAGCAAATCAGCTGGAGGTACTCGCATGGGGAGGGGCCACGCGAGATGTGATCAGATGCCCTTCGGATGCTGAGGTCAGAGCTCCGTGGGAACTATAAGGTTTATATTTCTCTGGCGTGTCTGGGTGAGATTTTAGGCTTCTGGATATTTACTAAGAACCTTTTCTGGGCCAAATACCACATCTTAGGCTGGGTATGTGGCAGGAGTAGATGGCAGCGCAGGATGTAGAGTGGGAACGTGGTCAACCAGATGACCGTAGTGCAGGAGCGTAGCAGATAACTGAAAAGCACCAGGGGCTGCGAGACAGGACATCACAGACCTGCCCCAGCCTGAAGGGGCCAAGTTACTCCCTGAGGAAGTGATCTCTGAGCTGAGATGGCTGAGTGCGTTGAGATGAGCAGATGGAGGAGAGTATATTCGGTCACTAGGGCTCCGTAACAAATCACCACCAAGTGAGAGGCTGACAATCACAGAAATCGACTCCCTCACACTTCGGGAGGCTGGAAGTCCAAAACCAAGATGCATGTCAGCAGGGTTTGCTCACTCTGGAGACTGAGGGAGAATCTGTCCCATGCCTCCCGATACTTCTGATGGCCGTGGTCAATCCTAGGCATTCCTTGGCTTGTGATGCGTCACTACAATCCCTGTCTCCACCCTCACGTGGCTACCTTCTCCTCTGTGTGTCCGTGTCTGTGTGTGTCTGTCTGTGTCCTCTACTCTTCTTATAATAAGAATATCAGTCGTTGGATTTAGGGCCCACCCAATCCAGGATGGCCTCATCTCAACCAATTACAGCTACAACAACGCTATTTCCAAATAAGACCACATTCTGAAATTCTGGATGGACCTGAATCTGTTATTTTTTTATTTTTTTTTTGGGGGGGGGGAGGTGTCATTATTTAAACCACTAATGGAATGAGAGCACTCTGGGCTGAGGGAGCAGCCAGTGTAGAAGAGCCGAGAGCATCGCACTTTGGAGAAGTACTCATTGCTCAGTGTGGCTCCAGGACAGGGTATGGGATTTGTGGGGAGCTGGGCGTGAGAAGGAAGGAAGCACCTCATCATGAAGGGCCTTGGGTGCCAGGCAAGGAGTCTGGACATTATTCTGAGGGCTCTGGAGAGCCAAGAAGGGGTTCTAAGCAAGGGCGGAGGTGCAGAAGATTTGGTTTGGGATAGAGAAATAGAAACGTTGATACTTGTTGAGTATTTTGGTGCCAGACCTTTTATTTTCTTGCTCAATCCTCGGCATAACTTTTCATGTTGGGAACCATCAGCACATCTTATAGGTGAGCCTGCATACAGCCCGGAGAGGTAAAATGTCACAGCCAGCTTGTCGCACGTGGCCAGGTGGGGATCAGGGGTCCCCACACACTGGTCTCCAAGCCCCCAGACACCTGCTTTCCCCATCGTGGCACTCTGCCCTTGACATCGCCCACCTACACCTTTGTCTGGCTCCATTGGGGGAATCTGTGACTCATTATCAGTAACAGAATGAGAGCAGTGGCTGATCCTGCTCTAGAGAGACTTCTAGTGGGGAAGGCTCCATAGGAGATAGGGACACACATTCCTCCTGCTGCCTGTCTCTTTCCCACTTCCTATCTGACAGCTTAGTGAAATCCTCAGATCCCTAAGGAAAAGGTAAAACTGATCACCCCAAGACCTGTGATGCTTGCAGGCCCGCAGAAACCAAACCCTAACAGACTGGCATTTTTATTTCTGGAAATCGCCACCACTTCTCCAACTTTGTTTGTCTTGGGCTGCCTGAGAGTGACCACAGTCCAAATCGGATTTGGCATCGGGTCATCCCTGAGGCCGGAAGGGCCTCACCCCCGCTCGAGCCTTGGCGTCTTCTTAACCTGTTTTCTAAAAATGCAGAGCCTCTCCCTACGTCCTCTTCTCCCTCCTTGGCTTGCTGTTGCCCTGCTGTGTTTCCTTCACCTCCAGGGGCTCGTGTTTGCTCCTGGCGTGCAGACTCGGTGGCTGGACCCTGTGGCCCTGCTTACCTTCCTAGAGTCCTCTCCCGCTTTTCTCTTTGCTTGACCTTGGTGGAGAAAGACCATAAGAAAAGGCGGGTACATCTCCGTGTGAGTGTGGACTAGCCCAGCAGCCTGGACCAAGGACCACCTGTGAGGATGCGGATGACAGTGTCTCCTTGCTTCTGAGCTACTCATCTGCTTTCTTCGGGAAGAGGTGGCCACGTGGTTCTCTTGAGCTTGTGCACAGCACCCTTCAGTTTGTAAAGGCCATCACAGCAGTGCCCAGATGTGCTTTTCCCAGCAACCCCGTGTAAAGCGTGAATGAGAGCTTAGCATAGGTTTAACCACGTTACCGGGCACGGAGTGCGGCTCTCCACGTCCACGAGCCCACATCGGACCTCTCTCTATATGGACGATTTTGACTCAGTCTTACGGATGAAACGATTGTGACTGAGATAGAACGCTTGAGTCTTAAGGGCAGGAGGGATCACAGTCCAGGAGCAGGCGAGTTGGCGGGGGCGGGGGTGGCTCCCTGGGTGAACAGCTGGTGGCCTAGGGCTGGGCCAAGGGCAGGTCTGCCATGGGCCCAGGTCACCTTCCTTTCAGATTTCCAGGTACCCAGAAAAGCCACTTGGTCTTGATTTCTGACCGACCTCCTCCTCCTCCCTTGCACTCCTCTGAGGCAGAGTAGATTGATGCAAAACTCTTTCCTGTGTGACAAGCCAGTCCTTAGTTTTCTGGAGTTCTTGAAGCATTTCATGGCTCTGCCCTCAGCCCAGCCACCCTCAGGACAGTAGGACCTGCCATCTGCCACCAGAGCATGGGAGGATGAGGACTGTGGATCCAAAGCCCCAGCCACTGTCGGCCTTGCACTAAGGGGCAGACGTCCTATTGAATCACCGTGAGCAACATGGAGTCCCCTGTTTCTGTTGGGGTTATCAGGGATGAAGAAGACCACAATCAAGTGAAGCCCCAGAAAGTGTCTCAAAGAGCAGGCATTGGTCTACTGTCCCCAGGCAGCCCCGGACTGTCTTGACCTTGACCTAGAGCAGCTACTGAAGAGCAGACAGGCACCTTCCTGGGCCTCATGCCAGGCCTGGGAGCAGCCACCATCCACCCCCACGCCTTCTCATGCCGTGACGGCACACGGGCCCCGTTTTTATGCTCCTTGCCTAAACTTGTATTTTGTTTCTCTGGTAGAGATGGTTTCCTCTGGATCGATTTACGCTGTCCTCACGGCGCATCACCTCCCTGCCCCCCCCACCAGGCTGCTTGTGTTAGGCAGACTGGGGGAGGTGCTCAAACATCCTCAGTGGCCTTGCAGACAAAGTGAAACAGACCCCACCCAGGTTCCCACCAACTGTCCTATGAGGTACTGGTTTTTCTCTGTTCACACGATGTGCCACTATATTTTGCATTTATATCTTGGTATTACACTCTTTTGTAGGCTTGCTTTTATAAATGACATGTAAATAGTTTTCCATTATTCTCCCTTCTCAAATACCTATGGGGCCTCTTTTTTTTTTTTTTTTTTTTGGTCCAGTACATTTTTTTTTTCTGTATATGACTCTGTTTTTTGAATCCACATCTCTCCGTAGTATTTTTTAAATAAAAGTTTACAACATTAAGAAAAAAAAATAGACTGGATAGACTGACTGTCCCTTTGTCCAGGTTTGCCCAGCTTATGTGTGGTAGCATGAGAGCTAAGGAAGTCTTTCTGACCCTTAAATCTTTCTTTGCCCTTGGCTATGCCTTACTCTTCCAGGTATTGCTAAGTCCCATTTACAGATGAGTAAACTGAGGGCCCGGGAGGGAATCTGAGAAATTCAAGCTCAGACACAGTGGGTCACTTGAACTCAGAACCTGTTTGCTGCGTGCTCGGAGCCTGTCCACAGTGCCCTGTACTCCTCTACTTTCTCCGGCTCTAGGGACACGGAGCTGCTCAGACCTGCTGCTTGTAACACTGCCTGAGCTGCTGCTGTGTTTCAAGTGAAGTCCCCTCAGCCTTTCAGGAGCCCAGCGCGGGGACATTTGTTTCAGCAGGGCGTGGCACAGTGAACCCTTGAATGCTGAGCTTCTCCTTTGGCCAAATTTTCATGATGAAAATCTGATCTGAAGCAGAAGCCACAAGGTTGGTGGCTCAGCTGAGGCTGGTGGAAGCAGAGGTCAGGGTAAATAGGGAGGGCCAGAGCCCCTGGCCTGGGATCCCCTCAAATGGATCATTAAGCTAAAGGCACGCTCCCATCACAGCGGGGCCAAGGGAGGTGGGTGGTGTTCCTCTGCAAGACCTTCTGGAAGTTTCCTGTGCTGGAAATCTACACCTGGGATTGCCCAGGTGATGTGAGGGAGGCACGTGTGAGGCTGGGCAGGGGCGACTCAGGCCTTGGTGCTCCGTCCCTTCCCACTCCAAGCAGAACTCTGTAGCCGTGCTGAAGCTAGTGCAAGTCTCAGCTGGGCTACCTTGCATCATGGACCTCCTGTCTCTGTGCCTCAGTTTCCTTATTTCACCTCAGACAAGGATGCCTAATGTGCATGGTTGTAAATTACAGAGCACGTGTGATGTGCTTGGTTCAGATTAAGAAGGATTTGGGGACTCCAGACACGTTTTGCAGAACAGGCCTTCGGGCGCAGAAGGTCAAGCTGTATTCATTCATTCATTCCTTCATTTATTCACTTACGTTAAATATACCCTTGCTGAGTGCCGTTGGCCCCGGCAGGAGCTAATAGTCTGTGAGCGGTTGCCATGTCCCCCACGCGGTACTGAGTACTGCACACACACCTCACTTAGCCTCCCAGTGACCCAGGGAGCTGACACTATCAACACTGCCTCTATTTAACTCATCACAAAGCCAGGGCTCTGCAAGGGATAGTGACCCTAGTCAAGGTTCCAGAGCCCCTCAGTAGTAGAGTCTGGACTTAAACTGTCACTCTGAGGCCGGCTCTTAGCCCCTCTTCCGGGCCCTGCTGGAGGGTGCAGCTTCCTGCCTGCTGGGAGCTCCCGGGGAAGATTCAGGAGCAGAGGCAGGACCTCAGGGTGACCAAGGTGGGCGGTTTGGATGCAGCGGAGGCAGGGAGGGGCGGTAGTGGTCGGAAGCAGACAGTGTGGCTGGGCCTTATCTCTCCCAGGTCAGGGTTAATTCTGGGATTTGACCATGGGTTCAGACACTCATGAATGCGGTGGACACAGGGGCGGAAAATGAGGGGCCCTGGGCCAGGCAGGGCCTGACCCTGCCAGCCACCGAAGTGCCCAGAGGGGTGAAGATAGGCAGGGAGATTTCTCCAAGGTTTTCGGGAGCCCACAGGAAACACTGTGCTCAAGGGCAGCCTCGGGACCTGCCCACGAATCCCGGATTGGGAGATGACGTTTGCCTTTCCCTTGCTCGTGATTCGCTCTCTCTCTGTGCACCCCCGTCATCTTTCCCATTTTCTCCTCTCCCCTCTGTGGTCCCTGACAACCATCATGCTGTCACGTAGCCGGTGGCTGTGCTGTGGAGCCTTGGGTTCAGACCCCTGCTTTGCCACATCCTGGCCTTTCGTACCCAGATGGACCGAGGATCCAAACCTGTGTGACTTCAAGCGAGGTCCTTAACCTCCCTGAACCACCTTGCCCTCATCTCATCAATAGAACAGACGCCGTAATCCCATCACGTGGGATTGTCTTGAAGTTCAAATAACATGGAGTCCAAGCAGTTAGGAGCGGGCCGGCTGCTGTCTCAGCGACTGCTCTTCCTGCCTCCTCTGTCTTCACTGTCCTTGCTCTTCAAGCTCTTTCCTCCCCCTCCTCCTCTTTCCTCTTTCTCTGTCGTCCTCCTCCCCCTCCTCCTCCTTCCTTCTTTTCCCTCCTCCTCCTCCCTCTTCCCCCTCCTCCTTCCCCTCCTCCTTTCTCTTCCTCCGTCCTCCGTCCCCCTCCTCCCTTCCTCTTCTTCCTCCCCCCTCTTCCCTTCCTCTTCCTCCTTCCTCCTCTCCCTCCTCCTCCCCTTCCTCCCATCTCCTCCCCCTCCTCTTCCCCCTCCTTCCTCCTCCTACCCCCTCTTCCCTCCTCCCTCCTCCTCCCTCCTCCTCCTCCTTCTTACCCCCTCCTCCTCCCTCTCTCTGGCTCCTCCCTTTCATCTCTATGGTGGAAAACTGAGAAGGAACACCCTGTTACAGGAGACTTCTAGACACAGAGCAGTCACCCATTGTATGTTCCACGGAGGGGAAGAAGGATCTATTTTGGGGGAGCATGAACCCGTGCCCATTTGACACGTATTTGACGGAGTCCACGCACACACGCGCACATGCACGTACTTACCCATCTGTTTCATTCATACAGTTGTGTCGAAGTTCTGCTGCCCGGGGACAGCTTCCCAGGGACCGTGCGTGAGCTCACGCGGGTGGCGGGCCACACGCCCACCTGCCGCCCCGGGACCTCACAGCCGTGGAACCTTGCACCCGGGGGCCACATGCGCACCTGCACCCATGGGACCTCTCACCCATGGGACCTCGTACCCTCGGGACCTGGCACCCGTGGGCCGCACGCACACCTGCCCTCACAGGACCTGGCACCCACAGGACCTCACACCCGCGGGCTGCCCACGCACCTGCACCCGCGGGACCTCACACTTGCAGGACCTCACACCTGCAGGCCGCTCGCGCACCTGCACCCGCGGGACCTCGCCCTGGCGGGACTTCGCACCTGCGTTCCCACCCGGTGGAGACCGATCACTGGTGGCGGGACGGCGGCTCATCGGCGCAGTCGTGCTCCCCCGGCCCCCACGGCTTGCCCCACAGGCAGGAGTCACTGCCCAGCCCCCGTCACATCCCCGGCGTGAACACCTGTCACCTTCGGCAGAGGCCGCACAAGCGCTTCTCAGAACCTGGCCCCACCTCTGTGGGGTCACTGTCGGGGAGCCCCAGCCCTGGGCGTGCAGGTGGTGACACATAGGCCTTCAACTGACACGCGAGACCGAACCGCGGGGCACGAAGCTCGGCCCTGTCTCCGCTGCTCCTGGGACTCCGGGGCGCGCAGCTTCCACGCCCCTTGGCTCCGCGTGCCTGGCTGAGCCCTCCCCAGCCTCGGGCTTACCCCCAGGGGCTCCGCGCCGAGGCCCCCCAGCTCCCCAGCCCCCAGCCCAGCACATGACGCCGGGGGGGGGGGTGGGGAGAGGAAGCCGAGTAGCTGCGGGGAGGCTGCTCTGCTCCCTGAAGGTGTTTCTGGCTCAGAGCTAGCGGGCGGGATGGGGGCAGGCCAGTGGGTCCCCACCCCGGCAGGTGCCAGGCGATGCCTGTTTGCCAGGAGCCCTGCTCCTAGGGACCTCCCAGGAAGGGCCTCTCCTGAGTCGCCTGAATGGGGTAGGACGTGTTCCTAAGTGCCCTAACCTGTCCCAGGGCCGGGCCGGGTGTGCTATGCAGACGCAGCCCAGTGTTTGCCCGGGGATGTGTTAAAGGAAAAGTCGGCTTCACCTTGCTGTGCTGGTTAAAGGGCCCTAGAAAGGTGTGTGTGGTGTTTTTGTTTATTCATTCAACAGATACTGATGAAGCCCCTTTGTCCCCGTCCCCCTATAGGGAAGACTAGAGTTTCTTTTTTTTTTCTTTAACCTTTTTTTGGTTTTAATTTTAATTTTTTAATAATAAATTTATTTTTTATTGGTGTTCAATTTGCCAACTTACAGAATAACACCCAGTGCTCATCCCGTCAAGTGCCCCCCCTCAGTGCCCGTCACACATTCACCCCCACCCCCCACCCTCCTTCCCTTCCACCACCCCTAGTTCGTTTCCCAGAGTTAGGAGTCTTCATGTTCTGTCTCTCTTTCTGATATTTCCCACACATTTCTTCTCCCTTCCCTTATATTCCCTTTCACTATTTTTTATATTCCCCAAATGAATGAGAACATACACTGTTTGTCCTTCTCCGATTGACTTACTTCACTCAGCATAATACCCTCCAGTTCCCTCCACATCGAAGCAAATGGTGGGTATTTGTCGTTTCTAATGACTGAGGAATATTCCATTGTATACATAGACCACATCTTCTCTATCCATTCATCTTTCGATGGACACCGAGGCTCCTTCCACAGTTTGGCTATTGTGGCCATTGCTGATAGAAACATCGGGGTGCAGGTGTCCCGGCGTTTCATTGCATCTGAATCTTTGGGGTAAATCCCCAACAGTGCAATTGCTGGGTCGTAGGGCAGGTCTATTTTTAACTCTTTGAGGAACCTCCACACAGTTTTCCAGAGTGGCTGCACCAGTTCACATTCCCACCAACAGTGTAAGAGGGTTCCCTTTTCTCCGCATCCTCTCCAACATTTGTTGTTTCCTGCCTTGTTAATTTTCCTCATTCTCACTGGTGTGAGGTGGTATCTCATTGTGGTTTTGATTTGTATTTCCCTGATGGCAAGTGATGCAGAGCATTTTCTCATGTGCTTGTTGGCCATGTCCATGTCTTCCTCTGTGAGATTTCTCTTCATGTCTTTTGCCCATTTCATGATTGGATTGTTTGTTTCTTTGGTGTTGAGTTTAATAAGTTCTTTATAGATTTTGGAAACTAGCCCTTTATCTGATATGTCATTTGCAAATATCTTCTCCCATTCTGTAGGTTGTCTTTTAGTTTTGTTGACTGTATCCTTTGCTGTGCAAAAGCTTCTTATCTTGATGAAGTCCCAATAGTTCATTTTTGCTTTTGTTTCATTTGCCTTCGTGGATGTATCTTGCAAGAAGTTACTGTGGCCGAGGTCAAAAAGGGTGTTGCCTGTGTTCTCCTCTAGGATTTTGATGGAATCTTGTCTTTAGACATTTAGATCTTTCATCCATTTTGAGTTTATCTTTGTGTCTGGTGCAAGAGAGTGGTCTAGTTTCATTCTTCTGCATGTGGATGTTGGTTTGTTTTTAGATTTTATTTATTTATTCAGGAGAGACCCCAGAGAGAGAGGTAGAGACACAGGCAGAGGGAGAAGCAGGCTCCCCGCAGGGAGCCCGATGCGGGACTCGATCCCGGGACCCCAGGATCACTATTTGCAGTAGGTTGGAAGCAAGGCCACGGTGCCCTGGTCCCTCAGTGGACTGGTCCTAGAGACAAGAAAGCAAAGCTGAGAGCGAGCGCGCGCAGGCCCTGGGGGCGAGACTCAGGCCCTCAGCCGGGTGAAGCCCCAGGCCTGGGCTTCTCCGAGCATCTTGCCACCTGTGTGGCTCCCATGGGACCATTGTCACAGCAGCCTAGTGCAGGAGAATGGGGGGGGTTCTCGCTTGTCCTCATGCAGGTGCAGGCTGAGAGGCTGGGGGGCGCACCCCGGGTCACACGGGTGTGGGGGGTGTGCCCCGGGTCACGCAGGGGGTGTGTGTGTGCTCCAGGTCACGTGGCGGGGGGGGTGCGTGTGTCCCAGGTCACGCGGGGGGGGGGCGTGCCCCGGATCACGTGGGGGAATGGGGATGCGCCTTGGGTCATCCTGGGGGGGCGCCCTGGGTCACAGGGTGGGTGGCATGTGCCCTAGGTCATGCAGGGGCAGCCAGGTGTGTGAGTGGTGTTCGAGCCGCAGCTGGTGACCCTGGAGGCCTTAGGGAGCGGGCGCCGCGCAGGTGCACGAGCAGCCCCGAGGCCCGGAGCCCGCGGCCCACCGGCGTGTCTTCCTCCCTCTGCTCCAGGGTGGCCTCATCGCGCTGCTGCTGCTGCTGCTGGTGTTCACCGTGGCGCTGTACGCGCAGCGCCGCTGGCAGAAACGCCGCCGGGTGCCCCAGAAGAGTGCGAGCACGGAAGCCACGCACGAGATTCACTACATCCCGTCGGTGCTGCTGGGACCCCAGGCCCGGGAAAGCTTCCGCGCGTCTCGGCTGCAGGCTCACAACTCCGTCATCGGGGTGCCCATCCGGGAGACCCCCATCCTGGATGACTATGACTACGAGGACGATGAGGACCTGCCCCGGCGCGCCAACCACGTGTCCCGGGAGGATGAGTTTGGCAGCCAGGTGACCCACACCCTGGACAGTCTGGGCCGGCCCGGAGAGGAGAAGGGGGACTTTGAGAAGAAAGGTGAGTCTCCCCTTGTTGCATCCCACCTTGGCGGGGGGCATCTGGGGGAGCCGGGCAGTGATGGGGGTGCAGGTGGTGCCTTCTGGGCCGAGCCCTTCTGGGTTTGTGGCCAGTCTCCCTGCCGGGTTATCAGCGTTTGTCTTCTCTCATCCTTCAGTAGCGATGGGAGGAAAAAAAAGAACAAGAGAGTCTGTGTTCTTGCAGTTTTGAGGAGCACGGGAAGTTAGGTAGTTCCGTATCCCTCCATTGTCTCTTGATTACCTCCCTTGATGGCCTCCTCACTCCGCAAGGGAGAGAACCCATCTCACTTTCAGGCCCTCCTGTTAGGAAAACTTTCCTTCTGTTGAACCGACATCTGTTTCCCCGGGCCTTTGTGTCTGCAAAGAAAACGAATCCGATCTTCCTTCTCCAAGGCAGCTCTTGCAAAATTTGACAAGGGCAAAAAAGAAAAAAAAAAAAAATGATGCCCTGTAACTTCTGGAAATCAACCTAAATAATCCCAGTCTCTTCGGCTGGACTCATGTGATGTAGGTTTCAGACATTTCAGCCTCCCGG
Source organism: Vulpes lagopus (assembly GCF_018345385.1). NCBI lineage: Eukaryota > Metazoa > Chordata > Mammalia > Carnivora > Canidae > Vulpes > Vulpes lagopus. The sequence goes on from NC_054830.1 coordinate 61,856,707, forward strand.
TCGCGGTCCTGTAGGAGGAGAGTCTGACTTTTCGTGCATTAGGCCGCAGGCCCAAGGAACAGTCCTCCGCTCACGGTGACAATGCTCCTGTGCTAAGCAAACCGCGCCTTCCCCTTCCCCCCTCTTGCCGGCTGCCGTGCTTCCGCCGATGCAGCTCGAGATCACCGAGCTTTTGCGCTGCGGCCGCTGGTTCCTAGGGGGCTTTCTGGTGACCGTAGCCTCTTACCCTTCCTCCCACGTGCTGTTGCAAAGACCCGTTTCCCTGACGTCGGAGGACAATCGATTATTTGGACGTAAGCACAGAGTATGTGCGTATCTGTCTTCATTCACTGTGGGGGGCACCGGCCCGTTTATAGATGGAGTTTGACTCCTGTCCCATAAATGCTGCAGAGGCACCGTTCTGCTCATTTCCCCTCATGGTCTCTGTGATACGGGTGGTGACGACGGGTTGAAGGCTGGGCCTGGAGACCCCCATCCTGACAGCCACCTGCTGCATCTGTGAATCCAGGGGCTCCCCCGCTGGTTGGGCCAGCCCTCGAGCTCTGACCTCTGCATCCTACCTCTCTCCTTCCTCTTGGACCCACCTTCCCATGGTGCTCAGGGGGCGAACAAGAACTCTGGGGGGTTCTTAAAAGGTTCTTAAAAGGTCTTTGTAAGAGGAGACTTTTTTCCCAGCCTGGAAGCCCATTGAGGGAAGAGAATGAGACAGTAGTCCAGAGTGCAGGTTTTGGAGTCCCCTGGACCCAGGTTCAAATCCTGCCTCCCTTATACACCGCGTGACCTTCGAAAATCAGAATCCAACCCTCTGGGTCTCAGTTCCTCCACTGAAGGGTTCTGGAAGGATCCACCATGAAAATGAAATGTGTGCCAGTTACCTGCCCCGGGGCCTGGTACGGGGCACGTGTCGGATCCCCGAGAGCCGTGCTTGTAGACCTCAGGGCCCTGCTCTCCGGGGGCCTTCCAGAGTGTGCTTCACCCGGTCACTGTTCACCCCCCGCCTCCCTGTATGCTCCAGCCGCCGTGGTCTGGGATGTTTCCCTGGTCCTCCGGGTCACTCCTGTCTCTGAACAGGTGGTTTACTGACACCCCCCCCCCCCCGGGAAGTGGAGATGAGCGGGTTGAGCTGAACCCGCTCCTCGGGCCGCCCTCGCGTGGCCTGGCTTTGGGCAAACCTCCTCACCGTCCTCTGTGCCGGGCCGGGCCTTCGCCTCACCTGTTTTCGTCTGACCCACAGTATTTTTTTCTTTTTAATGTTTCTGCCTCAGCTTTAAAATGAAGTGAAGTTTGCCAGAACACAGCCCTTCATTTAGCACTATCTCCACCCCCCCCCTTAGATCCAATAAGGAGGGAAGAGGAAGAGGTGCAGGCAAGAGGAAGTGGAGAACACACTTCTGGCCCCACCCGGGATTCCATCGCCCTGACCGAGGCGAGGCAGCTGCTAGGGGCTGGTCTTGCAACCATAGGGCCCCCGAGCACTGGGTCCTCCCCTATAGGCAGGAGAGGGGGAGGTTCCACTGGTGGATGGTGGATGACCTCGCAGCAGCTCAGACCAAATGGGTGCTCTGTTACCTCGGTGGGCGCCTTGGGAGAGCAGGTGCTCTCTTTAGGGGGGGACCTGGGGCCTGGGCTTTGTCAAGAGCGAGCAACTCGTCGGAGGCTGGGCACCCCAACAGCAGTCATCCCACAGCCGTTCAGAGATCGTGTTGCCGAAGGCTAATCCCACCTGCACCTTCCCCACTCAGAATTTGCCTATAACGTCAAGCGCCTTGGCTGTTGTCAGGCTCGGTGGGCCCGCGTTCGGCTTGGAACTGCAGGTGACGGGGGGGTGGGGGGGGCATGCTCTGGAGAGCAGAGGAAGTTCCCTGACCAAGGGGCCACGGCTTGGCCTTCAGACCCCAAGAGTGGTGTCCTGAGGGGTTTGACGTTCAGCGGATGACCCCACTCCTGTCCCCGCCCATGGCCAGACTGACCCTTCGTCAGGTCGGGAGGTGGCCCTGCTGCCCCAAGCTCTCTGGTGCCCCGTCCCAGCCCCACCCCGGGGGCCCCTCCTGCAGCTCCCAGCCTCTAGGAACCTGGTGGCCTCGGAAGCCTCTCCGGTCGTGCTGTGGCCGGCGTCGTTCGCGCCGTGCCCGCTCCTCGGAAGGTCCCAGGTCTTCTGCACCCCGCTGCTGAGAGCCGGCCGCCGCGCCTTGCTGCAGGTTCAACCCTGAGGGTGTGTGACCGCCCAGCGCTGTGTCGGGCGCACAACGGATACGTGGGGTGTTTTCCTCCCAGTTCTCCTTACCCTTCCTTACGTTTACGTTTCCCTTCCCTGAGTATTATGCATGCAAGCTCGAGGCAATTAAAATAACAAACTTATCACTTTATCCAGGGAGAGGGCAGGAGGGGGGTGGCTGAGTGGATACCAGGTTTTCTTAATTTTGTGATATTATTGTGAAAAAAAAAAGAAGAAAAAAACAAGGCATGCTGTTTGTGATTGAAGGAAGAGAATGAAGTGAGAGGGAAATAGGAACAGAGAGAGAGAGAGACCTCTACTTAGTTATCCCCTGTCGTGGGAAATTTCTTTCTTTCTTTTTTTTTTTTTTTAAGATTTATTCATGAGAGACACAGAGAGGCAGAGACACAGGCAGAGGGAGAAGCAGGCTCCCTGCAGGGAGCCCGATGTGGGACTCGAACCCAGGACCCTGGGATCTGACCTGAGCCAAAGGCAGATACTCAACCGCTGAGCCCCCCAGGCATCCCTGAAAGATAATTTCTTTATCCTAAAAAGCAGAAACCTGTGTATGTGACCTCCTTACACTCAACGGCCGTGGCGTCATGTTCCCAACTGCTCTTTGTGGAAAGTACTTCCTGGAGTCTGCAGAGCAGAGACCTGTGTCCTCTGTGCTCCGCGTCTTCCCTGCACCGTCGCTGGCTCCTGCCGAGGGGCGCGGGCTGACACTCGGTCCCCGCATCCTCTTTCGGGTGCCCTCTTCCCTCGCCGCTCATCCATTCACTCACTCGCTCAACTAGTTAACAGGTGTTTAATGAGCACCTACTATGTGCAGGACGTTGCATTTAATGGCGAAGAGACGGAGCACGAAGGGAAATGGTTTTCTTCTCGGAGCTCACGGTTTTGGGGACATAAAACAGTAGCAGCCGCTTTATTTTACGTAGTCCTTTCACATCTACAGAGCGGCTTCATAAACATTCTGTGTACTCTGTATGTCACCGAGCCCCTTCGGGGACACGCGGAGCCCTACGGGGCTCGGAGAAGTTTCATCACTGGCCCCTCCGCGACACAGAGTGAGGGGGTGGGGGGGACATTCTCCTGGGCCCCGCAGGCCCCGAGTCAGGCTCACGCTCCCTCTGGCCGTGCCGCACTCCTCTCTGCGGCTCCTGGAACCGCATCGGGAAGCAGCTCCTTACGTCTCCGCCGCCCTCGCCTTCATCTTAAACGTCGACACTGGGACGTGTTCGAGGCAAGGCTGGGGAGCCGTGGGCCCCGCGATGGGTGTGGCGGGGCTGCAGGTGAGACGCGATGGGCGATTCCTTCTGGTTCGCAGGTGGCGAAATGTCAGCTTCGTCTGTTTCCCTAGAGTTTTCTTGTTTGAGCTTCTTAGGAAGGAAAATGGAGCAAGATCTGTGTTTGAATGAACAGACTCCCTAGACCCAGCCCGCCTGGCAAGAATTCCTAAATGAGAAGTCCTTTTCTTTTTTTTTTTCTTTCTTTCTTCCCTTTTCTTCCCTTCTTTCTTCCTTCCTTTCTTCCTTTCCCTCCTTCCCTTCCTTTTCTTCCTTTCCTTCCTTTCATTCCTTCTTTTCTTTCTTCTTTCTCTTTCTCTCTCTGTCTCTCCTTCCTTCCTTCCTTCCTTCCTTCCTTCCTTCCTTCCTTCCTTCCTTCCCTCCCCCTCCCTCCCTCCCCCTTCCCTCCCTCCTTCTCTCCTTCTCTCCCTCTCTCCCTCCCGTCCCTCCCTCCCCGCCTCAACTGGCATCCTGTAGAATAGTAGAACATGTATTTTCTCTCCAATTAATGTTACCAAATAGCGGAGTTAACAGGGCTGTGGACTCTGGGCCCTGACTCTGCAGCAGAGCTGCTTCTGCTTTGACATGTGCCCCCACCGCCCCCCACCACACACAGTGGCCCTGGTGCCTGGGTGCAGAGGCTGGGCACAGCCTGCACCACACAGGAGCTCGGCTTCCCCACACCACCGTCCTCCGAGCTGTCTCCACGCTCTCTAGAATAAGATGTACACAGAGATTTGTCATGGGATCACAAACAGGAATGTCACCAAAGCTGTCACCGGAGCCCCTTAAAATGTCACTTCCCAGCATTAATTGCCACGATAGCAAAACAAACGGGCGTTCTCTGAAGGTTTGCTCTCCCCGTCCCCCCTCCGTGATCCTTTCCCCACCTCCCAGCCTCTCCTTTCTCCCTTCTATCCAGGGGGGTCCCCCTCCTGCTTGTCTCCAGGGCTGCGCCGGGCATTCTGACTTGATTGGTCTACACCCTGGAGAGGCAGACCCCCCTCCCCCCCGCCGCAGGCTGACACATGAGGGTGGAGGAGGTTTGATAAATGCCAGGGGCTGAAGAGACTGTTCCCTGATTGATCCGAGCTGGAGCCATTTCCCAGCAGGCGGGGGCTCTGTGGCTCCGGTCCTGGGTTCCAGCCTCCATGGAGGGAGCTGGACCTCACCCAGCAGGTCCCCGACGGCCACCCGCAGAGTGTGGGCTGCTCAGGCCCACCGCCTCCTCCGGGGCCCCCTCCTGCCTCTGGCCCCCATGTGCTAGGCCGCCCTGGGGCTGCTGGAAATCACCATCCGCCTCCACACCTACAATCGGTGTTCACTTTCCTAATATTTTCTCCATATAAAAGTGAGTAAGCTCATCATAGGGAACTGTTCAAAGAGCCTCCATTAGTGGGTTTTCATAACGCCTCATCAATAGCCAAAGTAACTTGCAGTGTTTTCCTATTTTTTTCTTCTTCTCTTTTACATATTGAAACTTGAAAACCTATGATTTTGTATCTTACACACTTTTACGAAATATTATGTCATACTATATCAACATGCTTATCATTCCATGTTAGGACTGTCTCATAGCTTATCTGTTGGTGAACCTTTCAGTTACTTCCTTCTTATTTTGTGTTCGTTAGCAGCAAGCATCTTGGGGCTTCATATTGCTTTTCGCTATTCTGTATTATTTTCCCAGGATACATTCCCAGGAGTGGAATCACTGGGTCAAACAATCTGACTGTTTTAAAGTCCTTGATACACATTTAGCTCCACACCTCTTGTCATAACATCTCAGTAAACAGTTGTTAAATAAGGAAACCGTTGTTAATCTGGTTTTCTTTTTTAGGATTTTATTTATTTGAGAGGGAGACAGAGAGCATGAGTCGGGGAGGGGAGAGAGACTAGCAGACTCCCCACTAAGAGCAGATCCTAAAGCGAAGCTCGATCCCAGGACCCTGAGATCACAACCTGAGCCATAGTCAGACCTTTAACTGACTGAGCCGCCCAGGCGCCCCTGTTAGTGTCTATTTTTTAATTTATTTATTCAGCAAGCTCTAATTATGTCTCTACTATGTGTCCGGGCACAAAGGATAAAGCAGTTAATACACAAGCATGTTTCCATTAAGCTTATTTTCTAATATAGAAAGGCCCATAAGGAAATGAACAAGAAAAAAAAATATGTCAATGTAAAAACGTAGGATTAAATATAAAATAGAAATATTTCATAAGCATAAATATATCAAAATACATATAATATCATATATAATCATACATATGATTATACATATGATTATATATGATATATGTAATTATATATATGACAATATACGTATTTTGATATATGTATAATATCATGTATGATATTACATATTGATCATATGTATGATTATATATAATATCAACTCATGATCACTGCAGCGAGGGAGAAATAAAACAAGGAAGGAAATTCGGGCCCTGAGGAAAGGTTTCACTGATTTGAGGACCAGACAATAGTAGATGAAGAAGTAAGCCATTTGGATATTTGAGGAAAGAACTCTGCAGGCAGGGTGAAGAGCAAGTGCAAAGGCCCTGTGGCATCACGGTGCTGGCGCGGCGTTCAAGAACAGGAACAAGCAGCCTGGGGAAGAGCAGTGGAACAAATTGGGTCACAGAGACATTGAAAAGAAGGTCGCGTCGAGCCTGGTAGGTAAGGGTGTTAGCTTTTGCTGTGAGATGAGGAGTCATTGGGAAAGAGGGAATGATTTCTCACAAAGCTGTTAAGCAGTTGGAGTCAAGATGAGGAGGAGAGGGGTTGGGTGGTGTTGACACTCAGAGGGGAAGGTGCCGGGGATGCCGGAGAATACGGGTTACCTTTTGGAGTCCCCAGGGTCGAACCTGGCCCCCAGGGGCGTCTCTCTGGTCTTGTTTCACGTGCGCTGGGAGTGCCTTTCACACTTTCAGCCGAGTCCCTAATCATCCCGACCTGCGTTTCCGCCTCCCCCATTGTTGGAGACTCTGGGAGGCCTAGGTTCCCCATCCAGGAGGGCTGCTCTCGGGGTCCCTGCTGCCCTGTCCCGGCCCTTGGGCCCCAGCATTCCTCCAGAGGGAGGGGACTTGAGGTCGCCCTCACCGCCCCAGCCCTGGGCACAGAGGCCCGTGGGAAGCAGCAGCCCACCTCCTGTGTATGTCCCGGAGAGCCCGGGGCCTCCTGGGAGGTGTGTGTCTGCACTGCCCGACCTCGGCTCCCTGACCTGGGAGCTCCCAGCCAGATGGAGGCTAGCAGGGGCCAGAGGCCAGGGATGCGGGGTGGGGAGGGGCCCAGCTGGCACCAGACTCCCCCTCCCTGTAGTGCACTGAGCGTGAGGCCCAGAGCAAATCCCTGGCACCCCGGACTCGGGCTCCCCTTCCTTTGTGCAGGATGCCCAGCCCAGGGGAGGTGGTCACGCCTGAAGCGGTCCGTGAAGATAGCGACTCTAAACACCAGCCGCCGCAGTTTGTCTGGAGCTCTCACCGGATCCAGCGTGCAGGGGCCCCGGGAGGGGCAGGGCAGCAGGTGCTGCTGGGTGTGGGCTGTGGGGCCTGGCTAACTCCAGCCAGCGTCGCCCGCCTGCCCCCGCTTCTCAAGGGATGCTTTTCCCTCTGCAACCCTGGAAGTGGACCTTGGCCCAGGCGCGCAGTGTGTACGTCCTGTATGAGCGTAGGATGACGGACGCCCGGGGCCGGCGGCTGAGCATCTGCCTCCGGCCTAGGGTGTGACCCTGGGATCCCGGGATCGAGTCCCACGTCGGGCTCCCTGCAGGGAGCCTGCCTCTCCCTCTGCCTATGTCTCCGCCTCGCTCTGTGTGTCTTTCATAAATCAATACATTAAAAAAAATCTTAAAAACAAGCTGTGGTCCCTCAAACCAGCTGTTTGCTCTCTGTGCGTGTTCCCTCATCCGTGGAATGAATACTGAAGTCGGGAGTATCCTTGTACGTCGTCCAGGAGCCATGCTGTTGGAGCGGTGGACACCCCGGGGGCAGGAGTCTGCTCCCGAGGAGCTGTCGGCCCTCCGGAGACCACACAGCCATGGGCCCGGGCTTCCTCCTCCCCTGCCTGGGCTGCTCGCAGCTTGAGACCCGCCCACGGCACCCCCTGCCCTCTTGGTCACCTTTCCTGCACCCCCCACACCCCTGGCCTAATTGCCTGGGCTCCATCCCAGGACCCCGGGATCATGACCTGAGCTGAAGGCAGATGCGTAGCTGACTGAGCCTCCCAGGGACCCCCAGTGCCCCCCCCGTTTTTTTTCCCAAATGAAGCATCCAGAGTGGGGACAGCTCTGGATGGTGTCCCTGCTTCGTGCTCACCCTGGGATGCGTACCTTGGTCTGTGTGACTTTGGCATGCTCGCTTCGCACCGGTGCCCCACTGCCTGAAGGTCGGAGAAGCCAGGGACCCGGGACGATGAGAAAGCGGCCCCAGGAGTCGTGGAGGAAGAGCCGTTGTGGGGCCTGACAAGGACCAGCAGGCTGTGTGCACCACACGTGGTGCCGCTGACCTCACGGATCCATGTCCACGTCTCGGGCCCTCCCTGTGGCTGCTGCATCAAGGCACCCGTGTCCGACTCCGCTCCATGCCTCGTCACGTAAGCTGATCTGACTCTTCTGTGTCCCCCGTCCAGAGGCCCTACGAGGGAATTCCGCGTGCCCAGGACATAATGTCCTCACAGACCAGTCCCCACCCAGGCCATGCCGCCACCCGCCCACTAAGCCGGAGCGGTCCCTGCCCAGATGTGGAGCTCACGCCCACCAGCTCTGCCCAGACGGCGGAGTCTCAGCGCACCCAGCAGGGCAGCCCCTGGGCTCCGAAGCACCTGCAGCTGCTTTTCACCAAGGCGGGCACCTGCGGGGATGGCAGGCCCTCAAAGCATCATACCCTGTCCACAGCAGCGGGGAGGCCATCTGCTCGGAGCAGGACTGGTGTGTCTTGCTTCCAAAGGATCTGGTTTGTGAATAGCTCAGCTTAGCAAAGATAAATCAGGGAATGATGGATTATTTTCCTAAATGGTTCTTTATTTTTACAAAAGCATTCTCCGCAGGATCCCCTTCAATAGCGAGCACCCCAGCAATGCATGCAAAAGAGGGTGGCATTTAACCAACTTTTGACTCACCAAAATGTTCAAGGACACACTGGTCCATCGGTCAAAGCAAAAGTAATGGGAAGGTTTTCTGGCAAGTGGCCAGCCAGCAGTAAGATGATGGGTTTGGAACCGGGGGCAGTCATGGGTGTCAATCCTGTCCCCACCTAGCGCCTTGATGTTGGACAAGCTAATTCACTTCTTTAAGTCTCAGATTCTTGATCTGTGAAGCCGGTTGAATGCTAACGTTGGCCTGCTAGAGTTGTTTTGAGAATGGAATGCAATAATGCATGAATAGTCTGGCGCAGAGGCCACGTGTCATGCACATGAATGGTCTTGGGAAAAATCATATATTCCCGAGCCTCAGTCTTCTCATCTGCCCTTAATGAGCAGCTTGGACCCTTTCAGGGCTAAACTCCTACGTCTTTCTGCTTCTGCTCCTTTCACCAGAATTCTGGGGCTGGGGATACACATCAGGCACAGGGCCAATGGAGGTTGAACCAGAACTTAGTGCCATATGCCCAGCTGGCAGGACTAACGGGGTGTGGGTGGGGAGGAGGAGAAGTTCTTAGAAAAGCCAGGAGCTCTTTAAGAGGAAAGGGAAGATGTTGTCTCATGCAGACTCTGATCTCCTGGTATGTCCTTACACAGAAATGCTGCAGAAGGGACAAAGGACGCCAGTAACTCTCATTCTAGCTGGGCTAATAGGTGGCAGAGGTCAGTCTCAAGCCTCTTTGTATAGCCTCCTGGCTCCAGGACTGTACGGTTAGAGTCCCAGGAGGTTGGCAGAGAGAGAGAGAGAGACATCACTTCCTCATCATTTCCCTGGTGAACGAAGCCTTGGGAGACCAGATGCAGCCACTTCATTATAATTATGTTAAGTGCCGCCTGATTGGTGCCGTTCATCACCCTGGGAGAGAGCCTCACTCAGTGGACACATAGGCAGCCAGCTTTGGTGCAGCACCACGTTGTCCCATCCTGCTGTGTCCTTGGCAGTGGCCGCTTGTTGTACCTGTGGTTCTCCTTCAGGGAAGAGAAAGCAGTGGGAGACAGAGCGGAGGGCACTGGAGGGGGATGAGGGAGCCCGGCTCTGCCTCCAGAGTGCCACGCGGCCCAAGTCAAGCCCTCTTCGTCCCTGGGCCTATGCCAGACTCTTGATGCATGGCCAAGTGCATGTGAGGTCTCCACTCCCCTATCCAGCTCTTAGGTCCTGGGACTCTCAGGACAGAGGTGACATCAGAACTCTAAGAGGGGAGGGTGCTCCTGGGTGTTAGGTTGGTTGTGTTCTGGAGCGTGAGTGTCGCCCTGGAGGGCCTGGGAGAAGAAAGCAACTTCCCTACTCTAAGAAATATCCCCTGTAAAAGCAGAAATATTTCCTCACATTGTAGGAAAATAAAGTTTGCCTCTTCCTACCCAAGGGCCAGATGGTGGTAGAGAATATTCTGATCTCAAGGGCCACGTGTTGTAATTCCAGTTGTCTGTGCAAGGGTCTTGAGAAAGGGGGCGTGGGTTTCCAAAAAGGAAGGTAATAGGGATGGAAAATCAGGAAGGACTTCATGAGAGAGGGAGAGCCTTCAACTGCGGTCTTGCAGGCCAAGAAAGATCCAAGAGGGAAGATGGAGTGGAGATTAGATCTCTCTGGAGGCCGTTAGGCATGTGGGCTCGAGCTAGGCTGTCCCCGTTTACCCCTGGTAGTTCCTGATACTAGCTGTGCATACCCTTGGACAAATGAGTGAATGTCCCAATCTCTCACTGTCCCCATCTCTAAAGCAGGGAAAATGAGACTATGCATCCCCCTGTTGGCAGACGAAATGAGTTGAACATGTCACAGCACGTGAAATAGTGTGTTTGCAAAGAAAAGGCTCAATGAATGCTAGTGATTCTTGTGTTGAGCATCCTCTGCAAACAGATCAGGCCCTTCGTGTGCTACTTTGTTTAATTCCCACAGCTCCCCACCGCCCCCGGTTCACTCACACATTTGTGACAAGGTCCTGGTTGGGGTTGGGACTGAGCAGAGGCTGGATGAACCCTGCCCTCCGATGCATCGCCTACCAGTGGAACATGGACTTATGACCTGTTCCAACTCATCGCACATTTCCAAATTTAATACACAGCTGCCAGCAGGGGAATGTACTAAGGTCTCTGGGAGAGGAAAGGGGAGCATGGCCTCAGTGTGACTGTCCTGCAGGCCTTTCTGAGGAGGGGAGACCTAAGCCCATGTCGGAGGGATATGTAGCATTTAGCCAAATGAAGAGCCAAAATGCCGAGGAAGTGACTTTTGCAAAGAAAAAGCTTGGCCCATTTGGTGACCCGGAGGCCAGCATGACTAGAACACAGTGTGGGGCCTGGGCCCGAGTGTTCTGTTACACAGAGATGGGGAAACTGAGGCATGGCAAGCAGAAGTGGCTTTCCAGAGATAATGTGTCTGGAATGGAGGGCTTGGGGTCGTCCTGAGATGAAAACGTTCCTTCCACCGTCCCTGGGGAGGGCGTCATGGAAGCTGGGTCTGGTTGGCTGTCACAGGGAATAGAGAGCATCTGGGTCTGAGCTGAGGGATGGTCTAGGTGGACAGCAGTGACTTCAGGGTTGGTGGGGCAAGCTTCATGTGCCCCACTGAGTTTGGGCCTTATCCGTTTTAATTCCCCTAGGGTTATGGGGGTAGAACTGGATTAATTTAAAAATAACCCTATCCATGCTCCAGGGTTTAATATCTCCCATGTCCCCTGGGTCATTCTTGGCATCAGATGCTCTGCTCAGATCAGTGGTATAAAGTGTTTTCAGTTTCTCCTAGTTGTGTGTGTGTGTGTGTGTGTGTGTGTGTGTGTGGTTTTTCTTCCCTGAAGCATGCTGAGTTAACTGAGGGAAATGCACGAGACTTGGGTGAAATCTTATTTATTTTTTGGGAAGGCAGGCAGTACAAAATCATTTCTCTCCCGCATAAATATGCATGAGGCCGGCCTATTCGCCCCTCCTTGGGAAGCACAGGCAGGGAGAGGGGGGCGTCCCACGTGACCGGTGTCATGGCCCTGCCCATGGCTGCTGGCACCCCATTCATCAGGGGGGAGCAGCAGCGTCGTGAACTGTGAAATTGGCAGCCCCCTGACAGCTCTGGGGCCCATTCGAGCAGGGACTCTATTTCACAGCTGGAAGGTGGCAGCGTGGTGGAGGGGGGTGCTGGGCTTAGTGGGCCAGCACGGCCATGCTCCCCTCTCAGCCCGCACAGACCCCAAGCGAGTCCTGCTGAGGGGCCATGCCTCTTGATTAAGGAGAGACAGGGTGTGGGGGGGGGAGAGAGAGAAAGAGAGAGAGAGAGAGAGAACAAACTAGAATGAGAAGGAACCCAGTGAGTGATAACGGCAGCCACAGCCAAGACCTATTGAGTACCTGCTGGCTGTTGAGTTCCAGGCACTATGCTATGTACTTTTTATGCATTTCTTTCTTTAATCCTTATGATTATCCTACAGATTTTCATCATGAGCCCTGTTCTACAGCCCAGGAAAAAGGGGAGTCAGAGAGCTTAACTGTTTCAAGCTGCAGGATGTAAGAGAGCGAGGATTCCCATCGGGGTCTCTGGGTCTGCTGGGCCCGAGTCCGTGTGTTGCAGACACCTCACCGTCCTACTGTCTAGCATGCTTTGAAAACAAAAAAGCAAGAGAGAAGGGTCCCTGGGTTCAGTGGCCATTTACAAGTCCGCAGGCTGTGCAGGGATTCAAGTCAGAGTGCCAAGTGCTAGGGTTCTAGGGGCCTCAGCATGCTGACTAGTTCATGGTTTGTGAGGGAGATTTGGATAAATGGGGAATCACAGCCCTATGGCATATTTGAGGGTGCAGGCGGTGGACAATCTGCTGTGACCTTCACAGCTCTACGACCTGGGGCTCAGTTTCCCCATCCCTGAAACGGGCATAAGAGCGTTGCCAGATTAAAATTTGCTATGAAGATTCAATGCAGTTTTCCAAGTAAATTGTTTAGAACAGTACTGTGTGCGTAGTGAGCCGTCCATAAATTATTGCCGGGAAGGTGCCAGAATGTGAATATGAACATGCATTCTAGGAATACGTGGGAAATAACATTTATTTATTTATTTATTTTTAAGGATTTATTTATTTATTCATGAGAGACACACAGAAAGAGGCAGAGACACAGGCAGAAGGAGAAGCAGGCTCCCTGCGGGGAACCCGGTGTAGGACTTGATCCCAGGACCCAGGATCATGCTCTGAGCCAAAGGCAGACACTCAACCACTGAGCCACACAGGCACCCCGGGAAATAGCATATAAATGTGCTGAGGATGACGGGGAAGGCTGCCCTTCAGGAGGTGACACGTGAGCTGAACCCTGAAGAGAAGAAATACATCATTTAACCCAATGTGCACAGGTCCTGGGGTTTGCAAGAAAGAACGAAGAGGGGCATATTCTGGGAACTGCAAGGTGTCTAGAGGGAGCAGAGCAAGGGGCCGTGCATGGGAAGAGCAGACTGGGAGGCAAGACAGGGTCCAGATCCTGGGGACATGGACTTTATCTGGAAGGCACTGGGCAGCCACTGAAAACTTCTGCATAGGGAGCACCATGCCCAGATATTTTTCTTCCCAGAAGGATTCCTAAGGTGGTGGCATCAGCGTAGATTAGAATAAGGGCAGGGAGCTCCATGGAAGACTGCCACTGTGACGCGAGGAGCTGGGAGGCTCCAGGAGATGCCATCGTGCGTGCCTGGGAGCGGACGTCCCTGTGCTTCATTCAGACTCTTCTGCAGACGTGCTGTTTGCTTTGACTCAGGCGCCCTACGCTGGACCTCCATCCCCCTCTTCGTTCCATGGAACGGAGGGAACATCCAGTCCCGTGTCCTAGGATCCTGTGTCCTTAGGAGGGAGGGTAAAGAGGAAGGACATGATCTGCAGAAAAGAGATGACAAAATAAAGGGAGGAGGGGGTGGGCTGAGAGCCTAACCACTGGTTTTCACCAGATCTAGGAAGGGGCAGGTCTGCAGCGAGCCAGGGAGGTCAGGGGGCTGGGAGCATAAGACAGAGTAAGGCAGGGGGGCCTGCCCTGCCCAGCCTGCAGGCCTGGAGCACAGCCGCCAGGCGGGCCGCCCCCCCCCCCCAATGTCCTGGTGTGGCACCTAGATCTACTGGGGGAACTTACAGGCAGGGAGAGAGACGGCCAAGGAGGGGTGTGAGGAGGGGAAGCAGCTGGAAGAGGAAGAGGCGGTACCTCCTTTCAGGAGCAAGGAGAGCGTCTCTGGACTTTCTCCTACCACTGCAACCCGGTGTTTGTATCCGGGTGAGTGTCATACACTACTTAGTCCATCATACCTCTTGGGGACTCTTCCATCCTGTGGGAGCCAGAAATGGTTTGTATGCTGGCTCACTTATCTCCAGGTGATGATGTATATGCAGTATCTGGTATTTTATATATAGATATATAAAAAATATAAATATATATAATATATATAATTTATATATATTTTTTAATAATAAACTTATTTTTTATTGGTGTTCAATTTGCCAACATATAGAATAACACCCAGTGCTCATCCCATCAAGTGCCCCCCTCAGTGCCCGTCACCCATTCACCCCCACCCCCACCCTCCTCCCCTTCCACCACCCCTAGTTCGTTTCCCAGAGTCAGGAGTCTTCATGTTCTGTCTCCCTTTCTGTTATTTCCTACCCATTTCTTCTCCCTTCCCTTATATTCCCTTTCACTATTATTTATATTCCCCAAATGAATGAGAACATATAATGTTTGTCCTTCTCCGATTGACTTACTTCACTCAGCATAATACCCTCCAGTTCCATCCACGTCGAAGCACATGGTGGGTATTTGTCGTTTCTAATGGCTGAGTAATATTCCATTGTATACAGAGACCACAGCTTCTTATCCATCATCTTTCGATGGACACCGAGGCTCCTCCCACAGTTTGGCTATTGTGGACATTGCTGCTAGAAACATCGGGGTGCAGGTGTCCCGGCATCTCCCTGCATCTGTATCTTTGGGGTAAATCCCCAAGAGTGCAATTGCTGGGTCGTAGGGCAGGTCTATTTTTAACTCTTTGAGGAACCTCCACACAGTTTTCCAGAGTGACTGCAGCAGTTCACATTCCCACCAACAGTGTAAGAGGGTTCCCTTTTCTCCACATCCTCTCCAACATTTGTTGTTTCCTGCCTGGTTAATTTTCCCCATTCTCACTGGTGTGAGGTGGGATCTCATTATTTATTCATGAGAGAGACACCTGAGATTGTGGATCTCATTTTGTATTTCCCTGATGGCCAGTGATACGGAGCATTTTCTCATGTGCGTGTTGGCCATGTCCATGTCTTCCTCTGTGAGATTTCTCTTCATGTCTTTTGCCCATTTCATGATTGGATTGTTTGTTTCATGCTGATTGTTTCCAAGTTCTTTATAGATCTTGGAAACTAGCCCTTTATCTGATATGTCATTTGCAAACATCTTCTCCCATCCTGTAGGTTGTCTTTTAGTTTTGTTGACTGTATCCTTTGCTGTGCAAAAGCTTCTTATCTTGATGAAGTCCCAATAGTTCATTTTTGCTTTTGTTTCTTTTGCCTTCGTGGATGTGTCTTGCAAGAAGTTACTGTGGCCGAGGTCAAAAAGGGTGTTGCCTGTGTTCTCCTCTAGGATTTTGATGGAATCTTGTCTCACATTTAGATCTTTCATCCATTTTGAGTTTATCTTTGTGTATGGTGGAAGAGAGTGGTCTAGTTTCCTTCTTCTGCATGTGGATGTCCAATGTTCCCAGCACCATTTATTGAAGAGACTGTCTTTCTTCCAGTGGATAGTCTTTCCTCCTTTATCGAATATTAATTGACCATAAAGTTGAGGGTCCACTTCTGGATTCTCTATTCTGTTCCATTTATATAAATATAAAAAATATATTTTTACACACATGTAATATATACATGTACACGTATTCTCTCCAAGGGGCTGGGATTCAAGATTTGTTCCTACACACTGTGTCCGCAGCACTTAGATATTTCCTGGCACGTAAGGCACGTATTGGTTGAAGAAGTAGGAGCAATGAGCTCATGGTATCCATCTGGTCTACCATGTCTGCTAGAAAATCAAGGAAGAAGGCGAAGGGCATAGCAGCCCTTTGAGAGGACGGGGGGCCGCTCAGTCACTAGCGCCCCCAGAGCCAGCCCTGTCTGTGGACGTCGGGCCCAGGAGCACCCTGGCTGCGGTGGTGTGTGCCTAACAACTTAGTGAAGCTGGTGCCACCCTCTGGGTGCAGCCCAGCCGGGCCCAGCCCTCTTCCAGTGCACTTGCTGTCCTGCGGTGCTTGCTGCTTCGTGTCTCTGGAGCCTTGATCATTAGACATGAGTGCGAGGGGTCTGGTGCCAGGCTGGGCGGGCCCCGAGGACCCCACTCATGACCTGCCATCAGGGACCTGAGACCCATGCCCTCTGGTTCCATACCTTCCGTGTCAGACGTGTTGTTACTTCTCTGCCTGCCCCCGAGCAGTTAGCGAGGGACATTGGGGAAATTGCTGTCGCTTTTTATTTATGATGACTTATGTCTTTTCATGGCCTTAAAGTGCTGGGGGTGAAGCCAGTCCACACCATGATTCTACCAAACTTGGGCACGTGGATGCATCTAGAACGTCGTCCAGGAATCCTCAGCATAAAACCCAACGAACTCAATCTCCCTTCCCCTTTCCTTCTGCTTACTGGCACCCGGTGAGAGCACCTGCTGAGTGCCAGGCCAGTTCAGATGGGGGGACAGAGTGGTGATCAAAGTAGACGCATCCTTGTCCCCGTGGAGCTCCCGTCCTCCTGGGGCGAGGAGGACAGACCGCGACCACAGGCCCGTTCCTGGAAACCTCACTGCAGGGCGGGGAGGAGCGGATGAGGGCCGGGCAGTCAGCAGTGAGAAGAGATGGGCCCCGCGACTGCAGAGGAGGTGGCCCGACAGGCAGAGAGCGCCACTGCAGCAGGGTGAGATGGGTTCCCATTGGGACGCTTTGGGGTGAGCAGAGTGGGAAATGCGAAAACCATAGGCGGTGAGAACCTACTGGAACCTAAGGTAGGGCAGATCGCGGGGCCGAAGTGGTGATGGTACGATGCTGGTATTTTGTTCTCAAGCCATTGGAAGGTGTGGAGCAAAGGAGCGTCAAGGTCATGTTTGTGTTGCCGAGGGGAGGCTAGAGGACGTAGGGAACAGGTGGAGGCCGGGAGAACGGGGCATCCTGCACGTAGGCCTGACGGTAGTCACTGCGGCGAACACAGCTGGTGCCTACTGTGTGCCCCTGGGTAACCAGATCCACAGTCCTTGCAAATGAACAACTTCTGTCCGTGGCTCCGCTGATGAGAACCTACGATCCGTTCACTCCTTTCTCGAGTGGGGAGCTTTTTGTGCCGGGTCCGGGTCTGAGCTTTTCCCCTAAGAGGATTTGCAGAATCGGGGGCAGCTCCGGTTGCTTGGCAAGAAGATTCAGAGCCTGGGCCCTCAGACCGAGCGTTTCCAGGCGTAAGGAAGGGGAGGGCGCGCCGGTGCAGCTGTTCCCAAGACGCCGTTGCAGGGAAAGTCTGATGCCCCCGAACGGGGGCGAGCTGAGGATGTTGGCTCATACCTCACACCAGGCACACGACAGCGACATCCGTCCAGGACTTGGAGCCGGGACGGCTGTGTTCTCCGGCCACATGGTTATTTTAATTTCATGGGAATCTGAATCTGATAGCCCGGTTTTCCCCCTGGCACTGGCTGCCTCTGCGACGCGGGGGGTCCGTCGTGACACCGAAGCTCTAGTATCGTGTGTGCTCCTCCGAGTACCGCTTTCTCCCGTGGCTTCGTCTCCGTTTCCTCGCGTGCCGCATCCGCTCTCTTGAACGGCATCTCTTTGAAAGTCCCCCTGCGGTGTAAGTGATGCGCTCCTTTGACCGGACAGTAAATCAATATATGAATAGAAATATTCTTACCACCAAATTATAGCAAAATGTTATTCTGTGGTATACATCAGATTTTTAAAAAATATTTATTTATTTTAGGGAGGGAGGGGCCGAGGGAGAGAGAAAATCTCAAGCAGACTTCAGAGCCTGATGTAGGACTCTATCTCGCAACCCTTGAGATCGTGACCTGAGCCGAAATCAAGAGTTGGATGTTTAACCAACTGCTGCTGCCTTGGATATTTTCTTTTCTTTTCTTTTCTTTTCTTTTCTTTTCTTTTCTTTTCTTTTCTTTTCTTTTCTTTTCTTTTCTTTCTTTTCTTTTCTTTTCTTTTCTTTTCTTTTTTCTTTTCTTTCTTTTCTTTTCTTTTCTTTTCTTTTCTTTTCTTTTCTTTTCTTTTTTTCTTTTCCTTTCTTTTTTTCTTTTTTCTTTTCTTTCTTTCTTTCTTTCTTTCTTTCTTCTTTCTTTCTCTTTCTTTCTTTGTTCTTTCTTTCTTTTTCTCATTTTATGTATTTGACACAGAGAGAAAGAACTTGCATAAGCAGGGGAGGCTATAGCAGGAGAGGGAGAAGCAGGGAGCCCAACATGGACCTCGATCCCAGGACCCTGGCCTGAAGGCAGACACTGAACTGACTGCCCCCCAGATGCCTCCCAGATACTTTTTGTATAAATAAAATTTTAAATTACCCAGCTAAATTATCTCCTCCCCTGATTCCCTTCTTCATACCCTAAAGTTGGTGTTCCCCTCCTGTTTGAGTGTTTATACTTCTACTTCACGTATGGTCGTCGTGAGGACATCTAGGACTCTCCTTCATGCTTTTCAATCGTGTACCTTATCACACACCCACCAGCCATGTATAAAAGCTACTGTTTTCCCAAATTCTCAGTAACACTTATTATCAGATGATTTACATTTTGCCCATCTGTAGGATATAAAATTATAACTTCAAAGCTAATTTAATTTGCATGTCAGAGATTACTAATGAGGTTAAACCTCTTATATTCAGTTTTGTTCTTCCGACTTCCTGATTTTATCCATTGCACGTTTTCCTTTTTCTTATTAATTGAAAGAAGTTCTTTATAAATATTGATAATAATCTCATAAAAAATAAGTTGCCTTTGGTCTTTTTGAAAATATCTTCTAATCTGTGACTTATGTTTTCATTTTGTTGGGAGAATTGCTTCCTCATTTTGAAGACTTTGATTTGAATGCTGCAGAATTTATTATTATTATTATTATTATTATTATTATTATTATTTTCATTTCTCATTTATGCTTCTTGTGACTTTGGGAATACATCTCTTACTATCCTAATGTCTTAAAGATGCTCCTGCATTTTATTTTAGATTCTTAGGGTTTGGCTTGTTACATGTAAGTCTTTAGCCCTAGACTTGTTTGTATATGTGAAGAGTTACAAATCTAATTAGCTTTATTTTTTCACGTGGATAAAGAGTCCCTATTTACTCGTGGATTTCTAACACCACCACCATATACAAAGTGTCTCTGTGTCTGGGGACCAGTTCCTGAGCTCTCTATTGCTTTTCACTGGTCGATATACTGATGCTTGTTCTAGTAACACAATTTGAATTATTATAGTTCTATAATGTCTTGGTATCAGATAGGGCAGGACCCCTCATTGTTCTTACTGAAGTGTCTTGGCTCTTCTTTTCTCTTTACTCTTCTATGTGAATATGTGAATTTTAAGATAACCTTCTCCTATTTTTGAAAGAGCAGTGCTGGAATTGGGATTGAATTGAATTTATAAAAATCAATTTGTGAAATTTGCAGAACTCGGACTTCCTATCCATGAAGTAATATATATCTTTTTTAGGCCTTCTTTTATGCCTTTAAACATAGTTTTTAAATTTTCTCTATACACATATCACACCCTTTTGTTGTATGTAATTTCTAGGAGCATTGCCACTTCCACAACTAGAGCAAATTGTGTCTTTTCATTTTTACGGCGTTTCTTAATTGTTGTTTCTTTGTGTATAGAAATAGATTCTCATTGACCACGAGTCCAGAAAATATGATTCATTATTTTATGACCCTTTGCCTCTAGATTTTCTTTTATTTCCATGTGAAAAAAAATCATATAATTAACAGTCATTTTGCAAGTCTGTATATCTTGTATTTGTTTTCTCTTATCCTGTTGCCCTGTAAACGGGGCCTCTTATTCAGTGCTGAATTCAGGTGATGACAGACCATGTCATTTTTCTTCCTGACCTTAAAGGGAAGAATCCTAAAAAATATGTTATAATGTATGACATTTTTGTAGTAGCTTTGGATACTAAAGAAATTCCTCCTCTGTTCCTAGTGTACTAAGAATTTTTAAAATTGTAATTGGGGGTTACATTTTATTAAACAGTCTTAATGCATGAAGTAGGATGATGATGTGTTCTCTTCGGGGTGTAAAGTGTATTATGGAGATATATATTCTATTAGTAAAAGAGTCTTATATCTTCTAACCTCTTTGACAACTTTCAATATCAGCGTTATCCTTATTACATAAAACACGAGGTTGAGCAGCTTCCCTCTTATACTATCATACTGTTATGTATGACTATTGGTATATGTAATTATTGCATGGAATTGAGGACTCTCTCCTGACATTTTTTAGAATTTATGCCTCAGTCTGTCTGGGCTTGTTATTTTTATTTGTTTCTTTGTTAGATGTAAATCCTCTATTGATTCAGTTATTTTTTTAAGGCTATTTCAGTTATCTGTTTCTTCTTGAGTCAGTTTTGATATTGGGCACTTTTCCTTAGGGTCACTGATTTTGGTCTAAGTTGCTCCATTTATGGACATAATGCTTTGTGTTTTTTATAGTGTTAAATGTACGTATTTGGGAGCACCTGGGTGGCTCAGTTGGTTGAGCGTCTGCCTTTGGCTGAGGTCATGATCTCAGAGTCCTGGGATCAAGCCCCACTTGGGCTCCCTGCTCAGTGGGGAGTCTGCTTCTCTCTCTCCTTCCTTTGCTCCTCCCTGCTTGTGCTCTCTCTCTCTCTCTCTCAAGCAAATGAAAACTTAAAAAAAATATATGTACATATTTGTGTGGGTATCTTTAAATCCATATGTGTGTCTGTGTATATCCCAACTCTACCATATTTATCATCATATCCTCATTTTAGTTCCATATATGGGTTTATTTGGGCTTTTCTCAACCTTGTTGATATTCTATGTGTTTCATTGGTATTTTTTAAATTAGGTCATGGTTTATTGATACTCTATACTGTTTCTTTTCTACATCATTAATTTCCATCTTAATCATTTTCTTCTCTCTACATCCTTTATTATTACCATTATTCTTTTTAAGACTCTTGAATTAAAAGTCTAGCTCATTAATTTTCAGTCTTTCTCCCTGACTAATATTTCCATTAAATATCTAATTTTTTTTAGGTATTGCTTTATTTGTAGACTTTGTGTTGCTATATGGTGTACATTTAGTTCTAAATATCTTTCAAATTTCTTTGTTTCTTCTTTGAAGCATTAATTATATCAAACATTTTTAAGGTTTTTATTGCAATTCCAATGAGTTAACATACAATGTAGTGTTACTTTCAGGTGTACAATATAGTGATTAAACACTTCTGTCCATTACCCACTGGTCATCACAAGTGTGCTCCTTAATCCCCATCACTTATTTCAGCCACCCACCCCTACCAATTTGTGTTTTTTAAAAATATTTCATTTATTTGTTTGTTTGTTTGTTTATTTACGTATTTATTTATTTAGAGGTGTGAGTAGGGGGAGAGTGGTAGGATGAGAGAGAGAAAAATGTCAAGGACCCCAAGTGGACTCTGCACTCAATGCCTGGAGCCTGACTCTGGCAGATTCCATGACCCAGAGACCATGACCCCAGCCAAAATCAAGGAGTCCAGTGCTCAACTGATTGAGTCTCCCCCCACCAATTATAAACATAAATCTTCAGAAGATTTTGGTTATATATATTTTTTAAGATTTTGGTTATTGACACTCATTTTATTTTGTTTTGTTAGAGAGTATGATCTGGATGCTTACTCAGTTCTTAGTTATTTGTTGAGGCTTGCTTTGTACTGTGGGAAATGGTTATTCTTTATAAATGCTTCCTATGTGTTTGAGAAACCTCCTACATTTTCCAATTATCAGACAAAAGATTTCATGTTTAACCATTAGATCCTACCTGTTAATTGTATTGACCAAAATATCTATATTTAAGTTTCTATCCACCTAGTTTTTTGTTGTTACTGTTATTTCTGAGACAATTGTGCTAAAATCTTCTATTGAAAATCTAGACTGGTAAGTTTTCCTTATTTCTGGCAATTTTTTTTTTTTTTTTATGTTTTAGGACTACGTTGCTAAGTGAATAAACTTGTGGGATTGCTATTTATTTTTTGTAGGGAATTGATCTTTTTCCATTATGTAATGGATGTCTTGGCTACTAATAATGTTTTTCGCCTTTCTTTTAGTTAGTATTTTTTCCCACTATGTCTTCTTCATCCTTTATTTTATAAATGGAAGAGCTAAGGCACAGAAAAACAATGAGGCTAGTCAGCTCCAGAAAGAATCAAGATTCAAGTCTAGGATTTTCTGACAGTAAATAGATAGCTAATAGATGCTTAGTTGAGTCTGATTTCACACAGTTTGGCTCATGGTCAAGTCACCTCAGGTAAGGGATTCTCCATGGTGTTCAGAATGTAAAGTGACCAAAGACTTCTGCTGTCAGCTCCATGAAAAAAATGACTTTTCTGGGCTTTGTCCACTGCTCCATGCCAAGCACCTGGAATAGTGCCTGGCATTTAGCAAGTGCTCAAAAAAGTATGGATTGAATTAATGAATCGTTGCATGGAACTTGCTCAGCAGGGTCATTTTGTATTGCCTTTTTCCCATTTGTAAGAAGGGGCTCGGGTGGACTTGTCCCCTACCCTGCCATTTATGAGCTCTGTGCGACCACTTAAGAACCACAGCCACCTGCCTGAGCCTCAGTTTAGCTACTACAGGAAGGACCACAATTGTTCTCCCACACTGCACTGGGTTTGTGAGGAGCAAGTGAGGTGATGTATGTGCATTCATAATCCTAGCTAACTTTCGAAGGCTGGCACACATATACGGTAAAGTCTATAAATTACACAAATCTTAAGTATATCTGTGATGCATTTTTTAACCTATACATATGCTCATGTTACCACCATCCAGTCTGAAATTTAGAACTGTGCTCACAGGAGGCACCTGGGTGGCTCAGTCAGTTGAGCAACTGACTTTGGATTTTGGCTCAGGTCATGACCTCAGGGTCCTGGGATCGAGCCCCCCGAGGTCCTGCTCTGTGTTCAACAGGAAGCCTTCATAGGGACTCTCTCTTCCCTCTGCCCCTCCCTCTACCACTTGTGCTTGCTCACTCTCGATCTCTCTATAAAATAATAAAGTAAAATTAACTAAACATCTAGTTCCTTGTTCACACAAGCCATATTTCCTTTTTTTTTTTTTTTTACAAGCCACATTTCAAAGACTCAGAAGTCACATGTGCCTTTTGTATCATACAGTGACCTGCACTGCACAACACAGAACATGAACAACCCTCTTCTCCCAGAAGGTTCTAGTGGGCAGTCTTATGCTTCCAGCACTCCTGAAGTTTCCTTCTTGTACCTTCCTAGAAGATATCTTTCAAAAGCAACCAGTATTCCGACCTCTCCCATCAGTTCATTTTTCCTATTCTTTATTTTTAAAAAAATTATTTATTTATTTGAGAGAGAGAGCAGATCGAGAGAGAGAACATGAGCAGTGGGGAGGGGTAGAGGGAGAGGGAGAAGCAGACCCCCCCCACTGAGCAGGGAGCCCCATGAGTGGCTGGATCCCAGGACCCTGAGACCACAACCTGAAGGCAGATACTCAACCGCCTGAGCCAGCCAGGTGCCGTTTCCTATTCTTTATAGATACGGGATCCTACGGTGTGCCCTCTTGTGTGTCTAGCTTCCTCTTATTCAAATATCATCCATGAGGTTCCTCCATGTTGTTGCAGGTACTCATGATTCATTTTATTTTATTGCTGTGTAGTGTTCTGTATATGAATTTATAGAAATGTGTATATTTGTTCTCCCAAACATTAACTAGCTTTTATGATCATTTACTCCAAGCCAGGTACGGTTCTACACATTTACCCAGATTAATTCATTTTATTCTAACATAAATCCTTTGGGATAAGTTTATCTCAACGTTTATTATCATTCGTGTTTGTTTTTAAATATTTTATTTATTTATTTAGCACTAGCTGGAAGAGGGGCACAAGGAGCTAAAGAATCTTGAGCAGCCTCCATGCTGAGCATGGAGCCTGACCCAGAGCTTGATCCCATGACCCTGAGATCATGACCACAGCTGAAATCAATAGACAGCCGTCAACCGACTGAGCCATCCAGGTGCCCCTATTATTTTTATGTCCTTGATGGAGGAATTATGCACAGAGAGATTAAGCAGACTTTTCCAAGTCACACAGCTAGGCCAGGAACCCAGGCAGGCTGGTTTCTTCTGTGGCCCTTACTCTTTCTTTATACTTGACATTTACCCTCTCATTTGTGCTCTGGGAAACACCGTGCACTTGTCAACATTTGAATTAATTCAGCAAAAAGAACTATATTTATTCCATGCCTCCTTTCTTTTTTTCTTTTTCTGCTTTTGTTTCTTGATTTTGCTTTGTTTCCATCCCCGTGCGAGACCCTACCGTTGTCAAAGATTATTCCAGTCTGTGCTCTTGGATGCTGCTGAGAGCTCTGGCCTTGGTAAAGCTCAGAGCCTGAGAGGGACGTGGTTGGTAGTGATGGTGCTGTCAGCAAGCCCAGGGCCAGAATACACAGTCAGGCATCTGTGCATGGATTTGCAGAGTCTAACGTGAACACTGGCAAGGTACAGATTGCTTCTCATTAGTGTGTGGGAAAAATAGACTTGGGTTGTGAAATTAGATCAATCTTCTCCTTCCTTCCCTTTAGAAGGCCAAAGTGAGAGACGGTCTGAGGCCCAGTGTGCTCCCCACTCAGGGCAAGTTTACATGCTCTTCTGTTTCCTCAGGTTCTCTCCCCTTATACACCCACCTGGCTGCGTGACAACTTCACCAGGTCCCTGCACAGATGTTACTCTCTCCATAACCCAGGACTGGTTTAAGTAGCATCCCTCTTCCCCAGAAATTCCTGCTCTTCTTCCTGGCCTTGCCTTTCCCTTTAGTGTTAGGACCCCCTGACCTAGCCTGCATTGGGCTCACTCATGCACGTAATTGCCACCTTTCCCCCATGGGAACGTTCATGGAGATATTTCATCTCTCTCCTTCTTTGAATCCCAAGTGCCCACACCAGTGGTGTCACATGGCGGATGCTCAATCAATATTAGTGAACCAATATTAATGATATTAGCTTTTCAGTGAACACATTAATGGACAAATTATGAAGCCGACTGAGCCCGGGGTCAGGGAAGGAGAATACCCTTGGTGGGGAGTGGAGGGGTAGCAGTGATATACAAGCATCCTGCGGTTGGAGTGGCCGGGACATTGGTGCAATTTGGAATCCAATTAATATTCTCAAGCAAGGAGAGGAGGAGGAGGAGGAGGAGGAGGAGGAGGAGGAGGAGACAGACGTACTATTTATTTAGCACCTACTATATGCTAAATATGTGTCCATAGTAATACGATTAAATATGTACTATTTAAAGAACGTTTACAGTATGTCTAGCAGTTCACATGGATTTTCATATTTAATCCCAGCTGTGACCTTTGCCAGGGAGGTATGATCACATTGCTGTCACAAGTGGGATGGCCGTGGCATGCCCGAGATCACAGAGCCAGGAGGCACGAGAGCAACGGGTCTGAACCTGCCAGAGCCTGATCCCAAAGCTGCGCTGCCCCCAGGACCAGGATGCCTCCTGAGAGGGTTTTTTTTCCCCCTGTTTTGCCCTTCCCAGCATGCTTAGTGCAGGGGCACTTGCCCCCCTCAAGTGTGCTTTGGTATTTACACACCTCCTCCCTCCTTGGCTGGGTGCTCCCTCCCTTCACTCCGAGATGAGTTAGAAAGGGTCTAATTCATCGTTGACCCCTCCCCGTGGTTGGCGCAGCCCCCAGGCGGAACACAGTGGGTGCCCGCAGCGTGTGTGTTTAAATGAGTTTTGCCAAGGGTTGGCTCTGTGGGAAAGCATGTGCTGGCAATCCTAAGCCCTCCTTTCTGGTGGCTTCCTTCTGCTGCATCATCCTGTCATTGTTTGGGGGAGCAGTGTGGGCTGTTTTTTCTGGTCTGTGTTTTAATAATTAATACCTTCTGCTTGGAAGTGAAGTTCATCCAAGAACAATCATAAGCAAATGGAAGCGAAGCTGTGAAATTGTGGTGGAAAGGAAAACAGGGAGTCACTATAAATAAATCCCGAGCTCACGTGCCCTTTTATTTTTTATTTTATTTTTTTTGACTCTCACACACAACTATAAATGTTTGATGAAGCATTTTACTTATTTATAAATCCTGTCACAGCAAACAGAGGCATTTGGAGTAGGGTCCCCTCCCCTCAGCAAATAGTTACATTTGGGAAACAGAAAGACCCCCTGGGTAGAAAATGACTGGGATTTTTTTCCCTTCATCTTCCTTCCCAGCCCCCCAGGCAAGAGGGAGTTAGCTCTGCTCTAATTCCCCTATTAAGCAGCCTCTGTAATCGCTACCGTTTATTGAACACCTATTTTGTGCGGGGAAATCTATGTGGTGATTTCCCCTGGTGTTAACCCCAGTTTGCTCAGCTCTTAACGTAGGCATCATTATCCCTGTTTCACAGTTGAAGGAACCAAGGCTCAGAGGGGATGTGTTTTGTCCGTTGATCATACCACCAATCGCAGAGGCCAAACTCAAAAGTATGCTTGTCATCCTTTCAACGGTGTTATTCGAACTGCAAGTAGGATCAACATATTGAATTGATGTCAGCATTTGAAAACATGAAAAAAGCCGAACTGCATTAAAATAAAACAAAACAAAACAAAACAAAAAATAGAGTAGGAGAGAATAGCAAACAGCGTGGAATGATCCCATTCATCTTGCTTCATGCAACTTGTGTTCATTTGGGTGGCCGTAGAAAATGTAGTTCCTTATGGGTTCCAGCCCAACACGTAAGAACAGTAGTCCTGTGGTGACTCTGCTTTCTTTTACCCCTGGGGTTCCTAGCCTGACATCTTGGTATTCGTGCCTGAAAACCAGTGGGGATTGTAGACCATTGTCTTACGCTAGCATTTTCTAAGAAAAGGCCCTTTCATTAAATTCTCAAGGATGTGGAGCTCCCACCTGCAAGTATACTTTAAAGACCCCAGTACATCACCAGGTTCCCCTCAAGGGACTGAGTGTGAGCCATCACACTATCCATATCGTGTGCGGACATGAAGGTATTGATGAAGCACCGCTGTTTCCCATCAATTTAATGTGCACAGCATTTTCAGGTTGTGCAGTGTTAGCACATCAGTCTTTTTCTAGCTCCTCCATCATCCACTCTCCTAGCTCCTCCCAGTAAGTTTGTAATAGAGGCAGAAAGATTGCA
This sequence comes from Vulpes lagopus, assembly GCF_018345385.1. Classification (NCBI taxonomy): domain Eukaryota; kingdom Metazoa; phylum Chordata; class Mammalia; order Carnivora; family Canidae; genus Vulpes; species Vulpes lagopus. The sequence continues at coordinate 61,883,706 of NC_054830.1, forward strand.
GCCCCTAATTTTATTTTAATCTGATTTAATTTAACTTTTACTTTTTTCTGACTTTTGAAAACTCTAGTATAGCTAACATATATTATATATATTAGTTTCAGGTATACAATATAGTGATTTAGCAGATCTCTGTATTACTCTGTGCTCATCATGACAAGTACACTCTTTGTTTTTAAATATTTTATTTATTTATCCATGATAGACACACACAGAGAGGCAGAGACACAGGCAGAGGGAGAAGCAGCCTCCCTGTAGGGAGCCTGATGCAGGACTGGATCCCAGGACCCCGGGGTCACGCCCTGAGCTGAAGGCAGGCGCTCAACCTCTGAGCCACCCAGGCGTCCCGACAAGTGCATTCTTTAATCCCCATCCCTTATTTCACCTTCCTCTCTGGAAAAACCTGTTTGTTTTCTATAGTTAAGAGTCCGTTTTCTGGTCTGTATCTTTTCCCTTTGTTCATTTGTCTCATTTCTTACATTGCACGTATGAGCGAAATAATAAGGTATTTGTCTTTCTCTCATTTCACTTAGCATAATACTCTCTAGCTCCATCCATGCCATTGAAAATGGCAAGATTTCATTCTTTTTTATGGCTGAGTAATATTCATATATATTATGAATATAAAATATTGTATATATATATAATGTATATATGTGGGTGCTTCCGTATTGTGGCTATTATAAATAATGGTACGATAAGCATAGCACTGCTTATATCTTTTCAGATTAGTCGTAGCCCCTATTTTAGAGGTGAGGAAACTCATTCTGGAAGAAGCTGACTCAGTTAGTGATCTCCCCTGGCATCTGCCCCCTGCCTATGGTCCTTTCTCCTCAAAGCCTCTTGGGTAATATTTCTAAAATGTAGGTAAATTCTTATCACTCTCATGACTAAAAACCATTATCTTGAGCGTAAAGGCAGTCAGATGCCAGCTCAGATATTCTTTCCTCAGGAGAAAGTTTGCTGAGCTCCTAGATCACATCAGATTTCCCCATTACATGCTCACAGAGCCTCCCGTGCGGCGCCTGTCATTCAGGAAATAACCAGTTTTTCTCTGTCTCTCTTTCGAGAATGTAGGTCCCATACAGAAAGGGTGTCGGTGTCTCCCTTATTCACAGCCTCGTATATAATAAGTGCTTAATATTTACTAAATGGATAACTTTTTTTTTCTAATAGTGAGTTTTGTCCAGTACACTCAGGTTCAACAGAGAAAGTAGTATTTTCAACCAAATTTTCAAACTCCCAGAAAGTAATTTCTTGGTTTATGAGTTCATGCCTCCACATTATTTTCAGCATTTAATCTAATTTGATTTTGAGGATTGCTCTTTTTTCTTAGCATGGCATTGTATTTGGGAAAGGTTATAAAGGTGTGAGGGAAGAAAAACAGTGATTTTTAAGGACCTTCTTTAAATCATTCCAAAGGCTCCTGGACATTCAGATGTAATTGCCAGATAATGTTTTAGGGATTTAATTAGATGCCTCAGAACTATATGGATTTCTATTCTCCTTAAACTCCTAAGAATTTAGCAATTAAGGAATAATGTTTTCAGGGAATAAATTAATGTGATCAACACCAGATAGATAGACAGATAAAGACAGGAAAATAGGTACAGAGAGTACATTGCGCTAGTCATGAAATTTGGGGATTTTTCAGGGTCCAACTGATGGTATGTTCCCTGTTTGTTCATCTGAGCTCTCAAAGCCCCTAGTTCTATTTCAATTAAGTTTGTTTTTGCCTTTTTTAGGTCATCTTTCCAAATTAAAAAAAAAGAAAGAAAGAAAAAAAAGTATCTGCTGTGTGAACAGTAATGGAAGTTTTAATATCACTCTCTCAGATGTGTCCTTTTATCTTCCCAAAAACCCAGTGTCACAGGAAGAATGGATGTTTCAGCATCATTAGCCTTTCAGAAAACTGAGGCAGAGAGAGGGAAGGAGTCAGACATCACATTGTATGCCTGCTACCGGCTGGGCTCTTAGGCCTGGACTCCCTTCTTTGATTCTAGAACATTCTGCAGCCTGTGGAGAAGAAGATAATGAACAATAAGCATATATTATGAGAAGAGTGAGGTGGTGCCGTGAGCCATTTACAGAGACCCACCTAGTCCAGAGGGTCAGTGAGGTTTCTCCGACTGATCAACAGCTGAGTGGAGGTGTGATGGACAAGTAGAGCCTTGCTGGGGGAAGAAGGGGGAAGGGAAGGGGCCTTAGGAAGGTCGGTTTGGCTGGGTGTGGTCAAAAAGGGATGGACAGTGGCAAGTGATGTGGAGGCTCCATCCTGGGACCCAGAGATTAGGACCTGAGCTGAAATCAAGGGTTGCTTAACTGACTGAGCCACCCAGGCGCCTCCTCCACACTGATTTTCATTCTGTTGGTAGGACCCAGTGCCTGGGTATTGGATCACCCACTAGGTTGAGAACTGTTTGTTACCAGTGTTTTAAGAGCTAAAGAGATATTTTTCACTGCATGATTATGCTTTCATAATTTTTGTTAATAGACACTTACTATGGGTTAGACCTTTTACATCTAATTTCTCATTTCATCTCCCAAACAGTTTAGTAGGGAGGTGATATGATCTGTCTTGATGGACACAGAGTAGAGTTCAAGGAGCATGAAGTGACGTGCTCAGCAATTCACAGCTGAATGTGCAGAGAAAAGGGACCATGTTTTGTGTCTGCCGCTGGAATGTCAAATATCTGTGGTGAGCAAGGTGCTGGGTTCAGGGCTCATGGGGAAGAAAGGCACGGCTCTGACCCTCAGGAACCCACAGTCTCATGGCACATGAGATACCAGCATGAATCCCTATGGGATGTTCATGTGATGTAGTTCTGTATTCCGTGAGCATAAGGGAGGGCCAGGGACAGAGCATTGGCGGTGGAGAGGTGAGGGAACCTCTTCTTTGAGCTGGGACAGCCAGGCAGGGCTACGCTAAAGCACTCAGAAAGGAGCCCAGGCCTCCCACTCAGAATCCCACCTTGTCTCTTGCTGGCGAGGCTGAGGTCCTCCACCTGTCCGGGCCTGCATGTGCTCAACTGTGCGGCAGGGGTAACAATACCTACTTTGCAGAGGTTGAATTAAAGTCTTAAGTGTAATGCACTCAACTCATACAAGGAACGTAGTACGTGGTCGGCCAATTATACACAGTCTCTAGGTGAGTGCAAATGATATGTGGGAGAGACGTGGAATGGGTAGGGCAGCAGGGGGCAGGCATTTTGAGGAGCAGTGACCTCTCCAAGCTATTGCCTGGCCACCGTGTGGGCAGTGGGAGTCATGAAGCTTAGTGCTTGCCCGCGGGCTCTGAAATCAGTCTGTGTCGAGCACTTCCTCCGTCCTGCGCTAGCCCTGTGACCTTGGGGGGAGTTGGTTAACCTTCCTGAGCTGCACTTTCTTCATCTGTAATATGGCTGTAGTAAGTTATTTAACTCACAGGATTGCTGCAGGAAATAAAAGACCGTCCATATGTGTGCTCAGCACAGTGTCAACACAGAGAAGGCACAGAGTCCACGTTGGCCATCACCATGTGTCCTCTTGCATATGTGCTGAGAATCAGATGCCCGGGGAAGGGAGAGGCTCCCAGCAGACTTCATGCAAGAGGGGTGAGGCAGGTGCCAGGACAGCTGTACCAAAGCCTGACACAGTGTCTGGCAAAGTCAGGAATCCCTGAGTTCGGTTCTCAGAGGAGCTTCACTGCTTCAGCCCAGACCTGTGCCTCATAAAGATGTTTCATTAACAGCTCAAACCCAGCCATGAATAACGTACTTCAGGGCCCACTGGCTGCCTAGAGGGGGTGTGGCGGAGGTCTAGGCAGACCAGGAGGCTCAAGATCTGTTTTGACTTGATGGTTATTGATCTTTCTCCAAACTTCATGCAACATTAGGCTGGAATCTGCCGTGTGTTCATTAATGCCAGTGTGGAGGCTTCCTCCAGGCTTCTGTTCACTTTTCATTTACACCCAGTGACAGCCTCACCAGGTGATGCCCCGGGGTGTGAATCCATGCAAACACTCAGTGACACAGGGCCAAAGGGTTCTCCAGCCAGCTGGGCACTGCTGAGAACACTGAACTGAGCCCTCCTGCCTTCCTCTTCTGACCCTGGCTCGGGTGCCATCCCTCTGTCTGGGACTCAGTTTTGCCATCTGTAAATGGTGGTTTTGAAGATTTAATGTAGTTCTCAAGGGTGATACTGCTAAAATTGATTTTAAAAACCAACAGAAAGATACCATAGGATGTCACTCACGTGGAATTTGAGAAACAGAACAGATGAACATAAGGGAAGGGAAAGAAAAATAGAATAAGATGAAAACAGAGAGGGAGGCAAACCATACAAGACTCTTAACTCTGGGAAACTGAGGTTTGCTGGAGGGCAGGGGGTATGGGGGTAACTGAGTGATGAGCATTGAGGAGGGCATGTGATATAGTGAGCCCCCAACTGGGTGTTAGATGCAGCTGGTGAATCACTAAATTCTACCTCTGAAACTAATAATATACTATATGTCAACTAAATTGAATTTAAATTTAAAAAGTGTAAGTGATATTTTAGTTGGGAATATATTTTAAGATAAAACTTTATGTATGAAACCAGTTGTTTAGAAATCAAAAAAAAAAATCACGTATCCCACAAAGGTTAGTGGTTTGAAAACTCAGTGGTAAGTCCCTACTAATTAATCCATCCATTCATTCATTTATCTGGCATGCACTGAATGTCTACTCTGTGCCAGGTACTATGCACCGGAGAAATACTGGAGAAACAGTGGTAAATTATGCAACTATGGTCTGTGTCTACGTGGAACTCCTCTCTGGTGGAGGAAGGTAGCAATCATGCATCATTACAAATATGACATGTGTTACAAGAGCAAGGAGTCAATGATAAAATGGTTAACAATTAGGGGAAGTATCTAACCCGTTGGGAATAAGACTTAATGATCAATCCCCCTTTGAATGAAAGGGGAAGAATGGATTATTTGGACTGCTGAATTGTGTACACTGATTGAGTCATGGCATAGAGAAATGGCTCATGAGTTGGGAGAGCAACACTCAAGTCAAATTCTGCTACTTATCTGCTAAATAATTTTTTATATGGATGCACTGCAATGATTCTCTTAAATCAAAACCAAAAAGAAAGATGAATGGATAAAGAAGATGTGGTTTATGAATACAATGGAATATTACTCAGCAATTAGAAACGACAAATACCCACCATTTGCTTCAATGTGGATGGAACTGGAGGGTATTATGCTGAGTGAAGTAAGTCAATCGGAGAAGGACAAACAATGTATGTTCTCATTCATTTGGGGAATATACATAATAGTGAAAGGGAATATAAAGGAAGGGAAAAGAAATGTTGGGAAATATCAGGAAGGGAGACAGAACATAAAGACTCCTAACTCTGGGAAAGGAACTAGGGGTGGTGGAAGGGGAGGAGGGCGGGTGTTGGAGGGGAATGGGTGACGGGCACTGAGGGGGGCACTTGACGGGATGAGCACTGGGTGTTTTTCTGTATGTTGGTAAATTGAACAACAATAAAAATTAATTTAAAAAAATAAAAAAAAAAGAAAGCCCTTTTTGAAATGGGAAAGGCTGTATTAATATAACACAAAAGTAAATGTAACAGAAATAGTATTAGAAACTTGTAACCCGGGATAGGGTCCCTGGGTGGCTCAGTCGGTTAATTGTCTGCCTTTAGCTCAGGTCATGATTCCAAGGTCCTGGGTTGGAGCTCTGCATTGGGGTCCCTGCTCATTGAGGAGTCTTGCTTTTCCCTCTGTCCCTCCCCCTTGTTCTCTCTCTCTCTCTCTCTCTGATAAATAAAATATCAAAAAAAAAAAATAGACAACCTGATATATTTGTCCAGGAATGGCCCATAGGATATAGCCACAAAGCATCTTTAGCTTTCTCTTCTATTACCTCTTCATATTTGTATTAATATCTCCTCTGCCCCATGTAAAAACAGAATGACTTTTCTGTCAGGTAATGCAAAGTCCAACATTTAACGTAGTGAAACACGGTCTCAACACGGGGATGCCCAACATCGAGTAATAAGCAAGCCCTTAGTCTCCGTTAAGCGGTGAGCCTCCCTCTCCAGTTCTGCTCTTCCAACTAGGGTGTACTTACCTTGGCAGCTGAGAGATGTAGGTGACCCCTGTTTTTTGTCCCTGCTTACTGCCTCCCCTTACCTTGTAGCTATTTCTAACCCTCGGGGGGCTAGAGTGTATCCATAATGGGAGGAAACCTAAGAGGATCAGGGAAGGTCTGGCCTGACGGCACTGTCATCAACTTGACTTCAACAGCTGGTGACCTTGGTACAGGAAGTGCTGGCTCTTTGAATGCAAGTTCACGGTTTCCTCAGTGACTCACCTCCTTTCTTAAAGATCCCTCCTCTGAGGTCCTTTACTGTGTTGGGATGCATCCCTGTTTCCCTGTGTTCATTGACTCATTCTATGACTCCAGAAATTTCCCCAGCTTCCCTCTGGTGAGGTCTGGCCCCCTGTCTAGGCAATGGTATTCCTTTTAACTTCACATGATTGGGGCAGTTAATACTTGTGCAGCACTGGCAGCGTGCTCAATGTTTTCCCCGTGTGTACTCATTTAATCCTCATAAGGGCCCATGTTACTATTATTATTATCCCTGTTTTGCAGTAAAGAACCTGAGCCTTAAAAAACTTAGCAGACTTGCCCAAAGCTCGCACAACTGGAATGTGGAGGGGCCAGGATGTGAGCCCGCACGGTCTAGCTTAGCGTCCTCCTCTAAAGGCTATGCTGCATTTCAACCTCAGACTGGTCTTCTCTGGCTCATCATCCTACTGGGCTGCAGAGAACGCTGGTGATGCAAGCTGAGCCCCACACAGGCCCCTCTGCCTTGCTGTCACCAGAACAGGTGGCCAGTCCATCTCTCTCTGGACACCAGCTCACCGGCAAGGGCCACATGTGAAGCTCTCAGAATGGTGCCGTGAGAGCCCTTCTCATTGTGCTTGTTCAGGGGCAGATGTTCCCACCATCATCGTTCCCTCCCCCGAGCAGGAGATGGGGCTCACGGTGATGCTATTTCCCAAGTAGTGACCCATGTACCCTTCCTTCAAAAAATTATCTGTCAAGCCCCTCATGAGGTTGATGGATCTACTAGTTCACTAATTGGTTCTCAAATACTCACTTTTCATAGCATCCACTGGGTGATCCATCTTCAGACTTTTGATGTCTATGTGTGTCACTTTGGGGTCTCAGCTAAGATTTCCATTTCTCATCCAGTTGCAGAGTCATAGACTGTATTTGAGCCTCTGCTTTTTCATCTATAACATAGTGATAGTAAGTCTTGTATATTTTATAATGGTTATTCTTTTTTATAAATTTATTTATAAAAAATACATAAATTTATTTTTTATTGGTGTTCAATTTGCCAACATATAGAATAACACCCAGTGCTTCTGTAGATCAACTAATATAATAAATCTAGAGTTGCTTGGATAAACCAAAAAATTCTAGAGCAAGTGTGAAGCTTATTTGAAGAGTTATAGCTGTTACCTCCACCTTTTCTTCCTTCTGGAAGTTCCTTGTATTGTTTCTCCTTTCTGGGATTTTGCTCTCCCATTTCCCCATATGTGAATCTAACATGGTCTTTAAGAACTAGTTCAAAAGGCTCTTGCTCCATGAAACTGTCTCCAAGTTTTAACCCCCAACCCTTTGCTATACATTTTATGAGGTTTAATCCTGCTTACTTGTGTAAGAGCTATTTTTAATATACTTTTCCTAAGAAAAACTACAAGAGACTACTCACGATCATCATCATCATCACCATCATCATTCCACTGTAGCTCTCAAAAAACCTGTCCCTTATTTAGAGCATAAGATAGTCCCTAGATTGGTAGAGATTGAGTGGTTTTTTTTTTGTTTTTGTTTTTGTTTTTGTTTGTTTGTTTTTTGTCTTGCATGTGTGGAGTTTTCAGGAGCTAGAGTTCACATATTTGCGTTTCATTTATTTAAAAACATCTTTACCATGTGCCTCCCACATACATTCCAGTCAATGCCATAGGTGCTGCTGATATTACAGTTAACAAAATAGACAATGTCTCTTTTATTTATTTAATGTACATTTGGAAGAGCAATTAATACAATAAATATATAACAAGGTCAAGAGTGTGATATGTTTAATGGAGAAAAATAAAGCAGAGAAGAGGGATAAAGCATGAGGTTACAAAGAAGCACTGTACATTTAAAAACTCCATTATAGGCATCTCCGTAGCCCTTCCACAGTATTACTGTCATTTATATGAATAAGGAAGTCTCCAGGTCATGTAATTGGTTACCACTTCTGTGTCACCATGGCCACATCTCTTTGACCTGACCCCCTACATTCTAGGAGCTTAGACGCTACGTGGTATAGATGCCATCTCATAGATTACATTGAACAAATATTCACTCTCCATCCACCACTTGAGGAGAACGTGCTTTCCTGTCCCAGTGATACTGGGCTTGGCCATCTCACTGGCTTTGACCACTGACATGTTAGCAAGTATGACACAGACAAAAGCTTGAAATATACTTACACAGTGGAGTTTCCTTCTTGTGCCTCCTCACATCTCTGTGGGAATATGCCCCAGAGAGCCTGCTGGTCCAAAGAGGATGAGAGAGGTGTGAAGTAGACCTAAAACCAGCCTGCAGCTTGCAGCAAGCAGAGCCCAGTCTGAACAACCTGACCCTGACTTGACCCATAGACACATGAGTGAACACAATTGTGAATGAAAAAAAAAATTTAGAGTGGCTCTTCATGGTGGTAACTAGCTAATACAAGAATCAAGGATTACATTTCAGCTTATCCATTCTAGGTCTTCACATTGGCCAACTTTCTTAACTCCTTAGACTCTTAGTTTCTTCATCTGTAAAATGGTAAGAAAAAAAACAAGCATCATGGATTTGTTTCAGTGAGGAAATCAGTCAATATATATGAAGTATCTTGTCAATGCTCAGTAACTTTTTTTCTCTCAACATCTGAAAGCTTTGAGCATGCTTCCTGGTTGCCTCCTGGAAATATCCAGCAAGCTCAGCTCCCAGACATGGACTCTGGCTAGGTTTTTTGGACTGCTCTGACTTCCTCCTTGCTGACTTCACCAATCTTCATTTTCCTCTCTCAGTAGTGACTCTAACATTTTTTTTTTCTTTTTTGCTTGAGAAATTTCAATAAGCGTGTAGCTCAAGTTGGATAGTCCATGCTGGCATTTGAGCTTCCAATATGTGTTTATAATTATGCTGCATTATCTTAATTACAAGGATGTGAGGAAGGGAGTAGGGGGGAAGGATTTAAAAAGAAAACTGTTCAGAAAAATGCTCCATGAAAAATAACCCACAGTTAGGGGAAGACAGGCCTGTGATTGGGGTTGTAATTGGAAATGGCACTATTAATACAATACTTATTCATTCTATATAATAAAAAGATGGGAGCGCTTTTCACAATTACCCAGTTCCAAATGAAATTAACATTCCGTGGCATTTCCCATAAATGGTTGGTTTGCACACATCAGTGGAGACAATTAGCTTGGAAGTGAGTGACGGCACTGACTGGAGAGAGGGTGAGGTAGGAAGGGTCAGACCCATCCAGGGGGACGAGGGTGAAAATGGGAAGACAGTGAAGATCAGAGCAGACCAGGACCAGCAGTGAGACTCTAGTGTTTGGACCTGCAGGTCTAAGCCCCAGAAGTCTTTATGGTAAGCTCACTGAACAGGTGAGTGCAAATATTTGCATGAGTTGAGTTTCCTTAAGTTTCAAGTTCAGCTGTCCACAAGCCCTCCTGCTCATTAAACCCATGCCCTCCTTGGCTCTCTGCCCGAACCCTCTAGTCCTCTGGGAATCCCAGAGTCTGAGTTTTGGTCTTGCCCGACAGTCTCTGCCCTGCTGCCACTGAACTCGCTGAGGTTGATGGTTAAGATGAACTTTCTTCACGCCGTGACTTTATTTTTTCTTTTCTGTAACGAATACTCTGATTAGGTTTTGTAGGCAAGTTGGCTGCAGTAAGGAACACATCACTGATGTTTTTCCATTTTTTAAAGGATTTTATTTATTTGTTCACGAGAGACAGAGAGAGAGAGAGACAGAGACACAGGTAGAGGGAGAAGCAGGCTCCATGCAGGGAGCCCGACGTGGGACTTGATCCCAGGACCCCGGAATCACGGCCTGAGCTGAAGGCAGATGCTCAACCACTGAGCCACCCAGGCATCCCTGTTTTTCCTTTTCAATTACAAAAGGGGAATATTCAGATAACTTTTAGATATATTGGGGTGTCGTTACCTCTCAAATCATAGTTGGATACCATTCCCAGGATTCATACTTGATTTCTCTGTATCTCTTCCAATTTAGATCTAAGTCCAATCATTCCTATCTATTCTAATCCCTAAATTTATTTATATATATGTGTGTGTGTATATATATATATATATATATTTCTGAATACATATCTTGTTTTCTCTGTCCCTTGACATTGCCATGGTCAAGATCTGTATCTTCTTTTGTCTAAACTTACACAGCCTTTTGAATAAATGCATAGTCATTAAAATTGGACCAGGGTTAGTATCTTGACTCAACCAATAATTAATATTGGGACCCTGAACACATTTTAAATTCAAAGCTTAAATTCTTCTGCAAAAAGCAATTTATTGAAGTGCTTAGCGCATGTGGTTGTTGTATTAAATTGGAAAATTCAGGTAAAACGCTTAGCACAGTTACGGGCACATGCTGAGTGGCTCAGTACATTTCAGCTCTTGTTATCATGAATATCATCATCCATTCTTTTCCCTCTTCCAAACTGGCAGTCCTATTAATCTTTCTTAAGTACATCTCTGACAGTGCCACCCTTCTGATCAGGATCTTCCTGTATATCTATATATCTCGTAAGACATGTATGTATAATCTTTCCTATTATACAGAGTAAAGTTCAAGTGCTTAGCTTGGCATTCAAGTTTCCCCCTGAGGTGTTCACAACCCCGTTCTCACCTCATTGGCAGCACTGACCCTCCAGGAGCACTGAGCTCCAGTCATTATAAATGACTTGTCATTTTTTTTAACTGAAGAGGACTTTGAACTTCTGCGTCTTTGCATGCCACTTTGGAAAACTCTCTCATCCTTGTTTGCTATGACACACCCTACCTCAGAGCATTGCTTTAGTCCCTGTGCTTTGCAGGTGAATGCTGAAGTCAACCAGACAGGTGGACTTCTCTCTCCACTTGGCTTTGTGGATATAGGAGCTCCCGATGTACCTCTTGTCTTTTTAAATTTTTGTTTTTTAATTTTGGTGCTTGAGTCAGGAGTTAATTGGAGAACTTTTTTTTTTTTTTTAAGTTTAGCCCAGTTCTGTCCTCTTTAATTTAACTTCATCTTGGTGTAATTCATTGCATCATCAGGCTCTTTTGAGGACTGACTCTGAAATTTCACCTGGATGAGTGATTTCCAGCAGATTTCTCCCTGACTTGGATTTATTTCTTTTTTTCATTCCAGTCTATAATTGCTAGAGATGTGCATGTCTCCCCCTCCTTTTCCTCCTCTGCATTCAAATACAGCTCAAGAGTAGATGCTCTGACCATGAAGAGAGGCAGGCAGGAGGTTAATGGGCTTCCTTCTTGTCAGTGTCTTCCTTGCTCTGGCATCATTAATTTACTACAAACAGGTGGAGACTTGCCAATCCGCTGCCCAGCTGAAGACTTGCTACTGTATCTTCGCTATCCTCTACCTAGAACCAGACAATGGATCAGTTGATTCTGAGCCCAGATGCATGGACAAGAGGGTTCATGCCTGTGTGTGTGTTGGAAGGAGGAAGAAAGGGAGCTGGGAGGGGCGTCTTCTTGATCTTGTACACATGAGAGCAAGGTCAATTTCTTTGAATTTCTGCAAAGGGGAAGACAGTTCAAATTAAGATTTTTTTCTTTGATAATTCTCAAAAAGGATTTAAAATAAAAGTTAGAACCTCATGTTTTAAATTTATTGAATAATGGACCTCTAGGGTGGGTCATCATTGGCCTGATCTTTTCACTGTTATGTAATATTTGGATTTCTTCCATGTTATTTTTTGAATGTGGCTTCTCTGATTACTTCCAGTTTCAGATGACTTGTCACCTCCACCAACTCTTTTTTTCCATAGTTAGAAAGCTCTGCCATATAGTAGACTCATAAGATAATAACTATTATTATTATTATAGTTGATATTAATACTATTATTCTTAAGATTATGGATCTCGGTACGAGACATATCTAAATCTGAATCCCAGCCATCCCACTTATCAGCTAGATTACCTGAGGGCAGTGGTTCTCAACCAAGGTGATTTTGCCTCTCCAGGGGTATTGGACAATACCTGGAGACACTTTTGGTTGCCACAACTTGAGGAGGCGACTAATAGCATCTAACTAGCAGCAGCCAGGGTTGCTGCTAAAAATCCTACAATACTCAGGACTGTCCTCACAACAAGGCCTTATCTAGTCTCAAACATGAGTAATGCCGAGGCGGAGAAATCTTGCTTTAGTCAGGAACTGGAACTATCTCAGGGCCAATCTTTCCATCTGTAGAAAAGAGATGTAAATAGTGTTTGCTTCACAGCATCATTGAAAATTTCATGAAATTTTATCTTGGACACTTTAGCAGGTGCCTGGCCTACCGTAAGCACTCACAAGAAACTAGCTCCTGCGATTAATAATAAAGCATGCATCATGGTGCATAGGGCTTAGTGATAGTAAGGAGGATGTTAAAGTACTACTGGTACTGCGGCCCTTCAGGTAACTTTTCTTCTCCCCTCTGTCTTCCTGTTCCTCATGATACCATTCTAAGCCTTCATATCGGAGTAGCTTTCCATACCTGGCCTGTTCTGCTTTGCTAGTTATATCTTTCTTTCTTTTTTTTTTAAGATTTAATTTATTTATGATAGAGAGAGAGAGAGAGAGGCAGAGACACAGGCAGAGGGAGAGGCAGGCTCCATGCCGGAGCCCAACGTGGGACTCAATCCTGGGACTCCAGGATCGCGCCCTGGGCCAAAAGCAGGTGCTAAACCGCTGAGCCACCCAGGGATCCCCTGCTTTGCTAATTATATCTTTCATGTGACATTCAGATCTCAACACAGTCCTCCAGGCGTGGTCTGAGCTAGGCACAGCGGAGCTGATGCCTTTGGGTTCTAAGACTTTATGTTTCTGTTCCTGTTGCTTTCTTAGCAGTTGCCTTACTGTTAACTTGCACTGGGATCTCTGATGCCTCAATTATTGAATGGAAATGACATAAGGAGAGGAAGGAAGAAAAGCTGGCTGAATGTGTGTTTATAAAATGTACATTTTTGGTGGGGACTCAAAAATACCCTATTTGGACACTTCTGTCTAACCCAGGCACATTGGGTCCAACTTCCAGAGGTTGAAACCAGGAGGTGACTGATGAGAGATAAAAGGTGAGGAAGGAGAGGCAGACACTCAGGAGAGACATAGCACCTGTTGTTTATAACCCCTGAATGCTCCTTTATCAGAACAGTAGCAGGAGCATGAGATTCCTGCCAGGGCTCTCAGAACCCGCAGTCGTGTTACTACGTGAGCTTTGTTTGAGGTTCTATCACGGCCTCCCCACCCCCGCCCCGTCTTTCCTTTATCACATTTCTCTACCTCATTGTGCACATCGAGCAAAATGAGAGCATTCCTCAAGACCCATCCACCCGTGCACACAGGCTCCCTGTGCAAATGGCTCCCTAGGATGGATCTCTATTATTTCACCAAAAAACATCAGAGGAAGAATTTGTTCTGCTCCACTAAAGACATGATTTCCAGTTCTTTCTACTGTCTTAGCTTAGTTTTTTTGGCTGCTCCCTGGGAAAAGGATGGAGAAAAAAGGAGGTATCCATAATACTTAGCTGAGCTAGTTTAACCAGGACTGAATTAGGAAAGAAGACAATAATTCAGGATTATCTAGCCATGGAATAAAAATAATTCCTCAGATATAGCTGTGACACCATATCCACATCGTAGCCCCCATAGGTGTTTGGGACAGCCCCATCATGCCACAGCCTGGTCCCTTCTCTGCTCCTTCCACATCCTTCTTTCGTTCCTCTTAGTATGTGCATCACTTCAGCAGTGGTTCAAACCACAGGCCTCCGATCAGCCTGGGCTCCAGACTGAGCTGTGTCCCTATAGGGTGGTACTAATGTCACTCATTTCCCAGGCTTGTGGTGAGTGGGATATGAGGTCATGGTGTCTGGCATAGAGTAAACACTCAACAAATCAACAGAGATGAGGCAGTGGTATCACTGCTGTGCTTATGTGAACCTTTCCTGTAGGTAGCCTCATCTCCGCTTAGTAAGTGAAGAACACCTAAAGATCAGAGAGGCCGTGTCACTGTGCTCCAGGAGGAGTGTATGCGACAGGTCCAGGATTTGAACCTCAGTGTAATAAGATCATTTTGCACAATGTTTCTGTCATGTTACTTTCTCACTTCTTGGCGTGGACACTGGCAATATGATTAAGGATGTGAAAAACAGAATTTAGAAGGCCTGTGTTTACTAAGCCATAGCAAAGTGGCAATATTGCCAACTTGAATTGTCTGACTCTTTTTGTTTTTCTTTTTTTTTTTTTAAGATTTTATTTATTTATTCATGAGAGACACAGAGAGAGGGAGGCATAGACGCAGGCAGAGGGAGAAGCAGGCTCCATGCAGGAAGCCCGACGTGGGACTCGATCCCAGGTTCCCAGGATCATGACCTGAGCCAAAGGCAGACGCTCAACCCCTGAGCCACCCAGTGTCCCTCAATATTGCCAACTTCATAGTGGCCCAGCTGATCAAAGGCTTTCACGTGCATCTCACAGAAATAATGTATTTCCTGAAGCTCAGAGAGGCTTGGCGAGGTGGCCAAAGTCACACAACAGCTGAACTGAATTCAAGAGTGAGTCTTCTCCTAGATCTGCTGAGTTTTCAATTAGGGATCCTCTGCTCTCCCCTCCCACTGATGTTATTCGCCAGTGGTTTCTCCTTTCAGTTTTGTGTGGTGGCGGCATGTAATCACGACTAATAAAGCAAGCTCGCTCTCACTGTCATGGAGGAATGGGAAATTGAAATTATAAGTCATTAAATGGAAAATCCCGAGCCTTATAGTAACGCCAACTCAGCCTCAATCCATTACTGCCTATATATTTAGCCAGTCTATTTTTAAGAGTTTAATATTGAGAAATAGGACATATTTATAATGCAGCTGCATTAATTTCATTCCCAAATCCCTACCATTTGCTATAGTTGACTTACATGTGTTTAAATTTATAACCACCCTTTTGCACTGGGAAGATAATGCCCTTAGTTTCAAGAAAGATGGGTGGAAAATCTGCCAGTTGAAGTAGTAAGATTGTACAAACTCCGTATTCCGCTCCGTGATAAACTCCTCCCTCCCTCCACCAGAACATGGCTTGGTAATGGACTTACGTGGCAACGTGTGTTTTTCATAGCCCGGATTCAGTGCCCAGTCATAGACACACCTTGAATCACTTGTTCACTCACTCACCAAGTGTAGCCCAGCCCTGCAAGCCCCGAATGGGTGTGTTCATAGTCTTTATGCCAGTGAAGAGGGACACTTCAGTTTCAGGTCATTGTTATTCCTGGGATATTCTCCATAATTATCATTAATGTGGATTAAAGGGAAGCCGGCTGAGAGGGGTTATTTTCATCTACTCCAATATGCAAGTCAGTTCGTTAGATCACGTTTATGGGCCGCACTCCAAGATAATCCGTGGAGTAGCTTTTGAAGATATCTGTCCAACTCTGCTATTCATAGGTTGTATGATACTTGAAAAATTAATTAATCTTGGTGTGCCTCACTTACCCGTTTGTAAGATGGAAATAATAATATGCTTCTTGACAGGTTGTATACCAATCACTGCCACAATAGTGCTGTGTAACAAACAGCTACAAAATCTCAATGGCATCCAATAATAAACATCAATTTGTCATGTGTCTAAGGAATAGATGGAGTGTTACGCTCATCTTAGATGGGTTTATTTATCATCTACGGGTTGGCAAGGGTCAGTGCCCTAGACTATAAGAGAAGGGTGAATGCTCCATGCTGCAGAGCTGTGACTCTACCATGTGCCATTCACCTTCCTTGGACCAACAGGCCAGCTGAGACAGGTCCTCCTTGTGGTGGTGGCAGGTATAAGCGTGTGAGCAGAAGCATGTGGTACCTCTTAAAGCCTATTCTCATAATTAACATATGTTGACTTTCACCCACATAACATTGGCCAAAACAAGTCACTTGGAAAATCAAGGAGCAATGAATGAAGTGCATTCCATCTACAAAGAGGCTATAGCAGTGGTATGGGTGAGGGGTGAGGCGAAGAAATGAGGCTAATTATTATTCCATGCACCACAGTCATTATGAGAATTACATTAAATCATAGCTGTTTACCTTAATGCCTATCACATTATAAACACTCCATAAATGGCATAAACTTTATTATTACTGTTATTATGATTACATGACTAATGAGATGTCCTTGACAAATTGGAGCAGTACATTTTAGTGAACTTTGGGAACAGATCAACCAGAAAAGTCTAAGCTAACTCTCTGGTGAGAAAAAGTAAAACCATGAAAAAGTTAAATTCCTGGGGAGGAAGAGAGTAAGGGTAAGAGGGTGGGCATCTCCGCCCCACCCCTTGCTTCCAGAAAACCGCTTCCTCTGGCTTGTGATGATGGAACAAGATCTTTATCAGCTATATATTTGAGACCTGGGAATCCCTTAGAGGTCAGAGCACAAATTTAATGAGCATGACATAGCGAGGCATGAGGGTAGACAGAGACCATGAGCGGAAGTTCTTGACTTCACAGCAGCCACGGATGATAGTAAAGTTTATACATGAGAGGACGACAGGGAGTTAGAGTCCATAGTCCTGAGTCAAAGGCGATGAGTTACCCAAAGGGGAAGGGAAGAACACAGGATGTGTTAAGCTTTGAGTCCGCGCAAGGCCCTCTGCAAGCTTATCTCACTTAAGCCGGCTAACAATAATGATAATAAAGGCTATACTTCGTTGAGTGCTTAATCCGTTTTGGGTACTGAGCTAAGCACATTGCATATATTATTGCATTGAATTTTAACCAGAAAAAAACCCACAGAACCCCACACTTCTGGAGGGAGATTTAGGCTCATGGTTTTACAGGAAAAGAACTGGGGCTTAGGGCTGTTAAGAAACATACCCAATACCTAAAGCCACATGGTGCTTTGGTGAGAGAATAGAGGTGAAACCCAAATCTGTGGGACTCCTGCACCGCACACACACCCTGCCCAGAGGATCTGAGATAGCTGGGTAGGCACTGGAAAAGGTAATGGGGCCAGAGGGCAAGGCTCCCAAAGTAGGTGGGCTTTTTGAAGTAAGGTTTGGGAAAGGAAGTAGGAGTGATAATGAGACCACTTCTTAGTTGAAGATGGACTTTCTTGGTAATGAAATCATCTCTCACTTTAAGCTCTGGAAGAGCCAAACTGTGCAGAGTTTTCTGTACAGTCCTTGCCCCTGTCGCCTGCTGGTGGCACTCTTAATATCGTCCCCTTCAACTGGTTCTGCATTTGATAAGGCTCTGATGATTGGCTTCTCCTCCAGGAATTTTCTAGAGCCTTACCACTTGCCGAAGGAATTGGAGAACATTGCATGTTCTCAGTGGTCTTGTCACTCTTCTCTGGTTATTTAGCATACTCCTTTCATCATGTTTACCTGTCTTTCCCACTTAAAGAGTGTTGTGCTTTCAAAAAGAGGCCACATTCTGTTCATCACGGCGTTCCCAGTGTCCATGTCCGGATACAGCACCCAGTGCCGGTGTTGGCTGCAGAATCCCAGCTGTAAAGTAGGTGGCACACGGGTCCCAGGGAGCGCAGACCCGCATACTTGGCCTTCCTGTGCAGTTATAGAAAGGATGAATCTGGGAGAAGAAGCTGGCTAGTGCCTGTGAGTCCCAACAGATTCTGGACTTGCCTCTGTGCCCAGCAGGTTTGGGCAGAAGATCCTGATTCGCTATGACTGATGGTTTAAGATCTTTTTGGCCATGAAAATAACAGTATTAACTCTCATTGCCTAAATGCTTACTCCGCATCAGGCACTGTGATAAGCATTTTAGCATCTCATTTAATCCAAAAACAGCTTTATGAATTTGGAATTGCAAACCTCAGCTTAACACTTGGGAAGTCTGAGACTTTGAATGGTTAAGTGGTTTGCCTACATCTCACAGCTGGTAGGAAGCAGGGCTTCACATTCCAGATTGCAGCTGATTCCAAAGCCTTCCCATAGCCATGCCTTGCTCTCCTGGTGCTAATCAAGTGACCGAGAAGGCTTTGACCCTGTCTGTCCAGTTACTTGACCCTTTCTCTCTTACACGGGACTTGTCAGCCTGATGTTTCAACTGCAGCCCAAACTTTGGAAATCTTCTGTGCCTCTCTGGGCCCTATAAAGATAGGAGAATGTAGGGGACAGCATTCTCAAGAGATACGAAGGCCCTGCAAACTCAAGAGTGCAGTTCGTGTGGTTACTGCATTCATCTTATTGAAGCACAGTTTCATTTACATTTAGAACCACAGGGCCACGGAGTTGGAAAGAATCTTCGAGACCATCTCTGTCCTGGCTAGGGACTGTGGAACCCGCTCCAGAGAACCTGGAAGGTATTGTTTTTAAGACAACAGAGGAAAATATTACTAATTTTTATTCCATCATTCCAGCTTAATACAATTCTCCAACAGAAATTATGACCACCCTCCAAGTCTGCTGTGCTAGCTGACAGGCCCGAGATCGTGTATGTAAGAAAAGGCTGTTCCCAAGTTTTCCAATTTATATTTGCTGCTGTTTGTTCATTTGTCTTGCCTGTAGGCGCTTGCTTGAAGATAAGCTGTAGCAGGCATCAAAGGTTTAAGAAAATGTGTGGGAGAAAAAAAAAAAAAACACTAAAAAGTGAGAAAATTCTATCCATCAACTTTTTAACCTTGAGAATTGGGAAGAGGTGGCCATTTTAAAAAATGTGTATATGGGTTTTGTTTTCAATTTATTCTACTAGTGGAGTATTGTCATCTGGCTAAGGAATACTGACTTCTTTTTGTTCGTTTTTTTCTTTTCATGAAGAGATGGCTTCTGTATGAGAATTCATGCTAGATTCAGCAACTAGATTCTTACAACTTCCAAATGTGATGGTTCTTTGCATTTATACTAGGTCTTCCTAGCTGGTGTGTGCTTTAGGACTGGGGTGTCTTCTTATTTACTGTCACCACAATCCTGGCGTCTAAGTGTGCTCAGTCCAAAGCCAAAGGGAACGTGAACCAAGGTATGTAACAGTCAGGGTTGTCCAGAGAAACAGAACCAATAGGAGGTATCTATATCTCTATTACCTATTGATTATATATATAGATTTTTTTTATATCTCTCTAGCTATGTACCTATATCTCTGTCAACATCTATATAGAGATTCATTTCTGTGTTTATTTTTTTTTTAAGGAAATGACTCCTATGATGCTGGAGACTGACAAGTCCCAGATCTTCAGGGTATACCATTAGGCCAGAGATGCAGGAAATAGGGATGCCTGGGTGGCTCAGCCGTTTAGTGTCTGCCTTCGGCCCAGGGTGTGATCCCAGAGTCCTGGGATCGAGTCCTGTATCGGGCTTCATCCATGGAGCCTGCTTCTCTGCCTATGTCTCTGCCTCTCTCTCTCTCTCTCTCCCTCCGTGTCTCTAATGAATAAATAAAATCTAAAAAGGAAAAAAAATAGATGCAAGAAACATTTAATGTTGTAGTTCAAGTTTGGTGACTTGTGGGTGGAAATCTTCCCTTGGAGGAGGTCAGGCTTCTTTCTGTTAAGACCTTCAACTACTTGGAGGAAGCCCATTCTCATTACAGTCAAAGTGTGAGCATGCTCAGAGTCTGCTAGGCTAAATGGTAATCTAAAAAATCAAAACAACAACAAAACAAACCTTCACAGAAATATCAAGAATAACGTTCAGCCAGCTATCTTGGCACCATATCCCAGACAAGTTGATACAGAAAATTAAGCATCACTGGATCGGAGGTTAAAATTATCTTAGAATTTGGGGACTTAGAATAGTGGACACAGGAGACCTGAGGGCTAGACCTTGGTCTTCTGTGGACTTTTGTCATGACTTTGTCTCTTGGTGCCTTTGTTTTCACAAATGAATAAAAGAGGAATGATATACTCTCTGAAAGAATTTTCAAAGTGGATATTTTATAATGCAGGTGACGTTCAAATGAATGAATGAATGAATGAATACCTGAATGGGTAGGTGGACGGATGGGTGAAAGATTGACCAGTCATGAAGCTGAAGGGTAAGCAAGAGGAAGTTTGGTAATGAGTGCTCTTGAGCACTTGCAATGTCCTAGGAGCTCCGTCGGACAAGTTATGTACATAATTACATACAGTCGTCCCACAGCCCTACAGACACTTACAAAGGAAGAAGGAGAGCGAGTGACTCAATGGCACACGATGGCAGAGCTGACGTTGGAACCGAGTCTCTTTCTCTTGCACTGGATGGTAAGGCCAGTGAAGACCCGCCTGTGGCTGGTTCTCTGAACATAGTTCTGTACGGAGACAAAGCTCACAAAATGGGGCATGACTTGAGCCTGGGACCTGTAGGCTGGACGGTGTTGACCATCAACATGGAGCAAGATTTCTCTGGCATAGCTGGCCAGTCTCCAGTCAACGTGGACCCCTGGCTCCAGCCAGGGCCAGGTTGCCTGGGGCTCTTTGTCTGGATCATTTAGGAGGGGCTGGGCTATCAGAGTCCCTTTCCAGGCCCTGAGAAGTAACCTTCAAACCCCAAGACTGGGATATCCTTTTCCATCCACCAATGAACCAGAAAGAATGTGTGTAGGGTGGTATGTGGTGTGGGCCAGGGTCCTCTGTGTCACTGTAACCTGGGCCCAGATCCCAGGTCTGCCATCCCTAAGCTGTGTGACCCTAGGAGATGGTGTGACTTGTTTGAGTCTCAGTTTCCTCATTTCTAAACACCAGCTAATGGCACTTAACCTTTCAAGCCTGTTAGGAGGAGTAAGTGGGAAACTGTAAGGAGATGCCAGGCTCCTCGTCTAGCAAAGAGCTGGTATTCAAGAATGGTGGGTTTTCTTCCTGCATAGGCTTGATGAGTCTAGAAAAATTAAAGAGGGTGATAAAAGTGATACCAGAACCTATACAAGCGTTGGTGGTGGGGCAGCCCAGGCTGTGTGTGTGTGTGGGGGGGGGGGGCTGTCGTAGAATTACTGGGTTCTAAGGTAGACACAGCGTGCAGGGCAGAGGATCAGCCTGGAGCTTGTCTGGTACCTGGGAACCATATGCCTTTGCAAAGGCCCTGGAGCCCCGGCCTCTATTCCACCTCTGTTTTCCCCTCTCCTGCCTTCTCTGTCTCCTCTCCTGTCCTTGCCTCTCCCCTTCCTGTTCCCTCTGCTGCCTCTGCCCTTCCACTCTTCTCGCCTCTTCCTTTCTTGCCCCTTGCCTTTATTACTGAGCTCTCTTTTCCTTTGCATTCTTGCTTCCCTCTCCCTCCCTCCTCCCCTGTTCTCTCCTCCCCTCTCTGTGTCTCCTCTGCTGGCCCCAGCGGTTCATAGCCATTAAACTTGACAGTGTCTCATATGGTGGAAAGAGGCAGCTCCCCCTCCTCCCCTCCCTTCCTGGGCTGACACGATGCTCACATCAGGCACCATCTGTTGCATTCATCCAGGCGACGGGTGAGCATTTTGCTGCTCTGGGGAGGCAGAGCTCAGCGGGGACCAGGAGGTGGTGTGGCTTGTTTGGACAACTTGATATATTGATATTGATAGAGCTACCGAAAGGGCTCGGAGGGGTGGGGGTGGCAGAGAGAGGGAGGCAAGATGCAGTGGGCCATGGAGGGCCCTGCGCAGGCACTTGCCCTAAGTGTGGGTACCTGCCACGGCTGCCAAGGCTAGAGCAGCCAGACAGGTGAGTGAGATCTGCTACCGCTGGGATCAGAAATCCTTGCAGCTCGGAGGAGCAATCCTCCCCTCTCCATGTCATCCTCGCCTCCCGGCCAGTCCAGTCTGCATTGGAGAAAGGAAAGCAGAAATAGCAGGATGGGAGGAGGCTGATCGTTAGGATTGGTGAGTGGTAGAGGCACCACAGAAGGCGGGGTGTATCAGTTGAGGTCTCCCCTGGACAAAGAAGGCACCCTCAGATGGGACTTGCAGGAGGAATTGAATGAAGCAGGTATTTATAGGGGCGTGGGCAGAGGGAAGAGGGTCGACATGAGGGTATTGAAGACCCAGGGACAAGGAATAGCAGGAAGCCACCACTGACTCTTGGAATCATTGAGGAGGCGGGGAGAGGCATTGGTTTTCCTGGAGCCTTTGAGGATGGGATCTGCAGCCAGGGGCCCCCCGCAGAAGCTGGAATTGTCAAGGGCCCCAGACTCTCAGGAATGGGGTGCAGAGAGGGGTAAAGGGTGAGGGAAGACCCGTCTCCAAATTCTCTCCTTCTGTATCCCCCCAAGGGCTTCCCACCCGGCAAAGCCAACTGCGAGGAGCAGGGGTGTGGTCCACAGAGGGTCTGCCCCAGGACATAGAGTGGGGTGGGGATGGATGAGGGGTGGGGGAGCAGATGGAGAACAGCCAGTGCAGATAGGACTGAACATGTGTTCCGGTGACTGCCTGTGCCAGGAGCTCGTGTCCTTAACCACCACGCACAAGGCTCCTGTGCCTTTTCCAAGGAGTGCGTGCGTGGAGGGTCCATAGAGTCCAGCTCTATCTTGCAAATGTGGGACCACATCCCCCAACCCCCAGCCTACTCGACCTCTCTCCTCAGATGTGTCCCGGACACCAGGGGTTCACAACTCTGACCCAGCTCGTGGTCTCAGTCCTCTGGAACGTGTTCTCTCCCAGAGCTCCTGCTCATTTTGAGAGGTGCCTTCATGAGGCCTCTGTGGATGCCAGGCCAGACTTCATCCTCCGTCCCCGCCTCATCCGCATCTTCCAGTCAGCCACCGCCTCCAGAGGGAGCGGTGCCTGCAAGGGAGCTCTGAAGCGTGCCCACTTCTCTGCCTCTCCCTCTGCTACCCTATCCCCGGGATCACCTCGTAGGTGGACTTCTGCACAACTGCCCCGTCGTCCTGGTTGGTCGTCTTACTTCCATTTCTTCCCATCCCCCATGAATTCTGCTCTCTGTTGCTGGAACAATCTTTCCGAAATGAATATCTGGTCAAGCCACTCTTCTGTTAAAAACCATCAGGGCGTCCTGCCTCTAATAAGGCCCAGAGGGTTGGGGTCGGTGGTGGGGTTAGGACTTCCTGCTTCTCCAGCATGATCTCACGTCACTTGCTTTGGGTGTTTGAGGACCAGTGGGTGGTGGTGCAGCCCCCTCCATCCGCCTTCCCCTCAGAGGGCTCTTGGTCTGGATTCTTCCTCTCCTCACTTCCCCGCTCCCTACCGCTTCCTTCTTTCAGTCCCAGTACCCACTCCTCGAAGCAGGTGCCCAGGATTTTCCTAAACTAGGTCACATTCTGCTAACAGAGCCTCCGCATCCTCTCTCGCCTCTCCTTTGTGACATATGTCACTTAAAAATGTTTACACGTGTAGGTAGGTCAATCATTTCATTAATCGTGGTCCATCCTGTCTTTATGGCGAGCATCATGCCAGGGGCCGTTCATCATTTCACCACTGCACCTTGTTATGGACCGTACCCCCACCCCCACATGCAGAGCCATGTGTTGAAGTCTTAACCTCAGGGTGACTGTGTGTTTATCTCCTTGGGCTGACATAACAAAATACCGTAGATAGGGTGGCTTCAACGACAGACACTTATTTTCTCACAGTTCCGGAGGCTAGAAGGCCAGGATTAGGACGCCAGCACAGTTGGGTTCTGGCTTACAGATGGCTGTGCTCACAGGGCCTTTCCTGTATGTGGGGAAAGAGAGGGGGGAGAGAGAGAAAGAGATTTCTTCCTCTTCTTTTTTTTTTTTAATTTTATTTTATTTATTTATGATAGGCACACAGTGAGAGAGAGAGAGAGAGAGGCAGAGACATAGGCAGAGGGAGAAGCAGGCTCCATGCACCGGGAGCCTAACGTGGGATTCGATCCCGAGTCTCCAGGATCGTGCCCTGGGCCAAAGGCAGGCGCCAAACCGCTGCGCCACCCAGGGATCCCTCTTCCTCTTCTTCTATAGACACGGATCCTATTGGATTAGGACCTCACTGTCATGACCTCATTTAACTTTAATTACCTATTGAAGGCCCTGTCTCCAAGTACAGTCACACTGGGCATTTAGGGCTTTAACACAAGAAATTTGGAGGGACACAGTTCAATCCATGGTGACTATATTTGGAGATAGGATCTTTAAGATGTAATTAAAATGAAATGAGATCATTAAGGTGGAGCCCTAATCGGATAGGACCGTGGTGTCAGTAAACGAGGAAGAGATCTCTGTCTCTTTCCCTCTGTCTCTGCCTCCCTGCCTGTGGCTCTCTCTCCCTACCACGTGAGCACACTGTGAGAAGGTGGCTGTCTGTGAGCCAAGGAGAGGGACCTCGCTGGAACCCAACCACCCTGGCACCCTGATCTCACGCTTCCGGCCTCCAGAGCTGTGAGAACATAAATTTTTGTGAAGTTACCCAATCGATGATTTCTGTTCTGGTGGCCCGAGCTAAGACAACACCTCCTGTACTTGACACAGATACATTATGGTTTTTTTTTTTTTTCTGAAAACACTGTTGAATGGATGAGTGAACGGATAAGAAAATGAAAGAAAGCATGAATGTTGGCCAACCTGGATGGGCCCTGCCCTTGGAGGTTTCCAGACTTTTGACCACAGTGTAGTCCAGCTCTTACAATTCGGGGCCAATCATGCTCATCTCTGGGATTAAGCCATCAGGACTGGGCGCGGGGAAGTGCTTCTCAGAATTGGAGCGTAGCCTCTTGCGGGAAGGCTGTGCATCATAGGCTTGGGGTAGGTGTCCCATGTTTGGGTTGTTCTCGGTTCACCTTTAAGGAGACCTAATGGAGAAATCTAGGGAGACAGCAAGACAGGCAGATGAGAGAGTTACGCCACCTCATGGCTCATTTGTAGAGTCAGTTGTCTTTCCTTAGCAAACATGGATTAACCCCCCCCCCCCCCCCGCCCCGCCGCCTGTGTCCTCAAAGACAGAGCTTCTCGCAGAGCCCCATGCCCAAACCAGCCTTCTGGGTGTGAGCTACGCCCCAGTCGCATCTGTCTAAGCTGAAAAGCTTACCTGGGAAAACAGGAGCTCCTTAGAAATTGGTGTTGGGATGTTCAGAAGCCTTCTTTGTCCAGTCCGGTGAAATCCCTTCAAAGAAACAGGAATCTTTTGCACATACCATCTCCTGGCCTCAGACAGCAGGTGGCTCCAACTGAAGAAGCGTCCTTGCCTCTGGAGACATAGATGGAGGGAGGGCTGAGCTTGGAGACTTCAAAGTTGGGACTCTCTTTGGGAATTTCTCAGAACAAAGGCAGTGAGGCCATTTAGATGATTTCCTTTGCTTCTTTCCCATTTCCTCCCCTTACCTTTTATGTTGTCCTCCTCCTTCCTTCTTAAGCTTTTGTTTCTTTTTTGTTCTTCTTTTATCTTCACCTTTTTTTCTCTGTCCGTCTTGACCTCACTCTTACCATTCTCTGGAACTTCCTACCAGTTTCAATTTTATGGAAACGAGGCTACTAACAAATCCATCCAGGGTATTGATAAAAATAGAGCATTGGACTGGGATTTAGAAGGCTTGACTTTGCCACTGGCTAGCCTGGAGTGAGTCACATGCCTTGTTTGGCTGGGCTGGGGGGTGAGGGGTGTGGCTCAGTTTCCCTTTCAGTAAAATTGGGATATTGTACCAAGTGATCTCCATGTCACAGTACTGCAGTTTTATCTTCTCAAATGTTACTTGACCCATGATGTCGTCTCCCCCCAACGCCACTGTTCTGGTTCTGGCTGGCTACGCCAAAGCCTCTCTGCACTGGTCTCTCCACCTCTGCATGCATCCTCCGCATTCTTACTAGGAATTGTTGTCAGACGAGACTTATTTTGAACATGCCAATTTTCTGCAAATTTTCAGTGAATAGCTTTTGCCATTAGGGTACATTCCAGACTCCTCAATGTGACTCACAGTGATCTTACCCGCTGGCCTCGTCTCCTCTTTGCATGTTCCCTTGGAGCCACATTGAACTCACGCCATGCTCTTTCGGGCTTCGGATCTTTGCCCATGCCTTTCCTCCTACCCAGGTGCTCTTTCTTATCCCAGATCTCTTTAGTAACCCTACTCTGATTCTACTCCCTTTGCTAATTCCTATTCCTCCTTCAGGTGTCCCTCTAAATAGTACCTCCTCCAGAAAGCCTGCCTTGACCTCCAGGATGGGTGAGAGGACCCTTCTTGGGGCTACTCTGGTACTCTGCACTCTCCTAGCACTAAAGTATTGCAGTATTGGGAATGCCTGGATGGGTGTCTTCCCAAACTACAAATTCCTTGAATCACGAATTGGGTCTGACTTCTTCTCACCCTATCTCAAGGGCTCAGGGCAATGCCTGGAATGGAGTGTGTGTTGAATGCCTCAGTGAAGAGCCAACAGATACCGGTGACTGTGGCTTCCATCTCATCATGGGTCAGGGAGGGAGCTCCAGGGACTCAGGGTGGCCAGGCCCAGTCCTCTAGGGGCTGGGGGCAGGCCGAGCCCTAACCTCAGCCCCATTGCCCACCCTGTAGCAGCAGCTGAGGCGACGCAGGAGACCGTGGAGTCCCTGATGCAGAAGTTCAAGGAGAGTTTCCGCGCTAACACGCCCATCGAGATCGGTCAGCTGCAGCCAGCCCCACGCAGGGCCTCGGCAGGGAGGCGGAAGCGGAGGAGCAAGTCTCGAGGTAGGCCCTCCCTCGACGGGCTGTCCCCAGGTTCTGAACGTACCAGGAGGAGGTGTGCCCCCTTCCCTTGTTTCCCAGTCCTCCCATAATCGTGCCGTACTGTCCCTGGTCAGTCATCTCAGCTGAGGCTTGAAGATAGCTGACCTGTGCCTCGGGGGGGGTGGTGCTAGTGTCACTGAGCCCCAGCTGCCTCATTTGAGATGGGACTGGACCATCCATCTCCTAGAGCAGCTGAGAAGATTAGCAACAGGCACCTTGAAGCTCCCTACATTTAGTGGGTGGCTCTCTGGAGAGCCCGGGAGACGCAGATGTTCTCGTGGAAGGCATCCTCACGCTGGGATCCCGGAGCAGGTTTGGGAGTCGCTCTTCAATAGAATAGCATCGTGGTCAGGGGTGGGAGCACTGTAAAGTAGGTAGAACTGGATTCAAAATTTTGATTCTGCTGTTAACTAACGGCGTCACTGTGGGCTGGTCGCCCTGCTTCTCCAAACCACTCCCATCCCATGGGATTGTTACGATATCTTAGCACAGTGCCCAGCCCAGCATGCAATAAAAAGGAGATGTTTCCCTCCTCCCCTTCTCTTCCTCCTCTTCCCATCTCCTCCTTCTCCTTCTCCTCCTCCTCCTCTTCCTCCCCGTCATCACCATCATCACCTCTTTCTTCCTCTTGTCATCTGTATGACTCTGTAGATGGGATGGGCCCCCTTACATTGCTTGGCATCCGAATCCCTTCCCTTCCCTGTAAGCTTACTCAATAGCCTCCAGCTCCTCTCTTCTTCTGACCTCTCATGTCTCTAGTCCCTGTGAACATCATTCTGATGGTTTAATTCCTCTTCTCCCAGAGCTTTAGTGGCCGTCCAGGGCCTTCAGAAGTGCCCAGGATTGTGGAAAGGACCATCCAAGGCCATTGTGGAGCTCTGGTCTCTGCTGTCCCACCTAAATCTGCGTGTTCCACTACCATGTTCCTTTTCATGCTGTTCTCCCTGCCTTAAATACCTATCCGGACCCTAGGAACAATTACTGTCATTTATGGACACTTACTCCAGGCAGCAAGCTAAATACTATATACTTCTCTCTCTCTTTTTTTCATTTGATTCTCAGCAACACTACATAGAAGGTACAGGGCTAAATGCCATTTTACAGATGATAAGGCTAAAGCACGGGAAGCTGTGGGCACTTGCCCAAAGGGATGCCCTCATCAGTAGGAGAGCCTGGAAGAACTAACCCAGCTGAATTCCAGACCTTTGAATTGAACCACTGTACTCAGAGCTGGCCAGGCCCTGCCTGTGTTCCCAACCTAACTTGCACGGCACATTCCACGAAGACGCCGCTGGCTGTCACGGCCAGAATTCACTCTGAATGCTCACGTGTGTGAGTTTGCCCACATACGTGTCAAGCACTGATTTCATTGTTGTGGAATATAATGTCGTCTTGTTTGGGACAGAGAATTGTGTGGAGGTGGGACTCGTCTGGCTGCCTGAAGCATCTTTGCACTTCTGGGCCTAGATCGGTACCTGCACACATGGTAGACGTTGCTATTTGTTGAGAGGATGTCTAGGTCTTTGTCCTGTGAAATCCTGAACCCTGGCACAAACCAAGGATCAACACATTAAACTGAGGTCGTAAATCAAGGCAGAAGCCGATGCCAGGGTTCCTTTTGGGAATCCACACGGTAACCCCCAGGTTGAACCGATGTGTAATGGTGAGTAAGTCACTTTGAGGTCAGCCGTGTCTGGTTGCCAGTCCCAGCCCAGTCAGCTTCAACTTGAATGGCTTTTAAAGAGTCACAGGGTATCTCTGAGGCCCAGGCTCTTCTTCTGTACAATGGGATGTCAGTTCTTGCCCCAGGGCATTGCTGTGAAGACATGTGAACCGGTGAATGTAGACACCATGGAACGCTCAGCCCATGTGTTGGGAGCTGAGTAAACGCTGCCTTGTGTGTGTCCCATCTTATATCTGTGCAGGGTCACTTGTAGTTTCATTGAGCCTTACCTACCCATCTTTTCCCTTCTATCAGTCACCAAGAATTCCCTTCCTAGATACGCTCCTGGCAAATACAGCCCCCATGAGTACAAGTGACTCCCAGTCCTTAACCTCCCCTGTTCTCATTGCCTGTCTGAATTATCTCCTTAGTGTCCTATCCAAAAGATTTGTTATACTACTGAATTCCTTCCCCCAAAATCCCTCTTTTACAACGTAACTGTCTTAATGAGGCCTCCACTCTTGGGCATTTGGGCTGTTTCTGATTGCTCACTATTACACAGTGCCGTAAACTAGGCCACATGGGGCTTCTTTTAGTGGGAGGGGAATTAGGCTTGGCCTTTGCTTTGGAATCTGTCTCCCCCTCTTGGGGCAGAATTTCAGAATTTGATTATTAATGAAAATCTGCTGTTTGACTTAGATGATGAGTGGATATCAAATTGCTTTTGATTTACAAGTCAAATTGGGCCTAAGAGAACTAAGGCAAGAAGAAATTCTTTTTTTTTTTTTTTTTTCCTAAATGTATCTCGAATCTGTCCTCCCTTTCTTTGTCACCAGTATGACCACCTCTCACCTCCTGCTGGCAACTATACCCTCTTGGGATTCCATCTCCTCAAAGTAGCCAGAGTAATCTTTTAAAAATTTTTTTAGAGATTTTATTTATTTATTCATGAAACACAGAGAGAGAGGCAGAGACACAGGCAGAGGGAGAAGCAGGCTCCATGCCGGGAGCCCGATGCGGGACTCGATCCCAGGACCCCAGGATCACGCCCTAAGCTGAAGGCAGATGCTCAACTGCTGAGCCCCCCAGGTGTCCCAAGAGTAGTCTTTTTAGACACATAACCAGGATAAGGCCACTTTCTGTGAAAATCATTCTGTGGTTTCCTGCTGTCCTCAGAATGCATCCCAAACTACTTGCCAGTCTCCTCTGCCCTCTGGATCTGGCTCCTGCCCTCTTGACTCGCTCGGCATTTCCTTGTGATCCAGCCTCACTGTCTTCCTTCGATTGCTGGAACACAGCAAATGGTTCCCCAGTTTAGAACCTGACGACGTGCTGTCTTCCCCGTGCTGTGTCTCTTTACGTGCCCCAGCCCCCGGCTGCTCCCCTGGCAGTTCTCCCACCATTCAGCTCTCAGCTCTGATCCTAGTTCATCCGAACGGGCTTGCCTGACCACCCAGTCCAATGCTCTCTACCCAAGACGGTGCTATGTTACCCTTTTTATTGACTTGTTCCATAATCGTGTGGTCTAAAATGATTTTTGTTTCTTGGCTTATTTACTGACCTCAAAAAATGTGGTTCATACTCGTACGCCGAATACATAGAAAGGGCTTAATACGTATTTGTTGAATAAATGACTGTATTAACCTCCAAAGATCATTCAAAAGTGGCTCAGGTTTGTAACTTCCGGATTGGTGCTGTAAGAGGGATCCAGGATAAGCCGGAGCCTCTTGCTACAGACCTCCGGGGAGTCTTGTTTCCCCTAGAGATAGGCTTGCTGATGGATAACACATTAACTGTGCTCAAGTGGATGCTGTTAAGGCAATTTTGAAAATGGCTTAATAACATTGTGCTCGTGATTTTACTGCCACCATTGGATAGGGTTTTTCGCAAGACAGAAGAAGGATAGTGTGCACCAGGCCCGCGCTTCCCGGCTCGCATGCTTACTGCTGCAGGTCCTCAGGATTATCTCGGACTGGGGAACCCCACGGGCGATACAAGTCAGAAAAATTGTGCATTCTCCATCTGCCTCTTGGACATTTCTGAATGCATTCTAAACTCTTGAAGACCCTAGGAAGTCCTGCAGGACAGGAAGCTGGGCTTCTTTGTTTGGCTCCACGTCTGTGCAACCATCTTGACCACAGACTCTATGTTTCCTCCTGGAACATTTATTAGCATCTCAAGGAACAGAAGCAACCACAGAAATGCAGGGTTGGAAGTGCTCCATTAGCCTGCATGACCATCAGAAGCCCCAGATCCCGTAAGAGGGACTGAATTCTTTTTTTTTTTTTTAAGATTATTTATCTATGAGACACACAAAAGGAAAGAAGCAGAGACACAGGCAGAGGAAGAAGCAGGCTCCCTGGAAGGACCCAGATGTGGGACTCGATCCCAGGACCCCGGGGACACGACCTGAGCCGAAGGCAGATGCTCAACCGCTGAGCCACCCGGGTGCCCCCGGAGGGTCTGGATTCTCAGTGGAACTCTTTCACCTGCTGCTGAGGTGGCGTCGGGCCTTCTGGCCCAGAGTGGCAGCACCTGGCCTCTCTCTGCCTCCGTGGTGCCCAGTGGTTTGCAGCAGATGGAGCGGGCAGTGGGCAGCCGGTGTCGTGGGATGGAGCACGGTTCACAGCAGCTCCAATGTGTTTCTGTGACTCTGGCTTCCTCCTGAGAGGCCTCGTGGACGTTCAAGTGCATCATCCTTAGGCGGACAGAGGGAGGCGGTGGGGGACTTGATTGCTGTCCTCCTGTCTCTGACAGGGTTTTATGAGGCAGCTGTTGAGCAGGCACTGCCCCCCCCCAGCCCTGCCCGCGGCCACAGGAAGTGAAAAGTGAATGTGTTGGGGCTAAAATAAAGCAGGGGAAGATTGCTTTTGATGGGAGGAAGAGCTTCCCGAGGCTCATGAGGTTTAGCTAGGGATTTAAAAGTGGGATTTTTGTATTTAAAATGGAACTAACCAGGTATTATCTAACTACCCATATAGGACATTGGTAGTATTGACACTATTTTGCAGATGGGGAAACTGAGGCTAACACAGCTTCTTCAATTGCTTAAGATCAATCAGTCAGCTCATGGGGGTTAGTTACATTTTAAATACAAAAATCCCACTCTCCGTAATGAGTAGCTGATGTTATTACTGTCATCGGGTCCTGCTCATGTGGCCTGCAGAGGCTCCCAGGTCCGCCCCGTGCTCTCTGGGCCACTGCCTCTGACCTGGCTGAGGTTTCATTATTCCTCATCCAGAGTCCTGCAACAGCCCCTTCATCCACAAATCCATCTTCCATCCTGGTGGCTGGAGCGATCTTTTGAAAACACACTAAATCCGGCCATGTCGCTCTCTAGGCTACAACAGTTTCCAAACCGTCTGTCACTGGCATTAGGGCATCTCAAGCTTCCGCGGGGAGGTCTTCTAAAGACAGGTGAGAATCAAGACACTCCCAAAGGGTCTACAGCTGGGCTCAATAGACATTGGCCATAAGCCCCAAATACCAGATATCACCTAAAAAAAACCCCAAAAAACCCCATGACATTCTATTTCATAATACGTACTTGCTTATTTCAGTTTAAATTATACTTCATTAGCTTTTCAGTGAAATCATTTAACATTTTCTCAAGTCTTTAGGTTGTAGGGATGTCCCAGGAAGAAGGACCAAGGTTATGCTGAGGATGTTGGGGTGGTGAGGGTGCCACCTTCAAAGGGTTTCTATAGGGTCGAATGACACAATGCCTGTAGAGCAGAGAGCCCAGCAAGAGGTGCACGTGGAACATAGGTGCCCCATTGTTTTATTGGTTGTTATGTTTATCACTGTTGCTTCATTGTTGCTCTGATGCCTGTCAGTATCCTTACCCACTTGGGGTATCTGTGCTCAGCTTTAGGAGCAAGAATCTGTAAGATGCAGGGGACATGTTTGATAGGTGGAAAGGTGCCGTAGTCTGCTACACAGGCTCCTTCCTCGCCAACTCCAGCCTGCCCCCAGCTCCATCCAGGTCCCAAGCCTCTGCAATCTGTGGCTTCCAGCACACTGGCCATTTTCCCATTCAGCCAATCTGCCTGGCTTCCCAAGTCTGTGTCCAGATCACGTTCTGCCTAGAACGCCCTCCCTTTCTCCCCTCTCTCTGTCCCAGGCAGCAAATTACTACTCATTTTTCAGAATTCGGTTTCAAAGTCTTCGCTGGGAAGGAACACCCCCTCAGCCCGCCCTCAGCCCTAACCTCGGCTCAGCGAGCCGCTCCTTTGTCCGGGCCCATGCAGCCCAGTGCTGCTTTCCGTCTCAGCCTTTATCACAATCCATCGTAAATACGTGCGGACGCATCTGTCTCCCTCCCTGGTTCTGACAGTCCCATGATGGGAAGGACAGTGATTTATGTCTCTCTGTAGCTCCAGTGTGTAACAGAGCTGGCACGGAATAGCAATCGGCAGAATGAGAGAAAGTGGGGACAGATGGATGGAAGGATGGATGGATACGAGATAGCCGGGAGCACCGCAGAATGCAAATGGTTAATGAGATGTGGTGCACCAGAGTCTCCTCAGCATTTAGTGTATTTCATGCATTTTTTTAAAGATTTTATTTATTTATTCATGAGAGACAGAGAGCGAGAGAGAGAGAGAGAGGCAGAGACACCAGCAGAGGGAGAAGCAGGCTCCATGCAGGGAGCCTGATGCGGGACTCAATCCCGGGTCTCCAGGATCACGCCCTGGGCTGAAGGCGGACACCAAACTGCTGAGCCACCCAGGGATCCCCTATTTCGTGTATTTTAAGTACTGTGCACATCACCCATTACCTCATTTAAAAGCTTCCCCAGATCCCATAGGGTAAGGCCTATAATTATCCCAGGCTACAGGAGAGGAAGGTCAGACGTAGGTTAAGGGACTTGCCCAAGTTGGTCCAGCCAGTGGATGTGGACCCGTGAGCTCAGGGCTCAGACACAGCCCACACTGCGTTCCCATGCGACTTGGGTTTTCGTTGCGGCGGGTCCAGGTGAGGCCTTCAAGCTGTGAAGCGGTGCCCGCCCAGGCTAGACCCTGGAAGCAAGTGGCTGAAGCTTCTCTTGCGTTGACAAGTGTTTCTGCATCACCTGTGCTGCTGCGGGGGAGTTCAGGGGCTAGAAGACCCTGGAGGGTGAGGCCTCTCTCTCCGCGCCAGAATGAGAGTCAGGACCCCCCCTTCAGACCCCCTCCGGCCCCAGGGAACATGCCATGGCCTCAGGGGCGTGCGGGAAGTAGGCCTGCTAGTCATTCGGGACGACTTTGAAGACTTCCCAAAGAGTCACCATAAAGCATCGTTTGGAAGGGCGAGCAGACTCTTGGCGCCCGGCGGTGGGTTGGGGAGGTGAGCCAGGGCTGAGCCAGGGCTCGAAGGTGGCGGAACAGAAGAGCAGTGGCATCATGGACAAAGGGCCAGACCCCAGGCCACTGCCGTGGTCCCCAGGACAGCCTCACTCCCAGGAGGCTGGTTCAAGACTTGCTGCAGCACCTCGGGCAGGGACCTCCACCCCCACGTCCCTGTAGGAAGGGATGGCTGCTAAGTGGGCAGAGGCTCCGGGGACCAAGACAGCTAGAACACAGAAAAATAAAAACCGGACCCGGGGCTTCCTGTTCCGCATTTATGCATAACAACAGCCCAGTAAGGCAGATAATTTAAAGCCATTAATGTTTCCGAATATTTTCTTCCAACTAAGTGAATAATTTATAGCCAGTTACCAATAAACAGGAAAAAAATAATATATTTACATAAGCCTACATTCTGAGGACAGTGTGTTGCAGTAAAAGGGCATATTGGGGTGTATCTGTCAGGGAGGGTAAAGGAGCCAGAAGCTCGGATAACCTCTTCTCTATCTTCCTTGTGGTATTTGTCATTTATTACCTTTTATTAGAGTAATTTATGGCCACCTCTCTTCTCCCTTAATTAAACTCATGAAGTGCAGTGGCTATGTCCAGGTCATGCCTGTGCTTTCATAGACTAGCCTAGCTCCTGACAAATAGCAGATGCTCAGTTAATGCTTGATGGATTAATGGACAATTAATGACCTTGGACAAGACCTTCAGCCCCCCGGGCCTCAGTGTCCCCGTCTAAGAGGCTGTGTGTTTTTGTGGAAAGAAGCTCTCGGGTTCGGGAGTCAGATGGATGTACATTCATATCCCATTTCTGCCTCTGACTCGCTCAACTTTGGGAAGTGACTTTTTGTGCTAAATTGGCATTACCTAATCTACAAATTGTATAATCGGCCACCTCCTGGGGGGCTGGGGGATTAGAGTTAATGCATGTAAAGTGCTCAGCAGGCTGCACTAAACATGGTAAGTGCCCAATAAATCTCTGTTGTTGTTAATTTGGAAAGCAAAGGTGATGTGCTAGATAATTTCCACAGGTCTCCTCTGACTTAAATGGTTTTTGATGATAAATCTGATTGGGGAGCATTGTTGTGTGTTGAAAGGCCGAGTATTCGGAGGCTGGAACTCCAGCTCTTAAGTGCAGCTGGGTTCTCAGGGAAACTGCTTAAGCTCCCCGGGTTCCGTCCCCAGCACCTGGAGATGCGAGCACACCTGCCGTTCTTGTTTCCCAGGGCCGTTGTGAGAATGTGCTGCTTCTGGCCATGTTCCTATAAGCACTCTGTGGATTAGCTGCATCCTGAAATCAGAGTCTTGGCGCCTTCAAACACAGGGATGCTGTGAACAGTTGCTGGGGAAGCCTTATCCCCGGGGCTCCGACCGTCTTTTTCTTGGCCTGAGGCCCTTCCCAAGAAGGCCGGTGCCACCAGCAGCCCCGTGATTCCTGGGCCGTGTTGGGCTGAGGTAGGGGAGAGCTGATTTGTAGTCAGAGTACACAGCTGCCTCCATAAATCTCCTACGTGTCTTTCAGAGAAGTTTGCGTTGCTGGAAGTGTGTGTCTCCTCCGGGCGGTTTTCCTTGTCTGTCTGAAATATGTCAGGGGGCTCTTAGTCAATTCCGGCTGGCCTGGCGGGGTGCACAGGCAATCACAAGTGGCCACAGCAGAAGGGGGGCCGGGGGCTGGTGGGGCCTGCGGTCACAACTCTTAAGATACTTCTTTTACCAGAATGTCACAAATGTTGTGTCTGGATCGTAGCATAATAACCCCAAAACTCTGTGACTTAGGACAGCCACCATTTATTTGGCTTTTAATCCAAGTTGAGCATTTGGAATGGGATCAGCTGGGCAGTTCTGGTCTGGGTGGGGTAGGCTCAGTGGACTCGGCCAGCCAGCTATCCAAAGCTGGTTCAAATGGTGGATGGTGGGATCCCCGGGTAGCTCAGCAGTTGAGCGTCTGCCTTCAGCTCAGGACGTGGTCCTGGGGTCCCAGGGGGTCTGCATGGAGCCTGCTTCTCCCTCTGCCTATGTCTCTGTCTCTCTCTGTGTCTCTCATGAATAAATAAATAAATTCTTCAAACAAAAACGAAAACAAATGGTGGATGGTTCCCAAAACAGCAAAAATAGGAGCTGCAAGGTATTTTTGAAGCCAAAACCTGGAAGGCACACATCCCTTCTGCTTTGTTCTATTGCTCAAAGCAAGTCTTGGGATCATCTTAGATTCAGGAGGTGGCCAAATAAGAGTTCACCTCTTTAAGGATGAAGGGACACAATATTGGACTGTGTTTTTTTTTTTTTTAATTTATTTTAGAAAGAGAGAGTGGGTGAGGGGCAGAGGGAGAAGGAGAGAGAATCTCAAGCAGACTCCATGCCCAGTGCAGAGCCCGATGCAGGGCTTGATCCGGGACCCTGAGATCATGACCTGAGCTGAAATCAAGAATCGACACTCAACCGACTGAACCACCTAGGTGCCCCTATTGATTTTTTACAACCTATAGGTACTGATGTTTTATTAAGCTTCTGTCTTATGTTAAAGCCTGGAGTGATCTGCACAGTCTTCTGAGGCAAGTGTAATTATTCCTAATTTACTGATGGAAAAATGGAGGCTCAGATCTGTGAAGGAACTTCTATAATGTGTGGTACAGTTGGTTTAGGGAGGACCCTGTCCTAGATTCTAGTCTTTTGACCATTTACAGCTGGTCAAAGACCATATTTAATGTTTATACCTCTGTTAACCAGCTTTTTATAACAGGGCTAAAGAGGTTGGCTCACAAGCCATTGTTGGATCTGGCCTGGCTTGTGGTATATGGAAGGTAGTTGATTTTGGACAATAGCTCCATCCTCACAAGGGTGGTCTAATGAAGGATCATCATATTTTTCCTGTAAAGGGCTAGATAGGAAATATTTTAAGCTTTGCTGGCCAAGAGGCACACTTTGAGGATATAATGTAGACACTTATACAGTGAGAGAAAATTCTCCACAAATCTGACATCATTCAAAATACGATAATAATAACTAAGCATCATTTTTGGTAATAGAGTTCTTCTAATCAAAAGAATGGAACACATTTATGGATATTAAAATGTGAATTTTGTATGATTTTTACGTCTTAACATATTCCCCTTTTTGATTTGTTTTAACCACTTAAAGGTGTAAAAATCATTGTTAGCACCTGGACCACACAAAAACAGGCAGTGGATTGGATTTGACCTGCACTCCCTGCGGTACGGGAACATCTCAGATGTGGACTGAGAGGATCATAGACTTAACCCCTGCCTGTCTGCTTGCTGGCTGACTCTAGGTCAATGGAGATGTCTCAGAGGCCTCATAGTCACAGGCTTTCAGGCGCACAGTTGAGGGAAATAACTCCTTATATTCTCTTAGTCCAACAGAGATGGAAATGAATTTCAAGGTCATCCAATCCTTCCTGCTCGTAGATGCAGAAAATGATGGATGGGAAGACCTCATCCATGCCACAGAGAAGAATTAGAAGACCCAGGAATGGAATTCCAAGTCCCCTGACTTAACAAAATGGTCCTCTTTTCATGCAATTTGAACATGTAGAATCACATAGGTCATGTTACCTGCACAAGGACTGACTGTTGGGGGATTTGGAGAAAACCCATTGTAGCTGGCAGCCTGTGCCTTTTTCTGACTCAACTGTAATCAAACGGGTAAATCACTTAGAAGATTATAAAGAGAAGGCTTTGCATTTTCCCGTGCTTGAGATAGACGTGGTTAAACACACTGAGGATCCCGACTAGAGCTCCTGGGCTGTTAGCCAGAGTAGTCCCGTGGGCAGGGGAATGTGGCTGAGGAGGAAGGACTCTTTCATCAAGCTCCTATTTCATATTTACATATTGGACTTCAATATTTTGGGGTAACGTCCCAATTCTAGAATATTTACTGTTAAAAACAAGCATGCTTTTGTTTATAACAAAAGCTCCCATATCTAAACGAAAAGAATGTGGAGAGGAGCATGGTAAACTTTCAACAGCATGGCACACAAAGCTGACCTTCCTGCTCCATATACACATCCTTGCACACGTGTGCACATGTACACATACGTAGAATAAAATATAACTTTTTTAAAAAATGTAAGTTTATCAAAGATGAGGAAAGGTGACTCCTCAGGTGTAAAGAATGGAAAGGAAATGCAAAGCTCAGGCTTTAGAAGCTGATGCCTGGTGACTCCAGGTGGGCAGTAGGGTGTGGTGGGATACAGGTAAAGAGAAAGCAGGAACAAGAAGAGAATGGTTTGCTCTTTTTTTTTGTTCTCCTCTGACTTTGTTGTTATTGTTGTTGTTTCCTAAATTCCACATATGAGTGAACTCATAGATATTTGTCCTCCTCTGACTTACTTCACTTAGCATTATACTATCTAGCTCCATCCATGTCATTGCCAAGTGGCAGGGTTTCATTCTTCTTTATGGCTAAGTCATATTCCATTCTGTATCTACACCACATCTTCTTTATCCATTCATCAGTCTGTGGACATTTGGGCTGTTTCCATAATTTGGCTCTTGTAGATAATGCTGCTATAAATATCGGGGTACAGATATCCCTTTGAATTACTATTTTTGTATCCTTTGGGTAAATACCTAGTAGTGCACTTGCTGGATCATAGGGTAGCTCTATTTTTAACTTTTTGAGGAACCTCCATACTGTTTTCCAGAGTGGCTGCACCAGTTGGCATTCCCACCAGCAATGTAAGAGGCTTCCCCTTTCTCCACATCCTCGCCAACACCTGTTGTTTCCTGAGTTGTTAATTTTAGCCATTCTGACAGGTGTGAGGTGGTATCTCACTGTAGTTTTGATTTGTATTTCTATGATGTTGGTGATGTTGAGCAAGAAATAGACTCTTTAACTATTGAGAACAAACTGATGGTTTCCAGAAGGGATGGGGAGATGGGTTTAACAGGTGATGGGGCTTGAGGAGGGCACTTGTGATGAGCACTGGGTGTTGTATGGAAGTGTTGCATCACTAAGTTCTACACCTGAAACTAATATTACACAGTATGTTAACTCACTGAAATTTAAATAAAAACTTAAAAAATATTGGGATGCCTGGGAGGCTCAGTGGTTGAGCATCTATCTGCCTTTGGCTCAGGGCGTGATCCCAGGGTCCTGGGATAGAGTATCACATTGGGCTCCCTGCAAGGAGCCTGCTTCTCCCTCTGCCTGTGTCTCTGCCTCTCTCCATATGTCTCTCATGAATAAATAAATAAAATCTTAAAAAAATAAAATAAAAAACGTAAAAAAAGAACAGACTGAAATATAACATGGTAGAAATAAGCCCCCAAGCATGAGTAATTATAATAAATATAATTTGCAAACTGAAATTCAGAGATAGATTTGCATTAAGTAAAATCCGATTGCATGCTGTTTATCAGAGATCTTCCTAAAACATAAAGATATGGAAAGTTTGACAGTGAAGGGATGGAAAAATATATAGTAGGCAAATACTAATCAAATGGAAGCATGGGGAGAAGTAGAAATACATGGCAAAATAAACTTTATAACAAGAAACAAAAAAATTCTTAGGAATAAAGAGGGTCATTAATCATAAAAGGAACAGTTCACCAGAGACAAATGAAATCTGTACTTACGTACCGAAACAACAAAGCTTCAAAATATATAAAGAAAAAATGGAAGTACAATGACAGGTTGACTAATACATAATCTTCCTATTAGATCAAGTAGGCAAAATGAGAATGCAGCATATTAAACTATACTATTAAAAATATAATCAGATGAACATATATAAAATTCTGCCCCAAGAATTAGAGTTTAAAGATTTTGCACAAGAAGTAAGAAATTCTCTTTATGGGTCTTGACATTTTATGATCTCAGTTTTCTGGCTGTGGCCCAATTTCCTGAAATTTTATTTTATTTTCAATGATGACTCTTGGCAATTTCTGATGAAATGTGGCTTAATTTTTATCCCTCTGAAAGATATTTCTTTCAATCATCTGTAGAAATAGGGAGAAGCAATCTGTGTACACTGGTTTTATCTTTTGTTTGTTTTGTTTTGTTTTTGTGGGGAAGGAGAAGGGAGGTGTATAGGTGAGGTTGTAGTTGAACACTTCCAGAAAAATATTCGCTGTCAAGACAAAGTAGTAGTATTTTTTTGCAATCCACATTCTTCATATTTCTTCTTCGGGCCATAGAAATAGTTCATTTTGTCAGGATCTCTTCTGGAAATAGAAAGGCCCTATGTATGGTCTAGTGGAGCAGATAAGGTTCCAGGGAATA
Source organism: Vulpes lagopus (assembly GCF_018345385.1). Classification (NCBI taxonomy): domain Eukaryota; kingdom Metazoa; phylum Chordata; class Mammalia; order Carnivora; family Canidae; genus Vulpes; species Vulpes lagopus. Next base: position 61,923,804 of record NC_054830.1, read on the forward strand.
GCTGTATTGCCAACGTCCTTCTCTGTCAGCCTGGTTACCTTACCAAAGGTGTTGAGCGAGATGGGTCAGTGTGATCCCCTTCAGCAGAGTGTTGTGGCATTCATAGCAATCCACATAGATTCCACGGTGGGCAAAGGTCTTGAAGAAGTCATGCTTTCAGGCAGGAGTACCTAAAAATGCCTTGACAAGATCTTGAGAATGCAAGAAGAGGTCATTCCCCTGATCATTACAGCATCCCAGAATGGCTAGGATCTCTGATAGACTCTGGACTCATTCTAAGATCAGCTTCTGTGGTCCCAGCACAGCCAGACAAGTCAGATCATCCATCCTTATGGCATCATCCCCAGCATAGAATGAGTGTCTCCCTAGCTGTTCGCTAATGCTATTGCACCCGATTCCCATTCCTCGATTCCAGCCCTTCTTGCTACGTCTCTGCCCAGGGCCTCCAACCTCACTTCCATTCGTACTTTCAATGAGTGCCTACCAAGTGTGAGCCATTCTAGGTCCTGAGATGACAGTAGGTAACCAGACACATGAGGCCCTCACCCTCAGGGTGCTCAAGTTACGGAGGAGGAAACAGGTAGGCAGCCAACTAGCAATTACAGATTGTTATAAGTGCATTGGAATAAATGACTGGTGTTGACCATTATGGGTGTCCACCAAGCATGCAGTGAAACCAGGTAGGCTTCCTATTCCTTGCCTTGGCTGGAAACCATCACTACCCATGACTGCCCCAGCCAGGATGACGGTGCAGGAGGAACAGATCTTGAGGTTGTGGTTTGTTTCTTCCCTTCGGACATAGATCTGATAGGAAGCAGCAGCAATAATTGGCCACCTACTATGTGCCAGTCACTGTTCTAGGTGCTTTCAAATATACTATTATAACTCCTCTTCTGTAACATGATTCTGGAAAGGAAATTGATGTTCAGAGACATGAAGTACGTAGCCCAGCTCACATGGCCAGTCAGTGGTAGAGCCTGGATGTACACTTCGATCTGCTTCCAACACTATTGTCCCTGCTCCTGCATTGTAGCTGTGCCTGTTTGCAGCACCTGCTTCCAAGACTTGCATTCCCATCACCTGCAGGAGCCTCTGCACACATACGGCCGCACAGAGGTTGGACTGAAATTCAGCAGACATAAAGGCAGCTACAAAAAAAAAAAAAAAAAAGAAAGAAAGAAAGAAAGAAAGAAAGAAAGAAAGAAAGAAAGAAAGGAAAAAAAAAGCCCTTTCCTGAATCCCTGAATTACCCTGGTGGGATTTGCATTCATTTTCTTGCCTAATTATTATTAATAATATGCCATCTGTGTAAATGAAATTTTATGATTTTGTTGTAAACTTTTGTGCAATATAACTTAAAAGATATCTAATCTTTAATCTCATTGCATGATGGAAATGTTGGTTTGATACACAAGGTCTAATTGTCCCCACCACGTGTTAGAAATCCAAATGTAGCTAAACATTAAGGTTAAATGATGATATCACAACTTCCTCGGTTTGCATTTTACATTCAATTGAAAACACAAACCCCTCGCCTCATTAATCCTTTGCAATCCAATTTTTCCCCCCCTAAATGAAATGATCCTTTTGGGACACATTTATATCCTTTTAACAGCCGCCTGACAGTTCTGCTGATGGAGTTGGTATCCAACTTTGTTACTGGATAGTGACAACTTGCCCTGACGGATATGTGTACATAATTATTCTCTCGCAGTTAGATTTAATTAATGCTTACCCTCATCATGATCTTGCAGCTAGCGAGCTCTCTCTGCAGGAACAGTTAATGGCAAAAGGATTTCTCCTTTAGCCAAGAGAGACTCCAAAAGGCTTTGTAAAATTTACACTTTTTTTTAAGGAGGAAAAAAAATGCATCTGAGCTTATTTCTTCCCTTTCTCCATTAATGCCACCTGTGAATGGATTTGAGGCTACATATGGTGATGGGGTTGTTAAATCTAATTTCAGACTAAGTATTACTAATAGGAGGGTCTGTGGCAGACCCACAAGGAAGATGTATATTTTTTAATATCTAGCATAGAATCGAGGTGTCCTTGCTTCATTTCATTTACGTCTCTGTACAAAATATGGATGTGTGTATTTTCCTGACAAACTCTCTCCCCAAATGCCAACCCAGAGTTCAGTAATAGATGGCTGTGTGAGAGAGGAGATATTAAGAAGAAATGACAGGGGAGACAAAAGGAATGTGAAGATGAGCTTTAGAAAGGGATTATTAGGAAGTTCATAATAAGGGCAGGGAGTGTGTATTTGTAAAACCCTATTAGATGGGGGTACTTTATAAGTAATCTGTCCCAGTCCATGCTTGTGAAATATTCATGTGCCATTTGCTTTTTATTACCATAATGGCAGTGCCTTGTGTTTGCAGAGAGCTCTACAGTTTACAACAGATTCTCACATCCATTATCTTAGGTGATCTTCGTAACACCCCTGGGAGGAGGGTGGAGAAGCATTCACCGAGGAGGAAACTGAGGCCCAGATGGACTGAGTCACTTGCCCGGAGTCACACAGCTAGATAGTAAAAGCACCTAGCAGTGAAGCCATAGCTTTTAAAGCCCAATCCAACGCTGTCTTCATTGCCTTATACCAGTTAAGGGTTAAAATGCATGTAGAGAAGATTCAAGTGAGTGGCTCAGACAGTAGTCCCTCTTTGCCTTCATTTGTCTTGCTAAAGCGTCAGTGCACTCTCATTTAAAAGATACCATGTGAGTTGAGAATCATATGATGCTACTTTAATGACTGCCTGCAATATTAATAATCGTTATTACTGGGTGTTATTATGGGAGATTTCATCCAGTAGGATCTGAGAGGCCTCCCGTGAAATGTGGCTACTTCAGGATCAAAGGAAACACACTCCTTCCCCATCATGTCAAACGCTGCTTAAATGCCTTGACTTTGAGCCCCAAAGAAGCCTAAAATAAAATATTCTAGAAATTCATGACCTTGGAATGAGAGACGGGTACTTAGACATCATCCCATAATGCAGATGAGATAGCCAAGACCCAGGACTGTGAGTTAGTGACAGATCTGGGCCTGCCCCCCACCCCCCAATGTCGCTTACCAGCCTCCTGTTCAGATCTCTGTCTAGGACATCACATATGTAACCTGCAGCTGGGATGGGAAATGGCAGACGGGAAACTGAGGCCCGTAGGAGGGGTGAGGTTTATCCAAGGTCGTGCACTGACCCAGATGCAGTACTGGGCCCAACCTAAATCCTATCCCCTTAATATCTGTACATTTCAGTTCAACAAAAAATGTCTGTGTGAGTGTTAAGGGCCAGGCGTGGTGCTGACCCTGGTGAACATCATCCCGCAAAAGCACAGACAGCTGTTCTAGAGATGGGATGGGAGAGTTTGGCTGCTCACCCTTGCTCGGCACTGTGGGTGGGGGGAAAAATGGGAAACTTTTTCCCCGGGGAGGTCCCAAGTCCAGATGTAGACAAGATGACCTTGGAGAGGAAGGCTGGGGGCAGGGTGGGGTGCAGAGGGAGAGTGGGGAGGGGCGGAAAGGGAGGAGTCACAACCCCCACTGCACAGTCTCTTTCCTTTGCTTCCTTCCTAATGTTGCCCTGCTATGTCCCAGACGATGACAATTTGAGTTGAAAAACTATGTGCCCGTGGAAGGCAGTCTCTTGTATTTGCTGGCCCTTTACAGTTTGCAGAGCACTGGCATTGCTGCTGTCATTGGATCCTTATTTGCCAAGGGCTTACTTTGTGCCAAGCACCATGCCCATTGCTTTCCAGTATATCTAATTAAACCTCCACGCTATCCCGGTAAGCTTGATATAATTACGACTCTCATTTTACATGAGGAAATTGAGGCTCACAAGGTAAAGTCCATTTGCCACAGGTTGCATAGCTGCTCATTGGCAGAGAGTCTGGACTTGAACGCAGATCAGTGAAACCCCAAAGCCCAGACTCTGAAGGGTAACGCGTGCGGCCTCCATCACTGTGAGGACAGGGCATGTCGGATCCTGGAGTGCTGCCCGTAAGGTCAGCCTCTGGGTCCCCGGGGCTCTGGGTCAGGGACACTTGAAGGGTGGTTTCTGAACAGCCTCTGAGAACTTGCTGGAGATACAGACTCTCAACCCCTGCCTCTCTGTGCTGGAGCCCAGAAATCTGCATTTCAACAGCTTTCCAGGTGATTCCCATGCACGATTTAGGGAGAGAGGAAGGGCACTGGGAAAATATTGCCATCATTGGCCCCTTTGTCTTGGAATCCCAGCGCCAGAGGGACCTGTAGATCGCCGCTTCCAGCCCCTCGTGGAGCTTTTCACCACTTTCGGAGCATTTCGCCACCTGTCTGGTCTCTCTTGGTTTTGATGTGATGCTCTTTCCTGTCGGTAGTCATAGGCAGCTTAAAAGAGGTGGAGGGCTGAAATTTTGTAAGCAGGCTGTAGGGGGCTGGGACATGTACCGTGTGGAGCATGGAGCTGTGACATGTGTCTGAACCACTGAAAGGGAGAGGACAAGCCCCACAGTCATCTCTCTGCATCCGCCCCCCCAACAACCCCACCACCAGTTGATAACCGCTGCCAAGGACACCTTGCTGACTTCTCAAAGGTGTTTGGTTAAATTGGTGTTGAACAAGTAAGGTGTCTTGCTCTGAGGGGGTTCCTGACAGGCCAGGGAAGTCATGTATCCAGGGATCTCTTGCCGTGAACCTCTTTGCTTGCTTCACAATGTAGGTGACCACCTGCACCCTTTGAAGTCCTGGACATGGTGTATTTTTGGCCTGTAGGCATAACATGGAGCCAATAACTCTTTGCAAAACTTGCGTGGTCTTCCGGCCTTCCAGGCCACCCCCAGGCAGCGGCCATCAGTATGACGTGTGCTAGCGCTGGACGACGTGGGGTCGGGGCCATTTACCGGTGCCGTGTACTTGTACTGGCCTTGCTAGGGCCCAGTCCTAGGTGCGCCACTTCCACGTGTCTTCTCTCCTTACCTGGCTTGTTGAATCTCACAGAATCTAGCTCACGATTGGCGGCTCTGGCTGCCTGGTCTCTTGATAGGACCCAGTAGCATTACCAGGGACTCTCCCCTCTCCTCAGCTCTGCAAATGCATGCCTCCCTGCTGCAGGTGGCAGGGGACTCAATTCTAGAAGCTTGGGAACCAACTTTATGAGTCTCCTAATTGGCACTTGCCATAACCTCTACATAGTATTTTTTATGACCAGTGACTCTTGCATTACGGGGTCCACTGGATCAAATGGTACAAATGGCAGGGTTGCACGTACCACAACCTGACCTGCTGCAGAACCTTCTGCTAATCTCTGCTCCACCTGGACCTGGCAACCTTCCATGCTATGGGGAAAATGGGTCAGGGCAGGATCCCCAAGTGTTTTTAACATGCTGCCTCAGAACCCAAAGAGGCCGAGCAAGCATTCTGCTTCTTTCTTAGAGGGGTGAGGTATAACATGTAGGAATTTCTAATTTATTTTGGAACAGATGTATGACCTGCCACAGACCATAGAGACCTACAGTCTTCACTGATGTGGCAAGCCCCCGATTCTTCATAGGATTTGTCTTGTACTTTTTGGAGCATGTCTGTCTTATCACGTTCTTGAATATGCTTCCTTTCCTTATTCCTCTGGTCCAATTAACACAATGCATCAACAAAGCAAACCAGTGTGACATTCAAACTGTCCACATGATCTATGTCCCTTCAGACTATTACGATGGAGGGTAGGATAGTTAATATGGCCCTGGGGCAAGACCTTAAGTGTGTACTGGAGCCTACCCTATGTGAATAGGAACTGCTCCTGATCCTCCTTCCAGATAGGGATGGGAAAAAACTTATTTTCCAGATCGACGGCCGCAGACTGTATGCCCAAGGCTGTGTTAATTGGCTGTAACATAGACGCCGCATCTGGCAGCTGCAATTGAACTGACAATTTGTCTGAGTTTGTCGTAGCTCACTGCCATCCTTTCTGGATCCATCTGAGTTGTTAAAGGACCAGGTTTGTGGATTAAGCAGAGATAAGATAGACCACCACAGCTGCATCTTTAGGGTCTTTAGGAGGATCACTTACCACATCCATAACCCTCGGGATGAGAGACTGGTTTTGGTGTCCTCTCTTGGCTGAGGATGGAAATGCCTCTACTTGGAAATGAATATGGAAATGCCCCACCTGGATAGTTTCCCATAGAGGAAGAATGAGAAAGAAACAAAAAAACAATGGGAAGAGGGCTCTGCCACCCATCACCTATGTCTGTGTATATTATGCCCTTGGGGACTGGGGAAATGATCATCTCACATGACACCGACCGAGGGGAGGGCTCCATTTGGTTACCTGGCATTCCATACGTCCCCCATTCTGAATTTGCGTCCCTGGTATCAGGGTCAACTTGTATCCATCTGTCTTTGAAAAATCTGGATATTCCTCTTACCTGGGCTTATGGCTACCCAAATCAAAGGCCCTAAGTCTCTCTGAGGAAGGCCTGACTTACTGTGCACACTCGCTATAGTGTTTCAACCCTCCTCGTGGGCACCCAGCGTCTGCTTCAGCTGGTGGGTCCCGTCTGAAACTGGGCGTACCGTAGAGGCTCAGCAAACACTTGCCATCCGAACGTGATGACTCATTTTGCCGGAAGTGTTTGGCGTGTGTGTAGGAAGGTGGAGTTTTCAGCCATTCACAAAGAGGTAGGATAAAATTTTCCTATGAGCCACCACTTTCTTCTATTTCAGGGTTTTGCCTCCCTCCCTCAAACCAAAAGGAGCCAAAATATTTTGTAATTGTTCAGTACTTCACAATTACATAATCTCTGAATACAAATCACTTCCTTTGATGCAAAGTAATAGCTGTGCAGTGTTACGAATTATCGTCTCCCATTCCAGTGCCGTGCGTCTGTTCACCTCCACCTGGCACATTCCACCTGCAGAAAGGATTCTAAAGTCAGGCTTCATCACCTGCCTGGGAAATTGAGGGTAACGGCCATGTCACACTGGGATCCCTTAATTTTTGTTACTCACCAATGCCTCATCTCAGAGAAGAGCTGGTGAGGTGGGAATCAGTGACAAAAAAATAAAATAAAATAAAAAATAAAAAATCAGAGAGTCAAGAAGGTTAAGTCGTTTTCTCAAAATTGTGCAGCAAGGAAGACTCTGAGCGTAAATCTAGTTACTCCCCAGTCATGGTTTCTTCCTCGCGCTGGTTAGGGTAAACTTTGTTATTAACTGTCAAGTGAAAAATTATAGAACCGGTGGACGGGGGGGATGGTAGAAGAGGTGTTGAGGGGGCAAGGACCCTGGAGAGACCACTCCTTGGGCTGCCTTTCCCTCATAACACAAGCCCATCTGGTCCTCCCCAGCACCAGGCCTTGGCCCCCTCACTCCTTAAGCCCGAAGCCATTTCCTGAGAAATTCTGAGCAATTTGGGAAATAGCACACCATGCCTAGCAAAATGAAATTCATTATTATTTTTTTTCATTTCTCCAATGAGCTCCTCGTGTAACCAGATAGGTGCATTCCTGAAACGTAGATGTGTTTGCGAGGGACTCCCAGGCCTACTTGTAAGTCCTCTCTTTCTCAAGGCAGAAGGGCTGATAATGTGTGACTTTCCCTTCAGCTCCGAAGCGTTGAACTTCTCTACATGTTTTCACATGCATTATCTATTCATTCATTCCACAGATAGTTCTGGAGTGCCTCCTATATGCCAGGCTCCCGAGTAAGTGCAGAGCACTGTGATGGAAAGACAGCGATCCTAATCTCCCGGTGGCTCTATAGTGACGGAAGACTGAGGCAACAAAGCTACGGCATCATTTCAGATAGGAATAAGTGCCAAGAAGCAAAGGGAAGCAGGTTATGGAGGATGTGGGAGTAGAAGAAGGGGGTATCTCAGGCAGGGTGGTAAGGGAAGCCTCCTCTAAGGTGACGCTGGGTAGGGGCCCTTATGACGTGCAGAGAGAACATTCCAGGAAGGAGCAATGTCATGACCCTGAGACAAGAACGAGGTTCATGTGTTCGATGACCAGCAAAGAGGCAGGGGAGAGTGAGAAGGTCAGAAAGGAGGAAGGATGGGCTGGCCATGCTGGAAGAGAGCCAAGGGACCAGGACGGGGCGGCCTGCGGGGTAGCAGGTTGAGGAGGGACCGACAAGAATTCGGACTTGGCCATGTGAGAACTTCTCATCCGGACAGAACCGTGGCTTTGCAGGATATCGGGCGGAAGGTATAATTATTTTTCTCCGATGGAAAAAACACAGAAGGTGAATGACGTACTTGAAGCCACAACTGTGGTAGACCAGGGACCCAGGGATGCTCCGTGTTGGTTAATGACTTTATAAAACTTGACAGTGAACCCATTTCTGAATGACAGTGAAATTATTCAGCACTTTTGCTTTTGTAGGAGCTGGGAATGTTTTTTGTTTGTTGTTGTCTTGGTTTGGGTTTTGTTTTTTTTTTTTTTGCATAACTGTGGTTTTCGTTTGGGGATTTCACCTACCTCCTGCCCTGCCATCGGAAGGTGCTGGAACCTCTGGGTGAGATCTTGCACCAAGAGATGCGGTTCACCCTGGGATTGCCATGTCTGAAGGGACCTGCAGTGTGGGGTCTGCTTTGACAAGATACTGTTTGTGCTGGGATGGGACTGGGGGAGGGCTGAGTGGGGGGAGGTAGTGAGCGGGAAGGGCAAGGCGCCCCTGCGCGTGGCAGGGCGTTTCTGCTTGAGGGTAACAGGCCAGGACCCCGGCACTCAGGATTCCATCAGAGACCATCTCTTTCAAGCGTCTGCGGCATGGCACCCCGGGGTGCTGGTGAGAACAGCTCCTCCTGTTGCATTCCTTCTGGCCTACGCTTGTTGGAGTCCACTGGGTGCCGGGTGCTGCGCCGGAAGGAGGCGCCCACTGGGTGCCGGGTGCCGCGCAGGGAGGCGGTGCTTACTGGGTTCCGGGCACCGTGCTGGGAGTGGCGCCTACTGGGTGCCGGGTGCCATGCTGGAAGGAGGCACCTACTGGGTGCTGGGTGCTGGGTGCCGCGCTGGGAGGAGGTGCCCACTGGGTGCGCGCTGGGAGGAGGTGCCCACTGGGTGCCGGGTGCCGCGCTGGGAGGCGGCGCCTACTGGGTTCTGGGCACCGCCCTGGGAGGAGGCACCTACTGGGTGCTGGGTGCCATGCTGGGAGGACGCCCCCACTGGGTGCCACGCTGGGAGGCGGTGCCTACTGGGTTCCGGGCACCACGCTGGGAGGCGGTGCCTACTGGGTGCCAGGTCCCATGCTGGGAGGAGGCACCTACTGGGTGCTGGGTGCCGCGCTGGGAGGAGGCACCCACTGGGTGCCATGCTGGGAGGCGGCGCCTACTGGGTGCCGGGTGTCAAGCCAGGAGGAGGCACCTACTGGTTGCCAGTTTCCACACTGGGAGGAGGCGCCCACTGGGTGCTGGGTGCCGCTGGAAGGTGGCACCTACTGGGTACTGGGTGCCACACTGGGAGGAGGTTCCTACTGGGTGCTGGGTGCCGTGCTGGGAGGAGGCACCCACTGGGTGCTGGATGCTACGCTGGGAGGAAGTGCCTACTGGGTGCCAGGTGCCATGCTGGGAGGAGACACCTACTGGGTGCTGGGTACCACTAAGGCAGGCAAACACCCCGTCACATTCTGAGATGATTCGCGGAAAGCTTTTCCCGCCTCCTGACGATGTCCCCCAGTCTTACCTAGAACGACTTGATGGGCGCAACTCTGGGCATTAGACGGCTTTCTTCTTTTTCTTTTTCTTTCTTTCCTTCTTTTTTTAACTTTACTTCTTTTCCCCTCTCTCTGAGCTATTTAAAGCCCTTAAACTTCTCCAAGGGAGAAAAGAAGGAGTGCAAATAGCAAATTGAATTTAGTTCATTTCACTTGAATCTGAGCTAATTAAATTTGGCATTTGCATAGAGCCCCTCATGTGTCCAGCACATGAAAGTAGTGGACTTTTCCCAGCCGAGGGGGACAGTGAATTTCCTTGTTCCAAATAGGATTCCCTTCTCTCTCTTCTCTACCTGTCTGAGGCCTGGCTGCCTCTGGAAGCTCCACGGTTAATCACTGTCTGCCCCTGCTCTTACAGGTCCGCAGAGGTATCCAGGAGGAGCCGTGCGTGTAGAGGGCCGGGGCTGACGGTGACTCGGCTCCTCTGGACACACGGCCTTACACGCGACCTCTAAGATGCTCTGCTCCTCCTGGTCATGCATGGATTTGTTAAATGGCCCTGCTGAAATGACGAATGGAAAAGTGCTTTTCGGTTTGTTTCGTTTTAGCTGGTGCGTAGCCCCCAAACACACGCACACACACTTTGTGAGAGTGATCATGGTCATCTGACAACCAAGGAATACCTGCACTGGCCGTAGGACAACCATTGCACCACAGGAGGCATGCAGATCCCTTAGGAAGCCTGACTTGGAAAAAAGGGCTTTGCCGAGATTTTGGAGTCAGGTTTCCATGGCTGCCTCCCAGCCCCCCATTCTCCATCCCTGCGTTGAGCAGAATTAGATGTTTCTGGTGAACCTTGTACCTTCACCTTGTTTTCTGCTTTGCTCATCCAGGGTCATAACCATTATTTAAGGTAGCAGTTACTTGGCATCTATTGTTCTAGATTGCTTCTTGGCCTATTTATTTTTTCATTCTCATGTGCCCAGAAAGATGCATGGAAGGCAGACACTACAGTGTCTCCATCATGCCTCAAAAGGGTCTGTTTTCACCCAAGATTTGCATAGGCCACCTCTGCGTATGGCAGTGCACATGCCTTGCTCAGTTTCCACTCACTTCTAACAGAGCCAAGCCAGATGCTGTTTTCTCTGTGACAATGACCTCTCTCCACTCTCTGCTTCCTTCCATCTCTGCACACCCAGTCTGGAACCCGACCATTCTCTGCACCATGCCCCGGATTGTGGGAGCAAGCCCCTACAACGTGTCCCCACGGTTCCCACATTGACTTTTGTCATGGTCTTATTACCCTTCAGCCCATCGCCTGGCTTCTTGACCACTTCCTCCATCCAAATCTGAGTCCTACTGCACAGGCCTGACATATAGTAGGTGTCCAATAAGTGCGTGTAAACATACCAATAAGTGTATAAGATGAAACTACAAGTATTTGCTCTGTACTCTGAGGTTTGAAAGATTCTATTAAGCCTTGTCATGGTGCTAAGACTAGATGATATTCCTGTTGGAGATGGAAGACCAGAGAGTTGAAAGAGGTCAAGTGACTCACCCAAGATCACAGTTACAAGTGATTGTTGCTGCCTAAGAAAATACTCCAACATGGCAGTGGCTAAAAACAATCACTATCTTATTTTATACACAGTTTTTTGAGAAGGGTTCGGCTGAGCAGTTCTGGCTTGGGGGTCTCTCCTGTGGTTACAGTCAAACGTCAGGTGGGGCTGCAGTGTTCCGAGGACTCGGCTGGGCTGGATGTACAAAATGGCCCACTGACATGGCTGGCAGCTGATGCCAGTCATTGGCTAGGGATTCAACTGGGACAGGTGACCCATGCATGCGTCTACAGGTGGCCTCTCCGACATAGTAGTCTCTAGGACGTCAGACTTCTTGGATAGTGCAACCCTCTCAAGAGAAACAGGTAAAACTACTTGATCTTTTTTGACTGAGCCATGGAACCTCTGTAGGCTTACCCTCCGCCATCCTCTTTCAGCCAAAACACTAACAGTCCACCCAGATCCAAGGGTGGGAGATTGCACCTTGTAATGGGAGCTGTGCCCAAGAATCTGGGGGCTATGTTCAAAACCACCACAGGACCACATAATCGAAGGGCTAAGACTCAAACTCAGGGGTCTCGACTACAAACCCAATCATATTTTACTAGTACACGATGACTGCACACGTGCACATGCACATGCATGTGTGTCTGTGTGTATAAAATGAATTTTGCATACACAATTCAGAGCTAATGCAGTGTGTCAGCAAGGGCCTCAGTTCTCCACATAGCTGCAGAAAGAATTATTTCACTAAAAACACAATTTATGGTAAATTATTGAATTGTCTCTGTTCCAATTTCATGCCTGAAATGTAGAGGAGAAGGGAGAGCACTTATCCCTCTGAGATTACCTCTCTGCCCTTAAGTCTGGTAAACAAGAGTAGTATTATTTGCAAATGATATCTTAGACAGAAGTACATATTTTAGTTATACATTTAACCATGGAAAGGATGCCTACCTAATCTGCCAGAGATTGGTTTATTTTTTTTTAATTTAAAATAATTTATGTTCATTAAGGAAAGTTTGTCATGTTACTAGAAGTGAAACCATAAAAATGAAAATTTCCTATAACCTCATCATCCAAATACTACTAACGTTTTAATTTTGTTCTGATTTCTTTCCAAGCTTGAATTATGCTTTTCTATATGCAATTTAAAAATCAGCTTTTCTGAGGTATACTTTATGTACAGTAAATTGCATCCATTTAGAGTATACAATTCAGTGAGTTTTTGGAATTTATATGTACCAGTGAATATTTCCATCACCCCCAAAAGATTTCTTGCAACCTTTTTGTTGTAGTACCTTCTTTTTTCCACCTACAAGCATCAGGCAACCACGGATCTGCTTCTATCCCTCTATAGATGGGATTTGCCTTTTCTAGAATTCCATATGAATGGAATCATACAGTATGTATTCTTGGTGTCTGGTATCTTTCACTCACTGATTTTGAGATTCATCTATCTTGTTGCATATATCACGAGTTCCTTTTTAATGCTGAATAATATTCCATCATATGGTTATGCTTTATCTGTTCATGTTGAATGGACATTTGGGTTGATCTCAGTTTTTTTGCTACAGTGAATAAAGCTTCTCTGAAGCAAAGGCTTGTGCATCAATATGTTTTATTTCTCTTTATAAAAAAAACTAGGAATGAGGATCCCTGGGTGGCTCAGTGTTTCAGCGCCTACCTTTGGCCCGGGGTGTGATCCTGAGGTCCCGGGATCGAATCCCGCATTGGGCTCCCTGCATGGAGCCTGCTTCTCCCTCTGCCTGTGTCTCTGCCTCTCTCTCTGTGTCTCTCATGAATAAATAAATAAAAATAAAAATAAAAAAACTAGGAATAGAATATATGGGTCATATGGTTGTTGTAGGTTTAAGCTTTTGAGAAAGTTATTTTCTTTTTTTAGAAGATTTTATTTGAGAGAGAGAGAGAGTCAGCAGGGGGGCAGGGAGAGAGAGAGAGAGAGAGAGAGAGAGAGAGAAACTCAAGCCAACTCCAAGCTTAGCACAGGGCCCCCCTGGGGGTTCAACCTCATGACCCTGAGATCATGACCTGAGCCAAAATCAAGAGACGGACGCTTAACTGTCTGAACTACCCAGGTGCGCCAACTTTGTTTTTTTGTTGTTGTTGTTCAAAGTAGGTACATAATACACATTTTTTAAAAGGATTTCATTTATTTACCTATTTTAGAAAGAGAGAGCATGCACACATGCACACGCACAAGTCAGGATAGGGGGACAGTTAGAGGGAGAGGGAGAAAATTTCAAGCAGACTCTTTGCTGAACGCGGAGCCTTAGGAGGGCCTTGACCCAGGACCCTGACGTCATGATCTGAGCTGAAATCAAGAGTAGGATGCTTGATACTCATTCTCAGTAGCAGTGTGTGAGCAATTTTTTTTTTTGTATGAGCATTTTATATGCTCCCAAACCTTGTTGAAATTGGCAAGGCTGATCTTTTTTCTTTTAAATTTAACCATTCTAAACAAACAAACAAAAAAATACCCAATTCTCATGTTGTGTAGTGGTATCTCGTGGTTTCATTTGCATTTCCCTGATGACTAAAGAGGTTATGTATCTTTTCATGTGCTTATTGTCATTTTGTTTGTTTGTTAAAGTATCTCTTCAAATAATTTGCAAATTTTTGACCAAGATTTTTGACTTCCTTTAAAATGATAAGGAATCTTTATAGATTCTCAACACAAGTCGTTTGTCAGATATATGTACCAGATGCCCCTCTTACCCTCAGTTTTGCTTCCTGTAGTTTATTTTTTTTTTAAGATTTTATTTATTTATTCATAGAGATGCAGAGAGAGAGAGAGAGAGGCAGAGGCACAGGCAGAGGGAGAAGCAGACTCTGTCCAGGGAGCCTGATGTGGGACTCGATCCAGGGTCTCCAGGATCATGCCCTGGGCTGCAGGTGGTGCTAAACCGCTGAGCCACCAGGGATGCCCTCCTGTGGTTTCTATTACCCATGATTAACTGCAGTCCCTGGCAGATGCTCCTCCTCCTCCTCCTATCCCTGGTTTCAGGCCCTCACTAGCTGTCTTGGAGCATATTCCCTGTAGATGAAGGGAGGGCTACTGTATTAGCAACCTTGTCTCCCCTTTAATGGTTTAATGACTTGCCTCTACTTTTTTTGGTGGTATCTTTAGAAGAGCAACATTTTTCACCTTTATACTATATATATATATATATATATATATATATATATATATGTTTCTTTTATGATTCACACGTTTGGTTCCTTACCTATTCCAAAGTCACAAAGAATTTTACCCTGTTTTCTATTGGAAGGTTTATAGTTTTAATATTTACCGTTAGTTCTATGACCTGTTTTGAGTTAATATGTGTCTGTGGCATGATCTAAGGTCCATGCTCATTTCTTTCAGCATATGGCTCTCCAGCTTTTCCAGCACCATTTGCTGAAAAGGCTTTCCTTTGACCATGTGTTGAAAAGACTTTCCTTTGACAACTTTATAAAAAATCTGTTGTATGCGATTCTGAACTCTGTTTCATTGATCTATATGCCTCTGCATTCACTAACAATACACTGTCTTGGTTACTATAGTTTGATTGCAAGTCTTGCAAACAAGTAGTATAAGCCCTCCAATTTTGTTCTATTTTAAAATTGCTTGACAATTCTAGGTTATTTGCACTTCAATATAAATTTTTAAATCACCTTGTCAATTTCTACCAAAAAAAAACCCAAAACAAAACCAAACACCCAAAACCCTGCTGGAATTATAAATAGGGCTCCATTTAAACTATAGATATATCTATATACCTATAGATATATATAGGGTAATGATATTGTAATGCCATTGAGTCTTATAGTCCACAAACATTGTATCTCTTTCCATTTATTTAATTTTTCTTAACTTTCTCTTGCAGTTTTCTGCTGTTTTCATTGAAGAAATCTCATATGCCTTTTGTTAAACTAAGTAGAATTTCTTGCACTCTTGTAATTGAAATTGTTTTTGAAATTTTATTTTCTGTGTGTGCTGCCTTTATTTAGAAATATAATTATCTTTCATTTAACATTTTATCTTTCAATCATGCTAATATTACTTATTCTAATAGTTTTATAGATTCCTTGTGATTATTTTTCTAAATGATCATGTCATCTGCAAACAATCCTTTCCAATCTTTATGGCTTTCTTTTTCTTTTTCTTGCCATATAGAAATGGCTACAGCAAGGATGTTTCTCTAAGTTTGATTTCCAGCGATTTGACGATCAGCATAGGCCTATCCGCCCCCCCCCCCCTATTTATCCCATTCAGTGTTTGCTGAGCTTTGTGAATTTGCTAGCTTGTCTTTTTTACACCAAATTTGGTAAATCCCAACCTACCTTCCTTCCTTCCTTCCTTCCTTCCTTCCTTCCTTCCTTCCTTCCCTCCTTCCTTCCTTCTCCTTCCTTCCTTCCTCGCTCTCTCTCCCTCCTCCCCCCTCCACCCCGTTCTCTCTCCTTGCCTTCTGCAACTCTGCTTATCTGTATTTAGAATTTCTGATATTGCCCTATGGATACCCTAGACCAGACCCTGTTAAATATTTTTCAATATTTCCTCTTTTTCTTCTTCTGAGTAGACAGTTTTATTTATCTATAAGGCCAATGATTGCTCCTTCTTTATCTCTTTTAAAACCATCCGGTAATTTTTTTAGCTTCATTTATTTGTTTCATTTTTTCAGTTTTAAAATCTTGATTTGCTCTGTGTGTGTGTGTGTGTGTGCGTGTGTGATTCTTCTAGTAATTCTTGTATTTTTTATTCATTTTAATCACCTTCTTTACCCTAGTCAGCACAGTTGTAGTAGTTGTGTTAAAATCCTTGTCCATCTGACTGTCTTGCCTGTCTTGAGCTAGGCATGCCAATCTCAGTTGTTTTTTTCTTTTTTTTTTCCTTAAAGATTTTATTTATTATTCATGAGAGACACGGAGAGAGAGAGTGAGGCAGAGACACAGGCAGAGGGAGAAGCAGGCTCCATGCAGGGAGCCCAATGTGGGACTCGATCCCGGGTCTCCAGGATCAGGCCGTGGACTGAAGGCAGCGCTAAACCACTGAGCCACCAGGGCTGCCCCAGTTGTTTTTTTCTGTCCTTAACTATCCTGCTTGCTATTTGCCTTATGTGTTTGTGACTTGGAGGTCAGCCAGAGATGTGGGCAAAGCTTCCACACAGATTATGAGACCCTCTCTGGATCTCTTCTTTTTTGGATCCTTCTTTCCCTTCCTGGTGTCAGTGGTTGATCTGAATCCATCCACAGGGTCCTCAGACCAGAAAGTCTGCAGTTTTCTTGATATTTCAAATGCTCTGAGCCAGACTGCAGCCATGACCTACACTCAGCATAAAGCTTGAAACCTGGGAAATTCACCTGTGCTTCCTGCTTTCTCCATGCTTCAACTCTTTCCAAAACACACCTGCTCATATTTAGTTTCCAGAATCCTCAGGTGTGTGTGTCTATGTGTGGCTGGATGGGGCGGGGGGGGGGGGGGGCTTTCTTTCTTTCTTTCTTTCTTTCTTTCTTTCTTTCTTTCTTTCTTTCTCTCTTTCTTTCTTTTTTGTTTTAAATGTATTGTTATCTGTAGGAGAGTAGGCCCATTAATATGTTACTCCTCTGGACCATAAGCAGACCCTCTGCTCTATTTCATAGTAACCATTTTGCAAACACAGACTGCATGATTTTTGCCACTATTCTTAAAATTAGTATTGGATCCAAGTATTTTCTATATATCTCATTATCATCATGGCCCATTTAATGTTCCAACATAATTAACCATTCCCTTCAAGTTGGGCATTAAGGTTATTTTCCACTTTCCTATATTTATAAATAACATTGCAATGAGTATAATGCTGCATAAAGCCTTTCCTATATTTAGGATGGTCTCCTTAGGGTGAATTCCCAGAAGTGGGTCAAAAAGGATGAATATTCTTAAGGCTCTTTTTTATATTGCCAAATTGCTTCCCAAAAGGGCCATACAAATTTGCACTGCTTGCAACAATTTAGGAAAATGATTATTTCATAAAACCTTTGCCAGTACTGGATATTATTAAACTAAGAAATAACACTTATATTTCAAAAGGTAAAAAATTATAACCAAGAATTTATGAACACATATACACGTAATATTTTAATGTCAGAAAATAGATTTTTTCTGGTTCTGTGACCAGAGACTCTAAAATGAAATAGATGTTTTACAGAGAGGAAGACTCTGAAAAACTAAATTCTGAGCAAATAACCACAGAAAATTATGATGAAGGAGAGATTTGGGAAGCTTAGAGGGAAAACATTTCTTTGCACAGGAAGCTCAAAGATGAAAAACAGGCCCAAGATGCATGAAAGCTCAGCCCAAACTTATGAGAATACTTCCAGGAAGGCTGAGCTTTCAAATTTGTCAGTTCATGGTGGAAAATTTTGGAAAAAAAAAAAAAAGAAGAAGAAGGAAAAAAGAAAAGAAAATAAGCTTTTAAAATTGCCTTTGGAATAATAAGAACAAGAAAATGATTGTCCCATTGCATGAATCAACTGAAACCTTATTACCAGATGAAAGTATAAAACTAAATTCATTCTGAATCTGTCAGATTTGTCACTTACATCAAGAAAGAATCTGAAAACT
The DNA here is from genome assembly GCF_018345385.1 of Vulpes lagopus. Classification (NCBI taxonomy): domain Eukaryota; kingdom Metazoa; phylum Chordata; class Mammalia; order Carnivora; family Canidae; genus Vulpes; species Vulpes lagopus. The sequence goes on from NC_054830.1 coordinate 61,941,598, forward strand.
AGAAAAGGGAGAATAAAGATATTTCATAAGAAATTCAGTTCTAACATACAGAGGAAGTACTAAGTATTTACTTTGAAGTGTCTGCCTCAATTTCAGTCCCCAGACTCAAGCAAATTACTTTTCCAGGGCTGACGGGATGTGACGATAGGTGTTTAGAACACAGAGTTAGTTATATTCTTAGAGGAATCAAGGGTAAGTAGAGAAGCTTCCACAATTCTGAAGGACCAATGGTATCCTCCTTTCAAATAGGTGAAGCACTTTTGAAACTTGATTTGATTCTCAAGAATGAGGTCCGTTCGTCAAATTCACATGGTGAGCATATGTGAAAGGAAGTTGGAAGCTCTCGGAGCCATCGTGGGTTCACTAAGAATAAATCGTGCCTAACAAACTACACTTCTACCTTGGATAGGTTTGTGATGCGAGTTCAGGGAGATACCACAGACACAGGATATCCAAATGTCAGCAAGCTATTTGTCAAAGCTTCTGTAGGTGTAGTGATTTTATATGCGTTTATCATCCCAATTAAGTGCAAGCTCTGGGATGGCAGGGAACCTTTCAGTTTTAGTCCCCAGTGCGGATCTGCTTTCTGGAGCATTATAAGCTCTCCACAGATATTTTTGAATGAACAATATTTTGTTGTTGCTGTTTTCAAAGGAGGAAATTGTGGAGTATTTGATAATGTAGTCAGATTCTTCAATTGTCCTCAATTACATGGTCCCAAAGAGCTTTCATTGAGGGACCGATGTCAGTCTAAAGGAATTTTCTAACTATAAGCGATCATATTTTATTCTTCATCTAGTTCTCCTCAGCACCAGTCTCCTTGCCATACAGCAGGGAAGACCTGACCTGGGATAGAAAGAATAGCAAGAACCACTGTTCGACTTTCCAACCCATCCTTCCTCCTTCCTGGCTATTTGGCCTTTCCCAAGACATAATTCCTGCAAACATCAATTTCTTCATATTCAAAACAAAGGTATCAGCGTTAATTTGTACTACATGCTTGACATGTTGCACACACTCCTTAACTCTTCATTCCTTTTTTTTCATCTCCTTAGGATGCCTTTCTCCAGGTCAGAGAGGTCATCTAGTCAGGGGATAATGAAAGGATGAGATCACAGGACTAGAACCCCAAAATATCTTGAGATGCTAGGAAGAGAGTGCCAAACTATACAGACATGATTTGGTAGTATAAATGTTCTTTGCCTTGGTTTAGAAGAAAAAAAAAATCAATTCAACAAATACATGATGGGAAAGAGCAGATTTGTTTGCAGTGCATGGGAACAAAGAACTGAGACCTACTGAATACAAGTCAGCTGCCAGGAAAGTGCAAGCAGTCCTGGGCTGCATTATTATAAGACTCATGTTCAGATAAATGGAAGTGGTAGTTCATTTCTGCTTTGTGGGGTCAGATTATACCTGGATTATCATGCCTCGGTCTGGACGTCATAAATCAAAAAGGACTTGAGCACACTGGGGTATGCTTGAAAAGAATATGACTAAATGAATTTGAAATATGGGATACATATCAAAAACACTAAGATTGGAAAACTGTGATGTAACACCCAGTATTACAGAGGGTGTAGTGAAATAATTACCCCTGTATATAACTGGTCAAGATGAAATTGGTATAACCTTCCTGGAGGACTTCTTGACAATATGGTACCAAAACTTTAAATATGTCAATACTCTTTGACCCAGCAGTTTGTCATTTTACTCTCAAGAAAATGCTACACATGGATGCCCACGGATGTGTAGAGAGATTTATCTTTGGGAACATGTGGTGCGATATTATAGTGAAAAATTGGAAACAGTATAAAATTCAAACAATAGGGAATTGATGAAGTGCATGATGATACATCGGTACAATGGAATATATTGCAGGCATTAAATGATACTGCAGTCAATACTTAATAACATGGGATAATGTATATGACATATTTTATGTAGCTTCATTTTATTTTTATTTTTTTTTAATTTTTATTTATTTATGATAGTCACACAAAGAGAGAGGCAGAGACACAGGCAGAGGGAGAAGCAGGCTCCATGCACCGGAAGCCCGACATGGGATTTGATCCTGGATCCCCAGGATCGCGCCCTGGGCCAAAGGCAGGCGCTAAACCGCTGCGCCACCCAGGGATCCCTGTAGCTTCATTTTAATTCCATAAGCAATCTCAATTCATTTTCCTTTTTTTAAGATTTTATTTATTTATTCATGAGTGGCATAGAGGGAAGCAGGTACATAGGTAGAGGGAGAGGCAAGCTCCCTGCAGAGATCCCGATGCAGGACTCGATCCCGGGAGCCCAGGATCATGACCTGAGCCAAAGGCAGACGCTCAAACACTGAGCCACCCAGGTGCCCCTCAATTCATTTTCAAGGAAAAAAATATGAAAAATAAGAAAGGTCAACAAAGAGAAGAAAATCTCAGTATTCAGAGAAACTCACTATTAACCCTTCGGTGGATATAGGTGTAGATATGTGTCCAGATGAAGATAGTGGTATATACATAAACCTAGACATGGATTAGATGTGCGCATATACAGACATACATGATATATGAAATTTATGTAATAAGAAAAGTGCTAAGCATATAGCTGGATCCCAACATGTATTTCTGACATCAACGAATGAATCAATTTAAACCTAGATATATTTTTTTTAATTTTTATTTATTTATGATAGTCACAGAGAGAGAGAGAGAGGCAGAGACATAGGCGGAGGGAGAAGCAGGCTCCATGCACCGATAGTCACAGAGAGAGAGAGAGAGAGGCAGAGACATAGGCGGAGGGAGAAGCAGGCTTCATGCACCGGGAGCCCGACGTGGGATTCGATCCCGGGTCTCCAGGATCGCGCCCTGGGCCAAAGGCAGGCGCCAAACCACTGCGCCACCCAGGGATCCCTAAACCTAGATATTTTTAAACAAAACTCCCAAGATGTGCTCAAGTTACAAGACAATAAAGTCTAGTTGTGAAAACATACCCATATAAATGCACAGTTAAAAACTAGAAATAAGGGAAATCTGTTGGGAGGGGGAGTATTAGCTTGATTATTACTTTCGTCTTTGTGCTTCCTAACTTGGTTTTTTCTAATTTTCTACAACATACACACATTGACTTCGTAATCCAAAAGAGTCATAATTTTTGTAAGACATACAATATAAGGGTTGGCTGAAGGTATTAGGAGGAATATTTCACTCGAAGGGAAAGATTATAAATGGGCCCATGTGTGATCTTCAGGCAGCTGAAGGTCCTTCGTATGGGGTTATAGAATCACGTGAGCCTGTAACTCCAAAAGGACGGAGTCTAGAGGTGAAAATTGCTGGGAACTTGATTCTTGGCCAACCTCACGGACTGGAGTGTGCTCTCTTCCTCTGTGGTACCTTCTGTTGCCCCTGTATTCGTGTCTCTGCTCTACCGTTTATGAGATGTGTGACCTTGAACCAGTCACTTGTGGTGTCTGTGACCTTCAGGCTCCTCAGGTTGCAAATGGCGGTAGCGATGTCTGTCTCATGCAGTTATTGTGAGGGTCAGAGGAGCTGCCGTTACTGGGCAGCCAGTAAAGATGTTAAGCGTTCTGTGATGTTTGCCAGACGTTACTGTCTTTTCCAGGCGTACAGCATGTTAGTAACAGGACACACTCAGGACCTGAGACTCTAGACACCCAGTCCATCTTTCCACTGCCTAGCGCTGCCTTATGGTGACAGGTAGGAAGGAGTGCAGATATTTTTGTAACACTGGACAAGGGAGTATTCTGGTTACCTCCTGCTGCACAATGCACCACTCCAAACTTAATGCCTTAAGACAACAACAACAAAACCCTGTGTTCCTGGATTCTAGGAGTCAGGAATTCATAAACGACAAAGTCCCTGCTCTACAATGATTGGGACTCAGCTGGAAATACTCCCAACATCTATGGGTGACTCAGGAGCTTGGAGGGGGGGGGAGACCTTCTAGAACCTTCTTCTCTCCCAGCTCAGTGGGACTGTTGATGGCACCACTTACACATGACACCTTCCTGTGGCTAAGACCTCTCGTGGTGCAGGGGCAGGTTTCCAAAGAAGGGGTAAGCATCTGAGTGTCAGTGTTTTCAAGACAGCCAGGCAGCAGCTGCATGGCCTTTTATGACTCCTTCCTAGAGGTCATGCAGAGTCTAGGGCTGCCTCTGCAGCCCTATTATTAAAAAAAAAAAAAATCCTTAAGACAGCCCAGGTCAAGGTTGGATAGAGGGGGTTGAGGCGGAGCAGGCTTCACTTTTGGTAGGGGGTGGCACAGGTCACATGGCCAAAGAGGGTGTGGGGTGGGAGATTCTGTTATTGGCCTCTTTGCAAAATGCAGCCTCCCACAGGGAACAGCGGGATATTCCCGAAGACAAAGCTTTACTTTCCTGAGATGCTGAGTTAAGCTGGATCAGAGAGCTTCTCTCCTGCATAGGTATTTCTTTGGGCCAAAGTTTGGGGACAAACTGAGATACCTCCATTCTTGGGCAGTGGGATGATTACCTCTGGGACGGCCACATTACATTCAAGTTTAAGTGAAGAATGAGCCTCCACTGCAGCAGTAAGAAAATTCATTTAAAATAAAAATAAACATAACTTTTATTAAGTGTTTTTTAAAAATTACTAAGCGTTAGATGTTCAGAGGAGGAAAATTGTAAAATGCACATGAACAACAATAAGGAAAACATTTTAAATACCCTAAATGTTAACTACTCAGAAAATAGCCACTGTAGCACCTTAAATATATTTATTTCAATATCTTTGTATGCACATGTGTATGTATATGCGTACATTTATATACTTGAGTGGGTACGTATTTTTGAAACAGAATAGGGTCGTTTTGCACTTACAGTTTTGCAGCATGCTTTTTAAAATTTAGTTTAGAATTCCAGATCATAAATATCTCAGATTGACTTTTACGTTTTTATTTTTTTATTTTCTTTACACATACTCAGTGGAATTCACACTAAATATCAGCAAATGTGTATACATTTACACGAGTGGAATCTCTCTTTGCATTTTTCCCTGTGTATTTTTTCACTCAACAACATATCATGGAGAGGCTTGCACATCAATAAGTATACATTTGTGTCACTATATTTAATGTCACATATATTTCATGGAAATCTGTCTAAGAGTATTGCCATCGCTTAAAAAAAATCAGCCCCCTAAAAATGGGCCTCTGGGTTATTGCCTTTTTTTTCTGAATTAACTGTCATATTTAATTCTGTTTTACCAAAAAATATTTTTTTAAACCATGGTGATCAATGTTAACAGTTCAACGTGAATCCCAAGAATATTGTAAAATCCTCTTTCTTGGGGGATCAGGTAACCCAGGGTTTGAATCCATGTCTTACCACTCACTGGCTGTGTGGTTGCAGATAAGAAGCTCCGTGTCTTCAGCCTCTGTTTGCAGGAATAGGGATGGAGTAAGTCACCTCTGGGCAAAGCGCCTGGCCTGTAGCGGTGCCCTGTGACATGTAGCAATTGTGGTCAGAGCCTCTCCAAGCGGTAGGCGCGTGTGGACATCTGTGGTTTAGCCCTAGAGCGCAGAGCATTCGTGAGTTGTGTGGTTTCGGGGGTGTGGGAAGTTGTGGCCGCTTTTGTCCTCTTCTGACAACTGGCACCATTTGTATTCCCCGGACGGCTGGGGGTCAGATGGGTTTTTGCATTCCCAAGCTACATATTTCTCTATCTGGTGCAGTTCTGGGCAATCTAAAAATGCAATATCGCTGTCACCAGCTCGAGGAAGACACGGAGCCTGAATAATTTAACATGTCACCACCATCCATCATGATACCAAGAGCGCGGGAGATGGAGTGTGGAGGGGTGGGTCTACCAGAGGCTGGCACAGCAGGTTTGTGGAAGGCCAGCATAGTCAGAGAAGGTAGATTTGCAAAGAAGAGCTGTGAGTTAATTCTCACAGGGCCAGGAAGGACCATCGCCCCCGATCGTGCTCCAGACTTTCCCATAATTCGACTTTCAATTTGTTCAGTTGCCTTGCTTTGCCCCAGAGCAAACCTGGGGCATCAGGTTTTTTGTTTGCCATCAAATATCTATCCCCTCTTGGAAAGCCTCTCAATGCCTCTGAATATCTTCATTTATTTATCAGTATCATTGAAATGATTCTTATGTAGAGAGGGCTTAGTTAGCGTCGTGCCTGGAATATCTTAATTGCTTCCCCAATTGCGAAGCTCCAGGAAGTCAGGCAGGTTTTGTGTGCTGCGTTCACTCTCTTATCCTTAGCACCCAGGACAGCGTTTGGCCCAGAGTGGGCACCTGGTCAGTAATTGCTAAGCGAGTGAATAAACAAATGGGGGAGTGCGGTGATTACTCCTGGTGGTGCCGGGGGCCAGGACTCCGAATGGCTGAGCTGGGCCCTGGGCAGCATAGCTCTGCGTTCCCCCTCCGTGTCCCCACATGCCTTCTCCCTGTGGGGGGCGGCTCTCACGCCCCCCCCCATTCAACCCTTCTACCACCAGCCTTGTGATGTTACAGAGGAGCCCTTGGTTTTAGCATTTTATGTGTTGGGGTAACGTTCACATTCCATAAAATCAACCACAAACTATTTTAAAGTGCATAAATCATTGCCGTTTGGTACACTCACACGCTTGTGCAACCATCACCTGCATCTGGTTCCAAGACATTTCCGTCATCCCAAGAGGAAACCTCAAGTATCTGTTGGCAGTCACTCCCTCTTCCCCTCCTCTGTCTACCCAGCCCAGACAGCCACAGCTTTGTGTCTCAATGGATTTACTAATTCTGGATGTTTTATGTAAATAGAATCATAAAATATACGACCTTCTATGTCTGGCTTCTTTCCCTTAGCAGAACCTTCGCAAGGTCCATCCGTGTTGTAGCAGGTGTTCGCCTTCTTTTATGGCTGAGTAATAGTCCCTTTTGTGGATACAGCACATTTGGTTTTTCCGTTCATCAGTCGGTGAGCATTTGTGTTGTTCCGCCCCTTTGGCTAGTGTAAGTAGTGCTGTCGTCAACATTCGTGTACACCTGCTTATATGAATACCCTACCTTCAGTTCTTTTGGGGTATGCCTATGAGCAGAATTGCTGGGCCCTGTGGTAGTTTGGGGTTTAGCCTCCTGAGGAACTGTCAAACTGTTTCCCAAGCCTTGTCCACGCCACCTGGCATTCTCATCAGCCTTGTACAAGGATTCCCATTTCCCTATAGCTTCTCTAACACCTACTATTTTCTTATTATTTTGATTATGGCCAACCTCTTGGATGTGAAATGGTGTCTCATAGTGGCTTTGGTTTGCATTTCCCTGATGGCCAGTGACTCACCTTTTCATGAGAACAGAGGGTTGTAAAATCAGACAAAAGTCAGGTTCAAACTTGGGGGCTCTTCCATTTGTGATGGGTGTGATCTCTGATAAGCAACATCGAGAATCTGTAGGTCGGCTTGCCCCTCAAGAAAATCGAGGTGGTACTTACCTCCCTGGTCTCTCGTGAAGGGCACATGGGCTACTGCATAGGACGTGCCCAGAGCAGCGCTTATCACACAAGAGAATGTGTCTCACCGTCTTCTTCAGGCTGCGTTCCAGACCCTTCAGGACCAGAAGAACCAGGGGAACGTTACCCCAACATCTTCACAAGGGTGAGGATGGTGCCAGATCCTCTCCCCTTTTCTTGCCAGTCCCGGGCCGTTCTCACGTCCTCTCAGCCCTAAATGGAAATACTCGAGTAGTCCTGTATAATTAATGGCCGCACTTTACTTCACGAAATCACCAATTTCATATTAAAATGATAGCAGAGGGGGCCCTTTGCTGTCTGTCTGAGTCCTCTCCAAGTTCATGTGTAATTGGCCTGTGGCCCCTGCAGCTTATATGGACGCTCAGAGGCTGCAGGACTTGGGTGTCTGCCACCTGCCGAGGGTGTCCCGGAAGCCAGAGCCCCGCGCCCACCCAGCAGCACTGCCTTTTCCTCTGTTAACCCGGGCAGGCAGTGAATGAATGAGGACCGCGCCCCCACCCTCACTTCTTTGGTCTTCATGCTGTTTACTTACACGCTCTCATTTTCCTCGCAATCACCGTGTGAGCTACGGCTGCTGCTCCCCTGTCCAAGGTGAACTCAGAGAGGGTAGATGCCTCACCCACGTTCACACAGCTAATAGGTAAGGCCCAGATTAGAACTCGTGTCAGACCCCAGTACGGTAGTGGGTTTCTACAGAAGTGCATTACCTCTCGTGGTTCATGGATGACACCAGGGTAGAAACCTGCTAGACTCTAAGTGTCTGAGGACACAGACCATGGCTATTTAATGTCATTAATATAAAAAAATAAAGATTTGGGGCCCTTGGGTGGCTCAGTGGTTGAGCATCTGCCTTCGGCTCAGGGCATGATCTTGAGGTCCCGGAATGGAGTCCCACATCGGGCTTCCTGAGGGGAGTCTGCTTCTCCTTCTGCCTGTGTCTTTGCCTCTTTCTGTGTATCTAATAAACAAATAAAATCTTTAAAAAAAGATTTAATACCTTAGTGGGGTCTTGACTCACTCATCTCTCTCTGTGGCCAGATCCCCGCCCTTAATTATACCTGTTTTCTAATGCCTCCAGAAGTATGACCTCTGATGTGGTGGGCATTTGCAATGCAGCTGGTCTGTATTGCGATGTGCTGTAAGAATAAAATATACGCTAGATTTCGAAAGCATACTATGAAAAAATATAAAATATTTTAGTAATGATAATTTTATGTTAATTGCATATTAAAATATGATTTTAATATATTGGGTTAAATACTATATATTCTGAAAATCAATTTTACCTGTTTGTTTTTTCCCATTTTCTTAAAGATTTTTGTATTTATTTAGTTGAGAGAGAGAGAGAGAGAGAGAGAGAGAGAGAAGGGGAGGAAGTTATGGGCAAGAGCAGGGGGAGGGACAGAGGGAGAGAATCTCAAGCAGACTCCCTGCTGAGGGTGAGCACTATACCGGGCTTGATCTCATGACCCTTAGATCAGGACCTGAGCCAAAATCAAGAGTCGGATGCTTAACCCACTGAACCACCCAGGCGCCCTGTTGTTTCTCTTTCTGATGTGGCTACTGGGGCATTTAAAATGACATATGCAGCTTGCATTCGATTTCTATTGGACAGGTTGGTGTGGAGACAACTTCTCTGAGCCTCAGCTTCCACTCTGGAAATGGTAGCTTGGTACCTACAGGAAGGAGGTGAGGTCGGAGGTGTGGGAGTGGAGGGAACTGGAGAAGCCTTCGTGGTAGTCAGGGGCATGATGACCATGTGCTTGGGCATGTGGGATGGTGGAGGCATCACTAGGATCCAGCTAAGCCTGAATGGCGTTCTCACCAATAATACAAGTGCACAGGTCTAAGGGGGGAGCTGCAAGAAGCCGAAAATGCTCCCTGGTGTGGGGGGCAAGTAACACCTGCTAATCCTCATAGGTCAAATCAACAGGCTCTTGCCGGTGTGTGTACACATGCATGCACACATACACACACACACACACACGTGCATGTGCACACACAGTGTCCCAGGCCGTTTAGCCACAAGTCAGGTTTTGCAGGTAGGCGACCTAATTTAGTCTCCGCTCCCCTGCTTGCTACCTCACATCAGCTCCTGAGACGCAGTTTATTCACCTCTAAGACAAGGTGCACAATGCCTTCCTTACAGGGATGGCTGTGGACATTTAATGAACTATCTGTTCATATTTTATCGTACGCTGCTATAGGGACCAAGGGAATAGACGCTGCAGCCATTGTCTGGATTTGAATTGTGGTTCTACTACCGACAAGCTGTGTGACCCTGGGCAAATTACTTAATTTCCTTGTGCCTTCATTTCCTCATCCATTAAAAAGGGAATAAAAGTAGCAACCTCCTTCGTAGGGTTATTTAAGGATTAAACAAGTGAATACACATAAAGAAGTAGAGCAGTGCCTGGCAGAGACAGTGCTATGCAATGGTTAGCTTTTGCCTGGTGACTTTCTCTTACTCCTGCTGCATTGTCCTGATAAGACAATGAGTCCTGTCTGTCATGTTCACCAAGGCAGGAGCACAGTAGCTCATTTGTTTGGGAGAAGAAGGAAAATGAGAGAGAGACGGAGGGAGAATTTGGCTGGAACAGTTTAAATAGGAGGGGTGGTGGAGCATGGAGGGGGAGGGGGAAGGGGAGGTGTCTCAGGCCAACTCCTCCTGAGCAGATCCCTGCCTCCCTTTTTCTCTGATGCCCAAACACAATAGGAAGTATGACAGATGCTTTCTGTACATAAGGCCGCTATTGTATCCAACGCCTTCATTTTCCCCTTGGCCAAGAATTACGTGTAGATGAACACAAACCCTCCCTTCCTCCCTCCTTCCTTCCCAATTCCTTTTTTCCTCCCTCCGTTAATTTGTTCATCCATTGCTTCCTTCCTTCCTTCCTTCCTTCCTTCCTTCCTTCCTTCCTTCCTTCTTCTTACCTTCTCTTTCCTTTTTCTGTAACAGTAAAATATTTCTTTTTTTGAAGATTTTATTTATTTATTTATATTTATTTATTTATTTATTTATTTATTTATTTATTTATTATTAAGATATACAGAGAGAGAGAGAGGCAAAGACACAGGCAGAGGGAGAAGCAGGCTCCTTGCAGGGAGCTTGATGGGGAGACTTGACCCCGGGGTCATGACCTGAGCCAAAGGCTCAACCGCTGAGCCACCCAAGTACCCAGTAAAATATTTCAATGGCAGTTGAAAAAGCCTTCCTGGCCTTTGGAGACCTCTGCTCTTTCGCTGCTTCCAGAGTACCATGGGGCCTCTCCTGCTGTCTCCAGGCTCCACCCTTAATTGCTAGAGGTTGGGGATGTTGACACTAAGGGGCAGGGACACAGTCAAAGACAAAGATCAGACATTGTTGTCCCTATAGTCTCCCCTCCATGACAACCTACCATCTCAGGGAAGGGAGAGGGCAGGCATTGATCTTCCCATTTCACAGAGCACTAATTTGAGAGACAGTGTCACAAATGGTTAAACATTTGAACTTGACCATCAGTCACACATGGGTCCCAGGTCCAACTTCACTCATTATTAGCAGATCATTTTCTTTTTCTGAAACATGGTTGCTTCACCTGTAAAGTGGGCATCAGTAAACCTCCCTCCAAGGAGTACTCTGAGTTTGCAATGGGAAGATGGATATGGTTAAAGGACAATCCACCTTCACTAAGGTTGCCTCCTGAGGTGTTCCAGGAAAGTAGTTTGCTTTCTAGAAAGCTCAGATGTGGAGCTGGACAGACCAGCCCTGAATCCTAATTCCCATACTCATCAGCTGAGTGACTCTTGACACATATGTAACTTTGCCCACACATGTCTTTCTGTCTTTGTTCTATTATCTAATTTGTTAATTACACTTTAAAAAAAAGATTTTATATATTCATGAGAGACACAGAGAGAGGCAGAGACACAGGCAGAGGGGGAAGCAGGCTCCCTGCAGGGAGGCCGATGGGGTACTGGATCCCAGGACCCAGGATCACGCCTTGGGCCAAAGGCAGACGCTCCACCACTGAGCCACCCAGGGATCCCAACTGCACTTTTGTTATGAGTATATCATGAAGAGAATTGTATGCAATAATGTATCAGCATCTTCTAAGCACATAGCAGATCACTCACCATGTTACTGGAATGAATGAATGAATGAATGAATGCACCGTAACCGTAACCGTATTGCAGACGGAGCGTCTTCCAGTGCGATTTCTGAATACTGAGTGTCCTATAAGAGGAAATGGTGTAAGAAACTCTTCTTTGCATTGAGCAACGTTCCCCTCTGATCTATGGTTTTCTTTTCCTCGGGTAGAACTTCCGAGTAGGCAATAGGTTTGCGTGGTGCTTGATTCAGAAGATGCAAGATATTTATATTTCATATACTTTATAAATCTGTCCCCTGCCTTCAGCCACTTCTCCATCCAAGACAGCCGCTACTGCTGGGTCCTTGACGCTCCTCCCAGAGACAGTCGGTCAATGTCCGCGTCTGAGGATCTGTACCCAAACCACAGGCCCCCTGCTTCCCGCCTGCTGTGTGCCCCCACTATGCTCTATGCTCTCCTCTCACTGTCTCCTCTCTAGAGCAGAGAGCTCACCAATGCTTTAAACTCTTTAATTCTCCCGCACTCTGTGCTTTTCTTGTTAACAACAACAAAAAATACATAATATAGAAAACCACAAAGACAATAAAAAAAATATCTATTCCTCCCTGCGGAATTAACTGCTGTTAGTATTTTGGCCTATTTCTTTCGGGCCTTTTATCTTTATCATCTTTGGCATCCAGTGCTCATGGCATGTGAATGCATCACCCATCGGCCTCCACATTCATGAGTGTGTCTCTGCAACATGCCTTGCTCCCCGCTCCTCCCCTCATCCCCACTGCCCCTTGCCTCACCCACACCCTCATGGCCTCTCACTGAGCCTCCTGGCTTCCTCCCCTCCGCAGCATCCCTTTTGAGGCCTGCGCCCCCCTGCCATGTCCTTCATGAGAGCTCACCCCTTGCCCTGGAACCTTCTGTGACACCCACGTAAGGCCCCTTGTCCTCAGTGTGGCACTCAGGGACTTCACTGTGGGGCTCCTGTGGTCCTTCCCGTCAGCACTGAGCTCAAGGTGGCCACCATCCCCAGGGATGCTCTAGCTCTCACCTTTTCCTGGAACTCCCATTTTCTGCCACTGAAGCCCCATTCATCCTTCCAGCCTTGACTTAAATCCCCCTTCCTCCATAAAACCTTCCCCGGCCCTCCGTGTTGGGATGGATTGCTCTCCCCCATATTCTCAGCATCTCATTGTGTGGAAAAACAGAACCATGAATTAGGGTAAAGGCTCCTTAGGATCCCATTTGTCTCCTTGACTAGCTTATGATCCTCTGGCTGGCAAGGGGCTGGGCTATATCTATCTTTGTACCTCCAAGGCTCTGGCTCTTGGCCTGGCATATAGGAAGCTCTTGCTTGAAATGTGTGTGGAATTAAGTTGCCTGAAGTGTTTTCCTAGAGGCAACCTCATCATACGAAGCAATAATCACAGCTATCCATTAGTTAGGACCCACCCCGGGACAGATATTTTATGCATCGTATCTCCTTTAATCTTCATAGCAACCCTACAAGGTCAATAGCTATGGTCCCCGTTTTATTAAGAGAGAACCCAGCGCTCAGAAAGGGGAGGCGTCCCCTCAAGGTCACACAGCTCGCAGCTGCCAAGTCATGGTTAGAACCCAGACCCGCCTCACCGCAGAGCCCGGGAGTCCATCCATAAATCATGCCAGCTCCTGGGTCACTTGGGATTTCCAGAAGGAAGTCTGGGGATGGGGTTGCTGATCTTTGGGTCGGAGGAGGGATTTAACAAGCTGCAGGAGGCTTATGTGGCTAATGGATTGCTCTTCCTTTCAGGGGGAATCAGCTTTGGGAGAACCAAGGGGACTTCGGGTTCAGAGGCAGATGATGAAACGCAGCTGACGTTTTATACGGAGCAGTACCGTAGTCGCCGCCGCAGCAAAGGTAAGGGAGTCTTTGGGAAGGTTCCAGAACCCGCCAGCATTGGTAGGAGGAAAGCCTGGGAGGCAGACACCTTGCTCAGTGACACACCTCAACTTTTCCTCGACCCGGTCTTGGTCCGGTTAACACAGCCTGGCATCCGAAACCCGGGCTAGACGAGTGACGGTTACTTATGGCTTCGCCTTCCATTCTTTATTTGTTCTCTGTCCTCATTCCTCAAAGCATTTGGGGAAGATTTTTTAACTTTATGCGGTCTAAAAAAAAAAAAAAAATCCAGCGCTGGAATGCAATAAGTAAGGGAACCCGGTTGAAAGCAAAATAGGAATAAGGAAAATTATTCAAACCCAGGTTAGATCAGTGCAGGGGGATCTACGCCAGGCTGTGCCGCGTGTTCTTAGGCGGAGCCGGCAATTCAACGCAGAGATTTAGCAATCAGAGTGCGAAGGGAACATGCTCCGCGATGCGATGTGCAGGGTCTATGGGATAGAACCGTTTATTTGTTCAGGAAATTCTCTTCCCCTGACACCGAGGCCAGAGAGAACGTTGTCTAGTTGGTTCCTCCCAAGAGGACTCCTTTTGACTCTCCAGACGGCGTCTCCAACAGATGAAATCCATAGCGAGGCCGAGTTGTTTCTCACAATGGTGCTCCAGGGGAGGAGGCGTCCGATGCAGAAGCAGGCCTCCATGAAGCCTCGCTGCACCTGGGGGCTGAGCTCCCCGCTTCTCTGAGGATCACACATGCCCTCAAGGCGGAGACTGGAGCGTATTTCAGGCAACCACCTGCGCGTGTCATTCTTCATCCCTGTTTTATAAGGATGGGGAAGTGGCAAGGTCAAGGTTGCCGTGTTGGAGGAGAACAGGGTTGGGGGGCGGGTATGTGCACGTATTCCTTGCCAGTGATTAAGGAGAGATCCAAGAGCTTAGACCGGGGCCCAGAAAGGAGTAAGGGTCCTTTCAAATTTGCCTTTCAAAAGGCAAATCAAGACATGTTGATCCCATCCCCCCCATCTGACCCCATCCCCCCCCCCCGGCCCTCCCACCTGACCCCATCCCACCCATCTGACCCCATCCCCCCCCCGCCGGCCCTCCCACCTGACCCCGTCCCACCCATCTGACCCCATCCCCCCCTGGCCCTCCCACTTGACCCCATCCCACCCATCTGACCCCATCCCCCCCCAGCCCTCCCACCTGACCCCGTCCCACCCATCTGACCCCATCCCCCCCTGGCCCTCCCACTTGACCCCATCCCCCCATCTGACCCCATCCCCCCCGGCCCTCCCACTTGACCCCATCCCCCCATCTGACCCTGTCCCCCTGGCCCTCCCACCTGACCCCATCCCCCCATCTGACCCCGTCCCCCTGGCCCTCCCGCTTGACCCCATGCCCCCCGACCTGACCCCATCCCCCTGGCCCTCCCGCCTGAACCCATCCCCCCCACCTGACTCCATACCCCTGGCTCTCCCACTTGACCCTGTCCCCCCCATCTGACCCCCTCTCCCTCAGCCCTCCCACCTGACCCCGTTTCCTCCATCAGACCCCTGCATGGAAGTTGGCTGAAGAGGTCCTGGGGGGACGGTAGATGGAAGAAGTCTTGTGGAACAGTTCTGCGTGCTTTCCACGCATGCACTGTGGACGCTTGAAGAGCATGGGTCCCATCGCTTCTCTGGGCAACTTTTGCTCTTGGGCAGCTTATCTATCTTCCCTGTACCTCAGTTTTGTCATCTCTAGAATGGGCCTCACGATTGCCCCGTAGACTTGGGGTTGAGTTTTGCTGAGGTTATAGAAAATGTTTGTCAAGGGGGCTCCTGGGTGGCTCGCTGAGTCGAGCGTCCAGCTCTTGGCTGCAGCTCCGGTCGGGAGCTCAGGGTCCTAGACTGAGCCTTGTGTGGGGACCTGCGCTCACTGGGGGTTCAGCTTGGGGGTCCTGGCCCTCTGCCCCTCCCCAACTCACTCACGTTCTCTCTCTCTCTCTCTCAAATAAATAAATCTTTAAAACACAGTTTGTCATGGCACCTGGTACACACTAGGAGCAAACACAGTAGACGTAGTAATGTCAATTCAGTTGTCGTTGTGGGTTTTCCTATGTCCCTGCGCCTGGCACCTTTCACTGAAGGACCCTGTGTGGGGAGTATCGCTTTGGACGCATCACCTGGGAAGGTTTTGCAGCCTCTGCAGCGACTGGAACATTCGGGCTTGCCTCTCACGGCTTCCCAAGAAGCCTTGGCTCTCTGCTATCTGCTGCGTTGGAGGTTTTGAAGTCAGTGATGGATGATTCTTGACCTGTCTTCTCCCTCCCCCAACCCAACAGCCAGAATGAGAGCGGGGGAAGTCGGTGGGTCTCCTCTGCACCACGGGGCTGTTTACAGCTAATTGGAAAAAAAGCATTCATCACAGAGCACGCCTGTCGTAAATCGGAGTTAACTTTAAAAAGAAAAGCAAAAGCGAGCCACAGGACTTGAGATAAACGGCTTGGCTCAGTGCCTCCGTAGGCTGCAGCAGGGCCAAGCTGTGCTTCCCGGGCGGGGGGACGGGGCTGTGATGCCTCCCCACTATGACGCTGAATCCCACTGGCCTCCTGCTTGATCCCCCTGGCCCTCCACCTGAACTTGTCCCCCCATCTGACCCTGTCCCCTCCGGCCCTCCCACCTGACCCCATCTGCCCATCTGACCCCATCCCCCCCCGCCCCTCCTGCCTGACCCCATGCCCTCCCACCTGACCCCATCCCTCCCAGCCTTCCCACCTGACCCTGTCCCTCCCATCTGACCCCGTCCCCCACCCCGGCCCTCCCACCTGACCCCCATCTGACCCCATCCCCCCTGGCCCTCCCACCTGACCCTGTCCCTCCCATCTGACCCTGTCCCCCACCCCGGCCCTCCCACCTGACCCCATCCCCCCGGCCCTCCCACCTGACCCTGTCCCTCCCATCTGACCCTGTCCCCCACCCCGGCCCTCCCACCTGACCCCATCCCCCCTGGCCCTCCCACCTGAACCCGTCCCCCCATCTGACCCCATCCCCCCTGGCCCTCCTTCCTGAACCCATCCCCCCTCCCGCTCTGGCCCTCCTGCCAGCCCAGTGCCACTGCTTTGTCCCTCTGAAGGTCCCCTGGTGGTACCTCCTCCCTCACCCTGTGCTTCCAGCTGCATCTTCCTCTTCCTCCTCAGGGCCCTGGGATGCTCGCTTGCCTGCTTGTTTAATTTCTATTTCTTATTCTTTTTCTCTCCATCCCTCCTCCCTGTATCACGGCTTCCTGCTCTTCATTCCTCCCTTGCCTTTGTTCTCTTCTGTGTTCTGTTTTTCTCTCCTTATTATCCTCTTCTCTCTTCCCCTTTCCTACCAATTTCCTGATGGATCCTTCCTTCCTTCTTCCCTTCCTTCCCCATTCCTCCCTCCCTCTCTCAGTCCCTCTCTCCCTCTCTCCTGTGCATACACTTCAAATATTTGTCAAGCACCAGCTGTGTGTCTGACACTCTTCTAGGCGTTGGGGACACAAATCAAGCAACAGTTTTTAAAAGACCTATGCTCGTGGAGCTTGTATTGTGTCAAACTAGAAATATGTTAGGTGGGGACAAAGGCACAGGAAAAAGCCTGCAGCAAGGAAGGGAGTGGATAGAGCAGGGAAGGGACTGCTGGTGTGGATGCCCTTTAGCGGAGGAGGTTACTGCACCCTCTTTTCAGGGGTGCAGGGAAGCCTCCCTGGCCCTGAGCGAGGTGGTTTCAGGGTTCCTGCTGCTGCTGCTCTGGTTCCTGGTGGGACATCGACCGTGAATTCGGTCCCAGTACAGCTTCTGCTCCAGCCAGACGAACTCAGGGCCGGTGCCTCTCCCTGCAGACCCCACAGTCCCCCGGGAAGGGCTGCGACCCTTTGCTGCTTCTCCTCTGGGTACGGCAGGCATGGGGGGTGGGCGGTGGGGAAGCAGCTTTCAGGCTCACTGCTGTGATGGGAGAAATGCAGGACACAGAGGTGAGCTGCGGGAAGTTCGGGAGGCCTCGGGGCTGAGCGAGCAGTGGGGCCGGGGGGCGCCCAGTTGCCGGCCCCCACGCCACCTGCTCGCGGTGCGTCCTTGAACGGGGACCTTAGCCCCCACCTCCCTGGGTATCAGCGTCCTGCTCTGACAGGTGAGGACTAAGGTTCAGGCCCTCGGGGCTGTGGTGAGGACTGAGGTCCCTCTGTGTCCTGAGCCCGCAGGCGGGGGAAGAAGGAGAGAAGATGTGCGGGTGGAGGAGCAAAGGCTGCTCGGAAGGGAGCACCGGGTGAGCACGGCCTGGATTTCAGGCCTCCTGCCAGCGCGAGTCACGCCCCCCCTCCCGGCTTCTGATGCCTTATGTGAAGCCTGCAGGGAGCCCAGGTCTCGCAGGTCCCTCTCGCTGGCGCCAGCGGGACAGGCTGCGTGTCGGTGAGAATCCCTGGTTGTGGGGCGCACTGGCCGCCCGTGCATCGTGTGGGCTCCCGTCCCCGGTGCCTCTCCCCTTCCCTGGTCTTCTTTTCAGAGAGGGTGGCAGTCCCTCATCAGAGAGTGACTTCTGTCGTCCCGTGTGGCTGCACCGTCACCCTGAGGACGGCGGGACTCCCAACACACAGCCCCCTCCCGTCTGCCACCCGCATCCTGCTCTTCTTTACTTGCTCTTCTTTACAGTAAGGCAGCAGCTCCCCGTGGTGCTCCCCTCCCACCCCCACCAGGGGCCGTGCAAGCCATCCTGGTTGTCACATCGGAAGGTGACAAAGTACAAAAAGGTGGAGGAAGAGAGAGATAGAGGCACCAGGAAGGGCAGATCTCCGTGCTGGGGAGCCTGGGACCTCGATCCGTTCACCAGCCCCCCTTCCGTTCTAGCTGCAAACAAGACCTGGGCTGTGTGTCCCTGCCCAGGGGCAGGTGGCCTGGGATCGGGCCGTCAGCCGTCCCGGGGCTCGGGAGGAAGTCGGCGCCATGGGGTCATCCGAGGGCTGGGGGCCATGGTTTCCAGTCCTGCATTTGCTCCCAGTTTTCTTTTCTTTTTTTTAATTTTTTAATTTATTTATGATAGTCAGAGAGAGAGAGAGAGAGAGGCAGAGACACAGGCAGAGGGAGAAGCAGGCTCCATGCACCGGGAGCCTGATGTGGGATTCGATCCCGGGTCTCCAGGATCGCGCCCTGGGCCAAAGGCAGGCGCCAAACCGCTGCGCCACCCAGGGATCTCTGCTCCCAGTTTTCTGTGTGACCTTGGCCCACAAGCTTGGCGCCGTCCCTGCCCGTGTGTGGGTCTCACCTGCCCCGTCGATGAGTAGAGGTGGAAAGGCGGGCTCAAGAGCAAGTCAGCGAGCCTTGGTGATGATCTCCCTGAGGGCCCCGAGCGGCGCTGGCAAAGGTGGTAGATACACTGGAAGACGAGGGGCGGCGGCCAGTTCCTCAGATGGTTCAGACTGTCCCAGCCTTGGGACACACAAGACAGACAGAGAAACACTTGGGACATGTGGGAAGGCTTCCTGGAAGAGTGGGAACTGGACGCTGACCCTGGCCCAGACCCGGCCTTGTCTCTGTGCATCCATCCACATGACTCGAACCCATCATCTCGGTATCCTTGGCTTTAAAATGGGGTGGTGGCCGCGCCCTCCTGGGGTGAGTGCGAGGATCAGCCGGGAGCAGGAGCCACCCCTTTGTAACTGCCGTGCCGAGCAGCCAGCTCTCCCGCGCCATCCCCGTCACCCGGGGTCCCTGTCACCTCCATCCCTTGTTGCGAACACTGAGATCCCCGTCCAGCCGTCTCACTCACCACACTCCAGCCCGTTCTCAACCCTGCAGCCCGAACGGGCATTTCTAAAATGTAAATAGGGATCATGTCGCTTCTCCACTTGTAAGCTTCCTCGGTCTTCACTCTGGCCTTGAGGATGGACGTGGTGAGCGGTCCCCCCGTTTCCCTGGGGCTCTTCTCCAGCATGCCCATGTCTGCGCCACGGGGTCCTTCACAGACTCTCCCCCTGCCGCCCCCGCTCTCTGAATGGTGCCACCTCCTCTTAGATGGCGTGTCTTCAGCTGTCCCGACCCATGCCTAATCCCTGCATCGTGCCATAGTAGCTCCTGCGGCCTTACCCCCGTGCACACTTTGTCACCAATCTCCTGCATACCGGTGATGATGTGTGCACCCCCCATGGACCTGCAAGCGTCACGAGGCTAGGCACGTGGCCGTCTGCACCCAGCGTCCCATCCCTGGCACCCAACACGGGGATGGGCCCATGGTGAGCACATGGATTAACATTTTTGAATGAATGCTTCTCGAATGAATGAAAGAAAGAGATTCCTGGCCAGGCGTCTGGATTATTGTAAGCGCCCAGGGTGGATGCTGCTTTTCTGTCTGCCGCTCTCATCTTTACTCACTCCATTTCCGCTTGCAAGAACAGAGTCTGCGCTCCTTTTCTCTTCCCTGCTCCTGGTGAGCAGAACTGAGGCCTCAGCCCTGCCCGTTCTTCCTTTTCAAGGCCCCCAGGGAAGGACATCCCAGGTAGTGGGAGGAGGCCGGGGGACTGGAGCTGAAAACCCAGACTGCCTGGTTCTTTGAGCATTCGGGGAGTGCGGGTGATTTGAAGGGATGTGACAAGTTCAGGAGGTTCCCCAGCAGAGAAGGCTACACCCGGGGAGGATGGTAGAGAGGACGTGGAGGGGAAGGAGAGAGGGAACATCTAATGGGGTTTTCTACCTGGGTCTCTCTCTAGCATGTGCCACGAAAGAAGTAGAAGTGGTGTTGGATCCAGCCATAGACCTGGCGGTGAATCCTGACTTCACCTCCTCCCCTTGGTGTGGCCCTGGTGGGCTTCCCATCTCTGGGCGCTTCCTTCTGTATAACACAGAGCTGTGGACACCTACCCCCCCGGAGTGAGCAAATCCAGAGGTGCGGGATCCCAGGACTCTGAAATTTTGTTCTTTCTCCTGAATTTTCCCTTTCCTTGAGAGCATCCTGAGCCCAAAATGAAGTCACCTGAAATTGCATTTTTGGCAACAGGAGCTGCCGGAGAAGAGATTTATGGTGCAGTCTGAGAATCACCCCTGGCTTCCCCGAGTCTCGGGGGTTTTGTAGGGGAACGGGGAGTGTCATTCAGAGGCATCTGGTGTACGCAGGTAGACCGCCGTAGGCAGAGAAGCGTCGTAATCGGTCTGGTGAGCGGACGCACAGGGAGGGAGACTAGGCCTGTCTGCTGGGACTGCCTCCATCAAGAGTCAGCCGTCATAAGCATCTCCATCCTTGCAGGTCCTGCAGTTACTGTTGGAACTACTCAGCTCTGCGGCTGTTCCCTGAAAGCTACCAAAGGTGACACGCAAATGAGTGAACATGCGTGTATATCCTAAGGAAACTTTGTTTCCAAGAGCAGGTGCTGGTCCAGACTGCACCTGTGGCTCACAGATTGCTGACCCCCTGCCCTGAAACTTCCACATCCTACAGGTGGCCTTCACCTGGAGGAGCGGTGCAGGAAGCAAGAGGGAAATCTCACCATGCTCTGTGCGATGAATCTGATTTCCTATCGCGCGTGATCCTTCTGCCTAAAGGAGTCTGTTTGTCAAGCGCAGAGGTCTGTGTATGGTCAAGTAGATAACCCCTCAATCCGTCCCTTGTTCGGGCTTTGACAGTTCTGACCGTATCCCCCAGGACTGACTAATGAAGGAGCTGGATTTGATAGATTCCCATTGGGCAGAAGTTCACCTTTATTAACCAGAGATGACGCTGCACATGACCAAGGACAGCGGGCCCAGAGTCAAGAGATGTGCATTGAAGCCTGGACCCCTCCGCTAACTCACTTGGTGACCCTGGTCAAGCAGGTACCCTCTTAGGGCCTCAGGTTTCCTC
This sequence comes from Vulpes lagopus, assembly GCF_018345385.1. Classification (NCBI taxonomy): domain Eukaryota; kingdom Metazoa; phylum Chordata; class Mammalia; order Carnivora; family Canidae; genus Vulpes; species Vulpes lagopus. The sequence goes on from NC_054830.1 coordinate 61,962,873, forward strand.
TCTGTCAAACAAGGATATTTATGCCTCATGTCATCAGGTCTGAAGCTCCTTCTAGTCTCACATATATTTATGGAATGATCGACCTTACTGTAAGCATCGTGGGAAATAGGGCCTGGGCTGCCAGCCTCAAAGTGGTTATAAACTCCTAGGGGGTGCTGCAGTTCACGCAGAGAAGCAGTGCTGGTCGGGAGAAGCCGGTGTATAATTGAAGGTCCAGATGAGAAGGGCAGATGGCCTGCCCAGCCCCAGGCACAGTACTGAGCAGCAGACAGAGCAGCCACAGCTGCTGGAAGATTCCAGCAGTGCAAGCACTCGGCGTGGGCCTCCCGGCCCAGCTCCGCGCGGGTGGCTCTGTGGCCTTGGGCTACCATCTCTCCCTCTCTGGACCGTGTTCTTCTCATCAGCGGGTTGCCCAGCAGGTTTGAGGAGCTCACATTTTCTTATCCCCAGTCTCATGCACGTTCCTCTAAACTTTGCCAATTAGCTCCCCAGCAGAGAGAACCAGAGCATGAATGCCCCCACTCCTGCCCAGTTTTGCCTCTTTCTTTGTTTTAGTTGCTTGTTTTAATATGGCGATTTCCTAAACTGAGATTTTCTGTAATGATAAGGACTCTTGAATCGTAAACAAAATGTTGTGCTAATCTAGACGGATGTATGATTTTTTTTTCTTTTTGATTCTCCCCACCAACACACACATACACACATGGTTTAATCCTCTTTTCGTGGGAGAGGACAGATGAGGACAAGTTCAAGCCTTATCTGCAGAAAAGGGGGCGTTTGGGGATTGAGGGTAGAAGACTGCGTGGGAGGGTGATAGTTGGAGAGGAGGAGAGGCTCCAGGAAATGGCAATGGGATGAGGTGAAAGTCTGACACAACAGGACGTGCCCAGCGTGAGGGCAGAGGCTACATGGCGAAGGGGACGGGACGGGGATGGGAGAGAAGGCAGGAACTGGGAAGAGCCTGAGGCTGTGGCGGAGAATCCTGGCAGGTGAGCCTGAGAAATGGGCAGGAGCCGGGCCCTGACCACTGTGGTACCCATCCCATCCTTCATCCATCCTTTCCCATCAGACCTCAGGGTTTTTTCAGTCCTAGGGAAAGGACTTCTGACATTTTCTGCCGATAGAAACCAACGCTCAGGGACGGGAAGCATATTCCCCAAGTTTACGATGTTGCCTTTTCAAATGGCAGAGCAGCCCGGGCAACATTTTTCACAGTAGGTGAATCTGGGCAAAGGGCATAGGGATGCTCTTTGTACTATTCTTATCTGTGTAGCTTTTCCATCAGTTTGAAATTATATCCAGACTAAAATATTAAGTCAATAGTTGTCCTCCTAAGTTAATTACAGGCTTCTGAAATAGCAGGCAGGGGGCCAAATCCTCGCTCTGCTGCTTCCTAGCCACGTGGCTTAGGGAAAGGCACTTTCCTTCTCTGAGCTTCCATTTGTCCTGCATTAAGGAGGAAAAAGTCTAGTATTAGTCCTTTTACTCATTCTTTAGTGTGAAGATTAAAGGAGAGAACATATGCCCAGGACATGTTTAGCCACGTGTGCTCTATTGGAGCCTGGTGATCACTGTTCACTAGGTGGTAACCAGGGAAGCACAGCAAAATGAGTGTTTCAGACGGGTGCTGTGGCCTTTTCCCCGGATGTGTTGTCCTGTGCATTAGTCTTGCTTCTGGGGGAAAAAAAAAAAAGACTAAACATTTTCAGTAAGAACATGAATTTGATGGGACTGACCTCCTGGGGCATTGTGATGTGGGTTTGCCCTTTGCCATCCTTGCCTGGCCTAAGGTCAGCCTCTTTTTGCAGGCACATCTGCAGGCTGCTCTAAACCAGCCTACAGGGCACACCCCGAAGACCGACTACTCAGAAAAGAGTAAATAAACACCAAAGACAGATGGGTTGGTATTTCATCAGTCACTAAGCCTTTGTAGCTAGACTGGCCTGGAAAGAGTGATCCAGGCTGTGGAGGGAGGGGATGGTCTCAGTGAAGAGGGACAGGTGGTCCTGTCAGAGGGTTTCCAGGACAGAGGAGCAAGGCTCTGAAGCCCTTATTTCTCTCAACCTCATTGGCTCAGCTGGTCTGCTCCTCTCTTCCCAGCAGGGACTCCTAAAGAGGACAGCAGGATAAGGCTTAGCTGGGGGTGCAGAGGTGAGTGCTGGCCCTCAGAGGTAGTTCTCTTGGGTGATCCAAGGTGTGGACATGGGCATGGGGACAGCAGGGACAGACTTATGATAGGGTAGAAAGCCAGGGAGCAGGGGTACTGGATGAGCAGGGAGGGAAGGAGGGAGAGAGGGAGGGAGGAGGCACCAAGCAAGACAATGCCATGACTCCTGGAAGGTTCCCATCCCAAGTGTGTGTATATGAGACTCGAGCAAGACTTCGGGCCTCTGGTGCCTGTCAACCAAGGAGGTAGAACCTAAAGTTCTCTAAGTTCTTGGCAGTACCATTCTGAGTGTCCATGATAGAAGCATAGACAACCAGGAGGGAGGAAGACGGTAGGAACAGAAGAAACAGCCCGTCAATCTGTGCTCTGGATATGTGTCGTCCCATATGTTTTGGAACAAGACCATGGAAAGGGGACTGTTTTCATATTCATTTTATAGATAAGGAAACTGAGATCTAGACAACCAGGAAGTAAGGGCAGTTGGGATTTAAACTTAAGCTGTTTAGGTTCAAAATCTGGTCAAACCGTTGTATGATTGAGGTAATGCATGAAAAGTGTGTACCACGGTACCTGGAACAAGGTGTGTGCTAGAGACGGGAGGTCAACACCCACGTCTGTGCTGGTGCAAAAAGCCTGATCGGATCCCGGGCAGCTTCGTGGTGTCAACTCGGAGCCCTCCAAGGGACATGTGCCCTGGGGGAAGCTAGGACCAGGAATAAGAGCGGTCAGAGGCAGCTCGGCTGCTTGGGAAGTTAGTTCAGTATGGAGGACAGAGGTGGCGCCGTGGGGACCACCTTCCCGGGGCACCGCCGACAGTGGGGGTCCTGGTATTCGGCCCAAGTAGGAAAACATGATAGAAGCTGTAGTGCTCTGTTGGAGCCCACCCGTCCCAGTTTGTAAGAGCTACGGTGCTTTCCATTCCCGACTGCGCTGAGTCCATTCCCCACTCTACGGAGGGTCACATCAGTAGCTCATCATCAGCCGCGGTGGGTGAAGTACTCACACCGTGGAAATCGGCAGATGCTCCAATGGAAGCTTCGTCTTCCTCCTCAGAGAGCCCATTGTTAAACATTTACCAGGCTGCCACTGAGAAGAACTGTCAGTAAGAAGGAAGAGTTTAACCGCAGGCTGGGGTGCAAGGACCGTTTTGTAGAAATAATCTGAGCAATCCAGAATTTTCCCCTGGGGACAGTGCAGTAGGAGTGAGATGGGACAGAGCAAACCACAAAGCCCATGGCTCCGTGCACTGGCTCTCGTCTCAGAAATAGATGGCAGGGTCATCTGGGGAGGCTGGATGTTTAGGGCCTGACTAGGAGGTTGGACCTTCTGGTGCTTGAGGGAATGATGAGACCTAGGACCTGGGTCAGGGCAGGTGTCCCCAGCTGTGCGGTAAGAAGGGTAGTTCTGTGGCCGAACTGAATCTTAGAATCACTCGGAAAGCTTTTTAAAAACACCAGTTGCAAATAAATACTGATGTCAGACCCCTTACCTGGGAATGTCTGGTCAAGGGGTGTGAGTATCGGTATGAAATCCTTTCCAGATTCTAATCTCCAGCCAGAGTTGAGAAAACGACTCTACACTTTCCTTGACCTCTTAGCCTCCAGGACGTACCCGTTCCTCTCCTGGCATTGGATTCCCGTGGAGTATCCCCCCTTTCCCAAGCCAGGAGCTTGACTAACAATAAGAGGAAGAAGAGAATGCAGCAACCATTTATCTAGTGTTGCTTTTGTGCCAGGTCCGTTGCAGTCACCGATCTTGCTAGTACGTGATGAGTTATTATCCTGGTTCCTATATGTTAAAGAATGACATTGACACCAGACAGAGTCACTTCTCTAAGGTCACAGAATCAAAATGATCTTGCAGGTCTGAGGCTTGACCCCCATTTTGGTGGGTTCCAAAATCTGTTGTCATCACACCCGAGTGTTGACCTCTAGGAGAATCTTCCCTTTTATCATGACTCTTGCCCTGCTTGTTAGCGATTTGGGATTTGCAGTAGGTGGATACCTTCCTCCAGAGGTTTCCGGTAGCTCATGCAGGCTTCCTGGAGAGATTCTAGTTTCCATCATGGAGCTTTGAGACTGGGAGTTTGGATTTCTGTCCCTGAAAGAACAGTCAGATGCAGAAACCTCGCTTTGATCTACACCTGCGTTTGGCCCTATTTAAGGAGACACACGAGGAGAGAAAATTATGTATTCTGAATTGTTATGGGCTAAAAGTCCTCTGTCTGATGTCTCTCTTCTCTCCCTTCCCTCAAACCTCAGAAGAAATAGACATTGTGTTTTTGTTGTTGGGTTGTTTTTTCTTTTAACGATGCCTCCCAGGCTACCTCTCCCCAAACCCGCAGAAACATCAAGCGTGCCAAACATCGTGTTGGCGAATGAGGGTTCCTTGAATGCAGTGAGGGAGGCCGACCGTTCAGAAACGCCCTCCCCAGGCCAGCGATGGTCCCTGAAATATTGTTTAAACTGTTCTCAGTTCTCCTCCTCCTTTGCAATGCCAACAAGCTCAGCACCTGACAGCCCAGCCCTGCATGGGAGGGAGGGAGACGGCTGTCAGGAATCAAATGGGAGACCAAAGGCGATAAAGCAAACATGTCGTTTTTAGTTGCTTACACTAGCGAGAAGGAATAATCAGTCTCTCTCGCTTTCTTGCTTTTCAACTAGGCTCAGCAGGATTTCCCCCCCTTTTCCCTACACTGAGAGATTGCGACTCTCTGCTTCCTGCCCCAAGCATGAACACTCTGTCATCCCCTTTGCTGGCAGTCCTGTGGGACAGCCAGGATTCTCTTACCTTGCAAAACTCTTTCCCAGATAAAGAGGTGAAAGTACTGGTCATGAGTGTCTTCTATGTGTCAGGTGCGTTACGAGATGCTGCACGCATGACCCTATTCAGTTCCGACTCCTGCTTTGGGTGATCTTGGACAAATTGGTTTGCTTTCTAGGTCTCGGTTTCTTTCTCTCAAAAATGAAAGTTATAATCCTACTTTATAGGATTTATGTGATTACTAAGCAGAATTGTGCATTGCTAGAGTATAAGGTATATGAATGAAGATAGTGAGAAAAAAGACTAGGAAGGCATCAAGAAAGACATTGAATGCCAAGCTCATCCATCCTATTCATTCATTTCATGAAGTAATATTTATTTACTAAGTACCTAATTCTGCTGAGGGTCTATTCTAAGGTCCAGGTGTATAATGGCAGATAGACCAATGGTGTGGCTGCCCTCATGAATCTTGCAGCCTTGCCAAGAAGAAAAGGAGAAGGGAAAGAGTATTTGACAAATAAACACATAAATGAATACATCATTTCAAATGGTGAGAAGTGACTTTGAAAAGAAGAGACAAGAGGAACCAATATAATGGGGAAATTGATGAAAGGCGTCCTCAAGAACCAAGATTGAAGCTTATACCTGAGGGATGGACACAGGAGGTGGCCAGGGGCTGAACTAATGCATCTCCATGTGAGCCAGAGAGTTTGCACTTGAAAGGTGGAGGCCTAAGAATGTTTTGGAAGGAGAGAGACCCATCATCCTATTTCTGTTGTAGGAAGATCACTCTCTCCACAGGGGAAGCTGGACAGACTAGAGGCGGTAGGCCGGTTCCAAGCGTATTGAGGGAGGAAGGGAGCTCAGTGGGGCTCCGTGGCTCGGGCTGCCCGTCGGGACACATGGAAACGCAGGTAGGGCCCAGGGGCTGTCCCCCTGGAAGAAGGTGGGCCTGTGAGGAGCGACGATGGGCATCGGACTCTGGCCCGGGAGCTGGAGAGAGAATCCCCGTGCGAGGAAAGGACAGAGCCGCAGGTCCTTAGGGGAGAAGGGGATGAGCTCGGCGTCGGAGCTGCTGCCCTCAGGGTGCCCGCAGGACGGCCCGGTGCGACGCTGGGAGCCAGCTCCGAGTGCAGGGCAGCACGCCCTGGGCGGGGGAGAGTGCCTGGTGCTCCGTGGCAGGGAAGTGACCTCCTCTTTCTGTGTTGGGCTTTGCCACCAATGTGGCAGCTCCGGACGGCACATGCGTGTCATCTCCTGGTGGCTCTGCAGGTCAGCGTCCGGTAGGTCAGAGCTGGGTTCTCTGCTCAGGGTGTAAGGTCAGCCGTGGGCCAGGACCCCCACCTCGACTGGGGCTCGGCACCCTCTTCAGCGAGGCTGTTAGCCAAAGGCATTGCCTGCAGCTCAAGAAGCAGGCACGCTTCTTGGCAAGCTGACGTGCCTGCTGGGCTGCTGCTGTCGCTGGGGATGCTTCTAGCTCTTGGAGGTCACCTTCAGGCCCATAGTCCCATGCATGGGGCAGTTCACAGCATGACCCTTGGCTTCTTCAACACTGGCAGGAGGGCATCTTTTAGACTTATATTCTCCGCCTTCAGGGCCTCAGTCTCTCTCTTTTTTTTTTTTTTTTTGATAGAGTGTGTGCTTGTGCATATGAGCAAAGGGAGGGGCATAGAGAGAGAGAATCTTAAGCAGACTCCAAACCTAGCATAGAGCCCAGTGCAGGGCTCGATCTCAAGACCCGGCGATCATGACCTAAGCAGAAAACAAGAGTCTGATGCTTAACCTACTGAACCACTCAGGCATCCCAGCCTCAGCCTCATTTTCGGGAGAGGGCTCATTTGATTTGACCAAACCCATCCAGGATAAATTCCTTTGTGGTCAATTCATAGTCAACTATGGGATTTGGGACCATAATTACATCTGAAAAATCCCTCACTTTTGTCAGAAAAAGTAACTTAATCTTGGAGTGATATCCCATCATATTCACGGTCTCACCCCCACTCAAGTGGAAGAAGACATACAGTATGTTTAGAGGAGGAGAATCTTGGGGCCATTTTAGTTTTGACCCCCCCACCCCCGCCACGAACTGGGTGGTAAATGAAGGCACAGCAGGAAGAGACCATCCAAGGAGAGGGTGTAGACCAGAAACTGAAAAGGCCCAGGGTGTTCTGTTCTCCCAGAGCCAGTCATGCATCCTGGTTCAAAAATATTCTTCTTTCATTGTTCCAGGTACAGTCAAACCACTTGGTGCTCCATGGGAAGGAAGCTGATGCTTCAGGTCAGAGACATTTGTCATGGGGAACAGCTTAGAGCCTCAGGACATAGGGATTTAGGAGAGATCTGTGACTAACTCAAGATGTATGACATTGTGAAGTAGCCCAGGTCACTGAGTCATACTCATTCTGCGTTGGACGGGTGAAGGACATCTCCCCCATGGCTCCCATTGAACAAATTGGCTAACCATCTGCTTCTTCTAATTTAGAATAGAATTTTAGAAAAAAAATGGCGTCAACTCTAGCTCTTGCAGTCATATGTTGGGGAAACCTTGGGCAAGTCTTTTTGGCTTTCCCTCCATTCAGCTGGGATGTGGTGTTTGAATAAATTATATATGAGGCCTCTTCATGCTATGAAATTCTATCCTTTTATCACTTACCACACTTTGTGGATTCCAGGAATAGTATGGCTTTCTTGGGAATCCAGGGTTAGTAAGACATAGTTCCAGCCTTTTAGAAGCTCTTCCTGGGGTTGCTGTCCACAGAATAAGTCAAGATCACTGATCTCTAAGCTCATCTCTTCATTCTGAGGACATCTGGGGAACTAAGATGTTTCGACCCCACTATGGATGACATTCTTATTTTTTTCTTTCTTTTTTTTTTTTTTTCACCAGTATAAACTCATAATAATATCACTGGAGGAAAATAGAAAAATAGACTCTAGCAAGAACCTCCTAGAACAAAGAGCTCATTTCATTTTTTCCCCATTCTCATTTACATATATATTCTTTCTCAGGATTGTAACTATAATCAACACACACATTTGCATTCGTTTTATTTTACTTGACATTTTATCATGACCATATTTTTTTCCATGACGCTACCCATTTTTCATCATGCTGTAAACCTGAAGATAGTCATTGTGGCATAATCTGTAATACTGAAAAATTAGAATGAGCTTAAATATCCAACAATAGGGGAATGGCTAAGTAAACTATGATGCATCAACTTGATGGAATATTATACAACCAGATAATTGTGAAGAATGATTTTTTAAGAAGAGTGGAATTTATAAACCACAATAATTACTTTCGAGGACAAACAGAACAATTCATTTTTAAAAATATGTGGGTAAATCACAATATGTTATATATGTTCGTATGTATTTATCCTTCTGTTTATCATTTATACCTTACCTGTCCTCAAAATGCATTTGAGGAGAGCACTTTACTGGAGGTAGCCTATTGTACAGTGTTTAATTTCTGGGCTTTGGAGCCAAACACAGCTAGTCACAAGTCTTGGCAGAGTGGCCTGAGGAAGTTTACTCTAATGTTTATTTTTTATTTTTTTTAAAGATTTGTATTTATTTATTCATAGACACACACACACAGAGAGAGAGAGAGAGAGAGAGAGAGAGAGAGGCAGAGACACAGGCAGAGGGAGAAGCAGGCTCCATGCAGGGAGCCCGACGTGGGACTTGATCCAGGGTCTCCAGGGTCACGCGCTGGGCTGCAGGCGGCGCTGAACCGCTGCGTCACCGGGGCTGCCCAAGGTTACTCTAATGTATCAGCTCCTGTTCTCCTCAGCTGTGTAATGGCGTACACATAGTTACTTCTGCTAAGAATGGTTTTGAGGTTGAAATGAAATAGTACAAGGAAAGCACTTAGCATAGTTCGTGGCAGGTGTCAAGTGATGGATAGATGGTGGCATCAAGTCTGGCCACTACACTTTATACACTAGGAAACTGTATCCCAAGTAACTAGATCAGATGATATCAAAAGTCTTCAAATTTATTTGGAATTTTGAAAAATGTTGTCTCTCCCTCTTTCATTACTCATGCAAACCATTGTGTGTCTGGTCTTGGGACCCCGCGGAGGCATGAAAGTTAGTTCATCTTTAACTAATGGGGTAAAAATAAAAGATGATAAAGAAGAATCAAAACTAAATATCCAGGTAGGAAGAGTCATGGACCATGAGAATGACCTTCTTGAACTCTGCCCTTGAATGGTATTTTAAGTAAAGGTTACTATTCCCTCTTCTCAGGGTTCACAACCCCGTGTGCATGGGAAGCATGTATGGGCTTAAGAAAACAAATACTTATGTTTGGTCCCTCCCTACCCCCCGCTCAGAGTTTGATTTATGATGTTTGGGGTGGAGCTTGGACATCTCCAGTTTTTTTTAGGGGCTCTCTCCAGGAGTAGCCATCATTGAGGATTTCTGCTTTACGGAACTACATCAAAGATGGGTAAGACTGATGACCCCTGCTCTGAAGGCAGTTTCTAGACTGCAGAGGTAAGAAGAAATAATGGAGAATGCCAGACCAATCAAATTCTGTGGCTTCAGTCTCCCTTTAGCAAAAGACATTATACTTCTGTGGTGACCTTCCTGGCTCTGCAATTCTGTGATTTCAATGGCAAGGTTAATTATTGTTTTTGTCCTTGTTCTTTTGACAAAGATAAGATAATGTAGTATAAGCCATGTGCTAACGGTTGAGGAGGTTGGCAGTGGGAGCCTTGAGATACATCGGGTCTATAAATCAAGGATGGCTCTCCAGAGGAGCAAACCAACAGGTAAAGAAAGAATGAGAATGAAATGAAAACGAAGACAAAAGAAGCTTCTGCAATCTCCAAAAGAGACCTACTATAGGCATCGCACCATTCAAGTTCAAGGCGATTTCAGTTCACCAGACTCTTCCTGAAAGCCTGCTCTGTGGGCTCTGGAAATAGGGACATAAGTGAAGCACAGCCTTTGCCCCAATGGGTCTCACAGTGTGGTAGGGGGAGACAATTCAATGGACAATGTTACTAGAGTGTGGAAAGCCCTGTGATGGATGGGGAGGGGGTAGTGAGTTCCCCGCCTGCCCAGAGGAAGAGCACCTGACCAGCCCATTGGAATCACAGTAGGCACACTGGCATGGGAAATGTCTGGGCTGAGTTTTGAAGAAAAAGTGGGCACTGTTGACTGAAAGGAGGTAGGAGAAGGTTCTTCTAGACAGAAGGACCTGGAAATAGAGGGAGATGGAGCAGGATGCCTGGCATAGTGTAGGCCCTCAATTCCTGTTGAAAAAGACAGAAGGGGGATCCCTGGGTGGCGCAGCGGTTTGGCGCCTGCCTTTGGCCCAGGGCGCGATCCTGGAGACCCGGGATCGAATCCCACATCGGGCTCCCGGTGCATGGAGCGTGCTTCTCCCTCTGCCTGTGTCTCTGCCTCTCTCTCTCTCTCTCTCTCTCTGTGTGACTATCATAAATAAATAAAAGTTTAAAAAAAAAAAAGAAAAAGACAGAAGGAAGGCAGAGAGAGAGGGAGAGAAGAAGGGTAGGGAGTGGGAAGGTCTAGTTCACCACATTGAAATATAAAGCTTGGGGAGAGGGAGCTAGGGTGACATTGGCTAAGTGGTTTGGACTTTATCGGGATGACAATGAGAACCCATCACAGGATTTCAACAAAGAAGTGATGTTTTCAGATATGTGTGGTTGAAAGGTCGCCCTAGCTTTCGTGGAAGCTGGGGTGGGGAGGGACAAGAGGGGTGGAGGAGACCAGGTAGGAGATTGTTGAAATGATTCAAGCGAAAAATGATACCATGTGGAGGTGGAGAGCATCTCCTTCATTACAGAATGTAGTCACAGGCCACACCCACCTACCTGCCTCATGTGGTCCAGCCCCATCACCATGGCAACAGCCTCTTTAACATCCCTGGCCAGAGAGTGATAACAACTCTTACATCTGTTCCTGGAGGTCCTGTCTGCCTCTCTCTCTCGCATCCGCTCTCTCTCTCTTTTTTTTTTCTTCTTCTTCTTTTTTCCCCCTTTGATTGTATCTGATCCAGCCTCACTGGGTAATTGAGTGTTTGAGAGTGAAAAATTATCTCAGCAGCTTGGCCCTTATCTTGACAGCGAAGCAGCACTTTTAATTTAATTTTGTTCGGAGACGCATGGGTAACAAATTTCACTAATCGCCCGGCTGTCGCCTTCCGCATGGTAACGAGCCGTTTGTTACCAGGCAGCCCAGCGTAAATACATGTGGAGGAGCAGCGAGGGCCAGAGACAGGGGCTGGGGAGGGAGGAAGGGACAGCTGCAGTCAGTACGAGCTGGGCTGGGGCTCTGCCGTCAGGTGTGGGACCAGAGATGGGAAGCCGGCTGTGGAACACACGTTAGATTCCCCGGAGCTCCCGTCCTTGCTCTGACTCCTCCAGTCGGGCGCAGCCTTGAGCCTGCAGCCTCACTCTTCTGCATCCTCAGTCTTCAGTCTGTAGAGTGGGGATGTTAATAGCCCCTACCTGGCGGGGTGGTGAGATTTAAATGAGAAACTATATAGTAAGTTAATAGCACCTCTAAGCATGACGCTGTGATATTTTCAGTGCTTACAAGGACCTTCAAGGAACAAGTCCTCCCACCCCCAACCCATCCAAAGTTTAAATTTCTTTCAGAACATCCATCCCAGACTGTCATCCAGCTTTTGCTTGCATTCCTCCAGTGATGGGGAGCTCACTTGCTAGTGAGGCAACCAGTAGCTCAGGCTCTCAGAAGCATCTTGTGAGTGTGGGTGTGAAATCCCTCAAGCTTTCGAGCCTAGTGTAGCCCCTGCCCTGCCTTCTGGAGACCAGCAAAAAGTCAGTGTGCAACGTTTTTCAAAGTGAGCCCTCTCCCCCTCAGATTTGGGCATGGAACTAGTATTGTTTCTCCTCACACACCAGTCTTTCCTATCCAGCTAAAAATACCCAGAGGAAATCAGGGCTGGAGAAGCCGTTGTGTGTCGTGTGGCACAACTTTGCATTTTACCTATGGGGAAGCTGAGGGCCAGAGGGAGGAAAGGAAATTTTAAAATAGCTGTTATGTATTGGATACCCATCGTCAGTCAGGCACTTTGCCTGTATTATCTCATTTAATCCTTGCAACACCAGGTCTCAACCCGGCTTTATAGACGAGAAAAACGGAGATTCAGAGAGGGAAAGCAGCTTGCCCGCGTGAACCGAGATTGAAGAGCAGAGTGAAGCTCGTGTCTCACTCCAGGGTCTGCAAGCTTTTGGGTGGCAATGGTTTGCCTCAAATTGCACAGCAACTCAGTGGGAGATGCAGGGCTAGGAATGAGGCTCCTGACTCTGGTCATGTAGCCACGCTAGACAGAAGTACATCTCCGGAGATTCTTGTGTCGATGGTGGTAGAGGTTCCCAGCCTCTGTGTAGTGCCTGGACCAGAAAGCAGGGGAGACTGCGGCAAAGAAGGCCAGAGAGCCAGCCTGTCCCTGCCCCTCCCCTCTCCTACCACTGCCAGACTCCAGTCGATGGATCCTTGGTCCTGGATTTATGAGCCTTCTTGGTGTCTTTCTTTCCATCCGAGAGGACTTGACTCTTCCCTCTCTCAGCTAATTAAAAACCCCAGCCTGGGCCGCCAGCCTTGGATCATAGGCTGCTGGGCAGAGGCGCTGACGCTGCTCTGATAAATCACTCCCTGGGGCCAGGGGAGGCTGGAGCATTTGTCAGAGGGGCTGGACCCATCCTGCGCTCCCCTGGGAGACTTGGGGACTGCTACAAATGGACCATATCCGCCCTAGTCACCTTCATTAGGACAAGGAAGGTGGGAATCACCCAAAGCTGATAGGATACAAGTGGCACCGGAGTCGTCTTCAGAAAGCATTTGTTAGATTGTGTCACTCCCTTGTATTCCTTTGATGGCTCCCACTTGGCCTTTGCGATAAATTCCCCACTTCTTAGCCTGACATCGGGTGAGGTGGAGTGTAGCGTTTGAGAGCACTGCCTTTGGAGACGGACCCTAGTGTAGATTTGGGCTTGACTGTTCGCCTACCGTGGACATGTTACCTCACCCCTCCCGGCTTCGTGTTCTTCACTTACGAGATGGAAATAAAACCACATATTGAGATATAGGTAGAGCACATGTGTATGCAGATGTGCGGGTGCCCACCTGTAGGACCCCGACAGGCACTGTTGGCACAGCCCTGGCCACCGTGCTCCATCGGGGCACCCGCCTCAGGCCTCCTCTAGCGGCAGCCGTTCCCACCTGCTGTCGCTGCTTCTCCGAATCCCCTTCCTATTACCTGTTGCTACCATTAGCCAAACTGGCCTCGCGGGCCTTAACTTCGATTCCACCTCGTGCTCAAAGCTCCTCAAGCGCACCCTGCGCATCTTCACTGGCCAGTGTCTGCTGGTGCTGTTCCTTGGCCTGAAGCGCCGTGTCAACCCAGTTCTGTCTAATAAAACCCGAGTGTCCTTCTTCTAGAAGTCGTGGGAACGCACATCACCACCTTTCTGCAGCTTGCCCCGATGCCCCTGGTCAGAATGTCACCACGACATGGAACCTATGTCTCCTTTATTATCAAGTCCTCGTCTCATTTAGAATCCTGGTTAGTCCTGCATCTCCGCTCCCCCTCTGGAGAGCTGGAGACCCGGGGGGTGACTTGCTCACATCCGTATTACGAGTGTCCAAAATCACGTTTGTGTAGGAGGTTTGCGAACAAGGTCGCCGATTAGAACAAGAATCCGGGACAACCTCACTTCTTGTATCGTTAAGGTTTCCTCCCTAGTAGATCAGAGAGTGCCGTCATGCTCCTTTGTGCCACTCTCCTTGACCCCTGAGGGCCCGGGCTGGTGTGAATGGTGGAGGCTATTGCCCTTTACTGCTGAGTCCCCCCAAGCCACAGACTGGACTCCCCTTCTTCTGAGTTTCATGTAAGTCTTTCACCCACCAGGGCAGGCTTTATTCCTCCCCGCAGCCTCCTTGGTGGAGTCTGGAAGGACTGCTCCAGGTTTGAGTTACTCTTGCCTTCTCTCTCTTCTGAGGAGGTGTTTGGGGATCCCCCAGGGTCCACGGCTGGAGTGACCCAGGAGCACCCCCCAGTGGCCACCCACGTACCTGTTTGCTCCCGGGAGAGAGGGAGCACACCTCCAATCCTGTGCTCACCAGCTGGGCTTCCACCAGGCAGCCCTGAGTGGGTGACAACACGCCTTCCTCATGGGAGGCCTGGAGAGGTAAGATGAGTCATGCCTAGTTCCTCTACCCGCCACCCCCCAGGAGGGTTACAGTAAAACAGAGATTTCATGTCCAGCGGGATAAACATGAGCGGGGGAGTGGCTGGGTTATGGATGTCACGGGGACGCAGAGGAGAGGCTTCCAACTCCGGACCCGAGGGTGGACAGTAGGCAGAGGCGAGGGGAGGACTTCTGGAAGGAGGGGGGGGGTCTGCAGGGAGCAGGGGAAGGGAAGCCAGCCTCATCCAGAGCAGAGCAGAGCAAAGGGAGAGTAGAGAGGAAGGCGCCCCCGAGGCAGGAAGCTGGGCAGGGGCTCGGAGGCCTGGGGCCCATACCCGCCCAGCGCGGGGACGTGCGGAAGCATCGTCATCAGAGGGTTTGACCCTGGATCTGTGTGTCTGTTTTGCTGCCTGTGTCCTCTTTGGCTTCCCCAGCGTCTCACCTTCTCACCTCTTCACATAGGCCAGCTCTCTTCTTCTTCTCCTTTGTAGATGCCTCGCGTTCGATTTCCATCTCTCCATCCCTCCTTCCTCCCATCTGCCATCTTTTAAGTCTTAAACTCTGTTTGGCCTTCCCTGCAAACCCCCCTTTTTTGCATACCTCTATTTTTGATTTGGAGACCTGACCTCTGTATGCTACAGAGCACTGGACTGGAAGTCAGGGTTCCTGGTCCTGCCGTTACCTTGCTGACTGGTTGGTGGAGCTGCTTAACTTCTCTGTGCCCTAGTTGCATCCACTGTTTAAAAGAAGAAAAAAAGCTGGACTGTATCCGTGTTACCATACTCCACGACTCTGGGAGCCACCTTTCAGTTCCTTGGATGACGGCTCATAGACCCATGAGATAGGCCCTGGGACTGGGTTACAAGGGTCCTGCCCTAGATGAGCTCTGAGCACCCGTTTGCATTGGTGACACCCATCCCCCTCCCCTCTCCGTCTCCCGGTCCCCCATTCCTACTCAGTTCCAAGTAGAGCCAGACTGCAAGAAGCCTGCATGCAAAGGGAAGCGCTTCCAAATGGAGGGAGTGATCTGTAATTGAAAGACGATGGTTTGGGCAGAAGGCATTTGTTTTCATACTGCTGGCATTACGATTCACAACGTCTCAAACCAGCTGAGACTCGGGGGACTGTATTAGATGCGGATTTAGAGGCCTCCCAAGGAGCCTGAAGACTGAACAAGATAAATTCAAGGATGTGAGCTATTCTAGGGAGGATTTGATTTTGGAAATAATAGAAAAAAAACAACAACTTTTTTTTTTATCACTCAGCAAATAGATTTGGAGAATCTTGATGTGGTGGTAGGGAGCCCTGGGATTCTGTAGACCGTTGCTGAAGACCGTAGACTTCACTAATCCTGAGTTCAAATCCTGCCATGGCACTTATTACCTGCACCACCCAGAGCAATTCACCTCTCTTGGATTTGAGGTCTTAACCTGTAAAACAGGGACAATGGTGCTTTGGAAAGAGGTTGTCGTTCAGCTTGCTTGCATTCGCTTATTTAGTCTTTTACTACCTACGTTTTAAAGTTGAGGGCTCTGAAGTTAAGAAAGGTAAATTTACTTGCTAGAAAGTGATAGAGTTAGGGCATACGTTTGGGTGTGTTTGACTCTACAGATCTTTGACGTTATACTACCTCATGTCTGGGCCCGAAAGGTCTCTAAACTTACATTTTACTAGCCTTCGCGTTAGGAGGTAGAGAAAGGCTGGGTAGGTTTGGAGATGTGGTGAGTATGGGTTTCTTTAACCGAAATGAAGGAAAAACAAGGATGAAATCATTCATTTATGCTCACACTAGTTCTACAGACTTTTCCCAAACACTCATATGGGCATGACTGGTTCTTGGGTCAGCACTGAATGAGATGCGGCCCATGCTCTAGACAAACCCGGAGTCAGGTAGGGGAAAGGGACCTCTAGCTAAAGAGTGAGCTACAGATGGTGAGAGGAGCTTGCCGGGCACGTACACTGGGGGAGACCAAGGAAGGTGGGACCAGCTCTAGTCGGAGGCTAAGTCGGGAAGGCTCGCACACAGGCTGGCAGCAATATTATAACTGGATCTTAAAAGAGCAGTAGGTACTCACCATATGGAAGAGGTGTGGAAGGTGGAGGTGCATACCAGCTTCCTGAGGTTGCTGTAACAAATTGCCCCCAAGTTGGCAGCTCCAAACAACAGAAGCTTGTCCTGCCATCGTTCTGGAGGCCAGGAGTCCAAACTCAGCGTGTTGGCTGGATGCATTTCTTCTGGAAGCTCTGACGGAGAATCCGTTCCATGCCTCTCTCCCGTCTTCTGGTGGCTGCCGGCTACCTTGGGGCTGTATCGCTGCGGTCTCTGCCTCTGCCTTCACGTGGCCTTCTCCTCCCAATGTCTCACGTCTCCCTTAGTCTTTCTCTTTTAAGGACCTGCGTCATTGGATCTAGGGCCTGTCCTAAATCCAGGATGATCTCATCTTGAGATCCTGAACCTAAATACATCTGTGAAGACCCTTTTTCCAAGTAGGATGGCATGATGAAGTGGACATATCTTGTGGAGGCTACAATTCAACCACCTGGCAGTGGAAAGCAAAGAAGAGGTTCCTAGATGGTAGGAAGGAGCCAACCAGGTGGGGTTCTCTGTCAATGATAGGGGGCTCTTTGGGGGCATCTCAGGGAGCTTGGATTCTTGCTTGGGTGACACTGGATCACCCTTCCCTCTACAACTGTTTCCCCATTTGAAACAACAGCCCCGAGCTGAGATGATATTTAACATCTTTTCAGTGTTGATATTCTGGGACCTTGAGGCTCAGGCAAAGACTCTTTTAGTCCAACTGGTCCCCAAATAGCAATCTGGACCCAAGCTGGACCACAGCAGCTTGGAGGAAAGAGTGGTGGTCCCAGAGGCCCTGGCTGGACCGTGCTAACAGCTCTCTAACACCGCTGTTAATCTTTAATTGGTATTTGATTTGATTTAACATGATCTTCTGCTTGTAAAACACCTTGAGATGTTTCTGCGTTGCGAGCGCATCCTGGAGACGCCAGTTTATTGTATTAACAAGTCTCGGCCTGAACATAAAGGGAGATAATTAGAAACAGCAAAGTCCCTTGACACGCTCAGGGCAGCCAAAACGCTCTCGGGAAAACAATCCTTTCGGCTGCTTTCATGTATCCGAAAGAGAAAGCTGTTGGAGCAGCCCCAGTGGATAGAGAGCTTGTTAGGGTCACTTGGCACGCTATTTATAGCTCTCAGCTAGCATTGCCTTTATCCAGCTTTTGTGGTCCTGTGGCCCATAACAGCCCTGGTAAGTTTTTGCTGCAACCCCTAGCCACCCAAGCTCGGAGCCCACGGGGATGCCAGCAATTTGTTTGTAAGATTTTTTGGCATGCACAGTATGCTTTCTCATAAAAACAAACACAGACAAGGGCAAAGTTCCTAGGCTGGCCCACAAAAGTTGACTTACCTCCTAGTGGATCGGCAACATTACAGTCCTGTCGAGGGGCCCAGCAGGTCCCCAGCTGAGCCCCTGAATGGTTATTTAACCTGAAGAAAGGTACCTTCAGGGTGACAAGGTCATAAACAGGTGATTTCTAAGAATAGCACTAATTGGCACTTTACCATGTGATATATTTGATTTAGAATTATACCTGGCTTATCAACTGTATAACAGAAATCTGCATAAACTCAGGTGGTTGGGCTCTAAGGCTATTCTATAAAGACAGTACTCACCCTAGAATGCACGTTGAAAATAAGAGAATACAACAGAGTTTGTTAGCTTCTGAGGCTGCACAGAGCATTCTGTTTATTTTTTTTATTATTTTTTAAAGATTTATTTATTTATGATAGACATAGAGAGAGAGAGAGAGAGAGAGAGAGAGAGAGAGAAAGGCAGAGACACAGGCAGAGGGAGAAGCAGGCTCCATGCTGGGATCCTGACCTGGGACTCCATCCCGGGTCTCCAGGATCACACCCTGGGCCAAAGGCAGGCACTAAACCACTGAGCCACCCAGGGATCCCCGAGCATTCTGTTTAATCCCTGGATTGGCGTGCCTGAGTTACGGCCCTAGTAAAAGTGCTGGTTTGGGGCTAGGGCTAGCCCCTTGAAAGGTTTTCCAGGCCGATAGTCTTCCTGCATATTGATAGGATTATGAATAAGGATTATGTTTCCAGTCTTATCTACAAGCCTAATTAACTTGTTATAAATGAGAAATATGGATAGTATTGCATTCACTACACAAAAATATCCTTTGTGCAGTTAATTTTCAAGAAATTCATCTTCTATGACTCTGTATTGTACTAGAAGAGCAGGTGTGCATGTGTGGGCGTGTGCCTATGTGCATGTGTGTACCTGCGCGCACACACGCTCACACCATCGCCCCTCCTCTGACGGCATCGACGTCTATGGGTTCTATGGGCACCCAAGGGCACGGCTAGGGACCCGAGCAGAAATTCCACTGAATGTATAGCTCATCTGTGTGTAGTTTTAAAACAGCCTTTCTCTGATTTTCCATCTGCAGGAACAATGGTTAATAATTCTGGAGGGAAAAGAAAACTTTAAAAATCATATTTCTGGACTGTGCCTCCAGAGATTCTTGTTCTTATGTAGGGCCCAGAACACTGTATTTTTAATAAGCCCCATAAAGGATTCTGAGCTAGAGACCAAGCAAAGCTATATCTGCCCAATAAGGCGAAAATGTTCTTGAAAGAAAGCTCCCTTTTAGGTGCTAGGCATAGTTGAGTGGCTTTCCAGAGGTAGTGGTGGCCTTGTTCTTATCCAAGAAGAGAAGATGCGCACATGGTGACTGGATCAGGCACGGGTGGATGACACCTTGATAATGCACGGGCATGGCGATGTGGGCAGGCCGGGCCACTCAGCAGCCTCACCGTAGGGCCAATCCTGCTGGAGGGAGGTGGCCACAAAAGGGGTCATGCTTCTTGCTGTGCAGAGTCCCATGTGCCGCACAAGGGAGGGCTCATCCTTGGAACTCACACCTGCCTTGAGGTTCTGGGCAAGTGACAGGAGTGCCTGAGCCCCGTGTCTTGATCTGTAGAAGTACTGAGAGTGTAGTGATGTGGCTTAGGAAAATAATGTGGGCAAAGAAGGCGTTACACTATGTGGCACAGAGCAGGTTTCTAAACGTCCCCTCCTCTCCCTTCCTCCTTCTCTCTTTCCATAAGGACAAGAAAATCTTCTGAGGACTGAATTAGGGGCCTTTTTTCCCCCTCTTCACTCTCCTGTTGGAAGTTCAAGGATGACAGTATTTATTTCCTTGTTCACGGAATGTAAACAAGCCACAGCCCAGGCCGGCATTAATAATTTATACAACAAATCACATAATGTGCATTTGGAATACACAATTTATAGCCTCCCACTAACTTCAGGATTCACCCACTTGACTCCCTCCCATGTGTCAAGGGCTCAAGCTGGACACTTCAGATGCATTTAAATGATCTCTGTGCAAAGATACCACCTAGAAACAGACAGGCAACCTCTCCCCGATGAGCCTATGTAAATGTTTGGAATAATAAAACTAAACTACGAATTAGAAAAGCTGATGGGCGGGGTGGGGAGGATGTGATGGTAGGAAGCTATCTTTCTATTAAAAAGAAGAAGAAGAAAATGAACAGGAAGTGGGCTGAATTTGGGTGAGCAAGTATTGATGCCTAGTAAAAGGGAGGGTACAGTGGACAATAGGAAAAAGCATGGAAGTGGGCTGTTCTGATTCCACGCCGCCACACAGCCAGGTTCTCTGCAGACTCCAGAGATGTCCCATTTATTGGTTCATTTATGGACAAATAGATTGGCATCCTGAACCTCAGTTCTTCCCTTTAAAAATGGGATCTGTTGCTAATGTAGCTTTTCCAACATGGCTGGCATGTGCTACCCTTGTGTCTTACTCATTTTTATTTATTTTTTATTTTTTTTTAGAGATTTTATTTCTGTATTCATTTGAGACAGGGAGGGAGAGAGAGAGAGAGGCAGAGACACAGGCAGAGAGATAAGCAGGCTCCATGCAGGGAGCCCGACATGGGATTCGATCCTGGGTTTCCAGGATCAGGCCCTGGGCTGAAGGCGGCACTAAACCTCTGAGCCACCCGGGCGGCCCTCTTACTCATTTTTATGCCACAGTAGCCCCCACAAAGCATGGCAGAAACACTCGTAAATCCCCCCCACCCCCACCGTACCATGAGGCATTTTTTTAAAAAATTTTTATTTATTTATGATAGTCACACAGAGAGAGAGAGAGAGGCAGAGACACAGGCAGAGGGAGAAGCAGGCTCCATGTACCGGGAGCCCGATGTGGGATTCGATCCCGGGTCTCCAGGATCGCGCCCTGGGCCAAAGGCAGGCGCCAAACCGCTGCGCCACCCAGGGATCCCCCATGAGGCATTTTTAACCTGTGTTTACCAGATACCTATTTTGAACATACTAATTAATTTGATCTTTGATAAAGATCCTCAGAGTACAAATATACACACGAAGACATTAAGGCAAAGAGAGGTTATGTAACTTGCCTCAAGCCACACAGCCAGCACACATCAGGCTGGAATTTATAAATTTGGTTCTTTGGTTCCACGACCCCTGCTGTCCTTGTACCAGTTCATCAGTAGAGTAGACAAAATTTATATTGCATCATTGATTGTTTTGGTCGCTGACCTTGACACAACTTGAATAATTTAATGTGCTTGTAGCAAATGTTTGCACAGCACATTGTTAAGTAAGTGAAAACAATTGATAGAAATTACACTGTTTTCTGGTTAACAGACATCTTTGTTATACCCAGAACTGACTAGAGATGGAATGGGTTGCCTCGGGAGTTGTGAGATCCCTGCTCCAGGAAGGGTGTAAGTGAAGGCTGGATGCTGCTGGGAATAATTGAGAGTGCACACGAGTCATCATAGGAGAAAGAAGAGCAGTAATGACAATGCATATCAAGGGTTCCATGCACTGTTGGAGGGAATGCAGGCTGGTGCAGCTGCTGTGCACGGCGGTATGGAGGGTCCTCAGAAGGTTAAAAATAGAACGACCGTATGACCCAGTAATTCCACCACTGGGTATTTACCCAAATGTGAAGACACTAATTCAAAAAGATATATGCACTCCCATGTTTACTGCAGCATTATCTACAAGAGCCAACTTAGTGGAAGCAGTCCAAGTGCCCATCGATAGATGAATGGATAAAGAAGACCTGATAGATGCATATAACACACGCATGCACGCACGTATACAGCAATGGAAATTACTCAACCATAAAAAATGAAATCTTGCCATGTGCAGCACCATGGATGGATCTAGAGGGTATAATGCTGAGTGAAATAAATCAGGCAGAGAAAGACAAATACTGTATGATTTCACTCATATGTGGAATTTAAGAAACAAAACAATGAACAAAGGGAAAAAAAGAGACCAAAAAAACTAGACTCTTAACTATAGAGAACAAACTGCTGGTTACCAGGGGTGAGGGGGGCAGGGAGTTGAGTGAATTAGGTGAAGGGGGTGCAGAGTACTTCCCGTGATGAGCCCTGAGTCATGTGTGGAATTGTTGAATCACTATGTGGTATGCCTGAAACTAATATTTATATAACACTGCACATTATACTGAAATGAAAATAAAGAAATACCTCTTTTAAAAGATATACAGAAATAAATAAAATCTTTTTTAAAAAAGATACACAGGAAGAGTTCTTAAAACAAGCGATAATGCATATTGTTCAGTGAGTGCTTACTAAGTACTGGGCACTGTGCAAAGCACTTGCAAGCATCATAGTACATATGCATTATCTGCATATTAACGGCGGGGAATGAGGATGAGAACCGTAAAGTAAGTCGCCTGATCTGGATCATCAGGGAGCGCTTGCAGCACGATTCACACCCAAGTCTGTCTGACTCCAGGGTCTACAATTTGGCCCTGAAATTACTACATCTTTTTGTTGAAAAGGATTGGTGGGTAGTTTGTAACCCTCACCTAGGTTTTCACGTATAGTTTTGATTTCTCTGAACTCTGAAGAGAAACTACCAGACTGTCAGCCCCATCGAGGCAACTCGATCCAACCCAGTGGTGTGCTGGCAAGCTGGCTCGCTGAAGGAAAAAAAAAAAAAATTACGTAAAAAGCCTTCTTTGTAGCATTTGCCAATTTCGATGGTGTAAATTCTCCCGTCATGTCCGATCTCAGGTCATTAGGTTTGACCACTACAATGCCACATCCCTGAGCATCTAACAGGTAGCTCCCGGGAGCCAGCTGGGGTGGGTCCGGCACACCATTGCCCCAGTCCCCCCCACAAACCCGAGTGTATCTCTTAGGAATTCCGGTCTTGTCTTTATGTGTATTTCCAGCGTCTGGCACAGTTTGGCCCACGTAGGGAGTTCAGAAACCCAACACATATTTGTTGCTTAAAGGAATAAATAAACAATTGGATGATGAGTGAATAACCACAACTGAGGAGGAGGATGGGAGCTGTATCTTCAGCCCTGAAAACAAAAAGAGCACATGTCCTCCTACTGTGCCCTTACCTGAACTTCTCTGTGGCCGTGGGATGATCCGCCAAAGTAGAGTTTGGGCGTAGATGTTGAAACATCCCTGATGCCCTCCCCTTCCTGCCTCCCAGAAGATCTGATCTGCCACGAGCCAGCGACCCCCCTCCAAATGCACCTGCATCAGATGACTTCTGTCCCTCCCCAGTGTTGCAACCACAATCAAGTCGTGTCACCTCTTGGTCCTCGCCGCCACTCTGGTAGCGACAGCATTCTCCCCCAGCAGCCAGACTGAGCATCATTAACACGTAACTTCATCCTGCCGTCTCCTTTCTCCGTGTCTGCTGATGGCTCTCGCGTGGCCCTGCCCACCTCCCCAGCCTTAGCTCATGTGACTCATCATTTTTTTCCTGCTGTATCCCACCCTGGAATATGCCTTCTGCTGCTTAGAATACCCTTCCTTCCTACTCTCAGGAGTGGGCTTAACTGTCCCTTTCTAAAGGAGGTCCTTAGGCTATGCTTTCGTGTCCCACCCTGTCCTCCAACATGGGAGCATAAATCCAAGTAAAAACAATGTTGTATTCACATCTGTAAATTCCCACACCTTACAGATTGAGACATTCATGAGGCGGGGGTGGGGGGCACCCCTGTTTCTGTCTGGCTCCCTTGGCCTACCAGTGTTGGGGAATTGGCCATGTTGGGTTGGGAGGCCTCCTCCCGTGAGTCAGAAGGCTGTGACCTGACGAGCAGTGCGGCAAAGAGTTTTTGAAGCCTGCACTGTGGGGTCAGCCTCCTCAGTTCAAGTTTTCTTAGCTCTGTGATGTTAGGTAGGTAATTGCATTCATAAGGACTTCGTTTTCTCCTCTGTAAAATGGATATACAACAGTCACTCCATCACATCATGTTAGAAGGATTGGATAATTCCATATACAACACTGAGTCCAGGACCCGGCACAGAGTTAAAACACTTAACCATGGAAGTTATTATTTTTATTGTGAGATAAAATGATAGGTACCTCAGTCATCATTAAACTGCATTTTGCTTTTCTCAGAAAGACCCTATGGAGCCTACTCCTTCTCTCTGGAAAAAAAGTCATTGATTGGGGACTCTGTCTCTTAATTCATTTATCAAGTTATTCATTAACCAGATATTAATGTACCTCCTACTCAGTACTGGGCCAAGTGCTAGAGAGAGTAAGGAGGGTCCATGCCGTTGAGGGAGGTGTAGTCACCCGGGGAGAGGACAGCAGGTCTACATCCCTCTCTCCCTCCTTAGAGGACTCTACTAAATACACTTTGCAAGTAGTCACTTGGGAGATTGGTCTAGAAAAATGGTAACCTTTGATTTGCCCTGTTATTGGTAGTTTCAAATAGGAGGGAAAGGATAAAAGGAAGGAGAGAGTACCCATCTCCTATATTAGGCGTCGGGTAGGATTGAGGCAATCTTCTGCCCATTTTATCATTTGAGGAACCTGATAACGACAAAAAAGAGAGAGATGTCCCAGGTCATATAGCCCGAAACTGGTGAATCTGGGAATTTGGACCCTGCTGACTCTTGCAATGGTGTTTTCCATTCTTTGAGCTGCTGACTGCTTGGGAAACCAAGGAGGGAGCAACGTTGCTAATGCTGGTCCTGGTCGACGATTGAAATGGAAGAGGAAATTCATAGTTATGATTCCCAGGGCTGCTGTTACTTCCACTCTATGCGAACCTACATCCTAATCTCCATTCTTATACACTCACACATATATTCACATCCCCACACATATACATAGGTTTCGATAAAATTTAGTAGGGCTTCTACTTTCACTCTTCAGGCTGTTCAGGTGTGGGCATTTTATAAATAAATATGCACTAATGGTGTTACTATTATTGCTGTCCCATAAATTTAACAGCACATGCAGGGAAGCTCCAGGTGTGCATAGCACCTGAGTTACGGTTACTTAGGGAACCAGTGTTACCGAGTCCCTGCCATGTCTACCTGAGTGATGCCTCGGTACAGCTCCTCCTGCAGAAATAATCTGTGCCCTTCCATCTGAGCACACGGAGCCAAGTGCCCCTGAGGGTGAGGAACGGAGCGTTTTTATAAATATGCAAGGATGTGTGACGGGGATGCCAGACCTTAGTCTAGGAGGAGCCAGGACACTGCACTGGGCCTTGGGGCCTCCACCTGATAACATGAGCAGGTCTAGCAGCCGACAGTTACTGAGTGCTCAGTATATGCCAGGCAACGTGCTGAGGGCTTGAAACGTGTAACGAGGCAGAAAGAAGTCAAGGAAGCTTCCCAGGGATGTTAGCTCACGATAACTGAGCCTTGCTCATCATCAGCCACTGTGCTGGACACTTGTTGCTTTAGCCCAAGCAATCTGGTGAGAAGCAGATATTTTAATTATTTTTGCTGTATAAATGGGTACATTGAAACGTAGGAAGATCTGAGTACTGGTACCAGGATCTTCAAATAGGAAGGGGCCGTCCCGGTGCTTGATCCCAGCTCTTTGGGATCCTGAGGACTGTGCTCCTAACTCTTCCTTTTTTATTGACTACAGAAGTTCGCGGTGTTAAGAAATTATCGAGCTGGGTCTCGAGCCTTTTCTGTTTGATTGCAGAGCTCGGAAACAGTCCGTGTCAACAACTTCTCTTCTGTGATCATGACGTAGCATCTCCCAGACAGAAATGCCTTTATGGAGATAAAAGGGACTTCCTCCCCTGGGAAGCCAGCCCCGGTTTTGGCCGGGACCCTCGGTGTCCCCTTCTTCTCAGCCCTCACCGGGTTGCGACATCCTCAGGAAAGCAACCTAGCAGTTTTCCTGGTACAGTGTCATTGTGTCTCCTGGGGACCTTTTCGCCTCTCTGACCATCGTCCCTCCAGGTCTGGGCTGTGATTGTCTCCCCAGTGAGTCTTGCAGCCTGCCCAGGCCACGACACACACCAAGTGCATGGGGAACCTTTCCAGTGAAAGGGGTGGGGTGGGGGTCTCTTCTAAACTTGAACATCCCTGAGTTTCCTTCTGGGAATGGGGACTTCCCGTCTTTCCCATTTATTCATTTAAGTAGGGTCCTGGGTTCTTGTGACCTATTGCTGTGTAACCAATGGCCCCCAAAT
Organism: Vulpes lagopus; assembly: GCF_018345385.1. Classification (NCBI taxonomy): domain Eukaryota; kingdom Metazoa; phylum Chordata; class Mammalia; order Carnivora; family Canidae; genus Vulpes; species Vulpes lagopus. The sequence continues at coordinate 61,988,540 of NC_054830.1, forward strand.
GTGCAGGTTGAAACAGCAAACACATATTACGCCTTTTTTATCTCAACAAACATGCATTTATTATTTGTTGCTTTGACAGACATTTACTCCGTGGGTCAGGGACCCTGGCGCCAGGCACCCATTTCTCCAACCTGGGGTGTGTCGTGAGACTTCAGGTCAAGTTGTCAGCCAGGACTGTGGTGCCCACCCTCTCAAGGCTTGACTGGGGAAGGATCTGCTTCCCAGCTCCCTCACGTGGTTGTTGGCGGGATTCGGTTCCACTGGGGCTGTGAGCCCGAGGCCACCCTCACATCCTTGTCCTGTGGGGCTCTCTAGGTGGCAGCTGACAGCAGGGCATCCGGCTTCACCAGAGCAAGAAAGAGAGAGGAGGCAGAGAGAGCGTGAGCGAGATGGGAGTCACAACCCTCTGTACCCTGGTCGTGGAAGTGACATCTCACACTTCCATGGTATTCCATGTGAGAGAAGCAAGTTGGTAGGGGAGGGGATTACACGAGGCTGGGATTCCAGGAGGCAAGACCATCTGGAGCCATTTTTGGAAGCAGCCTACCTTGGTCCCCTGCCCTCTTTCCTTTTCTTCAAACCAGATCTTCCTTTCATTTCAGGCGATCGGTGCTTTTTCATGTCCGTAGACTTGAAGAATGATGGATGGCCAAGCTTCAGGTTCTCGTGTTCTAGCCAGAATGTTCTTTAGCCTCCCAGTAGGAACATCCTCTGGTTTTCTTATAGGCTGTCTTTGCAGATTAAGATTTCTCCCTCTAACCCAAGAGCCTCTCCTTGCTTTCCACCCCAGAGGTGTACTTGTAGATCTCTTCCTTTATCACAAGGTCTTTGGGTCCCACTCCTTGAGATCATGAAGTCCCTGCAGTATCCTCAGCACCCAACACAACGTCTGGTGCTTAGGAGATACCTACCACATCTTTGCTGACCAGGTGAATGATTGAAGGTGTGTTTGGGGTTAGTAGGGCGCCAAGAGGGTCGGCCTGAAAGGACATGAAGTATCATCTAGGATAAAGCCCACTCTCCTTGCAGTGGACTGCCACGTAAGCTGCACCCTCCTGGCCTCTCTGGCCTCCTCTGCCAACAGGGTCCCATTGTCCCTGCCACTCCAGTTTGTGGGCAATGTCCTGTCACACATCTCCTGGATCACCTGTCCACCTTTCCCCTCTGCTGACTCCATCTTACAAGCCTCAGCTCTCAAGAATTGCCCTCTGATGTCCAAACCTGGATTGGGATCCCCTCTACTGCACCGACCTCTGGCACCACGGCAGTCTCCTTGCATTGCATTCTCTTCAGATCCTACTACCCCCGCTGGACATCGAGACCCTTAGCAGCTCTGGTCTTTTTACTCTGGCTTAGAGCACAGAGCTCAATGCAGAATGGGCCCTCAAGAAATATTTGTTGAATGCATGGGTTGCCTCTTGTTACAGACGGGGAGACAGATGTCCAGGGAGGGGAGGGATTTTGCTGAAGGTTGCTTAGTGCATCATGGCTGAGCAATATTTAGGTTTACTCTCTTGTTCCCTGAGACACAGCTCTTTGCACAGGCCCCAGGCACTTCCTTGCTGCTAAAGGACAAGACAGACTGTGAGTCTAGCATGTCCCTTGGGCTAAAACCACTATTGTTCTTTTGGAGGTGGCACATTAAACCAGCAAGCTTGAAAGGTTTAAGCCCAAAATGTCAGCCTGAACCGGGTAGAGGCCTCTGCATGGAAATATGCTGGGGCAGACACGCTGCATGGGAACATTCCCTCCGCACTCATTTTTTCCTTCTTTTGTTCTCCTTTATATTCTCGCCTCAAAGGTCTAAAGGCAAAGCTGTTTATCTCCAAATGGCTGTTTAAACACAATGCAAATGTGCTTTTGCTGAAATGTTAGTGGTCTGAAGAAGAGGCAATGGATTGGAAAACCTGAGGAAAAATGCCCCTGTATTTAAAGAGCTGGAGGCAGGTGTGTTTATTCTAATAAAGTCCCCGGGTGCTTAGCAGCCAAACTTCTCCATCTGAGAAAGGAAAGTGTCCTCTGTCCCAGGCAGGGCCCCAGTGCCTTCCTTGGCAAGGGGGAGAGGGTTTGGCTGCCAAGGAGACTTCCCCCTCCAACCCCGAGAAGACAATGTGCTTCAAAGACCACATCTCCATCTAGTTCCCTAGACCTGATGCTGCATAAGCCCCGCAGTGATGCGAGAAGAATGCAGATGATGCTGGGGTCACGGAGATCAAGGTGCAGTCCCAGCTGTGCCCCAGACTGTGTAATTTGGGACAAGTGTTGGATCTCCCTGAACCTCATTTTTCTCATTTGTAAAATGGAGATTGTGGTGCCGAGCCCAAAGGGTTGTTTAAGGACTAGGTGAAACAATGCAAGTCAGGTACCTGGGCCAGGGGCCTTGGATCTCAAAGTTGCTCCTGTAGGTCATCACATTATCACATAGACCCGAGTTACATTTCCAGCTCTGCAGCTTACGAGGTGAGTGTCCTTGAGCAGAGCACTTCTCTTCCCTGAGCTTCACTTCCCTGATCCATAAAATGGGAATTCCAAGGATTGCTTTGAGGAGCAAACAGAATAATGGGTACAAAGGGTCCAGCAGAGGCTTAGCATATAGCAGGTGCTCTGCGTGCATTTGAACCTTCTCTTGCTGAAACCTCACTATCCTTCCAGGCTTACAGTCATTTTCCACTTCTGAGTCATCCTGAATTTATTCAGATAGTTTCCTGGATATAAAGGCCGGGCTATGTATGTACAGGTTTTACATTTCATGATGATGATGATGATGAAGGCTACTCTTCTTGAGTACTCTGCAGTGTACGTTTTCCTATTTAATCTTTCTGATGAAGCTGGAGTAGATGCCATTCACATTTTACATATCAGGATAATGAGACTTACCAAAGGGCAACCAGAAAATAGCAGAGCTGGGATCTGAACCCAAGGTTCTCTAACTCCAAAGTCCATATTCTTCCCATTACCTTAGCGTACTATGCTTTAGACTTTGCACCAGTATGTTGAGGTTGTTTTATGGGAATACTTGAGCATGGTTTATTTCGACTGTATGTTTGACCAAAGTATCCTAGTTCAGCCCACCTAATATACAGTCATTTGTGGGATCCTATGGCCAGTGTGTCACATGGACAGAGAGGGTAAGATGCACTACACTCTGGATGTATATTCCAGAAGATCCTGGCTAAGGTGGGAGATACTGGTTAATAAATGACAACTATCCCAAGTGGTGAACTGAGAAACACTTGCTGTGGGAGCTGGGACCAAGGGAATCTTGATCTGGCTCTACACGTCGTGACTCTGGTCAGGGCTCTCCTCCTGTCCTCTTTCTAACCATTTACATCGTGAATTCAACTCACTAATCTAAAGGCCCTCCTCCAGCCATCTCTTCTGGCTCCATGATTATTTACTACATGTGGGAATCAAAGGATAGAAAATGTGTTTGAAGCAAAAAGAGTATGAGGAACCTACCTTCCAACTTCAAAACCAAAGGACTGCCTGAGGGAGGAGGAATGGACATGAGACTATGGGATCTTAAGGAAAGGAACATGTCCAACTGGTTATAGCCCTAGGAGGTGACTTATGGAAGGTTAACAGTGAAGGGAGATTTCATAGTGTATTGTTAAGAGCTTTGGGATCGACATCTGGATTTGAACCCTGGCTTTGCTGCTCAATAACCTTCTAGCCTTGGGCTAGGCTCAGTTTCTTCATTTGAAAAATGAAATGCTAACAAAAATTTATGATTGATCCAATAAAATAATTACCTAAAATATTTAGCACAACATGTCATACATAGTAAGTGCTCTAAAAATAAAATATTACCACCACTACTATCATCATCATCATCACCATCATCCATCATCATCGAAATGGGTTTTCTTTTGAGCTAACAAGCTCCCAGTTCAGGTGATGCTCAGACACAGGTTGGATCACCATGGGGCAGAGCACTGTAGGGAACTACGTGTATTGTGTGATCTCTTAGAGTCAAAGCCTTCTTAGTCCCTCATGAATCTGAGATCCCATGACTCAGGACACGTGATACATGTGGCAGGAGTTAGAGAGGGCATGAGGATTCTGTGAGTTAGGGCAACTTCCAGGAGGTAGGAACTCCCTGGTCTTACAAAGTAGGTCTGCCTTGGACATGTTGATAAAAATAGGAAGAGCAACACACGGCCGTGTGGAGTGTGTGCAGCTTGTCACAAGGAGAGGTGCAGGCAAATCGAAGTACAGCAAGGGGTTAGGGGCCGTCAGACAAAGCCTTGTTTCCCATGATTTCTCAGGTGCATTCTGAGACTCAGGACAAAGGTGTGAGGAGGGAGGAGCACGGAGATTTGATGGATCTCCCTTCCCTTAGAGGCAGTGTGATGCAGTGGAAGAAACGGTGAATTTGGAGGTCGATAGGTTGGTTATGTGACCTCTTGCCCTTAACTTGTTATGAGCCTTTGGGCAAGTGAATTAAGCTCTCTGCGTTTCCATTTCCTCCAAGTATCAACACTGGCAGCATCGTCTAGAGTTTACGACGGATAGAGGGAACAGGGGAGATTTGTAGGTACAGGACGGCACGGCTGACCTAGTGAATGTTAAATATACAACACACATTGTTCCGCGCCTCCTACTTCCACAAACCTTGGACCAACATCCAGTGACGTCTTCTTGGAGGACAGAATAGTGACTTTTTCTGCATGCTCTGAGGAAAAGCAGCTAAAAATGTGCCTTTCGTGGAAATAGGAGACGATTGGTCCCATCTTCCTCGGTAGCCATGGAAACGTGCAGTTGCTCTTTGCTCTGTCCTTCGGCACCCACTACTTGGTCCCCCGCTCTTCTCGGCCACTCCTCATTCCATCAGGGGTGTGGGCTGAATGTGGCGGGTCTAAGAGGGTGAAGACACGGGTCAGGCACCAGGGTCTTAAGAACATTTTTATTTTGTAAGTCATTACCAGCTGATGATCACCTGTGGCTCTGGAAATCAAGGGCCACCTTACCTTCCTGCTTTCCCATTTATTTCTGAACCTTTCTGGAACTTTAGCTCTTAGAATTGTCACCACGGTTTCTCCCGCACACTGCACTTTCATGCACTGAGGACAGCGTGTTTTTCCTTCCCCTAATGCACTCCATCAGGCTGCTAAATATCAGTTGAACAGTCTTTAACCTTTCAAGCTGGCCCCTTGTACCTGCTATTTTCCTTCTTTGCATATATTTTTCTGTGACTCCGAAATTCCATTTTCTGTAAACAATCTTCTTCCAATTGAGAGATAATTGACATGCACCACTGTAGAAGTTTAAGGTGTACAGCGCATATTGGTTTGACTTACATATTTTGTGAAATGATTACTGCAATAAATATAGTCAGCATCCATCATCTCCTATAAATCAATGAAAAGAAAAAGCAAAAAAAAAAAAAAAAGAAAAAGAATGCTTTCACTATGATGAGAACCCATTTACCCTCTTAATAACTTTCATGTGTGCCATATTGCAATGTTAGCTGTAGTAATCATGTGCCACGTTGCACCCCTGGTACTTAATTTGTCTTATAACTGCAAGTTTGTACATTTTGACCACCTTCCTCCTTTTCCTCTCCCCTCCCACTCTCGGGCCTCTGGCAACCACAAAGTTAATCTCTTCGACTTGGGTTTGTTTTAGTTTCTGTTCTTTTTTAGATTCCACGTATAAATAAGATTGTACAGCATTTGTCTTTTCTCTGACCTATTTCACTTAGCATTATGCCCTCAGAGGCCATCCGTGTTGTCACAAATCGCAGGATCTTTCTCATTTTTGATGGGTGAATAATACTCCATCGTACGTGTGTACGTATGTATATGTGTCTCTATATGTGCACACATGCACCTGTCCATGGATAGTTAGGTTGTTTCATGTCTTGGTTTTAGTGAATAATTCTGCCGTGAACATAAGGGTGCAGATTATCTTTTTAGGTCACTGTAAAGCTCCATTGTCTTTTAATCCTTGGGAACCAGAAGCATTTAGACATTGGAGTCAGACAAGACTGACCATCATAGTCACCTCGGTTTTCCCAGTGGTTAGGCTTGGGGTCCATTTTTAGCTAGACGTAGTAACCTCTCCTTTGGGAGGCTATTGTAACTAGAATCTCTAACACAGAGCCTGGCATAGGGGAAACAGTTAATTATTGGGAACTGCAGGTGTAATTAATAGTCACCTTTGTATACATGTTTAAAGTGGCTCATTTTTCCTACTTTGTTTCATTGCATAATGGCTCCATAATATATTAATAGTTTTGGAAAACATCAGGTTAAATTCTGCTAAAGAGAATGTAGTGCAGGCCTGTTCAGAGATTTTAATACCAGATATGTAAATGTACCTACTCTAGGACCTCAAGAGGTGAATATAGAATCTGGCACAGCCCAGAGTTCCTTGAAAATGGAAATTTTGTTTTCAAGATATATTTTGTTTGATGAGAAATACAGTTGTGGCCCTTCAGGACATTTAGGTGTGGACAGTAGGCCCATGGGTGGGGGCACAGGTTCTCATGTTACCTCCACACCTCACCATTGAGACCTGGGTATAGTGTCGTGAAAAGGACACTACTAGGCTGTGGGTCAGATGTGGCTCCCAGGCCCAGTTATTCCTCTGATGTCTAAGCGTGAGTTCACCATTAAGTCTCAGGCTCATTTGTATAGTGGAATAGTCGCAATGCTTACAGCATGGAGTTTTGGTGAAAAGTGAATGAGGTATTTGGGAATAATTCGTAAATTAATAAGCAGTGGAAAAATGTGGTGCCACCGGTGCCATCTTTGTCACCAACACCATTGTTACGTCTCCACTGTCATCACCTTAAAGTTACATCCGTACTTCCAGGCCCAGCCGTCTGCAGCTGCCATAGAGAGACCCCAAGAGCCTCGTTCTGCATCTGCCACCTGTGGCTTTATCATCGATAGGGGGCCACAATCCAAGCTTCATCCATGGAGCAGAGCCAGCCAGAGTTGTTCGCCCACTGGCCTCACAGGAGCACGCTGAACTAGTCGAGGCCATGTAATATCTTCTGCAGCTCAGAAAGGAACAGAAAGGGCCCACCTGCCCCTTCACTGTCCAGTCTCCTTGTAACATCCCCTCAGGTGAGGTGGAGAAGCTCCCTTGAAGCCCTGAGGTCAACACCCAATTGTAGTCCCCACGGGCTCCAGGGTAAGCTAAGGTCTGTAAGCAGTTTGATAGTTAGGGTTAATTATTCTCTTTTCAAGCCATATCTGGCATGTTGATAAAAAAAAGTTATGGAGGTAGTGGCTAATAACTTCTAAAGTCAAATGGTTTTTCATTTCATAAACTTTGAGCTGCCTGGCCCTCGCTGAGTGGTGAGCTTAGTTTCTTCATGTGTAAAATATGAGTGATAATAGCACCTCATGAAGTTTCTGCAAAGATTAAGTCAAGTACCCTGTGAAAAATGTTTCGTTATATTGTCTGGCACATAAATGTTTTCATAAATAATAGTGATGCTGATGGTGATGGTAACTGATGACAGTGATGGTAGCAGTGGTGATATTCTCTGCTAGGAAAGTCATTGTAAAAAAAAAAAGAAAATCTATGCAAAATATGAATTTGGAGAAATAAAGTCAAACTAGCAGTGTTTGGTTTGGAAGAAAGAAGACTCAAGACAACCTAACTACCACCTTTCACTACATAGCTGCCCCCAAAGAGGAGGTATTAGAGGCATCTTATTTGGCCTGGGCAGCAGAAGCTGGAGTGTAGAGTGAGTGTCCAGGGCTGTGAGTACAACTGCCTGAGAGGGGAATTGCTGCTTCACAGGGATTGAGTTTGCTGTCTCTCTAGGTATGTGGAGGCTAGATGAACGCTTGCACAGACTTACATGTTTTCTTAAGATTTTATTTATTTATTTGAGAGACAGAGCACGAGTGTGTGTGAGAGAGAGAGCATGAGCAAGGGTGAGGGGCAGAGGAAGAAGCAGACTCCCCTCTGGGCAGGGAGCCTGACATGGGACGTGACTCCAGGACCCTGAGGTCATGACCTGAGCCGAAGGCAGACGCGTAACCGACTGAGCACCCCAGACGCCCCTGCACAGGCTTACAAAGGATGACCTAATGGAAGATGGAATTTTGGGAACGCTGCAAATGATGGAAAGGGTACTGTGGATTTGAGAGTGCCAAGGTCAAAGAGCCAGAGAACGCAAGAAACTAGTTCACGACCAAGATGGAGGTGAGGAGAGACTTGGCTCCAGGTGGGCAAAACAGGGACCGAAGGGAGGAAACGACTGGTCCCCCCCCGCCCCGACACGACACCTCACACTAAAGTAGTATGTGCACTCTCCAGCCATGAGGCAGGCTCATGAGGAGAGGGAGGAGAGGGAGCCCCCTTCCGCAGAGTCCCGAGAGTCACGGTTTTAAGGATTCTTTCCTCTGGCCGCCGGTGTGACACTTGCACTTGTCAGAGGATGTGTCCCAATTTTAGTTTCCAGAAATACTCGAGGAAGCACAGAGGTGCTGGAGCTCAGGGACGGCAGGGATCTCATGAGGCATTCAGTGAGGTTAGTGGGGAGCACCAGGATGCACGTGCTCGCCCTGACATGTAGCAGGATTAGCAGCTTCTCAACGGCCTTTCGTATGATTTCTGCCTGGAGAGGTGGTGGTGGCGGGGAGACCAGTCGTTGCCAAAGTGTGAATGAATGCATTTGACTGGAGAAGGAGCAGGAGCAGTAGTTCAGTACTGACAGCCCGTGGGTAGAATGGAGAACAATAGTGAAGCATTCATTCATTCATTCATTTACTCATTCATCAAATCGATGTTTATTGAGCACCTAACACATTCAGACACTCTTATAGACCCTGGAAATAAGAGGAAGGCACAAGATAGGAGGTCTGGGACGTAGTAGATGCACATCAAGTAACTACTTATTGAATGAGCTCATTCTCAGGAAAGGTCATTGAGGTTTAGAGGAGTGAGGTGACTTGCCCGTGGAGGCCAGCAGCTAAGTGTAAGAGCCAGAATTCCAGCCTGAGACAAAGAGCCTTCTGTCCTGCTGATCTCTGCAAGCACCGGGGATTTGGAGAACTGAGAAGAAAGAAAAATAAGGTGTGTGTGCTTAGCATTGCACTTACGATCTCCCATTTCATCTAAACAGCTTCTCCACCAGTTATGGGTTGTAATCACCATTTCATAGACCAGAACACTGAGCCCCTGAGAGTGTAGGTAACTTGCCACAATTTAACAGTGAAATGGGAGAGTCTGAATTTAAATCTCTATGTTTAAAACCCAAATCCAGCCTCTCCCTCCTATCCTAAGTGGCTTTTCTACCTTTTCAGCTCCTCCGCTCTCATGTCCTGGCCTCCTAAGATCCTCGTTCCTGACCCCGACCCCATATGCCATTTGAAGGAAGAAATGATTTCTCAGCTGAGGACTTAGTCTCCTGTCCCCCAGAGATATATCAGGAGGAAGGGATCAATAGGAGTATGGCAGCTTTAAGTTTTCTGCACACAGTGGTCTGATGGGGTTAGATCTATTTTCTTCATTGTAAAATGTGATTGATTCAATTCCAAATTTAGCATAAATGTGATTTTCCTCCCTCAACCTGGCATCTCCAAACTGAGAATCAATCAAACCCCAAATTATAGGCAGCGTGTGGATCAACAATACTGAGTTATTTCCGGTCGAATTTCTCCAGCAATGAGTTTTATGCCATTCTCTGTTGCCATGAGAAGAGTTGAGGGGTAGGAGGGAGGGGAAATGAAAGGGAAATTAGATTATTAACTTTCTCCAGTTCCAGCAATCAATACGCCCTGGTGTAATTCTATTCCTACAGCACAGCACTCAATCTCTCTCTCTCTCTCTCTCTCTCTCTCTCTCTCTCTCTCTCTTTCTCTCTCTCTCTTGCAAGTGATGAGAGGGGAAACTACGAACCAGGATGTGAAACAGGTATAACTATGACCCTAGCCATCTGACGATGCTCATGTGATGATCTGGAGCTATCATGTGTTGATCTGAGCTACCATTTATTGATTTTTTTTTTCCAATCGCATTTGCTATCTTTTGTCTTCCAATCAGCTCTGAAAGAAGAACACCCTTTCTGTTTTTCACACGGGAATATTTTGTCTTATTAGGGCTAGATTGAATGGCAAGCATCCCATGGAGATTCTGTGGTTAAGCCGGGACTTGAACACAGCCATATCTAGCTTCAGAGGCTGTGCTCTTTCTGCAACTACATGATGCCACTGTGTGACCTTTGTTCTGGAGTGAGGTGGAAGATAATGTGATATGGGGGAGAGGATGGAAAGAACTGGTTCTCATCTCTCCTCTGCTATGTACAAGTTGGGTGACCTGAGAATCATATGGTTGTTATTTTCTTCTGTTTGTGTGTAAAATGGGGATAGTGGTAACAGTTCATTGTAAGGATTAAGGGAGGTAATTCCACTCTACTAAAATGTAAGCTTCAAGAACTTTGGCTTTGTTCACTATAATTTCCTCTTTGCCTAGAACAGTATAGAGAAAGAAGTGATGTTCAATAAAAGTCAGTTGGATGGCTGGATGGTTGGGTGGGCAGGTGGGTGGGTGGATAGATGGGTGGACGGATGGGCGGATGGATAGGTAGACGTAAGGGCTAGGTGTAGAGCCTGGATCATGGCAAGCATTCCACAAATGGAGGTTCTCTTCCCTGTCTCTGCTTCCTACGATGCCATACGAGACTGGAGGAGAAGGAGGTGGGTTTTTTGGGAGAGGTAGTTTCTACCTTGCCGCTGTCAACAGCTCCTACTCTGAGCTAAATGCTGATGATCAGTTCCCTGGGCCAGGACCTCTGAAGAAGTCACCTCTGTTTGAGTTCCACTGTGAAGTTCCTGCCAGATACAGTTGCCATGGAAACTCCCCAAGCCCCATGGACAGCTCCACAGGCATCTGGCCTAAGTGCAGACTTGACCTGCATGTTTTCTTCTTCCCGGACTTCAGAGACAACCATGGTGATTCAGGCATTCGGCTGAATAAATGGCTGCCCCAGGACACTGTTCATTCACATTCTCCCCTCCACTCCCTCCCTCTTCATCTGACTGTCCCTTACTATCCACTCTTTTTGTCTTCAGTTCCTCAAAGAGCAAGTCAGTTCCTGATATGTTCTGATAATGTGTTGGACACAGAACTCAATGTGTCCTGGTTTCTGCCATCAATGATTAGATAAATACTGATACTCGGCTTGGAAATGATCATTTACCAAGGGCCTGCCATGTGCCAAAAACTGTGCTAGGCGTTTGGCATTTGCTGTCTCATTTAGTTCCCACCATACCATTAAAGGATATGCTGTCTTGTTCCTATTTTCCAGAGGAGAAAACTGAGAGGCCATACGCTGATGCAACTTGACTCCCCCCCCGCCACTAATTCTTATTGAGTGTGGATTACTGTGAAGGTTTCAATGACATAGGACATAGGACAGTCAGGCCAGCGTGAGTCCAGGGAAACAGTGTGAATAATCCCATACCTGCCCCTCTGCCCTCTTCCTATGGAGCCCGGGTGGCATTTCTGGTGGTTGGTTAATTAGTGAAAAGAATGTCTTGGTCACATCCGCCTCTGCTGCTGTGTGGGCTGTGTCTGAGAGATGCCTTCCAGGAGCCCCACAGGGTACTGTTCTCCATCCAGGGCATCTGCCTCCCCAGTGCCTAGAGCCTCTACCTCCCACATCTCACTCTCTGGGTCACTGTCCCAAGAATATGTTCATGCTGGACTCATCCTTACATGTTCGTCCCCTCAGAACAGAGAATCTTGAGTGGAAACTCAGCGCTGCTGCTGACTGCTATTTTGGGGGGTTTTATTAAGTATCTAGCCTTGGGGTAATATGTTGACTTTTTGAAGAAAGATTTACACAAAGCACCAACTCCTAGTCCATACCCTTTGTAGGAGACAGTGTCGATGTTAGGTTGCTTATATTAGTTAGTCACTAAAGCATTTGTATTTCAGAGTTTGGAATAGCTTTCTGTGGCTCCCAGAAGAGAGAGAAAATACATTCCCCTTTTTTTTTACTGGCCATTTTAGGCTTAGGAATTTCCTATCTACCTGATATCAGGACCAACTTTAAAATTTTTATTGCTATTACATTTAACAGATATTCAACAATTAGTAAATACAGCAACCACAAATAGATAAATGGTCTGTACCATAAGCTATGCCTTGTCCTAGGACTAGCAATAAAGATAAGGATGCTATTCTTAGATTAAGGAACTTCTAGGTTCCAGGCACTGAGCTTAGTGTGAGAGATATAAAGATGGTGAAGATGGGATCCCTTCCTTCAAGAATCTCACTGTTTATTAAGAAAAATAAATACCCATATGAAAAATCCAGAGTCAGCTGTCCATGAGGCTTCCCACTGTATTAGGATTCACCATCTGGCAGTGTTGCTTGTTTATGGCTGGCGTGCTTTTTGATTGGTCACCACCTGCGTCTGCTTACTAATATGTTACTCTCATCCCTGGAAGTGCAGATGTGTTTACTGAGAACCTACCATGTTCCAGACACAGTGATAGGCATTGGAATACAGTGGTACACAAAGGACACGGTGCCTGTCCTCGAGGCGTTTACCGTCTAGTTGCTAGAATCTAGTGTTTGAACAAGATATTTTGAGATACACAACACATGCAGGCTGTTTGCCTAGAGGGAGAGCAGTTTACATTTGAGGTTAATCTCAATGAGCAATGAGGGTCAAGGAAACAAGTGGATTTCTATGCAAAACAAATAATACCTATGGTAATGTTAGCACGATGAAGTGTTGACTGGGATGGCACTGCAGTTATGCAGCCCTGCCCACACCTGGCCAGGTAAGGGAGGGCAACAGGAGGTGTGGGTGCAGAGGCCCACCGTGGAAGGCGTTGGATGCCAGGCTAATGAGCATGGACAGCATCCTGTATCCAGATGCTATAAGACAGGTCAAGGGGTTCCAGCAGGGAATGAGGTGGGGCAATGTGCCTATACCTCACTCATTCTACAAGCAAACGGACAATAGAAGAGAGGAGGGGAAAGAGGTGAACCTACTAAGGACGTAGAATAAATAAGACTGCGTGATTGTACAGATGCTATAAAGGAAGAAGCTGGAAGAGTGAAGGGAATCTAAGCTCCTGGCCAGTTTTAATGGTGGTGTTCTCAATAAGTTGGGGAGTGGGGAGGAGGAGGAGGAGAAGCAGAAGAGGGAGGTAGATGAGGCAGTAAAGGTTTAAAGAGAAGATGACATGTCCAGTTTCAAACATGTTTATGTCATGCCCTTGGGACTTCCAGAGGGAGAGGTCTGGGAGGTTTGGGCATAAAGATTTGCTCAAAAGAAGAGCCTAGCGGGTGATAGAAATTTGGGAGCCATTGCTCTAAAAATAGTAATCAAAACCTTGAAAGTAGATGTGAATAGCAGAATTTAAAGAATGAGACCCAGTGGGGGCTTAGTTAGGACACAGTCCACAGACTTTCTTTGCTGGCCCAATGCTCTGCTGGCCATGCAAATCCAATCTACTCATTCTACTGTATCCATTAAATTGTCTTTAATTTTCCTGAGCAAAAACTCCCCTCCCCATCCTGTGCCCGCTCTATTAGTTCTTCATACAACTTACCTTGAATTGTAACTAGCTGTGGATAAGCCTGCCTTTGCCCCCTACCCTGGAAGCTCCCGAAGAGCAGAAACTATTCTATCCCTGCTCTGTGTGTGTCTATATGGTAGGCGCTCACTAAAAACCTGTGAAATTAATTTGAACTGATTAGCTTCCACCATTCTGTGAAACCCAGTTAGATGACATTGTGTGTACACACCATGCGGAGTAATCATCACCACAAACTGTGAGCTGTTTCTTACTGTCCTCATCATACACGTACGGAAACTGGGGTTCACAGAATGAAACAGCTCACGACACACCCAGTGAGGGCTAAAGCCCAAAGTTGAAGCTATGGTTGTCAAACTCCAAAGCCCATGCTCATTCCTCTAGGCTCTGTGAATTCAGCACTTCTCACTTCCTCCTACTTGCTGATAAAGCCAGTAGAGAATTTAATATCATTTAAATAATTATCAATGATGACCAGGCTAATCAGGAAGGGAGGAACGGGAATTGCACAGTTTTCATGAGGCTTGTTTCTTTCATCTACACTGAAGGGTATAATAAGCCCATTTTCTAGAGAGTGAAGTTGAGACCCATAAAAGGCTGCTATGTCATGACAAGCACAGAAGTTGGAAAAAGGTTTCCTTCCCCAGCTTTCCATTTGGAAAATAGAAAGATTCCCAAATTCCATGCTATTCCTATTTTATCACCTCATGAACTTATGCATCTTTGTGTATATTTTTGTTATTAGGTTTGCTGAAAAGCCCAGTGAACAAGACAGCCTTGACGTTGATTGCTGTGAGCTCCTGCATCCTGGCCATGGTGTGTGGCACTCAGATGTCCTGTCCACTCACCGTGAAGGTGACTCTGCACGTGCCTGAGCACTTCATTGCAGATGGTAAGAACCAAGAATAAAAGATGCCCCATACCTGCTCATCACCTTGCACCCATCTGGTCAAATGTCCTCCACAAATGGCACACAATTAGATTATTTAAAAAAGAGGGGGAGGGAGAGCATCTAAAGGGCTTGAAAGAAGCCCTTATGACTTGGAATCCTGGATTATTTAAACGGAACCACAGACTGCTCTTTGCCATGGGTAAGGTTAAATTTTGTTAAATAGAGGAAGAATTCAAATGTGAGTGCAGAAAGATTGAGCTAGAGAACCTACTCTTTCTTATTGCTTATGAATCTATTCCTAACTAAAAATATCCATCCCCAAATACTATTTGCTAATTAAAAAACATGACAGACAAGATCATATAAGCTTTGTTGGAATTTCCCAAATATCCTGGAGAATACTCATATCTCATCCCCTGTAAATGTTATATCCTACTCTTCACCCAATTACTTTGAATTAATGAGACACTGTAGCCACTATAATCATTTGCAAAGCATGGCCCAAGAAATTGATTAAGGTGCTTGATAGCTATTGTTAAAGTGCCCTTCAGAAATCTGTTCCACTTTATATACTCCAACAGGATGTGGTGGCACCTATTTCCCCAAATAGGAAATAGCCCTTTTGTCCAAGTGCTTGGTACTACTGTGTTTAAGTGTATTAAAGGTTATCATAAATACAATGAAGAAGACATATGAAGTATGCTGCTTAATAAATTTTTCCATAAGAGTCCACCCAGATCAAACCATAAGATATTCCCAGTATCCACAACTTCCTTATGCTCCCTACCCATGAAAGCCTTCCCAGAGGTAACCAACCACCCATCTGACTTCTTGCACCATATTAGCACCATTATTTTTTTAAAGATTTTTCCAGCTGGATATGTCTTGGGTGTTTTTGAGATCCTTACTCAGTATTTGTCAGATTTATCTCACCGTAACTCACTTTTGTGTTTAATTTGTAAGTTCATGTTCAGAACATAGCACCAATCCCTTTAGTATATTTTATCCAAAGCAGAACTTCTACTTCCTTTCTCTGTATCATTCAGGCTTCTATTAATGCATCCTGTGATTGCTCCCACTTCACCATGTGATTGAGCCTCTACTTGTTTTTCATCTGAACTGCAAATAAGTTTAGTTTTTCTCATTTTATATGCATGCAGTTGATTTTCTGGCCTAAGCACAATACTTGTGGTACATTCCTGTCAAATCACATGTGCATGTATAACAGGCAAAAATGTTGAGTGTGAGATAACAAAGGAGTAGTGGAGGGAGGCAAAAGGAATTGAATTTACAGAAGCATCTAAGTCATAGAGGCTCATGAAGATTGGGATTGGAAGAATTACCAGAGCCTGGATGTGGTTGGCATATAGAGATGAAAGACTAAGAGTGATGAACAATGAGTTTGGAAAAACCAAAAGGACGAATTTTGGCCACTGTTGAAAGCATGTGACCTTATTTTAGCTTCAAAAGTCTCTGCTCTTTAACTGTAGAATGATAGGCTTTAGCAACATTCAAATTTTGAATATTTTCATGCATGTAAAAATAGAGCTCCTAAGAGTCTAAGTAACCTGCTCAGGGTCATGGTAAATACTTTAGTGGCTAAGAGCACAGGTTATAGAACAATACAAATATGAATTCAAATAGCTGAATCTGTTATCTTCTGTGTCTATAGCTAAGTGACTTACTCTCTGAGCCTCAGTCTGCATCTACGATATAAGTATAGTAACAATCCCTATCTTAATGGGTTATTGTTAAACCTACAATTCCATATTTATCAGATTTTCAGATAACATATAGTTGGTAAATTGCAAAATCAAGGGATCCCCCAAGAAAACTCCAAAATTGTTGTGATGGCTCAGAAGGATAGACAAAAATGTGATGAATTAAGAGATGCCCTTTCTCAGTGGTCCTTATTCTGTCCTCTGTCATAAATTAAAAACTTTACAACTTCCTGTACAGTTATCTGTTTCTACCTCTAGAATGGAAACCCTGTGAGGGCAGGAGTTGTGGCCTCTGGGAGAGATATCATATCCCTGATAACAAGCACACTGCCTGGTAGATGCCCAGTAAATATGTGTTGAATGAATGAACAGAACCTGAATTAAAGCAGATTTAAGATTGGTTGCATGGGAAATCTTCTATTAGATCTCAATGAAGAAAGGGGAGACTGAGTCTAGGAAAACTAAAGCAGGAATTACATAGAGATCAAGGATAATTGAAACTGACCATGGAGTGTACAAGTACTGGAGAGTACAAATATGGCAGGCACCACTAGGGGAGCTAGCCCAAAAGGTCTCATCTCAAGGTTAAATGGAACCCCCTTCCCTACATTTTGCATTGTTTTGGTTAGGAATGTGTCCTTTAAAATGAGTCTGTTTGGGTTCAAATCTCAGTTTCCTTATTTTATTGCTGTGAAATATAGGAGAGTCAGTTAAGCTCCCTGAGTCTCAATTTTTCTCATCTGTAAAATGGAGATTATTTTGAAAAGATTGAATAACATCATGTGAATAAAATACCAGTAAAAGATCTAAAACATTATTATTGCTCAATAAATAGCAACATTATTACTCTTATTCCTAAAATGATGCATAAAGGAAGAGACATTAGAAGCTGGGACACAGCAGGACAAGAAGGTGAAATAAATTAAATAGATGAGATCCTTCTATTCTGATAGATTCTAATAGAATCTAACAGATTCTACTATGATTCTTTTGGGGATCAACAGGAATCCTGAGAGCAATGAATACTTAAAGTCAGGTGCATAACTGTCCAGTAGTTATCGGCAAGCAGACCTTTCCCAGCATGATCCCAGTGCCTCCTGTGGGTGGATAATCTGTGTGTGTTGCACATTCCATTCCCCCGCCAGCTCTCCAAAGTGATCTTTATTAAATTCATTTCACAGATAAGAAAACTAGGACTTGGAAAAGGGTGGAATCCAGTTTTCTATGGAGGTCGGGCAGGGCCTGACAAAGAACAATTTATATGAATTGGACTAGTGGGGTTTCCAGCTCTGATTTCTGGAGATCCTAGAGTGTTATACAGGAAGGCAAGAGGGGAAGTGATGCTGGTGTCTATTTTCCTGAACCTTTATTATCAGTTGGCATTAATATTTGTAAATGCATTGATACATACCATAAATACAGTAAACAGTATTTTATATATATATTATATATATATGATTATATATATATGCTGTGTGTGTGTATGTATATATATATATATAGGGTTTCTGATAAGGGGCTTTGGTTTCTTCCATCTTTGATTTTATCAACACATACACATACATACACACCACACACACACACACACACACACACACACACACACACACATACCATAATATTGGCCCCCACCTATAGCTACCGGCTGAGTTATAAACAACATCATAACAAGGCCTATCAGGATGAAAGCAGCCCCCATTAAATGGGAAAGACTCCATTGAGACAAAGCCACCCAAGGATCATGGCCAAGACAGTTCTCATGTCTCTCACCTTCCTCAGAAACCTTACCTGAGCTGCCAGCCTGCCAGCCCTTAGAGCGCTCATCCAACCATGGTTGTTGGGCTGTCTGGTGCTGAAGCCTGAAGAAGGGACCTGAGAAATGAAACTGGTCTTCAGAAAGAAAATAAATTCTGCACTTGTGTTATACCTGATGCTTACTTCCCATTATAGGTAAAGGTCAGCACAATGTAGCACTTGTCCCGACCCCGGTTGGCATGAACAATAAATCCTGACAGCCTGTATCCAAACCCTTGGTAAATATCGCCCCTTTCTTTGTCTGGTCTTCTCAAGGCCAGTAGTGGCTGGCTTTTTTTCCCTGCTAAGTACACAGTGAAGACATGGACTAGGTTTGTGTCTAAACTTACTGAATTCAGCTGGTATTTTTTTAGCTGTGGCCTGTAGGTCATCTGCATTTAGGTCATTTGGGCTGGTGAGCCTTAGAAATAGTGAATCACATTTTCGAGGAGTGGAGGCCAAGTATTATTATTCTTAATGAGAATTCTGTGATCAATCAACAGAAGTTTGAGAGCTGCATTAATACATTAATATCTCTGTCACTTGTTTCCCATCCAGCAGATGTAATAACTCCTTGAGACCCCTTGGGTTTCTGATAAGGGGTTTTGGTTTCTTCCATCTTTGATTTTATCAAAGTCATATTAATGGAGCTGCCTCATGCTGTAGCTGCAGTAGTTGTGATCACACCAAATACAATGTGAATATGAGTTTTATAATAAAGCATCCCTGGTAACATGGATTTGGGTTTCATCCAAATTGTCATGTAGGTGGCATTATGAATGAGTGGTTATTGGTTAATTTTAAAAGCTGATCTTATTTGAGATGTCAGTTTGTGCATTCCTTGAGGCTCCCAGTATAAGTCAGGATATATTTATCCAATATGCTACCCCTGCAGTAAGCCAGTAGAAGAGACAACTTTTTTTTTTCTACAGGGGAGAGAGAGAGAGAGAGAGAGAGAGAGAGAGAGAGAGAGAGAATCCCACAATGCTGAGATCATGACCTGAGCCAAAATCAAGAGTCAGATGCTGAACTGACTGAGCCACCCAGGTGCCCTAGAAGAAACAACTTTTAAAAGAATAAATTGTTTAGATTAAATGGGTGAGATTGCCCCATTCTAGTGTAGAGAAATAACACTACATCCAGAGTTCTCTTTTATATTCTTTTATATTCTGAGACTTAGGTTTTGAGAAGGTGAGTGATATTTTGGAAGTTGTCCAAAAGAGAGGCTTTGTAGGTGAGACTGGAAAAACATTATAGATACCTAATGACCTCTTAAGGAAAGGGTGGAAGAGAATTGTTTTATAAGAAGAATTGAAGGAACCTAATCAAAAAGTGAACCTAATATTATTGAGTAAATCTATTATAAATATGGTAGTGTGCATACACTTGCATGGAGTTATTTAATCATTCAAGTCTCATAGAAGAACTGTGAGGCAGCATTTAGCATCCCCATTTTGCACACATGGAGGGTAGGTCTCAAGAGATGTTAAGTGATTTGGCCAGACTGACACAGAAGTAAAGCAAGGTATGAAAGTCCAAGTCTACCTGAACCCCTGGTCCAAGGTCCTTCCATGTTCCACTCTTTGACAAATATGACCATAGCTATTATTACTTGTATTGAAAAGGGGACAGACTTGAAAGTCTCTAGGAAGTAAAATTAGAGTTACCTTGGTGATAAGGGTGGCCAGAGATGAGATCAAATGATCCTTAGTCTGAAAACGTCTTCACTTTCTTAGCTTCAGCCTCATTATCTATAAAGTGGGGATAGTAGCAATACTTATCTCATAGAGTTATTGTGAAGAATAAATGAAATAATGCTCATAAAGCTTTTAGCTCAGTTCCAGAGACCTGGTAATGGCTCAATAAATCATATAAATGTTAGTAGTTGTGATCATTTTTGTATAATATTGGAAAGGGGTCATTGCAAGGTAAAGAGTTCCCCATCATAGGAAATTTCCTGAGAAGAGATGACCATATTTCCGTGAAGCCATAGAGGAAAAGTGAAGTTGACTTGGGTACATGATATTTTGATTCAGAGCCATTTTATCAGAAAATAAAATTTTAAAACAGTTAATTTTTGTACTTTCAAAGTATGTTTGTTTTTTCTTTACTACCTCATCCCTAAGTGTCACTCATTCTTTGCCTAGGCTCAGAAATGGAGTAAAACTCAGGAAAGACTGAAGTCTAGGGATCTCTCTTGAATGCTTTACTTGGCTAAATACACACACACACACACACACACACACATATGCACAGATACAGTTTTTTATGTGCTATGTAAATTGCATGAAAACATGCATACAAAAATATTTATTTATTAAGATCAAGTTAAGTTGTTAGCATTGCCTTTTGGATCAGACTAGGTGATATTCAAATCTTCTTTGTTTTCTATGACTGTGGAATTTGGGGTATAAGTATTCCTTACCAGCCTATGAAATCCTGAAGTGGAAATGCCCATCATTAGAATGGCCTACTTTATTAATAAGCCACGTGTGTAGCTGCTTTTGGACACAAACATTGTATACAGTGAGTCTCAGCCTTTCATTTGCTCCTACTCCTACTTCATGCTTTTCAACCCAAGAGAGAGAGCTAATATGTGGCTTCGTGCTTTTAATGAAGAATAAGGTTATAACTGACTTTAGAACTAGTGTGTAGTGATTCAAATACATGGAAGGAGTATTTTCAACTCTTGGAAGGAAAAAATAGACCACGATGAAGGTGGCTGCTTAATCACAAACTGCAAAGAAACTTGTCTAACAAGAGTAGTTCCTTGGACCTTCTACTCTCTGGCAGGGTCTTGGACTCTATTTTAAAATGTTCAGTGTTGATTACAGACCTTTGAGCATCAGAGAACATATTCAGGTATAAAAGTTCTCCACAGCAAAGTCTCTGCCCTGTTTGTCTTTCACTGCTTTGCATGCATTCCATGCTCTTATGGCAGATGGGCTTCCTTGCCTGTGTCTTCCTCCCTGTATGTAGTTGCCTAAACCATGAGTACCCTTCCTAAATTTCCATGCTCTGCAACCCTACCATCTCTAAAACCTAACTTAATTTTCTCCTTCCTCTAGAAAACTTTCTTTAGCAAAACCTCAAAAATTTCTAGGGGTGGTGGAAGGGGAGGAGGGCGGGGGGTGGGGGTGACTGGGTGACAGGCACTGAGGGGGGCACTTGACGGGATGAGCACTGGGTATTATTCTGTATGTTGGTAAATTGAACACCAATAAAAAATTTATTATAATAAATAAATAAATAAAAATAAAAAAAACAAAATCCAAAACCCTCTAGTCTGAAATAATCTCCCCTTCCTTGAAAACTACATAGCATTGTATTTGTACCTTTTTAATAATCCTACAGTCTACCTTCCATAACTGTTATTGATATGAGTATGCCATTGGAACAACTGCCATAGTCATAGGAACTGGCCTCCTGTGTCAAATCTGGCTCCCCTCCAGTCTGTTCTCAACAGTACAAACAGAGTGATGTCTTAAAATGAATTATCTTGACATATTGCATCTTCTCCTAAAACCTGCTTAAGTACCTCCTATTATAATTGTTCTAAAGACTGAACTTCATAACATGACTTTTAAGTCCCTGTAAGATCAGGTCCCTGCCTACATCTCTATCTAGCCTCAACTTACTCCACTGCCTCTATATGGGTTCCTTAAATAAACTCGGCTGCCTTCTGCCTCAGGGCCTTTGCACAAGTTGTTCCCACTGCTTGAAAAATTTTCTCCCCACTTCTTTCATTTCTCTTGGACAAATTTATTTACCATAAAGTGACTGACCTCCCCTTTTTCATATCCCAGCCTCTTTTAAGTCCCTTCCTAATCATTCTCCATGAGACCTGCACTATTCCCTGATTTCAGCTATTTCAGTTGGTAATTATTTATTATCTAGTTAATGTTGGGCTCTCCCTCCCAAGTTGTAAGCTCCATAAGGCTAGAGATACTCTTTGTTTTGCTCATTATATTTAGCATCTAGGACAGTGTCCAAAACAGAGTGTGTGTCACCAAGAAGCATTCACTGAATGAAAACAGAGGGCCACAGCTTATTCATGTCCTAACCTATTGTGAAACCTAACAGAGGCTTCAGTAGGCAGATAAAGAGCATTGTGTCCGTGAGATGAGGGGAGGGCGGGGAGGCAGGTGGACCTCGATGCCCTAAGAAGATACATCCTGGGGAATGACAGTACACAAAATCTGAGTTTGCCTCTCCTCTGTGATTGACTTTGCTCCCCACCATTTTCGTTCCCATCCCCCAAAATAAGAAACTCCAATAAAAATCACATCCCCCCCCCCCCCCCCGCCAACACCAAAATGAAGCAAGCTTCATCCAGAAGCCCAGGAAGAGGGGAAAATATAAATTGAGCTGAGATTCGGAACACCCAAGAGGGGGAGGTGGCAATGAAATACCAATAAACCATATTAATATGCTGAAATCAGGAAGAAAAGGTTGAACTCCAACCCAGATTTAATAACTATACATGAGAGGGTGCAGGGAGAAGGCCAGGCTAGTTTCAGTCAGAATTAAAATGAGAGCTGTAATGAAACTGGTAATATAATTATAAACTGTGAAAACTTCTTTCCCTTCTCCCTCTTCGTGTACTTAATGGGCAGTTTGCTCAGCAATGGCTTGGAGCTGATGCTTGGAGTGGTGAGGGATCTAGATATCCCTCTAGAGTGGGATCTGGTATTTTCCCCCTCCAACCTTTTCATTAGAAAAGTCTAAATCCACACATCCATGGAAGGAAAAAAAAATGCTTCAAGCCATTTCTTCCTTAAATAGTCACTGATCTCCAGGTTAAAAGTGACAAGGGGCTTGAGGGAGAATAAACCCTGGAAAACCATGCTAAGCAGCTGAACATGCTCAAGCTTTTCAAGATATCACAACAGCCAGTTGGGCTGGGATTTCTAATGACACTCTGTGCTAAGATGTTGGCTTGGCGTCTGACCAGGATGAATTGTTATTAATTCCCTTCCTTAACAAAAGGGATAACTGAGTTTGACGTCCAAAATTGGAGACTAATTTCTGTGTTTTGATAGCACATTGAGTCCAAAAATCCATTCCTACGAACTGGGGGCAGAGGACGATTGAAAGGGGGGTAGGGAAATTTAATTTCTTCTCATTAATAATTCCATCCTGCTGTTGTGAGCAGAAGACGACTTTGACTTTGTGACGGGGAGGAGAGAGTGATGGATGGCAGCTTCAATGAGATGGAGTTTGAGGTTATAGTTAAATGTTTCATCCTTGCCGGCTTGGTGTCTGCAGAGTAGTGTAGGGGTGAGGCAGGGGTGCAGTGCTGGGAGAGGGAAGGTGACCTGGGGCAGTGGTTAAGTGCGTTGACCTGTGACCCAGGAGATGTGAGCTTTATTCCCAGGTATTCTGTTTTCTAGGTTTATTTTGTTTGTTTTTTGGAGGTTATTGTTTTGTTTTGTTTTTACCTTCAGCCTCAATTTCCTCATCCCAAAAGCATTGTTAATACTCCGTGCTTCAAGTGAGTGTCATGGGCTGATGAATGTGGAATCACTTGGCCAACTCTGAGGCTAGTTCTGATGATGAGAACGTGGTGCTGTTCCCTTTCTGTTGTTCATAACGTTATTATTTATAAAGACATTAAAGGAGTTGGAAAGAGCTTTTGGTGGGTATGGCCACATCTGTAGAAGGTGCCACATTAGGGAGGCTTAGCTTGGGCAAAAGGAAGAAATTAAATAATTAAGAATGAGTTCATAGCAACACTTCCTTGTTGATGCACAATGCCTGTTTTCTTGCCTCTCTTCCTCCCTCCTTCCCTTCCCTTGATCAACAAGTATCACACATCCCCTCCTCCATGGCATGTGCAGATGTCTGGGGTGCAGACACGAATAAAACACATATCTGACCTCTCCAGAGAGAGAGAGAGAGAGTGAGTTGTCCTGGATGCTGTGGGGACAGAGAAGAAGGGCAGTCGCACACCCCAAACTGGAGGTGGGGAGTACGGCCAAGGGGGGGACGCCTTGCAGGATCCTACCTGGGCTGGGTCTCAGAGCCACTGATGGTTACCTGGAGCTGGGTGACGGAAGGTGGCAGGTTCCCGGAGGGGCGTGGACGCTTTGGGTGCATGAAGACCCTGCTGGTCAAGCCTCCCAGTGATGAGCTCATACTAACACTAATAATTGGTGACATTTACAGAACACTGCGAAGTGCCAGGCCCTTTGCTAAGTACCTTGCAAAGGGTTATCTCATTTAATTCTAATACCGCATGAAGGAGATCCAGACATTATCCTAACCATTTTAAATTCAAGGGCAACTAAAGCCCAGGGAGCTTATGTGACCACCTCAGTGTCATACAGGCAGGAAGGGGTCGAGCAAAACGATTTCCAATTAGTGGATACAGAAGGTGGTAGACAGAGAATTAGATGCTTGCAGTTGGGCTGTGCCTCTGCCATGAATTCCCCAGGACTTTGGCAATCTCTGCTTATCCGGGCCTCAGTTTTGTTTTTGTGGGGTTTTTTTTCCCCCTTTTACAATCTGGGAAGGGAACAAGATGGTACTTAAAATTCCTCCCTGCCCTAACATTCTAAAAGTGGAATGACAAATATTGAGATTCAAAGTCCCCTTTTACTATTCCCATTGGGTACGGGATTCTGGAGTTTTGATGCCACCATCCCATTAGCAGCCCCATCTCTTCTGACTCTTGTCTGGGCCTCTCTGGGCTGGGCAGCCCCTGAGTGAGGATCTTGGGAGCAAAGGCAGCTGAGCAAACCTTTCACAGCCCACAAGTTGCCATTTGAAGAAAGCTTAGAAGGATCACAGCCAAGCTTGGGCAGGGACTGTGGGCTCCCAAGGCTTCTGGGATGAAAAAAGAAGTGGTGAGGAGCCGGGCCATGGTGGGAAAGATGCCTCCCCATCCCCAGTTCCCAGCTTCAGCTGCCAAGGGACCTTGAACATCTCGGATGCCAGAAAGAGTATGGGAGGGAGAGAATGTATCATATGCAGAGGGTAGAGATGAGATGGGAGGAATAATTAAAACCTGCACATCCCTCCTGCCTCTCTGCACTCCCTCCATCAGGTCCCTGATGCCCAGCAGAGCCTTGCTGTTTGGCTTTCCTCCCCAGCCACCCCTCTGGATGATCTAAGCCAAACATATCGCAGCTGTTCAGCCTTGGTTTGGAGGCAGCTGTTAGCAACTTTCTGAACCTTTGCTAAAGGCCTGGGCATCTTACCTGCAGCTTGAATGGTCCCCAGAGCCCGGAGCACCCCTGAGCTTTCCATGTATTCCCTCTTGCGTGTATTCCCGTTTGGGCTTTATTGGTGAATCCATATATTAAGGCTTTCAGCTGACCGTTGCTGAGCATCTGTGCAGGGTAAGAAGTCGTACTCTGGGACACCGTCAACTCTGAAGGAGGCCGAGATGCAAAAACACAAGAGATTTAGAATCAGACAACCACAGGTGCAAGTCTGCATCTCTCTCCTTACTAAATATGGGTCTTGGGCGAGTCACTCACTGCTCTGAGCCAGCAATTTCACCATCTACCAAAGTAAAGCTCTTAGCCCCTACTTCACAAGGTGATGCTGAAGATGAAATAGAGGCTGGTATGAAAATATCCCATAGCAGGTGCTCAGTAAATGCTAATCATATCCTCAAAAAGCTCACACCTGTTATTTAAAAAGTGACAGGATAACTATAAAGCAGAAGACTACAATAGAAGGCAAATCATAATCTGGACCAGGTAGGGCACGTAGGCCATAGTCAGCAAGGTTGCCGGGGAAACCTGGAGTAGTCTCCACTTTCCAGACCTGGGTGAAGCCTTAGGGAGTGAGAGGATTTGTCCCGTTGGAAGGAGCTGGATGGGCAGGATTGGGAGTGAGAGGATACTCTGTTGGAGATCCAGGAGACAGTGAGGACAAGACAGTGTTTCAGACAAAGAGCACAGCATAAGAAAAGGTGTGGCAGGAACAAGTGACACCCAAAGCATCCCAGGCTCCAAGGGGCACAACGGGAACTAACGGGAGGGGCAGACGGAAGAGCAGAGTCTCTTTGCTGAGCTCTCCTCATGGAAGTGATTGGAAGTCCTAGAGCCGCTCAAGGACTTAAACGGGAGTGTCGAGGTCGCGGTTGCTCTTACAAAAGGCCACGCAAGATGGTAATGAAGGGTTCAGGCTGGAGAGTCAGATGCATCCGGGTTCAAATGCTGGCTCTGGGAATTAATAGCTGTTTGATATTACAGATGTTACTTGACCTTTCTGGCCTATCTCTTAATCTATAGGGTGCGCATGATAATAATAGCCTCCTCCCAGGAAAATTAAATGAGATAATATCTGTCAAGCATTGAGCACAATGTTTGACAAACAGGAGGCCCTCAGTAATACGCACTTTCATTGGCTTTTCACCCTCCTCGTCTAAGTTCGGTCTCCCTGATAAACATGCACTCAGCACATTCGCAACCGCGACTTGCAATGCGACACCTGATTTGGTGACGAGTCTGGGATGTAGAATCACACTCCCTAGGTTCCCTACTTGGCTCTGGTATTTTCTAGCTGGGTAGCGGTGAACTTGTTATTTAATTCCTAAGCCTCTGTTTGCACATCTGTGAAATGAGGGCGAGAGCAGTAAAGCACCTCCGAGGGCAGCCGAGTGACCGAATATGAAGCGGTGGACGCGCACATGGCACATAGTCAGTGCTCAGCTAATGCCCCCTTCAGCCCCTTAGGGGCACAGAGAGTAGCTCTCTTGTTCCTGTGAAACCTCCAGGGACTCAGTGGGTGTTCAGTAAAGGCTCGCGGACTGACCACAGTGTAGAAGGTGAGTGCGAGTGGCCACCGTGGAAGGCGGGGCACCTGCTAAGGGGCTGTTCCATTTAGCCTGGATGATGGTGTCTACACCAGGGCATTCGAAGTGAGAGGGAGGACAAGGGAGTCCCAGTAGGGCTGGGCCATGGACATTTAGGGAGTTACTGCGAGGAGGGACTGAGGAGAGGGAAGGAGCCACAGACGTCCCTGCGCCTGCCTCCTGGTGTCCCTGAGAGCTGGTGACCCCACACGTGAAGTGTGGCCGTTAAGACCACGAATGCCAGTGGCGGAGTATGTGGCTTCGCACCCTAACTCCACCTCTCCCGTGGCACAGCTCCATCCTCTGGAAAATGGGGGTGCCAGCGTGCCAGGACTCAGGCGCTGCTTGCAAGGAGGAAACAGGTGGCTGAAGGCTGGAACCTGAACAGTAGAAACACGCTCGGGGGCGAGCCATCCTGACCATTGTGCTCATGATCGTCCCATGCGAAGATCAAGAGCCAGATGCCCACTTCTCGGCTATGTTTGTAGGAAAAAAAGGAGATGAAAAAAAAGTGCAGGCAACTTTGAAGATGACACGGCATTAGGACCTTCCAAATCTCGCCGCATGAAAATCACTAGCAAGCCATGTCACCAGGTGAGCAAAACTAATCCGGCGGATTTCTCACGGCGCTGCCCGGAAGGCTGGAGGGTGTGACAGTATTTCAGGTGGAGTCTCACTGCGTGGTCGGGCCCGGTGGGGCCTCGGGAGCTGGCGTGGCCTGCGAGCACCAGGGCTCCGGGCGGCCGGTCCCTCACAGACTCAGAGCCGCGTGAATGGGCTGAGCGTGGGACCAGCCATAGAAGCGAGACCTGAGGGGAGGTGCGGGGCGGCCGCCGTGGGGCTGGGGTCACACGTGAAGTAGGGGACTGATGAAAGGTGGTGCTGCCGCCCCGTCGGGAGGGCGAAGGCGGTGCAGAGTGGCTGGCTCCGCGGGTTGCTCGTCTGGAGGCCAGGAGCTACCCTGGGCCCTTCTCTGCCTGTTCCCCGCCTCACAGCTCACCCGCCCCACAACGGGGCTGTTCCCTGAAGGCCCTGAAGGGTCTTTTTTGTTGCTTTGCAAACATCCCTTTCTTTCTGCCTAGATTGCCTACTCCGTCCCCTCCACCTAGCTGTTGCCTTCTCATACTTCAGCATTCAGCCCCGACGTGGCCATCCTGAGCCCTCAGAGGTGCCTGGGACAGCTTCATCACAGCGCTGGCCATGCTCTCTGATGTCTCCGTCTGGTTATCTCCCGGCTGAACCATGTCCTACTTTGAGGCAAGCAACGTCTCCTCTACTTTCTAGGCTCCAGATTTTGTCAGTCTCCAACATGGAGTGGAGCCTAGTATGATCTATTCCCCATTCAAGACATGAGCTAACGAGGAGATGGATGCTTGAACAGCAGCCTTGAGCCAGGAAACATAAGCTGCGTGGTTTACAAAGCTGTATCTTCTGGAACAGAATGGAAGATGGAGAAGACAGTTCTCACTGAGGCAGATCTCAAAGGATTCTTTATTTTATTTTATTTATTTTATTTTATTTTTATTTTATTTTATTTTATTTTATTTTTTAATTTTTTTTTAGAGAGAGTGCACATAAGTAGGGTGGGAAGAGGCTGGAGGGGGAGAAAAAGAGAGAGAGAATCCCAAGCAGGCTCCATGCCAAATGCAGAACATGATGCAGAGCTTCTTCTCACGACACTGAGATCATGACCTGAGCCAAAACCAAGAGTCAGATGCTTAACCAGCTGAGCCACCCAGGCGCCCCAGATCTCAAAGGATTCTTGGAGAAAGTAGGGGTTGAGCTGAGCATCAAGGATAGGTTGATCTTGGACAGATCCATCCTCCTCCTCAAAGAATTTGTTTGAGGGTAAGATGAAACTGGTTTGTACAAAAGAGAACTGGTCTCAGCTTCCCCCCTCTCCCTGATGGACCTGCTGTGTCAGCCTTCTGCACCACTCCCTCCCCGTCCTCAGGCTCCCCAGTAAGATCCGTGTACACAGCGATCTGTGTTACAGCACATCGGGGGTTCCAGACACAATGCGAAGGCAGCAACTCGGTATTTGGAGCCCTCCGGGTGCCTTCTCAGTCTCTCCATCCTTCTGCCCTCCCGGAATCAAGCTCACTGCTAGAATCTAAATCAATATAATATTAGATGATTCTAAAAATATCAGCTAAAAGTCATCACGCGCCTCTGATGTGACAGGCAGTGTACTAGGTGTTCGACCTGCGATGTCTTATTTAATCTTCACCGAACTTACTCGCACATTGGACAGATATTTATTTCATGTATCCTTATGTGTCCTGGAGCAAGAGAGATGCTGTCCTGAAAATGACATTATGAATGCCTCTGCCTTCATAACACTTTGATTCTCAGCAAGAGACAGACACCAAAGAAAATTAGCAAAATACCGAAATACATTGTGGCAGTGAAATAAATGAGAGCCGCTGTGAAAATAATTGAAATGGTGGAAAACAATTAAAACCAAGAGGCGCATTGGGATGGTAAGCTCAGATCTGGTGGTCAGAGAAGACCTCTCTGAGGACGTGCCATTTAAACCCAGACGTGCAGGGTATGAAGGAGGAAAGTGTGTTCCAGGCAGAGCACGTTCAGAGCCACTAGACTGATGGACCATCTGGAATGAGATCTGCACGGCTTCGGGGGGACTGGGTGAGGTAGGGGTGCAGAGGCGAGCAGTCATCCGCTCTTCTGTGGAATGGGCGTTCTGGTTGCCTTTCCACCAGCCAGGGAACCGGTGTTCAGTGAAGAAGGGTTCTGATGCGTGTTCTTTGTTCGAGGGCATCTGCTACCCGCTTCAACTTTGTGTGTTTAAATTCAACGGGGCCACCTCCCTTCCAGCCCATTGAGACTCACAGGAAGTCTCAGCATCCTGGTTACTTCTCTCCCTGGCATCTCCCTCCCCGCCCTATGTATCACCTTCAGCTCATTTTCTGTATCTTCCTGGTTCCTGGTAGTCTTTGGTGTTTTTCGTAGTTGTTTTTTCCCCCTCTGCCTGTCTCCATGCTGCACTGAGAACAAATTGACCTCCCCCTTGGACTTGCCACCCTGCTCTGTCTGGACCACAGCCTTCCTGCCCACTCGGATCTCATCCATGATGGTGCCCCAGGAACCAGCTCACTTAATCATCTTGGAACCCAGTCCCCAGTGTCCAGCCGGTGCTTGTCAACTCATTGTTTGAGACCCCTGATTTGAAGGGGATTGGAATTTTACTAAGCAACCCGAGTCCTTGAAATTTTAAGGGATAGATGAATTGGTCCTGTGGAATGTCAGGCAGTGGGCGACAATTATTTTTTAAGAGGAATTTGCCCCACCTCCCACTCCTTTAAGTCTGGCTTTCAAAATCGGTACCCTTGTCTGTTGCCATAGAAGACGCTGCTTGGGGAATTTCAGGGCACTTTCCTGTAATGGAAATGAGAAAGTCAAAAAAGAAACACACCAGCTAATAATATTCCTTTTTGCCCTGGGATACCGCTCATGATTATTTCTCAGAAGTGATCTTTAATTGTTTCATCTAAAGAGTATGCATCTTCTTCCCTCTGACTACCTCTTCATAGAGGTTTGTGAATTGGATCCAGCTATTAGTACCACTTACTAATTTCCTCTGAGCCTTGCTGGCTGAAGCACTGGGCTTGGAACAACTTTTAATTTTGTTTTTAATTAAATTTCAGTTGTTTCAAATCACTCACTTTTAATGCCATTTCTTTGCAGCCCCCAGAAGCAACAGGAGCCGGGTGTTCTTGTTTACGCACACACACAATCTGATGTGTATGCATCCGTGGCATGGCTAAAGACGGACTCCTGGCTGAGGTCCAAAGCAAGAGCGGGCAATTAAGAAAATAGAAATGAGTCAAGAATGAGCTTTTGTTTACACTGTTACATCCAGAGCTAATATGTTGTTTAAGCAGGAATATGGGTTATTGTGTTTGTTTTTGCCAAACTGTATTTGAAGGAGGCAACGTTCCCTTGTATTTCACAATAGAATCATCAAATATATGTAGGTAGAAATAGTATAAGAAGAGCTAACACTTATTAAGCCTTTAGTACTTGCTAGGTACTGTTTTAAGGACTTTACGTGTATTACCTCATTTACATTAAAACTGAGTAATTTGAAACAACAGAAATTTAATTTACATACATTACCTCCCACATTCCTATGAGATTATTATCCACCATTTTATAGCTGAGAAACCAAGACCCATTTAACTGAATCGTTATCACTTGGTTAGTTCCTGGCAGGGCCAGACGTGAATACTGACCACCTGACTTCCTATTTCTGCCCTGAAACACTGCACTGGACACACTCTCCGTGAAGAGACAGAAGGGCTTCATCATCTCGATGACCTTAACAACAGAAAAATGGAGAAAATGGACTAGTTCTTTGCAAAAGCGAAATGATGTTAGTTTTAGATTTGGTCTTTCGTGTGTCCTTTGCTCGTGCCCATTCCTTTTGTGTAAACCATGAGGCTGCAGCGTGGGGTTTGGCTTAGAGTCACAAAATCGTGGTTTGGGTCGCTAACTGTGCTCCTTCAGATACTAAGCGCTCCAGGAAGGACAATTAAATTTGAAAACAAAAATGTATCCATGTGCCAAATGTCCTGCACATCCCCTGGGTTCTCTAACATTGTTTGCTGCTGCTCATTCCCACTGGGAACAGAACCCAACTGATTCGCAATCTCAGAAATGTCAAGTGTCTTATTTTCTTTGCAAGGAGCACTATTTCACTGTTGTCACCACCCTCCCTCCTCTACCCCAACACACACACACATACAGTTGGATTCTCACAACAGCCTGTTGCCTAATCCACAGCTCTCCCTTTTTATTTGAGGTCCTATAAGTGTTGATGCATTTACCTGTTTAGTTCTCGTCTCTTACTCAGCACTGTGCACTTTTTACAGCCAAGTGCTATGGTGCTGCGTCTTTCTGGCTCCCTGCTAAATGTTCAGTACTTACACACCCAGGCCCTGGGGTACATATGGCGCTCAGTAACCGTTTGTTGAATGCATGGATAAATACATTCAGACTTCAGCACAGGGGCAGTAGATGAAGCCCAGAGTCTGGACATCCAGACTATAGTCTCAGGTTCGTCATTAAATAATTGTATGTAACTCAGGCAAGAAGCACCCTCAGTGCCTTCAACATCTTTGTGACATGGGAATGATAACTCATAGCACATATGGGCTTTTACACACAGAGGATGGTAGGATTGAATGCCAACCCGTCTTAAAACACAGTTTATATTCATTAACTTACTTCTTCCTGACAGGGATCCTAGAGGAAGTGACTATTACTTTCCTCTCCTTTTTTTTTTTTTATTTCCAAATGAAGAAAATTAAGTCCCAACCAGGGTAATAGGTTTGTCCGAACTCGCACAGCTGCTGAGCAAGATGTCTGACCAGAACCGCCAATATTCCTTGCCCGAGGACCAAGTGAGATGTTGGTTGTAAAGGTGTCATGCAGCACCTACGTCTAAACAAAAACCGTCTGCCCCTGAGGCTCATCAGCAAGTGTTGAGTGACATTAGAAGCACCATTGGAGAGTGGGTGCCGAGAGCTGCGTGGTTTCCCTCTTTCCATTCCATGGGATAGTGTCTAAGGTGGTGTTCTTCATTTTGAAAGTGCCATTTCTCACTTCATCCATCCATCCACTCAGAATGTGTTGAAGATGTATTAGACGTGGACTATCCCTCAGAAAGCTCACTCTGTTCTGAGGTGGCCAAAACAGCAGCAGGCCCCAGACCTGGCCACCTGGCGGGGTAGGGGTTGCTCAGTTAGCGTGTGCTGAACTCCCAGGCATTAGCAGTGACTCTGATGTAAGTACAGAGGTGCAGAGGCCGGGGCATTCAGGACAGAAAAAGGACAGGTTGCATCCAGGTGAGGGGACAAGGGAAGAAAGAGTTTGGCATGGTGAGGAGGACATCCAGGATATGAGAGCAATCTGCACAAAGTCAGGGAGGGGGGGTGGTGAGCCGGGAAGGAACGGCCCAGTCCAGTCTTCATCCAATGCCCCTTGTGTTCCAAGGGAGGGAAACTACAGTCCTCAGTTGCCAGAGACAAAGAAAGAAAGAACAAACACATTTTGATCACCTACTATGTGCTGGACTCGATACTATAACTCTTTCTCTATTCTACCCTTTATTTCTTCCAAACCTTCTGAAATAGTTGGCATCAATACTGGTAGTGTTAGTAGTAATAATAGCAGTAGTGGTAATAGGAGGGGAGCAGCAGCAGCAGCACTCATACTACAGAAATACTATAGGAGGGGATGAAACAGTGCTAAATATGCCCTCCTTCATATGCCTGGTCCTAGTCTATTGGGTTGATGACTCTGTGTGAATCCTTCCAGAATTTTTACTACTCCACACACACGCACATACACACACACTCTCTGAATTGCTGTTTGTTTGTTGGAAACCTGAGATAAGGTCCTACGTGTTCTTGGCCACCTTGCTTTCCTCACCAACCATGGATATCTCAATGCGCCTTTACTCACAGAGCTATGCACTTGGTACTGTTGTCCCTGTTTGATAGAGTAGGAACCCCGAGGTTCACAAGGTCAGCTAATGGACCTAAGTCAGCTGATGGAAGAGTGGCAGGATTAGGCTCCCACCCATCGTGTCTGGCTCCAGGGCCTGGCTCCCTGAAGCCCCACCAGCCCTCCCTCTGGGAACAAGATGAAATAACTCCTCCTTCGCCTGTCATATACCAGAAGTGTGGATCTCAGCCATCCTGTGTCCTGTTTGAGCCCCAAAACCTTCCTTTGGTCCTCAAATCAAAGCTCGTCCTTCCTCTCCTTACGTTCTCATATTTCATCATAGGGTCTGGCTGGTGAAGGGCTCACGGTGTGGCTGAGCCGCACGTCTCTTTTGTTAATGTTGCTCCAGGTACCAATATTGTATATTTAGGCAGCTGCTCTCATCTGTGCCAGACAGGGAAATCTGTTCCATCGACACGACTGTTGAAGCCTCGACATTTTTGGAAGCGTTCTCCTATGTAGTCCTTTGTAGCCTCATAAAACAATTAGATTTAGGCTTAGCATTAATTTGAATTATTGTCCAGTTTCCAGAAAATATCTTCTGGAAATGTCATGAGGATGTATTACATGTCTCTGGAGATATTAAGTATTGAATTACAATACTGTGTCACCTCTCCCTGCCATCTCTCACTCTCTCACACACTCAACACGGTCTGATTTATGTTTCAGCCACCACCATGAGATGCTTAGTACTTCAAGAAATAACCAGAGATGACTATTGACAGAAGTCAAACATACCGACACACACATGGTCACACACATGCACGGACACATGCAGGCGTGCACACAGACATCCAGCAGTGAGAGGAACTGGAGGCAGCCTGGTTTGACAGAGCTCTAGATTCAGAGACTGGTGGATGGAATCCTCAACCTCCTAGCTGTGCAACGGATGACACATACCTTTCACGTCCTTCAGCTTGAGTTTTCTTATCTGTGAAATGGGGATAACACCTGCCCTCCAGAGTTATTTCGAGGATCAATTAGGTTAACGACAGCAGCAGCAGTAAAACCTCCCATTTGATAAGCACATCAAGGAAGTCAGGTCCACACACAGTCATGTTTAATATGCATGCGAATGCTCCAGGGTAAGTAGTATTCATTCCGTTTTGGAGGAGGAAGCTGAGAAAAGAAATAGGAACCATTTTCTGGGGTAATTCACCTAGTAAGTGGTAAGGGCACTTGTTGAATGTGGGTTTGCCAGTTTCAGGGTCTGTGCTTTTGCCACTGAATTGATTTCTAGACAGAAGAGAAAGAGAAGAGAAGAGAAGAGAAGAGAAGAGGAGAGGAGAGGAGAGGAGAGGAGAGGAGAGGAGAGGAGAAGAGAAGAGAAGAGAAGAGAAGAGAAGAGAAGAGAAGAGAAGAGAAGAGAAGAGAAGAGAAGAGAAGAGAAGAGAAGAGAAGAGAAGAGAAGGCCAGAGACCTAGAGAGAGAGGAGCAGACACAAGCACACGGTGAAGCAGGAGAGACGCTAAGGCAGGCAGGTGCCTGGGCCTAATTTGGTCCGTTGGCATCGAACCCACAGTGTAGTAATGAAACATACCCGGGAGGAATTGCTAATATGGTTATTCTTAGCGCTCGCAGTTCTGAGCCATCTTTGCCAAACAGCCCCTGACGTTTGTGCAGATTCTTTGGGAAAAGTAGAAAAAAGTGTATGTCCTAGAAGAGGGGAGACCCGAAGAAGGAGTAGCAGGGCCAGGTTGGGCAACAAAGTTAAGCGGATGAATCTGGAAAGTCACACGGTGCCTTCATTCCTTTGGTCCTGCAGTCAGCCAGGCCTGTCTTAGCCACACGCATAGTATGTTCATTAGGGATTTTCTGGTCCTAGTATGTGCCAGGCACTCTTCTTGGGCCTCTACAAGGTTACTTCACTGCTGACACACATGTTAAAGTTGTATTCCTTATTCTCGTATTACCCAACTCACCCTGGGATACAGTGAAGATTGGAGGTGCTACAGGGACAAGCCATAGCTCAGCACAGAGGAAATGAGCAGACTCAGTTGAGCAGGCAGGAGAAAGCTGTGTATTTTTTTTTTTTTAATGAAACTATTGTCTATGTCCTGAGCAAGACCACCATGGAGCACAGCTCCAAAAGGCATCATCCATATGGGATACAATTATTCATAGAATTATCTGTGCTTGTGTGTATATACACATATGCTTGCATATCTACATGGTCACATGATTATCCAGTTATATGTATATATATGAAATATACAAAAATATCTATGTGGGTAAACATGCAATTATTCGTAGAATGCGTGGTTTGCTATGTCAGTTTTGTCTCCCAGAATAGTACAATGCAGAGGCCCTAGCCAGCCATGGTCCTGTCCTTAGGCAATTCAAATGCATCTTATGTAATGGTCATAGAAGCTCTATGATGTAAGCATTGCCACTGTACAGATAAGGAAACGGAGGAGGACTTGGCCAAGATTAAATGATTTGTTCAGGGTCACATAGCAGGCCAGAGTCTGGACTAGGATTTACACCATGCCTGGTTTGACCTTGTAGTCCAGCCCTCTGCTTCTCATCTGAGCTCCTGTTTACATGGACAACTAAGAATGAGAAATTTTTCGACACAGTAGGCACCCATATTTGTGGTTTCAGTTCCCTGAGGTCAACCAGAGTCCGAAAGCAGATGATCCTCTTCCTGAGTTATCATCAGGAGGTCAATGGATGCCTCATACCACACAATGCCTGCGTTCATTCCCCTCACTTCATCTCATTGCATAAGCACTCTATCATTTCACATCATCACAAGAAGAAGGTTGATACACTGAAGTAATATATTTAGGGAGAGACAACATTCATATAAATTATATTACAGTATATTTTTACAATTCTGTTTTATTATTAATTATTATTAATTTCTTACTGTGCCTAATTTATAAGTTAAACTTTATCATAGGGATGTATGTAAAGGAAAAAAAACATATCTAGAGTTTGGTATTATCTGCGGTTCCGTGCACCCACAGTGGGCCCTGGGATGTTTCCCCTGTGCATAATAGGGCAGGATGTATTAGCAAATCAGAGCTATGGGATTTTTGAGTTCTTGGGAGCAACTTTCCACCATGTTCATTCAAGAAGCATTGATCTTAGAGCAAAAAGATATCCAACATTGAGATTGGGTTTGATGCATATGAAGTCATAAAGAAAGTTAAAAAAGAAAAAAAAGAAAGAGAAAAAAAGATTTAAATTAAAAGCAAATAGTTCCATTCAATCTTTAACAGCTCTTCTTTAAAAAAATTAAGTGACTTAAAGGAAAACAAGAGGCATTTCATGACTTTGTTCTTTTTCCCCTGCTGCCTCACGTGGTACCAAATTGTTATATCGCTGGGGAGAAAAATAATTTTTTGAAGTCTCAGCACTTGAAAGCTCTTTTGCCCAGACTCAGACACCACTAACTCAACTTTGAAGCAAGACCAGTGATACGTAAAGGCATGTGGAATTTGGTGGCAATCTGTTTTAGCCAGACTTTGATCACAATTTGAAGTGGGGAAGGCACAAAATAGTAAAACACAATTGCCCGGAGGAAATCAAGGAAACCTCCATTGGGGAGAGAAAACAGGGCTTTGATCTAGCTTTGTTGGGAAGTAACTCTTTCTCTAACTCTATGTTAGAGTTACGTCCAAATACCAGTGACCTGTCCATCTCCATGCTTCCTTTTAAGGGATATTTAATGATGAATCCTTCCATGTGCGTGACATGGACCTCACAAATTTACAGTCGTTTGACACAGTGAGGGAGTGTTAGCCTTGAGACAACTTAGCTCCTTGGGATCTATTCTCGGTTATCAGTGTGGAATGCCAGGACAAACCCTGAGCACTTGGGGCACCACACTTGGGCTCTGGCCCAGTCCCAACACTTTACACCTCTGTTGCCTTGGGAAAGTCAGTCCATCTGTGACCCTTACCTCACTCAGCTAGCTGTAGATATTTTGCTAATCCCAGTGGAATCTTGGGCAGTTCCTTTCTTTCATAACCCTCAGTTTATGTCTAACTAGAGCATTCATTCTCAGTGAGGACAAGAAAACTCCAAAAACATGAAAATTGATTCTAGGGTAAGGGGACCTCCTTTTGCTCTATTTTAATGTATAGCAAAAGCCCATTACATGCAGACATACATAGCATATCTGCAGTATTAAAACTTCATGGGTTGGGGGTGGTTGAGGAAAAGAGTGTCTAAAAAGACTCCTTCACAGGTGTTAGTAAAAAAAAAAAAAAAAAAAAAAGCTGAGATCCTCTGTCCTAAAGAAACTCAAAGTTTTCTAACCTTCTTTAAAATTAAATATGTAACTTAGCTTCATGAAATTGTGATCTATTGTGTGATTGTTCTAAGAAGATTCTAATTTTAACCAAGTTTCTATCTTCTTCAGAGCTTTTAAAAAAAAAAAAAAGTATTTGAACCAAAAGAAAGAGGCCGACCCTCTTTAAAATAGCCAGTGGAACTTCTCCGTGTTTTCTTCGTTTTCTTCTTCTCTTTGTCATTTGCATCTCGTTCACATGTTTCAGCAGGATTGCATATTCATTATAATCTGGCTGCCACTCCCTTGTCCATCCAACAATGTTGGAGTGCTTGGAACCGGGTCAGGTAGCAGACTGGGCATCTGTGGAATGGATAGAAATAGCTTAGCTTAGACTAGGGTTTTTATCCTGGGCTTCACAATCTCAGAGAGGGGCGGGGGGTGTCCATGGATAGAACTGCTTCAGCTACCGGTTCCCTTTGTAATAGTATGCATTATATTTTATGTATTTGAAAACTTTTCTTCTGAAAAGTGGTCCATCGGGATTGATGGCAAAAACAAAGGTCAATAAACAGGGCAGATACTGGGTTTAAGAAGTAGTTGTTATCAAATAAGACGGAGAGAGTACGTTAGTTTGCTAGGGCTGCTATAGCAAAGTACCACGACTGTGTGGTCAAACAACAGGAATTTATTTCCTCCCAGGTCTTGAGGCGGGACGTTTGAGATCAAGGTATTGGCAAAGCTGGTTTCTTCTGAGGACCTCTCCTTGGCTTGTAGATGGCCATCTTCTCCCTGGGCCCTCACATGGTCTTCCCTCTGTGTTTGTGTCCTAATCTCTTCTTATAAGGACACCAGTCCTCTTGGATTAGGACCCGAACCTGATGACCTCATTTAGTCCTAGTTACCTCTTTAAAGACCCCCATCTCCAAATATAGTCACACTC
The DNA here is from genome assembly GCF_018345385.1 of Vulpes lagopus. NCBI lineage: Eukaryota > Metazoa > Chordata > Mammalia > Carnivora > Canidae > Vulpes > Vulpes lagopus. The sequence goes on from NC_054830.1 coordinate 62,026,993, forward strand.
AAAGGTACAGAGGGTTAGGCCTTCCAACATCTGACTTTTGGGGAAGGCACAGATCAGCCCACGATGGGGAGACAATACAGAGGAATAGGTTGCAGTTGATCCAAGGAAAGGGGGAAGAACAGGGTGGAAGGGGTGAGAGATATAAGGACTCAGGAGATGACCATATAGAGAAGAGTGGCTGATGACAGTTGTAAGAGAGCCTCCCCACCCCACAACCCGCCCCACGACTCTAGAGAGCTGTTGCTCTCAGGGATTGAGAGCTCCCAGCCTTCCAGGCTCTTTGCCTATGTTCACAAATCCCCAAACTGCTGTTTTTAACCTCAGGTTTGCAGATTTGGTTGCTCATTCTTTAAATGGTTTTCAGCCAATGGCAGGTGGTGGAATGTATTCAAACCTGCCTTGGGGCTCTAGGACAAGGGGAGGCGTGGAAGTGGATGCACTCTTCGTGGGTTTGTTGGGCTGAAGTCAGGTGGGCTCCTCAAGTCTGCTGTTTCTTGGTTTGGTTTTTCATCCTGTGCCCTGAAAAGACCTTTCTCCCAGGTCCAAGACCCTGACAGATGGGATCATCATGCGAATGCCCGATGTAACATTGAGAAATAAACCTTTAATTCTTTTTTACTCAAAAAGAATGAGGAGGGGGAAAAGAGGTGAATACATTTGGCCAAAAACTTCACTGGGTGCCGTGTGTGAAGACCATCTTTCCACCATACAACCTTTCATCTCTCTGCTTCCCATTCACCACTGTGACCAGAGCCTTCTTTTGAAATCTATCCATGGTTCTCAGAGGTCTGTCTCCTGATTCGAGGTATAATGAAAGGGATTTGCAGCTGCCGTCTGGCTCGCCAGGCAATTTTGTCTGGTGATACCTCCTTCCGTGGTATTTTTAGTTCTCATCTGTAGCTTTATGTTTCTTTAGGGACTGAGGTGCCTCTGGCTTTTCAGAGAACACTACGGAGTGGCCTGAGCTCCCCAGCTCACCTCTGATCTATGCTGCACAATTACAGGAGCAGGCTTATAATCAATGTAATTGAAGATCAGAGTTAATGAGGACCTCCGTGCCCGTGCGGTCCCCTGAGCAACGCTGAGCTTCAGATGCTAGATAAGGAAACGATTGGGCTGAACTGAAAATCCATTTGGCTAATTAGATGATGTATATTCCCACAAGCCAGTGGGAGAAAAAAAATATATATAGTGAAAAATAAGGAAACATGACATTTTGAAGTTGAGATTTTGGCAAAGATTCATTTCAGAGTCACTGCTCTCTGGGGAGATTGATTTGAGCACAAAGAGGGGTCTCAGAGCACCCAGAAAATGGGGCTACTTTTGATCTGAAGCCAAGAAAAGAAAATTGGGTCCACTGGAAAACTAGAGATATATGAGACACATGGAATAATACATTTCTATTCCTGTATTTATTCTCAAAGTTATGCTAGAACCTACCCAGAGAGCTGCTTGCCACTCTTTGGCCTTACTGTGCTTGTGCATTCTCTCTCTCCTTCTCCTCCCCTCCCCCTCCCTCTCTCCCTCCTCATCATCTACACACATATTCCCCAACATTTTCTGAACCTAAGCACTATGGTGATTGCAGAGTAAGACAAGGCAGAGTCAGTTTTCAAGAAACATGCGATTCAAATGGAAGAATAAGAAAAGGGAAATTAAAAAACCGACTCATGTTTTCCCTTAGATTTGCTAAATTTGAGCTCCCTTCCTGGACTGTGAGCTCTGAGTGGACAGACACCCTATTTTGCTCATCCAGAGACTGGGACAAGACCCAGCACATAGTATGTGCTTTATTTGTTAAATGAAAAAAATATATATATGTGGATGAATGAATAAAGCTCCAACATGGCATCTGTAGCTGATAGTTGAGTAGAGTATCTTATAAGTATGAGAGAGACTAAGAGGAGCACAAGCCAAGTCTGAACGTGAACCTGAAGGGGCAGTGCCACCTCGCCTTTTGCCAGGTGTGTTGTTCTCCTTTGTATCCTTCAAGCATTAGCTTAAAGGCCAACTATTGGGACGCCTGGGTGGCTCAGTGGTTGAGCATCAGCCTTTGGCTCAGGGCGTGATGCAGGGGTCCTGGGATCGAGTCCCACGTCAGGCTCCCTGCATGGAACCTGCTTCTCCCTCTGCCTCTATCTCTGTGTCTCCCATGAATAAATAAATATAATCTTTAAAAAAAAAAAAAGACCAACTCTTCAGTGATTCCTGACACACCCTTTGCCTTCTGCTTATACTCAAAGATGCTCATCCTTGTCATGCAGTTCTTCCAACACTCTAGGTTGCATTAGATCTATCTGTGCACACATTTGATCTCCCTTGTTGGTCTATAATTTTCTTGATGGATTCAGTCCATTTATCATTCTCTCTGCCTTTTTCTTATGCAAAGAGAGGCTTAATAAATGTTGGTTAAGTGAACATGTGGATTAAGGCATGGTAGTTAGGTTTTGTGCAGACTTCCTTTCATTTTCATTCACTATCTGATGTGACATCTCTGCCACACATCCTTGCTCCTTCACACTGAATCCCTCCAGCATCTGTGTGGTGCTGGCTTATCCACACCCCAAGCCCGTGGGCCTTCACAAGGAGCAATCCCTCCAGCATCTGTGTGGTGCTGGCTTATCCACACCCCAAGCCCGTGGGCCAAATGAGAGCTCAGGAGCCATGATTGTCAATTCAGTTTTGGCTTGGGAGACACTGAAGGGCTAATCTTGTATTTGGACTCTCCTAGGATAAAAACCATAAAACAAAGAAAAACCTGTGGGATCAATGTGGAGGCATTCCTGCTTCACAATCCCATGAAGTCAGTTGGAATTCCTTCCAATCAAGCATGGAACTGTAATTTCATTAATTCATTCAACATTCTCTAAACTCCTAGTATGTGCTAGACACTTTTTTTTTTTTTTTTTTTTTTTTTTACTGAGGGCTGGATTGATAAGGACAAGTGAATGAGTCATGACATCTTCCCTGTGGGAAAGCACTGTCTATCAGAGAAAGCAAAAGACCTCCCACACTACAAGATACATCCCCCACTGGGGGATACACAGACTATCAGAAAAGAAGCACGACCACCACGACCACCACAGAAGGCAGCACTGCCTAATACCCAGCCAAAGTCCTAACTCTCAAGATGGCCTGGAATAATGGACAGGTCCCATCTTTGGATGCTGAAAAACCTAGAGTCAGTGTCTACTTCTGCTACTTACTAGGTGTAAATTTGGTTAAATCACTTTTTCTCTGAACTTCAGGTTGTCCTTTTGTGAAATGGAGGAAATACCTACCTCATAAGGCTATTGTAAAAATTGAGTGAACAGGATGTGTAACACATTCATCCCAGAGTCTGGAATAGAGAGGGCATTCAAATGATAGTAACTCCCTTCTGCCATTAAACCAATAGTTTCCTTCAAAGAGTACCTTTTATTTATTTCATTTTACTTTTTTTAATTTAAATTCAACTTGCCAACATGTCGTATAACACCCTGTCCTCATTCCATCACGTGCCCACCTCAATGCCTGTCACCCAGTCACCCTATCCCCCCACCCACCTCCCTTCTACACCCTTTTGTTTATTTCCCAATGTTAGGAATCTTTCAGGGCTTATCTTCCTCTCTAATTTTTCTCACTCAGTTTTCCTCCTTCCCTTATGGTCCCTTTCACTATTTCTTATATTCTACGTATGAGTGAGACCATATGATAATTGTCCCCTGATTGACTTATTTCACTCAGCATAATACCCTCCAGTTCCATCCATGTTGATGTAAATGGTAGGTATTCATCCTTTCTGATGGCTGAATAATATACCACTGTATATATATATGAACCACATCTTTTTTGTCCATTCATCTGTCGAAGGACATCATGGCTCCTTCCAGAGTTTGGCTATTGTGGATGTTGCTGCTGTGAACATTGGGGTGCAGGGTGTCCCGGCGTTTCACTACATCTGTATCTTTGGGGTAGATACCCAGTAGTTCAATTGCTGGATCATAGGTTACCTCTATTTATAACTTCTTGAGGAACCTCCACACAGTTTCCCGAGTGGCTGCACCAGTTCACATTCCCACCAACAGTGCAAGAGGGTTCCCCTTTCTCCACAGCCTTGCCAACATTTATTGTTTCCTGTCCTGTTAATTTTCGCCATTCTCACTGCTGTGGGGTGGTATCTCATTGTGGTTTTGAGTTGTATTTCCCTGATGGCAAGTGATGTGGAACATTTTTTCATGTGCTTGTTGGCCATGTGTAGGTCTTCTTTGGAGAAACTTCTGTAAAGAACTTATCAAACTCAACACCCAAGAAACAAACAATCCAATCACGAAATGGGTAGAGTATCTTTTAAAGATACTTAAAAAATATTTTTCTTATTTATTTCTTTGTGGAGGGGCATGCAATGAAATGGGAGGAAGGGTCAGAGGAAAAAGAGGAGAGAGAGACTCTTAAGTAGGCTCCACATCCAGTGTGGAACCCAACTCAGAGCTCAAACTCATGACCCAGAGATTATGACCTGAGCCAAAATCAAGGATTGGATGCTTAATGGACGGAGCCACCCAAGTGCCCTGAGTCTCTCCCTTTCTGCAGACTCATTACTTATATTTAAGAGAGATCCGTTAACTAGTATTGGATTCAGAACTTCCCAGTTTGTAAGAAGTCCAAATAATGACTAAATTACTCCTGCTAGTTGAGATTTCACAATATCCCGGGGGCTTCACATACTGCAGTGGATGTTGTCATGCTGTGTCCAAATCTCTCATTAGAACACAGGCACTATGGCGCCTGGATGGCTCAGTGGTTGAGCATCTACCTTTAGTTCAGGTCATGATCCCCAGGGTCCTGGGAGGGAGTCCCACATCAGGCTCCCTTTGGGGTCCTTTCCTTCTGGTGACCATTAGTTTGCTCTGTATAGTTAGGAGTCTGTCTCTTGGTTTCTTCCTCTCTTTTTTTTTTCTTTGATCATTCATTTTCTTTCTTAAATTGCACATATGAGTGAAATCATATGGCATTTGTCTGACTTATTTTGCTTAGCTTAATACTCTAGCTCCATCTCTCTCTTTCTCATGAATAAATAAATAAAATCTTTAAAAAAAATGTAGGCACTGTTCCCCGGCTGCCAGGAATGTTGGTGGTTGACTACTTGCTCTGAGTCTTTCTAGGAGAAATGTCCTTCATTGAAAATGATGACTTCACCCACGTCCATGTCCCTTCCCCAAGGATAGCTTATAGCCTATGACTGGTTAAGGTGGAGGTACAAAGGCCGACACATTGTCTTGATTCAGAACAACTCTGAAGGACCATCCCAGCTCCAGAACTTACCCCTGGGATCAGCTGAGGGCTTGGCCACAACTGCATGGCAATTTGAAATCTGTCTCTGCTCAATTCCACGTTGCTCATTTCCTTACTGGAGAACTCCCAACAAACCTTCTGCATGCCAGTCTCTGATTTTGAGTTTCATTTCTGGTAAACTTGACCTAAGATACATGCATTGTCTCACTTAATCTTTGTATCAACAGTATAAAGGAGAAATTCGTAACTGCATTTCTCATGGGAGATGACTGAGGGGTTGTCTAGGTTTATGGAGCTTGTAAGCGGCAGAGGGAAGATCTGAATTCATGTCTTGCTGACTCTTCTCTGCATCACTGCACTGTGTAGCTTTCCTGAAGTAGTGGGATTAGCCAAACTCAGCCCTGGGACACAATTCAATATCCATCCCTCAGTCTTTAGTGAGAATAAATACAAGAATTATCCATTTAAACAGCATGACTGTGCTTTTTAAAAGAAAAATCTGTGGTTGATACTAATGTTCGGTGCCTTACACAGGGACCCATGTGACATGTTTCTGCTCGGGCTTAGTTCCAGAGGGGAAAATATGGCTTTGCAGATAGATTTGCATATCTTCCCTTGCCAGAAATTTGAAATATGGAATCCAGCAGACTTTTTTTTTCTTTAGCTGCCAAGGATTTTAAGGCCAGCTTCAAATGTGGTCATTTCCTTATCTCTGAGCTCGATGCTATCTATCCCTTATGTTTTTCACATAGAATTCTCTTTCATCCTCACCAAAAATCATACTATTCACTGAGCTTCTACTGAGGAACTCATTCTGTAAGATGATAAAAATCACATTGTCTGTGTGAGCTAGAGAAGATAAGTTGCCTGCCATGCCCGTATCCTTTTCAAGGAATCTTAGATCCTCAGGGCATCCAGGTAGGGTCTGATGTGATCCTGCCTCCCTGGCCATCACCCATTGGACCACAGCTAGTCACCAGGGCCAAGAGGAGCCCAACCATTGTGGTCAGCCATCAGGGTCTCTTGTGACCTGACAGAGAGGCTACTGTCAAGCCCATATGATGCGCAGTAGCTGAGTCTGTCTTGGGAAAATTTAACTTGCATATATGGAAAGATTTTGTTGGTTGACAGGCAGAGAGAAGCACATGCTGGGAGAGAAGCTGAGTCATGTTAATAGTGAAACAATTAAAGACCTCCTACTGCTGAAGTCTGTAGATCTGCCTAAGTCTAGAACCCGTCTCCAAGTCCAGCGTTGTGAAGCTTGGTCCTACTTGCACGTTTTGTTTTTTCTTTCCCCCTGTGAAATTTGACCTTTACTATATTTTTTTACAAGCATTTTCCTAACTTTTATTTTTTTCATTTTTTAAGTTTTTAAAAATTTTACTTTCAGTATGTTTAACATAGAGTGTTACATTAGTTTCAGGTTTATAATATAGTGATTCAGCAGTTCTATGCATGACTCAGGGCTCATCACGATAAGTAGACTCTTAATCCCCTTCATTTATTCCACCCATCCTCCCACTGCTTTCCTTCTGGTGACCATTAGTTTGCTCTGTATAGTTAGGAGTCTGTCTCTTGGTTTCTTTCCCTCTTTTTTTGATTTGATCATTCATTTTCTTTCTTAAATTCCACATATGAGTGAAATCATATGGTATTTGTCTGAATTATTTTGCTTAGCTTAATACTCTCTAGTTCCATCTATGTTGTTGCAAAAGGCAAGATATCATTATTTTCTGTGGCTGAGTAATATTCCACTGTATATATGCACCACATCTTCTTTACCCATGCGTCGATCGGTGGAGACTTGGGCTACTTCTGTAGTTTAGCTATTGTAAATAATGTTGCTATAAACATGAGGGGTGCACGTATCTCTTTGAGTTCGTGTTCTTGTGTTCTTTGAGTAAATACACAACAGTGTGATTATTGAATCATAAAGTAATTTTATTTTTTTATTTTTTGAGGAACCCCACCACAGTTTTCCATAGTGGCTGCACCAGTTTTCATTCCCGCCAATAGTGTAAGAGGGTTCCCTTTTCTTCACATTCTTGCCAACACCTGCTGTTTCTTGTGTTGTTGATTTTAGCCATTCTGAAAAGTGTGAGGTGATAGCTCATTGTGATTTTGATTTGCATTTCCCTGATGATGAGTGGTGTTGAGCATCTTTGCATGTGCCTGTTGGCCATCTGGATGTCTTCTTTGGGAAAATGTCTGTTCATGTCTTCTGCCTATTTTTAAATTGGATTATTCATATTTAGGTTGTTGAGTTTTATACATTCTTTATGTATTTTGGATACTAACCCTTTATCAGATAAGTCATTTGCAAATATCTTCTCTCATTCAGCAGGTTGCCTTTTAGTTTTGTTGATTGTTTCCTTTGCTGTGCAGTTTTTCTTTTGATGTAGTCCCAATGACTTATTTTTTTCTTTTATTTCCCTTGCCTCAGGAGACATATCTAGAAAAATGTTACTATGACCAATATCAAAGAAGTTACTACCCATGCTCTCTTATAGGATTTTTATGATTTCAGCTCTCACATTTAGGTCTTTAACCCATTTTGAGTTTATGAAGGTGTATGGTGTATGAAAGTGGTTTCATTCTTTTGCATATAATAGTTGTCTAGTTTTCCCAACGTCATTTGTTGAAGAGACATTCTTTTTCCCATTGGATATTCTTTTCTCCTTCATTGAAGATTAATTGACCATATAACTGCAAGATTTATTTCTGGGTTTTCTATTCTGTTCTATTGATCCGGGTGTCTATTTTTACCATACTGTTTCAATTACTACAGCTTTGTAATATAACTTGAAGTCTGGAATTGTGATACCTCCAGTTTTTCCTTTTTCAAGATTGCTTTGGTTATCCATAGTCATTTGTGGTTCCATACAACTTTGTCTGTTCTAGTTCTGTGAAAAATGCTGTTGATATTTTGATAGGGATTACATTAAATCTGTAGATTGCTTTGGGTAGTATAGACAGTTTAACAATATTTGTTCTTCCAAACCATGAGCATGGAATGTCTTTCCATTTCTTTACATCATCTTGAATTTCTTTCATCAGTGTTTTATAGTTTTCAGAGTACAGGTCTTTCACTTCTATGGTTAAGTTTATTTGTAGATATTTTATTGTTTTTGGTGCAATTCTAAATGGGATTGTTTTCTCAATTTCACTTTCTGCTGCTTCATTATTTGTATATAGGAATGGAGCAGATTTCTGAATATTGATTTTGTATCCTATGACTTTACTGAATTCATGTATCAATTCTAATCATTTTTTGGTAGAGTCTTTAGCATTTTCTTTTCTTTTTTTTAAGATTGTATTTATTTATTCATGAGACAAAAAGAGAGAGTGGCAGAGACATGGGCAGAGGGAGAAGCAGGCTCCCTGAAGGGAGCCTGATGTGGGACTTGATCCCCCTCAGGATCACACCCTGAGCTGAAGGCAGATGCTCAACCACTGAGCCACCCAGGCATCCCTTTCGGGTTTTCTATATACAGCATCACATCCTCTGTAAATAGTAGAAGTCTTACTTCCTCCTTACCAATTTGGATGTCTTTTATTCCTTTTTGTTGTCTAATTGCTGTGAGCTACCTTTGCTGTATTACTACATACATAAACTTACCATTTCTACCCAATATGTAGCCACCCTACACAGGCTTCTGTTCTTTGTCCTCAAAGAATATGTGTGTGTGTAAAATGTAATCCATATATGTATGTGTTCATGTATGTATACATGTGTGTATAGATGCATATGTATGTGTGTACATATATGCATATGTTAAGGGGAGTATTTTATTTATTTATTTATTTATCTATTTATCTATTTATCTATTTATTTATTTATTTAAAAAAATTTTTATTGGAGTTCAATTTGCCAACATTTAGCATAACACCCAGTGCTCATCCCGCCAAGTGTCCCCCTCAGTGCCCATCACCCAGTCACCCCAACCCCCCGCCCACCTCCCCTTCCACTACCCCTTGTTTGTTTCCCAGAGTTAGGTGTTTCTCATGTTTTGTCACCCTCACCGATATTTTCACTCATTTTCTCTCCTTTCCCTTTACTCCCTTTCACTAATTTTTATATTCCCCAAATGAATGAGACCATATAATGTTTGTCCTTTTCCGATTGACTTATTTCACTGAGCATAATCCTAAGGGGAGTATTTTAAAGCAATTATTCCAAAGTAGAGTCTTTTGTTTGACTTACACAAATTTTTTTATGATTTATGTATTTTAGAGAGAGAGAGTGTGTGAGCAAGCTGAGGGAGGGTCAGAGGGAGAGGGAGAGAGAGAGAATCCTGAAGCAGATTCCCTGCTGAGCAGGGTGCCTGACATGGGGCTTGATCCCAAGACCCTGAGATCACGACCTGAGCCAAGATCAAGAATTGGTGGCTTAACCAACTGTACCACCCAGGCACCCCTGACTTACACAAGCATAAGAACAAATTTAAGTCATTATTTCTAAATTGATTGCAATCAAAATCTGAATTTTTAGCTTCTCCTAAAGAAAAGCTGACACTCTGGTACTGCTGGTTTTTAGATCCATTTGTGGCCAGAGTTGGCTGGAGCGGGCCTGCAGCTACTCCAGTCTGTTAGAACCTGCTGTGCCAGTTCACCCTAAATTCCATTGTTCCCCAACATTAAGGCATTTTATGTGGCACAAATGTGGCTTTTTTTTTTTTAGAGGTGCCTTGGATTTCTTTGAATTCCTCTCTCTTCCCATACCTCCCTCTCTTTCTCTAATACAAAAAAAAAAAAAAAAAAAAGTGGGCCAGGAGGCCAAGAAGCTACCCAGCTAGTCTCTCCCATTAATATCTCATACCTGGCCTCTGTTGAATGAATGACCCCTGTTGGGGGTGGGGAGAGGGTGGGGGAGGGGGCCTGGGTGACAGGGATAGTAGCAGGGTTTTTTTTGTTTGTTTGTTTCAAGTTTTAATATTTAAATATTCTGTACTAGGACAAGTCAGGCCCCAGCTAAGCATAGCATTTTATCACATTAATTTATTCCATTTTTACAACAACGAGGTGGGTTCCATTGATACTCCTTTTTTTTTTTTTAAAGATTTTATTTATTTATTCACGAGAGACACACAGAGAGAGAGGCAGAGACACAGGCAGAGGGAGAAGCAGGCTCCATGTAGGCCTGATGTGGGACTCGATCCCAAGACTCCAGAATCATGCCTTGGGCTGAAGGCAGCGGTAAACCACTGAGCCACCCAGGAATCCCCTCCATTGATATTCCTATTTACAGATGATGTCACCAAGGCCCAGAGGTATTTAGTAACTTGCACAGTCAATGGCAGGTAAGGGTGGATTCTGGATTTGAATCCGAGCCCTAAGAGCCCAATGTCTATGCACTAGGCTGACCTGTCTCTGTGTCTGATTTGTCCTTTTCTCTACTAGCTGCTGATACTATGGCACATGCAAAAATGCCCTGTTGTTGTGGGTAGACAACTGAGCACAGGGGACGTGGGGTGGAGGGATTGCTCGCAGGCACCCACCTCTGTTCTCGACCTGCAGCAGGACACATCCTCATCCTGCAGTTGGGAAGACAGTAGCCGTCTTTCTCTCTGTTCACCCACAGGAAGCAGTTTCGTGGTGAGTGAAGGGAGCTACCTGGACGTCTCAGACTGGCTAAACCCTGCCAAGCTGTCCCTGTATTACCAGATCAATGCCACCTCCCCATGGGTGAGGGACCTCTGCGGACAGCGGACAACAGATGCCTGCGAGCAGCTCTGCGACCCCGAAACTGGTGAGCCGTGGGGCCAGGCTGGGGTTGAAGGGAGGGAGGAGGCAGGCTGCAAGATGGCCTGTGCGTCTTCTGCCTGAAGCATCATGGTTTCCAAGCCATGGACAATGGGTTTTACCTGAAGGCCCATTAGTTCCATTGGTAGTTAAACTGTGTGCTGCCATCACTAGGTCAGGCAGAAAGTTCTATAAAACCACAGAATCCCAGAAGTAGAAAGGCCCACAGACAGCATCTGGTCCAGTTTCAGCAAAGCAAGGTATCTGAACATCATCAGATCCTATTCACCTCTCACTAGCTGGATGTTCTTTGCCATATTTTCTAGCTTTGCTGAGACATAATTGACATAACATTGCGAGCGTGTAAGGCATACGCTGTGATGATGTCATGAGTGGATACACTATGAGATGATTACCACGTTAAGACTCATTAACACCCCTATCACTTCACATACCATTTTTTAATGATGATAACATTTAAGATCTACGCTCTTAGCAACATTCAAGAGTATAACACAGCATTTTTTAAAAGATTTTATTTATTCATGATAGACAGAGAGACAGAGTGAGGCAGAGACACAGGCAGAGGGAGGAGCAGGCTCCATGCTGGGATCCCGATGCAGGACTGGATCCCAGGTCTCCAGGATCACGCCCTGGGCCAAAGGCAGGTGCTAAACCGCTGATCCACCCAGGGATCCCCTATAACACAGCATTGTTAACAGTCACTCTGTTGTATGCTAGGTCCCCAGGACTTACTCATCTTAAATGGGGAGATGTTGGTCACAGGGTACAAACTAGGTGGGTGTTCTTCAGAAAGACGCTTCCTCTCTCTCGGGTACCAGAGAATGAACATAGCATCTAACCCACGAGATTGTTGTTAGGATTCAATGAGATAACGCATGGAAAGCCCCTAGTATATTCATTTACTGAGACATCTCACAGATATTTATTGAATAGGCACACACTTTCCCAGGCATTGAGGATATAGCAGTGGAAAACAATAGGCATAATCTCTGCTCTAATTAAGTTTATATTCTAAGGAGACGTTTGGCCTATACCGTCTAACAAGGTAGCCACTAGCCACATCTGGCTGTTTAAATTTAAATTAAGTAGAATTAAATGAGGTCAGCAATCACTTCCCCAGGCACATTCACCATATATCCAGTGCTGTGTTGCTCCATGTGACTAATGGCTACCTCTTGGACAACTCAGATGTAGAACATTACCACCCCTGCAGAAAGTTCTGTTGGACCGTGCTGCAGCAGGCAGACAGGATGATGATATATGCACTCGGTCAAGTGATGCTGCATGCTGGGGGAGAGCACACAGCATAAGGGATGCTAAGCCGGGAGTGGGAGTGGAGCTGTTATTACAGCAATGGTCAGGGGAACCATTATTCCAATGTAGGCAAGCACTGGCAATGGCTTGACCCACCAGGGTAAGGGGAAAAAGATGATCACATTCTAGACATGTTCAGAGGGTAGAATTAACAGGACTTGTTCCTGGATATGAAAGGTGAGAAGTGGAGAGGAGTCAAATGTGGTTCCAAATGGTTCAGTCTGAGCAGTGGGATGAAGAAGCGAGACTTCTCTTTCATTGAGTCAGAGGATGATGCTATAGGAGGGTCGGGATTGAGGTGAAGGGGATCAAGGCTACTGTTTTGGATATAAGTTCAAGATGACTACTAAACATCAAGTAGAGACAGAAAATAGGCAGCGAGGTCCAAAAGTCAAATGCAAAGAAATTTTAGCTGTAGATAGAAATTTGGGAGTCAACAGCAGGTACATGGTATTTAATCCCAGGAGATGCTGTCTTATTTATAGTAAATGCTTAGAAAGTGGACAGTATCTTCTTTATAGTTGTTACCTTTTGTGGTGAGATTTTATTTATTTATTTATTCCTGAGAGACATGGAATGAGAGAAGCAGAGACACAGGCAGAGGGAGAAGCAGGCTTCATGCAGGGAGCCCGATGTGGGACTCGATCCCGGACCCCGAGATCATGCCCTGGGCTGAAAGCAGACATTAAACCGCTGAGCCACCCAGGCATCCCTATAGTTGTCGCTTAATCAGTGGTGTCTGTTCATGTCCACAAATAGGGAGATAGAAATTAGAGAGAAGGTTGTTGCCAAGGTGCCAGAGCAAGTTAGAAATGAAGCTGTTCTTGCTACCAGTCCTGTGCTCTTCCCTACAGCATATCTTGCTATAGTCCCTGTGTAACATCTTTTCTTTCTTCATTAACAAGAGTCTGGCCATCTTGCCTGGAAAACCCACTGCACAATGTCCATGGGGCAGCCTCTGCTGAGCTGCAGGCTCTCAGTAGCCCAGGTCAATGAGGTGCTCCCTCTATTCCAGTTCTCCTCCATTTCTCCTGGGGCAACAGTTCAGGGGTGAAGAGAGGGCTTCTCCAGGTTGACCCTTGAGTCTCTGCAGAGCTGAGCAAGGATTTGGCTTTCTGACCACCATCCCTTCTTATTTTTTTGTTGGGAGCCTATTTAGACATATTTTTGCAGCCTTTACATAGGCCTATTGGGGAGGCTATTTGGAAAATGCAATGCAGCTCTAGTGTACCATTTGACCAGACAGCTGAATCTTCTTTCTCTTAATTAAAAGAGGCTTTAAGGCACTGTCACCCTAAGCAGTACCTCTTTATTCCCCAAACATGTGCATGCCTACACACACACACACACACACACACACACACACACACATACACACACACACACGATTATCCTCACACAACAGCCAGGAGAGTCCTCGTGGAATTATGTGCCTCTGGATCTGATCCTGTACATTCTCTTTTTCATTTTCCTTCCTTAAAAAGCAGGCAAGATTATTGGAGAGAGGGAAGAGAAGGGATCCCCTCCTCTCTCTCCCTACACAAAGCCCCAGCTAGCAGAGCTGTGAGCGCCTGAGGGTCTGACCTTCTGGTTTCCCAGCTGATTTGCTTTCAGGTGCAAGTTCATTCTTTCTGATGATCTTTTCCTTTAGCTGCAAGCTTGAGGGCATAATTCCAAACAGGGGGTCATTCAAGGAGGAGGCATTTAGCCAGTTTTGGAAAAGATCGGCTCTCCTACCAAAATCCCCTAGAATTACACACACACACACACACACACACACACACACACACACACACACACACCATAGACCTGAGAATGCTACTAGAATCCACCGGGTTGACCTTCTCAACTTTATCACTGACAATATTGATGCCAGAGAAGAAAAGTGAGATGATCAAAGTCAACGTAGCCAGCAGATACAGAGCCAGGATTCAAACTTAGGAGCCTTTGCTCTTAACAAAGTGTTTTTCAAGCCTCTGCAGGTCTAGTGTGGATTTAAGAGTCCACATTTCTAAAAAGCTACCAGCTGTTGCTGATACTTCTGGCGAAGGACGACTCTTGGTGCACCAAGGCTCTCAAAATTCTTCCTCCCAAATAGTCCTCTTGTTTTCCACACAAACAGTAGAAGTCCCAGCTGCCATCTTTGTTAATTTATCTGATAAGGTGATGCTCACATCTGCCACTTTATATTCTTTTTTTTTAATATTTTTATCTTTATCCATTCATGAGAGACACAGAGGCAGAGACACAGGCAGAGGGAGAAGCAGGCTTCTGCAGGGAGCCAGATGCAGGACTCGATCCCAGGACCCCAGGGTCATACCTTGAGCCAAAGGCAGACTCTCAACTGCTGAGCCACCCAGGTGCCCCTGCCACTTTATATTCTATCTCTGTTTGCCACACACCCGGGGCTCCAGGTACACTGGTTACCTGTCGTTCCTTAAAGGCTCTGTGCCATCTCATGCCTACATCCCTTTAGTGGGCCGTTTTTTCCCTCTTGTAATGTCTTTCTCCCCCTTTTACTGGAAGATCAAACGTTATTTTTTATTTCCATTCCATTCAGCCCAAAGCCCTGACCAGATTGAGGAGCCCTCCTCTCTGCTCTCATGTACTCTGTACTCTCTCTGCCTCTGCATTTCTCTGTGTCATAGTCCTCGTTCCGTACCCAGCCATTGTTCTTTCCTTGTCTGGGGCTGTCACCAGACCGTAGGTTTGGTTAAGGGCTAGCAAAGGGGGATTCAAAGCCTGCGTCTTGCTTATCTCTGTATCTTTAAAACTTAGCCTAATGCTGACATATAATTAGTGCACAGAAAATCAAGAAAGGATAAACGAAATTAATATGTTCCTTGAAACAATTTTATATACCGATTTTTAGTTTCTTCCTCCATTTTCACTTACACCAGAACTCAAATTAACTATTTCCCAGAGTCACCAGGAACCATCCAAGCCACAAGGCTCCGGCCTCATTCTCCCATTTCCCCCATCCCCAAGAGCATAGCCTTGCAGTCTTCACTCTGTTCATCTTCACAATAGTCCTCCCAAGCACTCCATGCAAAGTTTTACCTTATGACTAGAGTTCAGGATCCTCTGTCTACCTAAAATGTCTCCCATCCTTTAATCATCTACTTTGTAAAAATCCCATTCACTGATTACCTCTCCTTTCCTCTTGGTAGAATGGATGACTTCTACAGTATCATCAAAGTTTTCTATTGACTCAAAATCTGATTAAAACTTGAATTATTGTTTGGAAATTTGCCTACCCTGCCTAATATAAGGTCCTTAAAGCAGGAACTGTATCTAATTTACTCCTGTATCCTTTCCACACCAGTGTCCAACAAAGTGCCTTACTCTTAGAAGTCATTCAAGACATAAATATATGGGATTATGTACAGGTAAAGAGTGGAAATGGGAACATAAGATCCCTGAATATATTTTCATGGTTCTTGACTCAGACCCATTTTGAAAAATTTATTTCAATTTGTTAGATTCAATTCAAGCAAGATTTTCTTAATTCCACAACTCATAAGTCTTGTGTGTTAAGTGCTATGGGAAATCACAGACAAATTGGACAATGTTCCTGCCTTCATGGATTTCACATTTTCACAGGGATAAAAATAATATGCTCATATATAGCTATTATAAAAGACACAAAGTGGGATAAATCAAGAACAGGCATTAACAAAGTAGCTCATGCCTGGAGAAAAGGGAGAAATGTATTCTAGATGGGTATTTCAGGAGATGCATCATGGAGTGCATGACCTTTTAGCTGAACCTTGTAGAATCAGTAGGGAGTGTGAGTAGGAAGGGCCCTTTAACAGAGGGACCTTAATGATTGAAATCAGGAGGAAGAAAGTTTATAATTATTCCAGGGACCAGAAAGCAGTGTAGCTAGGCTGGCATCTAGAGAATCTGCTGCGTATGAGGTGGAGGAGGAGAACTGGGAGGAGGCAGGTGATGAAGTTGGAAAGGTAAGATGAAGAGAACTCCTAGAAAGATAAAGATCTGAAGATTCTAATAACTGCTAAGTGATTTAATAAGACTATGTTGGCCACTGGAAAAGGGAAACCACCCTCCATATCTGTCCAGGTGTTTTGGGGAACCTCTATCTGTCCAAAGGAATAGCTGGGCCTCTCCTCTTTTGCTTTCCATCAGGAATTAGACTATGGGTGAAGTCATGGAAAAACTAATCCCCCAACCCCTGTGCATATTCAGGCCTGAGATCTATCAAAAGTGGCTTTGCTTCCTTTCAGTAAGCTCCTCCTTCTGTGAATGGGATCTATCGGACTGAACAAAGTCATAGAGTCCCAACATTGCTCATCATGTCTTAAAGCCTTAGTGGATGTGTCAATAAGAAGGATCATTCCTCTAAACTTAGCAAGAAGAAGGAGAAAAGTAGGGATGTAGTGCTGCTGAAGAATATATAATTGCCATGATGCATGGATAAACTTGGCCAAGTTTTCCTGGCTGTGTGCCATAGCCTAGCTCGAGTGTGTTCTTCCAGGGATTTCAACAATTAGTACCACCCACAGGGCTGATTATGGAAGTGGATACATGGTGTGCTGGAGCTGGCCTGTATGACAGCTCGTGAGACTCATGAGAGTTGGTTGTTGTCATCTCTTCCCAACTCTTTGTTTGGATATGTCATGTAAATAGCTTGAAAATTGGCCATGATGAAGGTATGTATACCAACAAGATTGGTTAATGTTACAAATAATGGCTTATTTTTCTTTAGAAGGTCAGTCATTGAACATTTACCTTTATTATGGTGAATGGGATGAGAACAAACCAATACAGGACCAAGGCAAGGGAAGGATTCAATGAAGGCTTAGAGAAGGCCTGAAAATGTTGCCAGAGGGTGGTGTTATGCTCCTTTCCAGAATAGGCTACCATCACACTTCATCTCTCTGAGGACAGAAGTGAATATTCAAGAACTACCTGCTATAGTCCCATACAATGCAGCGCCAGACTATTTAAATGATCTGGCTTTGACTCTTCAGAATGTCACAGAGGGAAAATCCTATGGTGAAACAGCTTTACTAAAGTTCTGCACATGTGTGGTATCATGCTAAATTCTGTATACAAAATCTTTGACAGTATGGATTCACCCACACAAAGGAAGTAACAGCAGAACAGTAATGCATTTAGTCAGTAATTCATTCATTTCTTTATTTATTCATTCAAGTATTTAGTGAACTTGAGTAGAACTGGAATATCCTTTCGAGTCAGAGCAGGTTCAAATCTTTGCCTCTCTGTGTACTGGTAGAAGGGCTTTGGGAAAGTCGTTTAATATATTCAAGCCTTCTTTTTTTGTGTATGTAAAAAATGAGAGCAAGTCCTATTTGGCAGGGTGCTGTGAGAATGAGATGAAAAATAACATTTCAGATACACTCAGCACAGTACTTAATGTATGGTAGGCACTCAAATCATAGTGTCTAATGTTATTTTATAATCAGTTTTGCAAACCCTAGGGGCTTCGCATAGTTAATTCAATATGTTTTTCAATTAATTTAATAAATATTTCATGAGACACCTCTAATCCATCATTGTGTACTGTGTTAAATTATTTAAAAAGAAAATAGGATATTGTCCCTGACCTTTAGCAGCTGATCACCTAACAGAGAAACTTACCATAACCTGGACTTCCTATCTTCTGGCCTTTCATTTAGTCCTCATGTGACTTTTAAACTAGTGCAATATAAAAAGTCCCAGGTTCTCAATCCTAGTGCCAGCTTGGCCACAGATTTGTCATTTGACCTTGAGTATGGCATACACTGTGAACTTTATGTTCATTCTCTTCCACAAAGAAATTAGTGGAAACAACTTTTACTGCAAGAAAGATCCCTAGTGATCATCTAGTCTGATCTAATGAGGCTCAAGGCCACTGAGGCTAAGCAAGTTGCCCAGTGTCGCTCAGTAAATTAGTGGCAAGATATGAATTACAACGCTGAATAATTCCTAAGATATTTCTCAGCTCAAAATTCATGTTTCTATGACCTTTTGCGCACTAATAACTTACAGTGTAAGTATGATTGAAACAATTTGTAAATGGCATTTAAAGCAGATTGAATTTTCTTTTCAAATTGATATGAACTTCAGTCATGTTCACCATCATATTCAGTTTATTTTCATGTCTTCAGCAGCCACTTCGCATTTGCAATAAGATATGAAATGAGAATACATTGAATGTGGTTATGTCACATATATGTCTTATAGTGTACTAAATATTTCTGATGTTTATAGGTTATTCTTGTTATTTACTAAGCCTTGTATTATTAAAGTTTAATGGGACACAAGGACTTTGTGAAGTTGTAAGTTCAAGAATTCAGAGATGGAGAATGTCCCTGCCTTGAGCAGACTGTAGCATGGTTGTTTCCAGGTACCAGATATGTAGGATTTAAGTAAGTTGGAGCATGGGTAAGATACACAGTTAAATAAATTGAGATTGGGATCCCTGGGTGGCGCAGCGGTTTGGCGCCTGCCTTTGGCCCAGGGCGCGATCCTGGAGACCCGGGATCGAGTCCCACATCGGGCTCCCGATGCATGGAGCCTGCTTCTCCCTCTGCCTGTGTCTCTGCCTCTCTCTCTCTCTGTGACTATCATAAATAAATAAAAATTTAAAAAAAGATTTATATAAAAAAAATTGAGATTATTCATTGAGAGCCAACTTCCTGGCAGACCAAAGAAGAGAGATTTGTGTATGAGAACATAAGTTTTATTGAAACCTGTCCTGTGCTCATCCTATTTATTGCTGTAGCTCAGACACTGAAACAGTTCCTGCATCAATACCTCTTTTCTTGGATGGATGGATGGATGGATGGATGGATGGATGGATGATTAAATGAATAGCTGAATGAATGAATGGGAAACCACTTTTGTTGAGATAACAGGGCTTGATCAGTGGGTTGGGTGCAAGGTTCTGTTGTCAGAACCATGGACAGCTCTCTAAGTGTTGACAATGACATTTTGGCTAAGGGTTTTTGCTAAAGACTTTTACCTGGTACAGCTCTCTTCTGAAAGTCTCCTTCTTTGAGGTGCAAACCACTAGTCTTTTGAACTCAAATAAAGTAAGTTCTATCCTTTATAGGTTTAGGATTACTCTATCAAACCATGTTCTTATCCCAGTGGGCCTCAACTAGGGAAATCAAACTTCCATGAAGTGAGTCACTCTTATTCTCAGGATTCATACTGCTCTCTACATCACCATTCTTTGGTTCAGAGCTTTACTAGAACCTGAATTAAACAAAATTCATCTAAACTTATTGTCAATTAATGGACCCTGTGCCTCATTATTCAGACATGTGAGATAATGAAATCAAACTTTAAAAAAAATTTTTTTCCAACAAAAAACATTCAAAACCAAGTGGTTTTTTTTTTCTGTTTAAAGGCCACAAAATGAATGTTAACCATAAAATCCCATTTATCTCATCTGATCCATTTGATGCAGTTTCATTGCCTATATATTATAGATGGGGGTGGGGGTGTTAGGCAATGGCCAGAGATAGCTTACAGTTAAGAGAGGCATGGTGGAGTTTTAGTTTGATATCATGGGGTACATTAATACTGGGGTAACAATAATAACATCTACAGTTTATTATGCACTTATTGTATACCAAGCATAATTGCTGTGGCTTTCTATAACTATCTTGAGTTTGATAGCAATATGTCTATATAGTTATTGTTGCTTCTACTTTTCATACAAGAAGCTATGTCTTAAAGCAGGTTGAATGAAATTCCCAAGGTCATATATTTACTAAGTATCACAGCTGGGATTTGGACCCAGACTGAGTAAGAAGCTACTATTTGAGGAGTCAGTGTTCGAGAAGTTTGCTTAGCATTGAAAAGAGAGAGACATTCTGGCATTCTCTCTTTGATAAGTATTTGCAGAGAATTCTCAGAGGTAGGCATGAATCCTTTGGACAAAGAATTTACAGAATAAGTTGACTTGAAAAAAATAAAAGGACCCATCGGACTGGCGGCAAGGGAGAGATACAGCACTGAGGGATGGAACTGTGACAGCATTTATGAGTTGTAGGGAAACCATTTTATATCTCTATTCAGGAGTCTTGCTAGATTTGGTCTAGATGCGTTGTTAAATGTTCTGTCGTAGAAGAGGGTTGAGGTCTTTTGAAGAAGGACAATCTGTGTCAACGATGAGGTCATAAAATTTCAGAAAGCCCACAACAGAAAGCAGCAGGAATGACTGTTCAAAAATTTGGAAGGACAAGAAGGTTAGAATGGACTGCAAAAAAAGGAACTGAAAATGTTTTCTTACAGGGAGGTTGCCAGCCTCACCAAAAGTCCAAGGTAACCTTTGCTTCTGACCTTGAAAGGAAGAGGTTATGAGAGGTCTGAAGCATCATCTGGTAAAGTTGCAAGTGGAAAAATAACTTGGGGGTATCTCTGATTATTACCTCTCGAGTGAATATGCCAAAAAGAAGGGAAGCTCTCAGCTTTTAAGATTAGCTTCATCATCAAAAATATAATTTACAGGCATTTAGAGACTATATTTAATTTTATTCAGCAAGTGTATTACAAAAATATTTTGGTGTTTCTATAAGTGGTGCTGCCTAATAAGTTATTTTTTTAATTTTATTTATTTATGATAGTCATACAGAGAGAAAGAGAGAGAGGCAGAGACACAGGCAGAGGGAGAAGCAGGCTCCATGCACCGGGAGCCCGATGTGGGACTCGATCCCGGGTCTCCAGGATCGCGCCCTGGGCCAAAGGCAGGCGCCAAACCGCTGCGCCACCCAGGGATCCCCTGCCCTACTGTTTAAATATACTTGTAATACCTTACTGATAGTGAAGTATCAATAAACAAACGTATGGAAAAGGAAGATGATGGTAAAGTTATGTTGTGAAGCAATCCACAGTGGTTAATCATGAGTCATTTCCAGCACCCATTGTGACGGGGTCTTTGCAGGTGCTGTTCCCTCTGCATGCGACAGTCTACTCTCCACCCACCCTCTCTCCTTATGAGCCTTATTCTTCCCTTTCTTTCCTCCTCCTCCTTACCCTTCATGTTTCAGCTTAAATGTCTCATCCTGAAGAAGGTTTTCGCTGACCTTCTAGACTCAGTTATTCCCAATGAGTAGCAACATTATACTACTTTATTTTTCCTTCAGAGTAAATAATAGTAATAATAATAATAATAATAATAATAATGCCCATTGTACAGGCTATGTGTCAGGCTCTCTTTACAGGGCTTCACATATATTATTTAATCCCCTCAATAGCCCTAGAAGGTAGATACAATCATATTTTAACTGAAGCAAGACACAGTCAGAGACATGTGCCAATATTTCTTTTACCGCTAAGAAAAAAAATCCATTAAGATATTAACAACACACAAGCCCTCGTTTCAAGAGTATGAAAATGTGGAAAGCCGTGTGTCTTAGAATTGGTGTAATACGTTGCTATGACCATTTTACAGATGAGGAAATCAAATCATCTGAGTCAATAGATTTTCCCAAAGTCACATATTTAGGAAGTGGTAGAGTCTAGTTTGGAATCCTAGAAGTTGGGGTTCAGAGCATATCCCCTTAACCATTAATCTGTGCTATCTGGGCACTACTTCTTTTTTTAAAAATAAATTTATTTTTTATTGGTGTTCAATTTGCCAACATACAGAATAACACCCAGTGCTCATCCCGTCAAGTGGGCACAACTTCTAATTGCATGTTCAATTCCTAGCTCTCCAAGAGACCACATGCTGTATAAAGGTGAAGATTGCACCTGTGGTATATGTCATTTAACCCCAAACCCAGAAAATTGTCCAGTACGCTGTTGATGTTTAATCATGAATGATGTAATGAGTGAATGAAAGAACAAACATTGGATTTGGAGACAAAGTCCATGAGCTTCACTACTAGATTTTCAATTTTGACTGATAGTATGACCTTTGACATGTCACTTTATTCTCTGGGCCTTAGTTTCTCTGTGTATAATATAGGAGGAAATTAGAGTTGACCCATGAACAACACAGGCTTGGACCATGAAGGTCTGCTTACATGCAGATTTTTTTCGAGAAACACAATATGATACTGTAGATGTACTTTCTTTTTTTTATGATTTCCTTAATAACATTTTCTTTTCTCTAGTCTACTTTATTGTAATAATACAAGATATAATACATACAACATACAGAATATGTGTTAATTGATTGTTTAGGTTGTCAGGAAGGCTTCCCAGTCAACAGTAGGCTATTAGTAATTAAATTTTGGAGAGTCAAAAATTATACATGGATTTTCAATTGGGCCTAGGGCCTGGCACCCCATCCCTCATGTTGTTCAAGGATCAGCTGTACATTAGATTTTCTCTGAGTGCTCTCCAACTTTGAATGCATATTGCAAATATGCATTGAAAGTCAGTGCTCTACCCAGCATTAAACCAGATAAAATGTACTCAGCACTTAGCACAGTGAATGGTACACAAAGCTCAAGCTCAGTGAACAGTAAGTATTGTTATAGCTATGGTCAAAACATGAATTGCATGAAATGAGAATCGTAGGATTAAAAAAAAAAAAAGACAGTTACCGTGAGCCTTAGAAGTCAGGTAAGATTTCCTGGGGGCAGGGGGGACTAGAGTTGGATCATGAAGCAAAGCAATGTTGTGATTGAGCTACTGTGTCCAATAGGCTGCCTCCTACCCATATGTGGCTATTTAATTAATTCACATCCCATTTCAAGTGTTCAATAGCTACATGTGGCTAGTGGTTGCCATATTGAAGAGTATAGATGTAGAACATTTCCAATACAGCAAGTTCACTGGGACAGTGCTGTGACACAGGGTAAAGAGTAGAACTACATTTCACACATATGTTGCTTCTTTCAAATTATTTCTTGAGTAGCAGTGCTGTGCTAGGTGCTATGCTGTGCCCTGATGGAGCTTAGTCTAGTTTAGGGGCCCACAGACCACAGCCCACAGCACAACTGCTGTTTTTCATAAATAAAGTTGTATTGAAATACAGCCATACCCATTAGTTTACATATTGCCTATGAGTCTTTGTTACCATAACATGGTTGAGAAATCATGACTGTGGCTTGCAAAAGCTAATATATTTACCACCTGGGCCTTTACAGGAAAAATTTGCCGATCCGTTGTCGGTCTAGTAAATTGATTTTGACATCTGAGTTAAAGAAGTGGTTTTGGTATTCATTCATTTATGTATTTGTTCATTTAATATTCAACTGGTATTTATTTCTCAATCATCTAATTCAAGCTGGATCTCAGGTGCTGACAGGAATGAACAGAATATATAAAAATTGTGGCCATCATGCAGGTCACATCCTAGTGGGGACAGGAGACAAACAGATAATTAGAGTATATGCAATAACAAATAAATCATATCCTATGTTAGAAGATGATTTTTTTTATAAAGAGGCTGCAGGAAGAGTGAGCTGTGAATGAGAAGGAGAGGGGTGGTTGCAAATTTAAGTAGGGTGTTCAAGGCAGGCATGACCAGGGAGGTGTGGGAGCAAAGCATACTTTGTGGATATCTAGGGAAAGCAGAGTGCAGGTGGAGGGAAGGACCGGGACAAAGGCTCTGAGAGCAGGCTGTGCCTCAAATATTTGAGGAAGATCACATAGGAGAATGTTCATGAGCTTCACTGGACACTAGGTGAGTATTAGGAGCTGGGGTCAGCGGGGGACCAGAAGGCCAGAGCCTTGCAGGACATTGTAAGAACATTGGCTTTCAGCCTGAGCTCAGTAAGAAGCCAGAGGAGCGTTCTGACCTGAGGACTGATGTCACCTAACTTAATTTTAAAAAGATCACTGTGGCCACTCCATTGAGAAAAATCTATAGAGAACAGGCAAGAGTGGTAGCAGGGTATGCTACATAGGAGACTGATTGGATTATCCAGGTTAGAAGCGATGGTGGCTTGGGCCAGGGTGGTCACGGTGGTGTGGAAAGAAGTTATTGGAATCAAGATACTGCATTTCATTCATTGCAATGATTCACTGAACACAAATTATATGTTGGGCATTGTGCCCAGTATTGGGGAGAATCAACAAAAGAAGCTGCCATCTCTGTCCCTTGGTGTTTTCTAACAAACTGGTTCCATACTTTTGACATCAGAAAAGAGGGATCCAAAGCTATGTCCCCCACATGTGTATGAGATCCAGGACCAGTTTTCACACTGTCTCTGAAGATCCAGGAGAGGATGACACTGTCTTAGTCACTTGGGCTGTCATAACAAAATATCTGGTGGCTTGAACAACAGAACCTTATTTCTCATAGCCCAGGAGGCTGGTAAGTCTAACATCAAGATACCACTGAATTGGTTCCTGGTGAGAGTTACCTTTCTGCTTGTGGAAGACCGACTTCTTGACTTCTCTCTATGTCCTCACATGACCTTTCTGCAGTGTGTGTGGAGAAAGTGCGAGATCTACCTCTCTTGGTCCTTATAATCCCATCACAAGGGCCTGCTTCATGACCTCATCTCACCCTGATTATTTCTGAAGGGTTCCACCTCCAAATACCATCATGTTGGGTGTTAGGGGCTTCAACATATGAATTTGGGGAGACACAAACATTTGGACAATAACAGGCACCCATGACCTAGGATGACAGGAGAAGTGAACCAGTGACATGAACATGCACTACAAGTGGAGCTCACTACAGTGAGCACTGTGCCAAGCAGGGCTGGGACTTAGGGAGGCATGAGGGAGGAGGCTTGGGCACAAAATCTCAGGGGGCGCTTATCTGAGGGTGTCAACCCTTCATTGCACAGCCCTGAGCGCCCCTTAATCTTGGGAGGGAAAAGTATTAACTCATGACAGTGGCCTCTCCAACCTTTCCCCTGAGAAGCCTTTGAAGATTCTGCTGTAGGGCCCAGCTAGAGGTACAAAGAGCAAAGAGGTCCAGGCTGGGAAGAACCATGCAGACCCTCCAGTCTAACACCTTTCTGCAGCTGATGAGGCTGGGGATCATAGAGCGTCAGGGACTTTGTTCAAGTCATTCAGGAAGCTCGTGGTGGAGTAGAGGTCTCCTGACCACCATGCTCAAGCTTGCTTTCTCCATCTCTTGAGAACAACTTCAGCAATCAAAATATTTTATCCTTGGTATGTAGGCCCCCGGCTCGGCCAATGCCTTCAGAAATCTTTTACAACATCTGAAGGTGGTATCAGCTTCTGGCAGTGTTTTCTCAGGTCTGTCTCCAGGCTTATGATCCAATCCACCCATTCATGCAAATAAGTGTTTCCGTGCAGGACATCTGGGGCATGGCGAGTTCCTCGTCAGCTTCATTAACGTCTTTCTTTCACAAACATTGACTGAGACTCAAGGCTGAGTCAGTCACCACGAAGAGAAGCAGATGAGACACTGCCACCACCTCCATTTGCTCAAAATCAAGCTGCCCCCAGCGTGGGCTGTTTTGTTTTTGGAGAGGCAGTCAGAGGAAAAGGGGAAAAAAATGGAAGCACTGAAGTCAGGCAGACCTGGGTTAAAATCTTGGCTCTGCCTGAAACTATCGGGGCGGTTGTGAGCAAATTGCTTAATTTTCCCCAAGCTTCAATTTCCTGCTCTCTTTTATCAAAGGAAAAGGTATTCACCTTTACTAGGTTATTGTGATGATTGTAATCAGTACAAAGTACCTGCTACATAATATGGCAAATATATGTGTTCAACAAATGAGAATTATTGAATCAGGGGCAAAAAGAACCCTCAGTGCTGACAACGCTTAACCCACAAGTCTTAATCATGATGGAACGGAAGGCGTGCTGACAGATTTCTGAGCAGAAGTGGCCTCCACAAAACTGGTTAAAACACATTGCTCCGCAATAGCACTAGCCTTTTCTGGTTGCTTGATGGGAGCCAGCCCATTACACCACACTGCCCTTTCTCTTCTCCTACACTGAGGGCAGCTTCCACTTCAATGCAGGTGATGAAAGGTCTCTGAGAAGTGTGTGTGTGTGTGTGTGTGTGTGTGTGTGTGTTGTCCCAGTCTTTTGGTTATTTTTTGTTAAATGGTCTTTTTAATTAAAATTCAATAGACGAGTTTCTACCAGACAACAGGGGTCAGGAGGTGTATGGATTTGATGCTGATCACACCGAGGCTGTCCCTCAGGACAGGGCATCCAGGAATTCAGGATGCTTCACACAAGTCAGGTGAGGTCGTGGCTCACCCTGTACAGTATGAAGGGTCTGCTACAACCTTTCAAAAGGCCCGAAATGGACTTAATAGCAAAGCCTGACTCCCTAGTGAAGCCTGGTGCGGGCCACATAGACACATGTTGCTTAATTTTAATGATTCATGAAGATTCTCCATCATATACCAGTAAATGTACCATAAAAATATTTTGTGAAAAAATGTGTGTCTTAGTATAATGGGAACCTGTGCTGTTCTGTAATTAAATCATTGTCAGAATGTGGGGGCTTTTTGGGGTACGGGGAGAGGGGCAGAGACTGGGCTGGGATTGAGGGGTTGGCCTGGGGAAGGGGTGGCTGAAGGGTAGACCCTGAGGAAGGGTAAGGAAGGGATAGAGGCGTGGGGCCTGGGAGGGATGGAGCCTGGGGAGAGGTAAAGGGGCGGGGCCTGGAGAGGGGTGGAGCCTGGGGAGAGGTAAAGGGGTGGGATCTGGGGAGGGGTAAGGGGGTGGAGCTTGGGGAGAGGTACAGGGGTGGGGCCTGGAAAGTGATAAAGGAGTGGGACCTGGAGATGGGTGGAGCCTGGGAAGAGGTAAAGAGGTAGGATCTGGGGAGGGATAAGGGGGTGGGAAATGGGGAGGGATAAGGGGTGGAGCCTGGGCAGTGATAAAGGGGCGGGATCTGGAGAGGGGTAAAGGGGTAAAGGGGTGGGATCTAGGGAGGGGTAAAGGGGTGGGATCTGGGGAGGGGTAAGGGGGTGGATCCCATTAGGGGCAGAAGGGTAAGAGGGCGAGGTCTGGGGATGGATAAGGAGGCTGGGGCAGGGGTTAAGGGGCGGGGTCTGGGGATGGGTAAGGGAGAGGGCCTGGGGCAGCAGGTGAGGCAGGGGCTCAGGTGTGTGTGCCTGTGTGAGAATGGGACTAAGAGAGCAAATAGATGGGAAGTGACGGTAAAGGAGGGGAATGCAGAAAAATCCAGATAAAGAGGAAGAAAAGTAGGGGGAGTGGAATTACCAGGATGTGACTGTGTTCTCTGCTCTAGGCACCTTTACTTACCATATCTTATGTAATCATTACATTAACCCTCGAAGTAGGCAGCCTGCCCTTGTTTCGTCTCTTTTGTGGACAAAGTGGGTCTGGGGACTTACCTTGCGCCTGTCTGACTTACCCTCAAGTTCCTTTCACTGTTGAGGGCTACAGAGGAACGAGGCTTACAGGAGGGTGTGCAGTGAGGAACGAAGAGGTGCACAATGAGAGAATGGCACACACAGAAAACAGATCCAAAGAGGGAAACTGAGGCAGGAGCAAACGCACAAAGACTGAAACACAGAAAGGGTGACGGAGAAGAGAAGAGAGAACTGTCGCCCAGAAGAGAGCCCAGAAGGAGGGGGAGAGGAAGACCATGAATATGGATATATTCAGAAATGAGATTGGCAAAGTGGAACTTAGCTGGGTTCAGCTGAACATACACATTATGTAAAATGGTATCATATTCCAGATGGAAGTGCTGCAGATGACAGTTCTCCAGTTTCCCAGGGAAGCTATAGCTGTGACCCTGCCCATCTGCCTCGAGCTGAGGCTGAGGTCACTCTGAGGAAGAGCCCCCTCTGCCACATGCTGCCCACCGGTTCTCTTTGTTTTCCCCCAAGTCCTCACCAGCCGGAGACAAAGGCTCCATCCTTGGGGTGTCCGGACCCCGTTACCTCAGGGCGTGGATGGCTGGCTCAGAACACATCCCTGTGTGTGGCCCATTGTACTCCGTGCACATCTGGAAAATCATCATTCTTTCTCGCTTTAATTTTATAAATGAGATTTGATTTTAAGCTCGCAAAGATAGCTGGTGCTTGAAAAAAGAACCATCAGTGCATCTCTTTTGTAGAGTGAAGAACTCTTTTGCAAAATGAATAATTACCCTCTGCTTAATCTATTTTGTGTATTTCACTTTGCCGGTTCAGGTTTTGTGCAAGTGGGGGAACAACTGCATTATTAATCATCCTGCGTCCTGAACAGAATAGTGTATATTTTATCCTTACCGCATCCTTGTGAATAGGACAGGACAGGACTTATGTTCCCCGTCTTCCGGGTAAGAAAGATGAGGCTCAGAGAGATGGAGGATCTTGAGCGAGGCCACCCACCCATCAGCTAGTGGAGAAGCAGAGCCCCAGGGGCCCCTCTCGTCTACATCCTGGCACACTCCGGTGGAGGCGCGGTAGGCGGCCCGGTAGAGCCACCACCACCGTGGGTCATTTTGAGTGACGTGCAGGATGGCGCTGAGCCATCTTACCTGGGGCAGGGTGAGGGGAGAGCTCTGGCTCCGGAGGCGAGCAGAATGGGATTTGAATCCTGATCCTGTTTCTTTCTGTGCAAACTGGAGGCCAGTTGTTTAACCCCCCGGGGGCTTCAGTTTCCTCATCTGTAAAATCAGGACGTTAGCCCCTGCTTCACAGAGTGGCGGGGTGGACAAAAGGTGAGAAAGTAGATCAAACATGGCATGCTTAACGGGATCCGTGAGCCGCTCTTAGCCTTTTCTTCCCTTTTGCCAAATTACAGCCAAGGGGTCCGAGTGAGAGCCACGGGCAGGAAAGAACATGAAGGCAGCCAATTTCCCTGTAATGATCATCGTAAAAGCAGGCTGTGCTATGGAGCCCATATGGGGACAGAGCATTCTGGACGCTGTTCAGTGATGGGGGAGGCCTCATCAACCTTGTGGAACTGAGGGGATAGGGTCTTGGCCAGAGACAGGAAACTGCAAAGTCATGGAGCCTCTGGGTGAAAAACGCAGAGCTCAAACCCTGTCCTCACCCCAGTACCTGGGGTACCTTCTCTGCTTTAAACATCCTCTCTCCATGCACGATGCTTGGATCCAGCGTCTGGACAGGACTGTCTTTGTAGAGGGGATATGGGGTTTCCAGGAGTTTCCGGACACCTGCAGAATAAGGGGAGGGTTTCCTCCGTGCCTGCTCTCCCCTCTGGCTCTGCTGATTGGAGAAGCCAAAGGGCCCCTATTTCTCACTGTGCTATGACCTTCCTCTGCTCCCACCCTTTCCTCTGTCTGGCAAATTCCTCTACCCCCGTGGGAGAGAGGCGGGACTCTAGCCTGGGGCCAGCGGCCCTGTCTCTGGATTGCAGCCCTGGCCTTGGCACCCTTCAGTTTGTGACATCACGCCACAACCCCTCGGGGCCTCAGTCTCCTCATCTGTACCATGGAGCTGAAACTAGAACCTGCCCGTAGGCTTGTTGTGAGGGCCACATGCGCTACATTACAGTGTCCCCTCTTATGATTATCCCTCCTCTTCACTGGCACCTCTGGGACCTTGGGGCTGAGTCTGATGCCCTTTCCCGTGACCCTGCAGCTCTCTGCACACGCTCCCCTCCCCAGCCCCAATCACACCTTGTGGCAGCGTGTATTTTCTTCTCAGTGTTACCTGAGTGTCAGCTGCTGGTGGTAGAGAATCGGATGGATTCGTCTTGCGCCACGATCCCGCCGGTGCTGGGTGCAGAGGAAGGGCACTACTGAGGAATGGTCAGAAGTAAGATCTGACCAGAACATGGAAGACTCCTAACTCTGGGAAATGAACTAGGGGTGGTGGAAGGGGAGGAGGGGAGGAGGGCAGGGGGTGGGGGGGACTGGGTGGCAGGCACTGAGGTGGGCACTTGATGGGATGAGCACTGGGTGTTATTCTGTATGTGGGCAAATTGAACACCAATAAAAAATAAATTTATTAGTAAAAAAAAAAAAAAAGATCTGGGCCAGAGATGAGGCAGGAGCCATGTGGGGAGGGGAAAGGGAAGAAAGAACCAACCTCTGCAGCAGGAAGCCCGGTGAGGGGCTGCGGCCCTGAGGGGCTGGGGGAGCAAGCCAGAGAGGAAGTAGGGCCTGGGGGAGGGGGAGCCCAGTGACCCCAGCAGCAATGACAGCAACTCACGCTTACCTGAGGCCATCTGCATGCACCTCTGGTGACATGGTAATTGGGTTGCTGTTGTTTGGTTTTATTTTATTTTAAGAGAGGGAGTGCATGCGGGGAGGAGGAGGGAAGGGCAGAGGGAGAGAGGATCCAGGCAGATCCACGCTGAGCGCAGAGCCTGACGTGGGGCTCGGTTTCATGACCCTGAGATCATGACCTGAGCTGAAATCAGGAGTCAGAGGCTTAACCCACTGCGCCACCCAGGCGCCCCATGATCTTGTGTAATATGTCCCTGCCAGTCCTTGTGACAGTTTTAAGAATTGGGGTTAAGATGTCCATTTCCTGGACACCTGGGGGGCTCGGTGGTGAGCATCTGCCTTTGGCTCAGGTCATGATCCCGGGATTCTGGGATCGAGTCCCACATTGGGCTCCCCGCAGGGAGCCTGCTTCTCCCTCTGCCTGTGTCTCTGCCTCTCTCCATGTGTCTCTCATGAATAAATAAATAAAACCTTAAAAAAAAAAAAAAAGATGTGTGTTTCCTGATGAGGAAACTGAGGCCCAGAGTAGTGCAGCAGCCAGTGGAGGCCACTAGGTCCCTGCGAAGCAAGAGGAGGCTTCAGCCCCCCGTGGCCTTAATTCCCATGGGGCTGCTGATTTCCCTCGCTGCACGTGTTCCCCTTGCCCCAGCCCCTCGGGGCCCCCCCTTCAGGTGACTTGGGGCGGCGGGGGGCAGTGGGGGAGGGCAAGGCCTGCTCGGGCGACCATGTGAGGAGTCACGACCCTCCTGGGGCCTGGGACCGGCTACCTCTGGTCTGATCCCGCGGCTGGTGAGGTTGCCTCAGCCCCTCCATCCTCACTGCCGTAATTTTAATGGATCTCTTCCCCTCGTGCTCTCCTCCTAGACATGATGTGCAGACAGTCGTGCACGGGGCGCACTCAGGGACGGCTGCGGCCTGGACAGGGCCCGCCCTGGGCAAGACCCTGACGTGGGCGCTCAGGCGAGGCCTGCCGCTGGCCCTCAGCGCCCAGTCCATTCCCCACGGCTGAGTCCGTGCCTGTAGCCCCCGGTGGCCTTGATGAAGGACTCTGATCTCCGTCAGGCCTGACCGCCAGCCTGGGCCACCAGGACCCTTTGGCCTCTGTTGTATTTTGTTTTGTTTTGTTTTGTTTTCTTCTTCTTCCTCTTGGCCTCAGAGGCATGAGGGTGAATGGTGTTGAGGGGCCGGCAGCCATCACGCGGACATCCAGATGTGTCTCAGGTGCTTCTGGAAGAACAAGGAGGAAGCGTGTCACTGCGACAGTGTAAGGAACAAAGGGACAGCAGAGGCACCCTTGCGAGGTTGCTTGGATGTCATCCAGACCAACCTTCTCAGGGCACAGATAGGGAGACTGAGTCCCAGGGAGGGAGGGGCCCTGCCCTGGGTCGCACAGCACAGTTGGCTGAGCAGACTTCTAGAGAAGTCTTCCTCACTTTCTGAAGATCCCCGTCCTTCCTCTTGTTACTTGGCTGCACTCAGGCCTCCCCCCTCCGTCCCTAGGGAAACACTGACTTCAAGAGACAAGACCTGCGTGTGTTAAAAGAAGAATCAAGGACTGGGATTTGAACAGGGCTTGGAAGGGTGTTTGGGGATCTCTGTGTATTAGCTGCTCATCTTCCTGCACAGGAAGACGGCAGCCTAGAAAAGCAGAAAGATTTGCACAAGGTTGCAGAGGAGTCATCGTTGTGAAATACATTCCCTGAGGATGCTGCTTGCATTCAGAACTGCCCAGATGAGCTCATACTTTTACTAAATACCATTTTGCCGCTTAATTTTCTCTTTGCCTCCTACTCGCTCTCAACCTCTGGTCTCTCCTCTGCTGAACATCACTCTCTCCGAGTCTCAGGCTCTGGTCTTCTCAGGGAGTGGGATCAGGACAGACCTGCTGCAAGAAGCAGACCCGGGTCTGCTGGTGGGTCCCAGATGGCCCTGTTATGATCAGTAAACCCAAGAGGAGGTTAGGGCAGGAAAGGTACAAACAAGGGAGGGAGAGCCATTGAGAAGGCTGGGACGGTTGGCTGGGGCCCAGTCATGAAGGGCTTTGGATGTTAGACTCTGTCCTGAGAGCAGCAGGGAGCCACTGAGAATTTGAGGAATGAGCCATGGGTGTAGCTGCTCTTTGAAAAGATAACTGGCCATCACTCAGATTGATGGAAGGACACTGAAAGCTCACCACCAGTGACGAAACTTTTTCAGCAGTGTTTTTCCAACAGTGTTGAAGGCCTTCCCTGGGGCACTGATAGTAGGAAAGATGGGAAGGGATGGGTCTGAGTGACAACAAAGATGTAGAATCAGTGGGATTGAGGTGCCATTTTGATGTTGAGGGTGAAAAAATGGAGTCAGGTCAGAATTTTCTAGGGTTTCCATTTTAGGAAGAAAGTGGGACCATTATTTATAGAAGGGGGAAATGCACGTTGGAGGTGCATCAGCCTTTGTTACACCAAGGCTGCATAACGGACAACCACAATGTTTTATTGTCAACAACTAGAAAGCATTTTCCCCTTTGTTACACAGTTGGATGGACCAGTCTAGCCAGGACTCAGTTGCACTTGTCTCTCAGCTCTGGCTGCATCCAGTTCTATTCCACATCCCCTGCATCCTCCTTGGACCAGCCACTTCTTAGAGCATGGTTTTCTCATGGCAAGAGAACAAGCCCAGCCAAGCAGCACATTTCAAACCTTTGTTCACATCACGCCTGTGATCATCCCATTGGTCAAAGCAGGTAACACACTAAGCCTGCAGACGCAGGCTAGGGAAGAAATCTCACTCTTCCCACAGTCAGCCATGGCAAGGTTGTGTGGGGTCCTCCTGTAGGAAGTGAGGACACCAGTCATTCATTCTACCACAGGGCACATTTTCCTTCACCCCGGTCTCCTATGCTCATGCCATTTTCCACAGTCTCTTAAAGCACAGCCTCAGAGAACCATCACATAGCTTGGCAAGTCTCAGAAAGAGACTGGGCTTGGATATCCAGAACCCTGGGCAACCTACCCACCCTCTCCAGGCCTCAGCTTCATAGTACTCACAGTGGAACCAATAACATCATCCTGCCAGTATCATCATATGTACCAAAAGTCATTTGAGTAAGATCAGAACGTAGTAGATGCCCAATTAGAAGGTACTGTGCTTCCCCTGTGGGTTATCCCTGCTAGCAGGAACTCAACCTCCATTACATAGGTATTATGGATTTACTCTAATCCACACATAAAATATTTACATTTGAACAGGAGCTCTTTGAAAGAGTGATTTTAATCTTTAGTTATAGTCAGATTTTAGAAATCAGCCCGATGCTAATTTTGGTGTGGGTGAACTGGAGATTCCTCTTCTTCCAAATGCTTATCATCTAGCAACTGATAATTGTCACGTTATGGGTGGTTGTCCTTAGCTCCTGTCCTGGTGGTCGTGTCTGTTGTTATGATGTTTGTGATTATGTGAAGGAGCATGAGATTTGAAGACCTGAGTCTGTGACCTTGAATGAATGACTAGTTTGCATCTGAGCTTTTGTTTCAGACTAGTAGTCCCTTCCGCCTGGTACTGGTCATGGGTATGACCTCTGAGATGACATGCAGTGACATATGGCAAGTGTCTTCACCACTCCTGCCACAGAGCAGGCTCCCAGTGTGGTCATGCTCAGCCCATACCTCTCCTACCATGCTCCTGGCCCTGAGCTGGGCCCCAGTGACACAGAGATGGACATGAAGAAGCCCAAGGTGGCCCACTCAGAGTCAGAACAAGAAAGGATGCCATACACACTTACTGCTCTGAGGGCCCAGGGAGATTTTTTTCCAAGCTACAGTGACAAGAAGAATAAGAAAATGAACAGCAGCCAGTGTCCCTGGCCTGCGATGATAAGTGATGACTGAGTCGGAAGCAAGTGAAAATGGAATCGTAAGAGGATGACAAGGTGGGAGGTGGGGAGCTGGACAGCAGGCAGGCTTGGGAAGAAGGATTTGCACTTATCTAGCTGTTGTGGGCAGGTGATGAGCTTCTCTGAGCTGTGGGGGACGGGGAGGAGGGGTGGCAGCCTCTGGCTGATGCTCTCCTCCATGCTCCTGTGTCCTTCAGTAGGAGGAGCAAAGACAAAGGTGACAAGTGTTGCCGGTTCTGGGAATATGGTGACCAGCTTTGGAGATTATTTCATTCAGGTTGCCCCAAATATACAGATAAAGAAACTGAGATCCCCTTGGCTTTGCAGAGAGCCTACCTTGAAATTGCAACCATCCTTCATCTACAAAGCACTTTTTCTTTCCACTAAAACAATTGATGAAATTGGCCCCACCTCTCCAAGAGCAATAATTACAAAAACTCAAACATCCATGATGCTTTCAGCAAGAAGAAATCTGCCAAAGCCTCTACTGCAGACTTTTCAAAGACATCACAGATCTTTCTAGCAGATAGGCGATATCAGCGCTGTTACAGATTAGAAAATAGGTGCAGAGAGGTGAAGCCACTTGATCAAATTTGTGCAGACTCTAAGTGCCAGGTCCAGGATTTGAACCCAAAGCAAGATGATTCCAGGGCAAGTGCTCTGAACTACTTTCTCTGCCTGCTGGTCTTACATGATTAACATGAAGGCAATGTCCACTCTGAAGTCATTTAGAAGAATCCACACAAGCTAAACTCAAGATGGCTCATAATTGAGGCATTCTGTTGTTTTCACCCAAGGTTTTATGGAGTGGGAATGTATGTCACATAAAATGAGAACTGAATGAATGGGACCTAGGAGACATGAAGGGTAAATATTTTAAAGCCAGTGCAACTCATCTATAGCTGATAATAGAGAGTTTTAGTAACTAGCACGATGAAAATCCACCTAAGTGAATTCTCTTATGGGAACGACTTTAATGAAGAGATTAAGCCCTTTTTAAGGTCTGCATTATCAGTCACATAAATGCATATTTTAAATCTGTTAAAGGTATCTCAGATTCATGATATTAAAAAATAATCCCTTTTTATAAATGTAATAGATTCTCATTATAGGAAATGCAGAGATGTCAGAGGAATACAGAGGGGAAAAAATCCTAGAAAATGTTGCCAAGTGTACTGAAGCATTGAGATCACCCATGCAGTGGGAAGGATGCCACAGTAGCGGCCAAGAACCCTGGGTCCTAATCCCTACTGGGCCCGAGGCTAGTCTAGTGATTTGACCAAATGTCTTCACTCTTGACGTTGCACTTTCCCTTCTGAGAAATGAAGCTGAGAAGATGTGACCGAGATGATCTTTAAGAGCTGTTTCTGCTCTGTTATGAAATAGGATTCTATTTTAGACATTTCATCAACACTCGTGTTTATACTCTCCATTTCCTTGGCAAATACCTGTCCTGGTTATAAGAAAGTTTCTTCTAGTCCTCAGCAGAACTACCATTTTCTAAATGAATTCAGCCTGAATTCATGATAACTATAATATATTTATGTATTAACTCATTCATTCATTTATTCAGCCAATGAGTGGCCTACCCTTCATCAGACTTATAGTAGTTACTAGCATGTGGAGAGGATTATAAAAAGATTTCTGTGATCAAGAAGCTCCCAGCTTTGTGGGAAGAACAGTCAAATTAAAAAAAAAAAAAGGTTTCTTTATCACATTGGCATAGACATTACTATTGTAAAATATACCTCCTCATTTATTTATGTACCAGGCAGCTCAGCAGATGCTGGGTGCAGCAGTGAGCAAGATGGGTGTGGTCCCTTCGCTCAAGGAAGTTCTTTGTGACAGGAGTAAGGGGACACAGGTGATCGTGGTCAGCAGGTGGAAACCAAGTAAACCTGTGTCTCTGGAGAGCTGTCCTTTGATACCCTGGCTGCTCTGGGTATGCAGAAGCAGGGTTGAGGAAAGGACTCACAGAAGGAAGGGGTTAATACTCAGGTCCGGCTGTCAAAAGCTTGCATCTTGCAAAAGAAAATGCTTGGTTGCAAAGAGTAGAGAGTTAGCTGAGCCAGCAAAAAATAGGAAATCGGAGTCAATAAAGCCAATAGCCATGGCATTGATGGAAGTCTTCCTGGAGACACCCAGCCCAACTGCTGAGAGTGATCACAGCTCACGCTCAAACAGTGTCCAGAAAGCAAGAATTTAGGGCTTCAGAAAGGCAGCATAAATGACTGACTCTCATCAGCACTCAGAATTGATGACCTTCTCCTCCCAACTTTCCATTGTGCAGATTGGGAAATTAAGGTCCAGCAAGAAGAAATTACGTATCCAGTGTGTCTAACGTTATATTCCAGTGTGTATCATAATGGTGGGCTGTCTTGGAATGGAAAGAGGAAGAAATTTCTTGAGTATCCACTCCTTAGGTCTTCCTTGAGCCATGAGCCTTACCCTTCACTACTTCAATTTATTCTCACAGTCAGCTCTGTGAGGTTGACATACTATCATTTCCATTCTGTGGATGAGAAAACTGAGACCCACAAAGGTGGAGTGACTTCCCCAAGACCACACATCCAAGGAGAGAGAAAGTGAGGATTGGAATTTAGACCGCTCTGCCTCCAACCATCTCCGCCCCCCGCCACTCCCACTTCCTGTTCTCTAGGCAGCCTTTTAGGGGTCTCGGGGTGGATGCTTCTCCTTCGCAAAATACATATTTGTTGTATGAGTGTCAGTAATTAAGGTCTGTCCTGAGAAATGGGAAACTTGCCTGGTAAGCACATGGGAAAGAAACACAACAGACAGCAGCCCCCCTTTTTCTGTGTGGATTCTCATTCTCACTAATATTCCCGAGAGGAGGGAGAGGAGACAGTGGACCTGTGCCCTTTCCTGCAGAGTCACAGATTGATTGGAGAAATCCGAGCCCACGCTGTGCTCTTTCCCTGAAAAAGAAAGGCCCTCCCTTCCCGTGGCTTCCTGCCCTCTCCAGCCTGGCTTCCTGTCCCTCCGCGGGAGGCAGCTATACACTTCGCCCATTATGAATCATGAGGTGTGTGGTTGTGTCAGATCATAAATCAGTCCTGGGAGCCTCGGGGACAAATGCCAGGACTTTTAATATTTAATATCAGACGTATTTAAAGTGGTGAATATTTCATGATGGGACTGTCGCATTTTAACACATCATTAGTGACTCCTACCCCTCCCCATTTTGGTAAATTATTCTCATCCAAATCTCAAGGATCTCAGCCCTCCATTCTCCTCACCTCCGGCAATAGTCAGCTCATTAGGTTGCACACATTTGTCGGAAGACTGGAACTTGCTATTGGAGAGGAGAGTTATGGAGAACATTCCTGCCTGCAAGCAGCCTCCTCCTATTTACCAGGTATCCAGAGAAGAAGGAAAGTACATCACTCTCCCTCTCTCTTCTTTTGGCAATCTTATTCTGAATATTTTTAATACTATCTCTGACACATAATCCTTTACTCTTTCTTCTGTCTTACTACCATTTCAGTTCAACCAACATTTATCAAGCCTCAGCTCTTTGCTAGATACTTGCTAATGCTGGGGTTACAGAGATTAAGCACCATTATAATGTTTAAAACAAATTAGAGAGGTTTTTTTTTTTAACACCCAGAATGCTTTGTATAAGGTCAAATGTATAACATCTTTAGTGAATCAGTGAAAACAATTGTTGTTTGATGAATATAAACGTTTTGAAGTCGGGAGTTATGGGTGATGGTTGTAGAACCTGTCTTGCCCTAATATATATTCCCTGCTGTGTTTTGTTTTTGTAGCACAAAGTTGAAAAAAAAGACTTGATTCACAATATCTGTAATTGTAAAAAGCATGGGCTTGTTGGCACTTTGGCTCCCAGTCTCCATCTCTTCCTCAATGAAACAGAGATGACAGGAGAAGGTGTTTTTATGGGCTTGGTGGTGGTGGTTGGTTTTCAATGAATTTTGCATAAAATGTGTTTACCTGCCAACTGGACCGAATGTAACTGTGCTCTCCTGCGTCTGAAATTCTAGTATGTAACATCTGAACGTTTAGCCTTCATTTTCTTTTTACTATTAATGAGATTTAAAAATAAAAGTTTTTAGGGGAAATTAAAATCTAAAAGTTGCAAATATCCTAAATCTCTGCCATTGAATTATACATTTCCGGGAAACATGGTTCGAAAACTCTCTCAGGTCAGGCTAATCAGAATCACTGTAGGATTGAAGAGCTGCAGGTTCATCTGTGTGTGTGTGAGAGAGAGAAGAGTATATCAGTATGATCATCTGAGGATGAGGAAGAAGGCAACCTGATGCCCATAGTCTAGAAATTTATGAGCTATAACAGATAATTATTCATTCAGCTCACCGTATTGAGCACCTGGTCTGTTCTAGGCAGGGGGCTAAGGCAGGGCAGTTCCTATGAGCATCTTCCAAGGTATGGTCCATAGCACAGTAATCTCATGACCTGTGCCACCAGCAAGCTTCTCAGGATGAAATAGGATTTGGGAAAACTGTTTAGGTATCACTTTCATGAAGAACCACACACACTTGCTCTACAGATAGTCTAGTGTTTCCCATTCATTTTATTTTATAGAATCTATGGTAAGGCATCTGTGAACATTCCACAAATACACCTTAGGAAAAACCAATAACAAATTGAACCTTATTCACTAATATCTTAAGGAGTGTACAGTGGAGCAGAACTGATAACTGAAGAGAGGAGGACAGAGAGCTTTGGAAAAACTCTTACTGGATTCTGAACTCTGAAGATATACAAGGAAACTAGACATGTGCTCCTGCCCAAAGTGAGCTTGGGCCAAAGGGAGAAGATGCTAAAGGCAATGTGGGATACTAGCAAGCATTCATGCAACCAGACATAAGATATGGCCAAAATAAAATGATGTATGGATACCTGGGTGGATGGATGGATGGATGGATAGAGAGGAAAAGGGTAGGAGGAGAAAAGGGGAAAGGGAAGAAGAGGAAAGGAAAACCAACTAAGACAAACAACAATAACAACAAAACAAAATAAAATCCAGAAATGATAAATGAAAACAAATTATCCAGAAGGGGAAATCAAAGGTATCTTGGAGAGGGTGACATTTGATTTGAGACTTATTGGATGAACATGAGTTGTTCATTCAAGTGGAGAGAATCCCAATGTCTGATTATACGCAATGCAAATGTACTTTATCATAAGTTAAATATTTGAAGATGGGACCTCCATCTGTTGCCACCAGGTCACTTCCTGTTTCCCTCATTAACCCATGGGCCCCATCAGTGTCCTATCTCTGCATCCTCGTGTGAGGCCGAGAATCTGGCTGGGAGTATGGTCAGGAATTGTTGAATAAGTGAGCAGATGAACAAATGAATAAACTCTTTATTAACCACCATGGTGGGTAGACCAGAACATGCTCTTTCCCTGGGCCTTTTCTAAAACCAGGCAGCCCACTGAGAAAACAAGGATGCCAGAGGAGAAGGCTGTTTGGGGCAGATAGTATTTCACAAGACTCCTTTTTCTTTTTTGCTTTCAGGAGAGTGCAGCTGTCATGAAGGCTATGCCCCCGACCCGGTTCATAGACACCTGTGTGTGCGCAGTGACTGGGGACAGAGTGAAGGGTGAGTGGCAAAGGACATCATGGCAGGGACAGTGGAGGGCCATCCCCACCTCCTCTGCTCTGTTACTACAGGCCCCAGAACCACTCCACAGAGAGGAGTCTTCTCTACAACAGTTGTGTTCTTATAAAACTCGATGGGTACTGAATCCCATTTCCCACTGAATAACATTTTTGTATTAAAGGTACATGATTGATGAATCGTCTAGAGAGCAAAGGCTCAAATTTAACTCCCTCTCCCAAACTGTAAGTAATCATTGAACACTTCCTTAATCGGACTGATAAAGAAAGAAAATCAGGTTCTGGTCCATAAACTCCAGAACGGACAAGTGGTCATTAAAGTGCTGAGCCCTTTTGTGAAATGGAGACATTCTCTTATAAACAGTCTTACCCAGTACATGGGCTTGAACAACATGAGTTTAAACCACACGGGTCCACTTACATGTGGATTTTTTTTTTCAATAAATACAGTACAGGACTGTTTGTGTATTTTCTTTATGATTTTCTTAACATTTTCTTTTCTCTAAGCCTACATTATTGTAACAATAAAGCATATGATACATATAACCTATAAAATATGTGTTAATCAACGGATTGTGTTACTGGTAAGCCTTCCAGTCAACAGTAGACTATTAGTGAGGTGTTTGGCTGGCGCATTCAGTAGAGAGTGCAACTCCATCCTGGGATCATGGCTGTGGGCATGGAGCCTACTTATTAAAAAAAAAAAAAAAAAAAAAAAAAGAAGAACAACAACAACAAACAACAAAATAAAACAGTAGACTATTAGAGTTTGGGGGAATCAGAAGCTACAGGCAGATTTTGGACTGTGTGGGGGTGCCAGTGCCCCTAAACCCCCAGTGTTGTTTAAGGATCAACTATAATTATTCTGTGAAATTTGTCTGTAAAGCTACTTTTAAGCAGTGTGCACACGTGAATCCCACCTGCCTCTGACTAATATCATCTCCTATCCCCTTTCTTTCCCTCCCTCCATTCTTCCCACAGACCTTGGCCGTACACTACACTTGAGAGAGGTTATGACCTAGTAACGGGAGAGCAAGCTCCTGAAAAGATCCTCAGGTGAGTTGACAGTCTTGTTGGGGTATGATGTTGGGAATCAGAGGAGGGCCGAGGGAGGAAGTCATGCATTCTTAGTTAGTAGGGCCTGTGAACCTTTAGGGTCTGCTGACTATAGAGAAACCCTCATTGGCATGAATGTACCATCATGGCCCAGGTTGCTATGGGAATCGAATTCCCATTTGTCTGGCATCTAGACCTACAGACTCAGATATTTGAAATGGGCAAGACATTGCTGATTATCTAGTCCAGTGCTTTAAAAATATTCTGAAGCCAGAGAACCTCTTCATGCCACCTCCACGAAATCTTGTGTGAAACTTCAATACTTCAGCTGAGAAAGACATACAGCAAATTAAGTGGCAGAACTGGGAATCAGATTTTGGTTCAAATTGATTCAGAGTCCATGCTCTTCACCTTTGTGCAGACGGCCCCTGCTGACTTAGCAGTCGCTTCTGGAATTCCTGCTGGCTCTCAGGACTGCCGGGGAAAGTAAAGCTGAAATCACCCCTGTCCTCACAGAGCCCACTGTTCATTGGGAGTCAGGACAGGTGGGCAGGAAAAGAAAACTAGCAACACAGAGCAATGCATGGGCTAAGTGATTAATACGTTTAAGAGATGGCCATCCAGGTCTGGGCAAGCTTGGTCAGAATGGCACCTTAGAGAATGCAGCGGGCCTCAGCTGAGTGGAGGAAGTAAGAAATGGTCCTAGAAGGGGTGGCAGGAGGGGCCCCTATTTGCTATTTTCTCTCTGCTTCCCAGGGAGTTCCCCAATGGAAACTCTTACATTGCAGGTCTACTTTCAGCTTGGGCCAAGGACTCTGGCTTCCGGTCAGCAAAAGCTTTGTGGTTCCGCCTGTGGAGCTGTCCATCAACCCCCTGGCTAGCTGCAAGACGGACGTGCTCGTCACGGAAGACCCTGCCGATGTCAGGTAGGGAAGTCAACCCCGGTGTCCTGTACCAAGGACTCTTCAGCACACTGCAAACCCCTCTGTTTGAGGATCCCAGAGACTGGTGCAAAGAAATAGTCTTCAT
Organism: Vulpes lagopus; assembly: GCF_018345385.1. Taxonomy (NCBI): domain Eukaryota; kingdom Metazoa; phylum Chordata; class Mammalia; order Carnivora; family Canidae; genus Vulpes; species Vulpes lagopus. The sequence goes on from NC_054830.1 coordinate 62,068,954, forward strand.
ATTGTTGAAGTAGGCACCTGCCCAGTAGGTGATGTGAAGAACACTGTCCAATAGGCCATGCTCCACACTCCTAGAAGTGTGCTCCTGTGGTGGGCCTCAGTGCCTTATATTTCAACATTATTGTACTCCTTCTGGTTTTATATAAAATATGAGGGAGGCTAACCCATTACCTGGCTCATCCTGGGATTATTAACGATTATGTCTTATGAGAGAACATCACTTAATAGTATACTGGAGAATCATGAAGGTGAAAGATTTGAGAATGAGATGCTTTCTATTTCATGACTGTGGTATTGAGAGCAGACTTTGGGCTAATCCATAGGTTCTTGATGTCCAGGTCAAATTTATTTGTTCTTTATTCATGAAAGGATAGAGACTACATCTTTTCTTTCATGCTTTGCACCTTGTAGTTAACTTCATTATAGACTCACCCTACTGTGTTGTAATTAGTTGCTTACATATCATTCTGTCCCATTATGTGGTGAATCTCTCAAGGTCAAAGAAAATAACTTATTTAGCTTTCTAATCTCCAGCTCCCAGTACATATTGGACAACTACTAGATGTTTATTGATTTAATTAAACCGGTGGTCTTAGATCTGATCCCATCACTATTCTGGAGCTTTTTAGAGGAGGCAGTTTTTGTTTTTGTTTTGTTTTCCCCTACAATTTGATTAAGGGAAGCATTTCAGAAATGTCAATGTTACCAAAAATGGTCCCTGACTTTACTTTTTTTTTTTTTGAGAGAAAGAGAAAGAGAGAGAGAGAGTGCGAGCGTGCGGGCGTGCATAACCGAGGGTGGGGACGGCAGGGGTGGAGAGAGAAAATCTTAAGTGGACTCCATGCCCAGCGTGAAGCCAGACATGGGGCTCGAACTCATAACCCTGAGATCATGACCTGAGCCAAAAATCAATAGACGCTTAACCAACTGAGCCACCAAGGCACCCCTCTGATTTTACTTTAAAAAAACAGATTTTATTTATTTGCTTATGAATGACACAGAGAGAGACAGAGACACAGGCAGAGGGAGAAGCAGGCTCCATGCAGGGAGCTCGATGTGGGACTCGATCCCGGGTCTCCAGGATCACACCCTGGGCCAAAGGCAGATGCTAAACCACTGAGCCACCCAGACGTCCCTGATTTTACTTTTGAAACGGGCTCATACACAGCTTGTTTGCTCCTACATAGGGGCTCAGAATCACACCTTACCACCCCAGCTCTTTGTAATTATCATTCTACTGCTGCATAGCTGGCTTTGGGCCATTTTGAATCAAGTTGTTATCAATATGTCTATGGCATCTTGATAGGAAGCTTTCAAACCCATCTCCTGGGGTTGTGTTTGGGTTGGTCTCTGCTTTGCAATTTGTTTATTCTCACCTTCTCAACTTTTCATGGACAGATGAACCTAGCATGATTTTTCAGGATGTTGATATTTCCCAAAAGAGGTAGTTTTAAAAAGAATAGTTTGTTAAAGGGTAACACTTAGGAAATGGAGTGGTAATTAGTAAGAACTAAGGTGGTTTTACACACACACATTTTCATGGCAGATTGCCATTATTTCTATTCTTGATAGACTTGAAGTCGGTGAGACTTTGGTAAAGCATGTGCTAAGGTTTCTCTGCATTGCATATTTTTAAAGATGGAGCACAGACCATCTGGTTGAAGAACTATTCTCAAAAGAGACCCAGTGACCTTGATTGAAATCAGCTGAAAGAAGGTCTCCCCTAGCTTTCTTCTGAGTTCTGTACTGTTGACATTGAATTTGTAATTTCAGTGAAGCTACAGATATTAGGCTGTCTGATAATAGTACTCATTCTGGAGCTGAACAGGTCTGAGTTAGAATCCTATCTCTACCATGTATGGACTATGTGATCCTGGCTAAATTCAACTAGCTAACTTTCCATTTTCTTAGCAAAATGGGGATAATAGTAGTGCCTTCTTCACCTAGTGTAATGATAATAATAACTCATAGCTATTGATTATTGACTACCTGCCAAACATTTTGCTAATATTATCTCATTATATTCTTACAACAACCCCATAGGATGATTTATTATTATTTTAATTCAGATGGGTTTTTTTTTAAGATTTTATTTATTTATTCATGAGAGACACAGAGAGAGAGGCAGAGGGAGAAGCAGACTCCATGCAGGGAGCCTGACGTGGGACTCGATCCCAGGACCCCAGGATCATGCCCTGGGCCGAAAGGCAGGCGCCAAACCGCTGAGCCACCCAGGGATCCCTAATTCAGATGTTTTCTAAAAATGATGGCTTCACTACTAAGTGATGAAGCCAAGATTCATCCCATTGTCTCTTCAACTCCAGAACCCATGTTCTGTTAAGAACATTTTATTTTGTTGAAACATCTCCCAAGACTTGTAATGATTAAATAACATAAGACATGTCAACGCTGGTATAAAACATATTTCTAGTGTTACATTATACCAATGTTAGCTGAATTGAATTCCAACTATAGTAGAGTTCTGTAGAAACTAGTGATGGTGGGGAAGGCAGCATCAGGAAGGTTGTATACCATGTAAGACTGTTGCGAATGACCATAATCCACAGGATGACTCAGTTGGCTTTTTTTTTTTAATTTTTATTTATTTATGATAGTCACAGAGAGACAGAGAGAGAGGCAGAGACATAGGCAGAGGGAGAAGCAGGCTCCATGCACCGGGAGCCTGACGTGGGATTCGATCCCGGGTCTCCAGGATCGCGCCCTGGGCCAAAGGCAAGCGCCAAACCACTGCGCCACCCAGGGATCCCTCAGTTGGCTTTTCTAATCCAATCTAAATTATGCTGAATAGCAAGCCAGACAATAAAGGGCCCCGAATATTAATCTACATAGACTCTAATAAAACATCTTTGGGAATGAAAAAGAAAGAAGAAAGAAAGAAAGAAAGAAAGAAAGAAAGAAAGAAAGAAAGAAAGAAAGAAAGAAAGAAAGAAGAAAGAAAGAAAGAAAGAAAAGAAAGAAAGAAAGAAAGAAAGAAAGAAAGAAAGAAAGAAAGAAAGAAAGAAGAAAGAAAGAATTAGTACTAGCATTCATTTCAGAGAGAGTTATATGTAATTGGAAGGAATATAGCACTAAGTTGAAAGGGGTGAGAACTTCAAGGGGCATGAGCCAATAACAACGAGACGAGAAGGTTCTTCTGAACTCTCGCTAAGAATGCCGTGCCTGGTTACGTGGAGTGCATCCTATCACCAACTTGGGGCCAGAGCAGGGCTGCTCAGGATGGGAGAGGGGATGATACTCTGCAGCTATGGGTACTTCTTCTCAAACCTTTCTTTACGAACCACTAAGCTTCTCCTTTAAAGAAAAGTTACACAAATGTTTGAAGAATATTTGGTTTGATTAGGGCACCCAATTATTATCTGCTTGGGGGTGCCCTCATGCATTCATCTGGTCTTAGAGCAATAGATGACAGCCTTTGAAATCTTACTTCCCAACAATGTCCATTGGTTTCCCTGCAAGGGAGGATAAAAGATTGCAATTGTCACCATTCAAAAGAATCTGTGCTGTGTAAGTTGAGTATTCCAAGCTGCACTAATAAAGCTTGTTTGACATGACATTGCCCAGGCAAGTGATCATGGGTGTTTAAAGAATTAATAAGCTCCAGTCAGACGATGTGTTAGAAATTAATAAATAATAGATCATAATTATAGATAGCCAATAATAAGCCATAGAATCACAACCAAGAGATTAGAGGAAAGGCTGTTCCAAAGCCAAGTCAGAGAGAAAAAAGATAAGCATTACCGCAGAATTGGAAGGAAAAGTTAAAGATGCTTTGCTTGTTGATTTGTTGTTGTTGTTGTTGTGTATTAGTTTGCGACAAGTTATTTGGAAAGTAAAGAATCGCACACTATGGAAGACAGAGCAATTTAGAAGTCAAATATATGGGCTCTTCCCAGTTGGGTGGCTAAATTTAAAACAACTGCTGATAACAAATGTTTGTGAGCTGGAACTCTCATACCTTTATAGTGGGAATATAAATTAATAGGACCAGTATGTAAATCTGTTGGGCAGGATCTACTGAAGTTGAATGTCCAGAAATGTGTGTCTGGAAATGTGTGTATATGTGCTGCAAATGATACACTCAAGAATGCTAATAGCAGCATTCATTTATACTGCCAAAAAAAGGGTGGAAAAAATCCATGAATGCCCATCAATGACAAAACAGACATAAATCATAAAATGTTCATACAATGGAATGCTATAATGATGAATACTCACAAAAACAACAGCCACACATATCGCCAACAGTGAACCTCACACATATAATATGGAGTTATGGAAGAGACACAAAAAATATGTTTACATGAAGATCAAAAAGAGTAAAAAATGAGTCTGTGCTGTTAGAAGAAATGATAAGCATTGCCTTTGGGTGAGAGAGGGAGCAGTGACTGGGGGGAAGGATTTATGTGATGCTGACAATGTTTGATTTCTTGATCTGGGTGGTGGTTATAGGAGTGTTTTCACCTGTAAAAATTCACCAAGCTGTACAGAGATGATTTACACACTTTTCTCTATGTATGCTGTATTTTGCTTAAACATGCCGCTTATTATGTAAGGTGGTTCTTTTATTTTCTTTTTCTTTTTTTCTTTTTCTTTTTCTTTTTCTTTCTCTCTCTCTCTCTCTCTCTTTCTTTCTTCTTTTTCTTTTTCTTTCTTTTTCTTTTTCTTTTTTTTTTAAAGCATAGGCTACAGGAGCCTAGCTGAATTGCATGAGTTCAAATCCCACCTCTACCGCTTGCTCCATTCTTGAGCTTTTCTGGAGCTGTGTTTCTCCTGGTGGATAATGTGGGTAGAAGATTATACCATGTGGGGTGTGTTGAGACTCAAATGACACAATACATTGTAAAGCATGGAGTTGGGCGCATGGGAATTTTCTAGAAGCATTAGTTATTGTGTTTGTTTTTACTGTAGCATAGTAGAACGTAATTTTGTTCTCTTTTTTTCTCTTTAAATTCAATCAGCCAACATATAGTAAGTCATTAGGTTCAGATGTAGTTTGCAGTGATTCATCAGTTGCATGTAACACCCAGTCCTCATTCCACCCCCCATCTCCCCTCCAGTGACCGTCAGTTGATTTCCCAGAGTTAAGAGTCTTTCACGATTTGTCTCCCTTTCTGATTTTTCCCCATTCAGTTTTCCCTCCCTTCCCTTTCTCCCTCTTTTTGATTATTTTGATTATTCCCTCCCTTCCCTTTCTCTCTCTTTTTGATTATTTTCTCCTTCTTTTGCTAAAAGGCTACATCCAATCTATGATGCATCTTAAAATCAGTAGTGTCTTAGTATTGAGAGCTCCCATTCATCCCTTTGTCATGGGGTTCGAGGAAGACTGAAATGAACCTACGGAGTCTGGTATGGTGTGTGGTACGTCTGCTGGCTTTACGTGCAGAAGGAATGCAGGGACACATTTGCTGTACACATGGGGTGCCTGGGGCGAGGGTGGAAAGGGAAGAAGCAATTCCTGACCAAAAGAATTAGGAAAAGTATTTTCAGGAGAGAACATTAGCAATTAACCTTGAGTTGTGGATAGATTTGGCTACGAAGAATCTAAGGCAAGAGAGAAGGCTTTCAAGTCTAAGGGGTTGGAGGGCCAAAGAAGAGAACTCTCCCCTGGGGGACAGCTCCCATGCCTCAGCCTGTCCCAGCAGGCAGCTGCCGGGAATGAGATTGTCAGACACTAACGATGTCAGCCTCAAAGGTACTCAACTGAGTTCTAGTTAAATTGCATAGACTCCTTTCAATTCTAAAAACCTTAGCTGGGCCCCTTCTGTGTGCCAGGCACCGTGCCAGGTACCCTAGGAATACAGAGATAATAAGGCCCACCTCTGCTTTCAGGAATCTCACTCTAGCCAGGAGCACGGAACAAGATACTGACTTGAGAGATGAAATAAAAGATACTCGTGGAGAGAAAAGGGTGGCAAACAACACTTATTTCTACACACTGGGCCTTCTTCACAGTTTCACCCAGAGCTGATTCTTCTTATAAGAGAGACGCAAGAATAGCTATTATAGTTGGAATAATAATCATCCACAAAGCCCAGCTTTTGGAGCCCCTCAGTGATTTTTCTATGATCTCAAATCAATGAAAATGAAACAGTGAACTACTGTTAATTCCTGCACAATTTTGAAAGAATAATAGGATATCAGAATGAAAGCTAGCACTGCTCACTTGGTGACAGTTTTCACATTGAATTAGTTCAAAATAGAATTAGGAATGGTTCCTTGTTCTTTTGGCCTTTCAGTTGCAAGCCCTAAGGATTTACTGAGCACCTACTATACGCCAGGCTAAGTGTTAGATAAAAATCTTCAAACAGGGATCCCAGTTGCATTGGCTGAGACAAAATTGCAAACAAAAAGATGTCGTACTTGGTGACAGTGGAAGAGGATGGAGAGAAAGGTCAGGACAGAGAAGGATGCAAGGGTGGAGGTGAGTAAGCTCCCCGGAGGATAAAAGGGGAAGCCTTACAGAGGAGCGACCTCTGAGCCAGACTGGGAAGTATTGGCGGGAAGTCACCAGGTCACTGGGTCTCAGACCATGGTCCCTGGACCAGTACCGTCAGGGTACCTGGGAAGTTGTTGGGAAGGCAATGTTGTGGGAGACTGATGATGACCCCAGAGGTATGAGCACCAATTCCTAGAACCTGTAAGTGTCCCCTTATTTGGAAAAAGGATCTTTGCAGAAGTGGTTAAGCACCTTAAGATAGGTTGATTATCCTGGATTCTCTGAATGGGCCCAAAGTACCCTAATAAGTATCCTTATAAGAGAGCAATGGTGTAAGTGCTTTAGTGAAATGAGCTCATTGAATCCTCACCCATTATGAGCTCTGGAGCTCCCGTTAATGCAGGAGGAAGCTAGGCTCAGGGAGGTCATGCAGCTTGGCAGCTGACAACAGCCAGCTGATAAGCGGCAGACGCACGGTTCGAATCCTGAGCATCTGACCCCTGACTCTGTGCTTCTCATGTCTAGGCTGTGATGGCTCCATTTGTCCTTCTGGGGGACACTTGCCAGGGTCCCAGGTCAGTGTCTTCAGGGGCAAAGTGCTCTCTCTGCATAGCCAGCCCTGGGTCCCTGAGCCGCCCTCGAAGCCGGCGAGGGCACAGGCCGCTTTACCGTGTGGATCAAGGTTACAGCCCGCTCCAGCCCGCTCCCCAGGGCTGACGGCCAGTGGATGGATGCTGGGACAAAACCCACAGAGGTTCTCTCCCTGGACAAGGCACGGGGTCTGGAAGGGGCAGGCTTGACAGGGGAGCCTCTGGTTCCGCGTGTCTGGAGTGCGGTGCAGTGGGCACGTGGCAGAGGGCACAGTGACTGTAGGAGCGGAATCAGAACAAGGGCGCTGTCTTCCTCTTTCCTTCCTCAGCTGTGGGCCGCCTGGCCTAGTGGAACCCCTGAGAGCACTCGAGGAGAGCGCCCCCAGCAGGTGCTCCTATGTGAATGCTCTGGATCCTGGAATCTGGCTTTTGCCCAGACGCTACCTCCAGTCGGATGCAGTGTGTTCTGGAGATGTGGGCCGAGCATCTTAAGGTGGCAGCCTCAACAGAAGCACTCTAGATGCTCCCCTGTGGGATGGACGCTGTGCTGGTTCTAAAAAATAGATCAGAAAGGGAAGAAGCAGTTGGAAAGAGCATAGGATTGGCATCCTACGGACCCGGATATGAATCTTGGTGCACGATTTGTGACCTGAGCTCTTTGGGTCAAGTAACCTGCCTTCTCCCATCTTTCCCTTTCGGAACCTAGAAGACAGGGATGGTTGTGTTTTCCTCAGATGGTTGTGAAGATTATATAATGTGTATAGAGGAACTAGTAGAGCACCTGACATGCGATGGGTGTTCAATGAGTCAAGTGTTTCAGAAGCTTTACAGATGTACAACAAATAAAGGAGTAACCACAGGATACATTTGGATCAGGTGGTAAAAGACATAGTTCACAGTGCAGAGAAGGGAGGTGTGCATGCTTCCTCTTGATCCTACCTAGGCATGGATGGCAGAGGCGAGGGGAGGTACGAGCAGCAGGGCATGAGGATACGTAGGGTAGGCAGGACTGAGGCAGGTGATAGCATTATCCTGGGGTGCCTGGATGGGAAGACCTGGGAAAGCAGAGTCTGGGGAGGGGAGGCCGTTGATTCAGGCCTTATATGGTTCAGTACTCACGAGGCCTCCCTCCTTGTCTTTGCCTTCCTCATAACCTCAACAGCTTCTATTAATGGTGGTGGTGTGTGTCTACTCATGGCGGACAACTTTGAAGTTCATCCCGGCGGGGACGTGGAGACAGAGCGGGCTTCCTCAGCCTTCGGTGTACGGATTCCCCACCGTGCTGCACCCACGTTCCCTTCCTTACTGGTTACTCACATAGCGTTCCTTTCTCAGAGGGCGAGAGAACTTGGGTAGGCAACCTACTTGCCCCCTTGAAACACACAACAGACGAGGACTGAGCAAAGGGAATGGTGTGGGTTCCAGAAAAGTGCCTGAGTTCAAATCCCAGCCCCACTACTCACGAGGTGCCCTTGGGCAAGTGACTTAAACTTTCTGAGTCTCTGTTTCCTGTCGTAAACGTGACTGAGAATGGTCAATATATGTTTGGATGTTTTTGAGACTGAATCACGTATAAACTCTTAGCCCCACGGTCGTAGATAATAATGACTAACATGTATTGAACCCTTACTTTGTGCCAGGCCCCGTCTAAGCCTGTGCTAGTGCTGACTTTTCACAAGAGCTCAATGATGGGGTCACTATTACTTACAGGTGAAGAAACTGAGGCACAAAACATTTAATGTCTTGCTGCAGCATGTCATGAGTAGTGAGTGGCAAAATCAAGACTTGAACTCAAGTTCAAAGAGTCTGGTGACTGCTCAGTATTCTTGATGCAGGGGGATCTCTAATTGAGCTCTGGGCCCTTTGGATTTTCTGTCTTCATCTTTGTTGACTGAATAGTGCATTGAGTGTGTATGTGTGTGTGTGGGGGGGGGTGTGTGCAAGTCCATTCCATGCTAGTGAAAGATGAAATAGGAAAAGGGGGAGGCGATGAGGGGGCGGTAAGGAGCCTGTTTGGCACTCACAGCTGGGTTCATGGAGTTTGGCATTAGCATTTGCCCTGTACCACCACGTGGCTCCCTCCCTCTAGGAGGGTAAGGCCCCTCTGAGAAGCATTGCTTTAAAGGCCTCCCACAGTCCTGCAAAAGGACCTCGGCCGTCCCTCCATCTCTTCACATCCTCGCTGCCTGTCACTCAGCCAAGTGAGCCTGGAGACATATATATTTTCCCCCATTTCAGTTTAGCGATCATAATAAAAGTGAAGTCTATTAGGATGAGTTTCTGCCTAGGCTCGGTAAATCTCTTCAAACACCATTCAGCACCAGATTTCTGTTAGTCTTTGCCACTGGGGAGGCTGGAGCGTGCGCCAACCGTGAGCTCAGGCTCAGAACCCACGACACAGCCTCTGCTAAATGAAACTCAAATGGAGACTTCGGAATATAAATATTGAAGTGACCCAGGTTGGATAAAGGGGAACCAGTTAGCTAAGCTCCTCTCTTACATGCAGGAGATGCTAAATTATTAAAACTTTAATAAATGTAATAATAAATATTTGATGTTGAATTATAGAAGGCTTTGCAGATACAGTGAATCTGAGAAACGACTTGTTATATCTGCATTAGAAGTTAAACACTTTTCAAATGGGACTTCGGATGTTGAAAGGGGACTGCAGCTCTTTAGATAAAAAGAGAGACAGGGAGACGTGAAAGTGTAATTTTTGGCAAGCATGCTGGGCAGGTGGTCAGGATGCCTGGGTCCAGGTCCTGACATTACATAAAGACAGCTTTAAGTGGCATTCTGGGCATGCCTGCCCTGCCAGAGGCCTTCTGCACAGCACCTCATAAGTGATCCTTAGAGTCATCTTCCCAAGGTCAATGCTACTTTTGTCCCCCCATTTCGCAGATGAGGATGTGACATTCTAAGATCTGAAGCAGCACAGCTGGTGAAAAGGGTCAGGATTTGAACACAGAGCTTTGGGCTTCAGGGACCTACTGCACCCATGATGCCTCCATGCCCCCCTTCCTCTGCTTCACTGTGTAGCAACCCTTTCGGCTCACTATCAGCGTGTTTTTGGTTTCAGGAGGCAAAAGCCCAATCCAAATGAGCTTAACGACAGCTTTATTGGAAGGGTGCCATGGGAAGAGGGGGATATTAGCTGAGCCACAGTGGGGAGAGGAGTTGAGGAATTACATGACCTTAGGGTTCCATCTTGCTTCTGCATCATCCCACGATGGCTTCTTTCTCTCCTCGTACACAGTGACATCCTCCCCACTCCCACCCCATGGCAGGGGTTGTGATAACCATGAGTCCCCAGACTTTTGTGCTCTTACTCCCCCAAAGAGTGAATGCTTCTCCTTCTGGAGTTGCAGTTTGAAAAATACTAGAGAAGAAATCTTGTTGGCCTGGCATGGGTTAGGAGCTCCCCTCCAGATGAGCCATCGCTGGTTAGGGAGCAGGATCACAAAGTACAGACACAGCCATGGAAGGAAGGGGGCGGGGACCATGAGCTGAACGTGTGCTCCAACCCCATGTCTTCAGAACCCTCCCTGGCCTTCTAGTTCTTCATCACCCTAGAGACTGGACTGAACCACAGATGGTGGCTATCGGACATCTCATGCGCTAACTCTAGTTAATGGGTTGGGGCTGTCTACGATATTACAGTACGATTTCTAAGGCTGTGGACCAGACTCAGCTGGGAAAAGCCTCATGATCAACCCATAATGCCGGCCCTCAGTGTCGGATGGGAGTTGTGACAGAAGGATCAGGCGTTTGCCAGCTCTGATCTTGGTGGTATTCAGAGGTCCTTTCCGTTTTGTGTCTGACGACTCAATGGCTGTGTTCCCTGGTAAAAATGAAGAGAGATTTTTGGTTGCTGAAGGTGCAGGAGACAGATAATCACGTGGATTGAGATATTGAGGATGAATTAGAAATGGAGCTTACTCCGTCTACCTGTTTTTATCCATCTATCTGTTATCTCAGGGGGGTGTATTTGGATAATCTCATCTTGGTTCCTGAAAATAGATTTCTGGCTTGAGGCAGAGTTGAGGCCTCCCTATAGGTGCTTCCTAGCTACTGTCTGGCACCATCACTGTCACTTGTAATGTATTAAAAATGGAACACTCTAATTTAGGCTGTAAACAAACCACCCACGTCACAAGGGTCTCAAACCGCACCTTAGAATTCCAAAGGCATGTTGAAACAATTACAAGCTCACCAACCGAAAGTGACCTTCTGAGTCATTTTTTCCCTCTCCATGCAATGACATGGATGGTTCTGGGTCAGTAGAATCCACCTTCTTCCTACAGGTGTCTCATGGCCTCCTGCTATGTTGGCTGTCGTGGTCTCACAATGCTCCCTTCGATATCCTTGCTCTGGTCTCACCAAAACCAGCCAGGCTTTAAATGTTTCAGGTAGTTACTGATGGAAAGTGATCATCACGATAAACTAAATTAAGCAAGCATTTGCCTTCAAAGACCTACTCATTGGGATTGGGTAGGACCACCCATATCCTTAGTACATCTTCTGCTAGGTAAGTCCCAACCCCCCTTTTACGCAACACACACACATACATGCCCCAATGCAGTCTGATCAGAAAGATGATTTGGATATTTCACTGAATAATGAACTAATCTGGATATTGGGCCTAAGTCTTTTTCCCAGCATTCACCAAGGAAACCAATATCAAAGAGGGCCCCAGCAGAAGTAGGTGGGTTTCTCAAGCTGGGAAGGGTCTGAAAAGAGGCTGTTCACAAAGTTGGGGAAGGTCTAGAAATGCAACAAGGGATATGCAGTAGACCAGCTGGTGTCAGTGGGTTAAGGTGAGGGGTGAGGGCACCAGAACCTGGAGAGAGAATTGCATGCAGAATACTGCCTGACAGGAGCTATGGCCTTCAGTCAAGAGACACAGGCAGGACAAAATCCGGGGGAATAAGTGACCCAACCTCACTCCACCAGTTCCCATCAGACCTTCTGCTGGTACCCCCTGTCCCTGCCATTGGCAGACCCAATGGGAGCCCAGACAAGAGAGGCCATTGGGCCTGTCCACCAGTCAGCCTCCTGAGGCACAAAGGAAGGAAAAGATGGCCTGAGGGTTGACACAGAGGAATAAATGGAAGAGACCCAGCATCAACGCACAACCTTTCCATTCTACCTTCAAAATATCCTCAAAATGTCCATGTCTCTCTATCTTCCCTGACACTCCCAGGCTCAGACCCTCCCAAAGAGTCTCCCTGCTTTCAGTACCTGCCCCCCCACCCCCATACACATGCCCAATCCAAGCACTACCCACATTGGGCCATGCCTACCTCCTGCTGGAACCATTTGGAGCCCCTCAACCTCCCTCTCGCCAGCCTCAGAATCAACATCCAAGCCATTTCACAGGCACACAGTAACACTTCACGATCTGGGGACTGTCCCCTCTGTGATCTCATTTCCCACCCTGTCCCTATTTGCCATTCCCTCAAAATGCCAGATGCTTTCCTATCTCATTGTCTTCACGCGTGTCATTCCTCTGCCTAAAATGTCCTCCTACTCACACAGGCTGCCGTGTCCCTGGCACACTCCTCCCCATCCACCACAGCCTTGCAGAAGTGGCACTGCCTCTGAGCAGCCTTTCCAGAACATGTCCTCCTTCCATCTACTGGAGGCATGACCCCCCTTCTCACATTGTTTATTATGCTGTATTGTAAAAATCCATCTTGCCTTAGAGGGGTTCCAAACAATACCAGTGCTTTGTGGTTAGGAAATGTAACAACATTTTAAAAAAAAAAATTAAATTTATTTATGATAGTCACAGAGAGAGAGAGAGAGAAAGAGAGAGGCAGAGACACAGGCAGAGGGAGAAGCAGGCTCCATGCACCGGGAGCCCGATGTGGGATTCGATCCCGGGTCTCCAGGATCACGCCCTGGGCCAAAGGCAGGCGCCAAACCACTGCACCACCCAGGAATCCCTGTAACAACATTTTTAAAAAAGGAAAGGTGTCTAATCTGAAGGTTTAAGAAATCCTATGATAAATGCAGTTGCTACATTGATTTCCTTGGTGGAAGCATTCCCAAGGATGGAATGAGCATCTCGAGTCTTTAGGATGCAGGATCTGCATACAGTCTCCCCAAGGGTATCTAATGAGGTTAGGCTCAGGACCAACATTCCTGGAGACCCACTTCAGGTAGTTCCGCAGTAGTCCACTGAGGTTCATAGGCCACACAGGTGACACCAAACAGTAGAGAAAGGGAGGACGACACACATTTCTTAGGAAGGCCAGAGTGGAGGAGAGCCGGACTCTCTCCGATGAGCTAATGAGTCAGGCCAGCTGCTGCCGAGATCCACATTCTGTCTCCTTGACCCTGGAGAAGGCACATGGCCCTCATGGAAGGTGCAGGCTTAGAAACATGCCCATGTTTCCATTCCTCATAGAGTGGGCATGTTTGGATGCTCCACAGGAGGATCAAATCCTGGTTGAGTAGAGCTATAGGATCACCTAGAACCGGGAGGGAAGGAAAAGGGAGTTAGCAAGGAGAGAAAGTAGTGAAAAAGAAGAAAACCTTCATAACCACCTAGCCTTGTGGGACCTTTAGCTCAGAATAGCCTGGACATCCATGGCACCGGCTGTGGTGCTGGATGCTCTCCTTAAAAACCCAACAGGGCCACCCCTATCCGGGTATGGGGACCTTGCTCTGCCTGTTTCCACATTTACAAACAAAGACGGTTGCCCATACCCCATCAGATCGCTTTGAAAATCAAATGAGTTTTTGTGTGATGAGTTTGGCACAAAAAATATCGGCCATCATAGGGAGCCTTCATTAGGCTTTTAAAGACAATCTTGCCATTCAAAAGGAATTATGACTCACATTCTTTGCAAACTCCATTTTCCCTTCTTTGGACTTTGCATTCAGTAAGTGCTCAGTACGTACGTGATGATTGAGTCATTGGAGTAGAACCAAAGAGGACTAAGGGATTCTTGTCATTGTGCACAACAGCTAAGATGTGGAAACAACATCGTAGGGGTCTGTCAACAGTTGAATAGATAAACAAAAATGTGGTACAGACGTACAATGGGATACTATCCAGCCTTAATAAGGAAGAGGATTTTGATGTGCTACCACGCGGATGAACCCGGAGGATATATTAAGGGAAATAACCTGTCACAAAAGCACAAACGCTATGCAGTTCCACTTGCATCATATTTAGAGCACTCAGAAATCACAGAGATGGAAAGTAGAATGGTGATTGCCAAGGGCTGAGGGGAGAGGGGAAGGGGTTATTGTTTAATAGGTTTAGAGTTTCAGCTTTACAGGATGAAACAGTTCTGGAGGTGGATAGTGGTGATGGTAGCACAATGTGAGTGTACACAAGGTCACTGAACTGCACACTTAAAAAAGATGAAGATAGCTAAATGTTACTACATTAAAAAAAAAAAAAGGAAAAAAGAATAAGGAAATGGGAGAGAATGGTTTTAGGGGGAAGGCAGAAGCATGCATGGCCATCCCGGCCGGTCCTAGGAAGCCACGCCAGACACCTCAGAGGCATCTTAGGTAGAGAGTTCCCGGAGCAGAGTATGGCTCTGTAGTGCATCCTTCCCACCCTCCTCCGCTCCAGGACCTCTTTTAGCCCTGGTGACATCCTCCTGTGACAGTGAGACTGGGTTAGCCACACTGAAACGGAACAGCTTGAGAGGGTGTGTGACATTTGCACCCTGGGCTTGCACAGGTGTTGTAGGATGGCTGAGTCAGCTGTGAGGGTGTCCAGCCCAGTGGCATGAATACAGGTTCTGGAAGGCATGACAGGAAATGGGAAGGGAACCTACATATCCCAGAAGGGCCTGGTCTTGGGGAAAGGAACTTGGTTGCCCATGATAGCCGAGGGGCTATAGGTCAAAAGAGAAAGCCTCGCTTCCCTCATCCACAAGATGGGCTTTAGAGAAATGATTCAGTTCCTGGGGGGCGGGGGTGGCAATCTCTGGGAATATTTTTTGGTGGCCACAGTGGGCACGTGCTACTGGTATCTAGAGGGTAGAGGCAGGGATGTTGTCAAACGTTCTACAGTGCACAGTCCACCCCCTCCAGAAAGGAATTCCCCAGCTCCCAAAGTCAATAAAGAATCACCCAAACCCAAATTTCGATCGTGTCAAGGTTGGGAAACCCTTCTTAGACGAAGTCGTATTATCCCCACTGAACAGATGAGAAATGAGGCTCAGGAGGTAGGATTTCAAATTCATGGACCTTCCATTACAGCACAGCCTCCCAGAGCACCCAGCCTCAAGGGGCGAGGGCACAGTGCAGATGATGAAGCTACGGGGTGAAGCAAATACAAGGATGGGCCAGCCCATGTGGACTTAGGCCCAGGGAGCCAGGAGGCAGGGCAGTGTCCTGAGCCCGGGGCAGGGAGGCCAACTGGGCTGCTTGGTCCCTGCCCGGCCCGGCGCTGGGGTGAGGAGGGGCACGGCGGCAGGTCGCCCTCTGGGGGGGAGGACATGGCGTGGCAGTAGGTGATCCTGGGGGTGGGGCATGGCAGCAGGTCACCTCCTGGGGACACGGCAGCAGCAGGTCTCCCTCGATGGGGGGGACACGGCGGTAGGCCACCCTCCTGGGGGCACAGCGGCAGGTCACCTCTGGGGGGGCATGGCTGCAGGTCACCCTGGGTGGGGGACACAGCAGCAGGTCACCCTCCCAGGGGACACGGTAGCAGGTCGCCCTCCCAGGGGGCACCACAGCAGCCTGCGCCTCCGAAAGGGAGCCGGGCCCACCCTTCCCTCCCTCACCGTGATGGATTTTGAACATTAAAAAAAAGTTTAGAGCCCCAGCCGGGCAGGCATAAATCGCAGGGCTCTGTGCAGCAGCAGCAGACGCGACTTCTGGCCCCGTCGCCTTGGCAACGGGAGCACAGCTTGCACGCGCACAAAAGCACTGCTCCCGCCGGCCTGCGCGGCCTGATGGAGAGCCAAGCGCTCGGAGAAAGGACGTGTTCTCCGGAACTCACTGCCCATTTGTCTTCATCGGCACCGAGCGAGCCCCTCGCTCTTTCTCTCCTCTCCCCTTCCCCAGCCAACAGGTTGTTCTCCATCCTCTCCTCTGCGTGGAGGCTGTCTTCTTCTTTTTATTTTATTAAAAAAAATTTTTTATTGAAGTTCAATTTGCCAACATATAGCATAACACCCAGTGCTCATCCCATCGAGCACCCCCCTCAGTGCCCGTCACCCAGTCACCCCACCCCCCGCCCACCTCCCCTTCCACCACCCCTTGTTCATTTTCCAGAGTTAGGAGTCTCTCAGGTTCTGTCTCCCTCTCTGATATTTCCCGCTCATTATATGGTCTCATTCATTTGGGGAATATAAAAAATAGTAAAAGGGAATAAAGGGGAAAGGAGAGAAAATGAATGTCTTCTTCTTTTTAACCTGTGCTCCCAAAAGCAGGCAGAGAAGACCCCAATTGGAGCTTGCAAAGACGCTAATGGGCCTGGCCTCCCCCCCTCCCCCAGAGCCTGGAGCTCACACGGTAGCTCCCACGTGTTGAGCACCAGTCCGTGGGGGCAGCATGCAAGGATTTCCTCCACGACTGTGGCCCACAGCTCTCTTGGATTGTCTTCCCGCCTCCCTGACCCTGGCCTCCGAGTCATCCTCTGCATGCAGCTGGAGTGGATTCCTGAGGTGTCAAACCTGCTTTAGACCTTCCCATCCCTCCCCTTGCCTGCGGTCCAGGAGACAGAGCCCAGACCTCTCAGTGTGACCCACAACCGTGGGGGTCCATCCCTGCTCCCCTCTCTCTCTCTCTCCAGCTACATCCTCAAGGTCCTTCCTCCAGGCTCCAGCCTGCTTGAGCGCTTTTAGTCCCCCCCACGCTTCTTGTTCTTCCTTCCTAGAATGTGGGCTTCACTTGCCCCTTCATCTTGGTGCCTTGTACTCATCCAACAGAACTCAGCTTATGCCACCTCCTCCAGGAAGCCTTACCTGATCCTGCAACCCTTTCTCCATGCGTGTCCACAGCACCTGACGTCTCCCCTTGTCACGCTCAACTTCAGACAGTGCTGTTCAGTGAGCCCTAGTGTATTGTCCAGTCACTGTTTCCTCTCTCTGGGCATCGCTATCCTCTCCGCACATCACCTCCTGCTTTCACTGCTGACATTTATATACTGAGGCTCCACATGGTAGCCAAGGGATCTTTTTCCCCCCAACACAATCACCTGATTATGTCATTCCCCTGATTGGACTCATTTCGTGGGTCTCTCCCAACACAAGAAGCTCAGACTCCTTGCATGTTCCCTGCTTCTACCTACGGCCAACATCCTACCCTGCTCTGTGCCTGGCCACCTGCCTTGGTTCATTTCTGGGTGTCTTTTTTTTTTAAGATTTTATTTCTTTATTCATGAGAGACACAGAGAGAGAGGCAGAGACACAGGCAGAGGGGGAAGCAGATTCCCTGCAGAGAACCTGATGTGGAACTCGATCCCAGGGCCCCGGGATCACGGCCTGAGCTAAAGGCAGATGCTCAGCCACAGAGCCCCCCAGGTACCTCTTTTTCTGGGTGTCTTTTATGCATGCTTGTCTTCAGGCCTTTTCTGAACCCAGAACATCTGCCCTCTCACCACCAGTTTCAAGGAGTATGGCTATTCCTACTCCTCCTTCAGGCTTCAGTTTAAATGTTCTTCCAGAGGGTTAGGTCTTATTAG
This sequence comes from Vulpes lagopus, assembly GCF_018345385.1. Taxonomy (NCBI): domain Eukaryota; kingdom Metazoa; phylum Chordata; class Mammalia; order Carnivora; family Canidae; genus Vulpes; species Vulpes lagopus. Next base: position 62,086,660 of record NC_054830.1, read on the forward strand.
ATAAGGGTAATTCAGTGGCTCTCAACCCCAAATAATGCATGTAACCTGGTGAATTTTTAAAAATCATGGAAGCATGCCACCACTGGTGGTTGGAAGAGGAACAGGAGAGGCATGTCTGGGTGGCTGAGTCAGTTAAGCATCCACTGCTTGGTTTCGGCTCGTCATGACCTCCTGGTCATGGTTTGGAGCCCCATGTCAGGCTCTGTGCTCAGCGTAGACTCTGCCTCAGGTTCTCCCTCCCTCTCCCTCCCACTCACTCACTCATTCTCTCTCAAATAAATAAAATTGGTTTTTAAAAAAAAGGAGGGACAGGATATTTGCATAATCTGAAAGTATCTCTCCAGAAGTAACCTTCTGATATGAGGCACTGAGATGGGCAGAGCATCACTTCTGGGGTATTTCTCCCCAGAACGCAAAACCTGAGTGTAATTCGGAAGAAACATGAGGCAGAGCCAGATTGAGGGAAATTCTACAAAGTAGCTGACCTATGTCTTTAAGAACATGTGGGTCACCAAAGACACAGCTGGCCAAGGAGCTGTCCACATTAAAAGAACCCTAAGAGGCTGACAACGGAGTTCAGTGCCTGAGCTTGGGTTTTTCATTCTCTTTTTTATTTTTTCAGCTTTACTGAGGTATGATTGACAAATAAAATTGTGATATATTTAAAGTGTACAACGTGATGAGTTGATACATGTTTACATTGTGAGAGGATGCCTGCCACGCTGAGATTTTCTTTGGTTATAAAGAATATTGGTGGAGGGTGCCTGGCTGATGCAGTCCATGGAGCATGGGGCTCTTGATCTCAGGTTTATGCACTTGAGCCCCATGTAGGGTGTCGGAGATGACTTAAAAATAAAATCTTAAAATCAGTGAGACACTTGAAGAAATCTGTACATTAGGTGATAGTACTGCATCACTGATAATCTCCTGATGTACATAATTGTACTAGAAAAATTATAAAAGACATATCTTTGGGTTTGGAAAATTCACACTGAGGTATTAAAGGTAAAGGGACATCACGTCTTTAACTTAGTCTCGAATAGTTAAGAAGCAATAATGTGCGTCTGTGCCATGCGAACATATAGATCACACACATTCACACTTGCACATGCTCTGTATCCAGAGAGGGAGACAGAGTAAACAGGAAAAAAGATGAGAAATTGGGATATATGAGTCCTCAACTTTGTTCATTTTTTAGATTGTTTCAATTCTTGTAAGTTCCTTGTATTTTCTTATGAATTCTGGGATGAGTTTGTACATTTCTTGGGCAGCCCAGTGGCTCAGCAGTTTAGTGCCGCCTTCAGCCCAGGGCGTTATCCTAGAGACCTGGGATCGAGTCCCACGTCAGGCTTTCTGCATGGAGCCTGCTTCTCCCTTTGCCTGTGTCTCTGCCCCCGCCCCCTCTCTCTCTCTCTGTGTGTCTCTAATAAATAATTAAAATCTTAAAAAAAAATCTATTGGGATATGATAGGGACTCAAGGACTTTGCAGATCACTCTGGCGAGTGTTGCCATCTTAATGGTATCAGATGCCCTAATTCATGAACATGGGATGTCCTTCCATTTATTTAGACTTTCTGTATTTTCTTTCAGTGCTATCTTAGTTTTCAGTGCATAGGTCTTTACACCTCTTTTGTGAAATTTATTTCTAAGTATTTTATTCTTTTTTGGTGCTGTGGAAAATGGAGTCATTTTCTTAATTTCATTTTTGACATTTTCATTGCTAGTGTATAGAAATACACTAGCATTGGGTTTTGGGTTTTGGACATTGACTTTGTAACCTGAAGCCGTACTGAGCTCATTTATTAATTCAAACTCTGTGTGTGTGTGTGTGTGTGTGTGTGTGTGTATTCCTTAGGATTTTCTATATGTAAAAACATGACATCTCCAAATACAATTTTATTTCTTCTCCGATCAGGATGACTTTTCTTTTTTTCTGCCTAATTTCTCTGACTATAGCCTTCAGTGCAATGCTAAATAGATATGGCAAGAGTTATGCTTACTCTTAAAACCATTCTGTATGTCTGATACCATGCTAACATAAAAAGTTCAAAAAAGAAATAGTGAAGGCCCTACCTTTAGGAATTCTAATTTGTGTGGTCTGGGGTGGCACTCAGGCAGCACCATCTTCAAATTTTTCCAGTTGATACTAATGTGCAGCCAGGATTGAGAAGGTCTGGATCAACATCTCTGAAAAGAGGCTTTTGTCCTCCCACCATAGCATGCATCCTAGTTGACTAATTATTTAGGTTTCCAATTAATCTGCAAATCTTGCATAAGCAGGGATGGTTTCCTTCTTGCTCACCATTATATCCACAGCAAGAATACCTAGTACAGAATAGATAGAGAAAAAAAAAAAAAGACAGTTTGTAACCCTCATAACAACCCCATGCAAAATGCAACACTGGCCCATTTGAAAGGGCTCAGAAAGGGGAATCAGCTTGCTGAAGATGGGACCAGTTCGATCGTAGAGCAGAAGTGGGTTCAGATCTTTGCTCATACAGATCCAAAGCTGTTGCTTATTCTACTTCTAACATACCTCAGTCACACACCTGGGGGGAAACGTGACCCCCTCCAAGCTCACATAGGGGCCAAGTCAAGAATGTGGATAAGCACAAGAGCCTCTGGCTCTGAGCCCATTGCATGGTCCTCTCCACACCACCAGAATTGCCAGAAATACCTGAGTTTCAGTTTCCTCACTGTGAACGACAAACCTAACCAGGTAGCTACGAGGTGTAAATGATTGAGGATCAACCACAGAGTGCTGAGCACCTAGCTCAGGGCCTGGCACTCAGGACATCTCAAACAGGACACTCTGAACATCTTCCTTGAGGGAAAGAGAGAGAGAGAGAGAGAGAGAGAGAGAGAGAGAGAGAGAGAGAGAAATATCCCATAGGCAGCAGCTACCCTGGAGGACCCAAAGAAGCTTCTCAACATTCCTGTGGGCCAACCACCTGGATTCTATAACTTGAGCCCTAACCAAGAGCTTGAAAAATTCAAACTGGAAACTGGAGATATAGACATTAGCCCCAAACCCCTCTAGGCCTCCCTTCCTTCCTGTGAGCAGATATTGGGCCCTAGCAGCACCTGGAACCCACAGAAAGAGCAGGAGATTGGCTTGGTTAGAATGACTTAATGGCCTATTCTCTAGCCAAAACGATTCCTAGCAGAAAGGGCATGGGTTTTGGCATCAAGCAGATTTGGATTCAGTTCCGACTCTACACTAATGCAACCTCTCTGTGGCTTTGGGCAGCTCAGTTAACCTTTCTGTGCCTCCGTTTCCTTCATCAGTGAAATGTGATAATTATACGTTCTTCTCAGCTGTGAAAAGTCAATGAACCACTGCACTGATGCCAAACAACCGACAGTTAATAAGTGTTATTTGCCTTGGTGAGTGGAGGAGTTAAAGCCACAAACTGCCCTCCCAATAGAAGATATCTGTGGAGGGCCTCCTGGGCCAGAGATAGAGATGTGAGAGACAGATGACTCCATGCCTTCCCTTTAGAGTAGAGATGCTGAGGGGCAGAGATGACATGAGGCTGGCCCACCGTCACACGGTAGAACAGTGGGACAGGCCACCTGGGTCCCTGCCAAGGGGCCCATCACATTTTATTCGGCTGCATCTCCAAGGCCTGGATCAGCAGAGAGGTCTTTTTTTTTTTTCCGGAGTCACCAGTGGCTGAGCAGGAACTGGGCCCTTCATCCGAGGTTGTAATCAAAAGAAGCCTTGAGGAGCCTTGGGGAGGCGGCTCCAAAGGCTGTTACTCCGCAGGCTGAGGCAGAGGCTTGAGGCCAATATCAGCGGCCCTGGGCTCCTGACAGCAGGTGTGGATGATGAATGGGCAGCTTAACGTGATGGAGCAAATTGATCATTGCATCACCGACCACAACTTATTCATTTCTGCAAAGAGGGCAATTCATTACCCTGCATGTCACACTGCCCATGTCATCGCCAGAGATAAAAGCCCGAGGCCTCACAGCCTGTGCCTCTCATCACATCTCACCTCTTCTTAATGGGAGGGCAAGGATGCTGAAATAGAGCGCCGGATGCTCAAGGCTGCTCCAGGGTCCTTCTTCGCCTGCCCAGAACCCAGGGGCCATTTCTCTTCCAGCAGCAAATGAAGAACAAACCACAGGAGCTTTTGTAGCAGTTGACAATAGCAAATAAGTTGCATCTTTCAGGCTGGTCTTGTACTTGCTGGAGCACGGTGTTGAGAAGGATTCTGAGGCTGCATGCGGGCCCAATAAAAGTGAAAGCCGGAATTGATCGGTGATGTGGGCAGTGGGTCTAGAATAAGGAGGCAGACATATACCATGTGTAATTCCCCCTCCAGTGATGGTTGGACTATTTTCATACAACTCTCAAGTACTCTCAGATGCTCCACAGCATTAAGAATAAACTAGAAGGCAGTGAACAATCGAGTGTGCGTTATAGACAGTTAATGAACACTTACATTTTCTCTCGGGCAGTGCAGCAGCTCTAACCCACTGTAGCACAACCCCCAGGTTTGTCCACATAAATTCCTGGGTAAGTTGCAAGAAATGTTATGCTAACAGTAGTCAAATCACTCAAGTTATTCTGGCTTATAATATTTGAAACTGCAGGGTCTCAACCTAGATTTTAGATAATTTGCAAGAAACAATACTCTACTAGTAACAGTCAAATTACTCAAGCTTGAAAATACCTTCTCTCTTCAAGGGATTTTTTAAAGAATGTGGAGCGTTCAAAATTGTAAGTGAAATCTCAGTCTTCGCTTGAATTCTGAAATGCTTTCTGGAGTGGAAGAGAGAAAAATGGGATCGTAGATGACGATGAAACCTTGCACATGCAGTTCCCCACTGCCAATCTGCAGTACGTCCCTGACCTTCTGCCACTAAGTCAGCAACTGGGCTTCATCCACGTCCACCCCTTTCCAAGTGATCCCCAGGATATGGCCCTTCCTGCGTCAGGCAGGTTCTCCTGCCTGGGTCCTGGATCCCCTGCCCTCAGGTTTACTGAAGGACCTTGTCCTATTGATTAAATCCTCTCTCTGCTTTATCTTCGCAATAGGAATCAGTCTACTTTAGTCATCGTAAAAGCCAGCCCTAAACAACTTAACCATAAGTGGGAAATAGAGATTCTCATGAGTGGAGATGATTGTGGCAGAGATGGGCTCACATATGGCAGTATCCAGAGAGACAGTTTCTCTCTCCCTCCATCTCTCCCTTTCTTATCTCGGCTCCTGTCTCTGTGCCGACCACATTATACCCATGTCCTCTGTAAGGTATGGGACACAGGCACCAGGAACTCTGGAGACATATGCTTACATCTGGAACATAAAGGAAACAGAATGTCTTTTCTTTGGTGTGTTGTGTAAAATCCCGGAATCTTTGGGAAGAATTTGTATTGGCCCAGGCAGGTGCATATGCCCTTCTGTGGGACAGGTAAAGGGGATTGGGTGATCTGATTGGTCTGGCAAATGCTTGCTACCAGAATGGCAAGGTGCTCACATATTTGCCCTCCGCCCCCGCCATAGCCACGTGGAATAAGAGGCAATTCGGGAAAATTCTCAGGTTACTGAAAAACAGCTTCCTATAAATAGCCTTGTGGTTTGTAACCAAGGAGAATTTTGCCTCCTCTCTCTACCTCCCCCCAGCCCTGGGGACATTTGGCAATGCCTGGAAGTGATTTTGGTGATTACAACTGGCGGGTGCTACTGGCATCCAGTGGGTAGAGGCCAGGGACACGGCTAAGCTTTCTACAATACACAGGACAGTCCCCCCAACAGAGAATTGAATAGCCCAAAGTATTAGCATGGAGACTGAGCAATCCTGGGCCCCCGTCTTAGCACTGTTTCCTTCATTCCTGATTGTCTTGCATATCCTTTTATAGACCTCCCTGAGAGACTATCCAAACTCTCAACTGATGCTGAAATAACAACCATCACCAAAAAAAGAAATGCCAATTATTGAGCATTTACCATATGCCAGGCAATGGGCTAAGTATGTTTCATGCAGCTGCCATGTCTAATCCTCACAAAGGCATGATAAGATAGGTACTATTATTGTACGTAAAGTCACACATCCTTCTAGGAGGACAAGCCAAGAATCACATGCAAATCGGATTCCGAAGTCTGCGCCTTTAACCACTAAGCAGTAAAGGCTCCGTAACTTCAGGAACCTCACTGCAGATACTAAAAAGCCGTGAGGGTGAGGGTAGGCTTCATCCTTCCTCCTCTTCACCTTGCCTGCTTGGACTCCAACGTGTCCCAGAATAGGATGTGCCTGACTCTTGCCCCCGGGCCCTCACACCTGCATGGACTCTGGTACAGTCTGAGCTCACTGTCTTCTCTCTCAGCCTCCCCAGGAGAATGGTGATCTCAGCATTCTATGAAGCAGGGGTCTATGAGGGGCAGAGGGGAGGGAGCAGGGAAGGGAATCGATATTTCTCTAGTGTATTTGCAAACAGTGATAATAAATATGTTAGAAGTCAAGTATGATTTTTAAAGATATTATCAGTTTTTAATCACAAGCAGCAATGATTCCACCACTGGGACTGCCGTATAAATAGATACGACATAGTCCATAGACTTTTGGATGGCCACCAAGTACGGGAGCATATTGGTGTTTGGCAGACCCAGTTGACCTTGGATCTCTCTTTTTCATAGAGTATTTATTAACAGTTTATTGGAATCTATACGAGAAGTGCTATCATCTAATTAAGGTTGTTATAATATAAAAATAAATCAAAACATTCCCCCCCTCTGTCTCTCTGTCTCTCTCTCTCTCTTTCTATCTTTGACATAAACACACACATACACACATGATACGTAAAACTCCATCTACTGAAGGTGAAGGGCCTGACAACAGCAACTGCCCTCCCCTCTCACACACATTACACACGATAGCACGAGCATTCCTAGGGTCCTGATCTTGGTTTCTAAACACAACTCCACTAAAAGGAATCTGGGCTCTTTGCAGAAATGGGTGTGACAAGGAAAACAAAACATCTTGTGTCAGGAGGCAAGTCAGAGAGTTGGGGACATGTCAAAGGATACAGGAGCCAGCTTCAAGTGGCTTCAACTGGTCAAATCTTGTACAATTTGAGCATCAAAATTAAATATATATATATATGTATATATATACATATATACATATGATAACATATCACATAGGAAATAGTCGGTAATATAGGAAACCACCATTCAATTCTAATATACATTAAGAAACGAATACTTGAATGTTTGATGAGGAAAGACATATTGTCATAGTTTCAAAGTACATCTCCACAAAAGACGTAATAATTACAGAGGGGAAAAGACTTACTTAAGTAGAGAATGCTGGCAGACAATACTTTAATGGAATGTATGAAGTGAATATCACCCTAAGTGAGACAAATCAAAGTCATGTGCCACCTGATAGGATGCCCTGACAAAGGAACGTGACTTCTTTGATATTCTTATCCAGAGATGTATCACCTGATCAGGAAAAGGCATCAGACAAACCCAAACTGAAAGGGGACTGTAATCAAACGCTTCAAGATTATAAAGGACAAGAGAAAAATGAGGACACACTCTGGATTGAAGACTAGAAGACGTGACACATAAAGACGACACATGATTCTGACCTGGATTCTTTTCCTGAAAGGATATTTTTTTGGGGACATTTAGCAAAATTTGAGCGGGGCTTGAGATTTCTATAATGCTGATGTTTCTGTGTTAAATTCCTGGTTTTGATGATCATGTCATGGTTATACATGAGACTGCTTTCCTTTTGTAGAAAGTATGACCAAAGTGTTTGGGGTCGTGGAGAACCTGGCCAGCAACTTCCTCTCTGACAGTTTATAGGAAATGATTCTTTCATCTGACAGGAATGTAAAAATATTGCCTGCATCAGAATTAATTGATTAATTAATTAATTTATTTATTTTTTGCAAATGAGTCTGTTTTTCTGTGGGCCAAATGTGGATATCTTCAAGAGTCACAAAAAGATGTAGCCTATCTCCCTCTACTCCCTTCTTTTTTTTCTTAAATATTTATGTATTTATTAATTTACTTGACAGAGCGTGTGCATGTGTGCAAGAAAGAAAGAAAGAGAGAGAGAGAGTGCACACAGCAGGGGGAGCAGCAGAGGGAGAAGGGGAAGGAGTAGCAGGCTCCCCCGCTGAGCAGCGAGCCTGACCCAGGGCTTGATCCCAGGACCCTGAGATCATGACCTGAGCCAGATCATGACCTGAGCCAGAGGTGGGAGGCAGATGCTTAACTGACTGAGCCACCCAGGCGCACGCCCTCCCCCTACTCCCTTCTTTTAGCAGAGTCTAGAGATATGAGATCTACAGAGGCAGAGAAGAGAGGGAGTCATTGAAATGGAAAATCAAAGTTGTTTACACGTTAATTACTCAGTGAGATCTGCTATGTGGTCCCTTTGGGAAGCGAGAAGTATCTTCCCAGAAGAAATAACAACCTCATCAACTTAACTCAGATGTCTCTATGAGACTTCCACATTCATTATCCCATTTGTTCCTCAAACAGCCCATAGAGGCAGAACGCTCAGAGAATATGGATCCCATTTCACACAGTAAGAAACTAACTCCCCCAGAAGTTAAGTGACTTCCCAATACCACACATCTGGCAGATAATGGTACCAGTGAATCAGACTCAAAACTGTCTGATTCCAAAGACCCTTTAGAGTTCATCAACTGCCTTCCAAGATGCGCATCCGATAGCCTCCCTCAAAGAAATAGCATTGATTGGTCTATACCTACTGCAGAGGCGTCATTGCTCTCTTTTGCCCATATCCTGTTATTAGCTCAAAACAAGTTGGAGAACTCTGTCCGACTGTTTCTCATCCTGAAATTTAAAGTCAGTCTCATTTTTGTAAAATGCATGCCTAGCAGCTGATCACTGACGCTAGTTGAATGCTGAAGTCCCAATTCCAGGAATGGAGGGTGGGGTGTGGGGTAGGGAAAAAGCTTTGCAGACAAAAGTGTTGCATTAATCCTCTGGTCCACTTAGGTCCTGGATCACTCAGGGCTCCCGTGTACCCCACCCTCTTCCCGCCTCACACCTTTCCTGTCTCAAGAGCTTGGGATAAGATCCCTCTCCCTTTCTTAAAGGCTCAATTCCCTGGTCTCACTGACCAGCACTCTGGGTGTGGATAGGCTTGATCGCCCCACACCCACATGGCCTTCCTCTCCTTCCTTCCCTGCTTCTGTTTTATTGCCTACATCCTTCGTTCCAGTGCTAACAGTCGAAGATCATTATTAGATTCCAAGAAAGTTGTGTGGCTGAGGAATTTATTAATTTTGCCCTTTGGCTACAGAAAACCAATAATCGTTACCAGGGAATTTTAAAAGAGAGTGGAAGGAGGAGAGAGGGGTTTAAGTTGGGGGTGGGGCAAATAAACAGACACTGTCTAGTTCCGAGATGCTTTGAGTGTCCACAGATTCTCCCCTAGGATATCTTCCTGTTTCCTCACACAGGGTTCCGCATGAATTGTCAAGCAGCCTCAGGGACGGTAAGAAAACACTTGATAGCAGAGAGATCACTGAGGGCTGGAGTGCTCATAAAAGGCTTTGTGCAGGAGGAGGGTGGATGGGCCAGTTGCAGGGAGACAACGACCCACGGTCACGTAGAAGACAGGAAGGGCCTGTGTGTGGTGTGTGTGTGTGTGCGTGCGACTGTGATTCCATCACTAAGAATAATATTGGACGAGGTATAATAGAAACTTCAGCAGTTTGTGTTCAATGGAAGGAAAGTGGAAAGAAAGAAGGAAAAATGGAAGGAAAGGAGGAAGAAGGGGAGGAGACATGAATGCAGACTGAGTGGCAAAAGACCATGGAAGCATGAAGAAAAGGCGGCTTCTGAACGTCAGTGTGGTTGTGTCTTCACTTTGACTACCCTGCTCTTGCCCGCCCTGCCCCCACCTGTATCACCTTCCGGAAAAAGGTTAAGCTTTTCTCTGAGAAATGCTGGAAATGCTGGCTGCCTACTTGGCATGCAGCCCCCCTTTCTCTGCTCCCAGAACCTATGACTCAGAGAGAGGTGAGCCCCATCCCTTTCTAGGAGCGAAGTCATGATTTGACCAAACCAACATGGCAAATTCTCCTTGGCGGCCACTGGTCAGGGCTGGTAGGCGAACCTCCGCTTTGGCCCGAGAGACATAAGCGGGAGGGTCTTCTGGAAAAGATACCCTTGTTTTTAAGAAGGAGACACCGTATGCCATGGTTGCTTTCTGATTTTGGACTTTGCTGTATCTGGCCAGGAAGCCTGAAAATGTTTTGCTTTTTGAGACCATGAAGCGAGTCATCCTGAGAGATTAGTCAACAGCGAGCATGCCAGAGTGAAGAGATGGAAACCCAGGATGCCTGATAACACAGCTGAGCTGCTGAATTGAACAACTCTGAAATCTTCCCTATCTCTGGACTCTGTGATATAAGCAACAATACAGGGGCTTATGGTTTAAACCAATTTCAGTCATGCTTTTCTGCTTCTTGGAGGCGAAGTCATGCTAAGCAATACAGCACCTCGGCCTGTCGCGGCACGCTTCCTCAACCACGTGTCAAGCCTCATCCAACAAGCCTGCCCAGCCCCCCATCGAGTCCCACCTCATCAGGGTGTGCAGATCCCCCGAACACACCCCACCGTATACATTCATATCTTCCTCCCACTTTTCACTCAGTCTCCCCTTCTAAGTGTCATAGGCGGATTATACCTCCTTTCCCAGCACTAACCGGGGTGTCACCGCAGAGAACCTTTCTACCGTCCGTCTGTGTGTGTCTGTAGTGTGGAGCTAAAGTGTGTGTGAGCTCAGGAGATGGGAAGCCTGGGTTTGAATTCCAGCTTTGCCACCAACTAGCTCTGTGGCCTGGAACATTTTGCTTAACCCTTCCCAGCTTTAGTTCCTTCCTTTGTAAAAATGGAAATTATAATAGGACCTCCTCTATAGGGTAGTTGTAAAAAAAAATGAGATGTGCCCTCGTGCATAAAGGTGTAGAGTGCAGTGCCTGGCACGTAGTAGGCACCACCATGGTTCTATTTGTTTTCATATGTGTTTTCACGATGGATGCGCAATCTACAGACCCCATGAGGGCAGAACTTATTTTCGTTTCTTTCTCACCGATCACAGAGCCCTGTGTTACCAAAGTGAATGCTTACAGCAAAACATACACAGTGTTGTGGGATGGAATGACGTGGAATGAAGTGGGATGGGAAGTGGGATGCTAGAATGAGATGCATCCTGCAACCACGTGGGAGGCCAGTCCCACTGGGAACACTGGGCAGAGCTAAGCCTTACTGCTTGTAGCGTTTCAAATGTCAGGCCAAAGGTATGGATTTTATCTTGAAGAAATTAAGGAAGCATTGATGACTTTGATCTGCAGAACAAACAAGGAAATCCAGAAGAGGAATCCACCCTTTGGTTTTCAGTGGGTGCCGGGATGTACTTTGCATGCCACGGTACTCGCTCATCTAAAGTGTGCATTTCAGTGAGCCTTGGTAAGTTTACAGCATTGCATAACCGCCACCAAAATCCAATTTTAGAACATTTGAATCTGGCTTCCTTAGCCGGGTGGGTTGAACTCTAGATGCTCTTACGTGAGCAGGCCACTTAGGGTCCCAGACTCGTAGAAGAGGCCAGAAATGAGGAGGGAGTATCCATCTCCCCTCCCAGCCTTAGACCTGGAAAGTGTGGACTGTGGCCTCTGCATCCCTCTTCTTGCAGGTGTGTCATGAGCTCAGTTTCCTTCAGCTTTTCTCCTTCCCCCTGAGCTCCAGCATTTATACATAATTCATTCCATGGCTTTTTCCCACTCACCCTTCTCCCCCGTCTTCAAGATCCTTGATGTTTAGAATCATGGCTAACTGACTTTTTCTCCCCAGTTCATTCCTAGTGGCAGCAGGACCTGGCCCATAGTAGGTGGAGATGTAGGTGGGTTGAGCAACCCAAGCACATCATTAGTTATAATGATGATTAGTTATAATTCTGGCTTTGATTCCACTGTGGAGAAGGGCTGGCGTCCCTGTAGTGCATACCCATCCAGGAGAGGGTCTTGAAACGGCACAGCAGACAGGAGAGCTACGAATATAAAGACGGTAAATTATTACTGCCCATTTGGCAATTTCTGGTCAGATGCACCAGCCCCCCTGTCTTTCACGATTCTTGCCTCTGAGTGAAGGTCACTTGGCTATTTCCTGAGCCTCTTTGCTTTGTGTTGTACAAAACTTGGCCTCTCGTTGTTTCAATATTCTTCACTCTTCAAGGCATCTAGAAGTGATCTCTAAATGAAACACCACTTGTCTCCAGCTAGCTTCTTCAGTATAGAAAGGTGACCGGCTCAGGGAAGCCCCCATGAGCTGTCCCTGACAGGCAGAGTGTGTGTGTGCACGCACGCCTCTGAGCAGTAAATCAGCTTGTGCAAGAAAGGCAGGGTGTTCGTTGCAGGCACATATTCCTAAAATAAAAATGAAGATGAGATAAGCAGTTTGAAGCTAGAGGCGACACCGGGCTGGGAGCCTGAACCCCAGAGGGCCATTTAGGTCTGGTACCCAAGAAGTCCAAGGCAAAGGGCCAAGTCATGACAACTGGCAGAGAGGATGGGAAGCCACAGACTCCAACAGGAAGGTGGAAGGCCAGGAGTCAGAGAAGAGGGACAGATCAGACAGGAGGCCCAGCATGAGAGATCAGGGGGATGACTTCAGGGGAGTTCAAGGTGAGCTGAGAGGGCGGATAGCTGTGACTGGGGAAGGGCCAAGGCTTGGAGTGAACTTACTGACACTGATAGCTTAGGGCCAAAGTGGTACACTCAACTGGATAGGGAGGGGACCTTCGGGCCGCAGGACCACCTTGGGTCTGTGTGTGCATGAGTGTGTACATGCGTGCATGTGTGTGCGTGCATGTGTGCACGTGTGTGCGTGTGAAAGAGAGAGATGTTCTCTTCCTTAAATCTCTATAGACTTTGAGAGATTGAAGGGACTTTTTTGGCTTATTGAGTTAGATTTTTTTTTTTTTAAATAAAGAATCAGAAAGATGCCACAATTTCCACAAGGACCTAGAGTCTTTTAATAGCAAAGCTAGGATTGGAATCCAGGTATTTAGACCACTGGGCCAGTGTTCCTTCTATTCCTCTGTTCTTGCTGAACATCTTGGTCTGTGTTGGTAGTACAGATCCAGGAGTCCTGACTTAGATGCCTGGCTCCACTGTCATTTGGTGTGCGTAGAGACTATTCTAATGAAAAGGCAATTGGCATCCAAATAATGTCTTCAGTTTCTTAATAGGATTGTTTCGGTGCTAATTTCTTAGTTTTGGTAAATATACTATGGCACATGGTTAATTATATGTCTCAACTTGACTGGGCGATGGAGTGCCTGGATATTTGGTTAAACATTATTCTAGGTGTTTCTCTGAGTGTATTTTTGGATGAGATTAGCATTTAAATTGATAGACTGAGTAAAGCAGATTGCCTTCCCTCGTATGGGTGGGCCTCATCCCATCTGTTGAAGGACTGAATAGAACAAAAGGCTGACCCTTCCCCAACTAAGGGAGAATTTTCCTGCTTGACAGCCCTTGGGCTGAGAAATCAGCTTTTCCTGGTTCTAACACAGCCTGCCAACCTTGGAATTCAAAATGGGCCATTGGCTCTGCAAATTTTGGACTTGCCAGCCTCTCTAATCAAGTAAGCCAATTCTTTATAATACATGTCTCTATGTAGAATTTATAATTCTACTGGTCCTGTTTTTCCAGAGAACCCTAACTGATACACAAGGTTATATAAGATGTTAGCATTAGGATAGCTGGGTCAAGGGTATACAAAGTTTTTCTGTACTGACTTTGCAACTCTTCTCTAAATCTAAAATTATTTTACAATAAAAAGTTTCTCCCCCCCCACCAAAAAAAAGGCCAGAATCTCAGTATCCCAGATTATGATAATTTTCCCATAAAGGGACGTCAGAGTCCTAAGAGGGCAAAGGGGTCAAATTCAATGCTAAGCAATGCTCTATAACCAGGACTTCCAGATCCCCAACCAGTAGCCCGAGTTTTCTTCTATGTGCTGTCATTTTTCATCTGAATCACTGGAACACTCAATGCTGTTTTTTCTTGTTCCTTCCCTTCCTCATGGCATCTTGGATCTAAAGCTTTAGGAGAGCAGGGATGGTGTTTTGTTTTTCTATCTCCAGCCCTCCACACTGGGCACACATACAGTGGGCTTCCACTAAACAGCTTTGTTTAACTTAGTCAGTTTGAAAAGAATGACATGGATGGTTTCATTTCTGCCTGTATGTCTAAAATAGACTTTATTTGTTAATTAAGAGTCAAATATATGATGAGCTTTGCTGGATATGAGAGATGAGTGAGGGGTAACAAAGAAAAGCATGCAATCCTGGGGAGGGGGAACCAGGTGAGTTGAAACAATACTACTGAAACCAGTATATATATTGGGCACTTACTATGTGCAAGTTACTCTACAGAATTTTCTATACGCTAGCCTCGTCATCCTTCAGTGGGGCATTGATGTTGGTACTGCCACTGTCTTCATTATGCCAGACAAGGAAATCACGACTGTATGAGGTTACGTCGCTGGCCCAAGGACTTGATGCTAGTTAATGGCAAACTGGGATTTGAACTCATGATTGGCCTGATAGCAAAGCCTGATCTTTTTACCTGACTGTGCTACACAGTCATTTGGAGTTAGAGCTCTTTTTTCACATATCTGTTTTCTCTTAATACAGTGGGTATCCTAAGAGGAAGGGCCTCGATTGTATTTATCTTAGTTCTTGCAAATCTTAACAGCTGGGCAACACAGTAAAGAAAAGAAACGCTTGTTGAGTTGAATTAAGAGAAATAAAGCTTTGGGAAACAATGAGAGACAGAGGGAATCCCTTCCTGGGAATAGTTTTCTCCTTTTTTATTATTATTATTTTTTAAAGCAAGAAGTATCTCAGGGAGATGATCAATTCTCCTCTGAAATGATCCCCCTGTGTACTTATAATAATGAATCACTATCAGTCTGGGGGAAACCATATTGTGATAATATATTGAGTCCCAGCTTATGTGCTAGGGTCTAGGCCAATGTGCTGTCCTCAAATGGTACCAAGAGCTGGCCATAGTCTCCAGGGCCCTTTCATATTGCAGCTGAATGGGGAGCAATGGAGAGAAGGCCTGAACACAAACTTAATGTAGGCGCTACTCAGGGACTATGGGGGCTCGCTGAGGACCTCTCGGCCTGAAAAACTACAGTCACCCAGCTCTAGGGCGTTGCCACCAATCTACCCTGAGAAAGAAATATTGGTCCTCCTTGTGGACAAAAGAAATTACATGTTTGGGGTTGAAAGGACAGTTGAACAACACTGGTTTGGATGCCAGGTCCACTTATGTGCAGATTTCTTTCCGTAACTTCAGCATGGCAGCGTAAATGGTTTTCCTTTTCCTTATGACTTTCTTACAACACTTCCTTCCCCCTAGCTTACTTTATTATAAGAATATAGCATAGAATATGTATAACCTACACAGTATGTGTTAATCCACTGTTTGTGTTATTGGTAAGGCTTCTGGTCGACAATAGGCTGTTAGTGGTTGAGTTTTGGGGGGGAGTCAAAAGTGACATGTAATTTTCAACGCCACCATGGGTGGGCACCCCTAACCCCTGTGCTGTTCAAGGGTCAACTCTATTTGAAAAGTGACAAGGAGAAGATCCCATCGTCAAGAAGCATGAGTTCTGTTCCTGCTGGCCTAATTACATGATGTGGGAGATTGTCACCTAGCCTCAGGCTCTCAGCCTTTTTATTGGTAAATTGTAGATTGTAATATCATCCTTGTCTACATCATAAGCAGTGCTCTGTGGGACTGGAATGAGATAATATGTATAAAAAGGATAGCAAATGTACAAAGTGATGTTCAAGTGTATTAATAGCAGAGTGGAGTGTGAATTGAAATAGTATAGCAAAACGAGCACGGGTGTTGAGCACCAGTTCCTTTCTATGATTCCATTGCCTGCTTGAACAAAGGAAAGGTACCTACTTAAATCTCTCTGAACTTCAGGATCCTTCCTCATCTGTAATAAATGATTTCAATGCCTGTCTTGTAAGTTGCAGAGAAAATTACAGATGATGAGTGAAAGAGCTTGGTACAGGGTATGGCCTCCAGAGCTGATATGTGTTTCATGAGCTTCTCTTTGCTGTATCTTTCCCCCATTAGACTATGAGCTTTCTGAGGGAAAAATAAAAAATGTATATGTATATATATATATATAATGGGGATAAGAATAGTACTTACCTCAACGTGGTAAGCATGAATATATATATATATACATATATTCATATATATCTTTGCAGCTGAGTCTAGCACATTGCTTGACAATCCAGTAAAAAACTAACAACTATTTATAAAATGAGTTCTGTATAATACCAAGATCAACTAGGAATCAAAGAAAAAAACAATATTTTTTTAAGATTTCTATTCCATTTGCATCTTTATCTTGTCCTAAACCTCCATCATATTTCTTCTTTTTTACCTACCATCTAAAATGTCAGGTAGCTGTTGGGACACCTGGGTGGTTCATTCACTTAAGCATCTGACTCTTAGTCCACCTTGAGTCATGATCTTGGGGGCATGAGATTGAGCCCCGCGTCAGGCTCCATGCTAAGGAGGGAGTCTGCTTGACATTCTCTCCCCTCCCTCTGTGCCTCACTCCCCCTTCTCTAAAATAAAGTAAATAAATAAAATATTTTATCAAAAAAAAAAGTAAGGCAGTTGTTAATCCTGGGGAAAGTTCATTTATTTATTCATTCAACCAGTAAATATTTATGAAAGGCCCGCCCACCCGCTGTGTCAGACTCTGAGCTACATGGTACAAGACTATACACGGTCCACGACCAGTAGGAGATGATAAATAGTGCCGGCAAATAAGGGATTCGAGGATGGACAGATTCGAACGATCCTGGCTGGCTTCTCAGAGAAAAGTGAGGTCCCAGGTGAATTGTGAAGGACAAGGGGGGACAGGGGAAATAATATTTAGCACATGCAGGGAAAGGCAAGTTGTTTTGGATAACTGGAGTGAAGACCGATGATGGGAGTGAGGGAGGATGGGAGAAGGCAGTGAGGAGGGAGTGGTTGGTGCAGGGACCAATTACGGAGAGCCTGGGAGATTATATTCAGTGGTCCTGTCTTTTCTCCTGAGGGCAATTGGAAGCCACAGAAGGATTTTAAGGAGGAGAAATCATTACTGGATCTCCATTCTGGAACCATTACTCTGGCTCAGTGTGAGAGATGGATAGGCAGGAAAAGCAAGGTCACTACGTTAGAATTGGCTGAGCCCAATGTTCTCCTGTGAGATACTCGGCCTGTGTTTATCAAATTAAACCAAGTTAGAAATGTGACACACACAATCCAAGCAACGATGGGTTGTTCACACCTTCTCTTATATTCAGGGTCCCCAAAATCATACAAATGTGTTCTCTCATCCTTCGATGTGTCCACCCCTAAGGAGATAGGCAGGCGTCTGCCTCCCACTTTTGCTGATTTTTCTTCTTCCAAAGACATAAGCAAGGTCCCAGGCATTGGGCAGAGCTGTGCTAAATGAGAGCAAGGTAGAGATGTATGTGGGTTCATTTGTTATCTGAAACAATCAGACTCACCCTTCAAATTATACAGGGTGAAAAGATTGATACCAAAGTGCTCATGGGCTGTCAGAAAATGCAACCTTTATAGCTTGAAAATTCCTGGAAGAGCGAAATTCCTTTTGGAGGATGTCAGTTGTGTGCCCAGTGAGGTGTCGGGTATGTTCTCAGTCTCAACAGTCTAATTAGAAGGCCTAAGAGCTGGGACATTGGGGCCAGAGGGTCTGAAATCAAGTGCAAGCACTGGTATGCGTGGAGTGACCTTGGGCAAGTCACCTAACCCACCGTTGGTATATGTAAATAAAATGAGGCTGTCCCTATAAAGTGCTTGGAAAAAATAAAATTAAAAAAAATAAAGTGCTTGGCACTTCATCAGGACCTGATGGATGTGGTCGTGGTGGTGGCTATAGGTGGTGTGGCTGTGGCATTGGTGATGGTAACGGCCCCACAGCATGGTGATGAAGAAGCTATAATATATTAAGATCAAATCCCAAGTCTGCCAGTCACTAACTGTAGGACCTTGGGCAAGTTACCCAGTATCTCATTCAATATCCCATCTGTAAAATGGGGATAAGCATAGTACTTACCTCAAAACGCTGATATGAAGATTGAATTTAGTGAGCCACAACTATAAAATGTGAGGATGGTGCCTGCAACAGGGTAAGCATGAATAAGTGACAAATAGATGTGTAAGCTGATTCCCACTCAAAACAACCAGGTGGGGTATGTGTAAGCCCCATAGAGGAAAAGCGGCTTCCTTATCTCACAGGCAAAACAGAAGAGAACTGAAACAGAGAGAGAACGTGAATTTTCCCTGTCACACAGCCAGTTAAGAATAGAAATGGAATTTGAATTCTGTTTTGTCAAATACAATATTGGTGCTTTAGAATGTGGGCCTAGAAGCCTTACTTTATCCCACTTGTGACCCCAAGAGGAACATGCTTCTAGAATAATGGAAATCTCTTTAAAAGCTCACATTTATGGAGTGACTTTGTGTGCTAAATCTACACTTTCCATCACTCGATTCTCGCAGGAATCTTTTTTTTTTTTAAGATTTTATCTATTTATTCATGAGAGACACAGAGACAGAGAGGGGCAGAGACACAGGCAGAGGGAGAAGGAGAAGCAGGCTCCATGCAGGGAGCCCGACGCGGGACTCGATCCCGGGTCTCCAGGATCACACCCCTTGGGCTGAAGGTGGCACTAAACTGCTGAGCCACCCGGGCTGCCCCACAGCAATCTTTTTTAGCTTAAAATATTATTCCCATGTTAACGATGAAGACAAGTGAGGGTCAGAGACTTTCTATCACCTGCCCAAGATCACACAGCTCTTGTCAAATAACAGGGGTAGGATCCAAATGCAGGCAGGAATGGAAAACTTTAAGACCCATGCACTTGAGCACCTGTCACTTTTAGTCTTAAGTCCCCCAAAAGGGGATTGAACAATGAGAGGCGCTTCTGGGAATATGCTCCAGTCCATTTTGTTTTATTTAACATGCGAGACGTAGAAGTATATATTCAGCCGGCATAGACGTGCAGATTGCTAAGGGAATCACCTCCCTTACTCACAGCAAGATCCTAGCAGCGTAGTATCCTGTCCCCCACCCCTAACCTTTTCACGGATGAGCAAAATAAAAGCTCAGAGAATGTAAGTAAGTTCCCCAAGTTTGCCCAGGTAAGAGCCGGAATGTGCGTGCATAACCACCTGACTCTAGAAAATTGAACCTATTTCTCCAAAAGCCACCGTATATGGGAGTGCATATAAATGTCAACAGAAAATAATGGAACAGCCATCATTTGTCTGCACCATGCCTCAGCCTGCAGAGCTAAATGAGTTCAAAAGCCATTTTTTTTTACAAGGCCATCACTTAGGTGTTTACCAGCCTGACTAACTTCATTACGCTCCGCCGCTTACTTGGGGGTATTGCCTTCCTCATAAGGTTGTCTTAATGGCGCACTCAGCTCTGTTAATTGCAGAGTGTTTTGTGTGCATTAGCTGCAGCTGGCACTGCTCTTGATGGGTACTCCAGGGCCCTTTATGGGGTTTGGAAGAAAACTTGCAGAACGTCGGCACCTCTGCGGCTGTTGACAAAAGAAACGGGGCTACTTTGATCCAAGACATCAAGCCACCTCTTCGGAGCAGTAGCGACTCGTTTATGGGAGCAGGGCTAATATTTAGCAGGTACACGGTAGGACACTGTGGTGGCTGCTAAAATATTGAAGTGCATTTGGACCGGTTCTTAAAGATTTGCTTTTTGAGACCCCCTCGGAGCTCTGACCGGTTCAGCTTCTTTGCGAGGACTCCCCAGTTGTCCCTTTGATCCAGAAAATGAAGGCCTAGCACCCGACACAACAGAGGCCTCCTGGACCCACCATATAGGGATCAGCTGATTGGCGGTGCCCTCTGTGGAGCCACCATTAAAATCTTTGACTTCTGCCTCTGCGCACGCAGACCTCATACGGCTAGAAGACGGAGAAGGCCGGAGCAGTCGGACCGCCCATACCATCTCTCCTCAGTATTGTTTTTTTGCCTCATCTAGTATTTTGTACAGATTCACGTGGATTCCAACATAATTGGTACATTCCCCTCTTGCGTTCAAATGGTGATGGTTTAGTCCATGCTCAATTTTCCCGAGCCTTTTCTTCCCCCCCTTACTAAAATTCAGGAGTGATCTTGGTGAATAAGTAATGACTTCAAAAAGGCTGCCATCTCCTGATCTTAGGTTCTGTTTCCATTCGGTTCTTCTCCCACCTTGTGGAATGAATGCTCTGATTTAATCGCTTACGTGCTCCTGTTTCTAATCTAAACTTGTCTTGACCCACCTGTCTCAGAGGCGTGAGCTAGGTGGACTCGCCTGACTTCTCTGCGGGGAGGGACAGCCTCCCACTGACCTTCACTCTGGCTCCTGTCCTGTCTGCTTGAAGGGGACCCGAGGGGGGCCAGGGAAGCAGGAACAAAACCACCCTGAGGTCTCAGAGAGAGCTAGTCTTACTCATCCCTGCAGCATTGAGCTGGGGAGGAGGGCGGGTAATGAGAAGGAACTAGAATAGAAGCTCGGAGTAAATGGAAGCAATTTGTTTTCAAGGAGGTGGAATTAGTTTCTTATCTCCGAATGCCCATAACAGTTTCCTCCCTCCACCCTTTATTAGTGCAGGTAACTCTTAGGATTCAGTCAGTCTGCATGAACGGAAACCCAGAACACAACCTTCTTCTCCATGAGGCGGATGAGCGTGTGTCTCTCTGGTGAAAGTTCCGAGGTGGGAATCCAGGGGTGGCACGGCAGCTCTTTGCTGCAGGAGTGCGTGCAGATGCAGACTCCTGCCAGCTTCTTGCCCTGCCCTCCCTGAGGTCCAGCTCTCGCTGCATCCATGTGCCCTATAGGAGGATGGAAGCCGGGGCAAGAGCAGCAGAACCTAAAACCAGCTGTCCCCCAAGGCGCGACCCTGGGGCTGCTGCAATTTACCTCGAAGCCACAAAGTCCTCTTGTGGCCACACCCAGTTTCCAGGAAGGTTGGGGACTGTGGTAAGAAGTCCAGGGAGCTGGAAATATCAAACTACAATGTCTCTTCCTGTAGAAGGAGAGAGCTGCTGTTGGGATCCACCCTCAGTCTGTTTGTTCTCACATCGCATCACGTACCTGGCTGTGTGTCTCCACCATTAGACTGAACCCTAAGAAGGCAGGGGCTGTATCCACTTCATTGCTGCACATTCCCTGTCCGGCACCGGGCTTCACCTAGGACAAGTGCTCGAGGGGAATCTCGACCCAGTGCTGTCATCATCGTACAGCTTGAGTCCTGCAACCGCCTCCCACTGACCTTGGTGTCTAATCCAGACTTATCACCACGGCCTATAAGGCCCCTCCCCTCTAGACTCATAGGCACCATACCTCCCACCCTTCCTTACTGGGATTCAATCAAACCAGTGTTATTCCTGCTTCTGCAACTTGCCAAACTATGTTCCTGCCCAGGCCCTTTGTGCGTGCTGTTAGCTCTGCCTGGAATGCTCTTCCCTGGCTCCTGTTCCTTTAGTTGGCTTTTCTTTATGAAGATCTTGGCTCAGATGACTCTCTTAATATCTCTCTAACGTTGCCCAACCCCACATATGCCTGTCTTACCGTCACTGTTGGGTCTCCTTATGCTGAGATGTGGCCTTTATATTTCTGAGCAGTCTCTGAAATTGTTATGTGGATGTATGTATGCATGCTTATTTGTATGCCTGTATGTACAGATTTAGCTGTTGGATTATTGCCTCCCAAACTAGAATATAAGTTCCTGGTGGGCAGAGACCATGCCTACTTTTTGTCCATGGTATCCTGGGCACCTAAAATGGTGTCTCATACTTACAAGCTGTCCATAAGAAGTGGTAGCATTGATTGTTCAATTAGCAGTGTGATGAGATCGTATCTTCAGAAGCTAAATACTCTTTTTCTTTTTGTTTTTATATCTCCCCACAACGTTGCCAAGTAAAACCTAGAAGTCAGCCTTGAAACGTATGTGAATTCACAACCTTATTGCCCAATGCCCCTCCCAGGTTAAGAATCTGTCTTCATGCCTCTCCCATGAGATGGAAGGAAAGTCTCTCTCTAGGGGCTAACTTCCTACCCAGATATTGCAGTCTGCCAGGCCTCCCTTTCCTCGTCTGTAACCCAGATTGACATCATTATGAAATGAAGAGGATCAGAGGGATAGGCAGATGGACCCAGGAGTAAAGAGGAAGCATCAGTTGGAATGATGCAGCTCAGGGGGATGGAACCCAGCGTGTGTTGAACAGATGTGTCACAGAAGCTTGGTGCCCTGCTTTAGAGATGCTGAAACAAAAGCTCTGAGTGGAAGCAGGGAGCCTGGCTGGTGTGTTTGGGGAACAGAGTAAAACGGAGGGAGTAGTAGGAGATGAAGTCAAAAAGGTCACAGCGGGGAAGGGTGGGAGCACGGAGGTCCAGTAATAGTGATACTGTGGTGGGAACCCAGCAAGCAGTGGACCAGAGGAAGGAGAAATGGGGATGGAGAAGAAAGCGAATTCTGGAAGCATTGGTGAAGGAGAATCAGAACCTCAGGGAGCAGCCCAGTGGAGGGGAGGGAGGAGTGGGCATTTGTGAAATAGAAGTAAAAGTCAAGGATGATTCTCCCAAAATGTCTGCCCTGGGAGTTTGCACTGGAAACTCAAGTCTTTATCATGCATACAAAGTGCTCAGTAAATATTTATTGAATCAAGTCCAATTTCTCTCCCTTTTCTGCCCTTCTACTGAGGTTTGCTTTGTCCTAGACTAAATACAGGGTTCTGTGAGGCCTGGTCTTGGCTGACATCTCCTGTTTGTTGCCCCGGGTCTTGCTGAATGAAGCCTGACAGAGACCTCTCTCGACCCACAGCGTAATGGTGCCAAAGTCAGGACTAAATCCCAAGACATCAGCCGGGGTGGGAGCCTACGGCTGGGTCACTGTGAGCCCAGATCAGCAGTCTTAAGTTGTGTACCTTCTCCTGGGTGTTTACCAGCTACTTCCTCATACCCGACAGCTCTCCAGAACTCCAGACACACAGCCTCGTTAGTAAGCTCTCCAGGGCCAGGCCCACAGTGATACATGCTGAAAATCCATCAGGTGGGCCATCCCAGTGGTACCCACTTGGTGCCATGAAGCTGTTCTGGGCTATCCTCGCCTCTGTGTTCAGTGTCCACCGCTTTCTACGCTCATCACAGGTTCCCATTAGCTCTCCCAACAGGAAGTCACCAACCTTGCATGTACAGCCAGTGAACTGGACACCCTGGGCCTCCAGCAAGCATCCTTCCCAGTACATCCCATTGGCTTCCATTAATATTCAGGGACTGACAACTAAGATTGACTGCCTCATTAGCAGGCGTCGTGTGGAACTCTGACAATAATTAACAACTCAACAGTCTCATTTGCTGGCCTATCAGAGAAGTATTCAATCAAAAATGTAATTTGCCCGATGCCTCCATTTAGCATGGGAAGACTATTCCTTCTAAGTTTTAAATAGTCTAATTAAGAGGGAAGAAATAGAAGGGGAAAAATTATTAACAGTATAGGTTTAATGTGAAATTGCTGGAGCGAATTAATAATGCAATAACCATTTTTAGCAGCTGTCTATCAGTTTGTGGGCCAGCGTAATTCAATTAGTCAGCAAAGGACTGTTCAGATTAGGTGGTGGGGAACAAGTGCCATTTCTCTCCGGGAAGTGCTGGGGACTTCATTTCCTGGGGTGTGGGAGAGGTCCGTACCAATCATCCCAAGGCTCTGCACAGGGGCCACGTCCGGGGATCAAGTCAGCCTAGTGGCTGGCGTGAGCGCACTTGCTTTCTCAGGGTCCCCCCAGAACAGTCGCAGTGCCTCTCCTTGGGGTTTACTTCCTGCAGAGTCAACTCTGCAGTGTCAACACCCTTGATTCAAAGCAAACAGTCTGTCAAAGTCAAGCATTCTAGCTCAGCCTAGCGGGATTCTGGTCATGTCCTCTCCCGGCAGCGTAACACTGTGGGCCATGGCTTTTTTTCTTTCCTCCCGTGTGCATGCCACTTGCACATCTCCCAGCCCGTGCTTGTCGAGACCTTTCTCTCGAGGATGCCTTCCCAGGATCTGTGGGCTAAATTCTACCAGCTCTTGGGGCCAGCCCAGATTTGACCTAGATAAGGCCGTCTTTCCCCCGTCAGGCCTGCTGGTTTCCAGGTGGTTCCCAGCCCTCAGGTTCTGCACCTCCTCTTTACCTGTAAATGCAATCACATGGCAGATCCAACAGGGTGGTGGCGCAGAGGCTCAGAAATGCCAGGAGTGCAGGCAGCGAGCCAGTCTAGCAGTAAGAATGCAGCCTTGGGAGGATGGTAGAGAATGTGCGAAAAGTCAATAGCACATAATAGGTGCTGTAGGGACGCCTGAATGACTCAGATGGTTAAGCATCCGACTCTTGATTTCGGCTCAGGTGGTGATCTCAGGGTTGTGAGATCCAGCCCCGTATCAGGGTCCTCTCTGGGGAGGTGATCTGCTTGAGAGTCTCCCCTTTCCTTCTTCCCCCTTCCCCTGCTCATTCAAGTGCCCTGCACATTCTCTTTCTTTCTCTCTCTCTCTCTGTCAAATAAATAAATAAACATTAAAAAAAATAGGTGCTTTAAAACAGCCACTGTTTTATTAATGCACTTAATACAGTACCAGGCCTGCAGTCAATGTCAGCTTCTTTACCCTTCCCGACATTCTCCTTGGCATTTCCACAGCCTTTGTTTCAATGAGAGCAGCCTAACAGCTCTCTTAATGTAGTTTTCTTTTTCTTCATTCCTCATCTCCCAGTTCCTCTGTCAACTCAGGGAGGGCACGATTTCCAGCACATGCAGCCTGTACCCCATGCGGTGACCAGCCTTCTGCCTTGCATGCAGGAGCTGGATTACCTGTGGCAGAAGCTGCAGGTGTATCAGGGGTTGGAGGGAGAGAATTGTTGTTGCATGAAGCTTTGGGCGCCAGGGCGCCTGGGTGGCTCAGTCGGTGAGGCAGCCGACTGTGGGTTTCGACTCAGGTCGTGATCTCAGGGTGGTGGGATGGAGCCCTGCGTCACTGGGTCTGCTTGAGACTCTCTCCCACTCTGTGCCTCCCCCAACTGGCTCACATGCTCTCTTTATATATATAAAAAATAGAAAATTTTTTTAAAAAAAATCAAGAGGCAGAAGTAGTGGGGAGATGGGATGTGGTGGAGAGGGAGGCTGAGGTGGCTATGGAGTGTCACGGGCATGCTGACTGTCAGCAAGCCTGGAAGCCGAGAGGAGACCCGATGGGTTGTTGCACAAGTATAAAGGGGTGTGTGGAGAGAGCTGTGGCGAAAGCTAGACTGGTAGGGTGTGCGGGGAAGGCAACCGCACTACAGGGGGCTGTGGACACAGCCCGATTTATGGAGCAGTGGGGCAGTGCAGTGGCCTTTCCCATCACCGGCTCACGTTGTTCACAGACACTCCCTAAGCATCCACCTCAGGCATCATCCTGCAGTCAGGGCTGCGTGGGACACAAGCCCCCTCCCCTGAGATGTTCACGTCCAGAGGGGCGAGAGCACTCGGGTAGACTAGGGGTTAGTGCCTAATGGAGCCCAAGCACTGTTCTTGGGAGCCCGCAGGTGTCACAGGGAGGACTCGCTGGTACAGATTTCTGTTGTGACTATATATTCACTGTGGCCAAGACAATTCTAATAGAGCCAATCAATCCAAAGCAACGTGCTCTATGAATACTCATGAGTGTGTTGCTACACAAGTGAGTTACTGGGGCTGGCTGAAGGAGGAATCTGAACACCAGAGGAAGCCAGAGAAACAAAACCCATTAGCTTCCTGTTAGGAACAATGAATAAAAAAATAATAAGCCCCATGGTTGTTGAAGCTTAACACAGCTCGACGTGTATCGCCGTTTGGGCCACGTGATGGGTTCAGGTGGAAGGGGCTCCACAGGCGTTACCTCTTAGCGGCAGTGATCAATCTTGGGGGCGTGCACCCCAGGGAGGGGTTCTGATGAGGGAAGCCGCTGCAACCTGGCCTGAGGATGGAAGGGGCGGGCACCTCGCCACCTGTGCTGCTGAGTATATGCTCCAGGTTTTCTGAACTATCCAGTGAAAACGAGTTTCTTTGGTTTTCCTGTTCAGCCTGCCCACGGGTAGGCTTCAGGCTGACCCCTTTGCTATATTCCAACTAATTAGTTTACCCAAATCTTGTAAACCACAATTCATTGTTCTCAGACTGGCTGCTCGAATTGCTCTCCGTTTTCTCCTTGCTCTCTTCGGAATCCTGTCTTTGCTTTCATTTCTAAATAACGGCCTGGCCGTGTGGCTGTCTCCCTCCCCAGGACACGGCATGTAACTACCTAGGTGTCTCAGGGTTAGTCTCTGATTAAGAGTTTGGGCTTTGGAGTCAAACACACCTGGGTTCAAATCCTAGCTCTGTTACTCTGGGTGACCTTGCACAAGTGAGCTAACTTCTCCAAACCTTGGTTTTCTCATCCGTGAAATGGGACTACAAGAAGAGTACTCGGCTCATCAGTTGTGTGAGATATTTAAATCAATCAATGCATAGAAAACACTTAGGATAATACCTAAGGTGGAGCTCAGTAATCACATGCCTTATTCACCGTATTATTATCAGCATGACCCGGTTGTATTAAAAGAGTTGGCCAAATGTTTTTTTATAAAACCAGTGAAAAATAATAGTTATGCCAAATTATCTACACTTTTTAAAAAGAGTTTTACTTATTTTTTCACAAGAGACACAGAGAGAGAGACAGAGACACAGGCAGAAGGAGAAGCAGGCTCCCTGCAAGGAGCCTGATGTGGGACTGGATCCCGGGACCCCGGGGTGACGACCTGAGCCCAAAGTGGACACTCAACCCCTGAGCCACCCAGGCGTCCCTACCTACACTTGTTTTCTGAAGGCAAATGTTGAAATGGGACCTGATGATACTAATGCAGGGAACAAAAGGAAGACAGAAGGTGACAAAGGATCCTATGGGAGCAGATGAAGCTGCCAAGACTACAAGATGTACCAGAGAGTCTTGCATTAAAAGGAAAATTCTGAGTTGGAGGGTGGTGGGACGGGTGGTAACAATTCAGACTCCTGAATCAATTGTCAAGATCAATATGTGTTTTGAGGCAATTTTTGAAAATGATCCTAAGAGCTCTGATGAGAGAGATCATTTACTGCAGGAGTCCTAGGAATATCCTTGCCAGTTTCATTGATGTTGTGGTATTTGAAGGAAGCCTCCGTGATGGAATGGCGGGGGGCGGGGGGGGGGTGGCATTTTAGCCAGAGGGCAAAGGCCAATAGACCACTTTGGACAAAGAATGGAGGAAGTCATTCCTCCATTGGAAGGAAGAATGGGACTTCTTTCCTTTTTCAATACGGAAGGAAGAATGGGACTTAATCATAAAGGACCTTGTTTCTAGGCTTGGGGGGGAGAAAAGAAGGTGGCTTCAGGGAGGGAGATGTACTTGTGATCCAGGCTAACCATCAAGAAACGTGGTCTCCCTTAAACAATAATCTACAAAAGCAAACAAGTCAATAAGGGCTGCAGAGCCGGGTTTGGGCCTGTTTGAGAAGCTAGAAGAAATGCTCAGAGATTGTAGATGATTCCAACTGAGAAGGCAGTTCCTGGAGCCAGCTCCGAGCTCCCTTTACCAGTGCATCAGGGAGCCTGTATGAGCACGTGTGTGTCTTGTGTGCACACACATACATCTGCATTTCCTTTTAGGCCTAGGAAAAGCAGCCTGACTTTCCTGTTGCTCTGAGACTACAAGCCCCAGATCATGAGGTCTGGAAGGAAAAAGCTCATCCTCTCTTTCGTTGAAAAGCTCTTTGAAAGACAACCGTCATACTAGGTGGGGTTGGCTCTCCTCACTGGAAGATTCCTCAGCCCTCCCATAAGACTCTTAAAAAGTAGCTAGTGAGTGTGCAGCACTTAGCAGAATGCCTGGCACATGGTAGATTCTCTGTATAATCACTGTTGCCATGTTGATGGTGGTGGTGGTGGTGGTGGTGGTGGTGATTAAGTGTTTACCTCCCGGGCTTTGTTAGGATGTGTCCATGAGGAATGAATTCAAAAGGCCTCACCCATCTTGGGCAGACAGTAAACCCTCAGCCAACACAAACCCCTTGCTGTACCACGTCTGCCCTTGTAGGGTCCCTTCCTGTCATCATGCCCTATGAATCTGTAATTTTAAATCGCCCAAATTATTAATTTTTAGAAAAGCATTTTCTGACCAAAAAAAAAGGGCAGAGATCTTCTTAATCGCCAGACATACAGCCTTCCCCAAAAGTGCCCACTGCTTAGCAATTTGAGGTGCATACTTCCAGAATTGCTGACATGCATTTACATAGGTAAATTTTAACTCAAATGGGATCACACTGTATACTTTCTCTGAAATTTGCCCTTTCTGACTAATACAAAATTTTAAAGATGTCTCTGTGTCGATTCACACAAGTCTACGATTTCTCTCAGAATAAGTAAATAAATAAATAATAAAAAATAAAAAATAAATTTATAAAAAAATAAAGTACTCCAAAAAATAAGTAAATAAATAAATAATAAAAAATAAAAAATAAAAAATAAAAAATAAAAAATAAAAAATAAAAAATAAAAAATAAATTATGCCCTGTTCACTGAGGTGGGCACTTGACGGGATGAGCACTGGGTGTTATTCTATATGTTGACAAATTGAACACCAATAAAAAATAAATTTATAAAAAAATAAAGTACTCCAAAAAATAAGTAAATAAATAAATAAATAAATAAATAAATAAATAAATAAATAAATAAATAAATAAATAAATAAATAAATAAATAAATAAATAAATAAATAAATAAATAAATAAATAAATAAATAAATAAATAAATAAATAAATAAATAAATAAATAAATAATAAAAAATAAAAAATAAAAAATAAAAAATAAATTTATAAAAAAATAAAGTACTCCAAAAAATAAGTAAATAAATAAATAAATAAATAAATAAATAAATAAATAAATAAATAAATAATAAAAAATAAAAAATAAAAAATAAATTTATAAAAAAATAAAGTACTCCAAAAAATAAGTAAATAAATAAATAAATAAATAAATAATAAAAAATAAAAAATAAATTTATAAAAAAATAAAGTACTCCAAAAAATAAGTAAATAAATAAATAAATAAATAAATAAATAAATAAATAAATAAATAAATAAATAAATAAATAAATAAATAAATAAATAAATAAATAAATAAATAAATAAATAAATAAATAAATAAATAAATAAATAATAAAAAATAAAAAATAAAAAATAAAAAATAAAAAATAAATTTATAAAAAAATAAAGTACTCCAAAAAATAAGTAAATAAATAAATAAATAAATAAATAAATAAATAATAAAAAATAAAAAATAAAAAATAAAAAATAAAAAATAAAAAATAAAAAATAAAAAATAAAAAATAAAAAATAAATTTATAAAAAAATAAAGTACAAAATAAGTAAATAAATAAATAAATAAATAATAAAAAATAAAAAATAAAAAATAAATTATGCCCTGTTCACGTTGGAGCTGGAGGACGACTCTCTGGCTTTTCCGCCGTTCAGATTCTGTCGGGCCTCCGTGTAGACAGAGCCAGCCGGCCTGGCTCCTCTGAGCCTACAGATCGATGGAGGGGACGGAGAGAGGGGCTGCTTCGGAGACAGAGCTGCGTGCTCAGGGGCTGGTGGGGGGACCCTCCTTCATCCGCAGTAACTGCTGCTGTCCGAGGAGGAGGAGACTGGCAGGACTCACAGTCTCTTCACCTCTGACCCGCCCCCAGCCCCTCTGAACAGCACTGGCAGGAAGGGGAGGTGGTTTGAAACAAGACTTGTCAATTTTAAGAACTGAGTTGCAGGACTTCTGAGCGGAGTGCTTGCCAGCCACAGCGGAGGGGCCACCACACCCCAGTTCCTAACATAAATATGGCACTTTTTCTAACAATCGACGATCTAAGAACCTCCCAGAATTGTCTGTGGTCTGCAGGGGAAGCGGGGTCTTGTAGCTCGTAGGAAGCAACTGTGAGAGACCTTAATAGAGCTGGACCTTTTTTCTTCCATCAACACCTGGCAGAGAGCTAACGGACATTTGAAAGAGGTCGTGGCATTTGTCCGGTCGAATTATTAGGACTGTTAAAGCATTTACACTGTGAATTCCAGGGGAGTTGAGATACTGTCTTTTGGACACGTGACAGTAAGTTCTGTTGATCTTGGGGGCTGTGTTCCTCTTCAACATTTAGGAAAACCAAAGCCCAGACAGAGGAAGAGACTTACCAAGGTCACACAGCCACTTAAGAGCAAAATTAATTCAAAGTTCAGGAATTTGTAAACAGTGACATCCTGTCTCCGTCCTCCATCCCTACCACATCAGAGTTGTCCTATGCCTCCATTGATCCACACCTGCCCTGAACAGGTAAGCCGGGAACTGATCACCAACAATGACGGTTAACTGCTATGGGTTGAGCTTTCCTCTCATGCCAAGGCCCGTTCTGAGCACTTGATGAACACAAACTCAGAACAGCCTTGTGGGAAGCACAGCATTGGCCCCTCTTTTAGAGATGAGAAAACCAAGGCTCAGGGAGATTAACAAGTGCACCCAAAATGACATGGTAAATAAATAGCAGCAGTTTTAAATTTTTGTTATTTATTTATTTTCCTATTTGTAAAAGAGCTCTCATTATTAAAAAAAAAAAAAAAAGGAAAATAGAGAAACTTTTAATATATGTCGAAGACCCCATTCACACATCAATATTGGTTGATGCATTCTAGAATTTTACTTTGTTTTTTTTTTAACTATTCATGGTGTTTTTATAAGACTGTAATCATCTATCCATATGATTTTGCCCCCTGCTTCCTATTGTAACCTAAGCATGTTCCATGTTATTACACACTCTTTGTAAACATCATTGCTAATAGCTGCATAATAATACACCTAATGGATGTGCCAAAAGAAATCTAGGAAGGGAAGTGGGGGAGGGGGGAAGAAAACCCAGAGGGAGAGGAGAAGGTGCACAGTTGGCATTGGGAGGCAGAAGGTAAATGAGTAAAGAGCGAGGGAGGCCTGGGCCATGGGATTGGCCATTATTTGATTCACAGTGTATTTTTGGCAGGGTCTGCATGCAGCAGAGAGCCGGGGAGAGTGCTGGAGGGAGAGCCAGACCTGGTTGCATTGCTAGTCCGGTTTATGGCAGCCACCTCCTGCCCCATCCACCAGTCTGTAGTTTGAGCACATGCAGACAGGAAATTCCACTGAGCATGAGGCAGCTCATCTACCAGACTCCCAGTCACCACCTGCAGGAAGGCCTCCCTGGATGATGAGCATCCCCCCGCCCCCGCCCCAATGCCTTGCACATCCAAGCAGGCATGAGACACTCCTTTAAGGCAGACGCCATATCCACCATGTTCACACCAGAGTCCCAGGACCTAACACAGCCCTAGATGATTTTGCTGGATTAATTGGTTAACCAATTAACTGATTCATGAATGTGGATCACCTCATCCTTCTACCTTCCTTTCTCCTTTGAAATGCTGATCACGTATTCGTGTGTGTAATAATTACCAGGTAGACCATGTTAAAATGCAAATTTTGATCCTGATGGTTTGGGATAGGACCTGACATTCTTTTCTTTTTCTAATTTTTTTTATTGGAGTTTAATTTGCCAACATATAGCATATCACCTAGTGCTCATCCCATCAAGTGCCCCCCTCAGTGTCCATCACCCAATCACCCCAACCCTCCTCCCACCTCCCTTTCCACTACCCCTGTTGGTTTCCCAGAGTTAGGTGTCTCTCATGTTTTGTCACCCTCACTCATTTTCTCTCCTTTCCCTTTATTCCCTTTCACTAATTCTTATATTCCCCAAATGAATGAGACCATATAATGTTTGTCCTTCTCTGATTGACTTATTTCACTCAGCATAATACCCTCCAGTCCCATCCAGAACCTGACATTCTGCATTCCTAATAAGCTCCAAGAAGAAAGCTATGCCTCCTAAAAGCACAGGTTAGGAAATGTTATTGTCTTCAGACCCAGGCATTTAAGCAACCTGTATTCTAATGCTTTCATACATTCATTCAGTAAATACTGGTTGAGCATTTACTATGTCCAAAGCCCAGTGCTTAGAACTGAGGACTCAATCATGATCCAAGCAGATGTGGTCCTCGTCCCCTTAGAGCTTTTGGTTTAGCGACAGAGGCTGGTATTAAGCCAACAACTCCCAATTAGTCAATACTTGCAAACTGAGCCAGGTGCCAGAAGAAAGAAATGCTGTGCTATGCGAGAGTTACCTGGGACTGGGGAAGGCTGGGGGGTCACGTAGCGAGGTGTGGAGGATAAGGGCAAATTCTCTGAGAAAGTCACGATTGATATGAAATCTAAAAGATGAGCAGCGTTAAATAAAGAAACAGGCAAGGGGAAAGCATTTCAGACAGAGGGAACAGCATGTGCAAGGACTCTGTGGGTAGCAAGAACACAGTCATCGTCACTGGGGCTTTTGCAATCCACAGGAGCCTACAAGAATTCCTACTCACTTGAGCAAAAAAAAAAAAAAAAAAAAATTAGATTAAATTAAATTTAAAAATTTTAAAAATCTCTCTAGATTTAAATTAACACCTTTGCTACCCAAATGGCTATAATAATGGCATTTCCTAAACTATTGAAAAATCTTGGATGAGTGAGAAAGCTGAAGATGGAGGTGAGAGAGGAGACAGCCAAATCTATGTTTTTCCTGGCATAGGAGGACATGTGCAGTAGCCAAAAAGGATATTGGTTTTTGATGTCGGAAGACTGCAGACTTGCTTTCAAATCTTGCTTCTATCACTTGGGAAGGTCACTGAAACCTTTCTGTACTTCATTTTTTTCATCTGTAAAATGGGTATGATAATATAGGATCTATCTTCAGGGCCGTGATTGGATATTTTTGAGGATATTTTGAGTATAAAGCAGCCAAGTCCATTCCCCCATCCCCGCTCCCTCCCAGCTTCCCAACCCTCAGATGCCCCAAAGTGATATCCAGAGGGCTCCACCGGCGCTTTGTGTTGTTGGCAGACCATCAGTGGTGGGGAAGGCAGCGGTAAGAAACCCCCACGTAGAGACATGAGGTGGCCTTCTGAAGAGTCAATGGTGAAAGGTCAACCTCTAGAACTTGTGTCGTCTGCTGGTTTGAAGCCTTCACCCCAAGGGGAAGGGGGTTCCAGACATGGGAATTGCTTAATCGCCTACGAGTATAAAGCTAATGCCATGTGAATGGTTAAAGGATATCAGCCCAAGTATTCACCCCGTAACAATGGCATTGACCTGTCTATGTGGACAGTGCTCCTCAGGGCCGGAGAGAAAAGTATGGAAGTTTGGCAAAATGGCGCATTGTTGAGAAGTTTGCAGAGAACATCTCATTCTTTGGGAGAAGGAATTGTGGAGTTTTCTTTAACCTCTATGAATCTGAACACAGAAATCTCCCAAGGCAGTGTCTGGAGCTTTGATACGAGGCAGATCTGAGGCCAAAGCCCAGCTATGCCCCACGCTGGTTTTATGACGTGGGGCTGGTGATTTCTCCTCTTAAAAACTTAGTTTACTCATCTATAAAACAAGGATCCCAGG
Organism: Vulpes lagopus; assembly: GCF_018345385.1. NCBI lineage: Eukaryota > Metazoa > Chordata > Mammalia > Carnivora > Canidae > Vulpes > Vulpes lagopus. The sequence continues at coordinate 62,120,351 of NC_054830.1, forward strand.
ATCTACCTTGAAGGTTAGCCGGTGGGCATTAAACATCTCCACAGTGCCCTTGGACCTCTCAGATGCTGTTACTGCTATGGCAAGGAGAAGGCGGGCATGACTCCTGGCCCTGCCACCCAGCGCGGGCTGACACGAGCACATCCTCTCACCTCTCAGAGGTGAAAGCTTGACAGTTGCTGCGTGATGGGCCTCTGATGATGGTGGCCAAGTTCCAGGAGTGTCCAGAAAGCTCGTCAGAGTGCCTGGCCCTTAGGAAAAAGGTATTGACATTATTTTATAAACAATATTATTATTATTATTATTATTATTATTACTATTAATCAAATAACAGGGACTGGGACAAGCTCAGTTGACACTTGACCCAGTTGGCCGGAAGAGAAAAAGGTCCAAGAGTCGGATGTGTTCTGCTGACGTTTAGAGCTATTGTCCTGGAAGCTACTGAAGATTTACTTGGATGGCGTACTTTGTTCCCATTTGTTTTTTTAATTTTTTTTTTTTATTTATGATAGTCATAGAGAGAGAGAGAGAGGCAGAGACATAGGAAGAGGGAGAAGCAGGCTCCATGCACCGGGAGCCCGATGTGGGACTCGATCCCGGGTCTCCAGGATCGCGCCCTGGGCCAAAGGCAGGTGCCAAACCGCTGCGCCACCCAGGGATCCCCTTTTGTTCCCATTTGACAGATGGAGATGTGAGGCCCAGGAAGGAGAAGTGACTTCCCTGTGTTCACAGCTAGTGAGTAACAGCCTGACCCGATCCCACCTCACAGCCCCGTGCTCGTGCTCCCCGCGGCTGCCGTGCCACTCGAGAGCCTCATCACCGTGGCCCACGCTCCTCGTCCAGGCATATCCCGCACTCCTGCCTTAAAAAGACCTCTGTGCCCCACACCGCTCTCCTTTCTATTAGTCAAAAACACTCTACATTTTCCAGCCTTCGCACCTCGGGCCCGTGGTCCTCTTCTGCAGAATGCCCACCTCACCCTTTACCTAAGGACACCTTTCATGTTCCCTCTTTTGCCTTCGGAACTAAGAGGTACACCCACAGAGGTGTGAACCATGAGAGAATGAGTTTTCAGATCTGACCGAGGCTCAAGCCCCCCATAATTTCCATGAGGAATGGATATGAAGAACTTGGTCCACGTGGCTCCACTCACCTTCTCGCACACACCCGAGAGTTACGAGCAGTATAGATTATTTTAATGACGGTATTACTTCCAACTGCGTCTCTCCCATCTGTTCTTCCCCAATTACGAATGCAGAAACCCAGCATGTGTCTCCATTCTGGCAGTAGAGAATGAAATATAAGTGCTATAAAAGGGAGTATATTCTTTGAACAATACAGTTGGCACCTGGGAAGCTGGCCTTGTGTTTCAGACTCTTCCTGCATCTTCGAGAGGGAGCCAGAGCCCCCTTGAAAAAAATGCCACAGCATGCCCAAAGCATCCTCCCCCTTCCCCCTAAACCCAGGGCTACTGAGATGTGACAAAGCCCCGGCGAGGTTTTGTCCGAGAAAGAGCCCCGGGTTCTCGTGGAAATGGGCCAAGCCAAGATGAGAAGGAAACCGAGTAAATGGGGAGTCTGCGTCATATCAGATGCACGAGGTAGGGGTTGAGGCAGAGAGAGAGATGAGATAAAGCAGCCTCCGTGGATATCGGCAGAATAAGAGGATCCAGAAGCATGTCGGGCAGTGTAAACTGGGGGCGTTATTGCCATTTTTGAACACAAGGAAACAGAGGCTCAGCGAGGTCAGGCTCCTGCGTGAGCGCACACGGCGAGGAGATGGCTCTGCTGAGGCAGCGGGGGCCCCCGCAGCCCCTAAGACGTGAACCCACCGCGCCAGCCCCGGCCGCAGGTGAACCCATGGCACACCTGTACCTTCCAGGTCACCCAGGCCGTCGGCTCTCCTCCCTCCCCACCGCCGCAGCCATGGCCAGAGTGAGACGGGGGCGAGGAAAAGAAAGGGGGGGGCAGCCAAGTCCTCGATTTCAGAAAACAAATCATTCTCCCGGCGAAATATACTTCAGGGAGGGAAGAGATCCCTAAATGTTTTATTACAGGAATTCAACAACTACAAATATTAACAGCAAGGCTATGAATTATTTAAAATTCAACTACCTAAACCAGCCCATAAATTAAACATGAAAGGTTCTTGTCAGAAAGAAAGAGGCTGGGTTCGCTCTCGGCTCTCAGCTCTTAAGCAGAAAGAAGGCTGACCTCATGTTTACTGAGCACCTACTGTGTACCAAGTGCTGCGTTTCCCCCGTTTCCGCGTGGAGTGTCGCACACAGCCCCCCCCCCCCCCGGCGGTGGGGGGATCATCGGTTGCATTCCAGAGATGCAGGGACAAAGGCTGGGGCCTGCTGTGGGTCTCCACAGATGCACACTTCACAGGGGAGCCGTGGCTCCGGCAGCGTGTGCGTGGATCCGGAGCCGTCCCGGCCACCGTGCCAGGCTGCCTGTCAGCGGGAGGACACGCGTGGGCACAGCCGGAAAGCAGAGGCCGCGGACTCAGCGCACCCGCTGCAGGAGGGTGTGGGCATGGGGTGCACCTGCGAATGCCAGGGCCCCAGACGTAGAGGCACAGCTCCCGGCTGCACCGTTGTCCTGGGTTCTGGGAGAGTTTGCATTTTGAACAAATTCTAGACTCAAAAAAAAAAAGAAAAAAAGAAAAAAAAATCACAGAGATAGCACAGAGGGTCACGGTTGGCACGTCCGGCATCTGTGTTCCTCCGATGTCGACGCCTTACCTTACCGGGGCACGTTTGTCACAAATAAGAAACCAGCATTGTGACATTACTGTGAACTGAACACCGGACCATCCATTCGAATTTCGCCAATTCCGGGAATAGCCTCTTTTCACTTCCAGAATCCAGTCCCGGATGCACACACTACTGGATTTTAGTTCTCATGTTTCCTCAGTCTCCCCTGCCTGAGACGGGTTCACGGACTTTATCGGTGACCTTGACAATGATGGGGAATCCCACTCAGGCATCGGGTAGATGGTTCCTCGGTTTGGGCTGTACCAGTCCTACCAGCGGTGTGACAGTGGATACGTGGCTTAAACTTTTCTCAAACTCTTTATTTTTGAAAGATTTTTTTATTTATTCATGAGAGACACACATAGAGAGAGAGGTGGAGACCCAGGCAGAGGGAGAAGCAGGCTCCATGCAGGGAGCCCGACGTGGGACTCGATCCCGGGACCCCGGGGTCACACCCTGGGCCGAAGGCAGGTGCTAAACCGCTGAGCCACCCAGGCTGCCCTTTTCTCAAATTCTTAATGTCGTTGTGAGTATTAAATGAAGCGGAGCGTAGAAGGGCCCACGCAGGGCCCGTGCTCCCAGGCACCAGGGCCGTTGTGTTGTGAGACTGGATCTCACTCTCCTGTGAGCGAGGGCGCCGTGGGGTGATCTGCACCGTGTGCTCCGGGGCATCGGGGTGCTTTGCTGGAAAGTCAGGGATTCTCAGAACAGGGAGGAGCAGTAGGCTCCCTTGGTGGTTGGCTCCAAAGCCTATCAGAGGGCAGATTGCTCCGCCGATGAGGCATGTGCTGCCTCCTAAGGCCTCCTAGGGCACCCTCGCCATGCTCCAGCCGCTGCGACTGGCCTTCTCTACCCCACTTCGCATCTGTCATGAGGCTCATAGGAATCCTAGTCTGCAGTCCTGCTCTGCGGGATGACTGCCTGACCCCTTCCCTCTAACACAGAACCCTGCCACGGTCTCCTGCTGTCACCTTCTCGATGGATGCCCTTGCTTGTTACCGCGCTGAGAAAACTCAACGGGCAAGGAGAAGGTTCGAGTCTGTTAGCTCACTGGCATCTGTACCTGGGACTCTGCGTTGCCATCTCTCAGGATGGCTGCTCTCGCTGCTGCCGTCGAAGTGCAAGGCCTCAGCTGGAGCAGAGGTGGATTTATCAGAAGCAAAGGAAGCCCAAGCTTCTGAGACCCTCACTGGCCTGGCCCTTGTCCGTGCCGGGGGTTTCCGGGTCTTGTAGAATATCTGACGTGGAGATCTCAACCCAGAGATTTGTATGCAAGCGTTTCAATCAAGTAAAGTTCCCTAGAGCGTGGTTCTCCAGGGAGTAGCGGGCAACGTCCTGGGACGTTTTTGGTTGTCACGGTTGGGCGTACGGGGTACTAACCGGCATCTAGTGAGTAGATGCCAGGCATTCTGCAAAACGTCCTGCCGTGCCCAGGACGTTCGTGCCCGCGAACGAAGAATCATGTGGCCTAAAACGTCAGTCTTGCAGAGGCTGAGAACTCCTGGCCCAAGGAGATCTCAGAAGAATCACGCCTGCATCTTTAAAGTGCGGCCCGAAAATAAATAAATAAATAAATAAAGTGCGGCCCGTGCGTGACGATGTCTTTTCTTGCACTGAGTGAATGTTCATTTCCATCCCTAATTCTGAATTCATGACGTGGAATTCTTTTTGTCAGAGAGGCCTCTCCAAATTACAGTAGCCCCGGGGCCACAAAATCCGGGCCGTCCTTGCCCTCGGGCACTGGATTCCGTTTTTTCCCATTAGAGGCTGTGCGTGTGGGCTTTCTGCCCTCCTCGGGGTCACGCCCGCCCTTGTGAACAAGAGTTAAGACCTCTCGTGTTACAGAGCGCAGTGCTCTCGTTGGCCTCTGGATGCGTGGGCCTCACCCCACTTCTCAGCCCTCCTGGTACAGCATGGCCCTCGGCACAGTGACCTGTATCCACCGCCACCTCCCGTCCCTCAGCTTCCTCCTCTCTTGCACCCGCTTCCACCAGCTTCTCACCCCCGTCCCAGTTGCATGCCGACGTTCCCTTGCCAGCGTCCCCAGTAACCTTCATCTTGCCAAATTTCAGTGGCCAGTTCCCCGTCTCCATCTGCCGGACCCTTCATCGTGCGTAACGTAGCTGAGGACCCCTCCGGCCGCGAGCAGCTGCCTTGCTGGGCTCCCAGCGTAACGGCCTCTCCTGGTTCTCTGCCTACGTCGTCGTAGGCCTCTCGCTCCCACTCCGCCTGCTGGACCCTCCCCACTCGCTGACCTCTAAATGTTACAGGGCGCCACTGCCAGTCCTCCGACTGCTCCTCCCGCAGCGATTTCGTGGTTTTAAATGCCAAATCACTCCAGCCCCAACCTCGCAAATGCCTCCATTTGAATGGCTAATGGACATGGCCAGCGTTGCATGTCTGCAGCCCAGCTCCTCATTCCCCCAACCTGCTCCTCCCACAGTCTGTCCCATCCTGGAAAAGGCTCTGACGTGTGTCCTCTTACTCAGACCGAAGCATTTGGAGTTAACTCCTCACTAGGTCTGCCTGCCTCTCAAATCCACATCCCAACTGTCACCAAATCCTGTATGCTGCACCGTGAAAACGTACCCACGTGATTCAGAATTTCTCGCCCCTACTCGGCCTCCTAGCTCAAGCCAGCCAGCATCATCCCTCACGTGGAGGATGGCGGTGGCCTCGAGAGTGGCTTCACTCATCCCCACCCCCCAACACCACCAAGTCCATTCTCCACCCAACAGCTGGAACTTTCATTTCAAAGAGGAATCGGATCGTGTCACACGCCCCGTCGTGGCGTACTTGGAGTGAATCCAGCATCCTCTCCGCTACCTGCACCCTTGCAGGTCTGATCCCTGCCTCTCTGTGCCATATCCTGCCACCACCGCCCTCACTCTTCCCTCCTAAGGGAGCACACTTCTCCCAGGTGTCGCAGTAGCTCTTTTCTTCACTCCATCCAGGTCTCTTGAATGCACTTCATGCAGCCACATGTTGTTCATGTATAATATATGCGTTACTATAACATCACGTCTTTTGCACTTAGGGCTGTATCCAATTCCAAATACCCGGGCCCTAAAACAATGTGCAGAGGCTGCTTTGCACAGAGAAGATGTGCCAAAGTTGTGCTAGTGTCCTACCCTGCCTCTCCCTTACCTTCCCCTACCGTTTGTGCTTGTGGATCCCAGCTTCCCCCGGGACCACACAGAACAGGGCCCTCCTTCTGCTCTGGGAGAGCCTTTAGAGAAACACAGTAAGGAGAGAGCGTCCTTGTCCAGGCAAAAGGCGGCGATGAGGCTGGTGATGCTTTTGGTGGAGAGAAGGAGTGTGTAGGTGGAGTCCGTTGCCTACGAGGCTCTGTGCTAGGAATTGAAAAAGCTTCATTCCATTTAATACTCACAGTAGCCCTGTGAAGATCCCCATCTTACAGATGGGGGAGGAGGCTGGCTCCGCGCAGACCTGCAACTTGCCTGGGTTCACGGAGCCAACAGATGGCAGGCAGGTGCCCCTTGTGCTCATCTATTGAACCTTGAAGTCAGCTTTCATCTTATCCTCGCTCCTCTCATCTTTCATTCCCTTTCTGAAATTGTTGCCTCCAAATTATCAACCTGTAGAGTCAGCAGAAGCACAAAGGCCCATCTACCCCGTAACCTCCGTCCTTCCCATTACCTGTGCACCTCAGCCCGCATGCCTTTATGCTCCAGTTTTGGGGTTCCACGGCCAGAGGTCTCTGCCTCTCCAAAAGGAGGCAGGGGGCTGATACCATCATCTCTTGGCTAAAATACTCAAGTCTGGGTGGGCGTTCTTGAGTTTGAGCTAGCCCTGTCCTCAGTTGTGGCTGCCTCCAAGAGACGCCTCCTGCATGGCACCCGAGTGACCCAAGACCTTGGAGGCCATCAGCTTCTCCTTGTGGAGGGGTGGGGGGGCCCGAGACTGAGGCCCGGGGAGGGGCCGACCTACCCAGCCTTCCCGGTTAGTCACTGGCAATGCTGGGGGGGCTTCGGGAACAGACCTGTAGTTCCCTGTGGTTCCCTGTGGTTCCGGGGACCAGGCTCCTCCCGCTGCACGGCGTCTCCCTGCAGTGCCCTTGCTCTGCGTCTCTCTCTGCCCCCTTCCCTCCTCCCATTCTTCACCACCTCCGCCACATTCTGTTTTCTAGTTCAAATGGTAATGATCTTGCTCTTACATAGGCCCTTTCTGCCAAATAGATCCCTGTGCACTGTACAGGTGTTGGTAACGGATATTACCCACCATCCGTCTTTCTTAATCACACTCTGCTCCTGAAATGCAGCCACTTTTCGGGTGAAATACGGCCCCCATTTAGCTGTGCAGAATGCCAACAGGAGAGCCCATGAAGGCAGGCCTGATTTTCCAGATGAAGGTGCAGCGTGCTCCCAAACAGAGGCTGGAAGCTTCTCCTGGGTCTGGGATTTGGGCGGGCCATCACTTCTTGGAGACCTTTCTGTGGGCCCGCAGCTCACTCTCTGGTACCCTTCAGGGGCCCACGTGAAGACTCAGCTGTCTTGGCCCCAAGAAGAGCCTGGAGCATGGGGAACCCTAACCTCTAGGCCTCTAAGCTCAAGTGAGAGAAATGCATTCCCCAGCTCTGTGACCACAGGCCCAGGGAAAGGGGAACTGGTCCTGCAAAGTACTGGACCCCTCCCTTACTCTCATTCAGCAATCGTAAATACATACCGTGGATTCCTATGCGCATTTTATTTTTTTATTTATTTTTTATTTTTTTTATTTTTATTTTTTATTGGAGTACAATTTGCCAACATATAGCATAACACCCAGTGCTCGTCCCACCAGGTGCCCCCCTCAGTGCCCATCACCCGTGCGCATTTTAGCCCTTCACGGCTGAGTGATCTCGGACACATCTCTTCATTTCTCTGAGTTGCCAGTTTTCTCATTTGTGTAAAGGGAATCATGGTCCGAGCAGAAAGGATTGTTCTGGGGGTTAGATAAGAAAATGCCAGCAATGCTCTTAGTAAAGGCTGCATAATAGTTCCTCAATGAATGTTAACAATTATTCCTCCTGTTAAGTCAGTAAGAGGATTAATGGAGCAATGCTAATAGAGAAATAAAATTTCAAAAGTACTACAATAGAGAAATTTTCAGAGCTTATCGATATTTATTATATTTATTGATATAGTAATAATAGCAATGAGGCTTGGGCAGCCCTGGTGGCACAGCAGTTTAGCGCCGCCTGCAGCCTGGGGTGTGATCCTGGAGAACCGGGATCAAGTCCCGCGTCGGGCTCCCTGCATGGAGCCTGCTTCTCCCTCTGCCTGTGCCTATGCCTCCCTCTCTCTGTGTCTCTCATGAATAAATAAATAAAATCTTAAAAAAAAAAATAATGAGGCTTTCATGTCAAGGTATTTTTAGCTTCCTAAAATCCCTTTTTCTCTCTGGTTTCTGTCTTTCATAGATTTCTCACCACTGTTTTTCCTTGCTTTTCTAAAAAGGATTTCAAACATCCCACCACCCAAATGATCTCATAAGAAGTCCCACCACATTCTGATTCTGGGCTGGCATCTCTCCCTTGGTCCATCTCAACTCACTGCCTGCGCGGCCACCAGGTGCCCGACTCCAGGGTACAACAGGGAACGAGGTCTCGGCTGCATTTCTCAAAAGCTGGAAAGTCTACAGAGGGTGATGGTCACAGAACAAACCACGATCCCTCTAAATTTGGACCAAAACAATAGTATTAAAAATGGGGCCTGCCCAGACACCTGGCATTCCCTGGGCAGCAGGTCCTCTGCCTGTGGGAGAGAAGGGAGGGAGGGGTGGAGGCTGGAAGCCCCATGCCCCCTCCCCCACCCTGCTTCAACCTGAGAGAGCAGCAGCCGGGCTCTCAGGTCCGTGTGTCCAGAGCCCACAGAAAGCAAAGTAGAAGGTTCTACTGCTATTTTCTTTTTTCTACCATTGAACACAGATGTTCCCCTGGTCCCTTTCTGGGCTGACATCCCAGGATTTGCTCCCCAGATGTGTCTGCTTTACCCATCATCCACTTTGATGGCACGTGGCCCTGGCTCTTCCATCTCCCCCCTTAGCCTGCGAGCTCTGCAGGGCAGGGTCCGATCGGCCTTCCGGGGCTAGCAGCAACCCCCAGGGCAGGGCCTGGCGCATGGGTGTCGCCTGGACTTCGGCTGGTCAGCGGAGAACAGAGATGGGTTCCTTCTATGTGGCTGTGAAACTCGGGTTCAAGGGTACCACGCGTTTCCTGTATGTCCTCGTGAGGACATGTGACTCCAGGGCTCTCAAAGCTAAAAAGGAAAAAAAAAAAAAAAAAACAACGAAATAAACCCGGGACTGCCTTAGTCCCATCCTTCCCATAACCATGCCTCTGGCTGCCCTGGGCACCGTGAATGTTGGCAGGGGGGGTCACCCCGGGGTCCCCTACCCTTCCAAGAGAATCCAAGGAAGCTGATTTTGAGCCTGGCCTTCCCGGTTGTCGTGAAGGTAGACTTGTCAGTTTAGGAGGATAACACACATGTATTGAGTGGCTTGTTACTTGGACGTGCAACTTCTTAATATTTAGTCTTATTACACCTGGTTTCTATTTGTGCTCTTGCCCTGGGCACTGCGGATCTTAGGGGAGGCCCGTCTGCCTAGGAAGACAAAGGCAGGTGCCTGAGCAGGAGGCCCACGAGGAAGACAGCCCTGGCCTTTCACACCTGCATTCACGCAGACATCCCGTCCCTGCTGGAGGTGCCCGTGGTGGCCTCGTTCAGAGGATAAAGGCTGTGTGTTGGGGTCTGGTGATGGGCCGTCCTGCATTCAGGGCACGTCGCTTTCCTGGCAGATACCTCCAGCCCTTCGTCTCCTTTTATATCCCATGCATGTCTTGGTAAAGTGCTAAGTGTTTTGTGCTGTTACAAATGCCCCTTTTGTATCACAGCAACTCCTGCTGGTGGCTCCTCAAGGTTTACAATAGGTGGCACATTTATTTCCGCTAGGACTTTTCAAAAAGAACACGCGCTCTTCTGTACAGGAAAATCTGCCTCCCCCACCCACCCCCGGATCCCCTAGAAGTGAGGCCCAAGATGAGTTCCCTGGATGGTCTTTGCGGTTTCCTGAAATAGCCAAGACGCCAAGGAAGGGGGTGGTGGTAGGAGGCCTCCAGGTGGGGAAGGTTTCGGAAGGCTGGGCTCGCTCTTCATTCTCCGCAAAAGGTAGGGCCAGAGAGGGGCCTTTGGAGGGTTTGAGGGAGATTTGGAGGCAGGGATGCTGGGGGGCATTTGGCCTGGGCCTGAGTCCCCGACCGCAGGCACAGAGCTCTGACACGACACCCAGTGAAGCTCTGGAGCATACAGTAGCTGGAGGATTGAAAGATGTTCATCTTTAATCTTACAACCTCAGTCTTGAGTTTCTTTTTGTCACTGTGTTTATCGTGTGAGTTTTTTGAGGCATGGAAGTGGCCCAGGTCTTTCTGTTCTGGAGAACCAGATACAGATCCTACTCGACCGGCGGATGAATGAGACACTTCAGAGGCACTTAAACCAGGCCGAACATCATTCTCCGTGCACTACACGTATTCATTCATTTAATCCCCCCGATTCCCACCCTCTGGGATAGGTGATGTCACTATTCCCATTTTACAGTTGAGGAAACTGAGGCCCGGAAGACTTTAGCATGTTGTTGGAGGCCAATAAGTGACATAGTCAAGATCAGAGAGCAGGTAGGCTGGCTCCGAGGACGAGGTCTCACCCACAACACCTCAGCTTCTCGAATATAAACAGCCCAGCTGGAGTCTCAGTGGAGTCCTGCGGTGCTGCCTGGCATCTCAAGGTTGCCCCCACGCCCCCCCCCGCCAACTTTCTGGGTCCTAAGAAGAAACCATCACGCAGCCTGATGAGAGTGTCTGTCCCTACAACATAGGGACCTCCTCCCACCTGAACCCTTGACGCTCCTGCGTTATGGAGAGACGCACATTTCCCAGCTGTCTGTGCGCTGACATGGTGCAGGGCCCTGTGGTAGGCTCTGGAGCTGCACCAGTCCCAAGAAAATTCCTGTTCCTATCCTCCCCACATCCCCACATGCAGGCACATGAGTGGGATGGACGACACGCAGGCTCTGGTGTAACGCGGGCAGGATGGTGGAGGGACAGCTGCCCCGGGCCATACAGCAGAAATTCCAACTGTAGGAGGCTTCTAGATGCAAGTAATAGTTAATCGGAGCCTCAACCAATTCGCTGATTGTGGATTAGCCCAGGAGGAAGAGGGGAGGGCGGCAGGGAGGGAGACGAGAATAGAGACCTGGGGGCAGGTGAGAGTCCGTTCCTTGTCAGCTGTCAGTTCCTGTGGGCACATCTGCAGGGTGCCTGCCTATCCAGAGAGATAAAGGGGCCTCTCCACATGTGTTTCCTTTGGGCCCCAGACATCTGCATGGAAGGAAAAGAACATCAAACAGCAATGTCATGGCTGTCACATGTCATACTCCGGTCTGCACCCTTTAACTGTCACCCCATGGACTCCTTCCCACAAAGAGCCTGAGGTTCAGAGACAGAATTTACTCCGTGTCCAGAAAGAGGGTGGGATGCTTCTGAGCCTGGGCAGTGATTTAAATGCTGTTGGCCGACTCTGACCATAGTGGTCCAATTTAGGCCTGGTGGGCCGGCTGAGGCAACGCTGTTGTCCTGATCGCTTATTTTGTTCATCAATCTACTATCAGGCAAGGTTTAGCAAGGGTGGTTCAGCAAGGATGGTTCAGTGCAAGTCGCAAGTCAGCTAGATGGGCTGACCTGGGCTCGAAGGTCAACTCTCAGGATGGTGCACTCCAATGGCTGGCAAGCTGGTGCTAGCTGCCACCTGGGAGCTTCGGTGGGGCTATGGGCCGAGGGCCCCAGTACCTTCTCCAGTGGGGTTTCGCCATGAACCGCAGGGGCTCCCGCACAGTGTGGTGGCCGAGATCTAGGAGAGCAAGGTGGAAGTGCATAGCATTTTTATGGCCTCACCTTGGAAGTCACAGGGCGTCACTTCCACTGTACTCTGTTGGTTGAGGCAGTCTTGCACATCAAGCCAGTTTCAAGGAAGAGGGGCAGAGACCCCGTCTATCATGCAATGGGGGGAATGCCAAGGCCACATTGTAGGAGGTGCGTGTGGGATGGGAGAGCTTTGGAAAATACCCTCCGTCACAAATATCTCCTATGTGTTAGGTACCACTGTAGGTGCTAAGTAGGGTTTGGAAAACAAAACAAAGACTTCTCCCAGCATGGGGCTGACATTCTAGGGGGAAGACAGGCAATCACATGATGAATAAGTAAATTGCGTAGGAAGGCAGAGGTGAGACGTGCTATTAGAAGGAGAGAAAGGGGGATGAGAGGGTCTGAAGTGCTGAGGGTTGGGGCAAGAGTGGCAACTTTGAATAAGAGAGAAGTTTCTCCAAGAATATAGCATTTGAACAAAATAATTGAAGAAGAGAGAATGTGTGTGTGTATGTGTGTGTGTCTGGGAAAAGAGCATTGCAAAAAAAATGAACCTCCAGTGCAAAGGACCTGAGGCACAGAATACCTGGGGTGTTTGAAGAAAGATGAGATCGGTGTCCTTGAGGAGGGAATTAGGATAGTAAGTGGTCATACCAAAGAAGCAATGGGTGGTCAGATGAAAGGAGAGCTTTAGGTTTTACCCTGAAAAAAATGGGAAGCTGTTGGAGGACTCCACCTTGAGTTTCGGTATGTGTGCTCCGGGCTTTGTTGAGAATAGACTGTAGGGGAGCAAGGACACAGGTAAGGAGGACAGGTGGGAGTGTTGTGATACCCCCGCGAGGCACGGTGATGCTTGGATGGATGGGGGCACTGGGGCCTGGGGCAGGGGTGGAGAGCCAGGAGGCAATCTGACGTTCAGATCTCCTAGACAGTGAGGAGAGGAGAGCGGGGTCGGGGCATGCCCCACTGTGCGCTCATCCGCCCTGTGAAATCCGTTCGCCTCCGCAGAGGAAGGGAGGCAGGCTCCTTATCTTGGCTCACCCTTGGCCTCTTCCTTAAGAAAGTGCTTTTTTAAAAAAAATTTTTCCAGATAATTTCACTGGACTCTTCCTCCCCCCACCCCCGCCTTGTGTCCTAGCTGTTTCTGGTGGAAGAGGAGCCCCGTGCAATGCTCCGGGGCCGCGGTTTCTATGGTTACCTAAATGGGAAAAATCCTACCTTCATTTTTCTCCTTTTGAATATTTACAATGTGTGCTTGCTCTCAAAAGTCCTGAAGTCGAAGTCCTTGCTTGACGGAACTTCAACTCGGCATTTCTTCAATAGTTTTGACTCCAGGAACGTCTTGCACTCGCATACTTCCTCCGAACAGGTGACCAAGGGCTGGTCTTATTTCGCTCACGGGACCACCTTCTCAAGAGGGGAGTCATCCGGGTCCTGGTTACCCGCGTGATTTGGGGGAGGCCGTGCTGGCGCCTCCGGCCTCCTGCGCGCTGTCTTGTTGCCTTGGAGGCCCTGCAGACGCTGCTTTAACAAGATTACACGGCCCCGTCCATGCTGCCCTCCGCCCTGAAATGTCCTGGGAAGGAAAGCTTAGGGGGCAGCACAGTGACAAGTGAGCTTGGCCCCGGCCCTTCCATTTGCTCCATGTCACTTGCTGGCACTTCTTCTGTGCCTGGCACGATGCTAAATGAGCTGGAAGATGTACAGAGGAATCGAAGTCGGGTCCTGCTCTCAGTGTGGTTCCTGCCACCAATAATGGTCATTAAGGGAGGATAAAACAGAGCTTGCTGAAAATACTGCAGCCTCACACACACACACACACACACACACACACACACACACACACACACAGCAGTATCAGTAGCCAGAGACGGTGTTGGATTCAGAACTTCCTTCAAATTGCAGCCACAGCCACTGTGTTTGACCTTGGACCAATTCCTTCACACTTCTATCTAGCTTTTCAGAAAATCCAGTTTAAAGAAAAAAAAAAATCTTTGATGTGGTAAGCGATCTTACCCCCTGGCAAGCCAGGAGCGAACCCAAGGCAAAGAAACCAGGCTCTGGTTCCCTCCCAGAGTAATGGATGGTCCCCTGCACTTATTACCTTGAAAGAAGGTGTGAGGAGAGAAGAGAGGGGAGGAAGGAGAGGGGGGAGGGAGGGGGAGGAGGGAGCAGGAGAGGGACCGCCTGGCTGGTATCTGAGACCTGGCCTGGGAGGCTCCCCAGCCATAGAAGGAGCCCGTGGGCTGGGGGATGGATGCTGCTCTGGAAGCTGCTGGAGCTCCGACCTCCCCCGTGGGTAGCTCTCAGGTGTCGCACCGGTAGCCGCGTGTCCAGCCTGCCTCCTCATCCATCTTGTAGGGTTCGCTGGTGGGAATGGTGAGCCTCCTGCCTTGTCTACCCCCTGGGTCTCCTGCTTTGTTTATACCCCAGCTCTAAAGAAGAATGGATCTTACTTTAGGGTCATTTCATAAAGGGCCCCATCTTTCTCTCTGGTGCTTTAACTTTAAAACTTTCTGTTTCTGAAGGATAAGCTCAAAGAGTCCAGCCCTGATAAGGAAAATCTTTGAACAGATTTCTCTCTATATATAAGTCACATCACACAGAAACCATAGACCCCTGAAAGCCATGAACATGTTAAGGGAGATCAAGGGTCAAAAAGCAGAGCCCTTGGAAAATGGTGCCCCCCCCTTCCCTTTGCATGCTCTCTGGCCCTTGGTTTCTTCATCTCTAAAATGGGGACATGGATGCTTGGTTTTCAGGATTGCCCTGTGCGGATTCGGTCAGAACCCAGCATGGGCCCAGGGAACTAACTAACGTTGCTTTCTGTAGATGGCAGCTGTTAGCAGCATCACGATCATTATTATGGGGAGGGGTGGAGAGAGACACCCACGAAGGCCACATGGAGAAAGTGCCATAAAGAGAACGAGGATGTGGGCATGCGAACTCTGGGGGAGAAGATAGAATTTCAGGTAGAAGACGAGCCAAGTAAGAGGACGGGGTCCCAGAAGCCTAGAGCTGCTGCAGCAGATGCTCCTCCGCTCGAGGGCTTCTCCGATGGGACGTGATCCCAGCAGTTCTAATCCAGGGCCGTCAAGTCTGACCTGTTAGCACCCCTGGTGTGGTCCTCCTGGAGCGGCCTCCACAACACTCAGGATACCCACAGAGCAAGGCGAAAGGGCGCACTCAGGCTCCGCTGCAACCCTGCTTAATTCCAACGCTGACACTATGACCATTAGGAAAACATGAAAAACCTCATTAGTTCCTGAGTCCGTTAAATCAGAATCCCGATTCTACGGAAATTAGGCAGGAACCTCACCTTTCAACTCAATAAAGGAATGATTTTTTTTTCTAAGTATCAGAAACACAGGGGAGGGGGGGAAAGGTCTTGTTTTCTAGACAGCTGGAAATCCAACAGGAGGTGAATGCAAATTCTGTCCCAAAGGGAAGATCCTGTCACTTTGTTGGTGCTCGGCTTGGTCAAGTAGTATCTCCTGTCTGTTTTGAAACTGGAGAGTCGGAGACTCTCAGCCGAGGAGCTTTTTACTAGGATTGCTAGGATTGATCCTGTTTGCTGAACTCTTCCCACATTGCCACGAAGTCTTGTCATTCCAGCCTATGTACTAGACATTTCTTGTTTTTCAGCTCACTTAAAAATGTACAAATCCATTTGGCTTTGAGGATTAGAATAATATCACTAAAGCTAGAATCACGCTACCCCACCCGTAGTCATCATCACTAGTCACATCCCCCTCTTGTCCCAACTTCTCCTCCCCAAAAGTAGCCACCCATGTAAATGTGGTTTTAATCTTTCCAAGTCTTTCCAAAATAACTTTAAATGAGTTTGTGTTGTCCCTTTTCAGTCCTTTAAAAATACTTTTCCATATATGTAGCCTAAACCCGGCAGGAAAGCTGTAACGCGTGCATGTTTTCTTAAATGGTGCCATACTATATATAACATTTTGCATCTTGCTTTTTCCCTCAGAACATTTTTTGAGCTCTACCCATGTTGACACATATAGATTCAGTTCATTCCTTTTAACTGCAGAGAACATTCCAGCACATGAATATACCAATTTTATTCGGCTCTGCCCTGATTGAAGGCTATTTAGGGTGTTTCCAAGTTTTTTTGCTATTACAAACAATGCCTCAGTGATCATCTTGTTCATATATATCTCCGTGTGTATATTCGAACGCTCGAAATGCTCACACTTAAAAGCTAACAAGTGGAATGCTCATTATAGATCATTTTTATCTGTGTGAGAAGTAGTTTCCTCAAGGGCTTCTAATCCTCAATTCTGTGTTTGACCATCTGGTCTTCAGAGTTTCTGACACTCAGTCTGGGAGGGAATGTGAAGATCCGCATCTCACGCTTTAGAGTATTTGGATGCCCTGAGAGGGGGAAGGACTGACCGTGCTCACCATGCCCACCCTGCAGTCCCTTAGCTAGAACGACTCCTTACCTGTGTCCTTTTCATCTCCACTTGGCTCTTGGCAGCTGCTCTTTGCAGCTGCCCCTGAATCTCTCTGCCTATGGGTAAAAAAAAAATGGGGGGTTGGGTATTACCCTCAGTAAATGACCTGAATCTTTCTGCCTTTAGGGTTGAAAAAACGTGGGAGGGGGAGGTCAGTATCTTCAACAAATGGCACAACCCTCAAACAAATTTGGTGGGAAGTTATCCCAGGTTCCTTGGCCCTTGGAGGAAAGATGCTGGGTTCATCCCACCCCGTCTCTCCAGCAGGACTTGAGCCCCCGTGTCCCACATGGAGGCCCATTCATTAGCACACCCTTTTGGCTTTCCTTTCTTTCTTGCCTCACCTCTCCATCCCTTGCTTGCCTCCTGGAATCACCTCCCAAATCAACGACAGGGACCCACGTCTTTGACTCACATCTTGTCTTCACAATGAAAGGCTCGGTCTGGATGCTGGGGTCTGTGCTGGGCAAAGGGGATACAAAAAAAAAAAAAAAGAATGATCTATGATTTGGGGCTCTTCGCAAGTCACAGGCCAGTGACCGAGGTCTTCTGACTCCCAATGCAGTGCTCTTCCTGCCACATCATATCCGTGCATTTTAATTCAGTGATGTTCTTAAAGGAAAATCAATCCGTCTTCCCAGCAATCAGCCTGACTAAACGAAGTTTTATTGTAATAACTTCATCCCACTGCCTTGTGCATATGTGTGCGAAGACTTGACTAAAATATTAATCCTTCAATGGAGACCTTAACTGGAAACCAAGCCGCTGCCCTGATGCTCTCATCGGCATATCCATTTCTCTGATATATGTTTCTCCTCCCTCTGCTCTTTGTAAATGTTGATGTTCGGTTTACCCTGATCAGTATTTAGCTCTTTTGGTCAATTTATCTTATTTATTGACCTGAGCAGAAAATCAATATAGTCTTCATTTGCCGTCCTGTTTAATTCGGGCGAATTTGATCCTCTGCAAACTCTGTCCAAGTTCCTTAAGGCCTCGATCGGATACCACAGACTCCGGAAAGCCTTCCGGGGTCCCGCTGTAATTGACCTCCCGCCACCCCACCTCTTGAAGAATAGAGACAGCCGCAACTCGATTCCCCGTGCTTAGTAAGTACACAGAAATGTATTAAGTTTGCTTTCGGAATGTGCTGGGTCTCTGAGCGCTCTGGCCTCCTCGTGGCAGGGCCACTTTCATAAATGCACAGGGAGGTAAAATGCCTCTGCAATAAATAACACTTCTGGAGAGCCCGGTGCTCTCACATCCTAGCAACTGCTGGGAGGCCTCAAGTCTGTACTTGCTATGGGAGTGTTTGTGTCAAACAGACCTCCGAGTGGAATCCCGGTTTCTCTCCGGATTAGCTGAGACCTTGGGTGAATTACTTATCCTCTCTAACTCTCCCCGATAAAATGAGGATTTGGGATTGTTGTTGTGATTGCATAATGCAGGTGGAGCTCACAGCAGAGCCCGGGGTCCTATTGTTATGTGATGGCTACCGTTGGGCTTTTTTTCTTTTTAAATTATAATGGAGTCATTGTGTTTTCAAAAAGCACAATTTGTTGGGATGCTTGGGTGGCTCAGAGGTTGAGCGTCTGCCTTTGGCTCAGGTCAGGATCCTGGGGTCCCAGTATAGAGTCCATCTGGCATCGGGCTCCCCGCAGGCAGCCTGCTTCTCCCTCTGCCTTGTCTCTGCCTCTCTCTGTGTCTCTCATGAATAAATACATAAATAAAATCCTAAAACACACACACACAATTTATAACTACTTTGGCCACCTTCACAGGTCAATTATCCACACCATGCTCCTACCTACCACTTCCTTTTGAAAATCAGTTTAAAGCCTAATTTAGCCCCACGTCTGGGGTGC
Source organism: Vulpes lagopus (assembly GCF_018345385.1). Classification (NCBI taxonomy): domain Eukaryota; kingdom Metazoa; phylum Chordata; class Mammalia; order Carnivora; family Canidae; genus Vulpes; species Vulpes lagopus. The sequence continues at coordinate 62,138,363 of NC_054830.1, forward strand.
AGTTGTTTTCCTTCTAGAAACCGGATAGGAAATACCTGTTTTGATATTGAGATCCCTCTCTCTACACTGCATCTGAGGTGGGTCAGCACAGAGGAGGGTCTTGGTCAGTATCTCCAGGAAGGGAGCAAGGATGGCTGGTCATTGCCGCCCAGGGGTTGCCAGTGACACCCAGCAGTGGATAACTGCAACATTAGGGATCTGTTTATACTAAAAGTTATTTGCTGTTCATCTGAAATCCAAATGTAAACGGGTGTCCTGTATTTTTATTCTGCTAAATCTGGCAGGCCTGATATTAGGCGGTCATCCGATGACCTCGAGCAGGTGACATTTGAGCCAGGAGACTCTCTGGGGAGAGAGCATTCTTGGATCAAAGAGAGCAAAATAACAGTTATAGCTCTCACCAGGCAGTGGGATTAATGGATTTGTTTTTCTTCTTCTTTTTCATTGTTGTCTAAATATCTTACAATAGCAATGTATGACTTCTCTAATAAGAAAATAGATTAAAAGTCAATGAGCTGGATACAGTGCGGCCTGGTCTGACCAGAACTGACATTTTCCTTGGTCTGTCTTCCTTCCAGTCCTTCTGACAGCTTCCAGCAAACCAGGCTCCCTGCATCCCATGCAGTTTAACCAGTACCCTGTCCTTTGCCTCGTGAACAAATCATCCCCCCCCCCCGCCCCCGTATCCCTAGCTATATGTACTCCACAAAGCCACCCCTCAGAAAGGACGCTGTCACCTTGGGTATGGCTTTCTCACACACGAAGGGCATTTTCTCAGCTAATTTCTTTTAAACAATAACTGCCTGGAGAAGATACATTAGATCAGGAATAGTAGGTGAAGAAGAGTTGGAATAAGGAAGTGTTATTCATACAAAAGAGTGGGCAAGAGCAGTGTTCCTAAATATACTTATCACTGTGTATAATATGCACTTTTAAATAGGTATGAGTATCATCAAAGTAATAAATGAAATGACTCTAAGTAGATCTATGACTGGTTCGTTTCCATTTCTAAGCAAAGTTTAGGCGGATTGAACAACCCATAAAATCTTCCCAAGAACATGGGTGTGGGTGGGTTGGCTTATATTCAGGAGTATGTGGGGAAGGGCATACTAGACCCTTTGAGCAGTGCAGGCTTTCCCACTTAGCTGTAACAGTGAATAACAGCTAAGATGCCTTGAATATTCACAGGGTGACGAGTCCTAAATGCTTTGCATGAATTCATTTTATCCTGACAGCAACCCCATGTCTGCGGTGGTATTGCTATGCCACAGTTAAAACCTTAGGCTGTCTGGCTCCAGAACTTGTACTTTTTTTTTTTTTAATTTAGGTTTATTTTTTATTTCTTATTTTTTGAGAGAGGGAGCGAGAGCGAGCCAGGGTAGGGAGGGGCAGAGGGAGAGCGAGAATCTCAAGCAGACTCCATGTTCAGCACAGAGCCCGACACGGGGCTCGATCTCATCGCCCTGAGATCATGACCTGAGCTGAAATGAAGAATAGGATGCTTACCTGACTATACCCCCGGGCACCCCCAGAGGCTGTACTTTTGAAAAAATACATACAGATTTTATTAGGAAAATGTCAAACATGTGCAAAAGAGGAAAAAAAAATTGTGCAGTGGCTTCCCCATGTGCCCATCACCCAGCTGTAATAAGCTCACCCATGGCCCAGGGCCCAGCTGTCAATCAGATGACACCATCTGGCTCGTCACAGCTCATATTCAAATCTTTGCTCCTCCACTGGCATGATGGGTGACACTGTGCCTGTCCCTGCGCCTCACTATGCCTGTCTCCTCATCTGTAAAATGGGGGTAAACAACACAGTTGCTACTTCATAGACTTGCACCAATAGAGCATGAGAAAAGTGGCACACTCACTGTTTGACACCGAGGAAACAGCACGGATGGAGTAATGTTGGTCTCCCCACTCTAGTAGAAGCTACAGCAGGGACACAGCACCTGAACACTGAACAATAGGTATTCAGTAAATGTCTGCGAGTAAATGAAAGCAAAATATCTTGTGTCTCGGCCCAAAAGCTCCACCACATGTGGCTCTTTGTCTTTCAAAAGAGAAATTTTCCTGCCCAAGTTAATAGTTAGAACTATTCAAAACCTTTTCAAAATATAAACAGTCTTTAAGAGAAATTGTATATTAATGCAAATGTCAAGGTACCTCTGGCTACTGTTAGCAAAATAAACTCAACAATGAATACATTAGATACATCAACACCGGGCATTTGGGTTCTAAGAATTTTGCTTTGATGACTTGGAGCTTGAAGAATTATTTCTAGATGGACTGGAAGTGCTTTGTTTATGTGGTTAGAAAAACAAAATTCAACGGAGTAAACTTGAAGATCTAATTGGCTTTATTTAATGATTCATGAATAGGTCAGCCTCCCTTCTAGCAAATACAAAGGAGCTCTGAAGGGCTGTAGAAAGGGAACGGTTTTTAAAGGCTGAGAGGGGATGGGTCAAGGAAGTCTTACATGGGAAGGAAAAAAAAAAAAAGACTATATTGGGTAAGGTGACCTTTCTCTCAGTGACAGAGAAGTATCTATTAGGCAGATTGCCTCACTGGTGCTGACCAGAGGATTCCAGGCCAACCAGTTAAGGTGACGTTCCTGGGGGAGGTTGAAACTGCAGTTAGGTTAGGTATTAGTTTTGGTTTCGCAACTTGGGCTCAGCACAGGTGACTCCATTTTGGGCCTGTTTGTCGTTTTTTTGAACAATGCGAAGGCCACCAGAAAGCTCTGCTCACCTCGACCTAGGTTAACCCTGAGGCCACTGGCACCAAATGGAATTTTCAGGTGGGCATAGGAGCAAACTCATTAGTAAGATTAACGATAAACTGTCTTTCTGTCAGCTGTTGCCTAACACAGAGCTGGGCCCCTGTCATGATTCCGGCACTTACCAGCCTGCAACAGGTTACTTCCTCCGTTGGAAGTGTTGTTTCCTTGCCTGTAGAATGGGGATGGCCACCCCAGGCCTCATTTTGGGAGCTAATGAGTTAGTATTACAAGTGTCCTTCCCCCTTCGGAGCTGTGCCTGGTTTACTTTTGTTACCTCCTGTTTTCCGCATCACCGGTGCCATTCACAACGCAGCCACCACTTTCAGGCAAGAAGGCTGAAGCCCAGAGAGGCCAAGTGACTTACTCAGAATCACGCAGTTTCTGCAAGAGACTTTTAACTTCAAGTTCCGCATGCCAGCAAACCATTCTGCAGCCACGTGCTTGGACATCACGGATGTAAAGGTGGGGAGACAGGGGCAGTGAATGCAATCATCTTTGGTTCTGTGCACAGAATCGAGATGCCGGGGAAAGTGGGTTCTTTTGATTATATCATGCAGAAACGGGAAGATTTCCTTTAACTACCATGTTGAGCTATTGCTGGCAATTTGAAATGTTTATGTGAGTCCCAGGCAGCCGATCATCTGGGTGGCAGGTGCAGTTAGAAACATGGAATAAGAAGGGAGTTTATTTCTAAAGGGCCTGATGAATCCCCAAAATGAACTTGTCAGTCAACCCAAGAAATGTAACTGTGAAGGAACAGGAAATTAATGATTGTCCCCCTTGGCACAGACAGGCACTCCACTACCAGGGCTATGATTTGCTAGCTGTCAGCGTGTTTCTCTCTCCCACAGCCTTGTTGGTAGTTACTTCTGTCAATAGAAACGGAGTTCAATACCTGAGCAATGTTGATCGATAAACTCGGAGCACTGTTGGCTGAAACGAGCTTCAGCATGACCAGGGGAAGGAGGAGGAAAGAACTGGGTTCCTTTTCTTCACTTCCTACCTCCTTCCCATCCTCTCTCCCTCCTTTCTTTTCTGTCCCCTGCACATGTGTATTACTCCAGCCATGTGTCAGACCCCGGGCCCATCACTGAGGAGACACAGATAGATAATAAATGTCGTGAGCCCATAGCCTGTGTGTACCTGCCCCGTGATGCACCTCCGGAAAGGTGGATGTGGGGCCCTGGAAGGTGAACAGCCAGGTAAAGGCAGTTCAGCCTGAGTGGTACAGTGGACAGCGGGCTTCTGGCTTCCTGGAGGAGGTAATGCATGAGCTGGGCTCTGGAATGCAAATAGGAGTCCCCCAGCGACTGATTAGAGAGGAAGGGCAAAGCCAGATACTCAGACCTACAGCGGGGAGAAATGCCATGTCCCTGCTCCTTCCTGCATTATTTCTTTCTCCTTTTTTTTTTTTTCCTTGTGTGGCTTCCTTTTTTCTGAGAATGCTCTTCTGATAGATTTTAAATTTTTTTCTGATAGATTTTTAATAATGTCATTTATGGAGCAAGAGAGAAAAATACGAATGTTATGTTATTCATATAACATATAATAGCTCATATCAAGTAATAATAACAGTGAATATCTACACTGAAGATCCATGAGGACAAGGAGCAGGGGCTGCCTCTGTGTGCGCTGCTGTACCTCGTGACCTACACGTAGTAGGCATGTAATGAATGTATTTATTTTAGAATGAGTGCCAGACACTTGGCATACGTTGCCTCTGATCTCATGATACATCCATCACAGGTGAATCAGATGATAAATACTGTTACCTGCACAGAGTGCTCAGACTTATCCTTCTGAAACTGTAAGTCAGATTTGCCCATACTGCTCAAAACCCCCCAGTGCCTTCGCATTTTACCTGTAATAAAACCCGGAGTCCTTCCCGTTACCTTCAGGATGCTCTGTGATCTGGCCTCTGCTGCTCCTTGCAGGTCGACCCCTCCCCTGCCTCTGGACCCTGGCACCTGCTGCTCCCCCCACTTGCAACGTGACTTCCCGGGCCTGCTTCTCTCCAGCACTTCCTTCCTGCTTCTGCTCAAAGTTCCTCTCCTCAGGCCCCAGGTGGCCCTTTCCTGACCCACCTTCCGCACCCCTGCTCAGCCTCTCTCCCCCAGGAGTCTCCTCTGTCTCAGTCCCTGCCTTCCTTCCCTTCACTTACCCCTCTGGCTTTATGCTGTGTATTTATAGTTTGTCTATGGCTGTCTCCCTTGAAACAGCAGGCTCTCAATAATCACTCATTGTATTTGTCATTAAATTTATTTTTGTATATTTCCACATTCAATCTACTCAGCGATCCTATGAAATAGGCATTAATGCCTGCATATTCAGAAAAGGGACTTAGAACATCATTAACAATAACAATGACAGCAGCAATTTATTGGGCACTTGCTCCAGCCAGGTGCTGTGTTAATCGCTCTGCATTCATTATCCCATTTTATGATCTTAATGACCCCACCGAGCTTCCCTGACCCCCTTACTGTACCAGCAGGGGACCCCCTCGGCCCCCGCAGCACTGCCAAGCCTCCTTCCACCTCCATAACTGTTTAACGCTTTAGCTCTTTAACTTTTGATTCCTCCTTCATTTGTGTCCCCCTGCTAGACTAGAAATGGCAGGAGAGAAGGGACTCTTTTTTTTTTTTTATCCCCTTAAATATGCCACCTCCTTTGCTATACGCAGCACCTTGCCCGGCACGCAGTAGATGCTCAGTAAATATCTTTTGACATTTCTGAAATGTCAGCTGCTTCCCTGTACAGGAGAAAGAGCCCAGCTTGGAGAAGAGGTGGCTCCTGACCCCCTGTGTGCGCTAGGTACCGAGTCCTTCACAGACCCTAAGTAGCCCTAGCCCGTGAGCGCTGGCTTCTGCTCCCGTCGCCCACGCTCCTTCTTTCCCAAGCCCCCAGCAGGCCAAATAGTGGCCTTGTGTGGAACAAGAAGGGCAGAGCAAGGCTGCGGGCAGGTAATTGCATCTTCCCGGGGCTGTGGATCTCACTGACGGCGCTTCTGTGGCCAGGATCAGGCTCTTTGCTGCCTGGGGCCATCCAAGGGAGACGAGGCGATTAGTGCAGAAGTGAGGGGTGCACAGCTCCCCCATCCTCTCCGTGGTAGAGGCACACAGCCTACCCACCCTTTTGATGTACGGAAAGAACTTATTTTCCCTGTTTTCCTGCATAAGCTTAAACCAGCAGTAAATGATAATAGTAGGTGCTCAATAGACATTTGTGAGATGAATGAATGAATGAATGAATGAATGAACGTGCTTTCATATGAATGAGTGAACATCCCCCTGAAAATAGAACAACTGAGGCTCAAAAAAGGGAAGCGACTAAGACGTCTTAAATTCAGCAAGTGCACAATGTGAGCCTCCTTCTCTCGGATTCCAGGCTTGCCGGCTTTCGTCTGCACCCAAGGCTTCCCAGGCAGCACAGGCCCCCAAGCTCAGCCCTAAATTTGTAGGACATGGCACTTCTTCCAGGTAAAGGCTGCCTGCCCGGCTGCCCGGCCATGAGCGTGAATTCACCCAGTGACTCTAGGAACATTAGCCTCAGAGTACATTTATCTGCTTTTTCTCCTCTCCTCCCACTTGCTCGGTGCTCTTCTCGGTGGAGGCAGGACCTCAATGGAGGCCTTCCCTCCTTGGCCTGCTGCCTTCCGTGGGTCTCCCTCTGGGAAGGCAGGAGACCAGCATCCCTACTGGTCACGACTGCCTGGAACAGCGTCCTCTCCCAAACACCCTTCAAAGACCCTGAGTCCTCAGCGTGATCTTCTGTTGGCAAAACTCAGGATGGACTGAGCTGAATCTAGATGCTCTACAATGATATGTCCCTTAACCACTGGTAGGCACTGCTCTGTTTATGTCATTCCCCTGTCCAGAAACTTCCAGTGGGGAGCACTTTATTTAAAAAAAAAATGGTGTAAAGGATGAGGATCATAAAGGTTGGAAATCAACTGCTACTACCCATGCCCATGTACCTTTAGGGAAGTTCTTCAAGCTACCACTATGCTGTATGTCTACTTTGGTTTCCTGACTGCTGTCAAAACCACTGGAAGTTTCTTTTTTTTTTTTTTAAGATTTTATTTGTTTATTCATGAGAGACACATGGAGAGAGGCAGAGACACAGGCAGAGGGAGAAGCAGGCTCCATGCAGGGAGCCCGATGCGGGACTCGATCCCGGGACTCCAGGATCGCGCCCTGAGCCGAAGGCAGACATGCTCAACCCCTGAGCCCCCCAGGTGCCCCCCTTTATGCCGTTTAGCTTAGATTCAGATTCCAGGGGTCAGCCTCTAATTGGCCTAGTTCTGGGTTGATTGCGCACCTGTAGGCCAGAGGACTGCAGGCCACCCTGACGGGTGCATCCACGAGACCACCTCCAGTTTCGTATGTTCATGAGGAGAGTGGTGTGAATTTCTACAAAACTAACAGGGGAAAAAAAAACTAACAGGGGTGCTGTTACCAGAAGGGAACGTAGACATGGTGTGATCACATCAAAGGGTCATGTACTCCATGGTCTTACCCCCATTGCCACATATCCACCCCAGGGAAATGCTACCTCCTTCTTTATTATTTTCTCCCAAATACGGGTACATTTTTGTCTATGTAATGTTTTCTTGCTTTTTCTGAAAAACGGAACAAAACAAAACCAAAACTTATTATTATAAAATTTTCCATACAATCAGCTCTTCCTAAAAATCCTGATTTTTAAATCTTCACATATTATAGGGATGAACCATAGTGTTTGTAACCATGATGTCACTGTGGAATATTTAGACCATTCCGACACTTAGCTGTGTTTAAGCGAGACGGGTAAGAGCATGTCCGTGGATACATCTTAAAGTGCATTACTGATTTCTCCTTTAAAAGGTACTACTTTGATCCCTGGGTCAGACTGTACGAACACTTGAGGAGTTTTGATATATTTTGCCAAATTGCTTTTCAAAAGTTTTATACAGTACAAGTTGAATAAGGAAAAATATTTCACTCTACCCTCGTCAGAACTGAGAGTTATCGTTTGACAAAAATATTTGACAACTTGGTTGGCAGAAACTAGTACCTTCTTATCAAATCAATGCAAATTAAGACATTCGCAAGCTTCTGGAGAATAGTTGACATTTGGATTTCATTTGTTCAACCCCATTTTCTTTGGATCCAGTTTTCTAATTTTTTTTTTCGCTATTTGCCCTAACACTCAAATACAATGACCTATTTTTCCATCCATCCATAATCTCCCCCTTCTTCTCCTTTATTTCCTCCTTTTCCTCTATTCCCTAGTATCACCACTGAATTTTTTTCGGTAAATAAGATACTTAGCTTTTGAATAAGCATATACATGTTCACGGCTCAAAATACCAAAGACCCAAGACGGTTGAAGTCTTTCTCAATCTGCAGACCCAGCTCTCACCCATTCCCTTGGCCCCACATTGGAAACATCTTCTTTTTTTTTTTTTTTAAGATTTTATTTATTCATGAGAGATACAGAGAAAGGCAGAGACACAGGTAGAGGGAGAAGCAAGCTCCCTGCAGGGAGCCCGATGTGAGACTCGATCCCACGAACCCGGGGTCACGTCCTGAGCCAAAGGCAGGCGCTCACCACTGAGCCACCCAGGTGGCCAGCATCTTCCTTTCTTTCTGACCTCCACAGACCTTTTACCCATGTCTTTCCTCCTCTTCGTGGCTTCGTTGAGGGCAGAGGCCATGGCTTGCTCTCGTCTGTACTTCTGACTGCTGCTAGCACAGGGACAGGCGTAGCAGGTGCTCACTAAGTATCTTTGCAATGGATAGATACATGGAATGATGGGCAGAGGGGTGGATGGATGGATGGATGATTCTCGTGTTGCTTCTAGAAAAATTAAGAATCATCCTTTTAGGCTTTGGATACCTAACAGTCTTATAATTATGAATGATCTGTGGGAAATTACCTGGTGATTTTCGCCACATATAAACTCCATTCATTAAACTGTGCTACAGATAATCCTGATACTTCAAAGTAACAATAGTTCTTGTTCAACCAATGAATTGGCTAATGTTTAATTACCATAACTCACTGTCCCCTACAACAATTTTATTTATTTATTTTTTTTTGCAAATAGCTGATAGACTGGCACAGCTTTTTCCTGCCTGGAATTTCCATTTTATAGAGTAAAGTAACGTTTCGGGAGGTAGCTGGAAGTGCCTTGTGTTCTACATGAGATGGACTCTTCTCCAAAATTGCATTTTCTTCTAATCAGCCACCACTATGCCAGGGCAGCAGCCACCCCAGGTGCTGGCTGAGAGGTGCTGTTAAAAGGGAAATTACACTGTCTGGACTCTTACTCTGTGCCAGGCCACGTGTGAGCTGTTTTGGGTGGTTTATGTCATTTCGTTTCCACGTCTGTCTTGGGAGGTAGGTGCTATACTATCCATTTGGCAAACAAGGAAGCCAAGGTCAAGGGGACCCGGTGACTCGAGGTCACGCAGTGAGGTCCAAGCAGAGCTGGAATTCTAACCTGACTCCTCTGAGTGGGTTCCTGAATGCTGTCCAGTGTCCCCGACTATTCTCTTTAAACATTTCTTTCTTTCCTTTGTTCTAACACTGCTTGAGATTTTGTCTCCTTCCTACATCCGTGTTGTAGAATAGATGCCCCCCATTATAGAACAGGATTGCATTCTCCAGTATTCCTTTCTCTTTGCTGCTGCTTGGTCCCCTCCGTTCCCCATACGTACTACCCCGGATGCATATGTTTTATCCTGCAGCCACACTCAACACATCTCAAACCCTCTGTCTTCCGAGCAGCAACCCCTACCCCCAGCCACCGAGGAAACATGGACACTGCTCCAAACATCAGGGGGTCTGATTTCAAGCGAACCACTTTACCTCTCAGGGACTCAGTTTGTTCATCTATAAAATGGAAACAAGACCGGACACAACTGTGACAGCCCAATAAAGTGATGCATCACTTTAAAAATGCTTATCCCCCTCCCCAACTCTTCTAGCTCCAGGTTTGTTTGGCTAAGAAGCATTTTGGGATTACAAAGTCTTGTCCAGGTCTGGGAGTCCCTGCTACCCTCCATTTCCCTGAGGGCATCAGTCTACTCCCTTCCTGCAACTTTGCTCGATTTCTCCCTGCGCACCTGCCTGCCACATGGAAGCCGCAGCTGTCCAGGAGCTGGGAGAGCACAGGGCCATGGCCACCTATGAGGTCAGGAGGTAATCAGGGCACCGGGGGTAGGACAAGGAAGCCACCTCAATGATACGTAGAGAGGGAGAGTTTCTCAGCTGGAGACTGCTCTGTTGCTGTGAAGTCTGCAGGACACTGTGACCTTGTCAGTGGCTTGGGATTCCAAGGGCGCTTGTTTGTTTGGTTTGTTTGTTTTTGAGAGAGAGAGAGAGAGAAAGTGTGCAAGACAGGGGAAGGACAGAGGGACAGGGAGAAGATTTTAAGCAGGCTCCACCCTGAGATCATGATCTGAGCTGAAATCAAGAGTTGGATGCTCAACCATCTGAGCCACTCAGGCTCCCATCAAGGGCATTTTACTGATTATTTTACTGAGTGGCAGCTAGATTGAGGTATAATTGATATATCCCTAAAAACTGCACATATTCAGTGTATACAGTTGGATGCGTTTGGACATGTGCACACACCTGTGAAACCGTTCGCACCATCAAGGTGGGTACTAACTACATCCATCACTTTCCAAAGCTGCCTCCTGCCCCTTCCGTCTTTGTTGTTGTTTTTGTCGGTCTGTTGATTGGTTTACATCTGACATGAGATTGACTCTTGTAAAAAATTTTTATATATTTTTTAAGATTTTATGTATTTATTTGAGAGAGAGAAAGAAAAAAAGAGAGAGTGCACAAGCATGAGCAGGGGAGGGGCAGAGGGAGAGGGAGAAGCAGACTCCCTGCTGAGCAATGAGCCCCATGTGGGGCTGATGTGGGACTCGATCCCAGGACCCCAGGACCCTGACCTGAGCCGAAGGCTGATGCTTAACCGACTAAGCCACCCAGGGGCCCCTCCTGGTAACAAAATTTCAGGTCCCACTACACCTGTTGTCAGCCACCTGTTGTCAGCCACTACACCATACACTGCTTCGTATGGTGGATCTCTGGATGGCATCGCACCGCACCGTAGGCCTGCTGAAGGGCGGCTCCCATTTCAAGGGGCCTCGTGGGCGGAGAGTACCAGGTTGATCTGTGGTTTTATCACTACATCTTCCTAAACTGCTGCCCTGTAATTCCCACAAGGGGGGGGGCAGGCATTAGGAGGACTAAGCCTTGGGCTCTTGAAAGCTCAGATTCTTTCAAAGACCAATTTCCCGGGAAATGAGGTTAGTGTATTTGTTCTTTGAGGAATTCCTCAGTGGCTTCTCCTGCTGTCTGTTTACGCATCCATCCATTCATTTAAATATTCAACAAATATGTGCCACCTCCCTGTGAAATGTCTTTGGACTGGGCCCTGCAGGTGCAGAGACTCCTGCCTTCAGAAACACACAGTGTGTTGGGAAAATAAAACCTGCCAAGGCTCCTTCCTTGCTTCCTCTCTCCTGAAGCGCTCCTGTCTTTCCTTCTCGGCTTAAACATCCCCCATACCTGTGTCCCGTCTGTGGGGTCGCTTACAGGGGAGGCAGGACGTATACACTGACTTCATGAAATGGGTTAAAATGGGGGTGGGGCTTGGAAGTTAAAAATGCCTCCGGCTTTGAAGTCAAGGAGAGCTGGGGTTGGAATCAATGGGCTCTGCGACCTCAAGCTTCCCTTAGGGTCAGGGGTGCGTCTGTCCAGTGGGGTGGCATTCGCCTCTCTGGCGGGGGTGCCGGGAGCATCGCAGGAGACGGTGCGGGGGGTGGGTGGGGGCACTCACCCTGGTGGCTGCCACCCTACTGTTGGGGAAGGAAGCATCCTCAGCATTCAGCGAGGCCACAGAGAACCCTATTAGTTTGGCTTAGCCGAGTGAAGGGAAGAAGGCGTCTTCAGGGACAATGAGGATTGGTCAGCAGAGTGAGTCTAACGTGTCCCAGCCGAGGAGAGGCTCCTTTAGAACCGTCTCAGCAGCGGGCGGCGCGCCTGAGCTCTGGGACCTGCCACCGGCACCGGCCAGTGCTCTGGGGGAGGTGGGGCGCATGGACCTGTGCGTGGCCCAAGTGGTGGCGACAGGAGCCAGGAGCAGAGGCCGCCGGCGGGGTGGGGGTGCGGGGGGCAGGAGAGAAGCCCCCCAGGGCCCGCCTAGCCTGGCCGCAGGGTGACACTCCTTGGAGACTGCGGTCACCACCACCCAGGCTCGGGCTGCAGGCTCCGGCAGTGGGGGACAGATGGAACGTAAGGCGAGGAAGGGGGGTGGAGGCAGGGCCGCCTTTGGGGGGAAAGCAGTGTTTTCCACATCACAAGACCTAACCCTAAAGCCTTCTGGTTCCCGATGCTGAGTTTTGGGGGTTGGGGGGCTTTCCGGAAAGCGCGGGCTTCTCCAAGGTGCCATTCAGTCCACACTAGGGGAGAGCGTGGGCCCCAGAGCCTGGCTGGATTCCTGCTATGGCTCCACTTTAGGGAACCACAGGACCCTATGGGACTTAACCACCCTGAGCCTCAGCTTTCTTATCTGTCCAGCGAGGTACTAAGTTCTGCTTTCGGGGCTTGAGCCCGTGAGCTTCCTTTTCCGTCCGAGAGCTCCCCCCTCGCTTGTATACTAGGCTCTCTGCTTATTTCTCCTCCCTACCCCCCAACACATTTTAGTTGCCCTGATTGTGCCATCCTCTGAAGCCTGTCCTGCCTTTCTTCTTCCTTCCTTCTTCCTCCCCCTCCTTCCTTCCTCCTCCTCCTGATTGCCCTCATCTTCCCTGAAGAGCCAATGTATGGTTGCCTCCTCCAGGAAGGAAGCTTCATTGCTTCCTCCTGGGGATCCCCTGCATTTGTGTGCATCCATGCTGTGCTTCCTCTGCTTCATGTGAATCTCGCTGTCCCTGGCGCCAGGCTATGAGCTTCTTGGGGACGGGACTTTGCCTGGGCACCTCTGGGTGCTGAGTATCCAGCAGATGGCCTGGTACCCTGCAGGTGCTGAGGAATGCAGAAATGCATCCCGGCCACGCTACAGGAGGCAGCTAGCTCTGAGCCTGGATGGCTGCAATAAACTCGTCTCACCCCTGGAGGAACAGACGAGCAAGAGGGGGGCTACCGTTTGCACCTTTGCACAGGTGCACTGGCTTGTTTCTCTCGCCCTGTCCCACAGCCACCCTGCAGGAAACACAGCAGTGATGCATTTAATGATGCATTTATAGATGAGGATACAGAGGCTCAGGGAAGGGGGTCCCCCGTGCAAGGACTCACCGTTGAGAGCTTTGTGAAATTTCTGCCAGAAGCCCAAGCCTGCCCTCCCCTTAGCACCCCGCCCAGGCCCTGGTGAGAGGGAGCGATGTTGGGGAGATCGTAGCAGGGCTTGAACGTCCTGCCTCTGCTTCTCTAGATCCAAGCTTTGGGCTCTACTCACACACCAGCAGATATTCAGGGAGAAACGTCCTCTGCCAAAGTGTCGGTCTAGGCAGAGGCTCTCAACCTGGGGTCATGCTGGAGGTCCATGAAATAACATGGGAAAATAACGCATTTCTACTTTCGCCAACCGCTATTGAAATTTAGCATGTTCTTCTACGACAGACGTGGGTGTGCTAACAGCACCTCTGACTTTGTCACTAAAAGAAATCACATGCAGTTTTGTATCATCCTTCATTTTTGCAGATCTTGAAATGTAGTTTATGCTCATCCCTAGTTCCAATTTATTGTCATTATTGCATCTGTTACTAGATCTTTTTATTTAATGTGTCAACAAAGAAGCTTATATATTATTATATTGCAGCTGGCTTTTTAAACACTGTTTTTGTTAAGTGTCTTCTTTTGTAATGTTTTCTGCATTTGATTTTAGGCATTTAAAAACATTATTCTGAGACGTGGCGCGTATACCTCTGGGCTGACAAAGGGGTCTTGGGCACCGAGTTGAGAGCCCCTGGTCCCTGGCTTGAAGAACTTTCAGGACTGAGGAAAAGCCTGCTATCGTTAGTAACAGCACAGCGATCAAAATGAGTGCATAGGCGGAGCAGTTGACAGCAGTTTGCATTCATTTGTTTGTGCAATAATCTGGAAGCCTGTCCAGCGCTGGACTGGGGGTGAGGGCGCCAGAGCCCTGGCCTCATGGAGCTTTTATTATCTCGGGATCATCAGCATCCCCTAAGAGTTAGGTGCTGTGGCCTTGCTTGAGGATGCTGAGCCCCAGGGAGATGAAATGAGTTGTCCCAGTTTCCTCCACGGAGAGGTAGCGGGGCCTGGTTTGAGCCCACGGCTTCCTCGTGGTAGCACACGGTCATACGCTCAGATTTCCCTGCTGATTGTGTAAGTCCCTTGATTCCCGTAGGTACCCAACAATGGCAATGACACATACAGTGGAAGCAATGGGTATTGTCTGTCCCCACGACCCCAGCCTTATGTTTCCACTCTGTCTTTAAACCTGAGCTGTAAGGACCCTTTGCGATCACCCTGTTGCATACACGTGGAACCTGAGAGGCTCAGAGAGGATGGAAAATCACCTGGGGAGATCCCTGGGTGGCGCAGCAGTTTGGCACCTGCCTTTGGCCCAGGGCGCGATCCTGGAGACCCGGGATCGAGTCCCGCGTCGGGCTCCGGTGGATGGAGCCTGCTTCTCCCTCCTCCTGTGTCTCTGCCTCTCTCTCTCTCTCTCTCTCTCTATCATAAATAAATAAAAGATAAAAATAAATAAATAATGTATCTTACAAAGAAAAAAAAAAAGAAAGTCACCTGGGGACACACCGCGGAGCCGGACCCAGGTTGCATGCCTGGAGCCTCCAGCCCGTGCTCTTCCTACTGGAGGACACAACCCCATTTACCCTCTGCTGGCTCCAGGCAGCCCCCTCTGGCACCCTAGGGCACTGGGGTCTTCCCTCCTCCCTGGGCAGTAGGCAGGCTCCCAGCTGGGCTTTCTGAGCAGCTGCCCCCCCCCCCCGAGAACCCAGTGCCCTCCCACCCCTGGGGCCCTTCCTAATGAGCTTCTCTCGGAGGTGAGAACCCTAAGGAGCCCTCAATGACACCATGGGAGTATTGCATAAATAAATAATCCTCAAGTCTCAGTATTTGTCACTGAACTTCCTAAATAATAGTTCCTTTTTCAATAGGATGATGGGGATTCCCAAGGGGCAGGAGAAACGGGGTTGGGGGGAGGTGAGGAGAAGATTTCTATGACTGAGCAGTTGGGACAAGGTGGTGGCTTTTTGCGAAGGAGTGACGGCCTCAGAGATCAGATGGACTCCACGGTCATGGTGCACGTGAGGGGGGCGTCACACGTTCTCCCCACGCTCCTGGGGACAGCCCTGGCGTGACAAAACTTCACCAGGCCAATGGCAGATTTACCTCAGGGCCTGATGCTCTGTGGGGAAATGAGCTCCTGCTAGTCCCCAGCTCCCATCCTCACCTCCCCAGATTAGACTGGCCCCTCTGACGTATGCCCTCCGAGTACCCTCTTTTTAAAACATCTATCCCAGTCTGTAACTATAGATACAGACACAGACGTAGGCACAGGTTTATTTTTTTAAAAGATTTTATTTATTTATTCATGAGAAACCCAGAGAGAGAGGCAGAGACACAGGCAGAGGGAGAAGCAGGCTCCCTGCAGGGAGCCCGATGCGGAACTCGAACCTGGGACTCCGGGGTCACGCCCTGAGCCCAAGGCAGACACTCAACTGCTGAGCCACCCAATGGCCCTAGGCACAGGTCTAGAAGGAGGCATAGACACGGGGACTTGCTGGGTGACTCTGTGCCACTAACTGGGCTGTGTTGCAAGAGAACAAAGCCCTTGCCCTTTTGCTCTTCCCTGTGTCCTGAAGCTCCAGCTGCCCCCGCTCCAGGGCTGGGTAAATATGCACTTCTGAAACGCAGCAGCCCCTCATGGAGGCCGCTGTTGGGTCTGCTGAAGAGCAGGGGCTCTGACAGCTTTTATCTCCTGGAGTCCTGACCACAGCCCCCGTGAGCTGATGGGACTGTCCTCATTTCACAGAGGGGCAGCGAACACTCGCATTTTCCCTTTGTCCCCAAGACCACACAGCTGATGGGCCCCATTTGTGCCTCCTCTTCCTTCACCGCCTGTGCTTATTCACCGAACAGCTGCAGCGCACCCAGCACACTGGGGGAAGCGAGTGAGCAAGAATGTCAGCATGCAGGAAGCCTGCGAGCCACTCCCAGGAAGCTAGGAGACCACTCTGCCCAGCAATAGATATTCTTGACCTAAATTAGCACAAGCCATAATTGCTAGAGGAAGGGGGATGATAAGTGTCAGCTGGAACTGCAGCCCCAGAAGCTCCAGCTGGGAAGGGATCATAAGGAGGAAAACAGGACACCATTGGCTTGGAGTCGGATGCACCAGGGCAGACCCCCGCTGTGTGACACGGGCCAGCCCCCCTGCCCCCCAGTGCTGGTCCCTGCATGCGAGAGTGTGCCTTTCTTTAGTCAACAGAAGGGCACCCGCTAGCACCCTCCCACAGGGCGATGGCAAGAACTTTGGTGTCTTGGGGAACCTGGGTGGCTCCATCAGCTAAGTGTCTGCCTTGGGCTCAGGTCATGACCCCGGGGTCCTGGGATCCAGCCCAGTGTTGGGCTCTCTGCTCAGCGGGGAGCCTGCTTTTCCCTCTCCTTCTGCCTGCCACTCCCCCTGCTTGTGCTCTCTCTCTCTGTAAAATAAAATAATAAAATAAATAAAATTTAAAAATAAAATATCTTTCATTGTCTTGTCAGTAGATATTATCCGTGGCTTTTCCCATCACTGTACAGCCCTCCCTGGAAGCTGGACTCTCCCCCACAACCAGCCCAGAAAACGGCCACCCGTCCTCAGTTTGCAATCCCACAGTGGCCGACAGCAGCGGGACCTGGCTCGGTGGCTCTAATGTTAGAAAAGCCCAAATCTGCCTCCCTGTGGCCTGTGCCAGCGCTCCCCTGCCCGGAAGCCTCTTATAACTGATGTTTATAAAGCGGTTGCCGTGTGCCAGCCACTGTCCTGGGACTGTACCTACATTGTCTTCCGTTGGTCTCAGCACAGCCTTCATCCTCAAAATGATGCCTCAGTTTCTTCTTCTATCAAATGGGGTTGACCATATAACTTACATCATTTTTGTTTGTTTGTTTGTTTGTTTTTAATGAGGATTAAGTAGGTTGACACAAGCAATGCTTGATGCATTTCGGGGCGTGTTATGAATGCCCAAGAAGCAGGAACTATCGTTGTTGTTCTTATCGCCGTAACGATTTATATAAAATGTCTTTGTTGTCAGTCTAAATAAAAGGAGGATCTGCTTTTAGCAACCCCCGGAGGCCACCTCATGGCTCCCAGGGTAAGTCCAGAATTGCCTGGACTGGCCTGCCGGCGGCCTCTGCTGCCCCATCCTTTGCCACCCCCCACCTCCTCCCAACACTTGCTTAAAATTCCCCTACCTCTCTGGGGCTTAACATATTCTGTTCCCTCTGCCTGGGATACTCTTATCCCATACCACTCTCCTTCATTTGGCCAATTCCTGCTCATCCTTCATGTCTCATGTTCAATACACCCCCATCTTAAAAGCCTTGTCTCAGGACACCTGTGGGGCTCAGGGGCTGAGCGTCTGCCTTGGGCTCAGGGCATGATCCTGGGGTCCCGGATCGAGTCCCACGTCGGGCTCCCCACAGGGAACCTGCTTCTCCCTCTGCCTGTGTCTCTCATGAATAAGTAAATAAAATCTAAAAAAATAAAAAAAATAAATAAAAACCTCATCCGACTCCCCACTTCCAGAGGCCCCCCCTCTGACTGAGGGGGCCTCTTCTTTATGATCCCATAGCCCCCGTTCAATTGCTAGTTTAACGTGTGTGTGTGTGTGTGTGTGTGTGTGTGTGTGTTTCTATCTTCCTAGCACATGCTAGGTCACA
Source organism: Vulpes lagopus (assembly GCF_018345385.1). Taxonomy (NCBI): domain Eukaryota; kingdom Metazoa; phylum Chordata; class Mammalia; order Carnivora; family Canidae; genus Vulpes; species Vulpes lagopus. Next base: position 62,156,063 of record NC_054830.1, read on the forward strand.
CCTATGGCTACGTGCTCCTGGAACCAGTTTGGGCCCCAGAAAAAATTAGGCATCAGTGAAAAATTTGGATGAGTAAATGGACAATACGAGGTCCCAGGACCTTCCTTCTCCTACCTGGAGCTCCTTACATTCTCTCTCTCTTTTTAATATTCTTTTTTTTTAAAGGTTTTATTTATTTATTCATGAGAGACACAGGAAGAGAAACAGAGACCCAGGCAGAGGGAGAAGCAGGCTCCCTGCAGGGAGCCCGGGGTCACACTCTGAGCCGAAGGCAGACTCTCAACCACTGAGCCACCCAGGCATCCAGCTCCTTACATTCTCGAGTCATGGTTCTTGCAACTTTGAGGGACGCTCAGATGGTACGAGGCATGGGGCACTTTCTGTGTGGGGAACATCCTACGTGTGTTGTCTACTCTATTGCTCATGCTAGCTCAGCCAGGTAGGGGTTCGTATGCCCATTTTTCAGATGAGACAGTGGAGGCTCAGAACGTAAGGGGCTTGTCCAACATCTCACAGTGGCTGAAGCCAGGAGACAAAGCTGCTGCGTATCCACTGGTCTACACTGCTGCTCATATTGCTGGGGCGGAGACGCCTGTCCCAGGTTCTTCCCTCCTTGGGAGTTTAGGAAACAAGGCTGCTGGCTGTTGTTAGAGAATGATTAGTCTGCATCCATGGGGTCTTGTCAGTGTGTGAGCCCTGAGCCATCCGTTCACACCTCCCTGTGAGTGACACAGACCTCCCCTGGAGTTTATTAAGAGCAGGCCGTGTCAGCATCTGTTCCCAGCTGCCCTCCCTAATGCTCACTCTGTGTGGGGCTCTGCTGACTCAGCCGAATGGATCCCAGGTGAGGCATCTGCACTTGAGCAGTCAGGTACTGTGGAGACGGCAACCTCACTCGGCCTGCTGGGGTCTGGTTGACTCAGTTTTGAAACCAGTATTATCAGGAAGAAAGAATCCGGATGCCAGAGCTGGAGAGGCGCTTGGAGACACCACGGACAGCGTCTGAACCCTGGCAGGTGCAGGAACAGAGGCCTCGAGAGGCCCGAGGAGAGCCGGCGACACGGTCAGCTCGGTACGTGGCCCGCCGTGGGTGCCCAAAGGTGTCTTGGATGAATGGCTGACGAATAGACTTGCGTCGGGCTTCTGTGCATCGTGTCCTTGCCTTCTCGCGATGACCCTACATTGTCGGGAGCTAGAAACCTCCTGTTTCCACTTTACAGGTGAGAAGACTCAGGTACAGATGAAACTTCACGTAGGAGAAGGAATGTGGGTTGGAGAGTTGGGCATACTTGGGTTCAAATCCGGACTCCAACAGGACCTGTGGGCGTTCCCATAAAAAAAGAACAAACAAACAAGAAAACGTGCACCTGGAACACACACCAGCCTGCTGTGTCTTTTCGTACGTGCCGTTTTATGGAAACGTACCTGCGCTAACACACTGCATTTTGCATATCATCGTCGCATATTTTCTGTGGCTGCTTGGAAGTGGTAAAAGCAGAACTGAGTAGTTGGCTACCCAGAGACTGTATGGCTTGCAAAGCCTAAGATACTCACTATGGAGTCCTATAAAGAGAAGCTCGCCGCCCCCCGTGCTGCCTGGGGTGTGTTACGTACTTGATCAAAGTCGGTCTCTTCTCTCAAATGAAGGAGACGTGGCTTCATCGTGGTCCTTTGTCTGAGACCTTACAGGCCTCGTAAATGGTGTGACATGCAGGCCGTGGAGCCGGAAGGGTTGCCGTGGGGTCGGGAGCCCTGCAGTAGGAGCACGGCCCGCAGTGTTCTAGTCCCGGCTCTGTCCTACTGCGTGAGCTTGAGGACTTTCCTTGCAGCCACGGGCAAGCGGGTTGAGTCACATCGCCCCAAAATTCCTGTCCACCGGGCCCCTCAGAATGGGACTTCTTTGGAAATAGGGTGTTTGCCGCTATGATTGAGGTCAGGTCGTCGTGGGTTGGGGTGAACGCTGGCTCGGAGGATGGTGTCACTGTGAGAAGAGGTGAAGACGCGGGAGGAAGGGCGTGTGAGGATGGAGGCAGAGGTTAGGGTGGCTTGGCCCTGGCCAGGGGATGGCTGGGGGTGCCAGGCGCCACGGGAAACTGCGGGGGCACGCAAGGATTCTCCCCGAGAGCCCGCGGAGGAGGCAGAGCTCTGCTGACACCTTGGGTGCGGACGTCCAACCTTCAGAACTGGGAGGAAGTAAGCTCCTCTTGTTCTGGATCATCCGGCTTCAGGCAGCGGTTGGGGCGGCTCTGGGAAATGAGGGCACCGCACGCCCCCCCCCCACTTACGCCAGCACGGATGGAGGCCAGGACGCAGCACCGGAGGCCTGAGATGCTGCGGATGCCCCATGGGTTTCTGCCCTTCCCGGTCTTCCTCCTCCAGGACGCAGAGGGATTGCACGCAGATCACCACCAGCTCTCCTGTTAGAGTTCAGACTTGGCCAGGGGCACAGGGCAGGTTGACCCAGCTTAGCCACGGCACAGACTAAGCTCAGGACCTGATGTCAGGCAGACCTGATGCCACCACCATCCCCCCACTGGGTCCCTTTACCTCTTGAACCAGGGCAAGTGCAGGGAGCACCCTCACCGCCCCCCACCCACCCACCACCAAGACCCGGTCTCTCCAGCTGCAGGTTGGAGTAAACCGGTGAGAGTCAGAGGCCCAGGGAGGGAGCCTCGCACGGTGGCCACGCACAAGAGGTGCCCGGGAGGTTGCAGGTGGAGATGTGCTGGGGGTGATTTCTGGCAAGGCTGTGGCCCACCCAGATCTCTCCTCCACCGGCAGCGCTAATCCCCTGATCCTTTGCCCCAGCTCCTGGGGCCGCCTGGAGCTCCAACAGCCCCCAGACCCTGAACCCAGCAGCTGGGATGAGGGATGAAGCCAGGAGCCAAGAAAATGTCAGAGTCTGCCTTGAGCTACTTCTCTCACTTGCGCCTGATGATTCTTCATTTCTCCAGCCTGACACAACCGCTGCTAGACTCAGTAACAGCCCCGGTGTCAGGTCTTTGTGTTTTAAATAATGTTCCCCTCATGTAACTGATGTTTATGCAGAATCAATCCTTTTAAAAGCTAACAGCCTTCTTATTTGTATAGCCTGAGCTGTCTCCAGGTTCCACTGCGAGGTGACATTTTTTGCTTGTTTTTCTCTTCTCGTCCTTTGTTTCTCTTTGTCATTCTCCGACTGCTCCCCGTGTCCCTGTGTGTGTTCTCCTCCACTCGCTCGGGCTCTTTTTCTTCACTTTCATTCTCTGTCTTTCTGAGGCGGCCTCCTTCGCCATCCACTCCCCTGCCCCCCCTTCCCCGCTCCCCGAGCTCCCCGTGTAACTGCATACGCGACACCCTTGTTCTGTTTACCTTGATGTTTTCTCCGTTGTTAATCTCTGTTTCTTACTCCTGTTTCTTTCTAGTCTAGCTCTTCATTTCTGTCTCTTTTCACCTACTTTCTCTGCCTCCATATTCCTCTCTTTTAATCTCTATGTGACACTTCTCTGGATGTGTCTCTCTGTGTGTCCACCCACCCATCCACCCACCCATCCATGCATCCATCCATGCATCCATCCATCCCTTTCTAGCAATTTCTCTACCTGTTTATCTCTTTACGTGGTCTCACACCTTCTCAGCTCATCTCTCCTGCTGTCTTTATCTCCTCTTTTTACTTCTCATTTCTTCTCCAAGGATATTAATATTCCAATAGCTTTAATGTCTTCTCAATCCTCATCTTTCTGTGACTCAAAAGTGGCAAGTTGGGACCCCTGGGTGGCTCAGCAGTTGAACGCCTGCCTTCGGCCCAGGGCGTGATCCTGGAGTCCCAGGATCGAGTCTCACGTCGGGCTCCCTGTAGGGCGCCTGTTTCTCCCTCTGCCTGTGTCTCTGCCTCTCTCTCTCTCCGTCTCTCATGAATAAATAAATAAAATCTTTAAAAAAAAAGTGGCAAGTCTCCCAAGAGTCTCTATGCCTCAGCCACCTGCCATCCTGACCTCATTCTGTGTCAGGTTGGGAAGTGAGCAATAGTCCAGCAGCTCTCTGGAGTCTTCTCTGTTGTCCCTATACTACAGATCTGACCCTGAAGGACTTGGGAGTTGGGGGTGGGCTGGGGAGTATCCTGTTGGAGAGACTTTTGGTGAAACCAGTGATAGGTGGAGGCTGCATCCATGCCTCCTGGTGTTTTCTCAGTATCTTCTGGAAAATATTTACTTATCACAAGTTTTTGCCAGGCCTTGTGCTGGGGGCTAGACAGGGATGAGTAACTCTTGAGCCATTTGCTCAAAAAGCTTATAGTCTTTCTGGGAAATTGTAGGGCTGATGATTAAGACCAGTGAGCTAATAGATTTAAACAGTGTGCTCAGAAAAGAAATTAATTCTGGTTGGGGGATGTAGACAGGGCTTCACCAAGGAGGTCATAGCAAGCTCTGGGGAGGTGAGGCCTTTGTCATCTGTCACTTCTGCATCCCAAGTACCCGGAATAGTGCCTGCTATGGGAGTAAGCACTCAGTAAGTACGTGCAATATATGGATAGATGGATGGATGGATGGATGGATGGATGGATGTGAATAGTTTTGAAGGATTCTTAGGATTTTTGTCAAGGAGAGAAGTTAGAGATAAGCATTCCAGACCCAAGAGCATGATTAAGGATTCAGAGAGGTAAAGGTACGTACTATACTCAGATCCCTTCTTCAGGGCTGACCTGCCCATCTCCTGGATTGTGCCTCGTGGCCCGGAGTGGTGTTCCTCACTGGGTGTTGCCCTCAGCCACAGGGAACTGCCTCACCCAAGGATACCACCATCTAGATGGCAGCCCTTGGCCAGTGACTGGCCAACATGGTGATGCAGGGGGTGGGGAGGGCAGATCTCTTATCTCTAATCAGAACATCCTTAAAAGACCACCCAGCTCTAGAGCTCCCCTAAGGACAAATGGAAGCTTCAGATCTATATGCATTCACTACATTGCAGGTCAGCCTCTGCCTTGTCCAGTCCTGCCTTGATCACTTCCTACAAGTATATAAGAGGGATCCTTGAAAAACCTACTGTGTGCAACTCTGTTTCAGAGTCTGTTCTCAGAGAACCTAACCTAAGATAGTGTGTTTAGGGAATGAGAAGAGACCTATGGCTAACTAGTAGAGAGGATGAGGACAGGGTAAATGGGGCTGGACAGGTAGGCAGGGACCAAATTATGAAGGGCCTCAAGTGCCAAGGAAACTACTTTAGATTTTCTTCTGTAAGTAATGGAGAGCTGTTATTGATGGTGTGGTGTCTAATTAGAGCTGGAATTTACAAGGTTTGCTGGCAGTCAGTATGAAAGGTAGTGCAGAAGGGGACTATTCTGGAGGTAAAAAATAAATAAATAAATAAAATAAGCTAGGACACCAAAACCTAGAACTCCATGCTTATGGAGGGAACAGTGAGAGAAGGATGAAGGATGGTCCGAGGGCATCACCAGTAGTGCTCCCTGGCCTCTTCTTGCAACAAGCATCTCCCTTCTTTCACACTTCTGGATTCCACGGGTCCTAGGTCCATAGGATAACATGTTCCTCTTCCCACTGTGGTGTCCCTTTAATATCTCTTGCAACTGTGGGCATTACAGATGCTCCAGTGCCAGGATATCCTTTTCCAGAAAATAGCATCCAAAAACTCCTGTCTGTATATCTCCTATAATAAAATTTTGGCAGATCCATGGATTATGGTACCTAGTCCAGTCTTATTCTTGGGAACCTCATTTGGGAGGAAGGATGCATTTACCTAGAATTCCATGACCTTTCCAACCGCTGTTGCTGCCAGTCTGGATGGTGTGATTTTAATGTAATAGTATGAAAAATAAACTTCTAAGGTTCTAGAGTCAGACAATCCTGTGTCTGTGTCTTGGCTCCGCTGTTTATAGGCTTTGTAATTTGCGGTAAGTCCCCTACCATTTAGAGTTTCAATTTATATCTTAAGTGGGAATAACAGGAATGGGCCCATTTTGCTGAGTTGCTATGGGGAGATCTGGAATCTGTAGAAAAATATAGTGTGAGCTAAGGCGTCGTATAGTGGAAAGAGCTTTTTCCCTTTTGGACTCAGATGGAGCTTGTCACAGGCTTCGGTTCTGCCACATTATAAGCTGGGTGCACTTCAGCAAGACACTTCACTTTTCTGAGCCACGGTTCACTTATTGGTAAAATGGAAATCTCGGGACTATCTTCCCAAATTATGAAAGCTGATGAAATAAAAAGTGCAGAGTTCCAAGTATATTCCTCTTTATCACAAGTAGACAAACATCGGGTCATATGATGGTAAACCTGTTGGATTTTCTTTTACTGTTTTCTTTTTAAATATGCATTGATATGATTTCCTTGATTACAGGTATCATAAATGATGCTCTTAAATGGAATGAATGCATATTTATTTTTTTTAATCTAATGATACACGTGTCTCTGGGGTTTAACCATCTATTTTGTCTCCAAGGGAAGAAGCGATGCTGTCCACATACTTTGAAACCATCAACGACCTGCTGTCCTCCTTTGGGCCTGTGCGTGACTGCTCTCGGAACAATGGTGGCTGCACACGAAACTTCAAGTGCGTGTCTGACCGCCAGGTAGACTCCTCGGGATGTGTGGTAAGTGCCATTGGCCTGTGAACATGGCGTGGGCCCGGGTGCCAAGGCTGCTTGCTTGAGGCACCTCCCTGAGCGGGGGATCTTGTGAAAGAGAATCACAGTACTCATAGCGTCTACCTCTGTGGCCTTTGGCACGCCAGGCTACCTCGGTGTCTTCATCTGCAAAGTGGGAGAATTAAGCCTACCTTGTGGAATTGTCGGAAGAAGGAAATGAGATATCAGAACTTTAGTGCCCAATATGCAATAGGTCCTTGAGAGCTCCTGGCCTCAGGAAGGTTACTGTTCATTTGGGGGTGAGGTAGGGCATGTATCATCCCTGTGGACACAGTGGGATCATGTCAATGAGATGTTTCCAGAAGAGAAAGTTTCAGCTGAGACCTTAAAGTTGGTAGAAGTTGGAAAAGTTGGTGTTTAACTGACTTCAAAAAATAAGTCAGCTTACATTAGGAAAAAGAGAAGGATGGTCAAGGCAAGGGCATGGAGGGGAAGTGCCAGACTTGTCTGCCTGGAGCTCTAGTATCTAGCCTGAGATAAGGGCACAGAGGATCTTTGAGGATCTTTGTTGCGTATAGAAGAAGATTTCAAACTGGATGGTTTGTTTTATAGGAATGACCTAGGGTGCTTGTTTAAAGTGTAGGTTCCAGGGTCCCCCCTATAGAGGGCGTTAGGTCCCAGGATCCTGATTTTGTAATAATTTAATGAGTATTATATGTGTGGGGAGAGAGTGCTCATGGAAGCTCACTTGTTAGACATCGCCCTACAGACTGAATTTCTTTGCCTGGCATTCGATGCCTTCGTGATTTGGCCCTTTCCAACCTGTCCATCACTTTGCCTCATTCTACACCAAAGCCAGTAGAGTAAATTAGATGTAGTTCTTTGAACACACTTGCCCATTTAATGCCTCAGAGCCTTTGCTCCTAGCGTCCTTTTGCAGAGCAAATTGCTCTCCCTGCCCCAGCTTGTGTAGCAAACAAGTAGACATCTTTCCAGATTTATCTTCTTTTCCCTCCTCACCTTGCAGTAGTGAAGGTGAATGATCCTTCCTGTTTTCACGTGCCTACTATATGCCTTATATCCCCCGTGATCATTTGTCTTGAAAAAGAGACCAGCTTTTTTCAACTTTATCCCACCCAGTAAACTGAGGGAGCACCCAGGGGATCTGTGGTTTCAACTTAGCACCTGAACCATCTCGGTAAATAAGGAAGAAAGAAAGAAAGAAAGGATGGAGGGAGGGAGGGAGGAATGGGGCCAGGGATGTGGGTCAGGGCTGCGTCTCTGGGAGAGGCTGCAGGAAATAGAATACGCAGTCAGCTCTTAATATGCCTGCACCACAGGTAGGGAAATAGACAATGGCAGGGAGACCAATACAGTGAAGAATGAGGTAATGTAATAAACTGTACTGTAGACTCAAAGATCAACAGATCTTCAGAGGTAGATGGGCAGTTAGAGATTTTTAAATTAGAATTATTAGGATTATAAGTGACAGAAACTCAGAACTAGCTTAGGCAAAAAGAAGAAATGTGTTGGATCAGATAGAAATCTAGGCAGTAGGATTAAGGGGATCAAGCAGTGTCATTGATCCCTCTTCTCTTCGCTCTGCTTTCCTCAGCATCATGCCGTTCTCTGGACAACTAGAACTTCCCCACTGAAAAGGAGCATCTTTTTCCTAGTTCCTCCAGCTAAAGTAACAAGATTTCATCTATTGGGCCAGCTTGGTCCTCATGCCCATTGATGTCACAGTTGCTGTGGTCAGGGTTAAGGACTGGGCTCATCGGAGACCCAGTCATACCTGGGACTTTGACCAAGTGGCACCCGCACTGAAAATGCATGGTAGTGAGAATCTCAAGGAAAAGTAGGGTGCAAGCAACAGAAAGGGAGGGGTTGGAGTTAGTAGCTATCTACTTCAGACTATTGCAACCCAGCCCTCCATTTTGCGTAATAGAAAAGTGAGACCCAGAGGCATCTGGATGGCTCAGTCGTTGAATGTCTGTTTTGGCTCAGGTCATGATCCCGGAATCCTGGGATCGAGTCCCGCATCAGGCTCCCCACAGGCCTGCTTCTCCCTCTGCCTGTATCTCTGCCTCTCTCTGTGTTTCTCATGAATAAATAAAATCTTATTAAAAAAAATACAAGAAAGACAAAGGGTCACTTGGGTGGCTCAGTGGTTGAACATCTGCCTTTGGCTCAGGGCGTGATCCTGGGGTCCTGGGATCGAGTCCCACATCGGGCTCCCTGCAAGGAGCCTGCTTCTCCCTCTGCCTGTGTCTTTGCCTCTCTGTGTGTGTCTCTCATGAATAAATAAATAAAATCTTAAAAAAAAAAGGAAGGAAGAAGGAAGGAAGGAAGGAAGGAAGGAAGGAAGGAAGGAAGGAAGGAAGGAAAAGAAGGAAGGAAGGAAGGAAGGAAGGAAGGAAGGAAGGAAGGAAGGAAGGAAGGAAGGAAGGAAGGAAGGAAGGAAGGAAGGAAGGAAAGGTGAGGCCCAGTAAGAGAGAGAGAAGGATTGGCCCGTGTCGTAGAGCTAGGCAGTGGACACACACCTCAAAATTTGATGTCCCAAATCAGCAGTGTTATTTCCAACATAGGAAGCTGATATTTCTGAAAGGCATACATTGTCTGCCTCTATTCCCTTTATCCATCAGTTCTGTTTCCTGAATTAATTAAACTCCCTTTCCTTGAAGATAGATGTCCCAGAAGAATGAAACCTCAGAACGCAGAGATGTGTGCGCACATGTGTGTCTAGGCGGGATGTGTCTCTTTTTCCCTCTTCAAAATGGCAAGAGAGAGAGAGACAGAGAGAGAGAGAGAATATTCATTCCTTGGAGGTTTAGAGAAAATTCAGCCTCCTGATGCAGTTTCAGAGACCTTCCTCTCTAAAGATCTAATGTTAAAACTGCAACTTCAGGACTCAACGGAGGTAAGCTCTTCCCTGCACCATCAGAGTGGGTGGGCAGACACCCATTTTTACTCCAAACTTTAAAACCTCTCTTATTTCACTGCAGATTCTTTGTCCTACCTGCAGAGAGAAACTTTTTCTTACAGCCCCTCTCCTAAGAAACTCCATCTGGCAGTTTCTTAGGTAATAATAATAAAAAGGTAATAATAGCTTTTCTTTTTAGAGCACTTTAGAGTTCTCAAGGCATGTCTGCATCCAATAACTCACGGTCACAACAAGCCTGGGCAGCAGGGCCCCCAGCAGGGCCCCCACCCAGTGGGAAGCAGTGGCTTCCCAAGGCACCACCACACGGTTGTCAGGCAGAGGTCCAGGGACACGTTTTCAATATTATTTTTCTTGCCCGAACCATGCTGGCTTGCTTCCCTGTGATGCAGAAAGGAGATGGTGGTAGAGAAAGAAGGCTGGGCTGAGTGAACTGAGCTTACGTTCTGGCCTGGTCATTGGTGAGCTTCGGAATCTACGTTGACCTTGTTAGTCTACGTTTCTTAATCTCTCAGAAGGGGGCAGTAGCTCTTGAACTCATAGGTTTTCTGAAAACAAATCAAAGAAAATAAATGGAAATGATTAGGGATTTACAAAATGCCATTTCTGTGCAAGATGACGAGACCACGATTGCGGATGTTTTAGTGCAGTGGTTGTGAAATTCGGGGCCACGGAAAATCAGGAGCACAGCCTATTTAATTTTCTGTAGTGTTTCTGTACGTGAATTTCATTTCTGTGCTAGTCCATCCGTTGGTGGTAGAAACTTACTTCGAGTTCAACTTAGGTGTTCTGCTTCCCACCTCTTCCTGAATGTCTGAGTTCAAAGGGGGCTGTCGTATGTCTATGCATGGGGGCTGAAGGGGATATTGGGTACTGGACCACTGCCCATCACGCCTAATGCCTGTGTTATCTGGCCCTTGTCCATCACTCTCTTTCCTTTCTCGTATTGTGCCAGGGCCCCTCTGTCCCCATGTGATTTATGGGTGCGTGGTTTTATCCTGGCATCTGGTGCCTTGCTCTCTCCATCCCCCTTCTCAAAGTCATTGGAGGCCATCGGCTCTATCAGATGGCCTTTCTGTGCCTCTGAGGATATCCACTCTTCTACATCACATGGAGGGCATGAGGGTCTGAGGGGAGCGAGCTGAAGACCTCTTGACTTAGGTAGGCCGTGAAGGCACTTGTAGTTGGCTGCTGTCATGCCAAGGAAGAGCACTCGACCATACTTGCCATCCACCAGATGCTATCTGGCAAGGGAGGCAGAGACACTCTTTGCTTTCCAGTCCCTCAAACTCACCGGATTTTCTATAGCCTCTCATTCTCCCCAACCACCCCATGGACAGGGCTGGCGCAAATGGAGCACAGGATCTCTTTGGAAGACATACCCTAGCATTTGAAAGACTATCTTGTTTGATTTCCAACATTCCTCTCTTTCCGAGCTCAAATAATCCTTAGTTCTTCCCTGGGACAGGGGGTGAAGGGTAGAGAAGCCAATTGTCTAACACATCACCGATTTCCCATTACCATTATTATTATTATCATTATATTTCACCTTCTATCTAGACCTCAATTTCTGAACCTCCAAATTAAAGAAAAAAAATTGCTCATTTGGCTTGGTTTTCTGGTTCTTCTGTGGTAATCTTGGGATATTTTGGTCTTTAGGTGTAGAGTTGCCCAAATTGGACAGGGTCGCTGGGTGTGTGGTAGAGTAATAGCTCCTGCGGCCCTAATGCCTGAAGCCTGTGAATATTTTACTTTATACAACAAAGGTAGAGATTAAATTTGCATATGGAAGTAAGGTTGCTAATAAACCAGTTTTTAAAAGTGGAGATTGCCCTGGATTATCAGGGTGAGCCCAGTGTAATCCCAGGGTCCTTTAATGTGGAAGAGGGGGAGGCAGCGGAGGAATTTGGAGCGACACAACATTGCTGCCTTTCCAAATGGAGAGAGGGGTGGGTTACAAACTCAGGAAAGTCTCTAACAGTTGGGAAAGGCAAGGAAATGGATTCGCCCCCTCCAGCCTCCAGCAAGCAATGCAGCCCTGCCAATACCTTGGTTTTAGCCAAGTAAGAACTTTGCTGGACTTCTAACCTATGGAACCATAAGGTAATAATAAATGTGTGCTGTTTTCAGCCACCAAGCTCGTGGTCATCTGTTTCAGCAGTGATGGGACATTAGTGCAGGGTGAACAATAACACGAGGAGGGAGGGGGATCCAGGAGATACCATGTAAAGAATCACCTCGTTATTTAGGTAAGTTCAATTATTTCCAGGGAGACCCTCACCTCTTGACCAGGGATGGAGGAAGTAACAGTGAACGAAGCATCAGAAAGGGGAGGGAGCCTGGTGTTCCCCATTCAATGTGCTAAAGAGTAAAGAATTGTCATCTATTAGAAATGGTATAAATCTGACAAATACAAGGATGTCAGCAAGGCACAGTTGGAAGAGTAAGCTGTGCTTCCATTTATTCTGTGTGGCAGTATAAACACTGCGAAATTTTAATCAAGATAGAGGACAAAACCAAAGAAAACCAGAGGCACTTCATCATAATACTGTGTGGAGGACACTCTCACCATCTCTGTGTAGCTGCTGCCCCCTGAAGCCTTCCGCTCATGCTGTTCCTCCCTTGCCCTGGTTTTCCCAGCGTGGGAAGCAGCCCTTTGATGGAGTCAACCCTCAGACAACGCGGTGATCAAAATCTGTTCTCGGCCCCTTTTGAAATAGGAAGTCACAGCTTATCTTCGTTTTTCCAATGTTTTCGCTCACATTCTGTGGGTCCGGGCTATGGGAAGGGTTCGTTGAGCTGGGTGGTCTGCCTCCGATCCATGACAGGTGGGCCGTCTGGAGCTGGGAGATTTACGCAGACAGGGCTGGGATAGCCAGCGGCTGACGTTCGGCCGGGTTGGACCTCAACTCAGCTGGGGCTGTCAACCGGAGTGCGTCCCGTGGCCTCTCCAGGCTAGGTTTGCAAAGGGAGCAGCCCGAGATTGAGTGTTCCAAGAAGCTGCAAGGCTTCTCCGCACCCAACCTTGGAAGTCCCAGGACATCATCATCCCCCCCACCCATTCTGCTTCTCAGGTGTGTCATTAAGGTCAGTGTGGATTCAGGGAGAGGAAACTGGACTTCACCTGTAGGCGAGAAAAAGAGGAGAGAGTGCAGGGCTGTCTTTATGCTACCTTCGACCTACAGCACGGACCCCCAGGCTGGGGCTCTCGGAGCAGGAAGGCAGCCTCGAGATCTAACCAGGCCAGCACCTCTCCTGTGATACAGAAGGGAAAGCAAAAGCCTAGAAAGATGCACAAGCTGCTCAAGTTCGTGTAGGGAAGCGGTGACGGAATCAAGATGTGATCCCAAGACCCCTTCCTCCCAGTTGCACCTGCCTGGGTAATGGGCCCTGTAGCATCAGCTTGGCCACTGCCACAGTCCAGAGATTTATTTAGCAACAGTTCTGCATCCTGCATGGTGGATGAAACAGGAGACAGCAGGAGAGAGCCCCACCGTGGTTCCGAGGGTAACTCCGAGGACCGCAGGGGCTTCGAACAAACCATTTCATCTCTGCCTGAGAATATCTCAGGAGGTGGACATGAGTACGAGAGAAGGGAGCTGGGGTAGGTGCGAGGGACACCCACCCATCACGCTGCTGGTTCGTGAATGCCCACGACACTCCATGCTTGTAAGTCGCCCCCGAGATGGGCATTACTGTAGCCACCTTATCAAAGACAGAGGCTGGTAAGTTAAGAACGACGGTCCGCTCGGCGACCCGTGTGCCGACAGGACTCAGAGGGCTGAGCTTGTGTTAAACAGCGTGACTGGCTCGGCCGTCCTGTGAGCTAGGTTGTGTGCTTATCTCCACATGACACGAGGGGCAAAGGGAACTGCCTGGTAGGACGGGAGGGTCAGCAGAGCAGCACCGGGAAGGGGGCGGGAGGGGGGCGAGCACGCAGGCCGGGCCTTCAGAGAAAGTTAGGGCAGCCGAGGGGGCCGCCGGGCTGGGCTTGCTGGCTGCCCGCGTCCTGCAGAGTCTGGGGTCTTCTAGGACACGTGTCTCGGGTCAGCCGCCAGCCCTGCTTTTGGGTTCCAGACCAACCCCACTCCACCCCAGCCCTAGAGATCCCCCAGCTGCATTCTCCTTCTCCCTCCCTGTGCTTTTTCCATTTTGACCTAAAATGCCATCTGGCCTCCCAGATATTGGGAAGGGCCGCAGGACCCCTGATTGCCATGAGATGCCGAATGGCAACAACAAAAAATGCTTCCGTTTTAAAAGTCAAGATGCATAAAGAGAGGAACGACCATTTATTATAGGCCGAGCACCTCTTGGGCACCACTCAGGAGGAGGCGAGAAGTAGAATCTGGTTCGTAGGGGGAGAGAGAGGCTGCTTCTTTCCCATGTCTTATCGTCCCCCCGCCCCTTAATGACTCAATCGGGCTGTGATTAAAAGAAACGGAACTTAAGGGTGAGGAAGGCACAGAGGGAGAATCAGCTGAGTGCGAAACAGCGTTGGAGCGCAGCCCAGGGACTGCTGACTGGGGGCCCGGGGGCCCCGGGGCCTGGCATTCCGCCCTCCGGGTTGGGGGAGCAGGGCCGAGCCGCAGTGGGGTCTGGCCCCTAGGAAGGGGTTTTTCCTCCCCAGATATGGACTCTTTGAGGTTTAGTCCATCCCAGCAGACCACTGACAGGGCGTGTGATGGATAAGGTACGACCAGGATAGCTTTTCCCAGACTCTAAAATAGGAGGAATGATGCCTGACACCTTTTTTTTTCTTAAAAACATTCACAAATATGCAAAGTCCAGGGGGCAACACATCTTTATGGAAACTCAGAGACTCCTGGGCTGGGAAATAGTCTTCGTCAGGGGTAGAGTATCTCCTCTATCGTGTCCTCATCAGAGCACCCTCTGATCAAACAGGTCCGTAGATGGAACATTCTCTAGATGCACCTTCATCAGTGATACTGGTCCTGATAGTATTATTGAGAGTATGAATCGGTTGATGCCACTGATAAACGAATTAGTGCGAGCAATAATATCAGCAATAGTGTTACTAATAGAGGTACAAGTAGAGAGGTTTTGAGAGCTGATTTCATGCCAGGCCCTGCGATAAATGCTGGAAACGCATCATTGCATTGGATCCTCAGAGCAGCCTGATGGGGTGAGCACTATTGGTACTCCTATTTTGTCCGTGGGGAAACAGATTTAGAAAGCATGAGAGGGATCCCTGGGTGGCGCAGCGGTTTGGCACCTGCCTTTGGCCCAGGGCGCGATCCTGGAGACCCGGGATCGAATCCCACGTCGGGCTCCCGGTGCATGGAGCCTGCTTCTCCCTCTGCCTGTGTCTCTGCCTCTCTCTCTTTCTCTCTGTATGACTATCATAAATAAATAAATTAAAAAAAAATTTAAAAAAAGAAAGCATGAGAAACTTGCCCGAGTCCATCCAGCTGGATAAAGGCAGAGCAGAAATTCGAGTCCAGGTATATCTAACTCCAAAGCCCATTCTCTTAACTCATCAGATGGCAACATCCAGAAGCTGCAGATCTGTTCCCCAAAGCAAGTGTCCCCAATGTCAGGGGGCAGAAAGGGAGGGGCTGCTGCTCTCCCCCCCCCCCATCCTCCTTCCGTGTCTCAGACTTCTTCTTTCTCTGCATCAAGAGATCTACAGGAAGACAAAAAGAGAGCGAGTATCGGCCAAGGGGGTGGGGTCGTCAGAAAAGGAGGTTGGAACTGTGCCTGCTGACTCAGAGCCTGCACAGAAGGACCAAACTTTAGGGAATGAAAAAGAAGGGAGTCGCCCCTCGGTGGGGAGCTGTGCATTTGCGTCTTCCCTCTGTGAGCTCAGAATATACCCCTCCTCCCTTCTGAGGGGGTGGCAGTGGGCCTCGGGGTTTCCAAGATTATAATGTGTGGCTTTCTCATAAAGCCTCTGCACCTTTTTATGATATCAAATATTTTATTCTTCCCGTGACATTTGAAGCCTTCTCTGTTTTTTTTCCCCCCTCATTTTATTTCTTTGGGACCCAGATTTGCTGGGTCTGATGGTATTTCTGGTAAGCTGGTTTTATTGTGTGGAAGTCATTAGCCGTTAAAGTCAGGGAGCAGCCCTTGCCCTTCCAAAGTGATGGGTTTTACCCTTTGATTCCTGGAAGAATGGTGCGTGGGGTGGGGGTGGGGGGAGAGCCCCAAAAGGGGGGTGAGGGAGCAGGGAATGGGAGCTGCTGGCTCTGCCACCTGTTGGCTACAGGAGTGGAATAAATCACTTCAGGGAAGGCGGGTGGCCATCTGCGTGTAGACTGCACCCTGCCACCAGAGAGGGAGCGTCAGCCCGGCCTGGGGAGGCGCCAATGAAATGCCGAGCTGCCTCTCCGTTCCCGAAATCTGTGACCTCATGATATACGTTCTCAGGGGGCAGCTTTCTAACAGTGGAAGGACCCGAGGGTGGGGAAGGGCAGCATGGGCTGGGGGGTGAGGCTTAATTCACGGTTGGGTGGGAAAGCAAATACAGAGGGGGGCAAAAAAATCTCCGTCCCTTCGCTTCCCTTTTGTAAGCATCTCCGGAGTGATCGTTGACATTTCAATTGCCTGTTTCATGCACCTGCTTCAGAAAGCTCTTTGCCTTCCAGACGGTGCTGGTGAGACAAGGTGTTCACTCCCACCATCACCTCTACCTCCGAGGGGTCAGTGTGGTGCTTAAGAGCACGGTTTCTGGCATCAGAGAAACCTGGGCCCAAAATCCGCTCTGTCACTCATGAGCTGTGTGACCCAGGGACACATTAAACCTCTGAGTTCCGGGTTCCTGGTGAGTAAAATGAGGCTGATAATTACCCGGCAGAGCAGCCCTGGGCGCTAGCTGAGATAATGCATTCACAAGGGGCCGGCGCCTGGCCCTAAGTAGACACAGAGCGTGGCTGCTGCTCCTATTATCTGGCATTTCATGTGGGGATGATGGGGATGGTGAGAGCTGAGATGGCCTGGGTGCTCGCTGCGTCCCGAAGCCTCTGCCGTGGGTCTCATTATTACCCCTTTCTTAGAGACAGGAGAATTGAGACGGAGTGAGCCTGGGCACCTCACTCGGGGTCACACAGCTTCTGAGTTCTAGAGCAGGGAGTTCAAGCGGAGCACCCTGAGGCCAGGGCCCTCGCCCTTAATCAGGGCAGAGCCTTCATAAGCATCACTGGCCCTGGCTGCCTAGGATGTCACGGAGGGGGCTATTGTAGCGCTTACGTCGGCCGATTGGTGGGCCTCTTGAGTGTTTTCAATCCTAATCTATTATAAACAGTGTTGCTCTGAGCATCTTTGGGGAGAAGGCTCTTTTGTGTTCTTTAGAATAGACGCCCCGCAGTCTGTAAGGACGGTTTTCAAATTCCATGATTTAGGCTAAGGTGTAGGATGGATTAAAACAAAGAGGAGTGGCTCGGCCTCTGGTTTCCTGGACCACGCCTGGGTTAGGGGTCCTGCTTTGCTCTCAGGATGCACTTCAGGCAGGTCAAGGCAGGCGAGTGTGTTGGCCGGAAGCGTCCCCCTGAGGAGGCAAGTGATCAAATAAAAACGGTGTTTTGGGGGGTAGAGCCCGGTGATGTATGCATGATGCATGTGGGAGAGAGCGCAAATGCAGAGGACCAGGCAGGCGGAAGGAAGCGGGGTGGCTGGACCGTTGTGTCCTTGAGGACACGAGCAGGTCGGGGACCGTGACCGCAGCGTTGCGGGTGGCTGTGCCCAGCACCTGTGAAGAGGCGCTCCCAGGCCGTTGGGACGCTGGCAGCTAGACGCCCTTTGTCTTTGCTCTGAAACGAAAACCTGGAGTGACTGTGTTTGTCTAAATTGTGGTAGTAGGATTGTCACATTTATAAGGTATTTTCCCCCATAGAGTCTTTCAGTCTTCTTTTTTGTTTTTGTTTGTTTCAAGTAGCTCATGCTCTTTGGAAAATCAGACCAGTGTATATACGGTTGAAATCTATAAAGAAAAAACACAAACCACTGTCCGCTTTCTCTTCCTCTTGGGTTTCTCGCGCTCTTTCTCTTTCTATACATTTCCCCCCATGCATATGCAAATCTAAACAAGAATTTATAGCCAGAAGTTTAAAAATAGGAGCATAAAAAGCAAACAGTCGTTGTGTTTCTATGCGGTAACTTGGTGTGTCAGAGCTGCTTGTCTTTCTGCAAACTTTTCCCTTTTATTCAAGACAACTGGCTTCTTAACTTGAGCTGAACTGTATGCAAATCTCCTTCCTTCTGTCAAGGATAAAGATGAACAAATTGAGGCCAAAAAGCTCAGGAAGTATGCTTGGCTTCACCCGTGTCCTAACCTCCAGGCCAGGTTTCTGTCTTCCACACCGTATCATAGCCTTCTTTTATTTTTATCACAGGTCTGGGGGTACATGGACAAGAAACGATGTCATTAGGATTAGCATTATTAATCTGGAAAGTTAGCCTTTTCCCCGTTTCGTCCAGCTTCTCCTGGAGCCCTCCCTCCTATGTCTTCACCACCAGCCCAGGTATTCTTGGAGGCTGTGGAAGCCATCGGGGGATGGCAAAGAGTTAGCTTGGAGCACAGGCCACCAGCCTCAATCTTGAAACCGTTGCGCTTGGGGTAGCTAGCAAGCAGCGGGAAGGTTCATAAACCCCTCACTGGCCTTTCTTCTCACCGCAAAGGTAGCACCTGAACAGCATTATGCACAGTCCTGGGGCAGCAGCTGGTCCGTCAGAACTCTTCCCTTGCAAAGGGTGGACGTGGCTGTGAAACAGAGGTGGGTTCGCCTCCTGTCCCTGACGCGGGGAGCTGTGTGGCTGAGGGTCAGCTGAGTGTGTCTGAGTCTCTGCTGCATTGTCCAGAAACTGGGAATGATCCCTCCCTGCGCCTTAGGATGTTGGCCAAGCCCAGTGGGAATAGGCAGGCATGAGCCGGACCCAGTTCTGTAACCTCTCGCTCCAGGGCCAGTTCCTACCAGGTAGGGGGAAGCTTGGTGAGCTAGGAAACAAGATCCACTGTGTGCTTTGCTATTTGACACCACCTGGCAGTTCTCCAGCTTCTCAGGAGACAGGGATTCTGTGTCCTACGATCCAACTGAACTGGGATCCCGTAAGTTAGAGGGTCAGTTCTACAAGACGGCCCATCCCAACGCCAGAGGCCAGGCACATGTCCAGCCTGTCTCCTGTACTTCTGATTGAGCACGTATGGTTTGGAGGTCTCTGCGACCCCCTCCTTGGACGTGATTAATTTGCTAGAGTGGCTCCCAGAGCTGAGAGAAACACTGACTTCCGCTCACCAGTTCATTGTAAAAGATACTATAAAGGATACAGATGAACAACCAGGTGAAAGGGTTTGTTGCACAAGGTTTAGGAGAAGAAGCATGGAGCTTCCTTGGTATTCCCACACCTCAATGCGTTCCCCAACTGGGAAGCTCTCTGAGCCCTCTCCTTTCTGGGTTTTTATGGAGGCTTTATTTACATGGACATAATTGATTAAATCAGTGCCCATCGGCAGCTCATGCAACCTCCAGCCCCGGTCCTCTTACTGGACCCTGAAGATTCTAACCCTCTAACCACATGGTTGTTCCCCTGGCAGCCAGCACCCCGTGTTTAGGTTCTTTCCAAAGGTCACCTCATTAACATAAACCCAGGTGTGATTGAAAGGAGTTCCTTACAAATATCAAGACACCTTATTTGCTCTTATCACTTAAGGAAATTCCAAGGGCTTTAGGAACTCTGTCTAGAAGTGAGGATGAGGATTAAAATATCTGTATTTCTTATTAGAAGTCACAACATCACCCATCGGATCTTTTTCTGGTTTTCGTTGATCTTTAAGGATTTTTCTCATCATCAATGTGAGAAAAAGTGATTTCAGAAGCCCACTGTCGTGGGGATGATACAAACCTAGGTAATAAAATGACCCTATTTTTCATCCTGGCTCTGCTTATTGTGTATTCTTAGTTAAGCCCCTTAGGCTTTGTAAAACTTTCAAGAGTTGAACTTGATTTTCTCTGGGGCTCCTTCCCTCCCTGCGACAGTCCACAAGTCATTGCTATACTTGGGTCTCTGGAGGGAAGACCCTGATCAGCCTACCTGGCACCCGATGGGGCTTGTGCTCCTCCCCGTCCCGTTGCCCCTGGAGGGCTAAGGAACCCTCAGGGAGAAGACGGAGTTCTCCATAAGGTGGGATTTCAGGCGGAAGCGTCGTAACCAACCTCCATAATTGTGTTGTTGCCTTGTTTCGATAATGAGGCATCTCAACTGAAAACCTACTTTTCTTCCTCTACGTTTCTTTTTCCAACGATGAAGTTATTGTGCACACACCTAAGAATGTTCAGAACGCAGAGAAGGAAGGAGAAAGGGCAGTATCACCCGTAGTCGTGCCGTCTGCGGTCACCACCATTTACGTTTTGGTATTTCCTCTTAGTAGCTTTTCTACGTGATATATATTTACCACTTTTGTCGTGGAATATCAACTCCATGTAGAAAAATGTATAAAAACATCACATGCAGGTTCATGAGTAGTAAGTATGCGATACCTATGTGATCGTCACCCAGGTCAAGAATTAGAATATTGCCTGCACTCCCGAAGCCCTTTCTGAACACATCCACCGTGACTCCGTTGTCCATTTTCCCGTTTTCTCTCCTTCCAGAAGTAGCCACAACCCTGACTTTTATGATAACCGTGCCCCTTATCTTTTCTATATATAGTCTCCCCATGTATATGTACATAGAACAACTATATTTTATTTTTGCTTTGCAGTGGCGGATTCTCTGGCATTCAGCATTAGGTAAAACCCATCTCCTCTTTTGGTTGAAGCAGAAGTTGGTTATCAGCTGGTCCATAGTTTCAAATCTTAGCTGCGCTCAGAATGTAACACCTGAGTCCCTAGTGTGGTCAGACCCTGCGCTAGGCTCCAGAGTCACAGGAGTGAAGTGTGTCGTGGCTGACAAAGACATCCACCTATTTCCCCAGCCAGGAATTGATATTTCAGATCCTATCGCCCAGAATCACATGTGGATGCCTTTTTCCAGCACATACACAGGGTAAACTCTCCTCTCCGAATGATTCCCTCTGGTGTAGACTCGGGCCTGGGCTGGGCTGCTTCTTCCTGTCCTTTGAGTTTTCGGCACCCACACGAGCGTGATTTTTTTTCCCCAGCTGGTCCAAACCTTGCAGGCTTTTTCTAAGGCATATTTTTAGATGTTACATCCTGAGTTCATCCTGGGTGAGAGGAAAACCTTTTAGGCAAGAGGTGGGGGTAGAGAGAGAAAGGGAACTGATGTCTCTTGAGCTGCGTGTCAGTGTAACGTTGGATCTTGGAATCCACATAGCACACCAGCCAAATGGTATCGCCATCCCCATTCTGCAAGTGTAGCAGCCAGCCCAGGATGGGGAGTGGTGTGCCCAATGCCACTCACATTGGGATTGGCAGCCTTGGGGTCAGAACCAAAATCCCAAGAGCTACCAAGAGCTCCTTGATGGAAGGGTCGAGGGCACTGGCTCTGGGGTCAGGCTGCCTGCAGCACAGATCCCGCTGCTCTAGTAGATGACGCTGGGCAATGATGTAGTAACGTTGTCCTATGCACAGCAGCCCCTCAGTGTGGGCTTGCCTGGAGACTTAGCTGGGTGGTGTGCCCTGAGCCCGTGTCTGGCTGATTTTTAGTCCTTTGAACATAGCAGCTAGGGGACAGTCAGGCTGCTGTGAGGCCTTGGAAAGAAAGACTGGAAGCACGGTGCCCGGGGGCCGGATGGCTAGTGGTCCTCAGTTTCCTCTCACCCACCTCCAGTTCCCAAAACACTGGACTCAGGAAACCTCAAGGTCCAGCATCTCTGGCATCCCTCTCCATTTAGGGGTGGATTTTTTTTTTCTTCTTTCTCTTAAATTGCTCTCCGCAACAAAAAAAAAAATAAAGTAAAATATGCAAACCACCCAAAATTACACTCAACATACGCTGAATAAATATATACCCACAGAAGCATATGTTCGATGGCTGCTGCTCCATGCTTTTTGAAGCCAACTAGCTTATAAAATCATTTCTCACACAGAGTCCGGGTGATCGATGAGAAGGTGCGGCGTGAGGACACAGCCGCAAGCTGCAAAATAGAGTTTTTAGTTGCAAAGGCTGGGGGAGGGAATGAGCCAGCGAAACCTAGCGGGCGTGGAAAGACCAGGTCTTCAGCCTGTCCTGAGAAAAGCCTGGCTCCGGGCCCTGAATCACCAGCTCACTACTCGGCACGGTAGTGGGGGAGAAGCAGCTCTTTGGGGTCAGGGTCCGTGGGTTCCATCCTGGCTCGGCCACTTTACTATGTTAATACTGAGATAGGTGGCCTTAAACCCTTTTGTGTCTTAGTGTCCCGGTGTCAAAAATATGGGGAAAATAATAGTACCTACCTTACGTGGTTGTTGGGTGAGGAGGTTATAGCCAAAGGGTTGGGGAGACAGACTCTGGCACCGGCTTTCCTGGGTACGCCACTCCCCCGCTGTGTGACCTTGGGCAAGTTAATGAACCTTGCTGTGCCTCAGATGCCCCGTTGGGGACGTGAGCGAGATAATAGCATCCACTGCCGAGGGTTGCTCTGAGGAGGGACCGAGTCAGGTGCGTTCAGCAATGAGAATGGGACCCGGTTCCACAGCGCTCACATACCCTCAGAAAGCTTTTTTGTTTGTTTGTTTTGTTTTTTTGGGGGGGGGGGTGATGCATAGTCTTTTTTAAATTATAATTTACTTATTTTTAATATATATGTATTTTTTATTGGAGTTCGATTAGCTGACATATAGCATAACACCCAGTGCTCATCCCGTCGCGTGTCCCCCCCCCCACCCAGTGCCCAGAAAGCCATTTTTGCCCCTGCTGTGTGCACAGGGGCGTGCAGCACGCGTGCTTGCCAACGTTCCCGTGGCTCCGTGCCGCTCACGGAGAGAACGAGACGTGAGGCTGCCTAAGCCTCCAATGTCAGCATCTATGAGGTTCACCTGAAGCAAGTGCTCTCCCCTCGACAACCTCGGTTTCCCACCTGTGAGTGGCAAAAAGACTAGCGCATGTTTTCCTGAGGAGGAGGGAAGAGGGACCTTGTGCCCGGCGTCGGGGGAGTGCACGACCACGTCCACTTCCCTCCGGGCACCGTCGCATGACAAAGGGCCCGACCCGGGAAGGCGGCCGAGCCCTGTCCCCGCAGCACAAGGCTCCAGGAGGCCCAGCGTGGCAATGAGGCCTGCACTTCCCCTCCGCCCTGCCGGCCCCACGGAGGCGCGCTGTGTGACCTTGGCGCGGCCCCTCTGCGCCCTGGGAGCTGCTTCTGGAAGAAGGATGCAGAGCTTGACCTGACATATGTGCTTGCCCCGTGGCCTTGGGACAAGTCACTAAAGCCGTCCGTGCCTCAGTTTCCTCCTCTAAAAAATGAGAACACTAGTACCTACACCACTAGGCTGTTGTTAACATTATGAGTTAACGTTCTTTTTTTTTTTCTTTTTCTTGAGATTTATTTATTTAAGAGAGAGAGAAAATGTGAGCAAGGGGGAGGGGTTGTGGGGGAGGGGGAGAGAGAACCTTTAGCAGATTCCCTGCCGAGCACCAAGCGGACACCGGGCTCCCTCCCAGGCCCCTGAGGCCACGACCTGGGCTGAAATCAAGGGTCAGATGCTTAACCGACTGAGCCACCCAGGGGCCCCAACGTTAGGAGCTGATATTCCAAACACACTGAGACTAGTGCCTGGCCCTAGTGTAGCCCTGGTAAGTGTCAGCTGTTCATATTATTATTTTTTAAATGAGTTTTTTTTTAAGATTTTATTTACTTATGAGAGACACAGAGAGAGAGAGAGAGAGAGGCAGAGACACAGGCAGAGGGAGAAGCAGGCTCCATGCAGGGAGCCGGACGTGGGACTGGATCCCGGGTCTCCAGGGTCACGCCCTGGGCTGAAAGTGGCGCTAAACCGCTGAGCCCCCCGGGCCGCCCAGCTGTTCGTATTATTAATGAACCAAACAGAGGCTATTTATTATAATCACTAGACAGTTCTTGAACAGACATTCGGCAGGACTCCTGGAGGATTTTCTGGGGAAGTCTTCTCTCCTTACCTCAGCTCTCTGTGCTTATTTGTACCATATTAAACAACAACAACAACTCCAGGGACTATAAGAATATCACTACTTATTTCATCTTTTTGAAGGCCGGCCTAAGGCTTTGTAAACTCAATGGCCCGAAGGACAGCAGGCTTCGAATAGGGCGTTTGCCAAACGGAGCCCCTACTCTGTGCGGTGTCCTGGGGAGCTCCGGAGAGAGGTGGAGGGCCTTAGGACTCCAGCCAGACGGGGAGGACCAGCCACGGGAGGGGGCTGCCCGGGTGGGCTGCGACCCAGGTCCTCAAGCCACTCCCACAAGCACGGCCCTGCTCCACGGTTCCCCAGCTCAGGGGCCACCCCGTACCCAGGTCCACCACCTGAACCTCTTGGAATTCCCGTGAGCCTCGTGCAGGGAACTGCAGGGTGTGTCCAAGCTGCAAGGCCCTTGGAAACCAGTTGCCGCCTCTCTCATCCTGCTGAGGCAGGAGAAGGCCAGAGAATTGCCCAGAGCAGAGGCCGGCATCTGCATCCCCTGTGCACCTGTGCCCCTCTAGTGGGAAAGGCGGGGGGCGTCACCTCCTAGAGCTAGCCGTGGTCCACACGCGTGCCCGCGAGCCCAGCCACACCTTTCAAGGCTGCTGTGGTTCTTGAGCAGATTACTGTTCCGGAGCAGACCCGACTTGAACGGGACTCACCGCCCTCTGGGGTCACCCGCTGCCTCCAGCATCAGACCTCCAGGCCTTCTGCTCCCTTGCGGCCCCGTGGGGAGCCCGTGGTGCCAGAGCGCGGCTTCAGAGCCGGTGCCCCATGCTCGCATCCCGCTTCTGCCCCGGGAAGCTGAGCCAGCTCAGGAAAGCACATCTGACCCCCAGCCTGGCCCCCCTTCTGCGACATCGGGCCCCTAATAGCAGGCTCGCAGGGGCATGGGCCTCGAGCAAGGGAGACCCAGGAGAGCGCCCAGGGTGGTGTCTGGTCACGGGCGGCACCCCGAGCAGTGTCTTGTGTCTCCAGGGAGCGTGTCCAGCGCTGGACGGACGGCGGGCGCGGCAGGCCCGTGGGTGTCTCCCGGGAACTCAGAACCTCCCAACAGGTTGCCACATTCCAAAAATATCTACCGGGAATCAAATATTAAAGTGAGGGGATCCCTGGGTGGAGTAGCGGTTTGGCGCCTGCCTTTGGCCCAGGGCGCGATCCTGGAGACCCGGGATCGAGTCCCATGTTGGGCTCCCGGTGCATGGAGCCTGCTTCTCCCTCTGCTCTCTCTGGCTCTGGCTCTGTCTCTGCCTGTGTCTCTGGCTCTGTCTCTCCTTCTATCTCTCAAGAATAAATAAATAAAATCTTAAAAAAAAAAAACCAAATATTAAAGTGATGATTATCACAGTGACACCTTGCATGACAGTCGAGGTCTTGTCGCGTACCCGGCTCCGTGCTAGGGGTACCCCATGTCCAACTCTCACCCCCGTGGTGGTGCTGCTGGTGGGGGGGGGCTTGGCCTCAGTTTACACCAAGGGACTTAAGCCTCGGGGTGTCCGTGCAGGGATGGCCGGCATTACTGGGGAGCCAGAGGCAAAGCCAGGTGGGATCTAGCCCGGGCCGGCCTGATGCCAGAGGCCACACCAGGTCCCCCTAGCTGGGTGCTGGGACCCAGCGGGGAAGAGGAAGCCGGGTGTCTTACACTGTGTGTCCCGGGGACACAGACTGTGAACTGGAAGCCGTCTGCCTGCCAGAGCGATGTCTGTGCCGGAACAATGCTCAACATAGGAGAAGGGCAGACGATGCTCGCGGACTCCTGGGCATCCGAAGGAAGTGGGAACTTGCACACGAGGGCTCCGTGGCCCCCGTGGGGCTCGCAGCAAAGCCAGGAGGCAGTTAGTTACTAGCAGGTCCATTTTAAAACGTAGAAACAAAAATCAGAAAGGTATGGTCACTGGCCCAAATCACACAGTCAGGAAGAAGCAGCGTCTGGATTATTAAACCTTTTTTTTTTTTTTTTTTGGTCTCTTCAGCTTCCATCTGTTTCTAGAGTTGGGAGGGGATCTGCAGAGGGGAGATTGAGCTCTAGCTTATAGGCTACACAGAATTCTTTAGGAAGGGGAGGGCAGGCCTGCCTAGGGGCAGAGCATGGACAAAGGTACTGAGGTTGGACCTGGCAGGTGCAGTTGGGTGTTTGCCTATGTGGCTCCCACATCCAGGTGGGGGGACACATGGAGCAGGGTCGTGGTTCGGCCAGTGCACCTGGGAGCCCCCCCCCGGAAGCCTCTCCCCGCTGAGGGCCAAGGCGCCCCTCCCCAGGGTGCCTGCAGCCGCAATCCTACAGTACCTGCTATCGATCCCTGGAATCCTTTTCTGCATGCCCACCCCCTTCCTCCGTGTCAGCATCAAACTGAGTGACGGCTGAATTGCCATGAGTTGATTAAAACTCCTCGTAATTATGGGCCCTCGCCCAGCCTGGTCGTCCGGATCAATGTCTGCGGTAATAGGCGGGCTCGCTGGCCCTGTTGACAGATGGAGGCTGAGGACGGCGAGGTGTCGGGGCAGGGCAACAGCAAGGTGGCCCTCCCCACCTGCCCCCGTACACGCCCTTTCCAGACTGTACTCCCGGGGCCTCCTGGGACCGGGGCAGCCAGGCCCACTCGGCGTCTGATCGAAGGGATGGTCCCTCCTGAGGGACTCCACCGCCCTAGCTCAGCTGTGCCATCGTCCGTCGCCTCGCCTGCCCAACGAGTGGGTGTCGGAGGTGCCCCCGAGCTTTGCTGCGAGGATGTGAGGGGACGGCCTAGGGAAACGTGGCTCGCACATGGTTCATCGTGGCTTCCCCCCTCCCTTCTGTTCTTCCTGGGGGGTTAGGTATCTGGTCTGTCCTCTAGGCTCTGCTGCCGACAACCCCGCTCTGTGCCCTCCTAATCCCGGGCGTGACCTTCTTACACAGTCCTCGGAATTCTTGTGGAGCCCTAACCACTTGTGACATCACGGACAGACCACCTTCATGTGGATGATGGAGAAAGAGGCTCTTTTTTTTTGCAATCAGGAGACGTCAGTGGTAGGCCCAGGCTGCCTCTCACGGGCTGTGTGATCTCAGGCACATCACCCGGCCTCTCTGGGCTTTAGTTTCCTCATCCGCAGAACGAGCACGATGATGCTGGTCCTACCTTAGCACGGCCGAGAATAGCAAAAACTGCCCGTGGCCGTGTGCCTCTTGCCCACTGCAGGTCTGCAGCCCTCTTCTGTTGCCTCCTGAGTGCATTTCCTATTCGGGGGAGAGTAACAAGGGATCCAAACAGCAGTTACCGCTGCTTGAGCACCCGCCATCGTGTCTGACGTCTGTCAGGTGTGTGCTCTGGTTTGGCTCTCATAAGCCCAGGGAGTTAGGAGTGACGTGGAAACTGAGGCTCAGAAGCACAGGGGCAGGGAGGAGGGGGGAGGCTTCGCTCACGGCTGTGGGATCCTATACGGCTGACTGTATGCTCAGCTTTCCGCTCACGAATGTTCTCGTTGCTTTTGCTTCATCTCACATAACCTTTACCCTGATCTTCTCACGGGGCAGTTCTGTGGGTAAGAGATGGGGCGTTTCCTAGGAGGTCAATTTGTTACTGTGCTTCACTGGTGATGAGAGAAACCAATCCTCGCTGAGCCCTTGGAGGAGGACAAGGCTCCGGCCATCATCTTGGGCAGGTGTGGCGTCATCTCGGTGATGCCTTAAAACAAGCTCAGTGCCCTCAAAGGGGAGTCTCCACTCCCTTCTGAAGTAGTTTGGAGTTAGTTCTCTCCTTTTCACAATCCGCCGTTGCTTTGACCAAAAAAAAAAAAAAAAAAAAAAAAGCAGCTCCGAGCTAAGAGTCTTGTCCGACTTCCACTTGTCCAACGCCTTCATTTTCTAGCATAGGAAACAGACCCAGACAGTGGGATGTGCTGCCGGAAGCTACCCAGCCGGTTAGAGAACGGGGGAGGCAGAGCAGAGATCCATTAGTCACATGCATTTGTTTACTGAAGGCAGGCTCGGGTTTGGCTGTTGGTCTCCATCAACACATTTGCCTGCCACACTCACTTTGAGAAAGGTCTTCCAGATGGAGAAACTGAGGCTCAGAGAGGCATGAGCCGCTCTAGGTGACCGCCATCTGAGGCTGGGTCCAAGGCCGGAGTCATTTCCATCATCCCACCTGATCTCTCACGCCCAAGGTTGTAGAAGAGAAAGAAGGGAGGTGGCACCCTGTTGGCTCCCGAGGCCAGAGGGCGGGCAGGGCTCTTCCCGTAGCACCATCTTGCAAGTCCCAGAGGTTTATTTGCCAGCTGAGTCACTCAGGCCCCAGGAAAAGTTATTTTCACTTGTAAGTTGGTTGTTTTTCCTTCTGCTCAGAACAGCTGGCCCACCTTCTAGACCCGGGGGTGGGGTAGTAGAGCAGCTCTTTACAAATTCTGTACTTGAAGCAATTTGCATTCCATAATTAATGAACATTAAAATGCATAATTACAAATGGAAACAAATGGCTTGGTGGTGTTGAAAACAGGGCTGGGAAGAAGTGAGAGAAAGGGGGCCGGGAGGAGTAAGGCAGGCCCAGCGTGCGGGAAGACGGCTGAGAATCCCCCAGGTAGCCCCCCCCCCCTCAGATCCTCAAGACCTCAAGGCTCAGGGACTCGGGGTCTTCCTGTGGGTCCTCACCTGAAGGGAACAGAATGGAGGCTATGAGGCTCTGGAACTCAGCTGAACTGGGTTTCTCATCCACTTACTGAAAAACCTCTGGCAAAAGAGCAGCCCTCCAAGGAATGAGGTCATTCTGAGATGGACCTGCTCCTTTTCTTCTGCTCACCCCTAGCCCCACAGAGTCTGCCTCTTGAGGCTTCTTTTGTCAGCCCCAAGAAAGGGCTTACAGATAACTGAATTCACTGACTTCAGTAATCTCTTCAAAGTAGCAAACTGAATCAGTTTGCAACCTTCAATGCCTTCCAGTTATACTTAAAATAAACTCAAGATACCTTCCCATGGCTGGAGTCAGGGTCAACAACTTTGTTGTATAAAGGACCACGGAGAAAATATTTTAGGCTTTGCAAGTGACATGAGTGTGCTGATATTGTTTGGTCTCATATATATATATTTAAGATTTTATTTATTTGAGAGATCAAGTGAGCCCAGGGGAGGGACGGAAGGAAATGGAGAAGCAGACTCCCCACTGAGAACGGAGCCTGACTTAGGACACCATCCCCGGATGCTGAGATCATGACCTGAGCTGAAGACAGATGCTTAACTGACTGAGCCACCCAGGTGCCCTTGGTGTCATATTCCTTCCTTCCTTCCTTCCTTCCTTCCTTCCTTCCTTCCTTCCTTCCTTCCTTTCTTCCTTCCTTTATTTAAAGATTTTGTTTTTATTTATTCATGAGAAACACAGACAGAGAGAGAGAAAGCCAGAGCAGCAGAGGGAGAAGCAGGCTCCATGCAGGGAGCCGGACATGGGACTCAATCCCAGGTCTCCAGGATCAGGTCCTGGGCTGAAGGTGGCGCTAAACCGCTGAGCCACCCGGGCCGCCCATATTCTTCCTTTAAAAAAAAACAAAACAAAACAAACAAACAAACAAAAACAAAACAAAACAAAACAAAACAAAAACAAGCTTTAAAAATGTAACATTCTTAGTCCTATGCAAAACAGGCTGTGGGGCAGTAGATCTCTTTTCTCCCTTTTACCTACTAAATCCAATTAAACATGTTAGAGATTACATATAAAAACATGAGTCTCTGAGAGGTAGAGAGAAGAAGGCAGACCAGCTAGGAACGTGGGAGCCCAGGGAGATTTGGTGGATAGTAACTTGAGTTGGTTTTTTGTTGTTGTTTGCTTTTTTGCTTCATATGTTCCAAACTTGGAGCTGAAGGAGCCAGCAAGTCAGAAATGCCAATAGTTAAAGACAAACAAACCAACCAGAAACAACCCAAAACCCCAAACCTGCTCTCCTTAGCCAAAGTCCCAGGAAAATGGCAGCCTATAAAAACAGAAAATGTTTTGACAGTAATCACTTTAGCCAAGCATCACAGAAAAAAACATGGTCCCTCCCCAGCCCATTCTAACAAAGGCCAGGTAGGGAGCTAGACTTCATTCTTACCAGACCGTAATGACACAGTCTGACAATGCAGTCCTCCCCTTTCCTTGCTATACTGATGTCAGAGAAGGCCAAAAGGGGAAACTGGGATTCTACTTCCCCTGACAGTAATGAGAGTAATGAGAGTAATGACACTGTTTCCCTACTGAACCAGTGTCAGAGGAATCCAGATAAAATACAAAGTTTAAATAAGATCCAGAATTAAAACATAATAATATAACATAACGTCCCAAATCCTTCAGGCTTCCATCAAGAATTACTTGTCATACCAAGGCCCTGAAAGATCTCAAACAACGCAGAGAAGGATTGCCAATAGATGCCATTATGAAGATAACAGAGAAATTGGAATTTAATAATAAATATGTTAAAATAACCATCATAAAAATGCTTAAACAAGCAGTTAAAAGCACAAATGAGAAAAATAAAGCTTTATCAAAGAAGTAGAAGATATAAAGGAGGAACAAATGAAAATTATATAACTGAAAACAACCAAAATTTTTTTTGAAAACTCAGTAGATTCACTCAACTAGCAAATGGAGAAGACAAAGGAAATAACCAATGAATTTAAAGACAGAACAATAGAAATTGCCCATAATTTAAATAATTCAAGCCATAGAGAGTGTGTTCTCTAGGTATAGTAGAATAAAACTACAAAGCAATAACAAATAACAGAAAAATCTTTAAATATTTGGAGACCACACAACACATTTCTAAATAATCCATGGATTGAAGAGAAAACCTCAAGGAAAATTTTTTAAAAATACACTGAACTGAAAGAAAAATACAGTGTATCAGAATTTGTGGGACACAGCGTGATGAAATATGCTTTCTTTATAATTTATCCGTCTTTATATTTAATGAGAAGTAAAGTTATAGTCGTGAACGTATGCATTAGAAAAGAAGTTTCAGTTAGTAATCTAAGCTTCTACCTTAAGAACCTACAAAAAAGAGAACAAAATAAACCCAAAGCAAGCAGGAGAAAGGAAATCAATGTACTTAGAAAGAAAAAAACTACACAAAAGTCAGTGAAACCAAAAACTGACTCTTTGAAAACATGAAGAAAATTGGAAAAAAAAAAATTGGTAAGACTGATAAAAGGGAGAGAAAATACAAGTTATTAGTATGAAGAATGAAACAGGTGACATAAAGTGCCATTTACAATGCCTAAAACTAATGAAATACTTTGATGTAAATTCAACAAAACATGCATGGGGCATGTACGCTGAAAACTACAGAATGCTGATGAAAGATATTTTTAAAAGATCTAAGTAAATGAAGAGACAAACCGTGTTTATGGGTTGGAAGACTCAACATCATAAAGATCTCCATTATCTTCAAATTGATACAAAGTTTTAAGATAATTCCTATCAAAAAGCTCAGCGTGTTTTTTTTTATAGATATAGACAATATTTTCCTGAAATTAATATAGGAGGACAAAGGAACTAGGAGAAGCAAAACTCCTTTTGATAAAGAAGAATAAAGTAGAAGGAGTCAATCTACCCTATCTCTAGATGCATATAGCCACGGTAACCAAGACTGCGGTGTCAGTAGAAGGACAGACCTACAGATCAATGGACAGACTAGAAATCCAGAAATGACTTACACAGATAACCACAGTTTGGTTTTTGTTTATTTGTTGGGGGAGGGGGATTTTTGTTGTTGCTGTTTTTACAAAGAGGTAAAAGCAATTTATTGGAGAAAAGGGAGCCTTTTCAACAAAGGGTGCTGGCACAATTGCACATTCCCAAGCAAGAAAACAAACCTCAGTGTAAGTCTCACACCTCATGCAAAAATTAACTCAAAATGTATCACAGAATTAATTGTGAAACATAAAGCCATAACACTTCTCGGAAAATACACACACACAAGGAGAAAAATCTTTGAGATTTGGGCTTGGCAAAATGTTCTTAGATTCTAAAAGTATGATCCATAAAAGAGAAAATGGTAACTTGGATTTCATCAAAATTAAAAACATTTGCTCTGTGAAAGCTCATTTGAAGAAGATGAGAAGACAAGTTACAAACTGGGAGAGAAAATACATTTGCAAGCCACATCTCTGACAAAAGTCTAATGTCTAGAATATGTAAAGAACTCTCAAAACTTCACAGTAAAAAAACCCAAATCATTCTATCGGAAAATGGGCAAAAGACATCAAGAGGCATCTCACTGAAAGGGATATACAGATGGAAATCGAGCACAGGAGATATTCAGCATCACTAACTACTAGGGAAATTCAAATTAAAACCACAGTGAAAGTACTACTACGCACATATCAGGATGGCTAAAATCTATACGTCTATATATCTATATGGACGACATCAAAAGCTGTCGAGGGTGAATCACACTCATCACTTGTGGGAGTTTAAAATAGTACAGCCACTCTGGGAAACAGTTTGGCAGCTTCCTGAAAAATTTAAATATGCAACTATCCTATGACCCAGAAATTCTACTTCTTGGCATTTTTTTTCTTCAAAGACGTGAAAACTTATATTTACACAAAAACTTGTATGCTGTTGTTCATAGCCACTGTTCATAAGAGCTAAGAACTGGAAACGACCCACATGTCCTTCAACAGGCGAATGGTTAAACACACGATGGTATGTCCATGCGATGGAATACTACTGTGCAAGGAAAAGGAGCTAAATGTTGATCCATCAGCCGTCTGGAGGCATATGGAAAGGGTGCTGAGTGGGGAGTGGGGGGGAGCCAATGCCCAAAGCTCACATACTACATGATTTTGTTGATGCTATATTCCTGAAATGACAGAAATCCTATCATGCTTTCTGAAGAATTCTATAATGTAAACGAACGGAGAGCATGGTGGTTTCTGGGCGTAAAGGAAAGGAGTCAGGCGGGAAGTAGGTGTGGTTTTAAAAGGGCAAACAAAGAATTTCTGCAGTGATGGAAATGCTCCGCATCTTGATTATCAATGTATATATCCCGGCTGTGATATTTCTTTTTTAGTTTTCCAAGATGTTTCCATTGGAGGAAAACTGGTCAAGAGGTACATGGGATTTCTCTATATCATATTATTTCTTACAACTGCATGCAAATTTACAATTATCTCAAAATTTTAAGAAAAATAGTATTTTTTAAAAGATTTCATTTATTCATGAGAGACACACACAGAGAGAGGCAGAGACACAGGCAGATGGAGAAGCAGGCTCCGTGCAGGGAGCCCGATGTGGGACTCGATCCTGGGACCCCGGGGTCATGCCCTGAGCTGAAGGCAGATGCTCCCCCACTGAGCTCCCCAGGTGTCGCCCTCCCCTTTAAAGAAAGGAAACTGAGGCCCAACTGGGTTCAGGGACTTGTCCAGTTACCCCACGAGGCCAGTGAGCTAACGTGCCTGGACAGGGGTTCTGACCTTCCTCTTTCTCATATGGTGGCGTGTCTCCCGTTTGCTCAGGGACATCTTCCCCTCGCCAAGGGGAAGGCTGCTCTGAGCAAGTCCTCTCTGCTCCATTACCCGCTCATCACTCACACTTGCAGGGTTTTTATTTTCCCTTTCAAATTATACTGCGCTTGTTTGTCCTGTTACTAGTCCTCTGTCTGACAGGGACGTAATAGGCCTCATCCCTCACGCTAGACTCCTAGCTCCTTCCAATTACCCACAGCCGCAGCTGCCACTTGTGGAGCGCCGTGCTGGGCGTTTGACACATTTCGTTCACTGTATTAGTCATCGACGGCTGCATAACAAATTATCCCCAAATCGAGCCGCTGAACACTAAAAGGTTTTACTGTGTCGGATAATCTTTGAAGGTTAGAGATTCAGGAGTGGTGGGGGGGGGGATGGGTAACTGGGGGACGGGCCCTGAGGAGGGCACTTGATGGGATACTCTATGTTGGCAAATCGAATTTAAATTTAAAAAATGTAAAAAGCAAATATTAAAAAAAAAAAAAGAAAGAAAGAAATTCAGGAGTGGCTTCAGCTGGGTGGGTCTGGCCACTGTGAGGCTGACTGGTCTGATTGGGGCTGGAGGCTCAGCTTCCACGCGGAGTCCTGTGCCGCCGGCAGGTCGGCTGGCTGTTGGCCGGGGGCTTCAGGTGCCTGCCCCACGCGACCCCCTCTAGTGCTGCTCACACCACGGCAGCTGGATTTCACCACAGCAAGTGGAAGAGAGGGAGGGAGACGGAGGCAAGTCTTTTCTAATCTAATCTGGGAAGTGATGTACCATCGGTGCCACCATATGCTATTGGTCACGCAGCCCCGCGCTGGTGCCGGGTGGGAGGAGACGGCACGGGGTGCGAACGCCAGGAGGCGGGGGCCCTTGGGGAGCATCTTCTATGCGGGATACGACTCTGTTTACTCCTTACGGTGATCACATGGAGACAGATGAGGCTGAGTCGTTGGCAAGGGGTGCGGCGGCGGCTGCTGAGAAGCGGAGTCTGGGTGCAGACCCCAAGTCAACACCCAGGGGCGCTGTCCTTCCCGCCGGGCGCCCAGAGGCCTCACTCAGAGAGCAGCGAGTGGCCTCTGGGTTGCAGACGCTGCGCTCGGCGTGCACAGCAGGGGGGACGAGGCCCCGGAAGGCCCCTGTACTACCGGCTCAGCGTTTGGGTGGGAGAGACAGAGGACACGCAGTGAAATGATGGACCTAATACGCAAGTCATCTGCTAGATCTAGGCTGCCCTCGCCCACCTGCAAGGACGCGGGGCGTCATGTCCACGCTGGGTGAAGGGACGAGCATGTGGGGTGATTGGCAACCCCGCTTCAGCTGCTCAGAACACCTCTCCCGTGGTCGCAGACCAAATACGAGTTTCATTCCAGCTCTGCCTGTCGTTGGCTGGGTTGTGTCAATCAAGGGCCTTCCCCTCCCTGAGCCTCAGTTTCCCACCTGTAAGTCATCCTCCAGTTTGTCTTTAGCCCTAAGGTGCTTCCATGTCCAGGTTAGTAAGTACGGTGGGCGGAGCCCCAAGCTGCGACCAGGGCCCCGCACCCTCTGCTCATGTGTCGGGGGGGTTGGGGTGATGGACATTCTTCTCCTCTCTGAGCCTCAACTTTAAAGTCAGGACGTTAGGTCAGCTCTGAATCCCTCTTGGCCCCGGTTCCCGAGCCAGGACCGACGGGGGAGTGGAGTGGGTTGCCCGGGTTGGGAGCTACGGAGCCAGAGGGCCTGGAGAGCCTCGTCTCCCGATCTATGAAATGGGACTTAAGGACACTGCCCCCTGAGCTGGTTCCAGTGGCTGCTGTACCAAACCACCGCAAACCGTGTGGCCTCAGATGCCGGGGCTGTACCCTCTCTCGGTTCCAGAGGGCGGAGGTCTGGTCACGGTGCTGTCAGGGGCCTGCTCCCCCGACACCCCCACCCCGGGGGCTCCCTGGCTTCCTTCCAACTCCCGGGGTTGTGGCCTTTGCTGACTTGGGGCCACGCCGCTGAGGTCTCCGCCTGCCCTCACATGGCCTTCTCTTCTGTGCCTCTAGGAGGACATTCACGGCCACGTTTACATCCACCTTGATAATCCACGTGGGCCGCTTAATGCAAGAATTTGTTTAATCCCGTCTGCGAAAGCTTTTACCGTAGCAGGTGACATTCCCAGGCTTCGGGGCTCAGGACAGAAACGTATCTTGGGGAGACACATCGTCAGCCTCCCACGCTGCCTCATAGGTCTGCCCTAAGGGCCAGCCGAGTGAAAACAGTTAAGTGTTTAGGTCTTGCCTGGATTACGGAACCTGCATTCATTCATTCATTCATTCATTCATTCATTCATAATTGTTTAAAATTGTTGTTGGAGTTCAATTTGCCAACATGTAGTCTAACACCCAGTGCTCATCCCGTCAAGTGCCCCCCTCAGTGCCCGTCACCCAGTCACCCCATCCCCCCGCCCGCCTCCCCTTCCACTACCCCTTGTGTGCTCCCCAGAGTCAGGAGTCTCTCATGGTTTGTCTCCCTCTCTGATTTTCCCCACCAGGTCCCCGCCTTTCCCTTATAACCCCTTTCTCTATTTCTTATATTCCCCGTATGAGTGACACCATAGGATGATTGTCCTTCTCAGAACCTACTTTTTTAAAGAACAAAAGTAGCAGAGAATCAGCAGGGGGTGGGAAGCGCTCTGAGTGACTCGGAGCTGGGGAGCTGGGATGTATCCTGTCACCTGGTGAGAAGGTCAGTCATTCCTCCCCGCACTCACCCCAGAGTCCCTGCGGACAGACACACCAGCCCGGAGGACCCGTAAGTGGCTCCCGAACGCCCCCAGGAGCAGGTGCCCCCCTGTCCGACCATGGGTACTCCCAGACAAGCAGGACCTTCCTCCGAGCTTGTATTAATATTTACAGCACTTCACTCACATGGAAAATTGATTTTTCTTTTTAAGCACAAAATGTGGCCGGTTTTATAACCTTTCTGCAGCTTGACAAAGGCCATTTATAACCTACTTTCTCCGTCACCCTCCCCGGCGCCAGTCTCAAATGTCTCGGAGGACTCTCGTGCATTTGTAATTATGGATTCTTCTTAGGCAAAATTTAATTTCCAGGAGGGTGACCTTTTGTTGTTGTTATTGTTGTTGTTGTTATTGTGGTCTTTGTAAATAATTGAGTTTTGCGTGCGTGTGTTATTGACGCCTCGCAGGATGGCGGCTTGGGGGAAGGGCCCGGGGAGCAGGGCGTGGGCGGGCGGGTGTACTGTGGGGGCACTTTAATCAGTGATGTCCAGTGATGGATGAGGAGGGCTGAGCTCTGGGTGTTCATCTCTGTGGACAGGAAATGCCAGCAGGGTGACTGAAATTAAAGCCTGGTACCTGGTTTTCAGTCCCAGATGCAGGAAACTTGGTACTGCTTCTCCGCCTGCCACACAGGACAGCTCGGCTCATCAAATGATGGAAAATAAATAGCCAGTTGTCCCTACGGCGTGGGATCTTCCATTGACGGGGCTCTTGGCAGATGCCAGGCACGGCGATAAGAGCATTTATTTGACTGCGGTCACTCTCCCTGGGAGTCATTGGGGGTTTTAGGGCCTGGAGGGCTGCTGGTTTGGTTACCTGGAGAGAGGTGGCCATGGCCGGCCGAGGATCTGAAGCACCGGCAGAGGACCTCACCTCTTAGCCTAAGGGAGATTCCAGGCGTGGTCCTTGTGGACAATGCATTTATTTATTTCACCTGGGAAGGGATGATTTAGAGGCACCCCTCTGTTGGCCGTTAGGAGGATGGTGTGGAGGAGACCAGACTGCAGTTTGTGGGCTCCAGCTGTGGGCATCCCAGAGGAGGCCCCATTCAGGACCCCGGAGACAGAGATGGAGACGAAGGGGCACATTCAAGACAGGAAGGGAGAGAACTCGTGGGACGGGTCCCACGTTGCCCAATTCTGAAGTTAGGTGCACGCTCCCACCATCCAGTCTAAGCTTCGGCCAAACCCGTAGGTGCAGGTGCCGCGCCCCAGGAATAGGTAAGGAGGCTGAGGCCCGGCGACGGTGAATCCCTGGCCCCGATGGCAGGGGGGGAAGAGGAAGAGCTGGGATGTAGATTCATATGGGCTGCATCTCTGTATCTGGCTGCCTGCCAGAGTGACGTATATATATTTTTGTATCCGCGGCAGACCCGACTGTGCTACAATAAGTAGGGGCCGATGGGAGCCCCGGCAATGCCCGTGGGATTGCCGCGTGCAGCCCGCACCCCCGTGCTTCGCTGCGGGGACCTCCTTTGGTTCCCACGAGGCTGCTGAGATGCTGATGACAAAAGCCCCGTCCCCCAGGCGGGCACCTGAGGGTCTGCGCAGCCACAGGACGTTTCGCCGGCCCCATGGAACGGTCTCCGTGGTCCCCCGACGCGTGGCCCGTCCCAGAGGGTGGGGGGAGACGGCGTGACGGGACGGTGCCCAGGCCCTGACCGCCCTGTTGCTCTCTCCCGAGCAGTGCCCCGAGGAGCTGAGGCCCATGAAGGACGGCTCGGGATGCTACGACCACTCCAAAGGGATCGACTGCTCCGACGGCTTCAACGGCGGCTGTGAGCAGCTGTGCCTGCAGCAGACGCTGCCTTTGCCCTACGACGCCACCTCCAGCACCATCTTCATGTTCTGCGGGTGAGTGTCGGCCGCCAAGGCCGCAGCGGGGGGACCTGGGGAAGGTTGGGAGCTGCAGTCGGGGCCCTGGAAGGGCCTCTCCCGCCCGGTCTTCCAGACAAGGCCACAGGACCGTCTTCTCTTGAGTAGAGGGACGAGGACAGGAA
This sequence comes from Vulpes lagopus, assembly GCF_018345385.1. Classification (NCBI taxonomy): domain Eukaryota; kingdom Metazoa; phylum Chordata; class Mammalia; order Carnivora; family Canidae; genus Vulpes; species Vulpes lagopus. The sequence continues at coordinate 62,193,845 of NC_054830.1, forward strand.
GAAGTAAAATAAGTCACTGGCGAAGACTCAGAATCAATGGGATCCGTGCCCAGGCTGAGTCCCAGGGCGGGGACCGTTTTGTGCCGGAGCCCCCTGCCCCTTCGGTGTCCCCTGGAGCCCCGGCCAAGAGCGGGCACCTGGAAGGGGCCACGGAGAAGCCAGCAGGTGCATGCTGAGGCCAGGCTTCCAGCCTCGTTCGTGCAGGACCTGGTTGGCGGTCAGGGACGGGCTGCCTGTGCCCTGGAGCCCTCGGTGAGAGGAGACCTGGTGGGCAGGGGGGGACAGGGCAGGAAGGAAGCCCCGCGCGGGCCATTGCTAGACCTCGGTGGGATGTAAAAATCCCTTGGAAACTGCAGGAAGGGCACATTGGGAGCAGCTTGCAGAGCACCCCGGGGCAAGCCACTTGTCCTCCCTGGGCCACTCTGACCCCCTGTAAAATGACGGCTTTGGACGGCGGCCCCACCATTTCGTCCCGTTTGCCTCGTTCCGAGTGCGGAGTTACCTCCATCACGAGTGGCACCCCGCACAGGACATTTTCTTCTCTCCGTCACTCTCCTTGTGGTGACATCTTCGTTTTTAAAACTCAGCTCATCCAAATAAAAAAACAATAATAATTTTTTAAAAAATCAGCTCATCCCTTGACCTTCAGTGACTCGCACAGATGATCCCGTGCTGCTCCTGCAGGAGCGTCGGTCCCCGAGATAGGCTCAGGGCTTTGCTCAGATGGAAAAACTGTGAGATTGAACGAGAACTTTTCCAGAACAAGAGGGTGGGGCCGCGTGTCGGAGTTTAATCCCAGTTTAACAGGAAATTAGTTTTACCCGCCTGGCTCTAGTCCTGGGCTCCCGAGTTTTCCTTCTGGGACGTGTTTCGGGGTCTCGCCCTCTTGCCTCGGTTACACTTGGGGCTGCAGGTGCCTCTGAGCAGCTGTCGGAGCAGCTTGCTGGAGGCCCGAGATATGTACCCGTAAAATAAATAAGAAATAAATTAGTGTATGCAGACCTGAATTTATAGCTGTCTCTCCTCCGCGTAAGTGACTGCAGGGCAGTGTTGAGTAAATTATGCATGGGCTTAGATCCGAGGCCTGAATACACAATCAGGGGTGTTCTTATCCTTATTTTTCTCCCTGTGCACTTGCGGTTGTGTGTGTGTGTGTGGGGGGGGGGGTCCTTCTGTGGGAAACAGGACCGGTGGCAGCAGGGTCGCAGGAATGGGCTGGGCCACCTCCCCTCCCCGCGGCCTGCAGGGGTCAGGCGGCGTCCGCAGACGTTGACCCTCCTTCGAGCTCCCCGGAGAACGCTCTTGGACGTTGGGCAGGCCTCCCAGGACACCCTGCTCTTCGGTTTCCTCATCTCTAGACTTTTTAGTAAAATTGACCTCAACGTAAAGATGGTCGTGAAGAATGCAAAGTGCTTACGGTTTATTAGTCCAATAAGGTTAAATCAGGTGCCCAAGGTCGCGGGGCTAGTACGGCTTGCTCACTGCCTCTCATGAAGTTTTGGAACACAGGTGAGGTTTGCTGGGGTGAGGTCCGGAGCCGACACCAGGAATGAATTCTTGAGGCATCTTGGGTGCAGAATGGTGGTTTTATTAAAGCCGGGGGCCAGGACCTGTGGGCAGGGAGAGCTGCTGCCCTGGGCCTGTGACGGGAGGCTGATTGCATGCCTGGGAGTCGGGAGGGGTTTGGGGATAGCTGCTCTCTAAGGGATTCTGGAAGCAAGGTTTCCAGAACTTTCCAGAAGGTTTCCCCCTTGTAGGGGGCTGGCTATTGTTGGGAAAAGGTCACTCCCTACCGTCTAATAAAGCCTGAGTCATGAGCCCCTCAGATGTGTATCCGTGGGCCACGTGCTTGGGGGGATGATCGCCCACACGTGTCTTGGGGGGTTAGAGATAAAGGAAATTTCTAAAGGAATTTTTTATATGTTAAAGTAGACTCACAGGATCCTGGGGGTCGGGCTGAGATTGCCTTTTGTCCTGAGCGAAGTATGAGCATCGAGGCAGCTGAGTCCATCCAGGAAGGTCCCTCTGCCTGTTTCAAGGGCTTGTGAACGTGCCGCCCTGGGCTCGGGCTTCGTCCTCAGCCAGCCCTGTGCTCCCCCATCACCTCCTGCCTGTGTGACCTGGAGCAAGTTCCTTGCCATCCCTGTGCCTCCCTCTCCTCACCTGTGAGACAGGGATGGTGACAGCATCTCTGCGTGGAGTTGTCATGAGGACTGAGATGCGTTACACCGCGGTGGGTGTGACTACCTGTACCTGTACCCCCCACCCCCGCCGAGCTCCCACACAGCACCTTTTGAAGTACAGTTGAGACACAATACATCCGTCTTAGATGCACAACCTAGTGATCCGACATTATTACGAGGTGCTCACCGCTGGGTGTAGTTACGACGTGTCAAAGCTATCACACCACTCTGGACTGCATTTGCCAAGTCATCCGTCCGCGCCCCCTCCAACCCTTTCCTTATTTATAACTGACCTTTGTTCCCGCATCCCCCCATCCCCCCTCCTGTTTCACCTGTCCCTCCGCCTCCCCTCCCTCCCCTCTGGCGACCACCAGTCTGCTCTTTGTATCCCTGTTTCTGTTTCATTTTGTGTGTTGTGATGTTTAGATCCCACGGAGGAGCCAAATCCTATGGTATTTTTCCTTCTCTGACCTCTCTCAAGAAGCATAACGCGCTCCGGGCCCATCGTGTCGTCACAAATGGCAGGATGGCATCCTGTTTGTAGGGCTGGTGAGATCCCACCGCATCTCTACCCCGCGTCTTCTCTATCCATCCATCCGCGGATGGACACGGGGGCTGCTTCTGCGTCTTGGCTCTTGTCAATGGTGCTGCGACAGACATCGGGGCGCGTGCATCCTTCCCAGTTAGTGTTTTCGTTTCCTTCAGGTAAATACCCAGAAGTAGAAGTGCTGGATCTCACCGTGGTTCTATTTTTTATTTTTTATTTTTTTTGAGGAACCTCCATACTGTTTTCCACAGTGGCTGCACCAATTTACGTTGCCACCAGCAGTGCACGGAGGCTCCCTTTCTCCCACATCCTCGCCAGCTCCTGCTATTTCCTGTCTTTTTGATACCAGCCTTTCTGACAGGTTTGAGGCGCTAGCTCATTGTGGTTTTGATTTGCATTTTTCTGATATTTAGTGATGTTGAACATCTTTTCACGTGTCTGGTGGCCACTGGAAGGTCTTGTCAGAGATCGTGGCTCTTCAGGTCCTCTGGCCATTTTCTAATGGGATTGTTTGTCGGTGTGTTGGGTGATGATGTACCCGGTACGGAGTCAGTATCCAAAGTATATGAAGAGCTCTGAAAATCTTAATTAAATAAGACTGAATGGGCACGGGGGTGTGCTGGGAGCTGTTGAAGCCCATCCAAATGCTGAGGAGCAGGACAGAAAAGACAGGAAAACCCCGGGTCTCCTAAAACCCACTGCAGTGTCAGGAGGACAGGACGTGTTTTGAAAATTGCCTTTTAGGGATGCAAATGAGAAGTTACCCACACTTGTTCGAAGCACTATAAACAAAACAATGAAAGCCATTAGCAGGTACTTGTGAGAAAGTTGGTGGAGAGAAGCCGCAGGCCTTTGCTTTAAGCAAGGAAAACAAACCTGTGCTCAAGGACACCTTCCAGACGTGCTCTGAGCTCTGTGACCTTTCTGAGTCGGTGCAGCTCTTAGGAGGTGTGTCCTACGTGCCCTGACCCTGCTAAGTGCTTTGATTACAATGTGATTCTCATAACAACTCTGTGAGGGAGGGTCTATTAGGATCCCCCGTTATCACCAAGAAAACCAGGCACAGAGTGGCTCTGTGACTTGCCCAAGGTCTCACAGCTGCTAAATGGAGGCATTAGGGTTTCAACCCAGGCTGTGTGGCTCTAGTTTGTGTCACTCCTGGCCTCTGGCCACTTCTAGCTATGGGGTCTTTTTTTTTTTTTTTTAAAGACTTTATTTATTTATTCATGAAGACACAGAGAGAGAGGCAGAGACACAGGCAGAGGGAGAAGCAGGCTCCCTGTGGGGATCCGGATGCCAGAGGGACTCCATCCCAGGACCCCGGGATCAGCCCCAGTCCAAGGCAGATGCTCATTCCCGGAGCGCACCCAGGGGCCCCAAAAGGGTTGTATCCTTGCCCTTATCAGGTTAAGGTTGCTTTTCCTTCTAGGAAGGCATTAACATTAACATCCTTGGGAGCTTCCTGGAGGAATATTCATCAGTGGCTGCAAGTTGTAAGGACATTTAACCTTCTGGAATCGAGGTTATTGATAAAAATGCTTTGTTCTGGAAAATTACTAAGACATTTGTGAACTGAGGGTGACTCACGTCTTGCAGGATTGTGATGTCTGTAGGTGAACTGTTTGTGTTTCCCCTCCTAGCCTTCGGGCAACCAGGAGCGCCTCCCACGGGGGAGGACGTGGGCGTCCACTTCTGCTTTGTCCCCAGCTTGCCTTCCTCGGAATTCCAGTTTATCCCAGAGGCATCTGGGCAACCTTGCCGACTGGACCTCTTGCCAGCTGCCCTGATCGTCCGCTCCTAGTCAGGCCAAGGTCCGCACGACTGCATAAAGTATCTTGCCCTGGGGTCACCCCCTGCTCCTGCCCCCCCAGCCCGAGCTTCTCTCTGTGGTCGCCCCGTGGCTCTTTGGCCCTACCTGCCTTCCCCTGTGGTCCTCATCACACTGCGGACGTCTCATGGCCGGCGACGAGGCCTCAGTCACCTGTGGACATCCTTTGTCACTCCGCTTTGGTTGTGATACGGGAGGGCTTGGTTCTTGTCTCACGGAGTCAAAGAATGAATCTCACAGACACAGGAGTGAGCAAAGGGATAGAAGTTTATTAAGATACAGAGAGAGCTCCCGGGAGTGAGAGGGGGGCCACCGAGGGCTTGAGGGTTGGTCTTTTATTGAGAGCCTCAGCAGGAGACCTAAATCCTTTTAACATTATCTACTGGCATCACCACTGAGTAAGGACTGGTGGTAACATCTTTAATGGCTTGCTTCTTCTTTGGGGTCTGGTTATTGTCCGTTGGTCACAGATGAGTGTCATGACAAGACGCGCTCCCCCCACACCCAGGGCAGGGTGCTCTGGCTTCTTCCTTTATCTCTGGTTTCCTTACACCTCTGTATTTTGGGGATTTTCGTGGGTCTGCTTCTGTGGCCCCCGACCTAGCCCGTTTGTCTTTCACTCAGTTGTCCCCAGAACTGCTTCAAAACTGCAATTGTCGAATTAAAGAATTCATCTCCCTAGGATTTGTTTTGCTTACTCTGTGCCTGGTCCTTTGTGGGGACTTGAGTACAAGTCCTTGCCCACCAGGGACAGAGGGGACACTGAGGACAGGCGGCTGAGCCTCACCTGGCCCGATTGATGTTGATGGAGCACCGGTGGCCGCGTGGTAGAGAGAAGCAGGTGAATTTGAGAGAAGTGGAGAAGGTCATTGGAAACTGAGCAGAAGCATCCAGAATGAATCTTACAGGTGAGGGAGCAGCGTCCCCCCCCACCTCTGTAGGTTACCTAGCAACCAAGTTTGTATCATTTGTAGAGTGTGTGTGTAATGGATTCCGTGCATTCTTTGGTGAGAACTTAGTATTATCCACATAAACCCAATGTATCACACACACACACACACACACACACACACATACACACACACAATATAAAGACAGGACCAACCAGAGCCATTTGTAAGGAGAGAAGCAGAAAGGGAGGAAGGGTTTCAGGAGCCTGACATGGGGGCGTCACTCAATGTGAGATAAATTCAGCTCTGGGCTTCTTGGCAACAGGGGAAGGAAAAACAACAACAACAACAACAACAACAACAAAAACCCCAAACCCATAGTGGATTATACAGTTGTCTTGACTTGACAAAAGGAAGGCTGAGGTTTCTTTTGCTTTAGGAGGTAAACTACCTTTCCCTGACATAATTTGCTGGGAGACACGTTCCCTGTATGTTTTTAAAATAAATCGTGGTCAAGTCCATTAATATGTTTGAAGTTTCGAGTGTTTCTCGGATCTTTCTGAGGAGGGAACTGAGGCCCAGCAGGGTCTCAGAGCCACTTAGGAGGTGACACTGGGACAAGAGGCTCCCAAGCTTCTCTCTCCAAGTGGGGATGTGTTTAATGTATTTGCATGTAATTTAATTTAAAATGTAATGAAAATGTATTGAAAACCAGGGGCTCACAGAGCATGTCCAGCCTCACATAGTCCTTACCAGCATATGCATATCGTTTTTTTTTTTTTTTTTATGATAGTCACACACAGGAGAGAGAGGCAGAGACACAGGCAGAGGGAGAAGCAGGCTCCATGCACCAGGAGCCTGACATGGGATTCGATCCCGGGTCTCCAGGATCGCACCCTGGGCCAAAGGCAGGCGCCAAACCACTGGGCCACCCAGGGATCCCCTGCATATCGTTTTAATGTCAATTTTTATGTGATTTTAGGAGGGAGAGGAGGTCAACACATGTGTTTGATATCCATCGTGAACTGGAGGCCGCTCACTCTCACCGTCAAAGCTTACACGCTCTCTAGCAGAGGGAAACGCCGGCCTCTGGGAGGGAGACACTGATCTGAGCTCTAACCACCAGTAACTAGTTGCAGAGGTGTGGGAGGCATTCATTTGGACGCTTGTTTTGTTGTGGTTTCTGACTTTTAGGCTACATCCCCCTTCCCCCCACTTCTGATGGCAGGAAGAGGAGTTTACTTCCCAGGGTTCACACAGAACATCCACGTTCTTTTTTTTTTTTTTTTTTTTTTAACATCCACGTTCTTGTCAAACATTACAACCTTATGCCTCCAGCCGCTTGAAACATTTTGCACAAAAGCTCAGGTGTAAGACGTCTTCATGGACAGCTGATGGAAGCGCACACAAGTTCGTCTACTCGTTCAGAGAGGGTGTTTCCACGATGGGCTCCGTGAAGCCTTAGTCCCGTATGCAGCTGAAAGCCAAAAGGGGCAGCTCAGGGGTCAAGACCCACATGGGAAAGTCTGTAGTCTAGACCTGCCTTTAAGGTTCGCTGTGCACCTGGGGATAGTAAAGGCCCTGACAAGTCCTGCAGTGGTGAAACATATATCACTGGTTGTAAAGTGACCACATTTTCCATTTTCACATCTCCAAAATTAGGATGCATTTTACATTCCATACTTTGACAGTTTAAAAAAAAAGTTTTTCTTAGTGTTAGGTGAAATGCTAGTGTTAAGGGTCTTATGGTAGATACATTGTTATATAATTTAATCAGACTTGCCCGTGGAATTCTGTTTCCCTTCCCTTCTTCTTTTTTTTTTTTAATTTTTATTTATTTATTTATGATAGTCACAGAGAGAGAGAGGCAGAGACACAGGCAGAGGGAGAAGCAGGCTCCATGCACCAGGAGCCCGACGTGGGATTCGATCCTGGGTCTCCAGGATGGCGCCCTGGGCCAAAGGCTGGCACCAAACCGCTGAGCCACCCAGGGATCCCTTCTTTCTTCTTTTCTAAAGAATACCTTTAGATACCTTACATTCAAAATAGATTTTCTACAAACTAAAGTTTTCCCTCATGTGAAACCTTCAGGTGGAGACCACTCTGAGGACAGTCTTACTAATCTTTATTTTGGTTAATGTTGGGACAAGCCTGAGGGCCTTCATGAGAAAGACCCCCATGACGTTGGTTGGAAGGATTTGTGTGGCTGAGGACCTTACCTTCTAGGCCACAGAGAGCCCTGGTCCTGACAGCCCCAGGCTGGCATTCATCACAAGTGTCAGATTCGGCAAAGCTGGAAGAGCACCTGTTGCCCTCTTGTCTTGGTGGTGGGATGCTCCAATTCATCCCCGACACTGCTCCAAGCCTATGAGGTGTGCAGTTTTTTGAGCTCTTCTTACCTGACCTTTTCTCTGTTTTTAGTTTTTTTCCCTAGGATTTGATTCTCTCCCCTATTTAAAAAAAAAAAAAAAAGTTTCTAGTCTATGCATTTCAATATATAACTTTTGGTTCTGTGAACCACTGAGGGATGAATGAACACCTGAGCACGTAACTACACGAATAAATAAATAAATACTCTGCTACTCTGAGGATCTGTGTAAATGCCCTATCTCTATAAGGTCCTGATTTCATCTTTGGAAAGACAAGCAGATTGGAAGTAGTCATTTGTGCTGAAGTAGAAGGAGCACTAGATTCGGAGTAAAACGATCCAGGTCAAGGTACTGGTTGTTCAAAGTGCTCCTGTGATCTTGGTCGTGGAATTTTAAAGGGCCAAGCCTTGGGGTCCTTGGTGGCGGTATTGAAATGAAACTCCCCATCTCATGATACTGCTCTAAGGATTAAATAAAATATGCTGTTGGCTAAACACGCATAGGTTTTATGGTGCAATCTCTAAGGACCCATCTAGTTCTAGTGTTCTCTATAATGTGATAGGTGTGTTAAGGGTAACACATTCATTGCCTTCAGCTAAAATGCCCAGTTTGTATCTTTGTACTTATTTTATGTTTTTCATTTTGGCATATGTATAAATATAGTTTCATGCAGATCTTGGCTGGTTTCCTGTGAGCCTACACGCTTTAGAATTTCTGTAAGAAAATCTCCCAGACGACAGAATGTTCTAAAGAAACTGTATAATTATGTAGCATGGAAAAAAAAAAAAAAGAACAGAAACCAACAACTAAACAGACCTTTGCATAAATCATCCATCTTTGCCCTGAGGTAGCTTGGGGGAGAGAGTTCCTCATGTTTCAAAACTCAGAGGATCATTTACCTCTGAGTCCCTGTGTTTTTAGGAGTCCCTGGTTTTTCCACCTCCCTGAATCTCTTCAGTGTCTTACTAAGTATAGTAAGGGGCCTTTTATCTCCCCTCACTCCTCTTCTGCTGAGCCACACACAATCCTTTCCTACCTCCAGACAAAAAACAAAACAAAATCACCATGAACTTACAATTGTAATATGCCTAAAATCACACACACACACACACACACACACACACGCACACTCACTCACTTGCTTTGAAATATGAACCCCCAGGTCTATGTCCTGCCACCGCTGTCAACAAGTGTCAACACCGCTTCATGAGCAAGTCACTTAACCACTCTAAACGAGTTTTCCCATCTGAAAATAGGAGCCGTACCTCCCTGTTAGGATCTTGCATCGGTTTCCTAATCAATCACCACAGACTTAGTGGCTTACAACGTCACAGATTTATTATTTACAGCTGTGGAGGTCAGAATTCCCAAAATACAGGCATCAGTAAGACTTGAAGGCCGGAGGAACAGCCTGTTTCTGTCTCTGTCCTTTCTCTGTTTCCACACTGTATCTCCTTCTCAGGCACATATGTCTACTTCTCGTGCTCTTAGAAGGACCCTTACGATTACACTGGGCCGACCCATATAACGCAGAACAGTCTTCCCATCTCAAAAGTCTTAATCACACGTGCAAAGTTCCTTTTGCCATGTGTGGTAACATATTTGTGGGCTCTGCAAATTATGACACAGACATTTGGGGGGCACCATTATTCTACCTATTACAGGTTGTGATAGGGAGCTAGTCAGTTCATCCATAGAAAAAAGATTCCAGTAGACTGTGCAGTCTGGGCTGTAGGGCTGAGCTGTGCATATGTGCACGTGTGTACGCGTGTTTGTGTATACATATGTCATACGGATGCATGTGTACGTATGTAATGTACATATTTAAATGTAATAATTGCATATGCTAGTGTTCATATATTTAAAATATGTAAATAGTAAATGTATTTCCGATGGATGGCACATCAAAGTTCCCAATTATGTAGCTTGAATAATAATAATAATAATAATAAAGAGTCAAAGAAAGGCCACTCTGTTGGCTTTAAGAAATCTGGATCTAGAGAGAACTCTACACGTAGAATTTGAGAAGCACTGGAAATGATTTTACACTCTCTGGTAAATGTAAATGGGCTAACATGAAATAATTGGAGCGAGCAATATATGACCATAATAGTACTAATAACTAGCAGCAGCAGCGTTACAATGCCACCATGTGTGACAGGAGTCTGCGGCATGATAGATACAATGTTGTCCTTTATGTAGGTTATCTCTGTTCTCACATTGACCCTGTGATCAGGATAACTATTATCCCCACTCAATAGATTGTGACACTGAGGCCTAGAAAAGTTAACAGATGGGATCAAGGTTATATGGCTGGTAGGGGGCATAGCCTCTGTTTGAACCCAGTTTTAATTAGATCCAAACTCTGAGCTCAACACCTGTCTCCCTTGAGTAAGGGGCATGAGGTCTCAATAAATTCACCAAAGTAGAAATTATGCAAGCTTTATTCTGAGACTAGAATGCAGTATTATTACATATTAATATCAATCTAGCTAGTAGATGAATGTCTCTACTTGAAAACTAAAAAAAAAAAAAAAAATGTCTAAGTAACAGTTGGGTGAAAAAAAAAAAAAATCAAACTCAAATGACCACTTCTTTAGAAATGAGTAGGAGCAGGAAAGCTGCATATCAAATTCATAGAATATAGGCTAAGCAATCAGAAGCCCCATGGCATTTATTGAGAAGCAAGGCAGATTGAAAATAAACAAAATAAAGCATCCAAATCAAGAAGCCAGAAAAAGAATTATAAAGCAAAGTCAAAGAAAGCAGCAGGAAGGAATTAATACAAATAAAAGTTGAAATAAATGAAATAGAAAAAAAAAAGAGAGAGAGGCTCATCAATAAAATGCAAAGCCTGTTCAAATGAGAGAGAGAGAGAGAGAGAGAGAAAACACAAATAAACACATTAAGAATGAGCTAGGGACATAACCATAGAAGCACAGAAGATAAAACAAATTTAATGAGAATCCTATGTACAACTTTATACCAATAAATTTGAAATTCTTGATAAAATGCATTATTTTCTAAGAAAATGTAAATTACCAAGTTTGAGTCATGATGGTGTAGAAAGTCTAAACAGAGAGATAACATAAAATAAAATGATCAGAGAACTGAATATCTACAATTGAAAAGAAGACATGAACTCATAGGATTTATAGGCAGGTCCTATCAAATCATTAAGGAATGCATAACCACTATCTCATATAACTGAACCAGAGAAAGAAAATAAAAGGGCAGTTTTCTAATTTATTCTAAAATCCTGGCGAAGTTCTAATACCCAAACTTGGCAAATGTATCCTCATCCATCTAGAAAAATCTGGTAGATGTGTTAGAACTGATGAGCTCCTTATGTGGTAGGATGAAAAATCAAGCCACAGAAATCAGTAATAGCTTTCCTCAATATCAGCAAAAACTAACTAAAAAATATAAGGGAAAACACAAGTGAAAAACGGATCCTATTCCTGGAGTGGAAGAGATTGTAATAATAGCAGCCATTACCAACTGTATGCTTGGGCACCCCAAATTCCAGAGGTTTATCCTTAGAATGGCTTTGTGAGGTGGGACCCACTTATAGGTAAGCAAAGGAAGTATAGAGAGGTTAAGCATTTTGTCCAAGGTCACACAGTCAATAGGAGATGCAATCAGGATTTGGCCTCTAGTGGTCTGGATCCAAAACGCATGTCTGTAAACTCTGGAGCATCTTATGTTGCATAAATACCTGTGAATAAGCTCCAACATGATATGCGCAAGACAAGACTTTCACGACCAGAAGTCTAAAACCTCAGTGCAGGTCGTAAAGGAATACCTTATATATGGAGATGCAAACTATGTTTCTGAATTAGAAAACTTGCAACTGTAAAGATGCTAGGATGTGATAAAGTAGGTTGCGGTAACAAAGGAAGGCTCCCAAGCCGGAAGCTTGTACACAGAAGCTCATTGCAAGCTTTCCCTGCGAGATCCATTGTGATCGAAGCAACCCTCTTCCATCCTGCGGTGTGCATTCGGAGCATGTGGTCTCCAGGCTCCGTAGCAAGAGGAGAGAAGGCTTGGGAATCATACAGGGTGTCTTGAAGGGCTGAGACTGGTAGCAATTTATATCACAAAAGCACAGATTCCATTATTCAGAATTCCGTCACATGGTCCCTCTGGCTCAACTGCCAGAGAGATGATTGGATGCATGCAGAGTCTACACTGCATACCCAGGAGGAGGACCCAGGCTGGTGAGCAGAAGACATGATGTTCGCCACAGTTGGTGGAATTGCCTAGCACAGAGTTGACTCCCTCTATATATCTCTAACAGGAAAAATAAAATTAAATCTTCCCCAAACTGGTCTACAAATTCAATGTAATATGACCCAAAATTCGACTTGGGATTTTTTTTTTTAAGATTTTATTTATTTATTCATGAGAAGCATACAGCGAGAGACACACACACACACAGGCAGAGGGAGAAGCAGGCTCCCTGCGGGGAGCCCAACGTGGGACTCGATCCTGGGACCCCAGGATCATGCCCTGAGCCGAAGGCACTATGCTCAACCGCTGAGCCACCCAGGTGCCCCCTGCTTGGGTTTTATATACAATTTGACAAGTCAACTACAAAATTCATTTCAAGGGAAAAATAGTAAGAGCAGTGAGGAAGTTTTGAGATAGAAAATCAGTGTTTATGATGAAGAGGAGACTTATTTTATTGTATCCAAACCGTGCTGTGCAGCCACAGTAATTCAAGTAGCATAGAATTATTGCAGGAATATACAGACCACTAAATAGCAAGAGTTCCAACCGTGTGTACAGGGTATGCGTAGTGATTTAGTATATGACAAAATAGCATTTTACATTAGCTAGTGAACCAGATGGACTCTCCAGGTAATGGTTACTCATTTTAAAAATAATTAAGTTAAAATAATCACTCCCCCATGGGCAAAATTAAATCCATACAGATTAAAAAGCCAAAGATGAAAAAAACTCATATAAATACTAAAATAATATACAGAAATGTGTTTTGTCATCTTGTGGCTTCCTAAGCAATGCGCCAAATTCAGAAGCAATGAAGGGCCAGGATTGAGAGGTTGTAAGATAACAAAACTAAGATTAAAATACAACTACAGGGGCGCCTGGGTGGCTCAGTCAGTTAAGGGTCTGCCTTCGGCTCAGGTCATGATCCCGGGGTCCTGGGATCTGGAGCCCTGTGTCCGGCTCCCTGCTGATCAGGGAGTCTGCTTCTCTCTCTCTCCCTCTGCTGCTCTCCCCGCTTGTGCTCTCTCTCTCTCTCTCTCTCTCTCAAAGAAATAAGAATCTTAAAAATAAATAAATAAAATACAAGTACCAACTACAGACTAGAGGAAAATTTCAATATATGTGGAAGGCGAAGGATAACTATCCAGAAAATATGCAAAGCGTATACAAGCCAGTAAGGAAAAAGACAAGTATCACAATAAAAAAAAAAAAATGATCAAAGCATATGGATGGACAATCTACAGAAGAAGAAGTACCTATGACTGTGACATGCAACGGTGGTGGACCTCAGCAATAATCGGGGAAATGCAAACCAAAACCAAATTGAGTTGGGGCGCTTGGGTGGCTCCATTGGTTGAGCGTCCAACTCTTGATTTCAGCTCAGGTCCTGATCTTAGGGTTGTAGAATCGTGCCCCATGTCTGGCTCTGTGCTTGACGTGGAGTCTGTTTGGGATTCTTTCTTTTCTTCTGCACCTCCTCCAGTCTCTCTCTCTCTCTCTCTTGTTCTTGCTTAAATAAATAAATAAAGGAAAAAGAAGAAGAAAGAAAGAAAGAAAGAAAGAAAGAAAGAAAGAAAGAAAGAAAGAAAGAAAGAAGAAAGAAAATCTTTTAAAAGATGAATTATTTTTCCCATCCCAGATTGGTAATAATGAACATGAAAGATATGGGGAAATGGGCTATCTCATTCATCAGTGATAGGATTGTAAACTGGTAGATGCTCTACAGACAGCCATTTAGTAAATCGACCAAAATTTTAGAATTCATATACCATTGACTCAGCAACCCCTCTTCTAAGATTTTTTTTATAGAAACATATGCATGTGCACAATGATATATGTGCAAAGATCTTCATTATGACACCATTTGCAATACCAATGGCTATAAACAACCAAGATGCCCATCAATAAAGATTAGCCCAAAGCACTAGGGTACACTTACACTAAGCAATGCCAAGTAACCATCAGAAAGACACATATGAATACTGATTTGAAGAGATCTCTAAGAAATAGTGTTAGGTACAAATGCAGTACTTACAACGATGCATGGTGTACTTAAGAGTTTGCTATGTAATATAATTTTTATTATATACATGATATTGTATTTCTAAATGCATTGGGAAAGCCCTAGAAGAATCTATAATAGTTAACAATGATGACTACTGAAATGGGAAGTGAGAATATGTGAGGAGTGGGAATGAACCTCCACATTTCACTCTACAGACTTTGATAACGTTTAATCATCTACAACAAAAGTAGGTATTCACAGGTGCACATGTGTGTGTGAAGACAGAAAGTAAACCTTTTTTTTTTTAAGATTTTATTTATTTATTCATGAGAGAAGCCGAGACACAGGCAGAGGGAGAAGCAGGTTCCCCATGGGGAGCCTGATGTAGGACTCGATTCCCGGACCTGGGATCACGCCCTGAGCCGAAGGCAGACCCTCAACCCCTGAGCTACCCAGGCATCCCAGGAAACCAGTTCTCATATTTTCTGGGAACCTCCTAGGGTAAATGGATGAAACTAGACTTTATTAAAAACTTACCATATAATTTGTCCATTCGTACAACCCGTATCATCTGTACTGCAACTTTACCAAGGGAGAGTTTAATTATATTTGACAAATGCAGAAGGAAGGGGGAATAGACTTGATGAGGGAACCAGGACAGGCTTTCTTCCAAGATCTTTCCACTGTACTCGGGCAGGTGCAGGGAAGCATGAGAAAGACGGTGCATCTGTGCAACACACTGGAGGTTAGGAGAGAACAAGGGGAGAGTGACAACTTCCTGTGTGAGATGTCCCTGGCCTCTCACTAGAGTGATCTTGGGTCAGGTTTTCAGATCTGCCTCTTTACTTCCAGTCTCCGGTTGGGTTTCATGTCTCTAACATCAGCTACTGGTTCCTTCAACCTAGAAATATTTTCACCCCAAACTATCTCACAGAGCCTCTCCCTTCTTCCATATGAGCACCTGAGTATCTCTGCAGTCAGATTCAATAGATTTTTCGCTCTATATCCTAGAAAAAAAGGCAAATAATAGGCTGTCTTTCTGCCTCCACCCGGCTCAGGCTAACCAGGGTCATGTCACGCAAATAGAAACGGGGGTGCCTTTGTTGCTAACCGGACCTGAATTTGAATGCCACGTCGCCACTTGCTCACAGTGTGACATGCTTCATGCTTCTTGGTTCCTCATTTTGATTCTGGGTAAAGCATGAATGATGAAATTACTTGTTCTCATGGTTAAGAAAATAAATATACAAAGTACCCCTGGCAAGTATATGCTCAGTAAACACCACCATTGCCACCATTACTGTAATTATTTTGTGAAATACCTTGCAATCCTGTTTTTGCAGCCAGTGTGTCATAGGGCCTTGTAGCAGCCTAGGGAATTAATATAGGAGAGGAGTTTCTACCCCATTTTGCAATTGAGGAAGCTGAAGATCAAATAAGTTAAATGACTTGCTGGGGTTCACAGAGGTCCAAAGGAGCAAAGGTGACATTTATACAAGTTTTTCCAGTTGAGCAACCTGTTCTCTTGTGTGTCTTATCTATTATGTGTACCCTATTCCCAGTGCCTAGCAAAGGAACATAGACAGGTAGACACTAAAAGGATTCCAGTTTCTGGATTGATTTTTCAGAGGCCTCAGACCTCTATTTCCTACCCTTCCCCCTGCCTGAGAGATATTTTTTTTTTTCACTGCAAACATCCCCAAATGGCAAATACTATTTCCACATCCCATTCCGATGCCTGTTTGGTCCATAGAGGAGGACCTGTTTGGTCCTGGCCTCAGAGGCATGTTAAGGGCCCTTCTGCTGTTATGATTGGGTAGTTAGAGGCCTACAGAGGCTGCTCACCTTGCTAAGTGAGCAGAAGCAGTGGCTGCAGGTCCGTGAGCTGTCTGTGGTCCTGGAAGGATCACCTCTGAGTTACAAGGGCAATAACAACCTTGTTTTTGCTACAGTCTTCAACCTTAGTCGACAGATACACTGGGAATAGATTCTGGTTCAAGGAACTCGTTGATAATTCCCTGTGAATTGGTCTGTCATGCTTTTTAAAGTCTGTGTGTTCATGGAAAACAGTTTTTAAATTTGCTTTGTGCGTAGATGTGCACTGTGGTTTCCCCCTCGACTCTTCCAAAATGTCACAAATGACTTTCCCTGAATTTACCAATTTGCAGGATTAATGTGCTTCTCTCTAGACACCTGTGCCCTAGATAGATTCCAGCCAGAATAGCTGTCTCCATTCCTAAACTCTGACCTGTTTTGCAGGCAAAAGAGGCCTTGGTTGTAGGTCACCCACAATGGGGGCATCCAGCATGCGGAGCTAACTCTCGGCTCTGTTTTATCATGCAGTTGTGTGGAGGAGTACAAGCTGGCTCCTGATGGAAAATCCTGCCTAATGCTCTCAGATGTCTGCGAGGGCCCCAAATGCCTCAAACCTGACTCCAAATTCAACGACACCCTCTTTGGAGAGATGCTACATGGTTACAACAACCGGACCCAGCATGTGAACCAAGGCCAAGTCTTCCAGATGACCTTTAGGTATGGGGCAGACACTTGCACTTCACTGGTGGAATTACTCACCCAAAATCTGGGCAGGGGGAGGAAGCCATGGGCATCATGGAAATGAATTCTGTTAGACTGGCCAGCATCTCCCCAGGCTTACCAATGTCTATCTGATGAAGTGTGAGAACTCAGCAAAATTCATTCCGTGAGGTTGCTTTCCCACTGACCTAGTCCTTATTTATCCTGCCCTTCCATTTCTCTAACTCTATCCACATTTTTAAAATTCAGTCTTAAATCATTCTGTAAGTACAGTTAATGGAATTTTAAAATGTTTAAATTAATCTTTCAGTCTATTAAAAAGTAAGTATCCTATGTAGGCTATTCAGGCAGTTCAAAAATAAAGACATTTAATGAAGTAGAAAATAAAATTCCCATCACCCAGAAATACCCAGAATTAACATTTTCCTGAACATTCTTAAAATGCCTCTCTCTCCTTCTTTCTGTCTGCACGCACATGCACGAACAGACACACACACACACTCACACTCACACTCACACCATATCTCAGTAGAGCTGTTTAGAAATTGCTGGTTTTTGCTCAACAATATGTCAAAAACCTCATTCTCTATTAATAAATATAGAGGTACCTGTGAAATTAAAAGATAAGGCTACTCTCATATGAGAGCAAACAGAATAGGGAATGGGTTGGCCAAATTATATGAAGATTAGACATGCAGTCTCATTATTAAAGGCTCCCTGGGAGAGTCAAAGAAGCTGGATTTATTCATGCTTCAAAATCTGAAGAACCATAAGATGGTAGAGTGAGAGGAATTGTTCCATGTATAAGAAATGATTATTTTTTTAAAATAAACTGTACTTTTAGACAGTGTTGCATGAAAATGTAATAGGATATTATCACAAAGCAGGGTTCAACCCAGCATTTGAGGTCATCTCAACAGAAGTCAGAACTGGGAAGGAATGTCACGTCACCATTATCATCATCATCATCATCATCATCATCATCATCCCCTTTCCATCACCTAATTAATAATAGTGGAATTTACAAGAGGAATGATACTAATGACCATTATTTATTAAGAATTACTCCATGTCAGACTCTTTATCAAGTATTTTTGGTAATAATAATTATAGTGATGATGATGATGAGGACATTCAGCACAAGCTGAGGATATTCTAAGCACTTGCCATCTATTTTTTTTTTAATTTTTATTTATTTTTATTTATGATAGTCATACAGAGAGAGAGAGAGAGAGAGAGGCAGAGACACAGGCAGAGGGAGAAGCAGGCTCCATGCCCTGGGAGCCTGATGTGGGATTCGATCCCGGGTCTCCAGGATCGCGCCCTGGGCCAGAGGCGGGCGCCAAACCGCTGCGCCACCCAGGGATCCCAAAATGTTTCTTTTTTTTTTTTTTTTTTTTTTATTTATGATAGTCACAGAGAGATAGAGAGAGAGGCAGAGACACAGGCAGAGGGAGAAGCAGGCTCCATGCACCGGGAGCCCGACGTGGGATTCGATCCCGGGTCTCCAGGATCGCGCCCTGGGCCAAAGGCAGGCGCCAAACCGCTGCGCCACCCAGGGATCCCTGCACTTGCCATCTATTAATTTGATCCTCACAATGGCCCTGGGAAACAGGGGCTATTGTCATCCCCTATGTACAGATGAGAAATGGAAATGTTAGGTGGCTCTCCCAAACCTCCCTTCTAGGAAGTGAGAGAGCCAGGATAATACCATTTTAGCTTCATTACCAAGACCCTTTGAGGCACCATGACCTCAATTTTCTAGCTGAGAAATCAACAGCAGAGAGGTAAAATGACTCTCCCAAGGTCACCATCCAATGAGAGGCAGAGTAAAGAATCAGTTGTAAATCTGGCTGATTCCCAAGCCTTGCTCTTGTCTTTTAAGCCAACATACCTCATCACTTCCCATTTTATGAGCACCTACTAGGTCTAGGTACTGTGCTGGTTACTTGAGATACAATGAAAAATTAGATAAAAGTGGCCCAAGACCCTGTGGTGCTTTGGTACAGTGTGTGTGTTTATAAACTTATGTACTTATTTAATTTGTGGGAGGTGCTATGAAATAAAGGAACACTGTTGTTCCAAGATAGCAATTAACAGTAGGGTCTAAATTAGTTAGAGCACAGTAGTAGGTGTGCATCTCCTGGCTTAGAAAGCAATAATAAGACTTTGGAGTCTACTTTTCAAATGAAGTGTTGTTTAACTAATACCTGGAAGGTAAGTGGGACTTATTAGCACTGAGAAAAGTTTCAAGCAGAGACAGATGTCCTAAGCAGGAAAATAACGTGTTTGGCTTTAAGAAATGAAGAAGTCTGGTGTGGTTTCGGCCGAGTAAGTAAGGGAAGAAGGGTGGCAGGTGAAGCCAGAACAGTATATAGAGGCAGATCATGGGGGTCTTGCAGGTCAAGTCTGTATTCTAACAGCAAATGGGAGAACCTAAAATGATTGAAGACGTGGAGTATGCCATGGTTGCATTCCATTTTTCAACCTCATGGTGGCTGCATGGAAGTGGATTGCAATGAGGATGGCATGGGAAAGTGTGGAATGGGGACTCAATTATGGACTTATTGTGAAAGCCACATCAAAGTGTTGGATGATAGGAACAGTTTGGAGAGAAAGGGGGATTTTGTAAGAGAGTTGTGAGGCACGGTACACCATGGCCAGTGAGAAGTGGTAGGCAGAGGGTAGTGTTGAGGGAGGATTTAGGGGTAATAGGAGTGACGGGTAGCTACACAGCAATTTAGTAGCAGAGTTGAGTCCTGCAAATCCCAGCGAAGTTTCCTTTCTACCACGCAGATGCTCAAACAGCAGCAGAGTGTTAACTTTATTGGAAAAACCTGGGAGCAACTTAAGGCCAATCCAGACGAACTTCTCAATACTGAGAGTCACAGTGCTGACTTTCTACAGTTTTAAGACTCTTTGAAACTGTCTTGAACATCATAATCGATAAAATAATGCTGTGTGGAATCCAAAAGAAAGAAAAATCCCTTGTTTTTGAGAAGGGGATTTATAGACTTGCACAACGACACACAATTGACAAAAATATATGGAAATTTAATTTGCAAAGCAGTGTTCCCGTAGAAATTCTAAAGAATTTCCGTGTGAAGCCTTTTGAGAAGAATTAAAAGGAATGATAAGGGGTTTCTCAGAGATTGAGGGTTATGAACTGGAGTTTGAAGTGATAGCAAAGAGCAGTGTCTCTTGGGAGGGATAACAGCTGGGAGGACATTTTCTTGTCTAGGAAGGAGTCTGTAGAAGCAGAGACAGAGATGAGCAGGTGTGGGGAATAAGCAGAACAGATCTCCAAGTAGACCCAGTTCCAAATCTGGCCCCACCTCTGACAAGCACAGCCCTACTGCCTCCTGTTTACTTTCTTAATAAAGATTTTATTTCTTTATTAGATGGAGAGCATGAGCAGGGGCAGAGGGAGAGGCAGAAGGAGACTCCCTGGTGAACAGGGAGCCTGACACAGGGCTCGATCCCAGGACCCTGGGATCATGAACTGAGCCAAAGGCAGATGCTTAACCCACTGAGTCACCCAGGCACCCCATATTGCCTCCCATATAAGAAGAGGTATTATAGCAGATTCCGGCCCTGTGATGGGCATATTGCATATTTTACGTAGTTTGATTTCTCACAGCAGCTATCAGACTGGCTGGCATGTGATAAGTGGTCAGATGTGCTAGTTCTCATTCTCTCTTGGGAAGATGAGCTTGGTGCAAAAGAAGGATCCAAACTCGGTAGGAAGATGCTAGGTCCAAAGGAGATTCATGGGACCGCAGATCTCATTTACATATGGGGAAGGGACTTGGCCAAGGTCACGAAACAGGTCACTGCAGAGCAGAGCTAGTTCATGCCCTCAGATCAGATCCCAGCATGCTTGCCTTTCTACTACCAACAAACAGGTCATTAAGAGGGAGCATGGTGTCATACAGGCCGTCCTGGGAGTCTTCTGGCTCAGACAGTTTTAACCCCATCAGGAATCCTCATTCTGCCTCACTCTGCTCATTGTTCCCAGCCCTTCAATCTTGGGCTGTTTCTAAATAGTCACCAATCTGTGTCTGCCTTGATTTGCTCGGTGAAAAGAGTATAGTGAACAGACCACATTTTCTCTTTTGACAACAGCCTCAAGATATCAGGAACTCCTCAGACCTCCATTGTGTTTGAGCAGCCCATTTCACATATGCTCTCTTATCCTTGGCTTCCGTTAGACTTTCTTTGCAATTATTTCCATCCTTAGACCATGTCACCTCTTGGAGCCACCTGCTAAGGCAGTGGACTTCCCATGGTGGGAAGGTGAGTGGCTTCTGATGAATCTAAATTTATCCCTTTCAAGTCTCCCTCACTGAGCCTCAGACAGGGAGGAAGCTGTGGCTCCTTTGTCCTCCGTGCTCTAGAAGGCAGGCCTGCAAAATTTCCATTTCTCACCTCTTCTCTGCTCCTTTTTTCTCTCTCCTCCAAGTAATCTTCGGTCCAGCCCTCCAGAGTAGCCAGCAGGCCCCCCACCAGCCGTCCTGCCATATGCCACATTTCCTGACAACTGGCTGGCCTGGGATTTCAAACTGTCTACCAGCTGGAGTCTTCTGCATGACAGCCACCATTCTGCTGTGTTCCCCTCCCTGCCCCTACCTCAACCCTCACACCTACCAACTGCTGATAGCAGACAGGTGTGCATTCTCCCTTCCTCTCTTGAGTCTCCAAAAGAGCAACCTGGATTTCTGCTCTATTAAAGGCCTCTCATTTCAAGAATCTGAACTGGACTAGACTTAACAGTTAGTGTAGACATAACCCCTTATTGTACAAGTAGAGAAACTGAGACCCAGTTATCTAGTGCTCACCATGACCTGGGGCCCCTCTGAGACTCCAAGTTAGAGTCTGTATCTCTCAAACCAGCGTTCTCTGGTTTCTGGATCTGTTGTAAGGGATGTGTATCATTTCTTCCTATCCCTTTAACGGCATGGTCAGCAGAGAGGGAGGACTCAGGTTTCATAGGAGGGTGACTGGTTCTTAATTAAGGGGGGACAGTAGGGAAGAGCCACTCCCGAGCACATGATTCTGCAGGAACTTGATTCCATTGCTGGCCACCTTCTCACATTGCCGTGTGGAGGCTGCAGTCTGCCCATGAGAGACGAGTGAGTGGAGATATTAGGACCCTGGCAAGCCTGGCACACACAATCCACTTGTGTGTGAGGATTAAATACACGAAGAGACCATACAGAAAGATAGAGATAGGGCAAGAGTGATAAGAAGAAGCAGTCAGAGCGACCAAGCAGGGATGAAAGGCGGAGGAGGTGGGAAGGTTTGCAGGAGAGACCTCAGTGAGAGACAAAGAAGATAGAGCCCATACTCAAGTCACAGTAGAATTTATTCCCAGGACAGGTGGAAGTCATTTTAAGAACCTTGGTGGCCCCTGGAGAGAGGTCTGGATTAGGAATCAGTTTGCTAATCAGATGGACATGGGTGGACATAAATCTCTGTGAAACTGTCAGATTCTGTCCAAACACGAAGAGTCAAAGATTTCACTTCCGGATTCCTCCGGAACCTAAGAAGCGATGTCAGGCTCTGCTGGTTCCAATCTCTTTTGGTTCTCTGGGTTGGTCTTAATGACTCACGGAGGGTCACCGTCTGAATTCCCTCCTCTTAGCTCTCCATTAGTGAGGGAATGGGTAAAGACTGCTGGAGTGAGATAAACTCCTCAAAGGTTGCTGATATTTGATGTTTTGTTTGTATTTCATTTCCCTCCCTCCCCTATCTTCCCCCATCCTACCTCGTTCCTGTAAGAAAGAAAGGTCAACTTTGGTTATAGATTGCATGGATTTAGATAAACATCAGGCAAGAGCTCTTACTGAGCCTGGGAGTCTCAGAAATTGCAGTGAGGAGCAGTTGCTTGGGAATGGGGGGCTGCGCAAATTACAATTGTAGATTTTCCAAAAGCCTCATCGAAAATAAGATGGTTCTGTTGGAAGTAGCTATTTCCTCAAGGCCTTCAAGACTGACCTACAAAGAGCAGGAGGATCTCAGGGACGGTTTGCTAGAAAGGCGCTCTTCAATCTGGCATGCTTATCGGATGTGCATATTGTACAGGATAAGAGGAAAGTTTTGGGTAAGATGTGGGATTGCAGGATGAGGCACCACCAGCCCACGCCTGGTGAGACAGAAGGGTTCTCTTTCAGCATTTGAGAAAAGCTGGCTTTTGTTAGTGGCACCCACTTGTTTCCCAGAGAGGGTCCTGAGTCACATCTTATTAAGTGGCCTCGACAGCTATTTTTCTAGTGCCTTCCTGGAAGATGGTTAATGATAGATGCTGCTTCTGAATCCTTCTCTTCCCTCTCTTCTCCCCCTCTCTTGCCCTCTGCATTTAGCCATGTGCGTTTTCACTACGTGCCAGATCCGGTATCACATACTTTATAGATTTTTCTCATTTCTCAGTACCTATCACAAAATAGCCCTGAACAACTTGGTTTCCTAAAAAAAAGGAAAGGAATATATCAGCCAGAATGTATTAGGTTGTGTTCCTATCACATGCCCTGCCCAGAATTGCAAGGGTGCCATTCATTCTGGCATTTGGGAATCTCAGGTGGCAGGAGCGTCATCTTCATGTGCCCCCGTGGACACTGTGGTAGTGGGAACAAAATTTGTCTCTCATTACTTCCTCCCAGGGGTGACATTCTGCTCACATTGCATTGGTCACATCCAGTCCTGTGGTCACAGCACCCTTCAAAGTGTTGAGCAGGGACATGAAATCCTATCATGTGCTGAGAAGACCCAGAAATAAATGAGACATCAATACATCAAAATGAGACCACCTAGCAGCACACCTTTCAGGATCCTAACATTCTCCCCTTTGACATCACCCCCCCCAACAACTGTGATAAGACCCTCTAGTCTTTTCTTGACCATTTTCTTCATTCAACTCCCAAATAATCATCTACTTTATAGATGGATGAACCTCGGAGCACAGTCTCTACACTGCCCTCCTTTTGTGGATGAGATGCCTGGGCCTCACAGTGTTTAAGTGAATTACTTAAAATCACGTAACTAGTAAATGAATAATTCAGGCTTCCAGCTTCCAGTCTGCTGGGCTGCACTCTATCCGCTCGGAAGGCTTAGAAACTTGTGATCCAACTCCCACACTATACAGATGGCAACATCAAGGTCAAGGTTCCACAGAGAATTAATGATGGAGCCAGGACTGGAAGCTGTTTTTCTACAATTTCAGGTCTGGATGTTCTGTGATACACCACGATCGTATTATGACAAGATAAAGCAAAGGAGGCTGACAGTGGAGAGGTTATTAATTAGAAGTGGCATTAGCTTGTGATTTTCAGGGCGATTCCCAAGCCTCCCTATACAATGATATCCTAGCTTTTGGCAAAATCCTCAACTTGGCACCTGGAAACACAGCTGTATGCTACCCACCCTGGGGTCTACTGGTGAGACCTTGGAAGTGAACTGAGGACAGAAATTAGAGGCTGGTTCAGAGGAGTTGAGGGGTGACTCTCCCTGGGGCCCTGATGCTTAGGCTGCCTGCAGAAGGATTTCTCGCTGTATCTCCTTTTTCTCAAGGTTTTCGGACATATTCTGCAGGAGTCAAGGCCAGCGTGTCCCATATACCAGAGGCCCTGAAATCCAAAAGCTCTTTCTATACACGTGCTGGCACTTCCTATTGGATCACCCTTGCTCATCCTCTCCTGATTTCTGTTGGCCTTTTCTATAAATTAAGGTTAGGGCAGAGTTTGGGTACAGACTGAGCAATATAGTCTCTTTCTATTCAAACCCGATGGCCACAGGCTTACTGAAGCTTTTCCTACTCACCGGATCCTAAGACTCACCTAGGGCTGCACCAAGACTTCCAATTTATTTTCTCTTAAATGAGGGACCTGGGAAAATTAATTGTCATCATATTCCTGGGTGGTTCACATTGTCCATTAATTTAGGGATATATCGGGCTGGGTGTCGAAGACGTCAGGCTCTGGAGTCTGAGTCCTAGCTTGCCACCTGCTAACTGTGTGACCTTGGGCACATGTGTTCATTAAGCCTCAGTTTCCTCATCTCCACACTGGGAATAATGACAATACCCACTTCTTGATGTTTTGTGATGATTAAGTGGGATTGGCACCTGTTGCATCCCTGTCCTCACCAGACAGGGAGGACCCAGGTGCCACAGGGGGCTGCCAGATAGAAACTGGAGGACTCTTGGTGACAAGGCCATCCCCATGTGCATGACTCTGCAGGAATTTGATCCCATTCCTAGCTGGGACCCAACACAAGGTGTCAGGGTGCCGCCATGAGAAATAATGAGGTCTAAATCTTAAATCTACCGTTTCACAGCTGTGTGGCTTTCGACAAATCTCTTAACCTCTATGAACTTCAAGATCTTCAACTATAAAGTGGGGTTTTAACCTGAAAGTATCTTCAGAGAGCTATCAACTTCCTCTGACCAGTGCATTCTGGTGAATGCATTGCTTTGGCAAAATGCCCAGGGTAGAGGCAGAAACACAGGCCTTCATGCTCTGTGGGTCTATGGGAAGTGGGCAGCTCAGCCAGCAGTGTGGAATAAGCAGCAGGCCACGGTCCCCTTCTTTTGGAAAGCCATTATCTTTCCCATGTATTACCTGTACCCTATAGGGTAGCCTCCTTTGTTTTTGTATGAATTACCTATAGGGAAATGCATCCAATCAGGAAGGTGGGATTTAGATGCTCATGCCTGCTGTGTGGCATTTGATAATGGACCAGGGCCTATGCCCAAAAGTTCTAGAGGTGTGGAATGCTTCTGCATTAATATTAAAAATATAGGACAAGTAGCTTACAAGTGGCCCTGCCCTATAGGAAAGGATATGCATCCAAACACAATGAAGGTCAGCCCATAAGTCCCATGGTCTGCACATTGGTCTTGCTCACTTCCTACTTTTCCTTCTGGTAAATTTCCCAGGATCCTTAAGCATGATTGATACACTAAACTCCTTTTTCTTTACTTTTCAAAGCCTGACTTTAAGGGGCATAGACAGATATTTCTCCCCCGACACGTGTGGACAGAGCAGGTTCACTGCCATACTTCTTACATGAGAAAACTGAAGCTCAGAGAGGTGAGGAATGGCATCCAAGGTCCTGCAGCTGGTACGTGATGGAGCCGAGAGTCACGGCCTGCCCTCTTCTCCACTCTATAGCCTCTAGATAATGTGTGCAAATGCACATAGATATGGCTCCAACCAGATGATCCGCAAAGAGCAGGAAAGCAAGTAATAGGTCATCATCATTATTATACACAAAAACCCTAACCGAAGGTAGAACTTTTCCATGTGTCTGCTTATGGCCAGGATACAAGGCGCATGAAATACACTAGTAATTCTCAACCTCTAATATGCATACACATCGCCAAGGAACCCCGCTAAAATACAGGCTCTGGTTCAGTGGATTGCAGGTAAGACCTGAGACTCTGCTTTTCAAATGAGCTCCTGGACAGCTTTGCACAGCAAGGTGTTAAACTAAATTTTTCAAGAGATGTGAGCCCAGGTTATGCTTGAGAATGGAGAAGGATTGTCGCTTCTCCATTTGCCAGTTAGAAGGCAAGAACTAAGTGCAAGGCCAGTGGCACTTAGAAGGCCATGCAGTCCCAAAGGAGTCTCCTTGCAGAGTGACCAAGCTCAGAGCCTGTATTTTGGATTTGCAGCAGCCCAGGTGACAATCCCACCCTGTCATCCAGCAGGCCCCTAGTGCACAATGTAGCACAACGTATTTTCTGCATCCACCCATCCGCTCTGCTTAGTGACGGGTATGGGATGCTCTCAGCATCAGTCCCGGTGTGGGAGGCACTTACCCTGCATCCAGTGTCCTGAAAGCCATCCGTGGCTGCGCACCCAGATTGGAGCTGCCCGTGAAGAGATGACTTCCAGTTAGTGAGGACCCTATAATTCTTCCATCATTGGATGCCCAATGGTCTGGGCTGCAGTCAGCGTCAGGACACAGGTGGAAGCCAGACTCCTGAAAAAGTAATGAGAAATCCATTTGGGAGGATAATCTTTATTATTCTTAAGTTCTTAGACAAAAATCTCATACCCTCAACACTCGTTAGTATAATTGGGGATAGGAAGAAAGCAGTAAAATTAGGACCTAGTGAAAGATTTTATTTTATTTTATTTTATTTTATTTTATTTTATTTTATTTTATTTTGCATGCGGGGAGCAGGGAATTGCAATCCGTTTTTAAACAAGGCCTCTCTAATCTTTCTCCCTAATTATAGTAAGAGAAGAAAGACAAATAGCCACTTTAATTAAAATATATATATATATATTCTTAATGTTCACATCTCTAAATATACCAAACATGGTCATTTTATGAGAAAAACAAATTATATATAGCATATTTTGAATGCTTTCCAACTAACCTAAAAACTTGTCTAGTTGGCAAAAGGTGCTAAAGCAACAGAACCAAGCAGGTTCATTTCACTTCTCCTCTCGCTTCTCCTTCCCCCTTTTTGTGTGTGTGTGCTTTTTTTTAATTCTCTGACTACTTCAAAATCCCTGACTCTGTTCTTTTTTTTTCTTTTTCCTTTTTTTTTTTTTTTTTTTTTTTTTGAGGACGGGGAAGCCTCTCGGAACCATTGAGCCATCTAAGGTAGAGACAATTTTTATAAAAAAAAGCACAATTTCGTTACACGAAAATGTAGGCAGTAACTCAGGCTGGCCCAAGTGCTCAAAAGGAAAAAAAGTCCATAGGGAACCTATGGAACAGATAAGGATAGATTGTAATTAGCACAGTAATTGTAATTAGCAGAGCAATTGTAATTAGCACAGTGATTGTTTGTTCATAATGGGTGCTTCCAAAGTGACTCCAGGCAGTTTGTTCTCTTAAGTATCTCTGCCATTTCCCTGGTGATCTTGTTTACACTGCTAATGTACTAATGTGCTTAGCAATCTCTTTTATAAATAAACACTCCAAAGGTACAAGCCAGCCCAGCCCCTGGCCAAGCATTATGCATCCTTAATTAATGGAGTCCACAACACTGAAATTTTACTATATTTGCATTATGCTGAGGCAACGTCTTTGGGAATATTACTCTCTGAAGAAGTCACACCTCAGAAGTCATTTGCTGTTGCTCTTGTGGTTTTGTGAATTCCGGGAGGGAGTAAGGTGGCCAGAGGATTGCACTTGAGGGCAGAGATTCCCGTCCTGGCTTTACCACTTGTTCTCATTTGTTATTTGGCAAGGTTTTGTGGAGCACCTGTGATATATAAGCTTTGAGGATGAAAAGATGAAGGAGGCAGTGCAGGTCCCTACCCTTACACAGAGGGGACCGCTGGCCCTAGCATTGGTGTGGATGAGCAGAGGTAGGGAAGGCGTCCTGCCAGCTGCCAGCTGAGACCTGGAAGATATGATTAAGAGTTAGCTAGATGGGAGTCGGGGCATAGAGCATCTGCAGATGTGAACATCCAGGGGCCCCTGTAGAGGGTGAGGGAATGGGATTATAGAGATAAACCATGGGGAAGGAAGGGGTTATTTGCACACCGCGGTAAAGGGACCATTAGGGGCCCTGAGACTTTGCAGGGTCTTATAACCTTCTGTGGCCAGTTTGCTCACCACTGAATCAGGGAGCATAATAATACCAACCCCGCGGGGGAATTATGGTGCGGAGGGAGAGGTGATGAGAAATGTCAGGTTAAAATACTTTGTAAAGTGTAAAGACATGGTCAAACGTTAGTGACATTTTCCTAACATGAATCTAAGGATCTGTGAGATGCCACTTACCCTGAAATTTTGTGCTGGAGCGCACATCCTGGCACACTTGAGATCTTGTGAGATGCAAATTCACCAGCATTACTTTCTTTGTGTTCCTTCCAGAGAAATGAAAAAAGTAAGTCTATTCTAAGCTCACATTAATAAGCCTACGCATGTGTATCAAGAAAATTAATTTTTAGGGAAATATTTCCATTTCAGGGAGATGCCCTGAATAGAAATGTATTTAGTAACAATTCTAATGAAAGATATGATCACAGTTTATTGGATGTGAATTAATACAGAAAGCTCCAAGGGCAGTGACTGGGGTTTTATGTAACATCACCGCTGAATAATTTCTATTAATGATAATCTAGTGAAACACCTCAAAGGTGGCTTTTAAGAGTCTAAAATGAGCATTTATTTTTATGTCTCATCAGATCCTCAGAGGAACCCATTAAGTGGGCAATTAATTAGCAGGCATAAGCCAGGAGCCGAAGCTGCAGGCATTTGGTTAGCCCCGTCATGGTTAATTCAGTATATTCCTGACCGTGTTGCAAGAACCTCAATCCCCAAATCAGCTAGCCGCCGCTCCATTCTCTGCGAGGATCCTGGCACTTGCCGTGACCTTGAAGATACTTCAGCTTGTGTGGGGGTGCTTTGTAGAGTAGCAAGAAAGACATAGGATAAAGGGATTGGTCTTCCTTGCTAACTCATGGTTCAGAGAACTACAGTTGCACCAAAGTTGTCATACTAGAGTTACACCTACCAGTTTGTCTGAATTCCCAAACTATTTCCGAGGAGTTAGTGAGGACCCAGCCACTGGGAGTATACAAGCCCATAGGCAATCTTGCAGCTGTGTTTGCAAAGGAGGTGGAAACCTAGCTTGAAATTAAACTAAATAGCAATTAAATTCTCCTTCAGCTGTGTGATTCAACTAATAAATATACACTGAGTACGTATCATGTGCCAGGTTCTGGAAATACTAGCCGAACAGGACTCACAGAGCCCAACGTTGGTGTAAAGAGGAAAAGGATATAAGTTTTTATTGGTATTATCTAAGTTTGTGTGTCTTCACCTTTTCTTTCTTTCTTTCTTTCTCCGAGACCTGGGAGCCATCTCTTTGAAATGTAATCTTAGAGAAAAATAAATACATTTGCAAATTCAGAATAACTCAATGTGCTGGACACACCCAGGGATCAACCTCTCCTCTTCCCTGCCCCAAGTCCTCCGGTTCTTTCCCACCTACTCACCCCAGCCTCAAAAATCCTTCCGTCCTTTATCTCGATGGAATTGAGTGCAGGCCCTTCTCCCCTATTTCGATAGCCTTTAGTAAGGGCAGGTATCCAGATTATCTTAGTTTTTACGAATGTCCTTTTGTTCTGCTCTGAGAGTTTAACCAGTGCTGTGACTTTCAAAGTACTGGACGGTGTCGAACGGGCAAGGAAGACTTTATTCAAGGCTATTGCAACAGGGGAGAAAGGTCTGAACTCAATTCCATTCAGATAAAGGGCAGGAGGGTTTTTATGGCTGCAGTAAGCAGCGGGGAAGGTACCGGATGACTTCAGGGGGAGGTTCACTAATGAAATATATCCTGTAAGTTGACTTATTCTGAACCCACAGGTCATTTCTCTGCTACCATCCTTGGTGATTACATTTCAAAGAGATGACTTCCAGATCCTTGAGAAAGACATTCCTGGGTTGTAGAACTGGCCAGAGGTGTGTGTGTGTGTGTGTGTGTGTGTGTGTGTGTGTGTGTGTGTGTTAAAGATTTTAATGTTAAAGGTGCAGAGAAGGAATTTCCAGTGACGCTTATCCAAAGCCAATAGTCTAAGAAAGTATATGCGAGGGGTGCCTGGGTGGCTCAGTGGTTGAGCATCTGCCCTTGGGTCAGGGCATGATCCTGGGGTCCTGGGACCAAGTCCCGCATCAGGCTCCCATGAGGAAGCCTGCTTCTCCCTCCGCCTGTGTCTCTGCCTCTCTCTGTGTCTTGAATGAATGAATGAATGAATGAATGAATAAAAAGAAAATGGAGGTCAGGCACCCAGAGTCAGGAGGAAGCCTGTTTAAAGTTTGGTCAAGCTAAGGGACTCTTAAGGCCAAATTTAAGACTCTCCTGGGCTGTCTCCTGGGCTCCTCTTGGCTGTGACAATTTGGAAGACTTGTATTTTTTTATACACGTCAAGTTCACAATGTTCAAAATCAAAATCAGCATAAAAGACATCCAGTAATAGTGTTAATTATTTCCCCTGTCTACTTCCATCTATTTTCCCCTATCTCTAACTCACTGGTACTCCTTTCTTAGGTATCTTTCCATTTTTTTAATATGGAAAATATCTTTCCATTTTTCAATATAAATCCAAGCAAGTAATATTAAATATTATTCCTCTCCTTCCTTTCATAAAAGGTACACAAAGTATAGTGTTTTTTTTTTTTTTTTACTCCCTCCTCCACTTCTCCTTAGTGATCTCTTAAAGGTCTTTCCATAGATGATGAATTTTTTTTTTTTTTTAAGACACAGAGAACATTCTGATGTAGGATTCCCATTGGTGCTACATGATGCCATCATGGAAAAAGTAGAGGGTCCAGAGAGGTGGAGGGAGCTGGGTTTTGTAGTTCTTTCCCTGCGACTAGCGTTTTGTTTTCTTAAGATTTTATTTATTTATTTATTCATGAGAGACACAGAGAGAGAGGCAGAGACACAAGCAGAGGTAGAAGCAGGCTTGATGCAGGGAGCCCAGTGTGGGACTTGATCCCGGGACCCCAGGATCACGCCCTGAGCTGAAGGCAGATGCTCAACCACTGAGCCACCTAGGTGTCCTTCCTCCCCGTGGGCGATTGTGACTCACACAGGTAACTTCTCCCTTCTCAGCCTAACCCCTTCATCTGTACAATGAGGTTCTTGTGTCTCGTTGTGTTGTTGTGGGACAACTAAGATAAATGTAAGGAGTTTAGTCCCAGTAAAAGTAATAGTAGCAGTAGTACTAGTAATAGTAACAAAAATAGCAGTACTTACCTTGTACCCGTCACCATCCTGTCTGTCTTTATCCAAACCATTTACTGAGTGCCTGTTTATGTGAGTGCCTACTCACTGTTCTGGGAAGCCAGAAATACCACAGTGAACAAACTCCTAAAATCCCTGCCCTGGTGAGTTGTATGCTAGTGTGGGAGACAATCGACAAGTAAATACAGATTGTGTGAAGTGTACACACTATGGAGGAAAGCAGGATAAGAGGGCTGGCGAGCGCTAGGCAGGGGAGCCTGTTGAATACAGTCTGGACAGGAAAGACCTCTTTGATAAGGTGACATTTGTGCATAGATCTTAGCTGAGATAGTGAGCCTGCAGGTGTCTATGGAAGAGCTTCCAGGCAGAGGGCACAGCAGGTTCATACACCCCTGGCATGTTCCATGGACAAGAAGGAGCTCAGGTGGTGGTGGGTGGATGGCTTAGTTGATTGGGCATCCAACCCTTGATTGCAGCTCAGGTCACGATCTCAGGTGAGATCAAGCCCCGTGTCAGGGGGATGGGGTGTCCATGCTCAGTGGGAACTCTGCTGGAGATTCTCTCCCTCTTCCCCTCCCCTCATTCTTTCTCTTTCTTTCAAATAATAAATAAATAAATCTTTTTAGAAAGGAGCCCAGGTAGATGGAACATAGTGAAAGAGGGGGTGAGTTGTAGGAGAGCATGTTCTAAGTAAAAAAAAATAAAATAAAAAATAATGGATGTCGAGTGGAGCAGTGTGGCAATCTGTGCAGAGTTCTGTGAGTCACGTAAGTGCAATACTTTGGATTTGATCCTGAGTGAGAAGAGAAAGAAGCCAGTGCATGGTTTGAGCAGAACGGGGCTATAATCTCACTCATATTTTTAAAAGACCACTCCATCTGGGGTGTGAAGAATAGACTTTAGTGTCCAGGATGGAAGCAGGGAAAGCAGCCGAGGCTCCTGCAGCGGTTCAGGTGGAAGACAGTGGAGCATGGCTGTGCGAGCTGACATGGTGACAGGTGGGCAGATTCCGGGTGTCTCCTCCAGGTAGGCCAAGAGAATTGGCTGATGAGGGAGATGAAGCCGGAGGTAAGTGTGGCTCCCGGTTTTTTGTGTCCCTGAGCCCCTGGATCGATGGAAGTCCCACTATTGGAGACAGGAGGAAGAGTAGGCCTGAGGGAGGGGAGCACAAACAGAAATTTAGTTTCAGCCATATTAAAAAAATGAACTCATGGAGCACCCGGGAGGCTCAGTGGTTGAACATCTGCCTTTGGCTCAGGTTGTGATCCCAGGGTCCTGGGATTGAGTCCCGCAATTGGGCTCCCCGCAGGGAGCCCGCTTCTCCCTCTGCCTGTGTCTCTGCTTCTCTCTCTGTGTGTCTCTCATGAATAAATAAATAAAATCTTAAAAATAAATGAACTCATTTGTGGAAAATTCCAGTCACAAAATTGGACAGCAATGTCCTAACCCCCGGGGTATGCATCATCCTGCTTCAGGAACCCATCATCTGGCCAAGTCTAATATATTTCCTCATGGAGATGTCTAGCCAGTTGGACATACCAACCCAGAAAAGAGACTAGACTTGAAATGCTAATTTCAGATTATTTAGCATATGAATAATACAAAAGAGAAGAGACGGACTCACCAGAGAGAAGGGATGAACCCAGGCCCAGAGCCCAGGGGCTCCCATACCCATAGGTCAGATAGATGAAGAGCCCACCAGCAAAAGAGGGTGAGAATAAGCTCCCAGTGACTTAAGAGGAGAGCACACAGAGTAGCTTCACACATTTAAACCCATTCGGCTCTGACAACAGTGTGATGTCCAGACATGACCCTTATTTTCTCAGCATCATGCAGCTCGGAAATGGTGGAGCCAGGACTAGAATCTGAGCCGTGTGGCTCCAAGCCCGTGCTCAAATACCCAGCCCTCCCTCCACCAGCACCACACGGTCACACGTCCTGCACCATGCATACCGCTGCTAGGCCGAGGGACTGCAGGGGGGTGGCGGCTGGGGAGTGGGAGAAGGTTGTAAGAAGATGCATTAAAAGTTAAGCAGCCACACAGCACACGCAGGACACGGTGTATGTGCTGGACCACCAGATTACCTTAGTCGATACTTCAGTGCTGCCTCATAATACTAATGATGATGATAATGGCTATTTGCTGAGCACCCATGTATGGGGCAGAGACGCTGCCATGCGCGCCAGGTGCTCATCTTCTGGAATCCTCACAACAAGTTCATGGAGATGAGCCAACCTTTTCTCTACTCTGCATAGAAAGACATTGAGGTTTAAGAGCTTAGAAAGTGGTGGCGAGGGATTTGCTGTGTTCCACCGGTGACTTTAAGGTCACACTGTCCAGACGGAAAGGAGGGAAGGAAGGGCGACACAGGCTTTGTGACCAGGGGGTCCGGGTTCAAATCCTAGCTCTCTGCAATATGATCCTCATGACTCATCATCCACCAGCCTGTTTCTTTAGCCATGAAAATAATGCTGAGAAAAAAATCTTATATTTTGCTTTGTACAATTTCTCTACTGAAATATTTATTAAAAACTAACTTAAATTAATATTTGTGTGGTTGGTTATAGACTTTAGTGGCCAGGATGGAAGCAGGGAAAGCAGCCGAGGCTCCTGCAGCGGTTCAGGTGGAAGACAGTGGAGCATGGTTGTGTGAGCTGACATGGTGACATGGTGACAGGTGGGCAGATTCCGGGTGTCTCCTCCAGGTAGGCCAAGAGAATTGGCTGATGAGGGAGATGAAGCCGGAGGCAAGTGTGGCTCCCGGTTTTTTCATGTCCCTGAGCCCCTGGACCAATGGAAGTCCCACTGTTGGAGACAGGAGGAAGAGTAGGCCTAAGGGAGGGGAGCACAAACAGAAATTTAGTTTCAGAAATGGTGGAGCCAAGACTCAGGATCTGTGCAACGTGTTCAACTCTGCAATTTCACCTTTAAGCAATTCAGTATGTCTAATTTTCACTCCCCAAACATTTTCCTCCAAAGCACTAACCAGGAACCAATTTCTGCCGTTGTTGGAATCTAAGCAGGGTGGCTGCGGTCTATCTTCCCTGCTGAGATGAGACCCGGAACATCTTGGACTGTTTGTCAGTATGAATCCCCAGGAGGTAGCAAAGTGTCTACACAGCTAAGGTCTTGACATATAGTAGCTGTAAGTTCGACATTGTTGGGTTTTTTTGTTTTGTTTTCTTTTCTTTTTCTTTAAGCTTTTGGGTAAAGTACATGAGAGTTGTGGCTCAGAGATGCTTTTGTACCCATCTGCAGACTGAAGAGCCTTTCTCTGTCACGATCTTCACACACTGCACCACTTTCTATTTTAGTTTCCCTCTACAAAGGCAGGAGGATAGTTTAATGATGAGATTCCTGCAGACCTGGAATTAAATTCAGCCTCTGCTGTTATTAGCTGTATGACCTTGGTCAAGTCACCTGACCTCTCTGGGCTTCATTGTCCTCATTTGTACAAGGTGAATCTATTAACTACCTCATTGGTCAGGTGGCTAAGCCAGGGTTTAAATCAGCTGACCTATGGTAGGGGCTTGGTATATTCTAATTATTTTCTCTTCTCACCCTCAAGGCAGAAACCATGTTTATTTATATGCTCAGTGATAAAAAATAAATAAATAAACGGGGCTTGACGAATAGAAGGTGACTTATGAATTGGAAGGCAGGAATGGAGAAAAAGAAGGAACAGGGAGGGATGAAAGAGGGAGGGTGAGATTACAGAGGCAATGAAGAAGGAAGTGAGAAAGGTTCCGTGAGCTTCTTTAGGACTAATTAAGAGAAAAGGACCCGTTTCATTCATTCATTCATTCATTCATTCAATGAGTACCCTGCTCTCACTAAATTTTAATCAAAGAGATGGAGATACAAAGAGTTGTAGGACATCTCAATTATACCAGGACAGTTCTGGTTGACGACTTTTGCCCCAGAGTCCTGTCTAATGTGACGTTTATCCCAGGTAAACGTCACCTGGATTAGATGCTAACTTCTATAGTGTCTTTACCTGTTGAGCTCCTAGATCACATGAGAAAGAGGCTGGTTGTAGTGAAATTCAGTCAAGAGAGCTGGGAGTGCCACCTGTAGAAGTCCGGGTACCCCGGGAGCAAATGTCGGGGGCCCACATGGGGTTTAGGAGTTCAGGTAGGTGGTCCGCAGGAGGCCATGTCTAAGCTGGGATGTGAAGGTGGGTAAGAGCTCCTTAGGTGACGGCAGACAGGAGGACGGAATGGTGAACTCCCAAGAGTCACTACGTTGGGCAGAGCGCTCCAAATGTAAAGACTAAGCGGAGCTCAGCTGGGCGTTCAGAAAGCATCACCTATGCTGGGGAGTCTCTTTTCCAGTCTTCATCCCCTCAGTAGGTCCCTAGGAGGGAGGAGCACCTCTCTGACTGCCCATCCCGCTGCAGTGGCAATGCCCAGGGAGGGGGGAAGGAGAATGGAAGTTTATGAAACACGCACTCCGGCTTTGACCCAAAGACACCTGCCGCAGAGGTGCCGAAAAAGGCAGAGAGAAGAATGCCCATCTCCCCCAAAATTAGCTTCTCTTGAAAAGACACAGGGGAAGCTTTTGTTCCGACAAAGTTATGTTAATATTGTCAAGTTGGTGCATTGGGCCGCTGAACTGGTACTTGGGGACTGTCACAATATTGATGGGGAGTTTGGCAAGTTAATTTTCAATCTGTCACTTTACTCTTCTACGACTCTTGCTCCTTAATAAAACTCCACAGTGATTGTGGGCTCAGCTGACAGCTGGAGAGTGATCTTTGAGTCCGAACCTGGCATGAAATGATTCTTTCTCCTCTCACTTTCTCCCTCTGCCCCCCTCCTTTTCTCAAAAAAAAAAAAAATGTTGCCAACCTGAAGCGAGAAAGCCTTTCTCTTACAAAAGAGATCCCGTTGTCGGGAGCTGCGTGGGGCTCTGGAGAGGACACAGGTTTCGTAGTCAGACCGACTGGGGCACGGATGCCAGTTCTGCTACTGACTAGCTGTGTGACCTTGTGAAAGCTCCTTGAGCCATCTGATTCTCTGGTGCCTCTAGTTGCCACGACATAAAATAATACATGTCAAAGCACGGGCTGCAGTTCACCACTTGCCAGGTCCCTGTCTTCCTCTCAAAGATATGTGTGACCTGAGCTGCAGGTGTCTGGCCCTGGGCTCAAATGCCAAGTGAGCCAGAAGCTATCCCTCCCTATGTGCCTTTAATAGATCTCATGCTCGGACAGTATCGAGAAACCCATGGAGGAATCCGAAGGAGTGTAATTATAACACATGTGCAGCACTTTTAAGAGCCCTAGTGAGTTTCTAATGAGCTTTTTGCACCACAGACTAATAACAATTCTAATAAAATCCACTCTGCGGAAGCTAAAACCTTCATTTTCTCCACACCTGTAAGACTTTTCTCTGCTGGGGCTCCTGAACCAGTGCTCATTGCCAGGGAATTGTGCAAACATCCAGACAATGTGGGCACGCGGCATTTCCTCTCTGGGTCTGTTGTCTGTGGCCCATCTCCCGTCTCTGCTTTTAAGACAGTCCTACACGCTCACTCAAGTCCCCAGATTTGATCCGCCCCCCACCTTATACACGGATTCAATTTCACCCTGTGCTTGAATCTAAACTTTTCTTATCAACTTGGACTTTGCTTATGTTTCTAGTCATCACAGTCACTCCGTATCACCAACCTTCCAGGATCCAGTTGGTTCCAACTCCTTGCTTAGTGGGCAGCCCTGCTCAGCCAACTTACTCCTCTCTGCTCTTTCTGGTTTTGTTGTTGTTGTTGTTGTTTTAAAATATTTAATTTATTTTATTCATGAGAGACACAGAGAAGCAGGACACAGGCAGAGGGAGAAGCAGGTTCCCTGCGGGGAACCTGATGGGGGACTTGATCCCAGGACCCCGGGGTGACGACCTGAGCCGAAGGCAGACACTCAAACACTGAGCCACCCAGGTGTCCATCTCTCTGCTCTTTCTAACGTCCCCTTCTAGGCCATGTGCGGTCGACTGTAGAGTATTTGGCATTCACTCTATGCAGGTTAATTTAGCAACTACGCTATGGGCAGGCTCTGTGCTAAGTCCTAGGATTTACAGCAGAACGTCAGACGGCTCACAGTCGTGGTGAGAGCAACAGGAATGAAGACGACGAAGGGAGGGTTATGGAAGGGCCCTGCGGGGATGAACATGCCTGCCTTTACCCGTGAGATTCTCCAGATGCCCCGGCTGGGTCTCCATCCTAATCCCCTCTTCAGTTGCAGCCTTCTTTCTCTCTGCACTTGGAGGGACAAACTCCTCGATGGAAACTCACCGCTTCCACTTCTTCACTTTCCAATTGCTTCTCACACCTTTCTAATTGGATTTTTCCCACATCACTCCCCGGAAATTCTAGTCTAAACTAAGGTCGCCAGTGGTATTACCAGTGAATATACCAGAGCGCTTAAGACTTTGGAGAGTGCAAAGGAAATGCGTGGGCGCAGATCTGCACTGGGTCTATTTACTACGTAAATCCAATTTCATCACCTATGGGAAGGGAGCATGTAAATCAGAACAGGCATGAAAGGTACCGGGGACAGAGTAGGCATGCAGTGATGACTACTTTTCCTTTCAGCATCTTGCTCTCCTCTGCTTCACTCTGGCCACGCAGCGTTTGCAATTTTATGTTTGTCTCTCTGTCTTCTTCATTGGTTTGTGAATTTCTCAAAAGCAGCG
Source organism: Vulpes lagopus (assembly GCF_018345385.1). Taxonomy (NCBI): domain Eukaryota; kingdom Metazoa; phylum Chordata; class Mammalia; order Carnivora; family Canidae; genus Vulpes; species Vulpes lagopus. The sequence continues at coordinate 62,231,844 of NC_054830.1, forward strand.
GCTGCACCTTCGACAGATCGGTGTCTAAGGCAGATCCTGACCGAGTGAGCACCCAGTGAGAGGTGTGGATGTTCAGTGAATAAGTGAGTGGAATGAAAGAATGTTTGACTAGAGAACTGATGCGGATGGCGCGTGGAATGGACCGCTCAGTGGACGCACACATATGTATGTTCATTTATATTCATTTATGATTCACATACTGATGAATACATCTGAGAATAAATACATGGATGAATGAATCCACGAATGGATTAGCAATGTGTTCAATGAACGGTGGAGTCAGTGAAGGAGTCACTGGGGGCAGGAATGTTATTGAGGAAATGAAAAAAATGACCCCATGAAAAGGCGAATGAATAAATAAATAAATAACCAACCCCAGGTGGACTTAGGAGGAACCTAGACTTGATATTGGCCAAGGAGAGCCATAAGTAAGGCACGTGGCTTTGGAGGGGGAATCCGTGTTCCTCTGGAAAAGTGGAAAAAAGAGACTGGGATATGCACCAAAACTAGGGATTTCTACCCTGGCCTTTGAGGAACATTGAGAAATAAATCAGTATTTGGAATTTGCTGTGGTGATGGGCACTGGTTAGAGAATGCTAGAGGAAGCATGAGAAGTAGGTAAGGAGAGGAGAATGAGAGGAATTCCTTGAGGCTGGGAGACCGTGCAGAGTGGGCTTCTGTTTGTTACAAGGCCCTTAACCATCAAGCTTAAAGCGTCGCTGGTTTTTTAGCGTATATTAGTAATAATCACAATAAGAATTAGCCGTTCGTTTCCTCCTGTTCCTCCCTGTCTACGACCGTCCTATGGTTTCCCTCTCTTTAGCTCAATAAATGCCTCAAGAGAAGGATGAGCAAGAGCCCTCACCCCTTCCGTTCGCATTCACTTAATCAGTAGTTCAGGTGTAGAGTCTTTCTGCTCTTCTAAAGGAAGTAGACAAGCGGCAATAAGTTGCATACATGCAACGAGGCCGTTAAAGCAGAGGGGTGTATTTTATAATGGAGTGATTCTAGAACTATGGTAAAATCACTGTAGATGGGTCCAGGGACCGTTTTGGCATTGAGAAGTATACTGAGTCACATTTGCCTGCAGAAGGAGGTACAGTGAGTCACTGGGGGGAGAGAGACGAGTTAGCACTGCATCCTGAGAATAGTTTTACGGGCGACTGCCCACACGAGCATGCTGAGCCGTACCACAGGGTGTGTCCACGGCAACGGTTTTGACAAATCCACAAGCATTTTCTCTATGGACCGTTCTTTAAATAAATTGGCCATTGAATCAAAGTCTTGGTGTTAAAGAATAATGATCATTACAACAAGAATAATGAGCGTTACTTTGAATAATGGTGCTAGCGAAGTTAAGTTCCTCTAACCATAAAGGAAGTGAAAGGAAGGAAAGGCCACGTTTGGAATTCAAAGCTTCCAAATTACGTCTTTTCTACAAATCATTTTTTCTGTATGTTTTAAGACCTTCCTCTACTTTGGATTCCAGAGTAGATTCTTGAGTCATGGTGCCGTCTTTCTGGATTTCTTGTTCCCCAACATCATGGCTTGCTGCTCCAGATGTGCCGTACCCAACAGTATGGCCACCACCTGTGAGCTTATTAGAAATGCAGAATTCCTCCATTCTTCAGAAGACCTACTGACCATGGCGTCTGGGTGGCTCAGTCATTTAAGCATCCAACTCTTGATTTCAGCCCAGGTCATGATCTCAGGGTTATGAGATGGAGCCCCACATCCAGCTCCACGCTAGGGGTGGAGCCTGTGTAAGATTCTGTCTCTCCTTCTCCCTCTGCCCCTCCCCTCCCAAAAGACCTACTGATCAGAATCTGCATTTTTAACAAGATTTCCAGGCGAGTCATATGCAAATTAATATCCAAGAAGACCTTGACTAGAGCAATGGTTCAAGTGTGGTCCTTGAACTTACAGTGTCAGCATCCCCTGGGAACTTGTAGAAATGCCGATCCTCAAGCCCCATTCCAGATCTACTGGATCAGAAACTCTGGGAGTGGGCCCAGCTGTGTCTAACAACCCTCCCCCACCTGACCGCTGACCCACCCACACCCCTGGCGATTCCGATGTATGCATAGTTTGAGAACCTCGGAGGAAGGTACAACAGTCACTAGAAACGGGTGCTTTCACTTCCTGTCTATGTGGTCAGCCACTCCCTCTCTGACCCTCGGTTCATTAGGAGCTAAATGAGGATGATGGCGATTGATGCAATGACAAAGATGATAGGGGTAATGACACCTGCCCCATAGGGAGGTTGTGATAATCAAATTATCTATAAAATGTCCTTTCCCTTCTGATGCCTCAGGGTCTTCCACTGTTTTAAAGATGTCTGCATTTCTTGCCTGGGATCCCAGGGGCCCTGCTGCCACTCCCTTCCGGACCACAGAGTGGGGTGAGGAAGTCTCGGGTCCTGGCCCCTGGAGCAGTCCTATATATCAGCACCTGATGGCTCTGTTCCCCAACCAGATTCAATAATAGCACTAATCCGCATAACACAGCTTGAATCAGAGGCAATTTGAATTAATTTGGCAAGTTGAACATCACATGTGACACTATTCAATATTTTGCTGGAGCTCAGATCCATAATCTTTACTGCATCTCCTTCATCCACTAATTTTGTAATTTTGTCAGGAAAAGCTATCAAGTTGTCCAGGATGATTTCTTCTACATGAACCTCCAGTGCTCCTTATCGCTCACTATTCCATTATCTCTCGAATGCTTGCAGATTTTCTCTGGGCACATTTGTCCAATTATTTTACTAAATATTGACACCAGGCTTACTGGACAGTGATTTTCAGGATTACCTCTCATTAACCTCCTTGGAAGACCAGTTTCCCTGCCTCGGCGCCCCGACCTCCTGCCTCGTGCTGCACAAACCCATCAACTCCTATCAGGTGATGTCACCTGTTGTTTGATTTGGACAGCAGTCGAATTCCTCGTCCCCTGCCCCTAACACTCCAATAACCAAGGTCATTTTCCCTACAGAATCAGAGAAAACTAGAGGTGGAAACAGCCCTAAGGAGGAGGCATGTTGCCCAGACATAGTCCACTTGCAGACCTTGCTTCTCTACTCAGCTGTTTTGTGACCTGGGGCAGGTGACCGCGACTCCCTGAGCTTTACTTTGTCTCCATCTGTAAGAGGAGACCAAGTAAACCTCAAGGGGATTACTGAAAGTACTAATTAAGGCAGATGCTTCATACTCTCAGCACCGTGCCTGCCGGGAGCTCAGTGTTTTCATGGTAGCCCCTTCCCCTGCACCTTATCTCATGCCCTCCCTTTACAAAGAGGGAATTTATCTAGGAAAGGGATGTACTCGTGATCACAGAATGTGAACCTCACAGAACACATGTCTCTGCGTCTTGGTTCACTGTAACTCCCTAGACCTACCTCTGGTCCTTCCCTGTTAATTATATGGAGGCGGATGCAACCCCGTGCAAGAACCCACTTGTCCAGTATGGCATGGGCTAGGTCGCAGTCTCCATTCACCTCTCAACGGGGCACCTTTGCACAACCTGCATAGGGGTATGAAGAGACCCTGCATTTTCCTCTATGTCACGAAAGATGCAATTTTAATGCCTCTTCCAGCCTGGATTCTCGTATCGGCTTCTCTTCTTTGAGGTGTCGTAGACAAATATGCCTGAAGTCCTGGCTTGGCTTTTTATCCCCCCCTTTGCTCTTGTGGGTAAAGACAGTGGGTGGAGAAAAGATGAGCAGGTCTATAGGGGTATCTCACACAACTGCTGTAGCAAAACAAACATAAAGAATGGGCCCACATTAAATTAATTTCATTGATTTTTTTTTCCTTCTTCTCCTTTGAAACCTCAGAGTGCGGAGGTTATAATTGCACCGTTTATTATACTCTGTGGAGGGACTTGTTGGAACCGGTATCTCGGGGACCTGGAGCTTCTTGTTTACATATCACCCTTCAGGACGGATAACAGATAGTCCTCCTTTCCGGCCTGAGTCCCATTCCATTCCCTTTTATTATGTGTCCCTGCAATTCTATTACCTGCCTGCGGTCTCAGTGATTCAGCCACTGTGGCTGCAGTAATGATGGCTTTCAGAGCTCAGCTAATGACGCAGGCACTGAGGTGTCTCCAGACCCAACAGCCGGCTGAATCTCAATTTAGCAGGATTTGAGACCGCGGTGGCATGCATTATGCATGAGCGCGTGCCCGCACCTGTGTACGCGTGCGTGCGGGCTTGTTGGGGGCGGGGGGGAGCACACATTTATACCCAAGACCTTGCATACTGGCGGTCACGCTGAGGAAAATGAGATGTCTGATCGTGCAGAGAGTTTGCCGGGAGATTGGCAGGAGGGGAGGGAAGGATTTGTTGGTAAATACCAACCAGCCTTTGCCAGGAAGACAGGCGGCCGGCTGGTTAAAAGCTGGGCTCTGGGGCAAGAAGGCTGGGGATCGAATCCCTCCACCGCAGCTTACTGGCTGGGCCACCTAATGCCTAGGCATTGAGAGCCGGCTTCCCCATCCCCTGAATGGGATCATAATCTGTTGCAGGGATTAAAAGGAATAATGCAGGCAAAGCTCTCCGCCCTGCGCCTAACACCATAGAAGGTGCTCAGGGTGGTCGGTCACTGTCGTGAGTGATGAACTCCCTGCAAGAGGGAAGTTTCTGTCTCCAGAACCCACTCCCGCTCCCGCATTGCCTGCTTGCCTAGACCCCAGAGCATCTTCTCATCCACTGTCATCCAATGACTCGGCCTTTGTATAGAAAAGAGAAAACTAGCAACAGTGGACGCGGATTCCTGCCCCGGGGCCACCTCAAGGTCATTGAGTAACCTTGGGCAAGCCCCTGCTGACCTTGGTCTGCCTCCTCCGAAAATGAGGAGCCCAAACAGGTCAGACTGCATTTCTTGGAGGGGCGTGGGGCCTTCGGATAAGAACCTCGGGACTCCCTTCCGGAGGGGGGGCAGAGGGAGGGCTGGGCTAGGGAGGACTCTGCGACCTGCTTCATGCATGCGGGCTCCAAATTCCCATTCTGCCACAAAGAAAGAAAAGAAACTGGAAAACCGCTGCTTTAGCCGGTCACTAATATGCTTATGGTTTCAGTGGTTCATGATTCTACAGCTTCCTCATGGAAGGAGCCAGACCAGCAGGGGGACAGGGATGGTTCACTGAAACTCTGAAAGATAGTTATCCTGGGGATTTGGGGCTAGTTTGGGGGAAAGGCATGTTTTAAAAGTGTGGGGACATCCTGAGTGTATTTACCTAGGTGACGGGTTTGGTTTTTTAGGGGTGGGGGAATGAATGGCTTTACAGTCAGAGCTGATTCCATTCTGGGCTCTAACCTTGACTGGCTTGGTGATATTGAAGAAGATTCTTAACCTTTCTGAACCTGAGCGTTCTCATCTGTGAAATGGGGACACAGTGGCTTCTGTTGCAAGGGGCGATGGGGCTATTAAGTGAGGCAATGCATCCTCTCACGATGCTTGGTTTGTAGCGTACACTCGGTGTGTGTTTCCTCTTTCCCATCTCCCCACCTGAATCCGGGATCCTGTAACGATTCTCACTCCTCAGAGTCCTGTCCTTGTGTGAAGTACTCCCTCCTGGAGGAGATGGGGTCCCACCCACCTTCCCCGTCATTAACTATCTTCTCTGTAACACCTGCTCTTCCACATGACATCCCCACTAGCCTGCTTCATTTCCTTCTTCACATCCACAGATCCCTGGGGCAAAGCCTTCCCAGGAGACTTCCAGAAAGGAAGAGGCATGACTGCAGCAGGTTGGAAAATCCAGTAGGGGCCCCCTTGGGCAGTGCAGATATATGCTGGCTCAGAGTCCGGGCTCAGAACTTTGCAGTGCGAGTTAGGTTATGTTTCAAGGATGGAAGACCCCAAATAGGGGCCAAAAATCTGGGGCCGGTGTTCTGTCTCCTAGAGGGAAGCCATCAGGGATCAAAAGATCATAGCTCACGGGGCAGTTATCAAGACAGTCATTGGGAAACTAGGATAGAGGCCTGCTGGATAACACTGGTTCCTAAAATGCGAGCAAAACCAGGGGCGCCTGGGTGGCTCAGTCAGTAAAGTGTCCGACTCTTGATTTCAGCTCAGGTCATGATCTTAGGGGCGTGAGATCGAGCCCTGGGTCAGGCTCCATGCTCAGTGAGGAATCTGCTTGGGAGTCTCCCTCCACCTCCCTCTGCCGCCCCTGCACTGATGCTCTCTTTTTCTTTCTCTCTGCTCACCCTACCCCCCAAAAAAAAGTCTTAAAAATAAATGAAAGGAGAGCAAAACCAGAAGCGAGCCTAATTTCTTCTTCCATTCTTTTGTTTCTCTTCCCCTTCTTTTCCTTCTTTTCCTTCCTTCCTTCCTTCCTTCCTTCCTTCCTTCCTTCCTTCCTTCCTTCCTTCCTTCCTCCCTCCCTCCCTCCCTTCCTTCCTCCCTTCCTTCCTTTCTTTTTCTTTTTTAAAATCTCATTGCTTCTAGGAAAGCCTCAGGCTAGCAGGAAAGACACATCTGTAAAGAAATAATGACTGTCCCACCAGGTCCAGGCTTAGCAGACATAAGTACCAAGTGCTAATGCGAAGCTAAGACCCCTGAGCTCTGACCTAGAGGTTCATAAATTTCCTTTGACTAGACTCAGCCCCAGTGACTGCAGCCAAGGTGAGGCTGCCGGCTGGAGTCACATGGCTCTGGGATAGGGAGAAGACAGCTGGGGGGATGGTGGTTGAGGGGGAAGGCAGTCTTCTGAGTGGTGGCTTATATGCAAGGCTCAGATTGCTATTGCACTGACTCCACGAGGTGGCCAGCTCTCGCCTAACTTGAACTCTGTTCTTTCCTCTTAGCTGTGGCCACCTGAAATCTAGGCTTTGGGTTCCTCATCCTCTAGCTGTGTTCTTCATCCCTTTCCCCAGTCCAACTGGGAACCTAGGATCCCAGTGTTTCAGGGAAAGGGTAGTATTTAGTATATACTAAATGTGTAGTATTAGGATGGTATTTAACATATCATAAATGTAATGGCATGGAGGCCAAACAACCAGAAGGGACCCTGGAGCCCTAAACAGGAAAGGCTGTGTGCCCGAGCGCCCGTGCAATGTCAGTCTCGATGCAGAACTCCCACCTCTCCCCTCAACTTCGATCTTTTCTTGCCGACTTAACACTCTTGGCTGCCTAGCCATCGTCTCCACCTCTTCTAAATGGTCGTAAGTTCCAGTCGGGGATGGCCACCGCCACTGCGCATGGTCTTACGTGGAGCCTGGTACTTGACCCATACATCTCCTCCTCATCAAGTCAATCCTTGGGGAGGTCTCCTGCGTTTCAGACAAGGAGGATATATCTCATCCCTTATCTTCTCTCAAAACATATGGAAATGAAATAGGTAATTTCAGATGATGAGATTACAGGGACAATATACACTGAGGCGACTTAGCTTCACCTGTTCCTTTATTCATGAGCCTCTATTGTGTGGTCCACCATGAGCAAGATGCTAGAGACGGAAACATGGATCGGATGCCGTCCCTGCCCTCTTGGTTCTTTCTCACGGGCTGGTGGGGACGACACAAGCATAAGCTAAATATGGTTCCTGTTTGACGAGCGGTACAGGAGCAGCTGCCGTTCATTCCGCGCTGAGCGCCGTGCCGGGTGCTCTACGCGCTTTCGGCTTGCTTGTCCACAGCAACCCCATGGGCGAGGCCCACACTGTCCCCATCCTAGAGCTGAGAAAACGGGGGCATCAAAAGGTTCGGTGACACAAGTAGTCAGTGCCTTACCCCAGGTCTTGTCTTATCTGATGGATCGGCCCACTAACCCCGTCACATCGTCGCTGTCTCTGCTTGTTCTGAGTTCCGACAGGAGCAGCACAAAATCCAGGGGGAGCCTGATGTGGCCACCTGAGGGTGTTTCTCAGGGGCGATGCCTGAGTTGAATCTTGAAGGGCACGTGTTGGCTAGGAAAGGGCTAAGGAAGGGAGAGATCGGGAGGTGAAGAAGCACAAAACTTGAGAAGAAAGCACGTGAGACTCCCAGTGGCTTGGTCTTTCTGGAGCATGGGTGTTCGGAGGGAGAGGGAGAGGGAGAGAGGTGCTCAGGGCCTCGGGATGCCGGGCTCTGTGCTTCTGGCTCCTCAAAGGACATCTTAGTTAGCAGATTGGTTTAGGGAGGAAACTAGAAGGAAACATGCGTGAGTTTCCTTGGGGAAAACCCTCTGGAGTCTTCAAGAACTTTCTATTGAGGAGGCTCGGCTTTCCCATAGGGAACTCATTAGCACCTTGAAAAAAAGCGCCTGTGTGTACACATGTTCAGGAACGGGAAACTAACAAACTGCAAGGGAGGACGGGAGAGTGAGGGGACGGGAATGAGGTCCCCAAAGGAAGTGTTCAAAGCTTGGAGTTGTTCAGCCCTCGTGGAGCAGACACTCGGGGAAGATGAGAGCTCAAGTCAAGTCTCCAAGGTTGGGACTAGACACAGACTAAGGGAAAGAGCTCAGGCTTTGGAGTCAGACAAGCTTGTGAAACCTTGCGAAAATTACATCACTAATCTGGGACTCGAGCTCCCCTGGGCCAGAGGGGGACTACTTAGTGGTTCTGGGGCCCTATCCTGGGCATTAGAGATACGGTGTGGAAGGCACTTGGCACATCACCCACAAAATGGAAGCTGCTGTAATTACTGTCCTGTAGATGCAGGTGAGCGAAGGACCAGTGTCGCCTGGACCTGGGCCCTGAGCCCACCCAGTCAGCTCTCCTCCTTCTAGCCTGGGGACAGCCATATGTAGCTTGGGGGACCGCACCACTGTGCACACTGGCTCCAGTACCCACCCATGGCCTGTCCCAGTGTCAGCTGCGTGCTCCACACCAGTAGGCAGTCTCCTGCCGCCCTCTCGCTTCTCCCCATCTCTGCACTGGATTTGTCAAACCATCAGAGCCCCGTTGTTTTCTCCTGCGACACAAGCTCAGCACCTCCTTCCTCTCAGTTCTTTTTTTTTTTTTTTTTAAGATTTTATTTATTTATTCGTGAGAGACACACACAGAGAGAGAGAGGCAGAGACACAGGCAGAGGGAGAAGCAGGCTCGATGCAGGACTCGAACCCGGGACTCCGGGGTCACCCCCTGAGCCCAAGGCAGACGCTCAACCGCTGAGCCACCCAGGCATCCCTCCTCTCGGTTCTACTAATAAAAACCAAATGGGAGACCGTCCGGTAAGACACGGCGTAACTGCCGAGCCTCTTCCGCAGGTACCTGCAGGCACACCCACTCTTGTGTTAGGGGAAGGGGATTTCCTGCCGTCTCATGCTGATCTCACCCACTCTGATCTTTTAGAAACCCGAAGTCATCAATGAACCCCTCCTTTTTTAAATTTACAGATTTTATCCATTTATTCATGAGACACACAGAGACACAACAGATTACTTAGGGGAGGGGATGGGAGAAGCCAGCCAAGGGGACAGGGACAGAGTGGCTGGGGAGGCAGGGGAAAGAGGGAGCAGCAGATGGGAGGATGCCACGGGGTGTGCAGAACACGCTCCCCAGGGGAAGGCTGCCGTCTGCGGCCTGAGCCTGTCAGTGGGCACCTGAGATGAAGGGGGAGACTGGTGGGTGCGGGAGGTCGTGGGTGGGGGTGGTGGGGAGCACGACGTGTGCGCAGGAACGCAGCAGGCAGCCCCTGGATGAGTGAGGTGAGGCCGCAGGGTGAGAAAGGGGAGCACGGGTGCGCGTGCAGGGGCGGTGACCCTTCTTCAAGGAGGGGTTTTGCTAGAAAAGGGAGACAGGGCGTGGGATTTGGGGGAGGTGCCCGTGTTACAGTGGGGTCTTCAGCTGTAGACGCCCCTGCCGGACCACTGTGTGCTGGAAGGTGGGGGCCCGGTCCTCATCTTGGGCACCGGGGGTCCCACGGAAGCATGTGTCTGGCAGCTTTTGGCCTTCGTTAGCCAGAATCCTGCACGTTTGCGAAGGTCGTCGATGGAGGTGACGAGCTGTCTTTTGCTACAGATGAGCAGAGACAGGGCAGCGCGCCTTCCTCCCTCTCCGGCCCCCCTGCTCGCTACCCGCCCCCGCGGCAGGGCCCTGGCACCCGGGGTCTCGGGACGTGCCTGGCGGTCGGGCCGTGGGGACCCCGCCCGCAGGGGGAGTCAGGGCTCTGCACCGGGCGCTCTGCCCGCGGTGACGCGCGGGGCACAGAAGGTGCTGGAACAGAGGCCGTGCGGGGTCAGCGGGTCAGCGGGCCTTTGAAGGAGACTGGTGGGCCCGTCTCCGCAGCTGCTCAGCTGGCAGACCCAGATTCCCAGTGTCTCCTGGGACATGTTAGGAGGCGCTGTCAGCCCCCCCATTCCTAGTGCTCTGCCCACCTTGAAGTGTTTGGGCAGGCGGCCGGGCGCCAGGAAAGCAGGGGTCCCAGTGCGGCGGCTGCCTCTAGCCAGTCCGAGCATCATGCTTCACTGGCCCCCGAGGTCACCCTTGCGTCTCCCAGGCCCCCTCCCTCCCTGTCCCCGCAGGGAGCTGGCCCAGGGCAGCCACCGTCTGGGCCCAGGGGAACGGGCGGGGCGCGGGCAGTTGGCAGCCGGGTGGATTCCGCAGCGTGGTCCCCTCGGGCTCCTGGCCGTGCGCGCCAGTGCGGTGTGCTTGTGTCTCTGCACCTGTGTGCATCCGTCTGCGTGTGCCCGAAGCCTCTGCAGTTGCCTAGAGCTTACACGTACGTCTCCGTGTGCCTTGGCGTCTATGGGCCTGAGTGCGTGAGTGTGAGTGCTGGCGTGTGTGCTTACACGTGAGCGTGAATGCTGAGTCGTGTGGGTTATCGGTGAACGTGCGTGTGAGCACGTGTGTATATGTGAATGGGGATGCGTGTGCATGTGTGAGCGTGGTCCTGCGGGAGCGGAAGAGAGGACGACTGGCCCATTCGGGTTGTCGTTTCTGTCCCTGCCCTCGGCCACTCACCAGCGTGCGGGCCTGGTCCCTGCCTCTGTGTAACGACTATCACCGGGGACCGTTTATTGAAGCTCGTCGTGGCTTCGGCTCCTAGATACATTTTGACGTAATATTCAATAGTCTTATTAATAGGTAATATTAGACCCCTCTTCACTATGGGTGACGAGGGAAAATTATTTACCCAGGCCACACAGCCTTTATTGGCTGCCCCCATGCAGTTAATAGATAATTGTAGAAAAAAAAACCAGCTATATATATATATATATATATATATATATATTATTATATATATATATAAAAAACAATATATATATAAAATATATATACAAATATTTATATATATATAAAATATATATATATATTTTTTTTAACAAGATGTTTAAAGTCACCTGAGGTCTCACCTGTAGTGAACCTTTTTCCAATGTCCCCCTTGCGCTTCTGCTCACGTATTATACCCTGAAACGCTGGTACGACTAGGATGGCACAGGGTATGCTGGCTGCGTTTTCACTTTACCATATCCCCTAACGATCTCTCTCCCCTGATTTATAAAGATCCGCTCTATGTTTTCAATGCCTGCACAGTATTCCATTGCCCAGGCTCATAATTCATTTATTTGCTGACAGACATCGAGATGTTTCCCAGCTCCTCGCTGTCATAAAGTGTGTTGTGATGAGCATCTTTGTAAATACAGCTGCGTGCACGTGACTGGGTGTCTCCTTAGGATGAATCTGGGAAGCAGAACCTTGGGCAGGACTCGTGCACATGGAACTGCTGTCACCTAATGCCACATAGGCCCAGGAAAGGGCCGGCCCTTACCCGTGAGCCTCCGGATGTCGTGGCTTAGCAGGCGAGCTAGCCAGAGGGGATGCAGCTGCTGTTGTTTGGGTCCTGCTTTAACTCCAGGCGTTGCTGTGCATTACGTGGCCTCCAGACACTGGCTGGTCCAGGACCGGGGCCTGGAGCTTCTGCTACACGATTCCTGGAAGACAGATACAGGGGCAGGGGAACAGGGCTGCTCTGCGAGGAGAGGCACATTAGGTTTCTCTGCATCAGACAGTGCTCGCAGGTAGGAGCCCTTTCCACTCGGAAGGAACCCTCTTGGGCTGAATTACCCTAATTCCGCCCCATGCTGCCTTGGTCCTCAAATCTGTCATTAGCAAGCATGCTGGAGAGGCCTGTGCCTCTCACACAGGGGCTCTCAAAGATACAGAGGATTATTACCGAACTAAATGAGGAGGAAAGGCGGGCAAAGCCGAGCGGTGGGGCCGAGGATGCAGGAACCGAAGAAACTGGGGAGCAGATCGATGCCTGCCTTGGACTGTTACTATTTTTAAAATACACACTGCCCTCAACGGCTAATTGAAACGACAGAGGGCAGTTAAGATACGTAGAGGTAGGAGCTCACGTAAAGATGGGGAGACAGCGACATTAGCAACAGTAAATGTCACTTTATTATCCTCTAAGCTCCTCCGAGGATCCCTGTCCTCAGGAAATCCCGTGGATGGTCGGAGACACCCATGAACAGCTTCAGTTGGGTGGTCACGCAGGAGGAGGTTCCGCCGGAAAGCAAGACGGGTGGGGTCCGGGTGTTGGCTTCATCACTCACTAGCTGCCCTCGCAGGTGGGGTTTGCTATGAAAGAAGAGTCCGGGCCCCACGGGCTACAAGGGAGAGGCTTGGGATCCATACGTGGGCAAACAGGATGGGACAGGAGTTGTGCGGGGCTAGACTGGCTCCTGGGCTCTGGCCCGCACTGGGCCGAGATGTCTAGGCCCTCGTACCCTTGCAGGGAGCAGCCATGGGTGCAGGCCACCCTGGGCAGGGGCAGTGCTTGGGCGATGCAGCGCTCTGTGACCCAGACAGTCCCAGAAGGGCAGGTCCAGCATTGGAAGAAGTCCTTACCTAAAAGGGAACCTGGGTGGAAAGTCGCAGGGCCTGATGCACTAGTTGCATGGCCTGGGACCAGCCACGTTATGTCTCTGAGTAGCTTTCTTTTCTTTTTTTTTTTTTTTTTAAGATTTTATTTATTTATTCATAAGAGATGCAGAGAGAGAGGCAGAGACACAGGCAGAGGAAGAAGCAGGCTCCATGCAGGGAGCCCCATGCAGGACTGGATCCTGGGACCCTGGGGTCATGACCTGAGCTGAAGGTAGATGCTCAAACGCTGAGCCACGCAGGCGCCCCTCTGATCAGCTTTCGTCTCCATGCAACAGAGACAACGCGCCTTATATACTAGGGATGCTGGAAGCGTTACGAGGGTCTCTGAGACAAGTGGCCAGCACAAGTTTGGCCCAGGGGATCCTCGGTAAAGTCACATTCTTGTTTCTCTTCCTCCGGGCTCCCTCCACAGCCCTCTTACCTGGCCCCTGCCTCCATCCCCAGTGCCTGGTACGGTGCTCTGCACCTTGTAGGAAGGGCACCTGCACTGCAGTAGAGCTCACTGGGTGTGTCCCGTGGGCCACATGCTGCAGGGAGCTTTCTCCACCTGTCATCTCCTGTCCAGTCCTCTCTCCAGCCCCAACAGCCGGGCTTCAGCAGCCACGCTTTACTTACGAGGAAACCAAATCTCAGAAAGGCAATTAAATCTTGCCTTAGGTCACACAGCAGATGCTTGCTGGGGTTGGGATGCAATGAGAAACGAGGTCCCCTGGACTGACCCTACATGCCCACACGCAGGCAGCGTTTCCTGTCGGTGCTCTGCCTGTTTTCAGGGAGTCTGAATGGTGCGCGTTGCCTGCAGAAGTAGGAATAGGGGATATTTGAAGACGGCCGTCAGGGGCCCGGAGCCGCCTTGCAGAGACAGAAAGAGGTGGGCTGGTGTCCATCACAGGAGTTGCTTGCCACGAAGCAGCAGGCTCTTACCGCCGGGCTCCTGTCGAGAAAGTAAACTGAGCCTGCAGACATCTCCGACTCGCTGCATCCGGGGGGCAGATTTGCACTCATTTCCAGAAAAGAAAGAAGAAAAGGAGTTTATCTTATAAATTAATGGCTGATAACCATGAATGCCAGGGTGGGGAGGGGGTACATGACAGAGCAAGAAGGCCGACCCCACCACGTGTGTCCAGAGGAGCAGGAGTGATTTATGGAGCTCCTACTGTGTGTCAAGCACCGTGGTAGGCATTGCATGGCGTGGGGTACGGGGCACCCTTAGTCTTCACCCTCAGTGAGTTTAGAGTCTGGTGGACCCGTGATTACTGGGTGCCTTGAGAGAAGGAGGGGAATTGGCGCCTTATGGGGGAAGAGTCAGGATGGGGTGCAAAGAGAATGGGCTGTGAAATAAAGTTTTCATTCTGTGTCTCTTTGGGCGAGTGAGTTTTTCTGGGCCTTTGTTTCTCCATCTATAAATGGTGAGGAAGCAAGATCCCTGCCTCCTAGGGCTGTAACCTACGGCAATACTCGGGGTAGTGTACCTAAAGGGGAGGCGTCAGGAAACTTTCTTGGCAGAGCGACTGAGCTGTGCTGCAGGGTGATCTTTGGTGCCGATAACCAGCTCTGCGGCCGTCCTGGCAGGAAAGCCACAGACGTCGCACGAACGAATGCCCCCCTCCACCTGTCCGCCTGGTGTGCCGGGGGTGTACTCCTGTGAGACTCTATTTATGGACACAAAGTCTTCAATTTCCTAGAATTTTTACATGTCACACAAAGTAGTTTGCTCTCCTTGATGTTTCCCGCAGTCGTTTAAGAATTAAAAAAAAAAAAAAAAAAAAAACGTTCTTAGGGCACCTGCGTGGCTCAGACAGTTGAGCGTCTTGATTTTGGCTCAGGTGGTGATCTCAGGGTCCTGAGATTGAGCCTGCGTCGGGGTGTGCGCTGGGCATGGAGCCTGCTTGGGGTTCTCGCTCGCTCCCTCTCCCTCCGCGCCTCCCCTGCTCACAGGCTTTCTCTCTCTCCGTCTTTCTTCATCTCTTTTTAAAATAAATAAATAAAAGAGTTAAAAACCATTCCTAGCCTATGGCCTGTACAAAAGACATGCAGAGGGCAGCCCGGGTGGCTCAGCGGTTTAGCACCGCCTTCGGCCCAGGGCGTGATCCTGGAGACCTGGGATCGAGTCCCACGTCGGGCTCCCTGCATGGAGCCTGCTTCTCCCTCTGCCTGTGTCTCTGCCTCTGTCTCTCTCTGTGTCTCTCATGAATAAATAAATAAAATCTTAAAAAAAAAAAGACAGGTGGAGGGCTAGATCTGGCATGCACACTGGGCTGCTAATCTGAGATGTGGGGCCCAGGAAGTCCGTGGATATGAGTTCACACCCGCTTGCTACTCAAGGTGCTAAAGATACGTGCTCGTCAGACACTGGAGCGTCCGCCAGCCATCCCGGTCAGTCCTCCTGAGAGTCCTAAAAGGGGGGTGAAGAGAAGAGTATTATCCCCATTTCAGAGATGCAGAAACGGAAGCCTGGAGCTTCAGGGGGCCGTCCAAGTTCACAGACCGCGAGGGGCACGGCTGGGGCCTTGGGGTCCCCCTTTGGACCACTTTCTGTCTCCGGGTTCCAGTGATGGGAATAAAAGGCAGAAGGAGGGGACGGTCAGACCCAGAAGTACTCCGCTAGCTGCATAACCAGGGCCCAGTACTTCTGCGGTGCCGTAGACCTTGCGGCCGCTCCAGCACCCACATGTCGTCTGTTCTTCGGGGAAGCTCCAAGAAGGGGGTGTGGCGAGTAGCTCCTGGCGCTTGGCTCACAGGACGTCCAGATGGCAACGGCGAATGTCTGCCCCTGCCCGCATCTTTGGCCCCCAGAGCCCGAGCCCCGAGCACATGGCTGAAGGCCCGGCTGCCTCCGGCCGGAGTCCCCAACAGCCCCCTGCCTCCCCTCCCACTCCTCGGCGTCCATTCTCCCCGCTGCAGCCGGGTCCTCTTCCTAAAGTGCACAGTGTACCGTGGACCAGGCTCCACATGGTGGCTCGAGCCGACCTCCCCGACTCCTGGCCCCCGCCTGCCTTGGGTCGTCTCCTGCTGCTGAGCTGTGATTCCCGGAGACCCCTGGAGTCTCCCTCCCTTCCCTGATTTTGCACCTGCTCCTCCCTGTAGCGGGAGTGCTCTTGCTCTTTCTCCAGCACACCCCCAGTTCGCTCTTGATTGGCTCAGAGGTCTGTGACCTGTGGGGGGAGGGTGGGGAGGTGGCCACGAGCACAGGTGGATGGACCGCTGGGGGGTGAAAAGGCCACCCGGGCCCACGCTGCGGCCCTGACGGCAGCGGGGATAGTTGTAGGGGACGCTGACCCCTTACCCGCGCTGCCACGTGCAGCAGGCACCGGCCAGAGCTGCGCCCCCGGCCCCCACTCCAGCGTCTCCTCACATCTCCACTTCCCTAAAAGTGCTGAGAAGCTGGTTTCCCCACCTCCGCGTCCTCCTCCCCCCACCCCTGAGAGTAGGTTTGGTGTTCCTACAGATGTTTGTATTCTCTGCAGCTGATGAAAATATTCATTATCTTGTTAGCTGCGGCGGGGAAGGAAGTGCCGATTTGCATTTTCCCAGCTAATCAGGGTGGCACAAGTGGTGCCTGTCACCCAGGCCCGTTCCCGGCCGCCCCCACCCCCTCCTGCGTGCGCGCAAGGGGGCCTCCCAGCCTGCAGACTCTGTCTGTGTCCCCTCCCCACTTCCCGAGGGCGCTCTAGGAGGGCACGAGGAGCCCCGAGGCCCAGCGGGGCGGGGGGGGGGGTACACGCCCTCCCGGGGGCCCAGCTGTCAGTCAGCCCCGGGCCGCCTGGCTCCTCTTCGTCCTCCTGCGTCTGTGCCAAGCCGTCCGCGTCACCGAGTGCTTTCCCTCCGTCCTAGCACGTGCCCTCCGAGGTGGGGGTTGGCATCGCTTTGGGTTTGTGTGCGAGGCCATAAAGCAAAATGACGTCCCCACTACTGTTGCCACTAACTGGTGCCGTCAGGAAAACCGCCCCCTGCCCGCCTGTCCCTAACCAGCCGGTGCCACCTTCGCCCCTCGTCTTAGTGAAGGCCCTTGTCCCGGGCGCGGGCCTGTGTGGGCAGGGGCAGGGCTGCGAGGGCGGGCAGGGCGTCCAGCCACGCAAGGCGGCGGCCTTCGGCAGGACCTGGGCCCTTCACCCTCGGACGTGGCAAAGGGCCTGTGTCCACAAGACGTGCACACAGGTGTTTCGTGAATAATAATAATAATTATTATTAATAATAACATCGTGCATTTCGGCGAGTTCGCAAACTTGTCCCGATGGCCCCTGTCATATATCCGGGCGGTGTCCCGTCTGGCATCCGTGTCTTGCCTGACTGATGAAGAAGCAGCACCGGAGAATGGGAAAGGAAATGTCAGATGCTAAACAGACACTTAAGGAACAGACCCGAGGCTCTCCAACCGCCCTTCCAGTCACTTCAGAGATACGTGTCGGGCACTGTTCCGTGTCGGGCGCCGTTCTGGATGTTGGTGAAATAGCAGTTAACAAGACAGATAAGGTCCCTGCCCTCAGAGCGCTCACCTTCTGGGAAAGGACGGGGACGGGGACGGGCAGGCAGCCAAGAGAAAACCCACAGGCCTTTCTGGTGGTGGGTCAGCAGCGGGGAGAGGAATGGGGCGGGGTAAGGGGTCGGAGAGTTCTACTTTCTCCCGCGTGGTCACTGCAGGCTTCTCGGAGGAGGAGGTGACCATAGAGCACAGATCTGAATAAAGTGACGGGCGAGCGCGTGGAGGGGACGCGCAGCAGAGGGAGCCGTAGGTCTCCTGATAGCTCACCGGTCCACGTAAGGACCCGGAGAGGAAGGCCTGGTGGTTAAAACGGGCGCTGGAGGCCCGCGAGCGAATGATGAGTATGTGTACGGGCCCCCCCATCCCAGCCCCTGAGGCCAAAGCGGGGGCGCAGACCTGGCTTCGGAAGAAACGCGAGTGGGGAATTAGCTGCTCTGATGGGGGAGGTCCCCACCCTCTGAGCTGCCCTCACAGCACCCCTCACTCATTCCTTCATTCATTCTTCCACCCCATGGTGGCTCATGAGCGATGCCGTGAAGGGCCCCAGCCCCGGGCAGGGAAGGGGAGGCCGGGCACAGAGTCCGACACAGGCCCCACGGTGTGTTGGGTCAGAGCGGGACCCGAGGGAGACAGCTCCCGAGGCCGAGGGGGACGAGTGGTGAGCGCAGGAAAGTTCCAGAACCCACACAGGCAAGCAAAAGGCGGGAAACACCACTCGTAATGTCAGCACTGCCCACGGCGAGCCCCTCGGCCGCGTGGAGCCTCGGCGTCCTCACCCGCACATCGCCTGCTGCCCCGGGAGCCTCCGCGCAGGCCGCTGAGATGAGCGGATGACACACATACGACCCGTATGTGTATGTGTCCCCGACGGGGTCGCTGCTCAGTAGATCCGCTACTGCCAGTGCAGGTGCCCGACGGCATCCCCGGTTCTCCTGCTACGCCAGGCGCTGACTCCCCACCCGCGCTCGGATCTGCGACCAGTGGCAGGAGCACAGCGGTTCATTGATCCACTAAGGATTTGCTCGAGCGACCTCTGGCCCGGCCCGGTGCCAGGCACCCGGGTTGGAACGATGAGGGTCGGCACCAGTCCTGCGCCCAGGACCATCGGCCCCACGTCCTCCAGCGCCCGGGCTGCCCGTGGGCCCCAGAGGGAGCCCAAGGCCGCAGGTGCCGATAGGACACCAGTGTAGGAAGCCGACCAAAGAGACCTCTCGGGGCAGACGCAGCCCCGTGTGGACGTGGCGTGCAGCTTGCCGAGCGGGGCTGGAGTTTGCTCTGTTTGTTTTCTTCGCTACGGTGCCATCTGCAAAAGCTTATGTGGGAGCCCCCAGGGTCCCCACGACGGGCAGACTCTCTGTGGACATTGGTCAGATGGTCCCTGGGCTCCGACTCGCTCCTTAGTCTGAGTGTCTGCCCGGGGGAGGGGGGGCGTCATGGGGGGTCCTGTCTCCCTCCTTATCCCAGGGGCCCCTGAGCGCAGGCCCACACTGCTCAGAAACAGTCGTGGGCAGAGAGGAGGGGCCTTGGGTTCAGTCCAGGATATGCCACACACGGCTGTTGTATTAATTTTTTTTAAAGATTTTTATTTATTTATTCATTAGAGACACAGAGAGAGAGAGAGGCAGAGACACAGGCAGAGGGAGAAGCAGGCCCCATGCAGGGAGCTTGACGTGGGACTCGATCCCGGGACTCCAGGATCATGCCCCGGGCTGAAGGCAGGCGCGAAACTGCTGAGCCACCCGGCTGCCCCTGCTGTATTATTATTATTATTATTATTATTATTATTATTATTATTGCTGAAGTACATGCTTTATTCTTTTTACATTTGTTTCTATTGAAGTCGGACTTGCCAACATACCGTATGACACCCAGTGCTCACCCATCAGGTGCCCCCCCAGTGCCCGTCACCCAGTCACCCATCCGCCCGCCCGCCCGCCTCCCCTTCCGCAGCCTTCATGTGTCTCCCAGAGTCAGGAGTCTCTCATGGTTTGTCTCTCTCTGATTTTCCCCACTCAGGTCTCCTCCTTCCCCTTATAATCCCTCTCACTATTTCTTCTATTCCGCGTATGAGTGAGACCATGGGGTGACTGTCCGCGTCCCCATTTTATTATCCCCACCCCAGGAGCGGCGCCTACTGAGTGCTTGCCCCGTCCCAGGCACCCTCCGCAGAGGTCTGCTGTGGTCGTGTCTTTCAGTCCTCAGGTGACCTCACCAGGGGAGTGATCGTATTGCCCCCACTTTACAGGTGGGGCAGCTGAGGCACAGCTGTAGGATGGACGGGGTTCTGACCCCGGGCTTCTTCCAGCGCTGACATCCAGGAGCCCCTTCGTGCTGCCGCCCGTTCACTCATCCATTCATCCATCCAGTGCAGCATTCCTGAGCACCTCTCATTAGGTCAGGGATCGGGCTCCCTGCGCTTGAGCTCATTTAACCCTCGCAGAACGGTGGGGTGGGACTTTTACGATCCATCCCGCGGATGAGGCAGCAAAGGCCGGCAGGCAGGGCAGGTGGGTTTTTCGGAGCACCCCTCCTTTGTTCCTCGGACACCTTCTCTGTGGTCGGCCCGCCCCATGTCTGGGGAGACGGAGTAGCCTAGGATGGACCTGGAGGACGGTGGCTGACCAGAGAATGAACCCTCTGCGTTCCCCTGTGCAAGGAGGCTGGCGTTTTTTGGGGGACGCTCGCCAAAACACACAGATGGGGCCTCGTGACATCGTGTCCCAGCCTCATCGCAGCCGCATGAAAGCCCCATCCTCGGCTGATCAAGTGGGCCTCTCTGTTCTCCATCGCTCAGACCCTCGGCCGCCCACATGCCCCATCGCCAAGCCTTGGGCTTTCTCCGTGACCCTCATGCCCACCACACTCCCGGGAGGCTAGGAGCTCCCCATGGCTTCAGTAATTAAGTTCACACATGCCAAAAAAGAGAAATAGCATCACAGATGCGGTCGCAAATTTTAGCTAATTAACCATATGGTCTGGATTGCTGACAGAGCGGGAAGGCACTCTGGGTAAGAGCTGGTTTCCTAGTTTCCCGGGGGGAGGGAGGACTATTAGGTGTGTCGCCAAATTCTCCCAGCACAAGGGCACAGAGCCTCAGGGCTTCCCACCACCTGCCTGGAGTCCTCCCAGCTGTCTCCTTACTAGGCGCTGCCCTGGGGAAGGAAGTCCCAGGAAGACGGAAAGGACAAGGACGGAGTCTGGCCTTAGGAACAGGAGACGCCTGTGCCCGGTTCAGGAGGGGCTGTGGGTGGGAGCCCTGTGTTGGGGGGTTGGAGTTGGAGAGACGGCTCTGGCGGGCCAGACAGTGTGGCATAGTGGATAGCACTTGGGAAACCTGGACTTGAATTCCCGGGGTGGTCATTTATTGGCTGTGTGACCTTGGGCGAGTCACTTAGCCTCTCTGAAGTGAAGCCGCTCAACCTCCCTCAAGTGCCAAATAGCAGAGCTGGAGTCACTGCTGACCGCACTCTTGATTCTGCGCGTCTCGCCAGCAGTCGGGGACACCCGTGAACGCGAGAGGGAGTCGCTGGCGCAAACTCACGGAATTGGTGTAGGCGCTAAGCCCCAACCCGTGGTTTGCAGTCCCTTATCAGCTCGGAGAAGAGAAAATCGGGCCGACTCAGGACTCGTGGAGAGTCCAACGCGGTTAGTGATGGCCATCGTCACGATTACTGACTGAGGACATTAAGCACCGACTTTATTCCAGGAAATTTTGCCTGGGTCATTTCAGATGCTCGCAACACCCCTAGAGGCTCCAGAGCGTGTTTCCCATTCAGGGACTGAAATTGAGGTTTAAACAGGTTATGCCCGGGGGCCCGGAGACCGACACGCTGTGGAATGGACGTTCGGATGCAACCCCGGCGGGTGCCAGGGCGTGTGCTCCTCAGAGCTCCTGCCAAGATTGGTCCTATGAACCTGCCGCGCTTCCTAGGACAGGGAATTGGCGAAGTGGTCTCCGGCTCCTGCCTGAGAGCTGGGAGGCCACAGAGAAAGCGGGGTCTGGAGACCAAGCTAAACCAGAAATGGTATTTATCTGAGAAACTGCATCTATTAGTTTCACGTGGCTGCTGCGACGCATTGCCACACACTTTGTGGCTGAAACCACGTCCATTTCTTCTCTTACCCCCCTGGAGGCCAGAAGTCCTGCCTGAGTCTGATGGGACTACGATCAAGGTATTAGGAGGAGTCCCTTTTAGAAGCTTCTGGGGAGAGTCCGCTGCTTTCTTTTCTATCTGCTGACATTCCTTGGCCTGTGGTCACATCACTGCAGTCTCTCCTCCCATCTGCACATCACCTCCTGCCCCTTCTGTAGGCACATCCCTGCTTCCTTCTTATGGGGACGTGTGTGATGACAGTAGGGCCCACCTACACCATCCAGGATTATCTCCTCATCTTAGGATCCTTAACTTAGTGTGGATGGACAGGTTGGACTAGGAACTGTTGCTCTCAAATGTCCCATTTGCCATAAAAGGTATATTCATTCGCTTGGGCTGTCGCGACAAAATACCAGAGACCGGGTGGATATTTATTTCCTCACAGTTGGTTCTGGAGGCTGGAGGTCTGAGACTAAGGTGTCAGCAGGTTTGGTTTCTTCTCGGGCCTCTCACCACCTTCTCACCATGTCCTCACATGGTGTCCCTCATGCATCTTTGGTGTCTCCATGTGTCCAGGATTTTCCTTCTTCTAAGAACACTGGTCAGGCTGGATTGGAACCCACCTCGATGGCCCCATTTTAACTTGATCACTTTTTTCCAAGATCCTGTCTCCAAATAAAGACATGCTCTGAGGTGCTGGGAGATACTGTGAAGATTTCAATGTATGAGTTTTGCAGGGAGACGCAGTTCAGTCCATAGCATATAGTAAAGTTCATGGGTTCCAGGAATTAAGACCTGGATCTCTCTGGGGGCCATTATGTTGCCTACAGTAGAGCCTTGAACAACTGGGTTGAACTGGGTGGAACATGGGTTTGAACTGCATGGATCCACTTACATGGGTTTTTGTTTTTGTTTTTCCGATACAGTATAGCACTATATTTTCTCTTCCTTATGATTTCCTTAATAACATTTTCTTTCCTCTAATTTACTTGATTATCAGAATACAGTACACATACTTATGTGTCCGTTGACTGTGTTATTATGGGTAAGCCAACAGTAGATCAACACAGTCTATTGGTAAAGTCTTTGAGGAGTTTAAGCAAAACTTAAACGCAGATTTTTTTTTTTTAACTGCACAGGGGGTTGACGCCTTTTTATAACCCCCTGCCATGTTCAAGGGTCAACTTACTTTTCAATTTAAGTGGAGCAAAAGGAGCCAGAACCATAGCTGGGGTACCTCCTTCTGGCCTCAGAAACAGCATCTGGGGGCGTGGGTATGAACAGAAAGGTCAATAACCAGGAAATTCAGAAGCAGGCTGAGATTGGATCAAAAGTGTGGTCCAGAAAAAAGGCCGAGAGCGGTGTGTGGATGCCCGCGTTTTACTCTGACATCATATTTCTAGGTCAGAAAGAATGGGCTTGGAGAATCAGAGGAAGAGCGGAGAGAAGAAAAGAGGCTGGTTTCGAATGCCAAGATTAATGTGCAAGAGCTCACACCAGCTGGAGAGGTTAGACTGGGGAACTGCTCCTCCTGGGATGATACGGTAGTAAGGATCCCAGAATTTATTAGGTAATTGAACTGAACTACTTCTCAGTCTAACAGTCTCTAAACAGGAGTCAGCAAAAATCTTCTCGAAAGGGCCACATAGCAGATCTTTTCAGCTCCTGAGCCATACAGACTATGCCACAGCTACTCGGCGGTGCCAACCGCAGACAATATATGCATAAATGGATGTAGCTTTGTTCCAGTTCAATGTTATCTACAAAAATAGGTTGGAAGCCATTAGACCAATAAAAGTGAATGCAACAGCTATCTTGCCTATGCATATTATTATTATTATTTTAATTAACAGAATTTTAGAGCACGCTTAGATTTTTCAGAATAATTGAGTAGAAAGTACAGAGTTCCCATCATTCCCCTCGCTACCCCCCACCTTACAGTTCTTCCATTGTTAATATCTTGTGTTAAAATCGATGAGCTAACATTGATACAATATTAAGTAAAACACACGGTATACTTTTTTTTTTAATAATTTTTTTTTAACACGGTATACTTTGTGTTGTACATTCTGTGGGTTTTTGGCAAATGCATAATGTCACACCATTACAGTGTCCTACAGAAGAGTTCCATCGTCCTGAAGCCCCCCTGGTGCCACCTACTTACCCCTCCATCTCTCTTCCCCAACTCCCAGCAGCCTCTGATCTTTCCTCTGCTTTCCCAGCTCCACCTTTTCCAGAATGCATAGAGCCGGAATCATACAGGATGTGGCCCTTTTAGACCTGCTCTTTACATGGAGCAACGTGCATTGTAACTTCTTCTCCGACTTGACTGCTCATTTATTGTTGTTGCTGCACATGATCGCATTCACGGGTGCACCGTGGTCTGCTCATCCAGTCACTCATGGGAGGATAGCTCGGTTGCTCCCAAATTTTGGCAAGTACGCTCAAGGTTGCCGTAAACATGCATGTGCTGGGTTTTGTGTAGACGTGTTTTCCACTCGCTTGGGTGAGTATCAAGGAGCGCGATTGCCGGACCGTGTGGTACGGGCATGTTTAGCTTCCTAAAACCCTGCCAGACTACCTGCCGAAGGGCCGGTACCGTTTGGCTTCCCACCCGCGACGAGCTCTTCCTTTTTGGTCCACATCCTCCCCGGCATTTGGTGTCGTTAGTGCTTGAGACTGTAGCCTTTCCAACAGTCACAGAGTGGTAGCTCATGGTTGTTTAATTTGCAATTACAGAATGACATGTGTTGTGCATGTATTCATAAGCTTCTTTGCTATCTCTATATCTTCTTTGGTGCTACGTCTGCTCAACTCTTTTGCCCCTTTTTAAATCTGGTTGTTTGTTTTCTTATTGTGGAATTTTAAGTGTTCTCTGTGTAATTCGGATGCAAGTCTTTTATCAGATATGTGTTTTGCAAATATTTTCTCCCAATCTGTGCCTTGTCTTTTCGTTTTCTTAACAGTGTCTTTCACAGAGCAGAAGTTTTTAATTTTAATAAAGCCCAACATATCCTTTTTTTGTTGTTGTTCTTTAATGGATTGTGCTTTTGGCGTTGTATCCAAAAATGCATCAACATACCCAAGATCACCAAGATTTTCTCTGATGTTATCTTCTAGAGGTTTTGTAGTTTTGTATTTTATATTTAGTTCTGTGATTCCCTTGGGGTCAGATTTTTTGTGAAAGGTATAGGTTCTGTGTCTAGATTTTTTTTCCCCCTGGTATATGGATGTCCATTTGTTCCAGTGCCATTTTTTAAAAAAAACTGTCCTTTCTCCATTGAATTGCTTCTGCTCCTTTATCAAAGATTAGTTGACTAGATTTTCTGGGTCTATTTCTGGGCTGTCCATTCTGTTCCCTAATTTATTTGTCTGTGATTTCACCAATATCATACTGTCTTGATTACTGTAGCTTTATAATAAGTCTTAGAGTTGGATAATGGCAATTTTCTAACTTTGTTTTTCTCCTTCAATTTGGCTGTTTTGGGTCTTTGGCTTTCCCATGTAAGCTTTAGAATTAGTATGTTGATCTCCATAAAATAACTTAGTAGGATTTTGATTGGGATGTGCTAAATCTATAGATCAAGTTGGCAAGAACTGACATTTTAACAACATGAAAATGAACCTGGAATACCTTTCCACTTATTTAGATTTTCTGTATCTCTTTCATCAGTTTTGAAGCTATTCTTACACAGATCTTGTATGCATTTTGTTAATTTATACCTATTTCAATTTTTTTTGGATGCCACCATAAGTGGTACTGTGAGATTTTTAAATTTAAACTCAATTAGCCAACATATAGTACATCATTAGTTTCAGATGTAGTGTTCAATAATTTACCAATTGTGTATTGTGCTTTTAATTTCAAATTCCAACTGTTCATTTCCGTCATATAGGAAAGAATATGACTTTCATATGTTGACCTTATATTCTGTGCTTTTGCCGTAATCACTTACTGGTTTCAGGATTTTTTTGTTGCCATTGTTATTGATTCTTTGGGATTTAACACTGTGTAATATATTTTTTTTTAAGATTTATTGATTTATTTGAGAGAGAGAGAGAGAGAGAGAGAGAGAGAGTGTGTGTGTGTGTGTGTGTGTGTGTGTGCAAGCAGGGGAGGCACAGAGGTAGAGAGAGGATCTCCAGCAGACTCCCTGCTGAGCATAAAGCCTGACATGGGACTCGATCTCCCAACCCTGAGATCATGACCCGAGCTGAAGTCAAGAGTCAGATGCTTAACTGAGTGAGCCACCCAGGTGCCCCCAACCATATATATAAAAAAAAAATGGCATCACATTCCTGTTATTAATAATAATAATAATAATAATAATAATAGTAACATAATCAACATTATGGAATGCATAGTATGCTGTGACAAGTATCATTCTGTATTTGTTATTCTCATTTAACTCCATGACAGCTTAGAATCACCAGCACCGTTATTTAGTCCCTGCTACAAATGAGGAACCTGAAGTTGATTCAGTGACAGAGGCAAGTCTATCCAAAAGGCAGAGGCTGGACGTTGACCCGGCCCTTCTTACTGGGAAATAAACAGAAGCCAGCACACAGTTACATACATACCAGGCTGGTTTGTTTTTTTTTTTCATACCAGGCTGTTTAGATCCCTTATCCCTTTCGATCCTCATAATTGTAAATACTAGTCTGATCCTTCATTTTACAAACTGAGGGTCCTGAAATGAATTAACTCGCTCAAGATCACACATCCGGTAAGAAGTGGAGTTTAATACCCATTCTCAGTGCCTCTGGGCAGGATTATTACAGACGAGCCCGAGGCTCAGCATGGCCATGCCATATGGCCATGCGACAACATGGTCAGTAACTAGCAAGGCTAGAAGCTAGAGCTCAGGTCTTGGGAACTGAACTGAGTAATAGTTTGGTGTCACATTTTGAAAAGACCCAAAATCATATTCATTTTTTAGATTTTTGTTTTCCTAGGCTCTTTTTTTTTTTTAAGTCACAACATCCATTGTTTTTAAAGAATACTTAAACCCATTTCCAGTTGTCCTTTTTTTTTTCTTTTTTAAAAGATTTTATTTATTTATTCATGAGAGATACAGAGAGAGAGGCAGAGACACAGGCAGAGGGAGAAGCAGGCTCCATGCAGGGAGCCCGATGTGGGACTGGATCCCGGGACTCCAGGATCACACCCTGGGCTGGAGGTGGTGCTAAACCACTGAGCCACCCAGGGATCCCCTCCAGTTGTCCTGTAAGAGTACTCACACTTCACTTTGGCTATGATGTAAACTAGCTAATGTCCACCCTAGCTGGGGTCTGCATTTGGCTGTAACTGAAGCTAGATCTATTGATATTGAAAAAGAAAGGATATGAGAGATGGTCAGGGTTCTTCATTAGCTCAGTGTTGCAGAAAGCACGTGCAAATATTGCTGCCTTTCTACTGCCTTTGGGTGTTTTCTTTCTCTGTTGCTAATGACTAATATAAAAAAGGAGAAAGCAAGAGGAGAGGGAGCAAACAAGAAAGCAATTGCTATTAGATTTTCTTCTACTGCAGCAGGTTTCTCATTTTGCAAAGCTCATTAGAGGTGGCTATATGGGAAAGACTTGCGAGGTGCCCCAGGGAGAAGGGGAAAGACAAAGGGAAGGAGAGACTTTCAGAGGTACGACTCCTGCCACAAACTCACACCAGAAACAGCTGTTCCTGGACCACGTGTCCTGATTCTAAAATGTACCTCATTGCTTGGTTTTAAATGTTAACAGGGAAGGAAGAAAGGAAGGGAGGGACTGAGGGAGGGAGGGAGGGGAGAGGGAAGGAGAAAGATAAGAAAAGAAAGTTTCTCTCTCTCTAACTACTACCAGGAATCAAGTCTATAAATGCATTGATGCTGTGTGATTAGTTAAAATGTGGCTTTGATTTTTTTTTTCCTGTTTCGTTGCTTTAAGTTAGCAGTCTTGAAATACCTTTTTAGCATTTAATGTGGAGTCCGACCTACTGGAGGTTCAATTTCACAAATGGTTTCGAGAGTCTTCTATGTACCTAATGTGTTGTTGGGAACTGGAGAAGGAGAGAACCCAGTCTCGGCCCCCCGTGTGCGGGGCATAGACACAGCACAACAGTTTCAGTGCGCCCTGTTCCACGTATGGCACTGGGGACACTGCCTTTAGCATTAATAACTCTCCTGGATATCAGGGGTAGTGTGTGAGGTTAGGAACAAATCAAGTCCACCAGCTAAAAAAAAAAAAAAAAGAAAAAAAAAATAATCCCAGGATAGAAAGAACTCCAAATTAGTAGCCACCTGTCCTGAGTTCTCATTATAGTCCCATCATGTGACTTGGACAAGCTGTGTCTGCTGCCTGGAAAGGAGGAGAAGAAAAGAATTTGAGGTTCATCCCAGCTCTAAAATTTGCATCTTACTCCTATTCAAGACAGGCTTTTTGAGAATGTTAAATAAAACTGTGCTCCACAGCCGTGTTGGCTACCATTTATCAAGAGTCTGTTATTGTCAGGCCTTCTTCTAAGCAGTTCAGACCATGGGCTCTTTTAATCTTTACAGCAAGTATGTAGGGCTAGGATAGATGATGATTATTCCCATTTTTTTCTGATGAGAAAACAGAGGCCCAGAAACGGTTCAGGGTTTTGTCTAGCCAGAGCCATGTAAGGGATGGGGGCTTGAACCACGGTGTAAACGCATGTGCCATGTGACAGGGCTCCCCTTCTCCAGAGCTCCTCTTAGCCTTCTGTGCTAGAGCCATTAGGGGATACCTGTTTTCACCAAACACATGACTCCAGGGCCTAAAAGACGCCCCAGGGATGGGAAGGGGCTTGCCAAAGGCCATGCAGCATAGCCTCACAGACCTGGCTCCTTGTCCAGGTACATGCAGAATGGTGAGAGCACAGCCCAGGATCCAGACACTCTGTGGTCCACCCTTGGACTCATTCGGCAAGTGCTTTAGCACACCTGTTCTGTGTCTGCCATTAAGCTGCACCCTTGAGACAGACATGAGTGGAGGTGCCAGGGTCAGGGTGCCCTGAGGACACAGAATGCCCTGAAAACCAGAATCTGAAGATCTTAATTGCAATTGAGATTTTTTTTTTTAAGATTTTATTTATTTGAGTTAGAGAAAATAGAGTGAGGGAGAGCAAGGGTAGGTGGGGAGGGGCAAAGGGAGAAGCAGGCTCCCGGCTGAGCAGGGACCCCGAGGCGGGACTCCATCCCAGGACCTGGAGATCATGACCTGAGCCAAAGGCAGACATGTAACCAACCAGGCCTCCCAGGTGCCTTGCAATTGAGATGTTTTTTTTTTTTTATTTAATTTAATTTAATTTAATTTAATTTAATTTAATTTTAATTTTTATTTATTTGTTTGTTTGTTTTTTTGCAATTGAGATGAGATGTTTTTAAGGGAACGGGGATATCGGCTTCTGCCTTTGACTGTGATATAAGCAGCTAGACCCTTCCGGAATTGGGGGGGGGGGTGTAAACCTTGATGTGCAGTTGGGGCTGTGGCTGTAGAAAGCCAGTGACCAGGTCTGAGTGTGCTCCTCCCTCCAAGGCTCAGCAGCCACTAGGACCAAGGGATTCTTCACTCAGACCCTACACATCTGGGTTCTGAGGCAGCCTGTAGGTCCGGATCTCCGTCTGGTAGATCTGGGCCAAGGCTAATTCTCCTTAGATCTCCGTAATAGCATCTGAAAAGCAGAGATAACTTGGTCAGAAAAAAATGCAGAGATTGGACCGAGTGATGTCGACCTTTCGCCACCCCTGCCTATGGGGGCCTTTGATTCCCTCCCCTGAGAACTGGAGGGACAAGTTGGGCAAGCAGCTCCAGAGGCCCCAGTGACAGTGATCCGGCCTGCTCCCGGCATCAGGGCACAATGAGGAGTCCCTGTGCCGACACACCAGGCAAGGAGATGGAGGGCGAAGGGGATGAAGAGAAGATAATGTTTCTCTAGCCTGCAATTTCTTTCAATTTCAGGGATTGCAATTACCGGGGCAGGAGTTAGTAGCAGCCATGCCTGGAATGCTTAAGTGAGTTTGGTGCCACTGGTGGAAATGGTTTTGCATTTAGAGAGGGAAGGCATGTGCGACGCAGTGTGTGCACACCCGCGTGTTCGTGCACACCTGCATATGCACGCGGGAGAGACAGGAGACTGTGTGAGCCTAGGGATGTGACCTCACCTCTCTGAGGTCCAGTTTCCTCGCCTCCACCATCGAGTCAGAATAACGACTCTCCGAGGTATTAGTGGTGTCTTCGTCCGTGGGGCTGTGTAACAAACTACCATCAACAGCACGGCTTGAGCGACAAACGTGTTATTTCCACAAGTTCTGGAGGCTGCAAAGTCCAAGTTCCAGGCGCTGGCAGGTTCGGTGTCGGCCAAGGGTCTGTTCCCTGGTTCATAGACGGCACCTTTCCTTGCTTGGCGGAGGGGACAGGGCGCTCTCGGGGCCTCGGTCATAGGGCACCAATCCCATTCACGAAGGGCCTACCCTTATGACCCGATTGCCTCCAGCGGCCCCACCTCCAGGTGTCACCACACTGGGCATTGGGTTTCGACATGGGGATTTGGAGAGGGGAACACAAATGTTCAGTCTGTAGCAAAAAAAAAAAAAAAGTTAGAAACAAAGCCTGCAGAGCACCTAGCGCTGGTGTGCCTTCAATAAAGAGCAGTTACTGTCATTAATGTGGGCATCCATCTGGCACATTCAGCCAGCACTGGTGTTTTCAGCGAGCTGACTTTGACTTTTCAGCCTCGCGTTTAAGGGCGAAATTAAACATCACTAGCATAGCTTTGCCTCGTCTTTAAGAACATGGAGTTTAATTGTTCAAAGTCCAGCTTACTAGTTTTGTGCACTGATTAATCTCTTCATCTTCTGCTCCCTTATTTAAAAAAATAATAATAATAAAAATTTAAAAAAAGAACAAGAGTGCTTACCTCGCAGGGATGCTGTGTGAAATGAGACGTATGTAAAACCCTTAGACTAATGCCTAGTACATTGTAAGGAATCAGTCGGTATTAGCTTAAAAATTACGCTTGTTATTCTGATACAAGATATAACTAGGGAAGAACGAGGATAGGGATGGAGGCCCGAATAAGGCAGTGACCCAGGCCTCACCGAAAGGAGATTGCGGTACCACAGCCGGATGGGGTGTCTCTTTTACATATCCATTCAGCTGGGAGACATTCATTCATTCATTCATTCATTCATGGCATAAGGGCTTACTGAGCCTTCTAGTATGTGTTTCAGCCACTGGGTCAAGGTTGGATGTATGACAGCAAGTGAGACAGACGTGGTCTTTGCCTCCAAGCACCCTTGGTCCAGTAAACAGTGAATGACCAGGAGCCACAGTCCAGTGTGAAAATGCTAGGATAGGGGAGGGGTGGGTGCTGTGGAAACCCAGAGAAGGGGTATCAAACCCTCAAATGAAGAGAGACAATTCAGCAAAGCTCTCCTGGGGGAATGGATGGAGTAACGTAGGCAGAATAATGCCCCCCAGATGTCCACGTTTAATCCCCGGACCCTGTGCATACATTACCTTGTTACATGGCTAAGGTGATTAAAAGTATAAAGTAGAAATAAAGCTGCTGATCTTGAGATAAAGAGATTATCACCTGGATTATCCAGGAGGGCCAAATGTCATCCCAAGGATCCTTAAAGTGGAAGTGGGAGGTACGAGAGGAGGCCAGAGGGAGGCGATTCCAGAAGGACTTGCCTTGGCTAGCTTTGATGCTGGTGGAAGGGGGCCCGGAGCCAAGAAATGTGGCCAGTCTCAAAATCTGGCAAGGCAAGGGAGTGGCTTCTCCTCTGGCGCCTCCAGAAAACATGCAGCCCTGCCCACACCTGACTGTAGCCCCGAAACCCATGATCAGACACCTGACCTGGAGAACTATAACAGGTGCGTGTGTTGGTTTAAGCCGCGAACTTGGTGGTGATGTGTTGCAGCAGCAATGGAACACTAATCCACGGAGCCAGTGATACATGTGAGTTAGGACCCTCATTTTAGAAAATCATTCTGGCCACAAATGGTACATGAATTGGAGGGTCAAGGCTGAATGCAGAGCCCTCATTAGCAGGCCGTTGCAGCAGACCCTGGGAGAAGGGGTGGCGGCCTGTGTCTGCATAGACCCTTGGAAGCAGGGTGTGTAGATGAGGAGGGCGCAGAGGCTACTCAGCCAAATAGGTCCCTGCAACCGAGAACTACAGAACCTGGAATGGGTAACAGGCATGCAGAGGACTAGCCCACCCGCCAGAGGCTGGGGTCAGGGCTGGGGTCAGGGCCAGAGTCAGGTGCTGTGGAAGCAGGACCTCCCTTCCAGAGAAGGGGCTCAGAGATGCCTCCTGGAGAAGATGACACCATGCAGGCTCTCTGGGAAGCCCTCGAGAAGGCTCAGAGGAGGTTGCCACGGAGAATCAAACGCAGCCCCTGCTTTGGAGGAGCCCCGGGTCAGAGGGGTCAGGCAGGCAGTGTGGCCGTTCTTACTGACCCTCCAGAACATGCAAGTGGAAGCAGCTCTGGGCTGGAAGTTAAGACTATGGATGTGTAGACTCTTCTGGTCTTGCAAACCCAGAAGCCTTTACATAAATCACTTCTCTGCCCTGCCTTTGTCTCCTCTCTCTTCATTGTTGGGGGCCTCGGCTGAGCTAAGAATGGCCCCGTGCACTGCAGGGCCAGTGAGGCAAGTTTGCACCCATGATCCCTAAAACAGCCCAGAGGGTAGAGGTCGTGAACTGTGCCCTGCCAAGGACGAGAGGCCGCTCTGGGAGCCTCCCTCTGGAGGCGGCAGAGCTTGCACGGAACGCTGGGGGTTTCCCCTGTGAGTCTCACACGTAGCAGTTGCGCGGAGATGGGCCACCAGCTGGTAGATGCAGGAAGAAGGCGAGGACTTCCTGATGGGCCAGGACACCCTGGGCCACTCTCCGGCCAAGGGGAGTGAAAACGGGGCTGGAGAGCTCTGGCGTTTCAGGGCAGGGGGCCTGGCTCCCCGACGTGCAGCTGCTGACGGGCAGCGGGCTGCAGCTGGCCCTCTGTGTCTCTGCTGTGTCTGCTCTCAATACCCTGTCCCACGGCCTCCACCCTGCTGGTCTGGGCTGCTGCAAGGCCCCGTGACAGCTCTCCCTCGCTCCAGCCTTGTTCCTTTTTCCACTCATCCCCCACGCTGTGGCCAGCCTCTCTTTCCAGAAAGCTCTGGCCAGACACTATTGCTGCCCTGCTTCAAACCCTGCAGTGGGGGTCTCCTCGGCCTCAGGATAAAGCCTGTGTTCCTTAGCATCACTCTGAAGACTCGTAAGATCTGACCCCTCCACCTGCCCCTCTTTGCCTTTTTTTTTTTTTTAAGATTTTATTTTTATTCATGAGAGACACAGAGAGAGGCAGAGACACAGGCAGAGGGAGAAGCAGGCTCCATGCAGGGAGCCCGACGCGGGACGTGATCCCGGGACCCCGGGGTCACGCCCTGGGCTGAAGGCAGCGCTAAACCGCTGAGCCACCGGGGCTGCCCCTGTCTTTGCTTTTTACTCAATGCTTTGACATCTTGAATCTTAGTTTCTTTCATTTCCAGAATGTACCATTTGAGTGTTCCATCTTCTCTCTCACACACACACACACGTCCCACTTTGGACTTTTGCACGTGCTGTTCTTTCTGCCCTCTTTCCTCGCTCTTTCCTGAATCACCCCTCCCCATCAGTCAAGGCTCACCTCCTCCAGGCAGCCTTCCTCCCCTGCCCCGTCTGTGTTAAGTGCCCCTCCTCGGTACTCCCTTGGTCTCTGAGCCTCCCTTATGAAACTTTCACTTTATTATTATTATTATTATTATTATTATTTTATTATTATTATTATTTTATTTTTTTATTTTTTATTTTTATTTTTTAATTTTTTTTTATTTATTTATGATAGTCACAGAGAGAGAGAGAGGCAGAGACACAGGCGGAGGGAGAAGCAGGCTCCATGCACCGGGAGCCTGATGTGGGATTCGATCCCGGGTCTCCAGGATCGCGCCCTGGGCCAAAGGCAGGCGCCAAACCACTGCGCCACCCAGGGATCCCTATTATTATTATTTTAATCTTAAGCTTTATCACTCCAACCTCTAACCATCTCTTTAAACAGTAAAAGATCTAAACTTTGTCCTCCCAGTACAGCTCAGTTATGCGAAACTCTGTAGTCTTCTTCATCTCCTACCGCGGATACAATCCTTCCCACCAGTTTCCATTCCACTGATGGCAAAAAAGTATTTCAAATTGCCAATTAAGGATACAGAACATCCTCTTTAGGGAAACTGTTTAGTCCATTCAACACCGAACTCCTCACCGACCAGCCCTCTGTCTTCCTCCCGAAGCACGCCCCCTACCACTTGGCCTCAGGGTTCAGGTGGTGCGGACGGCGGAAGGACTGTGGTGTAGACGTGGCCGGCTGGGTGCTTGCTGGAGCCCTTACGTGATTTCTCGCTGGAGCCGGGCTCCGAGCCCCCTTGCACTGGGGCGGTCTTCGGAGAAGGGATCTGTGCCAGAATCCAGAATCTAAGGCCAAGTCCAAAGTCACGACGTCCCACACTCCGAAGCCCCCTTGTTCTAATCTCAGGTGGCCTTCCCCACGGGCGCGGGGGGCTATGCCAGGACGTGTGGTCAGCTCTATTCTCTCCATCCTGCGGGTGCAAGAGTTGGAGGCTGACTTCTCCCAGCCGCTTGTTCACCCACTGCTTCTGTCTCCCGGGAGCTCCCGTCGGCCTGCTGGATAAAGGGGCTCCCCAGCCCCCCAGACTAACCCCCGACCTGGGGGTGGCTGCCCCCATGGTCCTGCCACCTGCCCTGGGACTTGCCCCAAACCTTTGTCAGTATCATAAGCATTTGTAGGCGCTGCCCTCGAGGCTGGGGTGGGTGGGGAGGGGGGTGCTGACTTCTAATAGTCCAGAAAGGGGTTGTCTGCCCTTGGGTCTGACCTCCTGCCCCCGCACCCCCACCTTCTCTCCTCAGCGGCCCCTCCCAGCACTGCTGGCAGAAAGAAGGGTTTCCTCCGTCCTTTCCCTGTCTGGTGGGAACGCCCCTGAGGTCAGAGCCTCCACCATCCACACATTAAAATAAGACGCTATGATCTGAGCCAGCCAGGCCTGGCTTTGATATATAAGGGGACCTTCACTTCTGGCACAGGGCAGCTTTCAGAACTCTTATCTTGCTCAAGACACTACAAAGTCAGCTTTGAGATGCAAAGCTGGGCAGTGACCCCCTTTCTTCTCCAGATGGTATCTGCCCTTCTACCTAAGGGATGAGTGCTTTTTGATTTAGTGGGTGGGGTGCCATAGACAAATATGATTTATGGGGAATGAAAAATGCTTCCTTTTAACCTTTTCAAAACCATTATTCACCTTGTGCACGTTTGCACCCGTATATAGAAGCATTTGTACACATGTATCTCCTACTAGGCTGTGGGAGCTTGGGGACAGAAAATGTCTATCTTGTCCCTGTATCCCCGAGGCCTGGTATGTAATGATGCAGATTTGTTGGTTATGCAAATGAATGAGTGAATGATGAAAGGCTGAGTGCTAAAGAATGACTAAGTCTAGGCTTGAGCAGAGAGTGTAAACAAAGATCCTTACGTAAGAAGCAGATCTCAGGAGAACAGAGTTTCAAATTGCTCCTGGAGAAGGAGCACCCTGGAGGGTGTCCCTGGATGGGCATCAGCTTTGCTTTAAACGCCAGTCTCTGGGACTCCGGCACCTGCAGAATGGCTACGGGATCCAGCCCACTACCTCTCCATCTGGGGTTCAGAGAAACCCAAATATTTTGTACCAACCGTTCGCCCCTCCCAGTCCCGGGGGTGGGGAGTGGCTTCCCCAGACCCCCCAGTTAGACAGCCACAGAGCCAAGATGAGTGTCCCAGCTCATTGATCCCAGAGGAAACCCCATCGCAGCCATGGACACTGTTCTCACTTGGCAGAAAGGCTCAGTTTAGTCGTAGGTGAGGGATGGGGCATTGTTTAAACGAGAGGAGATGTCCTCATTCGTGGTGGGGGTTCCTTGCCGCCCTTTGAGAGGCTGTGGGCAGCCTGGGGAGAGCCAGGGACAGCAGACCGCTCCCTGCAGACTCACCAGCTTGCAGGCCACAGCTCCCGGCCTGCCTTCCACTAAGAAAGGCTGCAGACAGTGCTAGCTGGCTCTGGGATGATTTACTTCCCTGAAATACCTCAATTTAAATGCTAATTTCCCCAGAACTGAGGGGTGATTGGCTCTTGCATGCTGGTGGCTGTGTATTAATGTATCCAAAACACTCACACATATTCTTAAATTGGGGCAGGAGGGAGGGAAGACCTGAGGAGGGGTGGGGAGGGTGGTGGAGGAGCCCAGCTTCCCTTGCTTGTCATTCTTGTCTGCGTGGCTGATGCGAGTGGAGCTAGACAAGGTGCCTGCTCCGTGGAAATGCTCCGTAGGTCGAAGTCCCTTAGAGGTGGGGTGCAGGTGGCGTGGAGGGCAAAGAGGCCTGCCTCTCACCTCTGCACACAACTGGACAGATGCTTAGGGGGCTTCTGCTAGGAATAGGCGCTGTCTAGGGTCCTCTGAGGCTCTCAAAGAGATTCAGGATCTAGTGTGGGATTCAGGACATGGGACCATGAATCCTCCTCCCAACCCCCTTGAAGTCCCAAACTCCTTACTCCGGTTTTTACAGGTGAGGTCACTAAGGTTCCTGAAATGGAAGTGACCTCCCCAAAGCCACGCAGCCAGCATGTGGATCCATGTCTGAAGGACTTCTGAGCCCACCGCCAGACCCCAAGGCCACTTCTGAGATCTAATCACGAACAAGAACAATGAGGGAGAAGTGATTGGAAGGTTTTATTCCACCTGGGGGGCAATTGAGACGATGACAAGGAAGAGGAGGTGGTTTCTTACCTGGGCCTCTTGCTTCCTGCTGGCATCCCTCACCCACCCCCTGCCCGGCTTCTCCGCCCCAGTGCGAGTGCACACACGTACACATGGGTCCATCAAGAGCGGGAGGTCTGATCAACGCCTGCTTAGAGAGCTCCCCTTTTCCCACCTAGTCCCTGCGAGCTCGGGGACTGGGGGGCTCTGGGGCCCATGGATCCTATCTGAGCTATATAGGAGCCGGGCACCTGTGCCCTCAGGAAGAGGGAAAAGCTCCGGGTGGAAGCTCCATGTGGAAGAGCTGGAATTTTATTTTATTTTATTATTATTTTTAAAGATATTAATTAATTAATTATTTATTTATTATTATTATTATTATTCAAGAGAGACACAGGGGGTGGAGGGGCAGAGACCCTAGGCAGAGAGAGAAGCAGGCTCCATGCAGGGAGCCCGGCATGGGACTCGATCCCGGGTCTCCAGGATCACGGCCTGGGCTGAAGGCGACGCTAAACCGCTGAGCCACCCGGGCTGCCCAAGAGCTGGAATTTTAGAACAAATTCCCAATATCCCTTAGATGGAGTGTTCATCGAGCACCCACTTTGTACGCAGTTTGCACTGTGCTAGGCCCTGGGGAGGCAACATAGAGGCAAGGACCCTCGGTCCTGGCCCCCCCAGAGCTCATATTCCAGCGACCAAGGTAGGTAGGTGTCCAGCAAGGTCCCCATGAGCATATCGACAGTCAGGAGCTGGGACGCTCGCTCTTCATGGAAGGAAAGAGCCAGATGCTATGGGAGAGGGTGACAGGAGAACCGGTCCCAGGCAGATTGCTCAAGGGCAGGGAAGTAATGTGCGGGTTCAAACGATCAGTCGGGGATGGCAGGGGGCAGGGGGCAGGGGGCAGGGATGAGAACTTTCCAGACAGGGGGCAAATCCCCAGTGGGCCCTTTGTAGGAAGCGAGTGTGCCCTGCAAGAGGAACATAAGCGCAGTCAGTGTAGCTGGAGAACAGTGGCCGGGGCCGGGGGCTCAAAGCACGGGGCCGGAGCGGTAGGCAGGGGCTAGACTGTGAAGGCCCCGCGGACCCTCGTACCTTGCTCGCGTTCCCTCCTGGTCCTTGTGTGCGGAGGCAGCCTCCTGTCCAGTGCTGTGTCCTCGTGTGCAGAGCCACCCCTGCAGCACGAGAGGCCTGACTAAATGCCCGAGGAAGGAACGAGACCTCCCACTCCCAGAGTTCTCCTGAGTCCCCAGAGCCCAGGATCTGCGAGCTTAAAAATTTGATTAATCGTTTTCATATGACATCAACTGAGATGGAACTCTTTTCGTGGCTATTTTGGGGGAGATGTTTGTGTAAAGAAACAAGGGCCTTCGGGGCCCCTGGATGGTGCAGTCGGTGCAGACCGACTCTTGGTTTCAGCTCAGGGTGTGATCTTACAGTCGTGAGACCAAGCCCTGTGTCCGGTGCCACACTCAGCGTGGACTCTGCTGCAGTCTCTCTCCTCTCCCGTCTGCCCCTGCTGCTCGTGCTCTCTCACTCGGTCTCTGACATAAATAAGTCTTTAAAAAAAAAATGCAAAAAGAAAAGGAAGAAAAGAAGCAGGGCCCCTGTCACTGAAACAGGACATCCACTTAGGCGCGCACACAGACACACGCATGCAGACGCGCCTTGGGCACCAGAGCGCACCCACTGTGACAGCAAACAGCGGACCCGCCTGGTCTCAGGCTGTCCCAGGGACCAGGAGCTCGGACTTCGGGTGACCCACTGGACAGGTGCTGCGTCCCAGGCACTGGGCTAGGACCCCCCACCTCCCTCAGCTCCAGGTGGTCTTGGCCACTGTCTTCGTCCTAACTGCACCTCAGCTGGGCGAGTTCCTTCACCTCCCTGAGGGCCCTTTGCTTTATTTATAAAATGGGAGTAAGGGCAGCTGTGTCACGGAGCTCCCGTGCAGAGATCACGTACGCACATGCACACGCACCCCGTCTAGGCGGTGGCTGGTGATCAACCAACGTGATTGATAAATGAATATTGCTCATTCTTCTCCCTGTCTTCCTATTATTAGGAGTAGTTGTTTTATAGGTTTTTTTTTCCCTACACCATGCATGCACACAAGCCCTGAGAATCTGAATCCGCTTTCTGCCAACTGCATGTAGCCAGCACCCCGCCGGCCCCCCCCCCCCCGCCTCCTTTTCCCAGGTCGGGGTGGGGGGCGGATTCCGAAGCAGGTGTCTGGGTTCCGAGGTTCTGGGCCCCGTGGAACTTTCTCGGTGGTGCTGTTCCCCTCCCTGCTCACCTCCCCAGAGAGCCGGGCGATGCAAAGGCCCTGGGCGCCCTCTGCTGGCAGCGGCCATGCAGGACGCCTGGCCCATCCCCCGGCGGCCGCCAAGGGCCCAGGCCTGAGGGTCGGCTTAGCTTGGTCTGTGCCCTTGGGGTCTGGCCCACCCGGCTTCGCCCGGCCTGAGGCCTGCGGACTCCCAGCCTCCTCATCAGCGCTTCCTCGGGATCCTCCCCGCTTCCTGGCGAAAGCTCCAGGCGGTTGGGGGGGGCACCTTCTTCCAGAGCCAGGCCCCCAGCCATCCTCTGGTGGCTGCTGTGCTGCCTCCCGCTGTCCCCCTGGGGTCAGATTCGCCCTGCAGGTGGAGGCTGGCTTGCGGGGAGGCAGAGAGATAGGGCTGACGATGGTGGCTCTGCCTCTAGAAGCGGTGCCAGGGCAGACGTCAAATGGAGCCCCCCCCCATGGGAAAGTGACAACCAAACCAAAGCAAAGGAGTTTGCATTCAGCTCGGTCTCCCCAGATGCAGGGTGCATGTGCCCAGGGAGGCACCACACGGCCCGGAGCCCCCGCCTCCTCCCTGGCCTGGGGTGCTCAGCTCCAGCCCCCGGCGTGAGGATGGGGGAGGTCGCAGGGACAGCAGAGCCCCCGGTGCGGCCGGGTCATCATGTGCGGCGCTCTGTGTGGGCACAGTGCACCCATGGGTGCTCCTCCTCTGGCTTCAACAGCGCCCCGCACCTGAGCACTGGGGCGAGGAATGGGAGCCTTGGTGCCGGACCAGCCGGGGGCTCCAGCTGCCTCGTGCATCACCTGTTCAGCCTTGCACGGAGCGGCACCCACTTCTCAGGGTTGGGAGAGGACGAACGTCCCAGCTCGGAGCAGAGCCTGCTGCACAGCGGGTGCTCACGGAAAGGCCGTGCTTGCCGTGCGCCTTTGCCATCTCATGAAGGCCCACTGAACGCGTCATCCTCTTTCCCAGATGACACGATGGCGGTCTGCGTGGTCCGCCCTGGCTGAGCAGCTGGGGTGTGGTGTGGGCAGACCTGGGGCCCAGGGGTCAGAGCCCTTGGCACCTTCTGCTGCCTGCCGTCGCCTGCCCGGGGCACAGGTGCTTGGGTCTCCCGGGGATGGCCCCAGAAGCATGCAGCCCACCCCGTGTCCCTGAGAGCCGGGCCCACTGCCTCCTCTGCATGGCTCGTTTGTTGTCCCCGGTTAGCTGAGGAGACCTGGAGGACCAGGGCGGGGTGCGGTCCCTGTGAGGCCCTGGGCCCAGCTCGGCCCCACACGTGCATGTGTTCGGCTGCCTAGGGCAGGGGACACCC
Source organism: Vulpes lagopus (assembly GCF_018345385.1). Taxonomy (NCBI): domain Eukaryota; kingdom Metazoa; phylum Chordata; class Mammalia; order Carnivora; family Canidae; genus Vulpes; species Vulpes lagopus. The sequence goes on from NC_054830.1 coordinate 62,271,656, forward strand.
TACCCGCGGCCTTATCTTTGTGGGAAGAGCTGTATCCCCACAGGCCCCGCTCGGGGGAGACAGGAGGAACGGCAGTCCCGCAAACCCTGGCGAGGGGTACGTGCTCCTTGGGGGGCACTCCCAGGGCCCCAGAAGCCTCCCTTGTTCTATCCACGTCGCGGTTCCGCATGCCCAGGTGTGCAAACAGACCAGATGCTGACCAGGCGCCTAGGAACAGCCGTGATGCTGAGCCAGGTGTGCACGCATACACGCGCGGCCCCGGACAGGCTGGTGGGGGGGGCACCGCCGTGACACATGCAACAGCACGTGGGGCGACTAGAAGCGCACCGCCATGCACACACGTGCCCAGCACACACTCGTGCCCGCCGCCCACCTAGCGGGAGCAACCCCCAGACCCGGCTTCCCCTCTGCACGCTCGCCCCCTCTGAACTCGGAGCCTCGGTGTTCATCAGCTGCAGAAAGGATACAGTTAACAGCCATCTTGCTGCGAAGGCTCAGCCGTTGGACGCATGCAGAGCACGGCGCCAGGCCCTAGCAACTGATGAGGATTCTGGATGTTGTGAGCGATGGTGGTGACGGGGATGATGATGGGGATGAAGACGAGGATGATGAGGATGAAGATGGGGATGATGATGGGGATGAAGATGGGGTTGAAGATGGTGATGATGGTGAAGATGGGGATGAAGATGGGGAGGACAATGGGGATGAATATGGGGACGAAGATGGTGATGAAGATGAGGATGAAGATGGGGAGGACAATGGGGATGACGATGGGGATGACGATGGAGATGATGATGGGGATGACGATGGGGATGACGATGGGGATGAAGATGGAGATGATGGTGATGAAGATGAGGATGAAGATGGGGATGATGATGGGGATGAAGATGAGGATGAAGATGGGGATGATGATGGGGATGAAGATGGTGATGATGATGGGGATGATGATGGAGATGATGGGGTGAAGATGGGGACGATGATGGGGATGAAGATGGGGATGAAGATGAGGAGGACAATGGGGATGAAGATGGAGATGAAGATGGTGATGAAAATGAGGATGAGGATGGGGATGATGATGATGGGGATGAAGATGATGGGTATAAAAATGGGGATGATGTCTCCTCTGGCCCCCAAGGGGTGCTCAGGAGTCAAGGCACAGGGAGGGTACTCACCAAAGGAATGAATCTTGGGGGCAGGTGGGGGGGTTGACAGGTGCCTAGGGTGAGGTGTGTGCCGTGGGGTGTGACCTACAGACCAGAAGTGACCCAGCTGTGCCACCCCCCCACACCTGCATCTTGGGGGCAGGGAGGGTTGACAGATGCCTAGGGTGAGGTGCATGCTGCAGGGGCATGGCCTACAGGCCAGAAGTGACGCAGCTGCGCCCCCCCTACACACCTGCATCTTGGGGGCAGTGGGGGGGGGCCATTGACAGATGCCCAGGGTGAGGTGCGTGCTGCGGGGCGTGGCATACGGAGCATAGCTGCTTGTGAACTGCCAGAGATCCAGGCTCTGGAGGCATCGCCTTGGCATTCCCTGGTTGGGTGTTCCTCTTTCTGGTTTTCATGTCACAGTGGCCCATTCCAGGGGGAGAGTGAAGTGATGAATACCCTCTTCCCTTTGTCTATCTCCTCCCCTCCTCCTCCTCTTCTCCAGACTGCAATTTGTGTCTCGCAATGTGAAGGGACCCCAAATGTCAGATTTTAATGCAGAAATGCCCCCGAACTGTTCCTACCAAGTGGCTGTCCAGGTCCCTGCTTGCACACTCTCAGGAACGGGAAGCTTACCACCTCTCCTGGCAGGCTGTTGTATTTTGAGGCAGGTCTGTTGTGTAAACGATGGATGCCTGCCTCTGTGGGGTGCACCGAGACCATCTCACCTGCCCTAAAGACTCCCTTTGTTCAGGGTTCAGTCTCCTGAGGCCACCCTGAGGACTGCCTTGGAAACAGAGCTTCCCAGGATGGCCCGGGGAACGAGCACTAGCCCGGAGCGGGGGGCAGGGGGTATCTGAGAGCAAGTCGCTCCCTTCCCTGGGCCTCAGTTTCCCCATCTGTAAAAGGAGGAGTCTGATCCAAAAGATCCCTTAGGACCCTTCCACTTTAGCAGACGCCCATTCTTTCAAGCCTCCCGGCCCTTCCTCTCTATGCACCCCACGCTGGTCTCCGTCCTCTCCCACTCTGGCTCGCCCCCATCACTGCTTATGCAGGGGGGTGTTAGCAGCCAAACTCACCGTTTGTGGAGCATCAGACTGTGTCTTAAGCAACTGGCAGCCCCGTCCCGTTAAGTAGTTCCGGCCACCCTGAGATCTCACTTCATAGCGAGGAGCCCGAGGTCCTGAGTGGACCAGTAGCTTCCCGCGGACCCCACGGCTCGTGAACGGTGGGTCGGGACTCAGGCCACGTGCTCTGAGCTGGGCTTGGGGGGCCAGGGGCACGGCAGCCAGGACCCCACCCGCTCTGAGCCTGTGTGTGTGCGGCTCTGGGCCCCCCGCGGCCCCCAGCAGCCTCCGCTCCCTCATCTGGCGGTCCTTGTGCTCCTCTCCGCAGGGAGAACAACTTCATCAAGGACTTCCCTCAGCTGGCCGATGGGCTGTTGGTGATCCCGTTGCCGGTGGAGGAGCAGTGCCGGGGGGTCCTCTCCGAGCCCCTCCCAGACCTCCAGCTGCTCACTGGTAAGACCTCTCCCAGCCCCCGACCACACGCCTGGCCTGCAGGTGCTGTCAGGCCTCAGCACCCCCGAGACGGGCCTCTCCAGGCCGATGCCTCCGTGAGGGGTGTGGGAGGGACCTGCCACGCTGGGGGCTCCCACGGTGGGCTGTGCAGAACCAGGGGATCCCCTGAGACTCCCGACTCTGAGCTGAGCCTCATTTACCCCCAGCACATTAACTGTGGTCACCTCGCTGTGCATTCGACCCACAGGACGTCCTCATCTCCCATACTGGACCTTTGCACCCTTTGACCAACGCCTCCCGTTTCCACTAACCCCCAACCATCCCGCCCTCCGCTTTTATGAGTTCGACCTTTTCAGCTGCTACCTAAGACCGTGCACTGTTTATCTTTCTGTCTGACTTCTTTCACTCCATTTAATCTTTAAATCATCCTAAAGTAAAATCCCTGGACCCCTCGACCAGGAGCCTCTCTTACTTTGCAGGCATTTCTTACACAACTTGATTTCGAACAAGGGCGCCGAGCCATTCTGTGGGGTGGGTATTATTTTTCCTGTTTTATATACGAGGAATCTAGCCTCAGAGAGGACTGGGACCAGCCCAGGTCACGCAGCACGCGTGTCAGGATGAGACCCAGGCGCCACGGCCCCGGGACTTCTGTGCTTGGCTTCCACTTGCCTCTGCAGCCCTCCCCCTCCATCCCTCCCCGTCCCCAGGGAGCTGTCTTCTGCAGGCTCCCCCGGGGCTCCAGATAGTCTATCCCCCCACTCCCAGGATGTCCTCTGCTCCCCTGCATCCTCTTCCCCTTCCTCTCCTATCTTTCTGGAGGGACTTCCCTAGGATGCAAGGGGCCTGGCTCTGCTTCTGTGATGTAGACGTTGGGGTGGCTCATCCACTGCCCAGGGAGAATGGTGCCCCTGACGAGTGATTGACGTCTCACCGAGAGGAAAATGCCCCCCAGGGACGACCCTGCAATGTGGCAGACTTGGGTTTCAAACCCCCTCCACCGCTCGTGAGCCCTTGGAAGCTCCAAGAGCCTTTCCTGCCATGTGGCACAGACAGGACGGAGGCCCCATGTGAGCTGAGGGCCCCCCCCTCCCCAGGGCCATGCACTGTGCGTGTAGTAATCCAGGCCACCCCCCTTGTAAACTGATTAAAGAGAGCATTTAACTAGTCCCAGGCCACATGACTAGTGTGTGTCTGTAGCCGAGTCAGGAGTGCAGCCCCGTGGGTCCTGATGCTGTCTCCACTGCCCCACATCACCTTCCTGACCTGGCCTCCTTCCGAAAGGGCCCAGATACAGATCAAATGAAATCTTAGATACAAAAATGCTTTGTAAAATCTGTCTAAAAACTGCTGTGCCTTCCTTAATTTCCATAAGATCATGGAATCTCAGAGCTGACAGGGGCTGGAAGGGCATCTAGTCTAATCTTCCTCATCCATGAAGAAATCGGGCCTGTCCTATCCCCCCTGAGTGCTGATTCCTCTTGGATACCCCCAGTCATAGGGAGCTCATCACCCCTTAAAACAGATATGACCCAGGTCCATGGGAAGGTAGGTGCGGTGCTCTGACAGGAAGGACCTTGGATCTGTCACTGATCTTGTGTGCTCTTGAGCACTTTCTTCTCCGAGCTTCAGTTTCTTCTTCTGAAATATGGAGTTTAAGTTATTTTTGAGCATTGGGTAAGTACTGGAGATCGTAGGTGTAAGATGCTCGGTGCATCATGGTTCTGTATTAGTGGCACAAATCATTGCAGTTATTTGTTTTGATCTGAGGATCTTTGGAGACATCCTAATAAGGAAACTGTTACATTTCTAGAGTTAAAAAAAAATGTAGTTTCCAGGAAAAACACCTCCCTCCATTGCAGAGCTTCATTTTACCCCTGATTTTCGGTGGGTAAGAGTCAGGTAACATGGGGGTCAAGGATGAGTAAGGACCAGGGGAATAGGATGCCGGTGAGGAGGTGAGGCAGGAACTCGGTATTTGTTGCGAGCCTATTATGTCCCAGGCTCTGTTCTAGGCTCTGCAGGAGTGAGAATAATAAAGACCATGAGTTCAACCTCATAGAAGCTGACAACCCCCTGGAGGAGGTCATATTCCAGGCTGGAATCTGGGAAGGACCAGGGATGGAAGGAAGTGAAGGGCAAAGTGATGACCGCTTACCGGGGGTGAGAGGCAACGATGACGGCTCTATGAGTATCATGAGAAAGAAAAGGGGTAGCATTTTTTTTTTCCTTTTGGACATCAGAGCACCCAGCGCATGAGCCACACCCATGGCCTGCTCCGGGATGCGCTGCCTCCCTCTCTTGAGGATGGGCCCCGATTGCCAATACCGGCCCAAGCCTGCAGGGACTCAGGACGACCACCGACCACCGACGGGTGGGGCGGAGGCTGCGCGGCCACGGGTGTCTGGTCTTCCTCCCCCACCCGTTCTCCTTCTCTCCCCGGCCTCTCTCGGAGGAAGGCCGGGACAGGCAGAGGAGATAAACAGAGAGGACATTCTGATAACAAAACAACCTCGCTCCGGGAGACAGATAGTTGGAGATCATGAATATTTTACTTTAAAATGAAAGCTTCTTACCAAAAAAATTCTGTTATTCCTGAAAAGGCTAAGGAGGGGGGAAAAAAAAAAAGTTGACAGCTAATGGACAACTTTAATACTGCAGTAACGTCCAGGAAGAAATCACTTGTTCCAATGAGAGTCTCATTTTAATCTTGGTATCAAATATCTCCTTAAGTGCCTCCTCACCAGGGGACAAGAGAAAAGGACAGAAAATGTGCCTGCAGCTTGCAGAGGATACGTAACAACAATCATATTAGCTGCTGATGTGACTGGCATTTCTTTCTCATGTATTTCCTCCTGATTGTAAACAAAAGAGAGGTTTCAATGCTGAGGGCAGAAAATTCGGAAAATGCAGATGAATATAAATCAGAAAACAAGACCCTTAAATACGCTCACCGGCCAGAGCTAACCACTTGCCGACGCCGTGTTGTTCTTGTCTTTGCTTATGCTTGGTCTATACCTGTGTTTCCCCCCAAAAATGCACTCTATGGACCATGAGGCCCCGTGAACCCTCTGGAGAAACAGGATTCCTTGGTCAAAAGGGTTTGCAAAATGCTGTGCCTGGGACTACCTTCCAAGGGCTTTAGGATGCGTATTGGTCTAGTTGAGGTGCTAAGAAATTATGCAGATTTTTAAAGATCTTGCTTAACTTCGTTTAACTTGATCTTCCTCGAAACGTGAGCCTTTGTGTCTGGGCAAGTGTAGCTCATGGGATCCCTAGGCATGTCCCGCGATTTCACTTTAGGAAACGATGGTCCGTGCAGGGGTCAGCGAACACCGGGGCCTGGGGCCCGAAGGCGCCCACCCAATGCCATGGGCATCGTGTGAAGGCGGCCGGGAGGCGATACCGGGAGGACGGGCTGTGGTTTGCTGGCCTCCAGCCTGCATGGGGCCAGGTCACCGCAGGGCTTCCCGCTTCTGTTGCCTTCCTTGAGTCTCACGATGCGCCTCTGAAGGAATGTCAGCCTAGGGAGCCGTAGTGCCAGAAGGGGAAACCGAGGCACCGAGCTGTCGAATGACCCGTGGCAAGCTGCCCACAGGGTTACGCGGAATCCCAGATCTGCTTTGGCTTTGCCTGTGCAAGCAGGGTCGGGGCTGAGAGCAGAGGCCGGGAAGAGGCCCGGAGGCAGGTGCAGACCGAGCTGCTGGCTCCAGGGAGGGCCTGCACACCAAGGCTGGGCCTCGGTCCACTTACAAGCGGTGGCCATTACGCGGGCTGGGGAGGGGGCGGAGGTTTCGGTGAGTGCTCCCCAAACGCAGGCCACCCGTCACCTTCTCATTCTGTCCTCCAGGAGACGTCAGGTATGACGAGGCCATGGGTTACCCGATGGTGCAGCAGTGGCGGGTTCGAAGCAACCTCTACCGTGTGAAGCTCAGCACCATCACCCTCTCAGCAGGTGAGGAGCGCCGCCCGGGCAGCGGGGGGCTTGGGGTGACGCAGCACGCGTTCCCAAGCACTGAGGGTGTGCGGGCCCTGGGCTGGGGATGCTGAGGGAACGAGGCCATGTCCTCGCTGCCATGCAGGGGCTCACGGGGACCGTGCATGGACAAGCAGACAGACAGTGACATCCTGATGTGGTAGGTTCTGTGCAATAGTGAGGCAGGTGGTTCCCCGGAGGAGGGAGCTGTGTGTCCCGAGGAGTCAGGGAGGCTTCCTGGAGGAAGGGGCATCCTAGCCGTGTGGGGAAGGGTGGCTAGGAGAGGGGCTGAATGGCAGTCCACGTCGCCTGTACATTCTATATATTTCAGGCTTGTGGACTGCGTTCTTCTGGTCTCCCCTGGGTGTTTCGCGTTCCTACCCCTGCCCTATACAGCGATACGGTGTCCTATACACGCTGCCCTCCCACACACGTACGCACACACTGCCCACGCTCCACCTGCACGAGCCCCGCATCTCGGCGGACGGGGACGGTTTGTAATTCTTAGGACGGGGCGTGTTCTTTCGTGCCTCTGTGACTTTGCACGTGCTCTTCCCTGGGCCTGGATCTCCTTGCCCAGAACACCTCCCGCAGGACTGGCCGGCCCGGCCCACGTTCCCTGCTTCCGCGGAATAACTCCAGGAATTCCGTGCAAGCGACTCCCTGTACTAAAGGCCTCGTGTGCTTGACTCGTATCTGAGCCACGTGTTTCCCTCACTGACCCAAGAACTGGGGGTTCGGAGTGGGCCCCGCCCGTCCCTGAGCCTACGTTCCTGTGGCCCCTGTAACTAACAGACCATCCACACGTCGTCGATACTTCTGTTTGACGAAGGAGTAAAAGAAAAGTGAAAACTGAAAAATCCAGAATGAGTGGAGGACTCTGGAAAAGAGGGGGTTTTCCACTCTGGCTTTTACTCAAGACGCTGCCCGTGGGTGATGGTCTGGGCACTTCCTGTGCGTTTGCCAGCTCTTTTCTTATCTTCTCTGTTTTCAGTATCATTTTGTTCGTGAGGAACACGAGACTCTTTTAGCCCGGGAAGCAGAGGGCTGTCCCATCCGGGACGTACAACTGGTCATTACTGCTGACGTTGACTAATAAGCACTTTATGATGTCTCGTATCTTAGGATTTCTATCAGTCCTGCAAGGAAGACATTATTCATCCCCCGCCCCCGCCTTTTTTCCGATAAGGAAACTGAGGGTCAGAGAGGTTAAGTAACTTGCCCAAGGTCACACAGCTTAGCAAGGGGCCAAACAGGAGGAGAGCAGGGATTCAATCGTGGGTTTGTCTGCCTCGAAAAAGAGCCACAGGCCATCTCCGTGGTGGTGTTCTTCGATATTTAAGAGAAGCAATGTCACGATGAACACCGCTGTATTCATTACGCAGTTGCATGGGTTAGCAGGTGGGTGGAGAGGGGTTGTCCTAATCAAACATCCACTCTCTGAGGCGTGTTTCTGTTTCCCCCACCTCCCCACACCCTCCCACCTCACTTGTGGATCCGACTGCAGTGTTGCTGTTAGAACTACAGAGGTGTTATCAGCTTGGATTAATCAGTGATGATGCTCCTGAGGACCCCCTTGTAAGTCAGATGTCGGCAAATCAGAGCTCAGTTTTAATGTTGAAGGAGGGCTCGCTGGCTCTTTGACATTTTACGTTGACGTGACGTGGACTCCATTGCACTTGCCACAGTGGCGGTTGGTGTCCCCGCCGTGTGCCGGCGCCGTGCCCCGTACCTGGTTAGGGTGGTGGTGGGGAAGGGTGCATGTGCACAGTCAAAGACAAGTGGTGGAGAGCTTCTGCTTTCAAGGTGGTGCCCACTGAAGGTGCCCTGGCCTGGATTGTGTGAATAGCTTCTTGGGGGAGTGGTAAGGGGGGTGACTTTCTGGAGACTTAGAGCACAGGAATGACGTGAGGAGGAGGTGGGGAGCCCATTTCTGCAGTTTGGGGGCTGTACGTGAAGAAAGGTTGGTGGAAATCTCAGGTCCCATTGGGAGACCTAAGAAGGCTGTGGCTGGAAGGATAGCCTGATGTAGGTGGCTCGTGGGCGATGCCCTCGGAGGCCTGGGATACCAGGTAAGGTCACTGGGGAACTGGTCATCCAGGGGCGGGAGGAGCTCCTACAAGTCTTCAGGCTCTTGGCCCAACAGCTAGGTGACCTGCCTGTCGGAGGAAGGAGAGAGGTGGGGAGCTGCAGTCATGGAGTGACTCCCGTGCTCGCTCTGTGTGAGGCTCTGAGGGCCTAAGTGTCCTTGGCACGGGACCAAGGACAATAGAGCAGCAAGGAGGCCCTCGAGATGTCAGGAGAGAGACATCACTGTGCGAGGGAGGCAGAGGCGGAGGCGGAGGCGGAGGCAGTGGGGAAGCAGTGCTATGGGAAGCCAGGCCGGGGATCAGATCAGGACGTGGGGCAATCGGCAGCCCCGGGGTCCCTCCGGGGACAGCTGGAGCCCTGGGTGATGGGCTGTGGTCGGCGGAACCCGTGTGTGTTTCGAGTGAGAGCAGAGGGGTTGGAATCCTAGCAGCTCCGCCCCGAGGACCGAGGAAATTGCTCCCAGTGTGACCTTTGACTTGCTCGTGTGCACCGTGGAAGCTGCCGTGTGGGGGCTTCGGCTCACCCGGAACGAGGGGGAGAGACCACCGTGTGCGTGGTGCTCCTCAGTTGCATGGGACAGACTTTGGCTCTGACTTCCTCACGCTGACTTTCAGGTCCAGTGATCTTGGTGGCCAGGCGTGAGGCCTTCCTCCACGGTCGGTTCCCTCTCGGCGGTAGTGTCTCGTGTGTCCCCGGGAGAGAGCAGCCTCTGCGGGGCGGCCGGGGGCGGCTGCTGTGCGCACTCAGATGGCAGCGGCCACCGGGTGACCCGTGGTGACACCAGATCCACACTGACCCCGTGGTGATGCCACCAGGTGACCCTGTGCTGACGCCATCAGGTGACCCCGTGGTGATGCCACCAGGTGACCCTGTGCTGACGCCATCAGGTGACCCCGTGGTGACGCAGCCAGGTGCCCCGCGGTGACGCCAGCCCCCGGCCTCCCCGGGCTGACCGCCTCCACGTGCTCCTCCCCTGTCCAGGCTTCACCAACGTCCTCAAGATCCTGACGAGGGAGAGCAGCCGGGACGAGCTGCTGTCCTTCATCCAGCACTACGGCTCGCACTACGTCGCCGAGGCCCTGTACGGCTCCGAGCTCACCTGCCTCATCCACTTCCCCAGCAAGAAGGTCCAGCAGCAGCTGTGGCTCCAGTATCAGAAAGGTAAGCGCGGGCTCGGCGGGGCGGCCGGTGGGCTGCGGAGGTGGGGCTGCTCCGCGCTGACCCCCGGCTCTGGCGCCTGCCAACGGCGTGGCCTCCGGCGTCCCTGCCCCTCTCCGGCTTCGGTGTCCCGGGACCGAGGGCGACAGCTCCGACCCTTTCCGTGCGGGCGCTTCCTGAGCCCGAAGCTGGCGGCTGGGCGCCGGGGCCCCTGCCCCATTACCGCGGGCCCCGCCTTGCCCCCGGTCTCCCCCGAAGCCCTGGAAGAGTTGAGGACGGGCGTCGTGTCCCCGGATGCCTCCTCCTTCCCGGGCGTCTCGGAAGACCCAGACCCCTGTGTGTGCTCACCTTGCGTATGAGGGGACGGTCTCGAGCCTCTCTGGGGGGCGGGGTGGGGGGACCAGGTCTTGCTTCCCTCCGCTGCTCGGCTGCTCCCAGGACTGGATTTCCTCAGCCCACGCGGGAGACCAGTCTCCGCCGCCCCCGCGGGAGCTCCGTTCCCTTCCCGCCTGAGCGCGGCCCTCCCGGGGCCCCGGGCGCCCAGGTGGCTCCCTTGTCCGCCTTCCAGGGCGAGGGGAGCGGTTCCTGTAGTGGCGTTTGGAGAAAGACAGACGCGTGACCTGCTCGCGTTGGGGGTTCCAGCAGGTCCGTGTCCGGGGGCCAGTGAGTCTCGGGTGTGCCAGGTGCCCGAAGGTTCGCGGGGAGCAGGTGGCAGGTGGCAGGGCTGCTTCCTGTCGCCACTGCTACGATTATCACCAAGTAACTGGGGGAGGAGAGCTCTCTCCGGTGGGCGGGCGGGCTGGGCAGCGACGTGTGCCCGGCCTCCCCGCGTGGCTCAGCCGCCGCAGCTCAGGAAGCAAATCGCTCCGAACCACAGGACGTGGCGGCCGGAGCGGGGACCTTAGGAGTCTCACCAGGCTTAGCGCCCCAAGCTTGCCGGCGGGGAAACTGAGGCCCAGAGGGAGGAGAGCTCAGCATGGCCGAGCCCCCTGGGCGGGCGGGTCCAAGACCACGTGGGGTGCTCCGTGCTCCCCATCAAGGGCTTTTCGTGCTGCCCCTCCTCCCCGGCTGGATGAAGCCCCGATGCACCTGCCTTTGCCCTGTCCGGAACCTTTCCTCTTGCCCCCGGGGGGCCCGCACCCGCCACCGTGGCCTCAGCCCCTCCCTGCCTCCTGTGTGCCACGGTGTGGGGCGCGGGGCGGTTTATAGACGCAGGGGCCGTAATTGAGTTGTCTGGGAATGACTCTGTTTTTATGGCTGTGACAATGACGGTCTTTAAGGAAGTGCATTAAATCAATAGAAGTCTCGTTGTCCTGCCCTATAAATAACGTGACACATCATTAAGCAGGGCAATAAGCTTCAGGACTTTGAAGTAATACAATTAGGTTATGTTTGTAGAAACCTTCGCTCACCGTGGCCACTGAGCTACCTCGCCGGGGCCGGCGCTCGGGGCCCGGGACCCCGCCGTCAAGCTACATGCCGCGCCGTCTCCATCCTCAGCTGCTCCCAGGCCTTGCGCGCTTCCAGCCCGGGAGACCCCGCTCTCTCTGGGTTGCTTGGGCGGAGGCGCGCCTCCTCCGCTTGTTCCCGGGAAGGGCGCAGGGTTGTGCTGAGGCCACCGTGCCGCCTCTGTGAGTGTGCGTCCCCCTCCTGCCTCCCCACGGGCTCAGACCTCGATGGCCCCTGAAACGCTACAGTCTTATTTCTTCAGTGTGGGACTAGTGACGTTTGCAAGTGGGAGGCTGAGACGCTGGGGTTTTCCCCGGAAGAGGTTGGAAGCACTCTGCACTTGGAGACAGCGGGTGACCCCCTGCAGCCATCAACTCTGTGTGCTGGGCGTGTGCTAGGCCAGGGCCCCCCGCACCCCCACCTCCGGGGGGAGCTGGTCAGGATGGATCTGGGGTTGGGAGCGGATGGCCGAGGGGGCAGAGCTGTGGGAACAGGAGAGAGCTAGCACGGTGCGGAGCGGGACAGACGGGCTTCAGGTCCCCGTGGTCTTCCCACATCGCTGCCGGGGTCACCTCGGGCAAGTAACTTCTAAGCTCCTGTTTCCTTGTGCGTTACACTGGGGGCGGGGAGGGCAGTGACTCTTGCGCGTGGCTCGTGGGAGAGCGAGGTGAGATGATACAGGTACGATGTCTGGCACGTAGCAAGCACGTGAAGAACGGCCCTAAAGTCGAGCCGAGCTTGTGGGCATCTCGGCCGAGGATCCTAGTCCTGGCCACGGCTCCCTGTGATTCACCTGTGTCTGTGTCACCAGAAGAGGACACTCCCTGCGGATGTCCTTACAACCTGGAGAGCGGAGGGCGGAGGGCTTCCGGGATCCCTTGAAACCTCCCATTTCGCCCTTTGACTTACTGCCCACACTCTGCCTTGCCGTGACCGTGACACACGCCTTTTTATCACCATTAAGACTCTCTGTAGGAAGTTACCCATCCTCGGGCGACCTGGGATGAAGACTTCATTTGGAGATAAAACAAGAGGTTTTGCAGTCAGACGGGCTCGGGTTCAAATCCCTGGCGTACCTCTTACGGGCTGTGCGATCTTGGGCAAGGCGACCCACTCTCTAGATGGCTTTCCTCAAATGCAAAATACAGACCCCAGGGAAAGCCTAGGCCATCAGTGGGCCCGTCCTGCACGGAGCTGGGCTCAACCCGTTCCCTCCCGCCACAGCTGCCCAGCTGCTCAGGTAACTCTGCTCCCAGGTGTGTGTAGGTACACGTGTGTTTTTATGGTGGGGTCGCTAGTTTCCTCCCGTCCCTTGCCGACTGACTCAGGACCAAGGACAGGGGTGGGTTGGGCTGAGTGGAGGCAGTGGGAGGGGAGGTGGGGGGTGGGGGGGTCTGCTCCCTGCATTTTGGTCGTTCCCTGTCGTTCTCTGGGAGGATGGTGATGGGTGCAGAAACCTCGGTCGGATTTCAGGGGACCCTGAAATCTCAATTACTCCTTCCCCGTGGAGAAAGTGACTATGGAAGCTGAAGGGTGTGTGCATGTGAAGGAATCGTTCATTGTGTGTGTGTGTGTGTGTGAGAGAGAGAGAGAGAGAGAGCGACCGAGGGAGGTAGGAGGAGTCAGAAAAACACAGAGAGAGAGACAAGTGCAAACCAGAGTGCATGCGTGTGCGCTCACACACACACACACACACACACACACACGACAGAGAGATAAAGTGTAGAAGAGGAAACGTATGCAATTAATACAACTTTCCCAAGTGTGTAGACTCACTCGGTGACCCCGGGAAAGGACGTTTTCTAGCGAAGATTACGCTGCTCTTAAGACTGGGGCGGTCCGTGGCTATTGAGATGTCCTCACAGATAAATGCCTGTTGCCACCTTTAGAAGACGTTTTATCTCTATTATAATTTCCCAAGACCGTCCAAGGGAACGAATTTCTGCATTTCCATTTGAATTACAATGCAGTTTTGAATGTCAGCTGCAGCATTCCCAGACTACTGCTTAAAGGAGTCCGGGCTGTTTGAGAAGGTTGAGGTGGAAGGGGGGCGGGGGGAGGGACAAGGGAAAGATGGTCAAATGTCGGCGCCTTTGGCGAGGACGCTTGTGGCCGAGGGGCGGAGGGGCGGACTGGGCTGGAGGACTCTCCTGGGCTTTCTGTTCCCCGAGGGAGCTGGCTTCAAAGGCAGCATCGCACATGAAAGGAGCCCTCTCAGGCGGAGACCTGCCCGGTACCAGTTCACTTCTCTGTAGACTTAATTTTCCGGGGACAGTTGCCGGTTGCCGTGTGCTTGACCTTGAGTTAGCATTCGATGGAGCTGGCCGTGTCCTGCTTGAGGCGCTCCCTGTGTTTGTGGCCAGGGTCCCAGACCTTCCTTGTGCATCACCCCCCCCTTCCTCCTGGCGTCTTCCACGTCTGCTTTGCAGGCTCACCCTCCTCTGCCAACCCGGACCATGGGGCTTCACGGGACCCTGGCCTGGGCCCCTCCTCCTGGACTGTTCTCTCTCTCTGGGGACCCTGTTAGTGTCCTTCCACTGATGACTCCTGCTTTATGCCTCTGCCTGCAGGCTCTCTGCTTGCAGTTGCTCGCATGACAGCCCCCTTGTCCCCCCCGCCCCCGCCCATTCCGTCCCACACAACCTAGTACTTTTCTAGTGTCTCAGTGGAACACGCCATGACCTGTTTGTAGGCAGGGCCAGAAACTGAGTCCTTCTTAACTGCCCCCCCCCATTTCCCAGATTGTACCCATTTTAATTGCCAACTAGGTCTTGAATTTGCCCGTTTCTTTCCATGTCACTGCTGTGCCCTGTGCCAGACCGCCATCATGGCTTGCCTGGACTCTAGGGTTGGCATGCTACCTGGACCTCTTGCTTCTGCTCTTGTCTCCCATCAGTCCAGACCACACAGCAGCCCTGAGGATGTGGGCCAGTCAGTTTTCTCCAGAGAGAACCAACAGGGTGGATGGATGGATGGATGGATGGATGGATGGATAACGGTCTCTATTATATATAATATTCATAATATAAGACATATGATATAAATATATACATATACAGAGAGAGTAAAAGAGAGAGAGAGATTTATTATGAGAAATTGGCTCATGTGATTATTATGCAGGCTGGGAAGCTCCAAGGCAAGATCTGCTCAGCAAACTGGGAATTCAAGAGAATTCCAAAAGCTGGCAGCCTTGAGACCTTAGAAGAACCAGTCCTTCAGTTTGGGTCCAAAGACAAGAAGAGAATGATGTCCCAGCTCAGAGGTTTAAGCAGGAGGGGTTCTTGCTTACTCCTGGGAGGGTCGGCCTTTTTGTTCTAGTCAGGCCTTCAACTGATTGGATGAGGCCCACCCACATTCGGGAGGGCAGTCTGCTTTACTCAGTCTACTGGTTGTTTCATCCAAAACATCGTCGCCGACACCCTCACACACACACACATCCACGATACTGTTTGACCAACTATCTGAACGCCCCATGGCCCAGTCAAGCTTACATATAAAATTAACCATTAACAGACTTGCCCTCCTGCTGCTTCTTGGATGGAAACTCCTGGGTGCTTTGTCATTGCCCTGAGGCTGATTTCCAACCTGTTCCCCACGACCTCAGGGCCCTCTCAGATCTGATGTGTCCCCGGCGCCCCCGCTCCAGGCTGTCCGCCTCTTGGGCACACCCAGCCCAGCCTCACAATCCTAAACCACATCGGAAGTCGGGGATCGGCTAGGCAGGGTCCCAGGGAGGGCGAGGCGGGAGCTGAGTACCCTGCCCCCTGCCCCTGCCCCGTGGCCTCCATGCAGTTACTGGTAGGGTACGTCTAGCAGGGAGGTAGGGGGGTCAGAGCGGGTCAAGCCTGAGCTGGACGCTCACTGGTCTGCAGCCCGCCAGAGGAGAGAACGAACTTCTTTCTCCCCAGAACCTTGCAGGAAGACGATACAGGATGTGGTTCATTAAACACAAATAGGCCCATGAGACTGCCATTTCCACCAGATGAAATTACCAAAAAAAAAGCATTTGTTCCCCGGTTTAGATTGAGTCCATCTGGAACGGAACACCCTAGTCATTTTCCTATTGGTGCACACCAAGAATAATAATCCCTCGCCGTGCTCTGCGCGCAGCCGCTCGCCAACCACTTTCACGTACGTGCATTTTTTTTTTTTTCATCCAATTTACTCCTCGCACAACAAGCCTGGGAGGGAGGCTCTGGTATCTGCATTTCATGCTTGAGGAGACTGAGGCGCGTGAGGGTAAGATGGCCTGCGGGGGTTCACACCGGGGAGCTTGGCACGGTGGGTGGGGATTTGAACCCGGGCTGCTTTCATCACGGGGACCATGTGTGTCCGTACGGCGGCGGCTTCAGAGAACTCTCCAGATGCTGGCATTGCGTCCGACCCAAGGGGACCGTCTGCACTCCTGTTCCGTTGCCCCATCCACTGCTGGAAGACCTGCGGGAGGCAGAGGCTCCGCGTGCAGGCCCGAGGGGGCGCGGTGGGCAGGGGAGGAGGTACTCTATGCACCCCCCGCCCCCCGTTTAGCGGCAGAATCACAAGGCAGGGCCCAGCCCGGGCTCGTCCCAGCTGGAAGTCGCCGTGGCCATCCCAGAGCTGGGGGAGCTTCTCTCTGAGGGCCGGCCGTGGTTGCAAGGCGGCGGGGAGCTGCTGCCTGGAGTGCCACGGGGCCGGACCGGGCGTGGTGGCAGGAAGGCAGCGATGGCTCAGCACCACCCGCCAGAGGCAGGGGAAGAGGCGGTGGCGACTCTTGAGTAAGGGTGTTTCCTATTCTCGGCCCACCTGGCTCTTCCCGTTCAACAGATGGGCAAGTTGAGGTCAGCTCCCGCAGTCAGAACCTGCCTTTGCGGAGGGGGACACTTAATAACCAGGTAGCAATGGGGTTTGGTTGTTCGGTTGGTTTTTGGTCTTCGCCCTCCTGGAAACTCAGAGCAAAATCAACTCTGATTTTGCTCCCCAGTGGCCAAAGCCCCCCACATCCTCCAAGGGGGCCGAGTTCCTGGAGGATAGACCGCACGTTTTCTTCGTTCAGGGTGCGTGCACACACGAGCTCCCCATTACCTGAGGCGTTGGAGACTGCCCCTCTTGTCCTTCCGCTTAGGGAAGCAAGGAGAGGTTGCTACTGTTGTACACCAGGTCCCCGGATTCTGTTCGGACCGGGGCCTGCTGGGCCGCTCGACCCCTCTCACAGTCAGATGCCAGGCAAGCGCCACAGGGGCCGAGGGCGCAGGGCTGTCAGGTGGGACCTTCTGACTCAGCAGGCTCGCACTGAGGATGTGGAACGTGCCTGGAGATGAACGTGGGGCTTTTGTCCTCTCTTTGCCTTCGACGCCTTAGTGAGGACAGGGGGGCCTGCAGGGAACACAGGTGCACCGAGGGACGCTTGTGCCTTCCCCAGGTGGTCATCGGCAGGTGGCCCGGCCTCCCTCCAGATTCCACATCACCAGGGTGCGTCCCTGGCCGCCGTGTCTCTGTCCTTCCTTCGTCCCTTTTCGCCCCTCTCTACACGAGTGTGTCCAGCCCCTGCTATACGGCAGGCTCTGTATCAGGTGCTGAGGCTGGCACGGTGAGCGAGACCCCCTTCCTGCTCTCGGGAGGCTCACAGGTTAGCCGGTGAGCAGACAACTAACAGAGATGGATGGATGATGCTGTGGCGGGGAAGCTTGCGCGTGTGCATGTGCGTGCGTGTCGGGTCGGGAGTGGACAAACCGAGGCCAGGAGACTGGTCCTAACTGCATAGGGCAGCCGGGAACTTCCCTGGAGCAGAGGACAGCTCAGCAGAGCCCTGGGGGGTCTGGGCATTATCACCCCGGTGGTAGGGGTGGGTTGCAGGGGTTGCAGGGGGCAGGACACGAATCTGGGGATGTGGAGAAGCCTGCCGAGTGCTGAGCCCACTTAGACCAGCTGGGAGCAGTGAGCCTGGATGTCTTCAGGTGCTCTTGAGGGATGCCACTGGCCTTGTTTTTTTTTGTTTGTTTGTTTTTTTTTTTTAGATCTTTGAATGTGTCTGTGCCCCAGTCTTCTAAGTATTCTGAGAAACTGCCATTGCCTCTGCCCCCAGTCACGTACTCTCAGGAGAGGCTGAGTCTTCGGGGCCTGCAGTGAAGTCAGACCCCGGGGCCCATTTTGGAAGTACCTGGGGAATAGTTGGAAAAGCACCTGAACTGTTGGGTTGTCATGAAGATGGGATGAGATCACGGGGTTAGTTGGCTCCTGGTAGGATGCTCAAGGCCAATCAGTGGTCGTTGCCCACTCCTCCCCAGAGGAGCACCTTTCAACAAACACCAACGTCCGCGTCAGGTGTGTGTGGTCCTCTGACCCATGTGCCACGTGTGTGACGTAGGACAAGGCCCCTTGATTTCTCAGAGTCTCAGCTGAGCCTTAAGGTGGCTGCAGTGCCGCTTGCTCCGCAGTATTGTTAGAATGAACTGGAACAATGCCTGTGAAGTGACTATCACGGCACCTGGCATGTAAGAAGTAGTCAGGAAATCGGGCTCTTATTATGATTATCATTTATTCTTGCGGGACACGATCGCGTGGGTGAGGATTATGGTGACCATCGGCTCTCTGCCGCAGGAGGCCTAATGGTGCAGCTCTTTCCAGTCCTGGGTGCGGGAGCCCGAGGGAACCCTGAAGCCACGGCTGCTTTCTCTCTTGCGTGATCTGCCAACCTGCGTTTGAGTCCTGCCTGAACATGGGGGTGGGAGTAGAAAGCAGAATTACGGGAAAGCGCAGCCTGGAGCCCTACAGGGCGAGAAGAATGTGTAGTAGGGCTGTGTGTGCTGGTGAAGGGGGGAGCCGGCTGGGCCCCAAGGGCTGACCTGTGTGGGCCCTTGCTACGGGCCCTGAATCACGTGGTCTCGCCTTGTTCTTCATAAGATCTCCCCCCAACCCCTTGCCCCCACGAGGTCCGGGGTATTATGTCCATCTTCCACATGAGAAAACTCACCTGCTCAGGGTCACCTGGCTGGTAATAAACAGGCAGAGGCAGGGCTCCATCCCGGGACGGCGCGACTCCAAAGCCCCCGTGCCCTAACCCATCGTATAAGGACAGACGCCACGTACTGAGAACCTCTTTGCCGGCAGGCACGCTGGGCACTTGGCATCTCATTTGATCCTCACGATGACCTTCTAAAGAGGGAGGGGGGCTTTCCGCCTAGGAAGCTGAGAATCAGGAGGTGCCAAGGTGGGAGGGGGGATGTATATAACTGGGAGGCACAAGGTCGGTGGAAGTACTTGCTCTTCCCTTTCTTTTCTTGCTTGGGGCCCTCTTGCCATTTATGCTTTGCTGTTACTTAACCACAGAGGGTGCTCAAAAAAAAAAAAAGAAAAAAAAAAGACTGTTCTGCGTGAGAGGCATCTGAACAGGGCAGAAGGACTTGAGGAGTGAAAACAGGCAGGCAGGGCAGCGTGATGCCCACCTCCGAGATGTCATCAGGCGGCGGGCGCCAGGTCCTCGTTGCCTAATGCCGTGGCTCCGGGTGAGGGTGCCGGCTTTGAGCCGGCCCTTAGAGATCGACTTGACCATGGATCCATTGGGTAGGAGCTGGTTTTGGTTGTTTTTATCTGACACTTAAGCCCTAGATCCCAAGGGTTCCTCCTTGGGTGCCCAAGGAGATGGAAGGCTCCTTTTAGAGATCTTGGTCCAAGAAGCCTCTGAGGTCAGGAGCATCAGAATCGCTGAAATTTATGGCTGCAAAGATCCTTAATTCAATAAATCTATTAGGATGGATGATGGAATGGGTGATGAGAAACTTGCTCCGAGGGAACTATAAATTAGTGACAGGGTTGGGACTCCAACCAGCTCCCTTTTCATTCTCTCTCTCCATCCTCCTTCCAAGGTGTGCTGAGAGGCAACTCAAGAGGCCCTGGGTCTGAAGGGGTCCCCTCTTGCTTGTGATGGCCTCATCGAGACGTATCTTTTGTGAGCCTTCTCTTCCAGGAGTGGTTTTGCACAAAGACAGCATTTAGGGTTTTCCATGGGAAACGCAACTTGTCATGATTTTGTTGTTGAGGAGGTTTCTTTAAGGAAAACGGAAACTGGGGTAACCACTCCTCCCACCTTTCAACCACATCCCATTTTCTGTCCCAACGGGCTTACTGTCGGCGATTCAGGGAGGCAGCTGGTGGGAGGGGCGCAAGGTGGCACCGCAGCTGGTGCTAAATGGGACACCAAGTGTTCATTTATATCAAGAGATGAGCGAGGCTGACCGCCTCCCCCCCCCCACGCTCCCAGGCCCTGGTTTTGTCCCATTCTGATAGGGTTTGGCTTGGGATTGAAGGAATGTTAGGTTGAGTCGGGAAGATCAGTTAGGAAGTGGTAGCCGTGTTTCAGGAGAAAAATAATAGCGGCTTGCCGTTTAGTAGCCATGCAGCTGGAGATTAGAAGAAAAAAAAAAGTAAATAAGTAAATGGGTGAGAAACGGTAGCACTGATGTGTTTCTCAAAGTAGAACAAAAGAACAGCGGGTGTTGGAGTGCTGAGCTCAGGTTGAAATACGTTGCGTCTGGGGTTTCTCAGGGACATCTTCATCGGACACAGCAGCCCACGGCTGACAAGCTAGTTGGCAGGATGAGGTGGGCAGCTGGGCATAGACCAGTCTGGTGATCCAAAAAAAGAAAAAAAAAAAAAGGTAAGACCTGAAAATGCAGGTTTGGGACCTCGTTGCAGAGGTGATCACCACAGGAGATGAAGCTTTGGGTAAAAAAAAAATCACAGTTCCCCTTTTGCAACTTGTTTCCTCAGGGAGCAACTCATCCTATTGTTTAGTATTTGTTTGGGCCTTTTATTTGGAAAGCCTTTCTTTCATTCAGAGAGGCCGTCCTCACGTCTCATGTCTGGCCAGCTTTTACTTCTGTAAAACCTTACGGGACACTGAGGATCAGTCCTAGTGCAGAGTAGGCAGGAGCTCACATCTCCCGTTTCGTTGAGGAGGGCAACGGGCCTATGCAGCCAACATCACGGAGCAGAAGGGAAGGATACACACTTAAAGGGGTTGGGCTTCATCATGTGCACCTTTCATCTGGCTAAGAGCTTTGTGTGTGTGTGTGTGTGTGTGTGTGTGTGTGTGTTAAAGATTTTATTTATTTATTCATGAGAGACACAGAGAAAGGCAGAGACACAGGCAGAGGGAGAAGCAGGCTCCATGCAGGGATCTGGATGCAGGACTCGATCCCAGGACCCCAGGGTCTCACCCTGAGCCAAAGGCAGATGCTCAACCGCTGAGCCTGCCAGGCGGCCCTGGCTAAGAGTGAATCAGCCTCTATGGGAAGTCCAGCATATAGTGCCCAGTAGTGTACACATCACACGTTTCCTCCCACCCATGCACGTTCCATTCTCCTATATCCGGCCCCTGCATCATGATCAGGTGAGACTGGCATCCCTGCCCCCTTCCCACCCTTTGAGCCATGATATTTCCAATTTATTTCTAACACTTGTGCAGAATCATTAGATTTTTGTTGTTGTTGTTGTTGTTAAACAAGTTTCAGATGCTTGGGCCGGAGTTTTTATTCTTAAGTTTAAATACGAAGTGTCATTCCCCGAAAATGGGTCTTATCCGTGTGGTTGCTCATAAATTACATTCATAAAAATGTGTCATATGGTGAAGTTGTTTTAATGTTGATCTCTAAATCTCGGTCGTCACTCGAAAGTAGTGGGATGGACTGCAGCCTGGTATGTGTGGTTCAGAGGGTGGAACTGATGCTGCCGCACACACACCCCGATATAAAAGGACCTAAGACTCACATGATGAAGCTTTCTGCTCCCAAGCAGGTCCGAAGTGGCTCGAGGAAACAGGGAAAGGAGACTGGCTTGGCTTGTATGGGATGGGTAGGGGGGTGGAGTAGGGTGGCCGTGGCCCCAACTTCCCTCTGGCACCAAAGGTAGGAGTACCTAGGTTTGCCAAGTGAGGCCTTGAATGCTGTCAGGCTTCAAGCGTCAGATGTGGAAGTCAGAATCTTTATTACAATTCACTCTGGATGTTTGACGTCGTTGAACGCGCACTTGCGTAAGCAAACCATCGTGGCGCTCTATGAGCGCTGCAGTCTGATGGTGGTAGAGGAAATGAAAATTCTAATAAATGCCTTGTATTGAGAGCCCAACATTGTCTATTTTGAGTAGTGAAATGAGGGCTTCAGCCAGGATCCGTAATGTCTGGAATTCTGCGGGCGATAAGGAGGGTTTTGGTGAGGCCTTTTATCATGGATTTAGTATGTGTAAAGACAGGTGCGATCCTGATTTAGGTTTTCAGTTATCTGTGACACAAGAAATTCCCAGAGATCTGCAACCTTGGAGAGAGACTTGTTGCTGTTGGCTGGGCCAGATGAGCACATCATTGGCAATGGCCCAAGAGTCTATAAAGATGTGGAGATAGAGCTGCAAAGAGAACTGCATCAAGTTTGGCTGGTTGTGAGGATCGTGGGTCCTGTCCCACGATCAGGAACATCCCAGTTAAGGGCTGAAAAGTAGCAGCCTTCCAGCAAACTCCATCATATATGGTGGTGGTGACACCACTTATAAAGTATATAAGCTGTCTGCTGTTCACTTGGTGGATCCCAGGGGACTCCTCAGATAGCCAAGGGGTCTGGGAAAGGGGGTGACAAGGCACCTGGCAAAGGACTGAGGATGGAGGGGGCACCCTGTCCTGCAGGTGAGGTATGCCGAGGCCTAGGTTTGGCTCTAGGCTATAGCAAGGGCACCTCAGTAGCTGTGCTAAACTTTCAAGGTGCTGCTTCCATGGCTCAAGGTATAACGGGTGGGCTAGGGATGGAGGGCCTCGGGCTCAGGTCTGTGACAACCAGTCTTTGTTTCTAGGAGAGCCCACGTGGCAGCCAGCGGTTGCATTCTAGTGCCGTGTGTTAATTTTTGTAGTTATTTGAGTTAATAGATATTGACCTGGAGGAAAAATCCTTTTATGCTAGCCATCTATAGGAAGACCTAAACACACATATTTCTGTTTTAAAACAAATACACGTACATAAAATTTGTGCGTGCGCGCGCGTGTATGTGTGTGTGTGTATATATATAATATATAAGATTTTATATATATATAAAATCTTGACTCCATTTAACCTCTCATAGTGTCAGGATGACATCCTGACTACTTTAATCAAAAAACAACCCTTTAGGCTTTATGTGCAGCTTTCCTGGTGGGAAACAATACTGTGAGTTTTGCCTCTGCCCCTCCGGCCATCCCAGTCTCCCTCCAATAGGTTTTTAATTAAGAAGCCGAGCAGTGCCACTGCTTCACCGACACAGGTCTGCAATCTCCCCCGGCGTTAGCCTGAAAATTTTACATCAGTACACTGTGTGTGGGGGGGGTCTTTGCCTCCTACCAGGGAAGCCAGGTTTTCTGAGCACCTCACACGTTCAGAATTAGGTACCTCTACATACGCTACCCCATTTATAGCTTTCGAGTCGCACAACAGTGCTTTAAAACCTAAGCTGTCCTTGCCTTCCAGCAGATGAGGAAACGACAGTTGGACAGAATGACGCCAGCTAGTAAGTGACCCACGGGTACAAGAATCGGGGTGCGGTAAAGCAACTGGACCAAACTGGAGCTGATTATTTACAAAGTGCAGGTTCTTTCTACCACTTCAAACACAATTTTAGGAGGCATTAGGCAAAAACACGGAGGCAAAACTCAACTCAGCGTCTAGCTGGTTAAAAATTAACTGAAACCGTAGCGCCAAAAGGGGCTTTACTGGTCATCTAGTCCAACCTCTCCCCAGGCAGGGAAACTGAGGCAGAGGTATGTGATCACCTGAAGCCACATAGGGAGGTCAGAGGCAGAGCCGTGATGCAGACCTAGACCAGATCCGGCGACTTTCCCACTAGAATCCGCTGCCCGTCCCAGAGCTGCCTCACCAACTTCAGGCTTAGCCGGGGTAGCATGAATATTAATGGTATTGACAGGATACAGCCATAGGTCTGCAGTGTAAGTGTGTATTTTGCTAAAGAGCCTCCTACCTCACCATTGCCCTGCTTGTAAAATTCATCCAGGCAGCTGCTGTAATTTGTTTTGAGATCCCTTGAGGGGCTGTACGTCCTGAGTACAAATCAACAGCCTAGTCAGGTGCAGGATAGAGCCCTGAGTTTCATACTAGGCTCTGCCTTCCGCTTCCCTCCTACGGAGCTGGGTAACACTTCACTTTTAAGAGGCCATTAATTAGTACTCGATTAAAAGTACAGCTACTTAAGCATTACTTGCCTTACCCACAGGGGCACTGCAGGACTCCAGCCAAGTTTATCCTACTGACTTGAATAATGGAGTATCCCTCTGTGGACTGTCTCAGGCTGCAGTGTACGTTGGGATTGGCCCTTACCATCACTCAGGCAGCGCCTATCCCTGGCCTTTGAGGAAGTCTAGGGCTATGGAACACTAGGTTTCAAGTATCTTAGGAAAGACGGCAATGATTTCTGAAGAAGTAGGCTCGTTAACATCATGTATCACATTACTTTTCCTTCCCTTCTGAACACTTGGCATAGTGCCTGGCCCACAGTAGGTACTCAGCAAGTACTGAATGGAGGATTGCTCTAAAACCCTAAATTCTATATACTCAGACTGATAAAGGGAAGCCGGGACTTAACCAACCTATAAGCCATTTGCTTGCCTTTAGGTTCTCATGTACCTTATTAAAGGGCTTCCTACGAATACCTTTTTATCCAATGTAAGGGGTTGTGTTAAGAAAACTAAGGTTACTGGAGGCCCATCATCATTAGCGAGTCAAGTAAATAACAGCCAATTAGATGCCTGAGGATATATATATACACACACACTATGTTAGGCACCACGCGACGTGCTCACAGTAATTTATACAATTAAAGAAACATGAAATAGGGAGAGTGATAATAAAAAGGAACAGGTGATGCAGGGAGAGGACGCGCCGGAGAAAAGTTTTGGTTGACGAATAGGAGCCTGTAAAATAGGAAAGAGGTGAAGTATCGTTTGGAGGGGTTGGACTACCTCACACCACTCGTTTTAACCACGCGAGGAAAGGTTGTAATAGCTACCACTTACTGAGTATGCCAAGGATTTTTCACATCATTTATCTCACATCTTAACACCCTTCCTTCGGAAAATCATTTTCATCATTTCCCCAAAAGGGGAAAGGTGAAGTGCCTGGCCCAGGCCTGCGTGAAGACCAGCAGGGCTGTAGTTCAATGGTTTCCAGAAAGTGCCCCGTAGATTCACAGGAGTTTTGCAGGGTGGGGGTGGGGGGGGGTGGGAGGGGTGCGCAGGTTAGGTGAGGGGATAAAGCCTGTTCTGCAGGCCCCACAAACCTGCTTCAACCAGAGCAGCTGCTCTTTGATCTACTTTACATAACAGACTCCCACGTTAAGACTGTTCCTAGAATCAGGGAACCACTGCTTAAAAACAAGAAACCACAAACAAAAACTGTTATCATTGAGGAAACGAGTTTCCTAGGGTTGTGCTATGTATGTAACATAGTTGACAGGGTAGATCACTGAAAATTGATTGCACTAAGCACAGCCTCTAAAATATTCACATCGAAGAAACAAAAACAGGTTACACTTATGTCCACTCTGGGCCAGCAGACAGCTGCTTGGTGAGGACCAAGGCAGGAGTGTTGGTCAGCGATGGGTGGCCCTAAAGGCCAAATTCCAATAGTGAGCAGTTGCCCTGCCTTCCAAAAGCACTGGCAGCTGGGGGTTTCTGGCCCACGGACGTCAAGCCAGTCCACAGTATACACGTCTGTGCTGCCAACCGTGTGCCAAAGGCCTCGACCAATGTTACTACCTTAGCAAGCCCCCCTCACTGACAGCAAAGACAGATCTCCTCCTGCCAGGTGCTATCAGATAAAGTGGCTCTAATAACTAGTGGAGTTATTTGTGATGCACTTTTAATTGGATCAATTTCCTCTCAATTATACAATCTTTGGAAATTGGGAGGCAATTTCATAATCAGAACATGGGGCTTTCTCCAGGTGTAACGTGCAAGACAAACTAGCTTCACATCGCACCAATTATTTCCTTTCCTATTCTTTGGCAGCTATCACAACAGAAGCCGAAAAAGACAATGCTACCACCAAAAAAAAAACAAAACAATTTTGAGTAGCCCAGCTTAGCAAATCTGGTTTCTTTAGAAAGCAAGGTGATGGCTCTTTGGCTTGCCATCAGCCCTGCATCTACAGAGCAAAACTCTGTTGCTCAGTAAAAACCGAGCCTGAGGATCCTTGTCACAAATTCCCTCACCCGCTTTTGGTCTTTTTTTTAAAGGACAAGGCTTCTTCCTTTTTTGAATTCTAATTACAAAGATATAAAATGGCAGAGGCTCAATTCCTAACAGGGCGTTGGTGACTCTGTAGACCTTGGGGGGTGATTCTGTACCTGTGTGTGTCGGAGTAAACTTTGGAATTCTTCACCTAATGGCGCCTTAGGCTGAATTTTGATTGGGGGTAGGTCCTTAATGGTCTCAAAGAATGCAGTGTCAGATACGGAGGCGAAACAGCCTGGTACAACTTATCCCTCTCATCTCCCAAATCCCATATATAATTAAAAGACGTGAACACCAGCGATGAAGAAACAGTTATCAATTATTTAATTCTTGATGGAGAAATGGAAATAAATCTCAAAACCAAGTATTAGGGAGTCACTTGAGGAAAATACAGAATAAAGACCGAACAGTTCTAATGAAAATGAGATGTGTCCACCTCCCCACTTGGTGGACCCTGGCCTGTGTTGTGCAGTTCTGCAGACAACTCTTGGCAGAGGCCAGTGGAGAGAGGTAATATGAAAAACGATGAGCTCTAGAAACTATCCAAGAGTATTAACTGACTAGGTTATAGCATTTGTTTTCATTTATTCGCATCGTTCTGTGCTTTGAAACAATTCCAATCTATACGCTGCTGGAAAAGGCAAGCACTTTCCAGGCTAAGGTCTTCAACACCAACCAACTAGGGTCAATCCATTCTCTGTCACATCTGCAATTAGAGACCGATCCAAGATGGCACAAAACCCCAGAACCAAGAGGGACTGCTTCCCAAAAGGACTGCAGGTCTCCCTTGATGGCACTGAATGAATGAGCTTCCACTCTGATAAAGGTGACGAGAGACCGGAGACATCATGCCACAGGGATATGATGTCTAAAATGAAAGGCGGAGCAGATCCCACTGGAGCTTGCACACTAAATGCAGCAGAATCGAAGAGAAAGTGTCACGTACGAAGTGCATTATAGTAAGAGGGAAATACGGGACCAGGGTTAGCCAAGCCAAAAGAGGGAAATCAACAAGGATTCAGTACAAGGGCAAATTCCAAACACGGGGGCGAAAGGCTCTCTACTGAAGCCTCAGAAGTGCCTAAGTTCTAATCAAACTTCAGCTAACCCCATATCAGATGTCCTGTTTGGGGCAATACATCTGTTCAAACTCTAAATTTAGGAGGAAAATAATGCAAAACAACAGCAACAAAAAAAAAAACCCACCCACTAAAAGACAGCTTCTAAAATTCTAGGACTAGCCAGCGGGAATAAAGACACGGGCCCAGTGCACTCTACAATATCACTAATAACTGAGGGATAAGGGGAAGGAGGCTGGCTGGGAAGCAGAAGAAATTGTTCTCTCTTATCCCCTAAGGGGTAGAGTATCTTCTCAGATGGTAGCTGTAAATCTTGATGCAGTGATCCCAACAGTCCAAGACCAGGAGCTGCCCTTTAGGAGTGAGGGCGATGCCCACCGGACACGTGAGCCCCTCTCGAATGAGGACGCTATAGCCCCCACCCTTGGGGAAGTGGAGAATTTCCTTTCGACTACTGTCAGCCACGATGAGGTCACCACGAGCATCCACACACATGCCGGCGATGCAGCGGAAATCCTCATTCTCTGAGAAGAAGTGGCTGATCTGGCGACCCAGCTGGCCATCGGGGCCCACGGAGCCGATGGAGAAGCCACCCTCCAGGTGGTGCTCATTCTGCCGATTCTCCAGATTGAGGCCCAAGCCCTGGGTGAAGTAGACGGTGCCCTCCGCGTCACAGGTGACAAACTTGGGCCGCACGGCGCTACAGAGGCAGCTGTATTTGACCACCCCTGCTCCTCGGTCAACGGTGAAGCACCAGAGCTTTCCGCCCTCCACGTCAGTTACCACAAACTGGCCGGACGGAAGGGCCGTGATGCCCCAGGGTTTGCTCAGCTGGCTCCTGTGACAGGCCACGCAGTGGCCATCCAGGGTATACACCTTGAGGGAGTTGTCATAGCTGTCGGTTACGCCGATCAGTCCTTGGCAGTTCATGGCCACTGAGAGAGGAGTGAGATTGGGCAGATCGGCGCCAAGGAAGCTCAGCACGAAGCTGTCGATGCCACTAGGGCTGCGGCGGATCTCCTTCAAAAAGCCTTTCCGAGTAAAGACTTGTATACGGTAGTTGCCCCGGTCAGCAACCAGCACCTCGCCTTGACTGGTCACGTAGAGACTGACCGGAAGGTTGAACATGCCTGGAGTGCTGCCCTTGGCCCCCATCTTCTTGAGGAAGAGGCACTGCTGCATATTGGCGGCTGTCTCGGCACTCCGCTGCTTAGCAGGTGAGGCCCGGGGGCTGGCAGCCACTTCCTCGGGGCTCATGTCCATCTCTCTGAACGTAACGGAGGTAGAGGCAGCAGAGGCTGCAGCCTCCATGGCCCAGGAATCTTCCATGTTGACTGTCCGGGGCTTTTTAACAGCCTGCCCGATTTGGAGGGGGCCGACATGGCCCACCTTAAGCAGCTCCACATCCTGTAGGGTGAGCTCCCGGGGCAGGCTGGCCGTGAGCTCTGGCTCCTCCTCATCCGCTGTCTCCTCCAGTAGTGCTACATCTGCCTGCTTGATCTTGGCCAGGAAGTAGTCACAGCGAGACACCGCCTGCACCTCTGCAATGTTAAGCAGGTAACTCTGCTCCTCTACCACTTGGCTGTTGGACTTCTCAACCTCAGCCAAAGAGCCTGTGAAGAACTTGCGAGAGCGAGCCAGCTCTTCCTGGACCCTGCGCTCCTCGTGCCCATACTCCTGGAGAACCGCTTTATACCTTGCCTGAAGGTCCTTGGAGACCCCTTCCAAGGCCACCTTCCGCCGCTGCAGCTCCCCCATCAGCTCCCGCAGACGGGCCAGCTTCTCTCCGAAGTCCTGACGCCGCTCCTCAGCTGCCTCTTTGACAGGGAGTGTACAGTGGCTGGGGGGCTGGTGGTCCGCCTCCCGACAGGGCTCACACAGCACCACACCGCAGCTCCTGCAGAACTGCCTGGGCAGCCGCCGCCCACAGGACCGGCACATGAGCAGCCCCACAGCCTCACTCAGCCCAGCGGTGTCAATGATCTTCAGCACCGTCAGGTTGTCTGTCAGCTGGGTGAGGCTGGTGATGCGGGTAATCTTGCTGCAAAAGGGACAGCGGACACCATTGATGCTACTGGCCAGGAGCTTCTCCAGGCACTGGCGGCAGATGGTATGGCCACAGTGCAGGAGCTTGGGCCGCAACTGCTCCTCTGTGAAGGACTCCATGCAGATGGGGCATTCCAGCACTTCCCGGAGGGCGTCCAGGTTCAGGTGAGACGCTGCTGCCGCCGCGGTGGCCATTGCACTTCCCTTGAGGGGCCTGCTAACACAGCCCAGAACTGAATAGCTTGGTATTCATGCTCCAGAGGGTCAAATCCTGCTAACAAGAATAAGAAGACATTATTCCACTGCCTGTATGAGCTAATTCACTCAAGAAACATTTAGAGAATAGTTATCACTCATTCAGCCACTGACTTAACAAAAATTTATGGAAGTCTGCTCTGCTAGGTGATGGTGATACACAAGGAAGTAAAACAGACAAAGCATTACAGAGTGGGTGAGAAATCAGGGTCTGGATTCTCTGATGCTTAGCTGAGTGACCTTAAGGAAATAACCGAACCCGCACAAAGCTCAGTTTCCCATCACACATCTATGAAGTTGAGGCAGTGATTGTTATCTACTTTATATAGTTTTCAAAAGGGTTAAAGAGCATGACGAACGTGATGCACTTCATATAGTCCATGGTAAGCAGTATGGTTGAAAAATGTTAGTTTTTAGTGAGGTCTACAACTCAATTTATATTAGGAGAAAAGCATAAGAAAATTACATACAGGAAAGGATGATACACAAAATTCCGCAGGGGCATGGAGGATAGTGTAACAGTTCCTGGAGGGACTGGAGAGGGCTCCCCAGAAGCAGTGACACTTCTGATATATGTCTGTACAGAAACAAGGCCTTGAGGGGTAAAGGTATGTTAAGCAAAGAGAACTATGTGAACAAAAGCACAGAGTCTCTTTTATTATGTTCTAGAGAGTTTACCGTGTCACCTTTGGGGTCCTCGGAAGCATACAGTAGGGAAACAGAAAATTATGATTAGCTTTAGGTATTCGGTAAAACATTAGATCAGGAAATGCGTGTATTTTTTCATTTTCTATCCTCCCATCTACTCACTGGTCCACCCAACTAAGGCTGGGCGCCATGTACTGTACCACACTAAGTTATCAAGACACAAATCCTGCCTGACAGATGCTCAAACTTCAGTAAAGGAGACAGGACATGTAGGTAAATAATAGCCAAGGCATAAAACAGTATCATAAATAAGATACAAACTCAATTTGATGAAGGCTAAGAGACACTCTAATTTGAAGGGCAAC
Source organism: Vulpes lagopus (assembly GCF_018345385.1). Lineage (NCBI taxonomy): Eukaryota > Metazoa > Chordata > Mammalia > Carnivora > Canidae > Vulpes > Vulpes lagopus. The sequence continues at coordinate 62,301,627 of NC_054830.1, forward strand.
AGCATTTTCTGGGGGTGCAGGATGGCACTGGATAGGGTCCTGGGTATGTGGAGACCGGGGGGAAAGGAAGTACCAGACAAGGACAGTCTTAACAAAGGTAAGAAAGCAAGGGAAAGAGCAAGAGCTTCAGGGTATTAGGAAGATAACAGAGAACATGGAGCCTCTATAGGTTTCCATCTGCAAAATGAAATAATAATACTGCCTCCACAAGGTCAGTGCAGAGAATAAATGGGATAAGATAGGTAGTGTGTAAACTTCTAAGTTCTGGCTTAGTACCGAAAGTCTTAGGTAAATTTTAGTTCTCTTTTCCCTCATTCTTAGGTTAAAATTGTGGGAGAATTTAGGGAGATCAGAGTAACTGGTTTGATTATGAGATGATTATAAGAAATCCTCGGAGCCAAAATGCGACCTTTAGATTTCATTTTGATGGGCACAGGGAAGCAACACGTTTTGAAGCATAGAACTAATAGGATCAAGGCTTGAATGGAGTAGGTGAAAAGGCAGAGAAACTAGTTTGGAAAACAGCTGCAAAACTGCCTGGGGGAGGTGATGGGGAGCCTGAACCAGGGAGCAGGTGGTGGAAATGGAAAGATGCATTTGAGCCATATTACAGAATTATAATCACCAAGATGAGTAGATTAAAGTGGGGAAGTGGTGTAGCAAGACAGCCAAAGACTCAAACCCAATGATTTAAAAACCAGTACTGCCTTATCAAGACAATTTATTTTTGGCCTGGAACACCCCCTACTTCACAAAGTACGAGCCATGAATGCTCCCACCCACCTTGATCCACATATGCTCATGAAACAGAACAGAGATCTCAGCGCTCTGCAGACTTCTGTCATTGTCATTTTATGCCCCAAATTAGAATGAATAGGCCTCGCAAGGTGAGGCACAGGGATAAATTGCAGCCCTTCTTAAGTGCAAATTCTACAGCTGTGTCCCTGCAGTCTCCTGATAATGCAGATGGTCAGCCATCAAGGAGAAAAGGAGGGCAAGTTAGCTTGGTTTAAGGATAATGCAGCAAGGTGAGAAAAGCTTTGCAAATGTCATCAACTCTTTTCTCCACGCATACAGAAGAAGGGGAGTCTGTGCAGAGATACAGATAATGGAACTTCCCCATATTTAGCTTTGCACGGCAATCTGACAAATATTCAATAGCAGACACACATAATTTATCCAAAGTCAATCCCACTTCTCTTCTACTGGAAGGGATACAGCGTACATCTAGTACCTTCCATGTGCCAGACACCACACTAGATGCTTCATGTACTTAATCTCATTTAATCCTCATAATGACCCTATAAAGTAGGTACTATTTTTATCATCTTATTTCAAGACGAGGAAACTAAGGCTCAGAAAAACTGGCTCAAGGTCACAAAGTGCAAACGTCGTGTAATCCTGCAGTACAAATACCTTTAACTCAGAATTACTTCCAGTTTGGGTTTTGCCCCCCCGCCCCCCGAGTGTCATGTAACATTTGTTCACAACTGTTCTCTATAAATGAGAACTTTGAAAAATGCTGCCTTGTAACAATTTTCTCCACAAATAAGAAAGAACAATACTATTGTAAAGAGATTTAGCTCCAATGGAGTTGGTTGGCAACACTGACTTATTAGCTGGGCGACCCATTCTCCTGCACCGGCCTTGCAACCCATTCTGACTCAAACCCATGTCTCAACAAAATTACACACTATCATATATCAGGAACCTCTCTTAGAGGTTCTCATGTGAATATGTGAAACTTACTACTGAATTCTTAAATGCCATCGGTCTGGGCACAGTAGTATAGAAAAACTGATAGAAACCTCAACTCAGAATCCATGCAAACTTTAGTTCTAAACCAATAGCTTCAGCTCCTTCTTCCATCATCTGGCACAACAGACTGAGGGCAACATTTGGTGTTTAGATCCAGAGCATGTTACCTTACAATGCAAGGGACATCTGTTCTTCCCAAAGCTGGCACTGCAGATCAGCTAATGAAACAAGTCTGCCAACTTGTAAAAATACTAGCAAATTCTTTCCCCAGCTTTCTGGAATATCATACCACCTCCTTCAGTTAAAAAGCCTCTTGCCTCCCTTTCTAAGCCATCCACTTTAAAAAATGAATTTACTATGCCCACATCCATATCCCAAATTATCTCAGCTATCTGCAGCTTCACTGGGCTCTCCGAGGCAGAAGAGAATGTCAAGGATTCCTACTCTAAAGCGGGCTTGCCTTGCCAGGAAAACATGAGTTCCCATCACGGAAGCATCAGGTATGAAGCCTCAGACTTGGAAAAGCCTGAGCTACGTCTCCCATGTCTATGACCTGCGAACGCTGCCTTCAGCAGGAGCCTAGCCTGATACAGAGCTGTGTGACAGGCAGGTACATTCCCCCTCCTGGAGAAACATTCGTCTAGCCGATACTGTTAATACTGAGAATGATTCAGACGGGAAGCCAATTCGAACTCAGTTCCCCTGAAAGGACTAGAGGAGTGACAGGAATTGTCTTATCCCAAGGCTCTTTGTTAGCTGCCCGTTCTCTGTCATATAAAGCCCAAAACCAATCAGAATGAACCAACATGTTACTTGTGTCTTGTCTACCTTCATGATACCTTGAAGGTGTTTCCTGTTGCACACTTTGTACTCTCAACTTCTGACCTCTCACCTCACTGCTCCGATCTCAGGATCGCTACTGCACATCCCCTACTACTATAGCCCAGCTCTTCAGCTCCAGATAAGAATGTACCCCTTGAGCTGTGTTTGCTTCAGCTGCGCTAAGACTCAGGAAAATTCTATAGTCATACCCTAACCTGATCTAGCCCCAGACTTTCCCCGGTCCATGATTTAAATAACCAGGATAGCAGAGAAAACAAAAACAAAAACAAAAAACCCCATGAACCTTGAAATCACAACTGGGATCAAATCAGCACAGCCGTTAACAAGTTGTGAGATAACAGGCAAGTCATTTAACCTCACTAAACCTGCGTCTTACTTTACAAAAAGTAAGAAACTAGGGATAATGCATATCAAGTGCCTAGTCTGGTAAACGGCAGGTGTGGAACAAAAAACTGTTATTTACCATAATTTTGGTAACAATCAGCAATCAGCAACAGTATTAACAATAATAACAACTACTACTGGTTTTAACAAAGCACTAGTTTTTAGCAAAACTAGTTTAACCAGTTTACAAACTACATTTTCCAAGGGATGAAAACCCCCTCCTGGCAGATAAAAGCACATAAAGATCAATAAAAGGACAGGCCAGCTTTGGAAGAACGTGATTGAGGACACTAGGTATCCGTGCTAGAAACTGATGGGCAAATGAATTCACAACCTCTCTTGTCCAGAAAACAAGCTCCTCCTAGCAGGGACTAAATATCGAATGCTAGAATTAGTAGAGAGCTCAAAGAATAAAACAGATGAGTAAACGGAGAGATCAAGAACTCATTAATCGTATGTCAGAACTAGGACTAAAAGATAGGCACTGGGGGTGACCAGTATCCTACAGATGAAGAAAGCGGGCTCAGGGATCAGGCTTTTTGGATGTGTATCCTGGCTCTACTGCTTACTGTGGACTGACCTCTCTAGTTCTCAGTTTATCTAAGAAAGAGGGCTTTAACACAGCATCTTCCTCACCAGGTGACTGTAAAGGTTAAATGGGCTTATGTGTATAACACACTTAGTACAGCACCAAGGGAGGCATCCAGTTAACTGTGCAGGATGTGACACTGTAGTGGAAGCCACCACCCAGCCAATGAGAAGAAAGAGGCACTTTTCAAAAGGCATCCTGTACCCAAGATATCAGATCTGTAAATTCCAAAAATAAAAATTCTGAGCCTTCACTAGAGAGCTTTACCTGGTCTCAGAATCAAAAGATTAGCGATGACCAAAGGTCATACCTCCATCAGCCTCTTGAGGGCTTAGGCCATCAGCATCACTGAAGAGCCCTCAGCGATTAATTACATGAATCTTTACTGAGCACGTACTATGAATCGAGCCCCATACAAACCCTAGGGATATAATCTTGACCGAAACCAAACATGAATAGAGCTCTTTACCTAAAAAGTAGAAACCATGTAAAATAGTACATTTTCTTTCACAAGGCATGAAGGCCCATCCTACCACTGACACACTCCTTGGGTTTGACAGGGGGTTTTGCAACCCTTTACCTTTCTGAACTGTGTTTGGTCCTCTTGCATTTGAATGGAATGGTAATCCAGTGCCTGACAGAGTCTGTGAGGGCCCCACGTGACACTCACCTACTCTGTGTGGAAGAGGGTTTGGAGTTGACTCAGGACATTTAAGGTTACCTGTAAACAGCTCAGAAAAACTCAACAAGTAGAAGCTTATAGGGAAACACAGACATGACCCCTGGAGCTGTATGGTCTGAGACACACAACCCAGAAGGAAATGTTTGTGGAAAAGGAAACCTTAGCTAAAATATGTCAAGGACAGGTTAAATCAATAATAGAGTTTGCTGGAAAGACATTTGTCTGTTCTCTGTCTTCTAAAACTGCAGGAGCTGGAAAGCTCCCTTGCATCTTCCACAAACATTTGCGTAGTATCGGTGCTGCCAAAGCGACTCAGAGAATCTAGGACAAGGGGAAAAAGCCAACAGTCCTTTTTCAGAGGACCTTCAACTCATCTCCACCCACCCACCTCTCTTCCAGTTCTTTTATCTACATATAACACATGTTCACCTAATCATGAGCTTCTGATGAAAGGAGCAGGAAGCAGATCCCGGGAAAGGTACAAGAGGAGATGGGAATTTGGGAGAGACTGGTGGGGGCAGCTTAGGGGCACTGAAATTTGGCAAAGCAACCCTTAGTTCCTTTCTAGCAATGCCTTCCTCTTATATTTGCTACCTCTCATAAAACTATCACTTTTTGAATGTCAGGCAGCTTTTATTACAGTATCTCCTATTCTCATAATAACTATGTGAAATATGTGTTAATCCCTCTTTATGAATAAGGAAACCAAAGTTCAGAGAAAAGTAATCTAAGGTCTCAAAGCTAGTAGGTGGTAGACCTGAGATTCAAATCCAGGTGTGTCAACTCCCAGCCGTAAAACCACACGGGCTCAAAAAGTGTGTTACTGTTCCCGTAACTGATGAGGCTACTATTAGCTCTAGGCAGTCTGGCTGAGGATGGTGGTAAAGGCTCCTAGGAATGATTTTTTAAATCGAATTGCTTGTTATACCAAAAAGAAAAAAAAAAAAAAAACAGAGGGAGGGTCACAGAGGCAGCACGTCAGTGTGCAGGGACAGTGATCTACTTAAAGGGCTTCGTAAACCTAACTACCAAATTCTCCAGACATAGGTGTGTGGGCTGTAAGTGTTGGAAAAGCCTTTCTAATAAAACTACTAAAAAAAAAAAAAAAAAAAAAAAAAAAACTAAAAAAAAAAAATAAAACTACTATAATAGTACCTCGGAGTCAAACTGGGCTCACAGCCCCACTTTGCCCCTTGCTGTGTAGCCTCGAGTAAAGCATTTAGCCTATTTGTTTTCTCATCTGCAAAATAAGGAATAACATCTACACTGTTGGCAGGATCATTGGCAGGATTAACAGAGTTAATGTGCATAATAAACAATAAATGATTGTTATTCTTATTTTTAATAGACTGAGGCTGATCAGAAGTATCTGTCCAAGGTCGCCTGGTAAATTAGCTGCAGTTGGAGGGATTTTGGACCTCAAGCCTCTAATTCCCAGGGTGAATCCATCACCGTGACATAGTTTCCCTAAAGTGGTGTGTATGGATACCCCAGCTAGGTCTCTTGCCTTCTGATGTGGTCCTACTATGTTTTGAACCGCCTTCAGCAATGCTGTGGCTAGTCCTGGAGCAGACAGGGCAAATGCTGTTCTGTCGCAGGGGAGAGAGGCCCAAGCGGTCCTTCGGAAGCAGGGGTTATCTTCCAGAGTAGGACTGCCTTCACTTTTAGTCCCTGCTGAAAGCCAGGGCCTCTACACCTCACCCTTCAGTCTCCTGCACTTCATCCTAACCTCAGGCTCCTCCCCGTATCTGCTCACTGGTCCTGGTCTAAGAGCAAATCAAGAACAAAGTCCAGGGTTACTCCCTGCGTAATGAGAGAGTTCTGTCCCCTTTAGAGTTCAGCTTGATACTCAGTGATACTCACTGGGCAATCCTTTCGTTAGAGGGGAATGGGCTGGGACAGTAAGACGGAGCAGACCCCAGCAAGAAGAAACGCAAAGAAACAGGAAATATCCAGGATTACGGAGAATCTGAATATGAGCCTAGCTCTGCATCCCTAAGCTAGGCAACCCTAACCACGTCACTTCCTAAGCCTCAGCTTCCTTACGTGTAAAACTAGACACAGTAGGGCCTGCTTAGGAGTGCTGTGATGGAAACGCAAGTCACGAAGGAGATATAAACATCAAAACTACTAAAACCTGAGTGCTCCCGGGCGCCAGACACCAACCTCTCTGATTTACTTCACCTGGGTCTTCACGATCGTCTACTGGCGCAGTCCCGCTCTTAACTCCATTTGACAGGTGAAGAGCCAGGGAACAGGGAGGCTAAGTAACTCGTTCAAGATCGCACAGCCGAGAAGGGATAGAGGCAGGATCTGAATCCAGGATATCTGACTCCTCGGGAGTGTTCTGCAGCTCTGGCACTGTTGACAGCCTGGACCAGATAATTCTTTGTTGTGGGGAGGGAGAGGGAAAGGGGGGGGGGTGTCCAATGCACCTTAGAATGTTTAGCAGTATCCTTGGTTTCCGCCTACGAGAGGCTGGTAGTCCCCTGTACTCCAACTGTGACAACGGGAAGAGGTCTCCTGACATTGCCAAGTGTCCCCTGGGGGGGACCCCTCCTAGAACTTGGAGCCAGGCTAAGTACTCAGCGTTCCCCTTCTCTGTGTCCTCCCCAGACCCCTCACTCACAGGGCCACAGCCTCCGGGGCCGTCAGGCTGTGATGGACCCTACCTCGGATCCATTCAGTCACCTTACATAAGTGATCAAGAAAACAAGGCCTGCGATCTAGTTCCACCCACCCCTTGGAGGTCGCCTGTGGTCTGCTCTCACGGCTTGGAGGCACAGGCCAAGGGGTGCTGGGGCACATGACCTTGGGTGGTTTGCTGCTCCACCGCCTCCTGGACCTCGCGGACCTGACCGGACCCGCCGCCTGCTCCTCCCAGGCCTGCAGCATCCCCTGAGCTCTGCTAAACTCCGCACACTCCAACCCGGCGCATGCTTCATCCCTAGGTCCTTGGGACGCCAGTGTTGCCTGTGCTTCCCGTGCAGGCTCCTGGGGAAACTCCCTCTGCAGCCCGAGGCGCCCAGAGCCTCTCAGTCTGCAGCCCAGGGAGCGCCCTCCACCCTGGCCCTCCACCCTCCCGGGGAGGATCCGGCCTTCGGGGCTGGGTGCTGAGCCCTGTCCGACTCTGGGCTCCGGTGCCCCGAATCCCCCCGGCGCAGACCCCGTAGGCCGTGCCCGCCGCTCCGCAGCCTCCAGCCCCGCCTCTGCCCTCCCGCGACCGCAGCCAGGTCCCTCCAGGCTCACAGGGCGCCGCCTCCCCGGGCCCCCCCGAGAACCCGGCCCTGACGTCCCCCGGATCCCACCTGGAGAATCCCCCCCCGCCCCCGGGGCAATCACAGAGCCCCGGGCCCCGCCCTCTGCGACCTCAGGTCGGGCCCCGGATTCCCTCGGGCCTCCTGGGGTGCAGCACCCCGGATCGCAGACCCCTCCTGTTTCCGAGGCTCTGCACCCCGATGCCCCCGGGGCCCTCCCGGCTCCCGGCTCCCAGCTCCAGCCGCTGCACCCCCCGAGCTCGGGGCCCACGTTACCTGGGGCCGCCCAGATGCTGCACCGCGGGGTCCGGGGCCGCATCCCCTCCGAGCTCCTCTGCCCCCGCGGCCCCACCCCCACCCCACCCCCACCCCCAGCCGGTCCTGCCCCTCCGATCCGGCCCCCAGACCCGGCCGGTCGGGCGTGTCCCGCCGCCGCACACCAGCCCCCCCGCCCCACCTCCGGCCGCGACCTCCCGCCCGCCCCTTACCTGACCGCCCGCGGCCCCGACGCGTCCGCCGCCGCCAGCCCACCCGCCCGCCCGCCGCTCACTGCGCACGCGCCGCCGGGCGCCCCTTGGCGGCCGCTGATTCGCAGAGCCGCCTGTCCGTCAGCGCGCCCCGCCCCGGGGCATGCTGGGACTTGTAGTCGCGCGGGTCCGAGCCTCCGAGGCCCAGCGGCTGCCGCCCGGGTGGAGGGAACCTTGGGCTCTGTGCCCCCATTGTGCGGACTGCGAAACTGAGGCGAGAGCAGCCTGCCCGGGCCCCTCAGCGTGTGTGAAGCGCTGCGCTGGCCGCTGAGGTCCCGGTCCAGGAGCCGGCCTCCGCCGGGCCTTGGCCGCCGGCAGCACCTGGGGAGCGCAGGGGGGCCCGTGTGACCAGTGGCGGCAGGTGCGGGGCGGGGGACAGAGCCCCCGGGGGGCGGCCGCAGAGCCTGGACTCGCCTCGAAAGGCCGTCTTCGGTTCCTGGGATGCACCGCAGCCTCCGTGCAAGGTGGTGGGGTGGCCGCAGCGCTGGGCCAGCGCGGGGAGGCTACAGCGGAGGGGAAGACGGGACGCGCTTTGCACCTGCTGCCCCTGCACACCGAAGCCTCCCGGACCCAAACCCAATCTGCTCCGGCTTGGGGGGCGGGGGGGTCGGTGCACAGTGCGACCCGGTGGGAGGCCTCAGGCCTAGGGCGGCTGAGCACCTGTGCGCCCTTCCGTAGTGCCAGGCCGAGTACCTGCTCCTGCAGGTGACCGCCCGGTGCAGTAGCCTGGCCCCGAGCTGGAACTCCCACTTAGATCCGGGACGCTGCACAAGGATAACACAACAAGCAGAAATAAGAGCCAGACTATCCTCTTTGAGCACTTAGTGTGCAGCCGAGGCTAAGCACTTCCCATGCACAGTCCCTTAATTCCCATAACCTCCCTGTTCAGATACGCAGCACACGCTCAGGTGGTTCCGCAGCAAGGCCTGGAGGCTAAAGCCCAGCCTGGGACCCTAAGATTAGATGAGAATCCACCCTGATTATCTTGTTTCACCTCTCAGTGGCCCATTTCCTTATTTCTAAAATTTTTTTTATTATTATTTATGACAGTCACAGAGAGAGAGAGAGAGAGAGAGAGAGAGAGAGAGAGAGGCAGAAACACAGGCAGAGGGATTATTTCTAAATGGAGATGATAAGGTTTGCTATGATGATTAGCTAAGATTATGAATACATAGTGGTTTGCACTTAACAGTATTTTTTTTTAAATTGTGATTCTTAACACTTTTCAGATTGCTGATTCCAGAAGCCCCCCAGCACCCAGCATTTCAGATATTAAGGACAATGAGGGTCTGGATTGATATACTTATGACATACTTTGAACAGGCCTGGGGGCTCCAGATGCTTGAAAGAACTCTGGGGACTATTTATTTATTTTTTAGTATTTAAAAATATTTTATTTACTCATTCATGAGAGACACACAGAAAGAGGCAGAGACGCAGGCAGAGACGCAGGCAGAGGGAGAAGCAGGCGCCCTGCGGGGAGCTCGATGTGGGCCTGGATCCCAGGATCCTGGGGTCACACCCTGAGCTAAAGGCAGGTGCTCCACCACGGAGCCACCCTGGCGTCCCTCTGGGGGCTATTTAGACCTCAAGGATATATTTGCAGTCCATGACCAGCCAGGATTTGACTAGATCAACCAGGAATTAGTTGAGTCAGGAGTGGGCTAAAGAGGGAGCCCAGCTGGGCTGGGGACTTGAGGGGCCCTGGGGCAGATTTTGCTCAAAATTGGCAGCCAGCCAGTGGGTGCAAACAGAACCCTGTAGGGCCAAGGGAGGAGGAATGCTTGCCTCTGTTAGCACAGTGCCCAGCACAGAAGAGTTGCTGACTGAGTCAGACTCAGAAATGTGACTTGAAGGAAATTGCATTTCCTGTCTGATTTCCGCTTATTCTAGCTACAAGATAACTCAAAGGGGTCAATTAAGTAATAGGGGACCATTTTTTTGAACACCAGCAATATACCATGCACTTCATAGTGTCACATGTCAAAATTAATCCCCTCAGTAATGATTCAAATAGATATTGGTAGCCTCATCTTACAAAGAGGAATCAGACTCAGCAGGACCAGAGAGCTCGGCTACCTTAGCCTCCCAGGAAGTGGGAGGGCTGAGGTACCTGGACCACGTAGGCCCACGGACGTGCTCCGAACCACCATTCGAAGACTACTCACATTTTATGACACCAGTTATCTATTTTATTGAGTAAGGTTTGTTTATAAGGACCCAAAGAGGAGGAGAGATGACGATGTTTAGCAACTGAAGGAATATGGGGCAAATCCCGGCCGCTAGGACCAAGGAGCATGAGCCTGTCAAGGCAGTGACACGCAATGAGCTCTTCTGAGCAGCACTGCCAGAGAACAGCAGGAATCGCCTTCTGCCCTGAATTTCTTTCATGTTGGAGACCCAGAGTGGCCGGTTTCACCAGACTGGCAAGAAACCTTTCTGGACAGCGACCCTGGGTACTTCTAGCAAGTCACTGTCTTACAGGTTGGGAGACTGGGAGGGTTACTGTCAAATAGCTTCTTCCTGAGCTTAAGATCCTACTTACACCCTCTCCTCAGATCGGATGGGGAGATACCACTCTGTGTGCTGAAAACCACAGTTCCCAGCCCCCAGAACCCAGCATCTCAATTCAGGACTCATCGTGTTTTTATATCTGTGTTTCCCCACTCCGAGAGAGGAGCCTGGTGATGTGCCTCTGACGGTCTGGGGATGTCGAACAAGCATGCCTTTAAAGAACAATGACGAAAGACCCTCCTTTCTTCTCTTTAAAAAAAAAAAAAAATGTTTGTTTGACTGTCTTTTTTTTTTTTTTTTTTTAGTGTTTAAAATTACTTACCAGTTAAATTAATTACTACCCTTCCCACAAAAATCTCAGAGTAAAATAAATACCCTGGGAAAAAGTCACTCATTTTAATTCCGTGGCTTTGCCTACTCTGGCACAATATTAGCATTCCTCATACATAGACATTTTTAAAAATACTCTTTGTGGAGTACTTTAAATACTCTTTATTCAGCATTTTAACATAACCTTTTTTTTTTTCCCCCACTTAACGTTAAGCGCTACCTGGATCGGTTTCCTAGGACTGTCATAACAAAGTATCACAAAGTGGGTGGCTTAACACAGGAGAAATTTATTTCTTTCGCAGTTCTGGAGGCGAGATGTCTGAGATCAAGGTATCAGTGTGACCAGGTTTTCTCTGAAGTCTCTAAGGGAAGATCCTTCCTTTCCTTTTCCAGCTCCTGCTGGCTACAGGCATCCCTTGGCTTGTGGTAGCAACTCCAGTGTCTGCCTCTATCTCCTCGTGGCCAGTTTCTGTCTCTGTGTCTCCATCGTCACACGTCATTCTCCTCAATGGGTGTGTCAGTGTTTTCTTTTAAGGGCAACAGTCACAGTAGATTAAGTGTGACCGTTATCTTAGCCAATTACATCTACAAGGATCCTATTTCCAAATAAAGTCACATTCTGATGTACAGGATGTCAACCTATCTTTTTGGGGGACACAGTTCAACCAATAGCATCACCCTATGAGATACACACTATTTTCTCCATTTCCTAAGATTTCTAGTTTAACCTCTCTCTCCCTTTTTTCTTAAAGATGAGAATAATAGGAGCTAACTCACAGGATTGGGGGCAGGGGCAAATGAGAGATATTAGATGTTAAGCTTTCACATTTTAGGATGTTATCTGACATGTAGTAATGTTCATGTTAAAGCACTTATTATTATTAATAAGAAGTTAGTTTGCTTGTTGAGTCCACAATTGTGTAGCAGGAAGGGAAAGGGCTTGTGGAAACCCAAGGCCTGGAAAGTTATTGTGAGGAAAAGATGAAAAGGTGATTTGAAGCAAATCTTGGTAACTTGTTGCAACTGACAAGCTGTAGAACCTTGGAGAATTCACTTAGCCTTTGCTGTACGTTACTTTCTACCTCTGCCAAATGAGAGGAAAAAGAATATTGTGAATTTTGGATGACTTAACAGAGCTCAGGTTTTCAGAGCACTGCCTGGTAGAGGGTGTTCTGTGAATGTTAGCTCTTGTCATTATTATCATTACCGTGATTTACACTATTCTTGACAAAATCTTTTCCTTTTTTCCTCTTGCTAGCAATGAATTCTGAGGCGGATGAGGAATTTTTGCTTATAGAGTATAAGGGAGAAAAATGGAAGGAATTAAAACCAATACTTCCTAACCAAGTTTGTTTGAGTCTAGAGGTTTAAAATCGCTAAAATTTCCATGAAATGAAATAATAAAATTATATCCGTCTATCGTTATTACTTATGTTTAAACTGAATAATAAATTACCCCAAAGTGTTGTGGTTTAAAACAACACACATTTCATTTCATTTTTTTTAATTTAAACTTAATTTAGTTAAGGTATATTATCAGTTTCAGGAGCAGAATTTAGTGATTCATCAGTTGCATAGAACACCCAGTGCTCTCCTTGGGACTCCTGGGTGGCTCAGTGGTTGAGCACCTACCTGCCTTGGGCTCAGGTCGTGATCCTGGGGTCCTGGAATTGAGTCCCACATCTGGCTCCCCACAGGAAGCCTGCTTCTCCCTCTGCCTGTGTCTCTGCCTCTCTCTCTGTGTCTCTCATGAATAAATAAGTAAAATCTTTTTTTTTTAAAGTGCCCTCCTTAATGCCCATCACCCAGTTACCCCATCCACCCAGCCTCTTCCCCTCCAGCAACCTTCAGTTTGTTTCATAGAGCTAAGAGTCTCTTATGGTTTGCCTCCTTCTCTGTTTTCATCCTACTTCTTCCTTCCCTTCCCCTATGTTCGTGAAACAAAACCAACAAAGCAACATACATTTCTTATTTCACAGACTCGGAGAGTCAGGAATCTGAGCACAGCTTAGGTGGATCCTCTACTTCATGGTTTCTCGTAGGACTCCAATTAGCTGTCAGCCAGAGCTGGAAGTTTGACGGGGAAAGGATCCATTTCCAAGATCATTTACATAGTTGATGGCAGGATTCGGCTCTTTAAGGGTTTTTGGACCGATGGCCTCCGTTTCTTGCTGCCTTTTGGCTAGAGACTTCCAGTGGTTCCCTGACATGTGATCCACTCCCTGAGAGCCTGTTTCATCAAAGCAAGAGAGAGTCTGAGCAAAGCAGAAGTCACAGTGTTTTGTAACCTAATCACAGCAGTGATATCCCTTATTGCCATGTTCTATTGGTTGAAGGCAAGTTACTCAAAATGAGATACTGGAAGTTAAGCATTTACATTTTAGGATGTTGCCCGACATGTAGTGATGTTTACTTTAGTGCACTCATTATTAAGTTACTCAAGTGGAAGAGATTCTAATAGGCCATGCAGATCACTCCAGACCATTTTAGAGGCTCCATCGCTCCCACCTGCCTTTTGTCTTCCACTCTTCCTTTTCTCCTTCTTCAATCTCTTATCCTGTTTATGTATCCCTCTATCCACCACCTCTCTATCTGCCATTAGTCTACTTTCTGCCGAAACTGACTCTGATCTACATATGCTATACTCAATACTCGTGCATTTCTTAGTCTGACCTTCCCTCAGGACATGGTAATGTTCAATACATATTTGAATTCAATTTAAATATATGGCATAAAAAAGCATAGAAAAGGAGTCAACTTTCTCCATCACTTTAATATAACCATTATGTTGGTTATAATCATCTAAGTGTAAACATTTACATGGTTCTCCTTTAATATATCCATGCATACTTATGACCAAGTTGGGTATCCAACAAATGTTTTTCTAATAAATACAAGTTTTTCTATTTACTTAATATAGGAAAATGTTTGAGATCAGTTTTTCCCCCAGTCTTCATAGTCAAACTGGCTACATGAAACATTGTCAGATTGACAGGCCTTTGTTGAACATTTAACCATCACAAATAAGGCTGCATACATGTTATTGTGCGGGGAGGAATTTTTTTTTTTAATTTTCTTGAACTGATATGGAGACAGCTGGTTTAGAGTTTTGAAACCTCATTTTAATATCATACACATTTCTGTGCATTGGCCAGATCCACTTTCTAATAGTTTCAACTAGTGCGTATAGTCCAAGGTCGGCAGTAATCAAACACTGACTGAGTCGGAACTTGATAAATGTCCGTAGCATTTGAAGGCTTGCCCAGAGAACATTCCCTGTGTAGCACCATCAACCTCAACTCAACCCAATGTTAAGTGAGGGTTGCTGAAAAATTTCCCATGGGCCTTATTTCTACAAAGTCCCACATCTCAACCCCGTTGCATATTTCCTGTTATCAGAGCTCCGGGATTTCTTTCACCTTTCTCTTTATGGTGTCTACCATGGTCTACTTCATAGATCCATATCGGCAAGACTGGGTGGCAGTAGACAAAGAGACAGTCTCCTTTCTCCAAACTCTTCCCCCATCTCATGTCACTGCTAACCATTATTCTAATTTATTCTTACAAAAGTAGGAACCTCTAATTGCTATTTAAAAGAGAAATTTAAACATAATACAAGTAAAAATGCACTTAGAAGAGACCATCTAAACAGTACATACTGTAGATGTGAAAAATTACTCCTCATTCTACTCCCCAGCAATAATTGCCTTTACCGATTTTGTGTAATCCTCTGGCAGCCCTCTTTTTCTCTGTGTTTTATTGAGAAAAGTACACATGCAAGAAGAGAAAATGGTAGAGTGGATCCCTGTGCGCCCATCACCCTGCAATAATTGTTGTCAATAGTTTGCTGATTTTGTTTCAGCTGTCCCTCACCCCCAATTTGTTTTTTGTTGCTGAAGTCTTTTAAAGTAAATCCCAGATATCCTATCATTCCTCCTTTAAATACCTCAGTATGCATCTCTAACAGACAATTATTTTTCAGCATAATCTCTCAGCATCATTATCACATCTAGCAGTTCATATTCGAGCATCCTCAACTGCTTCAAAATATATCTATTTTTTAGTAGGTGTCTTTAAATAAGGATCAAAATGTCTACATGTCATATTAGGTGTTCTTTGGTCTGTTAATAGTCACACCTATTACACCCATGCCATTGTTTGTTGAAGCCATTGACTCATATGTTCTTTAGAATTGTCTACTTCGCAGATTTAGGTAATGGCTCCCTCTTCGTGTTAATTTGTTCTTTTTCCTAGGGATTCATTTCTTTTTTTTTTTTCCTTTGGTCCCATGGACCTATCTTGTATTATGATGAAGACTATAGACCCACTTATATCAGAATAATGTTTTAAAATTCATAAAATTAAATTCATGGAGACTACTGAAGAAAGAAATTGCATTAAGATATAGTTATCAAAATATTGAAGAAACATATCTGTAGTGTAAGATATGTACTACTTTATTAATGACCAGATCTAGTGGAGAGTCTATTAACTGTTATAATCGCTAAGTAGTATTGAATGTAAGTATTTAGAAATATTTGTAACAACTGTAATGTGATAAAAATACATGTGAATTTGTGTCAAAGTCATAGGAAATCATACACTACTATAGTTTGTTGCCTGCATTCATAATTTAGGGAAATGCTGAATTGCTTTTACAGGATACTTAAAATAAAGGTGTATTTTTTCCCCTATACAAGTCACAGACCTTTGAATCTTATCCACAGGCCCAATGAACATCAGCACACAGGCCACTGTGTGCTTCCTCTGGCACCTTATCAAAGGTGCTTCATTGTCTGGTTTACTACTTTCAGTGATACCAGGTTTGATCAGCAGGTCAGGTGGTATAAGTCTGATCACTGATTAGACATTTTCCCATCAGCCTTTCTCCGAATGGTCTTAGGCTTCATTGATGATAGCTGTCTAGATCTCTTGTTTTATTAGAGCTTGCAAGATGGCATTTTTTTTTTAATTCTTTCATTCTTTCTCCCTGCAACATTGCCCTAAAGAAAAGGTAGTTACCCTGAAATCCAGGTCATAGGATTAAAGCTTGATTAATACTTGATTCTTTTATCAATTTTCAGATAATGATCTAGTTTCCTAGCTGTCCCCAGTGGTGATCAGTGGGCTTTGTTTGCTTTTTGGTTGTAGTTTTGGCTTTGGTATTGGTTTGAAGTACATTGTGAATTACAGGAAACTTATTTATTTGATCTATTTCAATCAATCGCAGCCATTATTCTCTTTGATGTTCAGTTTATTCAATGTTAGGCCAGTGTGAGCCCCTCTAGATTGGCTTCTATGTCCTTTTGAAATGACCACATTAGTCGTTGGCAGATCTCTCTTTTTGGCACAGCAAGATGTCCCAGGCTCAGCTTGCACCATACCTATTTCAGAGTTGGAATAAGGAATTTTTCCAAGAATCTTTTGTTTCTTTTAGCGGGATATGGTATTTCAAAACAAGAGTCTAGGCATTAAGAAAATTATGGCTATTAGGTTACCATTATTTCTAGGTCTTTTCAGTGGAGAACACTATGAAATGTCTATTTTTTAAAAGATAAAAATGAACTATAAGTTTATTTCTGGTTGACATTTCAGTGTACAGAATTTTTCTCACCTTTTTTGATTTTATACCTGAAGTGATTACCTCTTACACTTATAATGTTAGTTCCTAATGATGGTAAGGGAATGGCTTATTTGCTATAGCCCACAATCTATACCTAATAGTTTCAAAATAACCATACCAATATTACAGCTAGCAATAAATCCTTTATATTTAATTTAAGATTTATTTGCACATTTTTTTCCTTTGGAATATTTCTCACTGCACATATACAATCAAAATATTGCATTTGCATTTTAAAGCCACTTAAAATAATTATTTTCTCTCTGTGGTTATGCCAACATATTGATATATAGCTAGGTTTTTTCAGTTTACATATAACTTACAGATTGTTTTTGTCTTTTTTGATTAAAAAAATACATAATAGTTTTATGTGATTCCAAACTAAAACTTACAAAGAAGACACACTCAAACAACTTTGGCTTCTGTCCTTGTCTCCTTGACCCTGTTTCCTTGCTCCCTCTGTGGTCAACTTTTTTTTTTTTTTTTTTTTTTTTTTTTTACTTTTGGTTAATTGTTTTAGTGTTGCTTAGTGAAAAATTCTATCTACCTGATATATAGATCATATGTACATTATATAGAAATCTTTATATAATGTGTGTGTGTATATATATGTGTATATATATATTCCTTTCTTGTACAAAGGAAAGCACTATAACATTGCTCTGCACACCGCTTTTTCCATTTAATAAAATACATTTGTGATTACTGTATTACATATAAAGATTGTCCTAATTTCTTTTTAAATAGAGACTCCACTGTGTAGATGCACCATAATTTTTCAACCAATTACCTATTGATTGTCCATAGATTCTTATTTTAAGGTTTTTATTGCTAATCACTATGATGTAATGGGCAGAAGTAACAGAAATTGCACTTTAAATGTTCAGAATTTATAACTGTCTAGCTCTGAATTGTCAGTAGTCTAGCAGATTGGAGCTTAAGATACTGGAAAAGTGCTTAGCAGTAGAACAGGTCCGAATGGCATGAGGTCCAGTTCACCCCAACCCCTGATTTCACTTCTGTGAGCTTCCATTTCTTCATCCTTAAAATGTGGTTAAGGGAGGGTGCGTGGGTTAAGAATCAGACTCTTGATCTCAGCTCTTGAGTTCAGATCTCTGGTTTGTGAGTTCAAGCCCTGTATTAGAACACTTAAAATAAATGCATGCATGCATGAATGAATGAATGAATGAATGAATGAATAAATAAGTAACGATAAGGAAACCTGCTTCTCACTATTGCTAGGGTTTGTTCAGACCACAGGAGACAGTGTATGCAAAGCAAGTAGCAGAACACCTGACCTGTAATATGCCCCCGTAAAATCATAGCTATCATTAATATTAATTTTACTGATTTCCTCAGAAATAAGGCAGGGAGTCCCTCATGGGTCTTAGTCCTTTATTTTTATTTTATTTTATTTTATTTTATTTTATTTTATTTTATTTTATTTTATTTTATTTTTTTGATGGGTGGACGCATTAGTTCCTCTCTCTACCCCTAGCAGCACAGCTAAAGGGAGGAGGGATGCTAATTGGAGAAGTAACTCACTTTGAATCTGTTCTCCCAAAGTATTGCCTGTTGGCATGTTTAAAGATGATCTTTTAACCGGAGTATTAAGATTTCAGTGGAAATAAAGAGTTAGAAGGGTGACAACAAGACTGGAGCCTCCTAGGAACTGGCCAGAGAGTAGAAGTTTCTTTTCTGATAGCTCTTCACACCAAAGCCTCCAACTGACTCCACCTAGGGCCCCACCCTCCTTGATGATCAAATCTGGCAACCTCCCACTGGCCCCAGGGTGGCCTGGTGTGCCTTGTTGGCTTGCTGTACTGTGTCAGGATCATGCCCAAGCAGGATGATCTGGGAGTCTCCATTTGAAGCAGTTTATTAGCATCCCCGAGACCTCCAATTCCCTAAGCCCTGTTCTGGAATGATTCCCTCTGAGCATTTCATCCTTGACCCCTAGGCTAAGCAGCTACTGGAAGAAGAAGAAAGGAATTGAGGAAGAACTAACCTTGGAATACTTCCTTGAGGAGATCAATTCTAAGCAGACTTTTGAAGAAAGAGGGAGAATGGGATCCCAGTAGAGGAAGGCAGGCCTCCTATTAACCATACTTCTGTGATCCATAGGACAGAAAACGGGCTTTGTATTTATCCTGAATACCTAACGGACTTTGGCTTCAGTCTTTCACCTTCCAGAACCTCTGTTTCTTCACATGTAAGATATAATTATAAAAATTGTAATACTCCTAGTTCAAAGCACTGTTTGTTTATGAGGAGACAGTGAGATTCATAATGTCTTGTACTTGACAAAGAAGACTAGGAGCTCAGGAAATACAAATTCCCTTTCCAGCTTTTCCCTTTTTCAAGGACTTATCCCATCACATCTTAAAAATAAAACTAGATTGAGGCACCTGGTAGCTCAATCGGTTAAGTGTCCCATTCTTGATTTCAGTTCAGGTCATGATCTCAGGATTGTGAGATGGAGCCTCATGTCAGGCTTCACTCTGGTCTGGGACTCTGCTTGGGATTCTCTGTCTCTCCTTCTGCCCCTCTCCCTGCTACCTTTCTTTCTCTATTTAAAAAAATAATAAAAAAAAAAAAACCTTGGTTGTTATAATTACAGAAAGAACTGAAATTTCTTGGCTGGCATGGGCATTACATTATCTCAAATTCTAAGAACTTTGTGTTGTCGGGGATACTAGCCTTACTTTACACATAATAGAGCTTATCAGAGCCTCAGCTTGTGCATGGTTATGTGCAGGGCCTCCGCTAGCCCATAAGTTAGCTTTTGTGTAAATTAGGAAATAAGACTCTTCCATTTGGGGTCAATCCTGTGGGCATGAGCATGACCAGTGGGGCTGAGGCTGCCCACTTGCCCCCTTGCCTTGTCACCATCATGCAGTACACAACTTGTAGAGATGTACTCAGACGCCCTGGTCTCATGATCAGATTCTGCCATAGATTGGTCTTAAATTCAGACCACATTCTTCCCAGTGTTACCTGGGAGTTCATTTCTACTTGATTCCTGGAGGATCCCACCCCACTGATTATCTTTTCTCTCTGCCTTATCTCCAGTCTCTCCCCTCTCCTTCTCTTCTGGTGTTTCCTTCCTCGTTGATACGCTCAATCACATCTCTACACTTGGGTATCACTAGGATTGGAACAAATCATTGCTCATAATTTCACCCCTCTGGCCCCCCACCAATGCCTAGCTCCAAACCTGGCACTGAATAGGCCTTCTAAGCAAAGTCTTGTTGGTAACCCTCATAGTCATTACACTAGGCTTCCTTTTATCTTTTATCATGGCCAAGTCTTTACTGTCATACCTGCTGTCCTCAGAACCTAGGAAGTTGCTTTGCGCACAGTAATCATTGGCATAAAGCAAAATTTTTCCCAAGAGCAATCATCTTAAGCAGGCACTAGAGGGCAGCAGGAGATCACACATGGCTTTTTTTTTTTTTTTTTTTTTTTCAGTTTCCCCTGTCTGGCCACAGCCCACTAAGGTGGGCTCACTAGAGTCAGGAATACATGATGAGCTTCTATGCTGACTGTTAACCTTAACAATAAGAGGGATAAAAGTCTGGAAGGGGGCGAGGGAGCCTGGGTACACCTTCGTCTGTGGGAAAGCCCACTTTTGGGTCCTCTCAACTATACTAGGATTCTTCACTGTGCCCATTACTTTCTTTAGGACAAATAGCACAGCAGAGCCGTGCAGGTATTTTAGCACTTAAAAAAATAAATGTGAAGAATCCTAATTTGCAAACAAACCAACAAATGGTATTAGCCACTGCTGTGGGATACTGGGCAGTGTCCAGGGGTCCCACTCCCTGCCGTGCAGAGAATATGGCTTTCCTTATATTTAACTGCTCCCTCGGAGATTTAACTGCTTTCACTCAGAATAAGTAAGGTTATACTATCACTTATAAGGTTATAGTACATCACGCTGAGCCTCAGTCTCCTCATCTGTAAAAGGGGGCAATGATTCCTACTTCGTAGTGTGATAACGAGAACCATATGAGATGATAGGTCTAAATCAGCTCGAGCTGCATCTCCTATCTGACACTCTGAACAATTAATGAGGAATTAGTCTCCCCATTTTACAAATGAGGAAACCAAGGTTGGAGAGGTAGTGACTTGCCCAGAAGGATCCTGAATCAGGTGTTCTTAACTCAGTAACTTTGGACTTAAGTTTTCAATTCTACCTTCGTCTACTGAATCATCTACCTTTGTCTACTGTGTTCCCCTAGGTAGGAAGTGGGTGGTTTAAACAGAAATTCCTGACACAGTGGTTAAATCGCTAGCAGATAACAAGGGAAGATTTTTGCAGATCCAGACTCGCACGAGAACTGAGTAATGCTGAGGTAAAGACCAAGGGCTGGAACAAACGACTCTGATGATGCTCTGGACACCCTAGAATTTGTAAATTCCTCATTGGGTTCTGTTTCTCATTGATCCACCAAATACCCCAAGATGTAGGTACCAACGTTATCAACATTTTTACACATGAGAAAATGGAGCCTCTGAGAGGTTAAGTGACCTGTCCGAGGTCACCCACCCGAAAATGGAAGAGGTGGATTTAAACCCAGGCAAGTCACTGTGCTGTGGCTGCCCCTCTGCAATTGGGCTTATTACTTGTGTATTTTGGGAAGAAGCTGTGAATTAGGTTAGATCAGGAGATCAGTCATCCCAGGATTTGGCAGTTTTGTAGACCTGTCTTCTTTTTAGAGTCTTCACTGAGGCCTTTCCTTCCGTTTTGTAGATATGTCCTCACGGGTGCAGGCGCACACCCATGCATGCTTATCTTTTACTGAGACACATAAACCTCATCAGAAGCCACCTCAGAATGCCCCCACAATTCCTGGGGTCAGGAGCTCCCCTAGTTAGTTGGTTAATCTTAGCATGACCTGGCAGGTAGTGGGCAGGCTTGAGTACCGCAGCGAGGGTGTCCAAATAGCATCAAGTCTGTAACTACAGGGCTGCATCTGATGCTTAGGACGACTACTGCTGTTTCGGGATGGGAAGCTGCCTAGATTTAACAGAGCTGTCCCATAATGGAACTGGAGGCCTAAAGACGTAATGAGTTTTATATCATTAGAAGTTTCCAAAAAGAAGTTAGAGGATGGTTTGGTGGTGAATGAAACATTACACGGGATTCCTGACTTGACCTTTAAAATGCCTATTGCCCCTGAGATGCCTTAGCCCATGGAAAAGGGGTGAGGGAGCCTGCAAGTGTTGTCTGGGAGTGACAGGAACAGAGAAGGCCCGAGTCCCTGCAAAGGAGACAACTCACTGTGCAAGAGTGAGACTTGGTGCTACAAGCTATCATTTGTACGTCAATAAAGTAAGGTTAAGACCATCTGCCTTTGGGGCTATGGTGATAAACTGAGATGTTGAGTTTGAAGTCTCATGAGTGTTATGGGAATGGAATGGATTAGAGGGAAAGAGGCTCATGTTCATCTGCTCCTTTATTCAGATACGTACCTGCAAACCATCGACACTACGTTAGATAGTGAACTCTGTGCTGGGGTGCAGATGATCACTAAAACAGGCCATGGTCCTCCCTTTAATGGAGCTCACAGTTTAGTTGGGGGGGGGGGCAGACATTCATTGAACTAGCACATTAAGTAAAATTATAAACGTGATAAGCACTATGATGGTGATGTAAATGTTTCAGTTGATGATACAAATTGAAAGTAATCACCGTGAATTTATGTGTTCAAGAATATACATGTGAGTTGGTTGGTGAATCTATGTACATGTGAAAGTATACATCTGAGTTGATTCCCATGATCCTTCTTAATGTATTCAGTGGGGTAATCTTCCTCCGCTCCTAGATGGTGAGGTTAGCAGGGCACATCTAATCTATTTTCACTTTTATGGACTAGACCGTGATAGACATTGTCACTTGCTAACATCGTTTCCAGCCAGGAATTATGTCCAGTCCAAGAATTTTAATCATATCTCTAAATCTGACAAGTCAAGTCTCCTCGCCCTCCCCAGTGGTGGGGCATGAAGAGGGTGGGACAAGATTGCCCTTAATTCTGTTTTTCTACCTTGCATTTCTTTTTTCCTCTCCCTCCGTTATAAAGCAGAGGGAGGGAGAAGTGGTAAGGATTAGGAAGGTCATCCTTGCTGTGGTCCCCTTATATCTGTCTTTGTTTTCCACTCCTGCCAGTTTTTAAAGCTAGCCAAAAGTGGGGGGCTTTTCAAAGGCTCTTCCCAAGGCTTAGGATGTTGCAGTTTCTCCTTGCCTGGTTGCCAGCGATCGATCCCCTTCCACCTATGTTTCTCTGGGGGCCTGCCACATAGGGATTTTCAGTGGGGGGCACCCCTCAATCTTTGTTAGAATTCCTTTTGGGTAGGACTGGAAGTGTTCTAGCTGCCTCTTTTTCCTGTGTGACTCACACCTGGTCCAAGGAAAACACTGGAGTGTTTTTCACACCATACAGCTTCCCCTGTTCTGCTGCCACAGGCCACTAGAGCTTTTGCAGGTGGAATAGGACCCTAGTCCACCATCTCCTCAGCGGTGGGGAACACACAGCAAGTTCTCCAAGAGGCACTCTTTTTTTTTTTTTTTATTGGAGTTCAATTTGCCAACATTTAGCATAACACCCAGTGCTCATCCCACCAAGTGCCCTCCTCAGTGCCCATCACCAGGTCACCCCAACTCCCCGCCCACCTCCCTTTCCACTACCCCTTGTTCATTTCCCAGAGTTCGGTGTCTCCAAGAGGCACTCTTGAGGCTTCTTCTTACAGAACAGGATTAGAAGGTAGCATGCTCTACATGTCTCACCTGGGGCGCTGGAAACTCTAAACATTAGGTAACAGCCTGTCTCAAACAAATCTCTCCTAAATCCCTCCTGCCTACTTTCTGACCTTGTTTTATTTCCTTGTACTGGCTGAGGTTTCTGAAGTTATGAAACGAGTTAGGATTCATCTCCTTTGTACGTTCTGCATATTGGGGCTTGGTTTGGGGATTTCATCTCTATTCTATCTTGGTGCCTCAATGGAAATTTCAATTGTAACATCCTGTTACAACAGCAGCACTGAGAATTATAACAACCACAGCATTAGCAGCAACAACAACTAGAAAGGATTGAGTGCTTAACCTTTGCTAGGCACCGTGTTTGATCCTCACAAGAACTCAGTCAGGTGGGTACCATGACTTATGAAGGGCACCCCAACGATGCAGGACCTTGACTGGGAGACTGGGAAGTTTGGATTGCACAGTGCAGAAGCACAGGCCTTGCTGACGGCCTTTTGGCTGGCTACTTTCCCTCTGTTAAGGATAAATTTGTGTGGGTCCTTGAGGCAGACCTCAGAGCAATTGCTTTCCTCCAACAGGAGACAGTAACTCCGCCTAAGAAATGATCCCATTTCAGCAATTCCTGGGAGGCCATTGCTGTAATAAAGGCCATTCTTTATGATATAAAAGTCTCACCCTCTTTCCCCCACCCTTAACGTTTCTAATTTGAGCCCCTCTGGTCCCCGTGGAGCCTTTAAATGCTTCAAGTGCAAGCCTATTGCCAAAGCAAGCCTGTCTGACTTGGGAGGCAGCGCCCTGCGCTGTTGCCGAATATTGAACAAACATTCGCACAGCTTTGGCTCTCCCAGGAGCCCTTAGTCTGCTGCCTTTGTTTTGTTTTCTGGATGAGGGCAAGCAGTGCCATCACCTCCTGCGGAAAAGCCCTGGCTGCCCTCCCAACAAGGAGTTGTCACTTCAACTGAGGCTGCCTTTTTTTTTTTTTTTTTTTTTTTTTGGTGGCAACAAAATAATACCCAGCAGGAATTTGGGAAGAGAAAAAAGAGAGTTCAGTTGGCAGGTTCTCAAATGAATGGGTTGTAGTGTCATTGGAACTGAATTGGGCTTAAAACCAGACATGATCCTATTTTGGAAGCATTGTTCAGAGGGATGGGAAATGTGAACAGAGGATACGTCTCTTCAAAAATGCTCTTTATCCTTGCCTGTTAAAGACAGCCTGTTTTAACTGAGCTCTCCCATCCTCTCAATGGAAGGGCCTATGTGAAAACCCAGAGGAGGTCAGAACAACTGGCAAATTGATCAGCTATTCATCTGTAAACCTTCCAATTGAGGAAGCTAATTTTTCACTTTGGGAAGCGTTGGCACTTGATTACAAGCCACCAGTTAATTGTCGGTCTTGAAATTCATAAATCTTGACTCTTAGACTTATCAATGCTCTGATAAGCTAGCACAGCACTTTGGGTCAATATAGATAATACCCAGCAAATTTGTATCAAAACTATTACTGTAAGCCTAACATGTTCCAGGTTATATGTAAAGTGGATATGGACACTTTAGGGAAAATTGATACTGTCTTTGTCCTCATGGAGTTTACAGTCTGGGAAGAGATGATGGATGGAACAGGATGCTACGAGAATCTTTCATATTAAGCCCTGTATAGATTGGTGGCATGAGGATGGAAGTCAAGGAAGGCTTTTCTGAAGAACTGGCATTTGAACTAAAGATGACTTTAGCCACAGAGTAAGGTTGGATCAGAAATAATTAGCTTTCACAATAATCATAATGTCTACAGAGGAATAATTAATGGAATGGTTAATGGTCTTCCCTGTTGTAACTCTCATCCAGATCGTAATTTAAGCACGATAAAATCTTTACAAAAAAAAAAAAAGATAATTGTTAATAAATGTGCACACAATACATATGTAAATCTCTTTCTCTGTTAAAGTCTCTGGTTCTTCATTTGTTGAGCAATGGGATGGGACCATGGGATGCTCAAGTGCCCTCTTTTTTAAAACCAGCCCTTAAGTTCAGCTATGAATTCTATATTGCTACTGCAATGCAGTTGTCAGCCTAGACTCTGGGCTTCTAACTCACCAGTTGGATTGATACATTTTAAAAAAAATATATTGGAAAAAAAAACAGACCAGCAGAGATCTATAACTTGTTTTGCTGTTAAACGGTTAGTTACATCTTTAGCCCAGTGTCTATGTGTGTTCATTTGATCAAGGGCATTTTTACTTCCAGCACCACATTTCATTTCCAATTAAATTAGGTGCATATGGTAAGATGCTGTGAGGTGTAGGCCATCTATGTTTTAAAATATGAGATTAAAATAGTCATTTAAATGACAAATTGGTTAATGGAAGAGACTGGGATCATGTGATGAAAGGAACACTAACTCACCATATGACCTTGGAAAGTCTTTCTTTGGGACACAGTTCCCCCTTGTGTAAAATGGGAGGGTTGTACCAGATTAACATTTTTCAAAGGTGTGCTTTTTCAATAGCTTTTGAAAGATGTTTTATGGAGAAAGGATGCCCCCCTCTATGTTTTCCTCATTGGAGATTCACAGTTTACATGTATGATCGCCTAATTGATTCCAGTGTTTTTACTTTAATTCATTACACTACCACACTGACCAAAGATAGAGTCTCCTTCTGAGACTCAGGTTCCCCATGATTACCTAGGACTAGAGCCAAGGTACCCAAACTTATTCTGTAAAGGAGCAGATGGTAAATATTTTAGTCTCTGTGGGTCATAGCATCTTTGTTGAAACTATTCGATTGTGCCCTTGTGTGTGCCCAGCCATACATAACACATCAATGAATGAAGGTGCCTGTGTTCCAATAAAACTTTATTTACAAAAGAGAGAAAGAGAGAGAGAGAGAGAGAGAGAGAGAGAGAGAGAGCTAGCTTTGCCCCATGGACCACTTAGTTTACTGACCTCTGGGTCAGAGTGTGAGATAACCCCCCTAATGTCTTGTAGCTCTGGCTGTCCTCTAACCCTCTCTCCTCAATGGTTATTCTCTCCCAAGTTTGAAGTCACCCTTCTCCAAAACTAGTCCTCTGGCCTGCACTTCCAAAAGTCATCATCATCATCTTCTTTCAACTTGTCTGTGTATAAGAGTGTCTCTGTCTGCCCAGATGCTGAGATGCCTTCTTCACAGCTTTGTTTTGTTTATCTTGTAACTACCCTTCTTTAATCCCTCTGAAGGATTGGTTAGCTGGAATTTTCCTTGTCTTCCTCCCTCAGAGCCTTTGATCTGATGCTCATAAGCATTTGTTGACAGCCAGACAGAAAAGGTGGAGCCCAGATCCCAGGCCCGAGGGCCCAGAGAGTAATGAATGAAGGCTGCATTTATTTGTATTTCTAATTGGCAAGCCCATTTCCAGATCAGCTGCATGTCACTGCAAGCTGAGAGCTAGAGTAGGAGATAACCCTACTTTTTCTTAGTCCTTGGTGCCCAGGGCTCTTGTCTCCACTGAGGCCGGAGAACATCTTAAGTTTACCAGGAATGGAAGAAGCTGATGTCTCGACCATATTCTGTCCCTTCCTGCAGGCCACCCTGTTTGCCACTCAGATTATGCATTACACAAGTCTGAGAACACCATTCATATGGTCTGTGATGTAAATGGAACTCTCCAGGTTGTACAAATCACTTTGCTTTTTGATATAGCCATAGCCATTCTCTTTTTTATGAAGTCTTATATAGAAGGCCAGTCTATAAAAAGAGATACAAGTGGAACTGCTCTATTTGAAGCTGAGATGTGGGTCTTAGGTTTCATCTACCCAGTTTCCCTCCTGCCCTCTGCAACCATCTGTTGAGGTGCTTCTTGGGATCCATAGAATTCCTCGGAAGGATTTCAGAGGCTCTAAACTAGATCACGAATGTCAGTCTAGCCATTCAGAGTTCTACAGTCTCCCTCTTTGATGAAGTCTCAACTACATCCCTAGCACTGTGCTAGACGCTGAAGCAGATGGGGGGGGGGAGCAGGAGACAGGAGTGGGTAACATGGTACCAACTCCAGGAGTTGAAAATACAGTTGGAGAGGTTGGCAGAAAATGGGATGGAAAAATGATCTTAACAAGATTAGGGTTTATCAACAGAAATACTCAGAGAAGAAGAGCCAGAGCAAGGAGAAAAGACTTCTGAAGAGGGTGACATTGGAATGGAGCACTGATGGGTGGCAAACATTTGAAGAGGCAGAGGGGAAGAATAGGGCAGGTGAGCAAAGACACAGAGGTAGGAAATGCTAGTTGTATGGATCAAGAGAGACAGCACTGAACGGAGTGTGGGTAATTAGATCTCAGTGTGCACAGGAAGAAGGCAGGGAAGGACTTTTGAACAAGGGAACAAATGAGCACAGAAAGAAAGAGGAAATCATTTCTTTTCCAGACAGGTCCACCTCCTTCTGTCTCATTTACCACTCATAACTGTTTTAGTTAGTATTATAACTCGATTTTACAGAATTAATCCTCACAGGCTTTTGGGTATTAGGAGATCTTCCCAAGGCCCATTGCTATTATCAAGCAGAATTGAGATTTAAATGGAAATTGACTTGACTTCAGCTTGTGTTTCCCCCATAACATGAAACTTCATGGAAAATATAGGACTGGAGCAAGTTTTCAAAAGAAAGTTAGAATTTGTATAAATTTGACACTAGACAGAAATTCCTTATTGGGAAAATATCTTTGAATATTTACATTTTACAGGGCCCTTGGAGAATCCTCTTGTCTTACCAATCAACTTTAAATATGGAAAAAGTGAGGTCCAGAGAAAGTAAGTAAGGAGTTATTTGAAATAAATAGTAAAACAAGACACCACCTGACATCTGAGTCATCAGACTAGTGCTCTTTCTAAGGCATCAGGAGCAAACCACTCTATCATCTTTTTTCCTTTCCATGGAATACCACCTCCTTAGCACGTTGGATTCTACGGGTTCAAGAGTCTGACCTTTTGAACAATATTGAATTTCTCTCCCCTCTCCAGAGACCACAGAGCTGGGCAGCAAGAAGGAACTCAAGTCCATGCCCTTCATCACCTACCTCTCAGGTCTGCTGACGGCCCAAATGCTGTCGGATGACCAGCTCATCTCAGGTGTGGAGATCCGCTGTGAGGAGAAAGGCCGTTGTCCATCTACCTGCCACCTTTGCCGCCGACCAGGCAAGGAGCAGCTGAGCCCCACACCAGTGCTGCTGGAAATCAACCGTGTGGTACCACTTTACACCCTTATCCAAGATAATGGTACCAAGGAGGTGAGTTCCCCTGACACAGCCACTAAGTCACATCTAAGTACCAATCTTCCTGCCACCTGCCCTTGTGGGCCAATTGTCTATTGGGATTGTCTTGTCATCATTATCATCATGGTGATTGGCATTTATCGATTCCTTTACCATGTTTTAAGTACATATATAGCTGCTATAACCAATAAATCCTCAAATCTCAAAGGCTTAATATAATAGAAGTTATTTTATGTTTATGTGGAGTCCCAAATAAATGTTTTCGATGATGAGTGGCTTCACTCTGAGAAGTGGTTCAGTGACACACCTTGTTCTATCTTGTGCCTTCATCAACCTGATGCTTCAATACTTGCTGTGGAAGAAGAAAGAACATGGAGGATCACACATGAGAGGTTTAAACAGGCCAAGCCCGAAAGTGACAAATATCATTTCAGCTCCATTCCATTGGCAAGAGCTCAGCCATCGGGCACACCTATCTGTGAACAAAAACAGGGAAATATACTCTATCTAGTGACCTTGGGGAAGAAGATATATGGAATTGTTGAAACCTAACAGTCTTTGTCTCAGTATTATACTTGGATTATCTCATTTAATCTGCCCCCCCCCCCGATCAGGTTTATGTATAAGTATTGGTTTGACTCCTATGAAATTGCCAGCATTTGATCTTTTTTTTTTTTTTAATTTATAGAAATAGTAATTCCAGGGAGCACCTGGGTGGTGCAGTCAGTTAAGCATTCAATTCTTGGTTTCTGTTCAGGTCATGATCTCAGGGTCATGAGATTGAGCCCCACTTTGGTCTCTGAGCTCAGCATGGAGTCTGCTAAATTTTCTCTCTGCCCCTTCCATGCACATGCTTGTGCGCTCTCTCTTTCAAATAAATATGTTTTTTTAAAAAAATGGTAATTCCATATGGTTCATCCTAATGTCATTCCCACTTTAGAAGTGAGGAACCCTCAAAGATGTTTAGTGATTTGCCAAAGTTGGTGTGCTTCAGAGCCTATGTGCTTAATTGTGAAATTATATCTCCTATTTTTCTTTTTTCTGCATTTCTCATTTTCCATTATAGCATGCCTGGGCTTGAAGAGACCATATAAATGATTCATTCACTGGTTTGCAAAACTATATTCATGGAACACCTTTTCTAAATGCAGTCTTTCATTTAGAAAATGAAATCCATAAAACCAAGAATAGCAATACCACTCCTTCAGTTGGGGAGAGGAAGGTAGACAAAGCATCTCTACTTTGTCCCCACTCTTCCCTCTGCAGCAATTCCCAGATAGCACTGGGCCCCAAAGAAGATAGTCTGGTAGATCCCTGACCAATACCAATAGGGTACTATGGATTATGCACTCCTCCTGTAGCATTCTATCGGACTAAGTTCTAGAGAGTGATATGTGGTCAGACAGAGAGAGGATGAGAGTAAGGAGGTGGGGACAGTGTCAGGTAGATGACCAGAAGCAGAAAAGTACATGATCTGTACAAAGACTGGAAGACATCCCATGGCTAAGATCAAGAGATAGAAGGAAAGCAGAGATGAGGCCAGAGAGATCAGAAGGAGCCTGATCATATAAGTTGTTGTAAACTAGCCCACCGGAATTTGGATCCTGTCTATAAAGGAGAGTGAGATGCTTAGGATATGCAGGAAGGATCCAATAGGATTAGATTCATGCAACTGAAGGAGCCCTCTGGAAACAATCCAGATGACCATCAGTAGGAGAGCAGTTAAATAAGCATAAAATGGAAAATACATACAGTGGAAAACTCTACAACAGACAAAACAAATGAACTATAGTGTCACTTAATATGAGATGAATGAACATAATATTAAATGAAGAATTAACTCCTAAAGGTATATTTTATATAACATGATACCCTTTCCCCTATTTTAAGTTAAAACAGATACATGCCAGATACACTACATTTTTGGAATGAATACAGGTGCTATAAATTATTTAAAAAGGGAACCAAGGAAATGTTCAATGTAGAATTCAGGATGATGGTAGTCTTGAGTCGGGGAGGCAGGGCAATGGCATGAGGGAGTCCTCATTACATGGAGGTATCACGTACCTAGCTGGCATTTTGGGTGGTGGATTTGTGGGAGTTTTCTTTTAAAGTATTAAACTAGGTAATGAGTGAACACTAAGTAGTTGGATATATTAGGCCTAACCATACATGGTGCAATAATTAGCTTAAGTCATGAGCATCATAGATAACCTAATTCTGTGCATCCGAGGTCCCCACATTCACTACAACAAAAAATCAAACATACCTATCTATCTATATCTCTACCCCTCCGGCTTTAAGGTGAGAGTTGGGTGTGAAAATGCGAATGTGGAAATAGGGAGCCCTGTGAGGAGGCTGTTGAAGCTTCCAGTAAATACCAACGATGATCTGACCAGTGTTGTATCAGTGCAGATGAGCGAAGCAGCATGATTAGCTGCACAGGGCCGGGGTCTCCAGGACTTGGTGGGTGAGGCTGGGAAAATCCTCGCTTACTGCTCCATAAACTTGGCTCAGTGCTGCCTCCCTGGACCACACTCTCCTCATCTGTAATGTGGCACCGTCCTAGCTAAGTCACAGGACTTTTGTGATGTGTTCTTGGCACATGTGGTAGCAAGAGGAGTGGTGGTTCTTTCCCTCCTTGCGTAGGAGTCAGATTCCCCATGTCTGGATTCTATGCCAGCTTCCCTCGGCATGATCAAAATATCCGTTTCTTTGGAAATCCAGCAAGATGTTTTCCAGGCCAGTTGGTGGGTGTTATCAGAGAAGCCCAAGTGTGAACTCAGTCACTAGATGTCACTATTCTCCTTGTAGGAGATGTGGAACACTCGGAGCTCTAGTCATTCATTCATTCAGTCGATTTGAGTATATGCCAGGACTGTGTCATGCCCTGAGAAGTGAAGAGTGCAACGAGTAGACTTGGGCTTTATCTCCATGGAGTTTACAGATTTGTATTAATGAATTAATGGAACAATCACCAGTAGAGACAGACTGCAAGGTACCAAGAGGAGTCCAGGCCAGTAGGTTGAAAATGTGTGATAGGAGATCTTGTGGAGTTAGGGAAGGCTTTCCCGAGGAAGTGACATTTAAACTGAGTTTTTGGGGGTCGGGCAGAAAGTGAATGTGGAGGGCTGGGTCTGGGGGCAGTGGGAGGAGCCTGAGCACAAGCAAGTTTGAAGACCCAACTCCTGCAAAGGCCTGAAGAATGAGCAGGTGTGGCCCATTTCCTTGAGAAACTGAGTGAGAACCCATGTGGCAAGGGCCAAGACTAAGGGCTGCTCCATGGGCAGTGCTGAGGACCAAGCAGCAGGGCCAGTCCAGGCAGAGGTGCAGAGGCGGCAGTGATGAGTAGTTTGGCACCAGGTGGTGGGGAGCCAGAGAAGAGTTTAGGCAGGTAGCCAGGCAGGGGTGCCATCTTCTCTTGGGCTCGCCTTCTCTTAGTCATCCCTCCTCGAAAACGTTAGTGCTCGGTGATAATCTGGCTTCATTGACATTCCGGCTTCTTCTCCCTGGCCCCAAACCCCAATGGTAGGCCCTTTTAAACTTGTGTTACAGCCTAAGGGCTGTGATACATTAGGTTTTTCCAGTGGAGCCAGGCTAAGGTAGGAGTAGGTGGGACAGGCCGACTGTAGGTGTGGAAATGATGTGGAGGGAATATGGTCACTGAGTGAGGCTGGTGTGATGAGAGGGCAGCCGTTCTCCTTGTGATCACTATTTGTTTTCTGACTGCTCTCCAAACCTCATCACTCCTTCTTCCATGGCTTATCCATGTCTTTGCTTTGCTCTACAGCCAGAGGTAGAGGAAACATGGATAAAACACGAAAGAACCTTGGCCTGGGCTCTGACACTGACATACAGTAAGGCCGGGGCAAGTCCTTTTTTTTTTTTTTTTTTTTTTTCCCTTTCTGGGTTTTTCTTTTCCTACCTGAAAGGGAAGAGAGGCTGAAAAAGTTTCTTTGAGTTTTCTGCAAGAGACTTTGTCTCAGTGGAATCAGGTAGCAGAGGCTCTGTGCTCTCTTTAGAATCCTGCCTCAACCTCCTGTTCACTGTGTGATGCTGAATCATTTCAAACCTCAGTTCCCACATCTGTAAAATGTGATCTTTATGGAGATCAAATGAGATAACAGATGCCTAGTGCCTGGCACATAGCATGTGATAGACAAACATTTTTTCTGTGAATAAGATAAGAATGATGTTCATCTAAACTTGACCCTTCTAGTTTTTTTTTAATGATTCCTTTGGTACTTCCTCTTCTATGTAGTACTGGCTAACTTTACAGAAGCCCAAAATGCGACATTTTAGAGTAAGATCTGTGTTTTTGCATGGAAGAGGTCACTGGTTAACTCATAATGGCAGATCATGATTGGAGGGATTATAGGAACATTTTCTCACTTTATAAACATTGCTGGAGTTCATATTCTGTTGGTAAGGGATACCGTAGGTGGAGTTACCCATGAGTAAAAGGATTTCCTTCTATAGATCTCCTGAAACAGAATGGAACCATTCTTCTATGTAAGAACTCCTGACTCCCTTGAGTTATTTGAGGTGCTCAGTCAACTTCTGAGTGCCATTGTATGGCATGGTCAGGAAGTGTCAGAGAGGAAGTGTGACTTGCGCAAGATCTGTGGGACAGTTGTGGCTTCTGATTTGGGACCAGAATTAGGATATGCTCTGGATAGCCCTGGGGAACTGCTCCTTTGATGGTTGGGATCTCCTCGTATCCATCATCATAAATCGTATCCATCACGATAAAGGTAAAGGATGATGACTTGTGCCTCAGTCGGAAAGGAGCCCTTCATTACATGTCATGCTGTGATTTAGAACAAGGAAAAGAACATTTTTATCATGGCCAGTTTGATTAATACATAGATGTCCTCCTCCACCTGTTAAATGACCCCACATAGCCCGAAACCATAGTACAGCTAGTTGTATAATATACAAGACTTTGTGTGGTTGTTAATTTAGTCTTTGGGTGAGGAAGAAGAAGCTCCAAGAGGGGGAAACAGAACAGTGTCATTGTGAAGAGCCAGACAGAGCGGGATTTGAAACCCATCTCTGCCATTGACTACTGGGCAACCTTACTTTTACTTATTTGTAAAGGAAACATGTGGTATCTGCCTCTATCCATGTTGGGGTTGGGAATTCTCTTTGGAAGAGCTCGAGAATTGAGACACCTGGAATCTGAATTAGTCTCTGTCCTTGATTCTTATATGACACTGGACACAAATGCTTCTACCATTTTGATCTTGGTTTCTTTATCTGTACTATGAAAATTCTGGGATAACTTTATCTCTCTCTCCTGCCCCCCACTACCCCCTACTTCCTGGTGCTGTGATAGCGTCAGATCTAACTTTTACCCTGAAAAAAGGGCAATATTTTGAGGTTAGAAGAGTCATCCTGTGACCTGCAATTTATTTCTCATCCGGAGACATTAACAGTTTTATTCCTTAAATTAATAGGGATGAGAAAGAAGTACATATCTTGTACTTTATTGCAGTGACATAGCACTTTTGAGAGGGGTGTTAAAATCATATCCTGTACATTTTACAGATCAAACTTTTTATTTTACAAATAGTGAAAATAAAAGTAAGACTTAAAGATGAAGAATGATTTCCCTTGAGTCACATAACCAGTTCTGAATTTGAAGTAGTTAGGCATGACTTCTGGCCTCAGCAATACCTTTCATCTCTCTGAGAGTCAGTCTCCTCATCTGTAAAATGGGTAGTCATAACTTTCCCCACAGGGCTCTCATGCAGAAAAATAATACACTCTTTTTGCTAGCAATTTGAGGACTGTAAACTACTCTATAGAGGGATGATTCTTTCCTAGTGCTCAGGTCTCCTAACTTCCAATCATGTGAGTTTTGTTTTGTTTTGTTTTGTTTTTTTTCTTTTTCTTTTCATGCTGCTCTAGGAAGAGCCATGTATAATTTTGGTCTTGTTGTGGTTGTCTGACCTTCCAGCAGATCCTCTCTCTCTGCCAGAAAGACTTGTTTGCTCTATTTACACTTCTTGGCTTTCACTGAGAAGAGAATTCCAAATGACTGCTCTTTGAAAGAAATTAACAGCCAAGATCGCCACCCCCCAATGATCACCACCACCACCATCACCACCACCATGATCACAACTGCCGTCACCATTACTGTAGCACCATTGCCGCCATCTCCTTGCCTTGGTTGCGTAGCATGTGCCAGATACTGTGCCAGGAAAAAGGATACAGAGGGGGAATACGACACAGATTGTGCCTTCAAGGAGCTCACAGTCTAATAGATGGAGCAGAAGAGCCACATAAGTAACTATAATTACTTGCATATGTTACATTCATGCATGACTTATTTTCAAATAATACAATTGACATTCCAGCAGTGTTAGAAAAGTGGGAGAAAGAAACTCAGAGAAAGTCTGGAAAAGATTCTTAGGGCAGGAAAGGTGGATATGGGCAGATCATGGAGCAGCTTGAGGCAAGTCTGCAGATGAGGATAATACCATCTACGAGATGCCTATCATACGCCAAAAACTGTACTGAGGGCTTAATGTGCTTTATCTCATTTAATCACCCAACAACTTATTAGGGCAGTACTATTACTGTCCCTGTTTAATAGATGAGGACACTGAGGCTCGCAGAAGCTTGAACTTGGTTCTATAAAGTTCCAAAGCTAGTCTAGGTCAAAGTTGGAAAACTGTGGCCCATGGGTGCAATCCAGCATGCCACCTGTTTTTATAAATATATTTATGAAAATAGTCATACATTTGTTTACATATGATCTTTTTTTATAAATTTATTTTTTATTGGTGTTCAATTTGCCAACATATAGAATAACACCCAGTGCTCATCCCATCAAGTGCCGCCCTCAGTGCCCGTCACCCAGTCACCCCCACCCCCTGCCCACCTCCCTTTCTACCACACCTAGTTCATTTCCCAGAGTTAGGAGTCTCTCATGTTCTGTCTCCCTTTCTAATATTTCCCACTCATTTTTTCTCCTTTCCCCTTTATTCCCTTTCACTATTTTTTATATTCCCCAAATGAATGAGAACATACACTGTTTGTCCTTCTCCGATTGACTTATTTCACTCAGCATAATACCCTCCAGTTCCATCCACGTTGAAGCAAATGGTGGGTATTTGTCGTTTCTAATGGCTGAGGAATATTCCATTGTATACATAGACCACATCTTCTTTATCCATCATCTTTCGATGGACACCGAGGCTCCTTCCACAGTTTGGCTATTGTGGACATTGCTGCTAGAAACATTGGGGTGCAGGTGTCCCGGTGTTTCACTGTATCTGTATCTTTGGGGTAAATCCCCAGCAGTGCAAATTTTGGGTCATAGGGCAGATCTATTTTTAACTCTTTGAGGAACCTCCACACAGTTTTCCAGAGTGGCTGCCCCAGTTCACATTCCCACCAACAGTGCAGGAGGGTTCCCTTTTCTCCGCATCCTCTCCAACATTTGTTGTTTCCTGCCTTGTTAATTTTCCCCATTCTCACTGGTGTGTGGTGGCATCTCATTGTGGTTTTGATTTGTATTTCCCTGATGGCCAGTCTGCGGATGCATTTCCTCATGTGCTCGTTGGCCATGTCTATGTCTTCCTCTGTGAGATTTCTGTTCATGTCTTTTGCCCATTTCATGATTGGATTGTTTGTTTCTTTGCAGTTTACATATCATCTATGGCTGCTTTCCGGCAACAATAGCAGGGTAGAGCAGTAGCCACAGAATAGAGTATGGCGCACAAAGCCAAAAACATTAGCTTCTAGTTTTTTCCAAAAAAAAATGTTTGACAAAATTTGGTCTAGACTAAGGAATATTAGAAAGGAAGGGGAAAGAAAGTTAAGTTATGTCAAATCCTGTATGCCAAACATATTAGAATAGAAGGATAAAACCCAACAATTAATGAGTGCCAATTATATGCCTGGCATTTTTAAGTGCTTTGTGTATATTAATATGCACTCATTATATCAGTGATGTCTCCCTCTACCCCCCAACACATTTGAATATGCACTGTTATGCCCATTTCACAAATTAAAAGGCAAAACTGAGGACTTACAGCGATAAGCAAGTTATCTAAGATCACATACCTAGTGTCTAATGGGGTCAGAATTCAAGCCGGGGATGACTGTGTCTAAAATGTATGTGTGTGTTTTGTTTTTAAGAGAGAGAGAGAGGGTGTGTGTGTGAGCAGGGGTTGGGGGGCAGAAGGAGAAAGGAAATCTCAAGTGGGGTCTACTCCCAGCGCTGAGCCTAACACAGGGCTCAGTCTCATGACCCTGAGATCATGACCTGAGCCGAAATTGAGAGTGGATGCTTAACCAACTGAGCCATGCATGCGCCCCTAAAGCGTTTATGTTTAATCAGTCACTCTGCAACAGGTCTGAGAGATTTAGGAGAGATCAAACTGGAAAGAAGATGTGCAGAAGGCTGAGCTGTGGGCAACTTAGAATGCTGCCTCAAGGCAGTTGGAAACCTTGTAAACAATGGGGAGTCCTCCTTCAGGATTTGAGTCAAGGGAAAAACATGATGAAATGTGACTTTTTAGGGTCACCTGGCTGACTCAATCCATAGAGTATACAACTCGTGATCTCAGGGTTGTAAGTTCAAGTCGCAAATAGGTTATAGAGATTACTTAAAAATAAAATTTTAAAAAATAAAAATAAATGTGACTTTTAGATCACTAACCGCATCAACAGTTGCAAGGTGAATATCAGGGACCAGGGCTGTGTAAATAACTAAGGATTAGTAATTTGAGGTATGCAGATCTCTGATATTTTTGGTATATTTTTTATTGGAGTTCGATTTGCTGACATTAGTATAACACCTAGTGCTTATCCCATCAAGTGCCCCCCTCAGGGCCCGTCACCCAGTCACCCCATCCCCTTGCCCACCTCCTCTTCCACTGCCCTTTTTTCATTTCCCAGAGTTAGGAGTCTCTCATGTTTTGTCTCCCTTTCTGATTTTTCCCACTCAGATCTCTGATTTTGAATGGTCTTTCAATCTCCGTCCTCAGAAAATCATGCCAAATTATACATCACCGGATTATTTTTCTTGGCAAAAAAGATACAAGGCATCTGCACATTTTATAGATGTTCTTGACCCAAATGTTCTAGAAGACTTAAATAAGATGACCAGTTAGTAAGCTTTCCACCGCAGAAGTTCATATATGAGATGACCGGGAGTGTGGGGACTCAATTTAAATAATTTTAGCAAAGTATTTACAAGGGTTTCTCTAGGTCAGGCACTATTCTGGGCATTTGAGATACATTAGAGAGCAAAACAGGCACTTATTTTGACCATCTGGAGACTTAGTTTATACTGGAGCATGTGTGGGAGACAAAAAGCAAACAATCAGAACAGTAAATAATATTGTATATTAGAAGGTAAAGAGAAAAAAAAAGCAAAGCAAACAAGTGAGGTCAGGAGTACCTAGTGGAAGATGGAGACTTGGATTTCAGAGGGTCTCAAAGTCACTCCGAATCAATTGGGATAGTGATGGAGGAAGTATTTAACAATTTGTTAACAATGCAGGTTCGTCCTACTGATTATTTTTCTCTGGTAGGGTGAGGCTGAGAATCTTCATTTTCACAGGCTTCCAAAGGTGATTCTGATACACACTGAGCTTGAGAACCACTATCCATAACCATGGTTCATATGTCTTCTTTCATTCTGAAGTTCCTTCAGGGAATTCCTTGTTTAGGGATTAGGAAAGTCAAGTCCTTATAATCTGGCGTAAATCTCTGCTATTGTGGGCCACTTCCTCTCCATCTCGGTGCATTCTGAGGAGGTGCACTGGCCAGAAACCAGACTGTCAGGCAGTCCTTGGCAAGAGGGAAGATCAAAGAAAAGAGGGAGAAATAATCCACATATTACTCAACACGCTCATGGTCAATTACCAAAGAGGAACTTAATGCTTGGCTTGCCTACTTGCAAAACTGGAAAATGTAGTTATTTCATGGGACCAGAAGACTCCTAGATTCAATAAGATACAGGAGACACCCAGACTTAACAAATGCAAACATTTTTGCATGTCAGAGCACAGGATGCCCTCCCCATACCTCTGCTCCGTGGGACATTGAATTTGGTTAGCAAATGTGATAAAAAAGAGAATGGTGTCATCTCTTCCCCTCGTACTTTTAATAACAGCTATTCGCTGAGCACTTCAGTCGCGCTGGGAGCTCAGCTCCAGCCCTTCATGTACTTAGCTTACTGAACCCTTTTGTGAACCCCGCATGGTGGGTATTATTATTATTATCTTTTTTCCCCATTGTGTAAACTGAGGCATGGAGAAGTGAGACCACTTGCCCCTAGTCCCTAGAAATAGGAACTAGTAGAACCATGGTTTGACTTGGGTACCTGAGCTTTTTTTCTCATTTCGCTGTACTCTCTATTAGCTACTTCCCTTCAACTTTTTAAATAATCGTACATGGAAGTCAATGTATACTGAAGACACCACTGCATATTACCTTCGCCAGCTACTGGATCTTCATTTCTTTACTTAATGGCCATTTTTTTGTAAAACTACTACTGTCTATACTGATATACTCGCATTCATTCCAGGGTTAGGTCTCTTCACCCTATTGGGAAAAAAAAGTGTCTTCTCATTTACAAGTCTTGCAGACCCTGTTTGCCATAAAAGACTTTCTCTTTCAATGGTGTTTTCTAGGTCAGTTTTTGAATTCTGAAACCAATGAGATATTTTTCTTCCTGCACTTACTCCACCTAAAACTACAGTCCTTTATCAAGTCCTATAGATTTTTATTCTTAAGAACTTCTCCATAACTTCACTTTTACCCAGTCTAGTTCAAGTTTTGCCTGGACTATTGCAGTTGCCTCCTCATTGGCTAATAATGAGCCTTGCGTCCTTGTGTTAACTTTCTTCCTTGTAGCTAGAGTGGAATTTTCAAAACTCAAAACTTTCTCTCATCACTTCCCTCATTCAGATCCTTAACTGCCTTCCAATTCCTTAGGATCAAGACAGAGGTGCTTACTGTGGCCTACATAAGACTGCTTGGATGGGCCCTTCTAATTTCTAAAAAAAAAAATCAGCTTAACTTTACCCTTTTTGCTTTCCATTTTCTAGTCACTGGCAATTTTGCAGTTTCTGGAAAGGCCATACTTTGTCATGCCAAAGAGCTTTTGCACATGCTGTTCCCTCTAATTGGCACGCTTTTCACCTCTTCCACTCTTTTTTTTCCCCAAATTAATTGCTACTTCTGCACCAGAATGCCTCCTAAGCTTCTGGATTTGATAAGCTCCCCGTTCATTTATGTACTTTCGTGAGTCTTTTTATCTTTCTCCCATGGCAGCTATCAAAGTTTCTAATTATCATTATTTTCTTTTGAGAGAGAGAGAGAGTGTACTTGTGAATGGGGGGAGTGGTGGAGAGAGAGGGAGAGAGAGAATCTTAAGCAGATTCCATGCATGCATGTGAGATGGGGCTCCATCTCACAACCTTGAGACAATGACCTGAGTCAAAATCAAGAGTCAGGCACTTAACCGACTGAGCCACCCACACACACCTCAAAGTTTCTAATTAAACTTCTATGTTTTGTAATAGATTAATTCCTATGTCTCCTCCTCCTTCACATTTTATTATTTTATTTTATGGTGATAGCAGTGCCAGTGAAGAAGGAAGCGAGGTAAACTCAGGAATGAAAGTATTATACAAGCATTTGGTCCATCCTTAGTCTACTTCTTGATTCCTTTCTGCCATACCTTGCAAATGTAGTCGAGTCTGTGTTTGAACATTCCCAGTAACAGCTTGCTCAGTGATCGCAAGCACCCTGTTTCCCTCACTTCTAGGATATCCTACCTGATATTGAGTCAAACAATTGTCCTGTAAACTCCCTAAGGCCAGGGTCTGGGCAAACTTTCGCTCAGCATTGCACCAGCAGCTTCTGGTATCATGCCTGACTCAGTAGAAATTCGATAAATTCTATCTATCTATCTATCTATCTATCTATCTATCTATCTATCACCTATCTATCTATCTCTCTCTATCTCTCTCTATATATAATATGTATATAATATATAGATGAATGCGTGAGTGAAAAGTGAATGAGTTACCAACTTACACTGGTATGCTTATATGGTGCTTTCAGGTACACTGGCCCCCTTAACCCCCTCGATAGGCCTATGAAGGTAGCAATGTTTATCTTCATTTTACAGATAAGGAAACTGAAGATCAGAGAGGATAGGTGCCACCCCTTGAATTCCTAAAGGCTAACACATAGCGGAACCCTTTTCTAGCTCACCCACAACCACTTATTCATCACACGACCATGCAAAGACTGCCCCCAGCCAGGGCAGTGTTGGGCTTCCAGAAATAGAGCAAGCTGTAGGCCCCATCCCTCCTGGAGCTTAGCCCTGTTCACCAGGAGCTCTTCTTGGGTCATTAGAGAACTTCAGTCAGCAGTGATGCAAAGGGCCCAGAAGAATTCACAAACAGCTCTACTCAATCCTCTGTTTCTCTCTAAGAACCAAAAAGTCGTTCCAGATGTGTCTCACAATTCACCAGGCAGATGCGGCTGAAAGCAGCATGAGTTTGTACCATTATAGTCAGTCTATGCAGTGGCTTCTCTGGTCAACAGAATCATGTCATCCCTGGTATTTCTGAGTGGAAGGGTTCCAAGCTATAAACTCAGGTCCTGAGAGGAGGAGAAACCCTTGAAGAATGGGGCCTCTCCTGGGGCCACATGTTTCTTTTCTCTTTCAGCTTCATCTCCACACTTACCCATTTTGGAGGACACTGTTAAACCCCTGGGTCTTATGCTATCCAACCCAAAACAATTTAGTTTAGAAAACTCTAATGTATACAAGAGCAGAGAGCCTAGTGTAATGAACCTCCACGTACCTCTCACCTTCTAGTTACAACAGTGACCAACTCATACCAAGCCTATGTCACCTCATGTCTCACCTCAAACATTATGGAATTTTATGTGTAAATGTTAAAGTCCAAGAGATAAGGGCTAAAAATATGGCTTCAATACCATTGTCATTACTATGTTCTCCAAATTAACAGTTCTTCAGTACCATCAAATATCTAGTCATTGCTCACATTTAACAAATTGTCTTATATTTTTGGTACAAATTTGTTCAAAATGGGATCTAAATAAAATCCAAACATCGTGATTGGCTGATAAGTTTCTTTTAATCTATAGGCTCCTTCCTTCCTTTCTCTCTCTTTTTATTCCTTGTGATATTTTACCAAGAAAACCAGATCATTTGTCCAGTAGCATTCCCCACAGCCTGGATTTTGCTCATTGCATCCCCATGGTATCATTTAATACGTTCCTCTGCCCCTCTATTTCTTATAACTTGGTAGTTAGGTACCTAGAAGTTTGACTAGGTTTGATTTGTTGGCAGTCTCCCGCAACCAGTATTGACAGACCCTTAGACCAAGGTGATGTAATAGAATAACTTGAGCTTTCTAATCTAGTAGTGAAGTGTTTGTTTTCGATGCTGGTCAAATCTGTCATTAAGTCCTGGCTGTTCCTTTTCCTCTATGTGACTTTTGGCAAGGAATTCTGAGACTTAGTCCCCTCAGATGTGTGGTTGGGGTTAATAATAATAATAATAATAATAATAATACCTAATTTATCAGGTTATTTTATTAAATGAGGTGGGCTTGGGGATCCCTGGGTGGCGCAGCAGTTTGGCGCCTGCCTTTGGCCCAGGGTGCAATCCTGGAGACCTGGGATCGAATCCCACATCGGGCTCCCGGTGCATGGAGCCTGCTTCTCCCTCTGCCTGTGTCTCTGCCTCTCTCTCTCTCTTTCTCTGTGTGACTATCATAAATAAATAAAAATTAAAAAAAAATGAGGTGGGCTTCTAACATGCTTAGCTTTCTGCCTGGTACATAGTAAGTGGAGTATGGACAGGCTCTTACTTGTCTTCTCCTTCCCGTTCATCCTTTTGCTTTCCAACGTCTCCTTTTCCACATTTCATTATTTTATGATCACAATGCCTATGAGAAAGAAAGAGCAGGAAAACTCAGAAGTGGAAGGGATTATCCTGCCATCTAGTCCTACCCTAGTCTATTGCTTAAACCTTTCCCACTGTACCCTACAAGAGTCTATGTTTGAATGTTCTGTGTAAAGCTTGCCTAGTAATCCCTAAGCAGCTTGTTCACTTACTACTAGAATGTTTTGTTTATTGAGTCGAAACATTTTCCTATATATTTCCTCCTCTTGTTTCTAGTTCCATTCATCAAAACAATACTGAAATAGACTTACTTATTGACTTACTGGACAGAGCATATACTTTGGGATCAGAGAGATGAAGGTTCAAATATCAGCTTTGCTGCAAAATCCCTTTGTGTTTTGGGGCATATAAATTTTTAGGATTCTGTTTTCTTACCAGTGAAATGGGATTAACAGTGTCTACTTTATAGAATTGTTTCCGACTAAAGTG
The DNA here is from genome assembly GCF_018345385.1 of Vulpes lagopus. NCBI lineage: Eukaryota > Metazoa > Chordata > Mammalia > Carnivora > Canidae > Vulpes > Vulpes lagopus. Next base: position 62,344,540 of record NC_054830.1, read on the forward strand.
ACTAACAGATTATTAACTAAAATAATCCAGGTAAGGTGCTTAGCAGCAATGTGTGGCACATCTGTCCTCTCTCTCGGTTTTAAGCGACAGTCTTTCAGTTATTTAGATCTTAGTTCTGGCAAACATCCTCTGCTCCTTCAATAACTTTCCATCAAATGAGTCTGTTCTTAATTCTGACTTAGTTTTATCCCAGCCATCTTGATTATGAGCCTCTGAAAAAAACCTCCAGAATGTCTTTTGTCCTTCTTAATGATGATTTATGAAGAGTTAGAACACACAGAGACTGCATCACTTGCCTATAGAAATAAGGGTGGAATTCAAGTCTCTTGCTTCTTTCTAGATTTGTCCTTCTGTCTTTAGTGTCATGTATAGAGTAAGCACTCGAAACTTAACTTTTTTGTGGTGGGCTTATTGAAGCTCAGAAGGAGAAATCTCTTATCAATGTCACACGGCAATAGTTATGGAACTAGGATTTAAACATGTTTGTCTGGTTCTACAGCCTGTAGTCTCAGCATATAAGCTGCAGAGACTGCCTCATCATTGGCTCCTTCCTCTACACAATGACATAGACAAGCCTATTTTATCATCAAATAACCTTTTTTGGATTCTACAGTCTTTCCTGTCACTCTCTTTTTTTCTTCACTTTTCCTTGGTGGTGAAACGTGTGCTCTGTTTTCAACTCTCAGTCACCTCTCAGCTTGGAAGCTATTCCGCCATCTAATTGAAGTTCTTGTCTCAAAGCTCAACAAAGACCTCCTCTTCATGCTCCTAGATGTAATTGATGCATAATGGTATATTGTTTCAGGTGCACAACATAATGATTCAGTATTTGTGCACATTGCAAAATGATCACCATGATAAGTCTAGCTAATAATTAACATCCATCATCACTTCGTTATAATTCTTTTCTCATGATGGAAACTTTTAAGGTCTATTCTCTTAGCATCTTTTAGGTATACAATTCAGTATTACCAACTATAGTTGCAAACCTGTACATGACATCCCCATAACGTACTTATTTTATAACGACAGTTTCTACCTTTTGACCTCTTTCACCCATTTTCTCCACTCCTATCACCTGCCTCTGAGAAAACTCTATCTATGAGCTTTTTTCCCCCTCAAGATTCCACATACAGTATTTGTCTTTAAGCATAAGTGTCTTTTGAACACTTAGCATAACGTGTTCAAAATTTATCCATGTTTGTCTGGCAAGATTTTATTTTTTTATGGCTAAATGATATTTGTGTGTGTGTGTTTCTATATACACACACACACTACATTTTCTTAATCCATTTATCCGTCAGTGGACACTTAGATTGTTTTCATATCTTGCTGCTATAGGTAATATTGCAGTGAACATTGGAGTGAATATCTATTTTAATTTTCTTTGGTTGGATAAGTAACCCAGAATTGAAGTTGCTGGCTCATGTAGTAGTTCTATTTTTAATTTTTCAAGGAACCTCACTACTGTTTTCCATAGTCACGGCACCAATTAACATTCCCATTAACAGTGCCCAGGTATTCCCTTTTCTCCCCAGCCTCCCCAACACTTGTTACTTCTTTTCTTTTTTTGAAATGGCCATTCTAACAGATATGAAGTGATCGATGACCTGTTAACTCAATCCAAAATCCTGTTCTCAATTGTTTCTGAGAAGCATCAATCCATTCTTAAAAGAGCTTGACTTGACTCCTTGACTGTTTGCTCATCCTGAATCTTTACCAGAAGTTATTACTTCCTTTCAAAAAAAAAAAAAAAAAAAAAAGGGAATACCAGGAAATGGAAGTATGGTAGCTGCTTTGGGATTGAGGTACACATTTAGTGGGGCTCTGCCCATGCCTCTGTGTTGCTTCTTTCATAGTTTTTTTCTCAAATTTTCAGATATTTATTCTGAAGGAATCTGGAGAAAGCATAGATATATACACATTCTTATAAGTAGGTATATATTGGTGTGGTGTGTGTGTGTATATATATATTATATTATATTATATATGTGTATATAAATATATATGTTTATACATATTTCATATTCAGGAGGGTATTATTTATATTCAAGGCAAAACAGGCTTATCATGAGATTTTGAGGCATTCCAGTGAAATGTCATTGAGATCCAATTTTTGGCGTCAATGAGATCTAGATTTGAATTTTGGATTTTATGCTTACTGGTTGGATAGTACTGCACAAGTGACTTGTCCTGCCTGAGCTCCCTTGTCTTATCTGTAAGAAGATTTGCTTCCTAGGATGGCTCTGGATATAACATAATATGATATATGCAAAGAAAAGAAGGTTCAAGAATCAAAATGACATAGGCTTATATTCTTGTTTTGTCACATACAATGAAGATACAACTTAATTATTCAGAATCTCAATGAGGATAGCATGAAGATCATGTAAGTCATAGAATTATTGCTAGCTTAGGTACGATCATGTATATAAGTCACTTAGTAGTGCCTAGTATGATTAAAAATTTGATCAATATTAGTTGCAGCTTCTTTCCTCTTTCTTCATCTTCAACTTTTCCCTTTCTCTTTCTTTTCTTCCTTGTCTTTTCTGCTCCTGCTCTTGATGCTGATGAAACATCCAGCACAGAGTAGGTGTATAGTTAAGAGTTATTGCCTTACCCTCGGAAATCCATTGATTAAAAAAAACAGAAGGGTAGTCAGTTCGCAGAAATTCAGAAAGGCATACCTCTCTAAAGGCAAAGATAAGCTTAACGTCTTTTTGGCAGCTAGTTCTAATGCTTTATTTTTTCCCCATTGAAAAAATAATTAACAAGAATAAGAATTATTCTGAGCATAGATGTGCCTAGAATAACTTTTGTCTATAAATAATCATAAGTAATAACTTCATTATGTTCATAATAAATAATAATTCAAAATAATTATGTTGCTTCCATGTAGAGAATATCCAAATTTAGAGCTTTGTCAACATTCATCTAATTGTCAAATATATATACATGTGTAGACACATGCATGGATCTGGCATTATTTTAGATACTTTATAAATGATCCTTAAACATTCCTTTCTGTAGGCAATATATCCCCATTTTACACATGTGGAAATGAAACATGGAGAGTTGAAGTCCCTTTATTAGTTTTCTTAGTGATAACCCTAAAATTTGAATCCAGGGATTTGGTTCCAAAGACCATACTCTTAACCTCCATGTCCTGTCCCTCCAGGATGTATAACATCATTTTATGGGTTAAGGGATCTAGACTGCAGAGTCTCAATATACCATGATGGAAATATGACTACAATGAATGGGATAGGACTCTCCCTTTTTATAACCTCCCCTGCTAAATTTCTAAGTCTCCCTTTCAAAGGCAAAGATAAAACTTAGTTTGTGTCTAGACTGAGCATGTCCCCTTCTGTCCTCTGACCTTTCTCTCCCTGCCCCCACCCACAGGCTCAACCATGGAATCCTTCTCAGCTGGAGCGACTGCATCCTTTAGATGCCTCCTAAGGGAAAATGGGCGTACTGGAAAAGTGAGGTCACCAGTGGCCACGGAAGAGAAATTTTGTAGTTCTTTACTCAGAAACTCACCATTAACTTAAGCTAGCATTTAGCGACATAAACTCCACAATCTTGGACAAATCTTCCAGTTGAAACCTTCCCACCCGCCTCCCATCTCCAGATGTTCTCACCACAGGGGAGAGGAGTTACTATCTGTCAAAGGACAGCAGGCCTTAGAACGCAGGTCTTGCCTATTGGGTGGGGCTGGGAGCCTTGGCTAAAAGCTTCCCTTAGGAAAAGTGTGAGTTCCATCCAGGTTTTCCCTTCTAGGACTGAGTGGGCCAGGAGCAACGCCTTATAGGAGACAGGCTGAGAGAAGGAGCTGTTCTCTGAAGAACTTGGATTTGTACAAGACTAAGAAGCCCTTGGCAGTTCAAGGTCACAAGGCAAGATGCCTTGGGAAGATGACTCATGATTAGATGGATGAGGCTACTGATATGGCTGCGTCTTCTCCCTGGAGTTATAACTGATGTTTCCTGTTGCTCATAATTGGTCTGCTATTCATCACTTTCACAACTGCTATCAGCTCAGTGACAGGCAGGACAAATGGTCTGGAGATAGTTTGGAAAAATGTAAGCACAATCATTGCCCTGGTGATTGAGAAGGTCTACTAGGATAACATAGATTAGACATCCCAAGCGCTCTCAGTCTTCTGTTCCTCAGTTGGCCACTCATCTGCATGACATTTAGTCATGCAACAAACATTTATGAAGTACCTATCCTGGGCCAGGAGCTTCTGGTAAAATAAGGCAAGGAAAATTTCAGTGGAGAGGATAGGCATATAAATAAATAATTCAGTGAAATATTATATCATATCTTACTTCAGATATGTTGTCCAAGATTCAATGGAAGCCTTCAGTTCTGCTGGGAAATCAGAAAGGGGTTTCCAGAGAAGATGGCAGTAGTAGTGGGTCTTAATGGTAGAATGGAGGAAAGGCCTTCTAGGATGACAAAAGTTTGTTATTTGTCTGGTCTATGACAAGTGGTTTGGTGTCACTGGTATGTAGGACTGGGGCAGACTGCAGTGGTGGGACATGAGGCTTGTTGTTGGACACATTTGTGGGAAGGGCCTTTTGGGCCAGGCCAAGAACAGGAGTATAAATACTCCTCTTGGTCAAAGCTCTTTCATTGGTAGGAAGTAGAGACCCACTGAAACATTTTAAGGAAAAAATGGAGAAAATATTATAATGATATAATTGATGTCTCACGTAACCGAAGCACAGAGAACACAGCAGAGCCCCCAGCATCTAGGAAGCTACTCTCAGTAGTAACTCTGGAGCCTGCCATCTCTGCTTCTCTCTCTTTCTCTAACTCCCTTCCTGACATTTTCTGGTCTCTGTGAATGCAGCTCAACATGCCAAGACCCTGCAGCCAAGTCTAACTTTATATCTCATGCCAGTTCAAGCACTCACAGACCAATGACCATTTGAATCTAATTCCCGGAGCTGGGGGTGGCGACAGGAAACACTAATTGGTCCAGGTTAGGCCAAGTGATGAATTTTGGTCCCACTACCCTTGGCTAAAGCAACAGGATTATTTAGTTCAAATATGACTGCCAAACTGTTCATTGTATCTGATACCTGAATGATATCTATTTTTAAAAAATCCTGTAGGTTTTTATTCTCAAGCTGAAGTACCTTAACCTAGAGGGATACACTACGGTATGCCAAAATATACCCAAGGCCACAAGATAAAGAGACAGGGGATTCTTGAACTAATAGTCTATAAGAATCACCTGGGAGTACATTAAATCCAATTCTGGATCACCTCTCCCAGGATTCTGGCTCTTTGTGACTGAGTTTGGCCGGGAATCTGAGTTTCTAGTAAGTGCTTCAGGTCATTAATAAAAGAAGAGGCTCAAAGATCACACTATGAGAAACATTTTTTGAGGGGGTAAAATCATTGTTTTAATAGTAAATCCAACTCAAATGTATTGTAGAGTAGAATATGTAATTTGTATACATATTTAAGAAAGAGACTTCCAAGTAATTCTGCACTAGTCCTTTCTGGATATTTGGTATGTTTTGTGTGAAAAGCTGAAAATACCCTTCCATATTTTACTGGAAGATGTGGAAGGTTTTTAAATGTTGAGAGCTTTGGCTCTTAGATCTCGTAGGCTAGCTAGTCTTAGAAGTAAAGTTGGCATGTGAAATAGGAGCATGGAAAAGGTTAAGAAAACAGAATTACCCTAAGGCCCTCTGCAGAGGAGAGATCTTCTAAGTTAAGGCCAAAAGGATAAGAGATACAACAAGATCATAACTTGATGTTCTTAACATTCATTAATTTATCATAGACTAATTGATTAATCAATTACAGAGCCCCTACTCTATGTCAGGTGCTAGGGATTAAATAATAAACAAAACAGACAGGAGGGCTCCAACCTCAATTTGTACAGTCTATAAGGAGAGACAGATACGCAATGAAACAGACAATAAAATATCACAGTAAAATAAGTTTTATGATAGGGGAAGGTGGGAAAAGATGTGTTACAAAGGAAGAGGTGTATTCCAGCTTGAGAGGGTCGAGGAATGTTCCCTGCAAGAGGTGGTTTCCAAGCTGAGACTTGATAGATTAATCAATGGGGGAGATTATGGGATGGAGGAAGAGTTCCAGGAGAGGAAATAGCATATAAATGGCCAAAGGTGAGAAAACATGGCTAGAGAATGGAGTCTAAAAAGAGGAGTGGCAAGAGGTGATGCTGGAAGGAGAAGCAGAGATTTGAGGGGCCTGACATCAGCACAAAGGCATCCAAATGACTCATAGCCACCAAGTGGGATGTCCCACAATCTGTGGCCAGGAGGCCAACCATGGAGGGCTCAGGTCATCAGTGTGGTCCAGGGCCTAGTCTGCAAGCACCTGAGCGGGATGCCTAGGGAAGATTCAACAGGAGTTGGAGCAGCATCGGTGGGAGTTATAAATACTTCTAGCACTCATGGTGTTGCCAGAAGGTTAGAGCCTCTGCAATAAAAATATTCAACACCCTTATTTTATAGACAAGATAACTGAGTCCCAGAGAGGGAGACCGACTTGGCCAAAGTTACACAGTTACTTACAGACAGAGCTGGGATGAGCTCTCTATCCTAAGTCGCTCTTGGCAGAGAGCTTTGTGTCCAGCCTAGAATCTAGATTAGCACAATATGGAGGAGACTCTGCCAAGTATCAGATCCCTGGGTGCCATGTGAGCGGGGGGGGGGGGGGGGGGAGGTTCCATGGACAAAGATGTTTGGAAAATGCTTCCTTCTATGCATTACCTTAGGGTTTCCCATTGACCATTAATATATGAATGGCCCTGAAAAGTTCTATGTAGAGCAATCTGTCTTTTTAATATAGACTTTTCCAAGTTTATTTGACCACAGAGACAACCTCTCCAACCACCTCCCCCCACATTTTTTTTTTGAACTTTAAAATCAGTTAGCATCCCATTGAACTCATATTCCTGAACACACTTTGGAGTGTTGTTCTGGCCAGCCAGGGCTTAGGACTGAAGAGAACAAGGCTACCTGGTCACCCTGGCCTGTCCTGAGACTACGCCATGCACCTCAACCCCCACCTATCTTCATTATTTAAGAAAAATGGGGCAGGAAAGAGATATCCTATCTTGGGAATCAGTTTGGCGTTTGAATCCTAACTCCGAAGTATCCTAGGTTTGTGACATTGCTCAAGTCACTTGATCATACATGACCCAAAGTTTAAGTTTCAACCGTTTTCAAAGATTTCATGGAGATAGTACAACCTAATTTATAGGCTTATCTGAAGATTAAATTAGCTTGTGGTGGTGACACATTTAGGAATGTGAGGAGCTGAGTTTGAATTTTGCTCTGCCAAATACTGGCTGTGTAACATCGGAAAGGAACCCAAATTCTATGGGGCCTCAGTCTTGCCCTCTCTATAAGGAGAGTGATAGGAGGGCCCAAATCATGACCTGGTGGTCCAAATAAGATGCTTCTCTTCCTGGCAGGCACTGAGCACTGTGTCTGACATATAGGTATACTAAAAAATGCTTACTGTTATTTTTAATGCATTGAAACCTAGCACTTTATTCTTTAGATGAGATGGATGGGAACTGAAATACGGGGTGAGCTGACAAGAAAAATAGCTCCTTGCCCGAGGATCATATAACCTCATCATCTTGTCTCTGTACATCTTGAAAAACAGACAGCTGACAGTGCCCCACGCAGGAGCATCTCAGTGGGTTGTATATTTATTTCTCTAATATTTTTTCATTAGCAGAAGTAAGTGTGGCAAGAGGGGGGTTTGGCTGGCTTTAAATGTCTTCCCCCTGTCACCCAGATTAACAAGCTGTTCTGTTGGGCTCTCATCATTCAGGGGAGAATGGCTTGAAAAGAGAAGTTGATACTGACAGGGGAAATTAGGTGTCATTTCTGTGATTTATAGAGCCATAGATTAAGCTGCACAATTTCTCATATAGGAAACGGGTTCTTGCAAGAGTTCCTTCGCTGTGTCGCCTTGCGAATAGGGGGATCTGATACAGAAGCTGAAAAGGACGGGTGGGACCAGAGAAGTCAGGGGCCAAAGCTTGGGATTTGAAGTTAGAGACTCAGCTCTATTGTGTTCTATTTGGGGGACACTGGGCTGCTGTCTTCTCTGACTCTATACTTGCTCATCTCTAAGGATTACTGCAGACAGTAAGAGCTGCACATCCGAAAGTTGTTGAGAGGCATAGGAAGGCTCGAGCATCAGGGTAGAATAAGGATATGGCTAATATCTCTCACTTCCCTTCATGCTCATACCTCTCTTTCTTTAAAAACCATCCATGGGATGCTCACAGTCTGGTGAGACCTTTTCTATGAAAAACATGCTAGCTGGCAGGAGGTTTTAAATACAGACTTTATTTTCTCTTGATTAGTTTTAGGTTTTCAGCAAAATTGGACATGAAGTACACAGCGTTCCTGTATACCTCATGCCCCCCACACTGCCCCGTCTAGCAGAGTCTCCCCCACAATCATAATCTCAAATTGCACTGGAACATTTGTTACGATTGGCGAACCTATACTGACACATCATTATCAGCCAAAGTCCATAGTTTATATGAGGGTTTGCTCTTGGTGTGTATTCTGAGTTTTGACAAATGTATAATGATGCATATCCACCAAGTAGCATACAAAATGGTTCAACTACCCTAAAATCCTGTGCTTTCCTTTCACCCGGCTCCTGCCAATCACTGACCCTTTTACTGTCTCCCTAGATTTGTCTGCTGGTAAGAACTTTTAAAGGATCCCAGACAGTATGTCTAGGATGAGAAAATTGTGGGTAGTTTAGAGAAAAAGTAAAATCCAGGACATGAATCAGAAAATTATCAGAACCAGCAATGCTTGGGAGTGTATATACAAGTCGAAGACATTATGGGACATTAAGGCCAAGAGAGGGGAAATGACTTACTGAGGTCACATAGCAAGTTAGTCAGGAAAGGTTAGAGTCCCTGGGGTTCTGCTGTCTTAGGCACTTGACTTTTTTCATGCTCTATATCCTCTTCCTGTGGAATTTTATTCACGCCTGTAGCTGCTATTACATTGAGCCATGGGACATTGCTGACATTTGACTTACAAAAATGGAAATTACACACGGTATTTTCATAGGTCTATTCCCATGGATACAGTGAGAGATCACAATATATACTAAGGGTGGAAGGAATCAGGGGTGTAAATAACATTAAAAAAGAAAACATGGATTGTCTCCATCAAAGTTTGTATTTGGAGGCTTCATGTTTCAGAGCACAGGCTCTAGAGCTAGAGTTCCTGGGTTCAAATCCTGACTGTGTCCCCATGACAAGCCCTATGACCTTGGGCACAAATGTAAAAGGGAACATAATAATTCTACCTACCTCACAGGTTGTTGGGAAAATTAAATGAGCTGATATATCTTTTTTTTTTAATTGGAGTTCAATTTGCCAACATATAACATAACACCCAGTGCTCATCCCGTCAAGTGCCGTCCTCAGTGCCCATCACCTAGTCACCCCCACTCCCTGCCCACCTCCCTTTCTACCACACCTAGTTCATTTCCCAGAGTTAGGAGTCTCTCAGGTTCTGTCTCCCTCTCTGATATTTCCCACTCATTTTTTCTCCTTTCCCCTTTATTCCCTTTCACTATTTTTTATATTCCCCAAATGAATGAGACCATATAATGTTTGTCCTTCTCCGATTGACTTATTTCACTCAGCATAATATCCTCCAGTTCCATCCATGTCGAAGCAAATGGTGGGTATTTGTCGTCTCTAATGGCTGAGTAATATTCCATCATATACATAGACCACATCTTCTTTATTCATTCATCTTTTGATGGACACCGAGGCTCCTTCCACAGTTTGGCTATTGTGGACATGGCTGCTACAAACATCGGGGTGCAGGTGTCTTGGCATTTCACTGCATGAGCTGATATATCTAATGTACTTAGAGCTATTGCGAGGAGTAATACATGGAAAGGGTAAGGGTGCTCAGCTTGTAGTAAGCACTCAATAAATGTCCTCTCGTCAGTGAGAATGTTACTTGCCCATAATGGTTGTGGCTGAGAGAATGGGCTTCAGGATCAAATGTAACCGGAGTTCAAGTTGTCATTCTTCCACTTTATAGCTGGTGACTCTGACTAGGCCACTTCACCCTTTGAACCTCAGTTTCTTCATATGTACAATGGGGATGGTAACAGCAGAATCTTCTTCATAAGGTAGCCATAAGATTAAAACGTGTATTAAAGAACTCAGTACATTCTCAGTAAGTATTGTCAGTATGGTTGTTTCCTGTCTAGCAGCATAATAGATGAGTAGCTTGAAGCCAGATCCAAATGTAGGCAGCCTCATGTAGTGAAGATTATTGATATGAAAATCTTGGTTTATTCTCTGCCGGATTCTTGTGGTGTAAACTCGGACAAATCTCCTCCCCTCTTTGGGCCTCTTAGCTTGCAAAATTGCAAAGGTCGTTTATCACCTTTAGGGCTCTTCTAGATTGACCATACCAGGGATCTGTGGCATTGTGTATGCGTGTATGCACATTAGAGCCCTCTAGCTCCTGAGATATATATGTAGTCTATGGTTTCTAATTCCCTTTGCTGGACTCTTTCCTAGTTGCTACCTCCTCTAAACAATCTTTCAGGATTGTTCAGAGGTGAATTACCTGCTGTCCCAGTTATGTATTGCCATGGAATCCCAGAAATTGTTGACTTAAAACAACAGTGATCATTTTATTAGTCTCTCTAATGGATCTGGGTTTGAGCTTCATAGTTCTTACTTGGCTCTCTCATGTGGTTACAATCAGCTGGTGGATATGGCTGGAGTTATCTCAAAGGCTTCCATGCTCACATATCCGACACATGACCCTGGCTGTTGGCTGGGGCCTCAGTAGTTCTGTTGGCTGGAATACCTCCACATGGCCTCTCCATGTGGTCTGGGCTTCCTCACAGCATGGTGGTTGGGCTCCAAGAGTGAGTATCCCCAGAGACATGATGTGGAAGCTGCCAGTTTCTTAAGGCCTGGGGCCAGAAATTGAAGCAGTAGTACTTCTTTTGGTTGCATTAATAGAGCCTGGACCCAAGGGGAGAGAACCTAGATCCCACTACATGACAAAGGAAATGTCAGAGATATCGAGGGTCATGTTTTAAAGTCACTATCCCTGCCTTCCTGCTCTGTTCGTGAATAAGACTTAAGTCAACTAACATTATTTACATCTCTCCCAAATGTGTTTACACACAGGCTGCTTAATTTTGCAGTCATTGATTTGTAACAAAATGACCAACTAATCTCCTCAAGGTCAGGACATGCCAACATCTTTGGTTCTCTTCCCAAAGAATGGGGGCTCCGCTCCCTGGCCTCCAACTCCTGTAACTACCAGGGAAATGAGTGGTTGGCATCACCTGCAGCTGCTACTAGGGAGTATGCTGATGACTGGATGGCAAATGGCCCAGAGAGGGTCTATCCCAGAGGTCCAGGTTGAGCTGGATACTATTAATTCTGCTTCCACACAAACACTACCATGATCTCCTCTTCAATCCTTCCTATGTTCATCAATCCTAGTCCCTCTTGACCAATCACATGTATGGCATGGGCTCAGGAATTAGTCTCCCTACAAAGGTAGGATGTCAACCACTCCCATCTCTCTTCCTCCCATCTTTCTCTAGAGATGTAGGAGATTCTTTAGACCCAATTGCTCCCCTGACAAAAAGCTATCAACCTACTTACCTCCGATTGCTAATTCTAAATGTCTCCAGACGAGATTCTACTTCCATACCCCACCCAAATGTACCTTCAGTGGTTTGTGGAGATTTAGTCTTTTTATGGTGACCAGTTGCATTTATCATCTTTTTTTTTTTTTTGCTAGAAAAGAAAAACAATGGCAAGTTTATAAGTTTAATACTGGCAGAGCATCCTATTACATATCTGTGGAATCTAACACATAGTTTTGGGACCCTAATATGTGTTGCTCTTTTACTTAGAGCTGGGGGCACAGAGATTAATCAAATACATTACCTTGGCCTGGAGGAGTTCACAGTATCATAAGCAAGAAGGACACATAAATAAGCAAATTGCAAGGAAATGTGAAATGAGAAAATTGAGAGGAGGTCGAGACAGAATTTCTCAAGTGTGGCAGGGTCCTGGGGGACATAAAGTTTCCTGGAATTCAGCAAGGAGAACAAAATGGGGAAAGGGTATTTTAGAACAAAGGCACAGCATGAGAGAAGGCTTGGCTTGTGCGGGGATCATAGAGTGGGTACAGTGGGGAGAGCCTGGAAGAGGAGCCACAGGCGCAACAACAAAGGATTTTGTTTTGTTTTGTTTTGTTCTTATAAATTTATTTTTTATTGGTGTTCAATTTGCCAACATATAGAATAATACCCAGTGCTCATCCCATCAAGTGCCCCCCTCAGTGCCCGTCACCCAGTCACCCCTACCCCTGCTCACCTCCCCTTCCACCACCCCTAGTTCGTTTCCCAGAGTTAGGAGTCTTTATGTTCTGTCTCCCTTTCTGATATTTCCCACTCATTTTTGCTAAGTGAAATAAGTCAATCGGAGAAGGACAAACATTATTATATGGTCTCATTCATTTGGGGAATATAAAAAATAGTGAAAAGGAATAAAGGGGAAAGGAGAAAAAATGAGTGGGAAATATTAACAAAGGATTTTGAATGTCAGGTTAAGAAGCAGAGGCTTTAACCAGAAGGAGGTGGGACTTTGAAGGAGTCCAAGCAAGAGGGTGGAATCAGCCATGATGTTACAGAAAACTGGGAGAGGAGGTGCTGGAAAAGGTGACACTGGAGCTTGAAGGCCAGTCCAGAGGCTACGACAATCGCCTAGAGAAGAGATTCAAACAGCCACAGGACCAATCTTAATAGCACCGTGGAGATAACAAAATCCATTAAGCTTTGAGTGAGGACTTCAGGGCATGCTTTTTGGTCAGACAGACCAGAATCATCTCAGTATCAAAAATAACAGACCTGGAGTCAGCCTCCGAGGATGATTTGCACTGTAAAAATAAAGTCATTCTAAATACAGAGCATGGAATTTAATTCACGGGTTTAGTGACATTCTATATAGATGGTCCCAAGTATCTTAGTCAAATACAGAGTATTAAAACTAAGATTGCTAAGACATTGTCGGAATTTTATAGCTGGAAGAGCCCCCTTCTTTGGTATTCCCAAAGGCCTCCTGTGTGTATTACTTCATAGCATTTGAATAAATAGTATTTATTATGCTTATGTCTTCACCATTAAACTGTGAGTCCTTTGAAGTTAGCTACTGGGTCTTGTTCAACTAACTCATTTTTTAGCATCTAGACAGCAGATGGTATGGAGTAGGAAGATCAGTGAATGTTTACTGAACTGAACTAAACTTTCAAAAATATATCTTCCATGTCCTCATTTTACAGATGGAGAAATTAAGGCTTAAAGAGAGGGATAACTCAATAATTTAAACGAGGCAAGTTCAAATGGGGAAGTAACCTTCGAGTCAGAAATAAATCCTAGTTTATTTTGATTGCTTAACATTTTTGTGGCTGTTTTCTCCTCCTGCCCTGTTTGGTTTGCTAGCTAATTAGCCAGAAGTTGGAAGCATTTCTTTGTTATGAAAACCAATGGTCATGCAAATGCAGTCCTTACCCATGTTTAAGTACAGGATTTGTTTCTTAAGTCCCTTCGCTGACTCCAAAGCCAGGAGTCAACAATGCCTCCAGTGTAAGGTTTCATTTTCCTCTGAGAACATGCACACACACACACACACACACACACACACACACGCACACATGCACAAGGACTCGCAGACAGGCACACAAACAGCACATAAGCACGTGATCTAAAACAGAGCAGCTGAAAAGGATGTTTTGGATGAAATCTTGGCATTTATGGTTCCTGTGTGACCTGGGAAGGTCCAGGGTGCCAGGATTCAGATGGACTTCAGCTCAAGTCTTCCGTGCTCACTTGTGAATGGGGATAGGACGTCCATCTCAAAGAGTAATTTTAGGATTAAATGGAAGAATAGAATCATTTCATCACAGAGCTGCTCCCTCACCTTGGACCAACCCACTTGCCTTTCCCAGCCACTGTATCTGATCTGTCAAATGGATTAGATTAGATGATTTACAGAGTCCCTTGAAGCTGGAACATTCTATGATTCTCCTCCCCCGGGATGGAATTGGATTCGGGATGGGATGTTGCAAGGGCTGGAGACATAAGGAAAGAGTGATCCTGTCCTGACACAATGCTGGCTTCTGCTGCCTAGCCAGGGCTCCCTCTTTGATGTAGGCCTTTTATCAGGGTGTGTTTGTGCTCTCTCCAGGGTTTGCCTGGCCACTGCACCAGTCCCCATTCTGTTCCTCATGGTTTGGGGAAGAGCCAGTAGATGTGGAGACTCCCAGGCAGGGTTTCTTCCCAAGAGCAGCTTGGATGGTGAAACTCACAAAGTCCGGAGAGATTTCCTGTTTTGTTTTGCACAAGCTCAAGCGACTATTGATTACAAAACACACACTCACACAAAAACAAAAACACATACACAAGCAAAACAGGATGTTCTCTCTCTCCTCTCATTGCTAGAGTCAAAGCCATCTCTTACCATCTGGGTCACTTTCACCCGTGGCCCTGGATTTCACCATTGTAGTATTAAGCCCTTAGTGCTGGCTGGAGATGTTACGGAATCTGAAGCCGTTCTGCACGTTGATTTTAGTAAAAGGGAACCTGCAGATGGAGGGAAAAGAAGGTCCTTCAGTCAGCATGACCTCACGTGATCCCATTTGGTTTCTGTCCTCATGAGACCTCACCCCCTCCCCACCCCCCACCTCGTACTGAATAACAGACATTTATTTCCAACATAGGTTCTGACTTGTAGTAGGAATAGTGCGATTACTGTGTGCCACACTCTGACCTATGTACTTTATATGCAAACGCTGAGAGAGATGGGCTTAAAAAAATTCTTATTCACTTGAAATTTGATTTTTAACTAGGCATCCTGTATTTTTATTTACTGAATCTGGCAACCTTAGTTGGGGTTTAACCTCACTGCCCCACTTGGTTAAATAGAAAAGGGCTGTGCTTGTGAGTCACAGCGATCTGGGTCGCGATTTTGCTTCCACTATTTAATTGCTGTGTGATCTTGGGAAAACCGCTTCACTGCTCTAATTCCCAGTTCTTTCACCTGTGAGTGAAGGTCATACTATCTGTATCTCAGTACCATTGTGAGGATTATATTTTTTTCAATGCCCTTAAAACACTTACACTGTGTAATAGGTGCTTCATGAGCATTAGCTTTTATAATTCTTTTTTAAAATTTCTTTAGTCGCTACTCTTAATTCAGAAGAAGTTAGATCATTTGTTCATTTCCTAGCAGAGAATATGGGTGAGAACATTCAGCAGTAATATTGGAGTCTCCTCATCAGATGCACCGAGGGAAATATGGTGGAGGCTCACACAATAGCATTCTTTTTTGTTGTTGTTGTTGTTTGTTTGTTTATTTGCCTTTTCCTCTGAAAAGCTGTATTGTGTCCATTTGGCCCAGGACTTGGGAAATGGGTCTGGGGTGGTTAAAAAGCTGCCTACTGGATGCAGTGAGAGACTTAGGTAGAAGCCCCTACACCAGGAGGGATGCCAGGGAGGGTCCTCCTAAGCTACTGAGTTCCAGAGGCTTCGAATTGTGCTTACTGGTGAGCCTTTCAAAGAGATACTAGCCCAGCCCTGCCACGGGGTCAGCCAGCATGACAAGAGGAGTCAGGTGGTTGCCATCTTTTAAAAAAAAAAAAAAGATTTTATTTATTTATTTATGACAGAGAGAGAGAGAGGCAGAGACATAGGCAGAGGGAGAAGCAGGCTCCAAGCAGGGAGCCTGACGTGGGACTCGGTCCCGGGACTCCAGGATCACGCCCTGGGCTGAAGGTGGTGCTAAACTGCTGAGCCACCCCACACCTGAGTCTTTGACCATGCAGGCTGCAAAACGACACCTGGGTAACCAGGTGTCCATAGTCATAGGCAGCATGAAACTTTCATTTTAAAAAGTACAAAGAAAGTAACATAAAAGAAAAAGAAAGGACATAGGGTGTGTTTCCTGGTAAAAGGGTAAGAGACTAGTATTCTCTAAAGTCCGTAAGTTTAAAAAAGAGCTGTCAAACATTCTGAATCCCCAGGGCCTTGAAACATCGGTGTAAATGGAATGACTAGAGCACGAAGCACACCCAAACCTGAGCCTGAGCCTAATGATGTTTTTCAGTGTCCATTTATTTATTCAGTAAATATTGACTGGATATCTGGGCCAGGTCCTGTGAGAATGCTTGTGTGAATAAGGCATGGCCTGTACCCTTGGTGCGGTCAGAATCTGTTGCGGAAGGCAGGCAACGGAATGTGACAGTAGGTGTGGTCTAGTGTGTTTAGTGTGTTATGGTGTCCAAGAGAGGAGCATGATTCAAGGCTTAAGAAACTCAAGACGTAGGGTTCCTGGAGCAAAGGAATGTTTCATTGAAGACCAAAAGAGTGAATTGGAGTACAGGGAAGGGGGCAGGGAATGTTTCAGCAGGGAGAAAAGTTTTTTTTTTTTTTTAATTAAAAAACAATGAGGCACATTGCAATTCTCTAGGATGTTAATCAAAATTTAGAGCAAGGGTCAGCAAACCGTCTAGACCAAACTTAGCCTGCTTCCAGTCTTTGCAAATAAAGCTTTATCAGAACACAATTATGCCCCTTCATTTAACGTATTATCTACATCGATTTCATGCTACAAAGGTAGAGCTAACTCACTGTGGCAGAGACTACCTGGCCACAAAGCCAAAATTATTTGCTATCTGGCCCTTTACAGAAGCAATTTGTTGTCTCCTAATTTAGAGCATGTTTTCCATTAGCAGGAATTTTCTGTTGGTGGGTATGTTAGTGGTTGCATGAGGGTGGACCGTAGCATGCAAGGAAAAATCAGAGGAGTGTTGAACAACAATACCGTGGAAGTGGTCAGGAGCTGGAGTAAAGAGCTTAGACTTTATCCTGAGAGCCATGGGGAGCCTCTGAAGGTCTCTACGCAGGGAAGTCAGATGGTCAGCCGTGTGCAAGAAGCAGCACAGCAACAGGTGGTGACTACACTTGCTGTGGTAGGCTCTGGGCAGCGTACGGAATGGTTGAGTCCTTCCATTGTACACTTGATGCTACTGAAACACTGTTAATTATACTTCAGTCAAAAAAAAATAAGAGTTGGGGCAGGGTCTGGAGCCACACTGCTTTTATCAGATGCCCGCTCTCTCACTGGTTGTGAACCGCAGGCAAGTTATTTCTGTGTGCCTCAGTTTTCCAATTGGTAGAAGGGGAGATGATAATGTTAATAATAATTATATCCATTGCATGAGGTTAAATTAGTTAATCTGGGCCCCAGAGGAGGTTCTTGGTGGTTGTTGTTAATATTGTCCTGCCTCAATGATCATTCTGGCTGCTGGGGAGAGAACAACGGCTCAAAACAGGAGAGCCTGGTGGTAGAGTGTGAGGTGTTTGGGCGAGAGATGGTGTCCCGCGCCGAGGTGGATTGCTGTGAAGCTTGGGTCAGCTGTTGCGGTCACTGGAACCTTCACTCTCAATCTCTCCACCATGGTCATCATCATCTCTTCTGCCCTCCTTTATTCCAGGCTTTCAAGAGTGCACTGATGAGCTCCTACTGGTGCTCAGGGAAAGGGGACGTGATCGATGACTGGTGCAGATGTGACCTCAGCGCCTTTGATGCCAGTGGGCTCCCCAACTGCAGCCCCCTCCCGCAGCCAGTGTACGTATGTATGGTCCTCTTCCTTTGGCCACCCCTTGTCATGGACTCACCAGTTCTGTCCTGCCAGGCCAGGCCGGGGCTTGCTTCTATACCCAGAGCATGTCACCAGATGAAGTTGCTGGGCCCTGCCTCCTTCTTTGAGAAAGCGGGGAGTTTTGGCAGCATAGAAACTGGCTTTTTAAAATGCTAACCTGGGTTTATCATTACTTCCTCTCTCAACTGCTCAGAGAGGTTTACAGGGCCCTGACTATTGCTTTATCAGTGCCTGTGGTGGACATTGGGGCCACTGAGATGAAGAGAGCATAGAACCTTTTCAAAGGAACATGACTTCGTTCATTCAACAAATAATTTCTGAACACCTGCTGTGTGTCAGACATTGGGGAATTCATCAGTGAACAAGACAGTCTGTGCCCTTAGGGGAGCTGGTCATGTAGTGAGGGGACATATATCAAAGCAAAAAACAGGAAAATATGATACAGTTTAAAAAGTGAATAAAAACATGAAAGAAAAACAAACAGGTGCTGGAAGAGAAAATAATGGGGGTTGGAGTGTTGGAGGGGAGGGACTTAGGGAAACTTCTCTGAAAAGACCTGAATTAGAGTAGTTTTCCAGATAATAAATGGTAACAGTCATAGTTCAGGCAATAGGAAGAGCACACGTGAAAGTCCTGATGTGGGAAATTGACTCTTCAAGGAATTAAGAGAAGGTCATCTTGACTGAGGGAGTGGGATTAAGACCGTGCTGTGAGGAACATAGGAGAGTGGGACAGGAGCCAGTATGGGGGAACCAAAGTTTCCTAACATGTCTATGTGTGAGTTGGGTAGATTACGCTGTAAGATGGTTCTTGAAGAGGCGTGGTTTAGTGTAGTGGAAAGAGAGAAGGAACTGGGCTGGGGACAAGCAAAGTTACTACCATCACGGTTCTGTCCCCAACTTGCAAATACTTTTCTTGCAAATAATTTTCCTCGTCTGGACCTTACTCCCCCATCTGTGAAATGAAGTGATTGTACTTCTCAGCCTCTAAGGACCTCTCCAGTTCTAACCTTCAATCATTCTGCTATGCCTTACCTTATAAAAGGATTTGCTGGGACTCCTGCCCTCTCCGAGGGAGTATCGATTCAAGCATATTAACAAGTTAGCTGATCTGTTGGGGGACTGGAGAGAATGGCAGGAAGGCCGAGGCTACTGTGTTCGAAGGCGTTGTCAACTGATGATGAAGCATCACTGAGAATACAGTTTAGACAGATGGAAAGCTGATCAATTTTCTGTGAGCATGTATTGTGCGCTTGGATTAATTTACTGGATCCCACATTGATGCTGAAAGGTAGCTGTTCGTTATCCCTATTTTATGGACAAGGAAATGCAGGCTGAGAGAGGTATACCAAGTTGCCAGAGTCCATAAAAAAAGCTTGTTGGTGGGTTGAAACCGCATTTGAGCGCAGGCTGGACCCTGTGCTTTTAATCCTGAGACATTGCAGACTCTTTGGGGGCCCAGACTGTACTGGCTGGCAAACAACCAACCTTCCCTGTCGTCCTCTCTAGGCTTCGTCTGTCCCCAACAGTAGAGCCCTCCAGCACAGTGGTCTCCTTGGAGTGGGTGGATGTTCAGCCAGCTATTGGGACCAAGGTCTCGGACTATATTCTGCAGCATAAGAAAGTGGATGAATATACGGATACGGACCTCTACACAGGTAAGTAGGAAGCCTGTGACTTTGCATTTTGTTGGGATAGTGTGACGGAGGTGAGGAATGGATTTTCCAAATGCAAAGTTTGGAGACTTCTTGTCATCTGATGTGGGAAGGCATTTGAGGTTTCATTAGCGGTTGTCACTGGTGCCTATGCCCATGTTTTTTGTTTGGTTTGGTGTGTTTTTTTTTCCATATGATTTTCAGTAGGGTAAGATAGTAAATTGTAGCCAAAGGGATTTCTGATTCTCTGAGTTCAAGTCCTCTATCAAGGGGTTAGTTAATTCAGAAGAGGACTTATCCTTTTCTGCTTGGAAAGGCCTATAGGTCACATGCTTGAATTCCGAGTCTGAAATATATTCTCTCTGGGACTGAAATTTAAAAATTCAAGGAATTGCCTTTTCTGGTGATACATATCTCTAGTGAGATAGTTCTGAGGAAGAGGGATTTGGAAATGATTCAGGCATAAAGAAGATGAGGAAAGGGACTTTTTAAGAGTGGTAGGATGGTTATTGATCTTGAGTGTTTTCCTTGAGTTCTGAATGTCTGACGTACCTGAGAAGCTGTGCTATCCTGGAGGTGGGCCCTGTGGGGGCTGGTTTTGCTCCAAGGCAGGTTGGGAGACTGGGTCTATGGTAGTTAGCCTAATGCTGGGACCAACTGGAGCCTGGACCACAGGGACTGCCCCTGGGCCTGTTGGAACTGGCAGGCACCAGGATGGTTTGGGAGTCTGAGTTCATGGGAGCCCGGCATCATAGAAGTTTCTGGGGCCTTGATAGTTGGTGGCTCAAGCCAGGGTCCTGGGGTCCTAAGAGCCTGCTAGGAGCCACCTACATTCAAGGAAGTTGGCCTGGTGCCTGGAGCAGGGTAGTTACGGGGTTTGTAGTGACGTCAGGCACACACACTTCTCTCTCCTTCTTCCATGGGATGGGTTTCTCTCTCTGCATTGGACGTCCAGTCTTGGGGGATGGTTGCAACAGTGGATCTGTCTTTCCTAACCTGCTTAATATAGCTTTTCCCATTTTTTGCTTCACCCAGGTGCTATAATCCCTTATCTAGAAACCTTAGTTCCATGGAGGTATTTTTCTGCATGGGTAGTTGTTGAAATTGATTTTGGGGGGCGAGGGGGGCAAAGGAACAACTGACATTTTTTTTTTTTTAACTTCATTCTACAAATGATTACCAGCCTTGGTTTTACAGTCCAAGTGAGTCCCGAAGAGATGTGACTTTCCCAAAGTCCTACAACCAGTACCTGGTAGAGCCAGGCTTTGCAATCAGGTCTTACTCCTAGCACAGTGTCCGTTCTTTAGGTAATATCATACTTAATGATGAAAGACTAAACGCTCATTCGCTGAGAGATTTTTGTTTTGTTTTCATTAGAAATGGAATTTTAATGTTCTGAGTCTATGACCATGATCATATAATTTATGTTTCTTAGTTTGCTAATATGATAAATTACATTAAAAATATGATAAATTACATTGATGGATTTTCAAATGATGAAACAACCTTACATTTCCAGAGTAAATAAATCCCACATGGTCATGATGCATTCTCTCTGGGGAGAGAGAGAGAGTTGGGTTTGATATGTTAAAATTTTGTTTAGAATTTTTGCATCTATGTTTGTGAGAGATTCTGATCTCTTGTTTTCTTGTAATACTTTTGTCTATTTTTGTTATCAGGGTTAATTCTGCCCTCACAAAATAAATTGCAAAATATTCCCCCCCTTTTTCCATTTTCTAGAAGAGTTTGGGTAGAATTAATAATATTTCTCCCTTAAGTAGTTAGTAGAATTCACCAGTGAAATGATCTGGGCTTCAAGCTTTCCCTGTATAAAGGTTTTAACTACCAATTTGATTGTCTGGTTGGATACAGAGTGTTTCAAGGAATTTGTCCATTTAGTGTAAGTTATAAAATTTACTGGCAAGAAGTTGTTCATAACATTCTATAATTATTCTTTTAATATCTGTGGAAATTATAGTAATATCACTGTCTCATTCTTGTATTTTGGTAATTTGCCTTGATCGATCCTCTGATCGATCCTTTTTTCCTCTGATCGATCTAGCTATAGGTTATGCAATTTATTTACCTTCTCAAACCAATCAACTTTGATTTCATTGGTTTTTACTATTGTTTTCTGTTTCACTGAGTTCTGTTGGGGTTTTTGTTCTTTCTTTGGCCGAATTTGGATTTAGTTCATTCCTCTTTTTTCCACATTTTTAAGGTAGTAGCTGAGGTTATTGATTTGAGATTTTCCTTGTAATATAAATATTCCCTCTAACTACTGCTTTAGTGGCTAACCACTGTTTGATAAGTTATATTTTCATTCAATTCAAAGTATGTTCCAATTTCCCATTTGTTTTCTTCTTTTATTTACGGATTCTTTACTATTATATATTTGTTACTTATTTTCCAAACATTTGGGGATTTTACAGACATCTTTTTGTTATTGAATTTTAGTTTGATTTCACTATATCAAAGAACATAACTTTAAATCTATTGAGACTGGTTTTATGGTCCTGAATCTGGTCTTATCTATTTTTAAAAATTATTTAAGAGGCAGAGAAAGTAAAAGAAAGAGCACACACACACAAAAAGAGGGGAGGGACAGAGGGAGAGGGGAAGCTGGATAAGGGGCACCATCCCAAGACCCTGAGATCATGACCTGAGCCAAAGGCAGAGACTTAACCAACTGAGCCACAGGTGCTCCAGGTCTGTCCATTTTAAGAGAGTATATATTCTGCTTTTTGTGGATGGGATATTATTTTAAATGTCAACTAGATCAAATCAGTTAATTATGTCATTCAATTCTTCTAAATCCTTTCTGATTTTCTGTCTTGTTGTATCAGTATTTGAGACCTTCGTATTGAAACCTCTGACAATAATTGTGGATTTATCTCTTTCTTCCTATAGTTCTATTAGTTTTTACTCCAGTTCTATCCAGTTTTTTGAAGCTCTGTTATTAAGAACACAAGGATTTAGAATCACTAGATCCCCTGATGAATTGGTCTCTTTATCACTGTGAAACTGTTGTCTGTATCCTTGTTATATTTTTTGCTCTGAAATCTACTGTTATTGATACAACTACTTCAGCTTTCTTAGGATTAGTGTTAGATTGCTCTTACATTTTCCATTCTTTTACTCTTATATTATTTGTGCCTGTATATGTAAAATGTATTTCTTGTAGGCAACATATATGTAGGTCGTTTTTTTATTATTTTTTAAAATCCAGTCTGATTTCTTACCTTTAAACTGAGGTATTTAAACTATTCATATTTTATGTGATATTTTTTGTGGGCAGCTTTAAGTTTATCATCTTGTTACTTGTTTTCTATTGTTTCCAGCTTTCTTTGTTTCCTTTTATACTTTTTCTTTTTTTGGATTGGGTGCTTTTATGATTCCATTTTATTTCCTTTGTTGATTTATTAAATATAAATCTTTTAAATTTTAATTTAGTGGTTACTATAGTGTTTATGTATGCATATTCAACATAACATAGTATACCGTTAAAGCTATTTTACCACTCTCTCTATATATAGTATGGGAATCTTATAATAGTATACCTTTATTTCTCCCCACTTAGCCTTTATAGTATTGTCATATAGTTTGCACATGTATGTATATGTTATGTTTCATAATTCATTATTGTTATTTTCCTTAAATAGTAAATTATATTTTAAAGATATTTAATAAAAATAATTTTATTCTTCACAAAAAAATAATTTTATATATTTACCTATAGTTACCAATTTTGCTGCTCATCATTCCTTCACATATATAATTTCACCTGATTTTATTGTCCTGCCTGATGGGTGTCTTTTTCTATTTTATTTTAGATCTGTTAGTGATCAGTTCTTTCTGCTTTTGCTTTTAGAAGTTATTGCTGGATACAGAATTCTAGATTGACAGATTTTTCTTTTAGTAATTTAAAAGTATTGTTCCTCTGTCTTGCTTGCATTATTTGCATTGAGAAATCTGCTTTTATTCCTGTCTTTGTTCCCCTGTACATATGTACTAGTTTTGTCCTTTGACTCTAAGATCTTTTATTTAATACAAGCTTTGAGTAATTGTATTATTTTCTTGTGCTTGAGGTTCATTGAGCTTCTTGGATGTGTGAGTTTATAGTTCTGTCATATTTGGAAATCGTTCCAACCATCTTTCTTCTCCGTCAGTAACTCCAATTACATGTATTTTTGGCCATGTGAAGTGATTCTTTTTATTTTTAAAAATTCTTTCTTCTTTCTTTGTTTCATTGTTTCTAGAGCTATGTCTTCAATGCTTTCTGTAAAGTCTAACCTGTCGTTCACCCCATCTGGTGAATATTTCATCTCAGACATTATAATTTTCACCTTTAGAAGTTCAATTTGGGTCTTGTTAATATATCACATACCTTAACATTTTTGACATATGGAATAGAGTTAAAATTGTTTTAATGTCTTTATATGCTAATTCTAATGTCTGGGTCAGTTTAAATGGATTGGTTTCTTTCCTCATTATGGGTTGCATTTTCCTGCTTTTTTGCATGCCAGGCAATTTTTGACTGAATGCCAGACATTTTGATTTTTTTTTTTCCTTGTTGGGTGCTGGATATTTTTGTATTCCTATAAATATTTTTGAACCCTGTCTAAGGCACAGTTAACTTACTTGGAAATAGTTTTATTCTTTTGGATCTCACTTTTAAGATTTGTTAGGTGGAGCCAGAGCAGTGTTTAGTCTAGGCCTAATTATTTCCTACTACTGAGGCAAGACCCTTCTGTGTGCTCCACACAATAGCCCATGAATTATGAGATTTTCCAGTATGCCTGGTAGGAACAGGCACTATTTTTGGCCCCTATATGTGCACTTAGCACTGTTCCATCTAATCCTCTTGAGGTAGTAGTTTCCTCACATACATTCATCAGTCTATACTGTGCTGAATAGTGAAACAAGACCTTCCTCAAATCTCTTCAATTTCTTTCTGTGTAGCTTTCTCCTCTTCATTCCTCTATCCCTATAGTCATTGTGGTCTCTCCTGACTGAGAATTCTGACTTCTCAGTGTAGGGAACCTTGCAGCCATCTGTCTCTGCACAGTGCCCTGGAAACTCTCTAGTGGCAGTGATCTGGGGAAATTTTAGTGCTCACATAATTTATTTTCCATCTTTCAGGATCTCTATTCTTTGTTGCCTGAGTTCCAGTTTGAACATTTTTAATGCTCTTTTTAATTTTTTAAGATTTATTTATTTATTTATCCATGAGAGACACACAGAGAGAGGCATATAGGCAGAGGGAGAAGCAGGCTCCCTGCAGGGAGCCCAATGTGGGACTCATTCTCAGGATTCCAGGATCACACCCCAAGCACAAGGCAGATGCTCAACCACTGAGCCACCCAGGTGTCCCTCAATGCTCTTTTCTTTTTTTAATTTGTTTCAGGAAGTAAGAAATTAATCTAGTCCCCATTTCTCCATCTAGTTCAGAAATGGAAATCCAAGATTTTTACTCTTGAATGTCCAGGAACCAGCACTCCGATCCAAGAGTTCCTTTTCTTTCTTTCTTTTTCTTTTTTTTTTCTTTTTTTTTTTTTTTTGATAGAGGTGAAACTTACTTATTTTTAGGTAATGGACTGGCATCACCCCATACAGATATCACTCCTTCTTCTTCCACTTCCATCAGGAGTTTGAAGGTGATGACATAGTTACCTCCATCTTTACAGGTTCTTCTAGTCCCTTCTTGTGTGACTTGACTTTCATTCTTCCCATGGTCAATTCTTGAATTTTTTAGTGGGCAGTTATCTATAAAGAAAGAAGGCAGTGACTCTTGTGTCTTTATGATTTGCAGGCCTCCTACAGTGCTTGACATATATAGATTTTCAGTGTTCAGTGAATTGATACCTATGGGTAAAACTTGATATCTACATTTGTGTATATATATATATATATATAGATATAGTTATCTTAATTTTTCAACTCTGACATTAGCTCCTTGAGTGCTTTATGATCTTACAGGGGCTTATATAGCCCTAGAGATTAGCTGGAATACATAATAAGCCTTCTAAAATGTATCATGATCTAACTGATGCTATTGATGATTGGGGGTGGCCATCTGAAGCAAGAACTTTTTTTTTTTTTTTTTTTTTGGCCTCTTTGCCATCTTCACCATGTCTCAACCATCTGGAAAGTTCACTTGGCCCAAATTTAAATATTTCAGCCCAAGGATACTTGGGTGTCTCAATTTTTTAGGCTTTGGACTCTTGATTTTGACTCAGGTAGTGATCTCAGAGTCATGGGATCAAGCCCTGTATCAGGTTCTGTATTTAGAAGGAGCTGCTTGAGATTCTCTTTCTCTATGCCCCTCTTCTTGCTCATGCTCTCTTTCACTAAAATAAGTATTTAAAATCTAAGTAAATAAATAAATCAGCTCATTTGATTGAGTTTTACCTTAGAGGATATAAGCCTAATGAGGGAGTAATGGACTTTATAAAACCTGACTTCTCCTTTCCGATTCTACCACTCTGCACTGAGAAATCGAAGACCAGTCATAATCTTCTCTAGATCTCAGTTTCCTTATCTATTGAATGGGAAAAATGACACTTAATAAGCTATCTTGAGGATCAAATGCAGCAACAGTTCTTGGGAAAGAGTGGGTACTAATAGATTTTAGTTGCTTCTCATTTCCATGAATTAAAAAAAAATGAAAGGAAAATTAAATGTTAGGAAGAAAACAACAAAGTAAGGTTTAAGGCTTGTTTTGGATAGAGAGTGAGGATTACTCACACATTTGGCCAGGTGAGGCCAGAATGGGGAAATGTGGGTTTTCTCCTTTGATCTCTGGATTTTTGCCAACAGCCAAGTCCAGTACTGGAATTGTTTATTTATTTGCAAGCTCACAAGTGTGTGTGCACAGAGAGACCTGCATACATACTCTTTCTCTTTCTCACTTTCTCTCTCTCTCACACACACAAACACACACACTTTATTGCAGCCATCTGTTAGACATCCTTTTGAACTAGCTGTTGAAATGCTCACTCTCCCTCTCTGTCTCCTTCCCCTACCCCCCACCCCTGGGTTTGGCACTCTCTTTGTTTCTTTCAGAGAAGCCATTGCTCTGTCGGTTCTGGGACTCTATTGGGAAAGCCAAACATAAGTAGCCTCCTGTTCCAGTTGTTTTGAGCAGAAGTGGGGCTTGTTTTGGGGGGTGACTAAATTCCCCACATGCTAATCTGTCATCAATATTAAAAACAGACGTCTGGTTCTCCCACGTGGCCTCATCAGAGCAATTGGCATGAGTTTCAGCCTTTTGGGCAGGGGTAGAGGCAGGGGGTGGGAATATGAAGTGGGGGCTGAGGCACAAGCAGATTTAATAAAGCCAAATCCCCTGATTGACTTATGGAGAAACTGGCTGGGAACGGGTGGGGACTTGTCTGGAGGTCACATATACAATGACTTAGTAGCAGAGTTGGAGATAGAATGGGGATTCTGCTTTCTTTACCTGCTTTCCCCACCAAATCCAGCCGTCTTTTCCCCAGTCCATATTATCTCTAGTACAATACGCTCTTGTTGAGAAAAAAAAAAAAACTAACCAAGAGACAGAAACAAATTTGGGTGTATGGGGCATCTGTATGCCTGGGCATAATGAAGTAACTAGCCATTTGGCAGCAGCTGGAGGGCTCTGACCTTCTAAGGAATGTAGCCCTTCAGACTCCTCACTTCTTGGCAACTTTCATACATGTATCAGCTTCTGTAAATCCCAAAAGTTCAGAGTAGAAGGAGTTCAACCATTGAGTCCACCTCCCTCATAGTAAGGAACAGAAGAGTGAAGTGAGGCTGTGATCTTCCTCACAGTCATAATATCCCATCACACTCCCCTGCATTTTCTTTGACAATTTGCTCCAATTTTTAAAAATCTTTTAAAAATCAGAGACTTCTGTCTTGTAGCATGGGCTTTCCAGATTCAACTTGTTTTGTTTGGTTCAAGGCTGGAAGGCCAGTTGTCTCTGTTGGCCCCCACAAAGGCAGTAGGCCCTCTCCACCACCCCCTCAACCTCCTCATGGAAGGCAGCAACATCTGGAGCTGACCAGTGCCCCTTTCTGTCTTGGCATGTGGGAGCCTGCTGGGCTGCTCCCCAAGCTGATCAGTACCAGGCTCCCCTTCTGCTAGCTCTCAGCTTTTGTATGTGTTTCCCCTATTCTCTGCCCTTTCCTGACTGTCCTTTTCTTTGCTCAATGTGGGTCTCCTCTTGATATCTGTCTCTTCCTTTGTCTCTCTCTCTCTTTTTTAAAACTCCTGTCATCTTCTATCTATGTATCACTCCATCTTTTCTATGTTTGTCTCTCTGAACTGGCTTATGTAGGAGCTGCTCATATCTAGATTTATCTAGATCTGGGTCAAGAATGATGTCCAGAATGGCAAGAAGACACCTCTGTCCACCCCAACCCTATTCTGTATCCTCTTCCTCCCTGTTTCCATTGAGTCTAATCTACAAATGAAAGACACCCCCTACCTGCACACACCTGATGCCATCTTAGACCTCAGACTAAAGGCCTTCTCAGGTGAAGGCAAGAAGTTATGCAGGTGGTTTTGTGTTGGGGAGTAACTGAGGGCAAGGGACAACATGGCCCCAGTTTCCCCAGGAGCTGAGAGGATGGAGGCAACAGCAGCTGTGATAAAAGTATTGATAAAATACTGTGGAAATGAATCATAGCTCCTCAAGCAGCTTGAGCCATGTCTCAGCCATAATCTTGTCTGAGAAGCTAGAGGGGCCCTCACCCGCCTGCCTTGGCCTGCCCTGGACCAGCTTGAGGGAGGTGATGTCATTGGAGACTGGGCCTCACTCCCTCAGCTAGAGTGGAGGGGGGGAGTGGATGAAGGAAATATGTTTTACAGGGTGAGGTACAAACCAACATGACTGCAAACATCTGGAACTGATATTAGGTCCTCAGAAAATGTTTCTGTCACTCCAGCTGCTCTTCGGATGAGAGGTTTCTAAAGTCAAGTGCCTCCAAAGGGAAAACGTACTTGGAGGATCTTAATTCTCTCCATTCCTGTATGCCACCCAGTCTGCTTTCTGTATCAGAGTTTTGTTTTTTTTACAGTTCATAAAGCACATTCATTCATCCCATTAGTTTATATGGGGAGCTCTTACTATGATCCAGGCACTGCAGAACATGCTGGGCATGGAAGAGTAATAAGACAGGCATGATTCCTGTCCTTATGGAGTTTTCCTCAATTAGGGGAGAGATAGGATATAGAAAGAAATTGTTCTGTAGTGTGAGAGGTGGTAAGATAATTCAGATGCTATAAGAGCACAAGATAGGGGCTTCAAACTCAGTCCAGTGGTATCAGTAAAGGCTACCTAGAGGAAGTGAGGCAATTGTTTGAGATTCTGGTCCCAGTAATTAATCATATTGATCAACCCCTCTTATTCAAGACTATCTGGCCAAAAAGACTGCTCTTCAGATCTCACTTCTTCCCTGCTGCTTATATATACAGTCAAACAAGTCAAGCAGAGAAAAACACACAGTTGAGAATATTTGGCACCCGTGTATCATCTGTCACCAATATCAACTGGACTCTTCATGCTACCAGGCAATCCTACTAGACTTCTCCTGTCAGTTTAGTTCCTTCTTCATCATCTTTCAACTCATGAACACCCTATCTTCACCACATCCCCCATTTTAACCCATGACTCTGTTCCTTCATTCACAGAGAAAATAGTATAGGGAGTTCAACTTCCCTCTCTAAATTTCAAATCTGTATGCTCCTCTCTGCATACTTGTCCACTTCCCTCATGATACGGTGTAAAAGGCGTTCTTTATCCTCTCTAGAATTAGTCCTTTTTTTTTTTTTTTTTTTTAGAATTAGTCCTTTTATTCACATTGCATCTCATACTCTCATACCCTTCTGAATTCTTAAGAAACTTTACATATTATTTATCTCCCTATGTTTTATGTTTCCATCTCTATTCCTTTGTAGGTTATTTTTAACCATAATTTAAATATGCTCATAGGGTTTTCTTCTTAAGGAAACAAAACACTCCATCTTCCACCCCATTGATAGGTCTCTTTCTTTTTTAAATAATGAACACACTTTTCTAAAGTAGTTGACCCCGTTTCTTCACTTTCCACTCCCTGCTTGCCTCAGTTCACTTCGCTGTGTCTCCTATCACCAAGTTACTGACATGTTTTTCCCTGCAAATGGCTCTGTCTTCCATGTTATTGAATCCGAGGACTTTATTTATTTATTTATTTATTTATTTAGTTAGTTGTATACTTACTTGATATCTTTAGTCATTCTGTGAGATTGGCCATCCTCTCCTGAAACCATTGCTTTTCTTGCATTCTTTGATCACACTCTCCTGGTTTTCTGCTAGCCTCTGTGACTCCAACTCAGCCTTACTTGCTGGGTCCTCCAGTTTGCTCTTTAAATTTTAGTCCTTGGATCTTGGTTTTCTCTCTCTTCTTAATTTAAACTGTCTCTGGGCTACCACATCCACTCCCATAGTTAAAATCAGTACACCCACTGCTCTTATATTTGCATTTTTACCTCCTGCTTCTGAGCTCTCTACCCATATCCAGCTGACTAAAGGCATTTGCAGTTTGACATCTCACAAACAACCCAAACTCAACACATCCAAACCTGAGCTTGTTACCATCTCTCTGCAGATGTGTTCTTGTCCAAGTGCTCATTTACTCTCTGTGACTGCTACCACTATAAACTGAGTTCCTTGACGCAAACCGCACAGTTAAACTCTTTTCTCTTGTTCATCCTTGTATTCAATTATCAAGTTATTTTGCTTTGATCGACATAATCTCTTTTCCTTCCAGCTTTATTAAGGTATAATTGACATATAACATTATCTCTTATTATACTCCTTTCTTTCATATTACCTATTCTAAGCCACCATCATCTCTCCCTTCATCCATCTACCTTCTAATTAGTTTTCATATTAGCTTCTTTTTATCCCTCTAAGTTCTCAGTTCTAAAGCCAGAGCTACCCTTCAAACTACAACTGTGGATCATAGTCAATACCTAACACAGTGCTTGGCTCACCATGGATACTCAATTAATACTTGATGAATAGATATCTGATTTATAATATTACTCTCCTGACTTAAACCTTTTAAGAGCTTTCCATAACTCTTCTAACTGAATAAAAAAAAATTGACATGGCCTACAAGGTTATGAATAATTGTTCTTGCCTGCTTCTCCAGTCTCTCATCTATTCTTGATATCACCAATTTTCTTTCCCACTGGGGTCTATACACTCAGGTCTCAGCTTAAATGTCACTTATCTAAATCTTTAGATTCTATTTGACCCTTTCATTGATTATGTGAACTTTTAGCATTTAATACTCCCTTGATAGCACTTATTATAATTATAATGAATGCATTTTTATTTTGGAGGGGATGGGCTTAGCATTTGCCTTTCTCACTAGAATATCAGCTCTTCCAAAGTAGGATTATGTTCCTCTTTTTCATCACTCCATCCCCAGTGCCTAGTAAAACATCAGGCATCTAGTAGGTACCTAATAATAAAGGATCTGAAGTGTGAGCAGGAAATAGTGAGAGTAAGTGAATGTTGAAGGAAGGATGAGTAAGGAGAATATTCTAGATAGAGGAAAGCATGTGCAGTTGCCTTAAGGAATAAAAGGGTAGCAAGTCTGGAGTTTAAATCTCAAGTGGTAGAATTAGAAGAGACTATAGAAGGGGTGAGATTATGGTGAGTTGTTTAAGGCATACTAAGAAATGCACATTTTATTTACCCTGGCTGCTCTTTGGGAAATGAGTTGAAGCATCTTTGAATATAGTGTCTCATTTCATCCACAAATTCATCCTTTCAAGTAGGAGGGAATGATTATCTCCATTTATAGGTGAAGGAATTAAAGATCAGGATTGTGAAGTTGATAGTTGGAGGTCCAACTACTAAGAAGAGGGGGGGTCATGAATTGAATTTTGATCTTCTGATTGTTTAATCTACATTTATCTCCATTTATCACTGCCAGTGTAATACCAGTCAGAGGCAAGGAGCCTCTGGCTCTGGGGATCAAGAACAGTGGCTAAATGGTTTTTCTACAGAACCTCATTGCCCTAAGAAAGGATTCTGTGTGACATCAAGGAGTAGACTAGGTGACCCAGTCTGTAGGACTGAGATTCAGCTTCTGTTCCCTACCTGGAGGGACAGCTGTCATGGGACTGAGTAGAGGTATCAGAGGTAGCCTAAAGATGAAAAGAAAATAAGAGAGAAAGGATGTAGCTGTAAGTCCCTACGTACCCCCATCAGACTCAGCAACGTGGGGGAAGTAGGATTTCCCTCTAAGAAGCTATTTATTGACTTCAAAAAAATCTTAGTTAATTACTTGTCCATTATACTTTGAATCTTTCTTCTTGAGGCCACTCTAGATACTTCCAATATAACTTCCTCACCAGGCTTTACTACCTCTTGTCTTGCCCCTAAATGCAGTCTTCCTCATGCTGTCAGAGTCTTATCTATCTATACCAGGTTCCCCAAAGCACATTCCCTATATGTAAATATATTAAGGGAAAAAAATCAGAAGTAAACATCAGCATTGCTCAGTATTGTTGTGAGCAACAAATTAAATTATATATGATGTATGTAACATGGCTGGTGCATAGAAGGTATGTGTCCTTACCTCCTTACCACTTTCTTTTGTCCTTGCCATCCTCTTTGAAAATCTACACAATACTCTTCCTTCCTGGAATAATTGGCCTTAACTAGAGGTAGCAAACAGGTGGCTACATAGTGGTTTTTTTTTTTCTTTTTAATATTTGAGTAAGTTGTCATCATTTGAAATCTGGAATACTTTTACTCGAAAACCTGGATTCTTAGCTTCTGTTGAAAAAGAGTAGGTTCTGGCAAGCATGGGCATATTCCCATATGGCAGCAGTGGACAGGATTGCTGAGTAGCAGCTGCCCACTTTAGAGAATGCATGTAAACTCTACTTTGCCACAGTCTCCCTCTTCCAAGTTGTCTGACATCCAACCCACTACATTAATTTGTATTATCTGCTTTGCTCCTGAAGATGTTTGAATGTGCTGTCTATAACGCAGGTCAGGGACAGAAAACATCTTCCCTTCTGCCCACCTTGTTGCCCGTTATGTGAGCAGGGGATTTGAGCTGATTGTTCATAATAATAGAAATATCTTATTAAAATGGCTTCAATTTCTGAATTTTTCCTATGTGCCCCACAAGACTTCTAGTTCTGTGAGGATCTTTCTCTAGTTCACTGCTGTATTCATTTGATCTTTCTCTCCCGACATAGAGTATGGTTCACCGTAGAAGCCTAATGAGTAACCATTAAAGAGGAGTACATTGAATGAACAAAGTAGAGATGCTATGGTAAACTCAGTGCTCACAGTAATTCTTTGATAAAGTTACTATTATTACTTTCACTTTGACAGAAGCATAAACTGTGACTCAGAAGTAGCCCCACTGGGTCAAATGCTTCTAGAATCCTAATATCCTATCATGCCTCCCCAGGGAAAGATTTGGGGTACATCCCTGGAGTCATGTAAGATGAGATTGAGGGGTTGGGTTCACCTGACCTTAAACTCCCCAGGGAGAACTCAGTTACTCTACCCTGATCCAGCCACTCCTACCCCGGTGGGGAAAGTTAAGGGTGGAGTACCTTGGAAAAAGGGAGTTTGGTTATTAACCAACAATGAAGATGGGCTTAGAATAATTATGGGCCCTGTTGTAATTTCCCTTTAATCCATAATTGCTAGGTTTCTCTCCAGCTCATCTTTGTAGACAGTTGACCCATTTAAAAGCCTCAGGCACAGCTGACATAGTGATGCAAGATAGCTTTCCAACACATAAAAGTTCCCTGGGAGTATTCACTCCATGATTCTAGAGTACCTTTTAGAAACACAGGAAATCTGAAGGAACTATAGAAATCACAGACAAACTTCTATGCAATTTCTCACACCCACCCCTCACCTCTCTCGCTCAATCATATAGATGAGGGGTAAGATTCAGAAAAGAAGTGAGACCCCACTGAGGTCATTTTGTAGTTCATGAATATAATTCCATAGGCCTTAGAAGTCCTATCAAGAGTCCTAGAGTATTTGATTTATTTATTCATGAGAGACACATTTCATGGTTTGCATTTCATGGTAAACTGAGCTGAGAGCCCCCTCCCACCGTCTCTGATTTAAACCAGTTTCCCTGCTCCAATGTTTGGGCATCCTGTAGGTTCAAGCACCCCTCTTCTTTCTGTGACTCTGGGAATCTTGAGACCTCACCGTCCCATCTGGGATCCTGCCCCACTTCACTATTGAGCACCTTTCAGGCAGGGAAGTCTTTCACTACAGCAGATTATAAAGGTCCCAATTTTGAGCTCCAGGGCCGTAACACTGTCCAGTAGCCGGCTTATACAGGATCCGCACCATCACCATTTATCTTCTGATATATCCTGTTTCTCTTCTCTATACTCCTACCATGCAAAAAGTGGTCACTTTTCTATTTGTATAATTCCAGCCATTCTTTTCTTACATCTCAGGTTGCATTCATAGGTATTCAGGATGATTTGATAGTTATCTAGCTAAATTAAGGTACCAGATGTAACGAGAACCCCTACTCTTCTTCCATCTTGCCTCTCCCCAATATGCTCTGATCCTTATTATTTCCTTCTTCTACTCACAATGGACTTAGTTTGTTCTTTAGGAAAAAATACTTTGAAAATAAAATCAGTACCTGATAGTGATTTAGAGCAGGTATATCAAACATTGCTTAATTTAATTTCATTGGTCCTATATCCATATAGACTGTGCTCTCTTTCTCGTTAGGAGGTATATCTACCATCCCTGTTTGATGTGAATAAGCTATAGCAGTGCTCTAGATCCTACCCACAGCCGTGCTCCACTACACTTTTTCCTTTCGGCTATATAACTAAAATATAATTCCATTTAATATTTTTATTTAACAAACTGCACCTATTCAAAGTGTATATTTTGACACCTGTGGTGAGCACAGCATAACATAAAGAGTTGTTGGTTGAATCACTATATTGTACAGGAAACTGATATAACACTGTGTGTCAACTATACTTCAACAAAAATAAGTAAATAAAGTTGCATTTTGCTGCATTAAGAGTTGTACAAAAAAAAAAAAAAAAAGAGTCCTAGAGTAATTGCTGCCATCAGCACTAGTCATTCAAGTGCTGAGGTCCTGGGTTACAATACCTGTATATTTGGGTTCACCCACTTATTATTTCAGACCCCTGAACAGCAGCCATCCTTTGGGGAAGTATGAGTTCTGGGGAGCATAGGCTTCAGGAAAGGAGCATACCATTTCCAAAGGCCAGAAAAGATGGAAGCCATCCATTCTAGTAGGCAAGAAAGCAAATTCCTTTCTATAACTATCTTTGAGAGGTATTTGGAAAAGAGAACAATACAACCCAGACTTTCACTGCTTGAACCGGCTCTCAGGAAACTGATGACTGACTTAACACGGAAGGGCAGGAACCATACTCTTCTTTCTCATCCTCAGACACATCAAGCAGTTTCTTCACAACGCCTTCCCTCTCCCTAGAATTTTCTCCTCCCAGTTGTGTGGACTATTGGTTGTTTATTGGCATTTGGTGTCTTTATCCTCCTGTCTTTGCTTAGAGGCCCCCCTGACCACCCAAATATGAGGTTCCTTCTCTGTCACTCCTTGTCACATCCTCTAATGTTATTAGCCTCATGTCACTTACCATTGTCTGAAATAATTTCATCTACTTCTGTTTTTGCCTACTTATTTTTTGTTCCCCTACTCCTGAATGTATGTTAGCTCCATAAGACTGAGGACAGGGGATCCCTGGGTGGCTCAGAGGTTTAGCACCTGCCTTTGGCCCAGGGCGTGATCTTGGAGACCCAGGATCGAGTCCCACATCAGGCTCCCTGCATGGAGCCTGCTTCTCCCTCTGTCTGTGTCTCTGCCTCTCTCTCTCTCTCTCTCTCTCTCTCTGTGTGTGTGTGTGTGTGTATCTCTCATGGATAAACAAATAAAATCTTAAAAAAAAAAAAGACTGAGGACATTATCTCGACTGTCTCATTCTATGCCATATTTCTAGTACCAAAAGTGTAAATTATGCAGTTATCAGAAGTCATGGAGCAAGGCAGTCAAGGCAAAAGTGACGAAGCAGAAAGGTAGCCAATACAAAGAGAGCAAGAATGAAGCAAGAGGAGTAGCATTTGCTAAGCACCTTTTCTATACCAGGAACTTTGTAAGCATTGGAGGAAGTGCAAAGCTAATTAAAAGGGAAGGGAGAGAACCAAGGACGCATATACCAAGGACTCACATATGATATTTAATTATCAGAATTGTTCTGAAAAGTAGTTGTTATTATCTTTATAGTGCAGATGGGAAAATCAAGATTCAGGGAACAGAATCCCTTGCCTAGGGACAGAGTTATTAAGTGAGAGTTAGGATTTGAATCTAATTCTTTCTCAGTCAGAAGTCCATGTTCTTTATCTCTACTCCTGATCGCTTCCAAGGAATCCCTGAAGGGGGAAGGCTTATTATTATTATTACTATTATTTAAATTATTACTATTATTGTTACTATTTTAATTAATATTAACTTTTAAATTGATAATTATTACTGTTATTTTAATTAATAACATTGTTTTAATTATTTAGTTTTTAATTACTATTTTAATTTAATTTTAATTATACTAATTTTAACTTATTACTAATTATTTTAACTTACTATCATTATTACTATTATTAACTAATTAATATGAATTAGCTTACCATAAACTTACCATGGAAGAAATATTAGTTTGCATTGGGGAACTGGTGATCAAGGAGGCCCTTGTGAAAATAGTGGCCATTGACCCGCAGCCTGGAAGGATGAGAAGAGTTTCAACAGTACAAATGAGTAAGGAAATCCAGATGAGGAAAGAGCGGGAACCAAGAAAGACATGAAAGAAGGAAAGGAGTAATTAAAATAATAGGAATTTTAAATAATTCTAAATAATTTTAATGAAAGAAAGGAAAGGAGTATATAATAGAAAATATAATTATTTTCCATATAATAGAAAATAAAAATTTTTGATTGCGGATGTGGAAGAGGTGAGCTTCATTTTCAAGGCAGAAATTGTGGCATAAATTAAGCTCTGAGCTACTTGGATTATATCCTGGGCCAGGGCCTATAGGTCACCTGTATTTTATGCATTGGGTACAGATGAGCTGCTGTCATCTGATGTGTGTGAGGAGTCACAGCTTAGGAAGATCAGATCTGACTCTTCTGCAGAACCTCTCAGGGGAGCTTTGGGCCTGTATCATAAGGAGACAAGAGGATATTGAAACTGAAATCCAGTGAATATACTCCTGGCTGAACCTAAAGTGACAACAAAATCAAGTGTCGGTGAGATTGGCGTCTCCTAGTGTTTCTCACCTAGAGTTAGCCATGTAGTCAACTACCTTGATGATTATGTTCATAGTGGGGCTTTTCTCTACATTCTAATTTGACACTAGTGGCTCATATTTTAAAAATTTATTTCTAGCTAACAAATAGTTACGGATTGTCTATTGTATGCCATAGTTGGTTCCAGGCACTGGGGAAATGCTAGAGACAGTTTGTTGTATTACCTAACTATAATTGAGAGCAGAGGACACGTATTCATCCTGTTTTGTGTTTTATTTTATTTTTCATCTTGATTAACCTAGAAACAGAGCCTGAGTAAGGATTGGGAGCAGGTAATTTACTTGGTAGGTACTCACAGAAAGCACTTATGATGGAGCTTGGACAGGGCCACCAGAAGGCGAGAAAGCCAATACGGGGTGTGTTCACAAGGTTATTATTAAGGTAGTTTGGGCTCTAGTCCACTGGCACCTCCTGAGGAGGAAACAAATGCCTCCCAGAATTGCTGCCAGACTTAAGAATGCAAAGCAGGAGTATGTCTGCTCTGGCTCCCTACCTGTGTTGTTTGAAGATTTCCATTTATTACACTTCTGGGCTGTGCTTGCCCATATGAGCTGATGCCTGTGGCATCAGGTAAGGCCTCAGGGCAGGAAGCAGAAAGGCACACCTGATTTGTACTCAAGGTGGGGCAACCCAGGGTGAGTCTGAGCTCACACTGGAACTTTCTATTGCAGTTGAGGCTGAAATTAGAGACTTAGGGATGTGTGATGACCCCAAAAAGATTTGCTTCCATACTGCTTCAGAAAATATGGTTGTTTACAACTACGTATGCCAGTCATATTGCTGTGTAAGTAAGTACTATCTCTTAATTCTTGGAGTTCTCAATCTGGGAAGAGATGAAAAATGGACAACTACATAACAATATGGTAAAAATGAAATATGACTAAATAGAAACAAAAACTTACCATGAAAGAAAGATTAGATTGGATTGGGGAACTGGTGATCAAGGAGGCCCTTGTGAAAATAGTGGCCATTGACCCACAGCCTGGAAGGATGAGAAGAGTTTCAACAAGTAGAAATGAATGAGAGGAAATCCAGATGAGGAAAGAGCAGAAACCAAGAAAGACATGAAGATAAAAAAGAAAAGTGCCTCGAGAAACATGGGAACATGACAAGCTGAAGTAGTTTGTGGTCAAGTGGATGAGTGCCTTAAAGGCCAGACTGATAATTGGTGTCCCTTCCTTGGGCAATGGAGAGTGATGGAGGGTATTTACGGGTCTAAATAGTGATTGGATTATACCTTCTCATTGGCAGTTAAGAATGGCTAGGTGCAGGTGAGGTATCATGGGTGGTTGCATTTTAGAGTGGGCCCCGCCAGCCTTGGCTTACATAAGGTGTTGGCAGCAGAACTGAGGCTCTAATTTGGACAAGTGCGATGAGGGTAAAGATATAAAGCAGGTTAGTTCCCTCCAGACGTTCTCTGCCTTTGGCGTCCACATGGAGAATGGCATTAGCATTCTATTCCACCAACCAGGACAGTTTGATAATTTTTATTAATGTGTGGCCCAGTGAGTTTCCTCAGCCTCCATCCATCAAACACTGCATCATGCCTTCAACAGCAGCCCACACCCAGTGCCTCGGAAGCCCATATATCATACCTCGAGTCGGGGAAGCAGACTCCCTTTTATCTTTCTTGCAAAAGCACAGATGTTTGGAATGCCAGTAAATGCACCCAGCCTTCTCTTGGGTGCAACCAGCTTCTCCCTAGATGACCTCTTTGGAATTCTCATTCCCAGTCGATTCTGGGTAGACAAGCTTTTCTTTTGTGCCTTTAGAGCTGCCTCTTCCTTACTCTTCCAACCCATGTGTCACAGGCAACACATTTATGTGGTCACATCTGCCTTGTCCCAGCTGCCTGAGGCTGTTTGCAAGGCAGATATTAGCATCTAAAAAACGTTATACCTTGGTGTCCTGCTGCATGGATTATTTTTAGACTTCGCTCATATCTCCCCTTGATCAGCTGAAGAAAGAAAGGAATATTATGAAGGGCTGGATTGTAGGAGAAATGATCTGACACCAAGTCCCTATGTGATCTTGGGCCTCTCCTATGTGGACCTCATTTTCCCTGTCTCTGAAATGAGGTGGTTGAAACTGATCACCTCGGAGGCTTTTCTGTCTTTAAGATTTTAAGATTTCATGTCTCTAGGGTATTATATATATATATATATATATATATATATATATACATAATATATATATATATATATATACACACACACACACACACACACACACACACTATCCTTTCTTTTATTCATTTTTGGCAGGGTGCCTTTGTTTTTTGAAATTTCTATAGAAGTATACCATCCATACACAAAAGTGTACTAATAGTAAGTGTATATCTTGATGAATTTTCACAAAGTGAACACAGTCCTGTAACCAGTACCCAGATCAAGAAACAGAACATTGTGAGCTTCTCAGAAGCCAACCTGTGCTTCCATTCAGGCATTTGCCCCTGCCTCAAGGGTACATCTCTATTCTGACTTTTATTTATTTTTACTTTTTTATCTTTTATTTTATTAGTCTGCAGACTAATTTGCCTTTTTTCAAGCTATCAATAAAATATGCGATATACGTTCTGTTGTGTCTGGGTTCATTTGCTCATATCGTAAGATTCATTCGTAATGTTAGGGAGAGTTGTAGTTTATTATTTTCTCGTTCACAAGGGGAGCGGCCAGTCAAAAAGCTGGCAGCAGTTTTTGTATAGACTGTAAGTTATGTTGGAGCTGAGCTTTTCTGTCTGAGAAAGTTCTTGTAAATGGTGTCTCTTAAATATATAAATCCGTTTGTGATTACTCTGGGGGAAGGATTTAATTGGGGGCATTTTGTGGCCTGAAAAAGGTTATCCTCTCAGTGACATTTCGTATGTAGCACTCAAGAGGATCAACTCTGAAAAATCTGATTTAAAATCGAGTTGCTACTGGAAACAAATGAGTGGAGGATCCTGACCGCCTTCCTTTGTGAGATACAGAATCCACAGGGTGAGGTAAGATGGTCTCGTCATCTAGGGGAGCTCTGTGTGAGGGAAGACACATCTGGTATGTCAGGCTCAAAGTCACAGTATGCACAGCCACACTGGCACAGTGGGCATGACCTGAGAATGAGGAATGAAACATCTAAAGAGTTGTAGACTTGGGAGCCTAAGGCCAGACCTCTCGTGGCTGAGGAGTGTGATGGTCCTCCTGGGAAAATCACTGTGGTCCATGTCAGACAACTTTTCTAGTGCCCTCCTCCTCACAATGACCTGGTGTAGAGCCTCACTGAACTCCTGTTTTCCAAAGTGGCATCACATGGCAGTGGCAGGAATTGCAGGCAAAAAGAGGCCCACTGGGGACCTGATGTTATCCTCCCTTCTCTCTCCACAATTCTTTTACAGTCCAGAGGCAGAGAACTTGCCCTTGAGGAGACACTGGATTTCTCAGCAATGTGTGCATAGAAGTCTAAGAAAACAATTATTCCAAACATTAAAGGAAGTGTTTGCATTCCAAGTTGATGAAGTGGTCTTTAGGTCACTGATTGATTGATTGATTGATTCATTCATTCATTCAGCTCTTGTTTATTGAATTTCTTTTAACCATTTATTCAGTATGCCTGGTACTTGCATAATTAATACATCTCCTACTACAATCGATCCCTCCCTTCAGTATTCTTTTATTCCTCATCTCTTTCTTAATGTAACTGGTAGGATGACCTATGGTTAGATGTCTCCTTTTGGCTACCTCACTTTCAATATGGCTAATGATGAAGCATTTAGTGGGGAGAGTTATCTTCCTGAGACATATTAAACACCAAACAGGTATTTGCTAATTATCAGGATCATTTTTATCACTGTAGAAGTATATGACCTTCTACCACATTCACCTACCCAAATCAGTTCTCTATGTCTCAGTTTCCTTATGGAAAGAAAAAGAAAAAAATTGTTATACAACTTCATGTATACATTCACTCATAGTTATGTGTTTCCTAGATCCCAGAGGAATAATCTCTTTTCCTTTATCTGGCCTAAAGGTCTACGACTTGGGTTAACCACTCATGTAAAATGGAGAATCTAGCTTTTTTTTTTTTTTTTTCAAAAACATTGAGGTATGAACGATGCACTTAAGATCTATGAATTTTATTGTATGTAAATCATATCCCTCAATTAAAAAAATCAGTGTGAGAAGTCAGAGAGGGCTTTATAGTATCGTTCGGCATCATGATATTCATTGGTAATAATGAAATAGGAAGTATGTCCTCCATTTTATTGATGAAGATATTCATGTTCTGAGATGCTAAGTAACATATCCAAGGTCAAATGGTGTTCAGTTTTGACCATTGTTGTTACAAAACCTATGGCAATTATAACTAGCTGTACCTTTTCCATGAACTCTTTCCTCATTCTCTCCCCAGAACCCATTACTGCTCTGGGTTCTGAGATATCTTTGCCCCAGAAACCCTTGGCATAGGCACCATCTTGTCTGTTGCTACCACGCCTACTGTCTGCACTCAGTGAATAAACAGACTTTTGGTTCCCAAGGCTGTCAATTGGCCCCACTTTATAAGTCCTAAATTTGCTGCTAAAGTGTTTTACAAGATACAACCAAACAAAAGCAAGCCTTTGAACAGAAGGTCACAGTTTTGGAAGGGCCTTTTTGGGTTTTAACACTAATGCTGGGCATTAAATTCATCTTAAGCAGAGATGAATTTTCCCTCTGGATTAGAGGGATGGGTTTTCAATGACCAGTGTCATTTGGGATCCTGGAAAGCAGAGGGTGGATATTTTTGGCATGATTTATGCCCAGTGCCTCATTCTTCAGTTGACTCAGATTTCTGGGTGGAGTTTTAGTTTTGTAGTAAGATTCTGGACTTAGGACAACAGTCTGGCCAGTTTCCCCTCAGGTCACTCTAAATGACAAGAAAAAAAAAAAAAAAACGCTGGTAGCATTTTCATAGGGCAGAGATAGAAATGGGACCTTCAAATTCTCATGTACATGGAAGTACAATCACTTTCAGATTAGAAGAATAAAAGGGAGATGCTGCAATGCTGCTGTAAAAGGGCCTGCACATAGCCATGAGCTTCTCCTGCCTTTGGGTAATGCCTTCTATTTTATAAAAACTTTTTCATACTTTGCCCATCGATTGCTTATAACAGTTCTATGATGTAGAGTATCCTTGGACTCATTTTCCAGGTATGAAAATAGAGACTCAGAGAGAGAAAGTGATTTGACCAAGGACACATAACTAGAAGAGGTGCAGGAGTACTGAGGATTCCTGCTCTTGTTGCCAACCATCCACCCTGCAAGAACTTGGGG
Organism: Vulpes lagopus; assembly: GCF_018345385.1. Classification (NCBI taxonomy): domain Eukaryota; kingdom Metazoa; phylum Chordata; class Mammalia; order Carnivora; family Canidae; genus Vulpes; species Vulpes lagopus. Next base: position 62,386,653 of record NC_054830.1, read on the forward strand.
TTACCACAGTCAGTCATTTCAGCAATACCTAGATGCTTATATCATCATCCCTACCATGTAACTGGGAAAACTGAAACCCCATATGGGGTAATGTGGGTGGTCCAAAATTAATTACATGGCTCAGTCTTTGGCAGAAGTTATCCTACCTTGGGCCCATACCAAGGTGCCTCTTACCCTCCATATGGAAAGGATGGTTTCCTCCAAAGCCGCCCTGAGACCTGAATGCTCTGTATTGCTTTTTAAACATGGCCAGTTGATTTGAGGAAAGCCGGTTTCATCGGCTGTGGATGGGTGGCCTCTACTGACAAGCAGTTGCTGATGAATTAGAAAGATCTTTAACTTGAGATCATGGTTCCTTCTAAACTCAAAGTCTCTTGTAAGATTTTATCTATAGAGGTCTCATTCTTGAAATCAGTCATTCATTAGACAAAGTCCAAAGACTTGCTTGGAGTGATCACTACCATTCACTGCATATGTCTATATGCCAGATGCTGTGCTAAAGACATGGAATATATTTTCTCAAATCCTTACAGCAATTCTGTGAACTGCAAGTTTTACTCTCTTTTTAAAGGAGAGAAAACTGGTGAAGTGAAATCATGTGTCCAGTACAGAATTAGGAATTGGACAAGGCCAGAGTCCCTGCCCTTTTTGATATGCCAAACTGTCTCTCAGTTATTGAACCACTGGCCATAGATGTTGGACGGGACTTTAGATATTATCTAAGTCAACTTCCTATCAACTTCCAGGATGTTGCAGGTTAAGGCTCAGAGAAGGAAAAGGATTATTGGTTAAGAAGAATTGTCTCCTATTCTGATTAGTCTAATAAAGTAGGTTTTGGAGGCTGGAGCTCTCCTCCAGGATTCCCTGGGCCTGAGAATAAAGATCTTCACTGATATCAGGCCAATCATCCAGGGGAGGAATCAGAATGTACCTAGAGATGACTCAGGGACTTAGGGCAAGAGTAGGAGAGCCTTCTTCACCCTCATGGCTCTCCTAAAGTCAACCTTGACTCAAGCATTGTTTTAGGGACCAAAATATTGAAATGTGGAGGGCCACACTACTCAACTTGTCCTGGAAAATTCTCTGTAATGAATGACCCACCCATTTTTCTCCATGTTCCTCCCCTTCTTCCTGAGTGAGACATAACTCTAGCAACTGGGTTATGTCACATTTCACTTTGTTTGGAGAGGATAAGATTTTCCCTACTCTTAATTGAGTGATTGAGCCTTTGTGAGCTCACAGATCTAATCTTGAGATGCGGGTGGGTTAAATGTGGTTGCTGAGACATAATAGGAAATAGGGTTTTGGAGAGTTTGGGTTAGAGGGAGCGATTGAATCTTTATCTCAGTCAGAGGTTGTCTTTGGGGCAGACTAGAGTTTCTCCCATGCGGATGGGCTCCTCTTGCTCTGGAACAAACCCACGCAGTGCCTGAGATAAATACATATACAGCAAAAGTCGAAGGACTGTGTCTGTCCAGTTATGTACTCTTTCCCCCTGAGGCTGTATCTTCCTGGCCATTTGAGGCCCATGGTTCATGCATGGGTGTGGTGTCACAGGAGTTTTGGACATCAGATTCTCTCTGGTTCTGACCTCACTTAAGCTACCAACTCTCTGTAGTCTTTGCAAAGTTGTTTCTCCTTTCAGGCTCTATTTCCCTATCTGAAAAAAAAAAATGGGTAAGGCTGTCTCTGTCACAGTCTCCTTTTGAATTAAGGTTTTAAGAATCGTTAAGGGTGATTTAATGTAACCAATGTATGTTCCGAATATCAACAGTGTGAACAGTGTGCAAGCACTGGGCTAAGTGCTGGGAATTCAACAATGAAGAAGAATAGGCAAGAACTCTGCCTCGAAATTTAGAGTTGAGTAAGGGAGATGGATAATGAGCAATTGACTTGAGGCTCCTTATAAGGCTTATTGGGCAGGAAACACCTGATGCGATGGGAGGCCTTGCATCTAATGGGGCTGGACCACGGGAAGCTCAATGGAATGCCGAAGTCTGCATTAATGTGATAATTTGGTTAATATCTGTAAGCACCAGGAGAGGAGGGCCTGCATCTTTGCCACTGAGCATTGCTTTCCAAACACTCTAGTACAGTGTCTGGCACATGGCTAATATTTAATAAGTGCTGAATGAATGCAGTTGAAAGGAGATGAGACAGGAGCCAGATCACAGCGGGATTAGACAACGGGCTAAGCTGTTTGGACTTCATCCTGTAGGCAAAGGCAAGCCCTGGAAGCCTTTCGAGAAGGATCATACATATGACTAGAGTGACACTTTGGAAGAAAAAATTTTTCTAAATATCCTGATCATAGTTTCTTGTTTCTTTAGCCAATTTGTCAACTTCTTGTTGGATCCTTTCTCATCCTTCCTTGTGTTTAGCACAGTTCCACGCACAGAGAACCTACTCAGGGAATGTTTGTAACACAAATGAATGGATGAGTGAGCAAAGGCACAGCAACAAAAATGGCTGTACAGATGGGGAGTATAGTGTCCAACACAGCCTCGAAATAAGTCAGTGTGTGGTTTGAAATCTCAGCTGTGTCATGTATTAGCCACTGAGTACAATACCCAACTTTTTAATTTTTTGGCTTTTTAAGTTTTTATTTTAATTCCAGTCAGTTAACATACAGTGTTGTATTAGTCTCAGGTGTTCAATATAGTGATTCAACAATTCTATGTATCACCCAGTGCTCACCATGACAAGTGTCCTCATTATTCCCTGTCACCTAGTTACTGCTCTGCTTGGGCTGCGTCCATACTACGGCTATTATAAATAATGCTGCTGCAAACTTAGGGGTGCACGTATTCCTCTGAATTTGTGTTCTTGTGTCCTCCAAGTGAATATCCAGTGATGTAATTGCTGGATCATGGGGTAGTTGTATTCTTAACTTTCTGAGGAACCTCCATACTGCTTCCACAGTGGCTGTACCAGTTTGCATTCCCACCAACAGTGTACGATTTCAATTTTTTTTTCTCTTAATTGTGGACATTAGTGTGTGGTATATAATTGGTGCTCAGTAAATTTCATCTGTTGTTATTTATATCATTCCGTTCTTGGGGAAAATGCATGATTTTCTAGAGAATCTGCAAAAGAGAACCCCTGGACCCCTCTCTCATTCTCTGCACAGTTTATAACAGTCCTATAGACCTTTAAGCTGCCAGAGCCCATGTAAATCACTCAGTACAATCCCTTTATTTATAGAGAAGATGATGAAGCCCTGGAGAGTAGGGGATAATCCAGGTCCTGTGGTGAGTTAGAGACAGAGGCAGAACTTGGACCCAAGTCCTCTGGTTTATGATTCTTCAATAATATATGGACAATGCAATCATCAATGAAACTGGCCTTACAATTTCAAATATTTTAGTGAAAGAGTGGAGACATAGGCCATTAGACATTCTCAAGGTAAGATGAAATTATTCTTTTAGCTTGTGCAATACATCATGTTGTCCATTCCCTTCCTTTTACCCAAAAGGAGTTGTGATAATTTTTGTGTTTTTGTTTTGTTTTTCACCTGAGGGAGATGAGCAATCACAAGGAGTGGGATTAGTGAAAACAAAGATAAGATTTACACCAGAGGCTGCTCTTGCTGGGCCCTATGATGTCTCATTAAACTTAAACTCTTCCAAGGGTTCTTGGGCCCATGCTGTGGATGGATCCAGAGACTGTAATAGACCGCAGGTGAGCTGAGGAAGAGACGATCACCACCAAGTTGTTTCACAATGTCAGAGCAAGGACATGCTCAGAGAGCAGCTCACTCAGCTTTCCCATTTTGCACAGAGATAGGGCATGATTGGCGCAGATCATACAATGTCAGGCCAGAGATAAAATCATCTGGATGTGCCATTGCACCAGACAGAAGGTGGAGGATTATGTTAGCCAAGGATAATATGTGGATGAATGGGGGAATGGGGATGTTCTTTCTGGAGAGTGGACCTGATTAAGGTGAAATATCCTCAGTTCAGTTTTGGATATGTTGTATCTGAGTTACTTGAAAACATTCAAGTAAAGATGAATGTAGCAACACAGTTGGATATGAGGACCCAACAAGGGAGAAGATGTGGCCAGGCAATAGGACTTGGAGGGTTAATGGGATGAAGGGTGAAACAATGCATGTAGATACATTATTTGTTAAGGTCAGGTGACCAATGGAAGTGTGTTTGGGACTGAGCCTCCAGCAACTCCAGCAACTAACTTCTAGGTGGATGAACTTGAACCTACAAAAAATATTAAGCAGGAGCAACCTGATGGGACAGTAAGAAGAGTGTGGGGGTGAATCAGGCAACCAGCAGGAAACGAGAGCTTCAAGGAGCAAGGGAGTGGTCAACAGATTGCAGACTGGAGTTATCCAGAGTCACTCTGGTGGTAAACTGCCAAAACCCGAGTGTAGGTCTGTGATTCCAAAAGCCATTCCCCTTCCCAAATGCTATATGTTGTAACCCAGCTAGGAGACAGACTGGATGGTAAAATGTCCATGACTGCAAGCAGAATTGTCCTTCCCGCCCTGCCTCTCTGGCTCCCTAGACCCCAAATGCCCTTAGAAAAGACTGAGCCTTAACGGAAGGGAGGTCAACCAGAACTTGAAACTTACTCAGAGAACACTAAGGCTCCTTTCTGCCAAACTTTCTCCCCTCCCCCATCCCTGGGGAAAGGAGTCCAACAAAACTTCAATTCACTTGTAATTGTTCCACTCCCAGAATTAGAAAGATTTTTTTGTTGTTTTTTGGTTTGGGTGTTTTGTATTTTTTTTTTTTTTTTGTTATTGGTCTCCTTCTAATACCCTCAACTGATGCTTTTACAAAACTGTTATTTTAGGGCTGTTTGGACTTGTTTTCTACATAGCTCTTGTTTTCTATTATTTCCCTCTTTTTCCAGGGTTCAGACTAATTAAAGGAAGTGTAAATCACACCTCGTTTGCACAAAATACCTTTCATGAGGTCTGGAAGCAATTTAGCTTCTGTTTGCCAAAGATCTTTAGGAAAGAAAAAAAAATCCCCTTGGTTTAAAAAAGATTAATTTCTTGGTGCCAAAAAACCCCATTAAGTGCACCTCCCATTTCTGGGATCTTTTATGGTTTTCATGTGAAAATGGCAACCAGGAAAAAAAGCGAGGGAAGACCAGGCTGGCTTTGCAATTACATCTGGCCCTTGTATGCCACCAACCCGGCTGTCCTGCAGCAAAGAGCCGATTGAGAACATAGCCTGGTTTTGCACAGAATCTGGAGTGAATGAAAGATCTATCACTGGCCGTCTTTTGCTCCTTTTCCTCCATTGCAGATCCCAGTCACCCCCACAAACATGTTCTTCCTAGGGCCAGGGGTCCTTGATTTGAGATGAAGCTTATCAGCAAGGCTCTAGAGGAGAGTGGGCTGCCTTTTGGCCCCACTATTGGAGACCTCCTCCCTATTCCCATCCTTCTTGCTCCTTCTCTCTGCATCATCTCTGCCTCTTCTGTCCTTTGTATGGTCATCTTTGCCCAGAGAACTGACCCACTGCATTTCTTCTGAGATGTTAACATCCTAGAATATGGAACCATAAAGGGCCCCTCATTACTTTCTAATATCCTATCTGTAAAGTTAGGACTTTACAGATGGTGACCAGTAAGGGAGACCAGTTAGGGTGTTAGGGCCTAAGTAGGGCCAGTTAGAGAGACCATTTCTCTGTGGGCCCATACCTATAGCCTAGCAGAGTTAGGGTTAGACTTCAGGGCCTGACTCTCAGCCCAGTGGTCTTTCCATTCTTTCATTAGGAGAACTCTAATAGCAGGATGGTAGGAGAAAAAGGTGTAGGTTTGGAGGGGTGGTGTGTGCTCTGTTCCTCACGTTAACCACCGATGATGCTTGCATCTGCTCCCTTCTCATGAAATCAGTCATGGGCAAAACAAAGATATGAGCTAGACTATTGAGGTAGATGTGGTAAATTACAGGCAGAAGAGAAAAACATTGGTGACAGATCCTGTATTCAAGTCCTAGGTCCTTCCATTTCTACGTAGGTGACAGTGGGCAAGTGACTTCATCTTTCTAGGTATCAGTGACTCCCTCTGTAAAATACGGATCATAGTACCGCTCCCCTGGGATAGCCAGGCCAATTAAATGGAGCTGGGTGGGTATAACAGACCCATAGTAGGGGATCGATAATTGCCGGCTGTGGTTTTTCCAGGTGCTTTCCTTCTTGAGAGTGAATCCAACCCTGTGTATGTGGCCACTTCTTGGCCTCTCTCCTTCCTCCCTGTGTGGAATTCACTTCCTAAGAAAATAAGTAAATAATAATTCAAAAATATTTGGAACTTGTTAAAGCATGAAATTTCCAGGCTGCTTTTCTGCTGATTTGAACCTTCTGTAATTTTTCTGAGGGGGAGAAATCACTATGGACAAAAATAACTTTATCCAGGAAGGTTCTACACACTCTATTTCCTCAGTTGGTATTTTTTCCATTTGAAAAAATCCCAACATAAAAAAAAAATGTTGATGGGGGGAGGCAGAGGTATGGTGTGGGGAAGAAGGACCCGTGGTATTGTACAGGGGATTGTATGACAGAGTAGGGGAAACGTGTAGGCTTTGCATTCAAATCCTGGCACCGCTAAGTCCCATTTACATAATTTTAGACACAATTGTTTCTTTGCTTTTCTGAGCTCATGATTTCATGTTTTAAAAATGAGAAGCATAAAATTTATATCCAGATAATTAAAAAATATACTCACACTGTTTGAGAGAGAGAATTCTTGAAAAAGGGATGCATGCAATTCTAGAATGGGCCCTCAAAGTCTGAAGACCAGAGTTTGTATCCCAGTTCCAATAGTGGCCAGCCTTTCCGAGCCTCAGTTTCCCATTAATAAAATTATTTTATTGGTGTCATTTCAGAGCACACTGGCCCTTAGCCTTGGCCGTCTCCTCATTATTGTTCTTCTGGATTATTGTAATATTTTCCCAACTCATCTCCCTGTCTCCATCCATCCTTCCCCTGTTCCCCCTCTGATTTTCACTTTGTAGTCAGTGGGAGTATTTTTTTTTATTTTTTTAAAAATTTATTTATGATAGTCACAGAGAGAGAGAGAGAGAGAGAGAGAGAGAGAGAGAGAGAGACATAGGCAGAGGGAGAAGCAGGCTCCATGCACCGGGAGCCCGATGTGGAATTCGATCCCGGGTCTCCAGGATCATGCCCTGGGCCAAAGGCAGGCGCGAAACCACTGCGCCACCCAGGGATCCCAAGTGGGAGTATTCTAAAACCCATCATCATGCTCCTTTGTCTTCAGAATAAGGTTCTCATTTCTTAGTGTGGTTATAAGGATCTCCAAAATTTTACTCCTTCTTGTCTCTCCAGCCCCATCTCTCCTCACTTCTGGTCCAGCCTCATCACCCTTACCTCAGTCACTGCACATTGTAATCCCACTGCTGAAATACCCTGCCATACGTACCGCCCCCCCCGCCTTTTTTAATTTAAATTTTGCTTAGTTAACATACAGTTCAGTGTTGGTTTCTGGAGTAGAACTCAGTGATTCATCACTGCCATACAGCACCCAATACTCATCACGACAAGTGCCCTTCTTAATACCCGTCACCCATCCCCCCATCCCCCCACCTCCTCCCATCAACCCTCAGTTGGTTCTCTATCCTTAAGAGTCTCCTATGGTTTGTTTCCCTCTCTCCTCCCCACCTCTGCCTTCCCATAGGTTCATCTGTTTCCTTCTTAAATTCCACCTCTGAGTGAGATCATATGGTATTTTCTTTCTCTGGCTTAGTTTATTTAGCGTAATACCCTCTAGCTCCATCCAGGTCATTGCAAATGGCAAGATTTCATTCTTGTTGATGGCTGAGTAATATTCCAATGTGTGGAATATTACATTACGTACATACACATATACGTATATATCACATACATACACACCACATCTTCTTTATCCATTCATCAGTCAATAGACATTTGGACTCTCCCCATAGTTGGGCTATTGCTGATAACACTGCTATAAACATTGGGGTGTCTGTACCTGTTCAAATCTGTATTTTTGCATTATTTGAGTAAATACCTAGTAGTGCAATTGCTGGGTCATAGGATAGCTCTATTTTTAGCTTTTTGAGGAACCTCCATACTGTTTTCTACACTGGCTGCACCAATTTGCATTCCCACCACCAGCACACGAGGGTTCGCCTTTCTCTGCATCCTCACCAACACTTGTTGCTTCTTGTCTTGTTAATTTTAGCCATTCTGACAGTTGTGTGTACCTCACCACGGTTTTGATTTGCTTTTCCCTGATGAGTGACATTGAGCACCTTTTCATGTGTCTGTTAGCCATCTAGATATCTTCTTTAGACCAATGTCTGTTCATGTGTACTGCCCATTGCTTAACTGGATTATTGTGTGTTTTTTTTTTTGGGGGGGGGTGTTGAGTTTGATAAGCTCTTTATAGATATTGTTTTTAACCCTTTATCTGATACATCATTTGCAAATATTTCCTTCCATTCTGCAGGTTCCCTTTTAGTGTTGTTGATTGTTTCCTTGGCTTTGCAGAAGCTTTTTATCTTGATGAAGTCCCAGTCATTCATTTTTGCTTTTGTTTCCCTTGTGTCTGGCAATGTGTCTAGTAAGAAGTTGCTAAAACTGAGGTCAGAGAGGTTGCTGTCTGTGTTGTCTTTGAGGATTTTGATGGTTTCCTGTCTCATATTCAGGTCTTTCATCCATTTTGAACTTATTTTTGTGTATGTTGTCAGAAAATGGTCCAGTTTCATTCTGCACATTACTGTCCAGTTTTCCCAACACTGTTGAGATACTCTTTGCTACTTTGTCAGAGATTAGTTGCTCATATGGGTGTGGGTCCATTTCTGGGTTCTCTATTCTTTTCTTTTTTTGGGAGGGTTCTCTATTCTGTTCATTGTTCTCTTCTCAGTTTTTGTGCCATTACCATGCTGTCTGGACTATAGCATTGTAACCTAGCTTGAGGTCTGAAATCGTGAGACAGCCAGCTTTGCTTTTCCTTTTCAAGATTGCTTTGCCAATTGTGGGTCTTTTGTGGTTCCATACAAATTTTAGGATCACTTATTCTAGCTCTGTGAAAAATGCTGTTGGCACACACACCATTTTTTAAGAGCGCACACTCAACTTGAAACTGCTTTAGGAGCTTCACCTACAAGCCCCCTCATAATTGGACTCACATCTTAGATCACGTGACTCAACTTCTATGAGCCCCATATTGCCTGCCTGCAAAATGGGCATGTCAATCGCCTCTCCCTAGGGTTGAAGGAATAATGAAATGAGACAACCAACATAACGAACATTGTTTGGCATGGCACATATTAAGTACTTTTCACAGGGTTAGTCTTCCCTCATTTTCTTCTCATGACTTGTCTCCTGGTCATCACCTCACACTCAGATTCTGTGTGCTCAGAAGCTTCGTGCTGAACACACAGCACTTTCCTGTGTCTTCCTCTTTCCCTGGACTGTGAGCTAGTTCCTTGAGAGTCTTTGGATTTCTGTGTGTGGGTTCAGATTTCAGATCCTAACTCCACCACTTAGTGTATGTTACTTTGGATGAGTTAGTCTGAGCCTCAATCTAGTTTGTAAAGTGGTTAACAATGACAGCGTCTACCTCTTAAGGTTGTTGGTTAGAATTAGGTAAGAAAATGCACATAAAGCACTTAGTAGAGCTCCTGGCACATAGAAGGAACTAGAGAGATGGTTTCTGTGACTGTTGTTATTCTTTCTGTATCACTAGTGCCAGGCCCAGAGACAAGGCACCGCTCACTGAAAGGATGAAAGGGCTTTATAAGCAAGGGGGGAGTGTGGGATGAGTTTTCTGACGGTTTTCAAAGGAGAGTTGGTAACAGATCCAGGGTGGGGCATACTTTATGTGATTATGGGATCAGGCCAGGGTACTCTTGTTTCCCTGAGCCCTACTGTCTTCTTCTTTTGTTTGAAGCTTGGGAAGGGGATGAGAAGAAGAGAGTGCCCAAATGTTCACCATGGGGCAGGCACAGGCACACAGAACCAAAAACATGTGAGCCTTTGGGGCCGTCCTTGCCAACGTGCCATAATCCTGTCCTGAAGCATTTCCTGTATTCCTGCCCCAGCCTGGTATCCTCTCACGCTACCCCTATAGCCATGCCAGCTGACAGGGTCATCATCCCCTCTATCCTGGCCCTTCTGGGGGTTACCTAAATCACCTGGCCTTTTCTGAGTCTGAGCCAAAGCTGCTTTTTGGCTAAAATGCCATGGGCCTTGATGGTAAACCATCCTGAGTTTGAATTCCAGCTTCCCTACTTACCAGGTTTATAATTAGGTCCAATGACTCAAGATTTCTGAGCCCCGCTTTCCTCGCCTGTAAAACAGGGACATTAATCCCCATTCACAAGGTTGTCATGAGGGTTATACGAAACAACGTAGGTAGTACGCCCAGTCAGCACCTGACGTATGGTAAGTGCTTCTTAGGGGATTAGGCCCCCTTCTTCTTTGTATTGTCTACACTCGCATCCTGGACACTGCTCTGCACCAGCTTCCTGGTTATAGATGAATTTAGTTTTCTGTAACTGGAAAGGTTCAAGGTGGGGCCAAATGGCACTGAATTGTCTGCCAAGGGGTCGGCCTCAGTGACCTTTCGTGTTCTTCCAAATTTAGGATCCTGCTACTCTGTAAAGTACTTTCCAGGTTGCAAAGGTCAGTGTGCAGACATGGGGGCTACTCATGCTCATTCTTTCCCACTGTTGTTTGCCTTGCTTCTTCCTCCCCCCGTGCCCTGAGCTGCTCCCCTTCTAGCATGCCACCTGATAATTGCCCTTTTAATGGCTAATTCTCCATTTTGTGTCTTTCTGCTTTCCCTCTGCAGCTCACGGTGGAGCTTATCCAGTCTTACTCTCTCATCTAGCTTCAGCACACATGCTGGTATAGATGGCGAGGCAGTGGATGTTTTAAGGGGGAAATGATTAAGGGATTAGTTTATGGGACCATTTGCAGGAGCCAGTCCTCCTGAGCTTTTTTATGCAGACTGTCTCAATGCCTTTCCTGTATGAACAACGTCAGGAAATCTAGGTAGAGATGTTTTCTCAGCTTAAGACCGCCAACTCCAATCTTATATTAATTTAACAAATATTATTGATCACCTACCATGTGTCAAACTAGGTCCTTAGTGGGGATATACCATATATTTTCTTGTGTTTTTTTTTTTTCCCTCCCAGCATTCTCTAAATCAAGACTCAATGAAATTTAGAATTTAGGAGACCAACAATGGCAAAAATAAAATAAAATAAAATAAAAATAATTTAGGTGCTCTGGCCCACCATCGTCCCAGTTTTCTCTCCTGTCATTCCTCTGTAGGGACCCCACTCAGCTACACAAAGCAGTTGCATTCCCTGAAAGACAGTGTCATATTACCCCTTTTCATCTTTTTGGACTTTATCACCCTTCTGAGTTTCGTTCTTTTTTTTTTTTTTCATTATAGTTTCTAGAATGCGTGGACGTTTTAAACAGTAGGCTTGCATTTTTTATAATCATTAACAAGTTAGTTTCATTTTGGGAAAAAAAAAAAAAACACAAGCCAAGGAAAGTGACACTGCTCATACTAAACTCAAATATCTGAGTTGTGGCAATTTAGAGGGAAGAATGGGGTATCTCCACCAAGAAGGAGGAGTTAAGAGTAGAGCCCTGTAAGTCAGGATAGGACTTGGGTAAAAAGAAGGAAGAAGGAGGGCACTTCAGGTACAAGTGCCAAGTCCTGAAGGATGGAGCTTATAAATCACGCACAAAGGCCCAGAGACAAATGTAGTTTAGCTGGAGTGGCTACTGAAGATGATAAGGCTTGAGTCTTAGATTAAGGTTACATGTACGGAGCCTTGAGGCCAGACTGGAGCACTTGATTTTGATCCTGCATGAAGTAGAGAGCTCCTGAAGTTTAATGTGCAAGGAGTAATACCCCTATAGGCCTGTGCTTAGGGGTAAGGAATGGAGAGGGAGTTCTGTTACACTACACTTGGTAAATACCAGAACCTCTGCAAATCATCTTAGCTCTCTGCAAAGGGGCAGTTGGTCCACACCTAGTATTTAGAAACAGGGAAACACTTTAGCATCAGCCTTGACTTTTTGGAAGGAGAAAAGTCCAGTCCCTTGTTCAGGAAGGAAATAGTTGTATTGGCTTTCTCTGCCTTCCCAACAGACTGAATCCAGGCACACATTTCACAGGCACCTTCCGCTGGGATGGGTGAACTGTTTGCTCAGCTTATCTCAAATGCAGACAGCTTTCTCTTTGCATAGCTGCAGTAAGCTCACCCTCAGGGCTTAGACCACAATTGAATTGAATTGAATTGGGGCTGCAGTGGAGTGGGGGACAGAAAGGGAACAGTTATGAGCAGGCCTGGCGCTGGCCTTTGAGTGTACTGCTGACTGCATTTGTAGAAGAGATTCTCTTAGCCCAGAAAGGTCTCATTCTCCCTTTCCTTTCACCTAACTCAAAAAATTGGTAAACTCGGGCCCATGGACTGGCTGCCTGTTTTGCAAATAAAGTTTTATTGGGACACAACCATGTCTGTTCATTTATGTATCGTCTATGGCTGTTTTCATGCTCCAAAAGCTATGTCAAGTACTTACAACAGAGACTGCATGGCTCATGTGCAAAAATATTTACTATCTGGCCCTTTACCTTGAGTAAAAAGTTGCTGACCCTGATCTAATCAAGTCTTCTCCATCCTTCAGAGCCCAGTTTAAACTCCCCTCCTCCAGGAAGCTTTCCTATGACCTTCCCAGTTCTTTTTCTTTCCCTTACCTGCCATATGTGATGCCAATTATCATCCACTAAATTTTAGCATTATGTTTTTTAAAAGGTCTCTCTTTTTTTCTTTTTTAAGAAAGGGAAAGTGGAGGTGCAGAGGAAGATAGGGAGAGAGAATCTTAAGTAGATTCCACACCCAGCGCATGGAACCCATGGGCCTCAATCTCACAACCCTGACTAACCCTAGGGCTCAATCTCACAACCCTGATGACATGACCTGAGCTGAAATCAAGGGTTAGACACTTAACTGACTGAGCTACTCAGGGGCCCCTCTTGTACTAAAAGGTCCCTGTAAGTACAATGTACAGCTTTTGTCGACAGGGACCATGTTTTAAACTTTTTGTCAAATTAAACTCAGCAGTAGTTAGTAAAGAAGAAGTATATGTGTTTTTGGAGAGAGACTTGTCTGTTTTCAAGTCTTATTTCATCGCTGACCAATATCATGATTTGGGACAAGTCACCTTACCTCCCTTAGCCTGTCTTCTCATCTGCAATTTAGCATGATAACATAGTACTTCCCTACCCAAGTCATTTTAAGATGCAAAGAGATAAATTAAAGCAAACCTACAATAACAAAGTACATGATTATTGCAGTAAGTGGGAATTTAATAGTAATTGACTTACACCTCTTGGGATCTTGCTTTGCCAATGTGTACATTTACATTTTTTTCTCCCATAAATTTCGAGGAGAGAAGAAAATTCTATTTATGTGCTTTGAGAAACACTACATGCAACTTCTCCTTTTTCAGAAATTCATAAGCTGCATTATCATATTAAAGGCTCTGAGAAAATGTGTGGGAAAGAAATCTGTTAAGCTTTATTTAACCCTCTGTTTTTCATTTATTTATTTAGGGAGTGCAAGCAGGGTCGGGGTAGAGGGAGAGAGAAGCTCAAGCAGATTTCATACAGAGCACAGAACCCAATGTGGGGCTTGATCTTAGAACCCTGAGATCATGACCCAAGCCAAAATTAAGAATTGGACGCTTGACCGACTGAACCACCCAGGTATCCCTAACCCTCAAATTTATTTTGCTATACCTTGAAATAATTATTGTCTCAGGAGAAGTAGTGTTCTGAAAAACACACTTTAGGCCAATTGGGTCATACAGTCCTTGGGACCCCCTGCAACTCTCTCATACTGAATTTACAGAAACAACCATAGCGTATCAGCATCCTTTTAATCACCCACAGAAGGAATGCAGTGAAAAATCCATGTTTTTGTGTAAAGTAATGCCCTTTAGGTGTGTTTCTTCAATAAGTGAAGAAGTAGTAAATATGCATGCCCCCAGGCCCCAGAGATATTTGCCACCAAGGCTGCTGTGCTTGGTATGGGTAGGTGTGTTTGTGCAGGCCTGGCCACACGTGAACACATGGCTCCTTGCTCCTGCTGTTGAGGTTCTTATGATCACACACCTGGGGCGCTGCAAGTCGTGGGTACATCCATCACGCTTCCCTTCTCTGCCACTAAGCGTAACCCTCTCCACAGGGGGTGTCTTTACTTATGTTCAACTTCCTTACGCTCAAGCCACTGGAAACTCTGTGGTGTTTATCTTGTCCTGTTGGTGCCTCCCTCTGTCTGCAGTAGAACCCCTGGGTTTCAACCTTGGGTCCTGGTTTTTTGTTTTAAGATTTTGTTTATGTATTCATGAGAGAGACAAAGAGAGAAGCAGAGACACAGGCAGAGGGAGAAGCAGGCTCCCCGCAGGGAGCCCGGACGCTTGCTTGGATCTGCTTGCTTGGAAGTCGAAGCCTTGGGAAATTATTCCTGGGGAAGTAGGGGGAAGCATGAAGTTATCAGGTGAGAGTCTCAGCTGCGTGAACGTAAATTGGAGGTAGCTGTTACTTTCACCAGTGAGGGCCAGTGCACACTTTTCACCCTTGTTTCCGTGGGACTGTGACCAGAGTAGGCGGTCAGGGGAAGCCTTTACCATCCACTTCGGATGCTTCTGGTGTGCACCCAGCACCTCAGCACACTTAATAACACCTTCTTCCAATCTCAAGTGTCTTTCTTTGAATGTCGGGCCCTTTATTAATGAGGCTGGAAGTCTCGTGGGGGTGGTCTGGAAAGGGGAGAGGAAGGCCTCGCTGGAGGGCCCTTCGTGGCCCACATGACCAACAGAGGGCGCTCCCACACCACACAACACTGGAGTCTCAGACTCTGGGCAGGCCTGGCGAGAAGGTGGCCAGCTGACCTTTCTCCAGGCTGTTCTCGGGTTGCCAGAGCAGCGGAGGTGTCAGCTGAGACCGGTCACAGCCTAGGGAGGAGACGGGAGGGAGGGAGGCTGGGGCACCCGAAGGGAAGGAAGAGCTGGCAGGGGAAACACAGACACATTTCACAGAGACAGGGACGCAGAGAAACATGCAGCATATGCACATTGTAACTCCAAACAGCAAATACAATAAATACACCCTACGTGTACGTAGCATACAACCAAGAGCTTTTTCAGCAACACCCGGGATGCAGAACCACAACATGGATGCAGTTCATCGCACACAAATACACGTAACACAGGTCACCTCGCCTATCTGAGCAACAACAAAGACAACACATAGACACACTCGCGTGTATGTAAACACGTTATCCCCCAGGGACTTGCAAGCCATGTACGGTATACAAAAAGCAGGTAACAAAGACACACGTAGTAAGCATGTAGTCACACATAGTGTGCCACACACAGTGGACCCACAGTGCATACAGAGCCACACAGCTTGGGGACTGCGCTCCACACACAATAGACACTCCCAGGGGCACATCCTAGACAAGCAACAGAAGCATGCAAGATGCATAAACATAGCCAGCTCCCCACGGGCGGACTGCAAAGACATATATTACGTACCATGGGCCGTGTCACTCCCCCCAACACAAACAGGCACACGTAACACATTACGTGGCATCCACTCGCACAGCACACACCATGCAACACACACGCTCCCTGTGTGGGCACAGGTCCGCACGCATCAGAAGCACTTGGAGTTAGTAAATGTTTCAAACAAGAGCAAACAGAGGGAGGCCAGAAAAGGGTGAAAGAAGAAAAAAGAGGGCTGAGGAAGATGGAAATGAGTGAAACAAGGCAGAGCGAGGAGCAGACCCTGGGGAGGAGAGCTGGACACCAGATCTGGTCCTTGGCTTGGCCTCTTCTCCCTTCTCTACTCTCGTCGCTGGAGCAAACAGAAAGCTGGTTTGGGATGGCACCCCTGGGGAGGCCATACACATGTGGTGTCTGCAGCTCGGGCGGGTGGTGCCCCTAGGAGGGTGAGCCACCAGCCTGGGGCCAGGGCTTGGGCCTCAGCCCCAGCAGGGACAGAGACACCAAACTGCCTCATTTAATCCTGATCTAGGCATTGCCTGCAGTCCACGGTCTGACTTTCCCCAGGCCGCAGCATTGCAAAGAAACTATTTCTCAAAACTCTCAGGATATAGTCTATTCTCTTTTTTTAAAGTGTGCTTTTTAAAAATTAAAAGGGAAAACTTGTGTGAAACCTCAGAGGGGTTGTGCCTCCGGAGAAGATGGGGAAGGTCAGGAAGGTAAAGGACTCGGCAAAGCGTGCTTATTATGTAACTAAGCAAATAAAACTCTCTTCTTGGAATCACAGGATTTTCAGTGAAACAGATTCTGATCTGCAAACCTTCTTGAGCAACTATCCTGGTCCAGACTAATGCAGGGTGCTGGGGTATAGAAATAAGAGACTCGAAACCCACCTTCCAAAATAGAGTCTAATGGAGGATAGAGGTCTAGAATGTAAAACTTTTAAAACAAAGAACAAAGGATTATATTAATATATAGCATGTGATTTCTTTTTATACTGATAAGGAAAGGGAGTCGGGGGGTGACCCCCTAATTGAAAGCCTACTACATGCACTGTGCTGGGCTCTGTATACCCATTGTCTCAGTTAATGCTCACAAAACAAACTGTGGAAAATTGGGATTAACAGCTCGTGCTACAGATGAAGAAACCAAGACTGAAAATGTGAAGCCACCTGCCCAAGGCAGCACAGTTCGGAAATCTAGATTCAAACCAAACAGTATGACTTCAAAGACCCCTGTCTTTTCCACTCATGGTAATAATTATTTCCTCTGGCTTTTCAGATCTTGATCAAGAGCCAATAGAAAGGGGAGAAGGACAAACATTATATGGTCTCATTCATTTGGGGAATATAAATAATAGTGAAAGGGAATATAAGGAAGGGAGAAGAAATGTGTGGGAAATATCAGGAAGGGAGACAGAACGTAAAGACTCCTAACTCTGGGAAACGAACTAGGGGTGGGGGGAAGGGGAGGAGGGTGGGGGGTGGGGGTGAATGGGTGACGGGCACTGAGGGGGGCACCTGACGGGATGAGCACTGGGTGTTTTTCTGTAAGTTGGCAAATTGAACACCAATAAAAAATAAATTTATTATTTAAAAAAGGGGGAGAGAGACAGTCACAGAGAAAAGACTCTGAGTTAGTGGGATGATGGGAGTACACTTTGGACTCTCCCACAAATAAGAGGAATCTGGGGTTGTGATGTTGGTCCTTCCTCAAGGGCCTCTGCCCTCCAGTGTGTGGGCCTGCCATTAGGTGTCACCTTGGGCGCTACCATGCTGGTACCCACCGCTGCCCATTAGGGCCTCGGCTCCATCATCACACTGCCTACTCTGTGTGAGTTGGGTGTCAGGGCTGGATCTCTGGCTTCTTGGGTTTTCCTAGGTGTCTGTAGGTCAAGAAAAGAAGAAGTGGTGGGAAAACTCGTGGGTCCAAATGTGGATTGAGGCTGAACAGAATAGAATTCTGTTCTCCAGTTTGTGTGGTCTAGGGCACCTATTTCTTTTTTTTTTTTTTTTTTTTTTGCATTGCTAAGTATCTGTTGTGGGTTATCAGAAACAGCAGGGGTGGAAGGAATATTTGGGATCATCTGGTCATTTTACAGGTAGAAATGCTGAATTCCGGTAACATGCCTTTGTCATTAGTGCTATGTTTTGGTTAATAATCATATTAGCAGCTATTTATTAAGTACTTAATGCCCTGCCAGGAGCTACACTAAACACTTTGCACGTGTTGTTTTATAAAATGCTCACAGTGGTGCAGTGAGTCTTGGTCATTTTCACACACAAGCAAAACCAGGTTCAGAGACATGTGGTTGGCCTACCAGGGGTTGCACCGTTAGCCAACGATGGCACTCAGATGCCCACCAGGCCTGTGAGACTCGTAGCCCTCACTCCTCCCTCACTGGTCTGTGGCCTTTCTGACCAGTATGGAAATGTGGTCAGGGGGGCAGTCACCTCTGATTTAGAGAGAACTCAGGCAAGAGAAGATGACTATCTTGTTCAAGGTCACAGAGCCGATTTTCAAGACCCAGAACCCCTAGACTCACTCCTCCCTTCCTGCCTCCTTGGACCAAGCTTGGTGCTATCATTTTTCTTTCTGGATTGGTAAAGCAGTCAATGTAAGAATCAAAAAACGGTCTCACCTTGCCTAGAAAAGGGTCTTTTGGGAACAGTAGAAAATGGACACCCCCCACCACCACCACCTCATTGTTCTCTTTAGCACATCATCTAGTTGTTGTCTTCCGTTTGGTCCCTTTCAGAAGGGGGGCCCTCTACCCCTTGAATCTCATCTGGCTCAGTTTGGTCAAGATTCTGCTCCATCTTATATGGAATTTCCTCTTTTCATTCCAGGCCTGTCCTTGTCCATTGCATGTAATATGTGGTCGTGGGCCCTATGCTCAGAGGGCGACCAGACTCACTCTGGTGAAATAAATGGTCCAGAGTCTCCCCTCAAAGGTTATATATGTTGAGAATGGCTGACTGGCTGGTAAAGCCAGGAGGCCATAGCGTTCAATTATTGTTGTTTATTCTGGTGGGATCTCTTACTCAGCAAGGGGATTTACACTGGAATTATCCAGCTGTGTCTGCTGAGATTTGGCTACAGACTCCAATTCCCAGGATGGAGAGGTCAGTGGCTGCTTTTGTTCTCAAATATATTTAATTTTCTTTCTAGCTATTCTTGGTCTTTAGTCTACTTAGCATAAAACATCTCCAAAACTTCCTCTATGTGATGAGTTCACTGAGGGCTGGTCCACTGATACAGTCCTATACTGGAATTCCAAGCATCCTTGCCACAACAGGGAGAGCACCCCAGGTTTTCTATCTGCAAAGATGGGTCTCAGAATCTTTCCTTTTTGCATTGTGCATTTCCTAAACACGGTCCTTATTCAGGAAGGAGAAATGAGTAAAAGATCTATACCCTAAAAACTATAGAACACTTCTGAAAGAAATTGAGGAAGACACAAAGAGATGGAAAAATATTCCATGCTCATGGATTGGCAGAATTAATATTGTAAAAATGTCAATGTTACCCAGGGCAATTTATACGTTTAATGCAATCCCTATCAAAATACCATGGACTTTCTTCAGAGAGTTAGAACAAATTATTTTAAGATTTGTGTGGAATCAGAAAAGACCCCGAATAGCCAGGGGAATTTTAAAAAAGAAAACCTTAGCTGGGGGCATCACAATGCCAGATTTCAGGTTGTATTACAAAGCTGTGGTCATCAAGACAGTGTGGTACTGGCACAAAAACAGACACATAGATCAATGGAACAGAATAGAGAACCCAGAAGTGGACCCTGAAATGTACGGCCATCTAATATTCGATAAAGGAGGAAAGACTATCCATTGGAAGAAAGACAGTCTCTTCAATAAATGGTGCTGGGAAAATTGGACATCCACATGCAGAAGAATGAAACTTGACCACTCTCTTTCACCATACACAAAGATAAACTCAAAATGGATGAGAGATCTAAATGTGAGACAAGATTCCATCAAAATCCTAGAGGAGAACACAGGCAACACCCTTTTTGAACTTGGCCACAGTAACTTCTTGCAAGATACATCCACGAAGGCAAAAGAAACAAAAGCAAAAATGAACTATTGGGACTTCATCAAGATAAGAAGCTTTTGCACAGCAAAGGATACAGTCAACAAAACTAAAAGACAACCTACAGAATGGGAGAAGATATTTGCAAATGACATATCAGATAAAGGGCTAGTTTCCAAAATCTATAAAGAACTTATTAAACTCAACACCAAAGAAACAAACAATCCAATCATGAAATGGGCAAAAGACATGAAGAGAAATCTCACAGAGGAAGACATGGACATGGCCAACATGCACATGAGAAAATGCTCTGCATCACTTGCCATCAGGGAAATACAAATCAAAACCACAATGAGATACCACCTCACACCAGTGAGAATGGGGAAAATTAACAAGGCAGGAAACAACAAATGTTGGAGAGGATGCGGAGAAAAGGGAACCCTCTTACACTGTTGGTGGGAATGTGAACTGGTGCAGCCACTCTGGAAAACTGTGTGGAGGTTCCTCAAAGAGTTAAAAATAGACCTGCCCTACGACCCAGCAATTGCACTGTTGGGGATTTACCCCAAAGATTCAGATGCAATGAAACGTCGGGACACCTGCACCCCGATGTTTCTATCAGCAATGGCCAC
Organism: Vulpes lagopus; assembly: GCF_018345385.1. Classification (NCBI taxonomy): domain Eukaryota; kingdom Metazoa; phylum Chordata; class Mammalia; order Carnivora; family Canidae; genus Vulpes; species Vulpes lagopus. The sequence continues at coordinate 62,406,889 of NC_054830.1, forward strand.
AATAGCCAAACTGTGGAAGGAGCCTCGGTGTCCATCGAAAGATGAATGGATAAAGAAGATGTGGTTTATGTATACAATGGAATATTACTCAGCAATTAGAAACGACAAATACCCACCATTTGCTTCAACGTGGATGGAACTGGAGGGTATTATGCTGAGTGAAATAAGTCAATCGGAGAAGGACAAACAGTGTATGTTCTCATTCATTTGGGGAATATGAATAATAGTGAAAGGGAATATAAAGGAAGGGAAAAGAAATGTTGGGAAATATCAGGAAGGGAGACAGAACATAAAGACTCCTAACTCGGGGAAACGAACTAGGGGTGGTGGAAGGGGAGGAGGGCGGGTGTTGGAGGGGAATGGGTGACGGGCACTGAGGTGGACACTTGACGGGATGAGCACTGGGTGTTTTTCTGTATGTTGGTAAATTAAACACCAATAAAAGTTAATTAAAAAAAAAAAAAAAGGAAGGAGAAATGAAAAAGACTATTTTATGACTTTGGGGACTTAATATGTGTTATTAATGGCATCTACAGTAGGATACTTAGACCTTGGTCAAGAGATAAAGTGCCAGGATTATAGTTTCAGCTCCTACATTTACTAGTAGTTGAAGCCCATCTTTAAAGTGAGATGATGATGATGATAATAGCCCATAGGGTTGCTGGGGAGACTCAAAGAATGTTAGTTGCCATTTTTGCTATCTCTTTCATTGTTGTTATTCAAGACATAGCCTCTTTGAGGCTCAGTTTCTATGTTTGTAACACAGGAGATGATACTTTTCACCTTGGCATGGGGGGTGGTGAAATAAGAAAGTGCTTAGTATGAGCTTCTCTCCTTCAATCAGCTTGCACATCACAGCCAGAGAGGTCATCCAAGGCCATTTTTGTGTCACTAGTCTTCTCTAAGAATATAGCAAATGACTGCTCCCACCTAGCAGAGCCTACATTTCTTTTTCTTTCTTTTTTTTTTAAGATTTAAGTTATTCATTTGAGAGACAAAGACAGTGTGTCACTAGAAGGGGGAGGTACAGAAGGAGAGAGAACATCTCAAGCAGACTCCATGCTGAGCTCAGAACCCGAGATGGGGCTTGATCCCAGTACCCTAAGATCATGACTTAAGCTGAAATCAAGAGTTGGACGCTTAATTGGCTAAGCCACCCAGGTGCCCCTAGCAGAGCCTACATTTCTAGGATCAGTAGAGCCTCCCATCCATCTCCTAGACCCTTGGAGAAGCTACAGGTCCACAAGATTTTTGGCCCAATGACCTGATAGAAATTTCTAGAACAGTCTGGCTACAGGGCACTCAGGAGTGGACAGAACTGCAGGGGGCTATCCAAAAATGCCTAGCAGAGAGACAGAAACTTTGACTTGTAAGCCTCACAGAGGTGCTCTGGAGCCGGTTTGCACTGGATCCTCAAGACAACTGTGCACATCTCTCTCCAAGTCCATGTTCAGAGATGTCACAATGGCAGTGTGAAACTGGTTGTGGTGGAGGTATTTACACTCTTGAGGTCAACCAGTGCTATAAATCAGCACCTCCCCCCCCCCACCCCAAGAGCCTATTGTTAAGCATTTACCAGCACACCACTGAACCTCGGTTACATCGGTTGTTCATAAGTCACGTCGCCTATAGATACTGAAGATAGTGTGTTAGTTCAGGTTCTTCAAGAAGCACATACTGAGATGGGATGGAACAACCAAGGATTTTACTTCGGGAAACACCTATATAAGAGAAGATGAGCAGTTGCTGCCAAGGCTGGGAGAGGCATCAGACTGTGGTGGAAAGTTGACTCTGAATGTAGGAAAGAGAGAAGGGAGGTTTAAGTAATGGTTGGCAAGGCCATCAGGGAGTCCTGAAGACAATATACCATCTGAGAGGGAGGTCTTGTTTCTCCTAGGAGTGGGCCAGTCACTGGCTGGCAGCAGCCTCAGTGCAAATGTGGCGATGGAATTTGGAGCACTCAGACCTGGGCTCTTGGTTAGTTAAGACCCCTGTAGTTGGATTTCTTCGGTGCTTTCTCAGGGTTGCCATATATATTAACACATCAAATCTCATCTTACCCAGAGCACATCGTACACCTTTAAAAATATTTTCTAAGCACCTAATCTGTGCCAAAAACTGTGCTGAGTCCAGGGGATGAAGAGAAGTCAGAAACTTGGGCCTTGACCCAAACAGGGGAGAATGACAAACAGACATTCAGGATAGTATAAAAAAAAAGGGGGTGGGGGATGGTTGAGGAGGCCCCTTGATAGAGGTGGCATAGAAAACTCTGTTATTTGGTGGTCCTTGAACGAGGCCAGTATTGGGTAGAATGGGAATTCTAGACAGAAAATTCTTCAAAAGCGAAGGCTCAGAGACATAAAAGAGCAACTCAACATGGATTCAGCATAAGATACAAGAGTGGAATTAGGGAGAAGTGGCCCTGCAGAAAGAATAAAGGACAGGGAAGCCTAAGGAATTAGATATATTTATTTATTTATTTTGTAGAGTACAAGTAAGTGCGGAGCATTATAGGCTTTTTATCAAATGCATATGAATGCATGATCACTGGCTGCAATTTGGAGGATGGAGTGGAGGGGTAAGCCTGGAGGCAGGAAGTCAGGCCCATTTGGGGGGAGATGGCAGGGATAGTGAATGCAGGGAAGCAAAGTCAGTCAAGAGGCATTTAAGAGATGGCACCTATACAAGTAGATAGATGGCTTTTGGATTTGGAAGATTGAGAGCAGGGTCTACAATGGTATCCAAATAGCTATCTTGCATTAAATGTTCTTGAACTATTTCTCTAGACCTTCTAGACTATAGTATTTAGACTTCCGGTCATCACCCATTAGTGGGTCATGAAATCAACTTACTGGATTTTGGCCAACATTTTTTTTTAAGTCAATATATTCATTATATTGTGTGTAGCAAGGCTCGGTACAATTTCATACAGTTTTGTTTCAGTCATATATACATGGATGTGTAGAGCTAAGTTGGGATGTAAAATACATAAATCACAGTCAAAAAAAAGTTTGAAAGATGTTTTTCTAGGCTATGAACTCTTGTAGAGCTGGGTTTATCTTAAACTCCTGGAATTAGGGATCCCTGGGTGGCGCAGCGGTTTGGCGCCTGCCTTTGGCCCAGGGCGCGATCCTGGAGACCTGGGATCGAATCCCACATCGGGCTCCCGGTGCATGGACCCTGCTTCTCCCTCTGCCTGTGTCTCTGCCTCTCTCTCTCTCTCTCTGTGTGTGACTATCATAAATAAATAAAAATTTAAAAAAATTTAAAAAAAAAAAAAATAAACTCCTGGAATTAGAGAATTGGAGGAGGCCTTTGGTCATAACTGTGTTAGAAGTCTGTGCCATTGAGACCCCCTGCTTTACCTCTGTCAGTGAGAAAACGATGCTTGAAGAGGTGAAATCCAATCTCCAAGATCAAATGATTCTCATAATATCTCTTAAAATATCCAATTCGATTAAGAGAATGAGTGGATCAATGTATGCCTTTATGAGTGAGTGAGTGAATACTGATTATAAATTATGTAGGAGTAATATATGAGTAAATGAGTGAAAGAATAGATGAATTCATGAATGAATGACTAGATGAATGTGTAACTGCATGAAAAACTAGATGGTTGAATTAACAAAGGTAGGAGGAAAAGGTGGGAGGAAATGAGGGAGGGAGGGAGAGAGAAAGGAAATTCTCAAATCCCCTAACAAACACTATGAGTCTGTAGACTCTCAGCCAAGGAGTGAAAGATTTCTGAATGACCCCAGGCAGGAGACCACAGCCAGTTGGAATTAATCATGTGGCTAGCACAGAGATCAGCCAAATTTGACCGAGTGATGACGGCCTTGCAGTAGACTTTGTTACGCACCCGTTTATAGGGTGAGCTATTAACTGGCTCAGCATGGGGGTAGTCAGGCGCCTGACATCACAGAATGAATGAGGTGTTTGGGGTGGGGAGAGATGGGCTCTAGGGTTCTGGTCTGCTGAGTCATCCTCAGCCCTGAAGGCTGCCATGCCATTATTCATTGGTCCCATGACTGGGAGCCAACCAGATCCATGTACTCTGGGCCACCTCAGAAAGCTGCGTATTTATTTCAGAGGAGAAATGCATTAAGGTGAAGACCAAGAACCCAAAGAACAACCTGAGATCACTAAAAGTTGACCATGCCTAAGTCATTTTAATGATTTGAGTCAGATCTGGGTTTGAGTCTGGGCTTTTCTCTTACTTGCTCTGTAGCGCTGGGCAAATCACTTTACCTTTCTGAGCTTCAGTTTACTCATCTATAAAATGTACGTAATATCAATCTTATATTTCTTTTTTTAAAAGATTTTATTTGTTTATTTTAGAGAGTGTGTGTGTAAGCGGGAGAGGGGGCAGAGGTGGAAGGAGAGTGCAATGTGGGGCACGATCTCACAACCCCTAGATCATGACCAGAGCTGAAATCAAGATCAGACACATGACCAACTAAGCCACCCAGGCACCTTGACTTTGTAATATTGCTGTGATCCATGTACAAAGAGTTAATGCTAAACATTTACTCTCTCCGTTCCATTTTTATCCTTCAGATTTCCCCACATTTTATTCATTGATCCATTAATTGAACAAATATTTAGTGAATGCTTACTCTACCAGATGCTATGGGCTGGTGATAAACCAAAGAAACAAAACCTCTTGTTTTATAGAGTCAGCATTCTGGAGGATGGGAGGGTCACAATGTCACAGAACTCTTATCACCCTCACCTATCGTTCTAGAAGAAGAGGGAGACTGAGGGTAAAAATCAGTAAATAAATATAAGTATATACAATTTATCAGATTATGCTAAATGATACCAAAGGGAGAAGTATAAGTGGTGTTAGAATTGGAAGGGGGCTACATCATTTTAAATGAGGTGGTCAAAAAAGAGAAACATTTGAGCAAAGACCCAAAGGAGATGAGGAGTCTGGAAGAAGAGGGTCTCTGGCAGAGGGAAGAGCAAGTGCAAAGGCCCTAAGGTAGGAGTGTGCCTCCTGTATTCAAGGGATGGCAAGGGAACAACCCTTGTTCATGTTGTTCTACTTCAGATTCCTTTCTCTCCACTCTGCTGAGAGAATTCGTAACTAACCTTCAGGTCCTAGCTCCCTTTCCCTGGCCATCTTGGTAGAGGAATTGGTCTGTAACCATCTACTTACATCTTTCCTTTCCACTGCGAATGCAGGTTCCAAGACATCACAGTTCGTGTTTCTCTTGATCGTCTCCGTGTCTTCATCATAAGGAATGCTCTCTAGGTCAGAGTGGGCCCCAAATGAATGTTTACTGAGTGTGTTATGAGATGAACAAAACGGCCTTCAGAACCTTCCCCGTCATCTCTGCCTAATCCAGGCCCACTGCCTCTTCCTACGTTATCTTTAAGGTCCTGCATAGACCTTGCATCCTCTAAGAAGCATTCTTTCGCTGTCAAGGTCATGCTTACTTCTCCTGGACCTCAACTCCACAGAGTCCACACGGGATGGGATTCTAATTAGCGAGCCACATGGAACATAAAAAGAGTTCTGGGGAATCCCTGGGTGGCTCAGTGGTTTGGCACCTGCCTTTTGCCCAGGGCATGATCCTGGGGTCCCGGGATTGAGTCCCACATCAGGCTCCCTGCATGGAGCCTGCTTCTCCCTCTGCCTGTGTCTCTGCCTTTCTCTCTGTCTCTCTCATGAATAAATAAATAAAATCTTTTTTTTTTTTTAAAAAGAGTTCTGGGATCAGTTAGTTTGGAAGGTTGTTGGTTAATCAAACCTAAGTGGCTTCTATACTCAGCAACTTCTCGGAAAATTTGATAAGGACGTTGTGAATCTCGAAGAGAGGGATTGACAAGGAATGTTTCCTAAATATATTTGACTATGATGCACCCTTTTTCCCAAAGGAGCCATCTTCAGAAACCCTCTCTGGGAAACACCGGATTGAAGCTTAGCTGGGCTCTCCCAGCTTTTGGAATATTTTTTGGTTTAACCTCATCTGACCTCTGTCATTCTAGCTTCATGGCCCAAGGCAGCCACCTTGGTTTTGGTTTCTACCTCCTACTTGCCTGCTGAGAAAAAGGCTGTTCAGGAAGGAGAAATGACCTCAGACTTTAAAATTTTCCTGGCCATAGGGAACCCTTAATGAAGTATAAAGAGTCACAATTATGAGAATTGGGAGAAAGCCAAGGGAATGAAAAGGGGATGACCCAGGTCTGTGGAAGAAGAGGGCATGGCTTTTTCCTTCTTACCTTCCATAGCTGCCTTCTCAGGCCATCTCGACAATAACAATTTGGCAGGTCAGTCCAGGCTGTAAAAATTAAATTAGTGGTGGTATGTAGTGGATGCAGTTTGATACCCACAGGGATGGGATTTTTATCTTCGCTCCCTGGGGCTGACGGGAGATGCCAGCAGGCCCTTCCAGATTTTGACAAGGAGACTCCTGTGGTTTCTCAGATTCATTTTGTCTGTGTCTTTCTCAAATTCTTTCTTGGGTTCTGTTCCTCTCTTTGGTGGTCTCCCTCATCTCTTAAAGTTGGAATGATTTTTTCGGTTCTGGAACCTGATGAGCTAAAGTTTAGGAAGTGGAGGATGACAGCTGGTACAGTACAGAGATGAGAAAATGCAACTGACTTTTCCCCTCGACTTATTTCATTTCACTTCAGTTCATTTTAAGTCAACAGACGTTTCCACCAGCACCCCTATCATAGGAATCAGGGAGACTAAGGTGAATAAGTGAGAGCCATTTTCACAAGAACTTTACAATCTAATAGGGGAAGACAGAAAAGTGACTGAATGCATCAGGATATACACTGGGCTGGAGGGGGAGACAGGAGTGTTTGGGGGATTTGTGCTCAAGGGATGAATTTGAAGCAGAGACACTCTGTCTCTCTCTCTTTTTAGAACATTGGTTTTCAACATGTATGATGTCTTCAGACTTATTTTTCCTAAACTCTCTCAGCTCCACTTTTATAAACAACCTAGGGTTCATCTAGACCCTCCTATGTTCAGCCCTCCCAGCAGATTAACTTTGCTCTCGTGGTAACTTTCCCAGCTTCTTTGCCTGTCGGACACCAGTTACAACTGCCAGTTGAGATAACTTCATTTTCTCTAAGAAGCTTTTTTTTTTTTTTTACCCCACTAACTTCTTTCTCTGCCTTGTGACTAGGTCTAAATGTTGATACTTAAGTTCTGTGCCTCTAAAACAACTTAAGTTTCTATCCATGGATGAATGGATAAAGAAAATATGTGTGTGTGTGTGTGTTGTGTATGTATATATTATATAAATATGATACATATACATATATACCTTTATACATATTTATAAAGGAGTATTATTCAGTCTTAAAAGAGAAGGAAATCTCACCTTTGGCAGCAACATGGATGGACTCTGAGGGCATAATACTAAGCAAAATAAGTCAGAGAAGACAAATATGTATGTTCTCCCTTATGTGCAAAATCTAAAAAACCTGAATTCAGAGAAATAGAGAGTAGAATGGTGAGAGCCAATAGTTGTCGGTCAAAGGTTACTAATGTCCATCTATAACATGAATAATTTCTGGGGATCTGATGTACAGCATGGTAACTACAGTTAACAGTACTGTATTATGTACTGGAAAGTTGTTAAGAGACTAGGTCTTAAAAAGTGTTTACCACACACAAAAAGATAATTCTGAGGAGGGTTGTTAACTAACCTTGCTGTAGTGCTCATTTCACAATATATGAATGTTATCAAATCATCACATTATACACCTTGAACTTATGTACATTGTATGTCAATAAAAGTTTGGGAGGAAAAAAATGATCAGTAATTAGCCCCAGGAAACTAAAAGAAGTTCTACAAGAAAATAAATGTCGTAATTGTATTCCGCCTGGCTCAGCATTAAAAAGAGTTCTGTACCTCTAACATAGTATTTATCACCTTCACTTATCCCAAAAGTATTTATTAAATTCCCCTGGAGCCCCAGATATATATTGCTAGAAGTTGAGATAAGAAAAGGCATAGCCCTTCCCACATGGTACTTAAGAGTCTCGTGGGAGACACACATATTAATTGAATTACAAAACTAGTGAGTGGGTAAGGAAAAGCACTTCCAAAAAAAGAACTCTCACATGCCCCAGGATTTGAGGCTGGGGGAAGCTGGAGTGATGGACAGACTCATTGCGAGTAAAGGAGACAGTGAGGGGAAAGCAAGAAGAGAGGAGGAAGGGTGGGGAGGCTCCTGGTTTTAATATTAAGGCTTTGGGATTTTGCTGTAAATAGATGGAAATAAGGCGAAGAGTTTGATGTTTCATAAAGGGCTAGACTTCTTTTTTGTCACTCTCTTCTTAGTGACCAGAAAAATGCCAAGCATGAGGTCTCAACAAATGTTTATTGAGTGAATGAGTTAGTGATTTAGGGATATGATCAGATTTTCTTTTACAACTATTACTGTGCTGTTATGTGGAGAATGAATTGCAAAGAAAGCAAGAGGGTAGATGTGTATAAGCCAAAGAACCTGCAGGTCATATGTAATTTCAGCCCATCATGGACCTCAATGGCTCGAGGCACTGTGTGCATGTGTGTGTGCACGCGTATACATACATATGGCAGTACACACACACACAGTGATGAAGAGTAAGGGCACTGGGGCCAGATGGCCCTAAGTTCAAATCCCAATCCTGCTACCTATTAAGCAGCATACCTTATATATATTGGTTTTAGCAATTGTTCCTTTATCAACAAAATACCGACAATAGTAGTAATTACCTGTTTGTTGTGTAGATTAAACGGGGGAAAAAAAGAACATAAAATGCCTGGCACAGGGATCCCTGGGTGGCACAGCGGTTTGGCGCCTGCCTTTGGCCCAGGGCGCGATCCTGGGGACCCGGGATCGAATCCCACGTCGGGCTCCCGGTGCATGGAGCCTGCTTCTCCCTCTGCCTGTGTCTCTGCCTCTCTCTCTCACTGTGTGCCTATCATAAATAAATAAAACAAAAAAAGTTTGAAAAAAAAATGCCTGGCACACATAAATAGTTTAGGGAGTAAGGAGGGTGAATAATATAGAGATCAAGAATATGCATTCTGAAATCAGGCTTCCAGGGGTCAAATCCTGATTCTGTTACAGCTGTGTAACCTTGGACTAATTTTTTAGGTTCCCTGTAGCTTAGCTTTTTATATCTGTAAGTAAGAAAATAATATGACAAGTCCATCATCCCTTATCCAGAATTCTTGGTACTAGATGTGTTTCTGGATTCAGGATTTTTTTTCTTTTTTGATTTTTTGAAAGCTAACGCAGTGCCTACATCATATATTTGTAACATTCTCATTGGGTTCTCTGACAGCACCTGCATAATCAAACTTTTTTTCCCACAGCTGTACATACATTTACACATTAACACATCAAATGGAATTAAAGGAAAAAGACCATTAACAGCTCAAAATTAATTCAGGTCAGAATTTTCCTCTAAATAAATGGTGGAAAAAAACGGGGTGTGCGCTCCGTCTTCTTTCTCAGCACCAGTAGCATAGGACCTGGCGGAGAGATGTGTTCAGCATGTGTCTGTTGAATTTCCTCTCCCTAAATTATTTTCTTGTCCATCTGGTCTGATGAGATTTCCAAGGTCTCAGCCTTCTGTATTAGTCTGTGAATTGGAATAAGGTTAAGGCAAAGGACTAATGCTGGAACAAAGGCCCGGTGTGGAGTTTCCCAGGGTCCTTCTAAGAGCAGCATTTTACACTTGAGGGAAGAGGGAAATCTCCTCCAGCCTTACAGGGCTCGGGCCTTTCACAGGAGGCATGCTCCTCTGTCACCGGCTGGCAAGAAAGAAGGTGAGGAGGGTGGAATGAGAACTGCTTCTTCTGCCCCCTAAGTGTAACCTCCACAAAGGCAACAATCTATTGTTTGTCTTGTTGTCTTTGTTCCATTGACTGGTCTGTTTTGAGCACCTGCAAGAGTGACAGACTCAAGGTAGATACTCAAGAAATTAAATGAAAAAAACATTATATGGTCTCATTCATTTGGGGAATATAAAAAATAGTGAAAGGGAATGAAGGGGAAAGGAGAAAACATAAGTGGGAAATATCAGAAAGGGAGACAGAACATGAGAGACTCCTAACTCTGGGAAACGAAGTAGGGGTGGTGGAAAGGGAGGTGGGCGGGGTGGGGGTGGCGGTGACTGGGTGACGGACACTGAGGTGGCCACTTGATGGGGTGAGCATTGGGTGTTATTCTATATGTTGGCAAATTGAACACCAATAAAAAATAAATTTATAAAAAAAGAAATTAAATGAAAAAAGTAAATGAGCATTTATTAAGTATCTACCATGAGTCAGGCTGCCTTACAGAATCCACTAGATCCTCACATCAGTCTTATGGAGCCCATAGTATTTTCGTCTCTGTTTTACAGCTGAGGAAACGGAGGCCCCAACAAGCTCACATCATCAGGACCCACATCTTGGTCATAGTAGCTCTGGCTTACTCTTCTGTGTCACACAGTGTGAGGTGCCTTGAGAAAGGGAGGATAATTTGGTAACTGGCAGGTGCCTCCTGTCAGCCAGAGCAGAGCAGGGTGGGGTAATTGGGCTCAGGCTGAGCTGGGTGGTCTGAGAGAGTCCAGCCCAATCAGAACCCTCGGCTCAGCAGAGTTGAGCAGATGTGACTTCCTCAGACCTGATACTCTTGGGCTGCTTAGGTCTGCCTCCCTGAGGCAAGTGTCCTGGGCCAGAGGAATACCAGGTCATTGGCCTGTGACTGTGAGCGCTGATTGTGCTGGGGAATGGCTGGTGCCCTTCCACAAACTTTGATCCACGGAAGCGACAGAGAGAACCTTCCATAACTCCTCTCAGCCACTCTTGACTGTGTGACCCTAGGCAAGTAGTTTTCTTTTCTCTTCCATCCAGCTTAAAAAGGGGTGACTGTATTTACCTTGTAGAGGTAAGGAGAGAATCTGAGGCGGTGAATACAGGGTGTTTGGCACAGTTTCTGTTACAGTGATAATCTCTCGTAAATGCTGTTGGTTGAGAGAGAGAGAAAGAGAGAGAGAGCAAGCATGCATATACATGCAAGTGAGAGGAGGGAATCGAGAGGGGCAGAGGGAGAGAATCTTAAGCAGACTCCCTGCCCAGTGCACAGCTCAATTCGTGGCTCGATCTCATGACCCCAAGATCATGACCTGAGTTCAATCAAGAGTTGGATGCTCAACCAACTGAGCCTCACTGGTGCCCCTGCTACTGCTGTTGTATTGATATTTTCTCTGAGGGTCTCCAGATGGTTCACCATGACACTTAACTGAATTTGGGACCCAAGGTTGGGATGGTGGCTATGTGCAGACATCAGTCTCAGAGCTCTGGGAGCATGGGGGGTGGTGCCCTTCATCTCAGGCCCTATCACATAGGGTGTGATGGATCATGGTGAGAGTCCAGGACTGAATTGCCAAAAGACTGATCCACAGTGGGGTGGGCACAGTCATTCTATTTCTGTGTTTGTAGTTCCCTAATGGGGCTTGTGCAAAAACAGAAATCCAACAACGTATGTTCAATCATAGTCTCTTGGAATGTGGACAGAGCTTGAAGTGAATGCCAGTTCAGGGCTGTTGAGGAACCAGAGAACAAAATGAGAGGGGTGTATGTGTTTGTTTTAGTGTTTTTTTTTGTCTGTATTATCACTATGCCTCTTTCATCCCAGGGGTTTATAATTGCTCAGAGACGTAGAAAATATTATGTTTGTTTATATATACTTAGAAAAAAAGTATGGGAAATGCACACCAAGATGGCAACAGTGGTTATTTTGAAATGGAGTGATTGCAGGTAATTTTAATTTTTTTTTATATCTTTGCTTATATATGCTTCCCACTATTCCAGTGGAGGACCATGCATTACTATGATGAGTTATATAGGAATGAGAAGAGACTCAATCTAAGATCCTCCAAATTACAGTCCTTTCACTTCTGTACCAACCTGGGATTTCTTGAGGGACAATTTCCAACTGGCAGTGGCTCTGTCGGAATTGAGAGTAAGAAGGGCACAGAGCAAAAATGCTGGCCATCCATGCCTGGGCACTGAGGAAGAGGCATAAAAGCAAAAGAAAATCATCATTTACAGGTTTCTCTTGCTCACTACCCACCACGGTGGCTGCTATAATTACACTGTTATTTAATCCATTCAAGAATCCTGCAAAGTTACACAGTACTCTTCCCGTTTCACAGAAAAAGGGACTGAGACTTGGAACCCTTAAGTCAGTTCCTCAAATCCACATATCCAGGAAGTGGTCATTTAGACTCAAAAAGCTGTCCCTTTTAACCATTACATTGCTAAATTGAACAATACTTAGTCACACTCAGAGGTGCATATATGTTATGCGTATGCTGTAACTCATCCCTGTGTGTGTGTGTGTGTGTGTGTGTGTGTGTGTCCCTGTATACACTAATGACCTCAGCCTTCTGGGTGCTTACAAAAAAAAAAAACAACATATATATATATGGAGGGATGTCTGGGTGGCTCAGTGGTTGAGCGTCTGCCTTTGGCTCAGGCCGTGATCCCGGGGTCCTGGGATTGAGTCCTGCATTGGGTTTCCCGTGGAAGCCTGCTTCTCCCTCTGCCTATGTCCTGCTTCTCTATGTGTGTCTCTCATGGATAAAATAAAATCTTTAAAAACAAAACAAAAAAATGGATAAAGTGGGTAGAAAACTCTTTCAGTATGTGAAAATGGTCATAGTTCTAGATTTTCATACAACCCAGCAGCACCAGGTTAAAGTCCAGGACGTTTGTGTCACCGCTGCCATAGAAACCCCAAACCAGAGGGAATCTTGGTGACCATCTTAAGTTACCAACCTCCTTCTTGCTTTCTTTCATGATTTCTGATTTCTTTTCTTTCTTTTTTTTCTCAACAAGATACTAGCCAATAGGATACAACAATACATTAAGGAGATTATTCACCATGACCAAGTGGGATTTATCCCCGGGATGCAAGGCTGGTTCAACACTCGTAAAACAATCAATGTGATTCATCATATCAGCAAGAGAAAAAACAAGAACCATATGATCCTCTTTTTTTTCTTTTTTGATATTTCTCTCTCCCTCCTTCCCTTCCCTCTTTTTCTCCTCCTCCCCTTCCTCCTCCTTTTAATATCAGAACTCTTCCCATAAAACACAACTTATAAAGGCCCAATATACAAAACCAAGTATAAGCAGGGGCTGAGGGAACTTAAAGGCATGAATCTAGACCCCCATGCTTGCCACCTATGAGGAAACTCCAGACCAGGGATGCTGAGACACTTCTCCAGGTCTCTCTGAAACTTCTCAGCACAAGTGAGATGACACTCAAGCACTTGCTCGCTTCAGAGCTCTCTTCAGACGTCATTGCAACTAGTTATTCAAATTTTCTGTTTTTCCTGCTGGAAAGTAAAGTACTTGGAGGGCAGAGACAGCATCCAGACTGTTTGCCACTGTCCTCTCCGTGTGTAGCTCTGAGCCTTGCAGCTGGTAGGGGTTGACTTCACTGTTGTTGAGCAAGTGATCTTATAGATGAGCATAGAAGATCCTTTTTGCCCAGCGCTGCCAGGCTGTGAGTTTGCACCGTGTCCCCTGATGGGTCGATGTACTCCCAGAACTAGCAGCCCTCAACTCGAGATGCTAATTATCCTGAATAAAAATCCATCCCTCTGTAAGCTCCTATACCCTGAGGCCTCTCTTCATTCCAGAGCCAGCAGCTTCTGTCATTCAGCTGTCAGGTCCAGGGTTGGAATGGGTTTTGTTTGTTTGTTTAGGTGGCCATGTTTATTATTTAGTAAATATTAAATCTTTGGAGAAATCCATCCCCTTCCTTTTCTCCTCCCCCTCCAGGACTGGGGACCTCCTCCTCCTCCGCAGTGTCTTCAGAGCCCTATCCAATAGCTTTCCCTGAGGTCAGCTTCAGCCAGAGGTCTTGGTGAACTCTGATGGCCTCGGGGTGGGGTGGAGTGGGGTGGGGTGGGGGGTGGAATATACGGAGTGCGGAGGAGGAGAGAACCCACCCCCATCCCACTGAAACCCGTTTTCTGCAATTTGGGCTTGTCCTGGTTTTACCCTCTTGCTCTGCTATGTTTCAAACTTAGGTGGGGTGTGCGTGCAGGAGAAGGGGACTGTATCTGGGCCCCTGACTTGCCTTGGCTCAGAGATCCAGCTGTGCGTGAGTGGGCTGGCCTGTGCAGCTGGCCTTGCCTCTCTTCTTGGCCAGGGAGTGGAGAGGCCCAGGCCGGGGAGCTCAGAGAAATCAGAGGGCCTCAGCTGCTTGCTGGGGTGGCAGCTGGGGACTGTTTTCTGTGGTCTCTAATGTCATGGAGGCCTATATTCTTTCCAGGGCCTGTGTAGCCCCACTTCTCTCCCATATGGGCAGTTGCTTGAGGAGAATAAATGCTCCTCAACATCCTGGTATCACTTAATATGAATTATTTTTCCAAGAAACCAAAACCTGGTTTCCCTGAAAAACAGAGTTCATTTGATCCCCTTCAGAATGTTCTGGCTGGCAGTTTCAGAGTTTGAAGAGCTCAGATAATCCCAGAGTTTCCCTCCTCGAAGGACCCCAGAAAATCATCCAGCACACTTTCTCCTAGCCCTCACTTGAGCATCGCCTTCACAGTTTTGCCATACCTGAGATATTAGTAACTTGATGTGCTCTTCTTGACACTGACTCCTTTCTTTTTTTTGTTATTACTTTTATTTTTGGTTAAATCGATGATTTCAAAATGGGAAATTTATGTCACTACCAGTAAATGGAAAACCAGGATTATTTGCCATAAATAGAAGATAACTCTAAAAATCAATACAGTAAAAACAAAACAATTTTATATAATTCTGGACAGATGGTATTGCCTCTAGAAGGTTCTGAGCCAGAGGCTTATTCTTTTAAAGAAAGGAGGTTGGCACATGTTACAGAATTGTCAAAAAGAATATCAGCACTTACCCAAGCCATTCTCTGAAACTAAATTTAAAGAGCTGAAAGAAAATTAGAAGGTGGTTGTTTTATTTTTTTTCATTAAGTGATTTAATTTTGATGTGTCCCACACTTTGGTAAACACCATGTGACCCAGTAGAATGGTTTTTACCAGGGAAGGGACTGGCTGCCAGTCACACAGTAAATCTGTGACAATGGTGGGACTAGACCCAGGTCTCTGAACTCCAGAGTAGGTTTTCCCCTGCCCCCTAAACACACACCAATGGCCTCTATGAAGGGGATAACTCGTTTTTTCAGGAGCAAGGTCTCACTGGGTAAGGATTTTGTCAAGAAAAAGATTGTCATTTTTTTTCCCACCTCACCACTCTGTGTCTGAGGTATTAAGACGGGTACTAGGTTTTCAGCATTCTAGTTATTGCTGTATATTTTTCTACCCTAGTTAAGAAGTACAGTGGAATCAAACAATTATTTTAGTGAGAAGGTAATTTGTGCTAAATTATGAAAACTTGAGAGTAAATCAGTTACAAGCAGGCTGAACTCTGACAAAGAATAGTTTAATAATTCACTCATCATTCAATGCTCTTGAGCAACTTACACCTTTAGCTATGCCCACTTATTACTAGTAGAACACCCTTTGCTTATCAACCCTCTTGATTTTTTTCTTTCTTGATTTCTTAATTTCTTTTTTCTTTTGTTTTTGATACATCTTTCTTTCCTTCATTCCCGCCTTTTCTTCCCCACCCTTCCTTCTTATTTTATTTTATTTTTTTAAAGCATGAAAAGAGGGATCCCTGGGTGGTGCAGCGGTTTAGTGCCTGTCTTTGGCCCAGGGCGCGATCCTGGAGACCTGGGATCAAGTCCCACGTCAGGCTCCCGGTGCATGGAGCCTTCTTCTCCCTCTGCCTGTGTCTCTGCCTCTCTCTCTCTCTCTCTCTCTCTCTCTCTCTCTCTATCATAAATAAATAAAAAATAAAAATAAAAAAATAAAGCATGGGAAGGGTAGGAGGGAAAGGGAGAGTGAGAATATTAAGCAATGCAGAGCCTCATGCTAGGCTGGGATCTCATGACCCTGAGACCATTACCTGAGCCAAAATCAAGAGTCAGACACTTAACCGACTGAGCCACCCAGGTGCCCCATCCTCCTCTGTTTAATATCAGCAGACCTTTCCTTAAAATACAATTTAGAAAGGCCCAATGTACAAAACTAAATGTAAGGAGGGGCTTAGGTGTTCTGTTCTTCCAATGGTAACCTACCAAACTTCAACATTTGCTCAAGGTCAAAGAACTGAGAGACAAGTTCACCCCAACTTTGACTTCCCCAGATTTTCTAGGAGACTGAGGGAAGACAGTAACTTTCATTGAGTACCAACTATGTGCTCAGGGCTGTGCTAGGTGGGTGCTACTATTGCAACTTCATGCATGGAGCAGTGGAGATTCAGCAGCAGCACTCTGCCCAAGTCACAGGAGCCTAGGCAGGTAGAAATTTGACTTGTGCCCATGTCTTTTCTATTCCAAAGCCAGCTCTCTTTCTGCTGTATTCCAGAGATGTGTGCTTATAAGTGATTTGAGAGCATTTTTTTTCCACATGTGCTTTTCATTTCTCAAGGCCTAACACTGTGCCTTATGCACAGTGTCTGCTCAGTAAATATCTGTGAAGGATAATGATAATAAAACAGATGGGAGAAGTTGAGGCCCAAAAGAGAAAGTGAAGGAAAGTGAGTACCGATCCTTGGCCCCATGCTGTCTGGACTTCACTACCTCACCTAGGGTTCCTTGTAGGTAAATGCTGTAAACATCTAAAGTTGCATCCTTTTAATTTATTCTTAATTTGGGAACTAAAATGAACTGAGGTAAGACTGATTATTGATCAGTCTTATTTTAGAGTCAAAGGTAGACTCTCTGGCCTCTTTCCTGGCATCTCTGTAGATTTGCAGACCATTAAAAAAAAAGAAGTTTGTGAAACAAAAAAGCAAAGAGAGAGAGGAAAAACTTGGTCTTTGAGAGGGGTTATGCCAAAGCTGGGTTCAGACATCTCGTAGACTCTGAGTCTCACCTAGCCTCATCCTTTGATCCTGCCTCTGTCTTCTCTGTACTGGGCCTCTTGCTTTCAGCCTTAGTGACCCCCACCCCCACCACTGAACCTTTCCCATTCTTGTCATGATACAAAAAAAAAAAAAAAAATTCATGCATTTCCGAAGAAAGCTATAGAATCCCACCCAAAACCCTTGACTTCCCTACATAGGCTGGGTTTGTTCATTTGCTGTGACCATGGTGGCTTAGATCAGAGTGGCTGGACCCCAGCATAGTCCCAGGCAATGCCCAGTTTCAGGGTGCCAGGACTTAGATCTTCTCCATCTTTCCTTTGACCCCTGAATTGGGTTTTTTACCCCAGGATGCACAGCAGAACCACTGAGCTAGAGGAACACTGGTGTGGGAGTTGGTCATCAGGGATTCACATTCTAGTTCTTACTATGGCTACTATCTCCCTCTTTCTCTCACTCTCAAGATAAGGAGTTTGGATTAGATCAACAGTTTTCAAAACTATGTTATTAGAACTTGAGGGACCTCAAGAACTCCTGAGGGAAGCAAACTAGAATGGACAGGAAATTATACTCACTTACCTCCTGCTGCTAGCAGAGAGCCTAACCTTTACCTGGTAGGTTTCCTCAAAGAGCTTATTAGAAATAAGTGGTTCTCTGTTTAAATAAGAGTTTAAAAAACCCACTCTGTTTTTTCTAAACTCACTTCCAGCTAAGATAAGCAGTCACCTCCCCATATACAGTAATATCCCCAAAGAAAAGAAATGAAAATGAACAAAATACATGATTTCCTAATAATACGCCTATTTTAGATTGATTAAGTGAGGCATGGGGTGGAAGTTGGTTAAGGAAATGCTATGATTGCTCACCCACACCTTCACACATCCCACAAATGAAGAATAATCTGAGTTGTTACAAGAGTCCAGTGGGCCACCTCTGGTCTTTGGCAACTCCTGAAGAAAGGGAGCAATGTCTTTGTGGGTTCTTCTGTTTCTCTAAAATTTGTTACAGTACAGTGTATAATTGTATAATTATATATATTCACATAAATATATAAATATGTGTGTTATATGCACATTTTTATGTGTGTATGTATGTGCACAAGTATATGTACACACATACATTTGTGTATATATTATTTGTGTGTACTTGTGTTTACACAATGTATGGGTACAATATGGAAAGCTATTTTAGAATTTGTTGGCCATATCTTTATGGATAGGCCATAAAGCTTATCATATGGATAAACTTGGCTGGGCATCATCTTCCCTTCTCTGAGTTTCCCTAATTCTCCACAGCTCCTCCTATTTCCTGAGAATATGAGATGAGAGTATCCTGCTCCCTTGCTCCCAGTTTGATATCTTACTCCTCATACTCCTCTCCAATCTCACTGAACTGTGGTGCTCCTGGGGAAAATAAGAGTTATGACAATGAGGATGGTGTGGGGAGGGATGCTGAGAGGTGGAATCCACAGGGCAGTGAAGGTGATGGTGGTGGTGGTGGTGGTGGTGGTGGTGGTGGTGGTGGTGGTGTGTGTGTGTGTGTGTGTGTTTCGGTGGAGGGTTGCTAGAGCAGAAGACTGAACAGGAAGAGTGGATGTAGACTTTGAAGGTTGAGCTGAGATCATTGACTATGTGGAGCTTGGGGCCAGTCCCCCAAAAGGAAAGGTGTATAGAAGAAGCAGCAACTATGGAGGAAGGGAACTATAGTAACTGATAAAAATAAGTCCTGAAAGAGTCAAGATGTGGAGCTTCAATAATCTGAAGCCCATGAGTAGGGTCTGACCTTGCATGGGTAATGGGGTGCTGCTGCGCCATCATATTCTTGTCTCCTAGTCCAGACTAAGAGGAAACAGGATGGGAAGAAATAATAGGTGACGGCAGAGGAAAGGGAAGGGAGTATACACGTCAATTTAAACAGTATTCTCTCATGGAAGACTCCCAACTCTGGGAAACGAACTAGGGGTGGTGGAAGGGGAGGAGGGTGGGGGTGGGGGTGACTGGTTGGTGGGCACTGAGGGGGCACTTGATGGGATGAGCACTGGGTGTTATCCTGTATGTTGGCAAATCGAACACCAATAAAAATAAATTTATTATTAAAAAAATAAAAATAAACAGTGTTCTCAGTAAAAGACAATTCTGAGCAAGTGGGCAGGCTATGCTGGGAGAAGAGAGAGATGGTTTAGGCTGGAGCATGGGCTAAAGTGTTTTGCAATGTGTGGTCCATTTATATCAGAATCACCAGGGAGAACAAGTTAATAATGCAAATTATAGGGTTGACTCCAAAGCTACTGAATCAGAATTTCTGGGAATCTTTTATTTTTTCACATGCCGCCCCCCCCCCACGTGATTCCATGTCTATTAATGTTTGAGAGTCACCATGATTGAGAATCAACTTGGAATGATGAAACCAAATAAATGTTTTCCCAAAGTGTTCCGCGGGCCTTGGAATGCCTCTTCTCTTCTCCCCACTCCGCGTCCTGGCGTCCTGGGAAGGGCAGAAGGCAGGTTTTCCCTGAGTGTGTTTTGCTTCCTTTAGGCTCTCGGGTCCCATTTGCCCAAAGGCTGACATCTGCTGACAGTGGGGCCAGCCTGCCTGTCTTCCGGACAGACAACAGAGCCATAGAGCAAGACTAGGCCTCTAGAAGTCAGGAGGGTCCGAGTTCTAATCTGGCCTTGGCCCAAGCTTTCTGACATTAGGTAGGGTCTGTCTCCATTTTTACGGACCGGAACTCCTACCTTTCTTCCAGTGCTAATAGGAGGAGGGGAGGCAGTCTTGAGTATAATGTTTTTCTCAGATCTTCCAGGCTATTTCCTCATTAGTAAAAGAGCCTAACAGCATTCTTACTTTTAGGCCTCACTCTTACTTTCTCTTTTTTCTCCTTTCCTGATCTCTTCCTCACCCACACTGCTGAGGGTGATGGTCACGATTACCCTAGGAGGTAAGAAGTGACGCCCCGCCTCTCAGATGAGGGTGCTGTCACTCAAAGCACACATAAGGCACGTGTCTGTCCAGTGCCACTGTCCGTAGACATCATATGGACATAATCTGGTCACCTAGGAACTTTTGGTTCTGTGGTTTGATCCAGTAGTCACTCCGGGGTGGTGGGTGTTGCAGGAGAGGGACAGGACACTTGATGGAATGTGGAAATGTAGAGGAGGAAGGGAGTGATTTTGACTGTAGAGATCTTGAGAAGGCTGTTTGGAAGAAGCGGAATTAAAACAGGAGTACCTCTTGTGAGGTTTTTGTAAGTTTGGAGTGTGAAGGATGCCTGTGGAATCCATGGGATGGAAGAGTGAGTGCGTGATAAGCCAAGGTATGGAGATAGGACACTTCTCTTCATGTCTGGGGAAATAACTGGCCTTACAGGTAGAGTAAAAAGCCTGGAGGAGGATGTGAGTAAAGCTATTACAGGACCAGATGTGGGAGGCCTTGAATTCCATGTTAGGTAGGATGTCTAGGGACAGGCACTCCAGTGGGCATCAGATACAGGCCTGGGGGCAGAAGAGGGTAGGCCTCTTTGGGATTCATACAGGGTCTCCCTTTCGCATCTGTTCCCTACCCGGAGCCAGAATTCTTTCCTAAAGGTTCAAGGCCCTCTCTGCTGGGATCACCTTGCAAAAGAGCATCCGTCCCGCCTGCTGCCTGGATTGAGCAAGAGGCTGGAAGCCGGGTGAGGAAGCAGCTGTGAGTCAGACCGCCCCCACGCAGGCTCCAGCCTGGGCCTGGGGCCCCAGCTGGGATCGGAGTTCTTGCCCTGGTTGCATTTGCCGAATACGCGCTGTACCGCCAAGTGTGGCTCAGAGCTGCCCTGACTCACTGGGAACACTCAGAGTGGCTCGTGCCCCTGCCGTGGCTTTCCTTTCTTTCTTCCTCCCCGACACACCCACCTTCTCCTCCCTTGCCTCCTCTTCTTTTACATCCTTCTCTCCCTTTTAAAATTTGCCCTCCTCTGCCTTTCCTTTCTTGCTTTCCTTTCAGCTGCTTCTCATCCTTCCTTTGAATCCTTTTATTATCTTTATTGTGGTATTTGTGATATGACTCAGGAGACCCAGGTTTAGACTGGGCTACCAGTGACTCACTAGATGGCTTTAGACTCATCCATTCTCTTTGGGCCTGTTTGCCCATCTGTCCAATGAGGCCCTTTGATTATATGGAGGTTTAAAGACAAACAACCATCAGGATTTCTCCTTCTAGAATTCTCTGCCTCTACCCTTTCACCTCTTTCATGGAATGGCTGAATGAGAGAGTTCACATGGCTCTCAGAATTCCCCTAGCCCCATGGATCTAGATGTTGGGTGCCTACTGGATTCACCTGTTGAGTTTCTGAAGCCCACTACTGCCCAGACCCTATAACAGACCAATTTGATGAGAATCTATGGGGGAGAGGTTCAGGCATTTATTTTTTCAAAACTATCCTTGTGATTCCCTCAAACAACCAGGGTGGAGAATTACTGAGTTAGAAAAAGCAACTTTTGGTAAAAGTGAGGATACCGAGGTTGAAAGCAGAGAACGAGGCAGGCCCAGCATCACATGGTAAGTCATCGCAGTCAGACCCAGAACCAAGCCTCCCTCCATCTCTGCCCCCTTGGCCTGGACTTTGAATCACCTTAAGCAAATGCCACTGCGTGCAGTGGGGCCAAGGCAGGAGAGCAGCCTTCTACCTCTGCCAGAGCCTGGCTTAGAGGCAAGGCCCAGACACAGCCCCATTAAGCCAGGCGTGCCTTACGGGAATCGCTCCTGGCTCCAGCTTAGAAAACAAACAGAGTGCTTTGGTTTTCCTTGGCTCTACCTCCTGGTGGGGGAGCTAGGAGGAGAGCACCTGAGGACGCAGGTTTGCTGCTTTACTCCCAGGCAAAGCGGGGCTGCCAGCTGGGAGGACTGGAGACAGGTGGGCAGGGCCACTTTGGGGATGAGCTGGGGAGTACGTGCCTGAGAAGCACCCCACACAGGAGCTGATGCCTAAGGGGAAAGAAACGGGGGCTGGGAACCTCAGCTTGGGTGGCAGCTGCACCTTGACCTGCCTCCAGACAGACCACTTCTGGTGCAAGCCCCACTCCTTCCTTCCAGGCAGTGGTTAGAGTGGGAGGAGGTCTTGGTTGGGACCTTCATTCAAGCTGCTGTGACTGAGAGCTCCCTATCTGCCAGGCACTATGGTAAGTTATTCATTCTATAGGTGCAATGCCCATGTGGATTCCTCACAGCTTACTGATGTAGGAGTGACTAGTGTGTCCACTTCTCGGATCAAGAAACAAGATCAGAGAGATGAGGTCAGGTCGACCATGGCAGGCCTCCAGGTCTGAAGAAACATAGTAGGTGCAGAACTCTTGGTAGGTCCACCTGATTCCAAAGCTCAGCCTCTTAACCAGCATACAGCAGCACTTTTGTGCAGACCTGGGTTTTTGTCTACAGTTCTCTCATGACAGGCTGTGTGTCTTCAGGCAAATTAATTGACCTCTCCGGGCCTCAGTTTCCTCTTCTGTAAATTGCTCGCTCTGCTTATTTTACATGACTGATGTGGGGATCAAGTAAAGTTGGACATGAAAGAGGCTAGTAAACAACAGAGATATACAAAGTAAGAGATTACTGCTGTTATCGCCAAACACAGCTGTGTCCCCACTTGGGGAGCCATCATCACACATACACCTGTCCATACTTGTGACCTTGGCCATCCCTGACAACCTCTTGGTTCCCAAGGACTCAGGTGGAGCAGTAGAAGGGGAGAGAGGCAATAAAGGAACCTGTTTATTAAACACTTCACATCGCTCAGATGAAAGCTCCTAGATAAATATCACAGCACCACATCAATAAAACATAAATGAAATAATATTATTCCTACCCACTCCCACCAGCATGCCTGCGGATGCTTCCATTGAAGCTAAGGGCAGCTAGGTGAAGTCCAAAGAGCTGAACTCCAGAGTGAGTGGAGGTCAAATCCTTCTCCTCCCGTGTACTGGCTGCATGACCTGGGGACTGGTTACTTAGCCTCTCTGAGTCTCCATGTTCTCCTTGAGTTGGGAATAAAATACACCTATCACCTGGTTACTGCGATTAAACCAGCCCCTATACATATATCTGGTCTAGGATTCATCATACTAGGTACTATTTACCCCTTGACATGCTTGCCTTCCCCATTCTGCTATAGGAGTCCAGGCAGTAACTGCTTTATCTTGATACGATGGTTATACTCAGTACAAGTCCACCCCTTTCTTCTTTAATTTTCTCAAAGTCACTCCCGTTTTCCTACTCCCAGGCCAAAGTTTAGACCCATGCCTGTTTCTAACTTAGTACATTACTACTTGAACAGAAGATGTGGGGACTCCCGACTTGTTGAGATGTCCAGGCTCTGCTTTCAGTTGTCTGACCTTGGGAAGTCTTCTTATATCTCTGGGGCTTGGTTTATCATCTCTAAGATGGAGATAGGTTCCCTCCTATGCACCTAAATCCTTGCTAGGAGGATCAAATGTGATACTACCAATGAAAATGCTTTGCAAATATTAAGGCATTTGGAGAGTAAGGAGGAACGTTATCTGTTGGGAACTCGTTGTCTGCTACACTGATATATTTGGGTTGACAGTGTCCTTCATGTGAGGCTCTGGCACCCTCCCCGTGGAGGCCTTTCACACCACCATCTAAGACAGAATGTCTTCAGCCCTTCATCTTTGTGTCAGGAGACCCAGGCACCACCACTATCCCTGCAATTTCCCAGTCCTTTTCATCAGTATTTCCTCACTGAACTTTCCCATACTCTGCAGTCAGGAAGTCTGAAATGCTGCTCATTTGGAAGCCAGGAGACCAGAAGTTGAGGCTAGGCCTTCAGCCTGATAGCTTGCTCTGGAACCCAGCTTCTCCTAGTGGAAACTGAAGAGACTCCAGATGACAATAATCATCAGCTCTCACATGGTCAGCACATTTACTTCGCAAGGACGTGAAGCAAGAGAGATGCAAGTAGCTTTCCTAATGCCACTCAGCAACAATTCAATATTAGATGATCTCTTGTTAATCTCTTTATCTCCACTGCCTAGCACAGTGCCTGGCCTACACCCTATACCCCAAAGATGTTTTTTGAGTGCCTTCTGACACTTGACTACATGTGAATTTACTTATTTTGCCCACCCCCACTAAAAATTGGTGATTTTGAAATTGGATTTTAGAAAGATTTAAGTTGTTTATAAAAATCCTTAAACCATGGTTTTCAAATATGTTTCTCAGAGCTTAAGGGATCTGTGGCTAGACCTCAGGGGACCACAGGCTGTGCAGTGGAAGAGCTGATGGGATGGAGGAGGTATTGCCTATAACCGGATGGCCCCACTGTCATCGGGTCTCCTACAGGATGTGCGGGTAAGATTTTTAGGAAAGGTGGAGTCTGTTGCTTTGAGGTATTTGAAAAAATGAATGTTTTCAGACAATGAGAAGGAATTGGGATGTCCCAAATTAGGCACTGAGCATAGAATGATGGGGTGCCTGTGAGGATCTGGTCTGCAGTTCACTCTCCAATTTGGGGAGCAATGCTTTCTATATAAATCTTTAGGGTATTTCCACAAGACCATGTTTAATAGGTACAGAAACCCACTGGCATCAAACCACAGCTTAGGGCCAAAACCTTAGGCCTTCTCAAACCCTGTTTTCTTGAGGATAGCCCATGGCCCCAGGCAGGCGGCCCCCCATGCCAGGTCTGGCATCCCCAGCTGTGAGTTGGCACATCTGAGAATTTGGCCTAGCTCTGCGCCAGGAGCTACTAGTGCAGTCCAAGAACATCGCTGGGAAGCTGGAAGGAGCTGTCCCAGAGGCTGCAGAGGAGCAGGGCCCATCCACGTTTGCTCAGGCATCCAGAGAGCAGGTAACTGGGCTAGAAGCAGACCACTGGCATTCTCACTAAGGGTCTTCTGGCTCTGATCCCAAAAGAGCTATGGAGAGTGTTTCTGGAGCTGGGAAGAAAGGTGGGGGAAATCCCCCTGAGACTGTTTTCTGCTTTGTGACTTTTTACGTCCTTAAGACAGCCCCCAAAATAGCTCTCGGCTTCATCTTCTTTGCCATGTTTCCCACTGATTTGGCTCCTGGAAAATGACTGTTGTGTTTGCTCCTGTGTTCTAGAGGCCTGGCCCCTAGCACCTAATCCAAAGTGTGACCTTTGGTGTCAATAATATCAGGTCTTTGTGCCCGTACTGTGTTCCAGTGTAAACTTCTGATAGCCCTAGAAATGAATCAACCAGACATCCAGGGGCGGCCAGGTATGTGATGGAACGGTCCAAGGAACTTCAAATCTGTGTAAATAGAGGAGCCCAGATAGTCACCCTTTCCTTGTGTTCTGGCGCCTGTAAGTGTAGCAAATCGTCCATAAAAAAGGGGTGGAGACGACCATATCAGAGAAGGACTACCACCATCCTGTCTAAGATGCCTGTGGGTTTTGTTTTTTTTTTTTTGTCAGTGGCAATGCTTGATGATAAACATACTTTTGGAGGTATGGAGCGAGGGAGGGATGCTGTCATAGGTGAGTCACTTGATTAGCCAGGGAGGGCTATTGGTTTGACTCCTGTCTCCTCCCCCTAACTGTTTTGGGGGCACCCCATTTTTCATGCAGATATCTCACTTCTCCCCAGACACTATATGTTCCTTAGTATGACCACCTCAGTGCAAGTTTCAGGGTTGATTCACCATTGACTACTAGAACATCAGTCATCAAACGCTGTTGGAGAATTTCGAGTGCAACCCCCTTAGTTTACAAAAGAGGTCTTGTTTGGCAGTTTCTTCCCAAGTGCTTCCAAAGGGAATTTGAAGTGGTTAACCCATTCCCTGGTCTCTCTGTTAAAAACTAGGCTTTGTCATGTTTTAATGGGGAAAAGATAGTGAAGGATTTGGTGGGCCACTCCAGGTCACATTGGCTTTGTGGGGTAGTCAGTGTGAACTCTTAAGTCCTCATTGCTGCTTGTCCAGCTGGGCCCCATGGCTCAGCAGAAGGTACCAACAGGAACCTCAGAAGCATCATCCTGACGTCACAGATAGTTCTGGGGCCAGCGGGTTTGTCAGCAGGTCCCAGCAAGGAGCTGAGAAGCTTCTATCAGCTCCAAATTCACATGAGAGGAAAACAAAATTCCATCATAATGTTGACCATCTGTGGATGAGGATGATTTTTCAAGAGAGGCCACTGGCGAAGGGGACGAGGAAAATAGAGACTATTGTCTTAAGGGAACATGATTTAAAAGGAAGCACTGGTTCAACTAAGCAAATAGGATATGGCATAGTGCTGCGTTACTCTCCCTTACCCGACTCCTGACTTTTAAGCAATTTTAAGCTTTTTAAAAAGTATTTTATTGTGGTAAGAACACATAACATGAGTCCTATCCTCTTAGGAAAATTTTAAATGTACAATATGGTATTACTGACTCTAGGTACAGTGTACATCAGATCTCTGGAAATTACTCCTTGCAGAATTGAAACATTATCCCCACCACCCCCTCCTGGAGCCCCTCAAAACCACTATTCTACTCTCTGATTCTATGTTTGACTATTTTTAATATCTCATATATGTGGAATCATGTAGTATTTTCCTTCTGTGTACTTCCTCCAGCATAATGTCCTCATGGTTCATTCATGTTGCCACATATGTCACAATCTCTTTCTTTTTAAAGACCACTACTCCATTATTGGTCTATTCCACAGTTTCCTTATCTTTTCATCCAGTGACAGTCATTTGGTTATTTCTACATCTTGGCTATTGTGAATCAAAACCACAGTGAGTCATCACCTCCCACCTGTTAGGATGGCTTTTATCAAAAGAACAAAAGAAAGAAGTGTTGGTGGGAATGTGGAGAAACAGGAAGCCTTGTGCACCATTGATGGGGATGTAAAATGGTGCATCCACTTTGGGACAGTATGGAGGTTCCTCAAAAAATTAAGAATTCAACCACCATATTTTCCAGCCATCCCACGTCTGAATATATATCCAAAAGAATTGAAGTCTTGAAGAGATCTTAACACTCCTGTATTCACTTAATTTTCTTTTTCTTAAGGACAGTCTGTTTCAAAACTATGTCATAATCAACAAAGGAGAGTATTAATCTCCCTTTATGCTATAATCCTGAAACCCATGAGTATGAAGAACTCCCTCATTTTTTTTTCCAAAGCTTTCCTTTCTATCAAAAAACTTGCCAGATGGTCCTTAGGATGCATATTTAGTAGAGCTAATATTCAGCTTAAAATAGTTCCAAAAAAGCTATATTGCTGTCCAACACAGCTACTATATGACTTTGGAGGGGGGACTAGATGATTCAAAAGATGAAACATCAAGGTTATTCCAAAAATAATATTCTTAAAACAACACTTTGATGAATAGGACTGATGATGCTCTTTAAAAACTCCAAAATGTTATCTCTTTTCCCAAGAATCTATAACTTGGCTTTGTTTGGATTTTTTCTTGTTATTTTTAAATTTCACATTGAACTTGACATTTTTTTCCAAACACCCTTCCAGTGATCTTTGACCATAAATAGTAAATGTATCAACTTGAATTGTTCTGAATTTCAGACAGTTTATTCAGCTGAAGTGACAGGATTTATTAGGTCCTCTTATGAACAATAGCTCTTAGAGGATCTTATAAACCACTAAATTTTGTCACATTTTTATTTCAATAAAAATTGTGTAAAGTTTATTAGACCTTATTTTAGTTTGGTGATTATAATGTAAATTAGTAAAACTTTCCTTTTTAAAAAGATTTTACTTATTTATTCGTGAGTGACACACAGAGAGAGGCAGAGACACAGGCAGAGGGAGAAGCAGGCTCCCTGCAGGGAGCCCAATGTGGGACTTCATCCCAGGACCCCGGGATCACGCCCTGAGCTGAAGGAACATGCTCAACCACTGAGCCACCCAGGAGCCCCAATAAAACTTTCTTAAAGGTGGATTATCCATCTGTATCAGAAGACAACTTATTCTAGGAAAAATTGTTCATAAAATATTTATGTGAGAGGATGTTCAGGATAGTGTTAACTACAAAGGAAATCATCTCAATATTACTACCAAAGAAAGCCAGTTACAAAATATTATATAGTAGGTCTTAAAGCAATTTTGGCTACAGGGTTGTGAATGTCTTTATTGAAAATTAAAGGGGGAATCTCATCATTCAAAAAGATCTAGGTTGGGCATCTGGGTGGCTCAGTGGTGCCTTTGGCTTAGGCCATTATCTCATGAGATCCTGGGATCAAGTACCACATCAGGCTCCCTATAGGGAGCCTGCTTCTCCCTCTACCTGTGTCTCTGCCTCTGTGTGTGTGTCTTTCATGAATAAATAAACAAAATCTTAAAAAAAAAAAAAAAAGACCTAGGTTACTGGGAATCACAGTGCTGTTCTCTCAGTCTTCCAAAATCCTGCCATCTGTTGCCTCTGCTTATGAGGTAGAGTCACTGCCCCATCCAGTGTCTCAGCCTCTCTGTACCTTACTGTTACCAACTTTAAGCCCCGGGAGAATATTCATGGTTTGGCCACATTTATACTCTTGATTCATTTGGCTATGATTAAAGAGATGGGGTTACCTGGGAAAACCATGGCTGAAACACTCAGCACTATATGTGTTGGGGACAGTTATCAGAAAGCAGAGTAGTTATAGGCTGAGTAAACTTCACAGCGGTTCATACTATCGCATGTGCGTGTGTGTGCATGTGTGTGCATTGTGTCTTGATTAATGCAACAGTGACTCTAAGACTATATATACTAAAATGTCACCGTACGTTGTTTTCTTTATGTTAGGTCTGGCAAATTTATTTTCATTTCCTTAATTTATCTATAATGGATTTTGTTTTCTTAAGCATTCAATTTTTTTTTTTAAGATTGATTTATTTGAAAGGGGCAGGTAGGACCAGAGACCGAGAGAGAGAAACTTAAGCAGACTCTACACTGAGCATAGAGCCTGACATGACAAGAGGTCAATCCCACAACCTGAGCAGAAACCAAGAGTTGATCACCTAACCAGCTGTGCCACCCAGGTGCCTCTTTTTAATTATTTTTTTAAAGATTTTATTGATTTATTTAGAGAAAGTGAGAGAGTGCTCCTGCACATATGCAAGGGGGAGGGGCAGAGGGAGAGGATATCAAGGAGACTCCCAGCTGAGTACGTAGGACTTGACCCCACAACCCTGAGATCATCACCTGCACTAAAGCCAAGAGTTGGACACTCAACCGGCTGCAACACTCAGGCAGGCACCCCAAGCAACTCTTGGTCTCAGCTCAGGTCTTGATCTCAAGATCATGAGTTCAAGCCCTGCATAGGGCTCCATGCTGTGCATGGAGGCTACTTAAAAACAAACAAAACGAAAAAATATGGTGTTGCACGTTTATTACAGAATGGGGATTCAGGTAACAAAGCTCTCAGAACCAAATAGGTCTCAGATGGTCAGAATTTTGGTGTGTTCCCTTCCCAGTAAGTGCATATTTTTTAAATAGTGGAAAACAAAATGCATTCTACTTTTTTTTTTTTTCCCTACTTCTTTTTTCTTGCTGGAGAAATCCAAACCTTTCTTCAAAAATTAAAAAAAAAAAAAGTTTTGCAAACTTTTTAGTGTCTGTATACAGTTTGATAATATGGATAACCCAGATCTTATTTAACATTTCACCAGTGTTTGGCATTTAGGCCTTTCCAGTGTCTCACTTATTTTGAAGATTGCTGAATAAACAGGGGCCTTTGCATTTTAGACAAAAATAATCTTGAGTGTGCAGTCTGGTAACCAAAGGAATTCTTGAACCTACTAAAAAGGATTTTCTCTGATGGCTCTCATAAGCCTTTCTCCTCTCCCATTGTGTTTCTCTTCTTTTTGGAAATCCTGTCTCCATGTGCGCTCCCGCTGGGGTTAGTCCCGTAGGTGTCCTGGTTGCTGCCCTGCACACAGATCATCAGGAAGCCACCTACAGGCTGGACAGTTACAGGCCAAAAACTCATCCAAAACTCATCCAAAGCTGCCGCCCAAGCAGTTGGCTGCCACAGTGAGCACATTTTGACCACAGGCCCAGAGTTTCCCCTCTTAATGTGTTATTCCATTCACTGTCAGATCTCTGGGGATCTGGGATTCAGAGAGGATTAAGAAATGAAACTCTGCAGATAATCAAGGGAAAAGTACAAGAAGTCATTTTACCTTTCTCTTCCAGCATATTCCTTTCAGTAGAAGGAAATGAAGTTTAGGTGGATGAGGGGAGCCTGGGTGGCTCAGTGGTTGAGCGTCTGCTTTTGGCGCACGGCGTGATCCCAAGGTCCTGGATGGAGCCCACGTCGGGCTCCCTGCTGGGAGCCTGCTTCTCCCTCTGCCTGTGTCTCTGCCCCCTGCCCCCGCTCTGTCTCTCATGAATAAATAAATAAAAAATTTTTTTTAAAAAGAAATTTAGGTGGATGTGATGGTTTCCTCTGTTCCTTACATTCCAAGGCCTCGATCTGGTGTAGGATCTAACAATTGGTGAGTTTTTCAACAGACCTGAATAGAAATTTAGATCAGAGCTAGAACATCTGAGAGCCAGGAGGAGCCTTAGAAATAAATCCACAGAGAGAGGTGAGAGCTCCACAATGGAGGAGGGTCTTTCCAGTATTTCACAGCTCGTCACTTACTGGAGACACCAGCCTCCAGTAGCTGAAACTCAAATGCTGTACTTCATCGCATTGACATGTCTCCTTGATCTTAAGAGCCACTTTGTTTTAGGTGCCATTAAGAAAGAAAACGCTGCCAACTAAGCTACAATCCAGTGCTTTCCTACCAATTAAATTTCTAGACTTATTAAAAGAGCCCATTTATTTTGATTGTATTTTTATAATATATCACTTTTGTGACATAAAAGTAAAATAAATGTTCACATATTCATAAAATTTCTTTACATTCAGCTTTTGACTTTCCTGAATCACTTTCTGATGCAAGGTTATTGAATTCTGGGTTTTTCCATATGCTGTTGTTCTTTTTGCTGGTAAGAGGACTACTTACACTGCATTTCTTCTTCCTCTGCCCCAATTTTTTTTTTAAACAGTATTATTGAGATATAAGTAGCATACCATACAATTTGCCTATTTAAAGTGTACAGTTTGGTGATCCCTGGGTGGCTCAGTGGTTTAGCGCCTGCCTTCAGCCCAGGGCATGATCCTGGAGACCCGGGATCGAGTCCCACATCGGGCTCCCTGCGTGGAGCCTGCTTCTCCCTCTGCCTGTGTCTCTAACTCTCTCTCTCTCTGTATCTCTTATGAATAAATAAATAAAATCTTAAAAATAATAAAATGATAAAATGTACAGTTTAGTAATTTTTTTGTACATCCACAGAGTTGTGACTATCAACATAATTTTAGGATATTGTCAGTACCCCCCAAATAAACCCCATCTCCATTTGCATCCACTTCCTCCTTTTCTGAGTCCCACACAACCACTAATCTACTTTCTATGTCCATGGATTTGCCCATTCTGGACATGTCAGAGAAACGGAATCTTAACAGTACGTGGTCTTTAGTGATTGGGCTTCTTTCTTGGTTCATCCCTGTTGCAGCGCATATAGTACGGCAAACATTTTTTTTTTTTAATGCATTTCTTTGAAGAAGCCTCCATTATGATCTCTGGGATCTTCCTTCCACTTTTTTTTTAATAATAAATTTATTTTTTATTGGTGTTCAATTTGCCAACATACAGAATAACACCCAGTGCTCATCCCGTCAAGTGCCCTCCTCAGTGCTCACCACCCAGTCACCCCCATGCCCCCGCCCACCTCCCCTTCCACCACCCCTAGTTTGTTTCCCAGAGTTAGGAGTCTTCCATGTTCTGTCTCCCTTTCTGATATTTCCCACTCATTTTTTCTCCTTTCCCCTTTATTCCCTTTCACTATTATTTATATTCCCCAAATGAAGGAGACCATATAATTTTTATCCTCTGATTGACTTATTTCACTCAGCATAATACCCTCCAGTTTTAATGCTGCTGCTTTCCTGATCTTACTGGCCGCTGTCAATGAAGCCTGTCAGATGAGAGTCAGGACTCATGTCTCTTTCACAATTAGTTCTTAGCTAGTTTGTGGCCTGAACCATCAGGGGCCGTCTGTACCCAGTTGTACCACCAGGAATGCCAGCCAGGCACACACAAGGCACACACGGTGACATCTGCTGCCTGGCTGATGGAAACTGTTGGTATGGCAGCATCATTCGTAAGACGCATCTCAATTTCAGATATATGGAAAGACAAAAAAAGATATGTATTGTATAATTAATGAAGCATGCATCTTTACTACCTTTCCTTGGATTGATATGAAGAGCTCTCCCTCTGGGCACCAGCAAGCAGGGAGACTTGGGACTTAAAGACCAGACACTGGAAAGGATGTTAGAAGTCACACGTCCAACACCACAGCCAGAGCAGGAGTCCCCTCCAGATCCGTGGTTGTCTGCCCTTGGGTACTGAGCCACCCGGAGAGTGTGTCACATATGAAGTCCCAGGTCACGACCCTGAATATCCTTTCTCAGTAGGGCTGGCGCTAAACCAGGATACCTTTCTCTTGCTTTCTATTGCTCCTTCACTCTCTTTCTGACTTTGTCTCTCCTTCTCCCCTTCCTTTTCCTTCCTTCTCTTCCCCTTCCTCCTTCCTTCCCTCCTTTCTTGCCCTTTTTTCTTTTGCCATAGAAGCTAATCCAGGATCGGGAACACAGCTCTGGCTCATTCTGGACAGATCAGCTAGAGGCAGCCTAAGCATCAAAGCAGGGGGCATTGTCACAGAGCAGGGTTAGTTGTGCATTTGGAGCAGACAGATCTGGTTTCCAATCCTGACATGGTCTCTTAGGATCAGTGTGACCTTGGGCAGGCTGCTAAGCCTCCTGACCCTCCATCACTTTCCCTGTAGGACGGCAGCAGCCTAGAAGGGTTGCTGCGGTAACTATGGCAAGTCACACAGGAGAGTGCCTCATGTGTACGGGTGATACTTCCCTCATTCCCAGCTGTCCTGGCTCATGTCTTCTTTGGCTTGAGTCACTACCATTATCCCTCAGTACCTATGATTTGAAAAGCTTTTTAAAGTTTTTATTTATTTATTCATGAGAGACACACAGAGAGAAGCAGAGACACAGGCAGAGGAAGAAGCAGCCTCCTTGCAGGAAGCCCAATGTGGGACTCAATCCCGGAACCCTAGGATCATGACCTGAGCCAACGAGACACTCAACTGAGCCACCCAGATGCCCCTGAAATTTGATTTTTTGCCCCTACACTAGTATCCTGTTTCCCCACGTGGAAGCTGGCAGCTTCCCCAGCTCTTCTGATTCCATGATGTTCAGTGAAGTTCTCTGATTTCTCCTGTTTGCAGGGGACACGTTTTCCAAATCCTGACCCATCTATAAAACTCTTTTCCAAGAGACTCTGCTGGGTTTTCTGGCTTTGGAAACCTGGGGGAGACAGATTCCATCAAAGTTCATTATTTGCCCTCCTCCATTATTTGCCCTCCTCCATTATCCACGTTACGTGTGCCACTCCATCTCGTACGATGTCCATAGGTCCAAGACAGAAATGAAAGGTACGCTTGTCAGCAGTATGATAGAACTATCAAATGAACACGAGGTTACCAATGTAAATTGTAAAACCAAAGTTTCGGTCTTGTTTGCTCCACCATCATATAAATATGGAGAAATCTTGGTGAGCAGAGAAGCCAAGTAAAAGGGAAAGTGTATGAGCATCAGCAAGCAGAAGGTCCTTGAACTGCATGTCAGAACTTCACAGTGTGGTTGTGCCCTGTGACTATGCTTCAGCCCCCACTGTTTGCAGTGAGAACATAGGCTGATGATAGACCATTCTGTCAGGGAGATCACAGTACAGGAGGCAGGCACGCGAGGACAAGTGCGATAGAGTGTGTTTCCACGGGGGAAGCGTGAGAGGCAATGGGAGCAAAGACTGGGCCTCTAACGCAGACTAGGGGATGAGATGGGGGCAAGAAGGAAGACATCTCTGCTTACGTTAATGGTTATTGAGTGAATGCCTTCGCCTTTCATCTGGGCATGGTTTTCTGTTTTTATAAGTACAAATATCAGTGTCTTCTTTCATTTGGCAGATACATATTTAGTGCTGTGCTAGGTGTTGATTGGACAAAAGAGAAATGGTCCCCATCATTGGGGGACTTATAAGATGCAACTGAGACAGATTAGACCAACAGACTACAGAGACCGTTCATGTTGTGATAGGTTATGTGAAGAGGATGATTAAGTGTCATGAAAAGGAATGTCAGAGAACCCTAATTTGATTGTATGGGGAAGGGGTCATTCTTATGTTGAAAGGAGTCTTCTCTCCCGTTTCCTGACTCTTACTTGATTCGGGATTGTGTGTGTGTGTGCTGTTTTTGGTTTTGTTTTTATTTTTTATTCATCAGATATTTCTAATTTGTGCTAGGTCAGAATTGGATCTGAGCATCTAGGATATAGAGATTAGGCCGGCTTCACTGAAGACAAAAACAAAAGCCAGCTTGGGGTGGCATACTAAAAATCACAATGACAAATCTATCATGTTTCCAAAATTAAAATTTACTTCCATTTCTTTTGTTGCTTATACCACCTCCATGAAGTAGGTAATATGTTATCTCCCTATAAGAAATATAAGGAAAAAGAAGCTTTTAGAGGTTTCCATGATGTGGCAGGCATGCACATAGGAACATTGTGCACAAACTGAATCCCTCTGATATCTTATAGTTTGCGTAAATGAAATAGTAGAGATCTCGGTGGATGAGAGGATGAGGAATGGAGGGGACTGTGGAGGGGGTTTTGGATCAGGAGGGATTTTCTGTAGAAGATGGCATTGAGCTGGGCCTTGGAAATGAGCCAGATTTCGGTAAGACTCTGCTGTCAGCTGGCAAGGAGATGGAGCGAAGTGGTCTACCAAGTTGGGGGAATAGCCAGCACAAAAGCTGGGAGGTATGGAATTGTGACCCATTTGGGGATGAATCCCAAAGGGACGGTTTTTGGAAAGAGAGGACTTGGGATGGTGGTAGGGACTCTTTTAGGGTAACTTTGAAGAGTTTTGAACTTTTTCTGAGGCCCATGAATAATCAAAGACCTTTCAGCAGGGGAACATTTTAGTAAGAATTGTGCTTAGGGCCGGCACCTGCAGGATAAAGGGTCAGGAAGGCTCCCTTGCCACGTTGGGAATTCTCCGTACGTCCTTCTGTCACTGCTGTTGGGTGCGGCGGCGGGTAGTTTTGATAAATCTCACGTGCTTCCTGCTCTGTGGAACAGTATCACTCAATCTAAGAACCAATAGTAGAGATGAGATGAGTACCTTTTGGATACAGGTTTTAATCTGATGCTTAATTTATTGATAGGATACAGCGGCCATAGAGGGCAGAAGCTGTCAGTGACACTAGGTTCTCAGGCTGGATGGAGGTAGAGAATGTGGAGAAATCCCACCCCCTGAGCTGGGAAATCACCAGCCCCTGTGCCGCACCTTCCACCCTACACCCTGAGCTCTGTCAGCAGGGCCCCAGGCAGGAGCATGATCTACACCACATATTGTCCACATGTGTTACGATAATTGCTCCTTTTCAGTTTTCTTTATCTTGGAGCTTATGAATTTTAGAAGTTGAAGCTTTTAGATAGAGAGACCTGGGCAGCGTAGAAACAGAAGCAGGCACGTCTCCATAGAGAGGACTGGGGCCTTGGCCATGAAGCCCTGAGAAGTGAATGCCCGCTTTCATGTAGAAGTTGTGTCGGTGTGTAGGGGGGCTTACATCCTAACAGACTCGAGAGTTACTAACAACTCTTCAAAATTGTACAGGGGCTTTACAGTTTTCAAAGTGATCCTGCAAACATTATTTTCCTTTAAGCTCAAAAGACCCCAGAGAAGTAGGAGATTTCATGCCTGCTTGACAGATAAAGAAACTGAGACTGAGAGTCCAAGGGTCATTCAACTAATAGAGTAGGAAAACTGGGACCGGAACTCATGTCATCTTGTTCTAAATATAGAGCTCTTTCCATTACACACCACGTAGCCCCACAGAAATCAGTGAAAGGCTGCAAGGGAAAGGTGTTCCTGGCACCTCAGCTCGGAAGGGAACTCTGACCACATTTTCCCATGGAAACATGTTTACCCACGGTGGTTAAGATCTATGGCTCAAATAGTAAAGCACTGTGTTTCAGCAATTCACTTGCCTTCCAGTCAACTCGGTTACGTTTCACGTAGCTCCTACTGGGTAAAACGAGAACAGAATTTTTTTTAAAAAGACCTTTTTCTCTACTCTGGTGGAGAATGTAGACTTTTGCAGAAGCCACTCAAAAATAGGTCCCTCAATCTTTCTCTTACCAAGAATTGCCTTTCTTTTACCTTCACCAAGGTGTCCAACCTGTGTTGGAAATACTCTGTCAGTGAAACAGAGGCAGCATCCATAATGTTTAGAGTTTTAGAGTGAGAGAGAGTTCAGTCCAAATCTAAGCATCTAAGCTATGTGATTTTTTTTTTTTCTAAAGCATTTTGGCCCATCTCTCCTTGCTAAAAATCTAACTTCCAGCACTGGCCAAAAATATATATTTAATGCATCTATGGCCCCTGAGACAATGCTTTCCCCGTGGTACTCAGCTCTGACTCTCTGATTTGTGGAGGGCTGGTTCTAGTTATGGGAGGCCTTTGAAACAGCAAAGTAATAATTTGTGAAGTAAGGCCCGTGAACTGGTTGGTTTAGCAAATTACAGCTGTAGAAGCTAATATTTGAACTTGGCATCCAAGGCCTGGTTAAATAAGAAATGCCCACGTCTACCCAAGCTGAACCGGCTATTCATGGATCTGAACCTCTTCCTTGCCCCCTGTCTCACACATGTTCATTCTTAGGACCTCACTAAAATAATTATCATTATCAAAATCAAAAGAGCTTTCTATTATTTAGGGCGTGTTTTGGGTCAAAGACTGTTAGGATCTTTCTATATAATACCGCCAGTAGTCACAATTCTGCAAGGAAGGTGTTATGATGTTGAATTTTAAAGCCAAAGAAATCGATGCTCAGACAGGTTTAGTAACTCACCCAAGAGTACCATGTCTACATCATGCCATCCCAATAGGCTGAGTCTGCTTTGCTAGTGTTTCTGAAGCAAGAGGTTAACCTTCCTTTGGAAGTTGAAATAGCCCTTGAATTCCTGAACTTTCTGATTCTTATTCATAGTTAACTCCTGTGCCAACTTACTGAAAATATCATTGCTTACTAAAGAGAATGCAGAACTTAATGGTGGAGAAACCTGGGTTTGACTCTTGGCTCAGGAATTTACTGGTTTGACAGGGACAAATCATTCAACCTCAATTTTCACATCTGTACAATGGGAGTTATCTTCTTCACTCTCCTTCTAGTCCACCCCTTTCTCTTCTCCCTTTTTTTCTCTTCCCATTTAATCACAATGATTGATTGTTCTCACAGTGTTGTTATGGAGGTTAGATGAGATGATGGATGTGAAAGAAATTTATAGTCTAATGACGATGACAATGTTGGTAATGGCTTAGTACCTTTTTGATTTCATAGATATGTTAGCTAGGGGACGAAGATAAGAACCTCATCCTGTGTTGACACTCTATCACTGTACCTATGTCCTAGACTACCTGGATCTGAAACAATAAGCATCTGGAACCTTAGATCTCAATCTTCATTCCCATACAACACCCATGAAGGATGTAGTCAACGCAAGACACATTCCTCTAGATTTTCCCAGGCATTCAAGGACTAATTATAGTTTCCTTTTCTTTTTCTCCTCTCCAAGAAGTCATATTTATGTGCAAATAAGTGTGAGAGACATTAAATTATTTGAATCACTTGCTCGCAAAATGTGGTGTTGAGGCCAGCAGCAATGGCAATATCTAGGAATTTGAAAGAAATGTCAATTCTCAAGCTCCACCATAGACATACTGAATTAGTAACTCTGGGGTGGGGTCCAGTAATCCAAGTTTTAACAAGAACCTCCCATTAGGTGATTCTGATGATGATAAAGTTTGAGAACAGTTGGTCTAGATGATATAAAAAGTCAGGCTTTCTTAAATATTTTAATGTTTAAAAGAGAAAGTGGATCCTCTCCTCATGTTTCCAACTTAAGAGAGAAAGGAAACCTTTCTTAGAAGCCCTCCAGCACATGTTCCCTACCTCCGGCCCATGTGATCCCCACTAAATCTACCCTTTCCAAACACCCATCAGTTTATGATGTAGGCTTTGCCATTTTCTGAGGGGGTGACCTCTAATCAGAATCAGGATTCTATCCCTAGATAAAAGGGGAAAATTCAAGATTCATATTCATATCTAAATGGGAACTGTTCAAAAATTCAGCTTATTGGGGGATGTGTTTAAAAATTCTGAGGTAGAGGAGGGATATGGGGTGGAAATGGTGCTCTAGAGGCTGAGTGCCAAATCTCACTACCCCCGGGGTCTTCTGAAACCGTCTCATACAGGTGTCCCAAGGTGCCCTTCCTGTGCCATCACCCTGACTTTTGTTGATCTTCCCGTCACTTTCTTCCATGGAAGCTCTCTCCTGTGAGCTCTAATCATACTTTATCTTGTGCATGGAGATGCTGAAGAAGGGTCACCTGACAGGGGGTTAGCAGAGCTGGGTCCAGGTCCTAAACCCCTTACAAGAATCCCCTATCTCACATTTATCACTGTGGCAGGTCAGCTCCCCTTTCTGGTCCTCAGCTTTCCTCATCTGTAAAGCACAAGTAGCATCACCTACTCAGAAGTGTTGCTGTAAGGATCACAAGAAAAGAGCCCTGTAAACTATAAAGTCCCTGCATGAGGACAAGGGTGTCCATGATGCCTTCATGAATCAGGGCTTCCCAGGGTGGGGTGTTTAGCGCACATGTACACACTCACCCCTACTTCACAGGCAGCTGACTGGGCCTGTTGTTGGATACGTTGAAAGGAAATTAAAGTTCTAGGAGGGTGAGTGGAACTTGTTGAAACTCTACCAGGTGGTGGGACTAGGTGAGGTGATAAAGACTGTGACCATGTAGCAAGCATGTCACTCGCACCTCATTGACCTCTCCCGATGTCACAGATCCTCACAGCAGCTCTCGGGGGACTCTGCTCCCATCCCTATTGTGTAGATGAGGAAACTGAGGCTCAGAAAAGCCAGTGGTCTTGCCCAGATTTATATGCTGATAAAGTCCCTTTGAATTAAGGTGGGCTGTAGAAAGAGAAGGCATTAGGGATGGGCATGAGCCTTAGCCTGGGTCCTCAAGACGCTGTTTGGGAAGATGGAAGGAGTGATTAATCTGTGAATTCATTCCTTCAAAAATATCTCGAATATCCACCAGGCACCAACAGCGTGCTGGGCTGTCGGAATATTGTGGTCTGGAGGGCAAGGCTTGGAAGGGCCCTTGTCCTAGGAAACCCTGCCCTTTGACACGCAGGCTGCCCACCTTTTTCCTGCCTGGCTAATAATGATAGAATCTACACTACCATTGAACATCCATTCACTTTTTAGTTCAGTAGGAAAGTCTGGCTTGGTTCTAATTAGACTCTGCCTGTATCCTGCTGTGTGATCTCAGGCAAGCCACTTTCCTTTTGTGCCTGTTTATCTGTCCAGGAGACAGGAGATTTACTTCAGTGCTTTCTAAGGGCCCTGACTCTGACTCTGCGGATGTCAGGTGATAATACCCCAACTCTGCATTTAAGGAGGACAAATTGTTAAGAGCCCAGATAGCTCTTGGTTCTGATTCCAACACCGTTTACACTATCGGTGTGATTTTGGACTTGGTTGTTGATCTTATACCCCTATTTCTCCAACTACAAAACGAGCATTATAATGCCGACATCGTGTATTTCTGTAAGGATTAAGGAGATCATGTATATGGAGCACTGTGACACACAGCACGGGCCTATCGCATGCCCACATTTTTCTAAATACCCTCTCCCCAAACCAATCCCCAGAGTTCCTCTCGGCCCAATATTTCTTTTAATAGGTGAGTTGGTGTCCAGGGAGGGCAGGTGAGTCACAGAGGAAGTCAGATCCCAACCCAAGGCCCAGCCCAGGCCTTTGCTCCCCAGAGAACCCAAGAGCTAGTGAATCTCTCCTTCCTCTGCAGGACTTGGCTGTCCCCAGGAGGCAAGTGGAAACCTCAGGGCAATGAAGTAAGTCATCACCTCTTCATAGAGCGGAAACTGCTCTAAAAGGGAAGTTGAACTACTGCCTTCTGGCTCTCTGGAGCCTTGAAGAGGACTATATAATCCCTTCCACCCTCTTCCTCCGTTCTCCCAATTTGATACCAAGCCCCTCCTCCTTTTGGCTGCTGGTAGCTGTTCTGGAACATGGGTGATGTCTGCTTCCCACTGAGGACCAGTGCTCTGGTTTGTCCACAGCATGGCACTGGCAAGGCTTGTGTCTGGGTGGAGAACAAATGGAGAATTCACTCCTAACACCTCCATCTCCTGTGGCTTCTCATTTAAGCAGTGGAATCTCAAATAGCAGCCACTCCCCAGTACATACTTGGAGATGAAGGGGAGTGATAATAGGAAATGCAGTTTGGTGGGATAGAGAAAAATCTGGACTACAGTCTGATGACTCGGTGTGCCTGTCCCACCTTTATCCCTTAGCAGCTGAAGTTTGGAGACATTTCCTCACCTCCCTGAGCCTCAGTGTTTATTCATGTGTAAGATCGGAGTCAGAATCCCAGTCTGGTTAGCCTCTTGGTGTTTTGTGAGGAACTATGGGTTAAGTTATTTAATACACACTTAATGAGCATCTACTATGCAGCAAAACCTATTTTAGAAGCTGAGATACAGCATCAAAGAAGACAAAATGCAGGGGAAGGGAGACGGTGAAGATAAAATAATTGACATACAATATAACATAATATCAAAGAGTAACATGGCTTTAAAGTAGAATAAAGATGGGTATAGGGATGGAGGCTTGAGGATGCCACTCTACTTAAGGTGACCAGGGAATACCTCTGATGATGTGACTTCCAGTTCTTAAAGTACTGCCAGCAGAAGGGCTCTAGCTGCAGTGTTAGTGAGCTCCTGGACCAGTTAGGGCTTATAGACCATGGCAAGGATGGATATGAACTACCATGGACATTGTAAAGTTCTAGTCCAGAGTGAGCGACCCTGGCCAATAACCACTTCTCCTTATTTTCCAGTCTGTAGAACAAAGTTCTGAATGCATCATGGGCAAGCATTGGGCCAGAAACTTTGCATCACATTAAATCCTTAAAACACTTCATCAAAGTAGGAGTACTTAATTCCCATTTATACAAGAGCATGCTGAAGACAGAAAGGCCACTTCCACTCATATCCAAAGATGTTGTGGCAGGCTCCTGGCTTTAATTTCATTTTGCCCTGCCTTTTTTTTTTTTTAATTTCTGATGATTATCCACATCTGTTTGCATCCAAAATGGGAAGCTAGTGAGGGAAAGGTGGAAACACAGAGGCAAGCTAGGCCAGAGCCACCATCATGGCTTCAGAGCATAGGTGCCGTGAACACATTGTCCATATGGCTCTATTCAACAGCCTCGATGAGAGGCAGGGGATGGGTAGACTGTGGGATGCTGTAAAGCACAGAGAATGTGGAATCAGAGAGATGCTTTAATTCTGGGCTGGTGCTTCCTGAGAGGTGGCTTTCGGGACATTGGTCCCCTTTGCTGAATGTAGATCCTCATATACAAAGTAGGGTGTGGTTTGCTAGAAGAGTCCATACCAATTGAGTGGATAGAGGCTGTTAGTCCTCTTCAGAGAATGTGGAGGAACCTGACCTTTGCCTTCCCCTCACAAAACTCAGATCTCAGCCCCACGGTTTGCTGCGAGAAGTTGGGCAAGTCGCTGCATTTCTGTTAGTCTAGTTCCCTTCTTCTCTAAATGTGGAGAGATCACACTTAGAGTTCTTGCAAGGCTGAAATGAGGTGAAGTAAATGAAATACCAGGAATATATCCTAATAGGTTGTGGATGCTCAAATGAAGAAGAAAAGGAGGAGGAAAGAAGGCAGGGAAGCAATAGAGATGTGTCCCACCCAAGGGTTACTGTAACTTTCAGACGTAATTAAGCGCTCGATAAACACTAGTGATTACTTTTCTCCTGTTAAAGTGAAAGGAGTCATCTTCTCAGACCTCAACAATCTCGGTTGTTTCTCTCTCATCTGACCTTCCCTAACCTCTCTCTTGTCCTCCTCTCTGGCCTGACCTTGGTTGAACACCCTCCCGGGAATGCCACATACAGTTGCACCAGCTTTGCCTTGCAGGGTCCTAGCACTCCTAATCCTCTGCATCATTCCAGTTGTAGACATCATAGCCACGTATTAATCATCAGTCAGTTTTCTTATTCTAATAAATTAGGATATTAGGACAATTTTCAGATACATAGAGGGAAAGT
This sequence comes from Vulpes lagopus, assembly GCF_018345385.1. Taxonomy (NCBI): domain Eukaryota; kingdom Metazoa; phylum Chordata; class Mammalia; order Carnivora; family Canidae; genus Vulpes; species Vulpes lagopus. Next base: position 62,449,112 of record NC_054830.1, read on the forward strand.
ATTTAAGGAAGGGATGCTTTTCTTTTTTTCTTTTTTTTTTTTTTCCGCATTTGCACAGAGGCACCAGTGAGCCACTGAGCTTTAGTTTTCCAGTGTGTAAAATGGAGCCTGAAACAGATGATACCTTAGGCTCTCCTTAGCTTTTAGGTTCTTGAAGATCCAGAAGTAGGCATTGCCTGACCTGTTATGATATGTAATCAGCCTGTGGGACTGCAGAGGGGAACTGTCACTAGGCTGTGGCCCCTTGGAGACGTGTGGGTCCCTGAAGCCTCTGCCTTGACTCCAGTTATCTATAAAAGGGGGGTTGACATCTCACCCTGCCTACCCCCTAGGGTTATTATGAGGATCGAATGCGAGAGATTGTTTTCTAAACTTCTAATGAGATGTCGAATTTGAGAGATTACTTATACACACAGACTCACATATGTGAGTATATATGTGTGTGTGTGTTATATATATGTGTGTGTGTGTAGATGCACACATACATACACATGTATTTTATATATGTATACCATATATGTGACCACTACACATGTATACTATACTATAATTTATATATATACTTCATTTATACACACACTTAGCATATATATATATATATATATATATATATATATATATACTGTAAACTTGCAGGGCTAGTTATGAATTAGAAGCTTATAAACCATGTTTACTCATTCAGTGTAACCTAAGGCATGTATTAAACAGTAGGAAAAAATGACCAGCCAAATTTTCCAAGCTTAAAAACCCTTTTATAGCCTTCATTGTGGGTTGAAGAGAGAACTTGTTTCCCCTTCTCTATTTAAAGGAAAATTTTAATATAAATTGGGAAGCAAGGAAGTCATTTTAAGAGAGTGAAAAAAATATCTTGTATGTATGTGGGAGGGGTAGAGGAGGGGATTTGGGTGAAAATGGCTGTTACCTGTACGCTCTCCCTTCTTTACCTCCCAGGTCAAACCCCCCCCCCCCCCCGCCCCACCGCTCCGGGAGAGGTGGGACCACTAAAGTTGACCTGATAAAATGCTCAAGGGTCACCATCTCTTGTGGAGGCCCTTCTGGCCTCTGGGGACCTCTAGAAAGTCACCTTCCCTGTGAGATTTCAGGGGAACCCCAAGGCCCTCTTCTAGCCAGGTTGTGGAACCATAGAACCTTTGACTGGCTTGGCTTTTGGTTCAAAGCTGAGAGGGAAGGGAGCAGCATTCACCCTCTGGGCCTCAGGTCCGACCAGGTAAGCCCATGGAGAATGGATTGAGAAGAAGGGGCATTAGCCAGCCCTTGGGAGAGCCAAGGTGGTGCAGTGGCAATGGCCAGGCCTTGTCCTCTGTCCCTCATCATGCAGGGGCAGTTTTCAGTGTCCCCCTCTCTTGCTCTCTATGTCCTTTTCTGCCTCTTTTCTCTCCTGCTTCTTTTTTTTGTCTTTGTATTATCTGCTTTTGGGATCGTACTACCCCCTCCATCCCTTCTGGTTTTTCTCAGTCTTGGTCACCCTCTGTCTCCATTTTTCTCTGCTTTGATCTCTGTCTCTTTGTCTCTCCTTCAGTCTCTCCATCTGTGTATGACTCTCCCCCGCCCCCCATTCTGTTCCTATCTATTGCTCTCTATTTCTACTCCAGCCTCTCTGTCTCTGAGTATTTCCTGGCTGTGGTTCCTTCTCATTTCCTTCTCTCTCTCTGTCTCTCTTTCATTTGGAAATCTACCTCTCTCTGCCACCTCTCAGGTCCCACCTCTTCTCAGTGATTCACCTCAGCCTGAAGGAATGGTGTTGCTCGCACGACTATAAAAACTGACTCATCTTTGCTGGCCTTCTCTCTACTTTCCTGGAGTCTCCTTGCTGTAAGGCCTGGGCACAGGGATGTGATGAGGAGGGGGATGTGCTTGTGTGTGTGTGAGTGTATGTGAGAGAGAGAGAGAGTGTGTGTGTGTGTGTATTGGGGGAAGTTGGCTAAGGGACTGGAACAGCCTTAGGACCACATTCATTCTTGGTGCCTTATTGGGGTCCCCAGATGCTACCTGTGGAGAGTCTTGGTCAGATTTGGCTTTGAAACTTGGTCCCACCCCAGGAGAGACAAAGACAAACACGGCTCCCTTATCTATAGAAGATATCCCAGCTATCTGCTAACCGTAGCCTTTGATGTTTATATTTAGAAGAGGGAGGGAAGCTTTGGGCATTCAGCAAGTTTTAATCTCAGGACACATAGTTTATGGAGTTCTGGTTTGGGCAGAGGGAGAGGTGCTAAATTCAGGAGGATAATTCACTTTGCTGGAATGTCGAATCTTTCCTCTCCACTTCCTTCAAATGAAATGTTTTTTGGCTTGATATTGTCCATAAAGTAAGAATGACAATAAAGCTGCCATTTATTGAGTGTTTACCGTGTGCCAAGGCACTGTGCTAAGTGCTTTGCATACATCGTCTAAATTAACTCTCAGTCTGATTCCATCGATTCTGTTGAGGTGGGCATTTTCACATGTGTTTTTCAGTTGAAGAAAATGAGGGTAAGAGAGATTAAGTAACTTGCTTAGAAGAGGCATTTAGCAAAGCCAGGGTTTAAAACCTAGGAGTACAGTGTTGCGCTTCCTGCTACTTTTCCCTCCCCAACAGAGATCTGATACTGATGTCTTAGTAAACGTAATTGTCTAAATCAATAAGCGTGTGGAGGCCTCAGCAAAGGTTAGTGCCTCATTAGGTACCACAGGGTGTGGCTGTAAACCGTGTTAGTCACCGTTGGGCTCACAGTCTGGATGAGGAGATGAGAACACATGGTTCAGCTCCTAAAACACTGGATCACGAGTCAGGAAATGTGGGATCCAGCTCCAGGGCCTCTTTGGTAGACACGTTGCTTTCCTGAGCTTCAGTGTTCTTTCTGCCCCATCTTGCCCACATCACTGAACACTTGCAAAGCCTGAGTATAATGGCAAAAGGGGTTGGGGTATGCATTATAAACTTGAAAGGGCTTTACAAAGGGAGAGGGTTATAAGAAGAGAGTGGCAGTCTTCATCAGAAAGAGAGACAAGAGTCAAAGGATTCATAGGCAGCCAGTGTGGATGCTGAGGTGATGCAGCAGCACGCTTGGCTGGGCAGAGACACCAGAGTTGGGCAGAGACCAAGAAGCAATACTACAAAAGAGGAAATTTTCTGGGGGTGTGAGGGTCTGGCATCTAGACAAAGCCCAGACAGGCTCAGACTGAGAAATTCTGCAAAGTGATAGGTAAATATAGAAGAAAATAAAGAGGGTCTCATTGTTGGACTTAGTTGCAAGATCAGATCAGGTAAAGGCGGGATCCCTGGGTGGCTCAGTGGTTTAGCGCTGCCCTTGGCTCTGGGTGTGATCCTGGAGCCCCGGGATCGAGTTCTGCATCAGGCTCCCTGCACGGAGCCTGCTTCTCCCTCTGCCTGTGTCTCTGCCTCTCTCTCTCTGTGTCTCTCATGAATAAATAAATAAAATCTCAAGAAAAATCAGGTAAAGGCTTGGCAAGTGTTTGATGCACTCGCTTTCTCTTAGGGCCATTTGCTGTGGCAGAGATATGAACAGATTTGCACAGTCTTACAGGAAGACAGGGGTGCCGCTCATACCCCTTTACCTCAGAAGAGGTGTTCCTTCACACAAGACCCACTGGCCTCTTGGGATTGCCTTCCCGACACCATTCAAAAGTCAGTGTGCAGGGAAACCCTAGACCACCCCTTCCCTAGTGGGCCTTCTTCTAGCTGGGAAGGAAGCCGTGCTGGTGTATCTACTTGGTCATCTGCACACCCAGGCACTGGGCTCAGATGATGAATAAGACAGACCAGTCCCTTTCCATAAGTCCTCCTGGTTGATGAGGGTGGGAGACACTAAACAGTTGTTGCAGGACAGTGGGTTAAGGACCACGATGGTGGGAAGCCATCCTGTTACCTGACCCTTGCTGGATGGAAGGGTGGCCAGGGCAAGCTTTTGGAAAGGTATCTGGATACGAACAAAAGCCTAAGTTGCATCCACATGTTGCAAAGTTGTGGCTGAGCCACTCATTGCTTATCTCTCTGTCCTCACCCCTCCTTGAGTCATTCAGTGAATCTTTAATGAATGTGTCTCTTTCACCCCACTCTTTGCTAGACACTGGGAAACCATGAACAAGATGGAACCAGATGGATCATGCTTATGAACTCGTGGAACTAACGTTTTAGTAATCACGTGAAAATAAAGAGGTACATAAATAAATGTAGTAGGTGTTTAGAAGAAAATTGAGAGTTCTACGATGAGGAGTGACTGACAGTTGGCAGCATAGATCTACTTTAGAGAGGGTGGCGCAGAGGGCTCTAAAGGGGTGTAGGACTGCAGCTGAACAGAAGGAAGAGAAGCCAGCTTTCAGAGCTAGGAGTTCTAGAAGCTCCACTCCCAACATGCTAGCCCTAAATTCCCCTGCATTGTACTGTCCTCATCCCCCAATGCCTTTCTCCTTCCTGTGACACTGGAATCCCTCTGTGCCGCTGATGGGTGTGTTTGTGTCCTTGGGGCTGAACACTGACATACCTCAGCTCCTTCCAAAGCGTCACCAACAATCCCTTACATGCACACCACACTTTGCAGATCGTAAAGCACTTTTATATTTTTTTTACAGACTTAATTTAATTCACACCTCATGACCCTCTTGCAGAGTAGATACCGACATCCTTGTGTAAGAGACGAGGAGACTGAGGCCGGTAGAGACAGAACAGTTAGGAAGTGCGCGTTATGGTGAAAAGAACCCACAAGCTCTGAAACTGGATCAACGTAGGTTCAAGTCCTCCCTTCACTGTGCAGTAGCTGTGTGGTTGGGCAACTTGCCCTGACTCTCTGAGCCTGTTTTCTGGACGAAATGAGAATGGTAACCCTAGCTCCACCAGACTATGAGCTGTTTCATCACACCTGCGGTCAGAGAGGCCCTTCGGGCCCACCGGCAACACACAAGCTTTCTGCCTCTTTACCCAGGGAGGGAGACGTTGAATGAAGTGCTCGACCCAGACGAAGTTGGAAGTGTTAGAGGAACCGAGACTCTGATGAGAAGCACATTTTGTACATTCGGTTCTTTCCACTTCAACATAGTGTAACATGTAGGAATGCAAGTGAAAAAAGGAAAGGCTGAAAAGGAAGCCCCCTGTAGATGCACGCTGTGAGGGCGGCGAACACACACCGTGGTCCTCGGAGAGTGATGGCGAGGGGCTTTGGCTGTCCTTCCACCTTGCTCCTCCCACACAGCCCGGCCCCCAGACCAGCTCTCCTCACACATGTTAGCAATACCCGCTCCAGCCAAATGCATGAGCATCATTTGTCCTCGGGATGACGGGGATGACGAGGGCTTGTATGGCCCTGATTAATCCAACCGTAGAAAAGGTCAGGCTCTATTAGCCAAGTGCATATTAATACTGAGGTTAATATTATTAAATTCTGTATTAATAATCAGTTGCAGGACTCTTTGGTGGGTCCTTCACGAAAGCAAGCAGTGCAGTTGTGCCTGGCTAGGTTGTGAGCACACAGGGAAAGAAAGTGTGGCTCAGTGCTCTGTCCACAGTGGGTAGCCCTTTCCTTGAAACCTAGTGGGTGTTTAACAACTGTCTGTGGATGGTTTCAACAGTGTGGGGGGGCAGGGGTTTACAGGTCTGCCCTAGACCTCAGTGAGGAAGGCACATCAGATGCTCTTTCTATGAATTTCTCGAAGGCAGAGACTGGGTCTTTGTAGCAGACACCTCTGGGGTCTTGGCACGCGGCTCTTTGAGCTGCAGCTGTGGTAGGAAGTACGGTCTCCACCAAGAGACAAGAGGCTCACCTTGTACTGTCAGTGATCTTAAAACAAGTTTCCACTTTCTGCCCCACGGGGTTGTATGAGACTAAGTGAGCTGCCCATGCCCATGTGCATGCACCACTGAAAAAGAGAAGTGTGGAGAAATTTTCACTCTTAGGGAGGCTCTTAACCAGTGGTCACATCACAAATCAGGGAATACACTCTCTAGCTTCTAGCTTTCTGCAAAACAATTCTGAGAGACATCCTGCTCACTTCTGAGAAGGTCCCTGTAGAATAGAGTTCCCATTTCTCATCACTCGCGGCGGCAAACTTAATGACGCACTTTTATATTGATGTTTCCTTTACCTTATTTGATTCTTTCCTCTCCCCCATGCCCACTTCTTGGAATCACCTCCCAAATAAACCCTCTGTACCTCGACTCTTCTCCTAGTCTGCTTTTCAGGGAACACAAACTAAGACATTCTTCTTCATGTTGGGTTCCCAACCATCTCCTCAGGTTACAGCACCCAGTAAATGCATTCACTCCCTAGACAAATATTGATGGAGATTCAGCTGTGCATAGTCGCTGTGGTAAGTCAACAAAGTCATGTCCTCATGGGGCTCATAGTGGTGGATACAGACAAAGTAATAATTCATTAGTATATGTGAGGGATTGATAAGTTTTATGAAAAGAAATAAAATAGAAAAAGGGAATAGGGAATGATTAGATGAAACTGAGGAGCTGGAGAAGGCCTTTCTGAGGAAGTGATATTTAAGCAGCCATCTGGGCAAGGTGTGGGGAAGAGCTTTCCAGACATGGAAGGCACAGGTACAAAGGCCCTGTGGCTAGAGCATGCACAGCCCATTAGAGGAGGAAGAATGCCAGCATCACTGGAATGAGTGAGTGAGGAAGACAATGTAAGCAATGAGGCCAGAAGACAGGGATAGAGAAAGCAGGAATTGGAAATTCTCAGTGATTTTTGTTGAATAATAGAATCTCTGTATCCCTTGCCCTAGGGATATGGGAAGGCTCAGGTTTTGGAGTCTGAAAGCCATGGATTTGAAGTTCAGACTTGTTATTTAGAATGGAGTGTGACCTTAGACAATCTGCTTGAGACCTGTGAGCATTTCTTTTCTTTTTTCATTTACAAAATGGCAATCATAAAATCTACTTCACAGGATTTATATCTGGTAGGACTCCTAGTTGCAAGTACAGAAAACAAATGGAAAGTACTTTGGCAGAAAAGGGAAAATACTGACTCACGTATTTGAAATATCCAAGGGTATATCTAGCTTCAGACCCAACTGATCCAAGGCTTCAAGTGATGTCATCATCAGGACTTGGACTCTGTCCCAGGAGTTAGTATGATTGATCAGGCCTGAGTCACTTGTTCCTCTCTCATCGGCCTTTGACGTGGAATATCAGGTCGCTGACCACATGCCCATCTCTGGAGGACAGGCTAGGCCTTACCTCCAGCAAAATCACATAGAGTAAAATTGGCAGAGAGCTGGTTCCCCAGTAGAAACCTGGGGTGCTCTTCATAGAAGGAGGCATGGATTTAGTGCAGGTCCAACCAACAGGTGTCCACTAGAGAACAGGCATGGGGATGAGCTGGAAATCCCTGTGCACAACTTTTGTCACATAAGCGTTCTCAGTAGATGTTCACCTGACCACCATTGCTTTTTTGAGAGTCATTTTTTGGGGGGGCAGTCCCTTTTCTCTTATACTGTTGGAGTCCGATGCACTCCTTAAAGAGGTCACTCAGGAGGCAGCCTGAGGGTTTTAATATACGGTATTGGGGAGATGGGGGCGGATTCAGGCTTCAGCCACTGAAGTTCAGTTTTGTGGACTGCCACATATTATCTGCATGGCCAGCCTGACGCTGGGTCCTGATGACACAGAGGTGTCCAGAACACAACCTGCTAGGAGAGCATCTCACAGTCTGTTGGCACATGTGCAGTAGGGAAAGTATAGGATGCCATAAGGTACGTCGCTTGGCCTACCTTCAGCCTGTTTCCTCACTTATAAAAGCACAAGTTAACTTAAATCTTTACATTTTATCGAACATTAGTCAAGATGGGATTGTTTTGATTGCTTAATCCAGACAATGTAAGTAAAACTGTGATGCTATATGATGAGAGCAAAGTTAACACATCCTTTTTCACTCTCTCTCTTTGTCTGCCCTCCATCCTTCTTCCCTCCCTTATTTTTAAACATTACTTTCTTTTGGAAAAAAAAAAAAGTAAGTTTAGAGAGTTAGGTATTATATAATGTATCTAAAAGCAACTGAGTTTCACCACTAAAAATTTTGTCATGAGACAAACCGAGGAGACCCGACGGAAGTATGGTAACAGGGAGAAGAGAGCACTCACATTGGTAAACCATCCATGTAGCAGGCATCCTGCAGTGTCTAAAGGTTGAAGTAAGTTCCTGATGATGGGGCCTGGCTTCAAAACCAGGTCTCATCTGCCCCCCCCAAACCCACTGCCTTTCTTCTATCTCATATGGGCCATTATGATAAAGGTAAGAGTCAGACCCTGGCTCTTCAGATTTAAAATACCATGTCTGGCAGAAACAAACCAACTGCAGCTGATAAGTGTGAGCCTCTCAAAAAAAAAAAAAAAAAAAAAAAAAAAAAAAAAAAAAAAGAAAGAAAGAAAGAAAGAAAGAAAGAAAAAGAAAAAAAAAAAAAGCATCTTGTCCGTGACCGTGAATTTCTACATTTGCCCAAGCAAAGGCCAGGTGGGAGAGCCAGAGTCCTGCTTCTCCTGGGCACCACAGCAGGGAGCATCCACAGGTTAGAGCAAAGCCGAGCCCAGAGTGGCCTCCAGATCCCTTTGGCGTTTCCTGAAAAGAGCACGGAGGCCTGAGCCGGGGACCTTTCTCCCCACCTGGGCTAAATAACTCACGACTCCCGCCCCTTACGTTTGGGAATTCTTTGCTGGTTTTCTCCCAGCCTGTTTTCAATTTGCTCTTGTGGCCAGCTTTGACTGTGACCTCAACTCAATCAGAAGCCAGAGGGTGAGGGGGGAGAGAAAGAGAAAGAGAGAGAGAGAGAGATGGAGAAATCAAGGAGGCAGAGGATTTGAGGGAGTGAGAAAAGGAGAAGGGATTGAGGCTGGGGGTGGGGCCTTTACAAAAATTACTCTGTGCTTTGTTGGGTTGGTTCTGAGGCTTCAGCAGAATCGTGATTGACCTTTTCTGTGGATTGTAATGAGAGCGGGGCTTGAGTCTGAGTGGATAAAGAAATGTGTGGGGGTCTGGCCCAAGCCCACTCGGGTTACAGCCCCAGAAGAGCCGTAATGGGGAACAGGCACATTCCTGTACAGCGACTCCCAACTCCCTATCTGTTTTCAAGGAAAGAAAAACAGAGAAAGAATGTTAGAATCTTGGACAGGCATGGGTGAGGCGGTGGCGGCAGCAGCCTGGGCCTGGGAAGGCCCTGCCACACGGCCACACCATGCCAGGGAGGAGAGGACAGGGGTCGTGCAGGCAGAGAGTCCTACAGGAAGGCACGTGGAGCTCAGAAGCCAAAGGGATAGGTTTGATCCTGGACGCTGCCCCAGAGTGGCTGCGATGCCTTGAGTGGGGGTGCAACATTCCTGAACCTCGTATTTCTATCGGGGAATGTGGCAGGGTTTTAGGATTCAAACATTTTTAGCAATAAAACTTACAAGCCAACATTTTTTTTTTTAAAAACAGTGTTTTCCCCGATTTAAATAAGACTTAGACCATCAGTATATACAATAGATCAAACTGGTGTTGATCTGGTTTGAAGTTAGCGTGGGGATGGAGGAGAAAGACTTGAGCCCCGACCACGTCTGCCATTCCTCGTCATCCCTGGAGTTCTGCACATTCTAATTGGCAAACCCCTGCTAGAGTAGATTACACAGTGGAAACCTGTTGAATCCTGTCTTTCCTGGGCTTTTTATCTTTCTCAGGGAGTCCAAGTTTAGGAATATGGCAGGGTGGAACTGTGTGCCTAGCACAGCACCTGGCCCATAATAAATAGAGCTCACATTCATGTTGAATATAGTTGGTCAGAAGTTGGAGAACAAGTCTTCAGTTCTCAGCGATTTTATCTCCTAGGCTGGCTGATAAGAATTATCACATAGGTTGTAAGAGTCAAGAGATGAAACTTTTGTTCCAAGTCAACTTCCTACTTTGTGTGTGGCCATGGACGTGCCACTTTCCTTCACTAGGCTTCAGTTCCCAACTGGAAAAAGATAGGATACAAGGTTAGGTAAAAATAAAAATAAAAATAAAAATAAAAATAAAATTTATTTTTAAAAATAATTCCTAAGAGTCCTTATCTCTCTTCTCTGTTATGATGACAATAATAACAAAAACAATAATGAGAGTTAACATATTTCTGAGCCCCTACTCTATCATGTGCCAGACATTGTGCTAATTGATCTGTAAGCAATATATGCAATTCTATATGATATTCACAATGCTATAAGTTAGATACTATTATGATATCCATTTTACAGATGAGGAAATAGGTGTAGAGAGTCAAGAAACCTGTCAGAGGCAAGCTGTAAGTGGGAGTAAACCAGGATTTAATCCGAGGCAGCGTAGTAAATTCAGACCCCAGCACCTTAACCACTGTCCTATAGTATTGTTCATTCAGTTGTCCCACTGCCAGACTTCGGGTGCAGTGGAACCCCAATGCATGTATTGGATGGCCCTGATTTTCATTTGTGCATAAAAAAGCCTTTCTTAGTACCCCCTCCACTGAGTGAGCAAGGACAGTGAAAGATTGCCTCATTCACCTGTCTCCACCTAGGTTACCTTTAAACCTTCTGGAATAGAGTGCCAAGAAAAGCAATATCACAGTTTACTTTATGGGCCTGTTCTTGTATTTGGGAACTCTTCCTGTTGTCAGATTACAAGCCGTAGAAGGTCAGGGACCATTTCTTTTGTTGTTTCATTCCGCAAGCCCGTAGATCTAAGAGTGGCATGAACTCAGTTGCAAACCGAACAGTGGCAAATTCTCACTGAATTGAGAAAGCTCACTTTCTAACACTGTTGTTTTTCACCTTTCTCTAGGAGGCAGCATACTATAAAGAAAAGGTATGGCTTTGGAGTTAGGAGGGTATGGGTTCCAACCTCAGCTCTGTCCCTCCCTAAATTTATGAGCTTGACCTCAGCTTTACAACGGAGATACTAACATTTAACTCGTTGAATTAATGATTGAATATTGTGACAAACAAACAAACAAAAAAGAAAATTTGGTACCAAATGTCAATTTCCTTCCTTTTAACTCTTCTCATTTGAAGGTCATTATGTGTATATAGTTCCAAACAGAATGGGCCCTATGAATCTTTATAATGTCCTCGATATGACCAGTTATATATGACATGCTATCCAGTTTCTTCACTTGAACTAAGCCTATAAACCTTTAGAACTCTGTGCCTATCTTACCGACCTATCAGACATGTTATGAGGCTTTGATCCAGGGTCCAAATTATTCTGAAATGGATTGAAATCTCTGGAAAGCTATGCCCATTTGTAAGTGAATGTCAACCATATTTTGGCTTGAAGATAGTTCATACAGGCCACAGGAATACTGAGTTCCCTCATGAGGGGCCAACTCTTTCAATGGCTATCTAGAAACAAATTGAAAAGCAGACAGACATGGGTCCAAGCTCAAAGAAAACAACTGTAAGCTGCCAGACTTGAAATCCTAAGAAACCAAGAGAAACAAAGCCCTTACTCCCTCCTGTGAGTAATTTCATGCCCCCACCCCCCGCCCCCTTCTTCCTTTTTCACCCTGTACATTGTTCTGCTTTGGTACCTGTTGGCAAAGAGACATTGTCAGTTTATGTTTTTACTATGGAAGAAGCTCACATAAGAGGCCTGTGGAAGAAATAGGGGAGGCCCAAATCTTCGGTGAATAAAGCTTTCATTTACCTTTTCATTTTCCAGCAAAACTGCTGGTTCTAGACAAAGAATTTCTTCTTAGCCTTGGCCTTTCTTTCTAGACTCCAAACTCAGTAAGAGTTATTGACCCCATATTACAGAAAGGAGAACCGAGACTTTGAAAGGTGAGGAGACTTGCAGTAATGGTGGAAACAGAATTCAGTCCCAAGTCTGTCTGACAATAGCAGGTGAACTTGCATGTTGCTGACGTCAGCCTGATTCAGACACTTGCTCTGGCACCTATGTATCAAGTCTATGAACCGTAGTTGTCTTTGTAAAAGGTGGAAAACAGAGAACGCTACGCATCAGATCTGCTGTATTGGGCCATAGGGACAAATACTTTATAGAACTGTTGTTTACCTGAAATTCCAGGGCCATCCAGACAGTTCAGGTGAAGAGGTGCTACATCATTTATTTAGGAGTGAAAAATGAAACTTTTCTTTGAAAGACCAACAGGAGGTGATCTGTATGTCCTGTCCTCCCAGTTCCCTGCCTCCCTTGGGTCACAGACTTCTCAGACATTTGGCCAATATTACTCTTCCATGATAGTTCCATTATATTGGATTATCCTTAACACTGAGTAGAGAGGATTTAGTTGAATGGACGTCTTCCTCTTGCTTGTTACTAAGAATAAGTGAGTAGAGAGTATGAGCCATTCCATGTCACACAAGAAAGAGAAAGAATGAACAGAAAGGAGGCCTCATATTATTCCATACTCTGTGGTATAAAATAACTCACATGCTTGCTTTGCTCCTAAATCACCCAATTTTAGAATTGGAAGGGAACTTAGAGGCCATTTAGTCTGGCTTATTTATTTTATCTATTTTTAAGTAATTCTTTATTGATTTTTTCCTTGTTACGAAAGTAATACATGTTCATTGTAGATAATTTTTTTTAAAAAAGCAGGTAATGGATATTTTTTCTCTCTTATTTTTGCTTATCTCACTTTACAGACAAAGCCACTATTATGCATTTGCTATAATTTCTTCCTTCTCTTTCTAAATAGATATACATGTACAATTTCCACTAAAAATTAGATTATTCTATAACAGTGTGGCCTGGTTTTTAACTTAGTATCTTTTCATATTATTTCATATTCTTCCACAATATTGTTTTTAATAGCTGTAAAATATTCCATTGTATCATTGAACTATAATTGATATTGCTGTTTCTATATCATTGAACGTTTAGTTGTTTCTAAATTCTTCTCGGTTTATTTTTATTTTTTTAAGATTTTATTTATTTATTCATGAGAGACACACAGAGAGAGGCAGAGACACAGGCAGATAGAGAAGCAGGCTCCTCATGGGGAGCCTGACGTGGGACTTGATCCCGGGACCCCGGGGTCACGACCTGAGCTGAAGGCAGATGTTCAACCACTGAGCCACCCAGGCGCCCCTAAATCCTTCTTGGTTTAGATAGTACTGTAATGTTTGTCCACATAGCTTAATCTTTGTGCACATCTGTGTTTCCATTTTATTTTTTTAAAAGCTCTAATAGTGATTTTACCACTTTGACTCTACAGAGGAGAAAACTAAGGCACAGAAATGGGAATTCAGTTGTCCAAAGCTATCCAACAAATTCTTATCAGACCTAAGACTAGATCCCAAGATCTTAAATGTTCAGTTATTCTTTTCAGTCAGGCCTACTTCTGGTAAACTTCAACTGCTTCCTGAAATCCAGTGGCTTCGATTGACTTTAGAAATCGTGGCGTTCAAGGCACTTGTTCTTCCACTGTCCCTTCGGGTCTCATGGCTTCATCATTCATCAGTCATAGAACTCTTTCCCCCTTAGTTGGACCAGGTTTCTGTCCATCTCAACATAATACTTCATGAATCTAGTAGCACCACATGAAGAGTGACCATGTGATTGGAAACCTGTCTTACATCCCTGGTCCAATTTCTTTGTTATACCGGGAAGGAGATTGCAATCCCAAGAAGGAAGGGCCTTGCTCAGGTAATTAAGAGGGAAGTTATTAGCAGTAACAAGACAGAAAAGTTACTCTGGACAGAAATCACTATCTCCCTGTTGCTTTTCATGCATTTCTGGTACACAGTAATTTATGTCATTTGAGCCTTGCTGTAGTTTCATATAGGTAGGTATTAGTATGCCCACTTTTGAGAAAATTCCAGCATAAATTTAAACAGAGTCATTAGGGCTAGATGCTAATCTGTGTCATTTCCATGTACTGTGCTTGTTTTGTCCACTAATCCTCCTGATGATGATATCCAGACATTTCATGGGTCTGGACAGCAGTAAGAATGTCTGCTCACCAAGGCCTGAGCTGGGGAGCTCATCTTTCTTTGTCTCCCCCCAGGAGAGTTCCTGAGTTTTGCGGATGACTTACTCTCGGGCCTGGGCACATCATGTGTAGCAGCTGGTCGAAGCCACGGAGAGGTCCCTGAAGTCAGTATCTACTCTGTCATCTTCAAGTGTCTGGAGCCCGACGGTCTCTACAAGTAAGATTTTTTTATTTTAAAATTATTTATTTATTTATTCATGAAAGACACACAGAGGCAGAGACACAGGCAGAGGGAGAAGCAGGCTCCCTGTTAGGAGCCTGATGAGGAACTCGATCCTGAGACTCCGGGACCATGCATCGAGCAAAGGCAGATTCCCAACTGCTGAGCCACCCAGGCATCCCTCTATGAGTAAGATATGCTGGGTACATGGGGAGTGTGAAACAGGACGATTTTAAGTCTGGGAGGCAAGGCACAAGTAATCTGTCCAGGCCAACCAAATGTCTTGTAGGCCAGTCTATATGTGCACCTTGAGATTCTGAGATTTAGAAGTGTCCATTGGAGAAGTGTGGCCACAGTAAGCCATAGAATCATACAGGGTTAGTGCTAAAGGGCCCAGGGAGACCAGGGAATTCAAAACTACTTCTTCTACTAATGACGAATCTGTGACCCAGAAAGGAAATGTGGCAAGTTACCAAGAAAGGCTGGGACAGGAGTACCTGCCTGGTGTTCCTTTCTCAATTCCATGAGATCTTCTCTGAAAAAGATTATATTAGCATATCTGAAATACATATATATTTGTATACATATATAGTAGTTTGTTTTACTAGATTCAGCTCCTCCCCTTAGAAATACTGCCATTATCACCCCTTCACAGAGTGCATGGAGTCACTGCATTCAAATTTCTAAAGATGCAAAAGGAAGTAGTTCTGAGGTGCATCTGTTAATCTCAGAGGGAAAAGGGGCCCATCTTTCTTTTGTTCCCCTCTCAGTGAGTATTGTCACATTGGGATGCATCCATCATAAGCTATAACATAGGATTCTGGAGACAAGCTGTCTTCGTGTACCCTAATTATAAAAACTATAAGCCCCTTCCCTTAGCAACCAATTTCACCAATTATTGAAATCATTTATGTTTTTTTATCTACTCAGTGATCCACCCATGTACCCATTTTCCCAAAATCGTTAATCCCTCCCTCCTCCTATCCCTTTCTCTCCCCTTTCCTTTTCTCTACCATCCATCCATCCATCTACTCATCTGTTCATCCACTCTTACTCCATAATTCATTCACTTACTTATTCATCAATTTTTTTATTCATTTATATTTTTACTTACTCATTTGTAACTCATTTACTTACTCAGCAGACGGTTCCTGAGGGGTCCCTACAACTTGGTACAAAGCTAAGAATTGCGGGTATGAATCTGATGAGACAAAGGTTCTCTTCTCAAATGACTTATAACTTAATGGTGATACAAAAGGCCACAGACTGTGGATTCAGATCTGGCTTTGACATTTTTAGTTATGTCGCCTTAGATAAATTGCTTTTCCTTGATAAGCCTCAGTAAAAAAGTAATAATAAAACCTAGGCTGTAGAGTCGCATGAGAATTAAAGAAGAAACACCTCCACAGTCTAAATCTCCTTCACCTCCAAACCACATCCCATCCCTACTTCCTCTGGAAGATATAACTTTTCTAAAGACCATGGCACTCCTTTGATTACACAACATATTCGGGCTCATTGATAACACCCAAGAGATTCATGCACCAAACTCAGGAATATCACCGTATGCTAGAAATTGGGCCACTGACCCTGGCTCTGCCACTGACTGTCCATAGATGTTGGAGCCCGAGTTTTATTTTGTCAGAATAACAAAATCGATTGGGAACAATGAGAGCTCTGGGAATGGAATCTCTAAAATACGGTAGGCTATCAGATCTCTGCTGGTGGGACATCTCGGCAAACTCTCCAGAGGCAGTAGTGTTTGCCTCAGGCCTTAAGTGATGACTTGGGATCCGGATATTGAGAGCATGACTCCATAGCTACTTAATCAATAAGTGCTGACAGTAACCTCTTAGGCTCTAGGGTTGCTCCAAAATACAAGTATGTGCCTGGATTAAGGAGTATAAAGCCTTTTCCAACTCTAAAAACTGTGATTATATGAAGAAAGTTAACATTTTTGAAAGATTTCATGATGGCCGACTTTTGGTTCCTCTGTCCCTCATTATGGGCATATACTCAAGGCAGACAGGTCTGGGTTCAAATCTCTATAACCTGCACTTATGAGTTACATGACACTGAGTGAGCTTTTCAACCTTCCGAGCTTCCCTTTCCTCCTCTTTGAAGATGTGGGTAATAACGGTGTCTGACTCACTGGGACCTGAAGAGGATTTGTTGAGGTGATCTGTGAACAAAAGCTCTCCAATTGGTGATGAGCTCCCAGGAAGAATCTAAGAAGAGTTAGCTATGACCACTGTTACCTCTGTTGTCCTTGTTATGCTAATAATTAATTTTAACTCTCTTCTCCTCCTTTTGCCAACTTACTGGGATAGTATCTAGCAGAGAGGGACAGAGCCCTGGCAGGTGGTTCCTATTCATTGAGATACAAGTAGTAACCCTGTCTCTGGGTGACATTGTGGAATCCTACGGGCCCATTATGTAGAGAGCAATGCAATGTTTTAGGGAACCCCCGAAGCAGTTAACACCCAGAGCTGACAAATCAGTGATGGTAGTTTTCCCCTCACCTCTTCTTTTCCTTTTGCTCAACACCCCCTACCCCTTTCCCACCTCTTTAAGTAGGATCATCCTTTCTTCTTCTATCCTGGAAATGTGTTTGTCATGAGCTTGTCATCCCTATCTCTGAACACTCCTGTATTTTATTTTTAAAATTGATTGTATTAATGGCTCTGGAATCTAGGCTGCTCTGACAAGGAGCCCAGGATGTGGTTTGGACCCTTTCTCTCATCCTGCTGGTGGCTCTCCTCCTGTGAAGTCTGACCAACTGAGTCTTGAGTTTTAAAATAGTTGCGTTGTCAGTTCTTGGGGTTTCTCATTTTCTGCTTGCTCGTTCCTTACCAAGATTAGTTTTCTTACTCTTGGGTCAAAAAGGCTGTGTGTGGCAGTAGGAGGAACACAGGCTTTGGGGACAGGCTGAGCTGAGTGCAAATCCTGATTCTGCCCTTTTGTTACTCATAACCTGCCCTGGGGAAAGCCATTTCTCACTGCTCTATGCAACAGTGTCTTCCTCAGAAAACAGGGAGCTGGGAATTGTCTTGATCCTATGGGGTTAAAGAGAAGAGCATTAAGTGAGAAACTCCACAGACAGGGTTTACAGAATGCCTTGCATATAGTCACTGCTTCGTTCTCCTTGACTCTGTCGCTGATTATCTGTATCTTTAATAAGGACAATCCTGGAGGAGCCATTCCCCATGGGGCAGGTTGAGGTGCTTCTAGCCCTGGGAAAAAATGACCATCCAGCATCCTTTGGGAATGAAATAGGATGGAAAGATAGCCTGGGTCCAAAGAGCATGGGTTTTAATTAAGCCCAGGGCACCAAGTCCCCCACTGACACTGCCAGAGGTACGATAGGATTCAGGTGGCACAGGTGTAGAGGACGCAGCTCTCAGGCAGGTGGTCTGAGTTCACATCTCGCCGCTACCACTTCTATGTCTGGGACCTTGGGCTAAATCTTCATGTTGCCTCCTTGTTTTGTACTTTCAGAACCTTCAACGTGAAAGTGTGTTCAATCCACCCCAGCTTGGGAGTTCAGGAAATGCACACTTTGGCCACAGGATTCTTCTCGTTCTCTCTCTCCTTCTCCTCCTGGGCTCCTGCCCTTCCTACTTTCCTACCTCTCTCACTTTTGTTTTATCCCACTGTGCCTCCTTGCATCTCTGTCCATCTCTCCTCCCTTCCACTCCCTCTCTCTGTGCTAGTGTATTCTGCATAGCTCACTGTCTTTGTCCCTCTGCCACTCGCCCCATCGTTCCTTCTCTGCCTTTCTCTTTGTTATTCTCTTAACTTCTGTTTGTCTCTGTATCTCAGTTTCTCGGTCCTATTTCTTACTTGAGTCTGGGTTCCTCTCTGTCTGCCTCTCTCTCTGAATCTCCACCCCACCTAGGAAAGCAAATTGCTTTTGCGGCCCCTTCATCCGTGTAATTTTACACAGCACCGCAGGGTTGAGACCAATTGGAGGAGTGAAAGTCAAGGCTGATTTTCTGTCCTAAGCTCACCCCGGTGTAGCAAAACAGAAACATCAGCATTTGGGCCCTGTTTAAATTGAATTTCCTTGTTTGTTCCATTTGTTTTGCTTTTGAATGAAAACAAACAAAGAGCAGCAGAGCAGAGGGTCCCCGGAAGGTCTGACAGTGTGGCCAGCTCCTGCACCCTTGGGTTGTTGGAGCTGGTGAGTGACCCCTGGGCAGGAATCTCCACTCAGGGTTGATGGGTCAGGCCGGGCTAGGCATCCGCGGGCCCCGCCCTTGCCTGGCTAAAGGCCTAGACACCCTTCTTGTCGCCGTTCCCCAATTTCCTATTACCCAAGGTAATTAGCCTCTGTCTTGTCTTGGCGGCCTTGCCTTTCTCTAATCATGGATGACTGCCAAAGGGTCCTGAGCAAACATGCAGCAGCAGCCAGGCCCAATTCCTGGGGCGGGGGGAAGCTCATTCCCACACATTCGGAGGCTTGCCCCAGGCCCGTCCTTCACCTCCCTGGCCTCAGCTCTGTGAAAAGAATGCCAAGGGAGCCTGGGTACTGCAACCATGTGCCAACATCCATGGTGGGACCAGAGGCTCAGGGAAGGGGAGGAGTTCCTTCTCAGCAGGGATGGGTGGAGTTGGAGCAAAGGAGTAAAAGGAAAACCAGGGCCCTAGAGCAGAGAAAGCGTTGTGAAAAAAGAGCCCGAGGTCAGGAGTCAGACAGCAATTCCCACACTTGCTCCCAGTGAGACCTGGGGCCAGCTCGTCTCCCCTCCCCTGACCCTGATATTCTCATCTGTGAGATGGAAAGGTTAAACTCTGTGCTCTATGACCTGCACACGGAGGTAGGGATAGACACTACCCCAAAGTCCTGATTCTCGGTGCTCTCAGTACTTCCTGGATAATAACAGTAGTCGGGGTGGTGGTAGTAGACTGAGCATCTACCATGCGCCAGGAACCCCTCCAGGGATGTTACGTGGCCTGTCTCATTTCATCCTCACTGTAACCCTGTGGGTCTGATATCATCAGTGCCACCATCATTGTCACCTCCTATTCCATCAATGGGAAAACCAGGGCTTAAAGGGGTAAACATTTTGCCCAAAATGATATAACAAGAAGAAATAGAGCTGAGATTCACACCCAGGCTGACTCTATTACCCACCCCCCACCACTACCACATGCGGTCCCCTCCTTGTCCTTCTCACGTGTAGAGTTGTCAGAGCATGAGTGCAAAAGGGTCTCCAAACTCCAAGCAGCCCTGTTGGCAATGGAAGGAACACTGGGGCCCAGCAGACCCAGACTGCAGCCCCCGGGTCCCCGGGTAGGGCATTTCATGCTCATCTTCCTCATCTTTTGTTTTTTTTTTTTGTTTTTTTTTTTTTTTTTTTTTTGTTTTTTTTTTTTTTTTTTTTTTTTTAAATTAACTTTTATTGGTGTTTAATTTACCAACATACAGAAAAACACCCAGTGCTCATCCCGTCAAGTGTCCACCTCAGTGCCCGTCACCCATTCCCCTCCAACACCCGCCCTCCTCCCCTTCCACCACCCCTAGTTCGTTTCCCCGAGTTAGGAGTCTTTATGTTCTGTCTCCCTTCCTGATATTTCCCAACATTTCTTTTCCCTTCCTTTATATTCCCTTTCACTATTCTTCATATTCCCCAAATGAATGAGAACATACACTGTTTGTCCTTCTCCGATTGACTTATTTCACTCAGCATAATACCCTCCAGTTCCATCCACGTTGAAGCAAATGGTGGGTATTTGTCGTTTCTAATTGCTGAGTAATATTCCATTGTATACATAAACCACATCTTCTTTATCCATTCATCTTTCGATGGACACCGAGGCTCCTTCCACAGTTTGGCTATTGTGGCCATTGCTGATAGAAACATCGGGGTGCAGGTGTCCCGACGTTTCATTGCATCTGAATCTTTGGGGTAAATCCCCAACAGTGCAATTGCTGGGTCGTAGGGCAGGTCTATTTTTAACTCTTTGAGGAACCTCCACACAGTTTTCCAGAGTGGCTGCACCAGTTCACATTCCCACCAACAGTGTAAGAGGGTTCCCTTTTCTCCGCATCCTCTCCAACATTTGTTGTTTCCTGCCTTGTTAATTTTCCCCATTCTCACTGGTGTGAGGTGGTATCTCATTGTGGTTTTGATTTGTATTTCCCTGATGGCAAGTGATGCAGAGCATTTTCTCATGTGCATGTTGGCCATGTCCATGTCTTCCTCTGTGAGATTTCTCTTCATGTCTTTTGCCCATTTCATGATTGGATTGTTTGTTTCTTTGGTGTTGAGTTTAATAAGTTCTTTATAGATTTTGGAAACTAGCCCTTTATCTGATATGTCATTTGCAAATATCTTCTCCCATTCTGTAGGTTGTCTTTTAGTTTTGTTGACTGTATCCTTTGCTGTGCAAAAGCTTCTTATCTTGATGAAGTCCCAATAGTTCATTTTTGCTTTTGTTTCTTTTGCCTTCGTGGATGTATCTTGCAAGAAGTTACTGTGGCCAAGTTCAAAAAGGGTGTTGCCTGTGTTCTCCTCTAGGATTTTGATGGAATCTTGTCTCACATTTAGATCTCTCATCCATTTTGAGTTTATCTTTGTGTATGGTGAAAGAGAGTGGTCCAGTTTCATTCTTCTGCATGTGGATGTCCAATTTTCCCAGCACCATTTATTGAAGAGACTGTCTTTCTTCCAATGGATAGTCTTTCCTCCTTTATCGAATATTAGATGGCCGTACATTTCAGGGTCCACTTCTGGGTTCTCTATTCTGTTCCATTGATCTATGTGTCTGTTTTTGTGCCAGTACCACACTGTCTTGATGACCACAGCTTTGTAATACAACCTGAAATCTGGCATTGTGATGCCCCCAGCTAAGGTTTTCTTTTTTAAAATTCCCCTGGCTATTCGGGGTCTTTTCTGATTCCACACAAATCTAAAAATAATTTGTTCTAACTCTCTGAAGAAAGTCCATGGTATTTTGATAGGGATTGCATTAAACGTATAAATTGCCCTGGGTAACATTGACATTTTTACAATATTAATTCTGCCAATCCATGAGCATGGAATATTTTTCCATCTCTTTGTGTCTTCCTCAATTTCTTTCAGAAGTGTTCTATAGTTTTTAGGGTATAGATCTTTTACCTCTTTGGTTAGGTTTATTCCTAGGTATCTTATGCTTTTGGGTGCAATTGTAAATGGGATTGACTCCTTAATTTCTCTTTCTTCAGTCTCATTGTTAGTGTATAGAAATGCCATTGATTTCTGGGCATTGATTTTGTATCCTGCCACGCTACCAAATTGCTGTATGAGTTCTAGCAATCTGGGGGTGGAGGCTTTTGGGTTTTCTATGTAGAGTATCATGTCATCGGCGAAGAGGGAGAGTTTGACTTCTTCTTTGCCAATTTGAATGCCTTTAATGTCTTTTTGTTGTCTGATTGCTGAGGCGAGGACTTCCAGAACTATGTTGAACAGCAGTGGTGAGAGTGGACATCCCTGTCTTGTTCCTGATCTTAGGGGAAAGGCTCCCAGTGCTTCCCCATTGAGAATGATATTTGCTGTGGGCTTTTCGTAGATGGCTTTTAAGATGTCGAGGAAAGTTCCCTCTATCCCAACACTCTGAAGGGTTTTGATCAGGAATGGATGCTGTATTTTGTCAAATGCTTTCTCTGCATCTAATGAGAGTATCATATGGTTCTTGGTTTTTCTCTTGCTGATATGATGAATCACATTGATGGTTTTACGAGTGTTGAACCAGCCTTGTGTCCCAGGGATAAATCCTACTTGGTCATGGTGAATAATTTTCTTAATGTGTTGTTGGATCCTATTGGCTAGTATCTTGTTGAGAATTTTTGCATCCATGTTCATCAGGGATATTGGTCTGTAATTCTCCTTTTTGGTGGGGTCTTTGTCTGGTTTCGGAATTAAGGTGATGCTGGCCTCATAGAACGAATTTGGAAGTACTCCATCTCTTTCTATCTTTCCAAACAGCTTTAGTAGAATAGGTATGATTTCTTCTTTAAACGTTTGATAGAATTCCCCTGGGAAGCCATCTGGCCCTGGACTCTTGTGTCTTGGGAGATTTTTGATGACTGCTTCAATTTCCTCCCTGGTTATTGGCCTGTTCAGGTTTTCTATTTCTTCCTGCTCCAGTTTTGGTAGTTTGTGGCTTTCCAGGAATGCATCCATTTCTTCTAGATTTCCTAATTTATTGGCGTACAGCTGTTCATAATATGTTTTTAAAATCGTTTGTATTTCCTTGGTGTTGGTAGTGATGTCCCCTTTCTCATTCACGATTTTATTAATTTGAGTCTTCTCTCTCTTCTTTTTAATAAGGTTGGCTAATGGTTTATCTATCTTATTAATTCTTTCAAAGAACCAACTCCTGGTTCTGTTGATCTGTTCCACAGTTCTTTTGGTCTCGATATCATTGAGTTCTGCTCGAATTTTAATTAACTCTCTTCTTCTGCTGGGGGTGGGGTCTATTTGTTGCTTTTTCTCTAGTTCCTTTATGTGTAAGGTGAGCTTTTGAATTTGAGATCTTTCCAGTTTTTGAATGTATGCTTGTATTGCGATGTATTTCCCCCTCAGGACTGCTTTTGCTGCATCCCAAAGATTTTGAACGGTTGTATCTTCATTTTCATTAGTTTCCATGAATCTTTTTAATTCTTCCTTAATTTCCTGGTTGACCTTTTCATCTTTTAGCAGGATGGTCCTTAACCTCCACGTGTTTGTGGTCCTTCCATATTTCTTGTTGTGATTAAGTTCTAATTTCAAGGCATTATGGTCTGAGAATATACAGGGGACTATCCCGATCTTTTGGTATCGGTTCAGACCCGATTTGTGACCCAGTATGTGGTCTATTCTGGAGAAAGTTCCATGTGCACTTGAGAAGAATGTGTATTCAGTTGAGTTTGGATGTAAAGTTCTGTAGATATCTGTGAAATCCATCTGGTCCAGTGTATCATTTAAAGCTCTCATTTCTTTGGAGATATTATGCTTAGAAGACCTATCCAGGGTAGAAAGAGCTAGATTGAAGTCACCAAGTATAAGTGTATTATTATCAAGGTATTTCTTGAGTTTGGTTATTAATTGGTTTAAATATTTGGCAGCTCCCACATTCGGGGCATATATATTGAGGATTGTTAAGTCCTCTTGTTGGATAGATCCTTTGAGTATGAGATAGTGTCCCTCTTCATCTCTCACTATAGTCTTCGGGGTAAATTTTAATTTATCTGATATAAGGATGGCAACCCCTGCTTTCTTTTGAGGACCATTTGAATGGTAAATGGTTCTCCAACCTTTTATTTTCAGGTTGTAGGTGTCCTTCTGTCTAAAATGAGTCTCTTGTAGACAGCAAATAGATGGGTCCTGCTTTTTTATCCAGTCTGAAACCCTGCGCCTTTTGATGGGGTCATTAAGCCCGTTCACATTCAGAGTTACTATTGATAGATATGAGTTTAGTGTCATCATATCTATTCAGTCCTTGTTTTTGTGGATTGTTCCACTGAACTTCTTCTTAAATGGGAATTTTAAGAGTCCCCCTTAAAATTTCTTGCAGAGCTGGTTTGGAGGTTACATATTCTTTCAGTTCCTGCCTGTCTTGGAAGCTCTTTATCTCTCCTTCCATTTTGAATGAAAGCCTTGCGGGGTAAAGTATTCTTGGTTGCATGTTCTTTTCACTTAGGACCCTGAATATATCCTGCCAGCCCTTTCTGGCCTGCCAGGTCTCTGTGGAGAGGTCTGCTGTTACCCTAATATTCCTCCCCATAAAAGTCAGGGACTTTTTTTCTCTTGCTGCTTTAAGGATCTTCTCCTTATCTTTGGAATTTGCAAGCTTCACTATTAAATGTCGAGGTGTTGAACGGTTTTTGTTGATTTTAGGGGGGGATCTCTCTATTTCCTGGATCTGAATGCCTGTTTCCCTTCCCAGATTCGGAAAGTTTTCAGCTAGGATTTGTTCAAATACATATTCTGGCCCTCTGTCCCTTTCCGCGCCCTCGGGAACCCCAATTAAACGTAGGTTTTTCTTCCTCAGGCTATCATTTATTTCCCTTAATCTATCCTCATGGTCTTTTAATTGCCTGTCTCTTTTTTCCTCAGTTTCCCTCTTTGCCATCAACTTGTCTTCTATGTCACTCACTCGTTCTTCCACCTCGTCAAGCCTCGTCGTTAGGACTTCTAGCTTGGATTGCATCTCATTTAATTGATTTTTAATTTCTGCCTGATTAGATCTAAATTCTGCAGTCATGAAGTCTCTTGAGTCCTTTATGGTTTTTTCTAGAGCCACCAGTAGCTGTAAAATAGTGCTTCTGAATTGGCTTTCTGACATTGAATTGTAATCCATATTTTGTAACTCTGTGGGAGAGTGGGCTGTTTCTGATTCTTTTTTTTGAGGGGTTTTCCTTCTAGTCATTTTGCTCAGTGCAGAGTGGCCAAAAACAAGTTGTATTGGGAAAAGGAGAAAAAGAGAGAGAAGGAAAGAAAAGAGAAAAAGAAAAAAGAGAAAGAAGAAGAAAAAAAATAGGGGAAAAAGAAGAAAAAGAAAGAAAAAGAAAGAAAGGAGAAAAAAGAAAAAAGGGGGGGTGGGGGAAGCAATCAGAAATCAAGAAGAAAGAGAGAAAAAAAAAGCGCAAAACAAAACAAAACAAAAAAAACAAAAACAAAAACAAAAAAACAAAAAACAAAAAAAAAACCACGGGGGAGTATCTTCCGATTCTGTGTAGTTTAAGTCCCTTGACTTCCCTTGGAACTGGTCCGTCTCGCTGGTCTTCTGGGGGAGGGGCCTGCTGTGCTGATTCTCAGGTGTTGGCACTTGGGGGAGCTGCTCTGCCCCTGCCTGGTGCAGGGCTCGGTGGGGGTTGTTGACCCCGTGAGGCCCCGGGAGGAAGCCACAGTGGCGGGGGCAGCTCTGGGACCCTGGATCCAGCCCCCGCAGTAGCTCCGGGGCTCTCCTTCTGCAGGGCCTGGGGGCTCCGGGGCGGGGCCGCTGATCTGCTCAGTTCCAGGCAGGAGCGTCCTTGCTGTCCTGGGCCCTCCCGGCCTCTGCCTGTCCCGGGGGAGGCCGGATCCTGGGCTGTGTTCCGGCGCCCTGTGCTCCGGGGCCTGCGCTGTTGGATTCGCGCTCCCGGCGGTGCAGCCCCCTCCGCGGAGCCGCCGCCCGAGCCCCTCCGAGCTGTTCCCGGAGCCGCGCAGCCCCCTCCGCGCGGAGCTCCTTCCTCTGCGCGAGCCGCCGCCGCTGAGCTGTTCCCGGAGCCGCGCAGCCCCCTCCGCGGAGCCGCCGCCCGAGCCCCTCCGAGCTGTTCCCGGAGCCGCGCAGCCCCCTCCGCGCGGAGCTTCTTCCTCCGCCCGAGCCGCCGCCGCTGAGCTGTTCCCGGAGCCGCGCAGCCCCCTCCGCGGAGCCGCCGCCCGAGCCCCTCCGAGCTGTTCCCGGAGCCGCGCAGCCCCCTCCGCGCGGAGCTTCTTCCTCCGCCCGAGCCGCCGCCGCCGAGCTGTTCCCGGAGCCCCGCAGCCCCCTCCGCGGAGCCGCCGCCCGAGCCCCTCCGAGCTGCTCCGGGCCCCGCCGAGCGCTGCAGCCCTTAGGGAGCTCGGCGCACTCTCCGGGGCGCGGTTCCTCTGTTACTGTCCCAGGGAGCCCGAGGGCGTCCCCGCCTTTCTGGGGATCCTGCTCCAATTCCCGGGGAGCCCCTTTCCGCGGGGAAGGTCGGTGCAGCTCCTGCTCCTGCGGGCCGGGGCTCTCCTGTCCTGGGGACACTCGCCCCGGCCTCAGCCCGGCTCCTCGGGGCCCCTCCCCCTTGGAGGCCTTTTGTGTCTTTATTTCTTTTTCCCCGTCTTCCTACCTTGATAGAAGCGCGAACTCTTCTCACTGTAGCGTTCCAGCTGGTTTCTCTTTAAATCTCAGGCCGAATTCCTCATCTTCCTCATCTTTTGTGTATGCCCATCTGTGAAATGGAGCTGATTAATCTGATCCATAAAATGGTATGATTAGTTATACCTCCTCATGTCGTCCGAAGGATTGACGTGAGTAGTAGAGGAGGAAGTACTTTGATTTTTTTTTTTTTTTATATAAGGTCATGGGCTCTCGAAGGGTTTTCTTGATCACTCCGTTTGTCAGAGATCAACAATGGGGAGGGCAGTAGACATTTTGAATCCATATGCTGCTTCCCACCCCCCATGTACGTATTTAATATTTTAATATTAATATTAATATCTAATCGTATAATATTCAATTATAATTATTAATTATTATTAATATATTATATAGTAATGTTAATATATTATTAGTTATTATTATAATTATTTAATTATGATTAATATTTTAATTCTGCCTTCGAACTCAGACAGAGGGGAGGCCTTTATGTTGGCTCCAGCACCTACTGACAGTGTGGCCTTGCGCAGATTTCTGAAGCTTTCTGAGTTTCACCTTTTCATCTGTAAAATGGAATGGCAAGAGGACCTTTCTCGTAGGGTTGTGAGGATTCTGTGAACTGAAACGTACAAAGGGCACAGGATGACGTCTAGCTCACTGCCGGTACTTAATAAGCGGCAGGAGGAGGAGTACCACCGTCCTTACCATCTGTGGCCGCAATCCTCACCGAAGCAGTCGGGCCTGGGGTTGCCACGTTGGCACCAGTGTTCACAGCTTTCCAGTTGAAGAGCACATTTAACCTTTATCTCCGACATCCGCTCTTTACTCATCGTCCCCAGACACACATGCTAGAATGTAGCAGTTTCTTCCTTCCTCAAGGTCTCTGCGTCTACCTCTTCCCTTTCCCCAGGGTGGACTTGTCCTGGCTCTTCCCAGGAGTAATGCCGTGAGGGTTCCCTTTCTCCTTCATGTTTGTAATTGCGTGTCATCACGTTGTCTCCTTAGAAAGGCCTTCCTTGACCCCATTATCTGCAGTGGATCCCGCCTGCCATACATATGATGCAGAAAGCCGTGGTGCTTCCTAAAGCTGTAATGATTTAGTATCTGCCTGTTTGTTTTTTTGTCTCTTTTCTCACCCGACTGTCAGCTGCCTAGAGTAGGGTCTGTGTCTGCCGGTCTGTCCTATATCCCTGGTGTCTAGAACAGTGACTGATGCCAGTAAAGAATCTCATACCTAGCTGTTGAATGATTTGAATCAATTTCCAAATCAGTGCAGAAATCTGGAGACATTGACTTTTCCCCTTCCCTCATTCACAACCGCCAACCCCCTTTCTTACCGATATTCAGGGGACATGCACTATGTGCCCGGCTGTGGTCCAGTACCCATCTCTGTATCTCTATATTTATAATGAGATTTGTCTGCCTGCCTACCTACCTACATACCTATCATAAACTTTATCTAATTTAATCCTCTAAACGACTAAGGCCATTACTATTATTCTTGTCAAACAGATTCAGCTACTAAGGCACAGGCAGTTCTGATAACTTGACCAAAGCCTCAAAGCTAATAAGAGGAGAAGCCAAGCTTTGAATTCAGCTGATTTATTTCCACAGCCTGAACTTCGTATTTCCACGTGGCCAGACCATGATACTAGCCATGTAGAAATGGTGGGGGTCAAGGATTAGAATCTGTTCAGAGGGATCTTTTGTGTATGCCCAGATGAGTTGGAAACAATATGGAAAACAGATTTTTCAGTCCTGATACCAAAAGCTGCATGGCTGCTACCACCGAAGCCCAAACTTCCTCCTTCCTCCTGCCTCTGCAGTCCTGGCCCTGCTACATCCACACGTGAGCTCTGAACCTGTACAAGGACCTTTGCTTCCCTTAGTGATATAGTCCCAGTGCCATTTTTGAGATACTCAGGATCCTCAGCTCCCATCTTGCTGGGTTGTTTCCCAGTGTCTCCAGACTGCCATGTGTTTCTGCAAACAAATCCAGGCTCCTGGTCCAAAGATGCTGTTCCAAAAGCCCAGGGGGATTGGAGCCTTGAATGGAAGAAGCATTGCTGGGCACCCATCACCCCAGGACACCACCCCTGCTTGGGCACAGCCCAGGCAGCACATTGCAGAAGCAGCCAAGGCCACCGCCATGGATACTATAATTATATATTAGATGAAATCCCAAAGTTTCCCTTTATTTACATTCCTACCCTACCCTCTTCATTTCCTCTCTTTGTGCCAAGAATCAGCACAGACTTTACTGGAAACAGCATGAAAGTCATCAGGAGCCCTCTAAGGCTGGCTTCCAAAGTGCTTGCCCAGATGATGGGAGACGAGAGACCCGAGGGTCATCTTGCTTCTGGCTCTAAGCAGCTGTGAGGCCATGGGCAAGGATTTTCCCCGTTGGAGGACTCCGGGTCTCCATGCACAGAAGAGAGATTGAATGAGGCCAACAGGAAGGACCACTTCATGAATTTGGAGGCGAGGAGATGGACTCAAGCCCCTGGTGACTAGAGAGTTTGAGTATGGGTGGAAGAGCTTCATTCAGCTTTAAGCGCCCCCCCTCCCCGTACTTCTGTCTTTCAGTCTCCATAACCCCATCTGATTAGGGGACCTCCTGAGCCAAGTCCCTGATGTGACTAGGCCCCATTTCTGAGGAGACTTTCAGCATATAGAAGAAAGGAGGTGGGCACAGAAGAAGCCTTCTAGGCTGACCAGGGCTCTGGGCCACAGCCTCTGGACCAGTCTGAGCTGAGACTGAGGCCCAGGGTTGATCCAGACACACCGGGGCAAGAAGCCAGGACAGGCCTGACAATTCTTGTCCTGCTCTTTACTAGCTGTTTCTTCCCAGTGTCAAACTTTTGCAGTTCTTTTTTTCTTCTCTTCAGCCCCCCTTCGCTCCCTCCCTCCTGCCACTTCCTCTATCCCTCTTTTTCCACCTTCTCTCCATCCTCCCCTCCATCTGTCCCTCCCCTTCCCTTATTCTCTCCTTACATCAACTCCTGTTTTTCAATATCAATTCTCTCCTTTCCCCTCTGTGTGCCTCTTTATTGTTTGATTCTTGTCTTTCCCCCTGCCCTCTTCCCCTCTCACTTTCTTGTTCTTACTCTTTCCTGGTCACAGATGCTGCCTCTCTCTTGATGTCAGTCTGACTTCCCATCCATCTATCTTTTTTTTTTTTTTTTAATCTTTATGTCCTCTTACACTTGACCTCTCTACATGCCATCTCTGCTTGTCTCTTTCTCATTTACTTACTACTTCTCAATCTCTGTCTTAGTCTCAAGGTCTCAAGATCTCTATTCTTTCATCCTTCCATGCATTCCCCACCCAAAGCACTCCCTTCCTACCCCAGCCTAAATATAAGGGTCTGAGCTGGGACTATAATAGGATCCTGGAGCAAACAGCCAAGATGTGGCCAAGTGTCCCAGAGCTAAGCAGGGGCCAGGGGCTTCTGATGCCTCCGAAACAGAATGGAACGTGAATGCTCCCTGGCTATGGTGCTCTGTCCTGTTGATGGGGAAGTGGGGTTGGGGGGTAGTGACAGAGGCCGCCTAGCGATGTAAGACTCAATTCCCTCTAGCGTCAGGTCATGCTGACCTCTCCAAAGTGCACAGTTGGGGCCCCAGAGAGGAGAAGAGCTGTCCTCAAGCCAGAAGCATATACAGCCATGCATCTCAAGCCAAGAGAGACTCGTAGAGGAAAAATAAAGCTGTTTTTCAGCTGACAGACAGTGAGGCTCCTAAAACCTGCTGGGGACTCTGAGGCAGGCTGTTTCTTTCCTCAAACTGCGTCAAGATTTCATCCAGGAATGGGACACTGGCCAGAGTTCGGGAGGGACAGGGCACAGACTGCTCACATGAACTCATGGAGGGTGGATGGGTGGGAGCTGAGGCCATGCTGGAAAGCTAGGCCTTGAATGCTGCACAGAGAAGCTGGACTTTATCCTGCAGGCAAATGGGGAATAAAGAAAATCTTGAGGAGGGGCAGGTTATAGTTAAACCTATGTTTTGTGATGACTAATCTGACCCTCTGCCTGTGGTATGTAGAATAGCCTGGGTTGACTTGAGGGTCAGAGAGCCATTTGGTGTAGATAGAGGGGAAGGGTGGGGTCCTCACACATTTGGGGAACCAATGAGTGGTTCCCTGAGTAGGGCATGTGTTGGGCCAAAGTAGAGCAGTATGGGCTCAGCTCAGTTCTGGAAACCTCTAAGAACAGCTTTTCCTATTCTTAGTAACTGACTGCAGTGCAGAGTACTTAGGTAAAGGACATATTTGTTGGGCATCTACAGTGTGTTTCACACCAAGCTGGGGACTTGGGATGCAGAACTAACCCACACAGAGGTCACAGTTATGGTGGGGAAGCAGAAGAGATGAGACTGTTCCATGATGCTTCACTTCATACTCTGATGGGAAAGCCTAGGGACTTGAGGACACTGAGGAAGGGCTGCTAATCCATCCAGGCCTACTGCAGGTCTACTGGAAAGTCTTCTGAGGAACTAAGAAGAGGGGTTGCACTGGGTTGAATAGTACACCACCTCAACTCCCACCCCTACTCTCACCCGCCCCCTCCCCCAAAAAATAACCATGTCTACCCAAAACCTCAGAATATGCTCTTTTAAGAAATAAAGTCTTTGTAAATATAGTGAGTTAAGGATCAAGATGAACTCCTTCTGGATTAGTTTAGTTCCTAAATCCAATGCGGTTACTGGTAGCTACCACGTGAATACAGAGGCAGAGATTAGAGTTTTGCTAGGTCACTGTCAGAAAACATTCCAATGCTGGCCCTCAATGGGATGGTAATCCCAGGGGGATGGTGAGAACCCTATGCTCAGGGCATCAGGAGGCTAAAGGAAGTGGGGTAAACTCTCAGCTGGGCTTTGTAAGGAGGAACTTTTTTTTTTTTTTTTTGGTAAGGAGGAACTTTTAAGTGACGTCAATAGGTCAACATGGCCAGTTGGTTATTTGTGATAGGGAGTGGTGGGGACTCTCTAGACTAGAAATGGAGCAGAGAATACTTAGCTCCAGATGATTACTACTATGTGAGAGGGAAGACCCATTGTTGAAAAATACTCTAAGCTATAAATCTAGAAGTTTAAGTAAAACCTCTGAATTAGTTCTTGCTGGCAGCCAATTTAAAGTTGGTCACATAGATCAATTTTGTAAGTCACAATTAGTCTGCAGATTGATTCCACGTGTCTTATATAGGTCAACTCTCTCAGTATATAGATGTGGAAGCTGAGGCCCTGAGAGACTCATGAACTTCACGGTCAAAGCAGAGTCAAGAGTAACATATAGTGGTCCTGACAGATGATCTAGGCTTCTTTCCAAGAAGCCTTGACCCCCACCTTCTACCTCAGCATCACCTTGTTAGAGGGGAAGCACAGAGACAGCTCAGCATGGTGAGAGGTTCCTGGGATGGGGTCACAAGTCACTCTAGGTTCTGCATTCAGCTTTGCTACCCATTCACGAGGGACCTTAGCCAAAGACCTTCCTTTTCTTGAACTGCAGTTTCTTCCTTGTTACAATGAGGGGATTGGAGGAGAAATCTCTTCCCTCTCTCATTTCTAGGACCATAGGATCTCCTGAAGATAGAAGCCAGACCTCCTGACATTTCCATGTTCCCATGGTCTTGGCTGTGGGTCCATCACTGTATGCCACAGGGCTGCCTACCCTGATGACTCTCACCTCCACCTGTAAAGGAGGCTGTTTCTGAGAGCAGTCTTGAGGGTCATCCATGGAAAGATGTTAGCAGACTGCAGGGGATCACTGTGAATGATGTGTGGAAACTCAGACGCAAGACAAAATCCAGATTTCTGGCATTTTTCTTTCTGCTCTGTCCTCCTCTCCCCCAAGGACAGTCTCTCCCATTTACCTACAACCCTGTTGTGCTTTCATATTTGAAATACAGCAAAATAGAGCTTGAGGCTTTGGAAATCATTGACCTGAACCTTCTCTCTTTATGGGAGAAACTGAAGCTCGGGGAGGGTATGGGCCTGCCCTCCATCACTCAGAGAATCAGTGTCAGAGCTGAGCTAGACAAGGGCTCTTAACTCCCATACAGACCACGTGCTGCTCTCTTGTCCTGGATCCAAGCATACATGGGCCCCTGATCATTCTGGGTGTCTAAGAGGCTAAGAACCTAGGGTTTGGAGTCAGATTGCTCTAGGGTCAGTTCAAATGTCAGAAAGTTTCTGGCTATACAAGATACTTATTTTCCCTGGGTCTCAATTTCCCTGGGTCTTATTTTCCCTGTAAGATGAGGGTACTGCTATTTCCTACATTAGTTTCCCTGTGAGGCAAGTATGCAGTGGTTAACACATGCACAGCTCCCAGGTAAAGATGTTCAGCACACAGTAGGCACTCAATATTAAGTACAAACTGAGTGCATACAAGATGTTTCTTCAGTAGATCTTCCTCAAGGGTGAGCATAAAGGGACTCATGATTAGCTATTTGTCCTGCCCACTATGACGCTGCTCACATTTCTGTTCTCTCTGAGCATCTTCCAGGGACCCTTTGGACATAAGATGTGACAAATGGGAGATTGTTTTCACCAAATACCTGATGTAACAGGAGATGCCTTCCCTTTTTCTTTTATTCCTCTATTGTTCCTTGAACCCATCCCAAATATAGTTCTCATGGTGATAGGGAGCTAGGATTGTCTGTCAATGATCCAAGAGTAGAACACATTTTAGAACTCACGCTTTAGGAGTCTGTGAGCCCCTAACATAAGGCCTGGCATTTAGTAGGTGACCAATTCAGCAAACACCAGAGGTCAGTAATAGGTATTGCAGGTTGAATGGATGGAGTCAGTACTTCACATAAGCATCTATGGCTCTTAGCCAAGATCGTAGCAATGACATGGCCCCGGCCTTCTGGTCATTGTTGTCATTGACCATTTATCAAGTTCTGACTACTTGTCACACTAACTCTTTGAGCCTTCACAATATGATACCCTCTAAGGGAGGTACTGTATCATCCTTGTTTATATATATATATATAAAGGCTAAGTGCCTTGTTAAAGGTCATCTAATTCATAAATTGCAGAACTGTGAGCCTAATACAAGATGCCTAACTCCAGAGTCCACACTTGTATATTCTCATGTATTCCTCTTATAGGCAGTCATGTGGCTGAAACTTGAAATCTTATGGCTCAGATTGAGAGAGCTCTGTCCAGTGTTGGGGACAAACTTGTAAGCAGCTAATTATTCTAGAGTGGAGGGTGGTTTGCCCATAATAAAGGCATGGAAATTCTGAGGAGGTTGTGATCTCTAACAGCCAGTGTACCTTGGGGGAAGTGAATTTGAGCTAGAGCTGGAAGAATGGATAGCATTGACCACTTAGAATTAGGAAAGTTAATACATCCAAGGCAGAGGGAACAGTTGAAATAAAGGCAAGAAGGTGGGAAATTAAAGGGACACATAAGGGAACAACAAGAAGTTCAGGACAGTTGAGATATGTACTGTATGAGGCTGGAGAGACAGCACTTGGAAGGGCTCGGAATGCAGAGTAGGGAAGCAATGATTCATTCTCTGCAGCAGTGAGAAGGCTACATTTGGACTTTAGAATGATGTCTGTGGAGTGTGGGTTGGATTAGGGACACTTAGGGAGCTGTTGTAATAGTCTTGGTGTAAGAGATAAGGAATCTGGAGTTAGAAGAGTGGCAGAAAGGGATGAGAATGAAGAGGTTCATTGGATGTGGGCTTGTGGTGCTTACAGATTGTTTTTGGAAATCCATAAGCCAGCCTCCTTGAGAAGATACAGCACAGAATTCAAAATTTTAAAATCTGGGTTTAAATTTCATAGTTGGGTAACCTTTGAAAAAAATATGTCTAACTTTTGAGACCAAGCCTTGTTCTGGATCCAGAAAGTGGGAGTAAAAAAATTCTATCTCGAAATGTGTATGTCAGATTAAAAAAAACAACAACAACTATTCTATATGCCAATTCCTGGCACCTGATAGACCTTTTGTTTATATTAATTTCCTCCCATCATTTCCATTTGTTTCCATCTTATTGCAGTAAGCATTCACATTCGCTCTCCCTCTCCCTCCACCCCCTAACTGCCCAGCTTCCCTCTCTGGGTCCCTCATTCCCCAGGATGCCAGAAATGAAATAACATTCTTTGCATGTTTGTTCTAAAGCTCCTGGCAGCCTTCCCGCAGACCCCTGGCTGGGTCAGGACTCATTTGCATTAGCATGTGTGAGGCCAGCGTGAAGGGGAGGGAGAGGCCCTGTTTTCAAGGAGTTTCATCAGGCACCCCTGCCAGAAAAAGGAGAAGTTACTATTTCTTTCTGGGAAACATTCACAGATTGAAACAAGCAAGGAAGGCCAGGGGGCTGTCTGACTTGTGGGGAGGGTGGCGGTTGGGTAAGCTGCCTGCCTGACTCCCACGACTGTATCCAGCCCTCTCCTCCTTATCACAGGCCTGCCCCTAGAACTCTCCCCTTCAAGTGTGTAGTAACTTAAGACCTAAATAGATATTTCTTAACTGTATCTCTGGCCTGTGACAGGGAGAGGAGAGAGAGTGAACAGTCAAGGAAGATACTCAGAAGCTAAAGAAGAAAGAAACAGCAATGTTGCTGGCTTCTAGATAGATATTAAATCAACAAAAGCATCTTAAAAAAAAAAAAGCAGAGGTAATCCCTGGAGTTTTTTATTTGTTTGTTTTTGCTTTAATCCTGTGAATTTTTAAATAATACACTGTCTTAGGGTTATACTTTCTTCCCAGAATCTCAGTAACCTTGTCCAAATCCAGCTAACCAGTGTTGGGCCAAACGGAGTCCCCTGGAGGCATCTCAGGAGTGCCATTGGCACCATAAAATGTGCTGACCCTAGAGGCAAGGATTATACCATTTACAAAGAGGCAAACCAAGTTCCTGGTATTTTATTGGACAAACTCCCATAATTTCCCATTATTCTCTTTTTCATTTCCTAGCTCGGATATGTCTTCTTCAGAAAAGACCTTTGCCTCTTGCTTTATAATAGTATCCATGTAAATACTTCAGAGAGAAAAAGAAAAGAATTAATGATATGAATGGCTGTTATTTAAAGAGCGCTATCGATATGCCAGACACTGTTCTAAATGCTTTACATAAATTACCTCGTCTAGTCCTCTCAGTAACTCAATGAGGACAGAGCTCTATTATTCCCATTTTACACATGAGATGACCAAAGCCCAGAGAATTAAGAAATTTGCCTCGAGTCATGCACTAGTCAGTAGCAGAGCCAGGATTTAAATTCAGGCTGGCTGGTTCCAGAGCCCAAGCTCCTCATCACTAATGAGTCCCACCTCCCCTGATGTCACATCAGCATTTAATGAGCCTGCTACAAGCCAGACTGTGCACTCTCCATCACAGGGCCTTGGCACATGCTACATCTCTTATTCATTCTCCTGTTATCATCCTAAATGTTGCTTCCTCAGAATGGCATCCCCCAACCAGTAATCAAAATTATGCCTCCTTACTCCTTTCCTTCATTGCAATTACTTAAACTTGCAAATGACATATTTACGTGAGTGTTAATGTCTATCCCCTTAATAGGGGACTTTAACAGTCAGTGAGAGTAAACATGCTGTTGGTTTTATTTCTATGTACTCAACTGTACACATGCAGAAGCCATTCAGTGAATATTCATTGGATAAACAAATGCACGTAATATTACGTTTCATCATCGCTATAATCCTATGAGGCAGACACTTTTCTCCCCTCGTTTTAGAAATAAATGAAAGCTTACAGAGGTTCAGTAAAATGGGCAGAGTCACTAGAGAATAAATGGCGGAACTAGTGTTTGAAAACAGGTCTTTTCTGATCTCTGAACTTGTGCACAGTATTCCTTCCTGTGAAGCTCTCTAAGGGACACATGGAGCAATGAGGCACAATGCCCTGAACAGCTCCCTCTTCTGCTGGGCGGAGCCAGGCATGTATGCAAACCGCTATACCACAAGGCAATTAAAATCGGCCAACTGGCTCTACAATATCATTACTGATTATGAGCTATAGAAAAAGGCAGAGATAAAGAGGAATCTTCGGACACTCAAGAAGGATGTCGTCTAGCTTTTCCTTACTTATCCAGTGCACACTTAATCTCTAAGGGTGTGCTCACATGCAGCATCCTCTTTATTAGCACTGGTATTCATTAATTCCACTCATTTTAGTGTCTTTACGTCTCTGTAGGGCCCTGACATACATTCTGGGAACCCCGAGATGAACAACACATTGTCCCTGATGCCATGGAGCTCATGATAAAATGTGGCTCATGATATGAGAGCCCAGAGTAGAGACTGGCTCTCAGTCCATTGAAAGCTGGCCAGGAAGAGTGACATTTTAGTGGAGCTTTAAAGGACGGACAGGATCAGCAAGACAGGGAGAGAAGGGAGAATGGTTTTCCATGGAGAGGGAGTCCTACGTGCGAAGTTGCTGAAGAGCAAAGCAACATAGCAATTTACAGAGCCGACTCAAGTTATCCTGAGGCAATGGGATGAGTTTGGTTGATGAGGCTGATGAGACTGAGAAGAGTCAAATCATAAAGGGACTTTATTTCGAGGCTAAGAAGTGTGGACTTTCTCTTAAGGGAGTCATTAAGGGTTTTAGGCCAGCTGCTCAGTAGACATTGTCAGATTTGCACTTTAGAAAGATCAGACTGGCTGATATACTGGCAGTAGGTTGGAAGTGGAAGAAAACTGTAGGAAGCAAATAAGGAAGCTATTCCCAAGGCCTGAACGAGAGGCATTGAGGTCTAGTGTTAGCCAGAATTGGAGAGCGTGGAACTAAAATGAGTGGAATTAATGAATACCAGCGCTAAAGGACTCCGGTTGTTTTGCTTGGAGAGTGGTTAATATCTATAGCATCAGATGAACGGGATGAGACAGGGTGAGGGATGAGCCAGAAACAGCTCATCAGCATGCACAGATTTGTCCTGCCTGATGCTTATTTGTAAGAACTCTACTTCCCTTCTTTGCCTCTTAGGCTGGCCCAGGGTAGAGCAGTACTGTTGGTTACTGGAAAGCATTTTCTAAACACCTACTGTGGACCCTGACCTTTGGAAGATTAAAAAAAAAAAAAGCGAGCTTCTGTGGATTGGCCAAAGTCCCCATTATTCCCTTTCTAATCTTCAGGAGTACTCAGTGCTCATCTGTTTATGAAACAGCAAGAAATTCTTCTTTAGGAGTTACCCCTACCACGTGAGGGACTGATGGGGTTGAAAGAAGGATGAGATGTGGTTTCCTTCTCCCAGAGAGCCCCACACACCAGTAGGGATGCCAGCGAGTGAAGGAGAGATGAGAACAGTGTCATTCACAGCTTCATGTCCTAGGTATTAAGACACTCAGAGGAAGAAGCAATTAGCCCCAACAAAGCAGGTATGAATCTTCCCCAGAGCCTGGAAATTTGGTTCTGAGCCTGGTGGAGAGAGAGCTGGCCAGGGTCACATGACCAGGCAGGGGCAGAGGTGTTATTTGCTGGTTACTAAGCCAGACTGGGGAGCCGAGCAGAGGGGCAGCCCTCCTTCTGGGACAAGAGTCCTCTACAGTCCTGTTGATGATAACAGTGACCTCCCACCATCACCACCACCACCTCCTCCACGGCTTGGGCATTTGGAAATGCACCAGATACTATATTGAGTGCATGATTAAACATTATCTTGTATAATCAATAGCTTTCTAAAGGGTGTTTCAGAAGGACATATGAGAACCTAGACTCACGGATTCAAGTAACAGAAACACAAATCAAAACTGCTTGTGGGGAAAATGGAATTTATTCAGTTACGTATCTGGGAAATTCAACAGGTGTGCTGCCTTCAGACCTAGAAGAATCTAGGAGTGTGGATGGTATAGTACGGACTCTACTTCTGTCTCAACTTGGTACATGTTGGCTGCATTTTGAGTCGTGTTTTTCCTCACGTGGGGATGGAGATGGACTCTGGCAGCTATAGGTTTGATGGTCCTTCATGCCTACGATCATAGAGCAAGCCATACCCCTTTCCTACATCTCTGTCAATCCCCAGGAAGGGACTCTGGTTGTTTGCTTGGATGGCATCACCATTTCCGTGGTAGGGATCAGGGACATGAAATGGATAGTCCCATCCAAGTCGTAGTAAAAGGTGGGAAAATTGTTCTTAAGTGAACCCAGGCACCATGCTTCCAGAAAAATGAGTAAGAAAGGTTAGGTAAAGAAAGCAAAACTGAAAAACAAGAACAACAACAACAACAACAACCTGTTGTCCTTAGAGTTTTATTAATCCTATTATATGGTGAAGGAAATAGAGGCTCATAGGGGTGAAGCACAGAACAGGATCCATGCATAGGTCTCTCTGATGCCAATACCCCGGATCCTTAACCACTGTGCCGCATTGCACTGCCTTACCTCATAGTCCGTGTTCCATCTGAGGGAGGTGGGAAGGTGGAAAACCCTACACAGGTGCAGCATCCCAGCTCACAAAGAGAAGACAGGCAAGAGAGTTCCCAGAGAGAATGGGCTGGTGTGATTATGAAGCAGGGTGCTGTAGAGAACTACCTGGGAGTCCCAGCCTTGTATCTGGGCTCTAGGAAACATTTACTGGACCAGAGACATCGAGGTTCATTGTTGGGGAGCAGAGTGACGTGAAGTGGGCTAACTGGTAGAGAAGCTGGAGCTCAGAAGTGTCTTGGTACCACCTTTGTCCTTGGACCAACCCAAACCTTGTAGAGATTTTTCTGTAAGAAGGAGCAGTTGTGTCTTCAATGTCAAGGTGAATGTAGCACAAGGAGCCCTCAACCCGGGGTTGAATTGAGCGCCAGCTCTATCACTCTACCACTGTGAGTCTGTCCTTGATTAGAAAGTCCCCTCCCCACCCTCCCTGCAAACATCAAATTCTCTGAATGTAAAACGTGGCCAG
Organism: Vulpes lagopus; assembly: GCF_018345385.1. Lineage (NCBI taxonomy): Eukaryota > Metazoa > Chordata > Mammalia > Carnivora > Canidae > Vulpes > Vulpes lagopus. The sequence continues at coordinate 62,487,951 of NC_054830.1, forward strand.
TAAACCCTGCTTTGTCTTGCTTTCAAGGTTATTTGTGTAATAAGCTTTGCAAAGTGTAAATTGATAGATGTCAGGGATGTGTTCATTTGTTGGCTTGAATCGTGAAAATGAAAATAAAATGCAGAGAGACAATACAGTGAGCCACCATGTGCCCGCCATACAGGATTAATGCCTGCCAGGGCCCTGTCATAGTTGCTTCAGAGCTCGTCCCTCTGTCCTAAAAGAAATTAAAATTAAAGATGCACTTGAAGATTATCCTTTCCCCGTCATCAGCCTGATTTCTGCTCCCCCTTCTCTCTCAAGATACAACCACTGTCCTAAATCTGTATCAGTCTAGTCCAAAGAGCAAAGTGAGTTTGTGTTTGTTTGCTTGCTTTTTGGCTTTTTAATTTCCACTGGCATCCCTAGTTTCACCTGTTAGCAAACTGAAAGTACAGCTGCTTCCAGCTGACACGGTTTTTGTTATTATTTATTAATAATATTAACTTAATTTCTGTAACAATCATATATTCAAAACCAAGGCACAGAAAGTCTCACTGGGTCTTATCTCTCCTAGGAAACTTCCCCCCCCCATTTTATGTCAATACCTATAAGAAAACAAATAAATATTTTAATAATGTATTCTTCTAATCTCATGCTTACGCAAAGCCTTACGTCTCTGAGAGCTTGTCCAGCCGTGGCGAGGTCTTATCAGGCCCGGATGCCCCAACTGTGCCCAGCCGGCCCGTTGTCCTTATTCTGGTGGTTCAAGGTTCCTAAGGCCGATGTGTCCAGTCGACCAAAGAGGCTTATCTTCATGGGGCAAAGGGAGCCGGATGGCGGCTGGGATTCTGAGATATTAGACAAAGGCTATGTGAGGTTGCCCGAGTTCACAGCAGCGATCAGCCCTGCTGGCTGGAACAAAGAGGGACAGCCTGGTGGCGAGTATGCAGCCCCGGTGGTGGAGGCAGCCAGCCCTGGGTTTGAATGCAGAAGTGTCCTGTGCTGTGTCTTGAGCACACGTCCTTCCAGGAGGACCACACCACGCTGAGCTTGTTACTGCAGTGTGCACGGAGGGGAGGCTGAAGTGCGTTCTTTGCAAAATCCCTTCCTTGAGAAGACAGAGATCAGTCCTGTGGTACCTACAGGGCTTGATGCTTGCTTACCAGACATAATGGCTGCTGGGAGGAAGTGTCTAAGTTGGGCCATATGGGCGAGCAGAGGACAGGGCAGTGTGGTCCAGAGCAGAGGACAGGGCAGTGTGGTCCAGGGCAAGCGTCAGTGGAGAGGAAGAAAAATAAAGTCAAAAAAGAGCTGAAACTGTCCAGTGTAAAAGCTGTGTGGGGACCCTCCGGGCTGGTCGTGCTAAGTAGAATGGAGACAGAACGACACCTTTGGGGACGAGCACCCTGCTCTCCGCCCTGTTCTCAGTTTTCACTGTGAATCTGCTCACTGTGCTAAGCGTCCACACAGCATCCTGCCTCGGGGGCAGGGGTTCTCCATTCAAATACTGGATTTGCTTACTGTGTGACCTAGGACAAGTCGATCGCCCTCTCAGAGCCTTAGTTAAATAAGCTACTTGACAAGACCGTATCCTGGTGCCAATAACCACGTCTCAGCTTGTGAGAATCCTTTGAGTTCTCGGTGGAACTGAGGCCTGACCTAGACAAGGCCTCCTTCAGGACTTCCTGGGCAGCTGCTTCCAGCTCTTCCGCTTGCCTCCCCTGTTGGCAGCTCTACAGAGATGCTACACGTCCAAGTCCAGCGTGCTTTTGTCACCTTTGGCCTGTTTATTGGCAGCCTGGCTCGGAGCACTGATCTTTAAGCTCTGCTGTTCGCACCACTTACCTTTACCCTCTTTTGCTTGGCCTCCCCAAACTGCTGAAGGTACCAGCTCTCCCCCAAGGAAGGGCTTTCCCAACTCCCTTACACCTTCTCTGACGAGCTCTACGGGTGCCTAACTTTCTGTCCTATCTTGTTCATCATTGGCTCATGGGGGCATGTTTTGTCTGTTCAAGTAAGATCATAAGTGCCTTTTGGATGAAGACTAAAGTGTTGTTAAATTCATGGTGGGCATACTGTGTAATACAAAGAATGCAGACTTGGGGTCAGGTCAGCTCCGGGACTGGACTCAGCTCTGGAATGTATTCCCAGTGCAACTCAAGCATCTCATTTTATCCCTGAGACTTTGTTTTTTCATCTGAAAACATAGATATAGATAATACAATCTACTTAAGATTATTTTAGGGGTCAACTAGATAGCACATAGGCAGCGATTGGCAAAGATGATATGTATATGTGAGATGTGGGGGGGGGTGTATGTGGTCAAGTAAACTGGGAGCCCCTTGCTGGGCAGGGACTATGATTTATATTTCTTTTAAATCTCCTTTTACATAATGTCCACTGGTGCATAGGGCTGCTGGGCTGCACCTGCTTTTATAATAGCTACAGCCAAGGCACTCGGGTGCACACAGGTCTCTAGAAATACTGTAAAGTGAGCAAACGGTTGGTTAAATAGCCGCAAAGGGACTAGCCGTCCTGAGTCTTCGAGTTTCTGAAAACTGTAATGTAATACCTTCTCCTCCTCTTTCTCCACCTCCTCCTTCCCCTAGCTTTCCAATGATGAGTGTGGGAGAAAGGACCCACCCTTGCCCTGAGCAATGCACATGCAATGCCTCACGTTCTAGTGGTACTCCACACACACGGACATGTGTACGTATCCATAGGTGCATGTCCAGGTGTTCAGTCAACCTCTGTCGAAGGCCTGCCATGTGATCTAGCTCAGTTTTTGGCACTGGGGGATAGGTCAATGAACAAAACAGACTAAATCTTTGCTTTTGTGAATTTTATATTCAAGCAGAGTGATGAAATCAATAAGTATAACAAACAAGGAAATGATATAATGTATTAGAAGATTGTAAATAATATGAAAAAATAGAGCTGGGTAAATGGTATTCTCATATACTTCTAGGTATAGCAGTTTGGATGTAGCTGAAATTTAAAAAAGAATCTTACTGGATAAATAAGTACAAGGGAACCTCACTGAGAAGGAGGCATTGGTGCAAAGATTTGAAGGAGATGAGAGAAGGAACCGGAAGGAGAAAGTCCCAGGCAGAGAGGGGAGCCAGTGCAGGTTGTTGGGAGTATGCCACAGGTTCAAGGTGAAGCTGCACTGCATCGGAAATAGTTATTTTTGTTTATCAAAGACGTAGGACATGCAGAGGATGATCATTAAAAATAGTAATTCTGGGAAGCCTGGGTGGCTCAGTGGTTTAGCACTGCCTTCAGCCCAGGGCGTGATCCTGGCGTCCTGGGATCGAGTCCCACGTCGGGCTCCCTGCATGGAGCCTGCTTCTCCCTCTGCCTGTGTCTCTGCCTCTCTCTGTGTGTGTGTCTCTGATGAATAAATAAATAAAATCTTTCAAAAAAAATAGTAATTCCAACTATGGATTGAATTGTTATTATCTGTCAAGAATTGAGCTACAGGGAGCCTTATCTACCCTGAGGACTCCTCCTGATAACCCCGTGAGGTTGATGGAACCGTGTTTATTTTATTGACAAGGAAACTGAGGCTGGAGGAAGTAAAGGACCTAAGTGTCACACAACCTGTAAGTGACGGCACGATGTACCCCACTTCTGAGTCCACGACTCTAAGTTCCACATCATACTGAGGTTTCGAGTGGTTCTGCTGGCGTCTGCAGACTCCTCTACGAATAAACCAGAGCCATAGCTGTCCACTTAAGGTTTCACTGAAGGTCTCCTGTGTCCCCTTTCTGCTTATATGAGCTAATATGGGACAGGAGTTGAGGCAGGAGGTGTTTGCTCAAATTAAGAAATCAGAAAGCTACAGATATTAGAGATCCAGGCCCCAAATTCTTGCCATGGCCACCTTTATGGATGTAGGATTCTTCTAGACTTACGCCATTGGTTTTATTTGTTTATAGAGCTTTATTTATTTTTTTTTTGAGATCTAATTCACATGCCATAAAATCCATCCTTTTAAAGATATATAATTCAGTGAATTTTAGGATACTCAGAAAGTTGTACAATCATCACAATGAATTCCAGAACATTTTAATTGTCTGAAAAAGAAACTCCGTATCCATTAGCAATCACTCCCATTTCCCCCTCCTCCCAGTCCTGGCCACCACTAATCTACTTGCTGTCTCTAGGAATTTGCCTACTGAAGACATTTCATAGAAATGGAATCATACAATATATGGCCTTTCTGTCTGAATTCTTTCACTTTGCATCATGTTTTCAAGGTTCAGTGATATTGTACTGTTAGGACTTCATTTCTTTTTATGGTTGAATAATATTCAGTTGTATGGATATTTTGTTTATTCATTTGTTGATGGACATTTGAGTTGTTTTCCACTTTTTGGCTGTTAAGAATAATGCAGCTATGAAAATTTGTTTTTTTATGGACATATGTTTTCAGTTCTCTTGGGCCTATACCTAGGATTAGAATTACTAAGTCCTATGTTAAAACTCAATGTTTAACTTTAAGAGGAACTGCCAAACGGTTTTCTAGTGTGGCTGCACTATTTTGTATTCCCATCAGCAGTGTATGAGGATTCCAATTTCTCCCGTCTTTGCCAACTCTTGTTATTTTTTGTCTTTTCTGTTAGGCAACTTCATGGATAAGAGGTGGTGTCCCATTATGGTTTTGGTTTGCATTTCCCTAATGATTAGTGATGTGAGCATATTTTCATGTGTTTATTGCCCATTTGTGTATCTTATCTGAGAAATATGTACTCAGATCTTTTATTTTTAAATTGTGCTATTTGTCTTTTCATTGTTGAGTTGCAATGCTTCTTTATATATTCCAAGTATTAGTCTTGTATCAGGTATATGATTTACACATATTTTCTCCTGTTTTATGGTGTATTTTTTCATTTTCTTAATATCATCCTTTAGAATACAAAATGTTTTAATTTGATAAAAAATCCTATTTATCTTTTTTTTTCCCCTTTGATTGTACTTTTGGGGTCATAGCTAAGAAATCATCCTCTTACCTAAGGTCACGAATATTTGCTTTTTAATTTTTTTTCTAAGAGTTTTTAGTTTTTGCTTTTACATGTAGGTCTTTGATCCATTTTGAGTTTTTTTTTTTTTTAATATATATGGTGTGAGATAGGGGTCCAATTCCATTCTCTTCTTTTGTATGTGGTTATCCAGTTATCCCAGCATCATTTGCTAAAGAAGCAATTATTAAAAATGACTATTTTTTTCACTGTTGTTAAAAATCAATTGGCCATAAATGCATGAGTTTATTTCTGGGTCTCAATTTTATTCCATCGATCTCTATCTATTTTTATATTAGTACCAGACAGTCTTGATTACTGTCATCTTGTAGTAAATTGTGAAATGGTCATGTGGGAATCTTCCAGCTTTGTTTTTTCAGGAATATTTTGGCTATTCTGGGTACCTTATATTTCTATATAAATTTTAAGAGCAGCTAGTCATTCTCTAAAAAAAAAAAAAAAGAGCTGGGATTTTGGTGGAGATTGTGTTGAATCTATAGATAAATTTGGGACTATTTCCATATTAATAATGTTAAATTTTCTAATCCATGAACACAACATACCATTCCATTTATTTAGGTCTTCTTTAATTTCTTTCTATATCTTTTGTGGTTTTCAGTGTATAAGTCTTGTAAGCCTTTTGTTAATAAATTTATTTGTGTTTGATTTTGTGTTGTTTTTTTACTAATAATGTGATTATTTCTTAATTTCATTTCCTTATAATTCATTGCTAGTATATAAGAATATAGTTTATTTTTGTATATTAATCTTTTCACTTGTAACCATGCTGAACTTCCTTTTTTTTCTTTTAGATTGTGTGTGTATTCCTTTGTTTTTCTATATAAAAGATCATGTCATCTGCAAATGGAGATAGTTTTATACTTTACTACATGGGTGACTTTTTCTTTCCTTGCCTAAATGCCCTGTCTAGGACCTTCAGTACAGTGCTGAATAGAAGTAGTGACAATTGACCTAGGGGGAAAGTTTTCAGCCTTTACCATTAAGTAGGATATAAGCTGTGAGTTTTCCACAGATATCCTTTGTCAGGTTGGGGTAGTTTTCTTCTATTCACAGTTTAAGTGTTTTTATTTTTATTTTTTTAAAGATTTTACTTATTTACTCATGGGAGACACATGAGAGAGACGTAGAGACATAGGCAAAAGAAAAGCAGGCTCCCTGCAGGAAGCCCAATGTGGGACTCCATCCTGCCACCCCGGGATCATCACCTGAGCCAAAGAGAGTTGCTAAACCACTGAGCCACCCAGGTGTCCCTTAAGTGTTTTTATTACAGTGTTTTATGAAAGGTTGTTGAATTTTATGAAAGCTTTTTCTGTGTCTATTGAGATGATCAGTAATTTTTGTCCTTTATTCTGTTAATATGATGAGTTATATTAGTTGATTTTCATATGCTGAATCAGTCTTGCTTTTCTGGCCTACGTCTCGCTTGGTCATAGTGTATAATCCTTTTTATATGTTACTGAATTTGATTATTGTTTTGTTGTGTCTATATTTATAAGGGATATTGGACTATCGTTTTCCTTCCTGTAGTGACTTTGTCTGGTTTGGGTGTCAGGATAATACTGGCTTCATACAATTAATGGGCAATGTTCCTTCCTCTTTTGTATTTTTGGAAGAGTTTACGTAGGATTGGTGTTAATTGGTTTTTTTGGTAGAATTCACCAGTGAAGACATCTAGTAACACACTGTTTTGTAGGAAAAGAAAGCAAGTCCATGAGGAAGGACTTCACCCAAGGTCACAGTATTGGTGGGGGCAAAGCCAGGGCAGGCCAGGGTTCAGACTTTGCTGAACCTTACTGGATACTAACTCAGTTAGTAGCTTACTGTGTGCATTGTCTCTAATTCTCATACAATTAAAAGCAGATATTGTTAAAGAAGATGTGATATGTATGCACAATGAACTATTACTCAGCAGTAAAAAAAGAATGAAATCTTGCCATTTGCAACAACATGGCTGGATGGATCTAGAGAGTACAATGCTAAAGCAAAATAAGTCAGAGGAAGACAAATACCATATGATTTAACTCGTATGTGAAATTTAAGAAATAAAACAAATGAACAAAGGGGAAAAAAGTGGCAAACCATAAAAACAGACTCTTAACTAAAGAGGACAGATGGTTACCAGAGGCAAGAAAGATGGGTGGGAGAATGGGTGAAGAAGGTGAAGGAGATTAAGAGCACATTTATCTTGATAAGAACTGAGTAATGTATAAAATTGTTGAATTACTGTGTTGTACACCAGGAACTAATATAATATATGATAAATATACTGCATTTAAAATTTAAAAGTAAGTAAATTGCAATTGATTAACAAGAGCAACCAATTTCATGAAGAAGGAGAAAAAAGGCAGGTATTGCATATTTTTCTTATCATTTTTAAAGATTTTATTATTGAAGGACATTATTAGTTAGGTATACAACATAGTGATTCAATGATTCTGTACATCACTCGGTGCTCACCATGGTAAGTGTAACTACTACCTGTCACCATACAACATTGTTACAATATTATTGAATGTATTTCCTATGCTGTACTTTTCATCTCCATCAGGTAAATTTATTTTATAACTAGAACTTTGTTTCTCTTAATCCCCCCTTTTATTGCCCATCCCCCCACATGCTTTTTTTTTTAAATTTTTTTTTAATTTATTTATGATAGTCACAGCGAGAGAGAGAGAGGCAGAGACATAGGCAGAGGGAGAAGCAGGCTCCATGCACCGGGAGCCCAACGTGGGATTCGATCCCTGGTCTCCAGGATCGCGCCCTGGGCCAAAGGCAGGCGCCAAACCGCTGTGCCACCCAGGGATCCCATAAAGATTTTTATTTGTTCATGAGAGAGAGGGTCAGAGGGAGAAGCAGGCTCCCTGTGGGGAGCCCGACGCGGACTCGATGCCAGGACTGTCGGGTCACCACCTGAGCCCAAGGCAGACGCTCAACCACTGCGCCACCCAGGCGCCTCCCCACATGCTTATCATCAGGCAACTACCAGTTTGTCCTCTGTACTTAGGAATCTGCTTCTGTTTATTTGTTGTGTGGTTGGTTGGTTTTGCTTTTGTCTTTCTTTGCCAGATGTATTTTGCTTGGCATAATATCCTCTAGGTTCATCCATGTTGTTACAAATGGCAAGATTTAATTATTTTTTATGGCCAAATAATATTCCATTTGGTATATATACCACATTGTTATCCATCCCTTACCAGGAGACACTGAGGTTGCTTCCATGTCTTGGTTATTGTAAATAATGCTATAATAAACATGGGGGGCATATATCTTTTCAGTTTAGTGTTTTCATTTTCCTTGGGTGGATAGTCAGAAATGCAAGTATTGGATTGTAGGGTAGTTCTATTTTTAATTTTTTTGAGGAACTCCCTACTGTTTTCCACAGTGGCTGCACCAGTTGGCATTCCCACCAACAGTGCACAAGGGTTCTCTTTTCTCCACATCCTCATCAGCACCTGTTATTCCGTGTCTTTTTGATACTAGCCATTCTGACTGGTGTGAGGTGATATTTCATTGTGGTTTTGATTTATGTCTCTTTGATGATGAGTGATGTTAAACATCTTTTCATGTATCTGTTGGCCATCTGTATGTCTTCTTTGGAGAAATATCTATTCCAGTCCTCTGCCCATTTTTTGATCCGATTGTTTGCTTGGTGTTGAGTTGTTTGAGTTTGTGATATTTTGAATATTAACCTCCTATCAGATAGGTCATTTGCAAATATTTTTTCCCATTCAGTAAGTTGCCTTTTCATTTTGTTGATATTTTTTTTTTTCACTATGCAAAACCTTTTCAGTTTGATGTAATCCCAACTGTTTATTTGTTTCCCATGCCTGGGGAGAGAAAGCAGCTATCTGATGAGGAAAATGAGGCTCAGAGACATGGTGTGATTTGCCTATACACCCAGTGGCTGAGCTGGAGTTCTAACCAAACCTTATGGAAACCAGTGGTCTGACTGCCATAATACCCTCCAGGAGGATTACCTTTGCCCAGGGGTTTGATTTCAAGAAGCATTGTTTCTACTTTTTCTATTTGAATATCACAAATAGGCAAAACAAGCAAGATAATGTTTATTGTACCAAGTGCTGTTCTAGGTATTTTCCTTGTTATTTGTTAGAACAATCTTGGGAGGCAGATATTGTTAACTCCATTTTACAGATATGGAAACCAAATCTCTTAAAGGAAATATAAACAGGAAATAGACTCCCAAGTACAGAGTTTGGTCCTTCTCCCCATACCCTTTCCTCCAACCTGTGGGAAAATACTGCTCATACATCAGGTGGAGACTGAGCTTCGCTTGAAGTAGTTAAGAACCATCCTGCCTAAAGTATTTTATGACTTAAAGTCCAAGGGTAAAGCCAAGTTGGGGACCTCTGCTTGGCCGCCTCTTCTCTGACCTTGATTTGCCAATTTGCAATTTTAAAAGGCACCAAGAAGAAGAGAAAGACTTCATGGTGAGACACAGAAAGAGGAGCAATATCAGGGTTGAAAGGGGATGACGGGCGATGGTGTTGCTGTATGGAGAGCTCTTCCTTGTCAAAAGTTGGGAACATGGAGTTCATCCTCCTCATGAACTCGAAGTTCCTCCAAACTGTGACTCAAGACCCAGTTGGGACCAATGAATACCTACCAACTGTATCTATTTGGAAATAGCACTGAACTTTGAGTTGGGAGACCTATGCTGGGGGGCCTGGCTGAACTATCTGTGCAGCCTTGGAAAAGTCAATTCAAATTTTCGTGGCTCATTTGCCTCCTTGTAAAATGGATTTAATAGTACACACTCCTTAGGCAATTCTAAAGAGAACAGAAGACATCTGTGTAAAAGCCCCCAGCATAGTGTCTGATAGAGTGAGTGCCCAGGAAATGTGTGGGGTCTCTAAGGCACTTTCACATCCATAATGAACATTTGGTCCTCACAGTATCCCTGTGGGGTTATCAATAGTATCCAGGCTACAGAGAGGTCAAATCATCTGACCAAAGCCACATAGCTAGTTAAAGACAAAGTTAAACTCCACATCATGCCCTCTGTCTCTCACTGCCACATATCTGTAAGTTATACTTCCCTGTAAAAAAATCCTATGACTGAAGTCATTTAAGAATTACTGATTTTATCTGGGTATTAGAGAGGCTGTCCGGGATATAATAAAGACATAAGAAAAGGGCCACAGGAATATAGAGATCCCGGGAATATAAATTGAATTGGAATAATAAGACATTCCATGCTTAATTCATTCCTTGATTTGAAACCATAAAATTTGTCTGCTTTGCCCTAAAACAACCTGTTACAAGAGGAACATCCTCCAACTAGGAGCAATGGTCAGTCTAACTGTGTATTGTCATGTAAGCCACTCCCTGAAGAAAGAGAAGGAGAAGTGAGGGGACAGACAAGAAGAAGGGAAGGAAGACAAAACCTGAATTTCCCTTTCAAGAGAGGTCAGATTACACTTGATGGGTGAATGAACAAGCTCAAATGGACCATTTACCTAGTTTTATACATTAAAATCCTTTGGCATGTTCACTCCTCTAAGGCTTTCAGGGTGGGGAGTATGAGGATTGTCACCCTTTTGTGTGTGTGTGTGTGTGTGTGTGTGTGTGTGTGTGTGTGTTTATGGCTTTTTTTATTTTTCTGGTAGAAGAGAACATGATTTTCATAGGTAGTTGGCATTCCCTGTAGGTTGCAGCTGACCATGGATCCAGACGGTCCTCGAATGTGTAGCCATAGCTTAGTCCATTGGTTTAAGAAAGGAAGAAAGAGCACACTTGAAGGAAACATAAAGACAATAATTAATTTTTATTGAGGTGCTCCTAGCACTGCATCCCATTTCTTGTTCACTTGACCATCTCCATCTCCCTGCTCTTCTGTGAGCTCCTGGAAAGCAAGGCCCACACTCTTCTTGCCCATTAAGTACTTTGTCCTGCTTGGGAGAGTGCCGGGCACCTAGCAGGTGTTCTGCTGGGGGCAGGCATACAGTGGGTGGCACAGCCGTGAGGATCATTCACTCCTCAGTCGGATACTGCAGGACACTTTAATTTCAAATCAATTTATATTTATTTAATTTTAAATATCATTACTATAATCATTCATTGCTGAGGTCTGGTATTGTTGGCACTATGAAGATTATAGTAATGTTCACATATGAGTGAATTGGGGGGGCTTTGGCAGGCACAGCAGTAGATGTCTAGTACTTATTCTAGATTGCTGTTGCCTGTGCTTGAGCGTAGCACCCACGTTGGTTCCAGATTGGGGCTTCCCCCAGAACCCCAGAGCTCTCTGCTGGCTGCCCTGGCCCCCCGCCCCACTCCCCTGATTCTTGACCTGTGTGCTCATGCAGTTGGAGGAGTTGAAGGGAGTGCAAGTGGTGGGAGCTGATGTTTGGAGTACAGCCACGGGCCGCCTCACCTTTGGTCCCAGGCACAGCCTCCCAGTCATGCCGCGGGCTGGGTTGTTTTGAAAGTAGAAACCAGGGCTGGAGTCCTTAATACCATGGCGGTCTCTCTGTGCTGGGCACCGGAATTAAATATTTATGTTGGCAGAAAGCACGAGTCGTCAGCCCAAGTTGGGAGATAAAAAGGTTGGTTTTTGGCCCTGGGGAGGAGCTGGGCTGCACGGAGATCAGAGCAGGGCTCCATAGCAGCCCCTCACTGTTCATTCTCAGGTCTGACTCTGACACTCTTGACGGCCAGCACCCCACTGGGGAAGACGTTGGGCATCCGAATTTTGTCAGCCAGTTCATACCAATGCTCTCACTTCACAGGCTGGGAAACTGAGAGCACATCACAGTGCTTATTCAGTGTCAGAGTCCAGACTGGAGTCCAGATCTTCAGCAAGTAGTTGTGACGTTAGACCTGAGGTCAGGAGAGCTGCGTCACCTTGAATACGTCACCTGAGCCCACTGAGCCTGTCTAAAGCAGGAAGAATGCCTACCCCTGGGATCAAAGGAGATAACGTAAATAAATGATTTATACAAGATGCTGTCAAAACTTTAGCTCAAGCTTTCCTCGAGAGGTCCAGATAGTACGTATTTTAGGCTTTATGGGTCAGGTGGTCTCCGCTGCAGTTACTCAGCTCTGCCACTGTAGTGTGAAAGCATCTACAGAAAATACATTTTAAGAAACTGAGTGTGGCTGTGCTCCATTAAGACCTTATTTACAGAAACATGCGGCAAGCCAGATTTGGCCGTGGGCCGTGGTTTGCTGACCCTGGCTGTAGATGCTTGGAACTTGTGAGACTCGATGACGTAATAAATGACCCCAAATTTGAGTGGTTTAAAACAAACTATCTGATTATGCCGATGGATTTGGTGGGTCAGGCCCCGAGACAGGGCACAGTGGGCTTGGCTGTCTTTACTTCATGAAGTCTGGAGCATCAGTGGCAGGATGAGCGACCTGACTACTTGGGCTGCAGTTACCTGAAGGTTCCTTTAGTTACCCAGCTGGGGCCTGGGCTGGAATGACCCGGACACCAGGTCCTGCTGACATGTCTGCCGTAGCCACTTCCTCCATGTGGCTGGGCTTCCTCACTCCAGGGTGGCTTCAGCGTAGCTGGATGTCTTGCATGGAGGCTTGGGGCTGCGAGCAAGCAGGTTCCAGCGAGAGAGGTAGAAGTTGCACAGCCTTTTATGATCCAGACTCAGAGTCACACAGCATCCCTTCTGCTGAGCTCTATAAGTCCAAACGTTCCTGACGCCACCAGCATCCAAAGTGGAGGGACAGAGAACCCCCACCTCTCAGTGAGAGCAAAGCTAAAGAATTGGGGGAGGGAGCTCACTTTTAGAACCATCGTGGAAGAGATTAATAATTTAAACACACACATCGAATAGTGGCAGACGCTTACTTTAGCACTTTCTGTGTGCTACATCCCTTTGAAGGAGGTAATGTTATTGTCCACACTTTATTTTTATTATCATCCCCATTTTAAAGACAAGATACACTAAAGAACGGAGATGTTAATTAACTTGCCCACAGTAAAAGAAAAAAAAATAGGTTGTACAACCAACATTTGCACTCGAGTAGACTCCAGACTCTGTTCCAACCGTGACACACCCTGCTTCATTTTGATCCTGAAAGTGAGAATGCTCTTTCTTCCACTAGAGCAGAGTCACACCAAGAACCCGAGTCTTTGGGCTGCCTGGTGTCTAGCTACCTCCCTACCAGTAGTCACTTGAAGACATTATCGCACACCTGCTCTGAGCACAACTGTTCTGTGCATTCTGGGTCGTCCAAGGGAAGAGGTATGACACGGAGTTTCATTCATAAGAAACCTAAAATGTGGGTGAGGGGATTAAATTCTTTTTTTTAATAATAAATTTATTTTTTATCGGTGTTCAATTTACCAACATACAGAATAACACCCGGTGCTCATCCCGTCAAGTGTCCCCCTCAGTGCCCGTCACCCATTCACCCCCACCCCCCCTCCTCCCCTTCCACCACCCCTAGTTCGTTTCCCAGAGTCAGGAGTCTTTATGTTCTGTCTCCCTTTCTGATATTTCCCACACACTTCTTCTCCCTTCCCTTATATTCCCTTTCACTATTATTTATATTCCCCAAATGATTGAAAACATATAATGTTTGTCCTTCTCCGACTGACTTACTTCACTCAGCATAATACCCTCCAGTTCCATCCATGTTGAAGCAAATGGTGGGTATTTGTAAATTCTGATTTAATTCTCACAACCCTGTGAGATGGAACCTTGGTCCCATGTTACAGATAAGGAAACCAAGGCCCACGGTTAAGTCACTACTTGCCCGGTAGCTGATAGAGTCTAGCTAGACTCAAGGCCAGCGCAGTTTGATATGCAATCCCATGCTGTTTGTCATAGATTGCAATGAGAAAAGATCTGGAACAATTAATACTGACTCTTTCAGAGGAAAAAAAAATTGTTTTTCAATCCCTAACATGTCAGATCTAGCCTATCCTGAGAGGTGATACTGGTTGAGTTTCTTCACCACAGAGACGGGAGACTGAGGCCCATCGGAGAAGGGCAGTTGGGTGTCCCTGGCCGGCCTGCTGCTCAGATGCGGAGCCGGAGCTGGGACTCTGCTTTTCCCACCACACCGACTGCCACGTTGTGGCGGGAATGGCGGGGAGGGGAGTGATGGTAGGTTGGGTGTGGGGCAGTGGGGTGGGGGTAGGAGTGGGGGGGTGGGGTTTAAACTAACTGGGAAGTTGTTTGCCAAAGCTGTGTGGGGGGAAGGAGCATTTTACAAGACCAGGGCCTCTGGCCTGGAAACATCTGTTTCCCTTCAAATCAGCGAGGAGACTTTTGCCTCCCCAGAATGCCTAAATCATGTGGCGGCTGGGGAAGAGCAGGCGTTGGCCTGGAGACTTCAAACGCATTCTCCCGTACTCTCGGGGACCTGGTCCTGATGTGGGCCTCTGGGGCTCCATCCCCGCTCTTACCCCCTGTCAGATCCGTGAGAAGCTCTCACCGCCAATTAACTTCTCGGTTTCATTCTCTCACCCCCGCTGCGAGGGGGTCTAGGGGTCTTGGATGGGACCAACAACAGCTTCCTCTCCACCCACTCTCCTCTGATTTCCACTAGGACGGCTTCTTCTGGATGTCTGGGGGAGACGGGGTGGGGGGGGTGCTCAGAGCCTCGTGCAGTCTCATGATAACTATTGATGATGACACCGCAACTGTCCCTCGCTGAGCGTCAGCACATGCCAGGCAGCATAGTGAGCACTTCCCCACGTCGCTTTTTACTCTGGCAGCTACGCTATACAGTGGGTTGTAATATCATGATTCCTATTTCACAGGTGAGTACATCGACACAAGGCCTCACACAGGCAATAAATGGGAAGCCAGAATTTAAAACCGAACAGCCTCATTCCAGGCTCATGTGTTCAGCCATCCTGTCATTCTATCTCTTATAATGACCTTTCAACCAAACCCCCTTTTGTTCATTTCACAGACAGGGAAGCTGATTTCCAGACAGGGGAGCTACGACTTCCTAGTCGACTGAGTCATTCATTCAGTATGTCATTCATTCTGGCAAATACTTGCCGAGCATCGCGTGATTTAGATGTCTGAGCACCAGATGTCGGTGGGTGGATAGAGATGGGCAGCGCCGTATTCCAGTCCTGAACACGTGTACTCCTGGGGGCAAGAGAGAAGTGTATGAGCACTGACCTAGTCGTGCGGCATGTGCTGTAACAGGGCACCGTGGGCAGAGGAAGTTTTACTGGAGGAGATGGGGCTCCACTGATGCTCCAAGCACAAGGTAGAAGGGGGTCAACTGGGGAAGGGCAAGGATAAGCCACACAGATGTGTATTCATGTGCAAAGGCCCAGAGGTAGATTCCATATCATGGAACCACTGGCAGTTTGCTCTGGTTCTACTATGAAACAAGAATAGGAAGCGAAGATCAGTAAACGAGGCTGGATGTGTAGCCAGAGTTTTAGGTTCAGTGATATTAGGACAGTCAAACGAGTGAAGACCAAAGAGCTGCACTGAGCCCCTGGTAAGGGACTTGGATTTAGTCCCGAGGGTGATGAAGAAACATTAAATAATACTTTGCATTTGTGTAGTCAATCCCAAGGCACTTACCCGCACTTTGAAATCGCAGTACATGGAAGCCGTATTGTTTAGTCATCCAAGATCTCCCAGGCCCCAGTCTGTGTAAAACCTGGGACAAGAGCGTGGTTTTCTCTTCTTTTAATTCAGGGATAGCTGGCACACTATATTACATTAGTTTCAGGTAGTGAACGTAGTGATTCAACAACTTTCTACATCACGCAGGGGTAGCTACCATCTGTCACCAGGCAACGCTATTAGATGCCATCGACCATATTCCCCATGCTGGACCTTTCATCCCCTGACTTATTCATAACTGGACGGCCATGCCTCCTACTTCCCATCACCTGTCTTGCTTATCTCCTTACACCCGAGCCCTCTGAAAACCACTGGTTTGTTCTGTGTACTTGTGTGTGTGTGTGTGTGTGTGTGTGTGTGTGTGTGTGTTCATTTTGTTTGTTTCAGGCACCTTGGCCACTGTTCTTTCCCCTAAAACAAAGTCGGAGAAAAGAATAGGGTTTGAGCCTGGAACTTCAGTTGCTAAATAGCCCATCCCGCTCCATCCTTGGAGCTACCTCTTTTGTAATAAAAGTTCCCGTAGGTGCAGTGGGACCTAACTCAGCCAGTGGTACCAGAGGCAGGGTGGTGTATAGAAGGAGCACCGGGGCGGGGGTCAGAAAAGCCAATGTCTACTCTGATTTTATTAAGCATCTTTCCTCTCTGGGCCTCCGTTTCCCCACGTGGAAATAAGGATGTGGAGTTTGGTGATGGCTCAGGGGCTCTAATTCAGATTATCGGTGGACCTCAGCCTGCTCCGGTGGGCAAAGAGAAGATGGAAGAACTGAGGTGAAGGCAGCTGGCACCCTTCCTGAATCCCCTGAGCGACCCTGAGGCCCACCTGCACCCTCTCTCTCTGTCTCCATCCCCACTTTCCACTCTGCTGTGTGGGTGTGTCCCTACGTCTGCTTCCCGGTCTCTAGCTCGCTCTCCTTCTCCACATGAGGGGCCGCCACTTTCTTCCCCTCACAAAAAGCCCCCTCCAAGCCCTGCCGGGTCCCCTAACAGCTTTCAGATGTGTCTCTGGAACAGTTCTACAATTACAGCTGAGCCGGGCAGAAAGCGCTTGGCCTTGTGACTTTTGACCCAGGCCTGTGAGGTTGACATCTTCCTCTTTTTCCACCCCTCCGCCCCCGCCAGCAGGGTGGCCTGAGGCCTCCTCCACACCGAGGCCTCCACTGACACATTTGGTTTACTCTAATGACACAAATAGAAGCTACCTTTTGGGGAGCAAAGATTGAGCCAGGCCTGATCTCTTGTGGTATCATTGAGTCTCGGCCCCAAACCTGTGAGGGATGGATAACTTCACCCTCTCTACCGAGACTGAAGCCCAGAGAATACTCAGCCAGCAGCTGAGGAAAGCAAGGATTCTTCCCAGGTTTTATTATTATTATTTTTAATATTTTATTTATTTGTTCATGAAAGACAGAGAAGCAGGCTCCTCACAGGAAGCCCAATGTGGGACTTGATCCCCGGACTCTGGGATCATGCCCTGAGCCAAAGGCAGACGCTCAACCCCTGAGCCCCCCCAGGGTCCCCTCTATGCAGGTTTCGTAACTTGAAAATCTAAGGCGTCTTCTTCCCCGGCATGCTGTTATTCATGCTGCTTGGCTACGCAGGGAGGTGACCCTAGACCCTCTTGGTGGAGGGAGTGTATTGCAGAAGTGCCATGGAAACATCAGTGGCCAGTGGGAAAGTCGTGTTTAAAAAGTTTCCAACTCCTCATGTTTTGAGGCTAATTCACATATTCCATTCACTACATCCTTCCGTGTTACCCTCACTTGAAATGCATCGCCTCTTCTCCAAGAAAGCATTTTTTAAATGTGTACTCTTGTACAAATCCGTGCTGTTTACATGGTCTTTATAAAAATCTGCAGCTTGCAAGCCACTTCTCTTGTATCACTCTATGTGATCTCTGAGACAGTCATGCACTGTCTCTACAATTATCCCCATCTTGTTGATGTAGAAATGACTAGGAAATGAGATGTGATATGCTCGGGTTCATTCATTTACTCAGATATTTACCGAGTACCTCCCATCCATACCCAGCCCTGGTAAGTGCCAGGACATCGCTGTACTCAAGCTGCGGTATATACTCCCTCTAGGAGCCGCAGACCAGGGTTTGGATCCCGCCTCTGCCGCTTTCTAGATGGGTTGCTGGGAGGGTAGTAAGTGCTTACACGGTGTTACCCAGGACTGTCCCTACCTCCCTACTCTGCCGCTGGCTCATTCTCACTTCCTGGAGTTTGTCATCTTACTTCTAACGCCTCTGCAAGGCTTTTCAATGATAACTCACCCATGTAGCCTTTAGAGATGCCTGATTCAGAGAGATGAAGTAAGCACAGAGAAGTGACTCAACTGAGGTCACAGAGCAAGGGAAGAGAATAGAATAGAATGTGAGCCCGCGTCTGGCTGTCTTCAAGACCATGCTCCTTCCTCTGTCACCACTGCTTCTCTTGGCTAACACAGTACTAGAGGTAGTAAGCCCTACAACTGAGCTCCACTCACAGTGCTGAGATACAACAGGAGAGACCTAGTGCCCACATCACAGTGCTGTTATTCTTATACCAAAGGTGGAAGCCAAAAACCCAGAAAGCAGATGAATAGATTAGCTTTTTAATGAAGATGCGGCCAACATACCCCATGTTTAGGCCTCTTAAGACCTATGTTTTAGGGACAGCCCCACCCTTCCTTACCTTTGCCAGCACTCCAAGCCAGCTAATGAAAGATAAAAGGTGGAATTAGATTTGACAGTGTGGTTAGGTGTCTAATCTTTGGATCCAGGCAGACCTAAGTTCTGGTCCCCTGTTGCTACTTCCTTAATATGTAATGAATAATAGGGCAATTACATGACCTCTTTGGAACCAGTGTCCTTCTTGATAAAATGCAGTCATAGTACGCAGCTCATGCAGTATAGGAATAAAAGAGCTCCTGGCACACAGTTAATGCTCAGTAACTGTTAAGTGGATGAATGAAAGAACATGTAAATGAGCATGTCCAGCCATGCAAGGTAGCTCTGGGGTTCACTTCCAAAGCCCAGGACTCAGACTGCTCTGTCCCTAAGTAACTGTGAGACCACAGGTAAATGTAAAATCAAATTTCAGTTTCCTCACTGAGGTGCAGGTGACACTAATCCCCACCTTCCAGACTTGCCTACTTGGAAAATAAGAGAGTAAGTGCAAAGTGCCCAGCAGGCATTTGGTGCCCAATAAATGCTTCACAGTTGCTTTATTTTTTTTTTCCCCAAAAATCTCTTCTCTTGTAGTCTCAGCATCCCTGACACCTTTTGACTGCTGATCTTACACTATGATTTCGTGTTCCACCTTACAACTTCCAGGGCCTTCTCTGAAGCCACAACCCAGTACTCTGTTTTCTTGCTCTGCTACAGGTTCACTTTGTATGCTGTGGATACACGAGGGAGGCACTCAGAGCTCAGCACAGTGACCCTGAGGACAGCCTGTCCACTGGTGGATGACAACAAGGCAGAAGGTGGGTTATCCATTTCTTCACTTCCCAGGTAACCCCCATATTTCCTCTCTAAGTTCTATACCCAACAGTCCCTAACCACTACCCCTTTCCTGCCTCATACATGTATTGGCACAGGTTGAAGAAAGTGAAGAGACTAAGAGGACAGAAAGAATAGGGAACTAAATTAATCAAAGCCACGAAGGAAGTTGAGATTTACCAGCAAGATCTCAGCCAGTGGAAAGACTTGCCCTTCTTTCAGAGCATGTGTCTGTGTTCTGACTTAGAGGCAAGGAGTGGTGGAGAGTCAGAGCACCATGACTATGTCCTGCCCCTTAACCTAGGCTTTTTAGAGACCACTTCCATCTATGCTAGGGTTGGCATGTCCACTTCCGTCTATGCTAGGGTTGGCATGTCCGTGACGATAGACCACTCCACCACTAAGCCCATGGCAGGTACAAATAGCTCATCACAGCATGCATCTCCATCTAGTCTAGGGTGGTCTCAGACCCCTCAGCATTGAGCTATAGGCAGTGACTATCCGAGTTGGCAAGTAGGATTAAACCTTTATGCTGCTCCTGGCCCGTAAAGCTGTAAGCGTCAGGCACCTGAAAAAAAAAAAAAAAAAAAAAAAGAATAGAACCGGTCAGTCAGACCCACCATGTACTTAGTTCTTAGCTGACATGAGGATGAAGTGTCCATAGCAGGACTGGCAAAAACCTGGTGTAGATTGTGAGAACCTGATGGTTCACTTCAAGTTGAGCAAATGTTTTCTAAGAGCACTGGTACACAAGCAATGCAGAAGAGACAGGCTCTTCACCTTTTAGGAACTCACATTCTAGTCTCTCTAGAGAGAGAGACATTTCTACAAATGGCTCAATAATAAGCTCCATAATACATGCTTTGTGTGCTACTGGACAAGAGGAAATAGTCTTCCTATTGAGGAGCTATCAAATCTCAAAAGTAAGGGGGTTTGAGATGGTTTCCTGATCACTGATGATGATGATGATTATTATTAATCATCATCATCATCATCATCATCATAATTATTTAAAAATAACACATGCATATATGGTTAAAAAAAAGACAGAAAAATTAAAACCAGAGTGGAAATACTATGAACTAAATGCTCCTTCCATCCTAAACCTGAGTCCCCCAGATTCTTCTAGAGGCAATCACTGTTAGCAATGACTTGGGGATGTGTATAAATTTTTATCAGAGTCTTCACAGATGAAAGAACGGGACTTCCATTCAAAGGGAGCTACCCATGATGACTTTAAGTTACATTGATTTCTAGGAACAACTGAAGGAGCAGAAATTGCCATATATGGTGAGCAGAAGAGTCTGGTTTTTCTTTGAGAGGTGTTTTGAATGGAAACTTCTTAGACCTGATCACAGAACTATGTTGGAAAAACTACAGAGAGGAGATAGAAGTAGACTGCTGAGATGAGCCCAAGACAGTAGATTTAAGCCTTTGCGTTTGTTTGGAATTTTATGTGAAATCATGGATACCAAATATATGTTAATAACGAAGCTTGCGAATTAGGAGCACTAACTCTGTGCCAGGCCCTGTGTTGAGTGCTTTACGTTCACTTTTTAATTGCATCCTCCCAGCACATCCCCAGAATAGACATTGCTATTTCCAGCTGATAGTCTGTCAGCCCTTGAATATCACACACGTGAATTCCAGCACAAATGTGCCTTCATGTTGCAAGGTGTGTTTCCATGCTCACTGTTTCCTGCTGTCCAGTGATCCGTGCCTGCACTTCTCCCCCTCAGAGATAGCAGACAAGATCTACAATCTGTACAATGGGTATACAAGTGGAAAGGAGCAGCAGACTGCCTACAACACGCTGATGGAGGTCTCGGCCTCAATGCTGTTCCGAGTCCAGCACCACTACAACTCTCACTACGAGAAGTTTGGCGACTTTGTCTGGAGGAGTGAGGATGAGCTTGGGCCCAGGTATGGACGGGTGTGTGAGTGTGAATGGAGTGGTGGATCCTTCTGGCTTCTATCTGATTTTACGAGACTCTTTATTCCATAGGCTAACAATGGGCTTTGTCAAATAAATGAGAGTGTCATCTACCTTAGTCATGTCAGGGTGAGAAATTGGAAAGGGGCAGAGAGAATGACAGATTCTTGGAATTTTAGCTTCTTAGACTTCTGGAATGTCAGATAAGACATTCAGCACTGTATCTCTCAGTCAGTCCACATACCCACCTTCCACCTTTAGTGTTGGAGACGGGAACCATGAACTCCTGGAGGAGATCTGTCCTAACCAAGACAGTGAAAGGGTATAGCGGCAGGCTCATGGCCCTTAATCTAGGGCTTTCCTCCCACTTCCATAAGAAATCTGAGGTTTTCTAAGGGTACCTGGATGGCTCAGTTGGTTAAAGGTCCGACTCTTGATTTTGGCTCAGGTCATGACCTCAGGGTCAAGAGATCAAGCCCTGCATCAGGCTCTGCATTGGAGCCTGCCTGAGATTCTCTATCTCCTTCTCCTTCTTCCCCATTCCCCTGACTCTCTCTCTCTCTCTCTCTCTCTCTCTCCCTCCCGTCCTCTCTCCCCCTTAAAAAAAAAAGAACAACTCTGAGGTTTTCTAGAATAAAGTCCATTAGTGACCATGACTAAATACATTCCTAAATTCAATGTGTATTAAGACATGATCTTTATCACCAGCAGTGACTGTACCAATCGCTGTGCTAGGAACCATGGAGGATTCAAACGTACCTAAGACAATCACTATCTTCTGAAGCTTCAAAAAGTAGTATATGAAGTAGTGGTTATGTTTTTATGCCTTGCACCTAACAACATTCATTCATTCATTCATCACTTACTTAATAGCACCTCTTACCAGTTGGTTGTTGACCATGCAGCGACAAAAAGGGATAAGCTCACTGTTGGAGGTAATTAAACAAGCAATTGAAAAGAATAGGAATGGTAAGTATAATGAGCACGAACAGAACAGGGCCCTTTGGGGAGGCACAGCAGAATCATCTGGTCTAGGTAACCCAGCGAAGCCTTCCCAGGGCCTGAGACTGAGACTGACAGAGTGAATAGGGGTCAGACAAGTGAAAGGAGAGGAGGTTTGGAGAGTTTGGGACAGAGTGACCAGCCTGGGAAATATACAAAGGAGAAAATGTCACCTTAGGGCAGGGTTTTCCTCAAATTTTCATCATTTGCCTGCTGCTTTTATTATTTTGGGCGTATCACCATGCCGTAAGCACTTTTTGTTTTGGTATTTCATAGATTTACATCTCACTGAAAATCTGTTTGAAAACACTGTATCATTTTATAAAGGGAAGAGTAGTACCATCTATGTTTAATAGAAAATTAAATGTAAACATTTGATATAATGGAAGGGAAAAAATAATAACAGGAAACAATGCTCTTCAATCCTGGTAGAGCATGAGGCTCTGCATTTAAAGAGGAGATTAGCAAGTGTTAGGGGGTACTGAAGACACAGTCTCGAACCAAGAGTTTCTTTTTTAAAGTAGTCTGGAGCAGAGGAAGAGAATGAAAAAGAGAATCTGACTGCCTTTCCCAGTGTGATTCATTGTTGTTTAATGCTGAGTCTGTGATTATCTGTAGCACCACCTAAAATCCTTTCTCTTGCCCCTGGGGAACCCCTTCTATACTTTGGTAAACACTGTGTGTAGAGGAACTGAAAGAATTTCCCTATAGTTGGAGCAAAGTGTGTGACAGCAGGAGTGGTAAAAGATAAGAAGGGAGAGGTCAGTAGGGGCCAGTCCTGAATGCCCTGTAAGTAGGGTTAAAGCATTTGGATTATCTCCCTAGGGTAATGGGAAGCTTTTCAAGTGTTTTTCACAAGGGGGTGATATTAGCAGATCTTCGGGAGGGATAAAGATCCCTCTGACCACAGTTGGGAGCTTAGACGTTCAAGAGGGGTCAAGACAGGAGCGAGGCTACTCTTACAGTCATCTGGGGGAGATAACGTGGTGTTCTGGGGCAGGGAAGTACTAGTAGCATGGGAGAGAATTGCGTGACTTGCTGAAATATTTAGTCAGTGGCACTCTGTGCTTTAAAAAGCTTTAAAATTACCCTGTAAACTGGGCAAAGTAGGATATTCTCATCTTGCAGATGATAAGGAATTGGGGGCCCCATGCGGTTAAATGAGCTGCCTACAGTTGCATAGTTTGATATGGAGGCTGGTTCTGCCCTGAGCTCTCATTCCCAGTCCTTACAACACTGGTAGTATCCTTCCCTTCCAAGGACTGGAGGCCGTCAAGGGAACGGATGAGAGCCTGGTCAGGGATAAAAGGGATCTCTCCCTGGAATAGACCTTATCTGCCCATTGGGTCCTGGACTATAACTTTTTCTCTTTCACATGAAAGGAAGCTTCTTTAGATAAAAGCTAAAAGAGGGCAGACAGGCAGAAGCCCAGAGCCCCAGATGAAAGCCACTGTGTGAGTCATCCAGGCTGCCATCTTGCCCATGGACAGGGAAAGGCATCCCACTTTATGGGGCTTTCCCACAGGGCTCAGAGAGTTTGGGTGGAAGCTAAACCAGAGCTCCGCTCCTGACTTTGTCTTTACAACCTTCTGGGTTCCTTTATGACCTTCCAGGACATAAATCTTCTGGAAAGGGTGCCTGGCCTCCCACAGAGGCAGGACAACCCACTTGGTAATGGACTGCGATAACCCAGTAACCTCCAGCCAACCCGTCACCAGTCACTGTCCGCCAACCCAGATTGGTGTCACCCAGTTTCCTCTCTTCTCAGTCTGTCTAGTCTCTGGGGGAGGATATGAGATTCCGCTAACATCCCACATGGGCATGTCAGCAGGGATCAGGATAGCTGCATCCTCATCTATCCTCACTGGGCTACCTTGGGTTCTGGTTCTCTCTTTGGCCCTCAGCTTCCTCATCTTTAAAATGATGACGATGAACTAGGGGAACCCTTACTTTTTAGCAGTATTTTTTTTTCTAAATAGATCTTATGTATAACCCCAGGTCTTAACTAGAATGCTACTTTCTCAGAGAATCCTCTAAAATTTCTACCTGTTCTCCTAATCAACATGTCTTAATTTTCTGCATCATACCTACTAGTTTCAGTATCTCGTGTTGCTTATGTGTTTACCATTGTGTTCTCTCTCTTCTGCACTACTATGTCTGCTTATATGTACTTAGTGATTCTTTATGTCTTAGTCTCTCTTCTAAGTGGGTGCCAAATAACTACTTGTTAAATAATTGGATAACAGGATGAGTGGATTTGTGGCTCAGAAGATTGAACGGTTGTTCTGGTAGAAGCTAGAGAGGGTGGCCTGGAGCCCCACCTGATGCATCTCCATTCAATTACTCTTTCTCCCAATCCCAAGGGACCCTTAGGTCTCTCTGAGCTCTCAAAGATCTGTGGGTCACAGTTGGAAACAATTGAATCCCATGAACTCTAAGGTCTTTCCTACTCAAAAATAGGAATCAAAAAATGTATTGTCCTTGCAAATACTGAGAGAGCTGAGGAGACCACACTTCATTAATTTATTTATTCACTAATTCATTTAATGTGCCCACTATGTGCCCGGCTCTGTGCTATGGGCTGGAGAATATATGAATGAAGAAGATAGATCCTGCCTTTACAGGGAGCAGCATCTAGTAAGAAAAAGTCTATAGGCAGTTTTAGTGAAATGCGATAGGAAGCATGTGCCATAAAAAGGAGGGCAGGGAGTTTGCTTTATAGCAGAGGGCTTCTCTAATTGGAATGTGCATGAGAATCCCCTGAGAGCCTTGCTGACTTTCAAATTGACTTAGTGGCTTAGGATTGGCCTGAGATTCTGCATTTCTACTAAGCTCTGGGGTGATGCCCCTGTTGCTATTCCCAAAAGCACACTTGGGAGTGATAAGGTCCTAGATGGCAATAGCTGGCACAGCTGATCCAGACATGGACCTCAAAGAATGATCCACAGGGAAGAACATGAGGTCTGTGCCTAGCGTCAAATGATGAACTGGAGTCCTCCAGGCAGAAGGGAGACGATGTTCTCATCACAAGGAACAGCCAGTACAAAGACGAGTGTTGGGGTGGGTCGTTAAGAGGATACACTTGAGCCAAGAAGTACAGATCTCACTGGAACAGAGAGTTCAAGGTGAGGAGGTGGGGGAACCAAGGTGGTGAGGTCAGCAGAGGGCAGATCATGATGGCTCTTGTGAGCTCTGTTCAGGAGATTGTTCTTTCTCCCAAAAGCCAGGTAAAGGTCTTAAACAGAGGAGCAGTTTGGGTAAATGTGCCATGACTCTGAAGGGTTTGCAAAGTGTAAAGGCGAGAGGGCGAGACACTGCCCTGGAACCAGGAAACTTTGGTTCCTGTCCTACATCTGCCATCTGCTTGCTGTGTGACCTTGGACAAATTCCATTGCCATTCTGGACCCTACTTGTAACATAAAAGGGCTGGGCTCCAAAGTCCCTTCCAGCTGGGAAGCCAAGGAACCTAAAGCCCTAAAGGTCATAAAGGGCAGAGAGGCACACTCAGACTGTCCTTTCCCCTCCACTCAGCACGCCCTGATTCTCAGGGACCTAGGCTGGTCAGGATGTCAAGAGCTCCTCCCAGGAGGACTTATGCTATGGGATGAACTCTATTAGGATTCTCTTGGCCCTAATCACCAAACCCCAAAATATTCTGTACCTCTCCCTATATCTGTAGTCACGTAGCTCGATGTAGTTTAGTGATAAAAGGGCATCTCTTACCTCTGCCTAGGAAGTCTATCAGGCCAGTGGCCTCCAGATCCTGGTTCCCGTGGCAGCCACAGGTGTCACAAACAGCTGCTCAGAGAAGACCTGCTGACAGCCGGCTGTCCCAGCCATACGGTTCCTATTAGGAGACATGAGGAACTGAGCTCATAGGTGGCTAAGGACCAGAATTGCCTTTAGTCAGAACACCCTTGACCACCCTTGGGCTTCTCGATCCTCTCAGCTACATTTGGCTGAAATGATAGAGTAGAAAGAAGAGAGCAAGCACAGAAGAGATGTTGTTTCGGTGAATTCATCTCTCTGGACTAGTAATAGTATATTTACTATCTCAGCCCCTCTTTCTTCCAGGGCAGACATTGCTAATAGATCGCAGACATCGTCACAGGCTTGGTTTAGCCTGGGATTTTTCTCAACATAGCAAGACAAGCCTTTCCCATCTGAGGAGAGTTGGCACATTTCTATGAACCATGGTTTCTGTGTCCAGAATGAAAATAAGCAAATTTGATGTCACTGTACATTCTTGCAGGTCAAGATAATATTAGCTCTTTCCTTAAGCTATCATGGATTAAGTCTTTTGGAATTTCTAGGATATTGGGAACAAAAGCACACTTAGGCTTCTAGGGCCATATTCCTATGGATCTCAGAGACACTTGTAATTTTTCTGCATATTTTGACATTTCTGAAATCAGGATGGACAGGGTACAATGGATGTGCACGCTTAGTGTTACATTCTTCCTTCTTTCCTTAAAAGGCTGCTATTAAGTCAGTGGCATTTCATGTATCTTAAGTTGTCTTAGAGTGGATAAATACAAACAAAACACATTAGGCCTTTGAACAAGTGTCCCATGGATCATTGTTCCCACTAATGGTATAACAAGGTTGGCTGCTGTCTTGAAGTCTGTATCCATTCCACACTGAAACCACTGGGTTAGTTGACATTCTGTCAAACTCAACCTCAGTTAAGGAATGGATTTTGGGGCAGGTCTTGTGGTTTCTTGTGAGAGAATAAGAGGACGAAATGTAAATATTTTCACTGCTTATCTTACGAATCACATTTCAGACCTGGTGTTGAAGATACACATCCAGGTGGCAGTATTTGTACTGCAGGTTTTCTGTTTTGGGGGGAGTAGTCCAAGGCTAGATTTTATGTGTATTTATTCTGAAAATGACCCCAGTGAACAACCGGGAATCCATAAAACCATGGTTTCATTGCACAAGTTCATCACACCAACTATAAAATATATGTTTGTATACACATTATCTTCAAAATGGAAATGCCGTATTGTATTTTGTTCTAAAAGTAATTCTTACTCTATGACATCTGCATGATGTGGGTGTATACATAAAATGGAAAGTGGGGATCCCTGGGTGGCTCAACAGTTTAGTGCCTACCTTCAGCCCAGGGCATAATCCTGGAGACCCAGGATCGAGTCCCACATCGGGCTCCCTGCATGGAGCCTGCTTCTCGCTCTGCCTGTGTCTGTCTGTCTGTCTGTCTCTCTCTCTCTCTCTCTCATAAATAAACAAATAAAATCTTTAAAAAAATGGAAAGTGAACAGTTTGCACCTCTGAATCCCATTATCCCAACTCAGAGATAAAATCATTAGCCCTGCGCTTTCCAGATGTTGATACAGGTATTCCATGGATGTGCACATGAATAGGGATGCTGGTACAGGCCTATGGATATACCTGCATCTACAGCCACAGCCCTATTTCCACCAACTCTGAAATGTTCAACAAATATGTATACTAGATCCTGGTATCTGCCTGTTTACACTTAACAAGTCTTTTCTCCTGGATGCATATGCACATATGTTATCTGGGAGGGCCCTTTAGCCATGCAATTTTATGAATGTATCATATGTTAACTGAGCCTTTTATTAAAGACCAACAAGGTTTCTTCCGAATGCTTTGCTGTTATAAGCAAATCTATATAAACGTTTTGCCCATTTGCCAGATTACTTCCCTAGGTCCACATCGATGCTCTTGTGCCATTTCATTCTGTTTATCAATTCCTGCTAGAGAATTACTGGATTTTAAAAGCCAGGGACTGAGAATTTCCTCAGTTCAAGCCAGTTTACCCTTGTTAATTCCTTCTTCTTGTGCAACCAGGACCTGGGCAACAGGGGGACTACACAGTCCAAGAAGCAGTGGGAGATATTAGTCGAGCTCCTATTATGGGCCCAGTCATTTATATGTCATTTAATCTCCTGAACCATCAATTTTGAAGAGTAAGCACTGGAGAATCAGTGGAATTGAATTGAATTGTTTAAGGTTACACAGCTAGTAACTATCAGGGGCCAAATTTAAACTAACCTCAAAATGCAAAATTAAAACCAATATCCTGTCCATTATAGCACATTGCATCCCAAGATAAGTACACAACTAAGGCAGAACGTAGTATGTATCACAACAGAGAAACAAAAGGATTCAGTAGCAAAAGGTGGGGGGGGGGAAGATGGCTTATGATAGCTGGGAAAATCTGGAAGACTTCCTGAAGATGAAATTTCGGCATGACTTTGAAGCATGAACCTCAACACATGTGGTCCTCTCCCGTGAGGAACTCCATGTCTCAACAGTTGTGTCACACCAGGTTCTGTTGTGAAGTGCTCATCAGATGCCCATCAGATGGCATTTCTCTGTGAACAAAGCCCCTAATTCCTTTTAGATTGAAAGCAAACAAAACAACACAAATCTTCTCCAACTTCTACAATTATTAGATTCTGCTATGGTCTGAATATTGTATCCCTGAAAATTCTCGGGTCCCAAATCTAATGTCCAAGGTGATAGTATTTAGGGATGGGGCTTTTGGGAGGCAATTAGGTCATGAGAATGGATCCCTTTTGAATGGTAATCTCTACTTTTACAGAAGAGACACCAAAGAGATCCTTTACCCCTTCCACCATGTGAAGGCATAGCCAGAATGGACTGTCTATGGACCAGGAAGCTACCTCGCACCAGCCACTGCACTGCATCTTCCAGTGCTATGAGCCTGGACTTCCTGACCTTCAGAACTCAGAGAACTAATCTGTGTTGTTTATAAGCTACCCAGCCTGTGGTATTTTGTTGCATAAACCCAAACAGACTAAAACTCCTTTCTAAAACATACTTGATTTGATCATCTCCAGGGAAGGAAGCCCACTGAAAATATGGAAGGATCCATTCTATATTCAGAGGGCTCCAGTTTTAATTTGTTTTTAAATTATATTGAGTCAACATTTGCCTTCTGTTAATTTGAAGGTGACGTCATTGATAACACTGGGGTGCCTTGCAACAGAGGTCTAGATGCTGTTTCCACACGGTTAACCCTGGTCAAATTATATGACCAGCCTGAGCTCACTTTTACTACCTAAATATTGGGACTAAAGTATAACTCTAGAATTGTGGCGAGGATTATATTTAGTTTCAGTTTCCACCCCCCTCCCCACACACACAACCTTTATTTATTAGGACAACACAACCATTTGCCTAAATATCCCCCTTCTGTGGACACATTCCATTCCTGCTTCCCACACTTTCTCCTAAGACTTGCTTTTAAGACAATTTTCAGCATCATGATCTGACTAGAGTTTGCACAGGTCCCTCTTACCAGAAGTGACTGGGGTTCTCCAGATGTGGCCTGACCAGGGCAATATGAATGAAGTCATTCTTTTTCTTAATCTGCCCTATCTGCTTCTGGAGGTTGTGTCCCATTTTTGTGCAACCACGTCATGCCCTCAACTCTCATTAAGCTTGAGGTCAGCTAACACAGAGACATTTAAGCTCAACTCAAGGAGATAGGGAGGAGGGAGAGAGGCCAATAGGAATGTTTCCTTACTGCCTCTTTTTTTATCCCTCTCCATTCCAAGTCCCCCTTAGAAATTAGGTCTCTATCCACTAACTGTGTCAACAGCTGATTGGGTAATGGTGCTGGGAATAGAATGATCGGTCAAAGGTTCTACAGTTCCCGGAGAAGTGGCATCAGAACTCAGCCCCTGACTCCCCCACAAGCCATTCCTGTCTCAGTCTCGCTTGCTAATACAACCATAAATTAATGTGTGGTGTCACTCCTTTACCTTTGGCTTCCTATTCCAGTGGGCCTGGGTCCTGTCTCTGTGAGGAAGATTTCATTTCCAGTATTTGAGAAAAGTGGTCACTCTGACCTACGATTCCCTCTCCAGGGAAAGCTTGGACCATGCCTGGCCTTTGATTTATGCTTCTCCATTGCCTACAAATTTATTGCCGAGCAGTCTCGCCTTTGGTCTCTCACTCCTGCCTCCTCCTCTCTGGCCTTTGAGCACCTCCAACCCTTCTCTCCATGGCGTCACCTTCTGACTTCTCCTGTCTTTGTTGACTAAATGCAAGCCAAGGTCTGAGGCGGTGTGTGCACTGGAAAAAGAACAGGGATAGTTAAGTGAACTGACACAGGTTTAGTGCCTATTGTGTACAGACTTCTGTGCTGGATGCCCAGGGCAGGCACTTCATTTCAGGCTAACAACAGCACTAGAAATAAGCATCTCTAATCCCATTTTACAAATGGGCAGACAGACCTACAGAGCAGAAGTGACCACTCTAATGGCCTCTGAAGCCTGTGTCCTGTCTACTACAGTATGCTATTTGGATCTTGGCTAACATTTACTAGGAGTAAGCAAACTACTCAGGTTATCTCTGTCTCCCTAAAACACTGCAATCACCTGCATTTTACTGATGCCATAACGAAGAGTGGCATCAAAGAACTTGCTGATGATCCACAGAGCTGTTAAGTTATAGAGCTAGGATTTGAATCTGTGACTCCAGGTTCATGTATTTCAATTTGGCTCTGTACAGTCAGGAGCTTTGGTTCCTGCTCTGCCGCTGTTACTAATTTAAGTTGTTCTCTTAAACGACTTTCTCACTCCAAACCTCAGTGTTCCCATCCATTCAACTTGGTTCAGTTGAGTTCCAGGATTCTCCTTGAGGAGGTGGCTGGGCCTTTGGGGGCAAAGCTTTTGGACATGTTGGAGGAATTTCCCTTTCCAACCTCATTTTATATTTGTAGCTTGTTTCTTGTGACTGTCTGCAGCAGTCACTCTCCATTGCTTCCAAAGTATAATACTTCACCATGACTTTGAAGAGCCTCAATGGTCTGATGTCTGCCAAACTGACTAGTCTCTCACCCATTCTTCACTCTATTTCAAAGCACTTGTGGTTCATATTTTCTCTTATCTAACTTTAGGTAGGCTCTTTCCTCTGCCACCCATCTACCTGAAAAACCTGTCTTGTCATTGAAGTCCTGATGCAGACGTTACAACCCTTGGGAAGATTTCCAAGCCCCCAAATTTATGATTAGGTGGCCTCTTTTTATATTCTCAGAGTACACACTGTGTCTCCAACCCAGAACTCTGACCCCCACTTAGAGGCTGTTACTATTTCTGTCTGTCTCCTGCCATTGACTTGCAAAGGTGCTCTAGGCTTACACGGGTACACAAATAAGGATACTGATGGGAGGTGGTTATATATTTATATATCATTTGTTGAAGGTTTGTTATAGATTCATCAATTTTTTTTAAACAAGCTTTGTGGTAGATACAGGTATTATTCCCATTTCATCCATTTCATGGATAAAGAAACTGGGTCACACTTGATTAAACAATTCCCTCAATATCACAGAGCTAGTAAGTGGCTGAGCCTGGATTTGAACCTGAGCAGTCATGCTCCAGAGCCTGGGTGGTGTACCATTATTCTGTACAACCAACATCCTAAGCTTCAATGGCCTGGGTCCTGCCACTTCTCCAGTTTCCCCACTCTGTGCCCACTTGCACATGGTATTCCAGCCATAAACCCTCAGAACTCCTATGTAATCTCTAATCTTTATGCCTTTACCTCTGCCTTTTATTATGCCTTTGTCATCTTTCACCCCAACTCATTTTTGAGACTCAACACAAGTTGCCTATCTACTAGGAAGCCTCCTTGGATATTCCCACTCCTACCTAGATACCTTCCTGTACTCCCCTCAACCCCTACACCTCCTCTTATCACTCTTGCTATTTGTGTTATAATTTTCCATCTGTCTGTCTTTCACACCAAAGTGTGAACCCTACTGTAAAATAAATGCTCAGTAAATGATCAGTCAATGACTTTATCTCCTGTAACTTCACAACAGCCCCATCTTTCAAGTGAAGACATGGGTTTAGAGACATTAAGTAGATTTCCAAGGACACAGAGATATTAAAGAACAGAGCAAGGGCTCAAACCAGGAGGAGATGGACTTGTCAGGCTCCTCTTTGGGAGGTGCCTGCCAGCGGGAAGAGAGGACCGTGGGCAGAGTGGCAACTCGAGTGTGATTATGAAGCTATGAATTCTTGGCACCTCAGGAAATATTCCACCCAAGTGGTGAACTATACAAAGAGGACTTTTTGAAATGTACCTCATAAATCATGCCCACAAAACACACACATAGAAGCCAGCCCCTTTTCCAGCTGCCATGCAGGTGCCTAACACAGTCTCCCATTTGTGGGGTCTGTTGTTGTAAAACACCCTCCCTCCTGGGGTCTCAGAGGGGCATTGAGAGGACAACATGAGAGAGCTGCTCATTTAGCCCTTGGGTATCTTGAAGGTATTGGAATGTAGAGAAAATTGGATTCCGCATGGTGACAGACACCTTGACAGTGAAGCTAACATATGGTATGACCCAGGAAAAGGGCATCCCTTTCACTCTCTGAGCCTTAGTTTTCACATCTTTAATAAGGGTAGGTCAGACCAGGTCAGTGGTTCCCAGTTGGGGCAATTTTTACCCCCCAGAGGATAATTCACAATGCCTGGAGACCATTTCATTGCTATGACTGGGCCAAAGGAGTGTTATTGGTATTTAAAGGGCAGCAAGCAGCCCAGGGATGCTGCTAGACTTCCTAAAAGACAGTCCCTACAACAGAGAACTATCTGGCCCAAATGTCAATAATGCTGTCATCAAGAAACCCAAGGATCTGGGATATCCTTGCTAGCTTTGATTTTCTATGCAGCTGTCAGACCTCCTGAGGGATGCCCTCCCTCTCTGGTCCTAGTTAAAGGGTGACAGATACATTACTAATGATGATCACCACAGGACAGGGTGATTCTTGCTTAGACTAGTGCTCAGTATGACCTTGACCCTAAGACACCATCACAACAATACTTTATAATCATAGGTATCATTTATTGGGAGCTTACTCTGTGCCAGGCTTTGGGCATTTCTCATGGTGAATCTTCACCACCACTTATAATGCTAAGACTATCACCACTGTTTTAGAAGTGAGAAAAATGAGATGCCCAGAGAAATCTGATTTGGGGACCTAGATATTAAGGATTTGATGAACGATTTCCAAATTTCCTGACTGTGAGAAATGAAAGAATATGAGAAAATTAGAGAAACGCAAGAGCAGAAGTTAGAGAGGGACTATGTGGGTGTTCAGGCCTAGATCTGAATGCCTAGCCCCAATGGCCAACTTTATGTTTGACCTTGGTCATCAATGTCATTTCTCTGAGCTTGGCTTCACATGCATTTGATGTGAGTAGAAAGAAGAGTATGGTCAGGGCTGTTGTGAAGATTACATAAAATTTTAAAATATTGGTAAAGCACTTACTCTGCATCTAGTGTGGCAGGTGTCAGTAGATTATAGTTGTAATTGCTATTTCTGTGTAGCATTATTATAATAATTTCTACTTGGTCAGAGTCCCAAGACTGGTGACCTTATAATTCCTGGGACTCTCATATCTTAGAAATAAAAAGACTGATTCAAAAGGTTATATGTCGCTTTCATTTTCTACACATGACGTGATTGAAGAGGACAAATTCGGAGGTGATTTTCAAATAGGTGTTTGAAATACCCACACTCTGGCAAGGAATGGATAGGAGATTGTTGGGACAGGAAGTCCTCATCTCTCAGTTGATCTTTATCCATCACTCATTAAGGGCTTACCTCTTAATCACTGTCTCGTCCTCCCTTTCAGGAAGGCCCACCTGATCCTGCGGCGACTGGAGAGGGTGAGCAGCCACTGCTCCAGCCTCCTGCGAAGCGCTTACATCCAGAGCCGTGTGGACACCGTGCCCTACCTTTTCTGCCGCAGTGAGGAGGTCCGGCCTGCGGGTATGGTGTGGTACAGCATCCTCAAGGACACCAAAATCACGTGCGAGGAGAAGATGGTGTCCATGGCCCGAAACACGTATGGGGAGTCCAAGGGCCGGTGAGGGAGGGTGCTGCCCTCCGTGAGCACAGAGACTCTCCGTGGGAGGGGGAGCAGTACTCTCATGGATCCTGGGGCCTGGGGGGGCTGGGGGACAGCTGAGGATGGGCCTGGCAGATGAGGCTTGCCAGCAAGGCCAAAGCAAACTCTTTCTCTTGTGGATAGCCGGCAGAGAACTTTGTAACCACTGGAATTATCCGTTTTTCTCTTTTATTTTTTCTAAGATATTATTTGACTCTATCAAAGTCTCTCCTTTTTAAACTTTTTCTTATGGATGGCAGTCAATCCCGAGGCAGGAGCTTTCAGGTGGAGACCAAGCGGCCTTTGCTCTTCTTCCTTCCTCCTGCCACACTCAGCTTCCTTCCTGCAATGGACCCCGAAGGAGACCTATGGAGAGACAATCTGACCTCTTCAGCATCGGGAAGGAGGCCCTGAGGATTGTTGCAGTGAGGAAGCTTGGGTCTTTATGACTTTTTTTTTTCCAGACGTTATTGAGTTTGCAGGAGCCCTGCCTCTTCCTGCTACCTGTGGGTCTGCCCAGAGTCCCTGCAGGACTTTCCATGCATTAAAAATTCTTATTGTCTCTCTTTCTGCTTGGGGAGTGTTTCTTGTCACTGGGGGACCTCTCTTTATTCACTCAACCGGTACTTATTGATTCCCTACTATATGCCAGGCAGTGGGCCTGCAACTAGAGTGAGAAGCTCCCTGTTCTCAGGGAACTTACAGTCCAATGGAAGTTGTAAAGAAGGACTAAAGCAATTTCAGGCTATACTAGGGGAAGAATGGGCAACTTATTGTTGGGCTGTGAGACAACCTAGAGGAGTTCTGAAATGCTTCCTTGAAAAAGTGATGCCTGAAGCCCAAAGGATGGGGAGAAGAAACCAGACAGAAGGGAAGGATGAGATGAGACACCATGAGCAAAAGTCCAGAAATAAGAGAAAACAGAACACATGCAAGGGCTGAAAGCACATTTTTATACAATATTTTATTTGTTTGTTTGTTTGTTTGTTTGTTTAAGACAGATGGGATGAGAGTGTGTGAGTATGGAGAGGGGCAGAGGAAGAAGGACTCTCAAGTGGACTCCATGCTGAGCGCAGAGCCCAGAGTGGGACTCAATCTTGTAACCCAGGAATCGTGACCCAATTCAAAATCAAGAGTCTGATGCTTAACAGACAGGGCCATCCAGGTGCCCCATGGACTGAAAGGACTTTTTTTTTAAGGTTTATTTATTTACTTTAGAGAGAAAGCATGTGAGTGGATGATGGGGCAGAGGGAGCGGGAGAGGGAGGGTAAAGCAGGGTGAGATAGGGTGGGAGAGAAGAGAGAAATGCCTTGTTGCAATAGTGAGGCTGAATCTGAGCAATATGAAGGAGATTGACTCAACAGAACTTGCTAAGAAGCCTGGGAATTGGGGTCTTCCTCCCCCCTGGTGTCTGAGTGTTAGAATGAGCAGGACATGGGACATGAAGCGGTGATAAATCCATGTGGGTTCGATGGACAGTAATGGATGAGTAATGATTTATTTGTACCATGCAGTTATAATTCCGCTTTACGTGGAAATCATATGTGGACCTATGGATGTGCCATGACTTCGAAATGCAAGTAGGTGAGCTATGCTTAGGGGCTATGTAAAGCTTTTGTGGAAAAGGATGTAGACTCAAGGAAAGAGCACTCCTCCTCATCTTCTTCGTCTACCCCTTCCACTTCTCCCTCCTTATCCTTGCCCTCCTCCTCCTCGTCCTCCACCTCCTCCTCCTCCTTCTCTTTTTTTCTCACTTCTAGTCTTGCCTCTTGGCAGAGTGGCTGTGTGGCCTTTAGCAAGCTATTCAACCTCTGTGGGCCTTGGCTTCTTATATGCCACCACCATACTGAGGAGGATGTGCCAGGGACATGAGGGATTATATTAGGTGGTGATTCATGTACAGATAAGGTTTTTAACTTCTCTCTCCCTTTTATCTTCATTACTTTTCATTGAGGTTGACAGTGGGAGAACGAATGGCTCCTCTAGAGAGGGTTAAGGTCCCAGCAAGTCTGGAGCAGAGTCTGGATCCCGAGCCAACTCTACTGGCCTAAAGACAACTCAAGTCCCTCTCATGGTTATACAAGATGCTAATTGTTAAGAGTCCAACAAGCCCTGGGCAAGTGACCACCTCTGTGTGCCTTGGTGTTCTCCTCCGCCAATTAGGGGAAATAATAGCAGCTGCCATAGGATCTTAGTGAGCGTGGGCCAACATATGTCAGATACTTAGAATAGTACCTGGTGTGTAACAAGTACTATGCAAGTGTTAGTTATTATTGTTGTTCTTGTCCTCCACAACCTACTTTACAGCCGCACTGAAAAAAATCTCCATGTCTTCTCATACCTTCCTTCTCAGCCTTTGCATGTGCTGTTCTCTCTGCTGGGGATGCCCTTCCAGGTTACACAGATGTAGTTAAAACATCTTCCATTGCCTCCCTAAAACATTTTGCCTCTCTCAGAAGGAGTTGGTAACTCACTGCTCTGGGGTCTTATAGTGAGGACTTCTCTGCCTCCATTCCAGCATTTTTCTCTCTCAGTGTCACTGTCCCTCATAGGATGATGAACAACACAAAGACATGGTCTGGGTAGGATTCTGTTTGTATCCTGGAGTCTACTGCTGGGCCTAGCTCTTGGCTTGGTGTCATGAACAAGGGGGGACCCTAAGGGAGGGTCCCAGGAAGCATATGAATACCCAGGATCCCCTGAGACCAGGGACCCTTCCAATCTACCTTCAATGCAGCACATGGGGGCCTGAAGAGAAGGCTGTAGCCAAACAAAACCCACGGGTTTTGTGTGGGGGTGTGCTTTTTAATTGGCTTCTGCCCATAAAATTGCCAGACCCTGAAAGGCACTCACTGTCTGCCTACCTTTGGAAACTTCACCGCATGTGTTTGTATATGCTATAGCCGAAGCCAAGCTGCTCTGTTTTCCTGTTTTACAGGAGTTGGCAGCAAGGGAGCATGAGGGGCCACAGGTGTGCTCTGCTGGACAAGTGCGTGTGGGGTGGGGCGGGGGAAAGGAGAGAAAAAAGGAAGGAAAAGAAGGAAGGGAAAGAGGTGCAGAAGGAAAAGAAAGAAGAAGGGAAGAAGGAAGGAAAGGAGGGAGGGAAGGAAGAGAAGGAAGAAAAGGAAAAGACAAGGAGACAAGGGAGGAGGTTGTTAGTCCAGGTGGCAGTGAGTGCCCCAAATGGAAAGTTAAAAATTAAGATTTTGCCCCTGGCTCTGCCACTAACAGGCTGTGGGACCTTGGGCCAGTCTCTCAGTCTTACCCTCGGGATCTTTTCATGAACAGATTAGTGGGACTGAGGCATCCTTGAAGAATCCTTTTGGTCTAATGTTCCAGGATTCCCAAGCCCTCAAGGGCCACAGCTGGAAATGGAGGGAGTAAACAGTCCTGTATTATTTGTAGAAGATACTGATGTTCCCCAAGCACACACCCAGAGGAGAACTGTTATTTATCTCAGGAAAGTTGATCTGACCATATCCCCCCAAAATTCTGGATAGGGGCTCCCCCGTTTGGTTCTTACCATACCCATACATCTGTAATGCTTCCACCTAACCCATTGAGTTCTAATTATCCTTTTAAGTTCCTGTTTCCCCTAAGATGTCACCTCCTTGCTAGGGCCGTGTTTTATGTCTCCTATGCCCAGGTCAGGTGGGAGCAGATGTTAGGTGCTCAGAAAATGTGTGCGGATTTGAATCTTCCAGGACAGTGTTCATGAAGCCCGTCCTCTATGCAGGCTTTGTACTTTGTAAAGAGGAAACTGAGGCTGGATTTGTGTTCACAGGGTCTCTACACCAGAGCAGGTCTTTGGGCATCTCTCTTCTGACCCCCTTTGGGCTCTGCCAAGAGATCCACTCATGGAGTGCTGAGGAGCCCCGGAGGACCAAGGAGATCATTTGTGAAAGAACTGGTGAAGTTTGTTCAAATGTCAGGCCTCCACATTCTCCCCTCGTTCAGAGAGGCTGGTCTCTTGGAGATCCCGATTAGAATGACCAATTCTAACCACAGCAAGAGCAGTAATTACCATTTTTTGAGCATTTTCCATGGCCAGGGTCTGGACCAAGCCATGATTGTAGTATCTCATTTAGGTGGCACTCACATCCTGTAACCCGGCTGTTGACATCCCCATTGTACAGAATAAATCCTGAGGCACAGAGAGGGTAGGGGATGTGCTTGGAGTGATACCGTCAGTAAGGAGCTGGGATGGAGTTCCAATTCAAGATGTGGTGTCTCTGCTGCTCTGTTCTCATAACCACTCCAGAACATTTCTAAAATTCTTCCATTTTAGAAATAAGAAGACTGGGATCCCTGGGTGGCACAGCGGTTTAGCGCCTGCCTTTGGCCCAGGGCGCGATCCTGGAGACCCGGGATCGAATCCCACGTCCGGCTCCTGGTGCATGGAGCCTGCTTCTCCCTCTGCCTATGTCTCTGTCTCTCTCTCTCTCTCTCTGTGACTATCATAAATAAATAAAAAATTAAAAAAAAAAAAACAAAAACAAAAAAAGAAATAAGAAGACTGAAGGCAAGGAAGGAAAAAGTACTTGTCCAGGGTCATGCAGCTGACAGAACCAACAGTGGAATATTCTCTGATTTTTATCTCTAGTGCTTCCCTGACCCCTGGGCAACCCCAGGCCTATCCCCTTTCCTGACGTCTTTGCAGGTAGGGAGGGGCAGGGAAGAAAGCCTTAACCTCTGCTCAAGAAGCGAGGTCAGTGCCAAGTGTGGCCAGCCTTCCCAGGAGGTTTTGTAGTGCAAATACCAGCCCGGTTGCAGTTCACTAGGTTTTATGATCAGAGATGACGTAGTTTCTTCACTCACTTGTAAGCTGTTCTACTCCTTAGTCCCGTGAACTGCCTTCCCAGAGCAGAGGGAGAGGCAGGGTCTAGAGGGGCTGTCGTTGGGCATCAGCAAGGCTGGCCTTGCCCTATTGGAAAGTAAAAGCGTGACTGATCGGCTGGGGTGGCTTTGGGCTAATTTCTTCCCCTCTTGGACCTTGGTCTCCCATGCAATGTAATTTGGAGCATCGGACTGAAACATCCAAATGCCTGGGAGCTCGGGGGAAATACAGATTGCCCCCCCCTCCTTGAGACTCTAGTTGAGTGAGTGAGTCTTGGGAGACACCTGGGGGTCTATATTTTTGCAAGTCTCCTAGGGTGACTTTGGTGTTTGCCTTGTTTAAGAACCAGAGATCTAGATGATTTTCAAGAACTTCTGCAACAAGAGAAGGGAGAGTTTGTGAGTTTATATGGAGAATACACTGAGGTGCAATCTCATCTTCAGATATTGTCATAGTAAACATGCAGCTGAAGGAACGGGATCCCTTTTTGGGGTTCAAGAAGGCAGAGTGGAGACGAGAGGATTTCTCAGAAAGGCCAGTTTTGTCTCCCTACTTAAAGGGCTATTCTTTTTGTATGTGAGGCGGTGAGCTTCACATCACTAGAGAGGTACAGATTGACAGTCAGTCAAGTTGAGGTTCAGGTCCCTATGGCAAGGAACTAAACTCAAAAAGAACTATTAAAGGACAGAAAAATTATGAGGAATGAATATTGGCCTTTAGAGTCAGACAAACTTAGATTTAAATTCTAGCTTCCCCAAATGTGGCAACTTTACAGACCTGGAATTTAGTTTTATCACCAGAAAAACAGGAATCATCAGTTTCATGTACTTTACTGCAATGTTCATTGTGGGGAAGGCATTATCAATAAATAAGAAAAGGCCTGACATAGACACAGAGTAGGTGCTCAATAGAGTCTTGTGGCGGTTTTTTTGTTTTGTTTTGTTTTGTTTTTGTTTTGTTTTGTTTTTTAGTTTGCACTTGGTCATGCCTTTGGCATCACTATTAGTTCCAAGAAAACCTAACTTCAGGGAGAAAGCTTCTCACCCAGCCATGTGTTCGGTTACATAAGACACTGGGGTCTGTGCTAAAAACAAAATCAACAAACAAAAACACAGCAAAGGATGATTATTGGGCAGCAGAGGTTTCCGTGGTTGGCTGGGGGCATGGGGCATGGGCCACAGATGAGAATTTTTCACCCTTGTTCCTTTTCAGTCTTCAAGTGAAACTT
The DNA here is from genome assembly GCF_018345385.1 of Vulpes lagopus. Classification (NCBI taxonomy): domain Eukaryota; kingdom Metazoa; phylum Chordata; class Mammalia; order Carnivora; family Canidae; genus Vulpes; species Vulpes lagopus. The sequence continues at coordinate 62,527,974 of NC_054830.1, forward strand.
CCAGTTGGGGATGGGCCAAGGTCAGAGCCCGCTCAGCACATCTGTAATTGGGTTAATGGTGTTTGGACGTGTTTAATCTATTTGTCCCAGTATCCGTGGGGTATGTGACAGTCACAGAACAGGCTGCAGCCCTTGATGCTGGGCTCAAACACACTATTTCCAAGCAGCAGTGACACGGACAAGGGCGACACTGGACTCCATAGCCTGCCCCAAGCATAGCACACTGTTCGGTGTTTGCCTTGTTTAGGAACCAGAGATCTAGATGATTTTCAAGAACTTTTGCAACCAGAGAAGGGAGAGTTTCTGCAATTTCAAGTATCACCATATTGTGCACCCAGTTATTTTTTTAATCTCATGCCTTATACCCAAGTAATGCCAAGCTTTTTGAAATCCCCTGCCCATTCCTTATTTTTCTAGGCCTCCATAATTTTGCTCATCCAGCTTCCATGATCGTGCACACCCTTGCCACCTTTCTTTCTGCCCACCTCTGAACCTCCAACCGTCATATCTCCCACTGAAGACAGGAGCATGCGACCTGCACGTACAAACTAGAATCTCACTCCAAGGACTCTGAGTCTTGAGCAGAGTGATACTAGAGAGGGACGGTTGGGGTTTGTAAAGCCTGGGCACAATTTTTGAGCTCTTCTTGCTACCAAGGCCCTGAAATTGCCTGGCTTCCTGACTCATGTCTTATTTTCCAGCCTTCCCTCACAGATAGAAACCCATGGGCCACATGCTCCCCAAATGCTCTCTGAGCCAGATTCTGTTGCTGCCATTTGCAACCTATGAGCCCTGGCACATGTATTCAGCCATGGTCCATGAGTGTTTTCCTTGGGAAGTCTTCCTTGAACTCTCATATATATACGGGGCCCATTTATTCATGATATTGCTATGAAGACTTAGGATGTATTTGCCTCAATCCTGTGGTCAGGCCATGTGAAGGCTGGGTACCTGTCCCTCCTTTGAGGTCTCCCAAGTGCCATGGATCACTTCTATGTTAGCCCTACCAAAGCCCATCTATGTTAGTCAGAAAGCTCTGGGTTTTATGACTGTCTCCCCTAAAGGTTACACTGTCTCCAACAACAGTGCAGTGTTTCATTCACCTCTGGGACTCTGGGGCCCAGCACGGTGCCTGATGCTGAATAAATGTGTATTGAACTGAACTGACTTGCTTTTGGGGATTTCTTACAAAACAGTCTCAGCCTTAAATCCAAAACTGCTTTGCGAACTAACCCAGACGGTGTTGTGTTTGGGAAAGCAAAGAGGAAAAATGGTTGGGGAAAAAATTGCAATGGATGTGTGTTTTGATTCAATGAAGCATTCTTTCGCTGTTGGCCTACTTAAAAAAAAAGTCACATTCTAGCAGTAGCCATGACCCACCAAGGGCTTTGGTGACTGGATGGAAAGATTTCATCTAGGGGTGCTTGTTAAAGTCCAAGTGAAAGGGATTCCCATTCCCTCCCTCTCTCCACACCCTCCTCTCTTCCCATAAGAAGCCTTAATGGACCCTCTGTGCAACCCTGACATGATGGAAACTGCAAAAAGATGGAATTTCCACACTGGAAAGAGAACAGAAGAATGTTATGGCTCTTGCTCCAACCCTGGAACTGGCAAACTGCCCCTGGGTGGGAGAAGGGGCTGTGTGTGGAAAGGAAGTAGAGCAGGAGGGGAAAGGGCAGCATGGGTTGAGATGATGGAAGGCCAGGCCTCCAGATGTTTGTGCCTTGCAGATGTGTCAGCGATGGCTTGGCCCACACATCTGGGAGCTAAGCATCACCATGGCTCACATCTGGAGAGCACTTTACAGGTCACAGAGTCCTCCCACTGATGTCTCCAGTCAAATTCCCACAGCAAAGTGGTCAGAGTAGATATCATTAGCCTCAGTGGACCAATGAGGTTCCTAAAGTGGTCACATGCCCTTGCTTTAGGCAATGATGACAAGAGCAAAGGCACAAAGTACTCGCCGTGGAACAGGCACTGGTCTGTGCATTCTTCATCGATAATATTGGTCATTGACCCTACATGACATTTCTCCAAGATGGACTTTACAGACAAGTCACACAAGGGCCTAGCAATTTTCTAAAGATCATACAGCAAGTGGTATGGTCAGGACCCAAACCCAGGCAGTTTGCCTCCCAAATCTATGCTTTCAACCGTTATTTCTTGCCTGCCTGCATGCCTGCCTGCCTCCTTCCTGTCAAGGCAAGGGTGGGAAACAGATCTGACTCCTAATTTCACTTCACTGCTTGTTGCATTGTGTGAAGATAAAGTGTGATTCTGGTAGGAAACATTCATTCACTCAAACACGTGCCGGGTGTCTACAGTGTGTCCGGGTTGGACAGTGGGTTCCCAGTGGAGGGAACATGGTCTTACCGTCCTATTCCAGTTGGTTGTAAGTGACTAAGCATGGTGATCATTCTGTCTCCAACTCCTAATGGCACACTTCATAAATATGTGTTGAATGAATAAGTTGTCCCTCCCCTTGAGCACTTAGTTGACAATCTAAAGCAGACATGCTTATGGGTGGGTTTATATTCATGTTTATTGCATATTATATAATTGTAATGACATATTATGTGTGTTCCAGAGTGTTGAGAGCAACAGTGTGGTCTGGACGTGGAATGGATGAGCATGAATGTGGGAGGTTTTCCGGCACTGGCACTAGTTCAGCACACCTGAAACAGGTATTATAGGTGGAGTACCGTCAGATAAGGCCGGACAGGTAAGCAGTGGCCTGTGCTGAAGAGTTGGGCATTACCTTACAGGACAGAGATAGCAAACTTTTTTCTTTCAAGGGTCAGAGAGTAAATGTTTTAGGCTTTCTGGGCCAAACGGTCTCTATCACGACTAACTATTCCCTTCTGTTTCACAAAAGCAGCTATAAACGGTATGTAAATGAATGAGCATAGCTGTATTCCAGTAAAGTTTTATTTACAAAAATAGATGGCAGGCTGGATTTGGCCTGTGGGCTAGGGTGTGCCAATCCCTACTGTAGCGTATTGCAGCACAACCAGATTAGGTCTCCCTCCTTCCCTCATGAGTACTTATGAGCACCTACTGTGTGCCATGTATAGTAGCACTTTTTTTTCCACTCTGGTTGCTTATATTCCAGGGGAGCAGAAGGAATTCATTATAGTAGCATGACAAGTGCTGTGATAGATGGAAACAGACAGGGTCATGAGGTCACAGAGACCCAAATTTGGGAAGGCTGGCCACATACCACAGTATTCCAAGGAAGTAATATCTGAACTCTGGCACAAAGGCTGAGTAAGAGTGAATTACGTGAAAAACTGCTCTAGATAAATAAAGGCTAGGGGAGTGACAGAGGACTTGTCCAGCATATCTGGAGTCTTGACTGTGGTAGGATGCGTAACGGGAATTGAGGCTGAATATACAATAGAAGTACAATATAAGCCACATGTAATTTTAAATTTTCTGGCAGCCACATTGAAAAATTAAAAAAAAAAAGTGAAGTTAAATTTAATGATATATTTTATGTAACTCAAAGTATCAAAAATACTACTGTCTCAATATGTGACCAATATGAACAACAGTTAATGAAATTTTACATTATTATTTTATGTATGTATGTATGTATGTATGTATGTATTTATTTATTTATTTTTGGTACAACTTCTTTGACATCCAATGTGGAACTTCCACTCACAGTGCATCTCAGTTCAGACTGCCCGTGTTTCAGGTGGTCAAGAGCCACTTGTGTCTAGTGGCTGCTGCGTTGGACAGCGCCAGGCTAGGTCATTCAGAGCCATGTATGCCATCCACAGAGCCCGAGCTTTAGAATAAGGGCAATAGGATTTTTATGTATCATTTTGGTAGAAAGATAGTTATTTTTAGATGTTTGGTTTCCTTCTGGACAACTGCATTGAGGTAGGGAGCTCAAAGAAGTAAAGCAAAAAGCAAAAAGTAAAAGAAAGAAGAAGGGAGAATGGCCAACTTTGCATGGGAAAGAGAAAGAGTATGTGGCTTTATCAGAAAACCTGTGAAAATTGAAAATAAGCAGATTTTTTAAAGTTTTTACATAAATTCCAGTTTAAAATACCGTGTAAGATTAGTTTCAGGTATACAATATAAGCAATTCAATGCTTCCAGATATCACCTGGTGATCACAACAAGTACCCTTGTTAATCCCCACCACCTGTGTAACCCATACCACCCCCACCCCCACCTCCCTTTTGGTGACTGTCATATTGTTCTCTAGAATTGAGTCTCTTTCTTGGTTTGCCTCTCTCTCTCATTTTTTTTCCCTTTGCTTGTTTTGTTTACTAAATTCTACATATGAGTGAAATCATATGGTATTTGTCTTTCTCTGATTTATTTCACTTAGCAAAATACTATCTAGCTCCATCCATGCAAATGTCATTGCAAATGGCAAGGTTTCATTCTTTTGATGGCTGTGTAATATTCCTGTGTGTGTGTGTGTGTGTGTGTGTGTGTGTGTGTGTACCTACATGTAGCATCTTCTTTATCCATTCATCAATCAACAGACATTCGGGCTGTTTCCATAGTTTGGCTGTTGTTGATATGCTACTATAAACGTAAGTATCAGGGTGCATATATTTCTTTGATTTAGTATTTTTGTATTCCTTGGGTAAATACTCAGGACTGCAACGGCTGGATCTTAGGGTAGTTCTATGTTTAACTTTCTGAGGAATCTCTTTATTGTTTTTCAGAGTGACCACAGCCGTTTGCTTTTCCACTAACAGTACAGGAGGGTTACCCTTTCTCATATCCTTGCCAATGACCTCTTGTTTCTTGTGTTGATTTTAGCCATTCTGACAGGTGTGAGATGATATCTCATTGTAGTTTTGATATGTATTTCCCTAACAATAAGTGATGTTGAGCATCTTTTCATGTCCCTGTTGGCCATCTGTATGCCTTCTTTGGAAAAACATCTATTCATGTTTTCTACCCATTTTTAAAAATTGGATTATTCATTTTGGGTCATATTGAGTTTTATAATTTCTTTATATATTTTGGATACTATTTATCAGATATATCACTTACAAATCTCTCTCCTATGCAGTATATTGCTTTTTAGTTTTGTTGATTATTTCCTTCATTGCACAGAAACTTTTTGATATCATCCCAGTAGTTTATTTTTGGCTTTTCTTTCCCTTGCCTCAGGAAACATATCTAGAAAAAAAGTTGCTATGGCCAATATCAAAGAAATTACTTTAGGTCTTTAAACAATTTTGAATTTATTTTTTGTGTATGATGTTAGAAAGTGGTCCAATTTCATTCTTTGGCATGTTGCTGTCCAGTTTCTCCAACACCATTTGTTGGAGAGACATTCTTTTTCCCATTGGATTTTCTTTTCTGCTTTGTCAAAGACTAGTTGGCCATATAATTACGGGTTCATTTCTGGTTTTCTATTCTATTTCATTGATCTAGATTTTTGTGCCAATACCATAGTATTTTGATTACTACAGCTTTGTAATATAACTTGAATTTTGGAATTATGATGCCTCCAGCTTTCTTTTTCTTTTTTTTTTTTTAAGATTTTATTTGTTTGAGTGAGAAAGAGCACAGGCAGGGGGGAAGGGCAGAGGGAGAAGCAGACCCCTACTGAGCAGAGAGTCTAATGTGCGGCTCGATCCCAGGAGCTCATGACTGAGCTGGAGGCAGACACGAACTGACTGAGCCACTCAGGTGCCCCTGTTTTTCTTTTTTTCAGAATTGCTTTCACTATTCAGGGCACTTTGGGGTGGAACCAGATTTTTTAAAGATTTTATTTATTCATGAGAGATACAGAAAGAGAGAGGCAGAGGCACAGGCAGAGGGAGAAGCAGGCTCCATGCAGGAAGCCAGACACGGGACTCGATCCCAAGACCCTAGGATCACGCCCCAGGCTAAAGGCAAGCGTTAAACGCTGAGCCACCCAGGGATCCCCCATTTTTAAAATATTTTATTTATTTATTGGAACCAGATTTTTAATTGACCTAGACACAGTTATGGTGGAGAGGTCAGAGGTCTGGGTAAAGTTGGTCACATGGTGAAGTCACAACCTAGGAATCTGGTAAATTACCAGCTCTCTGAACTGAGTGGTGAGGAGCACCCCTCTCCTTTAGAACCCAGGAGTGTCAAGAGAGGAAGGGCAGGTCCACCCAGGATAACACCTCATTATTTTTTATTGCCAATTGGAGGTTCAGGCTGTAAAACTCATCCTGCCCTGAAGGAGAGGACTTTGGCGATCCCTCACATTTGAGTCTATGAAGGCTGAGACCCATCTTCACATGAAACTCACTAGACTTCCTGGGTTGGTGGGCTGTAGTCTTTGTTTTACCAACCCCCTTCCCTGGTCTCAGATGTCCTTGTGTTTCCCATCTGACATCAAACTTTGAACATACCTTTCTATTCAGTCAGCCAAACTCATCCAGATATGACTCTATTTGTTTATTTTAAACACAAGCAATTGAGATGTACTAAATGTTGGAATTACTGATTATTATTTTATTTAATTAAGCTTTCTTATCTCTAAGCACTTGCTCATCATAGGAAGCTTTAGCAATTAGAAGTCTTTGGAACACCTTCTTTCATGAATAAATGAAAAAGGTCAGTAATTGATGTATGATTTTTGTGTTAGCAGGCATTATCAAAGTGCTGAAAAATTTTGTTCTTTTAATTAGTTTAGTTACAGCCTGGGGTTTATATCACTAATTGGATTAGCATGTATTTTCTTGTGAGTGGAAATTGACTCAGGCTCTGTCCAAATTCATTCATGTCCTCTTTAAACAATCACAGACCTACTGTGAGCCAGGGGATACCAGTTGAATGAGAAACAGCTTCTGTGTCTTGTAGAAATAGAAGAACTAAATGGACAATTAGTGTAGTATGGTTAGGACAGTTTCGCAAGTAATAGGGGTTGGTGGGAACCCGCAAGACTATTAGCCTTAGCTTAACTTGGAGAAAGCTTTAAGGAGCATCATTAGACAGTTATATTCAGGGTGTTCAGAATCAGATTGTCTGGGTTCAAATTCAGATTTTATCTTTGACTAGTCATTATGACCTTGGGGAAGTTATTTATATTTCTTACCTTTTTTCCTCATTTATAAAATGATAATACTGATAATTCTATCTACTTCAGTGGGTTATTATATATATTAACTAAATGATTGCATGCAAAGTACTTAATTTCGTGTCAGGCCCATCGTGAGCCTGCAGTCAATGTAAGCTATAATAATTATTATTATACTCTGATCATCTAAGCTGAGACATAAAGAATGAGTAGGAGTAAGCTATGCATAGTTAGGGGAGGGTGTTCTAGGTAAAGGGCAGACCCTGAGTCCAAAGCTGAGAACTAGGAAAACTTGGTATGTTAAAGTGACTAAAGGAAGTTCATTTTGGCGAGAGCATAAAGTGATGGGTGGGTAGGTGATGGGAGGGATGGTAGCAAAAGACAAGTTTAGCAAGGCAGGCAGGATCTACAGTGAAGGGTTTAGGCAAGCGAAAACTTTGACCACCTGTATTCCTAAGATTTGAGCCTCTTAACGAATTTTGGGCTCTGAAGACAACTTAAACTTATAGGTGAAGTAACCACTGCTGTGTGTATTAACATGAGTTACAGGAAAGCTACACATGTTTGAGATGAAAGCATTTGGCAGGTAGCTTTGTGGAAATATTTTTAAAATGTCAACACAGTGAAAAAATGTGTAATACCCAAAAACCATTCTCCCAGCAGAGGAGAAATATCAAGATATGGGTTTAGGTCTCAGATGATGCACTAAATGTCTGGAAACTGAGTTCTCTCTTTGGCTCCTTAGGAAGAGGTTTTGTGGTTAATCCTCAGCAATTGTGGCTCCCTAGCCTGTGCTGCTAGAGAAGGGATGTGCGTGTGTGCATGTGGGTGTCACACAGATGAATGGATGGATAGATGGGTTATATCTATTTCTTAGGGATTGGAGAAAACAGGGTGTCTGGTCATTTCCCTTCCTACATGTGGTGTGTGTTATGTTAATGTGTTTTTAATCCTGGAAATGAACGTGTTCCATACAGCACAAGGGTATCAAGAATGAGCCGCTCCTTTTCCGTGCAAAGCCCAGACAGGGCTTTGGGGAGGACGCTACCTCCTAGACAAACTTTTGTGAAAGGATGCCGCTCTTGTGTTTCTCATATATTTGAAGGAGAAGGAAGAAATGAGGGAGGCAATATAGGGTCCTAAAGTCAGGTGGACGTGAGGTTTTCTCAGCCACCCACCCTTCCTTGTTTTTTCTCAAGTCCTACTGGTTCTTCAAGGCTCATCTCAAGTCCTATTGCTACCTCCTCTAAGATGTCCCCTAGGTTCTTCTCCAGCCCTGTCTCTTGGGATTGCTTCCTGCCCCACCAGCAGCAACTATATCATATGGAAAATGCTTAGAAATGCAAATTCTTGGGCCCTACTCCAGAATTACTGAATCAGACACTCTGGGGTGGGACCCAGAAATCTTAAAAAGCCTTTCAGGGGATTCTTATGCCTGATAAAGTTTGAGAACCATTGATCTAAGAGAGGGTCTTGGACAACACTGGTGAGAATGGCATAGTTCCTAAGAGGTTCCACTAACCTTAGCTTCAGTAGAACTCAAGGGCATCATGCACAATGGACAAAAAGTTCTTTACTCTGTTTGGAGGCTAATCCTGGGAACTCCGGATAGTTTTCTATAGATTTAAATTATTAAAAGGACTCATGCAAGCATCTATGTCTGTCATACTCCCTGCACTAAATTCTCCTTTTCTATAAAAAATGAATTGCTATGTATTTGGCTCCTTGTAGTCCTTATATGTTTTCTGGCAATATTTTGGCCCCTAAACACCCTGAATATCCAGTTGTCCATGGCAAATGTGAGTATTCTAAGTAAATCATGCTATCACTTTTCCCCCCAATCCTCAATATCAGATTAATCAATGATGCTATCCTACTACTTCCTACAACTCTCTTGATCCCAACTGTGTTTTCCATCACTGCTTTATCACCACCGGGTCATTTCTCACCTAGACCACTGATCTAGCCTCCATTTTGGTCTCCACACATCCTGGTTCTGTCCTGCAATTCTTGTTCCACATCAAGAATTCTACCTTGGAATTAAAATTTGTTCCTGACCTTGCTTTTCCTGAAAATGTCCATGTCTGTCCATTACCATCAGAACAATGTCCAAACACTTTAGTGCTATAGCAGATGTGTTGGGCGATTAATGCCCCAGAGGAATCTCTCAACCAGTGACAATGGGAGTGACTGGATAAATACCTCACCTCCCTAGCATCTCCTAGCATCAGGTGGGGTAACTCTGAGGGGTTGGACATCCACTGGCTCAGAGTTCCCAGGGGATTGAGTTGCAGTTGTCACAGTAGTAATATGTTTGATGAGACACCCTCTCTTGGCTACCTTCCCATTCTTGTCTCACATCCCCTCTGCTCTGTTGGTGGTTATTGGGATCATCATCCAGCTAAACTACTTGTACTTGAATCCTTGATTCAAGATTTTCTTCTAAAGGAACCTAAATGAAGATACTCATTTACCGAGGTTTTGACAGTTTGTGACCTATATAATTCCCTGGTATCAGCTGACACCTTTCCCCAGTGTGGTTTCTCAGTTATCCTTAGCTCCAGTTCAGATCCCAGTAGCCTGAACATTTGCATTCCCCAAACAAGCCATGCCCTGTTTTACCCCCTAGATCTTTACATACTCTGTTATCTGTGCCTACAACATTTACGGTTTTCCTTCTAGGATGATTTCCCCCCATCTACAGCACTGCCCTCCAGTGAGCTAATGGCTTACCTCTGTCTATAGCTGGATGATAAACTCTGAGGGCCGTGACAGTGGCTGTCTGTCTTGACCAACAGCCTTATCAGTGCTTACTCTAATGCAGTACACATAGTGATGCTCAATAAAACAATTATTCAACATTTAATTGGATACGTGATTATATATACACATTATTAAATATGAAATATTAAGTGGTGCATATATAGAAGGAGCTATTTGTGCAATGATTTTAGCAAGTTGACACCCATACATTGGCCAGGGGATGTGGTCACCATCTCGGCATCCTTTGGGAAGAGTTCTGCTTGGATTGAGGGCCACAGGTTAAGGACGGAAATGAAAGCATTCAGCCAGGCATGTAGCCTAAGCTGGAATATGCATGGTACAGCCTCAAAGCAATATGAGAATCAGAAATCCCCCACTCATAGGAGTGGACAATGGCCAGGCTGCATGTCAAGAAGAGAGAAAACAGAGCATCTCAAAAACTGTGGACCTTGACTACCGCCAGACCCCCCTCCCCTCATTTTTCCTCTGGGCATGGAGCCCAGGCTCAAAAACCCACAGATGACTGCTGCCCTTCAAGACCTTTGTGTGGAGAGCCCCAGCACCAGGTAGCAGCAGAGCGTGTTACTCAGCAATGCTACTTTGTCCTCTACTCGGGCTCTGGGCAATTGACAATGACAGTTGTCAATGTACAAGGGTTCTGGTTTCTCCAAGTTCTGATTGAGCCTCTGACAACTTCCCCATCTGTACAATAGACTAGATGAGGTTAGCCGCTTTTACATCAGGTTCTCTGGGACCCCAGAGCTCTAGGGAATTATTGCTGGGGTGATCCTGGGCTAGTTAGAGAAGATAGGAAGGGGCCAACTAGGGGAGTCCCTCATCCCCTCTGATTAAAAAAGCTCTTTTGATGTGTTGGCATTTCATATAATATTGCACTTGGCCAAACGTTTGAGAATCTTTGACCTGATTACATCTGAGCCAGTATCCTAAGGATATGAGGCAAGGGAAGGAAGGCTCCTTACGTAAAGCAGATTAAAAACTGTGATATCTCTAGTTTGGGGTAGGATGAGTTTCCCAAGAGAATGAGCTCCATTCATTTGGCTGCTTTTCTACCCACTTGTTCATAACCTCCCTCCCTCCCTCCTTCCCCTTCTTCCTTCCTTCCTTTCTTTTTCAGACTTATTTACTTATTTGACAGAGACAGAGATAGTAGGAGAGAGGGAGAAGCAGGCTCCCCGCTGAGCAGGGAGCCCAATTCAGAGCTCGATCCCAGGACCCTGGAATCATGACCTGAGCTGGAGGCAGATGCTCAACCAACTGAGACACCCTGGCACCCCTCTCCATGACATTTCTTGCAGTTCTATCACATTACTCAGCCTGAGAGCAATAGATTCAGACCAACTCATTTCATCTTGGTCATTATTATGCCCAGTGTTCAAATGAGGAATCCTGAGGTTCAGCGCCAAGGCAGCTTTTCTGTGGTCAGATCGTGCTTTAAGGCAGAAGAGTGGAGCTGGAGCCCAGGGCTCCTGACTACCCTATTCCCACAACACCAGCACCCTGCTTCCCCTCCCCACCCATTGTATAGTCAAGCTTTGTCATGTTTTAAAGAATCATTGCTAATTTGGGGGAAGATGTGGATGGCAGTGTAAGCTGCTGAACTGAAATGGGATCTTACTCCATTTCAGAAAAATATTCTAGAAAAATGTCTCCCTTCTGAGGAAGCATCTTTGCCAGTGAATCTTTTTTAAAACTTTGGTATAGATATAATATACATACAGAAAACCATGTAAACTTATTGTAAGTACTGGATGAATTTCATAAAATCAGACATGTGTAACCAGCACTCAAATCAAGAAGTGGGACATTACTAGCCTTCCAGAAGCCCCCTTTCTTTTCCCTTCCAGTGATACCCTTTCTACTTCTCGGAAGGATCCATTATCCTATCCTGACTTCTAACAGCACTGAAAGTTTTCTCTTCCTCCTTCTCATCTTCTTCCTTCTCCTCCTCCTCCTCTTTTTCCTCCTCCTCCTGCTTATTATTATTATTAATAATAATTTATGTATTTTTTTGCTATTCACATCTGGGTTTTTTTCCAGTCTCTCTTTTTTTAAAATTTTTTTTAAAGATTTATTTATTTGTTTGAGAGAGAGACTGAGCACCAGCAGGGTGAGAGCAGGGGAAGAGGGAGAGAGAATCCATAAGCAGACTCTCTGCTGAGCAGCGTGCCTGATGCAGGGCTTGATCCTCAGACCCTGAGATTATGACCTGAGCTGAAACCAAGAGTTGGCTGCTTAGCCAACTGAGCCACCCAGGCACCCCTCCAGTCTCTTTTTAGAAATAATTTATGTGGGTGAAATTCACATAACAAAATTAACGACTTTAAAATGAACAGTTTGATGGTCTTTAATATATCCACAACCTTGGGAGGCCCCCACCTTTGTCTAGTTCCAAACATTTCCGTCACAGCAGATCAAAATCTTTACCCAGTAAGCAGCTTCTCCCCATTTGACCTTCCTCAAGCCTCTGGCAACTACCAATATGTGTCTTTCTGTATGCATTTATCTATTCTGATATCATAACTGGAATTATACGGTATGTAACCTTTTGGTTACTGGCTTTGAACACATTATCTTGGAGGCTTATCGACTTTGCAACACACATCAATACTGAATTCTTTTTTATGACTGAATAAATGCCCTTCTGTTTGTGTCTACCACAGTTGGCTTATCCATTCATTTGTTTTTGTTGTTGTTTTTAAAGATTTTATTTATATATTCATGACATTCAGAGAGGGAAAGGAAGAGATATAGGCAGAGGGAGAAGTAGGCTCCATGCAGGGAGCCCGATGTGAGACTCAATCCCAGGACTCCAGGATCACTCCCTGAGCCAAAGGCAGATGCTCAACTGCTGAGCCCCCAGACATCCCTATCCATTCATTTGTTGATGGATATTAAGGTTGTTTTACCTTTTGTGTATTATTAATAGTGTAGCTACAAACGTGTATACTTGTTTGAGTATCCGTTTTTAATTAATTGGGGCATATACCTTCAAGTGGAATTTGGGGATTATATGGCAATTCTACATTTACGTTTTTGAGGAATGCAAAAACTGTTTTCCACAGTGGCGGCATCATTTTATGTGTCCACCAGCAAGGTGCAAGGGTTCTGGTTTCTCCACATCTTCACCAACGCTTGTTATTTTTCACTGCTTTAGTGTACCCATCCTTTGTCTTTAATCTGTGGATAAATGTCTATTCAAGTTATTTTTGTTCCATTTTCAATTGGGTTCTTTGTCTTTTTGTAATAGTTCTTTATATATTCTTTATAAACAATTTAGAAATATTTTATCCAATTTCTTCATAGTGTCCTTTGAAGCACACAAGTTTTTTATTTTGATGAAGTTTATTTTTTCTTCTTTTGTTTGTGCTTTGGCACGATATCTAAGAATCTATCACCAAATCCAAGGTTATTAAGATTTACCTCTATGAAAAAAAAAAAAAAAAGATTTACCTCTATGTGTTCTTCTAAGAATTTTAAAATTTTAGCTTTCATATCTAGGTCTTTGATCCATTTTGAGTCAGTTCAAGTATATGGTATGAGGTAGGGGGTCTAATTTCATTCTTTTGCATGTAGATCCTGTTGCCCCAGCAATGGGATTAATCGTGCTTTGCTTATTTTTATACTTCATAAAATGGAAATCCCATAGTATTTTGTGTCTTCTTTTGCTTGGCATCATTTTTTGTGGGATTTATGTGTATTATTGCGTAAAGTTGTAGATAATTTGTTCTTATTGTTTTTTTTTAAGATTTTATTTATTTACTCATGAGAAACAGAGAGACAGAGAGGCAGAGACACAGGCAGAGGGAGAAGCTGGCTACACACAGGGAGCCCTATGCAGGACTCAATCCCGGGTCTCAAGGATCATGCCCTGGGCCGAAGGCAGTGCTAAACCACCAAGCCACCCAGGCTGCCCTGTTCTTACTGTTGTATAGGATTTAATTGCATTAATATATTCTGCGTATTTGCCCATCATACTGTTCATGGGCATTTGGTGAATTTCCAAGTTTGGGCTGTCATCAATAGTGCTACTCTAAACATTCTAGAGGTTGTTTTTGGTGACTCTATTTATGGATTTCTTCTGGGTGTACTCTTAGAAGTGGAATTGCTGGGTCTTAGGGCATTATCTTTGGCATTAGAAACTGTCATAGCATCTTTTTTAAATTTAAATTCAATTTGCCAACCTACAGTACATCATTAGTTTCAGATGTAGGTTTCAATGATGCATCAGTTGTAACACAGTGTAACACCCAGTGCTCATGGGCCCTCCTTAATGCCCATCACCCAGTTACCCCAACCCCCCACCCATCTCCCCTTCAGCAACCCTCAGTTGGTTTCCCAGAGTTAACAGTCTCTCATGGTTTGTCTTCCTCTCTGATTTTCCCTGTTCAGTTTCCCCTCCTTCCCTTGCACTATTTCTTATATTCTGCATATGAGTGAAACCATATGATAATTTTCTTTCTTCGATTGACTTATTTCACTTAGTATCTTCTTAATCAGGAGAATACTAAGAGTCCTTTTTAATGACTCTCTTTATGAATAGGCACTCTGCCTACTTTTATTGAATATAGGTAGTAAGGCAGTGGAAAAGGTAGATATGTGGAAGTTGAATGAGCTAGAAATAACTTAACGTTTCCCTACTGCCTGCTTTAACTGCCATCCCAGATTACCTTCAACTGTGAACTGTGCTTCTTCATTTTACAAACCAACATTGAACCTTTCCAAAGACGGCATAAATTATGCTCTCAAAAGTAGCAGATGTACAAGTGAACTAGAATGGCTTAAATACTCCTTCCTGTTTCCTCAGATAAACTCTACCTTTACGCCCAGAACTTTTGAGACTATCCATCTCAGAATCACTAATGGTAAGAAATGGAAAGGTCCTTAGTTCATACTATTGTTTTGCAAATGGAAGTCTGAGGACCAGAGAGTGAAATTCGCTCTAGCTAGTGTAAATACCGGAACAAACCTTTTCCCATTTGTACTATGATAAGAAGAAAGGATAACATAAGAAATAAAAGTGTGGGCTTAGAAATCTCACATGCCTGGGCAAAATCCTGCCCTACTACTTGTTTACTGTGTATTTGGGCAAAGTATCTCATTTCTGTGGATCTTGATATTCATACAATGGACTTAAAAATATGTGTCTATAGCATTGCTTTTAGGATTAAATTAGAGAATGGATAAAGGTGATTTCTCAGTAAATGTAACTAACCTTCTTTAGAGATTATTATATACACTGTCTTCCCCACCCAAACTGGTCAGTAGAGGATAGGGTAGCTAGAGAAGTGAACATAATCTGTTCTATTGGCTTGAGACAAGTTCAGTGTCCTTCCAAGAAACAAGACTCTACTAATCATGGATGGAAACTTCTAGAAAAAAATGCTCATTTGGCACCAGTCACGGTACAAATTGGTAACTTGTTCAAGGGGATCCAGATAACACAAAGATGATGAGGTCTCTCATCAAGTTAGACAGGAGTCATCCTGGTCAAGGAGAATATTAACCAAGGAGGCTGAAGAGGGGCTCTGTGTCTGGCGTGAGCTGTAGCCCTGGGGAATCTTCTCCCCCCACCCACCCAATCTTCAATTTATATTTGAAAAATAAAGAAACTATACTAATTACAGAAAAGCAGTGAGAACATTCATACTGCCACTTCCCTTCCATTTCCACGATGGGCAAGCATGGATAAGGAAACAAGTTCAGGGAGATGAGATGACCTTCCCGGGGTCACATTACCCTTTCCCCTGTAGCTTGGATGCATTATAAAACCTTCCTCAACCCAGCATTGCAATCACTACCAGTCTCAATCTGTGTTGAGATTAAGTTGAAACAATTTCCATCCTTGGAGTATTTAAATAACACTGCTTTTAGCTCAAACAGACCTAAGATAATTGTGAGAATTGAGAATCAGTATAAAGTAGTGTTTGCATACAACTCAACAAGATTGGGACTTGACTTTTGGGGCCATTCACTATGAAAATTCACTTAAACTTTGATCCTCAGTTTCTCTCATCTGTGAAAATGGGAATAATGATCCCTATATCACAGTACTTGTGTGAGAAATAAAAGAGAAGCTAATTATTTCCTCGTCTTAAAGAAAGGCACCCCTTCCCAACTTTTGCTTTTGTCGTTCTCCCTTTATTTATTTTTTATCATTTTCTTTTGTTGCTCTCCTTTTAAAGTACAAGCTAGGAGAATAATAATGATTTTAATTTTTTATTGGTCTTTACTCTAGACCTGTTCAGTCTCTTGGGCATGTAACAGGGATTCATCATTTCATAGAGATGGAAGCAAGTTTAGTATCCTGCAAACTTCAGTCTTGGTAATGTGAAAGCAGTGTATATTTCTTCCCATGCAAATACTGGGGAGCTGGGCTGTGTATACCTCTTTCCCTCCCCATACCATCCCACATCCGCTGCAAAGCACCTCGATGTTTCTAGCAACAATGTCACAATAGCCAAACTGTGGAAGGAGCCTCAGTGTCCATAGAAAGATGAATGGATAAAGAAGATGTGGTCTATGTATACAATGGAATATTCCTCAGCCATTAGAAAGGACAAACACCCACCATTTGCTTCGACGTGGATGGAACTGGAGGGTATTATGCTGAGTGAAGTAAGTCAATCGGAGAAAGACAAACATTATATAGTCTCATTCATTTGGGGAATATAAATAATAGTGAAAGGGAATTGAGGGGAAGGGAGAAGAAATGGGTAGGAAATATCAGAAAGGGAGACAGAACATAAAGACTCCTAACTCTGGGAAATGAACTAGGGGTGGTGGAAGGGGAGGTGGGTGGGGGTGGGGGTGACTGGGTGACGGGCATTGAGGGGGGCGCTTGACGGGATGAGCACGGGTGTTATTCTGTATGTTGGCAAATTGAACACCAATCAAAAATAAATTTATTATTAAAATTTTCAGCTAGAAAAAGAAAAGGAATGACAAACACCCACCATTTTCTTCGACGTGGATGGAACTGGAGGGTATTATGCTGAGTAAATCAATCAATCAGAGAAGGACAAACAAAAAACAAACAACAACAAAAAACTGCCCTTGTAAATCCCTTTCTGAAAAACTTCAATGGCTCCACATTGTTAAGATAAACCTGAAAGTCTCGGGATCCCTGGGTGGCGCAGCGGTTTGGCGCCTGCCTTTGGCCCAGGGCGTGATCCTGGAGACCCGGGATCGAGTCCCACGTCAGGCTCCCAGTGCATGGAGCCTGCTTCTCCCTCTGCCTATGTCTCTGCCTCTCTCTCTCTCTCTCTGTATGACTACATAAATAAATAATAAAAAATAAAAAAAAAAGATTTAAAAAAAAAAAAAAAAAAACCTGAAAGTCTCAACATGGCTCATGATAACGTCTCCATCCTCTTGTTGGTCCACCAGTACCCTCTCGGCTTCCTAAGTGCATTGGCCTTTTATTCAATTTCTCCTCGAAGGTGCCATGCTTTTTTCTTCCTTTGCTAGTCCCATTTGCTTAAACATACCACTTGCCTTAAACATACTAGGTTTCTAAACATACCACATACCTTTTCTCATTGCCAACTCCCTGCACTGCTTTCTGCCTCAAATCACAGTTCTTTACAGAGGTGAAGAAGGAAGCCTCCTCCTGAGTGGAAGGCAAGAGAGGCTATACTTTTGTCCTAGGTTCTTATTCATGGCCCTAAAGGTTAAGAACTGGATAGATTCACCAATGTCAACATAGCATGATACAATGTAGGCCCTATCCTTTTTTTAAAAAAAAAAAAAAAAAAAGATTTTTTATTTATTCATGATACACAGAGGAGAGAGAGGCAGAGACACAGGCTCCACGCAGGGCCTCCAGGACGACACCCCGGGCCGAAGGTGGCGCTAAACCATTGAGCCACCCGGGCTGCCCGCCCCCCCACCCAATCGGGAGTCATTTTCCCATTTGACAGATTAAGCAACTAAAGCCCAGTGAACTTTTTCCATTACTGTGTGTGTGTGTGTGTGTGAGAGAGAGAAAGAGAGAGTGTGTTAGAGGAGGAAGGGAGAAGACAATAGAATTAATATCTTCTTTCTACCAAGAGAAATCTCTGCCCCATGACTTTGTCTCTACAGAGAAAACGAAGGAATACAAATATATAATATATATATAATATATGAAGTCTTTTTTTCTCTTCTCTCTTTGGGAAATACTTGCCTCTTTTCATGAAACTATTATTTAAATCTTGTTTCAGTCTTCACAGTGAATTGAAAAGAACTAAGTAAACATCCTCTTTAATCATTATTTTTCTTTGGGAATAACTATTTATCTGGCATAATTTAGCAATGACTTTTATTCCATTCTTTGGTGGCTTCCCTCATGTCTCTCAGTGGATTCTGTTTGTAAAGAGACCAGAAATCCTACTATGGGTGGTTCTTAACGTGCCTACCTGTACCCTTTAATATAATTCACCTTTATGTCCCCAAAAATCCCCTTTTGTGCAGACTCAAAGTTGTTAAGTCCTAGCAAATACAGATTTTGACCTGTGCCATTGTGGTACTGCCAGGCAAGAGTTCAGTGTATGGTGCCAGCGACTTGACTCCGTGGCAATGTCTGTGCAAGTACTTGAATGCTTTGGTGAATCTTGGCTTTATTCTCTTAAAAAAACAAGTAGATATGAGAAAAATTCATCTATTATGAGTAGTTTTCCCCTGCTAATAATAGTCATAACAAGAATTAATATGTGATCTGTGTCTGCTGCAGTTCTAAAAACATTACATATTTATCCTATTTAATTCTATCAACAACATCATGAGGTGAGCCTTTTTATTATTTCCATTTTACAGATGGGAAAACTAAATCTTAAATAACTTTCCAAAGATCACATGGCTACTAAGTGGTGATACGATGAAAAATGAGATCCAGTAGGCAAATCAAATACAGCAAAATTTCAGCCTCAGCAGCAGGTTGATGAAGTGGATGACTAAGCATTCGATCATAAAGAAAAAAAAAAAGAATATGCTGGAAGTTTATTGTTGAAGATAGCATCCAAAAGGCTAGATATAGCTGACAGTTTCATGAAAACTGAGCCTTTTTTTAAAACAAACATGTAAGAATGGTTTTCAGTTTTTGCATGTGCAAAATAAAGGTATTTTTCAGGAATTATTTATGTAAAAGATTGGGTGTATGTTGAATTTGACCTCATGCTACCAATAATCTTCCCATCTGAGGCTCTGGGGATCTCGTCCGTATGAGCGTGCACATATGAGAGTCCTTTAGACTTCCACAACAGACAGAAACCACACTGCTACATATTGAAGCATACAAGCTATTATATATTTTCATAATATAGAATTTTAAGGTATAGTAATCAACAGTGGCAAAATATTTCTGTCTTTGACATCATTATTTTTCTTTTGTGAGATCCAACCTGTAATTGAGACCAGAGAAAACAGTATGGAAAAACAAATCCACGAGAACAGGATAAAAATATCACAAACAGCAAAATATGTCTGAGTATTTAAAACCGTATAGAAAAAATAAATTAGATGAACAATTGTGTAAATATAAATTAAAAAAGATGACATTCTTAATAAATAAAGTTTACTATTTACAATTTTATATATTGCTGAAAGACTTAACTTAGATCCATAAAAACACATAAACAGGAAAAAATAAAACCCAAAATAGGAGCAGCAAATTTATGCGCGTGAGGTACAGAAAAAGGATTGGAATTGTGTTTTGTTTTTGGTGTTTAGGGTTTTTTTTTTCTTTTTTTTTCTTTTTTTTCTTTTTTTTTTTTTTTTTTATAGTAGTAGGCCAGTAGAATTCTCATGAGAACAGATTTTAAGCACTTCAATGGAGAGTCATTATTTGGTAGTTCCAGAAGGTGCCAAACAGATTTCAACATCATCATAATTAGAAATACCCATAATAATTATAACAATAATAAAAAGGTATAATATGATACATAAATATGGAAGAGCAGTTTGTAATATGAATACATTTTCTCTAGACGAGATCACAGTTTTATTTTGTAAATATTACATTTAAGTATATATATACACACATATATGTACAACTATATATACATGTGCATATATATGTAAATTTATATTTATATATAATATCTTTATATAGATAGATATCTGCGGACAGGTTATTGATTATAGAGACCCAAGAAAGCAACGTAATAATTGTTCAAAATTCTCCTCACTGACTGCTGGTGTAGTAGTTTAAGAAGCCCCGAGTTGTTTGCACTCAGAATGCCGTATCTTCTTTAAATGGAACACTCGATGTGGAATTTTAAGTCTGAGAAGAAGAAGAAGGGATTTTAATGACTCCCTTCCTCTTGTGAGGTTGGAAATGGCCCATAAGTCTTGACTAGACCACGGTAAACTGACTTTTACACTGTAAGATGTAATTGGCTTTTAATCAAATTCTAGAACTGGTAAAGGTCAGAATGGGGGGGGGGTGGGATCCAATTTACCTATGAGTGAAATATCCCCAACTACAAGCCTCTCTCTTAAGGTGGACTATGAAATCTAGGAGCTCCAGCTTTATTCCTTGAAATATCAGATGAGCACTCCCTGTCTTTCTTAAGTGACCAATGGGCCTGTGCATTCTTGAAAAGTAACCCATGGACTTTGTGTGTCTCTCACAGATTGCCACAGCCCCTTTAAAACCTCAGGGCCTCACACCATCCCCTGCCATCCCACTGTGAGGTAGGTAAGTAATATTATCCCCATTTTGCAGCTGGAGGAACTGAGGCAAATGGAGAAGCTATTTGATGACTTGTTCAAGATCACTGAGCAAACCTGCAGCCCGGAGTTAAGAACTCCAGGTTCCTTCTCTAGAGACATAACTCCTCTCTTGGCTGTCAAAGAATTCTCTTAAAGATCAAACAATTGGTAGGAATTTGGCAAAACTTGAGTAAGTTCAAAGAATAGGCTTTTATTCATTTGCTCTTTAGTTTTTATGTTTGCTGTTTGCTTGGTTTATTTTTGTTTCGTTTCTCAAAAACCACGGAAGTTACCTGTCTGGTCATGTAGCAGCTTTTTAGGAAAGTGGACCGTGCAGTGTGATTCTAAGTGCAGTCTTTATAAAGCCCAGTGCTCTACTGGTAAATACAAACATTTTATAACGTGAAAAGCACAACACACTATGTCCCCTTAATATTAGGCAAAACCAATTTCAAGCCCTCCCCACTCCCTACTACCACTGATTGCCACCAAACATATAGACAAAATGCTCCCCCAACAACAACAACTACATATCCAAGGGGGAAGATGCCTTATTGCCTGGATCTACCACAATGTACAGAAAATAAGAGCATTATAAAATCCCGCTTTATGTCTCCTGCTAGGGAAATTTTTATGCTTGTGTCTACCTACGCAGCCTGCAGAATAAACAGTTCCCTTTAGGAAGCACAAAAATAGGGGGTTTTTAAATTCTTATTTTTAATCATGCATTTTTATTTCCTTTTCATATCTTTGTCTTCTATCAATCTCTATCTGTACAGCTTCGATACCATCAATTTCTTCTTTTCATTTTCCCACTTGAAGTAGTCCCGAAAAAAAAATAATAATAAAACACACAAAACACAAAAACCTCAAAACTGTTAACTTGAATTTATGGTTTCCTTTCTTCCTTTCCTCCTTCCTGTTTTTTTCTTTTTTCTTTTTTTTTTTTTTTCTTTTTAAAACACAGGTAAGACCTATAACAAATTGACAGTTACAACCAAGTTAAATTGAACCTGGAAGGGAGGTAGCTGAAATCTGTCTCAAAGAATTATTTTCAACAAATAGCATTTAAGCATGGGCCAAGGTGGGAAAAAGACCAAGAGAACTGTCTAGGCAGTAACTCAACATGCTGCAGCCAGGAGTAGCAGCCGATACCCTCCATCTTCAAAGCCCTACTATTTACGACCATAGATCGCTCCCTTTCTTACCATCCTAATTCAGCCACCAAAACAGACTTCCCAAGGACTGTCTTCCCTTAAGAGGTGGTTGGCACGGAATATGGGGGTAATATGAGTCCTCTGGGCATGCAGTTAGGGTTGTGGCTTGGAAAGGCTCCCCACAACAGGGTTTGGAGAACCGTCTTCCTCATCTTTTCTCTCTTGCTGCCAACAGGCTAATACTTCTTCAGATCCAGAACCCCCAAGTGTTTTAGGGCCCCCTGAGCTGCTGATCGATAGACAACAGTGCTTCAGATCTGCCTCCCTGTGAGTACTCCATTATCCTAAACAGGAGATCATCGAAGGGATAAGACAATGAGTCTATTCCCAGAAGGAAAATGAAGGCCGAGATCAGTGCATTGCATGAATAGAACGGAGTCTCTTTCACTAAGTTTTGAGAAGGGCCTTCCATGTGGGCATGAGGCTGGCCATCCGTCAAGTAGCCTGTCTTGCCTAACATCCTTGGCAAATAGGAATTTATGAGTAACAGGTTTGAATGACGGTAAGGAGGAGACTGGGTGGCTCCTTGCTTGACTCAATCTGTGAGTCTGAAGATGGAAGTCAGCCTCTAGGAAGCTTTGCTCAGCTGGAGAGTGTGGGCACAGACAGGGTGAGAGTGAAGGAAGAAAGAGGACGGGGGTCCTGAAAGGAAGCTGGAGAGGTTTTCCTGTGGTTCCTGCAACCCCACCATTAGTGATGGCGTCTTCGGGTCTCCAAGGCCTTTCACACTACTTGTAGGTGTGATAAAGCAACTGGGAGGCCCACTCAGTTACCTTTCTTAGTTCATATCTTGTCAGCTAACCACACGTTGATAACTCCACTAGGGCGAGCGAGGGGCTTTAACATCGGCCAGCATCCAAAGGTACTGGAAGGAGTACAAAATGGGATCTCTGCTTCCATGTTTATGATAATTTTGCTAAGGACTGGCCCTGGTAACTCTAGAAATTGCTCTGAATATACGTGAGATAGGAGTTTGTAAAAGAAGGAACTGTAAAGGATGTGAGCCTGTCCTTAACCGTGGTGGCAACCTCTCCAATCTGGAACCCAGTCTCAGGGTTTGGAACATGGTACGAGCCACACAAATCTAAGGACTGCATCCTAATTTATGGGCACCTGTGCCAAAAGCACCTTGGTATGTTGGCGTCTCAAGTGTTCTTGGTCGGCAGGTAATTGCAGTTGGGAGTAATACAGGAAGAAGCTTCCTGAAGTTATTTTTGATCCCCATAGGACCAAGGACAATGATTGAATAACAATGCCTACTTCGGGTGCAGGAATGAGGAGGGTCAGCACATATGCCTGGGGTTTCCCATTCCAATGCTAGATTTTGTTTTTGTTGGTTGTTTTCACTATATTTGAGATGACATGATTTACAGCAATCTTTATGCGATACCCTCCCATTGCCTCACTTTCTCAGTTCCAGGTCTTAGGAATTACGTCCAGCTTGACCATTCTCTCTACCTCATTCTGTATTAATTTCTTCTCATATTATTTCAAAAGCAGTGGACAAGTAACGGGTGGAAAACAGGCAAAGAGGACCCCAATGAGGTAGGGGCTTCCACGTGCATGGGACTACCTTCCTCTCAACTTTTGGAGGCTAAACATGGGAAAGAGGGAAGGGCTGACTAACTGCAGGTGGGGATGGGAGTCCTGGTAGCTGGAAGACTGTGGAAAACATGATGCCCATGTTGGGTGGTTGGGGACTGAGGCTGTGAACTCTTTGGCTTCCCTCTGATGGCCCTCGAGAACATAGTTTAGACGCATCAAACCCAAGATGATTCTCTGTTCTAGAATTACAGCTGCTCAGGGCAACAGCAAAGTCCTCAGCACCAAAACCTGATCTAGCCTGGAGGGCCAGGAAAGCTTGGATAAGGAAAATTAACTCAAGAGTCCCCACTATCCCAGCAGTCTCTGGATCGCCCCAACATCACAGACATTTAACACTGGTCCCCTTGATTCTAAAATCTAACACTGGCTCAGACATTCTGGACCCCCCATGAGGGTTTCAGCATCTCCAGTCCCTCTACTCCCTTCCAGGATGAGAAGCCCACCCGTGGGGGTTGTAACTTCTCACCATGTGGGCCAATGAGGATTTTTCTCTTACAGAAGACCTAAGACATGAGGAGCCATGGGAAAATGTGGGTCACTTTTAAGGCAGACTGTTTGGTTGTGTGGGGTTTTTCCTAACCTAGTCCTACTATCTTGGGGGTACTCAATGTATAGGATAGAGCAGCAGGAAAAGTAGCAGCGAATGTGGTCCCAAGGCAAGATTTGGGGAATGGGTGGGTTCTGGAGGGATAGTATGGCCTCAAGCAGGGGGCTGTTATAATACCTTGACACTGCAACCCTATGCCATTTCCAGCTTGGCCTCAAACCCTGGAGTTGGGGTAAGATCCCCCATGGCAACAGAAGAATTTGGGGGCTTTTCATACCTTGGATTCTTTACCTCGTCCTGGGTTCTACTTCCCTAGAAGGTAGGTGATCAGAGAACATTTCACTTCTAATCCCAAAGGGCTGCACAACTGGGCATGCCCTACATGTTCCAAGCCTTAGAGTGCAAGCTATCTTGACATCTCAACACTTGGTCTTGGCAGTTTCTGTGACTCTCTTTCTCCCAAGGACAGTACTGTCTAGGAGCTTGGGGAAGGAAAGACTGAGTGTGTTCCAGTCTCTCTCTGCTCAGTCTCCCAAACTGCCCTCGTGCAGATAGATGTTTGTTGGGGGTGCGTATGCATGCATGTGTACTAACCACATATGTGCACACTCCTAAATATAGAACATGTTTCTCGCTGTGGTTGTGTGACAATTGATGAGACTTTTAGGCTCTGGGACTGCACACTTATATGTGCAATCCATCTAAGACTTTGGGATGGGATTCCAATCCATCATCCAATATGGCGAAACTTGGTTCATGCGCCCCTACTATGAGTCCTTCCTGGGTGAAATTAAAGGCAGACCGGTTGGGTGCTAAGGATCCCTGGTGTGGGGAGGCCATTCCGTTGAGCAGCTGACTGTGAAATCAATACCAAAGGGATGCGGGTCCTGGCGCTGGGAATTCTTTGTCAACTCTTTGTCCTTCCTTAGCCATGGCTGTATCCCCGGAGGTCTTTCCGGCTGTGTTCTTGGGCCTGGGGGTCCCGACAAGCACAGTCACCTTGTAGGTCACAGGACATAGGGAAGGGGGTGACCTGTAGAGAGAAAGAGAGATGTGAGCCAGGTGGTTGGGTCTGATACAGTAATTTTCAGACAAGTAGTGCAGAGCAGAAGGGGAATGACGGGGTTGGGGGTGCGGAGGTGGTGTCAGGTAGCAGATTCAAGTTCAAGTCATAGCTCTGCTGCTTGCCAGCCCTGTCATAATTTTTACCAAAGTCATAACAATAGCAGCTTTCATTTTTGAGGGCATTTATGAAGGGTTAGGCAACGCTTTAAGATAGGTGCTAAAACCACCACCCTTTTACAGGCGGGGAAACAGGCTCTCTGAAAGGGGCAGCCATTTGCCCAAAGTAATGAGTGGCAGACGTGGTCATTAAGGTAGGACAAGCTATTTCTCTCTGAGCCTCAGGTTCCTGGATGTAGAACTGGCATCATCAGCCCCACCTCGCACTGGGAATTCTAAGGGCTGAATGAAATCATGGGTGAAAAACTGGAAGGTACTGTTCCAAAGCTGGTTGATAAGACTTGCACGACGGAATACCTCACTTACAGGGCTGCTGTGGTGGCCAAGTGAAATTAAGTATATGAAAGCGCCTTCTAAGAAAGACACATGCTAGGAATTTTGATTTGGGGAGGCAAGGATGAAAACAACTAGTGCATGTCTCAGCAAGCTCAGGCCGCTTTCCAGGGGGCCTGCGATCTCAGTGGGGGGGCATTTCACATAGAGATTTTGCATAAGTCTCGGTTGAAGGCTCTCAGAAAAGGTGAGAAGGGTACAACATGATCTGTTATCCACATATATTATGAAAGCTGGGGGAAAAAATGAAAAGAGATTAAACCTTTTTTTTTTTAAATGGGAGGAGCACCTGGGTGGCTCAATCCCACTCTTGATTTCCACTCAGATCATGGTCTTGGGATCGAGCCTCATGTAGGGCTCTGCCCTGAGCATGGAGTTTGAAATTCTCCCTCTCCTTCTGCCTGCCTGCCTCTCTCTCTCTCTCTCTAAGAAAAAAAAAAGGGAAAAGCCTGAGTTTTGGTTCCCAGTCCATTCCTTCACATGCTCTGTGACCTTGGGCTGGCTCTCCTTTCTAGAAACTGAGAGAAAGAGCGAATGTCTTCTCGATGCAGCAGATGATCTTTCCAAAGAGCACAGTGCAGTCCCTGCTTGAGCCCCAGCCTGGGCTAACGCAAGCGGATTTCAGATTTCACCTCATTGCATCATGATATTTGCATATAACTTTTCCCAGAGGGTCCCCCATCTGCGCAGATGGATTTAATGACCTCATTCGCCTCCTGCCTAGGCAGGGTCTCCAAGTGCTCACATGGTCTCAGAGAACATCTTTGTCCTCCTCCTAGCCTGTGGACTCATTCTCTGTATCTAACTCTTCTCGCTGCCTCTTGGCCTGCCTGCCTCCCCTCCCTCGCTCCCTCCCTCGCAACCTCTCTCCATCTTGCAATTTTGCAATGATTTGAAATGGAAGATTGAAGCCACTTATGTGATCTTGAGCGTGTGACAACTTCTCTGAGCCTCAGTTAATTCAGTCATTAAATGGGAATAACGAAAAGCCTACACCTCCTGAGGTGTGACGGAGGATAAGGGAACTGACGAAAAGCATGTAACACCCAGTTCTTGGCACGTGCTCAGCGCACAGACCGACCAATCACAGGATAGGTATCTCCTCATCTCTCTCCCTCAGTGAGGCAGGAACCATGGCAGTTTTGTTTTCTGAGCCTGAGGCACTGAATGAATGAATGTCTCTGTTCATTTCTCCATCTCTTCCTGACCCTTTCATTGTACTCATGACTAGCACATCTCTGTTTCTCTTTTCAACTCCTAGAGCATTCCCAAGAATATAAGCTTTCTCGCTGAGGCTCCTTCCACGCAGTGCCTGTCTTTCTGCATCCAGCAGCTGGCCGTGCCCTGTTCAGGACCTCTACCTCCTGGTCGTCATGCCTTTGCAGAGACTGTGCCTTCTAATCTAGAGAAGTCTTCCACAACCTCTTTATCTCTAAGAGAAGCAGAGAATGTTAGACTTGGAAGAGACATGGAGGACATCCTCCAGTCCAAGTGGGGACACTGATGGCAGAGCCAAGTCCAAGTCTAATAACTGAGGTCAAGTGGGGAGAGTACGATCACGGGGGCCAGGAGGCCTGGACTGACATCTTTGCTTGACTCCTAGTCACTGAGCAATTTCTGGAAAGTCCCTTCACTGTCCTGATGCTTAGTTTCTACATCTACAAAAGGCCGATTTTTGAAAACACTGTATTGCATGCGGGTGTGAAGATCAAATGAGAATAAGCATCCAGAAGCCCCAGCACATGGCCTGACACTCAGGAGATGCTTGATGCTGAATACATATGTGCCGAGTCATATTTCCCACCAGATCACATTTCGCCATCTGTGATACCTTTGCTGCCCACTGTCCCCCTCTCCACCTCCCTTCCCTTTATCTGTTCTCTTCTCCTGCCCTTGCCCATGTTCTAACATTAGAATGATCCAGTTACCTCTAATGTCCTGTGCACAAATTCTGCCTCTGACCCATGAGGGATAATTTCACTTCTGATTTAGCTCCCATGCTTCCTGCTGCACCTCACATGGACAAAACTGGAACAGGTCTCTTAGAACAAGACCCCAAGTCCTCAGCATGAGATCAAGGCCTTGCATGATTTGCTCACACACACTTCTCGGGCCTCTCCTGGTCCCCTTCACCTCCTCACTCTCGGTGGCTTATTTCCTTCTTGTTCTCTCAAATATCCCATGGGTTTTCTTACTTATTTTTCATCTATAATCAATATTTTATTGAAAAACTGACACGAAAATAGGAGATCACTGTTGTATAGCTTATAAAAGGAAACATAATTAGGTTATCTTGGTAGATCACCTGGAATTACTGAATGTTAAGGCTTTCTGTGATAGAACACACCTTCGGGAGGTTGTGTGGATCATTAATGTTGCTTTCTTGCACATGAACACCCCTCTGTGAGTCTGGCCTTTCCTCTGTTGCCTGGCACAACACTGTTGAACCGCCTATACAAAGAACCACCATCTGAGCAAATCTCTAGCCATTAACGTTCCTCTGCCCTCACTGCTGTGTCCTGACCAGCTTTCCTTCCGCTCTTGAGGTCCCATCTCAGGTGTCACCAGCTCCCTCATTGGTCTGAACAAAGATGGCATTATCACCTACGTTCCACATCACAGCATCCTACGTAAGCCCTCCGTGTACTGAAATGTTCTGTATGTCACCCCTCTCTGGGCAGGGAGCCTGTCTTTCGTGGACCGGAGTCTTTATATATCCCCTAACAGGCACTCAATGGGCCCATGAATGGAGGAACAAAGGAGTGCATGCATATATACCCAGAATCCAAGGCAGGGAGCCTCTGCCCTTGCACTCACTCACTGTGACAGGTACAGGTTGCCCGCCTTCTCTGGGCTTCCCTTGCCCTAACCTGTACACTAAGATTCAATGTTAATGGTCTCTACCTTCCCATCTGTCTGAAAACCTTCCTCAGCCTGAGAAGAGTAGAAGGCAAAAGTCCTGGTCAGAATATGGAAATTTAGACTTTCTCTCACAAACGCTGCCCTTTCTGCTATCCCCAGTTCCTTCAGCTTCTCCACAACCATCTGTTGCCAGGGCTCTGCCCCAGTTAGCTTCTCTGGCCGGCCTGGCCACCCTGGCTAAGTGGGCATGGTATGGCCGTTCTCGTTCCTCCCCAGGTCAACCCAGGCAGCTCTGACCTTTTCTCAAAGAAACATGTCTGAAAACCGAGAGAAGGAACCACAATCAGAACATAACAAAGTCTGGAAGGCTTGGTCTCAGGAGGCAGATCTGGAGCCTTCTTATCTTCCATGCATGCTGGTATTGAGCCCTTGCTAGGAGTCTAGGAGGTAGGCGAGCCTGGGTTCCGGGTGTGGGCTCTACATAGGCGCTGCTTGACTATCTGTAAGCCCTTGGCACCCTGGGGACTTTGTCTCCTCATCCGTAAAATCAGAGTCCTTGGAAAGACCTCACCGGATTCTGCTGAGGAATAGCGTAAAATAGCGTCTCCAAACCAGCTTACAGAGGTCCTAGTGCAGAGGGGACATTCTCCTCCACCTTCCTGCCTTTTGCAGCTCAGTGAACTGCCTGTTCAGAGCCTGCCCCCGGGTCTCCTCTTCTCACAAGCTTCCTCCCTGATCAAGGGCCTATGAGTGGGAACAGAAGGGTAGTGGCTGGCAGCTCCACCCCTTTCCCAGGTGGTTCCTGGGTCTGAACTGGGGCAGGTCCACAGCAGTGACCAACACTCAACGCCCACGCCAGCACTTCCAGAGGGCCTTCCGTGTGCCAGAGGACTCCCACCTGCTGGCTAGTCCAGTCTGCACAACGCCATGAGGCTAGCATGGTTAGCGACCCATCTTGTGGATGAGAAGACAGAGGTTTCAGAATGTTTAGAGCACACAAAACTTGCCCCGGACCTCACTACCCCTCAGTAATGAGATGACAGGATTCAAAAGTCCACTCCAAGAACTCTGAGAGCTTTTCAGCAAGTGAGAGTAAGAAGGCTCCTCCTCCACAGCCTGGACAGGATGTTGTTTTGTCTTTTTACAGCCAATAGCCCCTTTTATCCCTTTACCACGTGCCTGGCTGAGTGAACCCCATGCACATTATCTCACTCACTCTTCCCAGCACACCTAATAAGGTGGCTATTCTTACTAGCCCCATTTTACTTCTTAGAGGAAACTACAATGCCCAGAGGTGAGTCACTTGGCTGTCAGGTGGCCTGGGATCTGCAGCCCCGTGTGTAACCTTCTCCTCGACACCGACCCCCCAGGAGGCAGGTGCAGCAGGAGTCAGGGTCCCCTTTTGACAGAGGGAGAAAGTGAGGCACAGAAATAAGGACCACATCCTGGTAAAGTTAGCTCTGAGCCCGATTCCCAGATTCCCTGACTCCCCAAGCAGCGTTCCACCTTCTCCCCCCGATGGCCTCCCAAGGAAACCTACCACCCGCAGCACAAACGCTGTGGTGGCCAGTTTACATTTGGGATTCCCAGCACCGTGTGGTGAGGCTATCCCATAAATGGCTTGGCCACCCACTCTAGGATTCTGTGAACAAGCCCAGGTCAATGACTAAAGGCCAGGATTCTCTCCTTTTTTCCTCTGGGCTGGAGATGGTGCCCAGGCTCAGGGGCTTCTCCTCTGTGAGCTGCCCGGGAGAACAGCTCCATCCGTATGTGTGAGCGGCTCAGGAATGCAGCCCAGGCAAATGCACCGCAAGGCCCTGGCTGCGGGTCTCCCCTGATGCTGGGAGACAGGCAGGGCCAGGATTCTGACTCAGACTCAACAGGGAGGTCACAGCAGAGAGTGTGCAGTGTGGGGAGCAAGGGGAGGCCTACGCTGAACGGCAGAAAGCCTTGACTATCCCCCCACCCACTGCGGGAGCTTGGGCACAAGTCGCTTCACCACCTGAGTGCCAGGGACGTCATCGTGTTGATGGAAAGATTTAATGAGATCAAGTGGACCAAGGTGTGATGTCAAGTACAAGGACTCGCTGTAAGCTCCTCGGAGGTAGGGGAGACACACGCCTGGCACGGGGCATGGAGGAGTCCATGAATAGAGAGGCTTGTTTCAATGTGGATACAGTGGTCATGTGGGTAAGGGAGGGGACGGTGGAGAGAAAGGAATGAGATTTGGGTTGGATTCCTTGTGCTGTCAGGGGCTCCGTGTATGCTGTTAGGCAAGTTGCTTTCATTTTGGCGGCTTCAGTTTCTCTGTTTGTAAAATGAGGGTAATGACAGTCCTGCCCTCTGGAAGTATTGTACCTAAAGTATAGAATTCGAGGGAAGCCCTTAGCATCGTCTATGGCTTATACTATGTGCTCAGTGAGTGCTGCTGCTGCTGCCGATGGTGGTGGTGACAGTGATGCTGGTATTGATGGTGGTCATGGTGATGTTGACAGTGGTTATGAGGATGGTAATTTTGGGGGATAGGAGGGTCTGATCCCTTCGCAGGATCAAACGAAAATGAGTGTCTTATTCATCCACATGAAAAAGTCAACGCTACACCCTCAATAGGAAAAATCATAACATTCCAGAAGCCAGTGATTTTTGGGACAAGGAGGAATTAGTATAGTCTGTTTAGTCATCTTCCTGTTGTCTTTTACTAATCTTCCAAGGTAAACACGTCTAGCCCCTCTTCCAGGAAGCCTTCTAGGATCCTCTACACTAGTTCAGTGCTTAGAATCACTGAAATACTCCTACGCTCTGTGGATAAAGTTCAGGTTCTCTGGCTTGGTTTAAAAAGCCTGCTTAGGGTTCATTTTCTTACCTCTTACTACTTACATCCCCTCTCATCCTGTGCTCTAGCCACACTCAGGGAATTGGGGTTTCCTTAGCATGCCTCTTTATGTCTGGGCCTTTGCACAGACTGTGCCCTCTGCCAGAAACTCTCTTTTCTCTCGCATCCTAATCCCTGGTCCTCCCTCCCCCACGGACTCCTTGTACCTGGCTATGACCTACTATGCCTTTCATGTCTCACCTTTGGTGTTTCCTTCTCCAGGAAGCTTTGTTGACTCTCCTCACTTGCTCTATCTGTCTTAATATACTCTAAGCACATGGCCATTAGTCCACCAGACATGAACTCAGCATGGTCAGGACCAGGTCCATCGTGCTTGGGGCCTACAACAGTGTCCGTCACATAGCGGGTGCTCACCAGCAGGGTATAGTGCAACTAGGGATACCTCATTGAACAAACAGATGCACATCCTTGACCTCACAAAATTTTCATTTGATCAGCAAGAGGGGAGGGATAATGAGATGATAAATATATTTTCTAGGATGTGCCAAGGTGATAAGGGTTATAAAAGAAAGAAGAGTGGAGGCCAAAGCAAATGGGTGCGTGAGTGCCAGGGGTAACGTAAGGTGGGTGGTCAGGATGGGGCTCATTGAGAACTTGACACTTGGGCAAAGACTTGGAGGAGGTGACATAGTGAGTCATGTGGATTAATGGGGAAGAATGTTGTCAGCTAAAGGAGGAGCCAGAGACAAAGTCTGTCAAAGGTAGGAGGACACCCAGCTGGACAGTCCAGAGGGCTGGAGTCAAGTGAGGGAAGGTACTGATAATAGGGGTGAGGTCAGAGAAGTGCTGGGGGTAGGCAGACAACCAAGGGCCTGATAGGTCATTGGAAGGACTGGTTTTTACTCTGCATAAAATGAGACACTTGAAGGGCTTTGCAGAGGTGTGATACCCCAAGACTTATTTAGGAGGACCGCTCTGATTGCCGAATTGAGATTTTAAGAGCCACTGAGGCACATCACCAACTCTGCAGCCCAATACCCAACCTTTTAGCATGGACCACTCAGCTAAGTAGGCTGCTGTCCATCTACTGATTTTTATCTTCCTACATCTTATAGAATCACTAGACTCCTTAGACCAATGGGCTACGCTTGGGTACAACGTCCTTTCACAAGAAACCACGCTTTTACTTAGATTTAGCAAATAAACAGAACAACTCTATACTGAATGTCATCAGTTAGGCATGCCATCCTGTGCTGAGACATGTTTCTGGGATTAATTTCTTCTTAGCCGACTGGTCTCTGCTCCAAATAGCCTTCAGGTTCCTGCCAATGGCCAATTCCCTCAGGAAGCCATGTGGAGAATCTTTAGACATGAATATAATCCAAATGTCAAGAGATAAAACCCAAAGGTGAGCCTGGCCTGCCCAGGGTCACAGAACTAAGTCACAGAACTGGGACTACACCCCAACTTCCCAGACATCCTCCAGAACCAGTCTCTTAGCAGCTGTCTAAAACACGATCCTAACTAGTGTTCCAGGCCACCACGCCTCACGAAACCTCGCTACGCTGAATAAGTTAAGGCTGTTTCCCCGTCTTCCCTCAAACCTCCAACACATGGCTACTCAGAATGATTCCAATTATAAATGAATTTCTCTGTTGTTGTTATGAGGGTAGATTATTGAAGCGACCATTCTGGAAATCTGCTCTGTATTCGAGACTCCTCAAGGCTCCAACAGGAAAATAATAAACGGACATGCTGAGAGGCTGAGTCCTGCCCTTTCCTGTCTGCCCCGCACTACAGACAGGTGTCTGGATGGGAAACCGGTCACCCCGTCAGACGGAGTTTCCTGCACTGTCTTGCTCTTGTCTGCCAGCCGGGCCCGGGTCACCCCACAAGGCAGATGTGGGGAACAGCTGGTGTCTGGACAGACGAGCACGGGGAGGAAGGATGAAGGCAGCAGACAGACATCATCCTGGGCCAAATGACCAGGAGGCCCTAGGCCTTGGAGACTGGGAAGAGGTTAAGTTAGAGAGTTGGCTAGAAGGATGTCTGCGAGAAGAGGCCGTGCGCTCACGCCCGGGCCTCCTGTCCAGGAGCACCAGGAAGGAAGACGCCCACCCACCAGGCGAAGGGCGAGACGCAAGCCCGTTACTACGGGATGTCCGGGACGGGGCTCCGAAGCAGCGCCTCGCGGCCTAGACTCGCGGTGGAGGAGCCCGGCCCCTCCCAGCCTCAGCTGCGGGGTCCGGACGGTGCGGATAACAAGACAGCACCCGGGACGGGCGACCGTGTGACGAGAGGAGCAGACTCGTGCCCCGTGACCACCAGGCTGGGCCCGTCGGCAGCGCTCAAGCGATGGTGGAGCCACGAAATCCTAAGTCCTCCCCACAGCTCCGCCACCTTGTACGAGTGACTTCACCTCTCTGGGCCTCAGCTCAGTCGACCTCGCCGGGTTTTACCCGAGTCTCCAAGTGAGACGACACGCACAGAGACCCCACACCACGGCCAGGCTCACAGGATGGGCTCCACGGATGAAATCACTGTCACGTAGGAAGGCCATGACGCCGATCCGGCCTGTCAGTGACTTTCTGAGTGCCGGGCTGCGTGCTCGTGGGCAGGGACCTCCCACGATGGGTGCCCGGGGCCAACAGTTTAGGTGGGAACTACACGGGCCCAGTGGTAAGGGGCAGGGAGTAGAGGAAGGAAGCCAGCCTCTGGCCCCTCTCCTGCTACAAGAGGCTTCCTGCTGTGGAAGCTGGAGACAGAAACCAGGACTTTTTTCCACTCAGAGGAAACTGCTGTCTGGGACGTCAGGGATGGCTGGCAAGCCTGGGAGCCTCAACGACTCCCCACCCTGTCTTTGCTGCCGGGAAAAGCTGCTTTCACCTTTGCCAAGGGGAGGGGTCCGACGGCCAAGGTTCCCTGGCAGGCGGGGTTCACGGCGAATTGTCTCCAACCAGAACGGGGAGGGTCATGCCCACGCACCCTGAGGACTCAGCCCCACACAGAGGGAAGAGCTGGGCTCCTGAGTCAGGACTGGGTTCAAACTCGGGCCTCGGCACTTGTGGCCAAGTGAACTCAAGCAAGTCCTGCAAGTGCTCTGAGCCCAAACTGGCTCACCTGTGCAACTGGGATGACAGTGACCCGTAAGAGGGGACGTGGGGCTTAAAGAAAGAGACAGGGGACAAGCATCTGGCAGGATGTCTGACCGCTGTGGCGATTCCCTTAGGGGTGTCTCTATTTCTCTATCCTCTATTTCTCCACCTGCTGGCTCTATAAGGCCGTCTACTGCAGGCAGTACAGCCGGGTGTACACGGGGAGAGAGCGTTAAAGCATCCGAGAAGCTGGACTTTACTCAGAAGTTAAACTGGGGAATTGAAATGGTAGAAGTACAAGTTTAATTTGAGATGCCTTTCTCCTCCAGAAGTCAGACTCCCAGGAATCTCAAATCTGAAGGAGGCCCCAAATACTGTGGACCAGGAACAACCATAGCAAAGCCAAATGCACCAGAAGAGAGGCCGTCAGTCTGTCATCCACACACGTAGCACTCGCAGGCTCTCCGTCCTGACTTCAACCACCCCTCACCTTCCCCAGGAAAGCTACTCCTCCTGCAGGTCTCAATGTAACCATCTCTGACCTTCACACCGGTCTCCGTAAGATTTGCACCTTTGCTGTCCTGCCCTTCTACAGAGGTACCACCATGCACGGTCGTATACCTCCCTGCCCAAGCCTGGCTCCCCTAATAGGCCACGAGCCTTGCGAGGGCAGGTGCAGGTCTGTCTCGACTTGGCCCAGTGCTCACAGCTCGGTGCACTGCTGGGCCCACACAGGTGCTCAAGGAACAGGCGTCTCATTGAACGAAGGATGCTGGGCTAGCTGCATCCTGCAGCCCCGGCCGACAAGAAGGATCACCAATTTAATGTGGAAGAAGGGGGTCTTTTCACACAAAAAGCCTAAATTACATATATAATGTGGGTAGAAAAGGAAAGGGGGAAAAAAGACCAGGAAGCACATTCAGAACTAGCAAAGAACTGACTCTGGGTCCCTCACTAAAGAGGCAGCATTCACCTAAGGACCCTGACGTCTGAAATTATTGCAACTGAGCCCAGTATGAACATAGAGTCAAAATGGCCATTTGGTGTATATATATATGTAGTTTTTTCAAGTGACTGTAATGATTTGGAATCTGCACCTGAACCTCAATCTCATGACTTCATGTTCCCACCATGCACTCTGTAGAAACAGCAATCCATTTAGGGGAGTCTCCCAATAAAAAATAAATTAGGGTTTTTTTTTAATGTTTTCGTATATAAGTTATAGGTGGTAGGAAAATTCTTTTAATCGGAGCTGCTCTTGCTCCAACTGATGGTGTCACACGAGTACTGTGTCATAATTCTACAAAAACTTCTATTTGAAACACAAACTCCCTTGTGCATTCAACTTTTGAACACGGTGGACTCCCAACACGTGAAATCGACTCTCCTGTATGCTGTATTCGTTTGGCACCAGGGGTCAAGAGCCTTAAAAATGCTCACACCTTTCGTCCTAGTCATTTCCATTCTAAAAAGCCAACTGTCGAGGAACAGAGCTGGAGAAGTATCTACGTGCAAAGATACTCACGAGCATTGTTATTTATCTTTGCAAGAAACCAAAGTAACCCAAGAGTTAAAAATAACAGCCCGAGGTGAATGGTCACATAAATGATGATACATCAGGACCCTCTGATAAATAATAGTAGAGCAAAAACGACAGCTGGAAGGTTTATGATGATATCAGATCATTCTTAGGTATAAGATTTCCTATGCTAGGTCAAAACAGTATCCCAAACTGGAAATGCCGTGAGAGACCCCACAGGAACACATATCCACACACTTTAACACGCGGTACAATGTGGCACAAGGAACCAGTGGCTGTTTCTGGGCTGTCAGACAAGTAAGGATTCTGCTGTCGTTCTGCTTTCTGGATTTTCCAAAAAAAGTATTCTTTCATAATTGGGTGAAAACTAAAATCCATTAGTAGGAAATGAATTTTATTCTACTGTATTTGAGCAGAAAGTACAGATCTACACTAGGGATGATCAAAAAAAAAAAAAAAAAAAAAAAGGAGGCAGGCATGCTGAAATATTGCCCATCCGAGACTGGCTGATTCCAGAGAGCCCCTGCAGCTCAACCCAAAGATGCAGCTTGAGTGTGTTCCTTGGGTCTTGCCCTGTTCATACCCACATTCTAGGGTCAGAGCATCTTTCTTAAAGGAACTAATTCTTTTACGGATGGTGCGATACGGATAGCGACCCTGAAACCTTGCTCTGTTTCTGTCCCTCACTCTGCCACCAGGGACAAACCATTTCTCCTGTATGGGCCTCAGTTTACCCCCACTATGAAACAAGAACTGTGGGCCTAGATAATCACTGACAGCACTTCAGCCAGGATGGACTATGACTGGTCTCAGGAACACAGCTCCCCCTTCTTTAAAGAGAAAGAGATGATCTCAAATGATTTTTCAATGCAGATGGTAGATGAGTATAAAACCAGAGATCGTTCCTCATGAACTCGTTTGTCACCCAGAGCACTTCTCAACCTGGGTTGCCCAACTCTCAGCAGGAAGAAAGTGGGGGTGGCCACTCTTCCATGAGCAGTGGGTATGCATCATAGTCAAATATCCCAGGTTGACTCGAGACACTTGAATCACTCCTGTTATACCTTAATATGAAAAGGAAGAAAATCACAACCAAGACCACCACCCTCCCTAATTTTACAAGTGTGAAAAACCAAACAGGTTATAAAACAATTAAAGGCTATGATTTACCTTGTTAAGAATGTCCCATCTTCTCTCTGCCCCTAGATGTTACCCAGACCCCCTAAAAATGCAAGTTCTCTCTAAGATTTTACCCTTTCTGGCCCCAGAAACTCTTTTCCTGGCCACCTTCCTGTTCCTTTCTCCTTATCCCTCAAGTCTCAGTGTCGA
The DNA here is from genome assembly GCF_018345385.1 of Vulpes lagopus. Taxonomy (NCBI): domain Eukaryota; kingdom Metazoa; phylum Chordata; class Mammalia; order Carnivora; family Canidae; genus Vulpes; species Vulpes lagopus. The sequence continues at coordinate 62,565,086 of NC_054830.1, forward strand.
TGCTGACCCCTTGGTAGAGCCTTTCTCCAGCCTCTGGCCTGGGCCCTCTCAATGCTCTATCCTCCCCCTTATGAAAGTATTGATTACACTTGTACTTATCTGCTTCCATACCGGGCTCCAAGCCTTGAGGCTAAGGAACCACATCTGCAAAGATCATCCATGAATCTGCCCACCAGCTCAGGGCCCAGCACATGATATTAGCTCAACTACTGGCTCAAAGAACAAAAAATACAATACAGTACAGCACAGTGTGTGAGCAAGTGCTGACACAACCAGGACCATGGGTCGTCCCACATGTCAGTGATCCTGGCTAGGAACCAGGAGGGGCCTGCAGAGGGCAGCTGCCTAGGGGCCTACCTTCTTGGTCTTCACCGTAGAGGCACAGCAGTCCCCACCATCGTAGTTGCAGAAGGCTCGGTTGTTGATGGCATCACAGTAATTGTCTCCCATGAAGGGCTGCAAGGGGGAAGAAAGGCAGAAGGAAGCAGCCTGTTAGTAACCTGGAGTGGGTGGGGGACGGCCCTGCACCATGATAATTGTTCGGCTCTCTCATCCTTTTAAAAACCTCTGCAAGCAGCTTGCCTGGCTTCAAATGCCAACACCCCCTTGGACAAATTATTGCTTCTACCATTTGTAAAGACTTATCTAGCCAAGTTTTCCCCAACTCAACTGTGGTTATGCCGGTAGACACACCTGTAGGCTAGGGTATGCAAAGCCGCAGGACGGATCGCTCACATCTCCCTAAAGCTTCTTCATACTTGAAGAAATGATTAGAAAATTTGAGGACCCTTCTCCTACTTTTCCTAGTAGTAGGTAATATAAAAACACCATTTATAATACGATATAAGCTGAATGTAATCTGCGCGAGACCTGTAAGGATCAAACCTAAGAATTCATAGGAAGTTGGCGCAGTGGTCTGTGCATGATGGTGGGCTCCCTCCCCTCTAGCACTGGAGGACAGGTGTACTTGATGCCACATGCATTACGTGTTTGCTGTCTTCTTTGTGAGGTAAGCCCTGCCATTCCCACTTTTCAGACGAAGATTCTGAGGCTCAGAGGAAGCAAGGGGCTCAGCCGAGATCACCCTGGCAGGGGCAGAGCAGTGATACAAATCTACTCTGGCTTCTTATTATTTCATTGCCATTCGAGTCTGTATCAAGCACATATGGTTTGTTGCTTTTTTCCCCTGTGTCCCTCCAACTCTGTGGTACCCCAAAGATGAGGGAAAAGATGATGGGGTTAAGTCATCACTGATCTGAACTGAGAGTAATCTTATGGGAGAGTCAGGAGTATATGTAAACCTCCTAACACCTCTGTGTCCCCATCCAGGCACCAAGCATACTGTTTTCTAATGTCTGCTTAGGAACCTGCAGCTGGTGCAAGACTGTGAGGCCGTTGAACACATGCACGATAACCAGTTCATCTTGGTCTATCACCTAGTTTAATGCTGGGTACACCTTTGGCTCTTAGAGATGTTTTTAAAATTGAACACATCGTATTGGCATATGGAAAGGCCTTTGTCAGGGATCCAGAAAACCTGGGTTCCAGCCTAATACACCTCAGCCAACTGGAGGGGTTACTTGGGGATTTTGGTTAAGTGGCTTATCTTCTATGGGCCTCATGACTCTCAGCTGTGAAACAGAGAGGCAGGATTAGTCCACTAGTTTCTCAAAGCAATAAGCATACCCATCCCCACATCAAAAGCAATGCTGTGTGACCCTTTAACATAGAAGACAGTAAGACCTCCCTGATTAAAGTTCAAGTTGGGCTCTCTAATGCTCAAGTGACCCACTGATGGGAAAGATGTCATCAGTCAGCTAAGGCCACTGAATCTCAGCACAACCCCTGTGATCCAATGGTCTTTCCTTCCCACCCTGACTGTTATGGGGAAAACCAAGCTCACAAGGAGCCGCTCCCATGTGACATCCCTGAATTATGCATTTCAGCTCCAAATTCACTGAGCCTTTGTGCTCCCAATTCATGACGCCAATTCCACTTGATCACCATCCTTAGGGTCTAAAAAAATATCTTAGCAAGACAGACAGAACCAAGAACAGGCGAGAGCTGTGCTCAGGTGTATATGTGCAAATGTGCACGACTATGAACACAAGTGTGACTCTGCTGAGTACCTGACAAAATGAACACGTTATTACATTCATATTCGAACAGAAGGGCACAAACAACAAACAAAGGATAAGCCCTTGGGATAAGTCCTTGGTTTTTCTCTGTGCCTTAGGAGATCTGCCTGTGGGATCTGTTCTTTATGACCTTTCTTATATCATTTATAACAGAGTAAGGAAGGAAACCAAATGTTCCTTAGAATGAAAGGAACTGGCTCGGTAAAAGAGTAGCTGAGAAGAAGAGAAAAAAAAAAAAAGATAAATGAATTTTTTTTTTTTTTTTTGGCACCTGAAACAATCAATCTCCAGTCTCCTCCTTGGCTACCCTCCCCTACATGCCCTTTCCTGCAGCCACATCCGTGCGTCCCTCCACCCATCTTATACTTGACCATATTTACTGAATGCCTACTACATGTGCTAAAGAAAAAGATACAATAGTCAATATAGATCGAGCTCCTACTCCTCCAGACCTTACACTTCAGCAAGGAGGCAGACTTTAATCAAATAATCACACATCTAATTGGCCAATTTCAACTCTGATGAGCACGACAGAGGAAAGGAAACATGATGCTGTTAAAGAGTAAGAGGACTGGACCTAATCAGGGAGCTCCGTGAAGATGTCCCTTAGGAAATGACATTTCAGCTGAGATCAGAAAGATGAGCAGGGGTTAATTAGACGAGGGCGGAGAAGGGAAAATTCGTAGAGAGAGCAAATAACATGTGAAAAGCTCTGCTACTTAGAAATTTTCCCCATCCCTGGTATTTCTCATGGCTGCCACTACTACTGTGGCCTGGCAAGCAACTCACCCTTCGAGATCTAGCTCAAACCTCACCCCTCCAAAATGCCTTCTCTGATACCCCCAGGATGTTCTGCGCTTCTATAGCTTCTTGTACTTATTTTGGCTACAGCTCTGGGTACATATTTCAGAATTCTCTCTTTAATGTCTATATCCTTTGCCATACTGTGAGCTCCTGACGGATGAGACTCTGTGTCATCCTAGATTTCCTAGCAAAACGTGTGGCGATTTGAGCAAAACTTCACCGAACATGTGTTCCTTAAATGTTTATCCAGTAAAACGCTGCATGGATGGCCACACGGATACATGGATGGACAAGGGGCAAGAAGATACCACAGATGACTCTGGAAGAGAGCATAGTTACTGTTTTCACTCGACTGAGATCATTGTGTTCCCAGAACGTAGAGTAGCATCAGGCACAGAAGAGGCATCGGTGAAACTCCGATGCATGAGAGAGTGAAGTGACCACGTTGGACACAGCTTGGGGTGGACGGCTCGGGAGTTCCCACAACCCTTCCACAATCTTGGCTACCTCTAGGGCACTCCGGGTTGATGGTTCCTCCCTAGTCCCAGAGTTTATATCTCTTCCAGGCGCTCTTTTCAGCCCTAGACAAGAGGCAAACTATTAGCTCTAAGCTAAGGAAGAAAGGAGATGAGGGGCACCTGCAAGGGCAAAGGCGATAAGCATCGTTGGCAGGGCTCAGAGCCTGACAGGTGAGGGTCTCCTAGGCCCCGGTGCTGAGTCAAAGGAGGGATCGAATTCTGCTGTCACACTGGCTGCCCAGACCGCCGACTCAGCAGAACGAGTGCCCAGGTAATCCAAGCTTCCTTTTCTCCAAGCACTGGACTGATCCAGAGAGATGGAAGGAAGCAAGAGCCACAGGGCCTTGGCCTTGGTTTTGCCATTCCTGGCTGAACCTTGGGAGAATGGGGGCTCTCAAATACTATAGCATCCAATGCCCTGAGAAGATGCCACAGGGAGCCCCTAGCCAATACACAGAAACAAAAGTGTGATCCAGGGGCTGTCTTGTGACACTTGTAGGTCAGGGGTGGTTCATGAGTGGGAGGTGGCCTAGTGGAGGAGAAAAAGCACCAGCCTGGAGTCAGGAGACCCAGGTTCATGCTTTCGCGCTGCAGCTTTTATGTTGTGGCTTTTATGCCCAACCTTGGGCCAATCCATCTCCTCTCTGACTCTCATTTTCCACTCCATATAATCATGTGTAGGGTTAGATCACACCAAGAACTCTTCCAGGCTGGGTATTCCCTTAAATCTTAGATCTGGCTACACCTTTAAAAAGTCAGGTATAGATCATCTAGAGGAGCATTTCTGACTCTCACATTCTAAGAATTTCACCAACTACATTTCCTAGAGCTCAATCTAGTCCGTTTCACATGCATTTTCCCGAGTGGGCTCTGAGAGGGGGGCACAAATATTTGTGTATTGACCTGGATGGGATTCGGGGCCACCTTTTCCTTGCCAGCTGAGAAGACCCACAAGGACTTGGGGTGCACAGAAATATATTTTAGTTCCAAAGGCAGTGTAACCCCTTAGGAATACAGATGACATTCTAAGTACCCTGGCCCTTTCCCTCCCCAGGATTGTCACTGAGTCACAGAGACAGATCTCCATAATGCCAAGTTCCAGGGAATGATTCAAGTCGGAGGGAATCTTCACTTTCAGCTCTATGGTTGGGGCTAAGGTGGCCATATTACTTCTGGGGTTGAAGAACAAGTGAATGACAAACGTGTGGCAAAAGGCAGTGACCTGCAATTAATGGTCAGCAGGAAAGTAGGAATTAGAAAGAAAAAAAAAATGCATCCTGTGGTTCTATAAACACTAAATGTGACAATTTTGGTAAAATGCCTGGCATGTTATAGATGCAAAATCAATATGGCCTTCCTCCCTCCCTCCCTTACAGATGCAATATTATGTTGAACACTTCCTGCTTAGGAAGCAGGAAAACCTGGCTTGGAATCCCATTTCTGTTATATATTAAATGTATTTTTGAGCATATCTGTTGGTATTTCTGTGCTTCGGTTCCCCCCATCTGTAAAAATGGGTTTGCTCATTCCTGTCGAAGAAGCCTGTTAAAGGGATATTCACAGCACTTTGTAGGTACAGCAAATGGTAGCCATGATCAATATAACAACTAGGGACTCACCTCACAGCCTTTGACACAGTGAATCAGAGCAGGGTGAGGATACCACTTGAGACCAGCTGTGCAGACAACTCTCTGCAGAGAGAGGGAAAGAGCAGTCAGATGAGTGTGTGGCTGGGAGGAAGCCATCTCTTTCTTGGCACCACATTCAAGCACCCCACCTCTTCTTGGATCTTCCAAGTCCTGATTTCACCCTGGCATTTGCATGGATAATTCGCCCAGGTACTTGCAATAACAGGAACCATGAGATTACAATAGTATTTGTGTTTGTTGTAGGTATCATGATTCCCTATCTCCCTGGCACGAATAAGGGCTAAAGAAAAACAGAATTGGTGGATGAAGATGCGATCAGAAAGGCCCTTCAGGCAATTTGTGGCCGATGTTTGATCCATGGGTGGAGCTGGGAGCAGGGGGGGGGAAAGAGTAGATAGATGGGAGAATGGGGTAGTGCAGGGTTTCCCTAAGGAAACTGCAGGATCAGTGCAGGAGCTCACGGAGAAGGCAGGTACTTCGGAACCACCTTGGATCTAATGAATCCAAATCTCTGAGACCAGTGCCGGGGACTCCACCTTTTACAAACAAGGTTGCCAGATGATCCTGATACACATTACAGTTTGAGTGCAGTGGACCCGTCACCATGCCATAAGGGCCCGCTCACAATTCCCTGCCATTGCCCTCACTTCCACACCCCTGTGACTTTGTTCCTGCTCTTCTCCTTCGCTGAAATGTCCTTTCCCCAACTTGTCTCCTGGAGTCTCTTTAGTTATCCTTTAAATTGCTGCTTAAGACTGACTTCCTCTTTGGTGCCTTCCCCAAACCCCTCAGAGACAGCGTATAGGTTTGCATGTATGTATGTATTTATAGCCTCCTTTAATAATAATAATGATTACTATGATAATGACAACTAAAATATATTGAGTTCATTTGTGGTGCTAATTACTTTATGCATTATCTTATTTATTACTCGTTACCATGCAGTGAGGTGGGCATTAATCTTGGGTCATAAGGAGAATAAATTCCCCAGGCTTCGTAGCTGTTTAGTGAAGAAACCAGGATTTGAAACCAAGAGCTCATTTTGGAAATTATTTAAGGCAGCTCATAACATAAAATTCAGTATGAGGATAATTCTTAAAGGAGTGTGTTGCGGGGGGGATAAAATGAGGAAGGTAAATAGCATTAGGAATGGGGCTAACATGGTGATCCCAGAAACTCCTTTCTCTAGTCTGTCATAGATGCCTTACTTTCTATGCCGAAATTTGAATGATTTCTTTTAAAAATAGAATTAAAATAATCTGGGGGCAAATGCTTAGATTTGCAATGGGAGGTAAGTATGTCAGGGACCAGCCATGGAGGTCTATATGATCAGCTCTTGCCCTCCTGAATGAGTGCCAGCTGATTAAGTTTAATTAAGGAATGAACAGTCATATGGGCCAGAATATGGAAAATCATGTGACCAACCCAATTTCTGAAGGCAGACCTATATGGAAGCCCAACTGTAATTAGGTTTCTTGGTGAGCTTGGAACAAAGGGAATCCCTTGACTCCAAGGCTGGGCTAAGACTGGGTTGGTGCCTTTCTTCTCTGCTGCATAGTATCATCCACACCTAGAATGGCAGCTGGCACCTGGAGGACGCCCATACCTGTTTTTGTTACAAATGAATAGCTAAATCTCAAAATAGAGATTATTTTATCAAAGGGCAATGTTATGTTTACTTGTTTTCCGCTCTTCTAGAACATCACAAGAGCCCTTACCACGTCTAGCACAGTGTCTAGAGGCACAATTAAAGTCTTAGGACAAAGAGCCTAATCTGAAGATCTGACAAGCCTTGCCATGTGAAATCTGCTATGTAGCCCCCTCCTGCCCCTTCCTACCTTTCCCCAGTACACCTAGACAAGGTGAAATATGGGAAAGACCTTGGGCATGGGGTGTGTCAGATGTGGATGTAATTCAACTTGAAATTGCTTTGTAAATTCCTACTCTGAGGCCCAGTTCTCCTGTCTGTGAAATGGGCCCTGAAGGTCACATCAGGAGCTTGCCGTAATGATAACACTGAGATAAATGGTATGGGAACAGTTAACCTAGGACCTGGGTTTTAGTCATCTCTGTCCCTTCCGCAGGCCAGGCCTGGAGCACAGCAGATAAATACATGCTGACCAAATGAAGGAATGTGAGTAGCTCCAGTGCTTTCTTCTAGTTTAGCTACTTTGGTGCCCTCTGCTTCCCAGCTGCAGGGCCAGAAGTGGAGAGAATCACCTGCTTTCATTTCTGGGTCTGAAGGTCTGTCCCCAGCCCAAATCCAGGGATGCTGGAGGGCCACTTGGTAACGGCTCAGGAAGTAGAACAGAGCGGGCTTAGGATGCATGCGGGATCTGGTGGCCATCCCTCCCTCTGCTTATTGAGAGCTAACCTAATCAGTCTGTAAGAATGTCGTGGTGTGGTTGTACCAGTTTGTCAGCTCAGGTTTACCTGATGTGAGTTCAGAAAAAGGACTTTTATCCTATCTGCATGAGGCTGTTTATCTTCCCAAGGCTTTTGGATTTTCCACTATTGCTTAGGGCTGCACGTCCTACCTGTCTCGCTACAGGGTCCCTCTGTATGTGAGAACTGGGAAGCAGGCAGGAAGCGAGAGTCAAAAGAAAAGCTGGGCTATTTACACTACAAACTTGGAGATCCCAGATGGGGCCCCTCCAATGTCAGCCTTGTTCCGCCGGGTGCCAGTGAGACCTCCAGCCCAGTACAAGCACTTCCAGACCAGGCTTTGTAAGACAGCTTTCATTTCCTGCCTTGGTGCACATAGGAAGAACTTACCGTCTGCAACGACCATCAGCATCACCAACACCCCCACTACCGTCCCCATCACCATCGTCACCACCACCATCATCATCAACATGGCACTGCCACCAACCCTGTCATCATCATCCTCATCCTCATCCACCCAAGCCCTGTACTCATTATCTATTTAATTCTCACCATAACTACGAGAGAGGTACTATTTTTGAGTGTGGTTTACACAAGAGGAAACAGACCACAGAGAAGTCGGACAACCTGCTCCAGGCCATACACATCGGCAATGACAGGTCTTAAACCCCACAGCTGTCTGATTTCCAGGTGTATACTCTGAACCCAACCCTCTCCTTGGTGTTCTCCTAGCCCCCAAAACTGTAAATATAAAATGGTTTACCCTTTTGCCTAATGGAAAGACCAAGGTTCAGAAAGGTGGAGGAGCTTTGAGACAAAAGTAGGGTGGGCGGGCAGCGAGTCTCCAAGATGAATCCCAGGGAAGGGGGGTCCTAGGCAGCTGAAGACACGCAACAAAGCATCTTGAGAGTCTCCCCATCCCTTTTGTGATCCGCTATGGAGCTTCTGGCTGTCTTTGAAATCCTAGGCATTTTCCACCCTGAATGCTTTGCTTTCGAAGAACACCTGCCATTTAGAAGTGTATGATCCGTGAATGAGTGAATGAACCAGTGACCAAATGAGTGAGTGTATGAGAGTGTCCACGAGTGAATGAGAAATCCCTGGGTCCCAGGCACACCTGTCCAGCTCCGGGCTTCCCGGCCAGGGCACCCAGCATCTCCCCTCTGTACACGGGGTAGACTGGACTTCACGTTCACTCACAGCCCTTCTACCTCTGACTTTAGACTCTTGACAGGGTCTTCCACGGTGCTGCCTTCCCTTCAAGGGAGAAATTCTACATCCTTTGTCTACAAGTGTTGAGTCCTATGATTTGTAATAGGTAAGGTGGTCGCCCTGCAGGACAAAATGCAGGAGAACTAGCCCTGGGTTCAAACTCTGATTCAGCTGCATTAGTTCTGTGGATTGGGCCGTGAAAACCCCTCAGACCTTCAGCTCCCTCACGTGTAAAGCGGTGACACTACCGATCTCCCTGGGGGTACGGCGGAGGCAAAATGAGGCGGCATACGCGGAACTGCCTAACGGTGGCCACGTGCTCAGAGATCTTCAATAAATGGTGACTTCCTTTTCCCCCCTTAAGTACCTCCTTCCCTTTCTTTTTCTTCTCCTGTCTTTCCTCTCTCCTTGCATCCTCTTCCCAGAAGCCATTATCAAATCTAAGGTCTCAGCTGTCCAGAGGGATGATAAGCTTCTGAGGTTGTGAGCTGCACTGGCTCACCTATGATCAAGGTGCAGAGCAGACTAGAGGTGCTCCTTAGGAGCTGGTGACAGAGAGGCTGGGAGTCCACCTCGTCCAAAGGTTGCAACCCAACAGCCTACAGGCTGCGCAACCCACAGAAACGTTCGCTGTGGCACACGATGTGCTTGACAGAAGTCAAAGTTACGTGCCAGCATTTTTTTTTTAGAAATTCAGATATTTTATAAAGACTCCAGATTTCAAGAGAAAGTGGAGAATCTAGCCATACGAGGCACACATTTCCACACTGCCACCCGTGGCTAGAGCTACCCCCTTGGGAAAGCAGGATGTGTTTTCCAGAGTTCACCACTGTCTCCACCATTCCCTGTGGTCTCTCCAGCTCTGAGCCCCAGGGACATTCCCATGTGTCCTTGAGTTTGTATCGTCTCGTTTATTAGATATGAGGAGGATTTCGCTCTGTGTCCCTATTCCCCCAAAAGTGCATGAGGGACTGGAGGCTTTCAAAGGAGAGAACTCTAAAATATAAGGGGATGCGGTGGATTTCCTGATGAAAGTAAAACTGAAAATTTCAGTACACCTGAAGCTAATATGATGTTCTATGGCAATTGTACCTCAATTAAAAAAAAGAATAAGCGAAGCCAGTAGAAGTTAGCTTGGTGGCACAGCCACCACCTGGCACGGGGAAGGGGCAACCTCTGCGGAGTCGGAGATCCCAACCAGTCATGGCTTCAGGAGTGGCCACAACCACGAACATTTATCAAATCGTACACTTAAGGTCAGCATGTGCAGTGTATCTCCTTGAGAAGAGAATTTTAAGTCATTCCTTACGGTGCATAGTACGCACATGGGCGTTTGTTATATTTTCTTTAAGTCTGTCTGAAATATGTCTAGTACATGCTGCTCCTACTATTAATAATATGTCTGGGCATTTAATACCCGGGACGTGCCTGGCCTGCCTGATTCCCCTCGGTGTTCAACGTTGTGACTCTTGATCTAGGCCTCGCTCATTCCATGGATGGGCAAACCGCGGCTTACAGGGGTGACGGGATCTGCCAAGGACAGCGAGCAAGAGGAGGCTGAGGCTTGCAGTAGAACCTTGGTCACCTGACCCTGCAACCGCAAGGGTCTAGGGCACACCCTGCACGCTCGGCAGGTCGGGCCTTCGCCGAGGCCACTGTCGTGGTGCACCGATTGTACCTCGGGATCCCAGCGTTGCCCTCCCACTCACCTAAGTGGGCATCGTTCTCGTCATACAGGCCGATACGTGTGAAGTACCCGACATAGAGGCTGTCGTGCGACAGGCGCCAGCCAGCTCCCGTGGGCTCAGGAGCGGCAGTGGTGCTTCCTTCCCAGCTTTGTGTGCAGGGAGGGCCACCTGCAAACCCGGACACCTGCTGTGTGTGTGGGGGGGGTGCTGGGGGCTATTTACACCACCGTAATGGGGCAATGCTACGGATCAGAGTTCTATAGGGCGGTGGCTGTCGGGGCGGGCCGAGGGCGGAGAGCCAGCTGCTAACTGTTTAGCAGCCCGGCCCTGGTAAGCGGTCGGTCAGCGGTTTGCTCTTATCCTTGTTGCCCGCCCCGCGGACACCACATGGGGAGCTGGGGAACTGGTGGGATTGGCCCAGCTGGGGGCTCCCTCCACTGCCCTTAGGCAAGGGGCTTCCCTCGCTGAGATCTCATTTCCTCCACTAGGAAAAGGGGAGCGAGTAAGAGCGACCTCACAGGGTGTGAGGAGGGGGCTGGGGGCGGGCAGAGGGGGCCTGAGCCCGAGCTGATTCAGGGCAGCCATCCAGGAAATGTCCTGGTCCCTGCGTCCTTCCCCGGGGACCCAGGTAAGGGCAGGTGGAGAAGAGCCTGGTTCCCACCCACCCATTGGCCTTGCTTTGGCCCGGGAGGCAGACTGTGGAGAGGGGGGTCCCAGAGGCCTGCCCTGCCCCTGGGGGGGGCTGCTCTGGCCTAGAGGAGGGGGGCCTTGCCCTGGCCCGGAGGAGGGGGTGTCCTGCCCTGGCCTGGAGGAGGGGGGGCCCTGCCCTGGCCCAAGGGGGGAGCCTGCCCTGCGGGGTAGTGGGGGAGCTGCCCTGGACCGAGGGTGTGTAGGCTTCCCTGGCCTGTGGGGGCCTGCCCTGGCCCAGAGGGGGATTGGGGGGGGCCCTGCCCCGGCCCAGAGGCCTGCCCCCGCAGCTCTGTTCCTACCTTGCTCTCCCGCACGCAGGGCAAGGGTGCGGCGGAGGCCAGCTTCTCAGCCCTGTTCCTGGAAATCATCAATCTCTGCCCTTCACCCTCCTCCCCTTCTCGACCACATTTCTTGCCTCCTGGATAATGAGGCCTCGGGAGACCGCAGAGGTCTGAGCCTCGTTCGGGCGCTCTCTGTAGGCCCCGCATCAATAAAGGCGGCGAGCGACCTGGGCGGGGCGGCGGGCGGCGGGTGGGCGGCTTTCAAACCCCTGGATTTATTTCACCCTGAATTATAACTGAACTCTGGTGCCCAGGGCGCCCCGAGGGAAGGGTGGGAATTCACCCCGGGGCACAGTAGAGGCCTGAGTGGAGCTGGGCCAGGGGAACCGGGTCTGGATCCCAGGCAGAGAAGACCTGGGCTCCTGGGGTGGGAGGGAGCTCCTGGGTCTGCTCCGTGTGCATGTGGGAGCCTCCTTCCCCTGTCCCCGAGCCTGTGGAAGTCGGGGGGGGGGGTCTGAGAGGGGAGCGGAGGGGAGGGGGCGGCAGGGCTTGATCCTGGCTCTGAGGCCTGTGTGACCCGGGCCTGATGCCCTTCCCTCTTGGCTCCTCAGCATCTCCACCTGCACCATGAGGGGCTTGCACTTGATAGCCAGCGTCCTCGAGATTCCCACGTGGGGTCCTACCCACTCTGGGGCCTGCACAGCCCCGTGATGCTCCCTGGGGCACCCGTGTGAGAACGGGCGTGGGGGCTCTGGGTGTGCCAGGGGGAAGGGCACGCGGGGGACGGAATGGACCGGAGCAGGAGGGGAGGTTAACAGGGAGAGGCCAGGGAGGCGGGAGGGGAAGGAGGAGGGGTGGGCGCCAGGTGGAACTCAGGCAGCTCTTGGGAGGGTGGAGAGACACATGGGGCAGAGACAGACGTCCCTGATGGGACTAGTGCTGGAGAGGGGGCACCGGGTGGTGGGGGAGGAGGGGGGAGGAAAAAGGCAGAGGAGGGAGGGAGGAGGGGTGGGCACCAGGTGGAACTTGGAGACTGGCTCTTGGGAGGGCGGAGAGACACATGGGGCAGAGACAGACGTCCCCCCCCCCCAGAGGGGACAAGCGCTGGAGACCAGGCACCGAGGCACCTCACTGGGTGGTGGGGGAGGAGGAGCAGGAGTGGGGCGCAGAGCAGAGCGGGGTCCCAGGCCAGCGCCAGCCCCCGGGCCGAGTGCTGAGTAAGGCCTCGCCATCACGCCCTCAGCCCCTCTGGGAAACAGTACACCTCGGATCGGGTTCTGCGCGTCCGCACATCTGCGGCCGGAGGGCAGACGGCGGGCCTGGCCCCGGGCAGAAAGGCCGCGACGGGGACACAGCTGAACACCCCTGCGGCCCGCCTCCCCCCCTTCACCTTCTGCAGGAGGAGCCAGTGCCCAGAATGGGTGCATGAGGCCCGGCATCTGCGCTGGCCCCGAGGGCAAGAGTGGGCTCCCGTGTCAGCTCGAGGGCCACCGAGTGACCAGGTGACAACCAGGCTAGTGGGAGCGGCCGGCCCCAAAGGGGACCTGGGCAAGGACGGTGGCTGCCAGGAGGCGGAGCCCCCACGGCCTTGTGGCGGGTCCATGCCAGCGGGACCCTGGGAGCACTGCACCTGCCCTCGGCCCGGGCTGGAGCCCCCACCCCGGGCACCCCAGGAACTGCGGGAGCTGCCCCCGCTCGCGCGATTCCGAGGTCAGGACAACCCTGTGAGCTGCGTGCGGGCCGCGAACACAGTGGGGCTTCATCAACGGTGGTAGCGTCCCCGTATCACCGGTTCATCACGTTCTCCCTAAACAAGTAACGCGCGGAGAAGCAGAGCGGAGATCGAGGCCCGGGACGCAGAGGACTTCCGAGGGCTCTGGGGAAGCCACGCTGCACCCTCCGTACGAGGACAGGCCGACACACGCTCCGGTTGGACACACATGGGCTCGTGACCCGACTGCGCTCCGTGTCCTTGGTGTCTCCGTACCTCGCCTCTAAGCCGAGGACCACCGTCCTCGTATTCCCAGGCTGTCCTCATGATGTCCGGACCGTAAAGGAAAGGTCCCCTGCACAGCCTGGCAGAGGGGAGCGGGCCACGCGGGCGGCGCCCACCCCACAGAACAGGTGCCACACGTCGACCACTGAACGTATGCAAGAGGGCCAGTGCAGGACCAGGGCACAGTGAGTGTCGAAGGGGGCACGGGGGACAGCGCCGTCACTCACCTCCACGCGTGTGGGGTTCAGCCAGTGGGGGATGTCCCGTACGGTCACATTGACTGGCAGGATGATGGACTCGCTGTTGTGGTCCAGGCACGAGGTGACACACTCCGACCCTGCGGGGAAGCACAGCGTGAGGGCGCAGCTCGGCTCCCCCGGCCCCCAATGCCAGGGGCAGCTCTCCCGGGGTGGGCCCAGGTGCCCCCGGTCCCCAGGGGAGCTGGCGATCCCGGCCGTGCAGACAGCAGATAGGAGTGAACTCCCTGCAGGGCAGCCTCCCCGGCGCCGTTCTCTCCAGTCCAGCCTGCACCTGCGGCCGCCTTCACCCTGCGCCCTGTTCGCCACGCCTCTCCGCTGCCTGAGGACAATTCCGAGGCTCCCCAGGAGCGAGACAAAGTGTGATCCCCCTAGCCCAGCATCCGTGGGCTCCCGTGGGCTCCCCAATCTCATCTCCCATCAAGCATCTTCATGCGTCGGGTGGTCCGGCCGGGTTGCCCTAGGTTTCCCATCTGAGTCCCACAACCCCGTGCCTCTACGTTTCTGCTCCCACTCGCCCCTTCCCCTGAATCACCCCCATCTGCCTTCTCAAGGCCAAAGCCTATCCGTTTTTCAGGGCCGGGTTCACATCCTCCCAAGACGCCCGCCCTGATTTTTGTGCCCGAGTGAGAGCGGTGTTTGGCGTTGACGAGTCTCTCGGGGCCAACCTCAGCCCGCCCTGTGCCCGGCTTTCCGCCTTTACGGTGATGCCCTAGAGCAGCCCCCTGCATGGGAGCTCGGCAATGCAGCCCAGCCTCTTAGCCCTCCCTCTCCGCTTGCACAGGACTTGCACACGTGCCACCCTGCACCTTCACACCCTTCCTGCTCCTCTTCAACTCATGCACTAAGAAGCCCCCCCCCCCCCCCCGCTGTAGCACCAGGGCCACCCTTGAACACTAAGGTCACAGCACACAGCCAGCTCTACTCTATTAGCCATTCTAAGGGCTCCCTTCCAGGCGTGTGTGTGCGTGTGTGAGGTCTGTGTGTGTCCACCCCCTCGCGCGCACGCACACATGTACGTCGGCATCTCCTGGGGCCCCGCTTGCTGCCGTCTTGTCATCCTCTTCAGTCTGAGAGACTCACCAGGACCGAAGAGGGGATGACCTAGGACAGCGTTTAAAACCTCTTCACTTTGGGATCCCTGGGTGGCGCAGCGGTTTGGCGCCTGCCTTTGGCCCAGGGCGCGATCCTGGAGACCCGGGATCGAGTCCCACATCGGGCTCCCGGTGCATGGAGCCCGCTTCTCCCTCCGCCTGTGTCTCTGCCTCTCTCTCTCTCTCTGTGACTATCATAAATAAATAAAAATTAAAAAAAAAAAAAATAAAATAAAACCTCTTCACTTTAAACACAGGGACACCGAGCCCAGAAGGGGCACCGGCCCACCTGGCCGTGCAGGTGGTTTCCATAGGTCGCACGTTCTCTAGAAGGTGCGGCGCTGCCTGGCAGGTTGTCATCGCACCCATTTCTCAGGTTAGAGGAGGGCGCGGAGCTCCGGCTACGAGCGAGCAGGCGATTAGAAGCCCGTGAGTGAGAACCCACGTGCCTCTGCCTTCCGGGCCCAGCAGTAGGTACAGTGGAGCCCAAGAGGGGAAAGAGAAAGGGAAAGGAGACACAAGAAATGAGGGTGGTGTGGGGGGTGGATGGGAAAACACCAGCAGGTTGAGCGACGGGAACAAGGGAGGGAGGCCACTAAGCAGCTGGAGAAGCTCAGGGCTGCGTGTGTGTCATGAGGTCAGCTCCAAAGGGGTTTTTAGGGAGCAAGAAGCAAGGCGGTGATGATAAAATTCTCCTCTTCTGCAAAAGCAAGAGGCAGCCTTGGAGGAAAAGAAGACAAAGGCTATCTTCTCTCGCAAGAGCGGGGACAAAGGGGAAAATATGGTCAACACGGGAGGCCATGCCTACCCCGGGCAGCAGCCCTGTCTCCCCTTCCCGTCCCTGCAGCTCCCTCCCCTGCGCTCTCCCCACCTCCCCACCCCCAGGGCTGGGCCTTTAGGACCAGGCTGCTGTGTTGTGATATATGAGCCCGAACTGGCATCATTACAGACGGTGATCTCACCAGGCCCCTGCCTCTCCTTCCTCAGGAGGAGGAGGGAGGGTGGCAGCCTGGGTGGCAGGAGCAACTTTCTGAGGCCCCTAACTGCCACAGAAGCTGGCCTGTGCTGCCTGGAGAGGGGCCCACAGGGGGCCGCCCTGGGGGGCTCCAGCATGTGTCCTCCAGCCCCCAAGCCCACGGGAAGGGACGCACACACTGATGATAAGGCCTTGGATTAGATCCCCCGCTTAGTGAGGTGGGCTCTCCCCGGGGAGGGGCCCAGCCTGGGATCAGATCTGGGGGGGGGTCCCGGGAGGTGAGGAAGGGGAGGGCCCCGGAGATCAGCAGGTGCAACCTGCTTTCCCTCCTTCCCAGTGGTTGTCTCCCAGCGTCCCACACTGCCTGTGCCCTCTTAGCTCCCCCACATGCCCCTCAGCCACCCCGGGACCCCGGGGACCCATACTCATCAAAGGGGCATCTGCATGGCAATGGGGACAGCGGGACAGGGAAGGCCATTCAGGTTCCCGTGTCGCAGTGACTTCTTTCCCTTTCTACTTGACCCTGAAAAAGCTCAGTGGGCAAAGGAATGCTCCTGCCACCCCTCCGCCTGCCTCAGGCCGGGCGAGCGGAGGGCCAGGCCGTGTGCAGCTGTGACGCGTGCGGGCGCTGCAGGTACAGGGTGGCCCCAGGGGTATTTGTGTGCATGCGTGTGAGCCCTGTTTGCCTTCTGTGCCTCTCTCCGTGTACATAACATGCTTCGGAGCATGAGACGTGTCTGTGCTCGTGACATGCATGTGATGTCACACATGTGTGCGAGGTGTGCAGCTCCGTGTGTGTTGGGTGGGGGGTTTGCGCAGACTCTGCTGCATGCACGCTGGGCATGAGTTCATGATGTGTGTGTTTGGATATCCGTGTGGTTGTTAAACATTTGTGCTTGTGTTTATTTTTGCACGTGTGAACATATCTGAATGTGCCATGGATCTAGACACACAGGAAATCTCTTTTTATAAGGTTTTTTTTTTTTTTTTTAAATAGAAGTCACTTAAGCAACATTTCCCCCCCACCCCCAGGGCCACTTAATGCCAGTCATGAGTGTCACTGAATACTCATTAGCGTATATCCTGACCGACCTGGAGGTAGGAACCTCGTCACGGACATGGAAGTGTCTAGAGCCACCCCACAGGAATGACGGAGGGAAGGCCGCGGCGGCCTCGGGGTGGAGCGCCCGGCGTGACCGGCTGCTGCGCCGACGGCCCCAACCTCCCGGAATGCCTGTATTGACGGACCCCACAAGGTAGCCGCCTCTCTGCAGCATCCCGGCCGGGGTCCTCTGGATCAGTGGCTCTGTGGGAACGTCAAGGACCTTCTGAATCCTTGGAGAGAGCAAACCATGCCCCCGGAGGTGCACTCACCTGGGGCAGGTGCTCTGGACGACGTGTAGGAGTGTGCAGTCCTACGCTAGACTCCGTGTTTCCATCTCTGAAAAGGGGTGGCCAGGCCCCACACGCTCCCCCCACAGCCCCCCCACCACAGGCCTCGCTTCAGGACAAGAAGTGACAGCTCCCGCTTTGCTGGGTGCAGAACTGGTTGGCTCTGTGCGACTGGGAGTGAGTGTGCGCATGATAACCTCCTGCTCCAGACATCCCTGGTGATTATCCCATAAATCACACCGGCCATGAGAAAGAACATCCAATTCCCTGGGCTTTTCATCATGGTCAATTAGGGACTCGGCCCCAGAGGTCAGCATCGCCGCCCTCAACTGAGGTCACACTCAATGCACACCCAGTTCCCCAGAAAGCCTCAGAGCCTGTGATTAATGCATCTGTCCAGACGCCTGGTCCCAACCAGGCAGATCCCTGGCACCAAACCGCAGGTTGTCTCCCCTCACTGTGAGCACTTTGTGAGCCAGCGCTCGCCACACAAACAATATTCTGAACGCGCAATTTATCCTCTCAGTTGGAGGCAACCGAGGTGCCAGGCAGGGAAAAATCTTGGGCTTCGGAGTAAGAGAGACGTCCGGGTTCGGGGCTCGTTCTGTTACCCCGTCAGCGCTCAGTGTCCTCATCCGTGAGAGCTCACTGAGCAGGTAAGAGCCAACACCTCTGCCGTGGTCCGTGCTCCCTGCAGGGCCCGACCCCCAGGAGGTGCTCACCAACTATGCAAAATTTAGGATTCACAAAGGCAGCTACTCCCCACCCCTCCTGCTTTCCGAAACACGATGTGTGCTTTCACATCTCCCTCCCTGGGCATCACGGGGCTCCTTGACGGATGGCCATGTCCTGCCCCACAAGCTCTTTCCCATCCCTACATGAGCACCCCTCGTCTTGGGAGCTCCTGTGTCCCCCGACACCGTGGCCGGCTTTTCTGTACTCCCGCATGACCCTCGGCACTCAGGCACTCACCGACCTGCGCTTCTCCAACATTCGTGCCCTTAGGTCTCTTTCTGGGAGCACAGGACCTGGCCTCCCATCAGGACCCGGTCTCTCTCATCTCTGCTTCCCTCATTCAGGGCCTCACGGGCTACAGGTGCTCAGCTGCCCAGCGAGGCACTGGCCCCGGGTTCCCAGCAGGACCCGTCCCTCCCACAGCCACCCTCGCGCACCCACTGTACCTATGGCGTAGCCTTCCGGGCACTGCAACTTGAGGTTGCTGTTGAGCTGGTCCGGAGCCGAGCACTGGCCTTTCATCTCCTGGCACAGGTGGAAGGAGCCGCTCCAAGTGCCATCCTTCCGGCAGTGGATGATGTTGCTCCCGCGTCCCTGAGCACCAGAGAAGAACAGTCAGGACGACCGAGAGGGAGCGCCACCCTCCACATAGCAAAACCCCTCGAAATAAAAGAGGAAGCAGTTCCTCATCTCCCCAGAGCCCCAGAAGTGCTCCAGAAACAATTTCTTCACCACGGTAGGCACCCAATCGCCCTAAAATAGATGCACTGCTAACATCTCTGCTTGCCAGATGGGGAAACTGAGGACGTAGCGTGGGAAGAAACTTGTTCGAAGCTCCCCAGGGAGCCTAACTCCCATGTTTCCTGAATTGTAGCTTTGAACTCTTTCAGAGATCTCCATCCAAAGGGTTTGTTTTGTAGAATGGGCAACACGCAGTTTCTTGGCCTCCTGAAGGTGGTGGGCGCCTGCGGCTCGCAAGCAGGGTCCTTCCTCTGTGTCCCCCTTTCAAAGCCTGTGACTGTAACGGGAGGTCCAGCTCTGTGGGTATTTCGGAACGGCCCCTGAACCCAAGGACCCCTTCTTAGTGCCCAGTCGGTGCCCAGCTCCGTGGGGTCCAAAGGGAGAGCGAGAAAGACAGGCACGTGAGCGGCAGCCACGTCCGTGCCACTGCACTCGGGGCAGCACCACGGGGACCCAGGGACAGGGATGGGTTGTGCGGGGCCAGCAGGGGAGGAGGCCCTGTAGAGGAGCCATATATGGAAAAGAGTTTTCACGGTTGCGTAGAATCATAAGCAGAAAAGGGCTAGGAAGGCCTTCTGGAAGGCCAAAGGGGACGTGCAAGTGCAAGGAAGTGCAGCGAGCAGCAGAGAGCTCCCGGGTAGGGCGGATGCCGCTGCAGCCTTCGGCCTTCGGTGTCAGCGGATGGAGTTCTGGAGTTCGGGCTCTGCGCCCTGAGGATGGAGAAGCACGGGGGGCGTCTGGGCCGCGGCTCCTCCAGCGTAGAACAAGCTGTGTATCCTCTCCCTCTCTCAAGCTTTTGATAAGAGAAACTCTAAGTGAGGCCGGAGGAGCTGAGCGTGCTGCACCGGTGCAAAACTCCACGCCTCGGCTGAGCTTCCACGCACACTCCCGCCTCCAGCGTCCTCACGGCCTGAACTCTGGCTCATCCTCCATGTCTTTGCTCCCTGCAGCACCGCCGCTAACCTGGGACTTTGGTTTAAATCGCCTGCACCCTCCAATGCACCCCGTGCCATCTCCCCGGGCCATGCCTCTGCCCCCGTGCCCCTTCGGGCTGCTGCGCTCCCCTCCCCGCCGAACGCGTTGCGTGGCACGGGCCGCCCTGTCCTAATGCCGCTCTGATGGTGCAGAGCCTACTGCCGTGAGGTCTCTGACACGCGCTGCCTCTTTATCATCCTTTCCTGCCCAGAGATGAACTCCTCGGGGCCCAAGAGGGTGCCCCACTCACCCCCGCCTCGGGGCCTTCCCACTGCACGTGACACGTCCTGACGACTCGGTAGAGATTTCTGCTCACTCGAGAACAATGTGCTTCACAGAGGATGCGGTGAATAGGCAGAGAGTTACGGGATGACTTTGTTCCATAAGCAAGGACACCAGTGAACGTGCAGGGGAGGGAATAAATGGACCAGCGAGCCCGTGACATGGGTGCATGAGGCGAATGGGGGACTCCGTGAATGGGTGCGCGCCGGGGGAAATGAATCCACTCTCCGAAAGGGCTGATGCAGGCCGAAGCTCCCCTGTCTGAGAAAACAGCTGCAGGGAGACAGGATTCAGAAGAGAAGGGGGTGGGGGGCTCTCTCAGCCGCTCGTGGACCTTTCCAACTGCAGTGGAAGCCTCTGTGGCCACGGGACAGGGTGGCCCATCCCAGGCATGCAGCTGTGGGACGTCTCGCAGAGTCCGCCCCCAGAGGTCCCCTGTGAGCTCAGGGAGGGGTTAGGCAGCTTCCTGCGGCTTCAGAGAACCGGCTCTCCCTCCCAGAGCCCCAGGCCCCGGGCCCCATGATTCTGTGGGGCCCTCGAGGGAGTAGGAAATTGACCCCAATTTCCTGGAGCCTTGGCCTGGGCCTATGATGCATTTGGCCTCCAGCCCCCGAAGGGCTGCAGACCTCAGCAGTACGTGGGCCAGAGCTGGCGGGGGACCTCGGTTTGCAGCAGGGAACGTATCAGAACTAGCTGGAATCTGCTCAGGGAATTTCAGCGCAGAGAAATCCACCGTACAAGGCTCCACCGAAGAGGACGGGAGCACAGAGGCGCTGGCCTTGCTGCCTCCGGCCTCCCTCCCTCCTGCCCAGTTCATCAGGCACTTTCTGCTGAGTAAATCTGCTTGTAAAAGCTGTGGCATCCTTCAGCGAAGACGCCTCGGCCTTCCGAGCAAGGCCCGCCGCGGGGGCTGGCTCTCCAGGATAACACGTCTGTCCCCCTGTCTCGCTCCGTCTAGTCTCAGGGTTAGCTCGTCTCTCCTGCACGCTTTCCTTGCTTCCCACCTGCACACCCTTGCCCTTGCTGTGCCCTCTGCACAGCAGACTTCCCAGAGCCCTTCCGGATTTCCAAACTCTCCTCCAGGACTAGGTCTTGGTGCCCTCAGGGCTCGCCTCCCAGCCAGTACGGAGCCTCAGGATTAACCACTGATGATAAGTCTCCTGTGACCACGGAGGACCTGACATTGAAGATGCAACCTGAGAGACCCGAAGACCCGCGGGCAAGGCGCCCGCCGGGTACGCTTGGCTCCGACCGCACAGTTCTGCACACCGGGGTGAGCTCTCTTCCAAGAGGGCTGAGCATCCCTCAGCAAAACACCGCGCTCTCCGCGCCTGTGACTCCGTCTGTAAAACACCACGAGGGCTCTCTCAAGCTCTCATCAGTCACACAGGCCCACCGAGCGTGAAAGGCACATAATCATCGTGTTATCAAATACCCATCACGCGCCAAGGGTTTTACAGGCATTTAGAGATCCTTTTAACGACACAGTAGAGTAGAAATTATATCCGTGTTACAGATTCAGGAACTGAGGCTCAGCCAGGAAGCGAAGAAGCGAGTTTTGAAACGGTGCTGGTGCCCCGGTTGGGAGCGTGGCCCCACGCGCCGCCACGGAGATTCGAACGCCGGCCCCGCACCTTCCGCGTGGGCTGTGACGACTCTGCTGTGGCCGCACAAAGGCCACATCTGCGGTCCCCACGGAGGCCTGGGCGCACTACGGATCCCCGCACACTCTTCACGTCCTGCTCCCCGCGGAGCCGCTGCAAATCCCTGCTAAGGGTGTCACTTGGTCCACAAGCACCTTTAGCCCGTGGCTCCGCTGCCGCAGCCTCTGTGCATGCATCTCCCACGGGCCGTGCTCCCCTAAGCACCTACAAATCCGCCACCCCTCCCTGTGCTCCTCCAGTGGAACCAGCCTGAGGAATCTATCACCGGGCAGCTCAGGAGCATCGGAGCGGGATTAAAGACGCCTGACTCTGGGGAACAGCCGCAGGGCTGCGGAGGGGGAGCTGGGGGGCGGGTGGGGTGACCCGGGGATGGCACCGAGGACGGCACCTGATGGGAGGAGCACTGGGCGCTACCCTAGGTATTGGCAAATTGAGTTTAAATTTAAAAAAAAACATGGGCCAAAAAAAAAAAAAAAAAAACATGGGCAGCCCGGGTGGCTCAGCGGTTTAGCACCGCCTTCAGCCCAGGGAGTGATCTTGGAGACCCAGGATCGAGTCCCGCTTCTCCCTCTGCCTGTATCTCTGCCTCTGTCTCTCTGTGTCTCTCATGAATAAATAAATAATTAAAAAAATAAAATAAATTTTAAAAATATGTAAAAGTGAATTGATTAGAAGAAAATAAATAAAAATGAATCAATGAACAAATAAATGTTGGGACAATGAGCACTTCTCCCCGGCTGTCTGGGGACGGAGTCCCTGCCCTGGGCCACCCACCTGCCCTGGAAATGCTTGGGGCGCCGTAGGAAGAGCAGGGCTCCGAGCCCTCCCGTCAACACCACCACCCACTCATTACCATGGGCAACAACTTAGCCTCAAGACCTCTTCCCTGATGGGGGTTGGGTGGGGGGTGGGGGTGGAGGGACGTTGGTTTCTTTTCCAAAGGTCTGTTGTTGTCAAAATGAGACAAAGTCCGGGGCACCTGTGTCGCCCGCCCACACTCAGAAGCTAAGAAGCTGTTGCCACCGAGGTTCTCGGGCTTGGTTTCTAGAACTGAGAGCACTAGACAGTCACGAGCTGCCCCGTGAGGTGGCTGCTGCATTAGCGCGGCTCTTGGCGTTTACATTTGAACCACCTGAGATTAAAGAGAGCGTAAACCTTGGTGGCTGGGTCGCTCCAGCCACGTGTCCAGTTCCCCAGGGCCCCACGTGGCCGGTGGCTGCCACACATTGGGGCGACGCTCATCACAGCACAGAGTTCTACCGGGTGTTACTAGTCTCGAGAGGCCGTACGCTGTACAGGTTTATTTGTGCCATAAATCGGGTCTCCCCGTGGCCCCAGCCCACACCATGGCTTCATGCAGGATGGATGCCCCCTTTTCCGATTTTCTGGGGCTAGCCGCCCGCAGACGGGTAACACTGAAGCCACTGCCTTTGTTTCTAGATTCCACGGGAGCCCACATGGAGCATCGGGGATCCTCTCCACTAGAAGTGACCTTAAAGGGAGGCTGGCTAGCTCATCTGTGCCTTCCCCAGGGCTGCCGTGTACGGCGGCACAGGTTGTAAACTGTACAATTTCAAGGGAGTCCTCACAGGCGTGCTGTACTCTCATGACCTCATTTAATCCTGACAAACCAGGAGGCATAAAACCAGGTTTTATGTGCTCCCCACCCCCAGGAGACAACTGACGCCTCAAGGGGTAAACAACTTGCCCAAGTCCCGAGTCCTCCCACTGAGAAGCGGTGAAGTCAGGATTCGAACTCAGGGTCCAAATCCAGCATCATGCTGGCTCCTCAGGAACAAATGAACCGGAGTTTCATTTGTCAGTTTGCTTTTAGCGGCGGTGGGAGGGAGGACACGAACTTCCCCTACACTAGTCCCTGTCCTCTGCTGCCAGGATCTGGAACTTGTTTGGGAAGCAGAGACTTCCAGCTCCATACAAGCTGTTGAATTCAAGATGCTCTGGGCCGTAGGTTTCTGCTGTGTTTACAGGCAGCAAGAGGGGATCTGAGGTGAATACTAGATTTGGCTCTCAGGGCGCTGGTCTGAGGGTAGAGGAAATTCATTTTCGGCACAAACTAGAAACGTCAATCGTATTAGGAGCCCATTTGGCACACGTCCCCTCATTCTCTGAGCCGACGAGCAATACCCTGCTCCTCTGCATCTAGCCTCCCCGCCGGTTGCCAAACAGAACTGCTTGCGTCGTCTGATAAATTTACATTTTCCTCTCCTTTAAATACAAACTGGCCATGAAAGGTACTTGGCAGGCCCCAGGCAGACAGGGTTTCAGTTTGATAACATGACCGCGGCCAGAATAGTATTTGGCTCAGCAGTTCGGGTAACTGCTAGCAACAGTTTTATGTAAGGGAGGGGGAAGGAAGTCCACCAGCCTGCGTGAGGCCACGGTGATCTCCGGCCTCTGCTTGTCCCGGCACTGACTGCTGCTCCCCGGGTGGCAAGGGCGGGAGCGATGTGGGTTCGCAGACATCCCAGAGGGTACACGACAGGGGGTTTTCCGGGGGCGTCCATGGGGTTCCGTCCGTCTGCAGTTGGGCGGGGGGTGGGGATCTGGATTCTAATTCTGACGCAGGCAGCACCAGCTGCGTCACCTTGGGTGCTTGGGTGACTTCTCCGGGTGTGAGTCTTCCTCATGTGGAAGAGGAGGAAACCGTCCTGGCCGGTCCCCGCGGCTCTCAGGGCGGGACAGCCCCGAGCACCTGGGGCCTGGCACTGTCCCAAGTGCTGAAAACCCAGGGATGACGAAAGAGGTGGTCACGCACGTCACAGCCGGGAGAAGGGGGCGCCTGAGGTGAATCACAGCGCAGTGTGGCCAGTGCTAGGGGGACCCGAGGAAGGGGTACGGCGCCCCAGCGTGGGAGGGGCTTCGACAAAGAGTTCCGAAAACTGATGGCTGCCAGAGGGAAGGGGGTGGCGGGGTGGGCAAAACGGGTGAAGGGGAGCAGGAGGTACGGGCCTCCAGTCATGGAGGGAGCAGGTCACAGGGATAAGAGGGACAGTACTGGGCAGCCTGGGTGGCCCAGCGGTTTAGCGCCGCCTTCAGCCCGGGGCCTGATCCTGGAGACCTGGGATCGAGTCCCACATCAGGCTCCCCGCATGGAGCCTGCTTCTCCCTCTGCCTGTGTCTCTGCCTCTCCTCTCTCTCTCTCTCTCATGAATAAATAAAATCTTTAAAAAAAAAAAGGGACAGCATGGGGAATATGGTCTATGGTAGTGGGATAGCGCCGCATGGTGACAGATGGCAGCGACATGTGTGGCGAGCACAGCATGACGTATGCACTTGTCAAATCCCCGTGCTGTGCACCTGCAGTGAATCGCACGTCGACCATCCTTCAATAAAAAAGGAGGGTTCCTGGAAAAATGGGCGCCCGGGCTGGCCCAGGAGGACGATTAGGAGTGAGGCAGCTGATAGGGGGAGAGGAGCTCAGTGCAGAGGTGAGGGGGGTGCAATGGCCTGGAGGCCTTAGATCCAACCTAAGGAGTCAGGGGTTCATCCTCCGGGGGATGGGGGCACTGGTTCATGAGGAGCTTTGGGCAGGGGAATTGTGATGAGGTGTACGCTCTGAACAAATCACCCGGGCTGAAACGTAGAGAATGCGCTGGGGGGATGCACGGGTGTAAAAGCAGGGAGATGATCAGAAGGCTGTGTGCGGCTCAGGAAAGAGACGGTGGTGGCCTGAGTGAGGGTAGGGGCGCCGGGAGCAGGCGAGAACAGCTCCAGGAGGTGTCCTGGGGGCAGGATGGGTAGGATGCGGCGATGGTTGGCAGGTGAGGGGCAGGTGAGAGGGGCTGAGGATGGTGGTATCCCCGACCTGGTACTCGGGGTGAGCACTAATAAAGATGGGGGAGGACTGGCTGCAGGTGACGCCAGCACTGGGGCCCAGCCAGCCGAACCCCAGCCGCACCTGGCCGAGGGTCCTCGCACACCCTTGAAATACAGGGCTCAGCCTATCGACCCAAAGTGGCTGGTGGAGCTAAGGCTCCTGTGGAGTGAGCTGGCTTCCCACTTCCCTTTTCCATTCTGGATTCCCTACCTGCCTTCCAAGGAGTGAGAGACTTTCACCGACTCCGTCAGCAGGAAGGGCCGGGAGTGGCGGCCTTCGTCTGTTACAAGGGGGTGGAGATAACACCCAAACCCTGCCGGCCCCTCCCGGTCTCCCTTTCCTCCCTGGTGTTCTCCACACCGTCCACTTCTAATCAGAAGGTGGTCCCCCCTTCTTCACGCAGGCAGAGCCAACGGGTGTCTTGCGTTTTTGAATACTCCGGGGACGAACACGGGTGACGGTGGCGGGCAGTTGGCCAAACCACCCTGGTCCCTCCTCTCAGAGTGACTCAACTGTGATTGTTTCCATGCCATGGGATTCCACAACACGCTGCCCTTCACGAGGGTTCGAACCCTAAACATCTTGCAAAGCTCAGGACCTCTGAGCCAAAATACGGTGTTGAGAGAGGAAACCCAGGCGCAGGGCGATTAGCAAAGGAGACGACCAGAACCTCTACTGCATCGGTGGCACTGCCGAATCTGCAGTCTCCTGGCGGATGCTGTTCTTCAGATACAGGCGGGCCTCGGTCAGCAGGTAGGAGGGGGCCCGAAGCACCGACCTCCAGTTCAGGGAGTCTTACCTGGGCAGTGTCGCTGTCTTCACACTTGATTCTACACTCGCTGTTGAACTGGAAGCCATTCGTGCACTGGTAAAGCCCATGGAATTTCGGCGGAGGCGGGTCACAAGTCACGGGGACACAAGCCCCTTCCTGCCAGCTGCCGTCTTGGGTACACTGAGTCTTGAAGGCCCGTCTTTACGGAAGAGATAAAAGAAGAGATGTCTCAAGGATCAGATGGCCAGGCTCATGCCCCATCCCAACACCCACGTTTCTCGGGAGCCAGCCAGCCTCTCGTCTCCCTTTCTCACTCCTGGTCTCCTACCTGCCCTACTGGTTGGGAGGGGGCACATGTAGGGATTCAAGAAAATTCATTGAGTTGGGGCAAGTGGTAGATTCAGACATTCTCTCAGTTACACATGGATTGAAATAAAATTCCCAGCCCTGCAAGCTCTAGTCCCCTCCCTTCCTTCTAGACTGTTCTGGGGGGGGAGGGGGCATGAGTACAGTGATGATATTAACACCTGCCATTCATTGAACAACAACTACATGCCAGGCACTTTGCAAACACTTTACACACACATCCTCCTTTATTCCTCACTAATACCATCACCCCCATCCTACTGTTGAAAAGTAGAGGCCGAGAGACGTGAAGTCACTTGCCTGAGGTCGCACGGCCAGGGGGCGGTTGCTAATGCTGTCCCTGTAGATTCTCACGGGGCAGCATGTGATGCATGGTGGGGGCTGCTTCCAGCAAAGAAGCGGCGCTTCCTAATCATCAGACCTCTGGACCTGGCTCTCCCCCTCGCCCCCAGAGCCCACAGGCATGTGTTTCTGGCCCCACTTACTTCTTTGACTTGCGAGAGGAGCCAGGCACGTGGTATCCCGGTTTGCACTTGTACTTGCAGAAGGAGCCCACCTTGTGCTTGTTCTCTCGGCACCGGGCCGTCTGCAGGTCTGCGTTGGGCACCGGGGGCGGAGCGAGGCACATGAGCTCACACAGGGCCTCCGGGAAGGACCACAGGCCGTCCTCCATGCAGGTCAGGAGGCTGTTGTTGCCTGGAGGACACGGGCCGGAGGGTTAGCAGACGGGCTGGGAGGGGTGCCCCTGACAGCCGAGCTAACGTGCGGGCTGCCTGGGCTACAGCCAACGTAAAAAGCCAGAGAGTCTTCCCCTTGGAATTCCAGACCCTTCTGTATACGACCAAGCGCCTCCAGGAGGTGGAGAGAGCTGCGACGAGGAGATCCAGCATGGGGAGTACCTCGCCCCACATCTACAGGAAACTAAAATTCAAGGATCCTGAGTCCCGATCCAGAACCTCGCCCACTGCACAGGAAGAGACCCTCATGCTCCTTCCCTCCCTCCTCCTCGCTGTGCCAGGTGGGGCTCCGGGCCCAGAGGCCAGAGTACGTGTGCCTCCTGGGAAGTGGTGGGCTAGGGCTCCTGTGAGCCTCTCCTCCGAGCTCCGGGTCCGCGTGGCCTCGAGCTGCCTGCCGCTCCTCTCCGGGCCCGCGCCCCTGTACTGCTGTGGGCCCCCTCGGGCCGGAAGGGACAGCACTGTGCTGTGTGGAGGCCTGCTGTGCTTTCCAGGCCCCAGTGTTCGGTGACGCTTTGCCAGAGCAGCCCACCCCCACCCCGAAGCCCGTGCCAGCTCCGACAGACGTGCTGACTGCCCCCGGGAAGCTGGCCTGATGGGGGACGTGGCAAGAAGAAGTAAAACACGGGGTGCAGGCTTTTCCCTGCCAGGTCATACATTATCAGTGCACAGCCTGCCCCCAAACCTCCCCAGGACAATCAGAGGCAGACCCCAAGCCTGGCTTTCTCCAGCGAACACCGCTCTTCCCAGTTATTACTGAGCAGTGTGGACCAGCAGGGCTGGCAGCAGGTGGAGGGTGCAGAGGTAGGGGCGGAGGCGACAAGCCTGGTGCCCTGAGTGTCATCAGAGTTAGTCTCACAGCAGGCTCGGAGCTGGGAAGACGCACATTTGGGAGCAGAGACTCCGAGAGTGAAGGCACCTGACCAAGTCCTTGCAGTGAGTGAAAGGCAAACGGAAGCTCAGAACCAGGGTCGTCTAACGACAAAGGCAGTTGTTTCCCTGGGAACTTGGCTACACGTGCTCCGTAGGGCCTCTCTTCTCTTACCTGTTTCGAGAGGCAAACCCCAACTCTCCGATCTACAGAAAGAGAACGGCCCTGCCTTTCATGGCGATGAGAAGATAAAATGAAACACACCTAGCAAAGTGCTGTCAGATTCCTTATTTTCCTCCCTTCTTGCCTCCCTCCCTCCCTCCTAACCTCGCCTTCACTGGCAGGTCCGAGGGGCCCTGTGAGTTGCACACAGGCCTTCGTTCATCCAGCAAGCACCTGTTCAGTGCTCGCCATGTGCCAGCTACTCCTTTATATGTTGGGACACAGCGGTGGACAAAACAGACGTACAAACCCTCAAGCCCTGCCCTCCTGGAGCTTCTATTCAAGTGTGGCAGGGAGGAACCCTGGAGACTGGACAAAGAAATACACTGTTTGGCGTGCTGGAAGGCAGTAGGTACTCTGGAGACAAACAGAGCAGGACCAAAAAGCAGCAGGGAGTGCCGTGCACTTTTCTGTAGGCTCCGTGCCCCCCCCGACCCCACTCATTGTCCTCTTTCTTCTCCTGGGTCAGTGTGATTCACCTGGTGAGCACAAGGAAACCTAGTGTCTGTGAACCCCAAAGAGGATTGTATGCTGACAAACACTGATGCTGCAAACCACAGAGATTTCTATATCAAGTGAAGGATGATTCATTTGGGTTCCATAGAAGCAGAGAGGCCTCTAGACCACCAGAGACCACAAACTGCTTTATGCATTGCTTTTGTGATGGAGGTGGTGTTTTGGGGGTGCACAGGCACAGCAAAAGCTACGGGAGAAACTTAGCAGAGGTAAAAAGAAGTTATCAAAGATGCAGGGAGCACACACTCTCCGAATTCCCCAAGAAGGATGAACTATCTGTGCAGAAAGTGTGAGGACTCCTAAAAGTACACCGGATCAGCTACGCAAATTATAAATCGTGATGTGCAAGTTACAGTCGCTTGGTGGCAAGAGAACGTGAGAGTTGCAAAATGGTCATCAAGAGAGGAAACGCAAGCCAGAAATGTCTGTTCTGGGAGAGGGTGACTGGGAATTAGCCGTGTACCACCGTCAAGAGAACCATCACACTAAAGCAGGAACTGGTGGTTCAGGACCATGGACATGCCCCCACCCCAACGACAAACAAAATCTAGGAGATGCAGACACTGAACAGCACAGAGTCAGTATGTCCGTGACCCAGCTATTGCCATTACTCTATATCCACTATGTGGCTTTGAAGAAACTGGGGTGTAGTACGCAGCATCCGTGCCCTGCCCTCACGTCCTTGGCACTGACCTCTATACCCTGAAGGATGCACAGGGCAAGCTCACAGTACTGAGGCATCCATGCTACTGGCAATAGCATCCAACCAGCAAGGGAGCTGGTGGGTTAATAACGTGGCAGTTCCCAGAGCTGCAGTAGCTGTATTCCCATAGTTCCCCAAAGCAACTGAGCTCTGGTTGCCCCCAGCAGGACCTTGCTCTGAAAGAGACCCTGGATGCTCCTGTCATTTCCATGCCTCCCTGCCCCATTCCCTTATCTGTCTTTCCTGGGGGAACATGACTCAGGATATTAGACGCAGGCATTTCTGAGCCTGGGGCTTCTGGCTTGGGGTAACAGTGCCGATGTCAGAAACTGCGCTCCAAAAAGTGATGTGACCCTGTATCTTCATTGGTCCATCTTTTAGAGTCAGGAAGACAAATGGTGCTCTGCTGTCTACATATGTGCTTAAAGAAATGTCAGTCTCTAATGAGTATTAAAATAATTGTAAATGTACTGTCAAAGAGATATGCCTATGTTCATTATTTTATTCAAAAGATTACCCAGAAGGCCGAATCTCTTTGGGAGTGCCTTTAAGACTGAAATTGGCCTAGGGCAGAATAGGTGGAGAGAAATGCCAGGAGATCTAACATCTGGTTCTCTTACTACCTCATACATGGTGCCCGTATCCTAAGGCCAAGGAATGGACCTCGGTCATTCTTTTAGCGCCAGAAGCTAGCCTAGTGCCAAGCAAACAGTGGGTCCTTAATACCCATTTATTCAATGCATGAACTATTGTGAATCTACATGTGACCTTGAACAAGTCACCTAACCTCTCTGGCCTTCAGCCAAGGCTGTCTTTGAGTCCTTACAGCTCTAACGTTTTAGGACGCGAAAGAATATTGGCCACTGTATTGTTTTGAGAAAACACAGATGCAGCGAGAGGGACTGGAAGTGGACATGCAGGCCCTCGGGAGGCTGCATCAGCCAAGGGCTAGTGCTGCTGGAACTGGGAGGAGATTCAGTTTCGTTGCTCTTGATAGGAAAGAGACCTTAACAGAAAAGGAAGGGCGACAGGAAGTGTAAATAGAGAAGAGGTCTCTCTGTACAAGGTCCTGGGCCAGGTGAGGCAGGAAATGAGGACCTCAAGGTTTCAGGATGGTTGTTTTCCCAACGATAGCCAACTGGAACTCCACCCAGCGCTCAGGCTGCCCAAGTCAGAGGAGGAAAGCTGAGGCTGAAGAAATGGAGCCATCAAGAGAAGCATGCAAGCCTCTGCCAATTTTAGTCCTAAAAGCACATTGCTAGGCTCCGGGGACCCCGAAGAGCCAAAGAGAAAATCCCAGCTGGGCTAGGCAGTCCCAGAAAGAATGGCATTTGCTCGTAAAACTGGGCTCTCCCAACTCTCGCGGAGGTGACTATATTTCGATTATTTAATTGTCCAGTTCTCTCCCTAAATATCTACAAGGAAGTCTAATAGCTCTTTATAATTCAGCCCAAGAGGCAGGACTTACCAGGGCCATCTTCTTGATCCTCCTAATAACCCAATGTGTCATGAACCCCATTTTGTAGGTGACAAACTGGAGTCCCTGAGAGGGAGTGTGAGTCGCTCAGTCTAGAATCAGGGCTCCCTCCAGGTCTGCCTGACTCCTAAGTGTTTTCTCGACCTCACCACAGAGCTTTTGGCCATGAGCATGGTCAAAGAACATCTCATGGAGAATTTGGATGAGTGGAACAGCTCAAAATCAAGAACTGGTCATACAATAGGATTTCAGTACCTCCACCTCCTCCCCACTGTCCAGAATGGTGCCCCTCACTTCCAGATTTCTTTACAAGGGGCCCCAGGTGTCATTCACATGTTAGGCTCAAAGGAAAGAGGTTGTTGTCAGATGCAGTTACAGCCAGGGGTAGGTGATGGAAAACTTCCCAAGCAGATAGAGAAAGGAGCCTGCAACACAACACTGGACACCTGCCATGAAGAAGCAGCTTGGGAATGCACATGGCAGATGTGAGTGAGCAGATTTCCGCCGATGGGTGGGAATGGCATACCTAGCAAAGGGTGTTGTTTCTAGGGTCAGGCTCCCTGCCTCCTGACCCTAGTGCTAAAGATAACTCCTAGGTGTCCTTGTATAAATGTCTTCCTCTCTTGGGCCTCAGTTTCGCCATCGTGAAATTAAATAATTCACCTTGATGACCTCTGGGCTCCTCCCAGCTCTGACATTCCAGGCTTCAGAGGGGTTCTGGGTTGAGGGACAGGCTATAGGAAAGGCCAATGGACTTCTGAGACAACAAATAGGAACAGACTCAACCCTCAAAACTTGTGCAACTACTCAGAGTAGAGCAGGAATGAGACAGATAGGAAGAATTATTTAAGAGATGCCATCTTAGCACTACTCACATTGAATAGCGGCCTCATAAGCAGCTGTATGGTCTTGGATATGTCCCTTCTCCACTGTGACCCTGAAATCCCCAGGCATAATCTGAGTAGTGGTCTACTATCAGCACTCAGCAGTGGTTTGGACCCAGTGAGGTCCTAGATCATCTTGAACCCTCACCATCCCAAATGCTAGGGTGACAGATGGAGCAAGCAGTATTCTCCTGAGGGGTTATATGAGAATTTCTCTTGGTTGGGGGGTGATCCTGTTTTTGTGGGGGTGATGTCCCAATGAGACCCTTGTGGCCCTGCAGGGACTAGCTATCTGCTTCTGAGAAAGAAGGAAGGGTCTTCGCCTGAGACAGAAGAGAGAACTTGCAATTTCTACAGCGAGGGAAGTTGTAACAGCTGCAGGGAGGGTGGACAGGGTGAGGGAAGGAGCCGAGGGCAGGCACAGAGGTTCACTGCGGGGCGCTATAGGATGTGACCACTCTCTGTGTCCACCCAGCTCACACCCCTGTCTTTGGTAAAGTCTGAGAAATCAGGAAGTGCTCAGTGGCATTGGCTATCTTGTGCAAATAGGCTGAGTTTTCATCTGAGTTGGAGAGGCAAACAGACAGAAAAGCCAACAGAAGCCATAAGTACAAAGCAGACCTTTTAAAAAAGATCTTTGTAGGATGAAGGCATGCTTACTTTTTTTTAAAGATTATTTATTTTTTTAATTTTTTTAAATTTTTTATTTATGATAGTCACAGAGAGAGAGAGAGAGAGAGAGAGAGAGAGAGGCAGAGACACAGGGAGAGGGAGAAGCAGGCTCCATGCACCGGGAGCCCGATGTGGGATTCGATCCCGGGTCTCAAGGAGTGTGCCCTGGGCCAAAGGCAGGCGCCAAACCGCTGCACCACCCAGGGCGCAGATTATTTATTTATTTAAGTCACCTCTACACCCACTATGGGGCTCGAACTCACAACCCAAGATCGAGAGCCCCATGCTTTTCCAATGGAGCCAGCCAGGCACTCCAAGGCATGCTTGCTTTAGAAGCCCCACTCCACACTCAATATCAAGTGCACCCAACACGCTTGAGTTGAGGTTCACTGGGTGATATAAATAATGTGGCATTTTCAGCCTTTTAATTAAGCATTTATGATTCTGAAGCGGTGGTGTTATTGCTGTTGTTTTGACTTGAGAATATAATTTCCCTCTGTTCTTGTAGATCCTGTGTTGGTGGCGTACATTGGCAGAAGTGACTCTAAGGCTGTGAGTTTGCAGGATATTTTGCATACATCTTGAAGAGGACTCAGAAATTAAATGAAAGTGGGGATATTCAAGAAAAACTCACCAGGACTAGAAGGGGAAGTGGGCTTGTGGTGCTACCCACATTATTCCAGGTCCCAGGGGCTATCTTTGACCACCTGTCCTGGGTGGTGGCTGCTGGGCTGACAACCCTTAATCTTCAGGTCCTGGGAGGAGCATGGAGGATGTATCTACACAGCTCCCAGGACTAAGGCCTCCACGAAACAGAGAGGTCAGGCCTGGGAGAGGGAGGACATGGCACAGGTCCTCACAGGGGTGCCCCATGGGGAAGGTCCGTATTCACTGAGCACACCACCTCTTTCAGTCCTCAACCTGACCCTTCCATATGGGCACACCTGTATCCCTTCTACAGATGAGCGTATTGAGGCTGAGAGCCATGAAATAGCTCTTTTGAAATCAACAGTTTGGGGCAGAGCCAGGAGAGGAATCGCAGTCTGTCTGATTCTAAAGACGGTGCCCTTCTGAGGTGGACACTTGACGGGATGAGCACTGGGTGTTTTTCTGTATGTTGGTAAATTAAACACCAATAAAAGTTAATTAATAATAAAAAAAAAAACTTATAAGAGGGAATAAAAGGAAAATTAATGCCAGAGATCCTCCAGAAGTCCATTCATGTACAATACCCAATTTTCCCCAATTATTACCATTTGCCTTCTTGTACAGAACATCCTGCAACATTTGCCAAGTACCTTTTAGAATCACAATCAAAAAATAAAAGTGAACCTCAGTGAAAAAAAAAAAAAAAAAGACGGTGCCCTTTTCACTTCAGTGATGCTGCTTGGAAAAGCAAAACAAAGGGAGGACAGGGAAGCAAACAAAAAAATGGAGGAAGAAAGCTGTTTACCCTCTTGCTTGAGAAGGGGGTCACTAACAAGTTCAAGAGAGAGGTAGCAGGACCTTCACCCAGTCCTTACTGCCTGCAGACCCAAGCAGAAGCATCAGATCTGGGATTGAGCACCAGATGATGCTGACAACCAAGGTGCATGAAACGCTAGGGGGTCCTAGTGGGTCAGTGTGGCCGCTGGCGAGATGCTTCTCTGCATTCTCAAAGGGAAGATCTAAATTAGGATCCACGACTATCAAAATGATGGTCCCTCTGGGGCCTCGTCTCCACAGCAGGGGTCACTCCCCTTCCACCATAGTTAGCAGAGAAGCAACAGCAGAAGGGTCTGAATCACTTTGATGAAGAATCATTATTTGCAGGGCACCTGGGGGGTACAGTAGGTTAAGCGTCCAACTCTTGGTTTCCACTCAGAGTTGTGAGTTCAAGCCCTGCATCAGGTTCCCCACTCAGCACTGAGTCAGCTTGAGTTCTCTCTCTTCTTCTGTCCCTTGCCCCCCACCCTTGTGAGTACATGCTTGCGTGCTCTCTCTAGCTTGCTCTCTCTAAAATAAATCTTTTTTTATTTTTTTTATCTTTTTTTTTTTATTTTTTTAAAGAATCAATATTAGCCACAATGGGTGCCATGATAATCAATGCTAATTTACATACTGCTCCTTCCCAAAGGCCTCTGATTGAGGGGAGAAGTGTGATTTCTTGGTCTGGCATTATCAACATGCCCAACATCTGAGCCAAGGGAAGGACTCAGAAAGCGTGAAAGGTGGAGGCTTACAATTTCCACCATCTCTTCACTTCTCCCCAGCCTACGTCTTTAGAGAACCTCACTTGAAATGTCTATAGCTTCTGAATTCAAATCATCTGGGGTTAAAAACCGGGGGACCCGAAGGCTGCTTCCTTTCCATCACTGCTTCCTGGTTTTATTCCAGGGTAGTTTACTAAGATTACTTGGTCTTTCATTCATTTCTCACAAGAAACATTTCCTGCGGTATTACTTTTATCAATTTCTCCAGCCATCCAGTCAAAACACTTACATTAAGTCTTACTAAGCACAGGTTCTGGGCTTGCTGACAGCGATGTGAAAATGGATTAGACATAGCCACTGCCCTCTAGAAACTCATGTCCAGTAATCATTGGAAATTTGGGGAAACTATTGGCTCTCTCCCATCATTAAAATGCCTGAAACTCATGAACACATAATATTACATTCAAGTTTGAGGAAGTCCATAGATCTGCCCCCATCTCCCCACACCCCATGGAATCTACTTATTCCCCCTCAGAGGAATGATGGCAGGACCTTTGCTGGATGGTAGGACTCATCGGAGGTAGGACCCGGGCTTGAATGAAATCACATTGTGGGTATCTGGCAAACGGACAACGTTCCCTCTGATAAGACAAGGAAGAGGGAGGGTCCTGGCACTTCTGAGAAATGGGTTTATAGATTTTCCTCAACGTATGATGGGGTTACATCCCAGGAAACCCAAAGTAAGTTGAAAATATTGCAAGTCGAAAATGCATTTGTATTCCTAACCACTGAACACCCTCGCTTAGCCCGGCCTACCTGAGCCACGCTTGGAACACTTACAGCAGCCCACAGAGTAGGGCAAAGTTGTTGAAGGCAAAGCCTATGTTATAACAAAGTGTTGACTACCTGATGTAATTTGTTGAAAACCACACTGAAAGTGGCAGAGAGAATGGTTGTGTGGGGATGGAACGGCTGTACGGGCACCGGTTGCAAGGTGCCACCGCCCAGCACCACGAGGCTGCATTGGACCCCGTATCGGCAGCCAGGAGAAGGTCAAAATGCGGAACTCGAAACGGTTTCTACGGAATGCATGCCACTTTTGTGCACCATCAAGAAACTGTAAGTTGAGCCATCACAACTTGGAAATCATGTGTCACATCAAAACCCAGTATTCTGACTGGAGTCCAAGAGCATTTGTTCCAAAAATACCACTAATTTGGTCTGTGATTCCGTACAAGTTCCTTCCCGTCACCATGTTTCCAAATCCTCAGTTATTCCACGTGAGCTTTGAGAAGCCCTCTGGTCCTGACATTCTGGGTCACCCCGGCTGGCCTCTTACCCGTTTGCAAGACGAGGCCTCCCCTCCAGTGTGCCCGAC
Source organism: Vulpes lagopus (assembly GCF_018345385.1). Taxonomy (NCBI): domain Eukaryota; kingdom Metazoa; phylum Chordata; class Mammalia; order Carnivora; family Canidae; genus Vulpes; species Vulpes lagopus. The sequence goes on from NC_054830.1 coordinate 62,601,188, forward strand.
TCTGCCCCCCTCACCCCGACACCCTGGGGCCTGGCCTAGGAGATGCCCCAGCAAAGTGCTTCCTGCCCCAACACGCCTCTCCCAGCAGACCCTTCCTAAGGAGGAGCAGTGGCTTTGGTACAAGTCACACCCAGGCCCCAACGCGGATCCAACTGCAGAGAGCGTGGCCTTGGGCAAGGTCTTTAACCTCTTTGAGGCTCTGCAAACACGACTTCTCGTGCAGACTTCCTGGGCCCTAATCCTAGCCAGTGCACCAGTCACGTCAGTTCCAAATGTTATTTCCTACCATCTTTTTCTTCCTCGCTCCCTCCCCTCCTCCTCCTGGAAGACTTGCCAGGCCCTGGAGGGCATGTTGGGGTCACACTTCTGCACACTCGACTTTCTCCTTGCGGTGTACAAACACTCCACAGGTGGAGCGGCGGCAGAAGGGCAGAGAAATCCCTGGCCTGCCCTTGGTGTGCGGGACCCAGGGGATGACCCAGAAGTAGGACAAACCAACCCCAAGGGCCCCTCGTCCATACCTTTCAACTGCGCGGGGTGGCGGCACTGGAAGGAGCATTTGCTGCCAAAGGTGGTCCCTTTAAGGCAGGAGAAGGATGCGGCGTAGACGTGATGCTGGTCTGGGACGCCGCAGTCCACGGGCTCGCAGGCCACCTGCTTGTTCCACTTGCCCTCGGAACAAGTCACCGTGACGGTGGGTCCCACCTGAAAGGCAGAGGCGGGCACCCTAAGCCGCGGCCGACTCATCCCACTCACCTCTCCCACGCTACACATGAGTCTCATCCCGGCCCCACGAGCCCAAGGGTGACCTTCAACCGGCTCCTGATGATCCCCCCAGCTGCCTGAGCTGGGGACCCCGGCTCCCGTTGTGCAGATGCAGACCCGAGGCCCAGAGACGTTGGGGAGCTCCGAGCTACACGGCTGTGAAGAGGACGCACGAGGGGCACCTGGGGCTGAGCTGCTGAAGCGTGTGCCCTGGGCTCAGAGTGCGACCCGGGTCCTGGGATGGGGCCCCCAGGATGGGCTCTCCCTCTGCCCCTCCCCCTGCGCGTACTCTCCCTCTCTCTCTCAGATAAATAAATAAGATCTTTAAATAATAAGGACAACAAAGAGGCTCCGGGGGACTTGAACCCAATGGCCACATTGCGAAGTGCTCCCCATGGAGTCTCCCAGGCCCCACAAGCACTCCGGCCTCCTGGGGCCTCATGCCTCCCCTCCCGACCCAGCCTGTGTGAATGGCACAACGGGGTTCACGGGCTCTTGGTCTTCATAGCTTGGCTCTGCAGGGGGTAGCAGGGAGTTTGGCACCAGCAGGCACTGCCCTGGGATGTCGGAGGCCCCAATGTTTGTCCTCTGGGCCGTGACACCACAGGCCCATCTCTTGCCTCTCCCACTGGCGCGGCCCCCATGGTTCGCTCGCTCTAGGAGCCACCCCTGCTCTGAGGGAGTCAGGAGGCGTAGACGTGAAGATGGGACGGGCCGGGGAGAAGCGAAAAGGGCTGGCAGGGATTTGAACCAAGCCGGAAGGTGGCAGGAGGGCGCGGGTAGAAGGGTGAGGCCGAGCTTCCAAGCCAAGAGAGGACGGCACACTCAGGGCAGAAGTCGCCAAATCCCGGGGGATGGGGATGCCGAGGAATGTGGATCTGGGATTTTATTTTATTTTTTTAAGAGATTTTATTTATTTATTCATGAGAGACACACAGAGAGAGGCAGAGACACGGGCAGGGGGAGGAGCAGGCTCCATGCAGAGAGCCCGACGCGGGACTTGATCCCCGGTCTCCAGGATCATGCCCTGGGCCGAAGGCAGCGCTAAACCGCTGAGCCACCCGGGTGTACCACGATCTGGGATTTTAAAAGCAAAGGACATTTTTCCCCTTTTAGGGTCCCCTTTGAGGTCCTTGCTGCCAAAACAGCTCAATCGTTTTCACAGGACCTCAGACCTGCCGCGTCCGACACCGGGAAGTGGGTGTCGAAGACCAGGGGTCGAGGGCCCGGGAGCGCCCGACGGGGACTCCGCTCAGGCCCAGAAGCTCTGGAGGATGGTGTCCCCGCGTGTCTGCAGCACGAAGGTGAAGCCCGTGGGCAGGGCCTCTGAAAAGGCTGCGTCTGGTGATGGGGCCCCAGAACCCTCCACCCAGGTGCGCAGCCAGGAGCGCCTGTACCAACCGTCACCTGGGCCCATCACCTTCTTTGACAGCTCCCTGCTGCCCCAAGTGTAAACCTCCAACCTCCCGACCTGGGGCCTGGGGCCCGGCCCCTCCAGCCTCCTTGTATGGGTGAGCTCAGGCGAAAAAATAAATCATCTGTGCATGCTCCTTCTCACCAAGAGGCCCTCACAGGCCACTTCTGCTGTGCCCAGGCACCCTCCTCAGTGCACATGCCTGTGTCTACTGGTCTGGGTCCCTTTGTCAAGTCACTTCTCCAGAGGAAGCCCCCTGGGCTTGCACCACGCCTGCCTGGCACTTGCCTCGACTGGAGTTTATCACACCGGGAGGTCATTACTCACACATTGCCTGCCCCGGCGGAGTGTTCCTCCGGAGGACGACCTAGCTTTATCTTAGTGACTATTTTTTTCCTTTTTCTCTAGCACCTACTACGGCATCGGGTTCCCGGCGAACAGACGTTTTACAGTCTGTTTTACAATTACAGTGAGTGAGCGAACACCTCGTCGGCAGAGGGCTCGCCTCTTTCTAAGCGGCCCATGCAACTGTAGCAGAGTCCTGCCTGCCTGGGTTTCCTTCCCAAATGCTCGGCACGTGGGTTTCTGGATCTGCAACCCTCCCCCCGGCTCCCATGTCCTCCCCACGGCTCTGATACCCTCCCCAGGGCTCTCACGCCCTCCCCACTGTTCTCACGCCCTCCCCATGGCTCTGATACGCGCTGTGCACAATGCTACTCTGCACGGGAACCACGCTCTTAGAAATGCCAGGTTGATGGATCCATTTATCCGATCCACACCCGTTTACTGAGCATTTGCCGGGTGGCAGCCCGTGTGAAGTGCTGGGGATTCGGCAGGGGACATGCTGTGCCCCCGGCCAGCCGCTCTGGGGTGGAAGAGGGACCCTGAGCGCGGCACCTGGCGCACCTGGCTCTTGATGAGCTCGTCGTCCCGCTGTATCTGCAGCACGTAGCCCGTCCGGCAGCTCACGGTACACCGGGCGCCGTGGTAGCGGTCACTGCTGGAGCAGTTGAGGGAAGCGTTCTCCACCGCCAGCTCCGGGCAGTCGGCGGCCTCACACGCGAAGTGCACGCAGCTGGGGAGGAAAGGAACAGGGGGTGAGCGGGGCTTCGCTCGCGGCACCCCGCTCGCGGCACCCCTGCACTCCAGCTGGGAGGGGCGCTAATGGACTCCCTCGCCGTCCTCCCGGGAGGCAGACACAGAGGACGGGCTTGGGCCCGCTTTGCGGACACAGCCCCGGGGGCAGCAGAGTTCATCCCAGCGCCCCAGGGTTCACATCTCGCAGAAAGCCGTGCATGGCGTCACCTGCAAACCTCACAGAGGCTCAGCTTCTCCACCCGTGAGGCAGGGACCACAACGCCAGCAAGAATCCACCGAGGTCCTTGCAGGCCGGGCGCCGCGGTGATCGACAGCCTCTTCGCGTCTCGTGGCGGCACCCACCCCGGGGGGATTCCCGACACACAAACACACTCACTAAGTAGCGGGGAACCGTGTAAATGGGCCTGTGCTCCGGGACCTCGAGGCTGCGTCACGTTGGGCAAGGTACGTCACCTCTCTGAGCTCCAGAGTTTGCTCAAATTTGGGCCCACCTGTAGGGCCACGAGACTCAACCGGGGCGGCGCTGAATGTGCAAGTCTTGTAGAAACTGCGAAGTGATTTATGAATTGCTGGCAAAGCCGCACAGCGATCACGCCTTGCTTCTTGCTGTAGCTGCCGTTCTAGTCCTCCTGCCAATCTGCAGTCTAGCCTCTCTTCAATTTCTACGGGAAGCTTCCCCGGGGTCCCCAGGGGAGCATCCTGGCGGGCACTCTGCCCTCCTCTAACGGGCCTCGCGCCTCGTGCGCTGAAAACACAGGGACCTGGGTGCCCACCGTGCGCCGGAACGCGTGCTAATCCTCGAGGAAATGGAAATATTAAATCCCTGGGCTCGATGCTCTCTCCCCTCCTGTCACCGTTACACAGACACTCGGTAACATTAGCGGCTATTCACCGATTGCTTATGCACATGAGCTCACCCCAGCCTCCCAACACCCCTATGAGCTAAGTGTTATTCATTTTATGGTCGGAAAAACCAGGGGCCAGTGAGATCGTGTTCCTTAGGTTCCCACCCAGATGTGTGGGTCTGAAGTCCTTGTTGTTAACCTGGCCCCACACCTGGACTAGAACTTCCCTGAGGGTAGAGACAAGGCCTGTTTCATCCGGGTGTCCTCCGCACTGCAGTAAAGCAGCGGTGCATACAGTAGGTGTCTCCTAAGCGGCAAGAAACGAGGGGCGGCTGTGTCGGGCAATAGCTCTTGAGCACTCTGGAGGTTGAGATGCTGAATGGGAACCCTGACAGCTTGTCGGGGGCAGTTTTCAGTAGCCTCTTGCCTCTCCGACTGTCTACACTGCCTGGCACCCGGGATGCGCGGAGAGCGAGGAGGCAGGGAGCCATCGGTGGCCAAACCAGCTTCAGAAGGGATTCCTCATTTTTTTTTCTTGGTACCCATTTCGGGAAACTGCGCTGGGGGCCCTCTCGGAAGATGGTCACTCCTCGCCATGCTCTCTCCTCTGCTCGGGGGCCTGGTGAGTCATGCTTGGGCTGGGGGTGGAGCTAAAAGCCTCCACACATCACAAATTCCCTTTCTTCAAATCTTCGGAAAAGGGAAGCACTTGATGTAGGCCTCAGACCCACACGGATGGGGGCTTTGCCTCTCCACCTACCCCCGCTCCCAAAGGCGTCGTGAGAGGGCGACGGGGACACCTGCAGACATACTGGCTTCTCCACCCGCCCTCCTGCCCCTGACAGAGTCGCCTGCACCGCGCCACGTGCCCCGGGGAGGCGTCCAGGACAGCGGCTGCGGAGCCGACCAAGGGCTCGGACACCCCACAACACACGTGTCCATGGTGGGTAAGCGCGGGGGGCAAGAGCCACATGGTTCCAATCTCAGTCGATTTGCTCCGTACGCTAGCAGCTCCCACACTGGCCCTCTCACCCATGTCTCCCAGGGTGACGACCAGGGGGCTCCGGGCCGCCCCGGACTGTGGGGCCATGAAGTTGTAAAAGCAGCATGTACCCCCCACCTGGTTTCTCTGCACGGTAATGTTCTTCATAAGAAAAAGAAGAAACTGAAAATAAAAAAAAGAATTGATTTGCTACAGTGGAAAGGGCACAGGGCTTAGCAACTGGGCTAATCCGGGTTCTAAGCCCCAGCAAGGCCATTTACCAATTGCTTAACCCTGGAAAGTTCCCTGATGCGCTAAGCCTCAGTCTTCTCATCCACAAAATGGAAGTAATAAGCCAATTTATCTCTCAAGAGTGTCAACAGGGTGACATGTCAGCCACTCATTCATCTGTTCAACAGACCTGGTCTAGGGGCCTCGCTGCCCTGTTCTAAACACTGGGGAATTTCCTAGGACGCCTGGTACCTGTGTTATTGAGGAGAAAGGACATGAGCCCCAGAAAAATCATAAGGAAGCCTGTTTCCCACAGTGATATGCCGCAGAAAGGGCACTAAAGGTGAAATACAGAGGATGACTGTTGGGGGCTGGGGGGAAGGACACCTGTGCAGGTGGGTTGGGGAAGGAAGCCTCCATGAGGAAGGGACATCTGAACTAAGACCTCCGTGACGCCAAGGGATAAGCCATGCAAAGGTCTGGGGCAGAAGGAGTCCTAGGCGGAAGCAAGAGTGCACCAAGTCCAGGACAGAATGGAGCTCAGCACGTTCATATAATCAAAAGGCCCACGCATGAGAAATACTTTGGAAACCGTGATGCTGCAAGAGAAGGTGGTTTCTCTACTCTGGCTCTCTCTGCTGTAGAATGAAAATATCCCCTGGTCACAAAGGTTTCATGGTCAAAAGAACTGGATTAGTAAGTCAGCTTTTTTTTTTTTTTTTTTTTAATTGCAGGACTACTCAGAACCTTGAATGTTCTAGTGCACACTGGGGATTTCCAGAAGGGGCTGCGACACACATTATTTCCCAAACTGATAACCTTTCCCAATGGGACATTTCTGGATTAGTGTGCTCCAGAGCATGCCGTTTCAGCACATCGGTGTGTGCCCGGCCTGCAGGCTTGAAGACAGGCAGAAAAAGGGGAGACGGCGATGTGCACCAGGTGTCAGCCGCTATGTCTTCCCTGCATCACCTGACTTGCACCCTCACTGTAACTCCTGGAGGTACTACGAGGACTCCCATTCTCAAGAAGAGGAAAGTGAGACTCCATGAGTTCAGCTGGCCTGTCCCAAGGCAAGGACCCGCCAGTGGGTCCGCCCTCCGTCCCCGCAGCCCCTGTTCTTCTCTTTGCTTTCCCATTAGCTGGAAGGGTTGTGGGAACACATTGTCCAAAACCATACACATTACCCCACGTGCCCCTCCCAGATACCTCCCTGTCATTGCTGAAACACAAAACCAGGGAAAACAAAGGCCGAAAAGCCTCTGGCTTCATTAAAAACAAACTGGGGGAAGGATTCAATACCAGTGATGAGCAATAAAAATAACAAAAGGAGGAATAAGGGAAGATACTTCTCAGAGGGAGGACATGGCTGATCTGAGGGATGGGGGAAGGGACATAGGTACTTTTATCAATGAAATTCTCACATCTGGGCAAAGATGGAGATGCAGCCCCAGCCAAAGATAAGCAGATATTTAGAAATTTATAATTATATATAATTATATATATTATTAATATATTAATATATTATTATATTTAATATATTATTTATGATATATTATTTATTATAAATATATTAATATATTTGATATAGTATTTATTTATAATATTATAAATAAAATTATAATTATTATATATTACATATTTATTTATTATATATAAATTTACTTATTATATATTTATTATATATATATATATTTCATGTATTTACTTACGGACTCAAGTCCCACATAGAAGCATATCCTAAGTGATGAACCAGCCAGTCCCCCAACACTGTCCCCACTGCCCAGGGAAATGGCCCCCAATCATGCTCAACCCAAAGGATGGATGTTGCTCAACCTGAACACAGAAGACCAGTAGTGAAAGGGTGGATGAAGGTCCCACCCCGGGCTGTGCCCTGCCTGCCTCAGCGCTGCGACTACACCGCGGGGCAGGGGGATCCTAGAGGCAAGGTGGTCTATCGATCAGTCCGGGACGCTCAGATGGGGACAGCGGAGAAGACAGCACGTCCATACGGGAAAAGGGAGAGAAGATGCTCCTGGCAGGAGGGCTGCAGGGCCCCTGGGAAGCAAGACTGAGAAGAAAAGATCAAGACAGGACTCCCGTGGGGAGGTGGGTGGGGGTTGGGATAATGGGGTGACGGGCACTGAGGGGGGCACTTGATGGGATGAGCACTGGGTGTGATACTATACGTTGGCAAATCGAACTTCAGTAAAAAACAAATGAAAAAAAATGAAAAACTAAATTCGGGATGCAAATTCCTGGATTCTCATGTGAAAAAAAAAAAAAGGACAAAATTATTTTTTTTCTTTTCAGCCTGGGAGGTGATCCCCAGAGGCTCTGCACCCTGGAATCCCCAGAGCCAGTGAGGCGGTCGGCCCAGGGTGACGAGGCAAAGTCGAGGCCTGCAGGGTCGGGGTGGCAGCCAGCTGGCCAGCAGAGCAGAGGCAGGGTCACTCCTGGCCCAGGTGGCCTGCGGGCCACCCCCATCGTGTCTCCCAGCCTGCGACGTCGTCGCTATGAGCGCTCCTGAGGGTCCGACGTCAGCAAGTCATGAGGGAAGAGGATGGGGAGGCCCAGCACAGGGTGGGCTCCGCTCTGGCCCCTGTGACCACAGCCTTGAAACCTGTGACCAAGAGGAAGGCTTCTTCGATTCCTGCAGCGATGCCAGTCCTGCCGGGAAGCGGCCGCCTGGCTTTGGGGACTCACGTCCCTTGCTGGGACCGCAGAAGCAGACAATCCGTCAGAGGTCCGAGCTTTCAGGGACCACGATCTTATGAAGACAAAATAACAGACGTAGATCATTTCAGAGCCTTTCGGCGGGAGGGGGGGGGAGAGATTGTGAAAATCCCCCATTATTGACAAGGATGTGCGTGGAAACGGAGGAGACCTCTGATGGGAGCCGAAGCTGAACCGCCTCTTGGAGGAGAGTCAGGAGCCTCTGTCACCGTCGGAGAGACACACGCTCAGCACAGCAGTTCTGTCTGCAGGTGCATCCCCCACACCAGCTCCCAACAGGTGTGCCGACAGGTGCTGACCCGCTTGTGGGCAGGATAAATGGGAGAGCCTGTGGTCTCTGGCCACGAGAAGCTTTTTTCCAGGCTCCAAATCTCACACACAAACTCCTGTAGACTCATCTGATGGGACGGACACTCGTGCGTGGGCTCCTCTTGGGGCACCGAGTCCAGGAACTCCTGTGGGCACCATCCCTCACCCGCACACCGCCTGGTCTAGGTCCACGCCGGCTGGGAGGAGTCAATCTGGTCCCGTGAAGAATTTATTTCCTCCTAGAGCTGGCTTACAAAGGTTAGCTCCCTATCAGAACTGCCCTTCTCTGGGTGGGCCGGCATGGGGAAGAGGGAGAGGGAGAGAGGATGCAAACAATAAAAGGGGCTGGAGGAATGAAGGAGAGAAGGAAGGAGGGAGGAGAGAAGGAAGGAAGGAGGGAAGGAAGGAAGGAAGGAAGGAAGGAAGGAAGGAAGGAAGGAAGGAAGGAAGGAAGGAGGGAAGGAAGGAAGGAAGGAAGGAAGGAAGGAAGGAAGGAAGGAGGGAAGGAAGGAAGGAAGGAAGGAAGGAGGGAAGGAAGGAAGGAAGGAAGGAAGGAAGGAAGGAAGAGGAAAGGGAGGGAGGGAAGGAAGGAGGGAAGGAAGGAGGGAAGGAAGGAGGGAAGGAAGGAGGGAGGGAAGGAAGGAAGGAAGGAAGAGGAAAGGGAGGGAGGGAAGGAAGGAGGGAAGGAAGGAGGGAAGGAAGGAGGGAAGGAAGGAGGGAGGGAAGAAAGGAAGGGAGGGAAGGGGAGGGGAGAGGAGATAGAGGAGAGGAGAGAGAGGATGGGAGTTTACTGATCGTGTAAGCACGGGGCCCACTGAAGTCTATAATAGCTGCTCAATCTCTGTTTAGAAGCACAGGATAGTGTGCGTGTGTGTGCACGTGTGAGGGTGTGTGTGTACGTGTTTGTACGTGTCAGACACGCTGGAGCCTCAACCCATGGCTGTCGCGTCCCTCACTGAGGCAGCCTCTGCCCCTGGCCGGCCGCACCCCCGGGGCTCCCCCGTCCCCCAGCTGTGGCCTGCGACTGGGCTGTGATTCCACACCTGGTCCTCTCCCTCGAAGCCTGACCCTGCTCCCTCTCCCGTGGGCCTCCTCTGGCCGTGGGGGCCTCGAGCCCCTGGAATCTGGGTCGAACACACCGCCTGCACTGACTTTGCCGGAGTGACCCGTGGCGCCCACTGGGCATCGGTCACGCTGCTCCCAGGACAGGGGAGCAGAAAGGAGAAGGGAGAAGGGTGGACGGAGGAGGGGCCGCACCAGACCGAGGGGCGGGCTGAGGCTGGGGCTGAGGCTGGGGCTGGGGCTGGGGCTGGGGCTGAGGCTGGGGCTGGGGCTGGGGCTGGGCCAGGGCGGCCTCTCCGGACCTGGGCAGCAGCTGAGGTCAGAGGCCCGCGCCGCCCGAGCCAGCTGAAATGTGCGCTGTAAAAAGTGATGCTATTTACCTTGGTGTTTTGAGAAAGAAGAAAAACATCCCATGGCTTTTTACAGTTGTTGCTTATTTTTCTTTTCTTTCCTCCCGGTTTGTTTGTTTTAATGCATTTGCACATTTGTGGGGTCCTGACTGTTTGGGTAAGTGCCTCTTGGGCTCTCCGGGAGCAGCTGCTCCCCTCCCCAGCAGCCCCCCTTCCCCGGAGCCTCCGGGAGGGGTCCTCACCCCCCAGCCATCCCTCGAGCCGCTGAGGCCCCCGGACCTCGGCTCTCTCCTCTCCAGCCGCCCCGCTCACTAGAGGCCCACGCGTGAGCAGCCGGGACGGGTCCCCTTCTCTCCCAGATGCGCTTGGCTCCGACGGGTGTGCGTGCCTGTTAGGGGCAGACGACGCAGGGCTCTGCCTCCTGACCGCCCGGACGGCTTGACTCTCGCGCTCTTGTCCACACCTCACGGGACAGGTGTCATAATGACATAAAATAATGAGACGCGGTAACAAAGTGCACGTTGGTTCCCTCTGCCCCCCGTACACCCCCACCAGCTCTTGGGAACCACAGAATGTTAGAACGGGAAAGGACCAGGGACAACATCCAATGCATCACCATCCTCCTATGGACGGCGAAACAGAGGCCCAGAGAGGCGCAGTGACGGGCTCAGAGTCACATAAGCAGCCAGGGACGGCGGCGGGGGGTGGGTGGGGGGGTGGGGGCAGTTCTTCGGCCCCAAGTCAAAGAACTCAACAAATGCTGGAGCAATTGATTTGTTCCTGGGGTTAGGCACTTCTAACGGTTTACTGCTAATGAAGAATTCGGAGAAGCCAGGGCTGGCCTCAGTCAACTTGCCCGTGGTCCCGGTGGCCGGGCAAGGATGGGACGGAAAGCACTGCAGAAAGGTCTCAGGGACTTACATTTCCCATCGACACTGTTTCCCTGGGTTCTGAGAATTGACTTATTTTTATAGTCTGGAGAGCCGGGGAGGAAAAAGCCCTTTTAGTGTGAAATATAAAGTGATATTTAAGGAGCTCTTTTGCCTCCGAACGATTGCAACAGACTTTGCACAACAGAAGCTAGAGACAGTGGGTGCAAAACAATGTGGGTTTTGCAACCACCTTTTGAGTCCCCTGTGGCAGCAGGGGCGTGGGAAAGGCAGTGCCCCCCCCCCCCCGCCACCACTGTCCCAAACATTTTCTTCTCCTTGCTCCCAGGTATACGGGGCAGGACTGGCTCGCCTTTCAGAGGGCCTCCCCCTGGGGGAGCCCACCGAGGCCCCTGCGCCCCCCGCCTCAGTCTCTCTCTCTCTCTCTCTCTCTCTCTCTCTCTCTCCCCTTCTGGATCTCATTAAACAAACATGAGAGGTGCTGTGTGAGCCTGGACCAGCCCTTCCCCTTTGGGGGCCCCGGGATTCTGGGGAGTTTGGACACTCCGGGTGTCCTGGGTGATCTCCAGGGCGGCTTCCTGCTCGAAGGGCCTCGTGCGGAGTTCCAGGCGGAGACGCACCGCAGTCGGATCCGGAAGGGGCCGCAAATATTCCGTGTCCATACCTCGCCTCTGCACGGTGCCCAGCGGCCTGTGAGAGGACGCGCGTGGACGGCGCACCACTAGCCCTCACGGCCACCCGGGGCGGGTGTGTGTGTGTGTGTGTGTGTGTGTGTGGGTGTGTGTGTGTGTAGATATTCCCGCCCGTTTATTCAAAAACAGGAAAGCGAGACTCAGAAACGTAACGTGCCTTGCCATGGACATGCAGGCGAGGAGGGGCACATCCAAACCCAAGTAGGAGCACCCCCCAAACTCGGATCGCTCCCCGGAGACCCCAGCTCTCCCAGCTTCAAGCGGGGTGCGTCACTGACACCACATGAGACGCACTGATGGAGCGACGTGAGGCCGCCGCCAGGGCCCCCGAGACCGCTGAGGGCATCTCCGGGGCTAGGCTTGGGGCGGACACGGACGCTTCCCCATGGCTGAAGTCCAGGGAGCCGGGCTGGAGCCGGAGCCAGTGCCAGTCCCCTGCATCCTCCTAGATATCCCAGCGTGTCGGAGCTGCACGGCGGCGAACCCCCGCCCCCGGCCCCTCTTTGTTCAAACGTGGATGCCCAGACCCGGGCAGGGGACGTGCTGTTGCCCACGCAAGCCGGCCATCGGCGGCGGTGGGGACTGTGAGCGGGAGGCAGGGCCTTCCCACCGCGCCCGCCTGCTTCCCTCCCTGCCAGGCCCCGGAGCCGGAGCCCCACGCCGGGTGGGCCGCGTAGACCCCAGGGCAGGGCCCGCTGGAGGCCCGAGGCCGGAGAAGGGAGGCAACGCGCATGTCCGTGCGCCGCCGAACCCCAGCCAACGGCCCAGGGCATGCGACCCGGGGTCCCTTACCTCTGCTCGGCTGAGCTGTAGGTCTCCCCTCTCTGGCAGCTGCTCAGGGTGACGGGGTCAAAGTTGTCGAAGGAGCGGAGGGCCACCCCCGAGATGGCGACCAGGGGTGAACTGAAGCTCACACGGACCGCCCGGCTGTGGTAGAAGGGCTGGCTGAGGTCATGCACCACGGGGATAATCAGGGGATTGTTCCTGCAGCTCAGGACATGGAGGCCTGTCAGGGGAGACAGAGGGCCGCGGGGCCAGGCTCATTACTCAGGGCCAGTCACGCCCCCCCAACGGGCCCTTCCCGAAGCCCCCAGACCCTTTCATGTCACTGCACAAAAGCACCATTGGGTGGCCAGTGGGGATTTTGAGTTTGATTGAAAGTTTCTTTGTCTGCCTTTTTCTCTTGGTTCCAAATCTTTCCAATCCCTGTGCCTCCCTGCCCCCTAAGCTCTCCCTTCACCCAGCGCCCACAGCCGCCCGCCCTCCCCCCGGGCCGCCCCCCCGACGGGCGTGGCTGGCCCTGACCACCCTCCCGCACGGCGACGGGGCCCCGCAGGCCAGGCCGCCTTCCCAGGCAGCCCGCAGCTGGTAGGAACCATCCAGGGGAGCCGGCCCTTCCCGGGGGGCCAGGCCTGGCCTCGGTGCTGATGCAGGAGCCCGGCCTGTGAGGCGCAGACCCCGCAGCCGTGCTCAGGGGCGACGTGGAGAAGCCGGGCAGGGGGGCTTCCCGGAGGCGCCCGGAACAGCCTTCCAGAACCCCGGGTCCCTCCAGAGCCGGGAGCAGGTCCCCGGGCGTCCAGGACGAAGGCGGGCGGCAGAGAGGAGGGTGCACCCAGGAGAGGGAAGGGGGCGGCGGGGTGGGCCGGGTGGGCCGGACGCTGGCTCTGCTGTCTGCCGGCCTCGGCTCACGGGGCGCTCAGCTGGTCACACCGCAGCCATGTGACCCCAGCAAAGGGCTAAACCCGCTTCTGCATCTACCACGGGGATGATCCCCGCCCGGGAGGCCTGCTGGGTTGGGCGTCCGGCTCCTGCTCCAGAAGGTGCCCTTCCGCGGTCAGTCCCGGGGGCGCAGGGGGCAGGATGCTGAGGACAGAGGACCCCGCGGGGAGGGACAGGGACACGCCGAAGCCCGGGCGCGGGGTCACGGGATCCAAGTAGCTTCTGTGGAAGGGGGCGTCCCCCGGCCCCCGGGGCCTCTGCGATGCCAGCACAGCTAGGAAAATATTTGCCTCGCACTTAGGGAAATTTCCCCGGATTCCAGATAAGTCCGGAGGGGTTTTCTTTCTCTTCCTTATTAACACGTCCCCCCTCGCCTCTAAAACTCACTAAATAAGTAAACAGAAAAACAAAACACGAAACCCTCTCCCGCTCCCTGGGCTTCCGCTTGACCCTGCGGTGACCCCTGGCCTGCTGGCTCCACGCGGGTCTCTGAACCCAGCTCCCCGGGGGCGGTGCAGGCCTCGCTCTGGAGCCCGGCCTCCCCGGCTGGCCTGGAATTCCCAGCCCCTGGAGTGGCTGCACCGGAAACAGGACTCTCCTGGTGCCAGGCCCTGGGCTGGGCCCCCTTACCACCGCCGGGAGGGCCCCTCCGTTACTCCCGCTCAGTCTCGCTCTGACGATCACATGGCACCGTGGGGACAAGAGGACAGCAAGACGCCACATGAGGTGCTCTGAGGTCGTGGAAAGCGTTCACCTCTGCGAGCCCAGTGAGTGGCAGGGACAGCACGGAAGCCTGGGCCCTCAGCCCCGGGGCTGGGACCCCCCACCTCTGCACCGAGCACACGCGGGTACACAGAGGGCTCTGCAAGTGACAGCCTGACCACTGCGGCCCCGTCCTCCCCGCCCTCCCCCAGCCCTGGGCGGAGGCAGCGCCTCGGCAGACAGGACCTGGCTCTGGATACGCCTTCCTGCTCCCCACACTGGCCTTTGCTTCTCCCTCCTCCTCTGGGGAGCTCTGCAGGTTGTGCTGGAGACACGGCTGCCACTGCGGGGGACTGAGGGACACCTCGGGCTGCAGGGTAAAGCGCCCTGGCTACGATTCCAAGCTCCTGTCTCCTTCTCTCTTCCTGGTCACTGCCCCACCACCCGGGCTCTCCCAAGGCCTCTCTTTGGGTGTGAGGTGCTGATACCTAGAGGAAGGGCCTTTGCTCGGTCTCCTTCCTGGGGTCTCCTCAGGGTCACACGGGGTGCGCGAGGTTAAAGGTGCCTGTTGAGAGGACTTGGACGGTGGCCCCTTATCCCCATATCTACCACACCCAGGCCCCTCTGGATACACAAAGGCCTCCTGATTTGCAGGCCACCAGAACGCCAAACAGAGACGCAAGAAAGAGGGAAGGCGAAGGAAGACCTAGGTCTCAGCTGCTCCTCAAACCAAGCCCTGGATAGACACGGTCCCGAGGGCCACGGGCATGAGAACGCGCTCACCGAGATCGTGGCTCTGATCTTTGGTATCAAAGAGCTGGACGCTGATGGTTTCCTGCTTCTGGTCCCCGTAATAGGTGCCATCGGTCACCAGGTGGACGATGACAGCTGCAGCCACCATTGGCTGAGAGAAGTATGCCTGAAATGCAGAAGACACAGGAGGGTCACGCTCGGGCACGTGGCTGGGGAAGCAGCCATGGCGCAGGGGGTTTCAAGGAGCATCTTCCATTTTAGGGACTGGGCCGCTCATCATGGGTCCAGGATGGGAATAGGGAGGCAGGGAAACCTCACAGTGAAGAGCACAGGCTCTGAGGTGGGAAGCTCTGTGCCAACTTGGCTCTGCTCCTGCTGAGCTGTGTACAGTGAGTGGAGGCTCAGCGTCCATGGGCCTGGGCTCCCTCACCTCCCTGCAAGTGATATATTAAGTGAATAACTCAATCATAGGGTGTCTGTGAGGCTCCAGTAAGATAATGGGAACAAAGTGTCTGGCACATACTAAAACCATAAAAAAAAAAGGTACTGTTATTATTTGTCACTTCTCCATGCTAGCCTCTGTGTTGGGCAGCAAGGAGACAAAGCCGAGTAAGACCCAGCCCTCGCATTTCTGCGGACCATGGAGTTCAAAGTGGGTCAGTGATGTGCAAATCAAAAGTCCATACAGTCCACAATCCTCAGTCAGGAAGATGGGTCCAAAGAGAACCACAGAATAGTGTGACAAGCACCATCCAACAGATGACCAAACACAGGACGAGAAGGGAGAGAACAGTCACTCCTCTGCGGGGATCGGTTAAGCCTTCAAGGAGGAGAAGACAATCTTAAAAGGCCTTGAGCAATGAACAGAAGGTTCCGGGAAGACCAAAGGTATCCAGAGTCTTTGCCAAAACAAGAATGACGAGGGGCATTCCATGAGCGATGAAGGGATCCTATTTCAGGAAGCATCCTATTGCCAAGGGTTTTGTTCTCTGTCCTGACCATGAGCACCCTCAGGGAGGAGACAAGCCATCCTGAGGAAGGGACATGGGAGTCGGTTCCTGGGGGCCACTGCTGGAGAGTCTAAGGCTCTTAAAGCTTTGGCTTACCCGGAGCCAGAAAGTGGTCTGAGCCATCTGGGAGTACGGGTAGCTGATGGTACAAGGGTACCAGGCATGCTGGGAAATGCCTTCACTGAGATCTATCACCTTCGTTCGACACACCTGGGAAAAGACAAAGAGAAACGTGTTTTAGAGGGTGTCAGAGGTTGAATTAAATTCAAGTAGAAACACCTTTGCCATCCACCTATTTTGTTCTTGGCGCCACGGGAGGAAACAGGGATGACAGACAGGAGCCCACTGTGCTCCAGGAGCCCACTGCCTACCGAGGAACAGGGAACCCTCCACACTCGTAGGGACAGGACAGATACCACGTTTTGGTGGTGGAGGCGACAGAGACATTCTCATGGGGGCAAATGCTGGAGGAGCTGACGTCTGAGTTGGATCTTAAAGAATAGAGGAGACAGGGGGTTAGGGCACTGCGGGTGCCAGGAGCAGGAGCAAAGGCTCCGAGGAAAGTGGAAATCTGGAATGCTTCGGTTGTGCTAAGCTGCCTGGTATTCTGAGAGCTTGGGGAGGGCAGCAGAAAAGGCAGGAGGAGGGGTGGGATCTTGCAGAGTCGTGAATCCAAAGCAGAACGTTTTAGAACAAATCTGAAAATTGTGCCCAGTCCTGTATGAAGGACAGAGGAAAGACTATGATAGTATGGGCCTATCCCCCAAGACAGGGTGTGTGTGTGTGTGTGTGTGTGTGTGTGTGTACGCTGTGTGCACGTGTGTATACTGTGCATCCACATGTCATTCCATTCCTCAGGTCGTTCACGCATCCAAGTCCTATTTGTCGGGAGACTGCTGTTTGCCGAGCACTGTGGGACGGGACAGACGCTGAGGAGCTAGGACCAACCATGAGCGCACGTGTCCATCCAGGCACCACACAGGCATGCGCAGCTGCAAACTGTCGATTAGAAAACGGAAAAGCTCTATGATGGAGAAGGAGAGAAACAACGGACTAGTTCTTGAGATTGGTGAGGCCTTTCGCAGCAGGCCGCCCCACATCCGTGCTGCTCCTCTGACCTGGGATGTGGCTCCTCTCTCAAAACTCCCTGTGGGTCTGGGCCTGTCATGCCACACGTCTGGGTCTCAGTGTACTCATCTGAGAAAGGCCGACTGGCAAACGCTAAGGCTCCTGCAAGCTATAAAAAAAGACCCCAGAAGGTCATAATAAACACATATACATGTAAAACAAACACAAAAGAGGGGCAAAAAGAGAAAGTATATGCAAGGATCAAGGATACGGGTTTCCAGCGATACCTAGAGTAGCAAGAGATCGGGAACAGTTTCTATGTCCTTCTGTGGGGAAGGGATGCATCAAGGAAGAAACAGTCACGTGACCATCCTTCCATATGGCAAAGACTGTGAAGAGCCCTGAATTAAATCCATACACAGGGATGATAGTAGAAGTATTCAGTGTCAGGTCCAGTGTGGGTCCTGGCCACACGAAACGGAAGCCCTCCTCCCGAGTCCAAGACATCAATGGGGAGGTTGCAAAAGCCTAATACTCCGCGGGGAGGGAGGCGGAGCAGGAACGAGGTATGGATGGGCAGGTACAATATGATGCCGTTTACAAAAAATCGCACAGAGCAAGACAATCTCCCTACCAGAGATCCCTAGAGATGACTACAGAAGAATTAAAAACAGAGTAGAAGAGTCGTATGTCAAATGTGCTAGTCAAATTCAAGATCAAATGCGAGGCGCGTGGCTGCGCCATCATCTACAACTGCAATCATCAGGTGCCTTTTTATTTTTTAAATGGACTTTTCTGTACTGGAGTGATGTCATATTGACAAAAAAGCTGCAAAAGTAGTAACTGAGTCCTGAATGCGCCTCCTTCATCTGGTGTCCCTTGCCGTTAACATCTTTATCAATTCACTGTTGAAGCCCCATATAGAGGGGCGCCTGGGTGGCTCAGTTAAGCATCTGCCTTGGGCTCAGGTCATGATCTTTGGGTGCTGGGATCAGCCCCGCATTGGGCTCCCTGCTCAGCGGGGGGAGTTTGCTTCTCTCTCTCTCTCTCTGTCTGTTCCTCTCCCACTGCTCACCCCCTCTCTCACAAATAAATAAAACCTTAAAAATATTTTTAAAAATTTAAAAAGTTGCTTAGCCAGCTCTGAAGCATCACCCAGGACGTCCTGCAGGGGCATGCTGGCCTCCGCTAAGGAGACCCTGCTTTATCTTTGACATCTGCACGTGAGATGAGCTCATAGGTTTTCAGGGATTCCAGGGTTCCCTGGAGGCCTCCACCTGCGGCTCAGGGTGTGAATCTGCTTCCTTCCCTCTCTGCTGCTTTACCTGTAGCATCTCCGCTCACGGGTCTTACATATCAAGCTGCCATGTCATGTTTCCCTTCAGAAAAGAGCTTCACTGCTTTAAGAACATGGAAAAGTAGTAAGAGCCGTCTATTGCCAAAGTTCCCTTTCCCCTCCCCGAGAAATCAGTGGGTCCTGGGCATGCAGCAGGAGCCTTCCCCCCGAACGTCGCGTGTCACATCTCAAGGAGTGTAGAGATGCCAGGAATCAACCATCTCATTGGCCAGAAGCAGGTGACAGCTTCTGTTGGTCAAGTCTCTTGAAGCCCAATACCAAGGAGACCGGGGAGCAGACCAGCCACTTTCATAGGCTGGAAGATGTCTTCGAGTTTATTTTTCTCAAAAACAACTGGGACTGGGCTCAGGCAGATCTGCCAGTGGATTGTGTTACATTTTACAACAGTGCGAGACTTTGCATAAACTATCTATGGCATTTGAAATCCTGGCCAGCAATTCGACATGTATCATTTGGAAATTCTTTCCCCTGTGTTTGGAGTGTTCTGAGCTGCCCCGTCCCCAGCAGAGTGTGGTTGGAGCACATCTCTGGAGCGCTGGGCGGAGGGGGGGGGGCGGTGCTTATCTCTGCATCTAAGACACCAACAAAGCCCTCTTACTGCTCAAATACAATTTTCTCTTATCTCGTCAGCTCTATCAGCACCAGACAGGGCTTGAGAGGTACACACTGCTGTTATTTTATTCTCCTGTTTTCCTATTTAGATTGTGTGTGTTTCAAGCTGGCTGCGATCCTGGCCGGGGACAGTCAAGCAGATCAGAGAGGAACAAACAAATCCAGCTGAACCTTTGCCCAAAGCCCCGGTTGATCTTAAAACCTTCTACGTTCCTGGGGGAGGCTGGCGGGGAGGAGGGGGGAGGCCGCAGGGGAAAGGTGAAGCGAACACTCACAGGCCTCCTGCTTTTGTAGACCTTGCGGATTCTGCTCATTCACCAGTTACTTACTGAGGGTGGGTGGCACCCCCCGGGGCTCTGCACAGCTGAGAGAAAAAAGAGCTTTGCCCTTGGCCACAGGGTTGGTCACTACGGTCCAAGTGCGATCCCAAGGTGACTGATTCCACGGGGATGCTCCGTTTTCAGCCACTCACTGCTTTGCACCCTCCAAAGAAAGCCAAGTCCGACTGCATAAAGCATTACTGAACAACGGAGACTTTCCTGAACATTCGTGCGGAAACAAGCAGGAGAGTTACATCCCACGCTCCCTGGGGACCCGAGCTCCCCTGGCAGCCGCAGGAAGTGGGTGCCGTCTCCCTCATCGTCCCCTTTCCTCCAGTCGTTCTGCTGACCTCCCCAACCCTCCTCACCTCCCCGTCTTCCCAACTTGCACCTCCCAGATCACGCGTGAGCCATTCTTCTCTCCCTCAGATGACCCGGTCTTGCACACACATTGTCTTTCTGATGATGCCACATAACAACCCTCCCCAGTGCTGTCGGGGGCTGAGCATAGTAACCTCTTGCCCTCTCCATCATGCTGCTATCTGTCCCTTCACATCACTAGACCTTGTGGAGCACACCTAGGGGCTCTAAAAACATGGGCAGCCTCCA
Organism: Vulpes lagopus; assembly: GCF_018345385.1. Classification (NCBI taxonomy): domain Eukaryota; kingdom Metazoa; phylum Chordata; class Mammalia; order Carnivora; family Canidae; genus Vulpes; species Vulpes lagopus. The sequence goes on from NC_054830.1 coordinate 62,620,712, forward strand.
GGCTTCGGGTTCCCCTAGACGGATGAAGAGGGGGGGCCTCCTACAGCTGGAACCTGGCTTTCGGCCTTGCCCACTTTCGGCCCACATGTCCGCTACGGCATTATTCACAATAGCTGAGATGTGCAAACAAACTCAAGGTCCATCAGGAGGTCAATGCATAAACAACATGTCATCTATTGATAGAATGGCATGTTATACAGCCTAAAAAAAAAAAAAAAAAAAGGAAACCCTGCCATATGTGATGCGAAGGATGAACCTGGAGGACATCATGCTAAGTGAAATAAAGCCACCACCACCACGAAAGGACAAATACTGCATTATTCCACTTGCGTGAGGCAGCTACAGAAGTCAGATTGGTAGAATCCGTGAGTGGAACGGTGGCAGCTGAGGGCTGGGGTGCGGGGAGAAGGTAGTTGCTAATCACCAGACATCAGGTTTCAGGTTAAGCCAGGTGGTTAAGTTCTGGAAACCTGCTGTACCTGTAGCCAACAACACCTTATCGAACACACAAAAATGTGTGAAAGAAGGTAGATCTCGGGGCACCTGGGTGGCCCAGTGAGTTAAGCATCTGACTCTCGATTTTGGCTCAGGTTGTGATCTCAGGGTCCTGAGATCAAGCTTCGAGTCGGGCTCCGTGCTCAGCAGGGAGTCTGCTTGGGAGTCTCTTCCTCTTCTTCCCTCCCACCCCCATCCTCTCTCTTTCTCTCTCTAAAATACATATATAAAATCTAAAAAAAAAAAAAATAAGTAGCTCTCTTGTTCACTTTTTTTGTCACAATAAAATGGGACACAGTAGTATTGAATGACTAAAAGACTGATATGCATCGAATGAGCAAATACATTAATAAAACAAGTGAGCCGGTTCAGGTTGGGGCAGAGAAATCCTTATAATGGAGCCAGGCAAGGAGCAGATGTGGGTGGGCTGGCAAACACCCTCCCTTAGGGGTTTCCCTAAGGGGTTGGAGGAGGGATTACCCAGGATCTTCTTGATGCCTTCAGAGCCGGAGAACTCACCTCCGTTGATAGGCACCTCAATCTACCCTCAGACAGCGCTTCCCAGCAGCCAGGACGTGTCTGGCTGTACTTTCTCCAACTTCTTCCTCTAAGTAGCAATGTCTACACACTTTCGTATTTAGAGTTCCAGAGTTAGAAGAACTGAAGAGCTGCCTACTGAGAGGATTCCTTCTGCAGCGCGCAAGGAAGGGTGGGCTGTCTTGTACAGCGTAACGCGACAAGTAGGTGGCAAAACTGTTATTAAAATGCAGAATTTTCTGGCTCCAAGAACGGATGCTTTTTCCTCACCTATGCTCAGCACCCCCTTGGTGTTTTTAGGTTTATTTGTTTTAGCAAGCTCTACACCCAACGTGGAGCTCAAACTCACGGCCCTGGGATCAAGGGTCGCGTGCTCCTCTGACTGAGCAGGCCAGGAGCCCCCAGTCCTACTTCTGTTGTGTAGAACCATCTCCAGCGGGAGGTCTCGCTCTTCCCCAAGAACGCATGGCACGGAGAGCAGACAGGATTTCCGGTGCCCACGCCACTCCTTTCTCCAGGAGAAGCCCAGCTCTAGGTCTTCGATGGAAGCTGAGCAGCCACTGCTGTCCAGTCCCATCTTAACAGCTGTGGGAACCGAGGGGCGAGAGGCTGCTGCCCCGCTCGGTCTTCAGCACCATGCTCTAGACGCCTCATCACCCTCAGGGATGTGCCTACACCTAACACCCCCCATGGGAAACAGGAGACCCGGGTCGGTTCTGGCTGTGTCATTTATTAGCTGGACCTCCCCCCCACCCTCAGGCTCCCCATCTGTGACACACTGTGGTTGTCCGGGGTGACCCTAAAGTCCCCCAGGAGCTTGAGGACACCCTGTGTAATGACTTCCACCAAGGATCTCAAGGTCCCAATATCATTTATCCTCCCAGTTATCCTCTGTGAGGCTGGAATCATCGTCCCATTTTCCTGATGAGGAAGGGAGGCAGAGAGGCTTTAAAGAACCCCATTAAGGTCACACATCCAGTTGTAGGGTGGCCAGAAGCCAGACTCCGATCCCTCTGATGCCATGGTCTATGGGCCTGCCTTGGCCAAAGCCTCCCCTTCCTCTGATGGAGAAGAAGGCACCAGTCACCACTCTCTGCCTCCAGATGCTCCCTGCTCCAAGGTCCTCACAACTAACCTGCCAAAGTAAGGAACTCACCCTGTTGCCCCAATCACCCACCCCTCTGTGGCCGCCCTGGGACTGCAGGATGGGAGGTTTCCTAAGGCACAACTGGCAAAGGCCTTCGGGAGCCGGTTTCGGCCACGCCACTACCTTCACCCCCAGCTGCCCGCTCCCCCCGCCGCAGCAGGTGGGCATCCACATGTGTGCACGGTGGGGCTTCCTCCGCCCCGCATGGCCCCTTCTCTCATGTGCCCGGCCTCCACCACCTGGGTGCTCGTGCCCAGACTCCCCCTGCCCCCGCCAGCCCCGCCACTGCACTGGTGCCCATGCTGTGCACTACTACACACGCTTCAAGGCCAGTCTCGAATATCACCTCTCCTCTGGAGGCCCTTGCTCGCCCCCCACGCGGAATTAATTGCTCTCTCGCGTGTTCCCATAGCTCTTCGTATATACCTCGGTCACAGCGCTTGTCAGCTTGGAGTACAGTTGTTCAGAGCCCAGTCTTAGCCCTTTAAGTTCTGAAGACTTCCAAGCTGAGAAGCACGCTGTCGTCACGCTCGCATCCATCCTAGCACATCGCCCAGCACCGGGACGCAGCAGGTGCCCCGGGGACAACAAGGACAACAGGAATGGTGGCAGCGGCGGGGTGCCGGTCCTAGGCCGGGCGCTTTTTAAGCCTGTGTGCCAAATCTTGCAGGTCTCAGGACAATGGCACCGTGATGACACCTGTTTCATAGGTAAGGACTGGAGGCCTCGTACGTTGCCTGAGGTCACACGGCTCACAGCTCACAGTGGAACCGGGATTCAATTCCAAGGCGCTCACTCAGCCCACACTCTTAATGGTGGCTGTGACCTCGGCAGGGGCCACCCACCGTTCTCCCCGGGCTGTCGTGGAGGATGGACTTGGAATTTGTGCTGGACAGAAGCTGCTTCAGCAGCCCAAAGCAGGTCCTCCCAGGGCGGCCCTGGGCTGGGCGAGGTGGTGGAAAGAGCCCTGGCTTGCCAGGCCAGAGGCTTGCCCACCAGAGCTGACCCACGTCTTACGTCCCCCGACACCCATCCTTCCCACGTGCACAAGGACAGAGTGAGCTGAATCCCTAACAGGCTTTTCAGTTCTGACAGTCGGCCAGCGTTTCACTCCCCGCGCCGTCCTGGCGAATGCTGCCGGAGAGAGTGTGGACCCCGTAAGGAAGTGGGATTGTCCCGTCAGCCCCTCAGCCAACCCCTGGACCTCGTGGCTCTGGTCTCTGGAGGGCCAATTTCACAGCCACCTTTCTACGCAAACCAGAGGGCGAACATAAACATTTACCGCAGCCATTCCAGCAATGTGTTTTCTGTTTTCTTTTTCTTTTCTTTTCATGCATGCTACAAAGAGCTGGTTCTCCCCGCAAAGCCTTGAGATCACTGGATATTTGCGCTGGGGGTATCCTCAGAGATCTGATTCCAGCCATCACATCTGATGGAGAGATGGGGAACGGAGCCCACTGGGGACCGGACAGACTGGCTGTAAGCTCCTCTGGGATGGGCCAGGATGTCTGGTGGGGAGTGGGCTTGCCTGGGCTGACAGACACAGAGGCCCCCGTGGCCCCAGGACTTCGGGGCTCAGGTCCCCTCCATCCAGCACCCGCCTCCAAACCACCCCCCCCCTTTGCCGAAGACTGCTTTCAATTAGAGGAGTTAACGATGTCTTGCTTTCAAAGGGTTTTTTAAATCCAGTTTATCTTCCACCCACACACGTCGTACACAAAGGCGGGGAGACAGAGGGAGAACAGGGGGGAGCGGGAGTTCTGGTATTTTCCCACACAGGGGAGATGCCATGAGGTTTCTATTGAATTTCGCTTTTACAGATTTACATGCCCTTTTGTCAATCACAGGAGGGAGGAAGTGCTCTTCAAGTCTCAGGCCCGTCCTCTCCAATTTCCTCTTTCAGCCCAAAGGGACCCGGGAATGGGTCTCATAGAAAAAAGAGAGGTAAAGGACTGGGGGGTGGGGGGACGTGGGGGTGCATGCTGACACTAACAATAGACATAAATGCACAAGTGCATGCATGCACGCACCCCTGCGCACATGCGCGCACACATGCACACACACACATAACCCAGGCAGCGTTTCCAAATATTTCTACTTAGGTCACATTGTAACATCAGGCTTGCAGCTCCAAGGCCAAGTTATTTCCCCAAGAACTGCAAGGTGGTACGAGGGACAGGGTTCCCTGACATGGAGACGGCAGGAAGGAGGCCAGGGGTCAGGCCACGGAGACCACAACACCGAGGGGGCAGGTGCAGCAAAGCCACCTCTGCAGAGCCCACGTGGCTGTCCCTTACAGAGCACGCTGCTCCCTCCGCAGTGCTCCCACAGGCACCAACTCTCACAGTCCACAGTGCTGGCGCTGCCCCGGGGGTCCTCTTGCTGTAACCGGGAGGAAGAAGCACTGCTGTCCCCATTTGAGACATAAGGAGTCCAAGGTTCAGAAGGCCCCAGGCACTTCCTCACCGCGAGGAGGCAAAGCCCACGGGCCCAACTCCAGATCCGTATCCTTCCTACCCCCTGGGTGGAGACTTCCCAATACCTCTTGGCCACACCTGTTGTGGTTTCTCGTGTGTCCATCTGTCCCCATGCTTGAGCGTCAGGGGCAGTGCTCGCCCCTGATTTCTGTCCCCCCTTCACTGGTGTCCAACTGTGGCTCACGAGGCGCGGCTCAGCGAACGCTGCTCCTATTGGACTAAGGCAGCTGAGCACGCGGGGCAGGGCTGACGCACGAGAGCCAGAAGCCCAGGTGTGGACATGGTAATAGCCGCGTGGTGCAGGGACCTGGGATTCCTTCCTGAGCGCTGAAAGACCCGGCCCGCCCACCACCCAGGCTCACATGCAGTTGATGCACAACACGATGATGACAGTAGTAACTGGTCCTCGCAGCGATCTCCCATGACTGCGCACCAGAGCCTTTCCGATTCCGCTGTTTCATACTTAGAACCGCCTGATGAGAAAGGTATTAATATTACCTCTACTTTCCAGATGAGAAACAGGCTGATCGCTAACGGGGAGTCCGCTGGCCCTGAGACCACTGGGCCGGTTGAGGCACACACGTGACATCAGGGCCGCCATCCGCCAAGCCCTTGCTGGGGACAGACACCATCAATTAAACGGTGCGGACTGCTCCCCTGAGTGTAGACCTCAGAATCCACGTTAATAAAACACTCTGGCGAACCTCTCATCACTGGTCGGCATCGGCCCAGGAGACGGGCCTATTTGCGATCCCTAAACGCGGCTGTTCGCTCACGGAGGGCAAGAACGGCGGCGGCTTGCCTGTGACGTCTTCAGTACGAAGCGCAGTGAGAAGCCTAAAGCCCAGACTAGTGGAATACAAGAAGGAGTCCCCAACAATAACATGGAAATGGTCGTTGATCCTTTCCCATATACACGGATCCCCTGCTTTTCCAGAGTTCACGTCGCACCACTTTGCTTTTATCAAAGGCCTACCTTAGTACCTGTTCTCGATAACTGAAAGAAATCCAAAGGGGATTTTCACTTTTATGGGGGAAAAAAAAAAGGCCAAAAGCAAACAACAGTGCTCAGTGTTTGTCTTGCAGTGTGTCCTGCAGAGGCAGCGTGCACCCCAGCAGCGAGGGCCCCCCACCCAGCTGCTTCTCCAGAACTACACCCAGCATCTTAGCATCAGTCCGCCCAAGCTTAGACCTGTGCCTCTGAGCCTCTGGGCTTGGCCTCCATTTACTCTGTGCATTGGTTACCAAGGTGGGTCCTAAGCAGAAGAGCCTAAGTGAGACTCTTTTTGGGGGTCTGGGGACACCCCAACATGTTGTCATGCAAACGAACGGCAGTTGCTTCTTTGCCTTATGCCGTTTGGGCTTAGGAAAGGTGTCACGAGAGCACCCTGCCTTCGGGCTGTGGAGGAAACCTCCATCAGGTGTTCTAGCAAGTGTCCCTCGTGCCTTATCTTAGTTGATGCACGCGTGATACACGGGAAACCCAAACGTCGAGATTCCAGGTCCGGGGCCTCTTCCCCTGGCTGCAGAGCACTGTCATCCTCCCCCCACCAGGTCCCTCTCCTCACTCCCTGGTCCAGCCTGTTCTGCTTCTTATTCCAAACTGACCCCCTGACCGCAGAGGATTTTAAGGCAACTGAGGGTAGAGAGATAAACACACACACACACACACACACACACACACACACACACATCTTCAATCCCCTCCTCTGACCTCTTTGCACACTTAGTAGCACTGAAAAAAGACAGAGACAGAGAGAGAGAGAGGAAGAAAGGCCAGGCTTTCTAGGAGCAACCATTAGACACAATGCTCACTGTCCCCAGGCCCCCAGGGCAGCTTCCCCTTTGATGCCCCCCTTAAAGAGATGGAGGGAGGGGGAGAGTGGACTGACTCTTTTTCAGTTTCGAGATTATTTGGCTCGGACAATCAAGCAAAAGCATCTCCTGTGTACAAGGCAGGTGCGCAGAGCGGAGAGACACTTCCTTCCTCACACCCAGGGGGCTGGACACGGCAGCAGAGCTCAGGGCTTCCACCCAGGAGCTACTTGCACGTAAGATAACTTGACATTTGATGCCCTCCAACCTCAGGGCTCAGTGCTGGGGTGATTAGTGCCTCAGTGGCCCCGGGGTCTGTCCCTAACACATTAGCTATTCCACACTCCAGCGGGGTCTAATGTCTTCCGGCCCGTACCCCCACATGTCCTAAGCCCTGAGGTTGGGGGTACAAAGTCCTGGGCTGGCCTAAACGGCCGTGAAGAAGCAGTCAGGCTTCTGAGCAGACCCGAGCAGAGAACCACCAGGCTCCCTGGTCTGGAGCACATGGACACTCCTACAGTGACGCTACCTTTCTTGGAGGAGAAACGTTCACCATCAAGTCTACAGCTCTAGGGGACAGAAAGGTGATGCCTTCCCCTTCTCCTCAGGTGACGTTTACTCAAGAGGCCCGAGGAAGTGGCCCTGAGACGTGGCAAGGCCAAATGTAAAGCAGCAACCGTGCCCCGAATGCGGATCCTCGCCTCGGCGGGAGGCAGGCCTCAGCGGCCTCACTCACTCGACAGCCGGGAGCGAGCCAAAGCCGCCACGCATGTGGCTTTGGCGGCTGCTGAGGTCTGGGCCTGACGCCCGGCCGGCCGGGTTACTGCACGTCTATCTCCTGGGGTACAGGTGCGGACCCCGCAGGCCGCGGTGTGTGAAAGGTGATGGTGAGGCAGCGATGATGATGCCCCAGCTGCTTCCGCCTCCATTAACTCCAGCCTGTGTGGCCGCAGAGATTCAGATCTACCCATTTTCAGATGGGGAAACTGAGGCCAAGGGAGAAAGAATCAGCACAGCAGTGGCGGCAATAATTAAAAATAAGTGACCCCCGGTCACCAGTGCGTATGGTACACGGTGTGCATTCTCACCGCGCCACCCCACGGGGCGAGCGGCCTCTCCCCACCGACGCACAGGAGAGCTGGGCCTTGGGCAGTGCCCATCGCTGGAAACCGGACAGCCGCTCGCAGGAGGCTCCGGGCAGGGGCTCGGGCTTCTGGGGCTAGTAAATCCTCAACAAGGGAGAGTGATTAGTGTCGGATGTGGCGGTGGGCTTTGTGCGGCTGACGGCCCCTCCCTGCAGAGGCCTGGCCGGGCTCGGTTCACACGGGCCCTCCGCAGGCCTGCTCCCGGCTCCCTAATTATGCCATTCACCAGTCACCCAGGCCCGCCTCTGAACTCCTGACCCAGCAGTGAAAGACTTGGGATCTCATTACTAATCTCTTAAGCCACCTCGTCTTCCAAAATACATCCATTTAACTTGAAGGCCAAGGCGTTGGGGGTGGGAGCCGGGGAGAGGGAAAGCCCGGCACAGGGACTTCTCATGACACGGCCACGTCCCCTCCCGGAGGCCTGCGTCGTCCCGAGCCCCGGGGGCGGCGGGCCTGGCTGTCGGGCTCAGAGCAGGACAGGCCTCCCTGAGGGTCGGCGGCTCGGCCCCGGGACCTGGGGAGGCCTCTGGTGGGGCGGGGCCTCTGGGCCCACCTGTTTGTAATTTCAGGGGTGTGGGCAGGGGACGAGGCCCGTGTTTGTTTTAATTATTATTATTGTTGTTGAGAAGGGAGGGGAAAAAATGAGCAGAAACTGCTAACATCTGGAGGCTCCTGTCCAGCTTATGTAATCTCCTGTCGCAGAGGAGGAACACGGGATCCCCAGCCAGATGGTCCGTGGGTGACTTCACGGCACACGTGCCTCCTCCCAAAGGAAGATGCTGATGGGGTGAGGAGAGTGCGTGGTGGGACCTTCCCGAAATTCTGAAGGGGTGACAGGCAGGGGCTTTAGGGGCTCCCAGAAATCTCAGTTTTCTTTTGGGAGACTCAGATTTTTTTTTTCTAGCTCAACCTTGAATTTTTCTATTTCTCTCTCCATTCATTCATTCGTTCCTTCATTCATTCATTCAATATATATTTACATGGCACTTCCTCCTTGTAGGTTCCTTATTCACCTTGGTCTACATGGTGAAAATGGGTCCTAGATTTAAAAAGCAAGAAAGGGGGATCCCTGGGTGGCCCAGCAGTTTAGTGCCTGCCTTTGGCCCAGGGTGTGATCCTGGAGTCCCGGGATCAAGTCCCACGTCGGGCTCCTGGTATGGAGCCTGCTTCTCCCTTTGCCTCTCTCTCTCTCTCTCTCTCCCCCTCTCCCATGAATAAATAAATAAGATCTCTTTAAAAAAAATAAAAATAAAAAAATAAAAAGCAAGAAAGGTAAAACCCCTTCTCACAAATAGCAACCCCGGATGGGTGGGGCTGAGGGGGCGGTGTATGTAAAAGATTCTACAAGCAAATCCCCAGAGGACAGCGCGGTGGGATCTGTGTTCGAGGTATGTTCAGGCTGAGGGAGCGGCGTGGAGCAAAGAGCTGCCAGGGCAATCTGTGCCTGCGGGCCAGGCCTGAAACGCAAACTCTTAATGTCAAGTGGGCTCTGGAGAGCAGCGGCCGGAGAAGAGGCGAGAGAAGGGGAAGGATGGGCCACAGCTGAGCCACAAGAAACCGAGTTTCCCAGATGATGTCAGCAGCGGAGGCATGAAGGACAAAGGTCGAGACGCAGATCTTGCTGCAAGCACAGCTCTGAGCACCCTGCTTTTAAAAAACACGCTCTTATCTTTCTGTGTTTCCAAATCTCCCCCACCCACCCCCTGCCCCAGCATTTGTACTGAAAGCAATTCATGCAATTTCATGAATTCTAGATCAGGATAGCTATAAAAGCAGTGTGGTCTCTGGATCAGATCAAAGGGCACCGTGAGCCCCAACCAAAGTCTTCGTGCACCTCTAGATGGGAACACAGAGATAGTGCCAGGGAAAGATGAAAATCCCGAGACACTGCCAACTTCAGAGAGGAATCCTAAAGCATCGCGATTTGTATTTCGGAGCCCAGAGGTATTGCCAGCTCTGGAGAAGTCTACTTACGGAGGACTGAGACCCTTCCAGTGCTGGCCCAGAATACTGAGAGACCGTGACTCTACAACAGGACCGGGCAAGGCCGTGCGCTCTACATCCAGCGCCCGGAAACCACCTGTGGAGAACCAGACGCCAAAGACGGAGAACACAAATCCAGTCACCTTCGATCCAAAAATGCCCTCCCTGCTGGCTCCGGAGTGGAAAACACGGCCAGCTCTGGAGCAGCGTCCTGACACATGGAAGTCTCCACCACTCGGCTGAGCCACACAGACCAAAGCAGCGTGGCTTGGGGGCCCTGCAGACCTCTTCTGGGCCTTTCTCTGGGAGCCCTGACATGCTCACGGGTTAACCAGAAAAGCGCTGCCCGCATCCAAGCTTGGTGCCTGGTCACCGAAACCCTCGGTTCAGAATGGCTGAACGGTTGTTAATGGCAGTTTTGACCACCCGGGCCTCTTCGAGAAAGGTCAGAGCAGTGATTTTTCACTTAAAGGCATCTGTGTGTTGAAAGAACAAGGCTTTCTCGAGTTCATAAAAGCTGGGAGTTTCCAGGTGGTTCTTTTTTATTTTCCCTCCACACTCCCTGTCCATCCCTCCTCTCCTCCAGCTTTCTGCATTACGACCTGTGTGTTCCGGGATGTGTCCACGATGAGGAACGAGTCACATGCCCTGAAGGGAGGGACCCGCACCTGACGCCAAGAGGGCCCTGCAGAGCGCACCGTCCCTGGGCTCTCACTACGGCGCGCAGGAGTCCTCGTCCCGCCCCACACACGAGCAAGGCCTGGAAACCACGGAGTGATCGGCTCCCTTCTCTCCCTTTTGGAGAGCAGCCACTGCTCCTGTCCAGGGGGCCTTGATCTTGAGTTCTCCCAGGAAGAGGGGCCGAAGGAGGCAGGGCAGGGACGAGAGGACAGGGACTGCTGATGTGCTTATGCTTTTAACGGTGTGTGCTGACCTCCAGCTCAGACGAGGGACATGGGCAGCACTGCTCTCTGGCCTGCCCCTCCAGGTTTCGGAGGTAGGGCTAGTGACTGCAATGCGACCTGCCAACCGGGGGCTTTGCCCACTAAATGCCCAATGGACACGGCTGACTTGAGTGCCCAGCCCCTCAGGAGCGGGTTCCTCCGAGGGACGGAGGCCTTACAGAGCGCGGCTTTCCCCCGGGGCGCCCTTGGCCAAGGCAGTGCACATCTGCACCGGAGCCGGCTGGGGAAGCGGCCCTTCTGAGATGTGGTCCCTGGCAAGCGGCAGCATGATCTGCGACCCACGAGGTGAAGCCTTTGACCGTCCCTATGCCTGCCAAGTCCCCGAGCCTTCCACTGAGCGGCAGAAGTCACACACCTCTTAAAGAGTCAAAGGGACGTGGGCTGGAGCCTCAGCCGATGCCATTGGCTGCCGGTGTGACCTTGCACCCCCTGGGAGGGCCACACGCCCCCACTGCCAAATGAGATGCTGGTGTCTGCTCCCAGGGCTGAGACAAGGCCCCTCCATGCTCCTGCCTTCGGGCATGCCCTACCTGCTGGAAACAGAATTAGCACGTCCCTACTTCATCCCTCTCTACTTCTTTCTTCCTGGACACAGAGGGAGACGGGCTTGGGTTCCAATTCTCGATTCCCCCGCCCCACCCCCGGGGCCAGCTGCAGAAACTTGGAGAAGTTCCTCAAGCTCTCTGAGTCTCAGTCTACTCCTCTGTGAACCAGTGGGTTAGTGGCTGCCTCCCAGAGGGGCTGGCAGGTGTAACCGTGCTGTAACGGGGGGGGGGGGGGCTTCAGGTAGAGACCCCCGTAGCCGCCCGGCTAGCCTGCCTCTCACGTGGCTCCTGTCGCTGTGGTCAACCGTCCCCATGACCACCATGTCACTCCCTTGACTGTCCTCTATTATTGCTTAGTCACTGCTTTTCCTCTCTCCCTTAATTCTGCATCCCTCTTCCGCCTCCTTCCATCTGTCCTTCCGCCCTCCCTTCACCTTTCTCTTTCATGTTCTCCTCTGCTGGGAGACGACCTCCAGAGGGTGAGCCACTCTCACAAGCCGGAAAGACAGTCCCTTGTGTTCCCACCAACCTCCGTAGTAACCTACCCACAGGGACACAGGGACCTCACTGAGACCCTCGTCTCTCCCGGAATAACAAGAGGCAAAAGGCTAGAGCCTTTACCATGTGGCTCGGCTTCCAGAAGCCGTTTCCTACTTTCTGCATAAAGCTGTTGACAGAGCAAAGTGCAGGTTGAGTCATAAATATTTACCACATGCCTACTTTGTGCCAGGCCCTCTTTTTCATCCTGAAACAACAACAAAAAACCCCTGTGCTTGTGCGGCTAACACTCTGGAGCGGTGGGGGGGTCATGGAGGCAGAGAGAGCAGAGACAAGACCAGTCTGGAGCCCAGGATGGGCTCTCAGGACCCCTTCCCCTCCCCCCACCCCGATGCACCCCCGTCTGCAATGCAGGGGAAAGTGGGGGACTTATGAAGGCCCTGCTTGCTCTGGTCACCCAGAGGACCATCTACCAGGGGACTGTACCCTGGCCACGTGAGGGAATCACAGGCCCCGATTTGTACATTTAAGCCAATCATAAAAGAGACGCGGCTCAGCAGACACTGTCTCCAACGGCCTCCTTCCATGAACCCAGAAGCACCCGCTGAGTACTCTCCAGGCAGCAAACCCTGTGGCAGGCACAGGAAATCGCTAAACATTAAAAGATAGAGCCCAAGTCCTTAGCTGCTCCTGGGGCATTTGGTCTGAAAAGCTGTGGATGTAGGAAAAGCAAAGTAAAAGGCAGCTTGTGCTCCTTGGATGGTTCCAGAAGGGCCACGTGATCTCAGAAGAGCGAAGGCTGCATACAGATGGGTGGTCAGAGGCGGCCTGATGGGAGGAGGTGCCATGGGAGCTAGACCCCGAAGGAGAGTTAAGCCTCCAAGAGGTGGACAGGCGCACGGAGACTCCCTTGGGCAGGAGAGATGGGGACCCCGAGGCCCGTCCGGGGATAGCTAGTCACCAGTCCTGCTCGGAGCGGCCCCGCCGGGCAGGGAGCTGTGCAGAGGAGCCCGCCGAGATCCCGTGCGGCCCTGCCTGCTAGGGCCTTCGGGTGGTACAGACCGCGCAGAGCGGTGCCCAACCTTGGCAGGTGAGAGCTCGCAGAGACCAACGTTTACTGTGACTGATAGAAAATGTGGCAAACTCCTCCCTTGAAGACACATGCACACTTAGGAAGTTCAAGACACTGTTTCACAAAAAAAAAAAAAAAAAAACAAAAAACAAAAAAACAATGGGGACAGGTGGCGTGGACCCTGGAAGAACTGGATTGACTTGTGACCCACCACACGGAGCCAAGGGCCCCCCACCAACCTTTCCGACGTGGGGACGCAGCTCCTGCTGCACGGGTTGGTTATAAGGAGATGACGCAGCGGCTGAACCGAGTGAAGGCGGGTGGCGGCTGCCGTCGGCCAAGCGCTGTGCCCAGGGCGCCGCGGGCCCCGACCTACAGCTGAGAAGCCTGGGACTCCCCGAGGCCCCCTGTAAGGCAGCTCTGCAGTGGCACAGACTCTCTGTCAGCCTGTCTGCCAGGTGGCCTGCTGTCCCCACACGACTACTCATGTTTAAAAGTAAAAGGATCGGTGCATGCGGCTGGTGGGCCCCGTGGCCATAGGTGGCCAGGGCCTGCCGTGTGGCCCGTGCACATCCAGGGCCTCCAGCTGTCCCCGGGGGCTCGGTGCCAGTGACCCTGGAGCCCGGGCCCCCAACCAGCCTGCCCTCCCCGACACACGGCCGCTCCTCTGCTTCCCCGCATCACTCGGGATGCCACTCTTTCCCTGGACTCCTTGCTCCCAGGCCTGGGCCTGGGGGGGTGGGGTCACTCAGGCAGCCTCCAGTCCTGAGAGCAGACCAGATCTGTCCCCAAACTCAGCCGGCTCCCAGGATGGAAGCAAGGGCGCCCAGCAGCCAAGCGTGCCCGTGCACCAGCCCCGCACAGGGGTCAGGGTGGGCCAGAGCCCCGGAGCGGGGGGGGGGGGCAGGAGCCCAGGAAGTCCCTGGGGGTCCGCCCTGGCTCAGACGCACGCCTCTCGGCAGGGCTCACACGCTCGATGGAGCCCACCCCTCCCTGGAAAGCAAACCTGCACACCTGTATCCAGGACCTCCTGGGACTTGGGTCTGGCTGAAACTCGAGGGGGGTTTTAAGAAACCCAGGGCTCGGGTGGAAGCGCGGGTGGAAGGCCCTTCGGGGGTCCAGGTCTACAGGTAACACATTCAGGCTACCTGACAAGGTAAGGCCATGGGATGCTCGTGGGAGCAGGGGGCTGGAAAAACCAACACAAACAAAAACAAAAGCCCATGCACGGCCAGGCCTCCGTCCCCTCGGAACCCCATCCTTAGGGCCTGGCTTGAGAAAGTTTACTTTCAGGCATAGGGAAATGAGCATGTGGTTTTGGGGGCAGAACTCAACGCGCCAAAGCAGCGGGCTCAGCAAGGCTGCCTGGCCGCGGCTTCCTAAGTGCACTGCAGCCCCGGAGAGCGAACGCTGTTTACATTTTTTACATGTTTCTTGGGTACAGAACATGAAACTAAATTATACAGCAAAGGCCACGCTGGCTACACGCCGGTGCCCCCACTTAAAACAGAAACAATTAAACAACAAGGGAAAAAAAAAGGAAAAGAAGAAAGAAAAGAAAATGAAAAACAAGAATGGAAGCGGGGTCTTAAGGGGGCCCCCAAGTGAGTGACGGGGATGGAAGGAAGGAGGGAGTCTGGTCCTGAGCCTGGGAGTGGGGAGGGAGGATGTGCAGACTGACGAGATGGGGGGGGTCAGGCTTGGAGGGAAGACAAAGGAATCTTCCTAGAGGGGCAGCGGGGGGCAGGGGGGGTTGGCAGGGCTGGGGCTGCTCTCGCAGAGAACGGGTGGAAGCAGCCCCAAACCACAAAGCCACGCTGGTTCTTGGGCTTAGAGTCAGGAGGCAACTGGTAAGCACGAAATGAAGAGTCTTTCTTCAAACTGGTTGCCCCTGCATCCCATGGCACCATCCCAGGCCCCTCCGTGCCCGCCCCTCCAAGGCCAGCTCCATCTGTGCACGGGTCACGGCACTGCCAACCTCCGTCCTCTCCTCCGAGGGCATCGCGGGCTGCCCGAGGGTCAGGGTTCATCACTGGTTTCTCTCAACCTCACCCCACGGCTGAACATGATGCTTGGGACCCAGTAGGTGCACAAGAAGATCCTACTGATTTTCAATCCAAAGAGCAGAATCATTTCATAGCAGTTGGGGACTGAGAGGTTTTGGGGAGTCGAATCTTCATTAAGTGAAGTAAGACTAAGACACTCAAAGTCTCTCTTTCCTTGGGCCCCAAAGAGCAAGCCTTTAAACAACAACAACAACAACAACAACAACAAAACTGGGTTGTTCCTAACTGGGTGCCTCAACTGCTAAAACTCCATAGGCAGAAAGGAGCATTTCAGTAGAAAATATTTCTGTTGCTCTTAGAAGGAAAAACCACATTCTGGATCCACTGTCTCATCCTCGACGAGCACCTGCCATATAGATGTCATTACTGCTATTTTAGGGACAGGAGGTTGGGTAGGAGCAAAGAGAACTGGTTTACCCAAGTGACAGGGCCAGGAAGGCGGTGGGGCTCGGAGCGGGAATCCACGTGAACCAGATCCTAACATTTCACCTTTCTTTCTCTGAAACTCTCATCATCCCAAGTTCTTCCGGGCCATTCGTGATGCCTGGCCTTTCTCAAGTTCCACTAAATAGCAACAGAGTCAATGAGTGAAAGAGGGAGGGGACGAGAGAGGGCCAGCAGGAGAGTCTGGTAGCCGACTCCTCTGCTGGGATCGTGAATAATTCTGTAGATTTAAAGTCCCTGCCAGGCCGAGCCGTCTATGACAAACTCAGGGCGGTCCCAGCAGCCAGCCCGGGGGCTCCTTTCTGGGGCAGGCGCTGTTTCTTCTTCTCCGGGGGGTGGGGGGGGGCTCAGTGCCCCACATCAATGGGACAGGCTGTAACAGGCCATGGGACTTTCTGTTCTGTCTCCTTAGATGACTCGCACATGTGCTCTTGAAAAATTATTCATAAACCACCAGGAGAAAGCACATCCCATGGGTATTTGGGAAAACTGCTTGGAATCTTCTCTGAAATGTCAGTGTGTTCCTTTCGCCCGTCCTCTTCCTTCCACCACAGGCAGATGCTGTCCCATTTCACCAGTGAGAAGAGACGCACGCTCTGGTGAAGGTACATGTAAGGAGAGGAAAACTCTTAGAAATGACCTCAGTGCCGGGCTGCTGAGTCCAAGATTTCTCTCTGTCCTTTGCAAATAAGATCATCTAAATGGCACTGGAGAATTGCTTGTCCATGCAGAATTTCCCAGGGAGGCTGTTTCGATGAAATGCCGGTCGTGTGGTGTAAGAGAAGGCAGAAGGACGAGGGAAGAGCGCCGTGGGTGAGGTGCTTCATGTCCCTGAGACTCAGTTTCTCCGTTTTGAGAAGGAAGTGAAACTTCTTAGTCTGGTCATGTGCTTTAAACCCCCCAGTCCGGGGTCTGGTATACAGAAGGTGTTCAACACATGTCTCTCCTCTTCCTCAAACGGACGTCCGATTATGATAGCCCCCGGCTCATAACCTCTGAAAAGCTCCCCACCACACTTGGGGTAAAGTCTAGATCTCACGCATCTGAAGGATGTCCCTGCACACCTTTATAAGCTCATCTCTCGGGATCCCTGGGTGGCGCAGCGGTTTGGTGCCTGCCTTTGGCCCAGGGCGCGATCCTGGAGACCCGGGATCGAATCCCACATCAGGCTCCCGGTGCATGGAGCCTGCTTCTCCCTCTGCCTGTGTCTCTGCCTCTCTCTCTCTCTGTGACTATCATAAATAAATAAAAAATAAAAAAAAATTAATAAGCTCATCTCTCCATTTCCCCTTTATTTCTTACTGGCTTTTTTTTTTTTTTTTTTGGTGGGGGGGATGTCTGTCTGTCCCTACCCCCCTCCCAGTGTCTCTCCCCTGAACCTCCGCACTCCCTACACTGCATCATAGGTGCTCATGGAGATTTCTTACCCTTGCATCCAGAGACCCCAACGGGTATCTGCTCCCTTCCTCTGGATGCGAGGATGAAGACTCGGAGAAACGGCCCCCACTTCTTGGCTCAGGCTCGGCGGCCATCGAGCAATGCGCACACCCTGTGATTCTCTTGATGACATTGCGGGGCTTCCTGTCTACAGCACGTGGCTTGTGACACACCCGTAAACACACCTGTAAACCGAGCCAAGTCACCTTTTCCATTCATCACTGTCCTCTTTGTGCTTTTCTTCTTTTGTTTTCCTCCTACAATCCAGAAGTAATTAGGTGTAGATCTGAGAAATCTGTCTTACACGTTGGGGATGGCAACTTAAAACATGTCCTAGAGTCCTCCCATGGTTTCGTAAGCCCGTTTTAAACGACCTTCCGGAGCAGGCAATGCATAACCTGAAAGGACGAGTGCCTACAGGTGGAGGTCTACACCACCCGGCAGACACGGTGGGGCAATATTTGAGGTATTGGCACGGCAACTCCTACATTTTTGGTGTTCCTTGAACACACACCATGCATGAAAAGGTCCAGAGATGCCGGTTCTCCTAGCTTCTTTTCCAGCATCATCACAGAACAGGAGGGAGCTGCCTCGCCCTGCACCTGAGCTCCTATGATGAACACGGCAGCCAGCACCCTGGTTCTGCCCCTTATGGGGGCGAGCCCCAAGGCCGCCCGACCAACCCTCCAAGCTTCACTGTCCTGATCCGAAAAGTGAGCACAGAGATTCCTGTTTTTGTAGCAGTTTCAGTAGGATTCAAGGAATTCGACGCGGAAGCTGGATGAACTTGATAAATGTTATTTTTATAATTTGTCCAGGGCCTTCGGAAAGTGGGCGAAGGACTTTTCCGTCCGTACGTGCTGGCTCTCGTCCCTGTTGGCTGAGTAAGCTGATAGCACTGCGGTTTCTTCCTCAGGGAAACTCCCTCTGAGTCTCAGTCTTGGGTCTCTGGCTACTGTCTGGAACAGGACACACCCCTCCGATGAAAGGGTGAGCCCTCTGAGGGCAGCCAAGGGACTGGCGCTTCTCTGGAGTCTCTCAGAATGGCTGGTATGGTCCTGAGGATGCAGGAGACATTCACTAACACAACTACATCTAACCCAACGGAAGGTTGACTGAGCTTCTGTACTGTGTGGGTAACCGTGGCCTCTGGGTGAGGGCGTGGAGGAGAAGGCTAACATAAATGGGACAGAGAAGTAACATCTGAACTACACAATAAGTGGAGGGAAAAAAAAAAAAAAACACATACACCAAAAAATCAAAACAAAACAAAACAAAAAAACAGCACTAGATGACTTCTCTACATTTACTCTCTTAACATCCACCAGGTACCTGCTGTCTTTCCCTCTTTCCAAAAGAGGAAACTTGTTGGCAAATTGAACACCAATGAAAAATAAATTTATTATTAAAAAAAAAAAAAAAAGAGGAAACTAAACTTCCCAGAGGGGTCATCTGCTCCAGGTTCCCAAGTCAGAGGAGGGGCGAGGAGGGCAAAGCCCAAGTCACATGATTTCCATTAACCCCCCCGCCCCATGCTCTTTACCTACTCACGTTCCACAGTGTAGGATTCAAATATATTACTCAATGACTACATGAATTAATACACAAATTACTGTAACACAAGACAAATTATGATTTGCCTTGGGGGAGGCCCCAAGTACTAGGGACCGGCCTAGAAGCTGGTCACAGCTACTCAAGATCAAGTGGCAAAGGACTAATACACCCAATAATGGGTCGATGGAGTAGAGAGAGAATCGCCGACCACAGAAGGAGAGACGTCTAGGGTCTCTCCTTACCATGCCTTACCATGGCGAGCTTAGTGTATCACGAGGCACTCCGTCCCCCTGTGGATAGTTCTCGTTCTTAGAAAGGTTTTCTTTATTTTGGCCCTGAGACTACTGCCCTGGAAATGCTTAGTCTAAGCTTTACCCTCAAAGGATTAACCAAATAAATTGGTTGGTTGACTAAAGGTCTGTAATCCCTGGAGAGCCCTGCGCATTCCAGATAGTCAGTATTTCCATTTCCTCCCTAGGCCGCTGCAGAAGGAGGGAGGTGCTTGTCAAGATAGGAGGAAATGGACTGTGCTAGAAACGCTGGGGGCGGGGGCGGGGGCGGGGGCGGGATGAAGGACTATCTACATCTCACCCTGGCAGCCTTTGGCGTGAAGCACCAGAGACATGCAAAACATGGAGGCAAAATTAGGACAAGTCGAAATTTTTGCAAGCACTTAACCCAAACCATTTCTGAGGTTCCCCAAAGAGAGATAACTTGATTCCTTCGGTTCATTTCCATTTTTGTTCTGTCTCAGGGACTTCTTGAATTCCAGCTGGGCCGGGAAGGTGCGTGGCCAAAATATCCAAGGAATGTCTCCTCTTAGAGGGTGTGCAGCCCAATATGCACACCAAGAAGTTCTGATGCCTCCGATAAGGTCTGCATATGAGACTCAAGGTTTGGGGTGGAGCAGCTTAGCCCTAACCAAATTTGGGGATCTTGCTGGGAGCACAGACACCCGAGAGGCTGGAAATTATTAGAAGCAAAGGGTTTTTATAAAGTCGAAACAAAAGTTTGCACCATTTCTTGGGGGCACCTGGGGGGCTCAGTCGGTTGAGCGCCTGCCTTCAGCTCAGGTCATGATCTCAGGGTCCTGGGATCAGACCCAGAGTCGGGCTCCCCACTCAGGGCAGAGCCTGCCTCGCCCCCTCCCTCTGCAGACACCCCTGTTTGTGCTCACTCTCTCAAATAAATTTTTTTTTTTGTTGTTGTTTTTAAGTGCAGTTTTCATCAACTCTCTGGGCTCAGGGAGCACGATGCACGCTGCTCTGGGCAGTCCCAGCGAGACCCTGCCACCTTCTGTGACGGGGCCATACGCCGCGAGGACTCTCACGGCTCAGCAGGCCGCACGTGGTTCTTCGCGACCCTTCTTCTGGCTGCAGCGCAGAGGCAGCCACGCGTCCTCCCAGCTCCTCACCTCTGCCCTTCGTAGAGCTTCAGGGCACAGCGGGGGTCGGGCCGGCCTGGCTCAGAGCAGCCAGGGAAGACCCCAAGC
Source organism: Vulpes lagopus (assembly GCF_018345385.1). NCBI lineage: Eukaryota > Metazoa > Chordata > Mammalia > Carnivora > Canidae > Vulpes > Vulpes lagopus. The sequence goes on from NC_054830.1 coordinate 62,640,387, forward strand.
GCCTCAGACACCGGCGTGGTGACACCAGCAATGGCCCAGGCTTGGTGACGCTGCTTCCCAGGCCACTTTCCCGCCACCCTCTGACTGCCACTTTGGGATGTGCCGCCAGTCCCAGCCTTACTGGCGGCCTCCCTGGCATCCCAGTTGTGGGGCCCTTCACTTCTGGGCCTCATGGCTCTGGGGAAGCCACCCGGCCTGTCCGTGTCCCCTGGCTGTGGAGTACAGGAGGGCCCAAGGCGGTGGCAGGTGCACGGCAGTGACCCTGCCACCCCCCCACATCTGCCCCGTCCTCCCCTGGGGACCCATGCTCTGGCACGGGAATTTTGCACGTGGGTGCATGCACATGCATGTGCGCATGTAAGGGAGACAGAAAGAGAGAGAGAGAGAGAGAGAGAGGGAGAAAGGATGATTGTGTCGGGGAAGGGGAGGGGCACCTATGATGCGGCGCATCTAAGCGCCTCCCGCCCCTTCTCTCCTGCGTCAACCTCTTCACCGGAGGCCCCGACTGGGTGGCGGTGAGCTCCCAGCCTCCTGTAAGCAGCGCAGGGGGTAACGCGGGCCCCAGGGTGCCGTCCCCTACGCCCCGGGACCATCCGACCTGGACTCACGCAGGCCTGGCCTCCAGCGGGGGCTCCTGGAGGCTGCGGCTCTGACGCCCTCCAGGCCGCCTGCCTGGCCGGCCCAGCCCGGACACAGCACCGCCCCCCCCCGGCCCGGACCCCACATTCTCCAGTGAGCTGATCTCATTATGGCAAATTTAGTTACAGCTCAAGTCTCCTTGTAACAAAGATTATGTCCGAGCCCAGAGTAATGGAACCTAGTCGATTTCATTAAAATAAAATTGGTTACAATGAATAATTCAATAGGATGATTTTGTTTCCTCCTCTCCTCTTTGTAGATCGAAGAGCTAGTATTTATAATGATTTTTTGAAATTGGATTTTTGTTTAGGAAGAGATAATCACCCATAATTCCTGACAGCCCCTCCTTACAAGACTGAAATAATTGCCCCGCGAAGTCGCCTTTCAAACGCTAAGGCTGGGCAGTCCTTTCCCTCCTCCTCCTTCCGCGAGGAGCGATAACGCGTCGGGTGGTTTGAAGCACAGCTGCTCCCTCAGCCGAGGCTCACGTGAGATTCCGAGTGTTCATTCCCTCGTTTGAATGATGGTTTTTAAACATTTAGCGTTGAATTGGGAATTCCTGGCCCCATTGCCAGCCGGCCCTGCTGCTCCCGAGCAGGACTTCTATGCCGCAGAGAAGTGATGCCCGAGCACTTTCTCTTGGTGGTGCTCATTGGCATTCAGCGCTGTGTGTGTGTGTGTGTGCACGCGTGTGTGCACGTGCATGTAACTGTAGTCAATTAAACACACGTTTCCAGAGCACCTCGTCTTGTCTAGGCCTGTGCTTGAAGACGAAAGGACCAGAACGAATGTGGCTGAAAGCTCTTTCTCGATCAGGCTCCCTGCATGAGGCCTGCTTCTCCCTCTGCCTGTGTCTCTGCCTCTCTCTCTCTCTCTCTCTGTCCCTCAAGAATAAATAAATAAAATCTTAAAAAAAAAAAAAAAAAAAAAAAAGGAAATGAAAGCTCTTTCTCCAAGAACGCGCAGCCGAGAGGTGATTTGGGTTCAAGGTGACAGGTGCAACCAAAGAAGAAGTCGGCAAGTATGGAGGTGGCATGGAAGGGTGAACCCTCAACATCCACTTCCTCATTCATTCATTCATTCCTCAATTCATTTATTCACCAGGCTGGGACTAGGCAAGATCCCTTCCACTCAGGGCAGCCAGAAACAAATGCGAATGAATAAATAATCTAAGGCACGTAAACACAAGTATAAACAGACAAATGAAAAATGGCCAAACACTGCAACTTATAAGTGAGGTGCGCCTATCTTGCACCTCATCCAGGGATTCTCACTGGGCCCCAGAGGAAGGTCACATCCCTCTTTCATCTAGAAATCAGGCCTAAACCCCCCACCCCCATCCCCTAGTCAGGGAAGCAATACGAGGGAGGAATGGCTGGGAATAATGGCTCATCTGCAAGCCCAGGAGCAGGCTGGCCTCTGAGATGGCCACCGGGCCAGGCGGTTGGAGGCACTGAGTCGTGTCTCTGGGAAATGGGAGTCTCGGAAGAAGGCAGGTGCTTGCTCAGCAGGATAATTGGAAAGGGGACTCTGGGGACAGCACGGCCATCCCTGGAATCACACAAGCGCTGGTGGCCCCAATCGCTTGCTCCCTCAACTAAACTGGCAGTCCCCTGGGGGAAGAATCCTGGAACATAAATAGTGCATTAGGGGACTGAGGAGTGAGTCACAGCTTTATAGAGCGGGGAGGTCCTCGGAGATCGTCAAGTTCAACCACCCTCTAATTTAAAGATGCGAAAAACGGGGCCCAGAGAAGTGGGGAGACTAGTCTGAGGCCACACAGCAAATTCATGATAGAGTTAATTCACAGGCGAGTGTTCAAGGGGCACACAACTTGGCACCCCCTCCTCCAAAAAATAGAAGCAGGACTTTCCCAAAAGAATTTGGACTTGCCCCACAGAATTCTAGTGACATGTACAAATTGGAATTATTTCGCCAAACGTGAATTACAACAGGTAGAGAAACAGGAGGAGAGGCGTTACCCTACCATGATGATGTTGCCTGCACTTAACCGTCTGGTGTCTCATCCCTCGTGAGGCCCTGGGGTTGCATTTGGTTAGAGATATGGTCAGGTGGCCACATCCAGTGGCACTAAGAGATGCAGGACGTCTGCAGGAAACGGCACATGCGGCTGGGCGCTTACCTGGGAGGCCGCGGGCTGCCCGATGATGACCCAGCCTGGACACTGCTGGTCCTGATGCGATACTGAAGCATTGGAGGCCCACTGGTCCAGGAACCCCTGGGGCGTGTAGACCCCGCAGTCCTTGATGCTAGTTTTTTGCTCAAACTCCTCACATACTCCATCACCATCATGGAAATAGCACCGGCTGGGTTCATCTGCAGGAGATGGGCAGAGAAGGGAGAGAACAGAGAGATTTGTTCTTTGGTCTCAGCTGTCATCCGCGGTGGTGGGCCCAGACCAGCAGAATCAGCAGCACCGTGAGGCCCACCATCAGCAGTCACGGTCACCCTGATAAAAGGAGATCCCGCCATTTGTGACAACATAGATGCCTCTGGAGGACACGAAACTAAGTGAAATAAGCCAGTCACAGAAGGTCCAATACTGTGTGGCTCCACTTAAATGAAGACTATAAAGCAGCGAAACTCACAGGAGGAGAGACTAGGATGGTGGATGCCAGGAGCTGGGGGGGGGGGGGGGCGGCGCGGATTGGGACATGGCCAGGAGCTGGCGGGGATTGGGACGTGGCTCAGTGAGAGTTACTGTTCAATGGGTATGAAGTTGCAGGTACACAAGACAGTGTAAAGCATTGTGCTTGCAGCTTCAATTGTGCTTATGGTGATATGAAGTGTATGCATACTTACAAATCTAGAGGGTAGGTCTTGTGTTATGCATGTTTTACCACACACACACACACACACACACACACTCACAAACACGTGGACCTTCATTATACCCCAAGTGTGCCCCACGGCCACTTTGTGAGAAAGGCATTATTATCTTAATTATTTCAGTCCTCCAGATTAGGACACTGAGCTCCCATGCATCTTTTATAACTTGCCCAAAAGAGGGGTGCCTGGGGGGCTCAGCTGGTTAAGCATCTGCCTTTGGCTCAGGTCATGATGTCAGGGTTCTGGGACTGAGACCCAGGCCGGGCTCCCTGCTTAGTGGGGAGTCTGTTTTTCCCTCTCCCTTGACTTCTCACCCTGCTGGTTTTCTCTCTGTCTCTGTCTCTGTCTCTCTCTCCCTCTTGCTCTCAAATAAATAAATATTTAAAAAAAAAATTGCCCAAAGTCACACGGTGTGTTCATGCCAGATCCTGGTTTCAAATTCAGGCTTTCACTCTTCCAAGTTTTGGGTATGTTATCTGACACCACAGAACTTCACAGTGGCAAACGGAGGTTTACTGAACTCCAAAGAGAATTCTGGTTTCACCTAGGAGTGAACTGATGCTCAAGAGGCGTTGGCTTCAATCCCAGCTCTGTAACTCAACTGCTCTGTTACTGAAGACCAATGTCTTGCCCCCTCTGGGCTCAATCAGATAAGAGGGTGAAAGTGCTGGGCGTCCAGGAGCCCTTCCTGTCTACTGTTCTAGGCTCCTCGGGGCTGGCTGGATGCCTCAGGAGCTCCAGTTAAAGTCCCAGGCCAAGTGAGCTCTCAAGCTCCCATGTCATTCAAACCACAGCAGAGATTTCTACTTGGGACAACGTAGAGCTGCAGCAGGCTGCAGTGATGCTCAGCTGCCAGGACAAAGATCATGGAAGCACAGAGCTGGCAGGTGCCTTCTAAGGACGCAGGACCTCTGCACGTGGCTTGCTATTTCAGCACAGAGCAACGCCGGGAGAAATCAGAATGCAGCCATCGGAAGGAGGTCCCCCTGCCCACCCTTTAATAAATGTTCAGGTGGTCTGCACTGTTTTCCCAATACTTCTAGGCCAAACTAAATACCCCTTTCTGCTTGGGTTCCTATTTTATGAAGATCCCCACCTTAACACTTAACAGAGCCATCCTATCTACACACTGTAGCTCCTCTAAAAGACGGGCCTTCTTGAAATCTGGACCTTATGCGGTGTCTTCCGGTGAGCTTAAAATGATCATCCAAACTGGTGATAGAGATGCTATTAAAAACTATGTCCAGGCAATGGGCACATGTCCTGGGAAAATCTGCAAATCCCGGGCATAACAGAACATATGGGTATTCAGACCATCCTTATGGTCACCCTAAGGATACTGCTTGGTCTAGGACACTCCTCCCCTATTTGCTCCAGAACAAGAGAGTGGAGCCCCTTTTCCAATCAGGAATTGACTTCTGTCCCTCCTATATTAGCTATATGACTTTACACAATTAGCTTCACTTCTCAGCCTCTGGCTTTCCATCTGTAATACAGAAACAATTGTCCCAAATATTGCAATAATGTTGTATGGTGACAGACGGTGACTACACTTGCCATGGTGAGCGCTGAGTAACGTACAGAATTGTTCAATCAATATGTTGTACACCTGACGCTAAAATAACACTGTGTATTAATTATACCTCAACAAAAAGAAAAGAATGATTGTCCCAGCCAGGACAACCTCTCAGGATGGCCGCAAAACTCTCATAGGAAGTGGACACAAACATGCTTTGTACATTCTAAAATAACAGTCAAGAGAAAAAAAAAATAATTCTTCTTTCAAGGGCTCCATTTATTTCTAGCTGGCTGAATGGAATCACCTTGTGCAATCAGGACTCACTTAAAACACTCCATGCGGCAGTCCTCTCCCCAAATAGAAAGAGCCGGGGTCAAGTAGAATTAAGACTTGGAATTCTAGGATGCTGAGTATCTGAAAAAGGAGTCTGTGAATTCAGGGGCAGCAGGATGTTGAGCCCCTTCCAAGCTCCAAAATCCCTTGTTTATTTCAGCAAACAGTTTACATAGTGAAAGACTATCAAAAGAGCCAGAATAAATCAATTCATTATAATTCAATTATTTAAAGATGAGCCTGAGCCAGCTGAGGACTCCAGTGACCAGTAGCACGCCTGGCAGCGCGAGCACGGGGGGAATACGGACTCAGCACTTCTCAGGAGCTCCAGCCTCCTGGCGAGCAGGGCCGACTTACATATAATAAAACGGAGACCTAATCCGAGAGTGACCAGCCATTAATCCAGGCTTTCCTCTCCTGAAACTCAATAAAGGGAATTGCCGAAAGCACGGGTTTTGGCATCAGGCAAAGCTTGACAGAGCTTTGCTCAGATCCTAGCTCTGTCATATATCAGCTGTGTAGGATTTAAAGAAAACTAACGGAACCTCCCCGAACTTTATCTTCTCATCCAAGAAAGAAAAGGAGACGATAATATATTTACCCGGTGCTGTTAAACGGATTTCATGAGATGATGCGTACAATGCCAGCATCTTCGCCCATCTTAGCTAATGAGGGCCTGAGAGCCAGAGGCAGTAAGGATCTGCTCCCGATCACCGGAGGAGGTGGCGGCAGGGCGAGAAGTAGGAGCCTGGCCTTCTCATACCTCGGAGAGAAATGCCCCCTGCATGCTCTGTCTACAGAGTAAAGAAGGCACATCCTGTTGAGGACCAGGACGTGGGGTTGCCTGACTGTTGGTACCACATTCCCCCCCTTCCAATCTGAAGACAGGGAGGGTGAGATCTTAGTAAGATCACGTAAGATCTATTCTCTACGATGACTTAATTCATGTTCTCAGCAAAGAGACCCCAGAATGGCACGAACTGGGGCTAAAGCTGAGGTCTCATGAAGGCTCACTTGCTCCTGATTATTTTTAAGACCTCCTGTGTGCTGGGACTCAGCAGAACCAGGGAATGGGGTAGGCGTAGGGGTGGGCACAGTTAAGCAAGTAAGTGGAAAGGTAGTTAAATGGATGATAGGTAAGCAGAGACAGAGTTAGAGAGATAGGAGGTGGGGGGGGGAGAGAGAGAGAGAGAGAGAGAGAGAAAGAATAAATATGCCTGGTTTCTCCCCCAAGATTCTGCTGACATAGCTACTATGAGCCATTTTGGGAAATAACATCCTTGGACTCTGCAATTCATTTTCTCTTGCTCCTGGAGTCCCCGGGGCCCTTCAGCTACATCTGCCAGTCTTCATCTGGAGAATTTTCTCTCCCTCTTTACTCCCATGCCCCAAGCACTGTAGAGAACAGAGTGAGGAATGGAATAAAAATGCGTGGCCAGGAAAAACAAAGACAGCAACAACAACACAATAAAACAAAACTGGCCTTCCTGTTTTCATTACATCAATGTACTTGGAGCTTTTTGAACACTTCATGCCGGTAGCTGAGCAGGTTATAGTGAAAAGAGTTTAAAGTCAACACCAAGGTCAAATGGTCACCCCGCCGCCTGCCTTCCCTGTATTGATCATCGCACAGCCCCTTGGAGCGCTCAACAAATAACTGTTGAATGAGTGAATGAGTAAAATCCAGCACTCCCAATGCACGTCCTCCTGTCTACACACAGTTCACACTCTGCACCCTTTGGGAAGTTTCTTCAGACGGGGTCTTTGAGAGAAGGGAAAGGAGCTGAGATGCCAGTGGTGACTGGCTTACACCGGGATTGCACTGGGCAGTATGATTTCTCCGCCTCACCCCTTCTTCCTCCGACATAAGAGAACTCTTTGTCTCAGACTCAGTCCCTTTTGTGCAGTATCACATTTAGAAACTGCTCTATCCAGCTAGAGGACGTGATGTGGGGCGCAGGCATTGCCAAGTCTGTCATCCCCAGCTGAACTTTCCTGTGCTACTTTCTTTTCCTTCTGGAAGAAATGCACAAGGCTCCAGGAGCCTGAGGCAGATGGACTCTCTGTAAGTGGACAGACACAGATGATGCTGCTTCTCATTGACTTAATTTTCAATTTCCATCTGTCTGGAGCATCGGAATGAAATGCCATGCCTCTGCATTCCTGAGGCTTGTCTGAAGGACACGATTTGAGATGGTCAGAGATTATTGCCCCTATTTGAGAGCTTGGAAGCCAAGTCTTAGGAAAATGAGACGGGTTTACCTTGGCATGTAAGCAAAGGCTGGGGTTTAGGCTTTTGTCAAGAATTCTTGTCCTTAATGTCAGAAACCCTGGATTCAAGCCTCTAATCTGTCCATGACTACCAGGTAATCTTGAATGTATTTACTTAGGATGGAACTACTTCAACCCAACTGGGGGACACTAATGAACTTAGTCTGATTAGAAAACTGTGAATCTGCAACACCACTAAAATCCTTGTGGTGAATGAATAAAAGAAAGAGCTGGAGAGTTCATTGCTAGAAAGGGAAGCAGGTACTTAAATTGCTCTTGCCAGCTTGGTACAAGATCTAAGGATGATTTCCACAAGCTCTCACTTCAAGAATCTTGAAGGCCACACAGCCATAAGGTGTTGGCTACTGCAAGAATGAACGCAAGCCAATGTATTCTTCAAAGAAGGACTGAGATAATGTATATTCCTCAGGACAGAGGGATAATATAGCAGATCTGAGCTACAACCTTCTACCCCAGATACATACCTGCCCCTGCCAGGCTTCACACATAACACTGTGACACATGCCCCTGCGTGTGGAGGTCATCTTCTGTAGCTTGGTGTACAAGGCCTTCCACAACGGACCTCGCCCACAGTTTTCCAAACCAGCCATTCCCCATCATTCTGTCTTGCCCTCCTAAGGGCTGTTTCCTCTGTGTAGGATCTATTTCTCATTTTTCACTTTGCTAACTCCTGCTGGGTCTTCAGATGCGGCTGAGAGTGTCTCCTCTAGCAAGCTGTCTCCATCCTCCCTTCTCTCTCACTGACTCCCATCCTAGCTCACTTAGGCGACCCTCCTCTGTGCTCTCTCTCACATTTCCTGGATTCCCCACATCCAGCTTTTGTCAACCTGTCTGTGAACAAAACCCTCTTGCTGCCCTGTCCCAGCAGGCAGGAACTATCTCTGGGCACTAAATTGCTGACTCTCATCCCTGTATTCCGAACTCATATCACAGAACCTAGAATCAACGAGATGCCCAACAAATGGCCAAGGAATATATGAGGGGACAAGTGACAAACAAGAGCAATGAATATATATATAGTCAATGAATATATATATATATATTTATTTATTTATATAAATATATATATATATATATTTATAGTCCTGGAGCCGATGAACTGAAAAGCATATATATAAAGTATATATAGAGCAGAGCCAGAAGTAATGGACTATTGTGCCTAAAATTGTTTTTTTTTTTAAAACAAGTGCCATTAATAAGGAATATCTACACAGAAGGCCAGAACAAAAACCAGAAAAATACCTGACTTGTGGAAAATGTAGAAGAAAAAAAAAATGATATAGAAGAGAGAAAAGCTACTTCAGGAAGTTTCTATTGTTTTTGAATGGCTTCTTGTTCAAAACTTTTACTGTCATGTCCCTAATAAAGCAGATTGTTGGAAAAATGGGGAGTGAGGACAAAGGTTGTATAGAAATTGTACTTCAGTTAAAAAAAATATGCAGCTGAAACCCTGAGTTTTTAAGACGTTTACAACATAAAATCATGTTGCATTTAAAATGTACTTTATATATATATTATTACCAGTGTAGGCCTGTTCTCAACTAAGCAGGTATCGATACACTTTTCTTTGATGTGATTACTGGCCATACCCTGAGTACTGCAAACCAGATTTCATCAAAACAGAGGTATCTTTTTCCAGTGAAATGACACATCTTGTCTAAAACATTTACTAGCTTTGCTATAAAATTTCTTCAAACTTTGGGACTCCCTGCAGTACTCTAAAGCAAATCCCCAGTGGCTGTCTCACAAACACTTCCATAATGTCCAGCTGGGACTAAGAATGCAGTAATCCTCTTGAAATCATTTGAGCAATGAATAGGCAATAAGTAAGAGGCACCAAAGCATTCTGAAGATTTAGGAGTGAGGGTCGTTATTATCTCCAGCTAAGATAGCTTTTAACTCCTTGATGAGAACTGGAGAAGAGACTCAATCCACATAACCAGTATTTATTTACTCACTATCTGCTCTGTGTCTATGCTGGTACTGGGGACACACTGATGAATCAGGTGGGGCTCCTCCCTTGTGGGTGGAATCAATACTGCTTGGGAAAACAGGAAAAGGCTTCCCAAGAAGATAGTTTGGGGCAGCATTTTGGAGGAAGAAAAGAATTCGGGGATGTGAAGGGAAGAGTATGAGCAATGGATGAGCCTCAAGCAATGTGTGTGTGTGTATGAGAAAGCTGTCAAGGTTAAAGCTAAGGGAGAATGATGGGTCCTGGAGCCGATGAACTGAAAAGCTAATCTGAGGCCAGACTAAGGAAGGACTGCAATGCCATTTTGAGGTATTTGAATTGTACTGTTTAGAAATGGAGAGACTGTGGGGCACCTGAGTGGCTCAGTCGGTTAAGCATCTGCCTTTGGCTCAGGTCATGATCCCAGAGTCCTGGGATGGAGCCCTGTCTGGGGCTCCCAGCTCAGCGGGGAGTCTACTTCTCCCTCTCCCTTTCCCCCCTGTCTGCTACTTCCACACTTGTGCTCTCACTCCTACTCTCTCTGTCTCTGTCAAATAAATAAAAATCTTCAAGAAGAGAGAAATGGAGACTTTGATGATTTTTCTGAGCAGGAAAACCTGCATTTTTCACACTCTTAGAGGCGTAAGACCTGATTTTGCTTAGGTCTTTCCCTAGTGCCATTTACCATTTATGTGATTTTGGAGAAATTACTTGGAATTTCTAGACCTTGCTTTCTTCACCTGAATAATGGTTGAAGGACTAAGTGTTTGCTATCATGCTCAGATCACTTCATAATTCATGTGATTACATAATGACCCAAAATGTTTTCTTAGTTTCTTCTGTGTGCTAGGTACTGTGATAAACTGTAGGCACAGAGTAGTAAAAAAATCATCCATGACCTTCACCTCATGGAATGTATGGTCTAGTGGTAAATGTAGGTAAAGCCCTCAGGACATAACAGGTGGTCAATACATGGTCTATGACAACCATGGTGATCTTGAAGCTGAAAGCAATGATTTTATTTCCTGTGCAGGAAAGATGAAATTCATGGAATTGAAGTGATTTGCTGAAGCCTGTAGAGAACATCTCTAGTACAGCTAAGACGAGAACACTTGAACTTATTACCCAATGCCCTTTCTACTACACCATGTCAATGGATCGGACTGGGTTTTCAAGATGTAATTCTGACAACAAAATAGTTCATTACCCTTAACCAAGTTTCAACTTTCCTTTTGGGAATCTCCATTTTCACTTTTCACAACATCCCTGGTGTGGGCTACATAGTAGTCTGAGAAGCTACTGGGGTTACCAAGTGTCCAGCCCATTGAGGAAAAAAAAAAACTCTCTACAGATGGGGAGATGACAGCTTTAAGTAATAGGAGATATAATATGTAATAAGACTCAAGGAGTAAGCAAATACTTTGGATGCATGCTCTCCTGAGATGGGCTACCTTCCAGAGGGTGGTAGGATTGACCTGTCTTTCTAAACTTCTTGTCTGTGAAGATGGGTCAGCTTTTGAGAAATTAGTATCTGTTTCTATTTCCAGCTGAGGGAACGGTGATTGGCATTAGGATATTTGATTAGTCCAATGATTACTATTTTCTCTATTTTTTTAAACACCAGAAAAAAAAAAAAAACAGTATTTTTAAATTCAGCTGTTTGTTTAGGGATGGGTCCAACCACAACAAGCTTCATGCCACATAACAATTCATCCAAACAACAACAACAAACGACCAAAAAATGCACAATCTCTGTGTCCAAATAATAGCTTCTTAGAACATGGGAAACTGGAGTACTTAACCCCCGAAGGTTCACAAAGGGGAAGCTTGGCGGGGAGATGGTGGTGGCTGTACTGGCATATGTTTCCTCTGGAAGAGGAATATCTGGACTTTAAATCGCCTATGTTTCAAAGGCTTCATGTCCAACCCACATTGCTGACTTCATTTAATTCTATTCAAGCCAGGGTTTGTTCTTAACCTCCTCAACCAGATTGGCCTGTCCAGTGTACAGAAGACAGGGTGGTGAAGGGCTTCTAAGGAACCATGAATCCGCTAACAAGTTTCAGATGCTGGTTGGGTCTACTGAAACTGAGGAGCTTAAGTTGGTTTTTGGTTCCTCCAAGGGTTGGCCATACACCAAAGTGGGCCAGAAATTCCTTCCTGTGTTTCACTGTGACAACCAGGCATCATCTAGCAAATGGAAAACACTATGAAAAGAAGGATGATCTGGATATAGTCACATATTAACACTCCCATTACACACCCAGGCCTATCATGGAGAGCACGATCCAGGGGACAGCCCGGTCCTCTGTCTACTTGGCCCTTACAATACTCTTAACTGGTTTGGGTCTGCCCCATTTCCTAAGAGTGATGAATCTAAGGTGATTAAGCCATGAGCAATTTATCCAGACCGTGTTTGAAATACTTAGTTACCTTCTGCAAAATCTGAGCTTCCCCACCTAGCTCCCAAATCCTTCCATACTATAGCTCCAATTGTCTTGTCTATTCTCATCCCAAAGCACATCTCTGCCCTTAAATGCACAGTTTCTTCTCAGAATTCACCTCTCAGAGCTTCTGTCCTTGTTTCTTTAGCCTGAAAGGCTAGTCTCTGCCTGAGTCTCCCATCAAGCTTTGACTCAGGTATCTTTGGCTCCGCGAAGCCTCACCTGTCACTCTTTTGGATTGCTACTTGTCTAGAACAAACTGACCCCCTTTCCTTCCTGCCTCACTATTCTCTCCTTTCAAACCATCATAACAGGATATGGTCTCTATTAAAATGTTAATTAAAAAATAAAAATTAAAAAAAATACCCTCCTTTCATTCCACATCTCCTTACCACTATGTCTCCTACTTCACACTTCTTTCATGACTCACGGAGTTTATTGAGAGTTATCTTTACTTATACTTCCCACCTTCTCGCCTACAATTCACTCTTCAGTTCTCTCCAATCTAATATCTGTACTCACTACTCTACCAAAATCCATCTTGGATGGATGGATTTACCATTTACCTCAAGGTTTCTAAAACCATAACATGAAAATCCTTGTCTTGCTAGACTGCCTGGAAGCATATAAAGAAATAGCTCATTCTTCCTGAAGCACTCTCTCATGGATTCCAGGGCACCTGCCATCCCATTTCTTTTGGGCTCTCAGCTTATCCCACATATACTTATTTGCTGCTTTCTGCTTCTTCCCAAAATCTCTGCTAAATGCTGCCAAGGCTTCAGGGCCAGGCCTTGGGCCCCCTTTCCTATCTATCTACATTCTATCATTCAGTTCTCATTTTAAATAAAAATGTGAAAATATCTGTGTGCCAATGACTCAAACATTTCTTTAGAAATTACCTCTTCTATGAATCCTAACTGCCTACAGAGACATCTTTACTTAAATACCTATTTAAAAGCATCACAAAATCATCAAGTCTAAAGCAGAAGTAATGGTTTCTCCCCACATTCCTCTCTTGTCCATCTTAGTAAATGGCAACATTGCCCAACAATGGCCAAATCAAAACTGTCTGAGTCATCTCTCCCATTTTTTTTCAGCCCACCTTCCAACCCCACATAAAGTCCATGAGCACATCCTGTATCCTCTTTTATCTCAGAATATTCCAAAAAGATTCACTTCTGTTCCATCACTGCCACTCTAATCCAGGCCATTGTCACTTAACCAATGCTAATCTAATCAGTCTTTTTGCTTCTTTGGCCTATTTCCTAATCCTTCCTCTTCAACTCATCCACAGCTAGAGTGCTCTTTTAAAAACATAAACTTCCAGGCTATCTTCCTACCTAAAACTCAATGGCTTCCCATACTATGTGGGGTGAAATTCAATCACTATCATGGCCAACAAGTCCCCACCTTACCTGATCATACTACCTCCCTCACTCACCATATCATCCATCCAACCACTCTATTCATTCAACAATCCCTCTGTTCAACAAGCAAATGTTTCTTAAATGAACCAAACTTGTTATAGGTCCAGGAACTTGAATTTGCTATTCACTTTACCTAGAATACCTTTTCTCTGACTTTTTTTACAACCTCTTTCTTTTCATCGTTTAGGGCTCAGTTAAAATATTACTTCCTCAGATAACAACCTTGTCTACACACCTTCATCCCCATTAGAGCATACATATCATCTTGTTTTATCTCCTCCACACCGTTATTCACTAACTAAAAATAAATTTTACTTATTATTGTTTCTTTCCCCCCAGCCCTGTGACATAGGTTTCATGGAAGCACATTTCCAAGTGTACACCTTTCTTTAGGATCAAGAAAACTGCCTCACCATATTATGTAATTGGCATTTGAGAATAAATTAATGAGTGTGTACAGCTCTTGGATTGTGAGACATTTCTGAGCCGTTTCGAGTGTGACTTCTATTCAGGTCTCTGGTTCTTAGGACAAAGCCAGTTCTTATACCAGGTGCTCAGTAAATGATGAATTAACAAAATTCTTTTGGAGTTTCAAAATGTCTGTTATTGATTGTATTGAAGAGATCACAAACCTGACTTGAATCTGTTTCAGCAGATTGTATGATAGAAAGATTTTTATGAAAATATTAATTAGAATGAGACCCTATTATAAATCCAAGCACACATTAGGAGGAAAAAAATCCAATTCTGTCTAAACCATCCCATAATATTTTTCTCCCCATGAGACATCGTGCCTCACCATCTGTCCTAAATATTATTTTATTTTCTTTCTTAACTGAATTTGCAAAGCAATGGAACATCTGGATTGAAAAGGTGGTGCATACTGGACTGAAATTTAATAAAGAGATTTGATGGTTTTATGAATTGGAACTCGAAGATACATTTGCATCACCTTGAATTAAGTATAGTTATTTGAATGGCCTAAAAAGATTATAAGCGAAGATAGTGATCCTAATAAGTGACAAGGCATTCAATAGAGCAGAATGCTCAGGCCCTGAATGATTTTCAGCTGGGTCTCTTTTGGGATCCAATCCTATCTCACGATATGGAAGAGGAGGTAAAATTCAGTCCCACAATGAATTATGTAGTGGCCACGAAACAGGCAGGCAGGAGGGACAGTGACACCCAAGACCCAAAGGCCTTTAAAAGTATAAGCAGGAAATAACAAAATGAGATTTGTCTTGGATAATATAAGCTAATAATAAATAGAGAAACGCAGTCTGAAGCATTCATATGCAGAGAATGTATAAAAGTGGCATAAAAGGGTGATGAAGGTAGCCAACCGCAAACGGAGTGTCAGTGGTTGTCATGTGATCTCGTCTCCCCACACCAAAAGTAAAGTAAGCAAAGAGGTAAAAAAGAAAGAAAGAGAAAAGAATGGGACACTTCCTCAAAATCAGCAGCTTGGTCAAGTGAACAGGAGTCAAAAAGCGATGCACTCTCATTTCCTTCCCTGGGCTGCAATTTCCCTTCTACAGGAAGAGTGTTCCATCAAGTAGCTCTAGGATCCCCTTCAATGGAGTCATTCTAAAATGTATTTGGTTCTTGATGTTTTTGCCCCTTTAATCATTAAACCAGGTTTTCAGGGACACCTGGGTGGCTCAGCGGTTGAGCCTCTGCCTTTGGCTCAGGGTGTGACCCTGGGGTCTGAGGATGGAGTCCCACATGGGGCTCCCCACAGGGAGCCCGCTGCTTCTCCCTCTGCCTGTGTCTCTGCCTCTCTCTCTCTGTGTGTGTCTCTCATGAATAAGTAAATAAAATCTTAAAAACAAACAAAAACAAAACAGATTTCCAGTCTGAAGATGGGGAAACATTAGCAAAATGAAAACTGAGAACAGCGCAGCTGAAGCCGTTTCTGAGAAACACAGGCGAGGGCTATGGCAAACTGCAGGTGGATAAAAGGACAGGAAATCAAAATTGGAGGCTCGACTCCGCCGTAGGGCACAGTGTCATCCTGGGTTTCGCTCCCTGTGTCTGTAAAAGCGAAACGACCAAACTGCTTCTCCCACCCATTTTAGACAGTGGCTGCAACAATCAGATAAAATATTACGGCAAATGCTCAGACATGTTACTGTTTTCACATGTTCTTATCGCCCTGCAATCTAGAAGTCCTCTCCCTAGAAGCCACCGCGTGGCTTGCTCAGCTCACTCTCCTCGCCTTTGCCTCCTCGGGCTGCGCTGCCTCCACTCGCGTCTCTGCGGCCTACACCCCCTTCCCCGATGTCATTGTCTACAGAGCATGACACCGCTTTTTGCACAAGTTTACTTGACTGCTGCATTCTCTCTAAAGTAGGCTGGCAGGGCCTCGAGAGCTGGATCATAGGCTGGTTGGCCCACGACAGCCCTTCCAATTCCAGGACACAGAGGACACTGGGTACACGTTGCCGAACCAGCGAAGGTTTCGCCCCACAGGGGCCTCTAGAGGCTGTCTAGACCTTTTGCAAATGTGGCGGCTGAGATTCAGAAAGGTCAAGTAACTCACTGAAAGCTCTACAGTTCATTGCTACAGGCCAAGGGTTTCGGTTGGCTCATTAAGGCTCATTATATAAATATTGGGGATCCGCAGTTTCAAATAGAAATTGGTTTGTGAGAAGCGTTCACATGTGACCATAAGGAAAACCCCACACATCCTCACGAATGCAGTTTGGGCACATATACACGTCTGTTCTCCAATGCAGCAAAGTGAGCCACGTATCCACCCGTTAGGGTGTCCTCAAGTTTCCAGAGAAGAGAGACTTCTGGGCAAGTGGATGCTGTGCTAAATAATAGGAGCCAAGGAACTGAGGATGAATCAGGGCACCACAGGAAAACCGAGCCAGTCACCCCAGTCTGGCACAGCTGGTCGTGACTAAGGTGACCGCAGCACACTGGGCTCTTGGTGGGGATCCCACCCGAGAAACTAGAGTGTCACGTGGGTCCCTCCCACCCGAGCCCTGATTGGTTGGGCCCACTTCGGAGACCATCCTCCTGCCATATGGTTCAGATAAGTCCAACAAGATGAGGCATTCAAGCCACAGCGTCCTCCACCTCCAAGTTGGTGAGATAGGCCACAGTGCGCTAAGGGCCGAAGCCAAGTCAACATGCTGAGCTGTTCTCGGGTAAGTTTCTTTACCTTACGTGATGGGCGGGCTCCTCTTCTGCCCTTGGAAGAGGATTTTATGTCATTTGAATATATGCTCTTTGGTCTGTATTGCTGAACTGCGTTTTGTTCTTAGAGAAACCTGTGTGGTGTGTGTGTCTCCTCCCAATAAGGAGAACACAGGGGAGGGAGGGAAGCAAGGATAGAAGGAAAGAAGGAAGGAGGGAGGGAGGGAAAACTGCTCCTAAATTTTATGAGTTAATCTGAAATATTTAAAAATATCAACCAAAACCTGTTTTTTTTTTTTTTTGGTTGTTTTGTTGTTGTTGTTGTTGTTGTTTAACTAGAAAGGACAAGGGTTAGCATTATTATTCACGTATGGAAAAAGTTCCCAGGAATCCTGGGCGCTCTGAGATCAGTTTCTACTGACTGCAGAAGGTGACTGCGCAAACAAGTCATGGGATTGCAGACTGCGTAACTGGCTATAGATTCCAGAAGGGAGATCAGAGAGGCTGCCTGTGGTTCTCAGGTGGCTGCACAGACCAGTTTGGGGCCCCTGAGGACCCACAGTCTGAGAATAGGGCCCAAGGTAGGCACCATCACTGAGCAATCCTCTTATGTAGGGGGATGTTTAATCTGGGGGAGAGAGGGCTCAGAGGGGACACAGCGGAAAACTCCTCTAACAAAGTGCAGCTGGTCTGAAAGCGAAATTGGCTGCCTCAGAAGACAGTGGTATCCATTCAACATTTGCCAGCAGAGGCCTGATGAGGATCGCCAGGCATAATCCGGTCCCTGCCTGTTTCTGTTGCCTTCTCGTTCCTTCTCTAGTCACGGCTGACAGCCTCAAAGTGCGGCTGCTTCCCCAATGGGCCATATTCCCCCAAATTCCCAGCACTGCTCTTCCTCTGACTGGCCTCCACGCATCCTTAGCCATAGTTTGACCAAGCACTCCTCTGCAAAGTCTCTCTGCTAATCTCCCCGGGGTGGGGTGGGGGGGCTGCTTGCCCCTATCTACGTCTTCCCATAGCATCCTCTACTTCTCTAATAACCATTTTAGCGACCAGGCAATAAATGCATTTGCTATGTGAATGATCGGATGACTTGGCCCATGCCGGGCACTACGTTAAATGTTTTTCAATATATAATGTCATTTAATCCGAGAAGAGCCCTATATGTTTGGTGCTATCCTTGTCCATACTCCACAGACCAGGAAACTGTATTAAGAGGATAAGTCAATAGATTCATATAAGGTTTCACAAGTTGAAGCAAGAATCTGATCCTGACTAGTGTCATGCCATAATCCGGGCCCCTGCATGGGTTTTATGTGGCTGGGGACACCGAGGGGGCCTAAAGAGACAAGCTGATGGGGCTCCGTCCGCGATGCTGCTGGACAGGCAGGCTCCCGGGTCTGCTGGAGCTTCGGTCACAGGTCACATCGCAGCCTGCGCTAGGGAGCTGGTTATCCCTGAGCAACACGCTTCATGTCCTGGTCCTGGTTTCCTCCTTTCAGACATGAGGGGGATGAAATGAGGAGCTGTATAGAAAACACCTGGCATGGAGTCCGGCAGGAAAACAGATTCTGTGAAGGATCAGGAGTCTCCCTTTCCCAAAAGGAAGCGGCAATCTGTCTCTGTTGCCCTGTGCCAGTTAAACTGCACGGGCTCCATCACTTATGTTTTGGTTAAACCTTTTTAAATTTTTTTTTTTTAAAGTGGAATCTGAGTTTTTGTTGGCAGGTGATTGAACACACCGGGGCCCAGCCTCCGGGCCCACAGTCCATTAGGGAATTTACGAGGACAGATGGGGAGGCTTCAACTCAAGTACTCCCTTCAGAGGCAGTGCTTACAAAGCCATCAATTTCCTTAACAAGGAGCACCGGCTTAAATGCCCCCGTAAAGCCGAGCTATTTACACAGCTATCCACTTCCCTTTGAATTCTCTGCCTGGGGGGTGGCCTACCTGCAGTCCTTTCCAGCTACTAGTGAATCAGGCTCCCTCCCAAAAAGGAAGCTCTGGCGGGCACTGGGACTGGGTTTTGAAAAGCAGCTCAGTTCGGGGTTATCAGGCAGTCCTGTGGGAGGGGGAGGAGGGATCTAAGTAACCACCAAAGGCCCTGGGTCAGCCCATCCCTTCTGCCGAGGTTCTAAAACGCTTGGACCTTGTCAAAGAGTTAGGGCCGTCCTCAGCAATGAGATGGAGAAAGAGGGCTGCCCCCGAGCCCTTCTCTCCTTTGTACCAAGGGAAAAAGAGGCTCAAAAGAACATTATGGGCAAACACCTGTATGGTGCTTTGCAGCTCTGTGGCAAGTGTCAGTCCTGTGATGTGGTCCCCTTATAGATGAGGAAACTAAAGTAGCCCCCACCCCACTTTTGAGGCAGAAAGGGGATCTGAACACTAGCAACTGGCTCCGGGCCCCGGGCACAAAACCATCACAGTGAGACACCGCGCCGGAGAGGACCCCCTAGAAGGCAGACGAGCCTGTGATTGAAACTGGGGCTGGGCTGCCTCTAAAGACCAACAAAGCTCTACTACGCTTTGCTGCCTGAATAGTAAAACTGTCTGCTAAGAAACACGGCCTTCCTTCACTCATTTATTCTGTATTTACGGAGCCAGAAATTACTTGCCAGATCCAGGACTGAATTCTGGGGAGTTGGATGAATGACACTGGATCCCAACACTCCAGGGGCCCAGAGCCTCGTGACGGGAACAAGTAAGTCAATCACTGCGGACACAGTATTTTGTCATGAGCAGAGAGGAGGGCCTCCCATCCACCACACACACAGAGCCCCGAGGGTTACCCAGATTCGAGAAGGCGATTCTTGGGAGGTTACACTGGGCTGGATCTGGGAGGGGTCCTAGGACTGGGTGGTGGGGATACATGCCAGTCTCTGCAAGCAAATGGATGGAGCTGGAAACAGCCTAGCAGATGAAACACAAAAGATCTTGGAGTGTGAAGTGCAAAGGCCAGCTTCAGACCTTGAATGCCACAGTAAGGGATTTGGATTGATCTCAAGGGCACCCGCCTTTTCAAATGGAGAGTGACATAATGATGTTTGCATTTTAGGAAGCCGTGCTCTCTCGCTACAGGGGAGGGTCGGTGAGGGCAAGCCCTGGTGGGTAACCTGGGATCTGCTGGAGTTTTCCTGCAAAAGTCTGCGCGGGAACTGGAGGGGACTCAGGTAGAGCAAGGAAGGCAGGAAGAGGGAAAGCGGGGTTGATTTGGGGTGGGGGTTAGTTCTCAAAGTAAAATGCACATGGTGGTGATCCTCTGGATGTGAGAAATGACAGGGAGGGGAGACTTAAGGATGTTTTCCAAGCTTCTAGCGGAAATATCTGGTTGGCTGGTGGCGCCACCAGTTGAGACAGAAAAACAGGAGTTGCAGCGGGTCTGGGGAGAAAATCAATTGGTATGTTCGCTATCTAATGTGTTGAGTTTGAGTGCCTGTGGGGCATCCAATGAGAGCAACTGGGTATGTAAGTCCATACACAGGTCAAGAGAAAAGCCCAGACTCAAGACAGAGATTTGGGGTGGGGGGGGGCGGTCTTTGGCTTTGAATGATGAGCTTAGGGAGAAAGTGCAGTATGAGAAGTAGCTCCTTTGAGGACTTTGGCGAGCACCAATATTTTAAAGGGTGAGCAGAAGGTCTGTGTAGGTGTGGCCAGAGGGGGTAAGGAAAACTGGAAGCTTCAAAACTTCAAGAAAGAGCCAGATAAGTTAGGGGAGAAACACACTGAACTATGTCTGTTAATCATGCTGTGGAATGGAATCCCCTTTATGGCTTCCCGGAGTCAAGATTCTTAACTTTCCGCTTGATCTCTTCCAGGGACTGGGCGTTCACTACTCATAGAACTAGATGATTAACAGTCATAATAACTGACATTTATTGAGCGCTTTCTGAAGGACAAGGAACCGACCATCCCAAGCACAGCAGAACTGGCATCTTCAGTGCCTAGCATTGACCTGACACGCAAGACACGCTCAACAACTCCGTGATGGATAAATTCACAAAGGAAAGAAAGGAAGTATCCTAGCTACCCTGTGAAGGGAAGAACAGCACTCCCATCTCACGGATGGAAAAGGATGCTTGGGGGATGGAGCCTGGAGCAGAGAAGTGGTCCCCTGTGCTCTTGGGGCAGGTCAACCAGCTTCTCTTTCTCAGCCTCTCTCCCCATGTAGGAGTGCTCTTGGCAAAAGGCACCCAGACAGATGGGAAAGTAGAGAGATGGAAGATGCTTGTGCAGCCCTCACATGGGTAATGAGCCTGAACTCAAGTTCTATGCGTGGTTTTGGGCTCCTGAACTGAGGGATCGGCCCCAGCCAGGACCTTTTGCAGCCCTGCCAACAGTGGCTGGAAGGGTAGTTCAATCTTATGGATAATTTGGGCTGGGTTTCTGACCGGTGTTGAAAGCCAAAATCCCTCTGATTTCTCTTCAGGTCAGTTTGCCAAGAGTACTTTGTTGGCCCTTGAAGAGCATCCCACTGAGGGGAGGTTGGTCTTACAACACTGCTCCTGGCACAGCAGGCTTCTGCCTAGAAACCACTCCTTGCTGCAGAATAGCACTCAGACACCCACCTATCTTGTGCCTCTCCCCCCCCTCCCCAGTAGACTTTTTTTGGAATCACTTTACTCATTGTAGCCCCCAAAGAACCCTCGTTCTGGACCTTTATAGCAGCAGAGCTGTGCACCTGGTCTTCCTGAGCCAAGGTGCCTTGGTAGTGTTCACAGACCCACCCCCCCGCACCAGGGGGCTTTCAAAGTCCTCCTGCAGTTGCCTCCTATCAGGCCCGGCACATCCTTAAGGATGCTGTCTTCTGAAGTCCCCCAGTGAAGGACTTGTGCTGCCACTTGTCACGCCCATCTGCATCCTACCTAGCAAACAGCTTTGCATGCAGCAGGTGCTTAATATAGACAGAGACCAGCGTGAGATTGGTCACATTGGCTTCCAGCTGACTTCGAGGGACCCCTGTGGCTGCTGCTGCCTGGTGGGGGGGAGATGGTAACCTTAGCCAGACCCCGGGCATGGAGTGTTTTATCTTTCTGTCTGGCAAACGAAAATAGAAAACCCAATCCCTTAAAAAATTATTTAAATTTCAGATTTACTTTATCTTAATTTATTCTCAGTACTTAATCAGTAGCAGCCAAAAGAAAGTCGCTTTTAGTTTCTCCCTCTGTTAAGTATTTAATGATCTGTAAACAAACACTTCAGACAGTGTTTCTTAAAGAGACCCTGGGATCCTTTTGTTATGTGAAGATTCCTTTGCTGGGTGCATTGTTTCCCCTTCTCATTATCTGTTTGCTGGCTGGCTGTTCAGCTCTTGAGAGGACACATTTTATTAGATAACCTTAATGATCAAGAGGTAGCGTAAATTAATAGTTCAGCCTGAGGGCTTAAGAGCCAGACTTCCCCCTTACTGGAAGCCTCGAGTAAATTACTTGACATCTCTGTGCTTTTTCCTTATCCAGCCATCTTTAGCCAGCACAATATTAACACTCCCACAGAGGGTCAATGCAATTAATCAAAGGAGTTAATAGAGAAAAAGCATGAAATTAATGAAACGAATAAAATTAATCACGAGCTATTTCTACCACGATGTCTACTGTCAGGGACGATGACATATCTTGCCTCTCCTAATGGTTTTTGAAGGCCTAGTGTTTTGGAAGGGGGCCTCCGCTCCTCTACTTGTGGAGCTGGGCAGATCTTGGATCAAATCCCAGCTCTGCAATTTAAGGATCACCTGCTTTGGACAAAGTCACTTCACCTACCTGAGCTTTGCGCTCACCTTGTGTAAAATGGGAGCAATGGTCCCACGCCTTCCGACAGCCTCCTGGAGACCCAAAGAGGAGGTTGGGCGGGCTGCGCGGCCACCAGCAGGCATGGGATGGAGCGCACCCGAAGGCTCCTTTCCCCATGTAGTGGTTTTCCAGCTCACTAAATATTTACTGAACGAAGGCCAGTTTCTCAAAAGTCACTTAAACATTTGGGGGCTCTGTTGTGTCATCTGGAGAGTGGTGATAATAATGCCTGGCTGACGGGGGCGTTGTGGGTTTGCAATGAGACCGCAGAATAGATTCTCCATAAATATCAACACACTCCCTTCTGAGGCCCCAGGAGGATCCTGGATGCTGCCTTTAGGCGGTGAGCAGTTTGGGCTCCTCTGGGCCCTCTTTCCTGCCACCGAGTGTCATTTCACGCAGCGCATCCGTTAATGACCCGCTGAAGCTGAACGCTGGGGACACAAGAATGTACGGGGTAACTTCTTCTGTGAAAGGTGAGGGAAACTGCTGTGTAACGGGAAAATGTAGGGGATCGATACAATTACAGCTAAGCTTCTAAGGCCCCAGGAGCAAGATGCAAAGGCAATACACTCGCCTCTTCAACTCTTCTGTGCCTTGATCTCCCCAAGTGGCTGCTACTTAACCCACCTATATACTCATCCATCTATGCCAACGGTAGGATGTCAACTTTTTCTGTACGGGGCCAGACAGTAACTATTTTGACTTCGTGGGCCCTCCAAGGTCTCCATCGGAACTACTCAACCATGTTTTTGTATTGGCAAATATCTAACCCAAGGAGCACAAATGGGTTTCAATGAAACTGTATGTCCCCAGATGGTTAGCAGGTTGGGTCTGGCCAAGGGCAGCAGGTTGCTGACCCCTGATCTATGTAAGCACGCATTTGGCCCATCATGCTTGGCATGGCATACCAGGGCTTGGCATGGAATGTCAGACCAGGAGTGACAGCCTCACCGAGGTCTAACAGAGGAGAACTTGCAGGACTCCAGCCTCACCTCCCTCCCTCCCTCCCTCCCTCCTGTCTGGCCACGCTGCCTTTCTCCGACAGCCCCTTTCCTGTCTACTAGTCCAAACTTCTTGCAGTCCTCACTCTATCACCCTGCCCTACATCTCCCTAATTTGTCCATTTTCTATTCAATCATCGAGTCTGAGCTTAAATGTAGGTGTCCCAAAGGAGGCCTTTCCTGACTCCTGTCTGATATAAAGGAGGCCCTTCGTTTACGTACTTCCAAGTATGTCCACTTACTGGCCCTTCCAACAGTTACATTCAAATAGTCATTAGTGTCATTTCTCTGGGCTTTCTTGCTCCTGCTTCCTTGTCCCCTTGCAACTAGCACAGGGCTGGGCACACAGCAGGCAACAGGAAATGTGGGAATGAATGACACGATGTGACCCAGCGGCCAGCTTGCACCATCCTCCGCCTGGTTCTGACTGCATAAGTTAGAGCTGATTTATTCTGCAGGCTACAGCACTGGGGCTTTCACACAATCCTGACTGCCCATCCATCATTTTATTTTAAGCACATGACTTCTCTGTCCAAAAAGAAAAGGAGGATACAATTAGGTCTATATCCCTCACTTGCTTAATATTTCAATTTCCCCCAGGGCACTCCCTTCAAGTGGAGATCACAGCTCATGAATATTAAGTGTCTCTTCCAACACAACACGGTCCCCAAGAAAGAGCAGAGAGCCAGCAGTGAGGAAAATACCCTGACACCTGGCCCCCCAGGCCTCCCTCTCTCCCCCCAGCTACCTCGGCCACGTCGGGCACGGATGCACAGCAAGACACGTGTGTGTACGCGTGGGCAGGTCTCTGGTCACTTTAAAGGCCATAAAGAAGCCCTTGTTCTTGGCTACCCAGATTCACCTGCCTTGGAGTCAGGCTGCCTTTCAAAGGCTCACATCAAAGTGTGGTGTTGATTCCTCAAATTCAGGCAAGCTCCAAGCCCTTCGGAGCCTGACCCCTCCCTGCGAGTCAGGAAGCCGACCTGGGCTGAGGGCTAGAATTCCTCCCTTCTGGCGTCAGAGCCGTCCTGTTTCTTTTCATTCCAGCCCGGCCTCTCTGTGGGGTAGGCCTCCCGGGTTTCCGAAGGAGGTGGCAAGCCGAGGTCTGAGGCTGGATGGCCAGCTTGATCCTAACCGGTGCTGACTCGACTCGGGGCGTTTGAATGCGTCCATCAGACCTCCCGGTCGAGGACTTCAGATCTTCTAGGTCCTGCTCCTCACGGCAGCCTTCCGCCCCATCGCCTTCCTTTCCTGCTCCTTTGTCCCCTCAGTGACCCCCTTTGACCCTGTGGGTTAAAGGAATTCCTTTCTCCTCCCCAAGCCCTCATTTCTTTTAAAATGCACAGTTTAAAAACAATAATGATCTGGGATTTAAATTCTGGAAGTCAGAGTTGAAAGGGCCCTGGGAGCTCATCTAGCTCACCCCCTCACCTCATAGCTGGGGAAGCTGAGATCAAGGGGGCTCACTCACTTTGCAAAAGGGACCACCGCATTTTTACAGCAGGCTCAGGCTCAGGACCACTTTTCCCTCCCCCCAGGCTGGACCCGAGGCCTTTGTATCAGTCACTTCTGACGTGGGAGTGAGGAAGGGGAGGAGGACGTGGCATTAACTTCTGTGCCCCATCGTGGGGCATCCACTAACTGCCATGCATTGCCCTAAACACCCTGTGGACATTACTTCCACCTTCCTCTAAACAGAACTGGGGGGTTATAATCATGCCCATTTTCCAGAAAGGACACTGAGACCCAGAGAGAGGATGGCAGATGCCCAGGGTGACGCAGGGCGTATGTACAACCACTAGACATTTGAACTCAGGCTCCTCTGTCCCTACCACGTTGCCCTGACAACAGGATTAAGTGTCAAAGTCCTCCTAAGCTAAAAAACAATGTGGCTACTGTCAATGGAGGGTGAGCTCTTAAAAATGAAAATACAGCCCAAAACACAGGAGGGCCCTTTGTCGGGGGCATGGGGTTTATGCAGTGGAATGTTTATAGGGTGATAATAACTGAAAGTTGTAGTTTTCATGACTCATGAAAAAGGCACAGAAGGACCTGCGCCTACACTTTCACTTCCTGCTGTGCGCCAATGGCACCAGAGCAGAAACAGTGGGAAAGTCTGTCTACTGCTCCTGGGGAGCTCACTGGGAGACTGGACATGGTCTTTAGAGGCAGGCAGATGGGGTCTGAGGCCTCCTTTTCTGACCCACTAGGCTGGATGACTTAGGACGGACGAGCCGCTGAAACCCTCAATACCTCTGTCTCCTCGTCAGCAAAACGGGCATTATGAGCCTGAATGCGCAGAGTTGATGAGAAAATGAGTGACATCACTTGCGAAAAGAGTTCTTAGCACAGAAGTACTCAGAAAGGGGGTTCTTAACACTTAGTACAGTCGGGTGCCTACAAAATGACACGACTTCATGCTTCGGTGTTCAGACCCTGTCCGGCAGGACCTTGAACCCCTCCCCTGCTATTTCTGACTGAGGGACCTTGGGCAAGTTACTTAACCTCTCTGAACCTCAGAGTCTCTCTTCTAGGAAACTGGGATAACGACATCACTTATGTCATAGGATTCCTGGGTGGATTGATACACCCTCTGGATCCATGGTACGAATAAGAACAATAATAATACAGCAGTGGCAGACACATAACACTGACCGGGGGCCACTGTTGTAATATGCTTTACATGTATGACCTCGTGTCGGCCTCACAACAGCCATACGAGGTAGGGTCTATTACTAACCCATCTTACTCATGAGAAAACGGAAACTCAGATTACAAAGTGGCTGGGCTAGGCTTGTCACCCAGAATCCAGGTGTGTAGTCACCGGGCCATGTGGCATCATGCCAGTGCTAAGGGTGTCACCCAGGCTGGCGGACAGGTGACCACCCTCATGCCTTTATCCCCCCCCGCCCCACCGCAGCTACTGCTAATAGTTCTCTCTTCTTCTCAAAGCACGACTTCGAGTCACCGGGAGCCGTGTTTCAGGGAGGTGGTGTGGTGGCCGTCACGCTTCCCACCGAGGGAGGTCCGAAGGAGTACACGCATCTGGAAGAAGGTTTTATTTTGTTGTTGTTTGTTTGTTTGTTTAATTTTAATGCTTTAGTAAGGTGAGAGGTGGATTGCCTTATTATGATTTCACTTTGTTAGAAAGAAAAATAATAATAAATGCAACTCCCAGCAGAGCCCATTCTTCTCCTCCTTCCACTCCCCTCCCCCCAACCAGATGCTGTTTTTCTTTTTAGTCACTGTTGTTCTAAAGTATCATTAGAACATCCACCGAGAAGACGTGGCGATTCATCTTCTTGTTTTCCTTTCTCGCCTTGGCTCAGAGCAGGCCAGGGCGGCCTGACATGGGGGCCACAAGGCTCTGTGACCCCCGCCCCTCCCAGGGACTGGGGTGGGGGGAGGAGGAGGATGGGTGTCCCCTCCTCCGCCTCAGCCACCTTGCAGATAATTGAGTTAGGGCCCTGGCTCTGGACAGGGCTGGAGATGCTCTGTCAGGGACCAGAGACAATGGCAGTCCCACAGTGGTGGGGAGCAGAGGAAGAATCGGGAAAAACAGACCCACGGGGATGACAACGTGGGGGTCCGTGGGCTTCTTTTTCCTAACCCTATATCAGCATCAAGTAGGATTTGAAACCCCAAAGCCTTCAAGTAAATGACATGCGGAGGATGCCCCAGGGTCAGACAGGACAAGAAGCCTTAGAGCCCTCAGCCCGTTGGCTCTCACATCACAGAGGGGGAAACGGAGGCTCCTGGATGCTGAGCTGCAGCGCAGGCCCCACATCTAAAGTCACCCCTGGGACCAGCCATCCCGAGGGACGCAGGGCAGTAAATCAAAACGGAGCCTGAGTCCTCCATGTTGCATCTCCTGTAAGGGGCTGCGGGTCATCTCAGAACGTAGCTCATTTCCAGCACTGGCTTCAGATGTGTCACTAAGTAGAGCCCCTTCTGGGGATGCTTCACGTTTTGTCTCACTTGAGCATTACCTTCCCTCCTTCGGCTTTTATCAGCAGCCTGTCTGTAGTTTATGACTCAGTGCTGTAGGAAGAGAATTCCCAGCGCTGCCGAACAAAGCCTCCAGCCAGTGCCTGGGGGGGGGGGGGGCGGGGGGGCGGTGGTGGTGTGCGGTGGGGAGTTATCATTTTACTGATACCACATTTTTTTTAACTGAAACCTAAGGCCTGGTGTATGTTATGCTTTTTAAAAAGGGGAAGAAGGACAAGATAATTTCCACATTGCTGGGGATGCAGCCTGCATTGCCTAAGAGGTCTTGTGGGTGGTGTTCCTTTTAACAAGCAACTTATTATGTGCTGGGGGATGAGGGCGCTGGGGTGGGAAAGTAGGAAAGGGCAGTCCCGGGGTGTTGCATAATAACACATTGGCACCTTGGGAATACTTCCGGACGTGTGGGCTTCTGAAAAGTGAATGGGAATGCCACCATAAATCTGTCACCCACCCTCACACTGGTGTCACCAAACCCAGGGAAAACACTGGCCCTACTCAATGGCCATTGACAAAATAATAATAATAATAATAATAATAATAAATACAGAAGAGAAGAGAAAGGAAGAAGGAAGGAAGGAAGGCAGGGAGTAGCAGAGTAGTACAGTAGACAAAACAAGGGGTCTGTACTCAGTCTAAGATGGGATCACATCTCTATGAGCTATGTTACCTTGGCCAGGTTAAGGCATCATAATAGGTCTTAGGTCCCTCATCTGGATATAAGAGCCCTCCCAGAGGCTCACGCTAAAGAAAGGTGTGGGACACAGGACATCCCACCTGACGATCCCATTGGTGATCGTCAATAGTGGTTGCACCCTCACCGCCCCCCCATACCCACACTGACACAACTAATAGCTAATGTACATCAAACACATCCAACTTGCTAGGAATGGGGCTGAACCTCATAGTCTCTTATGACAACAATTTTCAGTCAGGATTC
The DNA here is from genome assembly GCF_018345385.1 of Vulpes lagopus. Taxonomy (NCBI): domain Eukaryota; kingdom Metazoa; phylum Chordata; class Mammalia; order Carnivora; family Canidae; genus Vulpes; species Vulpes lagopus. The sequence goes on from NC_054830.1 coordinate 62,668,724, forward strand.
TAAGTGACAATCAACAGAAACCATCGTTGGCCAACTTAAGCAAAACGAGCGAACAAATAGAATCTATTCAGGCAATACTGGATAGTTATAGAACTCTCTCTGGGAGGGCTGGAGAGCCAGGCTTGCACACTCCAAAGCCTGAGTCTAAGCTCAAGATTAGGTGCCAGGACTGGTCTTTGTGAAGATATCAGAACATGGTCACTTTAGCACTAATGCCACATGCTGTTCACTGGTGTTTCAGAAACGTATAGGTTGAGGGGAAGTGTAGCTCTTGTAGAGGGGAGTGGGGAAAGGAGACTTTTGGATTTTCAACTTGCAGGGCTTGGGCTCTCTGTTTCGTCATTATTATATCAAGGAGAGGTATTTCCTAAATCCAGGAAGGAGATTCAAATAATAAGCATCCAAAATATTGATACATATCTTCCATAGTTGAGTCTCGGGACTTTCACCATTTTCTGGATGAGAATACTGATGTTTGGCCACGGTTGCACGTCTAAGCCATGGTATGAGCCCAAGTCAGTCTCACTCAGGCCAGTTCTCTTGGCCACTGTCTTGACAAACATAATGATGAAACCAGTCCATCTCAGCAAAGCCTCCCACACTCCAGTGCCATTTCTCTGACTCACTGAAGCTGGATTTGGTGGGAGCCAAAGATTCACTGTCTACTCTTCAAGCTGTTCTTAAGGGGAGATGGTTTTCTAGACTCAAAGGCATGGAGTTTGCCCTTGGAAGGTAGTTCCTGGGAGCTGGGATCTCTGGATAGGCTCCTTAATTCTTGGAATGTCCTGTGTCTCACCGAGTCTCTATGATGGAATTCTAATTGGTGAGGGTGGGGGTATTGCTGAAGTTGTTCCTCTAATGCAAACCATATTCAACATACCAGGTAACAGAGCCTTCCCTGGACACCATCCACACCACTGACAATGGATCCCAGTCCATTAATTCACTAGATGAACTGTTCTAGAGCAGTGTGTTCCTCATTCACCCTCAAAGCCCTAAAAGACCAAGTGCTGCCTTTTTTTTTTTTTAATTTTATTTTCTTACTATTTTTTGCAGTCTGAAGTCAGACTCTCTGGGTTTGCGTCCTGGTTCTACCATTTAACTGCATATCCTTGGTTCACTTCTCATGCTTCAGCTTCAGCTTGTGCAAAAGCAGGACCATAAAAGGTTGTTATGAAAACGAGAGTTTATACATGTGCTTGGTATACAACGGAAATTCAACAAATATCATCATCACCACCAGAGTACTCAGAATCTAGTAGAGAATAACAGTGTATAAAGTGGATCTATGAGGGTCCGGGTCTCACCTTCTTGGCACCTCCCTCATCGTCACCTCTTTCCTCTTAAGCCTCTCAGTTAACATAGTTTGAAAATCACTGAACTAGTCCAAAACAGTCATTCTGGCTAAAGTGGAGGTGGAGATTTTAAGCCCCAGGGGGTGGGGAGGCACACTAAGACTGGACTTGCTGTCCAGCGCTACTTTCTAAGAGCTTCCCAAGCCCCACCACCATATGCTTAAAATTCAGTTCTTTTCTTTTTTTAAGAATGTCATAACTGTCACCTCCTGTCTGTGCCAGGCTCCAATAACCAAGAGTATCAAAGACTTCAAACCTATGAGCCAGGGGTCAGCAAAGGCCTGTAAAAGACCAGATTCGGAAATATTTTAGGCTCTTTGGGACATAGGGTCTCTGCTGCACCTGCTCAATAGTTTGTAGCAGGAAAACAGCCATAGACAATATAAGTAAAGTCACAAGTATGCCAAGTTCCAGTAAGACTTCATCCCCTCCAAGCATTTCTTTTAGGGTACCATATCCTACCTAGCCTTCCCCACATCCTCCCTTCCTTCCAGAGGCTCTTAAGTTACATGCACCCTTAGTGTGAGTAAAACAGGTAGATACTTTCCAGCATTCTCTGGGAGTGATGCTGGTGTCACGAGCAAAGGCAAAGGCAAGTAGCTCATGGGTAAGGGAAATAGCCACACACTTTGGAAATCACACAAGTCAAGTGCAGACAAGGCCTTTAGAGAACACCTAACCCAATCCTTTGAAGTTTACACCAGGAAAATGGAAGCCCAGGAGAGGGAAGCAGCTTGGCCAGTGTGAACTTGGCAAGTTCTCGGCGCAATGAGGACTAGAGCCTGGTTTTTCTGATTTTCGGCTCAGGCTCCTTCAGCCATACCACTAGGCTAACATCAGGTTTTTACCATGGGCCAGGCCCAAATCCACAGAGCAAAGAAAACAACCTTCTGTCATTTAAAAACCCAAGGTCCTGCCTGAAAATTCCCCTTCTGTCTTTCCTTGCTTCCTCTAAGTCCTCCTCTTTTCCATCCATGGTTAGCTGTGGGACACCTCTTATTGTGTTGCTGAGCCCCTACTTGGTGCCAAGGAGATAGTAGGTGCTCAATCCGTGTGTGCTGATAATGGACTAAGGGTGAGTGATACATGGTGAAGAGCTCACAGTGCTCAGAAGCCCCCTGCCCCCCGAAAGGAAGGTCTAAATGTGCCCCCTGTAACACACTGCGAATGTGAGGACCCAATGACATTTCCTTCCCTTTAGTCTTCCTCGAAAATTGCCTTTCAGTGAGAAATCTTCCCACCAATGTTTTCATCCCCTCAGTTTCATCCCCTCATCCCCTTCCCTCTTCAGATAGAGCACCTCTGTCTTTTGTACTTGCAAATGAATTGTGATTAGTTTTCACCTCCAGCCCAGGGGATTAGCCAGGGGACCTTTGATCTTCAGGTATCGATTTGCATCTTAAAGGAAGTATGATCTCATCTGAGCCAGCTCAAAATTCCATCCCTGCCCCCCAACCCCTGTCTGTTTACCAGCCCCGGGCTGGCCAGGGCCTCCCAAGTGGGGCTGTAACAACAAGACCAGCCAGACTCCTAGAGAAGCCAGAGGAAAACAAATTTCCCATCTGACTCAGTAAAGGTGGGAAAAGGACGTTTGCTTTCTAAACACAAGCTGGTCTGCTACTCCTCCACCCTCGCGTCAGAGAGACTGCCCGAGGTTCTGAGTGTGCGACGGGGACCACAGTGGTTCCCAGATCTCGGCTGCAGGTTGTGCAGCAGCGGCAGGAGCTCGGTGTGTGCTTAAGAATCAGAGAAAATCAGGTTCAAGTCCTGGTTCTGTCTTTAATCACTTCTAAGCCATGAGGTTCTGGACAACTCTCATAATCACTCTCTGGCTTCTGACTTTATTCATCTCGAAAGGGAGAATAAAATCCTTAAGAATCTATCCTAATAACCGTCGTCCTGGAGAGCTGGAATGAAGAAGAGCTACAACGTAAGTAGGACGACGCTAGCCTGAAAACGAGTTACCGGCAGCCACCGCTGTCACGTGTGGAAACAGAAGCTCCGTGAGGGTAGGGGCGTGGGTCCCATTTTTATTTGCTTCCTATTGCTGTATTCCCCAGTGCCCCCAATGAGGTCTGGCCCAGTGGAGGCACCCAGTAAATATTGGTCCTCATGACCGCTCTTCTTGAAGGGATGATTCCGCAGGGTCCCCTCCTCCAGCTAAGCCCAAAGGAATGACACACACTTACCAATGCAATTGAAGGAGTCTTCCTGTCTGCAGAAGAGGGAGCAGCCGTCACCATTGAGTTTATTCATGTCATCACATTCTTCACCTTGGCTTCTGCAGACCAGGTACAGAAGGGAGATTGGTCAGAGCAGCTTCAGAACCACAGTTGGACATGGGAAGGTCCCTCCCGGGGCCATGAACTTTCCAAGAGGCCTTAGGCAAGTCCCTTACCCTGAGTGTCCATTTATTTTTCTTCAAAATGAGATGTATAAAGATATAAACGTGGAAGATCCTATTAACCTTGCCTTTTTTGTGCTTTTGTGCTTCCCATGATGAAGCAGAGTATCTGCTTCAGACCCATTCTCTGGGATCTTATGAGTTAGGTCAGATGGGAGAAAGGAGTGGATGAAGGCATGTAGGAACCAACCTTGCTCCCCTGTGTCTGGGAGATCTCGATACCATTTTAAAATAGTGGATTTAAAGGAAATTCCTGAGCTTCTGAAATATAAATTATGTTCCTCACTATGCTTTACCTTACTCTCCTCCCTGTTCCCCACAGTGAATTTAATAATAAAGATTTTTTTCCCCAGTCACATTTTTGGGTCTGGTCTGCCTTTCACCAGAAAGTATGGCTCTTTCCATTGGGTGGTTCGTTTCACGGTGTCAGGAACTCCAAGGCCCATGGGAACTATACTGCTAGGAAATAAAAGTGTCTCCTCTTGATTGTTCATTTTGTTTTGTGTCTTAAGATTATTTCTATCACCCCAGGGTTGTTCTGCAGAGATTGGGATGGACAGGAAATGAGCGATGCTCTCTGAATTGGACTGAGGAGAGGAGAAGGAGGAGAAAGAGCTGAAAGACAGAATGGATTGTCATTAACTGGAAAATTCTCATCCTTGGAGAACAGAAAATTTGGGTGTAGACCCCCTTATTTCAAACCAGCTCTGTGATCTCAGACAAGTCACCTAATCTCTGTCAGGCCATCTAAATCAATTAAGACTAAAAATCATTTACAGTTCCATTCCTTAGTCGCAGTTACCACATTTCAAGCCCTCGATAGCTGTGTGTAGCATGTAGCTAGCGGCTACTGGACCAGACAGCACAGACTATGTTTCCACCACTGCAGAAAAATCCTGGAGAGTGCTATTCTAGATGCTGAGTGTCAGTTTTGCCACAGGTTCAAATAGAGATAACCATACTTGCTCCTTAGAGCTGGTGCAAGAATGGAATGGAACTTAATGCGACTGACATGGTGTATGACCTATAGTAGATGCTCAGGGAATCAGGGTTCTCTTTCCCACTCAGTCCTGGGAGGTCACTGCAAGTGTGTGGCAGCTGTCCCTCCCTCCCCAAAGACCAGCTGGGACCTGTCACAGCATAGAAGAGGCCTCAGACTTTTCCCTTCACCGGGGCAATTAACACTGGGAGATGTTTGTTGCCTTTAGGAGGTGTCAGGATAGCAGAATGGTGCTTTGCAATCAATCCTTAAGATGGCTGGGCCATTGCATGAATTTCTCAAGAGCCACTCAAGTGCTCTCCTGCCTGCAAATGCATGAGCTGAGGACAAGAGAAGTCCATATTCCAAGCTGGGTCCATGTTTCCAATCTCTGCTAGTGAATCTTGAATGTTGGAAACTGGCGACAGCCTTGTGTTTCTTAGCTATCTCATGGGTTATCTAGGGAGAGATTTTTTTTTTTTTTTAACCTGGGCTGGTTTCCCAAAGCCACAAAGAACACATCTAACCCGCCTTCCCTCACCACCCAAACAGTATGTTCTATTGGTTTAAGCAAAACATGAGTGTCACCACAAATATCTTCTAGATTGGCAGATCTATCATTACATAGAGAGCTTCTGAGAAACCTTCCTTGACCTCCCAAGCTGGAGTGGGTGGCCGTCTTCTCTGTGTCCAAAGATACCAGGCTCCATCTATCATGGCACCTGCCAAACTGACCGCCTTTGCCTGTTTACCTGACAGCCCCCTATACTAGGCTTTCAGATGTCAAAGGAAGGGACCGTCTTTGCCATCCTAGATCTGCAGTGCCTGGCACAGTGCCTGGGATACAGCAGAGAGCATGAAGCTCCCCTTTCACTTGTTAGGTTTGCAGAGCTGTTGGTGACACAGCGAGGCAATGTTGAATCCAAATGGAACATGGGCCTGGGTTTACATCTTGGTTTTGCTCTTTACTGGGCATGGAAGCTGGAGAAAACCACTTTAGTCTTTGTACATATTAGTTGTCTCTTCCGTAAAGTGCAGGAATAGAACCAATTTCACATGGTTGTCGGAAGGACCCAACGAGATAATAATGTAGCCCAATGCTCATGCGTGATGGAGGCTCAATAAATATTTGGGAATATTATAATTACATTCATCCAATGCTTTCATCCACTGGGGCCTCATTAAGTGTGAAGCCTATCTGAATATCTTTGGAAATTCCCTTAAATATACATAGTGAATCGGCACAAATCATCCCACGGAAAATCCAATTAGCTAAGATGACGTTCCTCCTTTTCCTACAAGTTTTTGTTTGTTTGTTTGTTTGTTTGTTTGTTTCTGTGTAAGGAACCATCCATAAGCTGCATTCAATTTTCTACAAAGCATGTCAACAACTATTTGGTAACTTAATAAGTGTTTGATATCTGTGTGGAATAGGAATAGGAATTCTAGATAAAAATACTAAAAAAAAAAACCTTTATTGAAAACACTACTTATATTAATAATAATAAAAATTTAAAAATATTAATAGTTTTACATCAGCAAGAAGAACGAGGTTGCTTGCAGTGTTTTGCCAACACATCTATATCTGGCTGCAAAATGGACAGACGGAGTTGTAGGTCAGGTTCCACATCTGGTTAGTTTCTTTCTTTTTTTTTTTTTTTATATATATATTCTTTGCGCTGAATTAGAAAATCCCAAATCACAATTATGGGTTGTCAGCAATGACCGCAAGTGTTTCCTGGATATTCTGGATACGCGGCTCAATCTTAGACCCACAAATGATGGGGCACTCTCCTGGGAGACTGCCTTGTTCAGTAGCTTAGAATTCCCTCAGACAACAGCTATGTCAAGAGCCAGAAGCTGATGTCTTAATGTGGAGGAAAATGGTCAATGGCTTTCCTTTCCCCAACTGGGTGATACGAAGCACTAGAAGCTATCTCTTCAGTTTGCTAGGTGCATGTGGATAGGATTTTAAACATAGACAACAGCACACCATGAGTTTCATCCTCTGACAAACGAGGAGCTTTATCTTCTATGCTTGACAAGTCAAATTCTTGGCAATCGGGTGGTTTGCACCATCATCCAACACTTAAAATGCCTTATATTATCTCCTGAATATTAAAATCTTAACAACTCACAGCTTTGAAATTATAGTTGCAAGACATTTAAGACATGAATATATATCCCTGAGATATGTCACTTTAGCAAGCCTCTTAAAATGGTGCAAATAATCATTACCGACCTTACCAGTATCAACATTTAAAAAAAAAAAGTCATTTCTTACTCCAACAACTTGAATTAGTACCTCTCTTGTACCAGCTCATATACTTCAGACTGTGGGGTAGCGGAAGCTTGTGCGTACTATCTTTCCGCACAGCCAAGTTGAAAAGACGTAACAGGCTGGCCATCATCTGATCACACATGCAACATTCAACCTTTCCTTCAACGCTAAGTCGTGACCAGAAAGCAAGCTGCTTTCTGCTGTCTGTGGGGAGGGGTATTCAGGTGCAACGCCTTACTTGCACAACTGTGTTACCCTTGCTCTGCTCCTGGCCAGTCCCTTTATCCCAAAGCAGGTTTCCAGTTTACATTACATACCTCGAGATCACTGGTACCAAATTAAATTGCTCTTCCCCTCCAGCACTAGAGTCAATGATGAACTGAAAGAAAGAGTCATCTGGCACTTCTCTTTCACATACGTACTCCACCTATGATTCATGGTCTACATATCAGCGGTTTCATCCAACTGTGAAACATTCTCCTTGCTGCACCCCTCCCCCTACAGAAACAGTCGCTGCCATTCCACGTTGTACAGAAATTATGTGACACCCAACAGCGCCCTTTAATGAAGGGATTTCGCCAATAGCTTGTTTGCCCTCTCTACGTGTGATGCTGTCATTAAATCGGCCCATAGTTTTAAAAGTCTCTTAGCAATAGTGTAACTTGCAACCACGTTAGCAATAAGGAACACAAGTTTAGCAATAAGAAACTTAACTGTAAATGGTGTCTGGTCTGTTTTTCACCTCTAGAGACAAAACTATTCCATTTCGTGCCAGAAAACATTTTTGTGCCAATTTTAGAGGAAAAAAACTGAAAGGTTTACTTTTTAAAAAAATTTTTGTAAAACGATGCAAAAGCCTTGATGGCTTCTTGCCCCTATTTCACAGTTGTGCACTATCTCGCCCTGTGGACGAGGGGATAAATGGACTGATGACCCAATAAAATCTATGGTGTAGACATGCAGCTTTATACTCTCTACTCACACTTCTCCTTTTTGGCTGCTCGTGCGGAGTCTACACTTTCTGGTTCATTTGCCTCCCTGCACTTATTTATGTTCACATTCAGTATTCACTCTGGAGGACTGTTTACTATTTATGGTTTCTACATTATAGTGAGTTAGAATATTTTGTTATTTTTATGAGCCTTTAACCCATTTTGTAAATTGTTAATATAACCTGATACGACAGAAATGACAAATAAGTATGCAGTTTTAACAAATTTCAATGGCAACCGGCAAGGAATGTGAAAGTGTCTCGACCTAGATGCACTGTGTCCTGTTAAATGAATGGAAAAGACAACTAGAATCCTTGCAGTACACATAAAACAGTTACGATTAAGAGCACGCTGGTCCTAAGTGCATAATGGCAGCTCTGTCAGAATCATATATTGTATCACATACTTGAAAAATATATGTGTTCGCTAAAGAGTCACTGCTTCTCTTTTGAGGCCAGCAAACTGCTTGCAGACAAATTGGCAGACTGCTGGTGACTGCTGGTAACTCACAGCTCACACATTGAAGAGTATCCCATAAGCTCTTCTATTCAGCACCCCGACCATCTCTTGACCTCATTAGCATCACTCCCTCCCCTTTCTTTAATCACATCCACTTACTTCTGGATAATGCCATCGCCACAGTAGCCACTTCCATGGATGTATATGGCGGCAGGTGATGGCTCACTTTCTTCACTTCCGGAAATGGTGATGACCCAGTACTGGTATGTGCTGCCGAGGCTGAGATCCCTGGAAAACGAAGAAGATTATTAACAAAGGTGATTAGCCATACAGACACAATGCTGGGGGCAGACAAAATTGATCCCCTTGAGTACCTGCTATCAGTCTTGCTTACTTTTTTTTTTCTTTCTTTTCAGTCTTGCTTACTTTTGAAATCACACCCACATTAAGTTATCCAATAATTTTTATTGTCTCCTGTGGTTCAGGCACTCTCTTATGCATGACGGACCACACCAAAATGTACAGCAATAATAACTAGTATCAAATGACAGACAACCGTGAATATTACTAGGTACTTGTAGCTTTAATTTAACCTTTATAATAACCCTGGTGGATAAGAATCGGATGGTAGGTGGCCCATAATGAAGGTGTTTAGGAGAATGTCATTCAGGAAAACTAAATGGGATAAACAGAGAGAGCTCGGAAAGTACCATGCCAGGCTCGGTAGGCATTGTCTGATCTCCCCCCCTCATTGTAGGAACTGAACCAAAGCCCCATTACATGTGGGCAAGCCCCTTCCTTATGCTGTACGTTCGGCGACTGTCCTCCTCTCTACTTCTTGCTCTTCTCTGCCTCTCGTCCTCAACTAAAATAGTAACTATTGCAGCATCTATTAACTGCGTGTCAGGCTTGGGGCTACACACACTCCATGTATTTTTCTCATTTGAGAATCAAAACCACCCTACCTGTGCGCTAGTATTTTCACGTTTATTTTACAGATGATGAATCTGAGGCAGAGAGAGGTTAATCAACTTGCTCACAATCACAGGCTACTAAATAACATCCTGCATTCTGCCTCCCTAATCCCTAGTTTATGCCGGTTTTAATAATCTCATCCCTTGCAAAGGGGCATCCTGTCTTGAAATTGCAATTCCAGGCACTGGTGGCTGCCAGATTCTCAATTTGCCTAGCCTGCATCTCCCCTCTGCTCTCAAGACCTCCCAGTGCAATGCCTGCTTCCACTTCCTCACACTCAACCTTACCACAGATTTCCTCCCTCCCCTTCTCAGCCCCTCTCAGCTGCCTGCTTGAATTCCTCCTGCCATCAAACCTGGCTACTGCCAATTATCCTCCGAGGCAGAGATATATTTATGTCGGTTCCACATGACCAAATCACAATACTCATTTCCTTTTCGACCATTTTCGAAGGGTGATGTTATTCCCCTTTTTATCTCCCTCTGCATTAATTATTTACTTTTTAATAATAAAAAGGTGCCACGGGAAAAAAATCCCACAAAATGATAATGAAGAGAATTCTTATTAGATTCCAGAGTTGGGGCGGGGGGGGGGGGGGGAGGGATGGGATTTCATAAACAAAAAGATGATGTCAAAAAAATCTCAAGTTCTCCTGCCCATCTGTTGTTTCAGCTGCTGTTAGGGCTGGGGCTGTTTGGATAAGGCCCATAAGGTAACAGGTGCAGAGGCAATGGGCAGACAACATGGCCTGACTCTAAACACAACGGTGAGTATGACTTTATGAGCACTGAAGGACTCTAGTGAGGAATATAGCCTTCCTGAGAATGCTGGACTTGTTACCCAAAAGAGGGATTGTTTTGGCAGTGCTGGAGCGAAAAGCAATACTGGGGGTAGACCAGAAGTCCCTGGGGATTCCATCATTGTTCTGTCAGTGAAAACTAGTTAGGTAAGATGCATACAAATCTCAAGATATTATACCTGTGAATGTATGAACAACTGTTGCCTTGTAAACTTCTGGATATAGTTTGTGGATACAGGCTCTGTTTCTTCTTTCTAAAAGAATTTATTAGATATTTTATCCACCGCCAAACTAACAAATGTATACTTTTTCTGGTCGTGCTTCTAAAACTGAAATACTGTGGTGGCAGGTAGAGTGGTTTTCCCGGGTGATGTACGGAGGCACAAGATAAAGAAGACACGTGTTCTATTGTATATTCATTTTCCTCTAAAATATGGAGGCATGTTTTATATTAAACAAATATGGCTGTGTTATGAAATAAAATAAGAAATTTTCTTCAGGCTACATTGCAGGCCACCGGGGGCATATGGTCACTGTCTGAAGCAGATGGAGCACTTCTGTGGAATGCATGAGGGTGTGAAAAGTACTTCTCTACATTGTGTTTTTCATTTGTAGAGTGTGTCACAAATGATTTATGGCTGATAATATTTAAGGTGCTTTGCTAATATTTGTGAACGTTTCCCTCCTCCCTCCTACCCTGCCCTCCCTCCTCTTCTCTTCCTCCCCCTGCTTTTCAATAAACACAAGTCTGAGGCAAGCAAACATGTGTTTCTACCCCAGCTTCATCACTTACAAGCTGAGAAGTCACAGGCAGGTGTTTCACTGCTCTGAGCCTATTTCGAATTAGTCATCAATGTGACCTCACAGCAGTTTCCTACAGATTGAATGTGAGAACACACAGAAAGCACATATGTGCCCAGCCTGTGATAGCAAATAAATATTAACCCATTACTATTAAGGCTTAATTGTTAATATTCTCATTCACTGGAGTTACTCTATGCTGTCTTTACTAGAAGGAAGAAAGTGACAGCTACATGTAACCTTGGTTAGGCAAACCCATGACAGTGGGGACACCACCTATGGTGTATACCGCAGCTTAGGGGAAAGTCTCTTCTTTACCACATCATTTGGCTAGAAGACCCTCAGCACCTGCAGTTTGCTCTCACTCCATGTGGCTATTCCAATTTCTGAAAATTCTGGATCCCAGAAAGTTTGTCTTACCCTGGGGCAAAATCTGTCTCCCCATAACTTCCACCCACACCTCCTTCTTACCCACTAGCATCACACAGAACACATCTGATTTGCAGGGAGACCTTGATAAGCCTCCTTCTTCCAACTGTGTGTGGATGGCTTATGTGTCATTATTACACCATGGAAGCCTGACAGCAGCTCTTTGAAGCAGGGGTTTTGTCTCAGGTTTTCATCCAGGACAATAAAAGCCCAAGTCACTCCCTTGGTAAAAATGCAGAGAAAGGGGGAGCAGTACCACTGCTATTAAAAATATTATGTCTTTCCACTGAAGAATCCTTGTGACAAAATTACATTTTCTTCAAGTTGAAGTCAAAATTAATGCAAATGACGGCTCTTTTCTCAAGAACCTCGGTAGAATAGAATTCTTTTGGAAGGTCAAGCTAGTGGACTCTGAAGGCCTTGCTGGAGGTTAGGACCTGTTTCACGGTTGGTCTAAAAGTGGGGCATAGATGTCAAGTTGTTCCTTTTAGCTGCTTCTAAGACCATGTGGAAAGTCATACACTATCGCTTGAATTCCTGCCTCTCCTGCACCTCTTACCTCCACGCAGACCCTAAACTCTGTCACTTTTCCCCACCTCAACACTCCCATGTCATTCCCTCTACATCCCTGCTGCTGCCAACATCTCAACCTTGAAGGCTGCACCAGCCCCTGGTATCTGCCTTTTCCAGGCCTGCCAACACCATCAGAATATTCTGAGATCCAAAGCCACTCTGCAGCTCAAAATCTTCTCATTTAGAGCAGTGATGAGAGCACACTACCAAGCCCAGTCTCCCTATTTACTCTTTGTTGGGAACTAAAATGTTATCACTTCACCCGAAACATGATAAGTTGCATCACTTCTGATTTCCTTCATAGGCCTCTGAGTGTCATTTATTTTTTTTAAAGCTAATTTCCATTAGTATTTAAAGGTCAATTCCTCAAACTGCATCTCAGATTAATTTTATGTGTCCAGCTAATTAATTTAAATTGCTGTATTGAAATGGGATGAGATTGCTTGGCTACTTTTGAGGGATTGTTTTATGCATCTTTTATATGACTTTTTTTAAAAAACATTTTTAACATTTAGCCATTGTTCTTTCACAAATGTCTCAAGTGACGATGTATCAGCTTTAGGTTTGCATTTCTGACAATTATAAACAAAAATAGTGGCGTTTTTAACTGTGATGATTTTTCAGTATTCATCCTCAGAAATGTCACATTGAAGGTAATGTGGAAGAGATCTGGAGCCCAATCTTTTTTATGGTATTTTTTAAAAGATCTTAAGTGATCTCTACATCAAATGTGAGGCTTGAATCTACAATCCCAAGATCAAGAGAAACATGTTCTATCAAATGAGCCAGCCAATGGCACCTGGAGCTCAATCTTTCAGGAAAATTTTGTTACAGATTATGAAATCATTTTCTTAAAAATATCAGTATGTACACAAATATCCATAAGGAGGCTAAGTACCACCTGACCTGGCTTTTGGCAAAAATGCGTATTTCTTAAAGTGTTGGTGTGTAGTTCATATTGTGATTGATCCTTTAAAACCCACATGAAATCTCATAGGTAAGTCACTTCACTGCTTTGGGTCTGTTTTTTTTGTTTTTTTGTTTTGTTTTGTTTTTTTACCTTCTAATTAGGATATATGATTCTTGTCCCATACCAGAGTAAAGGCAAAATGGGAAATATAAAAGTGCATTAGCAGAAAAAGGGATAGAGAGCCTCATTGCAATATGGAAATATCCCATTTGCTGCTTCTAGGAAACAGTCTCTAAAGCCTCTTTTTGATTACTCCCTATTGACCCCCTATTGTTTCCATATCATACCATTCACTGATCACCCTCTGTCTCTCCACATAGTGTGTGTAACTAATTGTGTCATGCTTCTTTGAAACTCCTTCTTCCGCAAATAATAATAGCAATTGTTATTTCCATTTGTTGCCTATTTATCATATGCCAGGCACTAGGCTTAGTACTTTCTATGAATCATCTCATTTAATCAAAACAACATTTCCCTGAATAATTATTATTATCTCCCCTTTCAGATGAAGAAAGCCATATTTGGCAAGGTTGCTCTACCCACTGCTTTGGGGGCAGGGACTTGAGCCAGGTCTATCTAACTTCATTGTAAGACAGCAGTTTCTGGAAATTATGAACAAGAAAACACTGCAGGACCGAAGTTAAAAGACCTAGTTTTGAACCAAGTAGAGTCCACATGCAAAGACCATTTGGAAAAGTTCTAAAAGTTAGGAGAAAGACAAACATTGCCTTCAACACTACCACTACCACAAGGCATTTCCTGTTCTGACCATACGTTTCTTCATCTGTGAAATGGAAATCTGGGAAGATGATCAGCTCTGGAGTGCAGACTTTCATTTCATGAGAAGTGTAGTGTTGCATCTTTTCTACCAGCGAGAAGCTGCCTCAGCAGTTAGAATCCTGCCCTGAGAATGGGTGTAGTTCAGGATTTACCACCCAGATTGTCTGAGCTGGAAGAAACAGTAGGGGGACCACCTAGGATGCCTCTGGCTCAGGAAGAGACCAATCTTCCAGTACTGCCGTGGGCTGAGGACCAGAGGGTAATACCCAGGCATTCTGTACACCACCTTCCAGCCAAGAACTGGAAGAGAAGGAAAACAGTAACTTTTTGAGTCTGACATGATGTGCCGAAGGACTTTATACACACCATTATTGTGATTTTTTTAAATTTATTTTTAAAGATTTTATTTACTTATTCATGAGAGATACAGAGAGAGGCAGAGACACAGGCAGAGACAGAAGCAGGCTCCCTGCGGGGAGCCCAATGAGGGACTCGATCCCAGGACCCTGGGGTCACGCCGTGGGCCAAAAGCAGACGCTCAACCGCTAAGCCACCCAGGTGCCCCCCATTATTATTATTTTAATTAGAAAATATTTCAGTTATATAGCATAGAGAACACTATTAACAATGTCCTTGGAAGCCTCACTATCCAGATTTGTCAAATTACAACACTGCCATATTTTCTTCGTCTCTTATTTTTGTTGTAAAAAGAAATAAAATATGTTGTTTTATATATTTATTTTCAACCCACCTGTGTGTTCTTCCCTCTTATCATGAATGTTTTTATACTTTTTATTCACAGGCACTGTTTTGCATATTCTAAATTTCATAAATGTTCTAATACTATATTTATCAGTATGCAGCTGGCATTTGTTTGCACAGCATTATTTTTGAGATCACACATGTAGATCTAGCTCATTATTTTCACTGACATAAGTATTTTGTTGTAGGAGTATACCGTACTTTATTTGACCATTCTTTTCTTGGTGGACACCTAGGTTGTTTCTATTATTATTATTATTACTTTTTAAATTTTTTTATTAGTTTCAGAGATGGAATTTAGTGGTTCATCGGTTACATACAACACCCGTGCTCATTACATCAAGTGCTCTCCTTAATGCTCATCACCCAGTTATCCCTGCCCCCCACCTCCTTTCCAGCAACTGTCAATTTGTTTCCTAGAGTTCGGCATCTCTTATGGTTTGCCTCCCTCTCAAATTTCATTTTATTTTATTTTTCCTCCCCTACCCCTATGTTCATGTGTTTTGTTTCTGAAATTGCACATACGAGTGAAATCATAAGGTATTTGTCTTTTTCTGACTTATTTCACTTAGCATAATACTCTCCAGGTCTGTTCATGTCATTGCAAATGGCAAGATTTCATTCTCTTTGATGGCTGAGTGATATTCCCAAACCATAAGATATCTAAGAGGTAAAGAATCTGTACTCTGAAAACTATAGAACATTTATTAACAAAATTGCGGAAGACACCAAGAAATGGAGAAACATTCCATGCTCATGGATTGGAAGAACACATATTGTTAAAATATCTATGCTGCCCAAAGCAATCTACACATTTAATGCAATCTCTATCAAAATACCATCAGTATTTCTTTATAGAGCTCAAAGAAACAGTCCTAAAATGTGTATGGAATGAGAAAGGCGCCAAATAGTCAAAGCAATGTTGAAAAGCAAAACCAAAGCTGGTGGCATCACAATTCCAGACTTGAGGCTGTATTACAAAGTGGTAATAATCATCAAGGCAGTGTGGTACTGGCACAAAAACAGACACGTAGGTCAATGGGACAGAATAGACAACCCAGAAATAGGACCCTCAGATCTCTGGTCAACCTAATCTTCAACAAAGCAAGAAAGACTATCCAATGGAAAAAAGGCATTCTCTTCAGCAACTGGTGCTGGAAAAACGCACAGCCACATGCAGAAGAATGAAACTAGACCATTCTCTTACACCATACACAAAAATAAACTCAAAATGGATGACAGACCTAAATGTGTGACAGTAATGCATCAAAACCCTAGAGGAGAATGCAGGCAGCAACCTCTTTGACCTCAGCCACAGCAGCTTCTTACTAGACACGTCTCCAAAGGCAAGAGAAACAAAAAAAAAATGAACTATTGGGACTTTATCAGAATAAAAAGCTTCTGCACCGCAAAGAAACAGTCAACAAAACTAAAAGGCAACGAACCAAATGAGAGAAGATGTTTGCAAATGTCTTATCAGATAAACAGCTAGTATCCAAGATATATAAAGACCTTATTAAACTTAACACCCCCAAAAACAAAAACATGGGCAGAAGATGTGAACAGACATTTCTCCAAAGAAGACATACAAATATTGTTAATACTTTTTGTTTATTTCAAGTAATGCTACTTTTAAACATTGTGTTCACTTTCCTTTGCACAGAGAGCAAGAGTTTTCTGAAAGAAATATATCTAACGTGGTATCCCCCAGTTGAAGGTAATTGCATCTTCAACTGTATAAATATTGCCAAATTATTCTCCCAAGTGGTTGTACCAATTAACATCTTTATCAACAGACCTTCCAATGCTCCAGGTCCTGGTCAGCACTTGATTCTGTCTAACATTTAATTTTTTGCCAATTCAATGGATCCTAAATGACATTTAATTACTGCTTCGTTTTGCCTTTCCCTGATTACTAACAGGCCTGAGTATCATCTTAAGTATTTGTTGACCATGTAGATTTCTAACTATGTTACCTGCTTGTTCATCACCTTTGCCTTTTTAAAATTAGGTTGTTTTTTTTCTCTTTTCTTATTGCTATGTAAGTATATTTACACAAACTGGAAACTAATTCTTTGCAATTAAAGTAACTGAAAATACTATTTCCAAATCTGTAACTCTTCTTTCACTCATTCTGTTTATGCTGCTTTGTTGAATAATTTTTAAATCATGTCCTTCATGATTTGTGTTGTTATTTTTTTTCAGTGTTTTTATTTTCTATTTTTTTAAGAATAAATTTATTTTTTATTGGTGTTCAATTTACCAACATACAGAATAACACCTAGTGCTCATCCTGTCAAGTGCCCCCCTCAGTGCCCGTCACCCATTTACCCCCACCCCCCAGCCTCCTCCCCTTCCACCACCCCTAGTTTGTTTCCCAGAGTTAGGAGTCCTCATGTTCTGTCTCCCTTTCTGATATTTCCTACGCATTTCTTCTCCCTTCCCTTCTATTCCCTTTCACTATTATTTATATTCCCCAAATGAATGAGACCATATAGTGTTTGTCCTTCTCTGATTGACTTACTTCACTCAGCATAATACCCTCCAGTTCCATCCACGTTGAAGCAAATGGTGGGTATTTGTCATTTCTAATGGCTGAGGAATATTCCATTGTATACATGGACCACAGCTTCTTTATCCATCATCTTTCGATGGACACCGAGGCTCCTTCCACAGTTTGGCTATTGTGGACATTGCTGCTAGAAACATCGGGGTTAATGCCTTGTTGAATACATGTTTCTTTCCTCAAAAGTCATAAAATAGTCACCTCTATTTCCTTTGAATAGTTTTAAGGTTTTTATTTTCACATGTATGGCTTTAATCATCATATAGCTTTTAAAGTGATATGTGGTAATGATTGTTTTCCCTTCCAATATGGATGAGCCATTTGTCCAGAATTTTTTATATAATAATTAATCCTTTCACTACTGAACTGTAATACTACCTTTGCCATATATCATTCCATACCTAGAAAAGTTTGCTTCTGGGTTATTTCATTTCATTGGTCTCTTTTTTTCTAACATCTTATCAATAGCACTTTGTCTTAATTTCCATAGTTTTATAAAAGTCTTGATTTATGCTACGAGTCCATTCTATACTTCGGTTTTCTCTTTCAGAAAGCCCCTTTGCTGCTCTTCCATATGAATTTAAAGTTTCATTTTTAAAAATGCCTGTTGGGATTTTGATTCCAATTTCATCGAATTTATAGATGTATTTGAGGAGGAAAGACATCTTTATGATATGGCATCCTCCCATTTATACACACAGTTTATCTTTTTATTTATTTAGGTCTCCTTTTATGGTTTCAGTAAAGTTTCAAAGCTTTCTTTGTAAAAATTGGAATGATATTTTATTAGGAATATATTCCTAACTTTAAGCATTTATAGATGTCAGAGCTATAATAAATGGTGGCTTTCATCTATCTACTCACACATACATATATATACACATGTACACACATATGTATAGTTCCATTCTCATATTTGGGGGCTGATAAAAATAATTGAGTTTTATAAATTGATATTATATTTAGATGTCCTCATAGATTGTTTTGTTGGTTCTAATAATTTGTCGATTCTTATTAATTTTTCTATGTATTCTCTTATAGGTGAAGATAGTAATAGCTTGTTTCTTCCTTTACAATGCCCAGAATTTGTGTTTATAATTCTTGTCTGCCTGTGCCAGGTAGGACCAATAGTGTTACTGGGCATTCTTGGTTTGACCCTGGGGTCGGAAGGAATAGCTCTCATATTTTATCATTAAACATAACGCCTATGGTGTTTCACTGTGTTCCTTTCTACTCCCAGATCACTTTATTTTGTTTGCTTTGTTTTGTTTTGATCATGAAGGGGCCTGATTGTAACAGGAGACTTAAGTTCGGCATCTAGCAAGACAACCTTGTTTTTTTAAAAAATCATTTAATATGCTAACATTGTGAATTACTGGAATCCAGAACCCATCTAACATTAGAGTCTCTTCTCATTCTGGGATGACCCAGCCTAGGTACAATGTGCGTGTTTGTGTGAGTGTGGGGCTTTTACTACTCTGCTGAATTCTGTATATTATCTTACACAAGACTTCTGCTTCTTGCTTATATATTTAATTTACCAAAGAAGTTTTATCTTTTTCATTTAATTGGTCTATTTATTTATGTATTCAATTATGTATGTGCGCCTGGCATCATAGAAAGAATGTTCTATGTGATATTGATTCTTTTGATATTTATTGTTTTCTGGCCTATGACATGGTAAACTAACGAGGTGTGTCCTACACATCCCCAAAAGAAATACGTATATAATTTAACTCAATAGCAAGATTCTATACACTTGCATCAGATGAAATTTCTTTGTGTGTTGTTCAAAATCTTCTAGATCATTATTTTAGTTTGCTTGATCAATTAATTATTGAGAAAGGTGTGTTAAAATATCATAATATCATTATGGATTTATCACTGTTTTAGGGAAGAGGCATTTTTCATTTATACATTTTCAAGTCATGTTCTTTGGTATATTTAGGCTCAAAATTATCATAAAAATTTCCTTTTATCATTTATATGGTGACCTCTTTATCTTAGTGATATTTTTTGCCTTGATTTTTCCTTTGTCTGGTGAGTATTAATTTGCTTTGCTTAGTATTTGTAAATATTTTCCACTCCATTACCTTTTACCTTTCAGTGAACTTATCCTTAGTTAAGTTCAACCTGAGAACCTTCATAGGGTAACTTCAACCCAATTAGTAGAATGCCTACTGTATTCGATTTATTTCTTACATCTTTGTGCTTTGCAGTTATCATTCCTTTTTTTTGGGCATATTTATTTTCCTCCTTTCTAGCTTTCATTTGGATTTGTTGGATTTCCTGATTCCTGCTCTCTTCTCAGTCCACCTAATCTTTGGAGTCTGTATTTTCTAATTTTATTTATTTTTCTTGTTTACCCTAACAAAAATACTAATTAATAGGCACACTTGTTACCATGATCAATAAAAACCTTGGTGTTGATTGCTGACCCTTCTCTCAATGTCTCACTTACTTTTTTGTGTCTTTTCAATTTTTACATGTGAACTCATGTTTGTTAGGTTTTAATCTGTGGGAATCACGTGGCCCCTGGGCAAAATCTATATCTCCCTCCAGAGTGATTTCATGTTCACTGCTAGGTACTTCTGGAACATCATTAGCTTTGAACCTTTTCTCTTTTTTTTTCTCTCTCTTTCTCTTGCCCTCTCTCTCTTTTGTTGTCAGTACTTGCCCAACTCAGGCATTTCTAGATCATATTGCACAGTATAAACTCAAAGCTCAGTTTTCGTGAGGTTTAGAACAGACACATGGATAGTTCTACCCTAGTGCACATTTTCACTAACCATGTAGACTTCCAGAGATCCCCACCTTACTCCAAAAGTCTTAGTTACCATTCCTCACCTCGAAAAGTTACAGGGCCTGATGTCTTCTGCTCGGATGAGCAAGAATATACACTCTGCTCAGTTACCAAAATCTGATGGTTCTCCCTTGTCCCAACTACCACAGTTAAACGTTAGCTTTAGGGCTTACCTGTCTAGTTCTATTTCATTTCATCTCTTGCCCCTGGTGACATATTTTTCTGCTGCTCTGATCTAGGATATTTGGAATCTAGGGTATCTAGACAAATGTTTTATACTGGAAATATCTTTAGATTAGCTACTTCACTTTACATATGCCTTCTGCATGATTTGTAATAAAACTTGAAAGGTAGAGATCATTTGCTTTGTTCCGTTACGGTCCAGAATAATGCAGCGATCTGCCCAAGGTCATGGAGGTAACGATTATAAAGCACAATTTAAACCATGCTGCTTGACTCTGAAACCCTTGACTTTTCCATGACATTGAGCTGACTCCTTGGATAAGCACACACTAGTATGCAAGATGTTAGTACCAATTAATACCCAGTCCAACTACAGAAGGTTAAAACTACCTGAAGATAAGGCAAGCTCTTCCATATGGTCCTAAGGTCTTTTACAAAGCTGCAACTCAGACTGAATTATATTTTGTTTCTTCTGTAGAGTTGTAGAGGAAACTTGCTTTAGTTCTAACGTATTTTTAGGGTGAGAGCTGACCTTTTCTTCTTAATTGAGAAGTGACAGCATATTATCATAATTGCTTTATTTTTTCCTAACCATAAAGATCACTCATGTTTATTTTAACAAATTAGAGTTCTAGAAGAAAGAACTAAAAATCACATCCAGCCATATCAAACTCCATTACCCTGAGGCAGCTACCATGAACTTTCTGGTCAGCATCCTTCCCATATCTCTGTATGTATAAATGCACACACATACTACGTCCTATGAATAAAAGATCACAAATCTGTTTGTATCACTTCATCTTTACTGCTCATGAGAAAGGGGTATAGGAGTAGTACATCCAGCTAGTTAGCTATCATAAAGCTAGCCACTTTTGATGGCATTGACCACTTTTTCAAATTCTGGATAAATATGTTTATATCATTTCATTTGTTCATCTATTTATTTGTGCAGATAGCACTCATTGAGTCCTCTCAGCTTCTCCTAGGTCTGGGATTCAAAGATCAACAAACTACGGTCTTGCCTTTAGGGTGCTCATAAGCTACTGGGGGAAAAGAAAGACATTAAAACAGATGGCTTTAACATAGCCTCAAAAGTATAAGGGCTGTGGGAGCACAGATGAGTGATATTTGACCCGGGCTGTGGAAGAGAGTCTGAAAAGACTTCCCAATGGAGGCTTACTTGCTTGACTAGAAAAGGGAAGGAGAAACCACATCAGGGAAAGGAGGAGAACATAATCATATTTGCTTCATGGAAGACCATTTGGGTAGCAGTAGAGATAACTAGTTTAAGAGGAAAGGTGGAAAGGGAGTATGTGGTGGTAGGGAGACCAAATACTCCCCATGGGATGAACGATGCAGGAATGGATCAAGTACCTGCCAAGTTTGGGCCCCATGCTATATGCCATATTCTGTTTTGTTTAAAGAGAACTAAAACTTACAACAAAATACCCTTCTTCTCCAAACACCTCTGGAGTGGTGCATAGTGTTCTCCAAAAAGAAGACATTAAGATTCATACAGTAAGATTACATACACTCAGCTTTGTCCCATATAACAATATATTCCTTAATTCCAATGCTGTCTGGGGATCACTCTGAATTCTTCTTCTTCTTTTTTTAATCACCTTGAATTCTTCAGAGAACACTTGATTTTTGTTCTAGGCTGAGAGACACTTTGGTTTTACTTTTTACTGGACAAGGGTGGTTGTTACGGATTTGGGATGGAGAGCATCACATACCGTTGAGAACCAAACAGCTTGAAAGACAGAGTCTGACATCACTGTGGATAGCCCCTGGACTACATATCAGAAAAAAAAAAATGACTATAGGTCTTGCATTAACTTTAGTTGTGATTTTGGGTGAATCAGTTCTCTTCTCTGGACCTTGCTTTCTTCGGCTAGCCACAAAGAAAGAAAGGGAAAGATAGAAAGAGAGAAAGGAAGGGAGGGAGGGAGGGAGGGAGAGGAAAAAGGGGGAAAAAAAGCATGTATGGAGTTTCTGATAGGATTAATCCCAAAGACGAGGACAGCATCATTAGTCTCAAAGAGTTCAAAGCACAAAAGGAAGGATAAATCAAGCACAGGATGGTTATAATCTAAGGTAGAGTCTGCAGAGCACCAACACTGAGAGTGAACAAGTAGTGGCTGGGAGGATACAAAAGGCTTGGAGAGATTTCGGGCTTTTGTCTTATTATTGCAAGACAATATCCATCACTTATTCCCCTGGTGACCACTGTGAGCTCCAACCCATGGTGTGGATGAAATGAATGGTAGAGTGCTGGCAGGGGTCTAAAGTCCACTGGCACTAGGATCCTTCCCAGTGGGACCAGGCTCTGCCCCTCTCACCCAGGTAACACAAAATTCATTATTTTTATGGTTGCGATGCTGCCCCCACTCTGTCCATAGCTCAGAAAGGAGCAAATGCATACATGCAACCGATTAATTCCAGCAGCCTTTGATATAATTGTCTAAAGATCTGCCCTGGTACCAATTTAAAACACAGTAGCAAATTTAATAAAACTAACAGTTTTCAGCCAAGGCCTTTGTTATTTTGTTTTAATCATCTTTTACCACCAATTGAAATGATTTTCTACTTTCTTGGTGCAATGAAATAAAATACAAGGGAAAGAATGGAGGGACAATGTGGAAATTATAAAAGATCCAGAGCTCCGAGTCCTGGGAGAAGGTAACAGCAGTGCTGAGACTTAGCTGGTTGTTTGTGTCAGGCGTAGATTGGAAGGGAAGACATTTGCCAGTTTGGGGAAAACACCACACCTGGATAGCATTAAAGCAAGGGGAGAGGAAAGATCTACAAGGGACTCTTGTTTTTCCTGAATGCAACCAAAGGCGATGTGTGACAGCTTCCCCAAACACCCCTGCTGGTGATGGACAGGTCTCTTGATTACAGAGCTGGGGTTTGTGACAAGCTGACGGGTCGCTAAGGCCTCTGGGAGCCAAAACACCAGCTACAGTTGGAGGTAAACAAGGCATGCGGCACAGTGTGAAAATCGAGGCCAAGCAGGGGCCAGTGAGCCGAGAGCAGGGACCCAGTGACAGCTGGTGATTGAGGGGCACTAACTCGAACACAGTTGTCGAGGACCAGGGGCCAGTGGGGAAAGCAATCTCCTTTCTCCTCCCTGTGGCCTCTCTGGGTGGCCAGCAATTTTATTACTGGCAGAGGGCAAGCCCAACAGCATTTTTGAATTTGGCACCACATCTAAAACCATTTGGGGGCTGGGCTTCTCTTTCTTCTCTCCTCTCCCCCCTACCCTAACCCCCACCCCCCGGCCCTCCCCATGAATGCTTTGGGTTCGGTGAAAGCCGGCGTGCAGTTAGCAAACTACATTTCCCCTCAAATTTTGAAACCCATGTGCACTTGGGGAAAATGTAATCCTTATGTTTCTGATTCATTTACACTTAACTCATCAAAACGCTATTTTGTAAGAGCTATTTGATGTCCACGCAGCCTCCTAAGCCCTTTTGTAAGCCTTGCTTCTTAGAAGCAGGAAGTCACGTTTCTGACGAGAGGGAGAACTTGAACCTAAAAGGTTGAGTTTGTTTTGAAATGAGGGCTCTCGGAGCGTCACGTGAACCCTGAGCTTGGCCAAATGTGTTCTCTCATTTCCTATACCACCCCCCTCACCAGCACCAGCTGCCACGAGGGTACTGATGTCAGCTTTCTGTGATTTCACCCCGAGCATCATCGCAGACCTCTCCGGGAGCCCAGGCAGCCCGACTCGGATTTGCGTCCCAAGGTCTGGCCAAACTCCAGGGCTCTGTTCTGTGGGGGAAGGAGCACCTGGACTGGGAGTCAGGAGCCCAGGGGTCAGCTCCCTGTATCCCCATCCAATGGCGGTGTGACTCTGGGGAAGTGTCCTGCCCCCTCTGGGCTCAGTCAGTGCCTGGACACTCCCGCCAGGCCCCGGAGGCCCGGAGGCCCGGAGACCCGGAGTCTAATTCCTGGTGGGAGCCGGGTTGGGCGCTCCAGAACGCTCTCTGCTTCAAAACCCCGGAGTCTGGGTTTGCACCCAAGGAGCTGAGACCAAGAAGGGAACACAAAAATGTAGAAACAGCCGATGGCTTCGGGTATCGCTGATTCCAAGCTTCTAGTGGGGTGGACATGAGAGCCCAGGGAAGGGGAATGCATCGCCCCAAGTCATACAGAAAATTAAAGGCAGAGTTCAGCTTTCCTGGTGTTTTTGCCTAAACGTCCTTGGATGGAAGTTTACAAACTCTTTCAGTTCATAGTATCTCGAAGCTGGGGTGAAAAAACTCCTACTTCCCATCTGACAAGAATGTGCACGGCGGCGCTACAGCATGGGGGGGGGGCTGGCACTGCTTCGCATGAGGCACAGTGAGGTGGTGTCTGGCTTGTGTTAAGGCCCATGAGTGAATGATTAATCCCGGGCAGAAAACAAAGCCCGTGCCTTGTAACGTTATAGGTATTAGTGCCACGGAAGATTAACCCCGCGACCCCCGGGGACCTTGGCGGAACCGTGGACTGGACTTCTGAGAGTCAGTGGAGGATGTAAACAGGTGGACTCACAGGTCCTGTCTGCCCACCGCACCGCACGCACATGCACACACACTCCTGGAGCACGCACGCTCACGCACATGCACACACACTCCCGGAGCACACACACTCACACACACATGCACACACACTCCTGGAGCATGCACGCTCATGTATGCACACACACTCATGGAGCACGCATGCTTACACACATCGACACACACTCCTGGAGCATGCACACTCACACATGCACACACACTCCTGGAGCACGCATGCTCAAACACATGCACACACACTCCCGGAGCACGCATGCTCACACATATGCACACACACTCCTGGAGCATGCACACTCACACATGCACACACACTCCTGGAGCACGCATGCTCACACATGCACACACACTCCTGGAACACACATGCTCACGCACATGCACACGGGCACCCACAGGCCTGCACACGCACATGGGCACGTGCACGAGCTCACCTCCGTTGCTCCCGACTCTACACAGGGAAGAGATTTTACGGTTCCGAGTGGCCCCTAGCTGCTTGCCTGCCACCGATTCACAGCTGGCAAACGGGAGGTACTTGGAGCCTCGTCCTCCTCTCATCCCAACCCAAATATTCAACTCCGTCCACATCCTGCCTCCAGTTGATCGTTCCCACTCACCTGCCTCCTCCCCCTGCGAGTCCAGGTATGCCCAGCCCCTAGCATTACTCAGCACACCCAGGTCTCTGCGCCCCTCCCTCGACTCTCTCCTGCTTCAGCTCTGATAACAATGTCCCACTTCCTGACCATTTCCGAGCTGTGCCTCCATCCCCTACATTGACCCTGAGAGCCGCACATCACCAAAGAATTGTCCTACAACCAGGTCTGATCAAGGCCCTCTTGCCTAACACTTTGTGGCTCCCATTGCCCTCAGGATGAAGCCCAGACCTCTTAGCAGGGCAGTCTAGAACCATCATTACTGGCTTCTCTCGACCTCTCTTCCTTCGATTCCACACTCTCTCATCATCTCCAACTTGCCAAGAGCAAGGAGTCTCAACTCCTATCTCTGGCTACGTACCCTCGCCTTGGCTTAGACTCTACCCTTCACCCAGACATTCTTACCGAGCCTTTAAGCTGAGTGGGGAGCCCCTGCCCATCGGCTTCTTTTACCACCTTTTAATACCTTTCTTACAACTTTGTTACCACCTGTTCATATGTTCACTTCTTATACAAATTCGATGAAATTTCTGGAGGGCTGGGACTCTCTTGTTGACTGGTTTATTTCTACTGCCTACACATGGCCTGTTATAAAGATGGTGCTAAATAAATATTTGTTGAATGAATGGAAGGCCGCCTTACATCATCTGGCCCCAAACCTTCACTTTATGGATAAGGAACCTGAGGCCCCAAGAGGAGACAGGACCATGCTATAAGATTCTCTTTTGTCCTCATTCTTTGGTAACTAATCCATCTAAGAAGTCAAAAGACAGGCCTCCATCACACTAGATATCGTCTGTGTATTATCATAAATGTCTGACTTTATTGATCGGTCACAGAGTTTCTTCATGTATGCATGTATTTATTTACCCACATTTATTGTCCATCTACTTGATGTCTGGTCTTGAACCCAAAGCTGAGGATAACGTGGCAAGTACTACCTAGTTCCCACCTCTGGGGTCTCCCTGTCAACTCAAAATGCCACTG
Source organism: Vulpes lagopus (assembly GCF_018345385.1). Lineage (NCBI taxonomy): Eukaryota > Metazoa > Chordata > Mammalia > Carnivora > Canidae > Vulpes > Vulpes lagopus. Next base: position 62,695,034 of record NC_054830.1, read on the forward strand.
AGCAGGAAAAACATACTGATATATACTGAAATTGTTCCAAAAGGAGAGCTTGGTAGGCCCTAAAACAGAGACAGGATGTCAGTGTGGAGTTCTGAGAGCCCCAGTGTGTTGAGAAGGCTTTCAATAGGGATGGCTGGTCTCGCTCATAATCCAGACCTGTTGCTAATGTGATGTGTGACCTGCTTGCTCCACCCTCACAGAATTAGATGCCTTTAGTGCAGAGGGGAGCTCAAGGAGGGTCTGAACAGAACGTCAGAGCTGAAGATGTCCTTTGGAGTCATCTACCTATGCCTTCATTTTACAGACGGGAGGCTGGGGTCCACGGATGGGAGGGGGGGTCACAGACCATGATCACAGCAAAATTTTAGGAGCTCAGTCCTGGAATCCAGGTCTCCTGAATCCAGGTCCAGTGCTTCAGCAGAGTTTTTTTTTTTTTTTCCTTTTCCTTTTCTTTTTTCTTTAACTCAGTGACAGAGATTAAAGTGCAATTTGTCTTTCCTTTCTTCGAATCCGACACTGAATCTTAGCAACTCTGGTTAGAGTTTCAAGGGAAACTGCTTCATGTGTGTGTCTGTGCATGTCTGTGTTTTTGCCTTTCACACTTACTCTCCAGACTGGCCCTGGCCAAGAACAAGCCTAATGAAAACCAAACAATAGAAAGAATCATGAACGTTTAAATCTTTATGATTCCCCAGATTGCGACGTGTTCTTGCAAGCCCATTATCTCACTGGCTTTTTACAGGACACCCGCTGTCAGACTGCATGGACAGGAAACAAAACCCACTTTTTCCAGGGAAAGGAGCTGAGGCTCAAACCACTGAAAGGACCTGGCCAGGGTCACACAGCAAGGCAGCCATGTGCTGGCCTGGGAATCAGGTCTCTTAATTTTCAAATTCAGCCTCTCTAAAGTAATGTCTGAGGTTCCTGTTAGAACAGACACAACATAAACCCACTAAGACCTGCCCTAAGGATTCTCATCATCTTTGAGCACAGACTGAATGGATTTTGTCCACTCTTCTTGCCAATGTCCAGTATGAGATAAATTCCTCCATTCTTTCCACATCTGTAATTACTCTGATGGCTGTTATTTTACTTCTCTTTCCTACCCATTTATTTTTTTTCTTAAAAATCAGGAACTGGAACAGCACAACTAAGATCAGTCCACCCTCCCTACCCTCAAGGCAGAGAAAGAACAAAGAAGTAGGTGATATCAAGACACCCATTGCCACCTGATTTCACTAACTGGTTTTTTAAAGGGACTCTTGACCTGCCCCACCCTCTAATAGCATACTAAATTAAAATCTATTATTTGATCTCCAGAATAACATTTCCATCATTCCAAATACCTGAAACTTGAAAGTCATTGGACAGCTCCTTCTTAAAACCCTCGCATCCAATACATCACCAAATACTGCTGATTCTACCTTTAGGATATACCTCTAGTCCACCTACTTCTCTGTGCAGATAATCATAATTTCTGGTTCAGACTTTAGCAATAACTTCTGGATGGACTTTCTAATTCTCCCTTAATCCTTTTGTTACACAGTACCCAGAGCACTTTTATTAAAAAGGCAGATTTGATTGGTTTGTTCCTCTACTTTCCAACAAATAAACTCAAACTCCATAATGTTGGCCACACCTCCTTCATAATTTGGCCTCTGTTTACCTCTCCAGTATTGACTTCTATATATCCCCCCCTTAATTTAAGGAGGGGGTATTATTATAACCTTACAATACTAATCTTCAGCTTGTAATTCTATTTTTATTTGAGTTATTGTTCAGCCCAGCTCTCCTTTCCAACTGTAAGACTCAAAACCCTGGTGTCAGCGTGGAAATTGACATGCAATAGGGCACTTGTTATTGAATAAGTGAATGAATAAATTTATCAACGGAGCCTTGTGTCTATCATTTAACCTCCCTGGGTCTTCTTTAATATCTGTAGAAGAGACACTGTAACAACCACTTTAAAGTCCTGTAGTGCATCAAACTGACCCACAGAAATTTAGATGAGTCATTTCAGTGGTGTTAGCACCAAACAGGGGCCCTTTGCATTTTAAAAATCATGAAGGTATCTGGAGACAGTTAGCATTTCTTTGGATGCTGCTGTTGACCATGGAGATCTGTTGATTCTGCTAAACACTTTCACTTACTCTAATGTTCCCAGAATCCATATTTCATTCTGAGAGATACTTGGCCATAAGACTGACAAGAGGGAGTCATAGGTAGGTGATGCCCAGCTTCTAGAAATAGAGTAAAATTGTGCTGACTATATAACTTGCTTAGTCTAGGCTAGGAGCAGAGGTATTTGTTCTGGGCTTGGAGAGATAACTCGTTCTCCTGATACTGCCTATCCACCCTGGTGGGCAGGACATCAGAATGCAGGTAAGACCATGCTGGGTTGGCATGGGAGAAGGACCTACTCAGGAAGAGGTCTGACCTGAAGCATGCATTTCAGCAAAATTACTGGAAACCACGCTGGCTTGATAATGTCTACACTTCATCATGTCTCCTCCTCCTCATGTACTTAAATGTTCAAAAAGCAAAGGAAAATATTTGTTCTTTTTTGTATACTTATTATATTGCTCCTTAGAAATAAGAAAAGCTAATTTAAATATCTATTTTCTCCATCCATCAAGATGCCACCTTATGCTCTGCCTGTCACAGCAATGATTATGCTCAGTAATTTGCCAGGCACAGCCTTTGGGGGTCAGGCAAGGAAATGTAAAATATGACTCTAACATTTATTAATGCTGAGATCTTACTTAAATAAATGACTTTACCTCTTTGAGTCTCAGCTTCCCTATCTAAAAATAAGGCATGTTGATACCTATACCTCATTGGCAGGCTTATAAAAATATTGAGCATATCTCAAGTAGTCAGTATGTGGTAGTTAGTAGTAGTGTGGTAGTAGTAGTTAGTGCTACTAGTAGTAAATGCTACCTGAATATGTGATGGTGGTTAACACAGTGACTAAATTTAAGCTTCATGGAGTATAGAAACTGGTTTGGTTTTTCTTATCCCAGTATTTTCAGAATGTGACATGGTTCCCAGCCAGGGAGCATTTGAAAAATAAATCAATGTGTATAAATAATTACACAAAGAGTAACTTCTTCATAAATGCTAGTTCTCTCGTGACTACCTGTTTTACTCTAGATTCTAATAACATTGATGGATAAGCAGGAGTGCTGACATTAAAATCCCAGTGTAACAGATGGGAAAACAGAGATATGAACAGCCAGACCTAAATTAAAGATATTAATAGACAAGTCACAGAAGAGAAAGTGTAGATATCCAGTAAATTTTTGCAAAGATGCTCACCCAAGATGTTCAATCACAAAACCATAAATAAGAATCTATGTTTTCAATCATCAAATGGACAGAGACGAAGCACTTTTGTTTTGCCAGTGGTGGTAGCAGTGACAGTGCAGAACAGCAGGTCCTGCTACACACTGCTGGTGGGATGTGAGCTAGTTCACCCTCTTAAAAATGCCACAGGTTTATATTCCCCAAATGAATGAGAACATACACTGTTTGTCCTTCTCTGATTGACTTACTTCACTCAGCATAATACCCTCCAGTTCCATCCACGTTGAAGCAAATGATGGGTATTTAGTGAAAGGGAATATAAGGGAAGGGAGAAGAAATGGGTGGGAAATATCAGAAAGGGAGACAGAACATAAAGACTCCTAACTCTGGGAAACGAACTAGGGGTGATGGAAGGGGAGGAGGGAGGGGGTGGGGGTGAATGGGTGACGGGCACTGAGGGGGGTACTTGATGGGATGAGCACTGGGTGTTATTCTGTATGTGGGTAAATTGAACACCAATAAAAAATAAATTTATTTAAAAAAATGCCACAGGTTGTATCCACTAAAATAAAAAAAAGGCCCATAGATTATGATCCAGTAATATCATTTCTCAGCATCAACTCTAGAGAAATGCTCACATGTGCCTACAAGGTGGTTCCTATAGGAGTACTGACTACAGCATTTGTTTGTAACAGAAAAATGCATGAAATATTATAAAGGCCCAGCTTTAGGGCTACAGCTAAATAACTTGTAGCACATTCCCTCCATGGAGTACTGTATGGCATTTAAAAGGAGTGATATAGATTTAAGAACCAAGGTGTATAGATAGCCTAGATTACTACATTCCTCCCTCAAGACTCCATGTCTGTTCTGTGACTGAATATGCACTTCTTCCATAAAGTATAGTATGTTGGTTCATTCATTCATTCATTCATTCACTCATTCTTTTATCTATCAACGTTTGCTGAGTATCCAAGCTGGTTTCGACCATCAGTACTAAGGCAAACCTCTTCAATGATCAACACTTAACCATCAAGTCTTATCCATCCTTAAGGCCTCAGCTTAGACATTGCTTCTTCTGAGAAACCTTCATTAACCACCTCAGGCTGGGGCAGATACCTTTCCTGTGTTTTCCCACAGCTCCCTGTGATCTTTGCACTAGAGTACTTCCATGCTACCAGATAGTTACCTGATTCCTTGGCTGTTCAGGCCCTTTAAACTGTGTGCTCATGAGGCCAGGAATCGGGACTTCTATTCCTAGTTCCAACATAGCATATAGCTCAGCACAGGCACATAAGTGAATACTTGTTAAAGCAAACAACAACTATTACTGAACACAGTTACATTTGATTTGCACTCGTTGGCTGGTGAATGAACTAACAAATGAACACATACAAGAACAAAGAATGGATGACTGGGTGACATACAGAAAGAGCCAGGAAAAGAAGTGGGACCAAGATAAACAATGAAGTGGTGAAGCAGCTTGAGAGCCATAGAAACAGCATGAGGGAGCCATCTATGCCTTCAGTTGACCCTGGTTTGGTCTAAACTTTCCCAATCCTCTGAGGCTTAATATGGCATTGCATGTCAATGTTATGGCTAAGATCTGGAAGCATGAGACATATATTCCAAGAAGTTTCACTCTACGTTACTGTTGACATGTTCTTCATTCATTCATTCAACAAGCATCCCTGATTCTGTTGCATATGAGCGTGCTACATTTTGTACTTAAGAATCTGAACCACGTGAGAGGGGGAATAAAAAAGGAACTAAAACACAAGCACAGTTAAATATAAGACAAGCCAAACAGTGATCAAGGACCAAGGATCCTGTTATAAGACACCCATGTTCCAAATAGGCTAGAGTCTCAGTGATGGCAGTTCAGCTAGTCCTTATTATGAATCACTAAGAGACATTTCTGGTCTTTGCTCAAATATCACCTCATCAGAGGCCTTCCCTTAACACTTCTCTAAAATCACTAAACTCTACCCAACTGGGATATTATGCAATCGTTTCTGGTTTGTGTCTCCCAGCCACACTGCAGGAATCAATGAGAGCAAGGACCTTTTCTGCTCTGTTCACTACCGCATCCCTAATGCCTACAAAGTAGATAGGCTCATGATGGGAATCAACAAACATTTGTTGAGTGATCAGACTGATAAATGAACTACAGTTTTTGAGCTGATTGATGGGGTTTCTGAGCACGTAGAGTCCAGAGTCAGACTTGGGATCTGATTTGTAAAATTTGGACTCAAATGCACAAGAAATTCCACTCAGATCATATAAATATATCCTTTCCTTATGCTTATTCATTTCCCCTAAGAATTATATTAAGAATGCCAAGAAGCTGAGGCAAAATAGACAGAGATTGTGTTGGCAGGTTAACAGGTCTGAATGGGAGACAATCAATAGAATAATTAATTGGGATACACATGTAAGCCAAATGGGAGAAGTGACTTCTATGCATATTTCTAGTTCTAAATCAAAAATCCTAAGAAGAGAGAGGCACAAATATATTTGTTCAACCAGAGAATGAATGACTAAGAGCTTTGACTTTGGAGTTGATGGATTTACATACAACCCTAGCTAGGTGGCTTGATAGCTATTCAAAGTCTGAATTCCAGGTCCTCGTCTGTAATCTGGGAAGAAGACCACCTACTTTGTGGAGCTGCTGTGCAGATCAAATCAAATGAGATTACTTAAGTCATACCCTTAGTAAGTTCTTGACACATAGTAAATGCTCAGTAAATTATAGCTCCTCCATTTCTCTTCAACCACTAAACTCCTTCTCCTTCTTCATTTAAGAGCCATTCAAAAATATTCACTGAGTGTCTACTTTGTGCCTGCAATTATTCTAGGCACCTGGAAGGCACTAACAGGCAAACAAACAAAGAAAATCCAGTCCTCGGGAATCTTATATTTCTTAATTACACCTCAATCCTTCCAAGTTTGGGTTAGAAGCCACTTTTTGTCTCTGTCTCTGCCTTCGGGGTATTGCTATACTATAGTGACACTGCTTCCCTCTTTTCCTACAGTGTGAGTACCATGAGCTCAGACTCCATGCCTATCCTGGCACCATGGTATCATCATTTCCTAATACGGTGCATGGTATCTGATAGACACCACTAAATATTTGCTGAATGAACTGATGATGGATGGATGGATAGATGAAGAGATGAAGAGAGTGAGCTTCTATTCATTGTTTCTGGTTGCTTTATTCCTCACTTCCTCTCAGAAAAAAAAAAAAGAGCTCAGTTTTGTCCACAGTCTTTACACTTTACATCTTAGAGAAATCTGAAGATTCCATCCAGACCCAAGGAGCATGGTAGCCAGTACAGAAGCACTTGGCAGTCAAATTTAGAAACAGAAGCTTCCCTGCTCTTTCTTCCCAGCCAGATGCATAAAGAACTGGCTGTGTAGCTGGTGTTGCTGGACTCTGAGTAGGTCTCAGGAACTGACTGAGGACTGGTGTCTCCTGAGTCGTAGCCTGTCTTCTATTTGCTATACCTTAAACCTCAGCCAGCTTGGATGCATGTCTGAGGTCTAGAATCTTGCCTTTGCACTATTACAACAGAAGGTGGTGTGGTACTGTGGATGAGAAGGTGTTATTTGGAATTAGATGTCGGTTTTAAACCTGACTCTGTCATTACCAGCTGTATTAGGTCGAATAAATCACTTCTCTGAGCTTCAGCTTTTTCTCTGAGCTTTACTTCCTCATAAATATTTGTTTTAAGGCAGTTAGAGCAGAGAATACTCAGCAAACGGTTGACATTACTGTTATTTTTATTACTATTGTCCACAACTACACATTGTACTCGGGCATCCTAGTGAATTAGTGGTCTCCTCTGGGTGCCGATTCTTACAGACAGTCTCTGCTAAGTACCTTTTACTACAAAAAAAATTAATGAGTCACTAGTCACCTAAGAACAATGTCTACCTACAGAGAAGAGTTTAATGTGTTGCCCCCTCACTTTACCAAGAGGGAAACTGAAGCCCAAAGATGTGATGCAATGTGTCTTAACAACATATGGTGAGTTAGTAGCAGAGTTAATGCTGGTCCCCTTTTCCCATACCAGTGTCACTTATCATTCAATGGAGGGGTTTCCATGTAACAGAGAGGTTCCACATTTCTTCCTCATCCTGGCCAAAAGTAATCAGTCTCCTAGAAGTGTCCATTGGGTAAGCACAGAAGCCTTTCCATCAATGTCATACCTTGGGAAGCTATCTCCAGTACAGATAAAAGAAGGAATAAATATTTTTGTTGAGAGAAAAAAATGAAGACAAAGGTCAAAGGGAATCATGTAATGGGTTAAGTCAGGGAAGAAAAAGAAAGCATTTTTTTTCTCACTCCTCTTTTTCTCCAAAACAGTCTTTATATAGAACTTGTATAAGAGCCAATTTATTTGATATGGAAAAAATGTGAAAGCAGCAAAATACACACCACACACACACACACACACACACACACACACAAAAAGAGGTATTTGTGTTGGAGTTCAGAACTCAAATTACCAAGAGATAAAGGAGTTGAAATGGTAGGTTAACTTGGAATGATGGTTTACTTTTTTTAGAATCTCAGAGAACATTCAGGTCAGGAAATGTAGCCCAGCCTAGGTCTCCGGTAAATTCTTTGGGACTTAAGAAAGACAAAGAGGAAGTTAATGAAGGCCTCAGTCTAGCCCATATGTTTGAAACATCATAGTGGGGTCTAAGAAAGATTTGTTGAGTGAATGAAAGAACAAATGGAGCATAAGAGTGTGGGTCTGAATAGTGGTGGTTCTGGAAGCAAAGCGGCATAGGACCAGGTGTTTTTAACTACATGGTTAAGGTCTTCAGCACTGAAGTGTGAGCATCCACAGGAAAGGTACCAGGTCATTCCTGAAATATCTAGCTTCTAGTGAACACTCTGGCACACAGAATGTCCTCAGTACATTATTTGTAAATTGAATGAGTATTGGGAAAGAGACCCTGGAAATCCCCGAGCCTTACAGATCATTTACACAGTTTAATAGAGTGACTATTAAACTCTAGCAGCATTAAAGTCATTTGGGAAGACCCTCTAGTCAAGTTTCTGATTCAGTTGTCTGGGCTGGGATTTAAGGACAGGCCCTAAGTTTTCAGGTCTTGCTGCCGCTGGCCTGGGGCCCCACTTTGAGAACCTGCTTTAGTGCAATGGCTCTTAAACATGAATGTACAGTATAATCATCCACTGAGATTTTAAAAGTTCTGATGGCCAGGCTTTATCTCCTTACAAATTACGTTAATACTTGGGGTGTTGGGGATTGGGGGATGGGGTTGGAGAAGGGATGCTGGTGAAATATAAGGGATTTTAAAATGTTCCTAGTTTCTATAACATGCACCCAACTTTCAGAACCCCTAGTCTAGCACAACCTCCTCCTTGTAGATTAAGGCCTCTGAAGGCTGAAAAGGGTCAGTGACTAGCCTAAGATCCTAGAGCAAGTTGGTGACTATCTGGGAATGCGACTCAGGGGCTCTCACTTCTTCAGTTGAATTTCTACCCTTTCACATTTATCAACTATGCCAATTCTCACAAGCACACAACTCCAGGCAAAAAACGAAATTTGTATTTAAATTGAGAGTTTAAAGTATCTATGACTTCTTCTCTCCATTGTTTTATAAAGAAATTTTAAGTGGATGCATATTTATAGAACTTTACCACTCTAGACAAGCAAGAAGATGAAAGAGGCAGCATTATGGAATATTTTCAAGGCAAGATGATCCTTTAAATTTTAAGTACATTCTCAAACACAAACCAAGTGCTCCCTCTGAGTTCTTGAACAGATGTTCTTCATCTCTGAGTCAATGAGTGGGCAAGGGTCTGCTTGTGATGTGCACATTAATTGCTGGCATGTAAAAAGGAGTGCTGGTAAAGTGTTTGAAAGTGGTTCTGTCTCTTAAAAAGATTAAAAGTTTCCTCCAAAATTTGGTTTCTATTAATGATTGGCTCAGTAAATATTTTCAAGTAGACAGAGAAGATATTGGATCTTATATCATCTTAGAACCAAAGGCAGTGTGACAAAAGCCCATAGAAACCACTGACTTGAGCATTTTCATTACACAGAAGAAGGAAGTAAGGCTCAAAGAGATTGAAAGATTTATCTAAAATTAGTAAGTGGACTGGCCGGGGCTAAACCCAAGGTATCTGACTTCTGAGCTATTGTTCTCTCCAGTATTCAAAGTGTTCCCTACTGATAGCCCTTGCACACAGTACATAGTTCAACAAATTTTGGTGATTAGCTTTGCAAACTCTTGGTACCCAAGTTAGGTGGTGAAGGCCCTTTCATTTGTTGGATTAAAGCAGAATTTAGAATCACATCTTTAACCAAACACTGATCAAAGACACTGGCTTGTCAGGAGTCAGGACAGAAACTTGATCTTACCACTTCCTAACTGTGTGATTTTGGACAAATGACTTCACGTCTCTATGCTGTCATTCCCTTCTTTGTAAAACAAGAAGGATAATAGGGCTGTGGTTGTGGAGAGGATGAGATGAGTAAAAGATGCAAAGATCTCAGCTCATGGTCTGGCATATAGGCAAAGCACTAGTAACATCACTATACGGTGGCCTCTCTCCTAAATACTGAGGATGTTTGAGGAAGAGGTGGCTTGAGAAATGAATATGAAGGACAAGCACTATCTCACATAAAAGCCATGAGTATCCCAGAAGGCTCCTGGAGACCTAGAGCTACAAGGGCTCTTAAGGATCAAATGGGTTTGAACCTTTCTTCTACTTCGTAGAAGGAAACCAAACGAGGACTGGTACTGATTATGTTCACTTTCCAGGAACATTCTCATGCAAAAATGCACAAACATGCTCAATTTCTAGGCAACCTGCTATAACTTCACTCTCTTCTCACTCACGGACAAAGCAATCACAATTCATGAATCTTCTTCAATTAAATATAAAAAGGAAATCATTAGCAAATTTCAGTTTTTCCAATTTCATGAGTAATATATGACTTTCTTATGGCTAATCTTATACAGCCTCCTTCATTCTATCATTGGGAAAACTAAGAAAAGTCTAGGAACCTTAGCATTACAGTAGAGCTCTCACCAAAAATCCAGGCCTTCTGGCTCCTTGTGCATTGCTGTTCCCACCATAACAACTCTGCCTCATTAGGACAATTCTACAATCAGTGAAAGTTATAGATCCCTAGAAATGATTAATCTTCTTCTAGGGCTGGCCTCTCTGACCATCCTTATATTCATCTGCAGCCCACCCACCTGACCATCTCCCTATCCAGAGAGTGCACTTACGTGTCCGTGAATCTTCTATGGAGGTGTAGTAGGGAGGCCACGTCCACATGGAGAGGAGGGTCCCGGACCACCTTGTACTGCAGGGGCTTACACTCTAGACAGAGCGGGCTGTCTGCAATGGACGTCAACATGGCTGCATCGATCTCTAGGTGCTCATCCAACGTGTAGATCTGGATGCCGGATACCTCCTCACCCACATCTCGGAGTTTGATGGTCAGTGGGACATCGCAGAAGACATTCTGAGGGCCCAGAGAGATGTTCTTCCCACTGACAGTCAACAGTTTGATGTCATTGACAGCCCCACTAGAGTCCCAGTCAGTGGAGACAAAGGTCACCCAGATGGTCAAAGACTCAGGGACCAAGGGGTAGCGGAATTCCAGTTCAAGGTAGCAGCCTTGTGGCTCAGGGCAGGCTGGAGGGACTGTGTGTGGGTTGACAGCTGAATTTGGGCTCCAGGTGCGGACACTGGACTTACAGGGCTGCTCAACATCTGGATGACCTATGGAGAAGAGATGAGGGTATGAGTTCCTGAAAGCCCTCCAGTCTGGTCCTCGGAGCTTCCTGCGGACACTAGGAGAGACTGGCCTAACTTGAGCTCAGAGAGAGGGCAAAAAGAAGGAAGATTCTCAGTGTTCTGGTAAATCAGCTGTGTGCATAGCACTCAGCTTGTCTCCACCCCTGCAACACAGATCTTGAATGAATCACCAAACATTTGGTCAAAACTAGATTCAAGTAAGTATCTTACGCTTAAGTCAATGTCCTAACTTTCCTTCTCTATTCCCTACTTATTAGCTATATTGCCTCAGATGGAAAGAAGGGAGAGACATACGTTTGCCAAATACCCATATGTCCCCTGAACGTGCTTACTTCTTGCAAAGATTCATCTCAGAGGTGAGGCAACTAAGACTCATAAATGTGGAGTGAACTGATCAAGCCTCACAGCTTGATGTGAAGGTCAGCATTAGAACCCAATGTTGTCTCATCTTGAGGTTCATGATCTTTATTCTCCCTCCTGCATGCAGAGGGCACTAAAATAAACTAGAATCTCTAAAGTACTGATTTTAGTACAACCTGCTTGAAATGACAGGACAACAAGCAACCTTTAGCAAATTAGAGGTGAGAACAGATAGTTTCTCCCCTTGGACTGAGGACTCTGGGAGGAAACTGTCTAGAACCATGAATGACAGAGCTGGAAGGCAGCCCCTGGAGCCATCTTATCTCTCCTCCTCTCTGCCACATGAGGTCATTCCATACCACTGAGCTTCTCAGAGTTCCGTCCAGTCTGACTCAGGAAGGGGAGGGTTGGGTGAGGCGGGGGAAGAAGGAAGGAGAGATTCTTCTACTCTCTCCCTGGGGAGACAATGCCTCATCCCCACTGATCTCAGCCTGCAGCGACTTCTGAATTTTTCTCTGCTGAGATCATTAGTCCTAGACCCTCAGAGAGCTCTCCTTTGCACTGCTGAGAAAAGTAATCAGGACTCAGTGTAGTAATTGGCTCTAATTTGTTTAAGAGAGTCAAGAGATACACATCAGCTGGTGATGGTAGGATGGAGGATCTCAAGTTATCCTATTAGCCACATTCTTTTTCTTCTTTTGCATCACTGGTTGGTGGGAGGTAGGATGTTGGGCATTTGTAACACAAAAGGGAAAAGGCAATATTTGTCGGAAATGGCTTTGTGGTAGTGTTACAGCATCATAGGAATCACAATATGAAAATCAGAAAACCATTTTGGGTGGAAAAGCTACTCCAGTAGCTAAAGGCTAAAAATGCCTCAATTTCTGTGTTTCTGCCCAACCACGGGAGAAAAGAGAAGACACTAAGTGGAGATGGAGAAGAGAAAAAGGAAAGAGAGAGGGGAAGAAGATGAGAAATATTCAAAAGACTTCTTAAATACAACACATTAGAGCAGGAAGAGATGGACAGAATGACAGGATTCTCTCCAGTGCCCCTTGGCAAAGTTCATCTGTTATTTGAAGCAAAGGCTGGTTAGAAGTGACCAGTGGTTTAAGTCAAAGGCAGAAGTGATGTCTATGCTGACGCCTTAGAAGCCCTAGTGAAGGTGAAGCTTTTCCTCTGTTGACTCTCCAACTCAATGGTGTTCTTGATTCTCTTAGCTTTGTGGACTACTGACACACACACATCACTTACTCACTGAGCTTTACTGAGGGCAGCATTTTAATGTGTGTGAAGCACATTCCCTAGCTGTTAATTTATCCATCTGATCGTCATCAAGATCCCATTAGACAGTTATCGTTTTTGCCTCTCATACTCTGTTTCACTCCATGCCAGGTAGCCTTTATATCATATAGTGCCTGGTCCATAGATAGTGACCAAAGCGGACATTTAATAACTATTTGTGAAACAAAAAATCTTCTAATTAATAAGGAGTTAAAATGAAGAAGTGAAAGCCTCATGGAACACTGAAGCTCACTGATGGGGAATGCCAGGTGAGCTTTCCACCCCTCCACACACTTTTTCCTAGAACTGTCTACAGATGGGACAATCCTTCTCCTTTCCTTGGAGAAAATGACTATCAGTGGTGGGAGCTACAAGAGAACCAAGATGACACATGTGTTTGGCTCCCGCCTTCTCCCTGGTTTCTTGTTAATCAACAGAGGGACCAGACACTTTCCAAAAGACAGGAAGGTGAGTCTGGATACTACCCTCAATTAAGTAAACAGGAATGGAGATCTTAGCAAAGCTTGTGCTTGTCTGGTTATCAGAGACCAACTTTTACATGTAAGAAAGAGCCTTGGGGGTTACTGGGTCCAACCATCATCAATGCAGCAACCCCTTTAACCTTAGAGGCTCTATGAACTGACCATCCCCTATGCACTCGGCACTGCACCAAGCATGCTACATGCCTCAGCTCTCTTCCTCTTGGTAGCAAGTCTATGGCACAGAACTGATGAAAATCGTTTTTACAGAAGAGGGAACTGAGACTCAGATGGTTAAGTCATTCCCTGATGGGGAGAATATTATGTGATACTGTTGGTCCAGGCAGCATGCCAAGCTTTGAAGCAATTGAAGCTGGGTTACAGTATCAGCTATACAAGCTTCTTATTTTGTCACCTACTCCAATGATACTTACCTCACAGGGGTGCTGTGAAACTTGAATGGGATGGGATATTTACTAAATGCTCACAAACACATAAGCTCTGTTATGAAACATAAGGAGGAATTAATAGGCAAAAGCTTGGGAGGAAGAGGAAGTCCAAGCGAAGAGAACAACTGAGACAGAATGGGAAAGAAGATGTCTATGATTTTGAGCACAATGGGAGAGCAGCAAGAGATGATGCCAGCAGGCCAAACAGAACCCAGATCATGAAGGGTCTTGTAGGTCATTTTAAGGAAACTTCACTTTATACTGAGAGGAATAGGGGGCTAGTGAAAAACTGTAAGCAAACAAGTGAGACTTGTCTTTTAGAAAAATCACTGTTTAGAGTCACAGACACTATCCATCCATGTATGTACTCATCCGCCTGTCCGTCCATCCATCCATCCATCTATCCATCCAAAGAATAATTATTGACTGGCTAGTCTGTGTCCAGAGTTAGGCTAGTCCCTGGGGAGAGAGGTTTCTACACACATGGTCTCTGGCCCCATGGAGTTTCCAGTCTAGCGAAACCAGGTGGGAAACGGTTGTACTAATGCACATAATCACACCTGTAGCTTGGATAAAGGAACACCAGAAGGGATGAGGACTAACTAAAGCACCTAAGGGGGAAGAAAGAACAAGGCTGAAAAGTTGACTGAGTGTGAATGTGAGACAGGGAGAAGGGCAGAGGAAGAGGGGAAGGAAGGAGGGAGGGAGGAAGAAAGAAAGGAGGACGGACGAAAAGCACAAAGGTACAGTTAACTTCATTGTTAATACATACCCTTTTGTATATATGGTGACTAAATGAAAAGTTACATGTTTATAGAAGCTGGTCACTAGAAGTGAGGCCATTATGTGTGTAAAATATATTTATACATACTTATGCTGATTTAAATTTACATTTATGAAGATCCATACAGACATCTATTATATATCTTTGTGTATATCCACTGCAGCTGTTGACACAAATACAGTTATAAAAACTTGGTGCCAAGTTTTTTCCAGATGAATACTCAGCACACCTGAAATATTCTGGGCAGAAAAATGGGGAAAGGACTCACACAAACAATGAAAATGAGCTAGTGCCGTGTGTTACACTCTCAAGGAAAACCCAACACATTATATGTTTGTATATGTGACCTTAACTGAGATCTGAGTTGATCAGGCCTAGCTATCTAAGTCCTGGGTGACAACTGTCCTGATATTGAACACCTCAGGAAATATTCATCTATGAAATACAGTTTTTGCTCAAGAGATAGGAAAATAGGGTTTCTTTTGTGTCCAACCACATTCTGTGGCCAAAGGCAAGAATTTCTGTGACTGTATTTACCTGAAGTTCATGTAATGGAGTTAATAGAAGATAATGGATGTGCAATAAATATTTGTTAAATGAAAAAAAATTCTATCTTATTAATATGGAGTTAAAATAAAGAAGTTACAGCTTTATGGAATATTAGAGCTAGAGAGGACATTTATTCTGTGCATGAGATGCTATCTTCAGAGAAGCTCAGTGACTCATTCAAGGGCACAGAGCACATTGATGGCAGGATTCGGACCAAGGTCCAGCCCACTTTAACCCCTCCCCCCCAGACTCTTTCACCAACCCCAAAGATATGTCTGGCATCGTTCATAGATTTGGGAGTTTTATGTTAGTTTGGGAAGTCCAAAAACTTAAACATGCAAAGATAAATAGGATGAAAATGAGTTGAGAAATAAGTTGCAGAATTTGGCTCATGGAAAAGTTTATTTCTTCAAGGATATTAAAAGGGTCTGAGCCAAAAGGATCACAGAGCCTGTAATAGGATGCTCTAAAAAAAGAACAGAGTCTTTTCCTGGCCTGCATGCACTAAATTTACATATCCTGAAGGAAAACCCAAGGCTGCTGGGTTTCCTTGCATGCCTGAGTCAGCTCAGGGAACCAGGGGGCTCAGCACTTCCAATCGAACTCTACTCTGCACATAATGCTTTAAGAGGGTCAGGAGCAAACCAGGAATTGACTTAACCAATTGAAAGTTGGGTTGGATGGAGGTGGGGAGATGTCTGAAAATTATTTCATTCACGCACCCAATAGAACAAACCGAGGTGGTTTTAACCAGAGAAATCTCAGGGGAGAATCTTGCTGATTCTACCTCCCAAATATCTCTCCATTCCATTGACTTCTCTCCATTTGTCACTGCCTTGGATCACACCCAGACCACCACCACATCCCTCTCCTGGATTCCTGCAACAGCCCCCTGGCGGCTCCCCTTCCTCCGGCACACTCCTCTCTAGCCCCTTTAGGACAGACCAACCCATCCTATCTTTATAACACACACATCACACCATGCCCTAGACTCCTGCCAAGGCATGTGGCAGCTCTTTGCTGCCCTCAGTATCAACCCATCCTCATCCAGGCACTACAGAACAATCAGTCCAACCTCCCCCTACTCCACACCTCATGCTCCATGTTCCAAACCTACTTCAGCTCTCATAGCATTATCATTTATGTGGGTTACCTCTACTGATAGTTATCATGTTATAAATGAAAACTGAGAAACTTTAAAACACAAGAATACATAAGCATGTGCTCCATTAGCTATCAGAGTAGTAATAACATCACATTCCATGCGGCCACTGGAAAGCTCCACTGCTCTCTCAGGAGAGAATGGGAGTGAAAAATGGTAATCAATATCACAGCATTATTATGAAAATAATTTTGGACTTTGAGGACACCCTAAAAAGTCTCTAGGAACCCCATAAGCCTCCAGATCACACTGAAAAAAAATCACTGCTCTAAACATAGCAAACTTCTTTCATGATCTCCAACGTGCCTTGCTCACTGGTGCGGTGACATTTTCTGGGCAGTCTAAGTCTCAGTTATGGATGAGGTCAGCTTCCTACAGGTCCCCTGGCACTCTGTGCTTCAATCACCATGGGCCTCCCTACACTGGATGGTAACCACCCTTTTCCTCATCCAACTCCCCTTTAAATAGTCAGTTCTGCTTTGCCCATGTGCCCAGCACACAGCTCCTACAGTGGGCATAGGCGACGCGGGGTCACTCTGCACGTACACAACGTGTCATCAGCTGGAAGAGGCATGTACTTTCTTCCGTGAGAACCCAACATGCGTTCCATTGGGATGGGAGCGTCATGACTAGATTCTGAGAACTTTCTAACAAATGGAGTTAGAACGGAAGGCCCAGGAATGTACACACTGGTGCTAGGAGAGCCTCGGTGAGGGAGGGCACCAGGGGGATTCCTGCACTGGGTGGGAACCGGGGCTGGATGACCCAGGCCCCCCTTCCAAGTCTGACAGCCTGTGATTCTGTGGGGCTGAGCTGAGGGCTACTCCCAGACATCCCTCTCGCTTTACATTCCAGATGGATTTGTTTAGAGTTTCCAAGTTCAGCTCTCATTTTTATTTTAAGCTACTTTAGAAGATAACAAAGTACAGTGCTGTCATTTTTCTCCTTCACTCTCCTCTCTGATCCCTTTCCCTTGCTTTATTCTCTGGCTTTTTCTTCTCAACCTTCTTTCTAAAAATACATAGGAAAATGGGGAAGTTCTCCCTGAACCTCCAGGAGGAATCAGGTTCTGCTTCCTCTGATGGGCTGGTGTCCCCACCCAGGAACCTTGGACGAGAGCTGCCCCATACAGGAGCAAGGGAGACTGGGGGTGGTTCTAAGTATCAATCTCTGAGGGCAAGGGAGAACAGAGTGTCTCTGCCAGCCAGGCTTCAGGCATTAGATCTGAGCCCTATAGGGGATATTGCAGAAGGAAACTGAGGAGGCAACTTTCCACATGATTCTTTAAGTACCAAGTGGTTGCTGTCGGGGCCAAGTGACCATGCAATAAGCCTTGAGTACAAGGCATCCTCTTAATTTCTGCAGAAAGCCCAGTGAGTCTGGCAGCAAGTGGGACAGTAAGAGAGCATAGTTTGCCAGCCCCTAGCAGGGGGGCCTGGGAGACCCTGGGCCAGGGGAGTGTCTGGTCATGGGGAAAGTGCACCAATAGTGGCAACGATGAGGTACTCCTCTCAAGTGTCTTGCTGATAAATGGATCCCAAAAAGGAGAGTATGTGGCAGAAAACTTGGAGAGGGATAGTCATGGCATGTGTGTGGATGCCCTGGACAGTCCCAGAAACAAATGAAGAAGACAAAGATTACTGAAAACTTGACACCACCCCCCAACAAGTTATGTGCGTCAATTCTAAGGTGATCTGATGTGCACCAACAGGCTGTCAGGGTCTGGAGACACACACAAACACAGACATACATACATATGCCATATCTTTACCAGGTGTATGGCCTTGGGCACTTGTTAAATGTCTCAGCATCTTTGTTTCCTCATATGGAAAGTGGGATGACATTCTAGGACAGTGTAAGAGTTCAAAGGACATGTGCTGAATTGATGCATGAATATTGGCCTTGATCTTGGGCTAAGGATCCAAACCTCCAGTTGTATGCTGAATAACTCTGGAGTTCTTATCTACACCATGGTGACTATAGTTAACAATACTGTATCATATACTTGAAAATTGCCTAGAGAGTAGATCTTACTTAACTCAAAAACAAACAAAAAAGTATGAGATGATGGATGTGTTAACTAATCTGATCGTGGTGTAACCACTTTGCAATAATACATGCATCAAATCATCACTTTGTACACCTTAAACCTATACAATGTTATATGTCAATTATGTCTCAGTAAATCTTTGGGAAAAAGACAAAAATAAAATAAATTGGCCTTGAAAGGCAGTTGTAAGATCAAATTATATAGTGTGTGGAAAAGACTGTTAAAATCATAGGGCTCCATCTCCATCAAAACAGTGGTTCTTTGCACCTCCAACCTGTAAATGAGCTTCTAGGCTGGCTTACCTTCTGCTTCCCGAGGACTCCAGTGTCCTGATGGGCCACAGGGCATCGGGGAGGAGGCGTTGATGGCATACTGCACCAGGATTCTCCCTTCCAGGCAAAGTTCACATGCTGATCCCAATTCTCTAGGAGGCCAAGGAAAGAAAGGAAATGCACCGACTTAGGAACAGTTGAATGAGCTCCTGATCCAACGAACCCAAAGGCACCAGGGCAGAAAACAAAACAATTCCATATTATCCCATCATCTTTATCCTTGCCAAAGTTTCCAGGATACGACTGTGACTGAAATTCCTCCCCAGTGCCCAGCAAAGATTTTGTCTGGGCTTATGTGGCTTCTGTCCTAATAGTAGATACACTTCTTTAATTTGGAGCTGTACAGAATCAACAGGCCAAAGACTTACTATCCATACTAATCTTAGTTTCATCAGACATCCAAAGCTCCACTGAGGATTTGATGTGTGGTTGTGAAAAAAATCTAGCTCCATCTGACCTCAAAGTTTATTCTTTTAATAGTGTTCATCAGGTACCTCCCATGTGCCAAGCACCATCCTGTGTCCTAGGTACTAAATAAGAAGGCACGGTTCAGTTGCTTCATCTGAAAATGAGTTGGCTAAGCCAGATGATGCCTATAGGAACCTTCCAGCCCTGACATTCTGGGATGGATGAATCACTTCTGATTTAACAGTCAAAAGCAGTTTCCTTACCATGGCATCTAATTCATTTTAGCAGCTCTCCAAGGGGCAAACCAATCCCTTGAAGGGAACAGCCCCAGAAGTGGAATATTATGGTGGCTTCCTCTACTGTCAAGTGTATTATGTATCTGGATTCAATCTCCCTTTAGCCACAACAGCCTCTGGGATCTTGCTTGTTCTCCAGACTTGGCATCTGTTTAGGAGGCAGCTGCCAGGAGGGGAGAGGGATCAGCCCATTATTTCTCAAAATGCAATGGTCCTGCCAATACCTCTTTCATCATTCCTAGAAGGCTCTTTATCCTTTGGCTACCTGAAAGAAGCAGTGGAGGAGCCTTATGGCTTTCCCTTCATAGGGAAGCTCTGTAGCCCATGGGTTCACATGGTAAGAAAGAGTATGTGGGTGAGCATCAGTCTGCTAGTGTTCCCCATTCTTCTTCTACACAGCTGCCAGGACCTCATCCCCAAACCTATATCTGAACAGATCATTCTCCTGATTATCTGCTTTTACATGGTGGTCAACATATGCAGAACGATGGATGATGGATGGATAGATGGGTGGATAACTGGATGGATGAGTGTATAAGTGGATGGGTAAGTGGGTGGGTGGGTGACTGGATGGATAGATGGGTGAGTGGGCAGTTGGATGGGTGGACAGAAAGATGGGTGAATACCAGTCACTCAAACATGTTGCTAAATCTCATAACTAAGTTAGTCTAGACTCTCAAATTATAGATTTTGCATCCTTGGCTTTATCATTGTTAATGTGAAATCATACATAGGGTAGAAGTTTCACAAGCATATTAATATCCAGTGAAAGGAGAATGATGAAATAGCCCAAGATTAATATGTTCAATGATGTGGTAAGCAGCCATTACAAAAATATTCCATGGAGTCTCATGGAAAATGTGTAAACTATAATATTAAGTGAAAAAATCATATTCAAAATTGAATTTACAGCAGCTTCTCAATGCTATTCAAATAACCTCAATATGACAAAATATTGACAACAATTTCTGGGTGGTGGAATGAATATAGGATGATTCCCCCTTTTTTTATTCCTTCTGGTTTTCTGAATTTTCTAGGTATTTTGAAAATCTATGAATTTCTCCTGGATAAGAATAATTACAGAAATACACTTGCAAGAGGGAGTGAGGAGTGGAGAGAGAAACGTCCTCACTCTGGAGCAGAGTTCCATTATAATGACCACAACCCATGCATAGCAGCTCATAGTCACATGACTGGCTCTATGATGACAATGAGATTATAAAGGTTCTGGGGAGGAGTCGGGAACCACATGGACTTTAATGGCCAGTGAGCCTATCTTTCTATTTCTTTAGATGCTTTGTTTTGGATGATAGTTACATAGTCCCCTGCACTTCACTGAGTTCTTGACATATCCTAGGTTTCTCATACTTTGATGAGTGACTAAACCATCATCCACCTGACAGTAAACATATCTTGTTTGCACAGAGCTCCACACAGTATCTTCCCTCATCTTTAATCACTGATTCATGTATTCATTTGCTGTTTCATCTATTTATTCAATGGGTAATCATTGAACCACCTCTCGTTGCTAGTACCAGACATTGACTATCCAAGGGAAAGGAAATCAGGTGTGCTACCTACCCCTCCTAGGGCTTGTAGCCAGGTGGATAGTACATAAACAAATAAGTAAACAGATATGAAATCATGGGTGCATTAAGTTCTAGAAGGAAAGTAAACGGATGATGTAGGAAAGAATACTGGTAGAGGAGGTGCACTGGGCTAATTAAAATTGAAATAGTCATTAAAGACCTCAGTGAGAGGAATGCCATCTATGGTGAGAGCTAAAGGATGACATAAAGAATGGATATAAAGCATTCTAGGGGCAGTCTCAGGTATGTAAAAGACCAACACAGGAAAGGCTTGGTCTATAGGGACCTCAAAGGAAATCTGAGCGACAGGAGTCACAAATGAAGGAGAGTGTTAAAGAGGCAGCTAGACAAGTAGGCAAGGACCAGATCTTGGGAGGTCCTGTCGACCACCTGGAGATTGTACATAAAAGAGATGGGAAGCCATTGGAGGGCTGTGAGCCACTGGAGACCCTTCAAGTCATGGAGTGACGTGATCTAATTTACATTTTAAAAAGATCGGTCTTTATGCTGAATGAAACATGGATTGAGGAAAGAAGGACAAAAGTAAAGGTAAAGTCAGCAACTAAAAAGCAATGGTGTGATTTTGGTGTGGGTGATGTTCCCATTTTATAGATTAGGCAATAGAAGATCACGAGCACAAAGCAATCGTGCCAAGTTCATAGCCTGTAAAGTCATAGAGTAGATACAGGCTTTACCAAAACCAGGCAGTATCCTACACATCCAGGAAGTATATGTTTTCGTATGTTTGGCATTCATTTGATTTTTATTTGCCCAGATACGCAATGACATACACACAGACACTGAAATCACGGTAGTACCGGATGCTAACACCAGAAGAGACCCTCTTTCTTACCCACGTTCCATGAGAATCAAAGCCTAAAGCTCAAGTCTGTGCTAATAATACAGTGCCCAACAGCCACATGTGGGTCTCTGAATTTAAATTAATTAAAATTAAGTAAATTTAGAAATTCACTTTCACACTTGGCACATTTCAAATGCTCCACAGCCAGTTGGCTAATGGCTACCATATTGGGCAGTACAGATACAGAACATTCCCATTCCTGCAGAAGTCCTCTCGAACAGTGCTTCTTTAAGATATCCACTGTGTCGGGATCCCTGGGTGGCGCAGCGGTTTGGCGCCTGCCTTTGGCCCAGGGCGCGATCCTGGAGACCCGGGATCGAATCCCACATCAGGCTCCCGGTGCATGGAGCCTGCTTCTCCCTCCGCCTGTGCCTCTGCCTCTCTCTCTCTCTGTGACTATCATAAATAAATAAAAAATAAAAATAAAAAAAAAAGATATCCACTGTGTCTTATGAGTTAGCTTCTCTCCTGTGCTTCTAGAACGGTACTTGTTATGCACCATTCTTGCAAGGAATGAGAAAATAGTTACTCAAATCACTTGCTGTGTTCTGAGATTTGGAATCGGGACCTTGGTTGAGAAAGGCCAGATGGTCTTTGGCTTACAGATCAGAAAACTGAGGCCAAAGAGGAGGAAATGAATGAGGTTTCAAAGACTTCAGACCCAGGTCTTTTGGTTCTTAGTCCAGAATTCTTTCCAATGTGCCACCGCCAATTGTTCAGATAACTGAAACCATTCAGTCAACACATGTTTGCAAGACAGATAAAAATAAAGGAGTTAGAAAAGCCAGGGGGTGGCCTTGAATTATTTATTCAGTTGCCCATGTGTGAGGACACAGGCTGTGGGAGGATCTGAATATGTTTTTTTAAGGAAAACCCTTGTATTCTCTTAGACCACAGATGTGAGGAACAGCGGGAGGACGTGGGGATGGCCAGGGGCGAGAGGTTGGCATTGATGGATGTTGTAGAAAACACCAGAGATTTTGCAGGGAAAGATAATTTTCAAGTAGCTAAACGGCTCTGGGAAACCTCGTACAAGATGGGAGCTAATATTTCTTGAACATAGAGTGTGTGTACTAGGCATATTACGGATGTCATATTTCTCGAATTCTCCACAAAAACCTGGTGAAGTGGGTACAATTGTGGAAGAATACTCAGAGGGCCAGAGAGAATCAGAGGGGCGAGATGGCGTGCCCAAGGTCCCACGGACCAGGAGCGGTGGAGCTGAGAACACAGTGCGGACAACCTGGTGGCAAGCTTGTGCACTCCGCACGGGGGCCAATCTGCAGGACTATAAACTCCGAGGGTTTGGGAGAGTGGTAGCTCCATTTCTTTATAACAATTTATTGAACTGGTGGACTGACTTCCTCGAGCCATAGACGATCGTCTACGTAGCTGTTAACCCTAATTAGACGTGTTTCTAAAACGTCAGTTTTAATTTAACATATGATAACTCCGTTATGAAATCTCAGACTGAACAGAATAGCTATTGTATGAGCCTCAAGTACCAACTGACTATAGGTTATTAAAAACATATTGATTGAAGCTGAGGGTACCATGTAATAGAGACATATCTCATTACACAACAATTAACCCTCCAATGGGTTTCCAACAATCAGATGGTATTTATTTAATGGACAATAACTGCTTTATGAAATACAAATTAAATACATACACGGGAAGCTTCATTTACAAAACTTCCATTTTTAAGTGGAACTGAGGCCAAGGCTTGACCAAAAGTCTGATACTTCTCATCGCCACAGAAAAAATAAATAAATCTACAGGCTGCTGGAAAGTCTGCTCTGAAGTGTCACATGAGGTTTCCCAAACCCAGCTCTGAGCTCCCAGTGAGGGCGGCTGGGGCAGGGGGGAGGCAGGGTGTGGGAGGGGTGGTTTATAGAGGGCCTAAGGAGTGCATTTCCTTCCCCGTGAACACATTCACCCAGTTGCCAAACAAACGTTCTAGATTCAGGGACTGATAGGAGTGGAGAAAATCAAAGCATGTATTTAATGTGATACCTTGATCTAATAAGTATTTTTACACACATACACATGCAAATGAGAGTTCCTTACCACCTTTTATGGCTCTTTTTAGGGGAGGAGTAATACCTCCCTCATAATTTGAGTTTTGGAAGGACTTAATGAAAGCACATGGGGGCCCCAGACAAGACGTTGCAGAATGTAAGTTGGAGTCTAGCTTCCAGCACCTTCCATGGAATCTTGGTCAAATCAAATAGAGTCTTTCACTCTAATTCCTGCCTTACCTGGCAAATGAGGATGATGACTCCCCTTTCTTACTTTTTATAAATATTTTATTTATTCATTTATTTGAGAGCGAGAGAGAGCATATGAGTGAGGGGAGGGGCAGAGGACGAGGGAGAGGGATAGAATGCCAAGCAGACTCCACACCAATCATGGAGCACAATGTGGGGACTCAATCTCTCGACCCTGAGAACATGACCTGAGCTGAATGAAACCAAGAGTTGGATGCTCAACCAACTGAGCCACCCAGATGCTCCTTGATGACTTCCATCCAATTCATAGTTACTTGAAAGGGTGAATGAGACTCTGCATATAAAGCCGTTAGTACAGAATATGGCCCAGAGTAAGGACTTGATAAATGGCAAAAACCGTAACCACAGAAAATTATTCGTTAATCGTTAGCTGGTTATGACTTTCACCATCATCAATGGTCTATCATCAGTATTGGATAAAATGCCCCCAAGAAGGGCTGGGCTGGGAGTTAATATACTAATAAGCCCTAAATTACAGCCAAGTGTAGATGTCAACATCTTAATCCACTTTCCTGTCTCTTGAGAATCTGTTTCCCTTAAAAGCTTGAGCTCCTTAGAGAGTCTTAATGCTGAAAGGCACCACAGGAGACCGTTGGATCCCTGCCTTCAGGCCCTAAGGCACCACGAGACCCACTTTCCTGTGGGAGACGACCAGTCAAGGAAGGAAAGTGACTTGCCCAAGGTAGTACAGCTAGAAAGTGAAAGATAGGGGAGCAGATCTCTTGTGCCTAAGTTTATCATCTTTGACCTTTTAAAAATTCTACCCTCAATTCTGCAACTAACTACTGGGCACAAAGATTCTAAATATACATACTACACATACATACATATACATGCATGTGTATTCATGTATGATGTATGAATATATATATACACACATATACACCTTCATATATGATACATATTATACCTATATTACAATTGTGTATTAACCAGAGGCAATTTCAACTCCTGAGCTCATGGAGATGAGGCCAGTACCTCTATCCCAGAGGATGTTCTGGCAATAAAAGTTTCCAGGTGTTTCATAAGAAAATAAAGCTAAACATCCATTCACTGAAAGCATGCATCTTTACTTATTAATTTTGATAAGCACTCACTCGTTTATCCCCTGACTCTCAAATTTACAATGTGTCTACATGGACCAGTCACTGCTAGGCGGTAGGGGCTCCAGATGAACAAGAGCGAGGACAAAGGAAACAGCAAAGCTCCTCTCCAAGCCTGCTCCCCTTCTGCATTTGCCTCTTCATGGCAGGAGAGAGAGGAGTCAACACTTCACAGGCCACACTCACCTTTCAAAAAAGTGGCCATCGATGGGCGGAAACCACTCCAGTGTCACAGAGTTGGTCGTGTGGCCCACGATCTGGGGGGCCAGGGCGACAGGCGCCGGCTTTCTGGAGGGTTGCCAGCTCTGGTACACCAGGTCCAGGTAACAGTGCATTCTGGCAACTTGATTGGGCGTGAAGGAGTCTGTGCAGTCGTCATCTGCAAGTGGGCAGAGGGAGAGATAAGAACCTGGCTGCATGGGCAGGCATGAGAGAGAATTATGACGTCTCCGGGGGCCAGACAACCAGCACCCCAGCCCTTGCCAACTCAGAGCTGGCCTCTTCCAGTGCTCACGAGTTAATGGTCTGTGAAGAAATGAGTGCAGTCATCACTTCTGGAGACAGGTGAGAGGGAACAGGAGGAAGGGGAGGGTGGATGGGACTGAGCAGCCCAGAGGTCACAGTTAAGGACAAGGGCCAGACAGACGGCTTTCCATGGGTCCCCAAGTCCCTGTTCAGTAAGTCACGCATTTCCTTACTCTATCCCTCCCTCACCACTCACCCAAAATTTCCCATTCCTTCATTCCTTTATTTGCTCACTCACTCCTTCCCATCCATTTCATCTGCTCATTTGTTCATTTCACTATTCAGGGATCCAGTGATCTTGTCCTTCAAACGCACCTTCTGAGCATCTATCACTGTCCTCTGCTCTGTGCCAAAGGCCACAGAAAGATGAAACTTAAAGATGTTCCTGCCCTGGAGGAGTGACCAGTGTAGTTATAGAGTGAAGGCTAGTTCGGTGTAGGTGTCAAGTTGTCAGAAGACTCCTAAAGTCTGTGATGCTGACCACTGATGAGCAAGAGGCAGCACAGTGGGGAAGGACAGTGACCCAGGGAGGCTTCTGAAGAAGGAAGCCCTTTGGGTCAACCAGACTGCATGGCTAAGAGGGGGAAGCAAAGGTCAAGGACAGTAGGAGAGGGAGCCACAGGACCACAGGGACATGGTGTCCACTGCAGCGAGCACAGCCCAAGGCAGGCAGCCAGCCCTAGGAGCAGTCTAGGCTCAGTGTCCCTGCGGGCAATGAGGACAGTACTGTCACTTGGATGTTTACTGTGAGATTTTCATTCTTGACTCCCAAGACCATGTTTCTAATCAATACAAAAACTTCTTTCTGTGCATAAATGAGACCCTGTATGGGAAAAGTATCCTGCAGGTGCTTGATAAACAGGATGTGAGCCCGCGTCTGAGTGGGCTGGATACAATCTCTGAAATGTCTTTAGATCAAATGACCTTCAGCCCTCCTCTCTTGTCCACAATGCGGACTGAAGACAGTCCAAGACTCGCCTCCCAAGGAAGAAGCATGCCTCCTGTCTACCCCTCCAACGGCTTCATTCAACTGCCCCAGGGGCAGAACAAGGCACTGTTTTGGCTTGGTTTCCAAAAACACCACTTCTCAGAGGTGTCCGCCTGGTCAGGGTTTCTGCAGCTGGGCCCCAGACGGAGGAGCACGGGGCTGGCCGGATCTTAAAATAAACCCGCCACCAGGAATCCTGCAGCATAAACTCACTTCCTCTTATCAAACAAACAGAAAATAAGTTTGGGCAGGTGCTGGGCTGCTGGATGGGACCTTGAGAATCCAGCTTGGGGAAGGGACAGGAGTGCAAGGAGGTTATACACAGAAGCTGCTTCTGATTCCCCTTAGTAATTTATGACAGCCGGTCCCTTCTCCAGCACCCTGGGCAGATCTATCATATGTTTGGAGGGAGGAGAAGAGCCCAGTGTCCCTTATCAAGTATCTTTAGTCACATA
Organism: Vulpes lagopus; assembly: GCF_018345385.1. NCBI lineage: Eukaryota > Metazoa > Chordata > Mammalia > Carnivora > Canidae > Vulpes > Vulpes lagopus. The sequence goes on from NC_054830.1 coordinate 62,722,119, forward strand.
CATCTATCTCAAGTCCACATGCAGCCATCTAACTCCTTGGAATAACAAACATTCAATGGCTCCCCATTGCCCGGAGAATCTAGAGTCCAAACATCTCAGCCTAAGAAGGGCCAGATCATCAGGTACATTCATTCTCCTTTGTGTCTATGATCTTTGTGTTTTTTAGTGTAAAAAGGTACCCCTGTAAAAGCCTCGTACCTGGTAACCTGAATAGGTTAGAGGCAGGAGAAAAGATAAAGGATAAGAGTAGTGGAAGGGGAGGAGGGCGGGGGGTGGGGGTGAATGGGTGACGGGCACTGAGGGGGGCACTTGATGGGATGAGCACTGGGTGTTATTCTGTATGTTAGCAAATTGAACACCAATAAAAAATAAATTTATTATAAAAAAAGAGAGAGAGAGACCAGTGCATGAAGGATCTGGAGTCAAATGGGCAAGTGAATTCATGCCCTCAGGGCCTGTTTTCCCACCTGTAGGCAGAGATTGATGAGGATACCAAGACCATTCATCTCAGAACTTGGCTGGAGATAAGGAGAGTGGAGCACAAAGGACCATGATGATGCTCAGTAAATGCTTGCTGCCTCATGCCTGGGACAGCACCCTGGGTATGCATGTATGTGTGTCAGAAAACCAGAAGCAAGCAAAAAAAAAAAAAGAGAGAGAAAAAAAGAAAAAAGAAAAAAGAAAAAGAAAAGAAAAAAAAGAAAAAAAAAACCCAGAATGTAAAATATCCATTCTCTTTGATCTAACAATATCACATCCAGGAACTCAACAGACAGATATTCATGAACAAACATGCGGAAAATATAGGGATGAGGATATTTTTTGAAGCATCATGTATAATGGTAAAAATACCAGCAATAACACATCTGGCTATTAATAGGGGAATGACTATGTATGTTAAGGCATAGGCACTGAATAGAATACTAATCAGTCATTTCCCAAAGAAGGAAGTAACTCTAAAACTCAGGTCCCTCATGTATAAATTGGGGACATTGAAATTGACCCCGCTCTCGAGAGCTGCTGTGGGGACTCAGTGAGCTGAAGCACATAAAGCATTTATCAAGATGAATGGAGGAGAAAAACAGCATTTTTCTCCCTCCATACACTCTGGTTTGTTTGTTTCTTTCTCTTCCCCAAAGAAGTGCATTTTCCTTTCATGACTTAAAAGTTAACCATTTCCATGTTTGTTGATAAAAAGGACAAATATTATATGGTCTCATTCATTTGAGGACTATAAAAATTAGTGAAAGGGAATAAAGGGAAAGGAGAGAAAATAAGTGAAAATATCAGTGAGGGTGACAAAACATGAGAGACTCCTAACTCTGGGAAACGAACAAGGGGTAGTGGAAGGGGAGGTGGGCGGGGGGTTGGGGTGCCTGGGTGACGGGCACTGAGGGGGGCACTTGGCGGGATGAGCCCTGGGTGTTATGCTATATGTTGGCAAATTGAACTCCAGTAAAAACATTTTTTTAAATAATTTTTTTTTAAAAAAGAGCATGAAAAGCAGGTGACAGATCCTGGAAGGGGAGCAGAAATGCATCTGAACGTGAAAGTGGAAGGCAGAAAGCGTCTGTCCCAGGGTGCGTGGCTTAGAGACTTAGCTGCTATCAGAATCTTGGGGGGAGGTACCAAAGGGTTTGTGTTGATCACAAATGCTCTGTCTCAATTAGCTCACGTCTCAAGTCAGCCCCTCTTGGCTTCCTGCCTTCACACGCTTCCCCTCCCGACATCTGATCTCCAGGACCAGCCAGCCCGTCTTGTTCTTCGGTTCCCATGTTACCCATCTAAGCAGAGAGGACGTTGGGGCTCTGGTGCCTGGGGAGGCCTGAGCCAGTCCCCACGCTGTTGGTGCCCTGCCCTGAGTTCGCTAACTGAACTCCGTTCTCCAGCACGCGTTCCTCTCTGCAGGCTGGAGGCTGCAGAGCATGGGGGGCGGGGGGTGTCGGGGCATGGGCCCAGCGCTGCTGTGAGCTGTCGAGCCCTGTGCTATGGAGGTGTGAGCAAATGCCGCCCCTGCCAGCCTCCTCCACACCCGCTGTACCACAGGGAGTAGTGATGCTGCCCGCCCCCTAAAACTAATGAGGGCATTTAGCAAGCTAAGCCTTTCTGGTGTAGGGATAACGGAGCTACCCTTTGTAAGAGTACCTGCCTTCCTGGTTTTTATTAAAAAAGGATAGAGATAATAGTAGGAATAGCAGGAAATGATTATATTCACTGTAAAACACATGGGATATGCCAAAAATGTTACAAAGAAATAAACGTCACCCTAAACTCATTACCTAGAGATAATACAATGAATATTTAGGATATATGTGTATATTGCATGTGAATATTTATGATTCTCAGTCTCATAAACACATTTACATCATGTACATACACACATACAAATACACATATGCACACACACCTACATAGGCCAGACCTTACACTGTACAAGGCTCCGTGACCATTTTCACATTAAATAGTTAAATAATCCTACTAATTATCGTCTATTGAGCACTAGTTATGGTACCACGGACAGTTCTAAATCCTTTATCTGCATGAGTACACCTACTATCACACAAGGTAGGTGTGATTATCCTCCATGGAATCCAGGAAGTCAGTGAGGCTTAGGGAAGTAGCTTGCCTAAGGTCGAAGGCTAATGCCTGGAGAATTCCAGTTGGGTGCCTGCACTCTGTAACTTCCTGCCCTGCACCACAATGTTACTCGGTTTCTATTTACACCCCTGCTTCCTCTTCTACACCATTGTTAGTGGCCACATAATGTTCTATCACAGGGATGCCTTGTGACTTATTTCAACAATCCATGCTCACTGGACGTGCAAGTCGTTTCTGGTTTTTTTCCCCCACATATAAGCATTTTTTTTTCTTCATGCCTGGCAGAGAGTAAACACCTAATTGATATTTGGACAATGAACATTGCTAAGAACATTCTTATGATTAAATCTTTAAACAAATCAACAGGTTTATTTCCTCTGGATGTATTCCTAATTGCTGGGATCACAGGGTTGAAGCATATGTGCATGTTGAAAGGCCCTGACGCACAAAGCAATGATAAGAAGACACTTATTCTTGTTGGTTGGAGAAGCCTGGGTTTCTGGACTCCTGAGGAAGCTCTGACTGAAGGGGATCTTGGGGGGCCTCCCACGGCCTATCATCTTCAGGAAGCAGAGTCTGAGCTTCTCTTCATCTGCCCAGGGTGTATCCATAGCTCAAGATGGCCATTCATGCCTGGTGCTGAACTAGGCTTGCCAGCATCACCTGCCTGCTGTTTGCTGGAGCTGAGCACTTGGGGCCCTCTCGGCCTTCCTTAGCATCAGAAAGAGAGCCAGATGTTTACTGATTAATAGCACAGGCTCTGCAGGGGAAAAAGTCTTACCTTCTTGTCATGTGACTCTGGGCAAGTTACTTAAGCTACATTAAACCACACTTTCTGCATCTGTAAAATAGGTCCCGTGATAATAGTACTTACCTCGCTGGGTTATTTTGAGGATTCTGCAAGACAAGCCTAGGAGGCATTGCACACAAGTGTGTGGTGTATCACGGGCACTCAAGAATTATTGTGGACACCAGTCAGGTGGGGTTATTTCAATTTAAGTTAATTAAAGTTACCAAAGGCTAACAATTCAATTCCTCAGTCTCACTAGCCATACTTCAAGTGCTCATGAGCCGCATCAGACCAGTGGCTGTCATACTGCTGGACGGCATAGACACAGGACATGTCCATCTTTGCAGAAAGTTCTATGAGAAAGTACTGCACTAGACTCTGCTCAACTAGTGACCAGACCTGAGGAAGAAACACCCAGGAAGGAAAGAACTCCAAGCAGTTGACCCAGCAGGGTCTCCACCCTCTGCCCTTGACTGCCTAGCCCCTATGCATAGCTCTCCCCAGCCCTGAGAACCCAATCCTGTTCTGCATTTTGAATTTCATCCAGCTGCTTTTGTCACCTCATCTATCAGAGATCCTAAGGAAAACAAACATTTCAAAGCTCGTGGTCGCCTTGAATATGCTTTTGCGGGTGTAAGTTTGTTATCGTAGCTCAGTGAATTAGTTCTGCTGTTAATGGGTCACTGAGCTGAGGGGTTCCTTTAAAAAAACAACAGTAAATCAATCACCCTTTAGATCTGTACAAAGGGGAACAAAAAAAGATTTAGTTTATGGGGGTCTGGTAGCTAGTGGCAGCTCCGAGGCCCCTTAGAGTCCGGCAAACTTCCAAATTCATGTTATTGTTTATTTTCCATGTGCGTTGAGCTGGCCAAGGAAAGGTGCTACAGAAATGGAACGTAAGCAGGGCTGTGTGGGGGGACAGGGCACCGGATGTGGGATGTCGGCTTGGCTGGGAATGGGAGTCCAGTGGGAAATCTGCTTTTGAGGAAATACCCAGCACTGTGGTCTTTTAAAAAGACCTAAATCTAAAGACTGCTTTCTGGTACCAAGGATGGGCTGTGGACCCTTCTAGAGACATCAGGTTTGAACGGTATGAACCTTAAACTGCAGAGGCCCCCAGAATCATCAACCCAAGATGGAAAGCAGAAAGATCTACTGGGGATCATCAAATTCATTGGGTTTCAGCAGCAAAACCCTCTCTTCAAATGCAATCCAATGCAAAACCAAAGAAGAAATGGAAAACAGTTGTAAGAAGGATTTCCTGGTTCAAACAAAGATGGAGACCTAGAGTCCCACACAAAAGTAGGAGAAAAAAAAAATGCTTGCCGTCATACAGATGAGCTAGGGTGAATGACTTGAAGATATAAAAAAAAGTTTTTGACAGGATATATGCAGTTAGGAAAAGAATGTACTCCTCTCATGTAATTTTGCATTTGCAAAACCAAAAGCATTATATATATATATATATATATATATATATATATATATATATATTAATAAAATAGTAATAAAATAGTAAAGGTGAGTATAAGAGCTTTATATTTAAGAAAAAGTTGCAATACAAAAAAAGAGAGAGAGAGAGAGAGAAGGAAAAAAGTTTCAGTAATCACCAGCTTAGAAAAATACAGCTGCAAAATTAGAGGAACCTTCTCCAAGATTCCTTGGATCCAATGATTCCATTTTCTAGAGTAAAGTGAGACCCAGAGAAGGGATGTGATAGACGCAGAGACATTAGGTGACCCAGTGGTAGAGCTAGAACTTCTACCTAGAGTTCCTGATGTTGGGCCCCAGTCAGCTCCTTAAAGTGTGTCTTTCTGAGGAGCCTTCAGGTCCAACAGCTTCCCTTACCCCTGGGATCTCACACAAGGACTGTTACCCTGACCGTCTGGGATGAGGGATTGCTGGGATCAAGAAGTCTGAGAAAAGGAAAGCAGCTTTCCCAAGACTCCTCTGAGACAGGACTGGAGCCTTGTGTGCGACACCCAGCCTCGTGCGCCCTGCTGAGCGGGGAGCCCTACCTGCGTAGCTCATGAAGTTGTTGTAAGGGGTGTTGAAGAAGCTATGGAAGCCGCAGGTGTCATTCCCTGGCCCTGGGTCGCCACAGAACTTGTGTTTTGGGGCTGGGTTGGTGTCACTGCAGAGGTCTCCCGTCTCAAAGGAGGGCTCCGTCTCCATGCAGGGATCGCTGCAAGACTGGATCTCTGAGATGCCTCGGAAGATGTGATAGAGGCCCAGGCTGTGCCCGATCTCATGGATCATGGTGTGGGTGTGCCCAGGAATGCCATAGAAAGATGGGTTCAAGACAATGCCACCTGCAAGGAGAAAACCAGAGCATTAAGCAAATGGGGTACTCTGTTTCCTGGTACAGAAATCCCCCAATCTATCATGGGTAGATGGGGTGCTGCCCAAAGTAACCACAGGCTTCTCCACCCTGTGGCTCCACTGCCCCGAGAACTGTTATGACTTGTTATATGAATCACTGATTGGGTAGGAAGGAGTCTCAAAAGTCATTTTGTGAGATCCCAATGCCTGAGGAAGGAAGACAACTTAACTGAAGTGATCTCGAATGACTTTAAAAAGGGGCATGATCAGCACTTAAGGACCTTGATTTCTGGGCTGGTAGACATTTCTGCTGCCACCTTGTCCTTCAACAGTAATGCAAGGCCTCGTTTACAAACATTCTGCACAGTCTTGTCCAACCGAGGCTCCCATGGTCAGGCACCCTGGTCCCAGTCCTCCCTCTGCCTTTACCAACGCTATGACACTGAGCATGTTGATTACCATCCCCGAATCCCACTTCCTCATCTCTGGTGCTCCCCGAGAGTGAGTACTCACGAAGGCCAGCATCATGGTGTGCTCATCATTAGGACAGTGTCATTATAGCCAATGTTTCTTGAGCACTTACCCTGTGTCCTTAGGCCCTGTGCTCAGTGCTTCATGTGTATAATCACACTTAACTAACTCACAACCCAATAAGAGAGGCACTGATGCCCAGACAGGTGAACTAACTGGCTTATGATGGGGAGTCAGGACAGTGTCAAGCTGGAATTCGAACTCAGGATCCGTAGTTTCCAGAGCCAGGCCTCTTAGTGAGTTCTACTACTAGGGCCAGTCACGGGGTCTGGAATATGGCATCACATTAAATGTGTGTTGAATCTTTGCTGAACGTGAACCCAACTAAAGAAGTTTTCTGAGGTCTACCTAAGCACACGTAAGCAGCTAGCATAGCACTTCGTATCCAGTGGGTGCCTTACTAACTACTCACTACTCGAAGAGTGTCTTGAGACTAAGCAGCAGGACCATCACCTGGAAGGTGATTAAACACGTAGAATGTTGGGCCCTACTCCAGACCCATGGAATCAGAATCTGTATTCTAATAAGAGCCCCAGATGGCTTGTCTGTATGTTCTAGTTTGAGGAGCAATGGTCTACCCCACGTGACTGAGCATGGCTTAGCTTAGGGAGATAGATGGAGCAGATTTCAGAAGAAGCAATGGACAGCATTTTTCATGTTCATTTTAGGCACTGGAGAAATGCATACAGGCTGGTAGGGAGACATTTAAACTTAAAATCCAAATGTGTTTAAGAGAAGGGTAAAATTCGGGTTTGAACACTCTGCAAGTAGTGATTTTAAGTGCAGAGCAGTGTCTTATAAAGAATGGTGATAAGGCCAGGGCCTTGTTGATTTGAGCTTGCAGGCGTGGGGGGAGTTTTATCTTGGGTTGAACTGCCAGGAGGGCAAGCTTGCTCAGTCATGGGGCTCGCGGAGTCTATTAATTCTGAACTGCTCAGAGCCTTCTAGCACAGAGATAAAGATGTATGAGAGGGTGTGTGTGTGGGCGGGGGTGTGCACACACACACGTGTGTGTGAGAAGGGGGAGGCAAAGAGGCAGGGAGAAAGAGAAATTGAGACAGGAAATCTCTCTCAATTATTTTCTGTCAATCATAATATGAAACATAATCCCCTTCCCACCCAAGGCTTTTTCCAGGGATCATGGCATCACAGCAGGAAAAGAGGGTAAAAATATATGTATGGTTCTAATAAGTTGGGTTTGATTGGGGTTAGTGTGGAGAAACTGCTTCTGGCCAACATTTCTTAGGATGAGGAGACTGGCGAGCTGAGGGCTGGGGACCTAGAGCCGTTAGCCTGACATGCGGTGCAACATTCATTCCGCTTGACCCTGGCTGTGTGATCTTAGAAAAGTGACTTTGCATCTCTGGTGAGCTCTAAAATAACCAGCTACCACAGTGCCAGTGATTCTCTGTTTCTCCACGAAGCTTCAACAATGAGGTGCTAGGCAGGGCAGTGGGAAGGTACGGGACCCCACAGGTATTTCCAGGGATAATGACAGGATTGCAGACTTAATGTCCGGGCCAGCTTTGTTTGTTTTACCTCATCCCCTCCCGATTCACCCCTTTGCCCAGAGCCACAGCACAGAGCCCGAGTCCTGTTTCACTGCTTCTCTTAAAAGGTGAAATAGCTGGAGCCTGACATCATCCTGAAACACTATAACATGCTATGGATTTATAGCCTTCTGTATTCCTGGTCCTGAGCCAGCCCCAGAAATTCACAGAATCATCAGGAATATTTTTCTCTAACTTTAGAGGCCTTCTAAGACTCTGATCAAGAGCCTTTCAGTCGCTTTTCCAATAGGACAGCATTTCAGTGCTGAGAACTGTCCTTGGAGGCCATCTAGTCTAAACTGTTCATTCAAATTCTGAGCAATTTGGGGCTTGGGGAAGGAAAGAGACATGCCTAAGGTCATACTGCCGAGTAGAATCATAGCTGAGAACAACCATGCGTAATGCTGTGGGCCAGGAGGGGTCCCATATGTCATCCCAGGCACATGATAGATACAAATCATCTATTTTCCGGTGCTTCTAAGTTGCATACTTGTTTCTGCCCAACCTCTGTCTGTCTGTCTACCCATCCATCATCTATCTCAGGATTTCTCAGCCTCAGCATGATTGACATTTTGTACTGGATAATTCTTTCCTGCTAAATCTGTAGATTCAGCAGCATCGCTGTCCTCTACCCACTAGATGCCAGTAGCATTCCCCCAGTGGTAACAGTCAGAACTATCTCTAGACATGACCAAATGTCTCCAAGGGGATGAAATGCCCCCAGTCGGGAACCACTACAGATTTCTCATTGTCTCTAGCTCTATTTGCACCACCACAACACGCTTGCACACATGCACACGTGCACACACACAAGTTGGTTCATTCCCTTAAAAACAAGTGAGAAAGAGAGCAATCTGGAGGGAACTAACTCTAGAGTTTGAAGTCTCCATCATGTGAAGTTGCAGGGTCCCTCATTTCCATGATACTGCAGATTGACAGCGGTGACTGGATTCTGGGTGCATCACTGGGAGAGCAGGCAGGCCTAGGGAAACAGCCCGCACTGTCACTCTGCCGAGCCCTAACCTTCCCGGATGAAGACTCTCACCGCGGGAGGCATTGCTATCCACTGGTGTAAACAGCGGGAACATTCTATCAAGGGGAAAAAGGTTGAGTACCTTGTAGTGCCTCACTCAATGGAATATTGTGTGGTCATTAAAACATCACCTTTAGGGAGATGGAAATAACCCAGAAGGATGCTTTTATCTTATGATGTTAAGAGAAAAAGCTGGACTGGAAGTGATTAGAAAGACTGCTACTCTGTAGAATAATGTAAGTGACATAATACGAAGAAAAAAAAAAAAGAACGTAAAATTTTACCTATGCTGTGATTTCAAATATGCACAAATTACACAAATGCACATGCACATATAGACGTGTATGGAAGAGAGCATGGAAAAATCATGATCGATGTTGACTCACAGGGCCTGGTTCAAAAACCATTGTCCTTTCTGACTTTTGGGGATGGGTTTGTATAAATATACGTCTGGTTTATGGATATGAATAATTTGGATGTAAGAAGAGCTACTGGTGGTGTTGGTGGAACACGGCAAACAGGGAGTTCTTAACAAGCTCACTTTCTCTTGTCTCTTTGGTATCTCTCAAGCCAAGCCTTAACCGGTTGTGCCAGCACCATGTGGCTGACGGGCTGGGCAGATATTTGCATGCACTAAGAGGCAAGGGGTCTAAGAAGAAAGCTGTCAACGGACAGAGCTGGGGCCTTGAATTCCAAATGTGGCTCAGCCATGGACTTGGGTGTGACCTTGGATAAACCTTGTTCCTTCTGTGGGTCCCGGTTTCTGCACTGGTAAAACAGGGTTAATGATACCATGTTATCTCCTTCAGAGCAATGCTTGGTGGTTGAAACGAGATGAGGAATGCTGAAGAGTTCTGTGCACTAAAAAGCGATAAAGAGATTGTTCACCGTCACCACTACCACCGCCATCATCATGGTCATGATTTCCACCACCGTTATCATCACCACTAAATTTATTCCTGTGCTAATTCAATTTCCTCCTGAAGAAGTTTCTAATTCTCACCTAAGTGCATTAGGGCTTCCTTGTCCCATGGCCAAGTGGCTACTCCTGCCAATTCCTCCTCCGAGGAGTTTGCAAAGAAGATATTAAGGTGTGTTGATCCATCCAGTCTAAGAATGTTCTTCAGTTCATTAACATCCAAGTATGCTCTGTAACAGAAAAAGAACCTTGGCTGTCATCACCATCCAAAAAAAAGGTACTATTCAAATAACAGCTATTCCCCCAAGTAATTAAGAGCTACTATGTGCCAGGCACTTTGCTAAACACTTTATAAACATCACCTCAGTGGCTTCCCCCAATACTATTATAAGGTTAGTTGAGATGACCCCATTTCACAGCTATGAAAATTAAGTCCTTGTAAGTTTAAGAGACATGGTGAGATTACTCAGCTTATAAATAGCAGAGTTCAGGTTAGAACCTGGATTTACCTAAAGTCAACATCTTTGCCCTTAAGGACTCTGCTATTTTGCCCAGTGACAGGGCCACATAACGTGACTGTAAACTAAGAACACAGACCATGGAAAAGATAACACGTATTCTTGTCTTGGCTTCTTCTCTACTTCACTCATTCACTGTGGACATCAGACCATTTATTTGGCAAGTACAGAGCTGCACTAGGAGGCCTGCTGTGCATCTCTATACCAACCTTGCAAAGGGACATTATTGCTCTGTTTTCAAGATAAGGAACATGTGGCCCAAATGTGATGAAATAGGTTGCCCAACGTTGCAGAACTGGGTTTCAAGGCCAATTCTGTGTACCTTGGAAACCTATGGTCTTGTCACTGGGCATCACGCTTTCCCCTCCCCCTTGATGATTCTGCATTCTTTAAGCCTCTATTTATTTGTCTGTACAATGGACCTAAAGAGGGATATTGTATTTGGAGTGGCTGCCATTGTAGACTGATGTATCAGAAAAGTGAACTAAACCCCTGTTATCATCATCAGCTCCTTAATACTTAGGCTGAACACAGGTTGCCGAGAGGCAGAAACGGTCTTTGTAAAGAGGCTGGCATGTCCAAGGTGCTAAGTAAATAAGAACTCCTCCTTCAAAGAGTGTGACTCTCCTATCACCACTGAAATGCTAAAGCTCTCCATCAGTCACAGGCTTATTACTCAATGGATCATTTTCTATCGACACAGGCATCTTGCTCTCCTCTCTTGAGTCTCTCAGCCTCTGTTTTATGTCTGCTGTCATATGGCCTTGTGAGCAGCTGATAATCATTTCTTGAGTAAGGCTGGAAATGAATCAATGAATAAATGAATAAAAACATACATAAACAAGCACGCAGGCAGCTTGACGTGGTAGGTGAGAGGACGTCTATGAATAATGGTATTTAGTGTTTGATGGGCCCTTCCATGTGGTCTGACTTCACATGGATTATCTCCCTTAATCTGCTTAATAAGGCTGAGGTAGGTTGTATTATGATGCCCATACTCCAGAAGAGGGAAAAGAGATGTAAGCTTCAGACCTTGCTAAGGTCCCACAGCGAGCTGGAAGTTGTTTCCTTTTTCATATCTGCCCATAAAGGGTTGACACAAATCCTGGCTGGGAGAAAACTTATGACAGCTCCCTTATCTTTCCCTCCTGGGGTCATGGAAGGATGTCCTGTATGTGAAAGAGTAAGTCCAAAGTCTCCAGCATGGCCTCCAAGACTCTGCCTCCCTCTCTAGCCCCGTCTCTCTCTGCTCCCTCTCTGAATTCCCCACTGTGGTTTTGGGGGGTTTACCACGATGCAACCTCTGTGGTGCCCCCACTCGAGATGTTCCCTCTGTCAGGGACTCTGCTCTGCGTTTTGTCCTCTGATGAACAAATCCAAAGCCCATGCTGGTACCGCACCTCAAGGAAAGCTTCCCTGATTCCCATCTCTACACTCATTCACCTCCTATAATATGCACACTCACACTATTCCAAATCATCACTCCACTTGTCCATATCCACCACTGTCTGTGGCTCCATTTCTGTTTACCCGGTTTTCAGCATAGGGTTTGCCACCAGGTAAGCACTCAGTAGATGTTAATGGGGTTGAATTTACATTGGGAAAGGAAGAAGCTAAAATATTTAGGTCCTTCCTATGAGGCCTCAGTTTCCTTACTAATACACCGGGATAAGCAGCAGCTACCCGGTGCTTCATTGAGCGTTCCTAAGAGTCACAGACCCACACCTCTACTCCAATGGGAATAGATACATTTGAGATCTAGAGAGCCCTCCCCATCCCCTACATCATCAAGAGCCCATAATCGATCAGTTGCCATAATTTTTTCCTGGCTTTTCAAGAAAAGGTGAACATGAGTTAGAGATACAGACAGGGTTAAGAGAGGTCATAGCTATGTCTGGGTTGAACTGAACACTTTTAAGGATAGCCACATGCTCAGATATTGACCCGAAATATTGCTTCCATGCTTCTTCACTCTGGAAATCCTAACTTCACCTTCTTAGACTGGAAGCCTCATAAGGAGTTTTGGCCAGTCTACTCTGTGATCAGGGAAGGAAAGAGCGAAGAGAAAAAACCAAAATGTATTAAGCACTTGCTGTAGGCCAGCTCCTGTGCTAGCAAATACCTCTCATCCCATCGCTGCAGTATTTGAAGTCAGGCAGCATAGTGGGGAGGTAGGATGACTTGTTCTGAAGCCAGAGTCCTAGGTTTGAATCCAGCTCCTCTACCCAATGTTTGGGTCACCCTGGGCAATTTACTTCACTGCCTGTGCCAATTGCTGTACACACAAAACAATCTACCTCATCGAGTTGCCCAGAAGATTTGGGATGTAATAAAGGAAGTGCAAAGGGCTTAGAACAATACCTGGCATGTAGAAAAGCTCAATCACTGTTTAGCTATTCTTATTATTTATCCCCATCTTACAGATGAAGGAACAGGGGTTCAGAGATCACATAAATAGTGACAAAGCCAAGCACAAATCTCTATGTGTCCAATTCTTCCCACAGCCTCACCCTCACTTTCAGGCTCATGCAGGGCCATGGTGCAAAGGGAAACAATGCGTGGGTGAATGAAAACAAAGAGAAGCTGAGATTTTCTTGGATCAGCCCTTTCCACATTATTTATTTTTTTCTAATTGATTTGTCCATTTCCATCAAGCATTCTCTCAGGCAGAGAACACAGATGTTATTAGACAAAGTCACCTCTTTGCCCTGCTGCTCTAGGGCTGAGAAAGCTTCATGAGAAGAAGAGATGGGGTGAGGTGGGGTGGGGGAGACATTTTAATTGGTTGTTTATTCAGTTGTAATTGCAGAAGCCAATCTTTTCAGGGGGTGGTACTCATCCTGGCCCAAGGCAGACATGTGGGATGTTGGAGCCTCTCCCTTGCTTGTATGTTTTTTTTTTTTCACACTTTGAGATGCCTCCATTTCCCCCAAGAGGAAGAATCCATGGCAGCCTTCCACGTTCTTGCCCCCTCCCCGCTTGCCTCTCTCCTCTCTGTCTCTTTTTTTTGGGGGGGGGACCCACCCAAAGGAAAACAGCTTTGTGGCTAAGAGCTTTTCTTCTGTTGGCTGTGGTCTTCCCACCGACTCAGAGCCAAGCTGGGTGTCTCCCAAATGCATCAAGGGAAAATCTTGGGGGGGCGGGCAGGAGCCCTTGTGGGTATTTACTTCTCTCTTGCTACCTCTGTAAGAGAATGTTTAATCCCTCCTGTCATTGAATGGAGGTGAAAGCAGAGAAGGTCAAACAGAGAAGGGCCATTAGAGTTTAGGGAGAATGGTGAAGAGGGAAGAGAAAGGACTCGCTCAGGGCTGCTTGGCTTTCCATTTTGCAACTGTGGAAAGGTTAGTCTCATGTGTATATTGCAAGTTGGTCACATTTATTTAAAAAATGCATTACTCATGCTCCATAAAAATCAATACAAATCCAAACGTCAGTGCATTTATTAATTTACGTGCGAGTACTACTCAGAGTTGGATGGACAGACCTACGTCGATGGGCAAGTTGCTTTATCTCTCTGAGTGTCAGTACCCCAGCAGGCTTAAATGGGACAGCTCAGCACTGCCTGGGCACACACTCCCTCCTCTCCATGGTCTGGTCTCCTATTTTTTTCCTACTGGTATAAACCTAAATGATGTGCCTCTGAGTGGTTCTCTGGGTCTCGGCTTTCCACATCTCATCCCTACCATCCAACATTCTTCTTCCTCCAGCAATCTCAGCCTCAAGTACTCATGGTGTCCTCATCCCTGGAGCCCCTGGGCTTCCCCAGTTATGCCCACTCCTTATATGCCCATTAGTTTCCTTCCTCTGCCTCATGATCTTCCTTCCGGAATTTCTGCCTTTTAAAATCTTATCCTCCCTGCAAAGTCCAGCTTATATCCACTCCTGATCACCCTCACCAGTAAAATGGGAGGATGACAGTCATCTCTCAGGGGGTCTAGAGGTCAGACGGAGAAAGTGCCTCATGCAGTGCCTGATGGGTAGAAGACACTCAATGACTAGTGTAGGCTATTGTTGTTATGTTATTGTGATGACACGGATAATTATTAGCAGCACCAAAACCATCATCACCATTAGCTGACAGTAGCTTCTCCCTCTCCAAAGCCTCCCCTTCTGTTTCTAGCACTTATCACCCTGCTTTGTGTTATCTTTCCAGTGAGCACCCGTCTTCTCCATCAGGCTATGAGCTTCAAGTAGGTGAGGACCAAGTCTTCATATCTCTGTGCTCCCTAAAACTTGAGTGAGAGGAGCGAGCGAGTGTGACAGACAGACCACTGATTAGCAACTGTTGAGCACCATGCTCTTAAATTGTGTAACTTCAAAACCAGGTGAAGAAGTCCAGGCTCGGGGAAGCGAAGTGACTTGCCCAAGGCATTGACAAAGGGACAAACCAGGGCCTGACGACAAACCTCCATTCACTAGCCTGTGTACAGCAGCACTTCGGCACAAATTAGTAAAGTCACTTCTTAATTCAGGTGGACACAGTTCCCTACAACAGTGCAGGGCTTCGAGGATCAGGCATGGGAGGGACTGCAGCCCCGGGCTCCCCCTCAGCTGAGCATCCCCGTGCAGGACCTGCATTGCCTGAGTGTCGAGCCTCTCCCACTACACTCAGCTGCCCTGTCTGCAGCTCTGAATCCCTATCCGTTCAGGGAGCTTGTGAATTAGATTCGCGTTTTCCAAATCACAGTCTACTGAGGGCTAAATCCACAAGAAGTAGGTGCATATTTAAGGAGAAAGCATTTTATGATTCAAATGAGTTTAGGACATGCTCTGCTAAGCGATGTTCAATACGTACTTTTTTTTAATTGTAAGAATTATCAGAGCCTTTAACATGCAAAACAGGAGTAGAGTAGATCCTGTAAGAGCGTTCCCAAACACATTTGACCATAATACTTTTCCCCTCACCCTCACCTCTGCCTCTGCCAAAAATCAAATAACAGCACAACCAACAGAGTTTGGGAAACATTGGGCTAACCCGGAAAGCTCCTCCTAACGTAGACCCTCTCCGCAAGCTGCCTCTCTAGGGAGGTGTCTCGGTGTCCCTTTGCTTCCTCAGCAGCCCATGCCCCTGGATCCCACCATGCAGGCTGTGGGTCCCCTGGAATGTCAGTTTCAGGGGGGCCCAGCCCCAGAGTGCCAAGGCGCCCAGACTTCACCCCTCTGCCAGAACTGCATTTCAAAGCCATGAGAGCAGTTCTGGAGGGAGATCAAAGCTCTCTCAACTCAACTGTCATTAGAATATTTTCTTTATGCATCTCACTCGCTGGTGAGTGCCAATAACATATTTCCTAAATGCACTGGCCTGAGATGGTACAACTCTGTAATAATCTCAATGAGAGGGCTGTCAGGGCCTGTTTTATTGAAAGGGAAGCAAAAGGGAACTACACTCAAAATGCAGAGCAACAACAACAGAGCCCTTAAGTGGAATTATGGAAGGGCTCGAGTTTTTTCAACCCTAAAAACAGACTACACTGGCTCTCGTTTTGCAGATGGTTGGTCAGAGGTACGACTCGCAGTGAGCCCAGATCGGCACTGGCCACTGGCCAGTGTTTGTTTCTATTCCCACTTAAGGCCAACTGACTTCCCCGTCGTAGAAGCGATAGCGGTGGAGATTTTTGAGAAGTGTGCGGCCCAAGTTCTGTTCCCTGGGCTCTCGATAGGTGGAGGCAGGACATGGCCATGGTGCTGGCCAAGTGCTGATGCCCCGGACTTGGAGAGGGTTTGTCTCAGATGAGACTGGCTGTGAGGAGCCACCTCTACGCTAGACGCTGGGGATAGCTCTTTTACATTAAAGGAAAAGCATCCGAGTGTCATAGAAACAAGCACATCTTTTTTTTTTTTTTTAAGGGGCAATTAAAAATTCAGCATCACATTTATTAAATAGAGTGCCTTAGAGCTGTATTCTACTCATAATCGTATGGAAGATGGTTGTATAGAGTAAGACTCTGCTACTTACTTTCATCATTAAATATCTTTGGATCTAGTTCTAGATAGGATTGTTCTGGAATGGGGTCTAGTCTTCAATCAATGATATGAAAATGGGGGCACAAGTACATCAAGTTTTATGGCACACGTTTTTGTACTCACCATTTTTTTCTGGCATTGCCTCACCAAGGGATACTTAATTGTTGTAATCATGAGCTTTATGATCTTTTTTTTAAAAAAAGCCTCATCTTAAGAGAGAGACAGTCTAGGGTTCAAATCCTTCCTCTTCTGCCAAGAGGTGTGCCTATGACCTTATTAGGGAAGGGACTCAACCTCTCTGAACCTCAATATCTTCACCTGTAAAATGGGGATTATAGAATTCAATCTAGGCAGGGGAATATAAAAATTCAAGGAGGTTAACATCAAGAGGTGTGCCCAACTCATGAACGGGGCCCAGGAGGCACAATTCTCTTATTAGCTTGCTCATGCAGCTGGAGGGAACTAGCCTTAGCTCCCTTAGCTCCCAATGCCTGCTGTCTTTCTCCCACCAGGGCACCCTGCTCCCATCACTGGCCCGGGATGCTTATCTCCTCCACAGGTGCTTGACCTGTTTCTACAACTCACAGAGCAAGTCCCTTAGCACTGCCTATTTCCATATTCTGATCGCAGCCTGTCATTCCCGAGGAGGATCTCAAGTCCCCGAACCACGACTCCAATTTCAGAACACACCAGACCATTTGAAAGTGATTATCAAATATAAAGATCAAAGCCACTCAAGGCAAGTCATTAAAGCAAGATAAACCTCAGAATGTTTATTGCATCCATATCCTTGTCGCAATTACCAAGCGTTCTCCAAGCCGTGGCCAGTTCTGAACCCTGGATTCTGTGTTTTCATCCCAAGGGTCCCAATGATCTGGACTTTATTCTCTTGCTTAGTTTCATTGTCAGAAATGTCTAAATCTGCCTCTCTTGTAAGAGGAGGCACAGAAAAAATAAAGTGCTTGGAGAGTTTATTAAATTCTCAGAATCCTGAATGATCGGTTTCCAAAATCACAGCTCTTGTATAGCAGCTTGACACATGGTCTAAGAAAAATGTAATGGCACCAATCAAAGAGCAATTGAAAAATCGATCATTCTTTCATTCATTTATTGAATAAGTCACTCTCTCATTACCTCCCCTCCTCCTCCTTCCCTCCCTGCCTTCATTTTCCTCTCTTCCCTCCTCTCTGCAAATCATTCATTCAGTGTGTTCCTCCTTTGTTCACCAATACTTACAGAGATTCTATTATAACCATGCCCTAAGCTAGAAACTGGGCATACTAATATGGAAGAGAAACAATCTTCACTCTCAAAGGGTTAGCAGTTTTATGAAGGAAGTGAGACAAATAATCAGATGATCACAACATAATGCAATAATACTAATAAAACCTGCCATTTGGGGGCGTTTACTACACACCGGCACCACTGAAAAACTTTTCAAAATTATTTCTCGAAGCTTTACAAGAACCCTATGTGTTAAGTATGAGCATCCTCAGCTTATAGGGGAAGAAACTGAGACTCAGTGAGGTGATGCCATTTCCCCAAGGTCCCCCTACCTGGTTACAGGTGTGGGAGGCGGATATGGCTGCTCATCTGTACTGCACACCACATCCCTAATCATTAATGCCTTATCTTCTCTTAAGATATGCATTATCACAGAGGCCTGCTGGATAGACGAGAGGACAGATGGCACTGGAGAGGGCCCTGGCAGTGGCTTATTGAAAAGCAGGTGGGTCTGACACTATCTAGGAAGGACAGGTATTTATATATGGGGAACAATGTGATGCTGGGTGGGGGTGGGAGCAAGAGGAGGTGAAACAATAGGTCTGGGTTCTGATGTGGTCCGCTGGAGTATTTCTCATTGATCAGGCTTAGATTCCATACTTCAAAGTCCTTCGTATCGCCGCCCCAAACTGTAGGCCCAGCAGGAGAGCTGGTTCCCTGGGAGTGCTCTCTCTGAGGAGTCACATGGAAAGTCAACTCTCAGGAAAGTCACTGGTCTGCAGCTTTCCACACAGCAGGATCAGGAAGAGACCCAAGGATGAGTGGGATCAAGAATCCTGAGGATTTGGATGGAGGAGAAAATGCTGATTCAGAAGTAGGTGGGCCAGTGGAGAGGTTCTCGGAGCTCTGGATCATTAAAAATAAAATACTGAGGAGGAAGTAGAGATTTTACATTTTGACCAAGAAATAAAGCATGTGAAGATGAGCCCCCTCTTGAAAGTGCTGATTCAGAAGTAGGTGGGCCAGTGGAGAGGTTCTCGGAGCTCTGGATCATTAAAAATAAAATACTGAGGAGGAAGTAGAGATTTCACATTTTGACCAAGAAATAAAGCATGTGAAGATGAGCCCCCTCTTCCTTCACACACCATTTAAGATGTCCTCACATAATAAAATAAAGGGTACTGAGTAGTCCTCCTAAGGAAAGAACACGGTAATCTCAAAAGAGAGGACACTAGTTATAAATGAACACCTTTTCACTAGGATCCACTCAGCTCCTATTTTTTTCACTTGCCTTTTTGAAAATGGGTTTCAGAAACTGTTGGGGCAGAAGGCAAAGAGTCAGAACACCTGGTTTCTGGAGAGCTCAGCTATGCTCACTTGGTTAGCATGACTCAGGCTAGAAGTGACTCTGACCCCTGATGAGTCAAGTACCCATCCTCTGCGTTCCCTCAGACCTTGGACTTCTCTATAAAGCATTTATCCAACTAGCCACTTACCTACCTGCAGGAAATTCCGTGAGTGCAGGATCACACCTATCTCATGAAATATTCGTTGCTGTACCCCCAGCACCTAGCACCGTGCCTGCACATCACAGGTATGCACACACCACACCACACACACACACACACACTGAAATAGTCACTTTCCTAAGATCTTTTCTTGGGGTCCTATAATCTCTGCTCCAATAGCCCCATATTCTCAGAGTTTCATTATTTTTGGGAAGCCATGAAGCATGAAGAATACCCTGATAAGTAAGGGGAAATAACAAAGTACGATGGTGTGTTCAAAGGCACCAGAACAGTAATGTGACCATCCCACGTCAAAGTACTGTTTTCACAACACAAGTGCGGAATTCCAGGGCCCACAAGCTAGCTCTTCCCACCACCTCCCTTTCTTCGTAGAGGATCAAAACCACAATTGATAAATAATAGAACTGACCACATTAAGCAGAGTATACACAGCTCACCAGCTGCCCTGTGGTTTGTCGTCCACTTGAAGCACAATGAAATAAAGCCAAATCAACCCTTTTCATAAGTTGTAGGAGACACCACGTTCTGGGTACAGGTGGCATTTCAGTAGACTGTGTAGTTTGGCTCTAATTTGGAGCCATATAACTTATATGACGACTGGCTGAAAAATATTGCATTTGAGAAGGATAGAGCGAGAATTACATTATCACCAACGTGTGTCAATATGGCAACTTCTAGATTTTGGCCTGAGCTGTGGCCCCGTACAAATCACCCGACTGCAGGCAAATAGCAGAATCGTGTAGAGACACAACAGCACGATTATTACAGTAGATGGAGATCTCTCTGGATGGCTTGAACGAGTCTAATAATATCTCCAAATCTGGGTCCCCACGAGGGTTAAAAACAGATAGCTCTCAAACGGTCATGTGACAATCAAAAAGTTCTTAAGTATGGGGAAATAATGCTGAATAGCACGAGATCGTATGTCACGCTACCAAAAGCAGAATTAAATTCAAATGGAATTTTGGAAAGAGGACACCACATTCAGGGCCTACGGGAAAACAGAATGGCAGACGCGTAGACTGCCCAAGGTAGGGTGCCGCCAGCAGGCTGCTGCAGAGACTTGAGTATTGGGAGTCAGATCCTTTCCAGTTGTCAGATCCTTTCCAGTATAATTGTTGCTCCACTGCTACGCTGAACACATCAGACTCAGTTGGTCAAAGGGGCTGGTAAACACTTTGAAGGCAGGGGCATGGTCTCATATTTCCCTGGATGTCCCCAGAGTCAACATACGGCATTGCTCTTACCTGCCCAATATCACGCTCCCCATTCGTAGTCTAGTTGCAATCCCCACAGGCCTACAAACTGGGATTCCCACATCTGATTTGAAAAATGTATGAATAGTTATAGATCTTAAAAATAAGCCACCCAAATCCTCCCATTTTACAGATGAAGAATTTAAGATAAAAAAAAATGGCCTACTCCATGTTGGCTAAGAAGTTACTGGAAATAGCTAGTCACTTCCTTCCTCATGCTTTGCCAAGCCACAGGGCAAACTGTGTTTTTCTACCATGAATCCTCCTGGGAAAGAGCCCTCTCTCTGTCTCATGTCCCTCTCCTAGCCCCCGTAAGAGCCTGAGGTAGTCTGTGCGTGTGTGTCATTCTAGTCACCTGCCGTTGCCTTCTGTGTCCATGCAAAGAGTTTGGGAGTCAGGGTTCAAGCTCAAGTCTGGAGGGCTGTGCTGTCTGAACTCAAGAAAGGCTGGAATCACAAATGTCAGAACCTGAAATGAAGACTGTAACCTCCTCGCCCTCCGCCCTTCACCACCAGATCCCCCCAAACAACTTAGAACACAGAAGGGAGAAAGACAGGAAGGCCCAGAGAGAGGAGACAAGAACCGGGGGGGGGGGGGGGGGGGGGCTCTGAAAACAAAATAAGACAAAGAAACTGGGGAAATGGGAACCTGTTGGACTTTGCCAAACAAACCCGTGAGCAAGTGCCCTTCACACACTAGTTTTGTGTCGCCAGAAAGTGAGAGCAAGGGTGTCATGGTCCCCACGCAGGAGGCAGGAAATCAGCACAGCTGTGAGTGTGCAGGTGCAAGCTGAGCCGAGATCAGGTCAGGGACACGAGTCTCACTAAGGCCAAGCGTCCCAGGGTCAGTCCGTGCCACACTCCCGCCGCTTTGTTTCCCACCCTGGAAGGGTGTCTGGCTGGGCCGAGGCTGTCATGAGTGGTCAGTGTCACCAGGGGATGGAGAAAGTGCTGATTATGCGAGACCCGGGGTGTAAAAACCCCAACTGCCTCCCGCCGGGGCCCTCGAGGGGGCACCAAGCTCTCCGGTGCACCCGGGGAGCTTGAAATGGAAATGCACACCCAGGAAGGGGCGAGACAGGGAGCATCTCCTGCCTGTAGACTCAGAGACGCAGATGCTGCTGCGGGAAGAGCTGCAGGCCAGCAGGCGCCCTGTGCTGCCTCTTACATGGCTCACTGGGGTCCTGGGCACCTTCGGGGTGCCCACCTGGCTTCCAGCTCCTTCCCTGGGATGGGTGAGAGCTACCCAGCCAGCCCCATCCTGGGATCCCAGGCATGCCTTTGCTTTACACTGGGGAGGTGCAAACTTACTGCCGTGTGCCGCTCGGGACAACTGGTCTGTGCGGGGCTTTTGGAGGAAAGACCATCTTTCGAAAATGGAACCTCCAGGAGCCCAAATAAAAGGGCCTTTGGTGGAAGAGAGGGATGAGCTTGTCTCCAACCCCCACTCCAGCCTGAAGGTTCCAGGGAGGGGGCTCAGGATCCAGAGGGGGCTGGGAATTAGGGAGGATATATGTAAGAGCTCAGAAGATTTCCCAGGGACGGAAAATCCCCAAACAACCACCACTGTTATTTTGGGTGCTCGCTAAGTGGTGGGCGCTGTTCTCAAGGGCTGACCCCTGTATCATTTCACTGAATCCTCGAAGCACTAGGCCGTGTACTCATCCCCGATTTTACGGAGGAGGCATCTGAGTCTTTGATAAAGTGAGAGACTTGTCCAAGGTCACAGAAATGTTGGGGCACCTGGGTGGCTCAGTGGTTGAGCATCTGCCTTCAGCTCAGGGTGTGATCCTGGAGTCCCAGGATCGAGTCCCACATCGGGCTTCCTGCATGGAGTCTGCTTCTCCCTCTGCCTGTGTCTCTGCCTCTCTCTCTCTCTCTCTCTCTCTCTGCCTCATGAATAAATAAATAAAATCTTAAAAAAAAAAAAAAGAAATGTTAAGTGGCTTGATCTCAAGTATGGTTGGTCTCCAAAATTCATGTTCTCATTTATTGGTGAGATTATACTGATGCTCCGTGGCTTCTCACAGGTCCCAGTTTTGAGCTCCTTCTTAGCATCACGTGGAGAGGCCCCAAGGGGTCCTCCTCACGCCACTCACCCCTCTGTCAGGCTCTCCAGGGCCAAAGTCACTTGTGCAGAGTCACAGAGGGGACCTCTGAGTAAAGGTGGACTTTGTTTAGATGAAGAGCACGAAGGCAACCCAGATTGAAGCAGAAAAAATGGGACCCTGCTGCACGTGGCCTGGATAGAGGTGTTTGTGCATCCACACCCAAGCAGGCATGTGGGCTGGAGGTGGTTGAAAAATCTAGGAGCTTCAATCAATTTGGAACTTCACCCACGGTGACCAATGCCAACACTGCCTGGGATCATTTCATGCAGAAATATGTCCTCTAACACAGTTAGACATTGGGGTCGTCTAAAAAAATAAACTAGTGTGCAAGTTCAATGAGTTTGATGCGGTATATGGTCTTTATTTAAAACTACCAATTCTGTGGCCAGTCCTAAAAAAAAAAAAAAACCCAAAAAGTCAGTATCTTAAGAATGAAAGTAATCTGTGCAAATGACCTCAATGTGTGTCCTGCAGTTTCAACCAGGCCTTTTTTTTTTTCTTTTACAGGCCTGCAGAAAGGCAGTCTCCATAAAACAATGCTTGAGGAGCCCATGTGTGCACTCAGGAGGGGAGAAGACTGCACCTACTACGTGCCACACACCGTGGCCAGGCGTTTTGCACGGATGACTCCACGTGAGTTTCCCCACACGCTGCCGGAGCTCACCCAATTTTTACAGATGAGAAACCAGCAACTCTTATTGAGAAACGAGCCAAGGTCAGACAGCTAATGAAGAGTGGAACCAGGATACAAACCCTGGTCAGTCTCCAACACATACCACTTTTCCACTATACCAGGCCTGACTCCTGTTATTGCTTTAATGAATATTAGTCACATTAAATAAACTCTGATATTCTGATTATAAAATTCCAAGCAATTTCTCTTACACGATTACTGGAAAAGAATGAACAAAGTTCCTGAACAAATAACAAAGCCCTCTTTCATCTGTGTGCTGGTTAACTCTTCCCAGAACTCTTGCCGGGATATTATTTTATGTGACCCTCAAGGCGATCACGTGATCCAGGCGGTCAGATATTATTATTATTCCCTTTCCCTAGATGTGGAAATGGAGGCTCAAGGAGATTATGAGACTTGCCCAAGACTGGATAGCTACAACGTGGTGAGCCGAGGCTAGGAGCATCATTTTGCCCTGAACCCTCCTTCATTCTGTGTCGGTCTGATTATCAGGGCTCCACGGCCAAAAGAACAAATCATGGCATGGAACTGCGGGAAGTCCCAAGTAGACCCACCTCTTCCTTGAACCCTCCCATCACTTTCCCACCTCAACCTCTTGGTTCTTTTTTGTCCTGACAAAGCCTGTTCAACCTGGCGGTCCGTTTGTATACCTCCTCCAAGTCAGAAAAACCTTTCCTGACTTCCCCTCAAACCACAGGGACCCTGCCTTTTTCTCAGAGCTCATGCAAGCCTTATCGTCTGTGTGGTTCCCTGGGAGATTAATCATCCGCCCTCTCGCCATCTCTTGAACGACTGTAACAAAATACCATCAAACCACAGAATATAAGCACCTTCAGGACACAGATTGCATGTTGGATCCCTAGGGCACTTACCACAGTGCCCTCGATACTAAAGCATCTTAATAAAATATGGATGATGGGCAAGAACATGACCATAGGACACAGAACTTCTCCAAGTTTCTAATCCCCAGCTTCTAAGAGCCTGTGGCAATGGAGGAGAGTAGAAATGCCTTGGGATTAGGAGATGAGATCCTGGGTCTTGCTCTCAGCTTGGCCTCACTCTCCCTGGGAGGCCTGGGTCAGTGCTCGCCCCTCTGGGGAGCTCAGCCTCCTCATCTACAGCCAGAGAGGGCCAGACGCTGCCGCTGTTCCTCCCAGCTCAGAGAGTCCCAGATTCCATGCAACTCTTCCAGATTTGGGGAGAACTTGGGCGAAGGAAGTATATGTTTCATGAGGTCATCCCAGGGAAGAAGAGACCCCAACATGTCAAGGGGAACCATCTAATGGTCTCTGACAAGGGGCGAGGGAGGACACGGAGGAGATCCACAGAGCCAGCAGAGGGGTCGAGGAGTCTGTCTCATGGCTTACTGCAGTCCTTTCCAAAGACTTCCAGCAATGTCAGCTCAGGTCCAAAAAAAATAACATGGCCCCAGGGGAATGCCCTTGTTCCATTAAAAATAATAATAAAGGAAGACAAAGAAAATGTTTCCCTATCAGCCGACAGTCCACAAGGGAAGTCCTCTCTGTCTGTCCTATTGTATATAAGCAGCTATTGATGGGCAAAGGTCAGGTTCACCTAACTGTGCCACAGCCTGCAGTTTGGGGGATGCAAACAGGAGCTTGCTGGGTTTGTTGCAAGATGCTCTCGCAGTGGAGTGCTTGCAGCCCAGACTGTCGATTGCCTCTGGGGTTCCTGATACTCGGGGTTTCCCTTAATACCCAGGTTTTCCCTTTTATCCATAATAAGGCATGCGGAGCGCAGTCTAACTTGTTAGTAGACATCCCAGTGGCAGCAGATGAAGTTCTGCCCACCTGGCTCGTCTCCACGGCCGGAGAGAATGGCCAAGTTCATTGGAATGTCTTTTTTTTTTTTTTTTTCTAAATGGCCAGTCTGATAGAAAACCTTTTCCTCTCACACAGACGGCTCCTCCTGGCTGACACAGGGGCTCCTTCCGTCACAGCCGTGATTACAATGGCGCGCTCGCTCGTCTGTCTTTTCCACTAGATGGTGAGCTCCAAAGGGCAGGGTCTGGGCTGGCACAGAGGGACCATTCCACAAACATTTACTGGGGGAGGAAAGGAAAGAAGGAAGGGCGGGAGAGAAATAAGGGAAGGGAAGCGGAGGGAGGGAAGGGAGGAAGGAAATGAAGAAAGGGAGAGAGGCAGGAAGGAAGAATTTGGCCTGATGCTAGTTTGCCATGAGGTAAGGCAGCGGCCCTTCCTCTGCTCCCGGCCTGCGTCCTAGCCATCCTGGACGGTCCCCCTGCTCATCCTGCACCCTCTGCATGGGCTGTCGTTCTCTGTGTTCTCGACACCCTGTTTTCTCATGCACACCCACTGCCCACCCCTCTCCATCCCGTTCTGTGCCCTTGGAGGCCAGCCTCTTTGGGGGGCATCTACGGGTTCCTTTGCCCTGCGACTTCTACCTTGGGTCCCCCATGGGAATCACCTGCAGAAGACGGGAAGGCAGGAGAGAATGACGCTGTGGAATTTACTCTCTTGGCTCCCTTCTGGCCTGGGGGCTCTGATGGGTTGACTACCCCTCTTTACAGAGAGTCACCGCGGCTGCCCAGGGGTCCTCTGCACACACTCACTCTCCAAGGTCCCCAAACCACTCTCTCTGCTTGCCTGTCCAGGCCAAGGGTGGGAATGGCTCCCCTCTGTTGCTGACTCTGGCCTCGGTGATGGTCCTAAACCCCACCGACCCTACTGTAGACAGCCTCCTTCAGAGGAGCTGCCCCCTTCTTCTCTCCTTAATTGTTCTGTTTGAATGTATCGCCTGGTTCCTGCCAGGGCCTGGCCCATGCAGGCTGCATCCCTACCTCTGGACGTGTTGCCGATCCACAGCTGTCCCTCAAAGCATGTCTCCGCCAGCCAACCCACCTCGTTCCCTTAGCGCAGATCTCCACCTTACAGAGCTCCTGCCCCACTGTGTCATGGATCAGAGTTTCTTATGTGTGAATATGATTCCCCCACCAAAGTGGAAGCCCCTTACTGGTGAGGAATGCATCCCACTCAGTGCAGCATCCCCAACCAGGAACAGAGGGCCTGGCAGGGGTACACTACCTAATAAACGTCTGTGACCAAATGTTACCATGTGGTTCCATTAACAGGACTGCAGTAAGATACCAGCAAAAAGTCGGGCTGTGCTGTGCTCAACCCCAGGACCACCAAGGCTACTTTCTGCAGCATTGCCATAATGCTCGCTGTGCATGCCTCAGGTGGCGGGGTGCTCACTCACCTGCAGAGAAGCACTGCCTGGGAGGACCATTCTGGGGCGGGGGGGTGGGGGGGGCGATGACATGATCTGTTACTCAGCTCCAAGCTGCCTCCTGTAATTACAACTCCCCAGTCCTAGCCAGGGCTCAGAAACCATACAGAGAAAGGCCTCTCCCACAGGACAGGCCTTTGGAGACTTGACGTGTGGCTGTCATGGCCCTATATCGCCAAGGCCCCAGGAGAATTTTCTCATCTTGGCCAAACATCTCCAAGTGACTATGAGACACGCTCCGGGCCCCTCACTGCCCAGTCCCTCTCTTTGTGCATAGCTTCAACTGACTGTTCCTATTATGGCCTCTTAATAAGGAAAACTAGCCGCTGGTGTAGCTCGAATCGTCCTACAGGGGTTCACGGAGCCCTGAGGCCATTATCTGATTCTCTTCCAAACTCACTCCTTCAAGCACTTCATAATCCCAAGCTCTTGGAGGATGGTTGGGAAAGTGAGGACAGAACACACGGGGCCAGGTACTTGTGGTTGTCCAGGATGTCAGGGCAGTGTGGACCGCTGTGCCACAGCAGATGACCAGAGCAACCTGTACCCTAGTTTGACCACTAATGGACAGTGTGAGTTTTGGCCTCAGTTTCCATCTACACGGGGGTTGGGACCAATGGTCTCTGAGGATGTTTCTAGGTCTGACATTTGGCAAAATCTCGACATCCTCTGCAGCCCTCTGCCAGGATTAGGTGCTCTCTGACACCACATGAACCCCTGGGAATATGGGCCCGGGGACCCAAGGACCATCACCTAAAGGAGCCTAAGTGGGTTAGAGGAAATGCTATTTCTCTGCCAAGAGTTCCCCGAGGTGCCCGGCTGCATTACTGGGGAATCTTATTTTACTCAAGGGAACTGCTGTATCAGTTGTCAGAAGGAACTGCCCCCTACCCTGTGGCACACCGCGGATGGCGGAGGAGAGCAGGCCTTGGGAAGCGTCTCAAGAACTCAGACGATGGAGAAAAAATGAGTGGGAAATATCAGATTGGGAGACAGAACATGAGAGACTCCTAACTCTGGGAAACGAACTAGGGGTGGTGGAAGGGGAGGAGGGCGGGGGGTGGGGGTGACTGGGTGACGGGCACTGAGGGGGGCACTTGACGGGATGAGCACTGGGTGTTATTCTATATGTTGGCAAATTGAACACCAATAAAAAATAAATTTATAAAAAAAAAAAAAAGAACTCGGACGATGGGATCGTCCTGTGGTGTTTCATCTTAAATTCACTTTTGCTGTTCGCCGTAGAGGGGAGGAAAAAGCAAAGCAAAACAAGGTCGGTCCCCACCACAGACTGAGAAGCATGAAGTAGTTTCATCGTGCTCACCCGTTAAGAAAGAAAAAGAGAGAAGGGGGAGGCGAGGGAAGACCCTGATGAGAATTAAGTTCAGCTCTTTATTAAAAATCACCTGGATAGTATCAGTCACATGCTCACTGCTTCTACTGAAGGTGCCTGTCTCCTTCCCGCCCTCCGCGCTTTCTTCCTCCTTCCTGCCCTCCCGCCCTCCCGCCCTCCCTCTTCTGAAGGTTACAAAGCAAGTATTTCTCTGTAAACTGGTTTCTCTCTGCACACAGGAGAGCCGTCACCCCCAGCCCCGTCACCCCCAGCCCCACCGGGGGCCTGACGGGCTCCCCTGGGGCACCTGAGTGTCCCAGCCGCAAACCAGCGGCACACGGCTGCTCACACACATCGTGGCAGGCCCTCCGGTGCCTTAGGGAAGAGGAGGCCGCTGGAGGCCGGCGATGAGGTGTCTGGGCCCTGGGCCCCTGGGCCCCTCCGCACCAGGCCGCACTCCTGCCACCACGGCCGTGGTGCTCCTGACCCCACCAACCCCGCAGCTTTCTCCCAAGGCTTTGGGGAAGCCACCCTGCCCGCCACACCTGCCCTTCAATTCTGCCTCTTACTGCTTCTCAGACTGAAAAATACCTCCCTTCGGGGAAGCTTCAGAGTCAACAGACCTGGGTTCGAATCCAAGCTCTCCAGTTTAGCTCAGCGACCTTGGCTAAATCCCTCTGTCATCCTGAATCCTGGGCTTCCTTTGGCACAAGGGGGCTCAGGGTACCCACCCTCCTGGCTCTTGGTAGGTGCTGAATACACAGTTGCTGTAGTTGCTGTATGAATGGATGGATGGGTGGATGGATGGATGGATGGATGGACGGATGGACGGACGAAAGAAGGGATGGAGAGGCAAATGAAAGTACAAACGGGTGAGGGACTTGTAGCGGTCCATGGCCCTTACCCTCCACTGTTCCCTCTGTGCTTGGGCACATAGGTCACTCCTGGCCGTTCAGCTCAGCAGAGCACACACCTCGCCATCCTCGGAGCCGTGCATCTGTGACTTAGCTGAATGACTCTCCCGACCCCTGACCTTGGCCGGGTCATTTCACGCGCTGAGGTCCTCTAGCTCCCTGTCAGTCAAATGCAAATACCAACCTCTGCCTTGCCTTCCTTACCAAATTCTGCCCAAGCCCACATGAGAGTAGAGATGAAAGCGCTCTGTGACCTGGAGGGAACCGGCCACACAGCAAGGCTACTTCCCGCTCGGGCCACTCGTGCCTCTGAACCAAGGTGAGAGTCCAGGGCGCGCCTGGTGCCAGCCGGCTGAGCTGACGTGCACTCTGGCCTGCCGCCAGGCACGACACTCTCCTGCCAGCATCGTCATTCCTTTGCACATAGGTATTTTGTCTGTGCATGGGAGGCCCTTGCTCTTTTGAGAGAGACATAAAGAGAGGAGTCAGCAGAAAACCTGCAGAGGTCGGCAAATGCGCTCGAGCTATCAGCAAGTCCAGGGTCCTGTGTACTGGACAGAATGGAAAAGTTCAGCACGAAGCTGGAAATCAGGGAAGTGGATGCTGCCTCCCTCTCTGGCCTGGAACTAGCCCTCCGAGCCCTGTACGGAGTAGAGATCACCCACGGGTTCACCTTTGGGCTCTTCTTTGGAGGTGCCGGCTGGAGCACCTCCCTGAGCAGAGGCTAAGGGAAGCATTCCAGAAGCTTCTCCTTTCTGCCCTCATCTGGGCAGTAAAGTCCCTCTGCCTTGACTTCCCTCCTCTCTCCCTCAACCCAATCTCGGATGTCCAAGTGGTGCCTAAACTTTTCCGGAGACACATGAGCTGCACGTCAGTGTTTTCCTCTTGGAGCCCCCACGGTGCCTCCTTAATGCAGCCCGCGCCACCTTCCTGACACCAGTAATGACCTAAAGGCTTCCTGAGACCTAATGGCCCACTGGCCACTGCAAGAGGGACCATGCTTCTCGATCCCCAGAGCAGCTTCACAAAGCAGGTGCTGTTACCGTTCCCACTTTACGGAGGAAGACACAGCTTCGGAGAGGCCAGGACATGGGGCAACAGCACGGCTGGGACCTGCACCCAGCGGTGTGACCCAGCTGGCCCCAGCTTTACCAGCACGCTGTGTGACGGAATGGGGCTGTGCAGGGATGCGTATTCCACATCCGTCGGGCATGCTAGCCACGAGCCCTTGAGGCTGTGGAGCACCTGAAATACAACCTGTGTGACTCAGCGTAGATTTTAAAGTTATTTAATCTCACCTAATTTAAACATTCACAAGTGGCTGGGGACTACGCCCTGGGTAGCGCCCTGAACCCCCCACCCCGACCACCTACACTATGGCAGCTATCCGCACGTGGCTCCCACCACCCACTGTTGACACCGAGCCCTCTGAGAAGACAGGGCTGGCTCTCCTCATAGCCCGGGCGGGGGGATGCAGGGCTGGTGATGGGCTGCCCTCACATTTCATCCCCACGAGAACTGAGTAAGGGGCTGGCCTCGGTCACCAAGCCGCTGTCCAGACTGGGCAATCCAGAAAGTTCCAGGACCCCGAGGGGCCTCAGGTCCCTCACCCATGCAACATCAAGGGGGACGACCTCGGCTCATGGCTGGGTGGAGCCAGTGGATCTTACCTGTGCGGAGAGTCGGGGTCAAAGCAGGTCTTGGTGACGTCTGTGATCTCGGGGTTACAGCACTCTCCGCCGTCGAAGTTGAACCGTTCATAATTGCAATCCATGTCGCACACCCCGTTGTGCTGCTTCTTCACGAAGGCAGGGTGGCGCAGGTTGCGGCAGTCCCCGCCGTCGTGGCCGGTCAGCGTGTGGTTGCACTCGTGGTCACAGTTCTCGTCCCCGATCTTGCTGATGTCGCAGTTGGCCAGGACGAGGCGGCGGCGCAGGGAAGAGTTGCTCACCTCCAGCACCTGCAGCTCCCAGGAGATGTTGTAGTGCTTGAAGGCGTCGGCCAGCTGCCGGTGCTGGAAGTCGATCTGCTGGCGGCTCACCGTCGGGTTCTCCTGGTCGTCGTCCCGGAGGTTGACCACGCGGTAGCGCACCACCTTGGGCCGCCGGAAGCGCGGCAGCTGGTTGTAGCTGGCGATGACCTCCGTGTTGTCGCACAGCGTCTGGCCGCACAAGGGAGGCTCCAAGCTCGTGTCCAGCAGGAAGCCGTGGGCCCCGCTGACTTCCACGTGGGGCATGTGGCCGTCCTTCATGGGGGACCAGGTGCGCTTCACATTGTCCCAGTTCTCCTGGAGGAGGAGCTGAGGTAGAGGGGCGTGGAGGCCGTGGCTTTCCATGTCCGACAGCACCTCCCGCTGAGTCCTGGCCACCTTCCACAGGCTCAAGCGCTCGATGTAGCCCCGGAAGTTCTGATTCAGGGCGCTGCCTCCCAGCATGAGCACTTTGCACTTCTGGGTCAACGGGCTGAATATGCCGCCCACCTGCTCCCCGGACGTTGCCACCTGGGCACCATTGACATAGAGCTTCATCAGCCGCCCGTCGTAGGTGGCAGCGAGGTGGACCCACTGGCCTGGGAGGTAGCTGCGGTGGGCATTGATGGTGGTCACCTGCCGAGCCCGGTCCGTCTTCAGGGAGAAAAAGTAGCGTGGATCTCTGTTGCCTTGGTCACTGACGGTGTGAATTCCCACGACCCATCCTCGGTCACGCGAGGTGTAAGAACATTTGTCATATAGCCCTATGGGGCCCGAAGAGAGAAAGATGAATAAATAAAGGATGGAAGGAAGGCAGTCAGTTATTGCTGATAAAACCGATTATTAGGATGTCCCACACCCACAGGTTTCAAACTATGCTCGGCAGGATCCGACAATCCCTATTGAAGCCTCTGGGACCAGCCTTAAGGCAAGGTGAGGGCCAGAGGAACAGAGAGGACAGGTGAGCTGGCCTTGGGGGCTTCTCGCCACTATGTTAGCCCAGGTAGTTCCACTTTTATTGATTCTGAATGTGGAACATACAAGAAAGGCTTCTGTTTGTGGAATGGGTACTTGAGCCAAAGGAAATACCAACAATAATAATAATAACGGAAATTTGAACACCTTGGGTTTAGCAAGTCTGTCGGACGGGAAAGGGGATTTCCTATGAAGAAGGTATTTTAGGGGCACCTGGTGGGGTCAGTCAGTTAAGCGTCTGACTCGTGACTTCAGCTCAGGCCATGATCTCATGGGTGGTAAGATGGAGCCCCACGTTAGGCTTTGTCCTCAGCAAGGAGTCTGCTTGGGATTTTTGTCTCTGCCCTTCCCAAGCCTCGCATGCGCACATGCTCTCTTTCTCTCAAATAAATAAATAAATAAATAAATAAATCTTAAAAAACAAAAACAAAAACAAAAAACAACCCAACCCAAAAGGGTGAATTAGGTGTGGGATGATACAAGAGGCAAGTGGAGAATCAGGCTGTAATAATGAATAGAAGACGCTCATTTAGCAGGAGGCCCTACTACGATCACCAGAGTGCACATCACCACTGGCAATCACCAAATGGCCAACGGTGGTGAACTGTCAGCACGGTGGGTCCAGGGAAGCAAGGGTCGAGGGCCACAAAGCTAATGCTCCTACCTTCTACCAAGAGTCCTGGCTAGCCCTGAAATTCGGCCTCAGAGAAAGGCAGACATGCTCAATACCTGAGCTGGGAAGGCTTCTAAAGACACCACTTCCAACTTTTTCCCTTGACAGGTGAACGATTTTAGACCCAGAAAGCGAAAGGCGCTTGTCAAGTTACACAGAGTCGCTGACAAATGTCCTGAGACCCAATTCAGCTTGCTTTTCCCTTGACACTAATGTTAATATTTACAAAAGAATTAAATGAAAAGCATCCTCTTAAAATCAAAAACAAAACAAAACAAAAAATCTGTTGGGGACTCCTTCATTAAGTAAAATCCCCCAAGCCTCTAGGGCAGGTCAAGCATTGTGCTAAGGCCTGTGTATGGATTCCACGTACGTGTATGTAGTCCACGAAACACCCTTAAGCCAGTGATGTTAAAAGATAAGGATTTTAAAGGAAGCAATGAGGTGGATGGGTTTATGGTCAACTGGTTGGTAAGTGGATCCTCGATCCATCAGACACTGGGATTCGCTACCTTGTGCACCAACTGTACGGGTACCCTTTCCCCCATCAAAGCCACCAGGGATCTAGAACACATCAACTGCCTGGGGGTGCCGCACGCTGGGTGTCTGGGAAAGTCCCAAGGCCGACATCTCTAGACTTAAACTCTGAGAACCCCAGAAAGTCACTTAGCAGATTCTCTCTGGATCGAATTATCTTTATAATCAACAACCCCCATTCCTCAGCCTTTCTGGAATATACCCAGTGTCCTTGGCACAGACAGGCTGTTGGATGGGGGAGAGGACTTTCTAATTAAGAGTGTATTTTAAGTGCAGGATGATGTACGAGGCCAGGTGGGAGGAGAAAGAGAGGGAGATGAGAACGAACACAAGATGCTCCTTTAGGAGGACAGTCCCTACTCAGAGCTGGAGACCTGTTGCGGTCACCATAACTCTGAGTGTGCATCTGCCATCAGCATTCATCAAAGGAGCATGGAGAGCTTCCAGCAACATCAGGAGAGGAAGCCCACACGGTCCTTATTTCTTTGTGGGTACCGGGACCTTAGAACTCATGGGAATCGCTCTGTTAGCAGCTGACGTGGCAGTTTGGGCCTGGCACTGAAGTGTGCCTACACCTCTCCTCCCACACCCTCCGGCAATAGCTGCGGTCCCCTCGCAAAGTCAACCTGCTCTCACAGGCCGGGCAACCTGGTGAAGCACCGAGTACCTCCTGGTTCTCTACCTGGAAAGGGAGGGGACTGAATGAGGTCCCCCTCACATGCCTCGTCCAAGTCTGCTTGTCTGTGGTTCCGGGTTTCCCCGTGCCTAAGACAGAAACCACCTCTACCAAGAAGCTGTCCGCGATGGCCCTGTAAGGAATGCTCATCTCTCCTCTGAACTCATTTTACATTGAGGCAGCTAGACATTGGTTCTGGGGTTTTGGAGTCCCCCTAGACGGGATGCTTCTTGAGGGGTGAGGCCTCTGGCTCGGTCATCTGTACCGCGCTTTGCCTACAGTGCATGCTCCGTGAGTGCCTCACGAAGGAGCACAAGGAGGAGTCCAAATAGAGTGGAAGAAGGAAATGGGACAAACAGAATCAAAGGCCCTAAGTCACGTCTTCATCGCTAAAGAACACAGAGAGTCAGAAGAGAGAGCGCGCTTTGAGAACCACAGGAAGAACCCGATGTTGGGACTCGGGGCAATTCTGATAAAAGCAACTACTGGCCGGACATCTGGGGGAGAATCACGTCACTCCCGCAGATCTTACTCCTCTTGCCTACATCTCTCCCGAAGCAGGCTGTCATACTTGAAAGACACAGTGGATACACCACCCTTGCTCTACAGCAGCCATCCAGGTAGTTCATTTTTAAGAAGCTGGAGGGTCTGGGAGTGATGTCAGTGACAAGTAGAAAATGACTAGAGACGAAACACAGAAATGCCAAAGAGAGAAGGCACCTGGAGGCATCTTGACTGATGCATCAAGAGCTGGTAGGATAACGGCTCCAAAAAGCTCAAGTCCTCCTGGAAGTCACCGGCAAAGCCTACTTAGAAATCATAAATCCCGTCTGCTTAGCTACCGTCAGGATGCTGCACGTGTAAAGCTACGTCCCCACTGCCCCCTCCAATGCCGGAGCTCTGGCTCCACGTTTGGAATGAGTTACCCCATATCTACAAGTTGCCGCTTGCTACAGGGGGTCAGGAGACCAAAGTCCCCGGAGCCGTCAAGCTTGTGCTCCCCACCCCATCACTGAGCTCACCTTCTCTTGCTCCCCAGCGCAGCCTCCTTCTTAAACAGAGAATTCTTCTAATGAGAAAATTAACATGTGAAACAAAATCCCCTTTCCCCGCTCTCTTTCTCTCTCTCTCTCTCCCTCCCTGCAGGTTTTCTTTCTATTTTGCCAGGGGCTCTCAGTCCCGCGTTTTCCTGTTGCCTTTGGAAGGCTGCTGGCTGGGTTAGCAAGGTAAAATGTTTACACATCTGTAGGGTGCCCTCCGCTCAGAACCTTCCTGGGGCTTGGGGCTTGGGACCCAGGCTCAAGCCACCTCTGTCTGCAGCCAAGTGAGAAGAGAGGAGCAGAGAGAAAGGCCAGTCTGCCACATACTGCAGGGGACCAAGAGGTGGCTTAGCCCCAAGAGGCACAGAAGGAGAGCAAAGAGAGGCTTTTCAGAGGAACCAAGAGGAAATGCATTAAGGGAAATGAGAACCTTGAGGCAGTGGCTTCAGGAATTCAGAAGTAGGGGCACTTGGGTGGCTCAGCTGATTGAGTGTCTGCCTTTTGCTCAGGGTATGATCCTGGGGTCCTGGGATTGAGTTCCCATATTGAGCTCCCTGGCTGGCCCATGGGGGGCCTACTTCTCCCTCTCCCTCTGCTTCTCCCTCCTGGCTCACACCCGATCTCTCACTCTCTCTCTCTCAAATAAGTAAATAAAATCTTTTTTTTTTTATAAAGTAGTTCAGAAGGAAATATTTATCTGGAGTGTAAGTGGTGAAAGGAATCACTGAACGTCAATGGGGGTGCGGTGGAGGCATAATGGTGATGGGGACTTATTTCTGTACAAAAATAACCTAATCCACGGTAGTCACATTCCAGGGGGCTGTACCACCAGCCCAGAACCAGGGATCTGGAACCAGAGATCCGGACTCGGCTTGCCGGATGACCTTGCCTGGGACAAGTCACACCACCCCTCATGCTGCCAGGCCTCATTTCCCTTCTCTGAAAGAGGAGACGTTTGGATTAAATGATCCTCCCCTCCTACAATTTAAGAGCTCTTTTGTTCACTACTAGAATGGTTCCTTGTAAGCAGAAGGAGCTCGAAATAGGTGTTGATTTGAATGTTGGACGCCCCGTGTCAATCCTAACGCGTGCGTGCTTAGGTCCCCTCTCCTCTGTGGATGTCCACAGAGGACACAGGATGGTGTTCTCTGGGGGACACGTGAGAACCCCCCCACACCTGGCCCCTCCCTGTGGTTGTCTAGGAAGATAGAGATATAGTGAAGGGAACAGGGAGGCGGGCTGAAGTCGGCACCATCTGTGTGGCGCTGGAAGTTGATCCCAGGGGACACATCCCCATGTGACAAGATGAAGGCTACGGGGCAATCCTGCACACAATCTACATCTAATTAGCATAAGCCTGCCTCAAGGCTATAAGCGCATGGAAGCAGACACTGAAAGTGTGCGGAGCCTGTGAGGGGCTAGGGCACGCTGCACGGATGGAGAGGTCCAGCCCCAGACCTGGAAGGAGCTTGCCCAGGGCCTCATGACCTTCACCCGTCACTCGACCCTGGTCAGCCGGCCCTCCTAACGTGCCCTTATCTTCCTGCAGCTAGCTTGGCTTGCTTTGAAAAGTGCTTTCGATCCCCCCAGAAGCTGGCTGCCTACTTCACTGTCTCTTTTTCTCCTCATCTACCCACTGACCCTCATCCTGGAGATGAAGAACAGACGTAAAAGAGGCTAGCCCAAAGGCAGAAGGCTCGTACGGGCCTCCCAAAACCCCGGCCAGGGCTGCACCAGGAGTCCTCCAGGCCCTGGGGTCCCCCTCTTGGGGTCACACTGATGGCACTAACCCAGGGCAGCTCCATCCGACCACTCCGTTCCACTCCAGGGACAGACAAGTCCCCCCCCCACCCACGTCCATCACGTTCCTTCCTGTCGGAGATCTCACCACTTCTGTAATTACTCATCCAGTGTCTCTGTTTCCCATCTGTGTGTCTGTTTGGTTCATTTCAAAGTGCCCAGCATCCAGGACAGACCCTGGTACTTTTGCAGGTGCTCCGTAGAGTTTGTCATTGCAAATTAAAAATAAAGGAAGGAAAAGGAGGAGGGACATTTCCCCAGCACTGTGCTCTTTTACAAGAGCATAGTACCCTTTATTTAGAGCCTGCTAAGTCCCACGTGTTCTATATTAATTCTCCCGCTTAACCTTCACAACAAAACTCTCGGCTTTGCCCATTCTTCAGAGGAAGCTGAGGCTCAGGGAGGGAAGAGGTTTTACCCAAGGCGACAAAGCTTGGAGTCCACGTGTAGAGGATTCTCAGGCCCAGGTGCTTACTCACGTCACTGCATTAAGAGCCAAGGGGGCTGTCTGGAGGCACGGCCCCCTCCGACAATATTTCTGTAAGTCCCATCGCGCCAACACAAGCACGTGGAATTGGACTGCAAGCCAGGAGGCTACTTTCCATGTCATTCTTCTGCTTGGGTCTAAAACACTGAGCAAGAATCAATGGTTCTTTATTACCGGGGCTTAATCTGTCCTACTTAGCTCACCCCACTTCCCTGGAACCCAGGATGTGCCTGGGTCTCATTGCCCATCCAGAGTTTGGAGTGCCTGCCAGGGCATGTCCTCCAGCACCTGGACTTCCACCACCCACTTCCCTACCTGCTGGTTTCTGACCGGGGTTTGTTCCAACGTCCAGGGTCTAGACAGAAATGTTCTCCCTCCAACTCCAAGGGTGCAGTCACCTTGCACCTAGAATGCTTCCCAATCTTCCTTTCTGTTTGTTAGGGGCTGAATCGCATCCCCTCAAAATTCCTATGTCGGAGTCCTAACTTCCTAGTATCTCAGAAGGTGGCCTTGTCAGGAGGCAGGGTTGATACAGAGGTGATCAAGCTAAAATGGGGTCCTTGGGGCGGGCCGTCATCCGGCTAGGACTGGTGTCCTTGTTAGGAGAGAGGACTGGGACACAGACACACAGAGGGAGGACCGCGTGAAGACACAAGGAAACCAGGGACACCGACAAGCCAAGGAGAGAGGGCTCAAAAGAAACCCGCACTGCGGGCACTTTGCTCTCAGATGCCAAGCTTCCAGAACTGTGAGAAAACAAATTTCTGTTGTTTAAGCCGCCCGGTCCGTGGGACTTTGTTAGGGCAGCCGTGGCCGACTACACCACCACCACTCCACAGTTTCCAAGCCCTCCCACTGAAGTGTCTCTAAAATCCATCCCATCTTCCGCGGCCTCATGCCCCGTTCGGGATCCTCCTCTGGTCTCGACACGTTGCCCCAATTCACTCGATTCCCCAGGCGAGCAAAGCAAGGCGTATCAGGAGGAGGCAGGATGGGTGCTGCGCGGCCACGTGCAGGGAGCGCCCTCGCAGGGAGGGGTGCTTCTGCGCCTCAGCAGGGTGCAGGCTTATGCTCACGCAGCCCTTGTATAACAGGTGCCACATACAGCCGAGGAAGCCGAGACTCAGAGAGGCGAGGGCACCTGCCGAAGGTCACACACAGCACTCCGTGTGTGCAGGGACTGGAATTAAGGACTCCTGATTTCAAGTTCAGTTCCTCAGGGATGAAGAGGCCCTCAGCTGTGTCTCCGCGCTGTGCGTGTGCATCCCGCCCCAGGATGGTTTCCCGGCACGGTTTGAGTCAACGCAAAATTAGCTCGGGTAACCCTTGACTGCCATCACTGTCTACGGAGGACGATCGGCAACGGATGACAATCACATCAAGTTTATACCATTATTTGGTTTTCTCTCACTGGTTGAGTAGACAGGGGAGGAGAAACGATACTCGACCTGGGTCCTTTCGGCTGGTGACAAAGCAGCATTTTCAAATAAATCATGATAATAATAGAAAGCATTTGCCGAAAGCCTCTGTATAGCAGGTCCTCTGCTGCTAGGCACAAAGGTCCCCTTCTGCTCATAATGACCCCACCAAGTGGGCTCTCCCGACAGTCCTTTGCCAGAGGAGACAGTGAAGCATAGAGAAGCTACGTGATTTCCCCAGGAGGATCCCAGCGAGCCAGTAGTGGAATCACAACCAGACTGACTGGAAAGCCAGAGCTCTCCTCCAGGATGCCTTCCTCCAGGGGGAATAACTCTGAGCCCAGTGGAAGATGCCTGTGGCCCAACCTGCCATTGCTCTGCTGTGGGTTGCTGCGAAAGCAGCTCCCCTCTCTGGGCCTCCTCACACCCTGCCCCATGAGGTAGGAGGCTTACACCAGAGGCCATAGAAGCCCCCTGAGACTCTGAGATCCCGGGTCCTCCAGACACCCCAGCCTTAGTTCCTGCTGGGAGAGATGGACGGTCATGGAGGCAGATGTGGGGGTGGGAAGCAGTTTTAGGACCTCCCAACTCAAGGGTGTCCACTCGCTGTGGGACATCTGCCAGAGAAATACCAGCAGAGGTGAGAGGATGGGGGTCCGAAAGAGGGAGTTAGGTCAACAGTCCGGTTTCTTTCGGGGGGCTAAAAAAAAGTTAAAAGCTAAAGGTTGGAGCTGGTCCCGTTTTGTTTTGTTTTGTTTTCCCTTCCAGGGTTTAATGGCTGGTATCAAAGCCACAGAGGAATGCTTGAGAGAGCAATCCTATGGAAAGCTTTTATCTGTCCAGAGGACAGTGATTAAAACAGACAGATTTGGGTTAAGTATACCCATGGTCCCTGTACTTGGTTCAGTCGGGGGGAGGCGGGGGAGGACCACCAAAATGACCCCGGACGACTCAGCAGCACCAGGCGTTCAGAGGAGAGTCGGGACATCTCCGAGGTGGGACATCACTGCTCCTCAGCATCCTCGACCCTACGGGCCCACCTCGGCTCCAAGGATGGACTCTAGGCTCCATAGAAGGAGGAGGTTTGAAATAATTCCCAGCTGGCTGGAAGGCTTATCCCAAACTATTCTGAGTCCTAGACATCTCTGTCTCCTGGTGTAAGACAGGCAAGCGCATCATGAGCAACCCCCTGGGGACGCCTGGGGGGCTCAGCAGTTTAGCGCTGCCTTCAACCCAGGGCATGATCCTGGAGTCCCAGGATCGAGTCCGCATCGGGTTCCCCGCAGGGAGCCTGCTTCTCCCTCTGCCTGTGTCTCTGCCTCTGTGTGTGTGTCTCTCATGAATAAATAAATAAAATCTTTAAAAAAACACACACAACCCCCTGGAGGAATTAGCTCAGGTGTCTCCCTTCGTGGGGTGGGAAGCGTGCCCGCTGTGGCCCGGGCGCCTGCCCCCAACCTGGGAACCTTTCCCTGGGAGCCCTCTGACTACATGGGTCTGCGCCCCGTCTGTACCAGCTGCGTGACCTTGGAGGGGTTCAGTCCTCCGGGCATCAGCTCTCACGCGGGGACTACGGGGACTACAAAGCCTTACCCTGTATACTTCGCAGAGCCTTTTGGAGAAAGAAAGGAGTTAAAGGAAGGCATATTTCCTCGTGAACTACCGAAGGCTAAACTGACGTAAGGCGAGGCTGACGAGAGTAGTGCGTCTGGGATGGCAAGGTGCTCTCGGGGTGCACCCATGTCCCCTTCTGGGTGCTGACTCCCCAGCCCTGCGGCCTTTGCTCCTCCCTGAGCCGGCTGGGTGGCCTTGGGAAGGTCAGGGCTTCCACAGGGCCGTGAAGGTACATCCAGGGAAGGCTGTGCCACTTGCTCACTATGTGACTCGGGGACAGTGGGGGCACCTCTTCCG
Source organism: Vulpes lagopus (assembly GCF_018345385.1). Taxonomy (NCBI): domain Eukaryota; kingdom Metazoa; phylum Chordata; class Mammalia; order Carnivora; family Canidae; genus Vulpes; species Vulpes lagopus. The sequence continues at coordinate 62,762,160 of NC_054830.1, forward strand.
GTATTAGTCTTCGCATCTGTAAAATGGGGGGACACTCTCCACCTCTGCCAGTTGTAGGGGGAGCTAACGAGATCATGAACGTCCCAGGACCTGGCCGGGGGAGGCACTGGCGTCATCGCAGGCCTTAAGCACGTGCACCAGGAGGTCTTACCCGTGCTGCTGCTTAGGGAGGCGGCCTTGGGCAAAATCCCCTCACCTGCCTCATGGTTCTCTCAACTGTACCTGATAATCCCAGTACTTAATGCGCAGTGCCAGTGTGGGGACTGAGCTCGAGAATGCAACACTCATTTGCACAGCACGTGACACATGCTGGCTCTACCTTTTATTGATATGAATGTCTGTTCTTTTTCCTCAGAACTGTGATCCGTGTTTTCTTCCCCCACCTTCTTCTGTGTGGTTACACTTTATCCTTTTTTTCCTCACTTTATCCTTTCTGAAATAGAAAGGCACGCTCCTTGCTCTCTTGCTCCCACATCGTCAATGACATTGGAGCACCTACACTTTTAGAAAGAGCAAGTGGTGGAGGAGAGGAAGAGAGAGACAAAGGAGGAAAAAAGAAGGAGGAAGAGAGGGGGATTCATGCATTTTCAGTTTGTGGGCCCTTACAGGATGCCCTAGCACAGGCCAGACCCTGGGAAGCTACGTGGTGCTGATGCTGGAGCCGCCTTTGGGTCACTGTGAGGGTTCTGAGGACCTACAAGCTTTTCCCTGCTCACTCACCAAACCTCAGGGACAGTGATACCACATTCCAGAAAATTCTCAAGGACCATTCCATCCTACCCTTCACATTCTTTACAGCAGTCCCCAGCCCTTACCCTTCATCATTTATGGAATCGGGTATAGTCAGGGCTGGAGGTTCCCTCAAAGGTCATTATATCATGCACACCTAACCTCCTGCTTGTATCACCCGTACAACACCTTGACAAGATTGTTCACATTTTGGGATTAGAGAACTCCATGCCATGAGAAGGAGACCTCTGCATCTTTGGGCATTTCTCTGTGCTCGCCTGTAGTGAAGCCAAATCACCTCCCTTTTCTTGCCTTCCACTGATCCAGGATCTGAGCTCCAGGGACCCACAGAGTTATTCTGTAGCCTCTACCCCAGGACAGCTGTGAGGAGGTGTGAGGCTTTTGATTGCATTATCCCTGGCTCTTCTATCCCCCAAGTTAACATCCCCAGGTCCCACCTGATTTATCCACCTACCCACTCGCTGATTCATTCAACACACCTTCATAGGACATCTACTACATCAGGTCCAACCTAGACATTCAGGGTATAGAGCATGACCAGACACAGACTGTACCCTCTTGCGAGAGACTGCTAATCCCTAATGCTAGTACCAGTCTTCTGGTTGATGCAATGTGGATATAGTAGGAATTGATAACATGCAGACAGGAATATCTATTATTATCATACCTGCCTCCTTACTCTATCCCTAGGATCACTACTCTGATTTGTTCTATTGTGACCCAGAGCCACAGGAACCTACTGAGAAATACAGACCCACCATTTAGGATGTGCCACATTCAAGGACAACAATTTTATGTGCATCATCTCATTGAATTATTAGGACTACTCTATAAGTTCTCGCAGTCCCGTTTCATGGATGAGGAAAGGATGACAGTTTTCTTGACTTGGCAAAGGTCTTTTGACTTGTAATAACATACATAAGATTGGAACCTAGCTCCCTGACTCCAAAGTCAAGTGTTTTGCCAATGCTTTATGTTTTCTATGAATAAATATAAGCAAAAACTCTTTTAGAAGCAGATGGTTATTTATTTCTTCATACAGTCTTTTTTTTAAAAGCTTCCTTATATTGATTATACACTCTGTTGGTTATAATAATACAAGAAGCCTTAAGTTGCCCTGAAGCCTTCAAGTGTACAAAGAATCTTAATTATTTCATTTGCTTTTCCTAGATCTCTCTAAAGGAAGAAACATAGAACCTATGATTCTGTTCACACAAATGGAGAAAGTAAGCCTCTGGGAGAGTAAAGATGAGGAGTACGTGTTTGTTCATCAACTCTGTATCTGGAGCCTTCTATTATATAAGAACATAAGTGCTCAGAACACAGGTGTTGAATGTGTGAATGTGTATTTGAATGAATGAATGAATGAATGAATGAATGAATGAATGAAACATGCCCAAGGCTTGTGAGGAAATGCAATTTGAGTAGATTTTGAAGTTTCAAACCATTTTTAGAGTACTGGAACAAGAGCCCCGACTTGGAGGCAAGAGTGGCATCTTTGTGACACTGGGTAGGCCTCTTCCACTTCTTGGCCCTCAACTGCTCCACCTGTACGATGCGAAGGTTGCATCCACAGTCACTAGGTTGGGTTATATAAAATACTATAAGGGATAATGAGGAGTCAGGAAAGTGTAACTAAGCGTGTGACCTATGGCGGCTCGCACCCCGTCTCTGGTCCACTGTCTCATCAGGGAAAGAGAAGACTATGGTGAACGGATTTCTAGGCAATCTGTTAAAAATGCAGGGATAAGATTTCTAAGTTGAGAGCGTTAAGCCATGAACTTTTGCCCTGGCTTGCCACTAATGTACTATTGATCTTGGGCAAATTCCTTTTCAACCAGGGTCACGTCACGACTTTCCTGGCCCTGGGCACCTTTCCTTTCCTCCATAAATACATAGAATTATGTTTTGCAGTTACATTGGCAGAAAGATGCATACAATCAGGAGGCTGGATTCATCGTTACATAATTCATGTTATTACGCTATTTTCTTCTGATTTTCAAAGAAACTAAGCCATTTTTATTGGCCCCTAAAAGTACCTTGCTTTCCAGGTACCATGCTGGCTGCACCTCGTAGATGAGTCAGCCTTGGGTCCACATCTGGACCTTAGATCCTCATCTACAAAATAACACCAGGAGGGTCACTGAGTACCTGTGGCCAAACCAAGAAGCTGAGAGGGATGGGGAAGGTTCCCATGTGGGCGAGCCGAGTGACGTGAATTTCATAACTGACGCAGACCCACAACAAGTTATGTAAAAATGCACCCCAGACAGTGTGGGCTGAGCTCTGGAAACAAAAACTCCTCTCTCGGGTGAGCCTGCCATCACCTCATCCTGGCCCACACAGCCAGGGGTGAGCCTTTCAGGGAGAGCGATGGCAAAACGAGATAAGGAAGGGACGCGGCCAGGCAGGCAGATTCCCACTCCTGTGCCATCCACAGTCACTCTTCTGTGCAGGCGGAATGGTGGTGGCTGATGGCTGATGCCCCCCTAGCGCTTGCTGTGTCCCAGGTGCTGTGGTAAACTGCACGAGTTAGCTCAGGAAGCTTTCACAACAATCCAAGCAGGGGAGTAGAATTATTATTCCCGTTTTACGGATGAGCGAACGGAGGCTCAGAGAAGCACAGACAACTCACCCGAGTAACACAGGTGGGATTCAAACCCAGGTAATCAGACCCAAGAGTTCCTGTTCGTAACTTTGAAATTGGGCCTCCCAGCCTGGGGAAAATGGACTGTGTGAGGACAAGGGGCAGATCTTAACTACCCATAAAGAAAAGCCTAATAGAGTAAGTTCTAGTAGAAGGACGAGCAAACAGAGCTCAGTGGAAGGAACCCTCGACGTGGACAAGATGAGAAGGCTCAGGAAGTTTTCCCGGAGGAGTGGCTCAGAAGCAGCCTTGCAGGACGAACAGGGACTGGGTGGCAGCGGCTGGGTGACGACCTTCTGGCAGAAGGCGAAACAGGAGCAAAGGCTGGGAGCTGTGCTGTCACTGGAAGGGGGCTCTGGAGATGGGGCAAGACCCGAGTTCTTGATGGAACTGAGGATGTACAGAGTAGCAGAGGGAAATGAAATTGCAAGGTATGCCTGAGGCTACAGTGCCAAGGGCTGTGAATGGCACGCCAAGAGATCGGAAGTTCATTCCATACACAACTGGGAATCTTTGCTGGTTTTGAGGAACCAAATGGGGGAGTCATTAGCTTGGGATCATGGTGTTCTTATCAACAGGGTCACGTTGATGAAAGACTCAGGACTCACATCTCAGTAGTCCCTGCCCAGTGCTCATGGGAGAAATCTGAAGTCATTCGGACTTCAGGCCTATAATGGAAAGCATGGAGTGTAAGCAAACTTCTGAAGACAGAGAGCTAACAGACTTTTCAGATATTAATTTTCTACTGTTTTAATATCCACCAGCAAATCGCGCATCATGATCCAACCCAAGGGACCTAGAAGGATAACTGGTAGTTAGATCTCCTCAGGACTTCAGAAGTTTAATTCTGTTCCTCCAGGTGGAGGATGACCTAGTTCAGCCTTGAGCTTGGTCTCTGGTTGATGTTGATCAAATATCATCAACCTTCTGGGGCTTGATTTCCCCACCTTCTCAGCTAGGATAGGGCACAGAGTTATCTTGAATCTTCTCTTCTGCTCAGACAGCCTATTACATAAGTTCTTGAGGTGCAGGTAGTCCATCTCCTTGACATACATCCTTGACTCTGAGGGCTTAGCCTGGGACCTGACATACGGTTGACCCAATACACGTCACTGAATGCATGACAGGGGCTGAGCTTGTAACTTAAGGGGACTTTAAACAGAAAGTTTGGAGGTGGTGAACATTTTCTAAACAACAACAACAAAAGCATAAAAACAAAGCAGATCAGTAACCCAGACAGGCTAGTATTTGTTCTCTGGCTGTAAAAGATGCCAAAGGACCGAAAGATTCTGGAACACAGAAGACTGATGAGGAGGCATCCAAGGACGCTAAAAGGTCAAGGGGAAAATCAAATGTGAGAAAGCATGAGGTGGAGGTATGTGTTCTAGGAATACGTTCTCTTTAATCAAAAAAATCCGCGTAAGTCAGTGGTTCTCTACCAGCAGAGATCTTGCCCCCAGAGGACATTTGGTAATACTTATGCAGACATTCCCGCTCATCACAACTGGGAGTGGATGCTACTGCATCTAGTGGGTCAAGGCCAAGCATCCTCCAATACTAAACATCCTGTGACAAAGAATTACCCATCCCAAAACGTCAATAGTGCTGAGGCTGAGAAACTGAGATACGAGGAACCAGGAAAAGCTGCGGTAAACAACGTTTGGGAAGGAGGCTGAATGCGGGGCTAAAAAATTCAGATCTGACCTGGAGACTTTGTGGGGGAGTGGCTAGACCATGGACTCCAAGGACTCATCCTCCCATTGACGTGCTGTGTGACCTTGGACAAGTCACTGAACCTTCCTCTACCTCAGTTCCCTCCTCTGGAAGCCTAGCACTCGAAGACCAAAGACTTCATACGCACAAAGTATTCAACACAGCGCCTGGCACACGTCACACGCTCGGTATGTTAGCTATTCTCTTTCGATGTATAGGTAGTAGGGAGCTATAGTAGACTCAAGTTCAAGAGAGGCCAAAGAGTGCCTTCGGCCACGGATAATCCTGATAATCAGTGAAAAATGACCTAGAGCTGCATGATCACGTGACCAGGACATCCACCCACTTAATAACCCTCCTTCAATCAGCTCCTGCTTCGGAAGACACTACAGGTTAGAGGTGTCTGAGTCTGTCTTGCTGTCTGCACACACTCCCGGGCTGGACTCTGTTTTCCAGATATCCAGGAGGCCTGGGCCAGCATCCGACCGCCTCTCCAGTCCAGGCTCCTCATGGTTTTAATGAATAAGTGGAAGGAGACAGAGGAAGCCAGCCACGAAGACAGTTGGAAAGATGGAAAGGCAGAAAGCCTTCTGCGGAAGCGGCTGCCAATGACACACACTGCTCACGGGGATGCCAAGGACAGAGCCGGGGACATATTCTGGAGGCCTGTTTGAGCTACTGATACTGCTCTCTCGGAGCCCTTGTTTGTAAACAGATATTTCTGCTGACACGGGGCTTTGTGAGGGCGGACGGAGTGGGGTGGGAGAAAAAGGCAGGTTGTGTCCGAGAGCCTTAGACCATGTGTTTATTGTTGAGAATACAAAGACCTCACTGTATTAAATGAAAATGCTTGTTTTACAAGGCGAGTGGGAATATGATAGGTACATGTCGAAAATGCTTCGGAAACTGAAACAACCCCATGCCACGCGGGCTTCCTGCTACATCATGCATCCAGGGGCACAGGCGGAGCACGAAGGCCCAGAATCACTGTGCAAGGGCTTTGGGGCTGTGGGCAAAGAGAGTCCCAGGAGCTAAGTGACTGGCAGCTCCCTTCTCTGTTCCCCTTATGAAGCCTGCCCTTTCTCAAAGATCCCTGCCACTATTTCACATTCTCTATCGGTTTTCCACCACCTGCTGACCTACGGGTGGAAGCTGTTATTGATCTAAAATATTAGCGTTGATAAAGGAGCCTCCAGTAGTCTAGACTCAGATTCAGAGCACTACTGGGAATACTTATAATTACATAACTATGCAAGCACAGCAGCTGAATTTTTTCAAAGTAGTTTTCAACTTCTAAAGTGGGGTTTTCAAATTGTAGTCTAGTAGAAGCAAAGGACTCAGTGGAGGTATCTCAAGGGATTTTTTTTTTCAAGGACTCAGAGTGGCATAAAAACAAGAATCAGAGCCTTCTAACTCTTGCCCCAGCCTTAGCACACAGCCTGGAAAATGGAAGGTGACACAGATGGAAGGGTAGTTGGGTGAGGGTACGGACTGATGGAAGGGTAGGGAGATGGAAGGATGGAAGGATAGATGGGAAGAAGGGAGGTGGGTGGGTGGTTGCTCGGTCGGATGGATAAATGGATGCATGGATGGATATTTGGATTCATAGATTCGTGGGTAAAGCCCATAGTGGATAATTATGGTCAGGACCACCTCAGGCTACATTTGAAGTGAACTTGCCTATTTTAAAACTCAGAGAAACTCAGACCAGAGTTTGAATAAACAAAGTTGTAGATTATATTTCTAAGGAATAAACTAACTTCTCCTCAGAGGGAAAGAAGCCCTAAATTCTATTTACTCCAGCAAGGGTACAGATGAAGGAAAGTGCAATTCCTCAGTCTGATATGACAACTCAACATCAACATTCTCATTTTCTCAGATCTCCTAGCGTGTTCAGATTTTAGAGCTGGGTACAGGTTTCAGGAAATGACCTCATGTACCTCCTGCCTTTAGGCATTTAGGTCATCATTTGGGGGCCATAGACCCCTCTAAGAAACCGATGGCAACCTCTCCCCCAGAAAAAAAAAGTGCACACCGTCAAATTTTTATGGAAAATGTCTCAGGGTTCAAAATCTGTCCAAGTCCTCCCAGAGGGTGCAAGAAAACCCTGATTCTCTGTTGATCTCAAATACCAGTGCTATTCAGGTATTTTAATTGGTAATGGTATTAGTAAGGAAATGAATAGTGATGTTAACCAAAATACTAGTCATCACTAAAATAATATCATTGATAATCAACGGACACCTCGATCGTGGTATGATCGAGATTCTACTCTTGGCCTCAACGTCATTTATTCTCCACTTCAAGGTCAGAGTGACCACTGGATCCTGTAACTTCCTAGTTCATCTGGATTAAAATCCAGATTTCAGGACCTGCAAGGTCTTCAGCCGAGGACACCCACAGCTGCGTGGCTTGCACACCTGCTCCCTCAGCATCCTCGATTCTCCCTGCCTCGTGATCTGTGTGCTAGCTGTGCCCTCCCTCTCTCTCTGGAACTCTCTTCACTTATCTTTTCACATGGCTTATTCCTTCTCATCTGTCATGCAGACCTCAGCCTGACCACCCAAACCGAAGTCCCTCTACTCCAGTGTTCTCTAATGATCCACTTTTATCACTCATCATTGTTAATATACGAGACCTTACAACCGTTGACTCATTTACTGTCCTTCTCTTCCCAGAAGAAAATAAAGTCCATGAGGGCACAGACCTGCTCTATCTTGCTCACTCACTGCTGCATCTCTAAGTGTCAGGCCCCTACTATATGTTTGTTGGCTATGTGGAGATAGATACACAGAGGTTTTCTGGAAGCTTTGGTGTTACCACTACCAAAACTGTGGGACCCTGGGCAAATCTCTCCCCCATTGTGGACTTTAGACCTCTCAGCGTAAAAGGATAGTTTGGGTCCTATCCCACTGCAGGATACGATGATAGGAAACCTGTGTGACCAAGTTCAGGAGGGCTGAACTCAAACCCCAGCACAACACGACAGGACAGAAGGAATGGTCAGGATAATTGGGCTCTAGTGTTCCTCTGCTCTAATCTAGGACGTAACTTGGGATAATTTCTTAGTCTCCTCGGGACATCTGATTCTTCTTCTCTGACCTGAGGACACTGGCCTAGGTGTGTCGTAAATTTACATCATTTACTCATTCGGAAGTCCCCCCACAAATATTTATTGAACTGCTGCCATGTCCCAGGCCCTGGGAAGGTGCCCTGAGCACAGCAGGCATGATTCCTGCCATCATCCTGCTCCCCTCTCTTCTGGGAGGTCTCCAAGACACAGGTGAGAGTTGCAGGAGGAGCATGGGCACCTCCCACACAATTACACCTGGCTCTTCTCAGCTCTCTCCAGGGATGGGACTGGAGAAGCTAGCAGAAAACCATGGGGGAAAAGTACTTAAAGCTTACAGAATGGTACTCTGGGTCAGCAGACAGAAAGGGGTGTGATAGGGAAGGGTGGCAAGAACACACACAGGCAGCTGGTCAGCTCAGAGAGAGGAGGAAACATCTAACAGCTAGGGTCCTTCAGAACATGTTTGTGTTCACCGCTTGGCTCTTACTAGGGCCCATGATGTCATTCCTCAAAGCACCTTTCCTTCAGAGCACCTCTCATCTTCTCTCTTATTTAGAGCCACCTCAAATTCATTTAACCCCATTTTTTGAACACCAATGGGCAGGGCTGGTACTGTGCTAAAGCCAGGAATAACAGAAATGAAGACAGAAATGGTCTCTGCCCCCAAGGAGCTTGGAGACAAGTGGGGAGAGGCAGGCACATACGGAGGCAAACACAACAGAGTGATAAATGCGATGAGGGGCGGATATAAGGGGCTGCTGGACTTGATTCGGATGGTGATGGATGGAATTGTCTAATCATTTCCTAGTGTCATGCTCCTAAAAGCTACTCTGGGCCAGTGTCCTCAGCTGAGACATGAATCAAAAAGTGTTTATTGTTCTAATTTGATTTATGGCTCTACATTCAAAATGGCATGAGTGATCTATCCACATGCAAGGCAAAGCATGCCCTCCACATACAGACACATGCCACCTACTTCATGAGAAAGTTCCCAACCCCTCCCAGGTGGAAGGGGCCTCTTATGCCCCTGAAAGCTCAGAACACTTTCTAGCCCTGTAATAAACATGGGTGTTCGAGAACACAGTGTTTCTGCCTCTGCGCTTCCCCAGGACTCTATTAATTGCTTCGTTATAGCAGTTACCATGATGTCATGTATCTGTTTACCAGTCTGCTTCCGCTGCTAGGGCTGGGAGCTCCTCAAGGGATGGAACTGTGCCCTGTACTTCATTTTAGTCCCCTCCGCCACCCTTGGTTCAACATACAATGCACAGAGACTAAAGGGTGCTCGATAAACATCCATTAAGTGGGTGGATGGGTGGAAGGGTGGGTGGGTGATGGATGGATGGATGGATGGACGGGTGGGTAGGTAAGTGGGAGGGTGGGTGGACGGAAGGAAGGAAGGAAACAAGGAAGTCGGTTGACTTCTAATAAATTGTCATTTCCTACTGAACCTCACAGAATGCCTAGGATAGAGCCTGGCACATAAGAAGCGCTTAAGAAAAGTTACCAAACAGCGATATATTTCCTGCTAAGTCACTAATGTGAACTCACAGAAGTAACTGGCATCACCCTCACCCCCATCGTTCCCACAAAGGAAAGCAAAGTGACTCAACGGAATGAGCACTGATTTGGAAGTCAAGAGATCTGAGTTCTACTTTTGATTTTGCTGCTAACTTGCTGCTTAACATTAGTCAACTCGGCTTAATTTAACAAGTTAACTTGCCTGGACCTCAGTTTCTCCAACTGTATAATGAGCATATTTGTCTGATAAAGCAGAGCATAAACGTCATTGGGAAAGGGTGAACCAGATATGGTACTTGTTTGTTTTTAGTGGATCGTATCTAATCAGCCCAGTGGGGCTGTTCCGTACAGGAGTCATCCTGAGAGCTTACTACTGACTCTACGGGGGCTTAATCGGCTCCAGTGAGAACACACCACAAACTCAGTCTTGCCACTCCAGGGTCATTCTTCTACTCTGAAGCCCATAGTTCACACAGCACCGTCACCTACATACATCCCAGACTCAGCTCAGAAAAGGGAAACGGAATTAACCTCTGCCTCAACACCACTGTCTTTGAAATCTTATCATGTTCATTCAGATTCTTCTTCCATCCCCATCCCTTCCCTCTTCATTCTACTATTGATCTCGAAATGTTTGCGTCAGTCACCGGGGGCACCATTCCCCGTCCCTTCCTCCCTTCATCCACCCATTTATCCTTGCATGTATGTATCCTCTATGGAACTTCTACTGGACAACTACTGTGTTCCAAGCCATGCTCTAAGTCTGTGGATAAAGACAAAATTAAACTGGCCTGAGTTTGAACCCTAGTCCCACCACCATTTAGCTGTGGGGTCTTCAGCAAGTCATGTAACTTTCTAAACCTAATTCAGAGGGTTCAAAGTGTAGCACTCTGCACAGTGCCAGCACATAGTAAGTGCTCATTATAAGCTAGCTGCTTTTATTACTGTTATTACTGCTGAGAATACGTACTTTCTCCCAAGGGTATATAAACAGCGGATAGAGGATTCCAGATCCTGAGGTCACCACAAGGTCTCACAAGATCAAGGGGAAGCAGATGGAAAGCCCCCCTCCCCCCCATCAGGAAGGAGGGAAATGGATGAAAACCCAGGCAACAGATATGACTTCCAGGACACTCGAGGCCCAGTAAGAACCTGATAAGGGGGAGAGGGGGAAATCTGAGAGGAGAGCAAAGCTTGGGATTATGTGCTGTAGTGCACACACAAAACAAATGCTTTGCAAACAGGCGAGGGGCTGAGAGGGGAAGACCAAGGCTAAAATGTGGCTTGGATTAGAGAGGACGAAATGTGAGTTGAGGAGGCATTTAAATGCACTGCCCCCTCCCCCCTCTGTTTTGGAAGGCCAGATTTCTTTTCCCTTCTGACTTCTTCGCTCAAGGGGAAATGGAATTAACCACTGTGTAATGTTTTTGAGTGTGACGCACGGGTTAGGTCATGTGCTTTGGTTACGTAATGCAACATGCCTGAGGTTCCTGAGCTCTTTCTCTCAGAATCATTAGACATGTAGCTGGTTTTGCTATCCAGTCATGTATTCATTAAACAGAAATGTACACAGCACCTTTATAAGCCAGAGGCTGTGCTAGGCAGTGGAGAAGTTGAGATGACCCCAAATATGCACACAATTAAATGTGATAAAGAATTCCAGGTGTTTTGGTATATGTGTACAGAGGGTATAATGGAGACAGATGGATAAGAGAGGTGGGGGACAGTCAGGGAGGGTGTCCCGGAAGGAGGGAACGCTGAGCGGAATCCCGTGGAAGCTAACGTGTTCTGCAAAATGGTGCAGGGGTATATAGAAACACAGCAACTAAAGACAATGATGTCACAAAAAAGTCTAGGGTATCTAAGGGGAACTGCAGATAATGCCAATGCTATTGAAGGGCCTAGAGCTAGAGGTTAAAGAAAAGAGTCAAATTTACGTTTTGGGAAAAATTGGCTATTGGATGTTGGAGGAAAAAATGAAGGGGTGCAGTTCGGGGCCAAGGCTGAGAGAGGTGGGTATTACAATCCTAGGGAAACAGTCAAAGCAAGAGGCCCAGAGGGCCTAAGCCAAGAAGAGGGAAGACTGGCTATAAAAATGTTAAGGAGGCAGGACAGATGGAAATGGATGACCAAGTATGGTGGGTGATCTACCTAGAGTGGGTGACACCGAATGAGAACACAAGGAATTTTGGAGAAATGATGATTCAGCTTTGGACATGTTGCATTTGAAGTGCGTGTTAACATTTCCAGTGGATCCATGAGTCTGGAGTCCAGCAGAGCCTGTAGACAAATGATGCTCATCAGCGGAGAGATGGTGATTTGCTCAATGTGAAAGGATGCAACGTCGGGGGACAAGCCGACAGAGGCCTGGAAAGACTCAGAGGACAGAGGACTTTACCCAGCTTGCTCACTGATTTGGAGTCTTTCCCCCAGCAACCTTCAGTTTCTTATCTTTGAAAATAATGGTTTTGATGAATCCTTCTGACTCACATATCTTGGTTCTTGGGACTTACTATGTGAATCGTTAGTTCACAGAACAGTACAGTCTGGATTCATTTCTTAGGTTTTCTGCTCGGGTACTTTGTATATCTTAGAACAAGGCAATCTTGTACCTGACTGGACTGTTTTTCCATTTTTTTTCCAACCTTTGTAGCTGAAAGATCTACAACATCATTGGGGGAAACAGCCCCTTCTCTAGAAACACGTGTGGTCTGATCCTGCCCAGCCACATTGGGAAATGGAGGATTTAAATATTTAGGGAACTACTACCTTGAACAAAATTGGGACTCTATTATTAGTAAAGAAGGGGCAAACGGATACTAGAATGCTGCTGAGAATTTGAATCATTCACCTACAAGAGGCTCATTTCAGACCTAAAGGCACATGCAGATTAAAAGTGAAGAGATGGAAAAGCAATTTCACGTTTATTGGGCAACAGGGGTTAAGAAAGGATGGAATGGGGCAGATAAAGGTGTAACTTCTTGACTACAAAGGGGACAGGTCCAGGTTAGACCATGAGCTTCCTGAAGGCACAAGGCTGGACATGCTCCCCACAATCACATCCATGGATGCCAAGCTGTGGCCTCCCACCTTCTAGACTCTCTGTCTCCACTTCCTCCAAATGAACTAGAGCCTGGTTTAGAGAACCTAGTTTCTCTAAAATTGAAAAAGGGTCACCTCCCCTACTCTTCCAGGTTTTATGGACCCTGGGTCTGTGGCAAATAATATGGAAAAACAAATGTTCTTTTCTTTGTTTGAAGGAAAATCTAAGTGGCCACAGAAAGTATGTTAGGTGTGAGGAACAGAAAGAGAGAGAGGAAGGAGGAGGACGAGAAGGAGCACGAGGAACTTCATTGAAGACAGTGCTGAGGATTTGCAGAAGGAAAACAGGCTAACGGATCGTCACAGACTACAGAGTTTTAGTATTTTACTTCATGTAGTAATCTGATTAACATGATAAGTGAGACTAAAAGGTCAGCGGCCTACCGTGATGCCCAGGAACTTGCCTGAAAGCGCCCTTGTATAGTAAGGAATTGTGAAATGTGAGTATTTTAGCTATGAGCCAAGTAAGTGACCACCGGAAAGGTCACTCCGTTGAGTTTTTTGGAGTATCTGTGGCAGTGATGATGAGCAAAATGACCGAGATGGCTTCCAGCTCTTGGGAAGTACCAATATTACCTAAATAATGTCTTCAGTCACTCTTTGACAAAAATTCTACCCATTAATACTTTGCTTTTTGATATAAAGCTTTCCGGGGAGGCGTGAAAGTACATAGGTCTATGGAAGAGCAACGTTCTAAGGTGTCGTCAGTCAATGAAGCCTCAGCAAGAAGGAATACCAGGTCACTTTTCAAGAAGGAGTGCTGCCGGGGGCGAGGAAGCAGAAAGTGTGCGGCCACGGGGCCCTCGAGAGGGACAGACACCACCTAGTGGAGGAAAATGCACCCAAACCAGGAAGAAAACTGCAACCATGGCCAAGGTGACGGTTTTGCCCTAGGTCTGACCTGATTACGATTATGGAATCCTAGGGGGACCTCTGCATGGAGGGTCCCTAGGGCAAGGATAGATTCGTCCCTAGTCCAACTTTACAGATGAGGAAAATTGGCCCCCAAGAGGGAACATGACTGGTCTAGAGTCACAGAGTGAGGTAATGACTTGACTGGTCTAGAACTGACATCTCCTAGCTCCTGGTCCACTGCTCTTCCTTCTCCAATATCCCACAGTCTTTTGTAGGTAGCCTCGGGTCTTCTCCTAAGGCTCTTCCCCAGTGCCGCTTCTCATTACCGTCTCCCCTGACCACCCAACTAAATCTCACTCCTCCTGCAGCCCCACCCCTACGAAGTGCCCTTTACTTCTTTCTCTATTTTTTCTTTATGAACACATACATGTGTGATACAGTCACTCTCTCATGTATACTCTGTGTCCATCTCCTTACCCCATCCCTGAAAACACAGACTTCTTGAGGGTAGGGATATTTTCCTCTTATGCTCAGTGCTCTGTCTTCAGGCCCCAAACGGTACCTGGCACATCGCAAGAAGTCAGTAACTGCCTCCTGATGCCCAGAAAGGAGATGGACAATTTTTTACTGTGTCCCTTGTTCTCATCTGGATTCCTTAGCATCTCCACTATGAGGACACATGAAACAATAAAGTGTTTCTATGTTTGCCTTTCCCTTTACCCTTTGTTTTATGTTGAGAGTGATGTATCTTTCCCGAGTGGCAAGGAAGGGATAGGCAATCCGTGGCTCTGCCCAAGGAGATAAACCTGTCCAATTCTCAGCTATTGAGAGAATTAGAATTAACGTGTGGCAAGGTGGCAAGGGTCGGTCACACATAACACCAACATGAGTTAACGTTTACTGTGCTTACCCATGATCTAGATTCCATTACTAAGCATTTTCCACATGGAGGCCCAGTTAATCTTCAAAACAACCCCATGAAGTAGGAGCCAGCGTTATCCGCATTTTACAGATGGGAAAAGTGAAGCTTGGAGATATTAAGTAACTTGGCCAAGGTCACGCAGCTGGCAGGTGGGAGAGTCACGAAATCAAACTCAGGCCATCGGACCCTTGCGTCCTAAGATCAACCACTACAAAATAGTCCCCGAGAAGCCTACGCTCCTTTCCCGTGTTTCCTCATAGTGTCCACTTCTCCTGGGATTAGACCCATGAAGGTCACTCCCTCAGAGCTCAAGGAGTTTCTAGATGGTTCCCAGGACAATTGGAGATGGAGAGAAATGAGGAGCCAGACAAGTGAGTAATAGGAATACGTGGAACTCTGTGTGTGTGTGTGTGTGTTGCCATAATATGCTTTGGATTGTCACAGCAACTAGCAGATCCTGGGGGATTCTTATGCATGGTATCAAAGATGCTAAATGCCTCACAGTGTGTGAGACGGTTCTATATGGCCAAGAATAGCCTCACTTAAAAGCTTCTTGCTTCCCAGCAGGGTTCCACCGCCACCCTCCTACACACGCCTCAGAAGCCTCCCCTTGAGCTCTTCCAGGATGGTCAGTCACCTGAGTTTTGTGAGAGTGCAGAGGGGAGGGCAGAGGGAGCTCCTAGTGTCTGAAGGCTGGACTGCACCCCGACTTTCATTTGACTGCTGTGTGACCTTGGGACGGTCCCTGACCCTCCCTCCCCAAGCTGGCACCGTGGTACTGGAACACCTGCTGGCTCACAGAACATGCAGGGATCTGAGCCTTCGACTCCTCCTATGGTGCTCAAACTCTTAATTTATTTTTGACTTTTTATTATGGAACTCCTTAGCCACACATGGAGGGACAGACAAAACGGGCATTGAAGCCCATCGTTTCTATCGCCTGTTCTCAACAGTTGTTATCAGTCTGCTGATCCTCCTTCATCTTCCACACCGACCGTACCTTTATTGGTCCTGTCATTCTGGAGCATTTTAAACAAATAAAACAGATATAATGGACTCTAACCCATAAATACTTCGATAGGCAGTTCTAACAGATTAGGGGCTTTAAATATACATAATAACATGAACGGAATTCACAATAAGTCCTCAATGGCATCTCCTGTCCGTTCAGACTGTTCCCTGTCTTCAAACGGAATCTTGCACAAGTGCACAGTTTATACAGAATTAGGTGAAGGGAAGTGGGGGGAGGCAGAAACCTGCCCTCCAGCATCTCCCCAGGGGACCCCTAAGACTGCGGAGCGCAGTCTAAAAGCCCCTCTTCCACCCCGGAGCCTCCCTGTGCACCCTGAGAACACTAAGGCCCAGCAAGCAGTTGTCAAGGTCACGCAGCACCTAAGCGGTAGGATTCTGGAGACCTGTGAAGTCCCAACATCAAAGGGCTCCAGTGAGGTCACAGGCATGAAAAGATTTGCTAACTTGATCACTATTTATCATTTGCAATGTGAATAATGATAATGAAGGCGCCTTCCCAGGAATGACCTTGATCACACAAATTCCTCACATCTCTCACCTCCCAGCCTACCGCCCCTTCCTCTTGCTGACATGTGGACGGGTCCTAATCTTGGCCAAGAGCTTCTGCTACCATTGTCTCACCGGGTTCCTGTGACAACCTGTGGGGATGGGGAATGTAACCACACCTGGAATCCTGTCCCCTGACGCCCCGGTGGTTGAGCTGGGGGCTCCGGGTCCCACAGCTCAGGGGAGGCCAAGTCAGTACTTGAACTCAGAGCTCCTGAGGCCCAGTTTCAGGTCTTCATAAGGAGCCAAGGGGCCAAGATCCACAGGTCAGTCCTCAGTTAAGTATTTCCAGTAAGTGCATCAAGGCATGAAGTGGGGCCTTTGTGCAGCAAGAAGAAAGAGAAGGGGACGTTGAGGGAAGCAGAGCAGCTGGGGCAAGGGGGTGGGGGGGCACTTGCTGGATCCCTGAGCCTTAGGGAGACAGGGTGCGAGCTGGCTGTGGACGAGGTCCTCCTACCCAGGGCACTTGGGCATCTTCCCTTCTCCTCCTCTGAGACAGCTACAGCCTGCAGCTGTAGGGGTCTCCAATGAGGGGGTCTCACATGGGGAGTGGTCTCAATGAGGGGGCTCTGAAATAACGGGAACATACCCCTTCCGTTAGAACTGGCCCAGTGCAAAGTGGAGGCTGCCTCAGCTTCCCTTCCTTCTCGGGGAGGCTCCCCTCCCCACCCCTTGGAGAGATTCATGTAAAATCAAAAGCCTAAGACTCAGTGTTACCTGCTTACAGGAGTGTCAGCACTTGAGAGGTGACACCCGCTGGAGAGAGGGTAGTTTCACACACAGACGTGGCTCTGGGAAAAATGGAATGGCAGGGCCATGGCACCCAGGGGGTTGGGGGCAGCAGGGGAACCGAGAGTGAAGGAAGGGTCCTTTCTGGTGTTTGGGAACTCAGAATGGAGACAGGTACAAGTCTCTCAAGTCTTAGCCACTAACCAGTCCAGTTAGTGGGCAGAACTACTTCCCCTTTGAGCCTCAGTTTCTCCGCCTGCGGAGCAAGGAGACCTTAAACTGGATCGGGGATTCGCCCCACTGGTGGTCCTTCCATGCCATCCGAGGAGGCTTTGAAATACCCCAGCGCCCAGGCCAAGCCCTGACCCGTGACATGAGCATCCCCGGGAAGCAGCCTGGGCATCGGGATGTTTTAAAGGCTGGTAATTCCAGGCGCGGCCAGGGTTGTGAACTCCCGGACAGTACGGCCTCCCAGGCCCCTCGGAGAGGGCACAGTTTGTGAATATACTTTAATTCTTAGCCCCTGTATGACCCTGGTCCTCAGCTTCCCCACTGCACAACGAGCTGTCTGCCCCAGTCCCTGCCTGGGCCGACACTGCAAGGCCCACGTTCCTGAGCTCCACACCTCTGAGCCGGCCTCAAGTTTGCTCTCCTCTGTGGCGAGGAGCCAGGGTGATGCCCCCTCCAGCACCCGGGCCGTCCATGTGAATGGCTGCTTGGGGAAAAGGGGAAGTGGAAGGAACCCGGGGGAGGAGCAAGAGGCATGTGACAGTAGATCTGTGACCCGGACCCCACTGTGACCACCGTCTGCCTTTTGCTCCTGAGGGTGCACACTCTCTTCGGTGCTAACCGGTTTGCTCATTCATTGGTCCAGTGGCTCTAGACTTCCTCTGGCTCTCACCACCGAGGGGTCATCCAAGTAGGTCAAAGAAGAGGAAATGAAAGTGCAAGGGGAGAGAGTTGGGGGGGGGGGCGTCTAACTGTCCCCTGACATACATGGTCTACTCCCCCAATAACTCAAGAGGCGATGTCCTCCCAGCGCCAACAGGCCGACTTCCTGGGAGCCAGGTTAGCCAACTGGAAAAGTGAAAAGGGAATGTTGTTACTTACTGGATCCCGTTCCCGTTGACTGAGTCCCTAAGAGGAGCTGACACCCTGCCAGGTACTTTCTGCATGTTTACTTCCCTGCAATATCCCGGGATCACTATGCCCATTTTGCAGATGAGGAAACCAAAGGACAGGAGGAGATGAAAAATGACATTGATCTCAAATCTCACGGCACGGGATCGGCAACTGTGATTCCAAGCCCCGTCTGCCTAATCCGGCAGGAAAGGAAAGACAGACCCGCCAAGTCCAATCCAGGGCCCCGAGTGAGACTCAGACCCGCTCTCTATCCTCTTAGGTGCCTGGTCAGCACCCAGCAATGCAGAAGGGATGGGGAACATCCCGCCTTAGGCATAAGGAAGGAAATGTGAACCTCTCTTCTCGCCCCAGGAAGGCCGCTAAAGGGGATACGGGCACTTAGAACTCAAGTTCACACGTGGGCTCTGCCTCCCTGAGGGGCTGGGGGACCGTGGACTGTTGTCCCCCCACCCCCGGCTGAGACTCCCCTCCTCTTCACCGCGTCCCAGGGTGGCTCCGAGGGAGAAGTGTGCGGGCGCAAGGTGGGCGCCTAGCACCGTGCCCCCCCTCAGGGGGCATCCAGGGAGAGCTACTCCCTGTCCTCCAGGTGTGTCCTCGGCCCATCAGGGTAAGACCGAGCTGTCCGGGAAGTCACAGCCAGTAGTAGGAGTGAAGTTTGCAGAGCACTTCCGATACACCAAGTCCAGTCCTGAGTCCTACCCTCACTCTGCAGATGAAGCGGAAGCCCAGAGGACTCAACCAGCTTGGCCGAGGTCACCCCACCAGTTAGGGGCAGAGGTGGGTTCTCGAGTGGGTAGGTTCTCGAGTGGGCAAACTGAGGGCTGAAACGGGCACCTCACCCCCGCGACGTTCTAGACCTGGATGTGACGACGACAGGTGGGGGCCAGCCGTGTGAACAGATGGCACTCCTTGCCCCCCAGCCTTCCCTGTTAGGGCACCTGTGAGGCTGGGAAAATTGCAGGCACTCTTTTGGGGGGGGCCTGGGGGGGTAGTAGGAAGTGGGGGCGGCAGACGGGAGGAAACAGTCTTTTCCGAATAGCCAGGGAACTCAACAGTCCAACATTTGGAACAAAAGGAAAAAAAAAACCGTGGCAAGCAGAGGTGCTGGACGGGATTCAGGTAAATCCCTTTCTCCTTCAGAGCAGGAATTCTGGATCACTGAGGGATGGGGCGGGAGGAGGGCAGCACTTGTGCGGTCCACATTTCACTTATCTAACACGTCAGGAGAAACTTTAACAAGATTAACTGCTGCTCGGGGCCTCTGCTCGATGGAGCAAATTGAGTCTATTGTTTTCTTTTTCTTCTCCTTTCTCTTTCTTTGGACTGGAGGGTTTTGGGGAGGGGGGGCCCTTTGGGGATGAGGGGCAGGGGTCTGGCTCCTGCCTGCTACGGGACAAAAGCAAAGGAGTGTGTAGGAAAGCCCCCCACCCTGGACTTGAAAGGGAGCCCAACGTGCTGTGGGGGGAAGGCAAAGGCTGTGCCTGGGTGGTGGGCTTGGGAGGGGGAAGAGGTGATGCTGTTTACTAGACACGTTCTCTCCGCGGCCCTGCAGGGGGGCGGGTGAGGCCTGGAAGGCCGCATGCCTGAGATCAAAACGGAGCTCCTGCCGCTGCCCCCAGCGCTGTGTCCCCCAGCAGCACCCCTCCTTCCCCTCTCTGTCTCCCTATCGGGGTCTGGAGAGAACGGGTAGGGGTGGGGGTAACCTCTGCGGACCCCCTTCCACCAGGGCCTTAAAGGATTCTCGGATCCTCCAGACCCTCCATCATCGGTGGGCCCTGCGCACAAGCACCTCCTAACTTTGGCTTTGTTTTTGCCCGTATAAGCCTTTCCCTTTTTATTTATTAATATATATATATTTTTTTTTCCTTCTTCTTCTTCTTCCCTTTTGGAAAAAATAAAAGGCATGTTTTCTGAGCTTCAGAAGCACGCTGCTCCTTCCCTCCTTCCCCCTGCCTCTCCGAGAGCGCCTGTCTGAACTGGTGTCAGGGAAGTTTTGAACCGGGGCAGAAATAGCATCCCGGGCGGATCTGGGAGCACAGCCCGCCTACCAGGAGCGGCAAGGCCTGCCTCTGCCAGACGACAGACCCGGTTAACAGCACCGTAAAATTAGACCTTTACGAAACCCAATTGAATCCTGCAGCAAAGAGTGATGTAAGGCAGCCTGGCCTGACAGCACGGCAGCAACCCTCTGCCTGAAATAGCAGCGCGCTCCCTGCTGAGAGATGCAAGCTCTCTCCAGATAGGGGACCAGGGATTCCTAGGAAAGTGGCGACGCCCAGCCCGAGGGAGCCAGCGGAGGTCAGGCGGCAGCCCGGGCGCCCGAGGTCGAGGCGGGAGGACGGGAGGATGGCTGGGCACTGGCCGGGCTGCCCACCTAGGCCGGGCCTCTCCCCGCCTGAACTTACACGCAGGAGGGAGCCCGAAAAAGTGCTTCTGCAAAGAACCTCTGTTTGTTTGCTTTTTAATTCAAGGAGAAGCAGGTTCTTTTTCGTCCAACAGCCTGTACCGTGTTGGAGGATACGCAGAATGAGTCTCGGCTGGCTCAGGGCCAGGTGTTTACACACCGCCAATTCTGGCTCAGACTCAACTAGGGGAGGGGAAAAAAATCCACCAGAATCCTCGGGAGAAAAGCTCCTGGCTTTCTGGTGCTACACGACAGCAGTGCCTTTTCTTTCTTTCTTTCTTTCTTTCTTTCTTTCTTTCTTTCTTTCTTTCTTTCTCTTTTCTTTTTTCTTTCCTTTTCTTTTCTTTCCTTTTTCTTCTTCTTTTTTTTTTTCATTTTGAGAGGAATGTTATTTCCACACATAAAATGGGGCCAGGCATTTTATACAAGCAATAATAACCTAACGTCCCCCATCCAATTAAAGTATTTTACTGCACAATCTTTGTGTGAGAGAGTGAATGAGTGCTCAAGAGAACGCGTGTGAAGAGAGGCTCCTTGTCTGAATTATAGACGTTTATAAAGCAAGCTCCTGTAGAATCCCAGGTGTTCTGCATACATACATACATACATGCATATATATATATATATATTTAAAAAACACGTATTTACTACCTCTTCCTGGATGATACCTATCTAACCCTGAGCCCTCCCCTCCGCATTGGAAAAGCATTCCAAATCACTAGCATGGCAGGTAAAGCTTAGGAAGAATCAGATCTACTCATTTCTTTCTTTTTTTTTTTTTTCCATCCTCCCTGAGCAGCAGGCTCTGTGCTTCTCCCAGGTTCCGAAAGAGAAGTAAACAGACCGTAGCCCTGAATCACCAGCATCATCAGATTAGTGGAAAGAGCACTTCCCCTCGGCTCTGCGGCCGTACCCCGCTTCAGGTGCCTAGGACCTGGATGCTGAGACCCAAAGAGCCCGTTTTCCCTCTGCTTCTTGGAGGAGGTGGGGATGGAGGGGGGTGGGTGGGGGGGACAAGAGAGGGAAAAAAATAGCATGTGGTGACGTCAGATGTGGGGGGAAAGTCACTCTCTCGCTCTGGGCTTGGGAGCGGGAGCCCGGGAGCCCGGGAGCTCCGGGGGCAGGATCCTGGGAGGGCAGCGGAGTTTGGGTGCCCCGAGATGGGGCTCGCGGAAGCAGCCAGACAGGGAGAGGCACAAGTGGCGGCGGAGCTCGCAGCTTTCCCCGGGAAGACAGCGCAGGGGGGCGGGGGGGGGATCGCGCACCGCCTCCGCAGGCTTCCCGGCGGCGCCAGGGGGGAACCCCCTGCTCTGGGACCGGGCAAGGCTGCCTGTGCACGGAGGGAATCTCCCGGGCTCGGGCCGCGGAGGCGAAACTTTCCTCCCCGGCTCCGGCGCCGCACCCCCCCCCCCCCACCCACCCAGTTGCATTAAAGGCATTGCCCCAGCTCCATGGGGAGGGGGCGGACGTTGGTGGAGCTCGTCCAAGGTCTGCAACCCTCACCAAGTGTCCGGTTTCACGCGGGGCTCGGCCGGGGAGGGTGGGGAGCGAGCCCCGCGTCCCCGGGGGTCCCCCGCAGCCCCGCGCGCCCCGGGGAGGCCGGCTCGCCCCAGCCCCGAGGCCCGGCCCGGGATGTGCGCGCCCGTGCGCGGCGGGGCGCAGGGGGCGCAGCCCGCAGAGCAACTTCGGGCACTTCGAGGACTTCTAAGTCGTTGGGATCGCGGCAGCCCCGTCCTCGGAGGCTTTCGGGGTGCACGCGCCCCCATGAAACGGGGAGGTGGGAGGGGGCTGCTCATCTCCGTGAGCAAGTCCAAGAGATCCGGGACCCCCATGGTCGTGCCCCCGGCGGGCCCCCTCCAGCGGGGCGTGCGTGCACAAGGCTCCCGAGGGGCCCGGCCGCCAGGAGCGCTCCCCGAGTTCCCCCGCACACACACACACGCGCGCACACACGCGCACACACACACACACGCGCGCGCGCGCGCCTTCCCTCCTCCAGGCAGGCTGGGCAGCCGCGGAGCCCGCGCGCGCGCCCATTCGGCAGACGCGGCAAAGCGAGGCCGTGCGCTCGCCCCGGGCGCCCGCCCCCCGCCCCGCTCGCCCGGGCCCGCCGCGGCGCCCTCGCCTACCTGTGATCACCGCCGGGGACCTCTGGCCGCCCTCCGCTCGCAGCCACACTTGCAGCGTGAACGCGTCCCGGGGCAGCTCGAGGTCGGCGCGGAGCCGCAGCTGCTCGCCTCGCCCGCCGAAGTACAGCGCCCGGCCCGGCGGGCCCGGCTCCGCGGCGCCCCTCGCCTCCCGCTGCTGCCGCCGCCGGGGGACGCGCACGGCCTCCCAGGCACCGCCCGGCGGCGGCGGCGGCGGCGGCGGGGAGGCGCGGCGGCCGCGGGCGGCCCGGGTGGCGCAGGTGGCCGGGCCGGCGGGGCGCGGGGGGCGGCCGGGCCGCGGGTCCCTGCGGGCGCGGCGGGGGCGCTCGGCCAGCCCGCAGCCCAGCGCGGCGCTCAGCAGCCCGAGGCGCAGCACCCAGGTCCAGAGCCGCATGTCCGACGGTCCCCCCCGCCCCCCCTGCGCCCCTGCAGCGCCGCCCGGAGCTGCCAGCTTTGGGAGCGCGGCGCCTCGACTTCCCCGGCCGAGCCCCCCTGCACTCGCTTTGCCCCTTTTCCTCCTCGCTTCCCTCCTCAAGGTGTGTGCTCCACTCCCCCCACCTTTGAAGAAGGAAAAAAAAAATGCAGCCCAACTCCTCCTGGTTGGCAATTAATTTCTCTCCCCGCTCCTTTATCTGCCTTATTTCGCCCCCCCACCCTCTAACAGCTGGTTGCCTCCCTCCTTGTTTTATTTCATTTTATTTTATATGATTTCTCGCTGTTCCAAAAAAAAAAAAAAAAGCTCCTCTAAGACACTGATCCGCTGAATTCCCTCCCCCCCCAAAAGATGCTCTAATTTATTTATTTTTTGCGTCCTTTATAACACAAGCCACAGCCCCCTTCTCCCCCCCCCCGTCCCCCCTCCCCTCCCTCCTTCTTCACAAAATGAAAGGAAAGAGGGGGGAAAAAGCCCTCAGAAGATGAGTAAACAAGCGTATGCTAATCTGCTCCCGAGCGCTCCACCTTCCCAATTGAATGAGTCCCTGTTAAAACTGCGGGGATCATGACTAATCAATCAGTTTGGAGAGGCCGAGCTACCCAGCCTTCCTCCACTTCGCCGTTTGCCTCCTTCGCTCCCGCTTCTCCACCCCCTCCTTTTTTTTTTCTTCTTCTTCTTCTTTTTTTTTTTTTTTAGAAGACAATCTTAAAGTAACAATTTAATGAAATTCTGTACACACCCCCTTATGGTCCTTCCAGCTCTCCTCATTCCTGCTCAAAACACACATTCCTGTTTTTGTTTTGGTTTGCTTGCTTTTTTTTTGTCCCCCCTCCCCTTCACCACCCACCGCCCCTTATTATTATTATTATTTTTTTTTTTCTCCTAGCGAGAGGGAAAAAAAAAATCTCGCGCCTCTCTCAGGAGCTCCTTTGCACTTTGCTAGTAAACCTCATCCCTCTCTATAGCACAGAAAGGGTCTTGAAACTTGATTCTCTGAATTTTTTGTAATGCTGTCTCTCTCCCTCGCTCACCCTCATCTGTCTCTCTCCCCCCCTCCCTCCTTCTTCCTCTCTTTTTCTCCCTCTCTCCACTCCCTTTCTCTCCCTCGTCCTCTTTCCTTCCTCCTTACTCCCTCTCTTTTACCTTCTCAATCCTTTTCCCCGGCTCAGGATTCCCTTAAAGTTATGCAATGGTGAACATCCCCCGCTCCCCCACACACACCCGCCCTCCTCCCTGAGCCCCCCAGTGCTGCTGGTTGCAGCTAGTCCAAATGTTGTCTTCAAAATCCTCACAGAATCCCCAGGAACAACCAGAAGAAAGGCATTTTCCAAGGCATTTGCCTCTCCGAAGCTTGCACTCAGCACAACTGGGTCTCTACTCCAGGATACTCTTAAAAATATTCTATTGGCTGTTAGAAATTATTGTAGTTTTATATTAAAAAATGAGAGAGACATATTCATTTACCTGCCTTTTTTTTTTTTTTCAACCTAAGACATTCAGGTTCTCGGATACTGTTCAAGTCACAGGTAAGGGTCTGACCGTTTGCTGCTTTGTGGATCTGTTTTGAACTGGGACATATATGTAATAGATTTTTGTTCTTCTTCCCCCCTCTTTATGGAACTCAAAAGCTCCCCCTTATGGCAAAACAGTTCTTTTTATTTTTCCCTTCCAAGTGTTTAATAAGTCAAAATGAGTTAGCAGTGGTGAATTACAAGTTATTAATTACCAGTATGATCAAATAATGTAGTGATAAAAAGATGCTGCGTGAGGTTTGCATGTGGAAAGCACGCTAGGAGCCTGAGGTGAAGTTTGCTCCATTAACCAGGGGACTTTCCTCCCCACGCACCCCTGTCCTCAGGGCTGCTCCAGATCTTCCCCGAGAGCTGGGATCATGTCTGCACACTTCAGGGAGAGTGAATACCAGTGGAGAATATGTGTTGGTGAAAGTATGCAGATTTGTAGAATGAGCAAATGACTCAGACATCCCCTCTATAAAAGCCGGAATGTGGTATGCAGGGATTATGGCACTATTCTGAAATCAGGAGATCTCAGAGTCAGATCTTCTTGGTTTGGGAAGAACTGGCCGCATGGTCCGGGGCCAAGAATGTTTGAACTCAGTTTCTCTAGTTATGAAATGAAAATGATGTTCTATTAAACGTGTTTCCGGGCTGAAGGGAAAAGATCTTCGGGAGTCCAATGCCGTAGATACGGAGTTCGCCGGAGCAAATCGTTCACTTTCTGCAATTCCAAGTCATCTATGAAAGTCATGAGGTTGGCATTCAATAAAAAAAGGAAAAAAAAAAAAAAGCAAAGCAAAAAGATCTATGTTGAACTCCATAAATTACATCCTGCAAAACCCCCCCTCTTTCCCCAACAGAGGTTGGAACATGACTACGAATTCACTTCAGTTGTGGCAATTAGGCATTGGAAAACTCTATTCCTTCCAGGGGCTTCTAAGTCATTGTATACAACAGTTTTGAATATTCCTAGACGTGTGGGACGTTGTCAGCTTTCCCACAAAGAGTCATAACACAGAGTTTCAGTTCTAAGTCCCCAGTCACGCCAACACGTGTCAGTGCTCTGTCCTGCACGAGCCGCTTTGCCTCGCTAGAGCCTTCCACTGCTTCACCTTTAAAATGGGACCATCTCCCGAATTCATTTTGACAACAAACTACGCTCTGGGGTATACCACTACTCTGTAAACTATAAAAGTGCTAAGTGAACACCATCTAGTTTACGGTTGTCGGCAAGTGCCAAGTGCCCCTTAGGTTCTTAAAGACAAGTGAAAACCCAGGAAGCCAAGGTTTCATTTCTGTCCTGGGGCAGACGTGAGGATGAAGGGACCGATCCAAGTATCAGAGCTCCCGAGCTTCTCGATCTCAGCCCCCAAGTGCGTCGGAGCAAGTGGCAGAGACGTTCACGGGTCTTCTCCTCGAACACACACTTGTTATTCTATCCCAGCCGTCTCGGGAGCCACTTTGACTTTGATACCTGCCTATATGTGTTTGCTTTTAAAAACTGAGTGAACAAGACTGAATGAATCGTGACCCTTGGTTCATGACCCACCCTGACCACGGGTCTATGCAGGCCACTCTTATTTACTTACATGAGATACATAATTTATCACACGCTACTATCCCTCTTTTACTCCATCCCTCGGTCTTGCAAGGATTTGCCTCCTGTCCTTTCATCATTTATAGTCAAAGAGCAATTGTCTGAGGCTGAGGGGACTCAGGTTCTAGTTCTGACCTATGTGGACCGTTGACCTGTTGGCTCTTAAGTCAGATGAAAGAACAGAAGTCAAGGATACCTAAGATCGCTTCCAAATCTGAAGTAACGGAGTCCCCAATTATTAGAGTATGCCAGTAATTTCCATTAGATGGTCCCATATTTATCAATTCCATCCCAACTCCCACCCAAGGAATTCCTTGGTTTGGGCGCAGGGGGCCTTGTCCTAAAAACTACTTTTTTAGAACAAAAGTAATTCCGTTCCTCCACTCTCAGGATACACGCCTTCGTCATTCACCTTATTTGGTAAAAATTAAAAGCGAGATACTTTGCCAAGGAGGGTGTAAGTGTCTACAAGACGTTAGAAGACTAACGTCTAAGTGGATTCCTAAAGTTTGGGACGGGTTTGAATGAGTGAGAGTCGTTCAAGGAACACAGCTCTGTGACCTGCAGCATGTTGCTGAATTTCTCTGAGTCTCAGTGGCCTTATCACAGCGCTGTCTTGAGGTCCATGGGCTGTGTGACACATAGTAGGTGCTCAATAAATGAGCACCCTCTCTTCCTCCCCAGGGGTCTAACTTTTATGACCCTCTGGGCTGGTGCCACCTCTCGTCACCCGAGCCCCACCGACTTCTTACTCTAAGCCAGGATTACATTCATCCCAGAATTCCTAGGCAAGCATTGTCTGTTTGGTAGAATCTGGAACTCCCTGAGATAAGATCTCGCATTGTTCTCGGTGTCCTGTGTATGTCTTTCTTTCAAGATTAGAACCCACCTAGGGCAAGGATCTTCAGGAGCTCCTTCTGTTGCCACACCCCTCCTCCACCGGTCTGAAGGGCTCCCTCCTCTGGGCTCTCACAGAACTTCCTCTCAATTTCTCTGGGCACATCCCCAAACCCAGCCATCATGCTTAATTACACATCTGCTGGTCTCCCCTTTCCCTGTGGGACAGTCTCTGTTGCATTTACATTTGTGTTTCCCCAAATGATGCTTAGCACAGCGCTTTGCACAGAGCTGCTGCTTTAGAACCGTTCAATTTAATTATTCCATATACATGGTGTATATTTGGAGTAAGAGAAATTCGATTCAAATCTCTTCCTTGCTTAAATTAACAATTCTTTTTTTTTAAAGATTTTATTCATTTATTAGAGAGAGAGAGAGAGAGAGAGAGAGAATAGGCAGGGACAGCTTCAGAGGGAGAGGGAGAAGCAGACTCCTCACTGAGCAGGGAGCTGGATCCGGGGCTCTATCCCGGGACCCTGAGATCATGACCCGAGCTGAAGTCAGCATCTGAACAGACTGAGCCACCCAGGCGTCCCTTAAAGTAACAATTCTAACAACAGCTTACTTCTACTGAATACGCAGTATGTTCCAAGCAATATTTAAATGCTTTTATAGGAATGATTCTATTTAATGCTCACAACAAGCCTACAAGCCTACAGAGGAGGTCCAACAATCATCCCATTTTATAGGAGTTAAAAAAAAAAAAGCAAAACAAAACCTTAATCACAGAGACTAAATAAATAGTGGAGAGCCCAGCCAATCTGGATCTAGCACTCTGTGTTCTAGCTCCAGGGGCTGGGAAGAATCACTTAACCTTTTGAATCTCATTTTTCATTTTTATAGATTTCATGGGGTTATCTGGTAGATTAAATGAGAAGATGGATATCATGTTGCATAGCCACTAGTACATATGTCAGTGGGTGCTGGATAAATATTAGCTTCTTTACTTCTTCCCCAACAGTCGTTGGGTTATGTTAATTTAGCACACAGACTAGAGTTGACAACTGCAAGAATGACGCCAGCAGGAGCAACAACCTGACTGTATTGGGCACCTACTATGTGTTAGACACTAGGTTCTAACTTTTTCCTTCATAGGACGAGGAGATAGGTTTGAACTCAGTCTCTATCTGAACTGCTCAGCAGCTTTCTATCACTCTGTCTTCTTAACTCATATTAGAAAAAAATAATTTTCAGCCCTGAATATATATATTCTTTCTTTCTTTCTTTCTTTCTTTCTTTCTTTCTTTCTTTCTTTCTTTCTTTCTTCCTCAGAAGCTCCAAGCTCTGTCTGGGGGAAAAAAAAAAAGGTCTGTGGTTTAATCATTGCCTGTTCTACAAAGTCAGGGTGGAAAGGGAGCCAGTGATCATACTGTTTCCTGAGGTGGGGTTGCAAGGGACAGGGTTAGGGACCACTCTGGCTGGGCTCGAGGTGTTTTCCTTTGTATTTTTTGAAGCTTTTGCATTTACAAGTGGGTGGCTCTGGAGTGAACTGGAGTCCTCTCTTACTCATCTCGCAGGCTTATGACTGGAAACTGAAAGAGCAACTTCCAGCATCCAACCCTGTCCTCGGACTCGTGCCAAAGAGTTCCTTTTTGCCCAACTCAGGTGCCCGAGACATTTCTTCGCTTAGAATTTTAGTTGAAGATGAAGATCCATGCCTGAAACTGCGTTTTTAAAAATTTGTACCAAAACACGAATTTATTTTTATTTTTATTCCAGTAATTTTAGTTACTAGCTATAATTTGTCATGAGAAGTAGTATCTCGAGTGGTTACATATATTGCATATTATATCATTTAATGCACAAAACCATCATCTATAGTTTTTTTTATCCTTATTTTGCATTTTTTTGTAATGAGTCGCAGGAGGTTGGATTTTATGGCACATTTGAGCCTAAGTCTATCTCATTCCAAAGTCCACATTCTTAACTGTTTGACTGACCTGCCTCTAATCTACCTGTAAGCTTTCTATTGTTTTAAATGGGAATAAAATATCTCCATAATCTTGTGGAAGAGGAAGCTTTGTGAGAAATCAGAAATGGGCAATGGTGGGCGTTCTCATTTCACCATGGTTTGCTTGATGGAAAATAAAGGGTTTGATAACCCATTCTGGTTAATTCCAGGACAAATGTATCTTGTGCCTTATTTGAGAAGAGGCCTGAGTCACATGGTGGCCAGTGCTTTCAACTCTCTTTCTTCCAGAAATTGCAGAATCATTATCCAACTCGCCATGGTTTATGTCAACTGAGATGGAAGGCATGCAGTTAATTGCTCTTCAGTGAAGACCATTCCATCGGAAACTAATCCAGCAATGCTTTCTGATGAACTCAATTTATACCAGTTAAGAGTAACATGACTCGTTGAGCACCTCGCCCATGCCATGCATGTACTTGTGGGTATGTAGTCTGACAACAACTTGATTAGGTTGGTCTTGCTCTGTCTGTTTTAAAAGCAAATTCAAATTCAGAAAGAGGGAGCAATTTACCCCAAATCACCTAGCTAGAAGATCTATGTCCAGATCAGAACTCTGACTTATGTGCTTTTCTCCAATCTAGCGCAAATGTCACCTTCTCCATAACATTATTCTTTATTAAACATTAAAATAAATCATTCCCAGAGGATTATTTAGCTTTCTTTCCTCTCCTATATTGTTGGATTTATGTCCTCATCTTCTTTTCTGTGCCAGATCTTAAGCATCTCGAGGAGGAGATCTGAGTGTACTGCCTTTTGAGATGCTCCATGGGGTTAACCCTCTACGGTTTATGCTGAGTAGGAGCTCAGTGAACATTTGGTGAACTCTTTGGGATAGGAGCTCAGTGAACATTTGGTGAACTCTTTGGGAACTCTGTGGCCCCTAAGTATGTGTGACATCCAGAACAATGCTCTGTTTCTTTCATTTCACCTAAACTTGAGTTCTTCATATTCATAAAATCCAGTTCAAGAAAGTTCTGGCTCTTTCAGGAAACCTTACTCATGCCCTCTACCAATCTGCTGAAACTTTCTCATGTCTTCTCTTCAAGCCATTTAGACAACACGATCATGCATCGCCTTGACTTATATTATAATATGGGCATAACCCTACATAGACAGCAAACAGGGATGATGTTAGTATGTGCCTTACCAGCCAGCTGGTCATTATATATGTATATATATATATATACACACACACCCTTGAAATAGAAAGTGTTTTACACCTGCTAAATCTAGCACTCTCCCTTTGCAGATGCAAACTCACAGAAGGAAAGGGGTTCTCCCAAACTCACACATCCAAACCGTTCTTTCTGCTATAATGCTACTTCTCTTATTGCACATGCTGATACTTCATTTGTTCATTCAACAGTTATTTATCAATTAATTGTTATGTGCCAGGTATTGTGTCAGTGTCAAGGTCTGTCTAGATGTCTAGCATGATTTTTCACTCTCAAATTATTATCTTTGTCATTAATAGTTGAAATTTATTGTTTGCTTTTATGTGGCGAGTGCTTATACATTATATCATTTAATCTTTATAACAACTCTAAGAGGCAAGTAATGTGATTACCTCCATTTTACAGAGAAGGAAAAAGAGCTTTAGAACACTATATGAATTTGTAACAATCAAAAACCTGGTATGCCTGAGGCATCCAGAGCCCACATTCTTTTTCCTTCCTTCCTTCCTTCCTTCCTTCCTTCCTTCCTTCCTTCCTTCCCTCCCTCCCTCCCTCCTTCCCTCCTTCCTTCCTTTTCTTTTTTCTTTTTTCTTTCTTCTTTCTTTTCTTCTTCTTCTTCTTCTTCTTCTTCTTCTTCTTCTTCTTCTTCTTCTTCTTTTTCTTGACAGAGAGAAAGAGTACAAGCAGGGAAGGGCAGAGAAAGAAGGAGAAAGAGACTCTTAAGCAGGCTCCATGATGATGTGGGATCTCACAGCCCTGAACCAAAATCAAGAGTTAGACACTTACCTGACTAAGCCACCCAGGCGCCCCCAGAGCCCACAATCTTAGCCTTTACTATAGCAATGAGAAATTTGGAAGTTCCTTCCAGACAAGTGGTAATTTACTGTGCAGCATCCCATGGCTATCCTTAAACTCGTGGATAATAGAGAACTAGCAGTGGCCAGCCCTCTGCAGGGAAGTCAATGAACAACTCTAGTAAGATGAACATTGAGACAGAATGCCAATCAGTTCTGGGAGAAGACAGACAGAGACTAACTTGGGCCACATGTGAAAGCACTAATTTTTAACAGTTAATTAAGAAGAACAGCAGCAACAACAGCCTTAGACAATGGCCCCAACAGATGTGGAAAGCTGTCCGTTCCTATGGAGAAAGGGGCAGTGTCATGTAGATAAATGACCCGTTTCCCCTTGACTGTATTCCTGTGGTGTGCAATAAAGACTGTGAGATAGACTGGACAGGTGAGGAGCTCTTGTAGGACCTAAGATCCAGGCTCTGCTCTCACTGGGGCTGCTTAACTCCTGCGTTGCTTTTGGACAAGCACTCACACTTTCTCCTTTGAGAAACTTGTCAAAATGTGAGAGGTAGAGAACCACTCAGCCCTGGGTCTTGCAGCCAACAGATACACCCTGGTGCAGCTGTGTTCTAGGACAACTGTTCATTCCATCTTCTACAACTAACGTTCTTTCTGATTGGCTAGTGTCTGTGATCTAACAGTTGTTAAGCGATTCTGAACATCACCCCAGGTGGATAATTTGTATCTGAGCTCAGAAGGTTGATTGCCATTATTCTGAGTCCAGTGGGAATCCTGCTAGGACCCCTGGATGATGTGCCCCCTGGTAGTCCCTCCCACTCAGCTCTTCCTGGATTCTCACCAGTGCTCTGGAGTCACTCCACCTTACTGTTTACCGCAGGTCAGAATGGTGAGTGAGCACTTGAGGTCAAACGGGCTCTAAGGTTAGGAATGGTTCTCTGGACAGTAGCCTGACCTGGGTAGCCAGCTTTCAATCCACCAAGCAGTCTCAATGCCTTTCTGAAACTGTCTGAGCTACTCCGGCACATCATATGGTCCCAAAGGAAATATTAACTTATCTTCATGTCCCGCATCATTACATTCACCATTCGGGTGCACAAGTACTGTCAGCCCAGAAAGATAAGTGGGGGTGATTGGTACTAGCCCAAGTCACACAATGTCTCATGAGAAGCCAGTTAACAAACCCTTTGGAGAGAGAAGCAAAGTTGAGGAGAAAGCAATACTCTCGGTGAGCCCACACTAGCTGGGTTGGAGTCCTCACTGTGGGATCATGTGTGGGAAACCTAACCTGTCTATGCTTCAGTTCCCTCACCAATAAAAGGAGGGCAGTGATTGTCAGATCTACCCTGTAGGGTTTTTTTTGTGTGGGTTAAATAAGGCAATACGTATTGAGCTTAAAGGGCTAGTGTGGTGCAGCACGAGTGTTCAGGTAGCGCGAGCTATTCTCAGTTCCATAGTCTTTCTATTCAGCTTTCCTGACTCCTTCACCACATCACCATATAGAAATGAATGTAGAATTCTTTTAAAAATTTAAGAATACTGATGCGTTGTCCATTGAGTACCAGACACTAGTTAACTGCCAAAGATTCAACTCTGACCCATGTATCTATGAGCTTGCCTGTCTAATAATAATACCTGTGAACACACACGGGGAATCACAGGTAGCAAGTGCTGTTTACGCATTTACTGCACTAACCTGTTCAAATCCTCACAACAGAGTCCCGAGTTAGATACCACTACTGCCCTCACTTAACAGAGGAAGACATTGAGACCCAGAAAGAATAAACAATTTAGCCCAATTGTTAAAATACAATAGCGCCATGATTCAAACTCAGGCAGTCTGGGTTCTGAACCTAGTCTTCAACCACTCAGGTTCATATCTCATTGGAAAGGCAAAACATTACATGACTAGAAACAAAACAAAACAAGTATGATAGAAACAGGTTGGGATGGTGCACACTGAGTGACCTCTGGGGGAAGAGATCAAGAGAGCCCAGGGCAGACAAACAGGAATGAGTCAAGGGGACTTTTGCTTTGTCTGTAGTGTTTGGCTTCTACTTATACAATGGAGCCATATTTGTGTAGAAATTTTAGATATGAAAACAGAGGAGGAAAATACTTAAAGGTGAATTAGCAACACAGACTCTTTCTTTACCCAGTCCACTTCCGAGTTTGCAAACGAGTTTTTCCTTGCTTGGTCTCATTTGAAACTTGGGACCTCCCTACAAAGCAGGGGACAGGACAGTGGTGTTTTACTAGCCCCCCATTAGAGAGAAGGAGTTTGAAGCTCAGGGGACCCAGAAGCTGACATGGGATAAAACAGCAAGAGGTGGGTAACTCCGGGAATTCTCATATGCACCCGGGTCCGTGAGCTACTCCATCTTGGCTGATGCAGGTCCCTATCATTGCTGAACAATAAAACACAAGAGCAACGACAAGGATGTAATAACTGAAATTTCTAGGGTGCTAAGACCATGCACTCTACTCAGCTTTAACTCATCAAATCTTCCCAACAGTCATTTGAAGTCAGCACCATTCTTAGTCCCACTTTCCAGATGGGGAGCCTGGGGCTCTCCAGGGGAGGTCGATCAACTCACTGGAGGTTGTGTGAGGGCTTCAGCCAAAGCCAACAGACCATAGATACTCTGCTCCCAACTGCTCTCTGCCCATGCTCCCACATCAGTCGTCAGAAGAAGATAGACCCCACTACCTTAGCGTCATGGCCAACTTTTGAGGCAAATGTTCTTGAACACCTGTGTCAGGGGTCCCACAATTATCCACCCGACAATCATTCTATCCATCTGCTCCTCAGTTTCACCATCTGAGAAATGGCAGCAACAGAGCCCCCTTTACTTCACAGAGCATGCTCCTAAAAATGATGCAATTGAGGTCCCCAACGTGCCTATACAAAGGAGTCCCCCTGCAGAAGTAGCTTCCCAGCTTTGTGGTCTTATGTAAATGCCCTCTCTGACCAACTACGATGTAAGGATGTGGAAAAGGTCTTGGAAACAAGCATGGATGTAATTCCTGGCTCCATCACCTGCAAGATGCATGCCCCTGGGCAAATTACCTCACCTCTCTCTCTTGGTCTCCGTTTCCTCACCTGTAAATAGGCTTAAAATTACCTCCTTCACAGTGTTATTGTGAACCTATGGATGAGATAGTGCACTAAAACCCCTGGCATGGCGCCTGGTCCAGAGTACGTGCTTAGAGACGTGGCTGTCTGCGTTAGGTGTCTGTGTCTCACGCCACACCCAGCCCATTGCCAATGCTTGGAACCCATGGAATGATAGTTACACAACTTTTAAAGGAGCAATTCCAACCACAGATATTTGTTCCAAGGGATCCCATTCTATCCAAATGGACTCATTCATCCTCAGTCTATATTTCATGAGGGAAAACGAAATATGACATTCTCTATTTTCATTGGAACTTTCTCTCTTTTTCTCTCTCTCTCTCTTTTAAATTTCAGACTCCTGAGGGATGAGGGAACATAACCTGGGAAGTTAGGACCTAAGGCAAATAAATGGATAAATTTTGCATTTCTAGCTGTTATTTCCTCTATGCTACATCACATGTACCTGCCATGCCAGGCAAGCAGGAAGGAAATTGAGACACCTGCTTGATTTGCCACTACCATAGCTTCCAAACTCCCTGCCCAGGCATCATGCTTGGCTATAATACAGGTCTGTCCTCTCCCCGCCCCCCAGCCTGTTATCAGGGAGGCTAAAGATTAGTTTGATAATGGCAAAGAGAACCTTTGCTGTTGGTGCTGACATTCAGATCTGAAGAATGAAATGCTGCTTACTTGGAATCACAGGTAAGGAATGGTACTAGACTCAACTCTTCCCCTTCCCCTTCCCCTTTCCCTTCCCCTTTTCCTCCCCTCCCATCACCCTACCTTTCCTTCCTTTTCCTTCTCTCCGCTCCCCTCCCTTTCCCTTCCATACTGCCCTCATCTCTGAAGTAGACTTGGTAAATGGGCCACTTGGGGCACAGATATAAGTATTCCTCCTCTATCTACCTCCCAGGTCTCATGGAAGTGACAACAGTTAATCCCCTGTTTACGGAGCACTCACTATGCCAGACATTATGCTGTAAATGTCACAACCATTATTATCCCTTGAAGCTACATAGCTAGTATTCATCAGAGGAGGACTTATCCTTGAGAAGTTTGCTCTCTTCATGCACTAAGAAAGGCCATATACAAATATAAAAGTTTTCTGGACATACTATAAAGCTAGATAGCAATTATCATTATTGGTATTAAGAACCTGAGTACTGACCCAGGCCACAGTGGCAACTGGCCCACTTAAGTACAATTAGTGTACTAATTTGATTTGATCCTTTACAGTCATGGTAGTTGTGTAATGAATGCTTTCTATGACCTGCCTGACGTGGTTGTCAGTACTTTCTGGAACATTAAAAGTACTCCAATGAACATCAAATCTTACCAAGTTGATCGCAGTCTTCTTTAGGAGTGCCAGAGAACCTTCAGCTATGGATCTCTTTCTCACCAAGATAGACATTTTGGTGTTCTGCTGAAAATTTTCTGAAGAATTTTTGTAATATTCTACTATGGTATTATTACTGGAGAGATGCAGCAGAGTTAATCAAACCCATGGAAATATATATGCCAAGAAAGATAGGACAAGAAAGAAGCTTATCTTGCCCAGCAGCTCCCACTGCTGTTTTGAAGATGGAAGAACAAAGGAGGGTATTGACTAACCCTGGGCTCTACTGAGATAAGATGCTAGGTCTCTTGAGACCTACATGAGTACCCAATTCCCTCTATCACAATTCCTGCACACAGTTCTAGTTCAGCTGAATATCTTTGGCAAGATATGACAATGTAATACTTATAAAGCCTAAAGTTGTTTTTTTTTTTAGGACAATGAATAAGCTCAATGGACTGTCAGCCTTAATAATGGCACTGTTAGGAATTTCATGACTTCTGAAAATGATGTGATTCCAATCCAAGGTGTTGTGTATCCCTACCATGCAGAAGAAAGGTTGCCTCACAGACTAACATGCCATTTCAAAAGTACTCATTAGTATTCCTTGTCCTTGAAGGGTGACTATTATGCCCTTTGTATTTTTCTCAAGGAACGGTCACATTCTCAGGAAAGTTATGCATGGGTACTGCAACTCCCCCCTCACCCAGATACAATTTTCAGGTAATTATATACTTTTGTTGTTGTTATTTTTCTGGATTAATAAGCTCCAAACAACACCTTTGTTTCCTGGGGGAAAGAAGTCTGACAGCTCCAGATGGTGACCCATGGAAGCCTGAATATGCTCCTTGAATCTTCCTCCTTCAGGTGATAGGGTCCCTGGTGGGACAGACCACCACTGGCTTGTAGGTTCCACGAAAGAGGGCGGGAGCCCTGGCTACTGCCCACATGCCCACCATCTGAATCTTGATGGGAGAAGTGAGATTTTGTTAGAGGTCAGCTGC
The DNA here is from genome assembly GCF_018345385.1 of Vulpes lagopus. Lineage (NCBI taxonomy): Eukaryota > Metazoa > Chordata > Mammalia > Carnivora > Canidae > Vulpes > Vulpes lagopus. Next base: position 62,798,605 of record NC_054830.1, read on the forward strand.
TCATCCTTAGTCTGTGCCCTTGTCTCAAAGAAATATGAATGGGGCTATCTCCTGCATGAAGAAGTGTTTTGTTCATGATATGGCTTCTGATAGTCATGCTTTCCATGTCCCCAGGTGGCACAGGAAAATGAAAAATCTCACCTCACTTGATTATTCTTCAGATCTCCATGATGACACTAATTATACGTCTAATTAGCAGGCTCCTGTCCGGTAATTGTGAGCTACTTGAAGAATGAGGGTAAATCTTGAAAGTTGCTTGATTTTATGTGCAATGCTCAGTGCCTGGAACTTCTTCAAGAATGAAAGAGCCTAAGAATGAATATATAAATTTGCTGATTTTTTTTTTCTTAACACCAAGTGGTGATCTGGGCCAGTTCAGTTTCTTAATTTAAAAATACTGTGTGCCAGGAAACTGGGATGCAGTCTTTGCCCTCAAAGACTTTGCAGTTTAGAGAGGAAGACAGTTTTGTAAAGAAATGAGTACAATACAGCATTAAAACTGCTCTGATAAAGCTGCACATGGAGTATTGTGGGACTTCAAGGGACAAATGATTAATCCTAACTTAGATGAGGAGTGAAAAGGGCAAAAGTTAGTGAAAGTTTCAAAGCAAAAGAGAACATAATTTTAATCATATAGAAACAGGGTTGGCCTTTCTAGGCAGAGGAAACAGCACATGCAAAGGTGCCATGGAAGGTCTGAGACAGCCGATTAGAAAGATGTGGTTTGTTTGGCTGACCAGTATTAGTGTTTTGTGCACATTGATCCAAAAGCCAGAGAACTGTCCCTATCAGACATTCAGCAAACTTAAACCTTATCCTACAGCCAATGGGAGATAATAAACAGTTTTATAGAAGAGACTGATATTATGAGATTTGCATTTTTAGTTTTGTTTTAGGGTTTGTTTGTTTTTTACTTTAAATCCAGTTAGCCAACATAAAGAACATCATTAGTTTCATATGTAGAGGTCAGTAATCCATCAGTTGCATATAACACCAGCACTCATCACATCACGTACCCTCAATCCCCCATCCCCCACCCACCTCCCCTCCAGCATCCACAGTTTCTTTCTCATAGTTAAAAGTCTCTTATGGTTTGTCTCCTCTGACTTCTTCCCATTCCATTTCTCCCTCCCTTCTTCTATTATGATCCTCTGCACTGTTTCTTATACTCCTCATATGAGTGAGACCATATGATAATTGTCTTTCTCTTATTGACTCACTGCACTCAGCATAATACCCTCCAGTTCCAACCATGTCAATGTAAATGGTAAGACTTCATCCTTTCTGATGGCTGAGTGATGGTCCATTGTATATACACACTTAAAATATCAGTCTGGCTGTTGGTTGGATGCTAGAGGTTAGCAGTCTAATATAAAGGATGGTGAGCCCTTAACAAAGCTAATGCCTGGTGAATGATTCAGATATGTCTAGCAAGTAAGATCAGAGGGACTTGATGATAGGAGAAGATGAGAAATAGCAGGGGGTTGCAAAATGTTAGAAGAAACTATAGAGTAAGGGCACTGGAGAAGGAAGAGGAACTCACCCTTTGCCCTTGCTAGTGGCCTAGATTACATATTGTTAATAAGGAAACCAAGGCCAGGACAGAGTTAGGCATGGCCCTCTCTATCCCACTGGTGGGGATGGATTATTCTTCAGTGCCCGATGGCTGGTAGCTTCCTGACTTCAACACACTATGTTCTAGAGCAAGAATCAAATTCAGTGGTCTTAAATGCTGTAAATAAGAGATCCTCGGGTATTCCCAATGTGGGACTTGCCCTCTAAACATTCCTTATCCAGGAAGCCATCTGGCCTCCTTAAATGTTTCCAATGTCCAGGAGCTCAATCACTTATAAGACTACCCTGTGTAAATTTGGGCATGTTGAAGAGTGGACATTAACACCCATAAATGTATCTTCAGTCTACAAAATGTTGTTGCCTATATTAAATCCTTCCTGGTTCACTACCATCATGCTGAGTACATTACAAGATCACCTGACCAGGAGGTGGTAAAAGCAGGTGTGAAACCCCAAAAAGTGCCTTTCCACAATGTCCATGTCTGCCACTGTAGTTAAACACTGCATCAACATGACTGTCTGGTTTTGTGCCATTTCCCCTGCATTTGACTAGAATCTTATGAGCCAGAACTCCGTTTTATGACTGCTCACTGCATGCCTTGCTCAAGGGCTGACCCAGAATACATAGGTGTTTATTAAATGTTTGTTGAAAAACAACAACAACAAGGGAACACCTCTTGATTCAGTCCCTTTTGCTGAAAGGACAATGTGTGAAATCATCTTCCCTGAAACTTTTTATCATGGCTTCACTCTCTAAAGCCATAGAGAAGAAATATGTATCTTTCATCTGAGACTTGTCCATCATGCCATGTTAATCCAACATTCATCATCCACCATTTTTACACATGGTTTCCAATTCTCCTTTTCAGTCATAAACTTTCCTTTTTCCCTTGGCTTGTTCTGCTTTCTAAAATGTTACTAATTAATAGTGGGTGCGACAAATAGATCCCCCACCACAACCAGCTGGTCCCTGATTAAAAAAAGCCTTCCCCATGTATACAAGCCCTTGATGATTTCAAGAGACCAGAGGAAAATTGTCACGGCATCAGGGATTCAGTGCCTGACCTTCAGGCAGTGCCTAAGTGTGCCAAACCATGTGGATGAAAAGAAAACCAAGATGAGTCAGTTGCCCAGATGTTTTGTTGTCAGGTCACCAAGGATCTGGATGATTGGAGGCCTGGATGCCAGAGTTTGTGTGGCCATGTGTAGCCACGGCTTCAAAGTGAATACACGCCTAATGAAGCAGGGACTGATTCCAGAACTGATGGGAGGTGAAATAGAAGGAGAGAGAGAGAAAGATTTGGGCAGAAGGAGGGGGTCACGGAGGGGAACTGGACTTTCAGGAGATCAGTGGTGGGGAACAGGACTAAGTTTACCAGAGAGGTTATACTAGGGAGCTCACATAGCCTTTATCACCATTCCTAGAAGGAGGGGCATGGCATCGAACATTTTCTGAGCACCAGTTTTCAGATTGACATGCTGGGAGCAAATGATGAAGAAGATGGTCATGGTATGTGCCCATGTGTCACTTAGCGTGAAGTGGAGACGAGGACATTAGAATACATTATGATACATGTTTCAATAGGGAAGTATAGGGCACTGAGGAGTCTCAACGTGTGTGTGTGTGTGTGTGTGTGTGTGTGTGTGTGTGTGTGTTTATGTTGGGAAATCCCAGAAAGCTTCTTGGAGGAAGCAAAAAAAATTTTTTTTTGAGGAAGCAAAATCTAAGACTAAGAATCACTGACTCCTACCTCCCTAATAGTTATATTAGTGAGTATATTAAATGCTTACCAGGTGCCAGACACCGTTTTAAGTGCTTTTTGAGATTTTATAATTTAATTCTCATAACAAGCCTATCAATAGGTACCATTATGATTCCCTCTATATAAAGGGAAAAGCAAAGCACAGAGAACTTAAGTAACTCACTGAAGAACACACAGCTAGTATGTAGCAGAGTTAGGAATCACACACCAAGAATTTGGCTCCAAAGTCTGTGCTTTCACAAATCTGTCAACCATGACAGCATTTTGAATGCTGTTTGGAGACTGAGTTCCCCCAAAACCTTGCCCAAAAAATGGGCTTTTGGTTTCTCCAATGAATGTAAAGACAGGAAGGGAAATAAACTAGGGAGGAATATCCCTTCCTAATACTCAAAGCAGGATTTTATTAAAATGACACACATTGGGATGGTTGAACGATAACTTCCCTCTTCCTCTGACAGCTGTGTAGTTGAGGTTCCCTGCTCCAGAGAATGCTGTCCTCCTTGTCATCCACCCATCCATAATGCTTCTTTGGAACTCTTCCTCAGGCTTGTGACCACCAGGCTGGCTTAGGGTCTCACCTTTGCATTCTCATAAATCCTTTCAAGTTCCACTTTCAGCTCTTATCACATCATTTTACAACTTCCTGAAGACTTTGGACTTCTTTCTCTTTAAAGAGAGATGTCCACCAGGTGAGGAACTTTCCTGCCTTTTCCTCATGGAGGAAGACTGCATTCGTTCAGCAAAAATGTGTTAAGTTGATGAAGTTTTGAGAAAGTGATCACATTTTATATCATAGTGACTGTTTTGCTCTTTCATTCTCAGTGTGACTCACCCTCTTTTTCTTCTTTTTACTCTCTTCCCAAATGTGGTGAAGGAACCATCAGGGCCATACAACCGGAGGTGTAGAAAGATCTGGTTCTGCCTCAGATCTTTCTCACTACAGTTCTGCCAGAAGGATTTGGTGCAACGTTGGGCCATTCATTTCTATTTCCTGGACCTTTATAAAATCATGGGTTTGGGCAAAGTTTAAAATTGCAAACTGGTAGCCCATGGGCTGTGCCAACATGCTATGCTTGGCCTACACCGTATTTTTAAAAACACTTACATTAAATGCCAAGATTAATATTTTTTAAAGCTTAATTGGTACTACATTAAAATCTGGATGTATGAGAGCCTTCTTTGATCGCAGGGGGCATCAATCTTGGGACCTCAGAATGAATTTTCCCTTTAGATGGAGCCTGGCCTCCCTGGTTCTCTATCCTGACTGGTGTCACTCATTCACTTTCCCTTTCTGGTCTGGATGGACATTTGAATTCATTACCTCTGGACCAAATGATTTCAAAGAGCCTTTTCATGTAAAATATCTGGGAGCCAGTCCTTAGTTATGTGACAAAATAGGGAGCAAATATAACCTATTGACTCTTTTTTCCTCTAGAAAGATACATTCTTGGGGAGCCTAGTTGACTCAGTGGGTTGAGCTTCTGACTCTTGATTTTAGCTCAGGTCATGATTTCAGGGTCATGAAATCAAGGCCCCGTGTTGGGCTCTGTGCTGGATGTGGAGCCTGCTTAAGACTCTTTCTCCCTCTTTTTCCGTCCTTCCCCTCCTTGGCACACTCTCTTTCTAAAAATAAACACATATGCTTATCAAATGTAAATTTTTAAAAAATCATTCTGTTAGGATATCCCTTAAAGAAACCTTCAAGGGGGAGTTGGAATAATGTGGAAAAATTGAATGATCATTTTGTTTGACTTTCAAAGCCCTGGCTAGCCCCCACTCCATGGGATCCCTTACCAGATAACTGACTCTATAAGTAGCAGGGAAACATCGAATGAAAGCCCAGTGAGGTGAATAAGGAAAAAACAAGCTCTGACAGACCTGAAAGCATCATTTGGTACCATTTATCTCTAGTCAAGATTCTAGCAGTGATTCTTCCTCCAAAGTGTGGTCTGAAACCCACAAGACAAGATCGACTTGAAAGGAGAAGTCAGAGGAAAGTCTCAAAAGCAGTTTGGGCATCAGAAGTAAAGGCTAGAATTAGATCTAAGAGGTGCACTCAGCACAACACCCAGCACACAGTAAGCATTTAATAAGATGGCAACACACACAGGGAAAAATGAATGGTGTCATCTTTTGCAGGAGAGATGCAGAAATGCATGCCAAGAAGAGAACTATATATACTGTAGAACTGGAGCACCTCTGGATCGCATGACCAAAGGAGGGGAAGTAACATTTGGGGGCTGCCTATAACATGTCTACATTATATTTTGTCATCCTATTTACTATGTGTTAAGTCTGTAGAGTGATGTGTTCATTTGACAAGTAAAACTCTTGTGGTGCAGAGAGGCGAAGAGAAGTGCCCAAGGTCACAGAGCAGGACTTGACCCCAAGCCACCTAGCTCCACTTCAGTGCTCTTTCTGTGGCACTTGGACTGCTTTACCTTCCTCTCATTCTTCATTATGTCTGCTTCTGACAACACCTCCCATTTTCTCAGGGGGTTCATCTTCAGGCACAAGGTTTCTGGAGTCCTACTCCGTGGGAAACATTCTCTCTGGGTTTCTAACTAAGAGTTGTCAACTTAGATCTCTGGGTTGGCTCAGCTCACAATTGTTCCCTCCTCCTCTCTTTGAAAGTGCCTGAGCTCCTGGTCACACGCCAAATATGGGAGAGAAGGCGAGAGACAGAGAAACTTCTTCTATCCCACTACCTGAGGCTCTAATAGTGTGGTCATACACCATAACAGAGATGCAATTTCCCTGATTCAGTGGAACAAAATGGACAAGAGTTGGCCTGAGTCTGTCTCCTGGTACATATAAAGATGTAGGATGTATGAAATGACCTCATAAACCCCCTTGTCACTTTGGTTTGATGAGCAGTAGAACTGGTCTCCATTTTATATGGGCTAGAAGAGGATAAGTCTACCCCATTTAAGGGAAGGCATGCATCTAAGAAGGAATCCAGAGGAAGATGAAATGAAGGCAGCAACTGTACAATTAATGGCAAGCTGGATGGTGTACAACACTACCTCAGGACTCTATTGGAACTGGATTTGAATTTGCCTCTTACTTCAACTTCACTGAACTGATTTTCTTTAAATATTGATTAATTTATTTTAGAGAGAGAGGAAGCATGTGAGCAGGAGGAGGGGAGGGGGAGAGGGAGAATCTCAAGCAGGCTCTCTGCTGAGCATGGAGCCTGATGGAAGTAGGGCTTGAACTCACAACCCTGAGATCATGACCTCAGCCAAAATCAAGAGTTGGACCCAAATTGACTAAGCCACTCAGGTGCCCCTGAACTGGTTTTTCATATGGTAAAATATGTATAACACAAAATTGGTCATTTTAATTGTCTTTATGTGTACAATTCTGTGGCATGAAGTACATTCGCACTGCTGTGTACCCATCAGCAGTAACCATCTCCAGAACTTTTGTTGTCTTCCCCAACTAAAACTCAGTATCTATTAAATAAGAGCTCTCCATTTCTCCCTCCCCCAGCCTCTGGCAACCACCATTCTCCTTTCTGTATCTATGGATGTGACTACTCTAGGTATCTCATATAGATGGAACAATGCCATATTTGTCCTTCTTTGACTTACTTCACTTAGCATATCTTCAAGGTTCATCTATGTTGCATCACGTACCCGAATTTCCTTTTTAAAAGCTGAATAATATTCCATTGTATGTATATATCATGTTTTGTTTATCCATTCATCTGTGGATGGATACTTGGATTGCCTCCAGTTTTTGGCTATTGTGAACATTGCTGCTATGAATATGGATGTGCAAATATTACAAAGGTATTTTTTAATCACTGCTGACATGTATCCTTTGAAGGCAAGGATTAGTAGCTTACCTTATGTAGCCAAAAGAGGAACCCAATGAACCTATTGTAAGGAGGAGAATAATTTTCAGCATAACACAAAATCAGATATTGCTAAGGGGATTATGGGAAATTGGTCTTCTCCTTTGTTCCAGAAGTTTTTTTCTAAAAACAAAATACCACCGTGTCCTTTCTCTCCTTTAAATATACCCTCCAATACACATGAGTTTCAGGATAAAATACAAGTGCCTTAACATGGCGTGCAGGGTCCCCATGAACTTTCCCAGCCTTACCTTCTGTCCGTCTGTCCATCTCCAATCAAACCGTACTTGGAACATGCTCTTTGAGGTCTCAGGCCCTGCACTTTCTATTTCTTTTACCTTCACCTTAGAGAGCTCCTTACTCCAGAACTTCTGACACAGTATGGCATAGTGGTCTCTTCCCATATCATTTCCTTATGAGTTCCCAGAGGGTGGGGACTTAATCTTATTCATTTCTACAATTCATTATTCATTTCTACAATACTTGTATTTAGCATGGAAGGAACTAATGGTTTTCAAATGAATGAAGGAAGGAAAGTTTGAACGTCTCTCAGTAGGTAAAGCAGAATTTGGAAACAGTACAAAAGGAAATATAAGGCAAGAACTTGGAATTCCCATAATGTTTTCCTTGCAGCAAATGAGCAGCAGGAGTAGGTCGCTGTAAAGGTACCAAGAGCCAGAGTCTGTGGTAGAGACAAAGGAGACAAGTCTTTCCTATGGGCCTTTCATAATTCCATAAAGCAAGGATGATTTAAACAGAATTTCAGAGTGGCAAAAGACTAAAGGTCATGTGACAAATCTTGCTCTCTGGGCCTTGGTTTACTCATTGATAGAATGTCAGACCAGAGTTTCTGAGGTGCTCCAGTTTCTGCCAATTTGGCTGCGCTCCCCCTAACATAACATCCTCAGTGTAAGCACTTCCTAAGGCAGTGCTGAACACCTTTCATGGTTAGCTTGCTCTTTTCTCTTGAGCACTAAACTGTCTAGAATATGTATCCATCAGTTTAATTTCTCTTCTCTGGTACCAAAAGATGTCTGTTTCCTCGCCCCTCCAAGAACTCTGCACACATTTGTTTCCTTGAGCATCCTTCTTGCTAGCTGACAATGACTAACCCCACTTAGTTCTGTTTGTTTCATCATTTTCAGACTCTTTTCCATACTGGACTTGTTTTACTCTGTCCTTATCATCTTCAAGTGTGATACTAGAAGCGGGTCCTCAGACTTCAGGCAAAATCAGCATGACACATCTAGAATCTGGTTTGATGTCTCTCTGTATAATGGCAGCTCAGTACTGTCAATTAAGACATCACCCACAAGCTGGTGACTCAAATTACTATTTGAATCTTAGTATATGTATTACTTGAGAGAAGGATAAAAGATTCTAAGAGAGGAAAACCAGGCATAAGAAATGGAAGAAGATTGGGGGATAGCTGTTTTCATGAAGTCTTCCCAGATGGAGCTCTGTTGCTTATTATATTAGTTTTCTATTGCTGCTATAAAAAATGATTACTCCCTTCATGCCTTCAAAAAGTACAATGTTTTGTCCCAGTTTTGTAGGTCAGAAGTCCAGTTTGGCTTGGCAGGGCCTCAGAAAAAGCCCACCAGGCTCTGCTTAAGGTCTTGCAATGATGAAATCCAGGTGTCAAAAAAAAAAGGGCTGTGATTCTTTTTTGGGTCTCTTGGATGAGGGTACACTTCCAGTCTCATTCAAGTTGCTGGAAAAATTCAGTTCCTTGTGGTTGTAAGACTGAAGTTCACTATTTCCTATAGTGGGAGTGGTGGGAGATGATGGAGATGTGGGCCAGGTCATGTTTTGAAGATGTTTGAATTCTATTCTAAGTTCAATGGAAAATAACTAGAGCATTTATGTAAGGGAGGGACAAGATTTAATTGGTTTATAGATCTCACTCTGGCTTCTATATGGGGAATGAATTATAGTAACACAAGAGTGGAAACAGGAAGACCAAATAGGAATATACTGAAGTGGTCCAGGCAAAAGATTATGGTGCAGTGATAGAGTGCAAGATCTAATCTCTCAAGCTATATAGCTTCAAGTCTTGCAGCACGATTTGAGAATGTCAGGATCAATCCATTTAGTTTCTGAAGCTAGAGTACTAAAGAGGATTTAATACAACTCTGCATTTCAGAGACAAAGAGACAAGAAGACTAAAATCCAGCCCAGCGTCCAAGTTCAACAAGTAAACTGAGGGCAAAGCTGCAATTACAACCTGTATCTGTTGGCTCCTACCTAACTCACGGCTCCTTTTACTGCACTCACTTGCTCAGAGTTGGTCCTTGTCAAGTATTTCATAAGCAATGTATTGCTCATGAGATGCAGAGACCTGTTTTTTTTGGCTGACAGAAAGAAGATAGGCTGTTTTTGATGTATGTAATAGGTAAAATAAAAGTATGGATCAAAGGAAAAGAGGGACTGTCTGTAGGCGTTGGGAAGATAAGAAAGATCTTCCTAGAAATATGCCAGCAAGCGCAGGACTGACTTACTCTGATGCCACCACAATGACCTAGCAAAGCTGGGGCCAGTCCACTACCTGCTACCAGCAGTGGGTTCCTGGAAGGTCAAAACTGTGCATGTGTCCTTGGCAAAATCATAAGGCAAGATGCAAGCACAAAAACATTTTTAATCCATGTTCTTGCTAATTTAATTTGCTATAATTAAGAGATGTTATGTGTGATGCTAATGTATGATAGAGGCCAAAATAGTAATGATGTCTGATTTTAATGGTAACAATGTTATTATTGCATAATGCAATCTTCTCTGACTTTACCGTTCACAATGTCTTTTACTTACTCTTATTAATTTAGTCTTGGTGTGTAATTCATAAAAGTCACATCTCTGTGTGCACGCATGCGTGTGTAATATTCTGGTATACATCAATTACATTTACATACACTTCTTTTCTCTGTAGTGAGATCTTGACTTAGTGTAACGGGAATTTAGCCGCCTCTATGTATGCTTAATGAAGCAGTAGATTTGGTAAACCCAGAGGCATCTATTTGGATGAGTTAATTTGTGTGAGAGCCTTATGTTTAGCTTTTTCTCTTAGTGATGGAGGAGGGAGCAAGTTGGTACCCTGGTAGATATAGAAAGAGGGGGCAGGAAGAAGGGAAAGAATTAAGAGCAGAAGAGTAGAATGGGTAAGAGGTCATCTGCCTCTTGATAGCACTGCAGATTAGTTTTGTATGATCTCTGGGGAAGAAGGTGGAGAGGAAGGAGGAATATAGGGAATGGGAAGTAGAGGATGATACTTCTTTCTCAGATGGATTCTAACCCTTTGGAAAGAAATGTTGGTGGCACGAATTAAACAATCTGTGGTCAGGAGATCATTTGCGAGACAGAATAAATAGATCAGTTAGCGATAGCTTTATAAGAAAGCCAACATGCCTCCAAACACAGTAGTGGTTTTAAATGATGATATGCTATTTTTCATTAAGTCTGTGAGTTGATCAGGCAGTTCTGTTGAACTGAACTGATCTTGATAGGGCAGTTCTTCTGGTCTTCCTGGGACTCAGGTGTTCACTTGAGTGCTGGAAAATCTACAATAGCCTCAGCTGAGCCAACTACCTCTGCTTTACATGCCTCATCCTCCAGCAGTCTGGTCCAGGCATGCTCTTGCAAGTACTTTTCCAAACTTCTGCTTACATTGTTTGTTATTATCTCATTGGGCAAAGTCAGTCACATGGCCCATGCTTAGAGTCAGTGGGCTTACTATCAAAGAATATGGATTCAGGGAGGAGTGAAAGCTTTTGCCAGCAATCTATTGCGTATAAGCAAACTTTCTTCAGGCTCAGGTGATAAAGTCAAGCAGAGTTGAGTGAAGCACTCTCCTCATTTTTAACTGGAACACAGCTTGGCTCTGATGCAATGTATACTGTAGAAAAGCAGCAGGGCTTGGCAACTCAAGGAACTCTCTACTCATTGTTGAAATGGTGGTGGAAGCATTTGATGAGTCACTTACTCCATGAGCAGAGCCTCCTTGATTATGTACTCTGGGCATGTGGTAGGAGTATACATAAATCTTCCGTAGTGTGTTTTCAGTGATCCTGGGATGAAACGTTCTAAGCAGGAGCACATTATTCCCTTCAGGGTCCTGAGAACCATAATAATGGTGAGCAACTTTCTCAAGTAATTTTTTGCAGAAGATACCAACAAAGATACCAGGACAGAAGGACAAGAGTTAACTTATTACTGAGCACATGTTGATACCAAAAATAATAGGAAAGGGACTTCAAGTGGATGGTGCTGAGGTCCTACAATCATACAGGTGGGCATTTGGAACAAAATTTGGACATCCGTGCAATGGAGACCTCAGGCTGGTGCAACATGGAACGTGCCAGCTTTATTTACACATTTATCCATATTGGTTCATGCATTGCAACATATGTTACAGCCTAGATTTTCTACCAATTAGGATAAGACTTCTTTCTGGAATTAGGAAGGTTTTAATTTCATCAACTTGAAAAATACCTGGTGTTTTATTCACCTAGTTTTGCAAATACTAGCATGGAAGAACAGGAAAATATTTTGCACTAGTAACAGGCAGACCTAAATAAGCAACTTGATTTTACCTCTAAGTGGTGTTTAACATTGGAAAATTGTTTAATGCTTTCAGAGAGAGAGAAGTAAGGGGGAGGGAAGAAGGAGACGGAGAGAGAGAGAGAGAGAGAAGGGGAGGGGCAGAGAAAGAGGGAAAGAATCTTAAGCAAGTTCCATGGCCAGTGCAGAGCTGGGTGCAGGGGCTTAATCTCACAATCTTTAGATTATGATCTGAGCCAAAATTGAGAGATGGATGCTTAAGTGACTGAGCCACCCAGGCGCCCTAATCCTTCCACTTCTGTTTCTCATCTCTAAAATGGGAATAGCCATAACTTTGTTATGAGGCTAGAGAGAGGATTAACAGCAAGGCATGAAAAATATCTGACACATCGCAGGTGTTCTAATAAATGTAGTTGCTTTCATCATTGAATATTTATTGCATATCAGTCAGAGGCCAGACATGGTCCTACATGCTACAGGTTCAAAAATAGTCAATAGTTCCAGTACCTCACATAGGGATTCAGTGAATAAACAGATGAGTAATGATATGTCTGTCTCTCTCTACATAGTAATGCATTTCTTGAGGTCACAGTCAGTGCTGTGTTCCTCTTTGTAAGAACCAGTATGTCCAGCATCTAGCACAAAGCTTGATGAGTCAATGTCTTTTCAATTGAATTGCATCCTATGGTAGAAATCTAGCCTTTCTTCTCATAGTTAACATAGAGTCTCACACGGAATTGTTGTTTAGAACATTTTGGAAGATTGGCTCAGTGATCAAGAGAAAGAATGGATAAAGCAAGAAGGGAGGAAGAAGGGAGGAAGCCAGCAAGAGAAGGAGGAAGGGATGGAGGAGGGAAGGGAGACAAGGAAGGAGGAAATGAAGGAGGAGGAGAGGCAGGAAGAATGGGAGAATGGGTGGAAAGGAAGAAAGAAGGAAGGAAGAAAAGTAAGAGAGATTAAAATAAAGAACAAAACAAAGGAAGATGAAAAAGAAAAGGCTCCTCTTCCCATTTTCCCACCAGAATTCTTAAATATTTGTTCTAGAGAGATACTACTGCCCATCTCTGATGGAGATACAGATGCAGGAGTAAAGGGGCAGGCCATGGTGCATAATGATAGCCCCAGGCAACCCAGGGCTGGAGATGCAGGAGGCCTCCTAATTCCCCAGTTCCCTCTCTTCTTGGAAGGAAGTTGACTTTTTCTTCTATTTTTTTCAAGCCCTCTGATTGACGGCCAATCCCCCTGCCCCCAGTGCTCATCTCAGATCCCAAGCTCTCCCCCAGTCCTTTTCTCTCAACACCAAGCACAGGGGTAATTTATCTTCCCCTGGCTAACCCCCTCCAGGGAGCTCCGATCTCCCACTCACCTCACCCCCTGCTCTACCCTAGCCTCTCACCACCCAACCATTGCCCCCCCTTAGCCCTTGCTCCTACCCCTCAGCTGTCAGAATGTGCAGAAATTAATTGATTCGGGAAAGTAAAATTCAGGGGGGCTGTAGTAAATCAAAACATTCCATTCATACTGCCCCAGCTCTCAAGGAGAACAGGGAGTCTTCAAAAAATAAGGAGGAGGGACTAGCACTGGGTTAAGGGGGGGAATCAGAGGAAGAGGAGGAGTTCTGAAAAATTGGATTTAGGGTTCATGTATTAGAAATTTGGCCTGCATGCTTCTTGAGGCGATGTTACTGCATGAAATAAATACTGTTTTGAGCTTTCAATGAAACTATTGCCATATGTTGTGGGGCTGGAATGTTGCCCACCTCTTCTCTGCACCCCTAACTCCCCTCCTACCCCTGCCCTTGTTGATTCACTTAAGGCTCTGATTAAGTTTGGAGAAATCTGTATCTTTGCCGTCACTTTCCTATATGTTACAGATGGGCTAGAGAAGGAAGGCTTGTTGCCAGTCAGTGGAGAAGAAGGGGGACCCTGTCCTTGCTGGGTGCCGAAAGATTCAGGAATTCAGATGCTTGCAAGGGTCTTGCCTGATTGTGTGAGAACACTGAGTAACCCCAACAAGGTCTAGAAGCTCATCGCTCTTCGATGGAAGAGTAGAAATTGCAAGGAGGCAGATTTCAGCCCAATAAGGGAAAAACATGAATCTTCATGCCAATTAGAAATGTCCTGAAATAGAGCAGAGTTTCTCAGGAGTAGAAGCTTTCTTTAACTCATCATGCTTAAGCACGTATGTCAAGATGCTGTGGAGCGAAATTAGGAATTGGATGAGGGCTTGACCTAGATCTAGGGTTTATAAACTTTTAGGACTATGGAAACCTTACTGTTGGTTGCTTTATGTTTAATTGAACTGCACCAGAACCCCCAGCATATAAGTAAGAAGAAAAAAGGAACAATGTATTTTTTTTTCTGGAAACAACAATATTTTCATTGTTTTAATATAAAAATTTTAATAATCTATAGTTACGATACGATGGTATTGATAAAGTCCTAATCAACAAAGATACGCGGATGTCTATAACAACATTAAAAAAATTGCCTTGCCGAGTCTGCATATTTTTAAATTAACAGTTTGGAGAAATGGTGACCAGAGTTCTTTTTTTTTTTCTGATTGAAATTTTATTTTATTTATTTTTTAGTATATATTTTTTATTGGAGTTTGATTTGCCAGCATATAGCATAACACCCAGTGCTCATCCCATCAAGTGCCCTCCTCAGTGCTCGTCACCCAGTCACCCCAACCCCCCGCCCACCTCCCCTTTCACTACCCCTTGTTCATTTCCCAGAGTTAGGAGTCTCTCATGTTCTGTCTCCCTTTCTGATATTTCCCACTCATTTTCTCTCCTTTCCCCTTTAATCCCTTTCACTATTTTTTATATTCCCTGAATGAATGAAACCATATAATGTTTGTCCTCCTCCGATTGACTTACTTCACTCAGCATAATACCCTCCAGTTCCATCCACCTCGAAGCAAATACTGGGTATTTGTAGTCTCTAATGGCTGAGGACTATTCCATTGTATACATGAACCACATCTTCTTATCCATCATCTTTCGATGGACACCGAGGCTCCTTCCACAGTTTGGCTATTGTGGACATTGCTGCTATCAACATTGGGGTACAGGTGTCTCAGTCTTTCACTGCATCTGTATCTTTGGGGTAAATCCCCAGCAGTGCAATTGCTGGGTCATAGGGCAGGTCTATTTTTAACTCTTTGAGGAACCTCCACACAGTTTCCATAGTGGCTGCACCAGTTCACATTCCCACCAACAGTGCAGAGGGCTCCCCTTTCTCCACATCCTCTCCAACAGTTGTTGTTTCCTGTCTTGTTAATTTTCCCCATTCTCACTGGTGTGAGGTGGATCTTATTGTGGTTTTGATTTGTATTTCCCTGATGGCCAGAGATGCGGAGCATTTTCTCATGTGCTTGTTGGCCATGTCTATGTCTTCTTTGGAGAAATTTCTGTTCATGTCTTCTGTCCATTTCATGATTGGATTGTTTGTTTCTTGGATGTTGAGTTTGATAAGTTCTTTATAGATCTTAGATACTAGCCCTTTATCTGATGTGTCATTTGCAATTATCTTCTCTCATTCTGTAGGTTGTCTTTTAGTTTTGTTGGCTATTTCTTTTGCTGTGCAGAAGCTTTTTATCTTGATTAAGTCCCCAAAGTTCATTTTTGCTTTTGTTTACCTTGCCTTCATAGATGCCTCTTGCAAGAAGTTGCTGTGGCCAAGTTCAGAATGTTGCCTGTGTTCTCTTCTAGGATTTTGATGGATTCTTGTCTCACATTTAGACCTTTCATCCATTTTGAGTTTATCTCTGTGTATGGTGTAAGAGAATGGGGTGACCAGAGTTCTGTACCAAAAACAATGACTGTGACAACCCAAGTTAGCCCATTCAAAAGATCTTAATATTTGGTGTAGGATCAATTTATCATATTGCACAAAGTAAACATGTGTAGAGTTCCCAGAACACTGGGGATCCATGGAATGTAGTTCTAAAACAACTGTTCTGTAGATCTATGGCACCTACTTACCCCTGAAGCCCTAAGTTTTAGGATTTTTGAGTATATGAAAGACAGAAAGACATCCATGGGATAGGTTGAATGAATTCTATATTTCTTTACGAGTTTGGATCTGCTCATGGAGCTGATTAGTATTTAGGATATTACTGTCCCCATGATGTTTATGTGGACAGATCAACTTTTGCAAAGCTAAAATTGAAAAGCAGATTGGTCTGATGTAACTGATCTAGATTGCATTGTCAATAAATACTATAGGGCACAAAGAATAATCTCAAGGATGTGTCTTCATTCAAGATCCCCAGAAGCAGACCCTGAGGCATGAGTTTGAGATGTAAATTGTTTATTTGGGAGGTAAGCCAAGGAAACATCAATAGATGAAGGGAGAAGTATGATAAGAAAGAGAGGGAAAAACAATAAACCCATCTCATGCTCATTAGGATGCCTACTCTTAAAAATAAAACAAAATGGCAGCTAACAAGTGTTGAGGAAGTGGAGACATTGGACCCCTTGGGCACTGTTGATGGAAATGTAAAAATGGTGCAGTCATTATGGAATATGTTTTGGCAATTCCTTAAAATAGGAAAAATAGAATTACCATATGATTCAGTAATTCTACTGCTAGGTATAGATCCCAAAGAACTGCAAACAGGGACCTGAACAGATATCTGTCCACTCACATTCACAGTAGCTAAAATGTGGAAGCAACTCAAGCATTTACCATAGATGAATGGATAAATAAAATGTAATATATCTTTATATATAAATGTTTTATATATAACATTATATATACACATTATATATTATATATTATACATATATTTTTACATATATATAATATACATATTATATATACATTATATATATAAAATGTCAAATGTTTTATATATATAAATGTAAAATGTTATATATATATATATATATATATATAACAGAGTATTACTCAGCCTTAAAGAAGAAGGAAATCCTGCCACTTGGGAAAATCTGCATGAACCTTATGCTATGCTGTCTTATGCTACGTGAAACAAGCCAGACACAGGAAGACACATCTGTATGCTCTCACTGACATTTGAATCTAAAATAGCCAACCTTACAGAAGAGAAGAGTAGATGGTATTTGCCAAGGGCTGGTAGGAGGGTGACATTGGAAAAGTAGTGGTCAAAGAGCACAAAAATTCAGTTATGCAAGAAATAAATTCTGGAGATTTATGAGTCAGGATAGTGCCTATAACTTAATAATACTGTAATGGATATTTAAGTTTTCTAAGAAGGTAGGTTTTATGTTAAACATTCTTACCACAAATAATAATCATCAAAATAATGGGAGTAGGAGGAAACTTTGGGAAGTGATGGTATGGTTTATGGGTTTGATGGTGGTGATGGTTTCATGAATCTATACTTAATCCTCAAACTCACTGAATTGAACACATTAAATATGTTCAGCTTTTTACATGTTAATCATACCTCAATAAAGTGCTTTAAAAAACCAGCTATGCGTATGAAACGCCGGGACACCCGCACCCCAATGTTTGTATCAACAATGTCCACAATAGCCAAACTATGGAAGGAGCCTCGGTGTCCATCGAAAGATGAATGGATAAAGAAGATGTGGTTTATGTATACAATGGAATATTACTCAGCCATTAGAAATGACAAACACCCACCATTTGCTTTGATGTGGATGGAACTGGAGGGTATTATGCTGAGTGAAATAAGTCAATCAAAGAAGGACAAACATTATATGGTCTCATTCATTTGGGGAATATAAAAAATAGTGAAAGGGAATAAAGGGGAAAGGAGGAAAAAATGAGTGGGAAATACTAGAGAGGGAGACAGAACATGAAAGACTCCTAACTCTGGGAAATGAACTAGGGGTGGTGGAAGGGGAGGTTGGTGGGGGGTGGGGGTGACTGGGTTATGGGCACTGAGGGGGGCACTTGATGGGATGAACACTGGGTGTTATTCTATATGTTGGCAAATTGAACACCAATAAAAAATAAATTTATAAAAAACAAACAAACAAAAACTAGCTATGCAATCATAGGATAGTTTTATGTGCCTTAATGCTTTCATTTATCAAACTGGTATAATACTACCACCATCGTATGGTGGTAATGGATATAGACTGGTTCCCAATTTGGGGAGTTAACAGTCAGTCTTGAAGGGAAGTAGTAGAACCAATGTGAAGTAATAGAACCAATGTATCCCATTAGGTAGCCTGGTCTGGAAGGCCATACTTGGAATTGGCTGATCAGATGGTCCTGACTTGGACTTTGGAGGTTGAGTAAGTGATTTGGATAAGAGAATACACAGGAGGGGATTCTTAGGTGAGGAAGAGGTGTCTAAGAATAGAATCTCCCCCACAGGGTGGTGGAGGCCTAAAGAGGCCTCTATGTCTGCCACCCAGCAATGGTCTGTTGCTTAAGACAAGTAGAGGTTGCTTGTGTTGTTGCTCATACAATTCCCACCTCCTAGGGTTTTTGTGGGGAGTAAAAGAAATTAGATATGTAAGGAGTTGTGTATAACCTCTAGCAGGAAATCATATGGTTGCTTCCCCTCCTTGATCAAAGCAGAAACTGTTAAACAGAACTGCAGACTTGTAATGCTGAGGGCAGGCTATTGGCTTTTTCTCTATCTTGCAGCCATCCATCACGCCCTCTCTCCCACGTGTACTTCATGCATTCTTCCAGGAAAAAATTTCGTTATAGTTCATTGACATCATAGTGGGGTTTGGCCCCTTTTATTTCCTGTTTCTTATCAGTGGACACATTTTTCTTCTCCCAGTGAACTTTTACATAGAACCCCAACCTAAGAATCAAAAGTTATTTTGCTACTACTTTGTCCCTGCCTTGCAATATATTCTTCTCTTGGCCAAAAATGACTTTCTGCTTTGTATTATAATAATTTGTGCTCTGTCTTATCCCATTTTCTTGCTTCTTCATCTGGATAACTCCTGTCTCTCTCCACTCTCCTCTGTACACCCCCTACTCTAGTATTAATCACATAGTAGGCATTCAGTGAAGATATACCAAAGGATAGCATCCACCATGGGAACAAAGCACTGCTCTTGCTCTTAGCTTAGCTAATAGTGAATTTTAATCCAAAATAAGACATTTTTGTTGTTAAAAACCTTCTCTATGACGGTTTGGAAAGGGTGGAAAAACTGCTGAGACGTTCAGAAGATAGTAGTTCATGGTCTCATGACACAGGGAAGTAAAAAATTAATCAATTGGGACTTACAATGACAATGAGTAGGATATTCAATTTTTCTCTTATTCTTGTATTTTCAGAGTTCCAAAAATATCACAGAGAGTTCCAATATACCATTCATCCAGCCTCTCTCAATGATAACATGTTATATAACCATAGTACATTAAAATAACCAGGAAATCGGCATTGGCACAGCACTCCCAAGCTACTGACCTTATTCACATTTTGTCAGGTTTTATATGTATTTTTTTGCAGCCTATAGTTCCATGAGATTTTATCATATGTATAAATTCATATAACCACTACCACAATCAGGGTACAGAATTGTTCCAACACTCCTCAAACTCCCTCATTCTACCCCTCAGTAGGCACATGCTCCTCCCACGATGACCCAGCAACCACCGACCTGCTGCCCATCAGTATGATTGTGTAACTTTGAAAATGGGATATAAATGGAATCACTCAGTATGCAACATTTTAGGATATATAAATATATATATTTAATTCAGCCTAATGCCTTTAAGATTCATCCTGGCCGTATCAATACATTCTCACTGCTGAGTATTATTCCGCCATGTAGATGTCTGACTGCTTGTTTTCCCATTCTGTGGAAGGACATCTGGTTTGTTTCCAATGGTTTGAAATTGCAAAGGTGCTGTGGACATTCATATGCAGGCTTTTGCATCGTACTAAGACATCTCTCTGGGGCAAACACCCAGGAGGGTCATTCCTGGGTCACAGGTAAGTTTATATTTAACTTTAGAAGAAACTGCTAAGCTGTTTTCCAGCATGACTTAACATTCTGGATTCTCATCGGTGATGCGTGAGATGTCCCCTTGCTCTGTATCCTCACCAGCACTTGGTATTACCAGACTTTATCGTCATTTTAATAAGTGTGCAGTGGCATCTCATTGTGATTTTAATTTCCATTTCTCTCTTGGCAAACAATATTGAACATATTCTTATGCATTTATTAGTCTTCTACATATCCTATTTGGTGAAAAGACTATACAAAGTCTTTAGTCATTTTCTAAGAGGACTGCTTGTTTTCCCACTGTTCCATTTAAACTATTCTTGATATATTCTGGGTAGAAAACCTTTGTCCAATAAGTTATTTGCACATTTTTTTTTACTAGTCTATGGCTTCTCTCTTTATTCTCTTACCAGTGTCTTTAACAGAGCAAACTTTTTAAACTGTTATGAAGTCTAATGTAACATGTTTTTTTCTTTTATGGATTGTGCTTTTGGAGTCACCCCTAAGAATTCTTCAATTGACTTTACCTCATGAAGATCTTCTCCCTATGTATTTAGATTTTTGTGGTTGCCTGTATTACATTTAGTGCTATAATCCATTTTGAGTTGATTCTTGTATAAGATGTGAAGTGTGGTTTATGTATTTTTGTCCATAGATGCCCACATTGTCCCCAAACCACTTGTTTGGAGATATATTTTCCCTCTTGCTTTTGTACATTTGTCCAAAATGAATTGAGCATATTTGCATGGATCTGTTTCTAGTTTCTTTATTTTGTTCTACTGATCTATTGCTATCCCTCCATCAGTACTACACTGCATAGATTATAGTAACTATAAAGTAAGTTTTAAAATCAAGTTACTGGGCACCTGGGTAGCTCAGTGGTTGAGCATCTGCCTTCGGCTCAGGCCGTGGTCCCAGGGTCCCGGGATTGAGTCCCACATTGGGCTCCCTGCAGGAGCCTGCTTCTCTCTCTGCCTGTGTCTCTGCATCTCTCTATCTCAGTCTCTCATGAATAAATAAATAAACTTTAAAAAAATAAAATAAAATCAAGTTAGTGTCATTTCTCCAATTTCATTCATTTTATTCAAGAATATTTAATGTATTCTAGTTCTTTTGTCTTTTCATATAAATTTTAGGGTATAGCTTGTCTGTATCTACAAAAAATACTGCTGGGATTGGATAGAAATTACTTTAAACCAATAGATCAGTTTGGGAAGAACTGACATTTTTCTTTGCTCAAGTTTTCTAATCCATGAATATAGCATATTTTGCTAATGAGGGTATTTCTAATTTTTTTAATTTAACAAGTGTTTTGTATTTTCAGCTACTAATAGAGACCCTGTATGTTTTTTTTAGATTTATATCTAAGATTTATACCTAAAACATCAAGTTTTTCAATATTATGTTTTTAATTTGGGTTTCTAATTATTCATTGCTAGAATACAGAAATATGATTTTTTTTCTATTAGTATCCTACAATCTTGTTAAACTGACCTAAGCATTCCAGAAGCTCCTTTGTAGAGTCACTGGAATTTTGTTTTTGCAATGTCCTCAGTTAATGGATTTCTTAGGGAAGTGAGGATAAAATAGGGCCTGATGACATCACTAAACATATCCTCTTTCAGGAGCAGAAAGATAAGATTTAGGGTCTTGGGGTTCATATGTCTGAAAAAGGTAGCTGTCAGTATTGAGAGAAATACCTAGCTACTAGAATACTTTCTTACTTAGTGAATATGAGAAAGGCACTACTAAGATCAGTAACACCTCAATTCCTACAAAAATAGATAAATGCAATAAGAGGGATTTTCTAGCTTTTATGATTGGCATATTATATTCAGTGTGCTGGTTTCTAACTGGCTCATATGAGGCACACAGCTACTCTGCTGCATTTGCATGGCAGCATCAAATGGCTCACATCAAATGGCTCACATCCTAGAGCCATTGAGGCTTATGTTCTCAAGAGGCAATGCATTATATGCTACTGTGCTGTTCTTAGCTCTTGACTTCAATCTTACATTTAAAAATGTGTTTTCTGAGCATATTACAGAGGTTTATTACACATAAGGTGGATTCAGGAAGACTTCATTTGGGGGCATCTGGGCAGGGCAGTTGGTTAAGTGTCCAACTCTTAGTTTTTGGATCCGGTCATAATTTCAGGGTCCTGAGATCAATCCCCACATAAAGCTCTGCACTCAGTGTGGATTCTGCTTGAGAGTCTTTCTCCCTCTCCTTTTGTCCCTCCTCCCCACAACTCACTCTCTCTAAAATCAAGAAAAAAATCTTTAAAAAAAAAAGACTTCATTGAAGACATGGTTTTAGTCCTTTTTTTTTCTAAGATTTTTATTGATTTATTCATGAGAGACACACACAGAGAGAGGAAGAGACACAAGAAGAGGGAGAAGTAGTCTCCCTGCAGGGAGCCCAATTCGGGACTCAATCTCAGGATTTCAGGATCATGCCCTGAGCTGAAGACAGACACTCAACCACTGATCCACCCAGGAATCCTGGTTTTAGTCCTTATCGAATGAATGACTGAGTAAGTTATTTGGTTTTGGCATATTAGTTTCCTCATCTGAAAAATGAGAATGGTCCAAGATATTTCAGTTTATATGCATATTTCACAGTTCCTTGTAATCCAATGAGGTAAATGCCATTGTCTCACTTTTACAAATTAAGAGCCCCTAGCCTAGGGGTTTGGTCGATGGCTTTGTTCTAGATCATACTATGAGTAACAGGCCAAGTGGAGTATCTAAGGGCTATTGGACTCCAAACCCTGTGTGTGTAGCTATTTAAATATAGAAAGTCCCAAGTGGTGGCTTACAGAAGCTAATAAAGTGTAGTGGGAACACAGAGGAGGAATGAGAGAGACCACGTACTATAAAACTAATATTCTAGCCCTGGAGGAGAAAGAACTACCCGCTAGGAGAAGCTTATTGATTCATCGCAATTATATCCTAAATGTGACCATTAATAGTGGGATCATATGGAGACACCTTAGTGCATTTAAACAGGTATCATCAATGTATTTTAACTTTAAGGGTCATAGATAGGATGGGATTTTTAATTAGATAAATAGTTTTCTCCAAACTATTCATAGTAATTTCCACTGAAGTGAAATGTTACAGTAAAACTATCAAGAAGAAAGAGGATTATAAAAATGGCATTATCTTTCTTTGAGAAATAGATGTGGGGCTAAATTAAGAAACATTTTAGTCACCTTTAATTTTTCTTTTCCCACATTATAAAAATAAGGAGAAACCAAAAAGGAAACATCAGTTGAATGAATAATGTATGCAGCCAACAACCCTATGAAGTAGATGCTTGCCTCATCTTGAAGATAAGGTTGAAGGAGGTAAGTGGAATTGTTTATAGTTGAACAGCCAGTAAGTCATAGACTTGGTAACCCAATTGCTGGCTCCCCTGATTCCAAGAGGCTCACTCTGTCCAATGCAGCATCTGCCTCTCAAAGAATAAACAACAGTTCTGATTTTAATTCTGGGGAGTCAATTACCAATATTTCAAAGGAATTATATAATAGATACACTGTGTGGCATTATTACTACCGACAGAGCCAACGAATCATTAACATCTCTAACCGGGTGGTTGTAACTGTTCCTGCCATGGTTGTCTTGTCCATTTTCCATCCAGAGTTTTGGATTAAATATTCATTCACCATTAAAATATTAATGCAGCCCCACTGTTTCTGTAACAAATATTAATTTCTTATGGCATTTCCAGGCAATGCATAAGTTAGACATTTCATATCCCTCAGGAAACTGCTCATCTTCTGGCCCATTTTGTTCATGGTTCCATTCACTCTTCTCATTTGCAGGGGTCTGGTAAGAGCAGGAGGGGAGAGGCAATTGATTTATACACCAACTACCTGCCCACTCACTGCTTTTCTTCCTTCTCACTGTTGTATTGTTTGTGGCCCAGGGAATGTTCCAATCAGTAAGTCAGGAAGCCAGTAGACAAGCAAAGGAAGATCACTGAGCTTAGAACTCACAGTATAAGTCAAACTTCTAGAAATCACTGAGTGTCAGGATTTTCAAGATGGATTATTTCATCTTCTTTCATTATCCCAGCCTCACTCACTCCTTTTATCTTCTGACATGGATTCATCCCCACCTCTAGATTTTTAGCTATTTTCTGATTAGAAGGACACTGTGTTCATATTTTGGGGTGGGGGGAATTCATACCAAAAAAGTGTGCTACTTAAAGTCTCAAATCCTTTCTCTGCAAATATAGTGCTCAGAATGATGGTGGCGTTTACCGCAATGTAGACTGCATGGCTCACTATAGACCCACTCAATCAGAATCTGGACTGGGATATGTGTTTAAGACTTAGGAAATTACAACACATTCTAAAGCCTGAGATGCTTCAGTTTAAGTATTGGGTTAACTAGGCTTTGATTTCAGACAGACTTGTATCTGAATTTTGGCTCCACTCCCTATTCACTCTGGGATTCTGGGCAAGTTGCCTTTGTAGTTTCCCTATCAATAGAAATGGGGATAATAATACTGAACTTCAGTCAAGATGCTAAACAAATCCCTCACCTCCAAAATTTCCTCCTGCCCCTTTGTTTTTTAAATCATTATTGTTGTGTTAAAGCTATTTAAAATAACAAAAATAATACTTCAAAATATGATTTTTGATAATTGGAAGAGATGCTGCAGATAGAGAATTTAGCACTGTGCATGACACACAGTAAGTGTTCAATAAGTCGTATCTATTAGTTATATTGATAGTATCAAAATCATAGGTGAATAAGTTGGCCAACCCCAATCTGTACACAGGAAAAGGATACCAGCTAGCCCTGTTTCACTCTTTTTCCATCAGGGCAGAGGTATCCCCAGGATCAGAGGAAATTACAGGAAGCCATAGAAGAATTTCAAAGGTAGAAGTGAAGTTCAATGCAGCGTAACAGGAGGTCTGCAACATGTTCACTATAAGGCTTTTGGTTTTCATAATTAATTCATACTGGGGAACTGAGAAAGTTCCTTTCTGGCAGGCCTTGAAGAGGGCCAATTTACTGGGCAATTAGTCATGACTATTCCAGGTCACTGTATGCTGCTCCTTGCCCAGCCCTCCCCACCAGCTCATCTCAGAAGCAAAGCCCATTGTGCTTTGCTGTTCCATTCCAACACCCCTGGGATTCATTTAAGGCTTTTGAGGGAAAAGTCTCAGAATGAGAGAATTCTAGAACTTTAGAATCAAATATACTTGGGCAGAAATCTTGACTCTATAATCTATCAGCTGATTAGACTGGACAAGTCTTTTAACCTCTCAAATCTTTAGTTTCTGTACTTTAAATATAGAGGTCATGGGATGCCTGGGTGGCTCAG
Source organism: Vulpes lagopus (assembly GCF_018345385.1). Classification (NCBI taxonomy): domain Eukaryota; kingdom Metazoa; phylum Chordata; class Mammalia; order Carnivora; family Canidae; genus Vulpes; species Vulpes lagopus. Next base: position 62,823,640 of record NC_054830.1, read on the forward strand.
CAGTTGAGTGTCTGCCTTTGGCTCAGGGCATGATCCTGGGGTCCCGGGATCGAGTCCTGCATGGGGTTTCCTGCATGGAGCCTGCTTCTCCCTCTGCCTGTGTCTCTGCATCTCTCTCTCTCTCTCTCTCTCTCTCTCTCTCTCTCTCTCATAAATAAATAAAATCTTTAAAAAAATACATGAATATAGAGGTCATATTCTCCTTTATGTTATAAGGTTTAAGGGAGAAGACATATGAAAAAAAAAAAAAAAACCAAACCAGAGAAGATATATGTAAAACATTGTCATAATAGTTATACTTTCTTCTTTATATTATTTTTAATACTTTTCCTCTGGTGTATACTTTAAAGATTCTTATCTTCCCCTCAAAATTTTCCAAGTAATTGTTATAATTAATCCTTTACTCTTCATATTGTTTCCTGCTCCCCTCTTCCCCCACCCCTTAACTTATCTACTTCTCTGGGTAGAGAGAGCTCTTCAAGCTGGGAGAGCAAAGTTAAATATTCTCTCAGGGTCAGAGCTGTACTGAACAAAGCTTCATAATCACCTGCATGTCTGATTTCTTCAAAAGTTGCAATCATCAACAACCCTTCAGTATCTATTTAGAAGGTTGAATTGTTACTAAGTACAGTTGGAGTTCTAGTATGCTGTGGCTACAAAATCAAATTGTTCCAACCTCAGATATGTTGATAGAAATGGAATGTTTGGAGCATGAGAAAGATTGGTTCTGTCTCTTTCATTCATGATGGTCAGCCCACAGCTGGCATGGAGTGTCCAGTTCTGAGTATCTCACCTTGATGCCAATACAGACCAATAGTAGTATATTCAAGAGATAACCATTCTGAGAGTAAGGAAATAAGGTAAGAGCAGGTAAAAGGAAAACTTGGCCCATGAAATGTAGGGATAAGATGATGACAGATGGACTAAGATGTAATCACTGCCTTCAAAAATTTGAAGGGAAAAGTGGGATTTAGCATACTCTGTGCAAGTGCAAATGGGTGACAGTCAGTAAATAAATTACACAGGATTATGGGAGTTGAATGTATAAGAAACAAACAATTTTCTAACAACAGGGCTATCCCAAAATGGAATTGGCTGGCCCACTAGGTAGTAAGCTCCCATACTGCAGATCTTCTAGCAAAGAATGGAGGGAGGAGTATTATCCATATCAATCTTTTGGTATAGGTGATATTTAAAAACCTATAAAAATGCTTGAGATTCTACGAATGAGTCATAGAGATATGTAATGTACAAAGGACATTTATCAAAGTGCGTTCCTCAGAACAGACATGTTTTTAATGAAAGGGTTCCACAATCAAATAAGTTTGAGAAATGCTTTTTTGGCTTGGTTAAATATCTTCCCAGAGGACTTATTTAGTTAATGAACATTGTTGTGTTTTTTTTTTTAAAGATTTTATTTATTTATTCATGAGAGACAGAGAGAGGGGCAGAGACATAGACAAAGGGAGAAGCAGACTCCCTGTGGGGAGCCCAAAGCAGGACTCAATCCCAGGACCCTGAGATCATGACCTGAGCCAAAGGTAGACACTCAACCACTGAACTACCCAGATGCCCCCATTAATGGATATTGTAAATCTCCAAAAATGTACAGACGATCTATAATGTTTCTCAAAGTCACTTGGTCATAGAACTCTTGCATTTACTGTAGTTTTTCCTAGTGGAGCACCTCATAATACTAGTAAATGGCAAACCCTGCATATGATGAAGTAGTAGAGTGAGCTTTGGAGCCTGATAGGAAAGTTTTCAAATTCTGGCTCTGCCGTGTCTTTGGACAAGTTACTTTAATTTCTGAATCTCCTTTACCTCATGTGTAACATCCACAAGGTTTGAAAGATACAAAGCCTAATACACGACACATTTAAAAATATAATTCATGTTAAAGAGCATCATCATCAACATCATCATCAATATTTGACAGGATCCAATGGGGTTCTGCTTCTTTTTCTTTTTTTTTTTTTTAAGACTTTATTTATTCATGAGAGGCAGAGAGAGAGAGAGAGGCAGAGACACAAGCAGAGGGAGAAGCAGGCTCCATGCAGGGAGCCTGATGTGGGACTCGATCCTGGGTCTCCAGGATCACGCCCTGGGCCAAAGGCAGGCACTAAATCGCTGGGCCACCGGGGCTGCCCATTTTTTTCTTTTTCTTTTTCTTTTTTTTAAAGTGAGGTTCTGCTTCTACAATAGTCTTTAGTTATTTGAGATTTAATGGAGAAAAGTGTTCATGACATTAGCTTTTTGGAGGTGAATTTGGCAATAGATTTAATTTGAAAATATGAGTGTGCCCTGACTCTTCTAATCCTCTTCAAGAAAACTACCTTCAAAAATATTTGCACATATGCACAAATATACCAGTACATTGGAGTATTCTGTGTAACAGCCAAAAGACTAAAAATAACCTGAATGTCTATCACTGAAGGACTTATTATCAAAATGAAACAGAATGAAATGAAACAAAACTTTGCACTATGGAATTCAATGTGGTCATTACGTAGAATGATAGGTAGATCATTTGATCTTCATGGCTGCATTCTAAGGCTTGCAGCATAGTGCCTGGCTCATTGCAGGCAAACACTAAATATTTTTGAAATACAATGAATCGATGTCATAAAATATTTCCGAATAAAAAAGAACAAGTCGCAAAACAATAGCATATTTTTGTGGATGTATATGTATTATATGGACATATGAAGGTATAGACATGTTTACACATGTATTTACCCAGATACGGTAACAAAGCATTACCTATACACATATATGTATATCAGTAGCTGAGGAACTTGACCCTGGAAGCCTACTTTACCTTGGCCCAAACCTACTCTTAGTATTGAAAAGCCTTCCTGTGACATCTGCAAATTTCAGGACATTTCCCTTTATGTTCTTGTCAATATACATGTTTCTACATGTACTCATGCTGTTTCCATTAAAGCTCATTTGAAATTCAATGCCAGATTCAATCCTTTTATCCTTTTATCTCCGAGTATTAACTCATACCTGAGTCTTTTCTTATTTTTGTTGATGTTGCTGAGGATTCTTGACTCTGTAGGGGTGGCATGGAAAAAAATATGGCCTCAAATATGGCCTCCTGCCATCTTGCTGGCTTCCACATCACTTCCTTCCCCTCTTCTCTCCCTTTCTCCACCTTGGTGTAATAATGCAACTCTTGTGTTTATTCCCTCCCAAGCTCTTCTTGCCATAACTAGGGCTCCTGGTTTTTTTTGTTTGTTTGTTTTTCGTTTTTTGTTTGTTTGTTTTTCTTTTTTTTTTTTTTTTTTTACTTAGGAGCTCATTTTCTTTTCTTTTTTTTTAAAGTGAAAAACGGATTTTATTTTTTTAATAATTTTTTTTATTGGTGTTCAATTTGCCAACATACAAAATAACACCCAGTGCTCATCCCATCAAGTGCCCCCCTCAGTGCCTGTCACCCAGTCACCCCCACCCCCCACCCTCCTCCCCTTCCACCACCCCTAGTTCGTTCCCCAGAGTTAGGAGTCTTTATGTTCTGTCTCCCTTTCTGATATTTTCTACCCATTTCTTTTCCCTTCCCTTCTATTCCCTTTCACTATTATTTATATTCCCCAAATGAATGAGAACATATAATGTTTGTCCTTCTCCGATTGACTTATTTCACTCAGCATAATACCCTCCAGTTCCATCCACGTTGAAGCAAATGGTGGGTATTCGTCGTTTCTAATGGCTGAGTAATATTCCATTGTATACATAGACCACATCTTCTTTATCCATCATCTTTCGATGGACACCGAGGCTCCTTCCACAGTTTGGCTATTGTGGACATTGCTGCTATAAACATCGGGGTGCAGGTGTCCCAGCATGTCATTGCATCTGCATCTTTGGGGTAAATCCCCAGCAGTGCAATTGCTGGGTCGTAGGGCAGGTCTATTTTTAACTCTTTGAGGAACCTCCACACAGTTTTCCAGAGTGGCTGCACCAGTTCACATTCCCAACAACAGTATTAACAAGGCAGGAAACCACAAATGTTGGAGAGGATGCGGAGAAAAGGAGCTCATTTTCTAACTGAAACACACTCACAAACAAATACCCTTTATATAACAAATTCTATCAAATACATTTTTCCCATCCAATTACAATTATAAATACAGACGAAGTGCCTGTACCATTAATAGTCACAATCTTCAGAGTATGAGCTTGTTGAGATTGGGGTGTATATTTGGGTAAGTAGTTTTACATTTTTTTGAATTATCTATTACTTGAATTTTCTTATAGAATATGTTTTATATTTATAATCAAATAAATAAAGGAGATACACAGTCTCAGTTCACTATTTCCACTGTCTGAGTAGAAGGACATGAGACAAGTGAGAAACTGAACCTGTTTGGTGATAAAGTGCTGCAGAATAGGATGAGAATCCAACCAAAAGGGGACGTGACTCTGTTCCAACCCCATGTGTTGGAGAAGGGGAGCTCGAATCATCCTGGGTGATCTAGCACAGACATATAAGCAACGCAAAGCCAGCATTTCTATATTAAGCAGATGGTGCTTTGCCTGAAAGCAAAAGTCCCTCAACTTAGTCATGAGAAGAGTATGTTGTTCAAATAAAGTTCTAGCTAATACTGTGGTTATACACCTGCAAGTGAGAGCTCTGCTGAGAAGCTTGTCAGCAACTCTCCATTATGCTAACTAGCTGTGGAAGCATTGGATACCTGGCTGCTGAGATAATAACACGGATGGCGTTTGAACATTTTAGGGCTGTGACTAATCTTTGTTTCCTTCTCTTTTCTCATGCTTGAAATTGAATACTTCTCTTTCTTTGGGGGAGTTGATTCTCCATAGCAAATGTTACTAATTGATAGCCCTGAGGATGTGGAGTGTTCATTTTTCTTGGAGGCCCAACATGTCCATAGGGATGCAATTTCGCTTTACATCTTGCTCTGGCCTCAGAGGCTCATGGGCCAGTGAAAAGGGAAAAAATCAGAACAAAGACAATACCAATAATGGTAATAATGGCAGCTAAAATTTGAGTGCTAGGTACGAAGGTCAGCAACAAAGAATTTTATATGCAAGAACTGATCCAGCCTTTTCCAACAGTCTATAAGATGTGCAATCTTTTGTGTTCATTTTGCAGATGAAAAAAATGAGGCTCAAGTGGATTAATCTGTGCAAGGTGGATGATGTAACTAGATTGTCTCATTCAAGTAAGTACTGAGGAGAGCTCTTTACTAAGTGACTGAAAAACATGAAATTTAATAACTCAAGGGATGCTTGGGATAAGGGTCCAACCTCCTTGTTTTATAAATGGTAAGCTGACATCCAGAATGGTAACTGGGATCATGACATCACAGATGAGAGCTAGTTGTGAGGAAGCCAGGAACCTTTACTTAGTACATCTCTGTCACTGTAGTATATAACAGTTGGTCCAAAAAGAGGGAATCCTCAAGAATCTTACTACCTCACTTAGCCCCACCAATACCCATGCAAATCCGCCCCAGCATTTACAATGAGTTTCTCAAAAGACAACCTAAGGACAGGGCCCTCCACCTTCGAGGAAGAACCATCATTTGTCCCCCAGTGAGACTGCTCAAATGGATCAGACAGACAGGAAGAGTGCTGGCTTGGTGGCATCTGATTTGAGAATGGGAACAGATTGCTGGCATATTCTGAAAAGCCCATTAAATTTCACTGAATTATTCAGTCTCTTCCTTGCTCCTTCACAGAGTGATCTGTCTTCTATGGTTCCATTCAGTTCTTTCCAATTCTCCAATCCTCAAGAAGAAAGTCTTGCTTTACAAGTGCTCCTGCATAGCTGAGTGTGGAAGGAAATGCCTTGATCAGACCAGCACAGCCACTGGGGTAGACAGGTGGCTGACTTGGGGTGGAAGAGCACTAGTGTCAGGGAACATGCATCAGACTTTCTTGTCTGGTTGGTTTTTTAACCACTTTATTGAGGAATGGTTTATAGTTTTTCTATCGTTAACTTCACAAATGGGCATGCTGCTTTACCCCTCTGAGTCCAATTTCTTCACATCTAGTTTTACAAATGATATATAACTTTAACCCACATGGGTGTTGAGACAGCTAACTAGAAAGAAAGAAATGCAAACCTGCTTGGAAGCAAAGAAGCACAAAACTAATCCAGCAAAAATACTGAATCACTTATTGCAGAAGTTGAAACACTGGAGGGAAATAACTTATGATTTGTCTAGATTAGTGTTTAACTTTTGTGGATTCTTAATACATCTCAGAATATAGAAATCTATAATATATGTAAAATTGACTTTAAAGAATTTTAGATCATAAGGGTTTGAACCAACTACTCTTCTTAATATCATAGTCCAAGCTGCTGTGTTTAGTATTCAGAAATTGGGCCCCATGTGAGTCCAGAGATGAAGAACTCATTGTTTAATTTTCCTAGACTTTTTTTTGGATATCAATTATTTTCCAAGGCTACCTTCCTAGCTCATGTGTACTTTTGCATAAGGAAAAAAAATACACTTAAGGGACCCAGATATGTCATGAATGTCTCAAATCACTACTTTGAGTTAGAAGGGAAACATCAGAAAGGGAGACAGAGAGACTCCTAACTCTGGGAAACGAAAAAGGGGTGGTGGAAAGGGAAGTGGGTGGGGGTTGGGGGTGACTGGGTGATGGGGCACTGAGGGGGGGCACTTGATGGGATGAGCACTGGGTGTTATGCTATATGTTGGCAAATTGAACTCCAATTAAAAAAATATGTTAAAAAGAAAGGGTCATCCTGGAACTAGGTACATAAAACAAAAAAAGGTTTATATCTCTGGTTGACAAACAAGGAATGAATAATAAAAACATAAATGTGATGAAGATCTAACAGGGAAGGATTGAGTAATTGTGACTAACATGACTCATTCTTACCTTGTTTATATTTATTAATAACAACAACAATAATAGTAGCCCTGTAGAGTGGCTCCTATGTGTCAGAGCTTTATTTCCATCATCTCATTTAATTGTCCTAATAAACCTGTTGTGTGAAGGTTAATACTCACTTCTAGAGGGTGAAGAAACCGAAAAAAAATTGTATATAGAAATTACTCAAGATATCAAAACAGGCAAGGGATAGAAACTTGACTAGAAACCAGGGCTGCTTAAACACAAAGCGCTCTCATATACAACACGTAAGTGTCTAAGAGATGTTGCATGTCTCCCATTTTGCAATTGTGCCTGGCATACAGTTGATGTCTATTAGATGTTCCTTGATCATGTTGAGTTAGCATTGCTGGACAATAGACTAAGAAGCTGGAGAAACGTATGAAGCTTCAGAATAGATCTGGTTGAGTAAGAGGATGGAGCCACTGCTTGCCTTTAAATCATAAATCTTGAGTTTCCTCCAATCCCCATCTTGAACATCATTGTATTGTGTGACCTTGAGCAAGCTGCTAACCCTCTCCATACCTTGGTAGTGATGTCTGTAAATGGAGACTATTGTATCTGTATCTCATATCTATCAGGGTGGTTCTAGAAATTAAATGAGATGTCAGGACAGGTATTTGGCACTACAAAGACATTGCTATTATTATTGCTCTTCATGACTAAGCATAAAGGTTTATGGCATTTCTCTCTGAAAAATAACTGTGATAAACTCCCATAAGCAAAGGCCTGGGAGGATTGTGGGCAAAGACATGAGCAGAGTGGAGTAGGAGGTGTGTGGGTGAGCAAGATGAGTAATACAGGCACTGCGGGGCATGAGAAGTATTACAAGAGTTCATGGGAGGCTGAATTCAACCCAGGATAACAAGTCTGTAGGGTGAATTGCAGGTGAGACAGGTGAGCCACAGAAGTGGGTATTGGGAGAAGTCAGAGATGGGAATGACTGACTCACCGTCTCACTTCTGGATCCATCTCCTGGAACCACAGAGAAGATGTTAACTCTGCAGAATAGTCAGGGACAGAAGAAAAATAAGTTCATTTAATAGATTTTTACTGGGCACCTACTAAGTGCATGAGAACGGGAAGATAGTCAAGAGTTGCAACCACAAAGAGAGCAGTTGTTAGGACAACATGATGTATTGAAGAATGATCAAAACAGAGTCTGGAATAAATTCAGCATTTAATGAATGGTGGTGATGATAGCTGTGTTCATTTGATGATCAGAAAATGTGGAATATAGAGATGTGTAATATATAGACCCTGACTTTAAGAAGTTCACAAATGGAGGGACCAAAACTAAAGTAGGAAAAACTTGAGAGCAGAAGAAAGAAAGTGGAACTCTGGCAAACTGTTTGCACAAATGGCTCTAAGGTCCTACAAGTTCCTGTACCAACAGCCTTTGTAATGCTACTTAACAGCTTCCCCATCTGAAGTGGAGTCTCTTTTGCCAACCCAGAAATTTGGCATAGCCTGGGAGTGTGCCAACAGAATGGCAAAAGAGACCTTGTGCCAGTTTTGAACTTAGGCCCAAGATGCCTTGCACACTTATAGTTTCTCCCTTGGAACCTTGTCAGCTTCCATGAAGTCAAGCCCACTCTATCTAGCTACGTATTGAGAGACGCATGGTCAACTCGCCTTTGTTGCCCAAGCCCATAGTTAGCTAACTGCCAAGCAATCAGTGAGGCTGCTCTAGACTAGCCAGCCCCAATTGACCTACCAGTAAACTATTATTAACACATGCGGGAGCCCACCTGAGATTATCTAAGCCTGGCCACATCAGAACATCGTAGCAGATCTAAAGACTTGTGAGCCATGACATGCTATTTATGTTTTGAGTCATTACGTCTTGGGGTGGTAAGGTATGCAAATGACACAAGAAGCAATATTCATGTACTACCTACCGTCTTCTCCTATAACTGTCATAACTGGTCTATGAGGTTTTGTGTCACTTCCTTTACAGATGAGAAAAAGAAGATTGAGTGAGGTAAGAAGGAACTCACCCAAGGCCACATGGCTAGATTGGTAGAGCTGGATTTTACACATCCTGTTGCACTCCACATCCTGTGCACATCATACTTTGTCATGTTCTTTAAGTAAGATGAAGAAATTGGTTTATGGGCTGATCAGGGTAACTGGCTTTGAGAGAAGAGTTGACAGTAATAGAGAGAGGAGGAAAGTCCATTCACCACCCAGGGGTGGGGCTCCTTGAAGGTAGGCACAAAAGTCTGAGCAAGAGAACACCAGGAGTGAAACCACAAAAGGTCAGATGGGATGATTCTTGTCTAACCTCCTTAAACTATGAAAGAAAGGAAAAGTTGATCACCAACCAGAAACATGTCAGGAAACAGGAAGGATTTCAGCAAGAAAGAGTGACACAGGTGAGAGCTCCAGACATAGTGAATCAACAATCCATCCAAAAAAAAAAAAAATGTGACCTTAGGTTGGAAAGAGGGAAATGGTGAAAAATTAGAAGATCATAGCAAAACTTAGGTCAGCACAGAATTTCCTTGTCCCACCTTCCAAAGAGAAAGAAATTTAAAAGAGAAGGCTGAAAAGAGTATTTCAATGATCAGAGTGTGGGAAAATCTGTGTCTTAAACTATACTCTGAAATACTTCATCAACCTCTTTCATTACCTATTTTTTTTTTTTTTTTTTTTGTTCAAGACTCTTTCTCTTGCTCTGTAAGTAGAGAAATTCCTTAAGGTTGTCTCCTTCGGATGAATGTAACTTATGCTCACCAAGCAATGTTGTGGTCAAGTGGAACAGGAGAATAGTCCTGGCCAGTGAGTTATAAAGATAAGTAATATGTATCTCTACCACACCAGGAAATTTAGTGTGTGGACTTGCAACCTACCAGAGATCTTTTTCCCTGCGCTTTCCCTCCCTCTCATGCAGAGACAAACAGCATTAAAGATGGTGGCTGCAGCATGAATCTGGCTCCGAGTAACAATTAGGAAAGATCCCCCTGCCAACTGAAGACTAATAACCAATAAATAAACCTTTGTTGTTTTAAACTACTGAGAGATGTAGAGTAATTGTTACTGGAGCAAAATCCAGGTTTTTCTTCTTTTTCTTTCTTTCTTTCTTTCTTTCTTTCTTTCTTTCTTTCTTTCTTTCTTTCTTCCTTGTTTCTTTCCTCCTCCTCCTCCTCCTCCTCCTCCTCCTCCTCCTCCTCCTCCTCCTCCTCCTCCTTCTTCTTCTTCTTCTTCTTCTTCTTCTTCTTCTTCTTTTTCTTCTTTCTTCTTTCTTCTTCTTCTTCTTCTTCTTCTTCTTCTTCTTCTTCTTCTTCTTCTTCTTTTGATTAACAGAAATCTCTTTGCTAGACTAGATCATAATTTCTCAGAGTGGGTTCTCTGGAACATTAGTTCTGTGGGTTTTGCTATTAAAAGGATTCTATGATGAACAAACTCTGGAAAACACTAATCTATTCTTATCTTTAAAAATCTAAACAAACACTTTGGAGCAAATTGAAACATACTGCTCTAGACCCTGCCCTTGGCAAACCCATCTATTTTTAAGGTCTCAAATACCACAGATATATAGCTTATTTCTAAATGTATAACTCCTATATCCTAGATATCCCCACATAGAATGGCATTTCAAATTAAATATGGCAGATTCCCAATTTATGATCTTCCTATAACCCAGTCTGCTCCTTTTGTTTGCCATAATTCTTCTTAGATATTGTCACCTTCTATTTTTTATATGTGTACACATTTAAAAGCTCTCTGAAGTCATGGAATTTATCTAATTCATCACTATCCACACCTACACGAAGCACAAAGACTGGCACATAGCAGATGCTAATGATGTTTGTTAAATGACTAGCACCTCAGAAACTTGAGGATGTTTATTATGTCTTTGAAACATGATACTAATATAAAAATACAGGCTTTGGAGTCCAAGAAAGTTATATATGAATTTTAGCTCCCCCATTCAAATCTTGCAAAGTTGTATGTTCAATAAAAAATATTTTATTTATTTATCTGAGAGAGTGGGAGAGAGAGAGCATGAGCAGGGGAAGGGATGGGGAGAAGGAGAAGCAGATTCCCCACTGAACAGGAAGCCTGATGCTGGAGCTCAGTCCCAGGACCCCAGGATCATGACCTGAGCCAAAGGCAGATGCTCAACTGCCTGTGCCACTCAGGCAACCCAATTTACCTGTTTCAAACCTATCTGTAAAATGAATATTTTACCACATACTATTACAGTGAATATCATATAAAGTCCACCTTATAGCCTCAGCCAAGTATGAAAAAGATGTTAAAAATTTTGAGCTCTCTTATCTTTCCTCCTGAACAAGTAATTATTGCCAACATTTAAGTCTTCTTGATAAAATCTGAATTGTTAATTCTCTGGGAAGACACTGCAAGTTCTAGAGAGGTGATCCTCAACCGATCTTGATAGTGACTCTGTTTGCTAAATGCTTTTTGGCTCTATCCTCATTTTCCTCTCTCCCTAGTGTATTTACCTTGTTTCTGGCACCATCATCTATCACTCACCTAGAACACTATGGCCATTCCTCAATTGTTCTTTAGCCTTTAGTCTTTATAGTAACTCTACATCACTCCTAGAGTGACCTTCTAAAATGAAAGCTATCACTGTCCTCCGCAAAACCTTGACTGGCACTCCACTGATCTTAGAATAAAAATCAGGCTCCCTCCTTGGCTGGACTTACGAGAAAGGTTCTTCAGATTTGTGCTTTTTCTCACCATTTTAGCTCCACCTCCTACCAATATCTCCTTTAAATCCACTGCTTTAACTACACCGAACTACTTTTGGTTTTGCAAACAGCCTATTCTCACTCTGCTAACCATACATTGTCAATGTGAGTCTCTGCCGAGGACACTATATCTTAGTCCTTCACCTGGCTAGGTCCAATTCATTATTTGAGGTTTAGTTGATACACTACCATGTCCAGGAAAACTTCCCTGGCCTTACGCTCATGACCAGAGCCATTTAGTATTCTCAACAAACTGTAAGGTAGATATTCTTTTAATCAGATTTCACAGCTATAGGGAAAGGGCTCAGAGAGGTTGAGTCACTTTCCAAAGCTCCCACAGTAAAGAAGTGGGGAAACCAGAACAAAAAATATCAGCAACACAACTCTAGAACTGTGCTCTAGACTGTTTAGTTCATTACATTGTCTCCTTAAATAATAAACTTACACTAAGTCTCTCCTTCCTGTCCATCACTGAACTAGATCCCTTATGGCATTTTTACATTTAATCCCTCCAAACCGCCCCAGGAGGTACATGTGCTTATTCATGGTAAAATTCATTTTCAGAGAGAAGAATGAACTTTTTAAGGTTCCTAGGTGGTAGAGATTTTTCTGCTTTTTTTTCTTTTTTCTTTTTGACTAGGCTACTTCTTTCAGAGCCCTTTAATCTTCCTCTTTCCCCTCTGATCTGGCAGGAAGTTTTCCTAATTCTTTTATGGCCACTCCAAATGATTTTCAAAATTCACAAAATTATGCCTCTTTGGAAGCTCATCTTATTCACTCATTTAACAAGCATTTACTGAGATTCTACAACACATAGGCCCTGTTTAAATGATGGTGTAGAGGACTGGGCAAAACAAAATCCCTGTCTTCAGGCAGCTCACATTCTACAGGGAGAGAGACAATAAGTAAATGCACCAAGACTTCATACACGTAAAGTAAGACAAGATGAGGGCTAGGGAGAAAAATAAAGCAGTATAAAGTGATAGATAATAATGGCAGACAACCTTTAAATAGAATGGTTCAGGAAGTCTCTTGGAGGACCTGACAGTAAAGTGAACCTGTGACTCACTCCTCAAAAAAAAAAAAAAAAAAATCCTTGAGACAAAGAATTCCCTCTTCTCTTGTCTACTCAGTGTCTTTTAGCACCACACTCACCCACATGCACGCATGCATGCAACACTCCATACTATACCTACACACACACACATGCATATCCAACATCCCTTCTCTAGCTCTATCAGTTTTAGTTACTTTTACATTTCCAGCATGAGTCCACCAGTTCTCCGGCCACTGTTCCATTCACATAGTAGTTTTATAAGATCAATGTTAATAAGCATTATCCAAAAAGCTCATTAAAAGTCAGACTACTGGGATACAACTCAGGATACCCCAAATCAGTAGAACTGTGGGGTCCTAGGAAATGCATTGTTAAGATGACTGATGTAGTGTCAGGAGGCCAGTTTCTCATAATTCAGACCCATTTTACGTCTGATACCTCAGAAAGAAAGTATCCTCTTTCAAAGTAGTAGGGTGGTTCAATTGACTTTGGAGTCAGTAAGACATGGATTTAATACAGTCTTCATCAGCTTCCATAAGCCTTGCTTATCTAATCTGTAAAATGGGGAAAATGACACCTTCTTTACTGGGTTGATGAAAACATTACATGAGATACATGTGGAGCATGTGATACTAAGCTTTGGGGCAACCTCACCAAGTGCTCTTTAGTCCCTCTTTGTGTCTCTCATGGTGTTATCTAATAGGTTCCACTCCCACCCCTCCAGGGACCCTAAAGCTCAGGAGCTCCTAGTATTCTCTTTGCAGTTTGAAAATCACTGACAAGAGTGAGAGTCAAGAGAGAATGGCTTGCCCCAGTTATGCAGAAATCTAGTTTCTGAACCAGAATAAGAGCTGAGGTCACTTAACTCCCAGGTATTCTTTTCGTTACTTAGTCATCTCTATTCTCCGTGTCGGAGTTATGCTTCCCTGATTTCACAAGGAAAATGGGGTCCAGAGGGTGTTCTATTTAGAGCATCACAGTGGAGTGAATATAGGTTAGGTCTCTTCAATCAGACTGCCTGGGTCAAACCTCTGTCTCCATCATCTAGTTATCTAGTTGCTGGGTGGCCTTGAGCCAATATATATTGTGTCATATATATTTATATTTTTAATGTAGTTTTGTTTTACATATAATTTTTGTTATATATATATATATATATTTATGGAGATGTTAGCTTAAGCAGTATAGTTTAGAAATTGTAGGGATCCCTGGGTGGCGCAGCGGTTTGGCGCCTGCCTTTGGCCTAGGGCGCGATCCTGGAGACCCGGGATCGAATCCCATGTCGGGCTCCCAGTGCATGGAGCCTGCTTCTCCCTCTGCCTGTGTCTCTGCCTCTCTCTCTCTCTGTGACTATCATAAATAAAAAAAAAAAATAAAAAAAAATTGTATAGCAGTATAGCCTAGAAGAATATTATACATTTTTGGAGATGTTACGTTAAGCAGTATAGCCTAGAAATTTTCACTGCAAACACCTAATTTCAATCCCCTGTTCATGAGTTCTATAACTTTGGGCAAGTATTCCAAACTGCTTGAGCCTTAGTTTTCTCCATATCTAACATTAGGATGATGATAGCCCTCTGCTTCTTAGGGTCTGTGTGTGTGTGTGAGTGTGTGCGTGCACAGGTGTATATTAGAATAGTTAATTCATGTTTAACCTAAAGCACCATACCTGGTATATAGATTTTGAATAACAGTTAATATCCCCATGTCACATGTCTCTATCAGAGCTTGACAGAATGTTAGACCTTCTAAGCTAACTCTTTGCCAGTGCAAGTGTTACCTGAACAACAGCCCTGGCAAGAAGTTGATTGCTTATTTTATAAGTTCCAGGAGCAGCAAAGTCAATACCTTGCTAGATAGTATCTAGGAGCATTTTTTTTTCCAGATAGAAATGCAAACCTCTCCTTCAGAAGAAAAAAAAAGTCTTATGCTCCAGGGTCTGTATCATTTTTACTGAGCAATGGTCTCTCATACAGTGTCTGTTTTCTATTTGATGAGAACTACTTCAGGATCCTGAAATTTCCTAATTTACGTTAGGAAAATTACTAAGTGTACAATTTTACTTCTCTTTCTTTTCCTCCCCTTCCTTCTTTTTCTTCTTCTTGAGTTTGGAGTGTTAAGAATTTACTTAGGATTTAATCCAACACAGATTTCAAAGTAACAGAAGCAGTTGGCCAGTTCACCTATGGGACATCAAATCCACCAAATTTTCCAGGTTTTTTTTTTCATGCAAATGGAGAAGCTGATGGGATGCTTGATTTGTCAAATAGGTACAGATATCCCATATAGACACTAGAATCCAAGTCTCCATGAAATCAAGTATAGACAATGTGGTTCATACTAAAATTTGGAGAGTTAAATATATATGTTTCTCCCTTTTTTAACAATCCTATCCTATCAGTATTTATATGCCTGGTTTACTCAGTGAAGGAAGCTGAATATAATGGTGTCCTGGGAGGTATAAGGGATTTAGAGGTAAAGAGAACTCAGTTCAATTCCCACACCCTTATTTATTTCATGGATGGGTAATTTTGGGGAAATTCCTTAAGCTCTTTGAGCTTTATGTTTCTTAATTGTTCAATAGAAGCATGCCAGTCTACTTCACAGGGTCATCATGAGCAGTCAATATAGTAAGATTTGTAAAGTGCACAGCATTGTGCCAGGCCCAGAGTAAGTACTCCAAGGATGTTGATTTTCTGATTTCTTGCCTCCTGACTTTCAGTGAATCTTAGAAATGCCTTTATTTTTTTTCTCATGGCAAAAATTAATGGAATTGGAAGAATGAGCCTCTATAGCAATATCGTAGACAAAGGGTTATTAGAAAAACAAACACACAAATAAATAAAAGCTTTTTCAGAAAGGAGATTGGATGTGGGAAGATGGAAGGATTTTCTAAGGGGGATGTGAAGGGGAGAAAGCAAGAAGGGGGAACACAAGATTTGAAGATGAGATGGTTTAAGCCATCTATGGGGACTAGTTGGCAGCTAGATGAGCTGGATTTGAAGGTGGATATAGGATAATTGAGGCTGAAAGCTAGACTTGGGGATGGGTGGAGGCACTAATGTGACCCCAAAAAAGGATGACTAAGCTCTCAGTGGGTAATGACATGTCTGTATCTAAACATAAAACATTAAAAAAAATCAAAATAGGTGTTTGATGACTCAATCCTAGGGAGAGATTCCTCAAACACTGGTGAGAACAAAAACACCAAGGAAGAAGAATATTTTTGGGAAGATTAATTATGTTTGAATAACTTTTAAAACAATTTTTATTGCTATAAAACAGCCTCACAATTCAGCGTTCTTCTGGCAAACAGCATCTCCACCAGGAAACACCCATGGATTTCTGTGCCTCACACTGAGTTCCATCTGTTGCCATGTTACTCAATGGCAAATGACACCCATATTTTCCCTTGTGAAAAATACATTTATTTTGGGGAATGTAAAAAGCATATTTTAGTTTATTTGATTTCATAAAGAGACAGTCACAGTTAATTCTAAATTTTGAAATCGATTGATTCACTCAACCACTGCTACAGTGTTTTCATTGAGGAGAGGCAAATGGAAAAAAAAAGATGTCTATCTTTTGAATAGGTGGGAAACCACTTACAACAGAGAAGATCATGTGTCTGTAGAGGCAGGCAATGTGGATTAGGTGTCAACAATTTTCTGCTCTTCTATGCGCTTAGTGGAAGTCTGGTTGTGTGACCTTTGAGAAGCTAGACTGTGCATGTGTTCAGATTCTGGAGACATGCTGGCTCAAGTTAAACTTCCAACTTTATTACTTACCAAGTATGCAAACTGGGGGCCTTCTCTGAGTATCAGTGTCTTCATCTGAAATGTTTTAATAGTACTGACTATCTACATTATCACATATGAAGAACTTTGAATGAAGCACTTACTTGGCTATCAAGCCTACAGACAATGCTCATACAAGACTAGTTTTCTTTTCCTCCTGATTGTTCTGAATTTCTTTGACTGAAAAATTAAGGTACTAGTTCTCTGCCAGTTCTAGAGTTACAAAATTCAAATAAGTATATATTTTTGCACACAGAGGAGAAGCCTTGTAAATTATAATGGTATTCCTATTTGAAAATATTCTCTATTCTGGTATATTGTGGTATTAAATAAATGAGAAGGGATATAAGGACATAACAATTATGGGGTGCTTATTATGTGGCAGGTGCATTTATTGGTTGTATAAGTCAGGGTGAGTAGCACTAGTTGCTGTAATAATCAATCTCCACATAATTATCGTATATGCTGTATTTTCTGTTCTTACCACAGTCCAGTTTGGCTGGAGCATCATTCTTCCCACAGAGTGGCACCTTTCACCTCAAACCTCCTCTAGGAATTTAGAGTCTACCATTGAACATTTTTTACATCTGGATGGTAACTAGGGAAGAATTAGTGAGTAGAAGTTTCTGAGATCTCAAGCTGGAAAGGGGCTTTATCACAAATGTCCTATTCTTTTGGCTATATTTAAGCATCTAGGCTTTTACTTACACTATTAAGGGGGCTGGAAGAATACTTATGTTTGCAGAAGAAAAATGAGACATTTTGTTGAACACATCATTTTTCCTGTGCTATGTTATCTCATTTAATCATCACAAAATGTTGTAAGATAGGACTTATTACGCATACTTTATAAATGAGATAACTAAGGCTGAGTGCTCTTAAGTAACTCACCCAAAGTCTCACAATTAGCAATAGATAAGCTTGTGTTCCTCAAATTAACTTGAATTACCCATGCTTTGAATTGGAAGCACAAACAAACGAACTTGGAAGGAGGTCCATTTCAATACTCAGGTTAGGTTGATGGGCTTAGGATCACCCAAAGAAATAAAATATTTATGGATGTGAACTCCATTCTTTCAATGTCTAGGATCCAGCAACCCCAAATAAATACTATAAGAAATCATTTTCTCCAGAAATAAATTTGCAGCAAAATAACAGTGAAAAATACTGAGATCTCTTATGTACCTAGAACTGGCCTAGAGATACAGAGTATGAACAGCACACAGACACAGTTCCTGGCCCCCACAGCCCTGGCCAAGCAGAGAAAACAAGAGAAATGTCTGTTTAACACTTAGCAAAAATGGGATCATTAGAATAAAGGGACATATTTATAGAAGGCTATTTCAGCTTATTTTTGAAGAGATTGGACCTTGAGGTGATAATATCTGGATTTAGACCTTTGTTTACCTACTTATTAGGTGTGTGACTTTGGGTGAGTTGTTTCTACTCTCTAAGTCTCAGTTTCCTCGTTTGTGAAAAGGGAATTTTAAGAACAAATTACATTAATAGGGTCATGAAAGGATAAGAAGTTTATATACATATGGAGATATATACAGAGATATCTATCATCTATCTATAAAGCTTGGATTAAGGCAGATGTTCAGGATACATTCATTGTCCTCTTCATGTCATAATACTATAGAAATAATAAAAGGGTATTTCCTTTTATTCCATAGAAGTCTACTATGTCCCACTTGATGTGTTAGGTACTATATGGATTCTTCTATTAATTCTCATAGACCTCTTCTTGGAGAGGTAAAGTCATGTGCCTGACATCACATCAAAATGTTAGAGATGCAATTAGAACTCTGGTTCTCTGATTCCAAGTCCACAAATACCACCCAGCCTTGTACTTTGCCGATATAGGTCATCCGGTCCATTATTAGTTGTGCTTTGATTCTTTTTTTCTACATCCATATTTAGACATGGAGAGTCTTTCCTTGAATATTTTTGGTGTTAGAGAACTCACAACTTTCTCCAAACATTATAGCATTTATCAGGCAGCTCCCTGGTTAGAAATTTCTGTTGGGCAGAAATTTTCTTTCATGTAACTTTTATTCACCAGTAATAGTCCTCTGGGGTTCACAGAGAACAAATCCACTTTTGCCTTGTGATTGCAACTTGAACAATTAAATACATTTATGATGAGTCTTAAGGTCCCCCCCCTTTGCCAGACTATTCTCAATTTCTTCAACCTCTCTATGACATCCAGGCCCATCACCCACCATACAGTGACCCCCAGGTAGTTTCCAATTTGTTAATATCTTTCTAAAAAGTGCTGTGGTCAGAAGCAGAGGTGGTTTCCAGTTAGAGTTCAGAACATTGAACAGTGGACTCTGTCCTGGACTTGGCATTCTCATTCATTAGAGCCTGAGATCCCATTAGTTTTCTTGGCAGCCTTATCCAGACATTGGCATATGCTTTTTTTTTTTACAGTCATCTTATATCCCTAAGCTGGTGAATTACGGAACGTTGGGTCTTTAAGAAACCTCAAAGATAATTTTTGAGAAAGGGGGAATTGAGCTCTAGTCACTTAGTCCAGTGGGTAGAAGACCCATCTGTAAATTCTTCCCATTTACCTGCCCATCCATCCATCCAACAAGTATTACTTGAGTTCCCACTGTGTGCATGTCCCTGTGTTGAATGCTAGGTGTACAGTGGTATACAGAACAAAAATGATCACTGCCCTAATGGAACTAACAATCTAGCACAGGAACCAGACTTTAGGCAAGCAATCTCAAGTAAAACATTATAGAGTCTAGTATGAGAAAAAAAAATAAAGTCTATGATGAGGACAGGACAAGAAAAAATCAGGGTTTGTGAGAGAGGATAATAAATGACCTGATTTAGCTCAGAGATAAGCACTGTATACCATTAATTCAAGCCCCCCCCCTTTTTTTTTAACTGCCCAATACCACTTTTGTCATTGAACTCATTCTATGTAGTAAATAAAGATGGCCACACATTCTTTGACATTCCTCTAAACAAGACACAGTGTGTTTCCCTCTTCCAACCAAGACACAGTGTGTTTTTCCCTCCCCTGGAATATGGAATGGTATGTGACTGCTTTGACCAATGGGATAAGATGGAAGTAAAGTTGTACTAGTTCTAAGCCAAGCCTTGAAGATAATTGTCAGCTTCTGCCTTGGTCTCTTGAATCTCTGAGCTGCATGTAAGAAGTTTAACTACTCTGCAGGAGAGATCAGATAGAAAAGACTTGAGACTTCACAAAGAAAGGGAGAGGAACCTAGTAGAGCCCAATCTTCAGAATTTCCACCAACTTGTTCTGCAGATCAGACCAGCCATCACTTGAATACCATCAAGTGACCCTAGGTGATGCCACATGTGGAAGGATTTCCCAGTTGAGCTCTACAAAATTTTTGATCTACAAAATGATGAGAAATAATAGAAAAGGTTTTTTTTAAGGCTTGGGGGTAGTTTCACATGCAGAAGTATATAACCAGAACATTGTAGTTCCCCTGTGTTCTTTCCCCTTTGGAAAGTTTTGTTATTTCAGCACCCGGGAATTCACATAGATTTACTGTAAAATGTGCATTTTACACCTACTCCAGAGATACTGGGGATGTAGATATGGAATAAAGAATATAAGACTTAAAAAAATTTCATTTATTTATTTATTTATTTATTTGAGAGAAGAGCATGAGCAGCGGGAAGGGCAGAAGGGGAGGGAGAGGGAGAGAATCTCTAGCAGACTTCATGCTGAGTGCAGAGCCTGATGCAGGGTTGTATGCCAGGCTTGATCCCACAACCCTGAGATCATGACCTGAGCCAAAACCAAGAGTCAGATGCTTAAGTGACTGAGCCACACAGGCACCCCTAAGAATACAGGATATTACTAAGAATCCAAATCTGAAGGGCAGACCTTGATTTGGATCCCATCTCTGTCATTTATCAGTTGACATCTATTAAGAAAATTTCTTCCTTTCTCAGCCTCCTTTTAATCATCATTGATGTGGAGATAAATATGCAAAACTTCTCAAATTTGTTGTGAATAATAAAAGATCAAGTTTATGTGAAAATATTGCTTTAGCCTTTTGGTATATAGTGAGTGCTCAATATGGTGGTTTTGTTTGAATTATCATTTAAAAACATAATCTTTAGCCTTAAGAATTTTATCTAATAGTGAAATTCCTGAATAATAGAAGAGACAGAAAGGATCAGTGAGTATTATGAACCCCAAGATGGAGGAAAGTATAGGACCTACTGTACTAGGGTGTAATGAAAGACATCCATTCCAATCTTGAGGAGGTTGATGAGGGAAGACTGTCCAATGTAAATGGCATTGAACTCAGACCTGAAGTGTCAGCAGCAGCTTTGTACTGGAAGGTGAGGGGCTGACCAGGGAAATGAGTGCTGAACTCCAAAGGAAGAAAAGCCATTTTGATGAGTTAGTAAACTGTAAAAGTAGGCAGCTTTTCACAGCTAGACTGAAGTATTTTTGTTGATTCATATTTTGTTGAACTTGACCCAATGGATCCTCTGGGACTCAACTCCAGCCCAATGTATTAACTAACTAAGCTTGCTATCCAGTCTCCACCTCAGAAACCTGATAAGCACTATGGATTGCCCTCCTTTAGATTGTTGTTGGAAATTTAAAGCAAAACTAAGTTTGACCCCTAATGCCCTGAAAACAACCATTTGAATTCTCCCCTTGTACCGAAAAACAAATCTCCATAGAGGATGACATATTAAAAATCATGTGCAGAAAACACTCACTATAAAGGACATCAAACAAGGAGGTAGGACCCTTGACTACATGTGGTAATAAAACAGTCTGAATTTAAGTATATACACACATACATATACGAATCCCATAGAGCACATGGGAATATGTATGTATATATGTCTATATACATACTTGGGAATATATGCATAGACACATGTATGATTACACATCATAGCATTTGATCATACTATTTATATTTAGCATTATAAAAGCAAAAGAATTTTTCAAAGGGGAATTTACAGTCTGACAATTAAACATAATCTGAATGTATAAAGCCAGTAGCAAGTTTTAAGCAGGTATTTAGATGCAACTGAAGAAAGAAATGGTAAAACAGAAAATAAATCTTCGAAAATCACTCAGCATGTAGCACAACAATTCAAAGACTGAGAAAATATGCAAGCAAAGTTGTGAGGCTAGGAGTCTGTGTGGTTTGGTCACATGGAAGGCATGTCTCCATGATGCTCTCATGACAGGCTTCACTCTGCAGGCAAGCTATTTGGTAGTCCCTACTAGCTTCAGTAGGCTGCAGTGTTCTTTACTCAACTAATATCTCCCCCTCTTTGCCATTACTCGTACCTCACACTGCCTTAGCTTCTCTCCCAATCCATCTTTCCTGCCAAAATGCAGCAGGCCCACTGGAAACTCCAAGAAATATTCCAACTGCTAAAGGAATATGCATGTCCTAAGAAGCATACCAGTACATTTCTGGAATATTCTGAACTACACAGAGCTATAAATCTTTAACTTCAAAGTGTTCTCTGTTCTGTCCTTACACTTAAAAAGTATTTTTTAGCATAGTTAGCATTGTCGAAGTTAAAAATGATCCAAGTAAATAGTTCTGTCTCTTTCGAACTGCCAGGATCCACAGACAACCTCCACCAGTGAATTAAACATTTGGTCATCCTGCAGTTAAAGTTATTTCTGGAGTTGTTATAATTTAAATCATTTTCATAAGAATTTATGAGCACTTAAACCTAGGTACTGTCTGTAGCCATACTTTATGGGGAACATAAATGATTGTGGGCCTCTCTCCTTTTTTCCCTCTCTGTTCATAACACACACACACACATCATATATCATAACCAAAGATGTCTAGTATATAGTAAATCTTCTTTGCCTGATGCTGTAGGTAGGGAATGGATGAGGTAGAGGATGCTGTTGTAGTACAGGGATTATGGCAGCAAGAGAGGATTTTGCTATTTCTTGTAGGAATAAGTACTGTATAGCTGCATGAAAGTCCACGCAACTTTTTTTTTTTAATGGATAGTGAATCATTTTATTATAATTGCCAATTTACTAAGGTAGAAGCATCTCAAAGAGATCAAACAACTTGTTAACTGTGGTGCTTGGAGGGTTATTATGGGCTGAATTGTGCCCCCTGTCCAATTCATGGGTTGAAGTTCTCAGCCCTAGAATCTCAGAATGTGACGGTCTTTGGACAAAAGGTGATAGAGGCAGATCCAAATCTAGTATGGCTGGTGTTTTTCTAAAAAAAAAAAAAAAAAAAAAAGACACAGAAAACACACAAACCAACACACAACTGTGTGAAGACATAGCAAGCAGGCAACCATCTACAACCAAGGAGAGAGGCCTCAGGAGAAACTAAATCTACAGACACTGTGATCTTAGACTTCCAGCCTCCAGAAGTGTAAGAAAATACATTTTCTATTGCTCGAGATGCACAGTCTATGGTACTTTGTTGCGATCGTCCTTGCTGATTGATCTTGAAGCCAACAATACCTTAGACCCAGGCTGGGAGTAGGGAGTTCAAGGCAAGTGAAGCCTCACTCCATTACCACAAGGGCTCCACTGGGGCTTGTATGTTGCCATGAATGGGTGCTTTCTTCAGTTCCTACCTCAGACCCCTTCATTGCCTCATCCTAGTACCGGCTCTGCCTCCAACAATGATAAAGAGACTGCCTAGCAGCAAACTCCCCTTCAAACCTGACAATGAGGGTATTTGCATTGAATTTGAAGTCTCTGGAAATTCCCTGGAGCTTCTCAAGAAAGGGATCTGTGGGTCTTTTTCCATTTATTCATTTAAAAAGTTGTATTGAGTGACTATCATGTTCTGAGCATTGTGTTAGCTTCTAAAAGAGAACAGCAATCAAAAGATTATTTTTTTGTTTAAGATTTATTTATTTATTTGAGAGATAAAGACACATGAGTTGGGGGGAGCAGAGGGAGAGGGGGAGAGAATCTCAAGCAGACTCCAAGCTGAGTGAACATGGAGCTCGATGTGGGGCTTGATCTCAAGACCTTGATATCATGACCTGAGCCGAAACCAAGGGTCAGAGACTTAACTGACTGCACCACCTAGGCACCCCCAAAAGACCTTATTAAGCACCACTATGTGCTAGCACTCTGTCAGGCCAGTGTAAGGAAGGAAGTACAATAGATAGTGTTATGTACCTTCCCCAGACAAGGTTCTGAGCTTGTCCAAGTGGGAGGGATGCAGAATGGAGTGAGATATGAATTCTTCCCACCACTGACTCACAATCTTTCTGTGGGGACAAATCAATGGTACCTCTAGCGCAAGGCTGAAGTTATAATGAAGAGGCATGAATGCTTCATAGGAGTTCAGGACAGAGAAAACTAATTTTAACTGATGGGATTTGAGAATTCTTGTAGATGATGTGGGTTTTCAGTAAAATTTTGATCACGGAAGCAAAGACTTCACAGAAGGGAAGGCATGTGTGCTTCAAGCACTGACAGATCCCCTACTGTGTGATAACACTGGGCAAGGAGGAGAGGTTTCCTGCCCTTAAGGAGGTGACAGTTTTGCTGGCAGAGGTAGGAAGTAGATAGTCATGAATATGTTCAGAAATGTCTTACACAAGAGGCCAGGGCTCCTGACCTTGATGTTTGGGCTCATACAGTTAATGGCCATTGGGATCTTGGACTACTTTTTTCCCCCCATAAAATGTGGGGGGTTGTGCTAAATCATTTGTTTCCAGACTTCTGGATTTCATGCACCAGCACAATTTAAGAAAATTAGGAGTGGAGTGCAACATGTTTTTAATTTTTCCAAGTCAGGGCATTAAAATGCCCACGACATTCCATTCTCATTTCACTAGTCAGTGGATTATACCTAGGAGCCACTCTCAAGATCCAAGGCTCTGAGTTTCTACCTGCTAAGAAGGGCAATGTAAACATTTTTGTAGATTTTAAAGTTTAAATCATAGCTTGTAAAATTGGTGGTCCATGGGCTGAATTTGACTTGTAGCTGTGTTTTGTTTGGACTACAATGTGTTTTAAAAGAATTTGAGTTAGATGCCAACATTGAAAAGTGGTGAGATTCATAGGAAAATCCAGATTTCTCCTTGTTGTTGTTTTTTAATGGAGTATCTGGCAATACTACCCTGCTAGCAATTAGTGGGAAAGGCTCTTCTTCCAACATGGGTCCCCCAGTCCCCTCCCAGCACACTGTATTCCATCAAGTTACCTGCCTGACCTCCAAAGGCATTTCATTTGAGTGCCCTGATTTAAATCAATGGCAGTGGGATTTGATATGGGCACTCTGCTTTCATTGATGAATCTCAGCTCTTCTATCAACACAATGGGTACAATACAAGGGTTGGGTGAAAGGGTGAATATGAATATTTTGGAAAGTGTAAGTGGTAGTCTAGTGCTGGGTTATAATAGTTTCCAATCAATGGTGAGTTTGGGTAACTCAGGTTCTATCCCACAAGGTTACTGAGCCAGGAACTTGGAGCACTGGAACAAACAGGGCGTTCATGGATCTCAGGGTCCACTGAGCAGAGTAAGGTCAGACAGTGATAGATGGGACAGCACAGTAAAAATGATGAAAGTTCAGATCATATTTGCCTCTGAGAAGGTGACAAAGGCAAAAAAGTTGGGAAGTGCAAGGAAGCACAGGGGCCATCATCATAAACCTAAGTTGGGGTTAATTTTAGTTATTATTATCATTATTATTATTATTATTTAAGTTTAGTTATTATTAATAGTGATTTTCATTACATAAATTTATTCTGTACCACTGACATCAAACAATGTGTGTCTTTAAGCTCCATTTACCAAAGGCCTGTTACATGCTGGGCATTTGTTAAGGGTTTTATTCAACTTTACTCCAAACTTAAATTTATTGAGGCCTAACCATATACCTAAATTCGGGAGTACAAGTGATAACCAAGGTAGGCATGGTCCCTGGTTCCCACAGTCCCCAACATAATGTTGAGTACCACAGACACCAGGCAGTTCTCTACATAAAACTGTATTTGAGGTAAATGGGGGAAAGCATACTTTCCCAAGGAAGAAGCATTTAAAGTAAAACCTGACAGGGGGGTACCTGGGTGGCTCAGTCAGTTACATGTAGGACTCTTGGTTTTGGCTCAGACCATGATCTCAGGGTTGTGAGATGGAGTCCCAGGTCAGGCTCTGCATTCAGCAGGGAATCTGCTTGGGAGTCTCTCTCTCTCTCCTCACCTCTGCTCTTCCTCCACCACTTTCTATCTCTCAAATAAATAAATAATTTTTTTTATAAAAATTAAACCTTACAGGTGTAAGGGAATTAACCAAGGAGCAAAGGTGTAGAGAGCTGTGCAGACAGGGAGAGCAGGATTATTCCCATTTACCAGATCAGAAATCTGAGGTTCAGAGAGATTGAGTTAAACTGCAAGTAACAATGTTGGATTTGGGCCCCAGATCCAACATCAAAGCATGAAGCCAACTTCTAACTCAGGTTCCTTCTCCTTAGTTTGTCCATCCTTTATTTTCTCAGCTGTCTCACATTTCTTACAATGGGAGCAAAGGGTAGATGGTTTCTTGTGGCTGACACACTTCTCTGTCCTATTACCTACTCAAGGCCTACTTGTCTTGCTCATCCCCAGCTTTAGTCCCATTTTCTTTCTTTTTTTTTTTTTTTTTGAAGATTTTATTTATTTATATGAAAGAGAGACAGAGATAGTGACAAAGATAGTGAGAAAGAGCACAAGCAGGGAAGAGAGGGAGAAGCAGGCTCTGGAGCCCGACACAGGGCTCGATCCCAGGACCCTGGAATCATGACCTGAGCTGAAGGCAGACACTTAACTGACTGAGCCCCCCAGGCATCCTCTCTAGTCCCATTTTCATATTAGCCCTGGATCCATTTAATCTTCTCCTTCTCCCCACAACCAGATTATAAGGTTCCCAAAGGCAGGGGTCACGCATGCTTTTGCTCAGTGACATTCCCCAGGCCTGGTACACAGTAAGTAGGTGCTCAGGAAAGCCTTGCGTGGAAACACAATCAGCAGATACGAAGCAGGAAACCTTTGCCAGAATCTGTGAGCAAGGATTTGGACTTGAATTTTCCCCAGTACAGACAAGAGGGAACTTGTGTATAATTTCCCACAAACAGAAGATCAATTTTTGCTGTGACAGCACAAGTCCATCCTGGTGGGCGAAAGTAAAGTCACATGTTTGCCCCTGGAGTAAAGTTGTAGATTTTTGGCAGATGCATTCCACCATTTTGCCTGTCAAGCATTTGTGTGTGTGTGTGTGTGTGTGTGTGTGTGTATTTCTTCTCTGATGGTCTCCTTCTGTTTCCATGGAAAAAAGCCAAATGGGTGTGGGGGAGGGGAGAATCAAAGACAGAGCTAGCCATTCAATCTCCATTAGAAGCAATCAGGGAATTTCTTTATTACAGGCAAAGGACTTCAGATGCAGCAACAAGAGTAGCCCTGGAAATAGGGGTAACAGTAGCTGTGACAATATGACGACAAATGAAAGACACCAGGCATTTACTGACTAGCTGCTATATGCCAGGCCCTGTTCCAGGCACTTCTCCTTTACAAAACTATCTCATTTAATTCTAGCGGCCAGCTCATGAGGCAGGAAATATGATCTCCATTTATAGATGAAATCACTGAGCTGAGAGAGAGAAAAACAGACACATAACATGTGTCAAGATCGCCCAGTTTGAAAATGGGACGTGATATGATTTCAACTCAGGCCAATGTAATATCCACTCCCCCCCCCACACTGCGCCCCCCCCATATCACACTTCCTCTTCCAAAAGATGAGACTTGATGATGTCTAGCCTGTTTTTCATTGTTTGGGAATACAGAGTCTTTGGGAAGGATGATTTTTCCTCCCTCTTGACAAGATTCCTCAATGACATTTCTATTTTCTTTGGTTGAACACAGAATAAGGATTCAAATCCTGGTTTCATAAGTAGAGTGATATTAAAGTTTTGAAATCTGACTTGCCAAATTATCTACAGCTCGTTAGCCGGCCTCAAAAAGTACAGATTCCCTACTCATGTGGTAAGTTCACGAATCAGATATGGGGAGTTCTAAACACACCTGTGTCATTTAATAGCTACCTTATTGGGGGGACGAATAATTTAATGCCTCTGAATGTCAGCTTTCACCCCCATAAAAGGCATCAACTCATAAGAATACCAGGAGGACTAATAGAATAACATACATAAAATCCATCTTCTGCAGACACGGAGTACCGGTTCATTTCTGTCTTTTTTTTTTTTGAATTTGGCATCTCCAGTCACCTGTCCTACCTTCCCCACCATCTCCCAGACCTGCACACTTTCATGTTGTTTCCCATAAGTCTTTATCCAGCAAGAGACTACATAGATGGTTCCTTTAACCTTTCTTTTCTTGTAAATCAATCACAGTGATTTACTTTATTTCTTCCCCCTTTGGAGGCAAAGCTGGATGTGAAACTGCCACAGTCATGGGAGTGTGGGAAGAGGAGGACGTGGGCTCAGCTCCTGGGCAGAGGCAGGGAGCTTAACTGTCCTACCAGAGGTGGGAAGGGCCTGGGGGAGAGACTTCCCATGACTCCCAAGGATAGTTCCTTATATTCTCAGCATCAGGAAAAATTCCAGCAGGCCAGATTCTGGATCAGCACGGGATATCATGGTACAGACAAAGGCACCTGATCTTTCACCTCCCTTCTGACACGCTGCCTTCAAATAAAGGGGTATTTTCCTCCTTACACTCTGTCAAATATGGTTTTAATCAGCTGCAACCACACACACACACACACACACACACACACACACACACACACACACACACACACAAAACCCAAAAAACAAAACTATGGGATATTTTCTTCAGTTTCGATGCCTGAATACCATCGCAGGGATCTACAGGAGACCAGTCGCACCCTCTGAGGTGCAAACACACACCCGGAAAACAGGTGGGTTGTGACCTAAATGCTGGCCCTGTGCATCGGTTCTCACCCAGGATGTGTGCCCAGAGATGCCCAAGGACACGGAGTATGCCCTGTGCCCGGCTCCTAATGGGAGTCTCAGCTCTCTGTCAACTCATGTCCCACAGTGCTGCCATAGTGAACTTCCAACCATGCAGCTTTGAGCTCTCCCTAAATAAATTCCTCCAATGGCTTCCTGTTGCTTAATGTAAATTCACTGCACTACTTGGAAGTTTCCTAACTACACCAAATTCTTGATTCTGTATCCCTTGATCACTCCATTCTTGTTTTGTGCAAACAACTTACTCTTCTTCATCCTTCAAAGCCCCCACTCACAGTCACCCCCACCAGGAAAACTTGGATTCCTCAGATTGGGGTAATTGCCCTTCCTCAGTGTTTTCAAAGTCTCTCCAAGTTGGTCTTAGGACATTATTCCTATGCTACTATACTGTTATTTTTTATTTACTAATCTAGCCTATCAGTCTGTGAGCAATTTGAGGATAGAAATATGAGTTTACTTGTCTCTGAGTTCCTGTAATTAACATGAGGCCAGACTCAGATGTAAGGACTACATATTATATAGCAATTAAAACACACAGGGACTTGGAGTTGGAGTGACTTGGATTTGAGACCATCCCCTGCCATTCACCCTCTAGGTCAGTGGGGGAAGGTTACTTAACTTTACCAAGTCTCAGTTTGCTCATCTGTAAAACAGGGACAGTAACACCCTCACAGTATTGCTTTGGGGACTAAATAAGATAATGTCTGCAAAGTGCTTTGCACTTTGGCATATGGTGAACATTATTATACTTACTATTAATATTAAATTCAGTGCTCTGGAAATGTTTCGTGGGTGAGTGGTTGACATGAACCATGACGGTAAATGGCTGTACCAAAATGGATAGATCCCAGAATTTTGCCTTAAACTCCATTGACCTAGGAATAACTCTGAGGCTTTGAGCTGTTCATTAAGACTTTATTAAAATTATTTTAACCTTTGGTGGTTGCCAGAGCCAGACATGCCGGGGAGCTGAGGTTTGCCACAATGAGCTGTGTCCTCCCACGCATCCCCACCTCTGGCACAGCCATAGAGGGGCCTGGGCTGAGGGCCAAGGGAACATACTCCTCACTCAAACCTGTACACTGACGTGTGCCTTTGGAAAACTGGAAGAAAGGCTCAGGTGTTTGGCTCTTTTGGTGACAGTGAGTCCTGTAGCTTAAAAATATCTACACATGCCCATCTGACTCCAAAAACCTGGTCTGAACTCAAGTGCAGGCCAGTGTGCCCTTGGGTTACCCTCCAGAGAAGGCATCTCTGACTTTCATCACTTGCTGTGTAGGTGGGGGTACCATCAGAGCCACCAATGATCCTATTCTCTAGTCAGAGAGATTCCTTAGGTGTTCCTTCAGTAATTGTGAACCTGGCCAGCATCACTAGTGTTCTACCTTGAAGGGAGAGGAAAGGTCTCCTGGCTACCTAGGGATGCTCTAAGGATCTCACTTTTCCATTAAAGGGATCTGATGTTTCTCCTGGTTTCCTCCTTTATTCCCTTGTCCCTGCCTGCCTCCAAGCAATGCCCTCCCCCCACTAGTTCTTCACCTACATCTCTGGTTGTCTTCTCTTGATTCATTGTGGGCCACAAAGTCAGCTTTCCATGCTCATTAGGGTTGTGTTTCAGTAAGGTTCCTGGGACTTAGCAACAAACTCTGTGTGAAGACTCAACGTATTAAAATGTGCATGGGCTTCTGACATCGTTTTGTGTATTGCAAACTTACTATTCTCCTAGCATTCCAGATTAGTAACTATGGTTAAGCCTGATCTCAAGGTCCATGTTCAAGATTGTAGCCAGGATTTACAGCCTATAGACACAGACTACACTGCCAGAAGGAAAAGGAGAGAGGCTGGCTGTGGGTGGGAGTAGGAACAGTACAGTGACACAAATTAGGATGGTTTCCCAGCTCACTACAATCATCCCAGAGTCTGTGTCTATACTGGCCTCCTTTATGTGGCTACCTGACATTCCTCCTTTCTCCAAGCTCCCACCTCTCCTCCCCACAACAGTACATGCTCTAGAGGAAACACCCCACAACACAATGACATGGCTTATGCTGAGCCAGTCAGGGTTCTTGACTGCATTTTTTTTTCAACTGAAACCAGGAGGGAAAAAAACCCTCCCTTTCTTTTCTTGAGAAGATTTGATCCTGAAAGCTGCCAGTGGCTTCATGGAGAAACCATTCTTCTAGTTTTTCCAGTTCAACTTCTGTCCTTCTCAGTTACATCAGACAAAAACAAACAAGCATCTCTCTCCTTTTGCATAAACTAATTCAAGTTGGTTTTCTGTCCCTGGGAACAAAGAGTGTCCTCATTAATAGTGTAGGAGGACCAAACTAGGGATTGAGTAAGGAAAGCCTGTGGTTGTATCGTGAGTTCTACATGAAAAAAGACGAGAACTAACAAGGGCAATATATTTAGAAGATGTCTCCTAGAAATCCAAGAACTGGATCAGATAGTGGAAGTCGTCAGAAAGTCTCCAATGGCCAGTGAAGTCATGAAAAATTCACGCCCTTTCTGTCTCCCACTTTCTACATGTGACTGTGTCTTCTTGTTAAAGGCACCTGCTTGGATGCTGCTATAAGTCACCACCCTGCTTTAAGCTCCAGGGGTCCCCTCTCCTGGGAAGCTTTCTTGGATTTCTCCTGCCCCTTCTATGTCACTCTTTGTTCCCATGTGTATGCCTTTTGGTTGCAACCTTCTCTTCTGTGCCTGTCTGCCCTACTAGACTCTGAGCTCTTTCAAGTCAGTGATGGTGTGCGATTCCTCCCCATGGTCTGGCAGACCAGCAGAATGAATGGGGAGGAAACTGAGATAGCTTCCAAGAGCCACTGTAAAACTGAAAACGTGATTCCAGCAGGGCTTGTTCACATTGAAGCCTTCTACCCTTCATCTTGTTATAGCCAGTGCTTGGCTTAATGAAGATCTGGGTGGAGTAGAAAGTATGGATGGAAGGAAAAGGAAAGAAAGGCAAGAGGCCTCAGATATTGTTTCATTTTTCTTAGTAAGAATTTAGGTCTTAACTTACTTTGGACTTTTTGGTATGCTTTTTCTGGGGACAAAGAAAAACCATGGAAATTTATTTATCTGACTTTGTTATTATTTCAATTTAAAGAGTTCTTAATGTCGAGTCCAACCATCTCATCTTAGTGAAAAGGAAATAAAGACCCTCCAAAAGTGAAAGTGACTTATTCCACATGACTTTCCCATCAAGATATGGCTCTACTTATTTTGTAGGGGCCCACTGAGCTGCACTGAGCTCTGTCACCCTAGACTACTTATAGTTCCCTACCAAGATTCTTCCCACCAAGACTTTTCATTGCTATTCCTCAGGCTGCTGTTACAAGTTATCATAAAATTGTGTTGCTTTAAACAACATAAATTTATTTTCTCATATTTTAGGAATCCAGAAGTGTAAACTCAAGCTGTTGGCAGGGTTGGTACCTTCTGGAGGCTTTTAGGGAGGATCCTTTCCTGCCTCTCTCGTAGCCTCTGGTCACTATCAGCAATTCTTGGTGTTCCTTGGCTTGTAGACAAATCACTCCAATCTCCCTGCATTGACTTCACATGGCCTTTCCTTTTGTTGTCTCTATCTTCCCCTTTTTTCTTACAAGGACACTTGTCATTGGTTTTAATGATCAACCTAATTGAGGACAATCTCATCTTGAGATGCTTACCTTAATTTTATCTGCAAAGACTCTTCTCCTAAATAAGGTCAAATTCTTAGGTGCCAGTGGGAATCTCTTTTTTTTTCCGGGGGGGGGGGGATCACTATTCAGTCCACTATACTTACCCTTATCTACCCTTGCCTTCCTACCTGCTACTTGCCTTTCAAAACTCTTAAGGATTTATACTCCTCTAAAATGCTTACCTCACCATGAGTCCATGTTGGCTGCCCTTCTATGCTCCAATAGAGTTTCAAGTTTTTTTTTTTTTTTTTTGTTACAGCAGAGAAAACCCTGTATAGTCCTTCTCTGTGGACTTTCCTGCTTCCTCTTCTAGACTGAATACTCCCCGAAAACAGTGCTCTGCCTGCTTATTAATTCTTGTGGACCCTTAATCAGGACAATGTCTGGCATAAAGCAGGTGTGATCAGTAGCATTTTTAAGGGAAGGAAAGAGTTGGCTCCATTTTAAAAAGGAGATCCTTCCAGGATACTCAGATGATAGGTACAAGAGCCATGGGTGCTCATGCTTTCAGAAAGTTTTTAAAAATGTTTAGATATCAGTAAGTAAGTTATATTAGTGATAGATCAGGACTATTAAAGAGTTATTAAATAATATTTCACATCAGCACCTGTTGTGGATTGCATTGTATCTCCCATTCATTTATTAAAGCCTTACCTCCCTGTATGTCAGAATGTCCCTGCACTCGGATATAGTCTAAAGAGATAACTAAGGTAAAAATGAGGTCATTATGGTGGACTCTAATCCATTATGACTGGTGTCCTTATAACAAGAGGAGGTTTGGACAGAGACAGTTATAGAGAGAAGACCCTTGTGAAGACATAGGGAGAAGATGACCATCTATAAATCAGAGAGAAATCTCTGGAAAAAGTCAACCTGTTGACACATTGGTCTTGGACTTGTGGCCTCCACAACATTGAGAAAATATATTTGTTTTGTTTTCTTTTTAAAGTGGCTTAGTCTGCGGTTTTTCATTATGGAAGCCCTAGCAGACTAATATACTACTCAAGGGGAGAACTACCCATGATGTATTGACAAAGAAGAGATGGAATTTGGAGTCAAGGTAGTTTCCTAACTGAGCGAGTTGCTCAATCTCTTTGAATCTTATCTGGAAAACAGAAATAAGAATCTCTTCCTTCATATCTTCTTAGTGCCCTGAAAACTCATGCCTGTATATTCCTGTACCTGTTGGCATATTCCATAATTACCAAATGAGGTGCCTACTCTGTAGCCATGATTGCTTTGGGAACTGAGGATGTGTCATTTAATGTGAGCCACCGGGTTGCTACTCATGTGGTGGCCACATTATAATTCAGAGAAACAGGCACAGCAAAAGAATAAATAAGAAACAACAAATAGTGAAAGGTGTGAGAAGAAAAAACAAAGAGTGGAGAGATAGGGCATGACTGAGGAGGGGTAGGAGGAGGCTTCTTGTGCTTGGTAGCTGATTTAATTTGCTATCAAAAAAACTCTCATGAACATAATGTTAATGAGCAACAACCATTAACAGCATCCTCAAGCCAAGCTATCTATCTTTCTTTTCAACAAAGCAAACAGTTTAGTTTCAGGGTGGTGTTGAGGTAACATTTCACAGATTACAGAACCGTCTTACAGACAGCATCTCATTAAATCCTACATGACCTTGAGCAGTATGGGTCAAATAACAATGCCCTTTCCATACCTACCACATGTGACTCAGTAAGGACAGAATTGATATCAAATCACCCAATTAACATTTATTGACTAAAAGCATGATTATCTTAAAAGAAAACATGGGGATACAACTTTCCTACATGCCTACAACTATCTAGGCAATGATTTATTGGTGAGGATACCAAAGGTATAAGCAAGAACTGCAAAAACAAACAAGTAGGCCTACATCAAACTAAAAAGATTCAGCACAGCAAGGAAACAATATAAGAAAAAAAGTAACCTATGGAATAGGAGGACATATTTGGAAATCATGTACCTGGTAAGGGGCTAAGGTCCAAAATATATAACAAACTCAATAGCAAAAGAAACTAAAAATAGGCAAAGGACTTGAATAGACATTTCTCCAGAGAAGACATACAGATGGCCAACAGATATATGAATGGATGCTCAGCATCACTCATCATCAGGGAAATGCAAATCAAAACCACAATGAGATAGCATCTCACATGTGTTAGGGTGGTTATTATCAAAAGAAAAACTAAAAATAATAAGTGCTGGTGAGGATATAGAGAAATTGGAACCTGTGAACC
This sequence comes from Vulpes lagopus, assembly GCF_018345385.1. Taxonomy (NCBI): domain Eukaryota; kingdom Metazoa; phylum Chordata; class Mammalia; order Carnivora; family Canidae; genus Vulpes; species Vulpes lagopus. The sequence continues at coordinate 62,858,016 of NC_054830.1, forward strand.
ATTGGTGGGTATGTAAAATGGTGGCGTTTCTACAGAAAACAGTTTATCAATTTATCAAAAATTTAAAAATAGAATGACCATATGACCCAGCTATCCTAATTCTGGGTAATATGTATCAAAAACAATTGAAATCAGGACCCAAAGAGATATATTCTCTCTCGTATTCATTGCAGCACTATTCACAATAGACAAGACATTGAACAACTTACATGTTTATCGACAGATGGGTGAATTAAAAAAACGTAAAATAAAATATTATTCAGTGCTAAAAAAGAAAGAGATCCTACCATATGCAACATCATAGATGAATCTGGAGGACATTATGCTGGGTGAAACAAACCAGGCACAGAAGGACAAATGCTGCATGACTCCACTTATATGAACTATATAAGAGAGTCAAACTCAAAGACAGAGAATAGAATGGTGGTTCCCAGGGCTGGAGGAAGTATAAGAGTAGATCAGAAACAAGGATGAGGATACATTTGTCCTCATATGCCCCACAACCTCAGCATTCAATGTGAAATTGAATTTTTAATGAATATAACTAATAATAAAGGTCACATTTGATTTCTGCCACCAGAAAAAAAAATTGTACCTAAATTAATCTTTCTGTATCTTCTGATGATGAAAACACATATTTAAGAAATTTTTCATAACACATAAGTATTTTTCTGCCAACCAATAGCTAATTTCCTCTTTTCCCCCTTAGAATCAATGTGGATTTTATACTAACACCATTGTGAAGAATGGGGTGGTTTTAGATAGGAAGAGAGAAAGAATTTAAAACAGTTTTTTTTTTAGACTGGGCAATTGTAGGTCATTTTTCCAAGACATTTCTCATGTGTTCAAAGAGAGTTTTCCCAAAAGAGCTATCCTAAATATACATATAGGACTGATTATTAGCACCTAAATATTTAGAAGCTCTGAGTAGTGGGGTAGTCTAACAAGGTATATGTCAATAAAATGTGTAGGGGGAAATTGGTGTGGGACAGTGTCAATTGCAAAAACCGTATTTACAACAGATTAAAAAGATAGACTATTCTTCTGATGGAAAACCTTTTCTAATCAATATCATGTAAAAAGTTTTATTTTAAAAATATTTTTAAAATATAAATCTTATACATAAATAATCCAAGGCAAAGAAATAAAACTATCCATACCACATCATCTCAAAACAAAAAATGTGGTATATCATTCTATCAATGCCTTACCTCAGTCAGAACTATCCTTAGCATTCTTTTATGTCAGTGAGTCTACCTAAATCATCATAGTAAAGGCTAAAAACTATTTTATAAGTTAACTACAAGCATCCATTTTGGGCACTCCAATTTTTTTTTATTGGTGTTCAATTTGCCAACATATAGCATAACACCCAGTGCTCATCCCATCAAGTGCCCCCCCTCAGTGCCCGTCACCCAGTCACCCCCACCCCCCACCCACCTCCCTTTCCACCACCCCTTGTTCATTTCCCAGAGTTAGGAGTCTCTAATGTTCTGTCTCCCTCTCTGATATTTCCAATTTTTTTAAAAAAATATTTTACTTATTTTTTTCATGAGAGACACACACACACACACACACAGAGAGAGAGAGAGGCAGAGACACAGACAGAGGGAGAAGCAGGCTCCACGCAGGGAACCCGATGTGAGACTCGATTCCAGGACCCCAGGATCAGGCCCTGGGCTGAAGGCAGCACTAAACCGCTGAGCCACCCGGGCTGCCCAGAGCACTGCAATTTTTATTTCACTCTTTAAAATGTTTTTGTTTTCTACAAGGTGCTGTGACAAATGCCTCATACCTATGTCTGAATATTTGTCCTTCCCTCCATCCTATTTAAAACATGCTTACAATGAAGACTGCTTTATTAAAATAGTCACTTGGCATAAGATTGACAACCAATTTCACAAGAATTATTTTATTAAAGAATTCTCAAGCAATTACTCTAGGCAAAGTACTGTTCAGGTTGCTGGCAACAGTGCCTTGAAGAATATACATACAGATCTCATCTTAACAAAGCTAACATTCTAGCAAGCGTAAGAGCTGTAAAAGACAATAAAACACTTCAGTATTTTTATTTTCTCTTATCTCTGTGAATGTGTCCAGAGGCTAGGAAGAAATATATTTTATTAAAAAGTCAAATATAAAAATAAAATAAAACACATTTCCTGAACCGTTGAATGCAAAATCTGGCAGGGTATTTTAACATTCATTCTTTCAAGAGGGAGAAAGGTGAAGGCTTTCTTCTCTCTCCCTAAAGAATAAGGTTAAATGAACCATTTACAAGTTTGCAAAAACTCATTTTATTTACCCCAGAGCTTCCTATGTCACCCATCATCTGAGTACCGCTGTAAAACATCCTGGCAGTTGAATAATCATAGCAATAACATTTGCTGTATTTTATTTCACATGCCAAAATCACTCGATTATGCATCTCCAGGGAGGTGTTAGTTAGATTTAATAAGCAAGATGGCAAACTTTATAGCTACTAGCCACATATAAAAGCAGAAATGCCATGCAAGGATGAAGTCTTAACAGGTATTTTATGAAGGAGAGAACATCACACAGTATAAGAAACTGCTGTTTATTGGACACCTACTATGTGTCAGTTGCAGTGCTGAGAATTTGCACGTACTTTATCTCCCTTCTTTTCAGTATATGGCCCTATAAGCTAGCATTCATTTCTAACATACAGGTAAAGAACAAATAGAGGGAGAGGTTGAAGTGGCTGCATTCTGATGATTAGTGCATGGGTGAAGCAGGGTATGAACACACATATTTGGTTCTAAACCCAGCACTCTGTTTCTTCAAAGATAGAGTTGGGACTCTCTTAATAGGAGCTATTCAAGCAGAGACTGAAAGGCCATGTATAGAGAATTTCATTGAGGAGATGAAAGCATTTGTTGGAAAAAAATAAAAAATAAATAAAAATAAAGCATTTGTCAGGGGATGAGACGGTTGAACTTCAAGTAGAAGTTTCTCTGTTTTTGTAACTGTCAGAAGAAAAAATAAAAACAAAAACCCAAACCCTTTAACAGCCCTTGCACAAATGCTTACACTGTGGTAATGGACCAACATTCCTAACTGTTACTACAACATGGATGCATTTACCTTGGGTGTAAGAGCAACCTGTCGTTGGAACTTACAAAACCTCTGACATCCAATTTCTGTCCCTGTGCCTCTTGACTTTGTTCATTAGAAAGCCAAATTTATCAGTCATAACTGTTTTCTTTATGCCATCCCCTTCTTTCCAGCCTACCATCCATTAGTTATTTATACTCTTCTCTTATTTGTCTCCTACACTCTGACGTTTAAAGCAAAAAGATGGTGTCTGATCCATTACCCTAAGTTACTAGCATTGCACGTGATATGGAGGAGGGACTCAATAATCCTTTAATAAATGAATTCAACACACAGATATTAAGGGGGATGGCAGGATTGATGTCCCTGGAGAGTGTCTCAAGTCAAACGCAGCAATTGATGGAAAGGCATGGATACCTTTTGAGTGATAAAGCATGCCTGGTACAAAGAATTAAAAGAGGTTTAGTATGTTTGTAGCAGAGAGTGATTATGGAAGGCAGTGAGATCAAAGAGATAGATGGGGTCTGTATCTAATAAAAAGAATTACTTGAAATTCTCTTGAGGACAATGAAGAATTTCTCAATGAAAGGTTTTAAGCTGTAGAGTGGCAGAGTCAGATTGGTGCTTAAGAAATATCACTCTCACTATCATACACTGGTTGGGGTATAACCATAAGTTCAGGGACCAGTGAGGATGTCATTGTAATAAAAGTGAATGAGAGGCAAGGCACAGCTTCTATGAGATGCACTGGAGTTACCAGATATAAGGAAGCTTGAAGAGGTAGTCTCACTAGGTTTCTGGGAATGGTAGGGCACTAGGGGTAAGGGATAATGGTATGTTAAGAATAACTTCCTGGTTTCTGGTTAAGTGGTTTGTGGATAGTTCTCGAGATAGGAAATCCATTGGGATAGGGAATAGAGGGAGGAGGAGGATGAGCTCAGTTTCAGACATCCCGACTTAGAAATTCCTGTGGGAATCCAAGTTAGAGCTGTCCAATAAACAGAAGACTATGTAGTTTTGGAACTCATACAGAAGAGCAAAGTGGGAAACTTAGACTTGAGAGAGATAGAAGTGTTCATTGAACTTAATTTGGATTGAGATATTTAAAACTTTCTTATGATATAACTGAACGCACGAATGCTGCAAGAGGTTATCCCTAGACAATACTGAAAAGCCTGTGGCCATTGAGGATTATACTAGAATTATCAACTACTTTCATTATTCTAAGCCTTACGGAATAAGGCATTCATTCTTATTCATGTTACCAAGGCTAACTAAAATGTCACATTTGAGTGCTCTAAACTAGAATCATATTGATTTATTGTAGAGATACAGGTTATCTCAGGGGAAAAGTAATTTATGTTTATTAAATGCAGTGGGTTTGAGAGATAAACTTGTTCAAGGCAGAAAGACCATCGGGAAAAGAAAATAACTAAGCTCATAATAGGATCCCAATGAATAAATTAAGGAATAAATAAAACTTTATATACAATTAAGTTACAATAAAAGCCAGGATCAACTTTTCTCGAAGAACCTGAAAAGAAGAGATGAAAGGCAAAGGATGGAATTTGTAGATCAGGATAGTATGACTTCTTTTTTTTTTTCAGAGAGATCAACTGCACCATCCCCTCATCAATTACTCTTAAAAATCCAGACATAAAATTGTGCAATCTGATTGAAAAACGAAATGGGTTCTAAAAGTCTGCACTCAGAAAATAAGAAATCTCATAAATCCAATATGGCACATAAGGGGTAAATAGAAAAGGTAAACGGCACTAGGATATTCATCAAAGAAGGGGGAAAAGAGGAACTTGGGAACTTGTGTGTTAACAGATCACCCCCATCCAACAAGACAGAGAGAAAACTGGAGGAGGGCCAAGAAAGGTTTTTGTAAAACTCCAAAGTAGCACAAAATAGATGAAGGATCCCAGGTCTTGTGACCAGCACAGGCTGCAAGTTCTGAGTCATTTAGGAAACCTCCCTCGTTGTATGACCCCTTTGCTCTCCAGCATTAGCAGAAAACCCCTCGTTAGAGAATGTTGGTTTCTAAAACTGTGAGCCAAGCATATAACAAAGACAAAGAACATTTGGTGAGCAATGGGTGCAGGGAGCTACTTTGACAAGTGGTGTTGATCTGGGCCCCACAGGAGTGAGATTGGAAACGGTAGTTTTTGTTGGCAAAGTTGTATCTTAAACTTTTTGTGTCTTGGATGCTAGGGGAAGGCCGAGAGATTTCCCAATATGATAAAGTAATGTAAAAGAAACCATATACCTTGGCAGGCCCCAAGTATTTTGTATTCCCCTTGAGGCCAACAAGCTTCTGCACGCATGTGTGCACGCGTGTGCGCACACACACACACACACACACACACACACAGAGCAAGCCTAACTATTTACATTATCACTCTGAACTATTTTGGTCCCTCCTCTCTCCTCCTCCTCCTTGTCCTGTGTCAAGTCCATAAAAGAACACTTAAGTATGTGATTCTTTGGAATTTGGATTGTGTGGTCAATGGAAACCACTGTTTTAAATTCCCTGGAAACATGGGTCATGGATACTATATTTAAACAAATTTTGGAGTCATCAGGTGGCTGGATTTTTCCACCAATATTTTCACCTTGTGTTGAGTGATTCACACACACGCCCCTCATTCCTCCCAACCTTCTGTAAGCAAATGCATCACAATCCCTACACCATGACCCCCCACACTGGTCCATAATGATGTAAGAAAACCCATGATGTTTCCCTTTTTGAGAGAGAGAATTTTCCACGTGGGTTGAAAATAAGGTAAAAGGAAAGGGAACAGGACAGGATGTAGTCAGTGTCTTTGCATGGATATGTAGGTTGAGATTTGATTCTTAAATTATCACTGGGGTACCCACCAGTCCAGCTTGACTAGCATTCTTGCCAGCCAGAAGTGAGGGCTGGAACAGAGTCTAGGTGTCTGGGCTGAAACTCCCCAAAACTGAGGAGTCTATACCCAGGATGTGACCATTTCTGATATTAAACATGCTGGATTTCCCTAGGGAGATGAAGATGTGGCTTTCTTTCCATTTCAAAGCATCAGTAACATATACTTTGTACCTAAGGGGAGGAACCACTATCTGAGGATTTAGCTGTTCTTTTTGCCCCCTGCCAGGGTTCAACTACTTAGAGACTGCAGCTGTGTGCTCCTCACAAAGTCCCAAAGGACAAGGGTTTTTTGAGCCAAACCCCAGGTCACTCCCTCACTCCCTTGTCACCACAGAAGCAAGTGTGCACTCTGGTCTCCAGTTCAGGAGTTTGTAAGGTTCTGTTTGTGTTCCAGCTGCTGAATCATCACCACCTTAGACCTCATTACCTCACCTTCCTGGGATCAAATCTATAATTCTTAGTAAAGGGAACTTCATGGGACTGAATTCTTACCTTTCAACTACGGGCAGTAAGGAAGAATGTTTTTCAAAAGCTCTATCTACCCACTTCCATATACAAAATAAATAAAATACAGCACTCCTTTCAGATCCATGTTTTCTCTTAGGAAACACTATAATCAAATAATACTTTAAAAATAATTTATGTAGGTAATAAAGCACATGCAAAAAAATCTTCCCTCAGAAGTAATGCAAAGTGAGTTTTCTTTTACTTGAATTTCAACCATGAGAGAAGAGGTTTAAAAAAAAAAAAAGCAACAACACTATGTCCCACAAGATTTTACATAGATCCAGATTTTAAGCCAGGGTTGAGTATGGTTTATTGGATAGAACTATTTCCTTTACTTCTTTTTGCTGTCACTTGCTAGCCATGTGATGTGTAGCAGATTACTTGTAGCATCTGGGACACAAGTGGCTCATCCATAAAATGAAGTTATACCCATCTCATGATTTCTTGATTATTTAAAAATGTAAACATATGTCATGCTGCTTTATCCTCTATGTCAGTATCATAGGATAGCACCCAAAACCCTGAATCACTTACGTTGTAGCTCATTCATATAATCACAGACTTGGACATAACCTATCTAATCCTATAGATTTGTCTTCAGTTTTCTTGAATGATGGATGCCTGATGACAGGGGGCTTACAAGCTTCCCGAGACGTCTGGCTTATCTATCCTTGTAGCCAGTCACTTATATATTAAATATTTATTAAATATATACTATCCTCCAGGGGCTGGTCTCGGTGCTGAGGATATATCAGTGAACAACAAAGATTGTTACCCATTTGGCATTTATATTCTAGAACAAGTTCAAGCAAAACACATAATATGTTAATGTCAAAAAAGATTAAAAAGAACAAAATAAAACAGGACAGAAGAACAGAAATTGTTGGAGGTGGGGGAGGTAAATGGGCAGAGAGGGTCGAATTGAGAAGATGTCATTGCATTAATACCTGAGGGAAAGTGAGCCACAAAACTATGTGGATGAAAAGCACTCAAAATAGATTGAACAACAAACACAAAGATGCAAAGGTGAGAAGATGCTTGATGTGCTGAGGAGGATAATGTGGCTAAAACAGAGAGAGAAAAAGAAGAGTATTAGGATAGAGGGTCAAAGGGGCATTGGGGGGAGCAGACTGTGCAGGAACTGACTGGCCATGGTTTGGACATTGGCTACTACTCTCTGAGTGAGAGGGGTCACTTTTATTTTTTTTTTATTTTTATTTTTTTTAAAGCAAACACTTTCTTTTTTTTTTAATTTTTATTTATTTATGATAGTCACAGAGAGAGAGAGAGAGAGAGAGAGGCAGAGACATAGGCAGAGGGAGAAGCAGGCTCCATGCACCGGGAGCCCGATGTGGGATTCGATCCTGGGTCTCCAGGATCGCGCCCTGGGCCAAAGGCAGGCGCCAAACCGCTGCGCCACCCAGGGACCCCGAGGGGTCACTTTTAAATGATTCTGAGTAGGGAGGGCCTTGATATGTCTTAATCATAAGGAGACTGCTTTAGCTGGTATGTGGAAAGCATTTTGAAAGGGGTAAAGGTGGAGGCAGGTTAAACAGATCAGGCATATTGAAATAATTCAGGTGAGAGGATGTGAAGCTTGGACCAAGGAAACAGTGGACATGGTGAGAAGTGATCTCATTGCAGTTATATTTAAAAGGTAGAACTAAGAGGATTGATGGATTGTAGAGAGAACAGAAGGGAGGCAGGGAGGCAAAGAGGGGGGTGGTGGAGAGGGGGAGAGAGAGAGAGGTCAAGATCACAAGGTGAAAAGTATTTTGGGCCCCAGGAAACAAAAAGGTGCCATTTCCATGATTTATAATGTAGAAAATTATGAGTAAGGCAGGTTTGGGGCAGGAACGGTGAAGCAATATTATAAGTTCAGTTCTGGATAGCTAATTTTAAATGCCAAGTGAAACATCTGTGTGGAGATGTTGGGTTGACCACTGGTTATAAAAATCTGGTATTTAGGAGCAATATTAGCGGGTTGCAGGTAAAGTCCTGGAGGCATCATAGGGATGGCATTTTAAACACTTTGTCCCCTAAAATGAGACAAGCCTAACTCATGATTGAGTATTGATAAAGAAAAAGCATTCCAGATTTGAGTCCTAGGCATTCAATGATTAGAAATGGAAGAGATTAGGATGAATCTTCAAAGGAGACGAAGGAGTGGCCAGAGCGGAAGGAAGGAAACCAGGTGCATGGAGTGTCCCAGTAGACAATAAAGGGTTTCAAGAGGTCAGCATCAGGGTTTTCAAAGAGATCAAATGCTGCTGATAAGTCACTCAAGATGACGATGGACAATTGACCACTGGAGTTAGCATCACAGCAATCATAGGTCACTTTGATAAGAGTGGTTTTGGTGGAATAGTGTGGGTAAAAGTTTGACTGATGTGGGTTCAAGAGAGAATGGGAAGAGAGAATTTGCAAACTCTTTCAAATTTTTCCATGAAAGCAAGAGACAAATGTGGTAGTTGATGGAAGGAAAAATAGAATCAAACTGTTGTGACAAAAATATTGGGTGAAATAGTAATGATTTTGCACACTCAAAGGAAAAGTCCTGGAGAAAGGGAAAATTAATGATGGAGAAGGAAGGAGAATAGCCTGAGAGTATTTGATCCGATGAGAGAAGATTAAGGTCTACTAATGAGGTAGAAATCTTGGTCTTGGCTATGAAATCTGAGAACATTGAGTCTAATGTAGATCAAAACGTACATTATTGGTACAGATATACGGAGGTTGATGGATGTGAAAATGGGAGCTAGAGAAAACTATCTCTGGTTTGATTCCATTTTCTCAATGAAATGTCAAGCTAGGCCACTGATGAGAATGAGAGTGGAGGAAGTGGTTTTGGATATTTCAGAAGAGAGAAGGTAAATATGGAAAAATTTTTTGTGTTGATTTAAAACCTGTCACTCAAAGTACCACTCACTGGTTCTCATTGTTATCTAGCTAGGTATTCTCCAAACATTTGAAGAGGGTTACCCTCCTCATGTCCTTCACGACATGTCCCTCATGAATCATCTGTTCACTGTGGTAAACAACATTCCAGCTACTATCCTATGCAACAGTTTTCAGAATTTTTATGGTCTTATTTGATCATATTTGGAGCTCTGGGTTGTCAGTACCCTCCTAAAATGAGACGTTCAGGATTAAATTCAAGCTCTACGTGTGTTTGGATTCCATAAATGGTTGGACACTGTATTAGACTAACTGGGTGGCATTAACTTTGGGAACGTGACTTTGAGTTAGGCTCCACAAATCTAAATCTAAATCCGCAGATCCATTTCCACCTTGCACCACTGGTATGTTCTGGATCAGATTCAGGGCCCCTAACTCTTTAAAAGTCCTTGTTTGTTGGTTTCAGATTAGCATTCCAGTTTATTATGGTTTTCAAATGCATTTGCTAATTGAATTCTCTGCCCAACACCTGAGAGAGATGTGGTACCCATTTTACAGAAGAAGAAATCAAGGTACTGAGAGATGGAGTTATTTATCAAGTGTCACAGACTTAAAAAGGTACAGAAAAGGGTTTTAAACTCAGGAATTTAAGCTCAATGCCTAAGCTCTGTTTTAGGCTCCATGGCCCAGAAATGTGTCTAAATATCTGGTGGCACGGTTCCAAGAAGAATTCATGTCTCTTGATTCTGAGAGCTCCAGCCAGAAGCAAGGCCTTTCTTAGATCCCCCAGCTCCTCACCCTCTACCAGACAGCTAGACCCAGAACTCCTATACATCATTTCATGTGTCTGATCCCTAAATGCTCATGCTCGCTCTCTCATTTCTGAAATATAAGTCACTTCCAGGTTTTGTGCTATCTTCAGATTTAAAAAGCATTTTAAACCAAATGGACAGGCATTAGAGAGGATTGGGACACCTGTTGAAAGCTTTAAAGCTTTCCCATACGAGTCAATTTTATCCATAATGAGCATGCTTCATTGTCTTTTTCTTTTTATATTTGATGATGTTCTTTTTTTCCCTACAAGGACCATTCATATTTAATTACAATGGAAATCTTCCTCCATCCTTGTCCTCAACACACACGTGCATTTTTAATGGAGTTTCTAGAGTAAACATGTTTCAAAGACTATCCATGGTTCCAAAGACTATGACACTCTTAACAAGTTCTTCCAACTTTTAAGCCTCACGTGGAATTCCCAACTGTCCAGTGATTTAACTTGTCAGATTGCTGGAATCAAGTCACTCATACATATTACCCCTTGACCTCCAACTGGCAGTCATAGCCCTCTCTTTTGCAAAGAATGACACTTCTCCTGCTTGACAATCCAAACTGTCTGCTCACCGTTTGTGCACAGTTGTGGCAGCTGAAAGCAGCTGGCACGCAACATATGGAATTTAATTTCCTAATATTTACATAGATGGAAACTGTTTTTGCTCCAGACTTCAGATGATCTTTTGCACTAAGCCTGCAGGCAAAAGTTTTCAGACAATTTCATGCCCGCCTCCTATGCTCCCCTGCTGCAATCTCATTCATGAGAATCAGAACATAGTCTAATAATACTTTGGTGTGTTGGAAGATGCGGAGTCCTTTGCCTATTGGCTTTGCTGCTATGGTGGTTTATGTTGGTTCTGTTTGCAACTGGGAAACTCGGGGTTTTCAAATATAACATTTCTTTGGAAATATTCTTAAAATAAATTTTAAATTTCAGAACAGTTCGAAATTTATAGAAAGTGAAGATACTACTGAGTTGCCATATGCCTCATGGCCAGTTTCCCCTATTAGTAATGTTTTACATATGGGCATGGTACACTTGTTATGATTAATGAACCAATACTGACATATTAACTAAAGGCCAGCTTTGTTTTGTTTTTTATTGAAGTATGATTAACATACAGTTTTTAGTTTTAGGTGCACAATATGATTCAACAATTCTATACATTTCTCAGGCTTTATCACAATAAATACACTCTTAATCCCTGTCATCTATTTCACCCAACCCCCCCAACTCCCCTCTGACCACCAGTTTGTTCTCTATATTTTAGGCTGTTGTTGTGTTTGTCTCTTTTTGTTTGTTTGTTTTGTTTCTTAAATTCCACATAAGTGAAATCATGTTTTTCTCTTACTGACTTGTTTTGCTTAGCAATCTACTGTCTAGATCCATCCCTGTTACAAATGGTAAGATTTTATTCCTTATCATGGCTGAGTAATATTCTAGTGTGTGTGCGTGCGCTTCTTTACCTGTTCATCTATGGATGGACACTTGCATTCTTTCCATATCTTGACTATTGTAAAAAACACAGTCATAAATATAGAAGTGCTTACATCTTTTTGAATTAGTATTTTCATTTTCTTTGAGAAAGTACTCCGATGTGGGATTGCTAGGTCATTTGGTATTTAATTTTTTAATTTTTTGAAATGTTTTCCATACTGTTTTCCACAGCAGCTGCACCAACTCGCCTCCCCACCAACAGTGCACTAGCATTCTTTTTTCTCCACATCCTTGCCAACACTTGTTATTTTAAAGTCCATCTTATTTAAATTTCCTTAGATTTTACCTAATGTATTTTTTCCGATCCAGGATCTCATCCAGGATACTGCATTACATTTAGTCATTTTAACTCTTTAGGCTCCTTTTGGCTTTAACAGTTTCTTACACTTCATTCATTCCCCTTATTTTTGATGACCTTAACAATGTCAAGGGGTCTTGATCAGGTATTTTGTTGAATGTTCCTCAACTGGAATTTGTCAGATGTTTTTCTCTCATGATGAGACTGGGGTGGTGTATTTTCAGGAGAAAAATCATAGATGTAAAGTGCCCCTTCCACCCCATCATATTAAGGGTACAGGCTATCAATATGATATTGCTACTGATATTAACCTTGAACACCAAGATGAGGTACTGCTTGTCCACTGTAAAGTGATTTTTTCCACTGTAAAGTTACTCTTTGTTTTATTCTTTCCATACTGCTCTCGCTGGGAAGAAGTTACTCTGTATGGCACACATTTAGGAAGCGGGAATTAGGTTCCACCTCCTTGAAGGTGAGTGATCTACATAAATTATTTGAAATTCTCTTGCATCGAGATCTGTCTCTTCTCCCTAGTTTATTGATTTAGCAACCGTTTGTTTGCATCAGTATGGACCATGGATGTTTATTTTTACACTTAGGGTTATGAACCAGTCCCACTCCATTTTGTTGCTCAAGTTGTTTTAGCTTTATCATCAGAAGCTCTTTCATTTGGCTTCTGTGTCCCTTTGACATCCTGTCATCATTCTGGCATTAGTTTGTTTGCTTATTTGATGAACACTTCCTTACTTTCTGGGATGAACAAATGTTCTAGCTCATTTTGTATATTTCCTGCTCCTGTCCTATCATCAGCTGTTCTTCCCCCCTCAGAATTTTGAAATAACTAAAATAGTCCTAGTTTGCATGGGGAATCTCACTGGTATATAGTAGTCATGGGTAGTAAAACTTGGGCCTAGGAACAACAGCTAGCAAGAAAGAGGCATATCATTATGATTTCAATTGTTTAATATTAAAAATTGTGTGCATTTGTTCAGCAAATATTTTTGAACACTGCTATGTTTCAAGAAGTGAGATAATTAGAAGTTGGAGGCACAGAAGTTTTTAAGACCCGATCCCTACTCTTTGAGAGCTCACAGTCTAATGAAGGAAGCAAACAAAAAGGCAAGCAACCACACACTACATGGAGCAGGTGCTGTGGTGGGAGTAGGTCATCCTAGGATTAGAGGGGAAGACAGCAGAGTCATCCAATTTGGACTGAAAAGAGTTTCCTGGAGGTAAATTTGCCAAATGAATTGAGGAATTCACATCCACAGCAACTCCTTCAGGCCTCTTGATTTAATAAAGCTTGAATTTTTTTTTTTCAAAGTATACGTATATCTTCCTGGATCTTCTCTCTTTTAATTTAATTTGGGTGGTTGCTTTCTTTTGGGAGATATGGTCAGTTAGAAGAATCTATAACTTTCTCTCATCTCACCATCCATACAGAGGCAGACTTCTTTGTTCCTCATCTCAGGAAGGGGCTCTGATGATAACTGGTCTTAGAATCTGCTCTCGAGGCATTCTGGAGCTTAGAGATACAGAATCTCACAAACCTTCAGGTGGTTGCAGCAAATGAGTGGCTACTCAAGTTAGAGACTGTAAATATGTTTTTCTCATCTCTGAATATCTAAAAATGGTGTCATTTAAGTATTCATTTAGGCAGGCTGTATTTAACAAAAATGGTTGTAATAATTTCTCCCATTCTACAAATGGAAACTTTTTTTGTAGTGTAACTGTGACACTTCTCTCATCAAGTGGGGGTCTTTTCTCTCCCCTCGAACTTGAGTGGATTGCCACGGTGACAGAGGTGACATTTTAACTGCAGAGGTTTGGACATAAAAGGTGAGTTCCCTTGCTAGCACTCCTTTGAGACATTTACTCTTGGTATCCAGCTGCCATATTGTGAAGATGCCCATATTAGCCTATAAGGAGAGGGCACATGGAGAGGCCATATGTAGGGGTTGTACCTGACAGCCCATTTGAGGTCCTGGCTGACAAATGGAAGATATATGAGTGAAGATGACTCTAGACTTTTTTCAGACTCTGGACATGATAGAGCAGAAACAAGTCATCCTCCCTCTGCTCTGTACCACAGAATTCATGAGTATAATAAATTTTTTGTTTTATATCACTATTTTTGCATGTGGAGGTATGGGGGAGGAGGTTGTTATTATGCAGTAATAGTAACCAAAATAGAAATAGCCGCCCTCTCAGCACTCCAAGCAAGTGGCCCTGGATATGAAGAACTAATCCTGGCCTGCAGAAAAGCCTAGCATTCTCCCTTACAAGCCCTTCTGCTACTTGCTTCTTTCCAGTATGTGAACCTATGCTATTTGTTCAATGTCTGCTCCCTCTCCTGACCTCTCCTAGGTCAGGCAAGAGGAGGACATCATGTTTCCTCATTCATTTCCCTACCTTCAGTGCCAGAAACTTATTTGACAGTCATTAAATATTTGTTGGATGAATGAATAGAACGCAAGGAGGTATGGTTAGATGAATATGATTTTTGGGGGGTGGCATTCCTGGAGATATGGAAAAACAAAGCCTTGCTTTATATTTAAGTAAAGTAGAACATGTATGTGTTTCTTTACATCAAATTGTGAATAAATAATATTCTGACATTATTTCCTTACCTGAGACTTTTCAAGTCATTTTGTCTACCTATTGCCATGTAATAATTCATCCTAAAATGTAGTGGTTTAAAACAACAGATATTTGATCAGGATTCTGAGTTTGGTTTGGCTGAGTGATTCTTTTGCCTCACTTAGTATTGGTTGGGGTTGGTCCAAAATGGCCTCACTCACATAGCTGGCAGTTGATGTTGACTGCTGGCTAGATGCTCATCTGGGGCTATCAGCCAAGGCTCATGGTTCTCCTCCATGTAGATTGCGATAAGTGACCTAGTAGGCTTCTTGATAGCAATTACACAACATCAATTTTATTGGTCAAATCAAAGAGCCAATTCAGATGTAAATGGAATGAAATGAATACTACCTCTTAAGGAGGAAATGGCAAGGCTATACTACAAGATAGAATTTGAGGTGGAAGATATTGTTGTGACCAGAAGTGATTTGATTGGTTGATTGATTACATATTAATTTCCTTGGGACCTGCCTATTTGGATTATTGCTTTAATTCTCAGGAATGTCCACTCTCTGGTTATATACAAAAACAATGCACATCCTACCAACTCCTTGGAGTACAGTGTTAAACTTGAAGTCAGAAAAAGATAGTTTGAATTCTGGATCTATCATGTAACTGCTCTCTCTCTCTGGCTTATTACTTAACCTCCTGGAACAAGTCATCTATTTTATAAAATAATAATAACAACTTATTAGATAATAATATATTATCAGAAATCCCAGTTGTCTTACCCCAATAAGATAAGTCAATTGTACCAAAAATGCTTTGAGTTCTGATACTATGTACAATAATAATAGATATTGATTGTTCTATGCCTCCTATATGCTTGGCACTGTGACATATGTAATGCATACATCAGCTCATTTAATCCTCACACTTGAAGCTTCAGAGTTAGTGTTCCCACTTTGGAGAAGCCAAGTTATGTAACCAGTTCAAGGCCAGACAGCTAGCAGCTGGTGATCTTAGTCATTCAAACTCAGAATTGACTCCAAAGCTCACAATTCAAAAGAAGAACAACCCATTTCCTTGCAGCAGCTCATGATCTCAGGTAATATGCATATTAGCAAATAATATATCTGATAAGAGACTTCTATCTAGAATGTATAAAAATCTCTTAAGACTCAAGAGTAAATACACAGCCCAAATTTTAAGAATGGGCAAGGAATCTGAGTACATTTCTCCAAAGATGTACACATAGCAACTAAGCACATGAAAAGATGTTCGACATCATTAGCCATTAGAGAAATACAGATCACAACTAGTTACCACTTCCTGGCTACTATAATTGCTAAAATAAAAGAGATAGACAGTAATAAGTGTTGGTAAGGATGTGGAGATATTGGGGCCCATATACATTGCTGGTAGAAGTACAAAATTGTGCAACTTCTATGAAAAATAGTCTAGCGGCCTCTCAGGAAGTAAAATACAGAGTTACTGTAGGATCCAGAATCTTCCTTCCTAGCTATAAACACAAGAGAAATGCACACATTTGATCATAAAAAAACTCGTACACAAATGATCATAGTAGCATTACTCACAGTCGGCAGAAAGTAGAAGCCACTCGAATGTCCATCAACTGACAAATGGATAAATAAAATATGATAGGTCTAAACAATGGAACATTCCCCAGCCATAAAAAACAGAATGAAGTACTGATACACACTACAACACGAACCATTAAAACAATATGGTAAATGAAAGAAACCAGTCACCAGAGATGACATACTGTAAGATTCTGTTTTAGTGAAACATCCAGGATAGACCAATCTGTGGAAATAGAAACTATATTGGCGGTTGTGGGGAAATAGACACTAGCTGTTAATGGGCACAGAATTTCTTTTTAGGACGATGAAAATGTTCTAAAGTGGATTGTAGTGATGGTTCCAGAGCTCTGAGAATATACTAGAAGCCAGCGAATTTTCATTTTAAACAGGTGGATTGTATGGTATATGAATTATATATCAACAATCCTGTTAAAAAATAATACTAGCAGAATGTATGTCATTGACTCTATGTCAGGCACTCTTCTGAGCTCTATCTTACCTAATAAGACAGTAATTTATTTAATCTTAATTACAACTCTGTTAGGTATCCATATTATTATTTTCTCTTAAAAGATAAAGGATGACAGGTTAGACAATTTGGCCAAGATTATATAAAACACGGTAGGGCTGAGATTCTAATCTTGATAGATAGCTTCTTAATCCCTAAGCTTAATCATTATGCTATACTACCCCTTATCAATTATAAATACACATAATACTTTGGGTTTCCTCCCTTTGCCCCACGTCTTCTGTTCTGCTTTGGTCATACATGTCCTCCTGCCAAAGAATTTGTTTTTATTTATGTGAGTGTCCACGTCATTCCGAAAACCTGTCACAAGTATCCACGTGCATCCCTCCTCCAAAAAAAATTAAAATAAAAAAAGTTTAGCAACCATAAATTAAATCTCCTTTGGGGCAGGTTAGATTACCTTCTTTTTAAATTTCTCTTCAGGGATCAAGACAACTTTCTAGGACAAGGGAGTGTGTGGAGGTGACACAGTCATGTCATTTAAATGGAAAGGTGGTTCATGCCTTCCAATCGGGAACCTGAAACACGGTTCCATCTTTGCTAACTGCCTGACCTCAGACTAGTCATTTGACCTCTCTGAACCTCAGTTCTCTCATCTTTAAATTAGGAATACAGACAGTATCCAGCTTGGTGAGACGCTGCGGTGGCAATGCCGTGGGGACTAATGGGTGCAAAGGGCTTGGGGTGGGGCTGTGCTCCATAAACAGGAGCCACTGTCCTTATTCACCCTCACAGCCCACCAGCATGTCAGCTTGCCCAGCACAGTTAGCAGAGCAGGGAAAAGCCCTCCCCAAGCCCAGCAAACTGTCTTTTCTTCCGGCCCGGGAAGTTCTCTCCTCTCCAAATGACCAACTTAAACCAGATTGAAAACCTGGGGCAAAAACATGCAATGGGTGGGGAGAGAGAGAGCGCATGACGGCAGTTGGCTCGGCTTCCCAGCTTCTCCAGAGAAATCAGAGCGGCTAAGATGTTTAAATCCCCAGCCAGAACCCCTGATTTAATTTGATTTTATAGTTCCAGGGAATTGCCTTGTTGTGGTTTCCCTATATCACATACAGAGCTAGCCTCTCCCCCCTGTGGAGAGGGGAGCCAGTCAGTGTAAACGTGTGCTGGCACAGCACTCAGCTGCAAAGACTCTTCTCCTTATGCAGCTACTTCTGCATGGAGGCCCCATGAGACAGGCCATGGGCACAACAGCAGGGCCTCCGGCTGTCCCAGAGGGGGCCTGAACTTTGGTTTGCATGCTGACTCTGTGGCCTCATGTACCTGTCAAGTGTCATGCCTCCAGACATATACATGTAACTGGGAAATAACAGTCTACACTCTCAGGTTTGGTGTGAGGCTGTGAGAACTGAGGAGCAACATTTAGTGAGTCCTCAGTCAGTGCTATTATAGGTCCACCAGGAAACCGGAGCAGTTAAATAGCATGCAGAGGGCGCTGGGCTCGCTCTGCTGACATCTTTACCACTCCGGGCAAATAGAAGAAAGTGAGCAGAAGAAAGAAGAAAGAAGACGTTTCTTTGGAGGAAACAACCCCTTGTTTGAGGGTTTGAGAAGACGTCCCATAACATTTCTTGAGATGTCCTACACATTCTACATTTAGCGTTGGAATCCTAGGATAGCAGTGAGGGAAGAAGAGTAGAGATGATATAGCCCTACCCACTCATTCCCACTCTAGAGAGACAGAGGCTCAGAGAGGGGAACCGACCTGCTGAAGAACACACAGCAAGTGAGTTGCAGAGCCTGGATTTTATATTTGTGTTCTTTTCACTATGTCAGATTGTTTCTGGGAAATCATTTGGGACAAATTCAAAGAGAAGCATGATTGCAGGGGCTGTAAAGGACAAGAAGTATCCAGGGAATAAACGCCTTCATTTGGCCAGAGGAAGCGTGAAGGTGGAGCAAGGCAGCCTGCCAAGGGCCTCTTGGGCCTTACTAGGGTTTAAGCTTTAGCCCGAAGGCAGTGGGAAGCCATGCTTATAGGAATATAAATGACTTGAGGACAGAATTCTAGTTCATATTATTTTTGCGAACCACTTCCTGGCATGTAACATCTGGCACATAGTAGGGGTTGAGAGGTGATTGCTTGATGATCCCAGATTTCCAAATCTGGGAGCCAGCATGGCTTGGAGAAACTTCCAAAAGTCTTTAGAGTTTGCTCCAGTAGAAGAAATCCTGAAATCTATCAGCAATCATTCACTTTTCTAAGAATTCTTGAACATGGGAAAGTGGGAGAAAAGCCTTCAGATGGCTTCCATCGGAAATGACATGCCCCTGTTCACCCACTGAGCTGGTAATAAGTAACCTTTCCCAATAGCTAGAGTATGGTGCATGACCCTGCATAATGCTGGTTCCAGTGAGTGAAGTAAGTAGAGGCTACATAAACACAAATTAATAGGCATAGAGATTCTCCATCTGGCATCTGCCACAGCTTCAAGTTCTACCTTGAACACGCCTATGTTCCATTGCTTTTGGCCATTAGCACAGGGATAGCGAGTAACACACTGACCTTGGTCATCCTCACCATCTTTCTAACTTTGCAATGGGTCCTTTAAAAGAAGGAATTTGGGTTTTCAGGACTGGTTTTGGGAGTGAATTAGTAGTCCTTGGAAGTCTAAAAGAATAATGGACATTCTAAAGTGTGGAGGCATCATTTCTCCAAATGGGGGATCTGTCACTGGAGAGTTTAACTGCGCCGAACTAAGATAGCAGTAGCTAAAAGTAGAAAAAGACCTTGAGCCTCATGAATTATGCTTTCATCATGGAAGGCGGAAAAGCTCAACACCGAGGTATGAGGCACTGAGCTAG
Organism: Vulpes lagopus; assembly: GCF_018345385.1. NCBI lineage: Eukaryota > Metazoa > Chordata > Mammalia > Carnivora > Canidae > Vulpes > Vulpes lagopus. The sequence goes on from NC_054830.1 coordinate 62,877,558, forward strand.
GTGTTTGATCATTATAATATCTATGACATGAGAAATATTATCGCCACCATGTTGGGGCAGGACCCAAGGTTCAGAGACATAAGGCTCCATGGAGATAAGAATCATGTCTATTTTCTTCACTGCTGCATGGCTGGTAGAGGGGAAGTATGCTCACTCACTTTCTACAGTCATGAAGCTGGCAAATTAGAACACAGAAAATTGAATGATGATCTGCGGGGATGTACATGATGCTGCGTGTGTAGAAAGCCCCAGCTTGGCTGACTTCACCCCTTTATTAATGAACTTTCAACAACTTTCTGTTCCAAAAGGCCTTATCCTACCTGGTCCTTGTTGATCTCACCAACTTCACCCCCGTCCTCTCTCTTTTTCATTTCCTGACCTCCAGTTTCAGTGGTTTTTGTTTCTATCCCTCCAACATGCTGGGTTTGTTCATTCTGCTTCTGCTGTTCTCGAGGCCTGAAATAATCTTCTACTATCTTAGCACTGCTAGCTCTCATTTTTCTGGCTCCATCTCAAATGACATTTCTTCAAAGAGGTCTGCTTTGACAACCTGATTCATCCTTGCTATCCAGCCACTTGCTGTTACGTTACTCTATTTTTGCACTCTTTGTTCCTACCTGAAATGAACTCCTTTGCTTTTATATTTGCCCATTGTTTGTCCGACCCCTATTGGAAGGCTAGTTCCACGAGAGCAGGAACTTTGCCTCTTTATCCATTGTGGTATTTCCAGCATCTAGAACAATCACCGGTATATAGCAAATGCCTGATAAATACCTATTTAACAAACAACTTAGAGAATAAGTGAACAAATGGCTGACTGTCACTTTATAAGTAAAATCCCAAAACCTCAGGCCCCAGATTTTATTTATTTATTTATTTATTTATTTATTTATTTATTTATTTATTTATTCATTCATTCATTCATTCATTCATTTACTTATTTATTTTTACTCCTTTCTGCATTAGATCTTACTAGGATGTTCTATCTCCACCCCTCCTCCCAATCTTAGCCTTTTCTGTAACAGACAACAGTTTGCTCAGCAGATATTCCCCTTTCTGTCTCTGACTAGGATCCTGGCATCAGCATGCCTCCCTTATCCCCTGTCCCAGCAATTCCTGACTCCTTATACTTTCTCAAATGCACCATACTGCGTCTTTGTCCTTGCTGTCCTCCAACCTGCACCATCCTGTCCTCCTGGTAGCCACTCCATCCTTCCCACTGTGCAAATCCTGTAAAACTCACTGTGCTCAGCACAAATATATAGGTCTCCGGGAAGACCTTCCTCACTTTCCTGAATGGTGTGTCTCTCAGGGCTCCTTGAGGGCATGCTCTGCATTTGTACTGTAGTGTTTGTCTCACAATGGAATTGGGTTTTCTTGTCGGGTAACCAAGGGCAGAATGGAAGTAAATTCAACCTTTCTCACAATACCAAACTGGAGTACAAAGGTGAGTATGAGAAGGCTGTTCAGCAACCAGGTGAGAATGAATGAGGAGAGTAAATAAGTGTGAAAGAATGAATTAACTGATTCTTAAGAAAACATATCTGTGAATGTCTAACCCAAGATTTCATTTTATTTGGCTCCTTTCTTGGCAGAACACTCACTGTCCTTATAAAGTTTGTTGTTGTTGTTGTGTGTGTGTGTGTGTGTGTGTTTTAATAAATAGTGGCATTGAAACAAATGAAAAAACCAAGAAGACTGACAGTGACAATATGGAAAGACCCATGCAGTGAGCTTTTTAGGTTAGGTTGAGTCTCAAGGGAAGGTTCATAGACAGGAGCACAGAACTACAAAATAGACCCAGGACCAAAACTGAAGTCTAGATGCAGACACAGAGACCCAAGATCACAGTGACATTTCCTCTGATGAGTCTCAATACAACATTGTTGAAGTTTTGGGGAAGCCTTGTGGTGTATGGAATGGCAAGATAAAGACAGGCCTGCCTGGTGCTCATGCTGACAGCCTATCACTATTTCTACAACTCTGGGCGACTCATATAACCTTTCAGTTTCCTCTCTGTGAAGTCCACTTCCCATTGCCCAACGCAGGATCATTATAGGACCTAATTCAGTGCTGACATGCAGTAATTGCTCAATAAAGCACCATTGCCTTCACCACACGATGAACTAGATTGTCTCCAGAACTGGAGAAGGGTTGTCCCCACGTGTAGGTTAAGAGGCTATTACATTTTCCAACCATAAATTAGTAGGAATTCTGGTCTGGTCAGATGAACCACTGGTTTTATATATAATAAATATTGGATTACGTATAATGTGTGTGTCCCAGCTCCAGTTCTGTGACTTTTAATAGTTCCCTTGTCACTGTAGTATGCCTGATGTGGTGAGGTTACAGAGAGATCCGCAATTTCTCAAAAATCAAACAAAAAAACACCAATATCCACATAAAACGCGTCATGCGCTTTTGACTGTGCATTTCTGTTTCTAGGCATTTATCCAAAGGAAATAACCAGAGAACGCATGTACAATGATGTTCATCTCAGCATTGTTTATTGCAGTAAAAAATTAGAAACATCTGAAATGCTTCACAATAGAGATTTGGCTAAGTTAATTATGTTTCAGACATTCAATGGAATACCACGCACACATCAAAAAATTGTGTTCCCTCAAAGTATTTAATGACTTGGAAACAAGTTCAAGGCATATTGTTCAAGGAAGAAAGCAGATAACCAAACAGTATGTTCGGTATATTTCCAGTTTGGTAAAATAGGAATTGTGAAGGAAACAATAATAAGATTAAATAATACCAGGGGAAGTAGTATTAGTGGTTAAAAACCCAGGCTGTGGATTTAGACCCCCTGAGTTCAAATCCCAGCTCTTCCACTTGCCTGCTGTGATATTTTGGAAATTATTTTACCTCTCTTTGTCTCAATTTCCTCATCAGTAAAATAGGGTCAACATTTGTACCTTCCTGAGGATTAAAATGAGTTTAGATATTTGGCTTTAGGACAGTACCTGATATTTAATGCTGAGTGAAATAATTCAATCAGAGAAGGACAATCATCCTATGGTCTCACCCATATGTGGAATATAAAATATAGTTTATATATGGGATTATATAAGGGATTATAAGGGTGGGATGTAAGGAGGGAAACTGAGTGGGGAAAAAATTAGAGAGGAAAACAAATCATGAGAGACTCCTAACTCTGGGAAACAAAGGGTTGCAGAAGGGGAGGACAGTGGGAGGATGGGGTGACGGGCACTGAGGAGGGCACTTGATGGAATGGGTACTGGGTGTTATACTATAGGTTGGCAAATTGAATTTAAATATTTTTTTAAAAGAAGGGTACCTGATAAAGAGCAAATGTTATAGCAATGTTGGCTATTAGTTTTATTTTTTTTAAAGTGATGTAAGGCATGCTATTTTTTAAAAGATTTTATTTATTTATTCATGAAAGACACACACACACACAGAGAGAGAGAGAGGCAGAGAGGCAGAGACACAGGCAGAGGGAGAAGCAGGCCCCATGACGGGAGCCCAACGCGGGACTCGATCCCGGGACTCCAGGATCACACCCTGAGCCAAAGGCAGGCGCCAAACCATTGAGCCACCCAGGGATCCCCCAGGCATGCTATTTTTAAAAAAAGTTAAAACAAACAAAAAGATGACTCATATCTATGCAAATACCATTCAGCTAATAATTGCTTAAATTGGGATTGAACCTAAGCCTGTCTGGCTCCAGAATTTGAGCACCTAACCATTATGTAACTCAGGAAAAGAAATGTTAGCCGTGGTTTTCACATATTTGCAGGATGAGGGATACCTTTTACTTTGGTTTTTGTGACTTCCTGGATTTTCCAAAAGTTTAACAATGAATACATACTGCTCTTGTAATGACAACAATGTTGTTATTTATACATGGCATTTCTGGTTATTTAAAAAGGAGCAAAGCTTCTCATACTCACTTGCTTTCTTTATCAATTAGCCAATTACCTTATTTCTGCACCACAACTGGTGCAGCTTCATGGAGATGCTTGAAATAGTACAGGGTGTCAAATTCACGATCACAGAAAACAGGTCACAGTTATCCTACAGAGTTGACATAGTATTCCAGAATCAGCATGAGCTCTAGAGTCAGACAGAACTGAGTTCAAATCTTGAAGCCATCAGCTATAGGCCCTTGGATAAATCTCTCAATTGCCCAGAGTCTCTGTTTCCTCTGCTATGAAACAAGATACCATCTCATCATGATGCCTGACTCCATGAGAGCTCTATATGAAGAGGTCTTCATCATCGTTTCAGGTATATGGTAAGAACTTAACTACTGGTGGTCATAAGGATAATACTCAGTTTTTAACTGTCTCTTAGAGCCGCTGAATCACCCTACACTGGCACCAGGATGGGTGAATCCTAATTCATAAACACCAACCTTAAATGTGTCAATAAATGCAAAACCACTAATTTCTAGCTGAGGGGACTAGCATCAGACAGCCCACCATGATCTATTTCCAGTTTAGAGGAAAATGTTGCCATTCCTGCCGAGTGTGTACTCCCCCATCCTACCTTTAAAGAACAAATAAAGCAGAAAATGAAGCTTTTTATAAGATGTTAAAAATACATCAAGAATGAAACCCTGCTTGCCTGTTGCTGATTTGAAAATGGGTTTGAAAGCATTCCTTACATCCAGATTGGATTACTCTCACTTTTACTCTGCAATATTGCCAGTATTTTTTTTTTATGATTATTATTACTAGGACTTGTTCTGGGTCCAGAACATGGCAGTAGGAATTATCTCTGGCAATTCTGCAACTCAGTCCTCTCACCAGCCCCTAAATCTCAACAAGCATTCTGAATTTCAGCCGGAATTGATTGGAAAATTGGCCTTATAATTCACAAGGGTTCAGATTTGAGATCAGTTAACACCAGACTTCTGGAAACATTGGCTGCCCCCTTGGGCCAATGAGTGGTGAGGTTTTTCTCCTTGAAAACAGAGCTGAAAGTCATGCCTTTCTTCTTCACTCCTAGTTATGCAGACTGCATCCTGAGAAGTGCTCTGAGAGGGAGGGTCTCCTGCTGTCTTTGTGCGGGCTTTACATAGAACAAGACACTTGTTCGACAGAAGGGGATCTCAGGACCCACGTTCTTAATTTACATATGATAAAGTTGAGTCCCAGAGAGGAGGCAGGCTTCGCTTGGGTTACACCAGGAGTTATGGAGGACTACTTTTTGTATCTCCTAAATCTTTGGCTATAGTTCTTTTTTCTCTACACTACCATGCCTCATTAATGAAAGCCTTTGACATCTCTGCAAGTGGTGGGTCACTTATGGATTGACTAACCAAACCATCTCTTTAATGTAGCCTGGACCTCAGCAGCATACACCCCATCCATTTAATCAATGGGACAACAATGTACCTTCACCCTCTTTCAAATTGTAGCTTCCTCATGAACTCTTTTGGTCCTTTGCAGAACCATTTTGCCATGTAGAGCAAAAATACAAATGCCTTTTAGAAGCTGCAAGCCTGCTTTGGAATGTGTGTTCCTTGTTCCAGTTGGACTGACTTCTGAACATGGAACTATTAAAAATCAGAATACTGCTTTCCTGGAAGTGGGAGAAACATATGAGAAGATGCATGCTGGCAGTTTCCTGTAATGCAGGCTCTGACCCATCCTCCCGTTAGCCTTTCAAACCCTGCATCCATTTTCGACATGATGGCTGACAATCTGAGAAGGGCATCTCTTTGGAACTGCGGATTGAAACTATAAGAATTAGGTAGCAGGGGCTTCATCCAAATTGGACTTCTCACACACATTGAGAGACCATTTAATTACATGATCAATAGGATTGCAAAGAAAGCTTAGAAGGTCACCAACATCACTGTGGGATGTAGTAAAATATGATAGAAGGAAAACCTGAGAGTGCTGTATCAAGAGTCCAATCGATAGCCACTAAGTTTTATCTGTGTCAAATTTAAGAACATTTGACATCTGTGCCAGAAAAGTGCAAAGGCAGTTATGCAAACCATCCAGCTGCTTCCCAGAACCCAAAAGTTCAGTGAAGATCATCTGTAAAGAATACACAGAAGACAGCCAGTGAAGGGACTCAACAACGCTACTCATAAAGGTTCGCAAACAAACAGATTTCCACGTTGGCAAGCCAAGTCCCAAATGTTGCATACAGCTGGGTAAATTTGACCTTCCAAGTGTTTGCTCTTCTTTGTCACCCATTTTAAAAACAAGAGACCCCACCCAGGATTACACGGAAGAAATGTTAGCATGCCAGGTTGGTTAAGGGGGTTGGGAGCCGAGTTAGACTGCCTCAGTAGAAATCCCATCCCCTGCGACCTACAAATTGCATGACTTTGGACGAGCGGCTTAGGTGCTTCAAGCCTTTATACACCATCTGTTAAATGGGGGAAATGCTTGTGCCTACCTCCTAGGTTGTAGGGAGGATTAACTGTGCTAATCTACCTGCAGTACTCAGCACAGTGCCTGGCACATAGCAAGGCCTCCATAAATATAAGGTTATTTTTGAAATTGTTTCTTGCTTCTCACTATGAAATTATTCCACAAATACAACACCATATTCAGCATATAGCAGCAAAGAAAGTATCCAGGAGGGGAATAGGAGAAAGCAAAGATTGCTCAGCATAATTATTAGAATTGCTACCCCTTATGAGAGCTTATTAGGTACCTGGTGCCGTGTCAGCTACTTCATGAATATTTTCTTGTTTAATTACCATGGAATATTATAAGGTAATTCTTATTCCTGTTTTTCATACAAGCAATCAAAGCACAGCAAAGTGAAGTAACTTACCCATAAGAAGACATTTTTAATAAATAGACTCAAATGTGGGACCTTCTGACTCTACAACTTTGGCTCTTCTGAAGTCTCTGATCATCTCTGAGTCCCTTGGGACGATTTGGTACAATTTTGGCAGGGCACACAATGAACTGCCCCCAGATGTTGGGAGAAATCTATCACACTGCAGAAGCATAGTCATGTACTGCTCGATGGGGTTCCATCACATGCATCCCATGCACTTCCACAGGAATGAAAGTTTCTGCATGTCCGTCCATTTTCAGAAAGGCGGAACGGAGCAAACACATGGGCAAAGCTAAGACAAATGGTCTCCTGTTTCCTGAGGTTCCCTTTCCCTTGGTGAGGCAGATTTGCAGGGCTAGGACTCAAAATACATTCAGTTCAGGCAAGCACAGCAAGCATTTATAAAAAGTGGCACATCGTAGGTAAGGTGTGGAGGGGGGTCAGCATAGAAAAATGAATCATATTGAGGTCACACACAAGGAAAGCTCATGGAAAAATAGGCAACTATAAAACTATATATTAAGGCATAGTGATGGAGAGCTGGGCTTTGGAAACAGAGACACCTGAATTTGAATCCTGGTTCTAAGCTTAGTTGGTACATGGATTCAAATAAATCACTTTTCTTTTGCATCCGTAGAACGCGTTTCCTGTGCAATGTCTACTGCATGTGACTACGAGAAGGACGGAATGGGATAAAACAGATCAACATTTAGTATTTGCACATAACCAGCAATGCCTGGGCCTAGTCCTAGCTCTACTACCCACTGGCTTGCATCCCTGAGCAAGTCATTGCACCATGCTGTGCCTTTGCTTTCCCATCTATAAACTGAGATAATAGTAGTACCTGCCTCACAGGGTAGTAGCAAGGATTAAGTACATTAATATTCATAAAGCGCTTAGAAAATTTGTCGGGTGCATAGTGAAGAATCGGTGTTAACTACTACCATTACTGCTGTAACTCGTTTTGATAGAGGCAAGGCACAAGATGCTGTAAGAAAACAAAGAGGCACTTAACTAAAGCTGTGGTGGGCAGACATGAAAAGCTTCCCAGAAAATGGAACTCCAGTGGGCATATTCCAGGTAGAGGGGCAGGGGTTGGGGGGCAGCAAGGGCTGGGGCAGGATTTAGAAACCACATTCTTGGATTTCCTTTACAGTCCGTCTTCGGTGGAGACCGTGCCTCTCATATCTCTTGCTTTTGCCCATTGTAGTTCCTGGGTCCTGCAATTGGTTCAAAGGCAAATTCCAAGCCAGCAATGGAGTGGGAGGGGGTAAGAGGGGAATGCAGTACCCCATTTTGAAAAAGGGCTGTAACCATTTAGCCGATTATTTAACATTGTGGAATGCAGTAAGGTCAGAGACTGGCTCACCTTTCAATGTAGCTACAGCTCCAACGAGCAATCTCTGAAATTGCTTGAAGTCATTTACACCAGTGAATGCATATGCATCAGGGCTTGGTTAAAGATTTAGAGGATAAGCTGGTTAATAGAATTAATTTGATATATCCGGTATAATTCAGTGGAACACATGAGTGCCCTTCAGAACCCAAAGCTTATGGGACAGGAACAAATCCTTGTACCAGCCATTAAAGAAGGATTAGTTGGCCTCCGGAAGGAGTAAGCCCGTGACTTTCATTCTTCTCTAGCTGAATGCAAAATGGATGTCTTGATAAATGGCTATGTTATAAACGATTTATCAGAAACTTGGACCGTTGAGGGTATTTTTTATTTTGGGCCACTTCAGAATTCATTCCATAGCCCTATCCGATCCCTTCGCCTCAGTCCTGAGGCCAGAAGGGAAAGTGTGGGAGACCAGGGTGCCATACACTCACCCGGGGCATTATCCTTTGTGAGACTGAGATGGGGTGGATACAAGGACACCACCTCCACCCTCCTCTGGGTAGGCTCGGTATGTACCCCAGAGGGAACAGTGGCTAGCCGCCTTGGATTAAAATATGGGCTGGCCAGATACTGAGTCTGCCGGTGGGAGTTGAGAAGCCAGCCAGCCGAAAGAATCTAATATTTACTGCAGTTCACCAAGACGTCAACATCCCCATATTTTGCAGATGAAACATGACTTTGTAGGACCCGATGTCGAGTTTTTTGAAGGTGATTCAAAACAGGAGTAGATCATATTTTGGTAGGAGAAATAAAAGCTTCCTCCTCCATTCCTGTTCATCTTGTGATGCCAAATTAGGGAGAACTTCTGGCCCAGAAATAGGGGAAAAAAAATTGGAGCTGTTTTAAGATGATGAGAGAGGTTCTTTTCATGCCACTCTTAGTACAGAGGAGTTTTTTAAGGCGTCGAATTAGAACAGTGGTAAGTTTTTGCAATCTGAGAAAAAGAACTTGGGAGTAAAAGCTGATTACTCCTTTAGGATATGTGTGTCCATGGCCAGCATGGCCATTTTAATATCCTGTCACTGAGAAAGACATTGGAAGAGAATTTTATTTTATTTTATTTTATTTTTATTATTTTTTTTTATTTAGGATAGTCACACACACACACACACAGAGAGAAAGAGACAGAGAAGCAGGCCCCATGCACCGGGAACCCGACGTGGGATTCGATCCCAGGTCTCCAGGATCACGCCCTGGGCCAAAGGCAGGCGCCAAACCACTGCGCCACCCAGGGATCCCCTGGAAGAGAATTTTAACAAGAGGAAGAAAGTCAAGAAGAGAGGGGGAAAGTATACATTTTCTATTTCTAGGAGAGGGTTACATAGCAAAGTGGTTTTGACTTTCGGGGATCATGAAAGTGTCCAGTGTAGTACCTGTAGACAGGAACCATGCAAAACAAATGGATAATAAAGGCGGTACGCATGAAGTCTACCCTGACCAAAATGGTATAGGTAGTGTAACCTATACCCACTCATATTCTTTTTTTTAAAGATTTTATTTATTTATTCATGAAAGAGAGAGAGAGAGAGAGAGGCAGATACATAGGCAGAGGGAGAAGCAGGCTCCACACAAGGAGCCCGATGCCGGAACTCAGTCCTGGGATTCCAGGATCATGCCCTGAGCCAAAGGCAGATGCTCAGCTGCTGAGCCGCCCAGGTGTCCCTACTCATTCATATTCTTAAACAAATTCCCCGCCTCCTGGAACACGGTGCTTATTTTCCTGTTTCTCTCTTCACTCTCATTGAGTCAGCATAAATATAAGCCCTGAACTGTAGAGAAAGAAAGGCCTGGGCTCACAGACCTGTCCCCATCGGCCTTGGCAAGTCCCTTCACTTCAAAGTGCCTCAGTGTCCTGAACTGTAAAATGGAAGTAATGTGGCTCAACCTTGCAGAGTGGTGGTAAGGATTCAATGAGAATGTTCTGTCCACCAATACAAAGGAAATCTGTACCTTGTGTTTTCAGTATTTGTCAACCCCTCTCCCCTTTGTTCTTCATACAAAAATCCTGTCCCACATACTGTCTCACAAGTAAGCACTGGCTCTGCACTGGGCGAAGGTCCATGATGCTGACCTGGTGATGGACGGAAGTTTCTACATCAGTTCCAACTGCTCTGGTTTGCAATGTAAATGGACACCAAGACAACCAAGGGGCAGCCTTGCAGCAGATCAAGATCACCCTGCCCTGGTCACAACAGCCCTTTTCCATGCCATGGCAGATAAAATCCATGTCGCACCCAAGTAGGTCAAGGAAGAAAGGACAGAAAGAGAGAAGCAAGGGAAGGGTACAGGGGGCAACAGAGGGATAAAAAGAGAGGGAAATAAATGTGTTTTTGAAATGCTCTTCTAATTCTTCAGGAAGAAAAGACAGCAGTGTTGAGCTAATGCCCCCAAAATAGATCTGAGCAAACATTTGCCAACGATCTGGAAAAGAAAAATCTTTCCTGACACTTCTTTTTAAGTAACAGTGGGACTTGGGACTCTGGGAAGGGAGGGGTAGTACTGAGGCCAGGCAAGGTCTTACCCACGCTGCGTAAGGTTCTCTGGAGCTCTACTGCCAAAGTTCAGACCTGGCTCGTGACAAGCAAACCTCTGAATGCTGTGGTTTGGATTTTGCTCATGGCTTAATTTCATATGTGAGGTCTTCTCATACCCAAGAAACCAGGCCTTGCCTAATCGAAATCAGACAGAAAGGCCACACACGTTTGCAAGGATGTGTGCCATCTTGCCCTTCTTTACAATTTTCACAAAACTCTCTTAAAAAGAAGGGAAGAGAGAGGAGGCAGTGCAAGTTATATCTGATCAGTCTTTCTCCTTTCCTTCTGCCTAGACCATCATTTGAAAACTGAGTATTTCTGAGCACAGCAATGGGTATTAATGAGAAAAATGTTTGGACCAAAGAATTTCAAAAATGGGTATAATAAAGTTAAAGAAGGGCACATCGATAGGCTAGATATTTACTATGTAGGTTCTCTGCCATCAGGTTAGCTGCTCTTTCAGCATCATTTGATGTTGTTACCCACCCCTCCCTCTGAAATACCCTCTCCCTCTAAAATCCAGGGTACCACCCTCCCTCAGTCTCTCATTATTTTGTGAGCCTGTCTTTCTCAGCATCCTTTACACTCTCCTTCCTCTTAATCCTCCACACCTGGGGAGATGGGACTTCAGTGGGTCCCTACTCAGTGGGTGGTAGGTATATTGACTTTACAGGCCTTCAATACCATGCCTTTTCTTTTCTCTGCCTGTGACCTCATCAGCTATCTGCAGATTTCTACTTTTAGTTCCATAAATGGCATCTCCATCATCCATGTAATATGTCCAAAACTGAACTTCTGATTCCTGCTGCCTCCCTCCTCACCTCCTCCCCATGGTTTCTGCATAGTTGTCCACCGTCAACGAATGGTACCACTGTTTTTTCTATTTCTCTCATCCCCTTACAATCTAGGTCCAGTTCAACCCCGCATCTTAACTGCATTACTCTAAAAAATATGCCCTGAATCTACTATATCTCTACTAATCTATCTACTATGCCGCTATCATATATAGCGTGACCACTATCACGCTAGCCCAAGCCACTGTCAGCCTTCACAAAGACTACTGCAAACACCTTCTAACCAGTCTCCCTAGGACACTCCCACTCACCACAGTCGATTATCGACACTGCATGATTTGAAAAACAGAAATCAGATCCTGTTACTTCCCTCTTCAAAAACCTCTGATGATTTCTCATTTTACTAAAAATAAACTATGAACTTTTCCCCATATCCTAAAAAGCCCCATATAACCTGATCCCTCCTATCTCTCCAGCCTCATCTATTACCATGATCCCCCTTACTCAATTCCTTACATGCACACCAGTTTTCTGCTACTCTGAAAAGGCCAAGAATTGGCCTCAGGGCCTTTGCACTTGCTGAATCATTGGCCAGTATTGCTCTGCCCCAAATCCTCAACTGACTTTTGGACACTAGTTTGCCAAGCCAATAAGTGCCTTTCCCTTTCTGAACCTTCATTTTTTCCCCTCTGTGGGATGATTCTGAACAAAATTTGCTGTACAACTATTATATAAGGGAAATACTATACAGGCATGAGTGACGAGGATGAGGATTTGTAGACCTCAGAGTATTAAGACATGAAATAACATTTAGTCCCATATGATACAAATGATTCATGTTTATCAGTAACCAAAGGAAACTGAAAGACACGTTAGAAATTTAGCATTAAGATTCACTATGGCCTTTATCACTTTGTTATTATTTATTAAAGATTTATTTATTTATTGTAGAGAGAAAGTGAGAACGAAGTAAGGAGAGGCAGAGGGAGAGGGAGAGAGCATCATAAGCAGAATATACACTGAGTGTGGAACCTGACGCAGGGCTTAATCTCATGACCTTAAAATCAGGACCCTGAGATCATGACCTGAACTGAAACTAAGAATCAGCCCTTCAACTGATTGCTAACCCAGGTGCTCTGGCCTTTGTCATCTTAGTGTAGAATATCTTAGTCATTTCAAGATGAAGACATAATTTATTGTAAATCTGGCTTTATTTCCATGTTCACTGTGAAAATGTTCCACTCCTTCACTAGAGGTAAATGATATTGAACAAATGAATCATTTATTTGAACGATGACAATATTTCAGAGCCTCTTCTAAGTAGTCAGAGTGTAGATCTTTTCCTCATGACAACCGTCAGAGAGGAGTATCACTGTCCCTTTCCCATTTTACAGATGGAGAAACTGAGGCTGGGTGTGTGAAGCTGACTCCCCCCCACCAGCTAACAAGTGACAGAGTCAGCTTTTGAAGCCAGCTTTTTCTACCAGTTCACCTTGTTTGCTCATGAAACATTATGTTCAGCTTAGCTGTGAACTTTTAAGTATATTGGCAAAGAGGATTCCATAAATAGTAAAGGCTTTTGAGTTCGTGCAGTACTGTTGAAGGTCCTGGGGCTTATATAAAGAAGGAATATTTTACTTTGCATTGTTTTTTTGCTCCCTAAGTCTCTGAGGATTTTTATAAGAAAGAATATATGCCATTATGGAAGGATTCAAAAGTTAAACCAGAAATGCTCTAATTAGAGCATTTCTCAAGAAATCAAATTTTTATTGATAGCTGTCCTACATTAGGATGGTTTGCCTCATGAGACAGTGGTTTCTTCATCCCTGGTGGTGCATAAGCAGAGACTGGATACCCCCTAGTAAGAGATATTATGGATGAGAAGGACTTCCCGAATCAAAAGATCTGGACTAGACATTTCTACACGAGCTGGACTGGATGTTGTTTAGAGCTCTTTTGACTTTGAGACATAGTTATTTAGTCAATATCAAATGTTGAAACTTAGCTTGGTTTCCCCCAAAGCCAGAGTCTGAGATAAGGTCTAGGTAGTAGGCAGTTTACTTAGGAGGTGATCCACAAAGAAGGAAAGACAGTGGAAAAAGAAAGACAGGGTCTGAGGACAAGCTAATTAATGGTGGGTTACTGTCCTGATGATTATTGTGGTCTTCCTGAGACCCTTCAAGGAACCATGTGAAGTGAATCTCCATCCATAACCTCCCAGAAGGCTGGACACTTGTTCATCAGCTTCCACCCTCCTGGTAAAGACTGCCCACGTAGGAGCTGAGGAGGCTTCTGTAGTTCCCCAAAAAAGGTCATATGGAAGAAATGTAGGACAATTGGTAATGTACTTCTAAGGTGGGTTGAAACAAAAATGCATAGAACTGCCCATAACAGATATACTAAGGTAAGATTTAGGCTGAATATAATCTGGAGCACCAAAAACACTTGTTATACCTAGTCTTTGGTTTGTTTTGATTTATAAGATCGGTCTGAAGGAATCAGCAGGAGCCCCAAGACAAATGCTTCGTTTTCACCCTGTTCTTCCTAGGAATGCAGAATTGGCCATAGTTCTTATGTCAAGCAGAATGATGGCCCACAAAGAAGTTACCTCCCAATTCCTAGAACTTGTGTATATACCAAGTTACATGGCAAATCAGAATTAATGCTATAGATGGAATTAAGGTTACTAATCAGCTGGCCTGGGGAGAAGAAGATTATCCTGAGTTATTTGGATAGGCCTAATATGATCACAAGCATTCTAACAACTTGAAGATGGAAGCAGGAAAAGAGAATCAAAGATGCAGCATGACAAGGACATTGTTGTCCTTGAAGACAGAAGAAGGGGGCCATGATGGGTGCCTGGATGGCTCAGTCAGTTAAACCTTCCACTCTTGGTTTCAGCCACGTCATGATCTCGGGATCATAGAATTGAGCCCACATTGGGCCCCATGATCAGCAGAATCAGCTTGGGCTTCTCTCTTTCCCTTTCCGTATGCCCCTCTCCTTGCTCTCTCTCTCTCTCTCTCTCTCTCTCTCTCTCTCTCTCTCTCTGTCTCTCTCTCTCTCTTTCACACACATAAATAATAAAATAAAATAAAATAAAATAAAATAAAATAAAATAAAATAAAATAAAATAAAATAAATAAAATAAATTACCAAAATCTTAAAAGAAGAAGATGATGATGACGATGGTGAGGAGAAGGAGGAAGATGACAAGGAGGAAGAAGAAGTAGTATGCGAAGATGGTGACCATGAGCCAAGGAATGTACACAGCTTCTAGGAACTGGAAAAGACAAGGAAGTGAATTCTTCCTTAGAGACTCCTGAAGGAATGCAGTCCTATAACACTTTAACTTTAGCCTAATGGGACTTATTTCAAACATCTCACCTCAAGAACTATGAAATAATAACTTTGTGTTAAGTCCCTAAGTTTACGGTAATTTGTTATAGCAGCAATAGGAAACTAATACAGCACCCTATTTTACAGCACTGCAAGGTGATTTATGGAATCAAATCCAAAGAGGACATTAAACAGCTATTAGCTGAAATAATGGTGCTCCATGACTACTCCCGAGTATTTGTGGCTTAAAGCAATGAATATTCCAGATTCACAGGTAATCTGTGGCTTAAAGCAATGAATATTCCAGATTCACAGGTAAACAGGTTGATGCAATTTGGCTGCAGTAGATACATTAATCTGTACATCCTTGTTTGGCTGGGCTTAGTTGTGTTTGACTGAGTTATGCTAGACTAATCTGGGCTCTAGGCTTAACGATAGGTTCAGGTCAGCTCCAAAATTTTTATTCTGGAACCTAGACTGAAGAAGTAATGACTTCCCAGGATATGCTGATCTCCTGGCAGAGGGAAGATGGTTTTAAAAACTGGTATAAATTCGCCATGAGGGATCCCTGGGTGGCGCAGCGGTTTGGCGCCTGCCTTTGGCCCAGGGCGCGATCCTGGAGATCCGGGATCGAATCCCACGTCAGGCTCCTGGTGCATGGAGCCTGCTTCTCCCTCTGCCTGTGTCTCTGCCTCTCTCTCTCACTGTGTTCCTATCATAAATTAAAAAAAAAAAAATTCGCCATGACTCTTAAGGTCTCAGGTTGAAGTTTACGCACTATTACTTCTGCCTACATTCCATGGTCTCAAGTAAGCCATAAAACTTGTCCCAAGTTGTTGGATTCAGGAAGGATAATGCTGAAGAAGCACTGCAAAGGCAGGGAGGGAAGGAAGAACTCAACAAACAACGTGATCTACCCAAGTCACTGAGAGGTGTCAGTGTCTGTGAAACGGGTTCACGAGTCTCTTACACAGACAGGTCCCATCATGTACTGGTCAAAATAGTTGGGTTTCCAAATCTACAGAGATCCATTAGGCTACAAACATATCTAAACAGATGCTTTGCTCCTAAATTTAAGAATCATACAAAGAAGTGAAATATGATTATCATTTTGAATAGGGAAAATGGAGGCCTCTTGGAAACCTCAAGAAAGGAATGCCATTTTCCTAAAACCAGACAGTTAGTGGTAGAGCATAATAAAACAAAGGCCTCCAAAATCTTAATCCAAGGCTCAACCCACAGCTTCTTAATCCTGGAATCCCACTCCTGGGTACCCCCTATAACTTTGTTACTGCTCCAAGTCCTTTGGGGTTCATATACTAATGGCACTACTGAATTTAGAAAGGTGAAGTTGATTATTCCAGCATCAGACACACAAAGTCTTCATTTTTCTCTTCTAGAGTTCAGGTTTGAACATGGCTTTATTTTGGCTGGGGCTGGAGAAACCCACTCTGTCTCTGCCCAACATTCTGCTGGGGTGTTGTGGAGTAGTGATTCAGAGGGAAAGCACCTTCCAAACCCACATGGGTTTCTTCATATTTTTTTTCCTACGACAGTAATTTTTGAATGTATGAGATACACAAATCAAGAGGGCTGGAGACATAGAGATTCTCTTTTGACCATGGGTCAAGGAGGGCATCTTTATAAGCTTTCTTTTCAGGAAGCTTCAATCCTCCAAGGAAAGAAGATTAGGTCTGTTTCCTATGCCTGAAAAATCCTTTTGTTACCCTTTTATTCCTCCTAACCATGTGGGAAATCCCAGGTCAGTTGCCATCTGGTCTAGGAATCCTCTACTTTGAGCTAATAGCTCACTTGTCCCTGTTCACATAGCACTTTATTCAGCACTCATTCTATCATTTACCACATTGTACTATGCTTTTTCTTAACAAAGCTATCTTTCTCACCAGATTACGTCTTCTTCCATTCCTCAAACTCTAATCTCATCTAGTACTGTCTTGGGCATTTAGTACAATGTCTACCCTACAGAAGGTATTCAAAAAATACTTGTTTAATTATGGAAATGATTCTATTGCTTATTTTACCCAACAGTTCAGGGTAACTTCACATAGTGAAATACTCTTAATAGTAATTTATCAAATATCCTTGAAGAAACACATGAATAAACAAATTAAAAAAGACGTGACAACCTCTAAGCATCTTTTAGGGCCAATCTCTACTCTATTCATGTCATCTCAACCCACAGAAGCAAGCACATAGATTCACATGAAAGCATGTTTATATGATGAACTAAATAATAAAACAGAGCTTGGGGAAAATCATAATCAACCTCTTTTTTTTTTTTTTTTTTTACTAAGGCAGACAAAAATAAACTAAAGAATACTTATTTGGAAGACATATTTTCAGAGCTGTAGTTTCCAAATGATTTGTGTGTGCCCAGCAGTCAATCAATGAGCTTCATTTTATTAACCTAAAAATAAACAGGGAGTACTACACTGCCAGAAATGATCTCAGCTCACCTCTGGGAAGTAAAGTCTCCAGTGGAGGCACTTTTGTTGCTCAGCTGCATAATGGAGGTAGGCCCTCTGCAGCAATTTCCAATTAGCTAAAGGAGTTGGGGGATGATTTTGGCAAACTTAACCTAGGTTTGGAATGAGTTTGTCCCATTCCTTACTGTGCACATCTTGCCATTTCTGAAGCTGTGAGTCAGACTGATGTCAGCCAAGCAAGTAGCTGAACCAGCATGTCCAAGGAGATTGGAGGTGTCCTTGGCAAGGGTCTTAGATGCTACCTACTAGGGGCAGCTGTCCTAGAAGTGATGTCACTTTCTTCCTATTCAGATCATAACTCTGTAACAGGCTTTTTCCAAAGATGTCCAAGTGAAGTTATGAGTGTTCTGAGAGCTTTCTTAGGGAATGGCTATGTACATATCTATGTATCTATATCTAGTTCATTACTAGAAATTAAAGAAATATGAATTCTACCTCTTGTCCTATCATGATTAATTGTGCAACCTTGAGCAAATCGCTCCTCTTTGCTGGACCTCTGTTCTTCCATCTACATCATGACTATGTCGGAAAGGGAATCTCTAAGACTCCTCGCAGCAATCTTGTTCTTTCAATTAGCAGAGACCAATGGCGACATTTATTTTACTGCATTTAAGGAACTGTTGTATCCTTCTGAGGACATTTTGCTAGCAACTCAATGGTCTTGTTTTGTCTTTTATTACCACTGCCCTAAACAAGTCTGAAATTCATCAAAGTTCAACACTCTTGCCAATCTGTGGTGGGATTTAGAAAGGAAGCTGTGTTGCCTTCTGCTGGTTGACTATGGCCAGGTTGAAACAGCATGTAGTTGGGAGCCAGAAAATGGGTGTAAGTATAGTTTTGGAGATAGTGAAGCTCTATAATTACTCTAGATCCTAGATTGGAATCAAGTTTTTGGAGACTTAGACCTTGAATTTTTTATAACTAAAGAAAATCATAGCATCACCGATCTCTGTGAAATAAGCTTTCTGTTGCTTGACCACTTAATAACTAACGACCTTAGGAAATACTTTCAATTTCTGAGCCTGTAAAGTATGGCTTTTGGATTCTCTTTAAATGATAACTAACATTCACATAAGTGTTGCAGGCCACAAAGGTATGTTAATTTAGCTTTATTTGGAACCATTACAAGATCTTCAGTCTCACCTCCTGTGACTTGCCCTCAAGTATCCCCACTGGTCTGATCATTAAACAGAACCG
The DNA here is from genome assembly GCF_018345385.1 of Vulpes lagopus. Classification (NCBI taxonomy): domain Eukaryota; kingdom Metazoa; phylum Chordata; class Mammalia; order Carnivora; family Canidae; genus Vulpes; species Vulpes lagopus. The sequence goes on from NC_054830.1 coordinate 62,896,111, forward strand.
CATAGAACAAAGGCAGAGGAACTAACTTTGAATGTTGTCAGCCAGGTCTAGTGTACTACTCTTCAAATATTTTATGTCCTCCAACCTCACACCAGCGTGTGGTTTAAAGAGTTGTATTGAGGAGGAAACCTAGAACTCACATCACATTTAGGAAAGCTATATCAAATAAGTTTATCATTTGAGGAAAAAAATTACCCCAAAGTTCCTGATGAGAGTAACATATTAGTTTGTCAAATTTGTTTTAAAATTCTATTTGTGTGTTTGTTTGTTTTTTAATATCTTAAATGTTTTTGTCTAATTTTGATTTCAGGAACTGATGGCATTCTGTTCTTATCCTTTTTATTTTTTATTTATTTTTATTTTTTTATTGGAGTTCAATTTGCTAACATATAGCATAAGTTGCCCCCCATCAAGTGCCCCCCTCAGTACCCATCACCCAGTCACCCCAACCCCCTGCCCACCTCCCCTTCCACTACCCCTTGTTCATTTCCCAGAGTTAGGAGTCCCTCAGGTTCTGTCTCCCTCTCTGATATTTCTCACTCATTTTCTCTCCTTTCCCCTTTATTCCCTTTCACTATTTTTTATATTCCCTGAATGAATGAGACCATATAATGTTTGTCCTTCTCCAATTGACTTACTTCACTCAGCATAATACCCTCTAGTTCTATCCATGTTGAAGCAAATGGTGGGTATTTGTCATTTCTAATGGCTGGGTCATATTCTGTTGTATACATAGACCACATCTTCTTTATCCATTCATCTTTCAAAGGACACTGAGGCTCCAAAGATACAGATGCAGTGAAACGCCGGGACACCTGCACCCCAATGTTTATAGTAGCAGCAATGTCCACAATAGCCAAACTGTGGAAGGATCTTAACCTTTTTAATGAAATTCTCTGCATTTTTAAGAATACTGAATGAAACAACTCTAATATACAAAATCAGGAAAATATTATTTATTTCAGCAACTGACTAAGACATCAATTGAGGAAGAAATTGAACTTGAGAAAGAAGTATCATGGAGATTTCTATATCTCCTCCGCTTATGTTTTTACCTTCCCTCTGCAACACCTTCCAGGTTGGTCTCCATTGATGACAACTTGTTGAGGTAAATGGTAAGCAGGTTGGTCTTTATTAGCCCAGAGACCTGTATGTGGAGTGTACTCAAATCCCTACTAGCTATATGGCCAAGGCCATGCATATTTACAACACAGAGCTTCATAAGGTTAGAATGCAAATATCCAAGGCAACTAACAGGTTTGCCCTTAGGATTCAGAGAAAATGCACTATATGTTTTTCAATACCAGGAAAGGTTTATCCTCCCCAAATTTTGCCTCATAAAATGGAACTGCTTTTCATTTGAAAGTGTATGATCTTCTTTCAATTACTTTATTTTGAATTACACATTTTATTGGGGAAAGACTCATTATTTCTGTGACCTCTTGATCAGTTCTAGGGCTACATGCTTATACAAATCATCCAACAGAAGCAGTTATATATATAAAAAAAAAGGACAATTCAGTGTAACAAATATTTATTAAGTAAGTGCCCTGACCTGAAAGTGAAGTAGGGGTAGTAGGGATAGGAGGGTGAGACAATGAGGTAAAAGAAAAGGTGTCCTTACAATAGCAAGATTTGTAAATAAATAAACCTTGCAAATAGGTCTTTAAAAAGCAATGCACTAAGTTTCATTATGAAAATCTTGAATAATCATCTACAGGAAAAAAAATCACCTTTAAGAATCATATATGAATGGAGGCTTTTAGCTTAGAGAAACAAAAAGGTGAACAGAATTATATATTGTTTAAAAAGACTAAAAAAAAAATTAAAAAAAAAATAAAAAAAATAAAAAGACTACTATATCTACATGGGTGAAGGGGAGTAGGAGATACAGGCTCCAGTTGTTGAATGAATAAGTCATGAGAATAAAAGGTACAGCACAGGGAATATAGTCAATAACTATATTTGGTGTCGTGTGGTGACAGTTGATAGCTACATTAGCAATGAGCACAGCCTAATACATAAACCTGTTGAATCACTATGTTGTATACCTGAAATTAATGTAACATTGTGTGTCAACTATACTTAAACTAAAAAAAATTAATTGGGGCATCTGGCTGGCTCAGTGGAAAAAGTATGTAACTCGATCTCAAGGTCCTGAATTCAAGCCCCATGCTGGGTGTAAAGATTACTTAAATAAATAAAACTTAAAAAAATGAAAATAAAAAATAATTAAAAACCACTATATCTGAAATTTAGATGGAAGAAATTTAAAAACGTGATCTAATGATGGCCAAGCAATATTGAAAAGTGTATGTAAAAAGTGTGAATAAAATTGTTTCATGAAATAAAAGCCATGTGGAAAAATACATTTGTAAATTAATATATCATTTCATATAATATATAATTTTAAACCTATTTAACTAAATGAACAAGCTACACAAGCAAGTATTTAACTATTTAATCTATAACAGTAAAATTAATATTTTCAAATTGGTCAAATTTAATATTTTAATTGGGAAGATGGAGAATTGCTGTCTATCTGGGCTTTATTTCTGGACATATATGATATAAAGTGCCTGGCAAACAGTGGTCTCCCAGCAAAAGGCAGTTATTTTGGAAGAAGCAGCAGTAGTAGTAATAATAGTGGTCTGAAAACTAACCCCACACAAAAAAAGCCTGACTCCCCAACAATAGTTTTTGGATGACAAATGAAATACTGGTTAGTGGTCCTTCTGTCTCATGCCTCAATCTCACCCATTAACTCACTCATTCATACAATACCCAACCTGTAATAGCTGCTTAAATGTGTAACACTTAGGCTAGGTACTGGAGATTCACAGATGAAGAATACAGGAGGATCTCATGTTTTAGTGAATTTATATCAACATGTGTATCAGGGTTTCTCAATTTTGTCGCTATTCACATTTTACTGTGGGGGACCTAGTGACTCTAGGACAATTGTAGGATGTTGAGCACCATTCCTGGCCTCTAAGTGCTGGTTGCCAATAGAACCCTCCCCAAGTGTGACAACCAAAACAAGCCTCCTGACATTGCCAAATGTTCCAAAGGTGGGATAGCAAAATTATCACTGATCCATGTCAGTATACATATCAAGATCTCACTTCCCTAATAAAAGTAAGCTTTTAAAGATTTAGAGACACCCTTTATATCTCTCCAGTGCCTACACAGTGGTAGATGCATAATGGACATTTTATCACTATATTGTGCTAAAATTTTTTTTTCTTAAATGTTGGTCAGGTTTTTTGGAGCGCAAAAATATTGAACTCTAAGATTTAATATGAAACTTCATTTTTTTGCTCTGAACTTCTTTTCTGAGTCCAAGCATTCAGTTACAGTAAGCAGGCATGCATTAGAAACTAGAGCACAGGAAACCTAGACATTCTGTAGCCCTTAAATAGATTTCCAAATCAGAGGCATCACATGAACATACCCTGAAACTTTCCTAATTCTAACACATACCTATTGCTATGAATCTATAATGCTTTGAATTACTCAAAGTTTTAAAATAAATGCAGATATATTAACTTAACCTAGAGTTGCCAAGTAGGTGTCTCCAGGGACTTATCTTAGTAAATAAAGGGAAGTGATTTGTAATGAGCTTATCAGTAGTTGGTATGTAAAGTGCATGAGAATGGCTTGTTCTTTTAGGCTGTTTAAACATTCCTTCCAATGATATCAAAGATGTTTATTCACCAATCAGATCCTTTCTCTCCAAAGAGTGTAGTGGTAAGTAAACTTCATTCATTCACACATATTTATGATTCACACAATTGATGTATAATTTACCAAACACTTAAACAATTAAGAAATAAATGAAGTGTTTTTTTTTTTTTTAGGATGCTTCAGAAAAATTAAAATAGGTTAGAAAGGAAGACTATCATTTGATTTTTTAAATACTTGATTTATTTTTAAATTTTTAAATTTAATTTTTTTGAGAGATCATGAGTGAGCATAAGAGCAACGGGGAGAGGCAGAGGGAGAGGGAAAGAGAGTCTTTTTTTTTTTAAAAATATTTTATTTATTTATTCATGAGAGACACAGAGAGAGAGACAGGCAAAGACACAGGCAGAGGGAGAAGCAGGCTCCTTGCAGGGAACCCGACGTGGGACTCAATCCCGGGTCTCCAGGATCACACCCTGGGCGGAAGGTGGTGCTAAACTGCTGAGCCACCTGGGCTGCCTGGAAAGAGAGAGTCGTAAGCAGACTCCACAGCCAGCATGGAACCCAATGTGGGGCTCGATTTCATGACCCTGACATCATGATCTAAGCTGAAATCAATAGTAGAATGCTCAACCAACAAGCCACCCAGGTGTCCTTTAAATAATAATTTCTTACCAGCTGTAGCCATTTCTATAGGAAGAACTTCACTGAAGCTGAGGTAGGGGTAGGTGGGGGAAGGCTACAGATGGGTAGACACACTTGCCAGATATTTGACTGCAGTTAAACTTTTCTCCACCAACTGTTTGGCAACATCCTCAAAAGACAGATATCTCACTTTCCCTTACAACTCACACCCTATGTTCTAATATTTCTAAATGTTAATATGCCATCACAACTCAGTTTTTACTGTCAAGAAAACATTAGTGAGCTCCATGTTTATACCCCTCAGCCAGGGAGGGAAAAACTTCCCTGCATTCCCTCACAGAGCCTCCCCTTCTACGAAATGCTCCTCCTTCATGACTGAATCTCCTTTGTCCACAGGATCAAACCCCTGCCCTACACTCATAGAGCACGTCTTTTGCATTGCTGATATATTCCTAGGCCAGAGGGAAACTACTTCTAAATAGTGAGAAGAAAAGGTGAGGGGATGAACTGGAAAAGAAAGGTTATGGAGTTGGGCAGGGCTGGCTTCAGATCCAAGCTCTGGCATGTTCCTGCTATGACCTCAAGCAAGGCATGGAACCTCAGTTGTCTCAGTACTTTGGGGAAAGTTAAATGAGATATGGATAGTAACCTCTTAGCTCAGTGCCTAATGCTTACAAGAGGCTCAACAAATTGTAGATGATGATAATCATCATCATCTTTGCTAATGAGGTGTGATCTGTGATGTCCCAAAGTTCCTCAGAAATGAACTCAGGTCTTTGACTTTCCATTCTCTCTGAAGAAACCCATTACTCATTTGATAAATGTTACTGATTATATGTTATGCATATAAGGTGAACGTTGCCCCTCCACACCTTACAGTCAGTTAAGCAATTAGCTATATAAACTAATACACAATTATAAATGGGTAGTGTTCTATTAAAAGGGAAGGGGAGGGATCCCTGGGTGGCGCAGCGGTTTGGCGCCTGCCTTTGGCCCAGGGCGCGATCCTGGAGACCCGGGATCGAATCCCACGTCAGGCTCCCGGTGCATGGAGCCTGCTTCTCCCTCTGCCTGTGTCTCTGCCTCTCTCTCTCTCTCTCACTGTGTGCCTATCGTAAATAAATAAAATAAAATTTAAAAAAAAAATAAAAGGGAAGGGGATACCAAGTTATTATGAGAAAAGCCAGTATGCATATATGTGTCTAAGCACGACCACTGATTTTAACTGAGGGAAAGGGTGAAAAGAAGACTTTAGTGATGCAGTAATTTACACTGAAATCTAATGCATGAATTAGAATTAACCAGCTATGGTGGGGAGATGGGCATTCCGGATGAAAAGAAAAGTAATACGAAGGCTCAGAGATGGAAAGGTTCTTACATGTTCAAGAAAATTAAAAGGCAGTGTGGCTAAAGAAAATGAACAAGAAAGTCAGAGGTCTTTAAGGAGATAGGGGAGAGGTGGGTGGACATCAGATCGCACAAGGCTTTGCAGACCATTTGTGGAATATCCAAGAAGCAAGGGGAAATCAATCATTTAAGTGTTTAGGCATGGAAATAACAAAAACCAATTAATATTTTTAAACACCAAATAGGTTATAGAAAATGTATTGGAGGGGAAGAAGTCTGCCTATCGGGAAACCATCACAAGGTCACTGTAGTGGGCCAGGAGAGAAGCGGCAGTGGTTTAGATAAAGATGATAACAGAGATAAGTGGACCTTGCCAGTAGACCTTTGTAAGTAGTCAGCTGAGGTGACTCAACTGTAAACATATGCACCCACTGTCTGCCAATCTTTGGATTGGGAAAGCATCAGAGTTGGATTGAAAAGGTGGTGATACGTGCTCCACAATTAATTATATCATCTTACTCATTACTGTAGCTTCATTCATTCATTCATTCATTCATTCTTTTCTTTGTCAAACATTTACAACTATGAGGATCTATAAGAATCTGTAGATGATATATAAGACTTTGGAACTAGTTTTCTCCCCGTAACTGAGATCTATCCCATTCATACACTACCGATGGAATGGAAAACATTTTTAAAACAAGGCACTCTCAAGTAATTCAGAGCATATGTGAAATAGCCAAGATCAACATGAACACGGGAAGGGGAAGGCAGACTCTAGACCAAACTGAAAGAGGTCAGTATTATTGGATCCTGGAAAGAATGAGAAAGAAGAGGTTCTGTACAGTTGGGAAAATCCTCTGGGATCATGTCTTATGGTATAGGTTGAGTGCGTGGCTGACTTCTGGAAAAAACAAGTCAAGTGCCCTCCTTTTTCTCCTCTTTCAAGCTAGAAGGGCATGCTTAGCAGACACATAACAGAAAAGGGCCCTCTAGCTACCCTGCCTGTTTCGATGGGCTGGGGACATCCAGGCTCCTGGAGCCAGAGCTCACTGTGGTTTCTGCTCTGCTCTCTGAATAATCTAATTACCCATGGAATCGAAAACCGTATGCCAGCCAGATTTTTAAAAATTTCTTCTTTTAGATTCTGCTGCTACCAGCTCCTTTGACTTATCCTGAAATTGTGTCCCATCTCTTTCAGCCACGTTGTTGCAAATTTATTATCTAGAATGATGATGACATCATCTGGAGAGGGACCAGGGCTGTGGTCATCCAGCTCCTCTTTCCACATTACATAGGCAGCTTCTTCTCTCCGCTTTCAGGCCATTAATTTTTTAAAAGAGGCCTTGCTTTAAATATCCACAGTGGTGCTTTCAGCTGTGACACAGAGAAGGTTTCCCCTTTCAGAGCCTACAACACGTGCCTGCTTCTGATTGAAGGCTGCTTGCCCAAGTGGGCATTTGAGATCCCTCAGGGTGTCTCCTGAGAAGTCCTTGGTCAAAGTCATGCTAAAGGCACTTGTTAACTTTGTTTCCAGTTTGGGAAGAGCAGGGGGCTGCGTTGTAGATAACGGGCTACAAATCGGAAGATTAGAACAGCTTCTTCACAAAACATCCTTTGTTGCAGGGTGTTAATAATTCCTTTACACCCTGGCATCCTTCATTGTGAAATAGAAATGATGCTGTCTCTCATTTCCTACTTTTGGGATTTTGGGAAGACTTGGAAGAAGTAGTAAGTTTTGTAAAAGCACTCTGAACCTCATACATTCCAAAAGTCTATGTTGAGCATTAACCATGTTAAATACTGTACTCAGCACCAGGCAAATTAAAGAGTGGTGAATAAAATTGGCCTATGTGCTATACTATGGGGCTTATAACTCAGGAAATAGATGATTAACAATGACTGAGTAATCAATGATTGAGTAATCAATGATGATTACTCATACAAATAAGCATATCATCACAAACAAAAATGCATGGAAAGGAAGGGTGGGTGTCATGGCACAGGACAGTATGCTAAGGAAAAGGAAGTCAATATGGCATGGTTCAGAAAGGCCACTCTGAGCAGTTGACATTTAGATTAAAGCTTGAAGGCCAAGGAAGACCCAGCCATGCATAAGGTGTATATGCAGTGTGTGTGTGTGTGTGCACATTCACGTGCCATGCATCAGAGGGAGAGACTAATATTTCAGGCAGAAGAACTAATCTTTGTGAAGGACACTTAAAAAACCAAACGGAGACTGATAAGCCTGAAGGCCAATGAAGAAGGAACTGGAAAGTGTTATCCACATATAAGAAATAATAGTTGTACATTTTGCAAGCCATTGAGTGAAAATGGTCAAGCTAAAATGCATCCAAATAATAGATTAAATTTTCCAATCAAAGTACAGAATGCTAAGGGCTTATTGGCAGGTGCCGCAAAAATGAATGAGTCCTCATACCTTGTCCTCAGATAGCTTACAATATGCTAAAGGATATAAGGACAAAAGAAAAAACCAAAACTCACTAAAAATACAAGAAAAAATAAACAAATGCTTAAAAAACAGAGGATATAAAGTTATGGAGGACAAAAAGGATGGAGAGATCACACCTTTTGGAGGGGGTTTGCATGTGAAAGAAAGCTTCCACATGTAAAGCAGCATGTAAGCTCATACTCAAAGATGGGTTATATTTTCACCCATGATTCTGACAACTGTGACCATGTCACTGTCTGCTTTTTAACTTTCTATTGAAGCATCTAGTATATAGTTGGCTGAAATATAAGGATAATCATATTGTGTGAGATCAGGACCACTTTTAAACTCTTTCCTTTTCTGTTTTTTCTTCTTTTCTCCTCCGATAAACCAAAGAGTAAGGGGGAAGAAGGAAGGAATCTCTGAGTCTGTTTCCTTGCTATTTGTTCATATGAACCCGTTTACCTACAATATTATGTCACCTCACTCTAGTTCCCACCTATTGTTTAAATTGATAAAGGAAAAAAAAAAATAAAAAAAAAATAAAAAAAAAAAATAAAAAAAAAATTGATAAAGGAACCCCATTCATTCATTCATTCATTCATTCATTCATTTCTCCACTCATGTAAACAAACCCAGCACTTTCAATATTCACAAATCAATCAAAAGATACATCACATCAATAAGGGAAAGGATCAGAACCATATGATCATTTCATTAGGTTCAGCAAATGGATTTGACAAAGTACTACATCAATTAATGATAAAAACCTTCAACAAAATAGGTTTAGAGAGAATATACCTGAACATAATAAAGACCATATATGAAAAACCCACAGCTGACATCATACACAATGGTGAAAAACTGAAAAGTTTTCTCCTATGGTCAGGAACAAGATAAATATGTCCATACTTCACCATTTTGACTCAGCATAGTACTGGAAGACCTATTCACAGGAATTGGACAACATAAAGAATAAAAGGCATTCACATCTATAAGGAAAAGTAAAACTCTCTACTTGCAGATGACATGGTACTATATGTGGAAAATCCTAAAGACTCCACCAAAAAACTACCAGAGCTGATAAATGAATTGTGTAAAGTCACAGAATATAAAATCAATGTAGAGAAATCTGTTGCATTCCTATACACTCATAATAAAGCAGCAGGAATGGAAAATAAGAAAACAATCCCATTCGTAGTTGCACCAAAAACAATAAAATATCTGGGAATGAACTAAATTAACCAAAGAGGTGAAAGTCCTGTACTCTGAAAACTACAAAACAATGATGAAAGAAATTCCAGTACTGGAACAAACAATCCTAGAATTTGTATGGAACTACAAAAGACCTTGAGTAAGGGGTGCCTGGGTGGCTCAGTTGGTTGAGCATCCAACTCTTTGTTTCAACTCAGGTCATGATCATGAGGTTGTGGGATCAATTCCTTTGTTGGGCACTGTGTTCAGTGTGGAGTCTGCTACAGATTCTTTCTCTCTCTCTTTACTCCTCCTTGCTCGCATGTTCACTCTATCTCTCCCTAAAATGAAAAAAAATATTAAAAAAAAAGACTTTGAATAGCCTGTTTAACAGACTCTAATAGAACAGACTCTATTTAACTTTAGAGAACAAATTGATCGTTACCAGCGAGGAGGTGTGTGGGAAAATAGGGGAAATAGGGAATGGGGATTAAGGAGTACACTTATCACAATTTAAAAAATAGTAAAATGATAAAAAAAATTAAAAAAGGTATAGATGAAACCCAACACTGTGCTCAGCATAGAGTCTGAAGTATCATAGACATTCAGTAAATGCTTCTTAAATGAATGAAAGAATTGAGCTAAAAGAAGTGTTAGGCAGAGGCAAAATCACAGAGGCATGAAACATGCTACAAGAAACATGCTACATACTTGGCTGAAAGAAAGAACATAAAGAAGAAACCCAAGGAAGAGAAGCCTCAAGTAATAGATGGGGACCAGATCACAATGGGTCTTGGGTTTTAAGCTCGGTCTTCAAGACTTTGGGACATCCACCAAATGGTTTAAATAGCTTACAATAACACCACTACCACCAAGCTAACAATAAGCAAACAAACAAACACAACCCCAGAAGGAGCTGCATGATCTGCATTTCATCCCTCCTCAGCCGCACACTTGCGCATGAGGGAAGTCACTCACCCCTTCTAAAACCTATTTTTCACTTATATAAAGTGCATAGAAAGGTAGTCTGATTGTAGCTTTCGACACACACATTTTATACTTTCTGATATTTATACTAATTTTAATTCTTTTTCCTTTACCTATCTCAAAGCCAATCAAGTGAGAGTATTTTCAAGCTTTTAAGTCAAATATCCTTTTTTGACTATGGCTGCCAGAAAGGAAGTACCTCAAGTAGGCTGACCATAGAACTCAGGTTGTCTGGAACAAACTGCCCTATTGTCCTATGCTTCAAGCTTATCATTTGTCCAATGTTTCCATTTTTAGTAAAGTATGATTTTTAAGAGGAGTTTTATTTAAATTAGCTAGGATGGTGTGGAACCCTCCATGTTGTGTTCTAGACTCTACGGTGGTCTCGTTTAAGGGAGTGTGAGACACACGGCTTCCTTGGTACACTTTAACTCACAGCTAAGCCTGAATGACAATCATCCATAGCCCCCCCCCCTTTTTTTTTTCATTTCAGACACTTTCTACACTTAAAAGAACCAACACTTCCCTTTTTTGACTCAGCACACAGAGAGGGCTGGCTAGGAAAAGCCGCATCTTTCCTGATTGCACAGGTGCTGGAACAAGAATCCAGTACTGCTGCCCCTGTTGGCTAGCTGGTATAAATGCCCTAATGCCCGAGCACCTGCCCACAAGCTTCCAGATGGAGGAAATGGTCAGGTGGATCTTTTTTAAAAAACAAACAAACAAACAAACAAAAAAACCAAACATTTTTGTTTATTAACCAAAGGGAGAGAAATCAGAGTAGTATAGACTCCTACTAGTCCCTCCTGTAGCCTACCCACCTAGGTAGGCCCGGCCGCCATGGCCCTGCCCCCACCCAGAGCCACGTTCCCATGGAACCAGGGTCCACTGGGAAAGGAAGAGGAAGTCAGCAAAGGTTAGAGGCCAAGGAAGAAGGAAACAGAACCGCTAGGTAGACAGGCCTAGTAATATCCTTTGGTCCTTCACTCTCAGTGGAGAAGGCTGAGTGCCCCGGATCCAAACCCACAAGAAGAACTAGGCAGGGCTCATGTCAAAACCCCTATGTGTGAGGGGTAGAAGGTGGCCCAAGGTCAAGAGGCAACTCTCTCCAGGGTCAGTCCTTGCCAGATGGATGCTGGTCCAGCCTCTGAGTTCTGCCTCCATGCTAGGTTCAGGAAACAGATCCAGGAAACAGGTGTGAGAAATAAAGACCAAGCTCCCTTTCATCGAGTGTGGTCCAAAACACACCTGCTAAGGGGGGTGGGTATTATCTACCGTATGGTGTAAACTGACAGCTACTTATTGCTTTACTTGCCTGGTAATGGTTTTTAAACTTGCAATGAATCCTTTCATTATCAATCGGATAAAAAATGAAACTGCATATTAATAAAACAAAAAGAAGTACTGAGTTTCTGAATCTACTTCAAAAGATATTTAAAAGTTGTTTTGAGACAACGCTAGATGGGAACTAAAGGCACCAATGGCAGAAAGTCGGCTTAAAATGTTCTTCGGAGCATCTAGATTTGTAGCATGTATGAAGAGCCCCTGTGGTTAAATGGATAAATTTATATTCTGTACTTTATTGGAATGAACTGAGCATCTTCATTTAATATCATAAATAGATACACTTATTTGATGAGTTTTCGTTTAGTAAAAATATTTGTTGAAAAAGCCGTTTGGTTCAATTAAGGGGAAAAGATAGGACCTGTAGAAGATATTTGGGCTCAGGTATTTACACATTTTTTAAAAAATATTTTTTAAAAGTAAACTCTACATGCATGATGGGGCCTGAACCCATGACCCCGAGATCAAGAATTGCATGCTCCCTCAACGGAGCCAGCCTGGCACCCCTCAAGTATTTATACACTTTAATGTGAAAAATAGAGTTGAATAGTTTCCTCTACTTAGCAGAAATTGCTCTGCGCTTCTCAGGTACCTCAGTATCTGCAGAGAGCATTTTTCTCAGTATTTTATCTACTGACAAGAGTCAACTGAAGGTGCCAACAATTTTCAATTTTTTAACCATAATACTGAGAAAGATTGCAAGCAATTTTGTGAAAATATCATGAGTAAAAAGACTGCACTGAGAGCAAAAAGCATTCTTCTGAAAACATCAGTGATACTAAACAACTATGACAAAGAAAATCATTATCTAAATATTTACTTATAAAAATGGCTTCCTTTTAGATAATCAATACATAGAATTTAAAATCAAACACTCCTAAAAAAAAAAAAAACATTCCTCAACGTGTACTTGAATTCATGTTATTTTTTTAAAGAATTTAATTTTTGAAAATAGCTTTTGTACAGTACCACTTTATAGGTCCACCAGTAGGATAAAACCTCACTGGTCAGGCTATAAAATATATTTTGAAAAAGAAACTATAATTATAAATTAGGTTACATATTAACATACAAATACATAACATATATTATATATTAGTATCAGTTATACAATTAAGATAATTATGTAATTGTTATAATACTTTTAGTGCCCCTTTAGTGTCTTAACACTGTGAATTATGTGGTTTCTTTAAAGTCTCTTTTCCCTTTCTTCTACTGTTATGGGTGGGAGAGTCTGCACTGTATGAATGAAGGTCTCTGTCCTTGGATTCCCCCATGAGAAGATTTACATGCGGATCCAAGCCCGAATAAAGACAGCCATAAGGGAAGTAGCAAGCACAAAGCAGTTTATTAAAGTGAAAGTACACTCTCAAGGTTGGAGAGCAGGAAGGTTCTGGGAGGTGGAACTGGCCCCCAGGTTGTTTGAGGATTGGATCCTATTAGGTCTCTCTGGGCAGGAGGAGCTGTGACATACACTGGGGTGGTCTCTACTGCAGGAAACTCCCACAGGTTGGGAGGGAGAGTTTTTGACCTCGTAAGATTTGTACTGGAACAGTCGTGGCTGCCTTCCTCCATGGGGTAGGAGGCTGTACTCGCCATTACTCTGGGGCAGAAGTGGAAGAGGAGAGCGCATGCTCTACACCTGTGGCTCTTGATCTGTCAGGCCCAAGGTCTTGAAAGCCACAAGGTCAGGATATTGTGCCCTGGGGGCTTTTAATGTGTAGCATATTTATCACCATCCTTGCCTGCAGCTCATGTCTCTATCATTCCCATTCAAGGACTTGGGACTTTGCCTCCGGGGTGTAGCTTCTACTGAACACTATGACCAGGTGTAGGTTATGTCTTAAGGCCAGACTTATTTATGTTCCCTCTGTTTTAACAGAAGTGAATATAATGAAATATTTTTTTTCTCCCCCAAATCAATTCTAGACACCGCCTCCACCCCATCCCAACAGTTACCTATATTTGAAGACTTATTGCATGATCAAGGTCTCTGGAAGAAAGTCTTGCTATGGGGCCTTCCTGATAACAGAGAAGGGTGCCCTCCAGATTAATCTACCTTCTTCCTCTGGCCATGAACAGTAGTGGAATAATATTCCCAGATTACTTAAGTTTTACCAGAAAATTGCATGGCTTTCATCTTTGTATCACAAGGAAATTACAAAAGTTTTGTTATCCTTCCACTTGCATTCATGGCATAAGGAATCTAAGATAGGTCTCTTGATTGTTTAATTTTCCTAATCTCCTCTGCATCAGTTATCACTTACTGTAAAATAAATATAAAATTTAGGGGCTTAGGATGCTATTTCACTTGCTCACAATTTTATGGGTCAGAAATTCGGTCTGGGTTTTTTGTTGGGCGTTTTCTTCAGCTGGTCTCATTGGGGTCACTTGTAACAACTGGCAGTTATATGGCAATTTAGTTAGAGCTAGAGGGTCTCATATGGCCTCACTCAGGAATGGCAGTCTGGCAGGCTGTTAACTGGGATGCATCTCTAGTAGGTGAGCTTAAATTTTTACAGATTGTGGTTTGGGGATTCCAACAGAGACAAAGCTGTGATGCAGAAGCACTTTTCAGGCCTCTGCTTTTGTCACATTTGCTAATGTTTTGTTATCCAAAGTAACTCACACAGCCAAGCTTAAAATCAAAAGGCAGAGAAAAAAGCTCCACTTTCTCATGGCAGGAGTGGCAAAGACACATTGACAAAGGTGGACAATATAAGGATGGTAGAGTTGTTGTAGCCATCTTTACAAATAATTCACCACATTGTCTAACTTTTGCTCACATTTAAAATGCTCTAACACTCCAATAATGACAAAACTCTGATGTACAGCACAAATTAGATTGCAGTGAGGCACATCTCTGGGTGATGCCTTTCAAGAGTCGGCCGCCCTTATTACAGTGTGGGTAATAAATAACCCTTGCCAACTTTACAGTTTGTTGTGAGCTAGATTGATATTGGGGATATAGAAATGCCTTTTAAATCACCAAGCAGATTTATCATTAATCAAAAACTAGCACAAAACCCACCCCACCACTCTTGATACTCTATTCCTCACTAATTTCTCGAGTCTGTATTTTATTGACACTTGAGAGTTTGAACCACATATTTCCAAACCTGCTTCTCTGCTACTTTGTGCAACTTGTCATTCACCACATTCAGCAATTTAGGATACATGTGCTAAGCATCATCTAAGTGTCAAGTCATTGGAAAGTTAGGAATGAAATCAGGAATAATCCTATACTCTAGTTCTTGACCTTGGCAAGCCAAGCAATCTCAAACCTACTTTTGGGAAATTTAAATTTAAGTGTCCAGACTAGGCATGGGAGGTGTCAACCATGATCCTTGGACATCTCTCTTGCCCTGAATCACTGTATCATTCTTCCTTGTGTCTCCCCAATCCTTATAAACACTGTGACTGTATGAGTCAAACTTCCTTATTCACTTTGTCTAGAAATATCCTCAAAATCCCATTTTCACACTACCTTTACAGATGAGCAGAGGCCATGTTACTCAATTCTGCATCCCTGGTATCCTTAGATAGGTCACTGGTAGATATGTAATATACCCTGAATAGATGAAAAGACAAATTGATCAATACATAATGCCAAAGTCTTCCCTTGAATTAATTTTTTTCCAGGCTTTTATTACTTTGGTTCTAGCCTCATGTTAGAGACCACTTTCAACCAAATATTGCTACAACTAGTCACATCAGTTTAAAAACTAGAAGCTTCAAGTGAGTGTTTAGTTTTGTGATTGGAAGTATGCAAGAAATGATTAAGTGATCAATATGCATCAGATGATAGGTTCTAGACCAGACTCTGCTGCAATGTAGCTATGTGAATTGATACAAATCATTTGTCCCGAGGGGCCCCAGTTTTCTCCTCTATTAATCTAAAGACAAGTGGGTCATCATAAGGGAGGCAGTGTCCCCTTGGATTCCAGCAGGCTGCATTAGCCTTCCAGTGGGTGGATGAGGGTAACAAGTTTCCCATGGCTCAGATGATCTCATGCCTTCCAAATTACCATTGATGAAATCGAACAGGAGAAGGCTATGTCAACTCTCCTCTTGATATCACTTCCAGTAATAAATTTGGAGATATCTCCAGTAATGGGTGTGAGCTCAGCTTACTGGACCTGTTTTTCTCAGAATAGCTTTATAGAGAATGTTCCTCATAGGCAGATGCCTGCTTTTATCACGCCATATATCAGTGAGTGAACGACCATGAAATCCCTGCCTCACTGTGCCAGCCAAATGGATAAACAGGAAAATACAATCATCTCACAGCCAAATAACCACTGGCATTTATATTGCTCAAGGGGGAGAGGGACCACGTGCTCATATATTGTTTCGGGATCCATTCATTCATCCATCAAGCATCTTCTTACATGCTCCTTCCCCTAAGTGTCTGGGGAATGGTGCAGGGGTGGGGTGAGGTGGGGTGGAGGTAGAGGTGTGAGGGGAAAAGGATGAATTATCACTGGACCAAGTCCTTAAAGAGTTTATAGACAATTGGGAAGGATAAGATGTGCACAAGAACTTATTTTGTCTTTTGGCAAGGTCATTTTCACATTATTTACTATTTATTTGTTAATTTATCAATTTACTCCTTTGGAAAACTATAGCTCTTTTCAGGGCAAGGACAATGACTTGCTTATTTTCTTTAGCTATCCTAACCTGAGTTGGCTGCCTCTACTTCCCTATCAGAATACTTCTCAGATTGGGTGTTAACTGTATCCTTCCTGTGGCCCTTGAGAAACAAGAGGATAAAGACTGACCATGTCTTGCTTAGCGTTGCGTTCATTCATTTATTCAGCAAATAGTAATATGGCTTCTATTATATGTTAGGTACTTCTGGGCATGAAGTCTTCAGCCATGAATAGAAGAGATATAGACAATATATGCAGAATCAGACAGTATATGAATATAAAAGAAAAGAGTGAATTAGAGGATGATAAACATTATGAAGGAAAGGAAATCCAGCAAAGGGTAGGAAGAGTCAGCATGGGATGTGACTGTAATCTTATATAGTCAGAGAAGGCCTGAAGTTGGAAACTTTAAGAGAAAATTTGAAGGAGATAAAAAAAAGAGGCAGGTTGATCTGTCCAGATCATTCTGGGTAGAAGGAGGAGCAAATACAAAACACAGGGTGGGAACATGTTCAAGGGACAGAAAGCGGGACAATGGCTGGATGGAAGTAAGGGAGGGTCAGAGTAGGGATGAGAGCTCAGATCATCTGAGGCTTTAAGGGCACTGGGAGTCATAGCTTTGAGTCAGATCCTCCAGTCATAGTACAGCTCTTGGTGCTCAAAAACTATGTGTTATATGAATATTGAGTCATGTTTCTGATGCAGGAATCAGAGTCAAAATATCTGGGTCTTACATCCAACACTCATTCATGTTGGTCACCCAACATTCAGTATAAGCTCTTTTTGTACAGGGCTGTGAGGGAGCAATAGCTAGATGAAGCATTAAGGCACTCACTGGCTCAAACTTTCTATTCTAAGAAGAACCAACCAAGCTCACTGGGGCTCAGAGGACTGAGAGATGGAATCAGTGCAAGAGGCCAACTGTTAACCCTGTTAACACTGGGCATAGCTTTAGAGGAAAAGCAAAAGTCAGGAATGTAGGACGAAGAGAGGGACATCTCAGGAAAAAGGAATATCATATGAAAAAGCATAAAGAATGGAGAACATGTTCACTAAATGTGGAAAAACCAAGTATTGGTGGGACAAAGGGCAGATGAAGGAAAAAAATAGGTACACATGACGTACAGACCATGGCTTGAGGCCAGATAGCAAAGACTTTGACTACCAAGCTCAAGTATCAGTAGTGAAGGAAGAACCGTGGATGGTTCTGGAACAAATAATTGGCAAAGCCAAGGAATCGTTAATAGCCAACTTTGGTTTATCAAAGGAGGGAGAAAGCTATCAGGGGTTGTGATGAAGTCTGACCTAGGTCTGTGGCTGAAACAGCAGGGAAACTGAGTGAAGGGTATGCAGGAAACATGGAGAAAGGCAAATCCCCATGACTGACAAACATTGTATGGGGGCAAAGGAGTTCTCCTAACCTACAGTCTCTGCAGGTTTTTATAATAACTGTTTATGCTCAAATATTAATCAGTGTGACTTGTTCATTTCCTCTGTCTTCTTTCCTTAGGGAAGTGATTTAGAATATTTTGAAAACTCCCACACTTTCAGAAATGCACATCAACTGTGTGCTGTGGCTCAAGTAGAGTCTTCTTATTTTTTTAAAAAAATATATTTTAGAGATTATTTATTTATTTATTCATGAGAGACACACAGAGAGAAAGAGGCAGAGACACAGGCAGAGGGAGAAGCAGGCTCCATGCAGGGAGCCCGACATGGTACTCGATCCCAGGACTCCAGGATCACGCCCTGGGTCGAAGGCAGGTGCTAAACCACTGAACCACCCAGGTGCCCCTTAAGTAGAGTCTTCTTAAGTGCAAACTCCAAGCAAGGATCATTCAAAAGTGGCTAGAGTGTGAACATTTTTCAGAAAGGGATGGAGTAGTGCAAATGTCAACACAACTGAAACGTGTTTTCAGATGTGACATTACCTGTGATATGTGACACACAGGACAAAAGAATGAGGTACTCCTTAGACATTTCACTCAGGAGGGGCTGTGTAATATGGTGGTTAGGAGTAGGAGGTCTGGAAACACACAGGCTTGGTTCAAATCTCAGCTGTTATACTTACTAGATTTGTGACTTTGGACAAGTTCATTAAACATTCTGTGTTTCCATTAACTGATGAGTAAGGATGACCCCTAGAAGGGCACATTCTATTGTGTCCACACACCATGTCCAGACTTAGCCACAGTTTGAGTAGCCCATATACACAAACACATGTGATTATTATTGCCATTAAAGAAGCAACGTGATGGGTAGGATACAATCTCAATCATGGTGGCGTGAAGGGCACTGCTGTGAGCACCTACACACTCGGAGCATCTTGCTAGGCAGGAGGACCAACTCTAGAACACAGTGGCACAGCTGGGAGATGAAGCCCAATCAGGCTCTGGCTGCTACAGTAAGATACACCTGGTTCAAACTCCTCACAGAGAAAGCAGAAGTTTGAAGAGATTAAGTGATTTGCCCACAATCCCAGAGCTAATTAATGGCAGACCTGGAACTAGTACCAGGTGTACCCGAATTTCAGGTGAGGACTCTTTCCAACTAATCCCCTCTCCCCTACAATGTTCTCTCCAAAAAGAACCCACACTGGCACTCACTCTCCATGGTCTCACCCCATTCACTAAAAGCCATGGCATAATTAAAGAATCCACTTCTTTCTCTGTGTAGTCATTTTTCCCTAAACAGCCCCTAGATTCTTGTCCATGACTTGAAAGTGAACTTCATGTACCACTGGTGACAAAATCAAGACAGGGAGGTGCCTCAGCTGCCCCTTAAGCTCCCACCGGATGTGATTCACCAACAAAAACATCCTTCCTGCCAGGCAAACGCCACCTCTCACTTTCCACCTGAGGCCTGATTTTCCTGGGTAGGGTTTCCTGGTTAGACAAACTTGTGTGCAATGTGTGGGATGGATGAAGGAGGGTTAAAATAGCTAAGCCACAAAAGGTTACTTCTAAGCTTAGTCTCTTGAAGTTCCAATCTCCTCATTCTTTTGTATTGAAAACCATGCTTTATCCAGAAAAATCTCCAGAGAGTGGGTTGCTAGGTTGTGGGAGTAATTAACCTTTCCAGAATTAACATGGGGCCAGAAAACAACTTGTTGGGGGCTGGCATATGATATATCCGTCTTAAATTAGAAGTCCAGCCTTCCAAACTCAGCAAGCGATGGCCATCTTCAATGTGCTCTGGTTAGACCACATCGAAAGTGTTGCATTTCATTTCAAACTCTGCATTTATTTTTCAAAATGAAAGGATATGTATCGATTGCTTCTTAATATAAGAAGTAATTTGTGCTTATTTTAAAACCTTCAAGTAGTACTAAAGTATATAAAGTAGAAACTAAAAGTCCATCACCCATAATTCTACTCCAGAAATAACCACAATTAATGGATCGAACTTACAGACTTTTTTCTGTGTTTACGTTTGACTGTATTTTTTTTCCTTAGGAAAATAAGATTATATTAGTATACATAATGTCTTGTAAACTATTTGTGGCTTTCAAAGAGGTTGTGCTTTTCCTTCTACATCAATATTTATAAAGTTATTTTTTTCTTTTAATAGATTCATTGATTTATCACTTTTTGATTCATTCACTATTCATCTTTAAACAATATTTATTGAGCACCTATTATGTGCCAAGCATTATAGTAGTGTTGCTGATTGAGGGTTTTTTTGGTAGTAAAACATACATAGAATTTACTACTGTAATCATTTTTAAGTGTACAATTCAGTAGCATGAAGTATATTTTCACTGTTGTATAGCCATCGCCATCATTCATCTCCAGAATTTCTCCTTCTTCCCCAACTGAAACTCTTTATCCATTAAACAGTAACTCCCCACTTCCCCTCTCCCTGGCTCCTTGCAACTGTCATTTTGCTTTTTGTCTCCATAAATTTGACTGCTTTAGTAAGTGAAATCATACAATATTTGTCCTTTTGAGTATGACCTATTTCACTTAGCACGTCTTCAAGGTTCATTCGTGTTGTAGCGTGTGTCAGCATTTCAGTCCTTTTTAAGGATGATTAATATTCCATCATATGTAGATACCATAATTTGTTTAACCATCCATCTCCTGATGGACTTCAGGTTGCCTTTATCTTATGGCTGTGGTGAATAATGATGATAGGTATCTGGGTGTACAAATCTCTGTTTGAGTCCGCTTTCAATTCTTAAGGGTATATACCCAAAAGTGGAATTGCTGGGTCATGAGATAATCCTATGTTTAATTTTTTGGAGGAACTGACATACTGTCTTCCATAGCAGTGGTGTTATTTTACATTCCTATCAGGAGTGCATAAACATTTCAATTTCTCTACATCCTCACTAACTCTTGTTATTTTTTTATTTTTTTTCAAGCAATAGCTATCTTAATGGGTATGAAGCAGTATCTCATTATAGCTTATATTTGCATTTAGCCAATGATTAGGGATTTTGAGCATCTTTTAATGTGTTTATTTGGCTATTTGTATACCTTCTTTGGACAAACATCTGTTCAAGTCCTTTGTCCACCTTTTTAATTTTTAAATTTTTTTCTTTGCCCATTTCTAAATTGGGTTGCTTATTTTTTAGCTCAGTTGTAGGAGTTCTTTTTATATTTTGGATACTAATCCTTTATCAGATATATGATTTGCAAAGATTTGCTTTTAATCTGTGGATGGCCTTTCACTCTGATGATAGTATCCTTTTACGTACAATTTAATTTTGATGAAGTACAATTTATCTAATCTTTCTGAGTCCTAACTAAGATATAATCCTGTGCCTTTATGGAATTTACACTGGAGAAGATATAAATTAAACAGTTAATTATACATATTCTTACTTTCTGGGTGGTAATTAAAGCTGGTTCTGTGAGTTGGGGCGAACCTTCTGTGATAAACACCCAGATGTGCAAAGGCCCTGGGGAAGGTAAAGAAAATTGGAAAGGCTAACAAACTTGGGTGAAACAGAGTAGAACAGGCTGGGAACAGTTGAGACAAGGTGTTGAAGCCCATGCTTTCATGTCAGGGCCAATTTGCTGCAGTTTGCAAGTAACTAAAAAAAATACCCTAAGTATCATGGATAAGAAAGTGTCCATGTGACAAGGGGTGAGGGGTGGAGGTAGGGGCGGATATATTTGATTACATTAAAAGAGAAAATAGGAGTAAAACTAGCTTTGGTGATAATTAGATCCAGGGACTAAAATCGTGTTTCACAGACTCTCTTTACCTTTTATGTCTATTTTCCTTTTCATTTCAGCCACATTATCTCATCCTACAAATAGACTCTTCCCAGGTATTAGGGGTTGAGAGATTTTGACCACTGGTGGCTCCCAACATCTTCCTAGCTTCCTAGATTACAAAGGAGGTAGACAACTTTTCTTTCTTCTTTTGAGTACATATAAACTTCTCTGGCTTGCCTCAGATCTATACTTGACCCTCAGCATCCATGTGGGCAGCAGCATCACCTCAGGATGGGTTACAAATGCAAATTCTCAGGTCTTACCTGAAGCTGATGAAATCAGAAATTCTGAGGCCTGATCTGTTTTCATAAGCCCTTCAGGTGATTCTAGAGCACTCAATTTTGAGATCTGCTGTTTTAGGTTACTGTGACTAAGGAGACAGGTTATAAAGATAGATCGGGGCTTGGTCATATGCTCAACCGCATGGAAGACAAAGTCCTGTAATTGGCAGAGCCTTCAAAGTCTCTTGAAGTATTTGGTAGAGAGGGACTTTCCAAAGACAAAGGCAGGGAGTATGAATTGTCATTATCAGAGCAAAGGACACAAGACAGATCAATATCTCAGGTGTCCATAGCACCAGGGCAAATATTTGGGAATCCATCTGAAGCAACTTTCCACAGGAAGCCTGATAAAATTTGCATAACTTTGGTGGCTGTGCGGCATTCCAACAGAGGCATCAGGAGTGGATGCAGAGAAAGTGGTCAGAAGGCCATTACAGTTTTCTAGAAGTGATGGAGAACAAGTAGAGAGATGGACAAATGGGTTCAACAGCACTCAGTGACCAGCTGAACCAGGGCGTGGCAGGGGGGATATCTAGTCTGATTCAATCATAGGCTGCATATCCATCGCTCCCTGTGCCTGGAAATGCTCTTCTCTTCCCTCTTTACCTGGTGGAGAGTTTCTTCCCTGGAGAAACCTGAGCCTACAGCCTTTCATCCAATGCTGTTTCATTTTCATTCAGATCACTCATCATGGTCTGTATCATTACATTCACTCACATATTTCTTTCATGTTTTACCTCCACTAAAATTCTGTATCATGCATGAAGGCAGCTGTTTCTTCCAAAGAGACAGGAAGGCTCAGTCATGAATCCATAGACTCTGGAGCCAGGCTGCTTGGGTTCAAATCTTGGTCCTGCTACTAGCCAGCTGTATGATTTCACACAAGTCACTCCACTTCTCTGTGCCTGTTTCCTCACCTGTTAAATGGGTGAGCTACTAGTTCTACCTCATAGAACTGCTCTGAGGAATAAATGAGGTCATCTATATGAAGCCCTCAGAGGAGTGCTCTGCTTATAGCAGGCAGTAGCCTGCTTTAATGTTCTCTGCTCTTGCCACCTCTCCCAGTGTCTGGCGTCTAGCAGCCACCCAGTAAATATCTAATGATGAATGAAACATCAACAACAGTCTTTCATGTACGAGCAGCTGTGAATAAGGGGACTGAGTGCTGAGCAGAGGGGGGCACTGGAAAGTGAGCATGGTCCAGAGGGCAGACAAGGTTGTAAAGTCAGTATGTGACATGTCAGATTCTATCTCCCTAGGAGACCCTCATGGAAAGATGTCGAGGAGCACTTGGTGAGGTGAGTCTGAAGCACAGAACAGAGTCCTAGCTGAGCGGTTGTATTCATTTCCTAATGCTGCCACAATAAAATACTACAAATTGGGCAGCTTAAAACATTAGACATTTACTGTGTCGCAGTTCTGGAGTCTGGATTCCAAAAGCAAGGCATTGGCAGAGCTGTGTTCCCTCAGAAGGCTCTCGAGGAGGATCCTTCCTAGTGGCTTCCAGCCTCTGGTAGCTTCAGGCATTCCGCAGCTGGTGGCTGCATAACTCCAATATCTGCATCTTTCCCCTCATGGCCATCTTCTGTCCATCCATGTCCAAATTCTCTCTTCTTACAAGGACACAGTCGTATTAGATTGAGAGGCTGCTCTACTCCAGGATGACCTCATCTTAACTGGTTACATCTGCAACAATCCCATTTCCAAATAAATTCACATTCTGAGAATGTAAAACCTGGGTCAGGGCCTCAACATATCTTTTTTTGGGATACAATTCAACCCAAACAGGGGTGATATCCACTTGCCAGGTGACTGGCATTAGATGCTCCTTAGAGCCATGGTAACAGAGGTAAGTACAGACCTGCTACCTAAGGTCTTGAGCAAGTTACCTAAGCTTACAAAGACTGTTTCCTTACTTGTAAAATAGGAACAACAGAAGTATTTACCTCAAGGTTTTTTTTTTTTTTTTGGTAACTATAAAATGAGAGAGTTATTGTAAAGTGCTTAGCATAGTGCCTGTCACAGGGGAAGTGTACAGTAATGGTATCTGTTAGCTAGGACATTCTGTGGGGAGAATCTGGCACAAGAAAGAAAATGCAGCAAGAAATAAATCCTTAACCAAGAGGAAGCACCCCATTTAAGATTAGAAACGACACAGGAGAGCAATAGGGATAATGACAATACTAGAAATTATCTCCTGGTGCTTAGGAGATATTATATATCCTAAGAATTTAGCCCATTGTCTGGCCTAGTATGATGACTTAGTACGGATATGCCAACTAAATTAAAAGAATATGAAGGAGATTTTTAGCCAGCAGAAGAGGAGTATTAGGGAAGAAAGAAGACTGAAGTTACCCATAAATCTCTGAAAGGCTTTCCTCCAGAGGGGGAATTACATCTATCCTGTGAGTGTAAAACAGAATTGGAGGATGGAAATTATAGGGAGCACCATTTTTACTCAATATTAGAAAACATTTGCTGAGATCCTTACTCCTTGATGCCTGCAAGCAGAGATGGATAGCACCAGCCAAATCATTTATAGCAGGTATCTTTGTAGTAGGGAGATGGTTGGATGAGAGGCTGGATGAGTTCTTTTCACCTATGATTCCAAAGTGATAAAGCGGCCATAAATAAGAGATATTTATTAGATGAGAGGAACATGATAGAAACTATTTAACAAGAGACATTAAGCAATATGAAAATTCCTTCCTTTCTAATTTAGTTTTAAAACTAAACCTATTTCCAAAGGCCAAAGGTACCAGCCATTGATTTCATGTTACACTCAATCTCTTTTATGTCTGATTTTTATAGAGGAGGACCAGCAGTCTTAGGGAAGTATTTCTGGATCCAAACAATAATCCTTAATTCTTTAAGTAAAAGCTAATGGTTATGTTAATGTCCTTTAAAAGAAGAGGAGCCAAGCCAGGCAAGTGAAATAATTTTTTTGACTTTCCATCCTTTTTAGATAAGGCATATGATAGAGTCCAACAGCTGTCGGGTCATGGGGTAAATTTCATGGTCTTCTGTGAAGGAAAATGGGAGAGAAGCATTGAATAGACTGCAACAGAAAGCAGAAAGTCCCATTTGTTAAAGCTCCTCTCAAATGAGTTCTATAATATGCCATTCAGGTCTCTCTTTGAGATGGGAGCCTTGTTCTTCCAGCTGCTGGGAATGGACTGACCAATAGCTCTTATCGTCATGCTTTAGTGGGGCAGGGCCACCTTGAGCAATAGTGTCCTTCCTGCTTGTCTCCATCCAATGACTAATCAGTGAGTGCAGAATTAGGCCTGACCCCTCCTTTTACCAAGGGATGTCTCTGAAGGGTCATCTCAGCTTCAAAGCTCTCCCAGAGTTGGTTGAAGCTTTTGTTGGACTTCATTTGAGCCAACTTTTCCCTCTGTTTAGTCTTGTCTTCCCCTCTGAAGATGTTGACTCTGAAAGCATGATCTAGTAAACTTTCTGCATGCCAATGTCCACCTCAAAGTCTGCTTCCTGGCAAACCAATCTGCTTGCCTTCTTTGGATCCTTGCCTCTTTTCAGTTATCACTCTATTTTTCTTCTTGTCTTTACCTCAAAGCTCAAAATATTACTTATATTCCTTACTCATTAAGCCATCAATGGACATTTAGATTGCTTCCATGTCTCACCTATTGTGAATAATGCCACAGTGAACATGACAGTGCAAATCTCCCTTTGAGATCCTGATATCACGTCTTTTGGATAAATACCCAGAAGTGGGATTACTGGATCGTATACTATTTCTATTTTTGAGGAATCTTCACACAGTTTTCTATAGTGGCTGTACCACTTTATCCTAGCTTTGCACCTATAGTTAACAATACTGTATTGTGTGTGCGTGTGTGTGTATATATATATATATATATATATATATATATATATATATATACACATATACATATACATATATCTATATATATTTAAAGATTTTATTTGTTTATTCACAGAGACACACACAGAGAGAGGCAGAGACACAGGCAGAGGGAGAAGCAAGCTGCAGGGAGCCCGACGTGGGGCTCAATCCCGGGACTCCAGGATCATGCCCTGGACTGAAGGTGGTGTTAAACCGCTGATCCACCTGGGCTGCCCAATACTATATTGTATATTTAAAAATTTGTTAAGACGGTAGATTTCACTGTTAAGTGTTCTTACCACACACACACACTCTTTTCTCTTCTTTCTCTTCTCTTCTTTCATGAATCCATCCCCATCAGACTTTGTTAGTGACACTCCACTCTAAGTTCTTGTCAAGGGCCCTGCAGTTCATCTTACCAAAAGCGGTGATCAAATATCAATCCTCATCTCAATTTATTCCTCAAGAACATCTGCCATGATTGAATATCCTCTTCTTCTTAAGACACTGTCTTTGCTTGGTTTCTGGGACATTACACTTAGCTGGTTTTACTCTTTTCCCTGACTGCTTCTTCTCCCTGTCATTTGCTGAATCACCTTAATATTCCTAATCCTTAAATTTTGGGAAACCCCAGAGCTCATCCTTGACTTTTCTTTCTTTTTCATCTATATTTATTTCCTAGGTTAGCAGTTGCCAAACTTCTTCTGTAAAACCAGATAGTGAATATTTTTGGCTTTTGAGTTATATGAGCTCACTTACAACTGCTTAACTTTGCCACTATAGCATGAAAGTAGCCACAGACATTACATTAAAAAATAAGCATGGCTGTGTTCCAATAAAACTTTATTTACACACACATGCATGTGCGTGCGTGCACATGCACACACACACACATACACACATTTTATTGACAAAACTTTGGCTGCCTACTGGCAACAGTTTGCTAACCCGTATTCTTTACAATGTCATCTGGTTCCATAGCTTTAATAGCATGTCTAACTTTTCTAAACTCCAGATCCAGATAGCTGCCATTTGGCATCCCCTCTCAAAAGTAACATTCACTAAAATAAATATCCTGGATTTTTATCCATTTATTGCCCTCTCAACTTATTTCTCTTCCAATTTTCTTTATATCAGCAAGTGGCATCACTATTTATACCATACCAATGCTATCCCACCAACTCCTCCTAAATTACAAACTGAGTTCAAGTTCTTCCACTTGGATTATTTCGATCATGTTCAACAAGCCTTTCTGCTTTACCTCTAATCCCCCTAGAGTCTAGTCTTTATATGAAAGCAAAACAATACTTTAAAAAAAATCAAAATTACATTTTGATATTTTGCTTCTGTCTAATGGCTTTCTCTTTCATTCACAATACATTTCAAATGTCTAGCCAAGGCCCAGAAGGCCTGACATTATTTGGTATTTCCTCACCTTTATGGTCCTGTGATCTAATATGGTTCTCCTTACAACCTGTATTTCTGTATGAAAATTATCCAAGTGTTATTTGACATGAAGACATTTTTAGACATACATAGTCCTGAAGAATTTAGCTCCTCCTATTCATTTTTCCCCCAAGAATCTGTTAGAGGATATGCTCCAAAAATTGAGGGAATAAATGAAAAAAGAGGAAGATTAAAAACTCAAGAAAACTTGAATTTAACACAGGAAAGGAGAAGAAAAGGGAGCCACCAGGATGGTGGAGATTAAAAACATCTCAGGATGACTGATAAAACAGCCTAGGGCATAAATATTCCTCATAGGAACCAGAAGACACAAAACTTTGACTGGATCATATACAAGTTTAAGAAACGAGAACAGATGAACAAAGTACTGTTTTTTGTTCACACTGAAAGGAACTTTGCAGTTCCATTTGAAAATACAAGCTAGGGTGCCTGACTGGCCCAGTGGGTAGAACATGCAACTCTTGATCTCAGGGTTAAGTTTGAACCCCATGTTGGGTGTAGAGCTTACTTAAAAAACAAAATCTTTAAAAAACGAAAAGAAAATACAGGTTAATTTAATGGTAGGCACTTTAAAATCTGAGCAAATTATAAAAGGAAACAATAATTAACCCCAATAAAAACAAATGAACAAAAAAATGATACAAAAACAGAAATGTAGGGACACCTGGGTGGCTCAGTGGTTGAGCGTCTGCCTTCGGCTCAGGGCATGACCCCGAAGTCCTGGGATCAAGTCCCTCATCAGGCTCCCTGCGTGGAGCCTGCTTCTCCCTCTGCCTATGTCTCTGTGTCTCTCAAGAATAAATAAATAAAATCTAAAAAAAGAAAAAGAAGAAGAAGATGAAGCCCAGAAATATAATCAGTATAAAAACTGGTGGCTCAGTTGGATACAATAATTACATAACTATATGGAAATAAATATAATTTTGGCCAAGAGAATAACGAACGTTTGGTACAGTGACAAGATCATCAATGGGAGTATACCAGGGATCCGCTAGAGTGTTTTAGGTTTTATTGTGGTATAATTATACTTGGAAGGTCGTGATTAAAGGATGTGCATAAATGTACATGTGAGTGAAAAGATATTAGTTCTTATCTTCCTTTGGAAAAGGGAGTCAAAAGAAAGTGCTTATGACACCCCCCAAATATTAAAGTTAAAAAAATAAAAAGATAAGAGTATTAAAATGTGGCTGCATTTCTAGGAATGGTCATCTAGGGTACAAAAGGGGCCTACTGCCTTCTGTATCTCTTCTTAAAATATGTTGGTCTTTATAAAATACATAGTGTATTGACTGCTTTCATAATTTTCAAAAATCAATTAAAGAAGAATAGAATAAATCTGTCAACCAAGGGAAGTGATTGGGACTTCTGCACTGGGCTGAATTGGGCCCTCCCCCACGCCAAACCTTTTCTTTTAAATTCAGAGTTAAATCACAAGATATGCAAAGTACCTAGTAAATACTAAGCCTTCACCCAAACAAAGCTAACTCTCTTGTTATATAATAAGCAAGGGGCAAAATTCCAAGATGAAATTTTAGTTGGTGAGTACATTCACTTTGGTTATGAAAAACCAGTTAGTTTATAAAAATGCTTGTTTTTATCAAAGAATCGCTAGGCTTCAAGAATGGCAATAGGTCTTCTTGCCAGCTTCAGTGAAATGGTGACACTCCCCTCCCCATCCTCCGTCATCAGCTTTCCAGCCATCCATCACTTAACGGGCTGCTGAGAGCCCTGCAGGAGTTTGGACTACAACTGCCAACGGACTGTCTTGCAAGGATGAGCTATGGCACCACTAGAGAGAAAGGAAAGGAAATTGATTTGTAGGAGGCCAACTTTTACAAAGCACAATTCCATGGGGTTAGTTACAACTATTCAATTTCCCAAATAAAAATAAAGAGCTTACTAAGTAACAAATTACACTTTTAAAGGAATGGGGGGGGGGGACTAGCTGTTGGATGATAATGCAATTTTGCTCTATTTCACACATTTATAGAGAGAGGCTGTGTTTTCTGAAGATGCTGTTCTGCTTCAGAAATATGTATCTTCTCTGATGAAATATATTCTTTCATGAATTAAAGCCATTTTCTCCTCTTTCTTCTGTAAGTGGTTGATGCTGGAGCTATGTATGACTCACCAAAACAGGATAGCTTGTGACTCTTGCTCATAGAAGCCCATATGTCAGAGAAACGTGCTTTTCCAAATACAGCATATTTTGGGTTGTTTCTGTTAGTGATGAACCTCTCTGTTCAACCCAAGGATCAAAGGCTGTGGGTGGCCTTGTTTTAATCTGTATGTGTCCAAGAAAGGGAGTAGGGAGGGCTATTTGTAACCACAGCCATGATGGGAATGACCTGCCATTAGGGATAAATTATCTTATTCATTAAAAATATGCTGAAGATCTGCTATCTTCAGGTGCGGTAGATATGAGGGTAAACTGTCCCAATCCCTGGTCTAATGAGGCACAAGCCCATAAGCCAAAGATTACAAAACTCTGTGCAAGGGGACTATAATAAAGAGAAGCAAAAACTGTAATGGGGAGACTAAGTTTAGCATCTAACCAAATCTAAGATACTTTTTACAGGAAGGAGAGGGAAAGAGTAAGTGGGAGCTCCCTTAGGGAGTGCTTAGACCAAATCAAGACTGTGAAAGGCACATTGAACATTTACGGACTAATCCCCCCTGGAAAACCCATCAAGTTATTGTCAGTTGTAGTAGTAGTATTTTATTATTATCACTCCCATTTTTAAAATGTGGAACTAAAAAAAATGTGGAACTTATTAAGAATGAAATCATTTATCACATTGGTTACTTCCAAATTAAAGGGCTTTTAGATAAACAGCTATAAAAGCTTACAGAAACCCCCCAGAAGTGTCTAACATAAATCCCTCCCCCTCTACTGTGACCTGAGCAGTTTCTAAGAGAAATGGAAAATATTTAATTCAGGCAATATTTTAATTAATTACAATTAAAATATGTTTTCTTGTCTGGTTGCAGTAAATATGCATTTTTATTTACTTGGTGCCCAGTTTAGTCCTTGTGAATGTACAGATGGATAAGCATATGTCCACCCTTTGAAAGATCATAAGCAATAGAGGGCAGAGCCTGGAACAATCATTAGGTCTTTATTGATTTACCTCCATTCTCTTTGCTTTACTTCAACACCATGAGCTGTATTTTATATGCACTTTTATAACAGTCTTCTTACAGCTCCTCTGCTCATTACTTGCCTTCCTTCAACCAGTTTAGTGCAGCTACAGTGATCATGGAAACACGTAACTGCACTCAGTGACTTTTAAGAAGGAAAATGACATATATCTTTGATCCTATTTTTCTCGGGAAAAGCCAATGTAATTCAACGAAAACAAGAAAGAGAAACATAAACTGTATTTCCTCTCTCATTTTTGCACCCCGTCCACACACATCCACACATCCACACACATGTACACAACTGCATATTATAAGGGGGCTACCAGTGGCACATCTCTCTCATTACCCCTATTTTTCCACAAAACTCAATAAAGGAAAAACTAAGCTTATTCAGTGATGATGGTAATACAAGGAAAGTCAGCATAAAACCTAGAATAATAATACCTGGCAGAAGAATCTCATGAAGAAAGGAATCTTACGAAGGAAAGACAATTGAATATAGACCCCAAAATCTTACCAGATGAAATTATACTTGTTACCAAACATTTTGCTGTTTGCATAAAATGTAAATGCAAAGGACATCTGGGTGGCTCAGAGGTGGAGCATCTGCCTTCTGCTCAAGTCGTGATCCTGGGATCCTGGGATCGAGTCCCTCATCTAGCTCCCCACAGGGAGCCTGCTTCTCCCTCTGCCTATGTCTCTGCCTCTCTCTCTCTGTGTGTCTCTCATGAATGAATAAATACAATTTTAAAAATCTAAATGCAACTGTTTATGAATCAAAAGCTCAAAAATGTTTAGGGACTCAAGGAACAATAAGAACAACAATAAGATCAAAGAACTAAACACCAAAGTCAGGAATGAAAGGGGAGTGAAGAAGGTAACCATCACTGGAAGCTGCATTAAAAGCCTCATCTCTTTTGGTGAAACAACTTCACAGCTGTTAAAACCATGGGAGGCAAGCTGGAGAAAAAAACTAAAATTAAAAGTAGTTTAAAAAAATAGGAAAAAAATGTTTATAGAAGACAAAGGAGATAAAACACAGATATAATTGGTGTCACTGTGTATGATTAAGACAAATGAAAGAAAAAGAAGTAAATCAAATATCTGAACATGTCAGACTCTTGTTTAAAAACTTTAAAAGACTTCTCACTCCTGACAAGAATTCAAAGCCTTATTGTGCCAACAAATTTCCTCCTAGCATGTATGTCATGGTAGATCTGGCTGGAAAGGTCAAGTGAGGGCTCTAGGATATCAACCCTCATGACTTAAAAAGGAATTCATTGCATGGAGTGTAATGAGAACTTGTGGAGTTTCTGCAAAGGGGATGACATGATCATCTTTATGTTTTAGAGTAGTAAGTCTGGGTGCTGGGGCACAGGAGGAGAATGGAGGGTAGATTATAGGAGTCTTATGGAATCTGTCCACCCTATGGTGAAACCTACAGTAGACATTAGAGGCAGGATTGTTGATCTGAAGGCAGTTCTCCTGTACTAAAGCGTTTTTACAAGGCATTCTATTAGTCAAAAAGAAGGATGGTTCCTCATACCTCATGTGGAGCTCCTGCACAGCTTTCATTTGTTTCAGAACTCCAAGGGTTCATTTGCTCCCTCTGCTTTGACTTTTAACTACAAATATTTTCTCAGAATGTTAATTACAGAATGTGTGTAACTCATCGTCATCCATTTCTATACCCTAAGGCCCAAGTTCTAATTTTAGGACTCCAAAGCCACTTGGTTAGAGCTTGCTTACTCTTGGACATTCAAAGAACTGTTCTCTTGAGAACTACCAGAGAACATTCATCCATGAATGTCTCAGCCAATGCCCCAGCCTGGGCTGCATTTGTTACATGTCATGCCTTTATATTACTGCTTTTATGAAGGGTGGGAGGCCATCTCATGCTTCGCTTAGCCAGGGGAAGAGAACCCACACTGACCTCAGATGGAATAAGAAGCACCATCTTCCTAGAAGCAATGGAGATTAGACCTGGTATGTGTAAACCCCTTCACTTCCATGATGAGAAGATAGTTCTAAAAGTAGCCAGTCTAATTTATGATCCATGCCTACAATAAACAACATCACTATTTACAATATCATATTATTTCTGTCTCCTGTGTGAACGTCCAACTCAGGTATTAACCTATAACCCATTAGAGGACATTATACAAATGTCTTTGAAATTAAATTTTTAGTTCCAAATAAAGCAAATACTCTTTTTTTTTATCCAAAGCAGCAGAGGCAATACAAAATATGTCACAAATATTTATAGTCATAGACGACTGTATCTGACTGTTTATAGTTAACATGGAACTGTGAAAATAGATGCATTATTCGTTTTATAAAGAAAATACTGGGTAAATATATTGGGGTGTGTGAAATCACAATCCTTAGATGAGGTACTAGAGTTTCCTTAAAGGCTTCTTTCCGAATACTAGGTTGTTCTTAAATAAAAAAGTTTACTGTTTAGTGAGTGTGGATGTATCTGATCGTTTTCTGAAGGACTCATGGAAATCTTCAGTATCCTCATGTGCAATGTGTTTCTCTAAGAGGGAGCTCTATTATGTATCAGCCCCCACCCTTTCAGGCCTGGCACTATTTTATTTTTTAACTCAGCTTCTATTATCATCTCTCAGAACAGACATTCAGTTGAAGTCACTTTGGGAATTACTATACCAGAAAATAGAAAGTTATGCCCATTATTTTGTTGAGGGATGGTTGTTAATTTCTAAGTGAAGGGGCCATGAGAGATGCCTAAAAAAGAGAAGGGTGGCAGATGGCTCCAAATCCACTCTTCTCCCTGATGTAAAACTCATATAACAGAAAAGAAGCAAGTGAGAGGTGACCAGGGTCCTGGTGAATATTTGATCTGGGAAGTCCATCATCAGCACTCTGTCTGATGACCACAAGTTCCTTCATGAATTCTCTGGTTCTGTGGCCACCTGCACATGAACAGGGCATGTTTTGCTGACCCCCTCATCAGCACTGATGAAGATTGGGCCAAGAACCAACTTGGAGGTTACCTTTATCTTCGGGGTCTCATCGAGGCTCCATAAAGTCTTGAATGCTGCCCAGAGTGGAAAGGAGTTACCCCATTCCAACTACAAATAAGCTTTCCTCCAGCCAGATTCTCCCTATGACTATCCCTGGTTCGTACACTTCCTGAACAACTTCCTGCACTCAGCTTAGTTTCCACTCAGAAAAATACAGACACCTGCCCCCTTCTCAGCAGAGTCCTGGGGCACCCTGGATGTGCCTTGGCTCTTCTCTACCAACATTCCTCTGTCCTAGCCCCTTAGTTATGTATCATGAACACAAAATAGTCTTATCAGGTTAATTAATGTGTTCATGTGTATTCCTTTAAACAATTATAGAGATAGGACACCAGACCTAACACAGTATGTCCACACTTGTTCTTGCCATCCTCCATATCAGTTTTTAAAGTACTATCAAAGTTCAGTGTTTATGAAAAAAAAACCCACAAAAACTCAGGGTTTACTACCAGCAGTCCTTATGATCTGCTTGTAAACTATTGGTGAAAGGCATCACCAATCCCACAGATTCTCCTAGTTTTCAGGAGAATTGTTTAAGTATTTAATCCCTCAGAAATGATGAAGACCATTAAGGGTTTAACAGGATGCCCTGTGAGGTCTCATTTATTAATTTAGCAAACATTAATTATCTAAAACATGCCTGACACTGAACTAGGAATATAATGGTAAACAAACACACAGACCTGGTTTTTAGTTTCACAGAGCTTACAGTGAATGGGAGGGAGGATGGAGAATAGGGTAAATTAAGTAGGCAATTGTGATAGAGAATGTTAAGGGTTAAAATAGATGTCAAAATAGGTCGCTCTTGAAGGAAACAGTCGAATCTTTCCAGTTTTGCCAGTGAGTGGGGAGGTATTTTTAGGGGAGGCTGTCCAGAGAAAGTGACTCCTGGCATCTGACCGATGAACAGAATTTAGCCAAGCAGTCCAGGAGGGGCTTGGGTTGGAGGGGAAAGGGAGCCACTCAGAGAAAGAGGAGAAGCCTCGAAGTTTATGGCAGCTAGAGGGAAGGGTATGGATGAAATCTGGAGGGCATAACGTAGTGTGCTAGCTGTAGGGGGGGTGGGCATGGAAGAAGAGCACGTGAAGCCGGAGAGGCCTATTTAGGGTGTTTCGAAGCAGGAATGTGATGTGAGTGGATGTGCATTTTAGAAAGTTCCCTCAGATTCTCTGGAAGCGAGAGGTGTCTATCCAGTTTTCTAAGGAGGACAATGAAACACGAAGACTTGCAGGAGATGCCTCGTGGGTTATCTTTCAAGTCTCAGCTTTTCTGGGAGTTGTTTGGTTTCCATCAGCTAGGCAGCTTTTGGCCAGTCCCTCCTGGGTGACCAGGCCCACCCAGAAACCCAGCTGCACTGCCCTGGCTTTCTGCAACATGGAAGAGACGTTGTCAGCAGCCAACAATTTATCTCTGCACTGTTCTCCAGTGCAGAAGTCAAAAGCCTTAAATCACTGGACACACCCCAGGAGGGAAGGTTGGGACCACATTATTTCATGCATAGGAGGAACATGAACTTTTCACTTGGGGAGTGGCACAAACTGTCTTTCTAGGCCCCAAAGGGATTCTACGGAGTAAGGAAGGTGGACACCTGTCTGGATTGAGTGGACTGATCCACACAGGGGCCCTGTGGCTGAAAAATAAATGCCCTGGATATTAGCTGGCTCTGATCCAAGAACTCCAAAGCCCTTTCCTATCTGAGGGGGGCCACATCTCTCCCCTGGTGCAGCAGCTTCCAATGACTTCAGAAGGAAGAAGAAATAGGGGGAAATTTCACAAGCGACAGCCAAGCCCCTTCGGGAGGCTTGTCCTGAACGCTCCTCACCTCTGAGCGCCTTGCACACTGCCCACCCACAGCCTCTTTTATGAAGCTCAGCCAACAGAGCCCCCAGCCCCCAGAGGGAAACAACCTAATTAAAATCACACTTTGCGCTGCCAAATTGGATATGCTAGTCTCAGCTCCGAGAATGTCTTGGAAAAGTATCTGGAGTGAGTCTTTCCCAGAAGGGACTTTTTCTTGAAAAAAAAAAAAAGGTAAATTCAGCGGACGGAGGCAGGAGGCATCTCAGTTTTAAATATTCTGTTGGTCCATGACTCACTCGTCTCGCTTTCCCTCTGTGCCCATCTCCTGTTACATGTTCTGGGGTGTCCATCTCCTCCCCTCACACGAATATTGTAAAAATGACAAGAGGGGACATTCATCATCAAGAACTACAGGTTGGGTAATGCAGTAACAGAAGGTAAGAACATCGGGAACAGCAAGACTTGGGTTTGACGTCTACCTTTTAATGACTGTTCAAGGTACATCATCACTTGAAACGAAGAAAATAGGGATGGCAAATACCTCAGGTAGGTGAAAAGTGCTTGATGCATTCTGAGTACTAGAAAAATGATAGTTCTTCTTATTCTAATTATCAGATTCCTTTCTATTACAGGACTCTGATCAATAGAGAGTCATTGGAGTAAGATATGGGGCAATTATACATAATCCTTGAACACTTGCACGTGAGCCTGTTAGACCTTAGGAAAGCACTCTGCCTCTGTGAGCCTCCACGTTGTTTTGCATAAAAGAGGAATTTGGAATAAGCAATCTCTAAGATTCTTTCTAGCTCTAATATCCTAGAATTCAAGATTTACCAAAGATTTACTTTCATTGTTCATTTACCCATTCATTCAACAAATATTTCAAATAAAATCTAGTGCTTCCTCAGCCCTCAGTGCATGCCCTATACTGTGTGCATATGTATAGTGGATAGATACAGATCACGTCATGTAGTCCTCATAACAATTTGTGATTAAAAATATATTTATTTTCTATTTTAAGGTTTGCTGAGAGTCTCATTGCCCCCTATTCAATCTATCTTCTCTGGCACAGAGATGGTAGTTTTAAATAAGGCTCTTAACTGTATAGCAGAAGGAAAAATAATAATATATTTAGCAAGTGTTCATTATGTGCCAGACACTGATCAATTCCTTGCAGGCTGTCTTGGACACATCCTCTGCCCCATATTGGATTATCTTAGCACTACTTTCTTCTGGCCCTCAACTGCTGGTATCACCTCAACTATCAAGCTCCTCTTCCAAAGGGTGGCTCATCAGCTTGCCTTTTTGGCCAACCATTCAGCAGTCATTACCATATGACTACTTGGGTCTGCATGGTTCCTACCTCTTAGAGTAGGTCATCAGCTTCCCCGGGAGGGTCAGGCTTTGGTTGTTCATTCAGAGGAAGTAGCATTTCCTGAATTTCAAGTTTTCCTTCCACTTCCAGACTTGGATGGAATGCACAGAACAGAGGTAGGAATGAGGTTTTCTGAATAGCTGTTGAAAGGGCTATATGCAGCAGTTCAGGAGTGTGGGGTATTAGCTTTGATGATCAGAATCAGGAGTATGAATCCTATTTCCTTCCTCTGTCACATGACCTTTTCTGAGGCATGGATTCTCTGAACTGACTGCCTGGAGATGGCTCATATGACTAAGTGGATCCACCTTCCTAGGGTACTGCTTGTCTCTTCATGTTTGACCATAAAACAGTGGATAGCATAGCAGTACATTGCCTTGCATTTATGCCCATACTTCCACATGTCACTTTCCTTTTCCTACATTCTTGCTATTCTGGGATTGCATCTTCCACGATTAAATGTTAGCACTTGGTCCTTGCATTGAACTCTATTTGCTGGGGAACCTGGGCTAAGACCATACAATATCATATTTACTTCTCACAACAACCTATAACATAGAAACTATTTCTATTCCCAATTTACAAAGGAGAAGAAGAGTTTAAAGACATAAAATGAATCAGCCTGTATCACAGAGGAAAAGTAAAAGGGTGAGTTAACACCAAAACCATGGGCTACCTTATTTTCAAGCCAATATTCTTAACAATATTCGTATGTATAATAATATTATTTGCAAGGAAACGTGCAATCAATAGATCCTGAGCACCTCCTTTAGGTAAGATGCTTTTTTAGACATTAGAAAATTAAGGGTGAATTAAGATAAGCATAATCCTGATCCATAGGATGCATAATATTTTGTGAATATGTGTATTACTTAGAGTAAGTAGCATTAGTTGCTATAACAAACATCATAATCTCAGTGGCTTAATACAACAAAATATATTTTTTGCTCACATCACTGTGTAATGAGAGTAGTCCTAGTCATGGACACTATAAGAATAATAATGGGATCAATGATAAGTTCAGGGTGCTTTGAAACCCTGCAGAAGGGGCCTAGACCATTAGAGGAAGAAAGAAAAATAGTATGCTTAAACCAGAAGTCTGAAGAATGAGTAAGAATTGGCTGGTTAAAAGGGTTAGGTGGAAATGGTGGGGTTGTTTTGTTTTGTTTCGTTTTGTTTGTTTGATTTTAAGAATTTCTTACAATGAGTTTTTTTTTAAGCAGTTTTAAGTTTACATAAAAATGGAGCAGAAAGTACATAAAGTTCGTCTTCCTCCCCCCACTTCTCCCATAGTTCCCCCTATTATTAACATCTTGCATTCCTGTGGTACTTTTGTTTTAATTGATAAACTAATATTTATAAATTTTTATTAATTAAAATCCCTGGCTTACATGAGGGTTCATTCTTTGTGTTGAAGTGTTCTATTTTAACAACGTCATGAGAGGAAACCAACACATTGTGTGGAACTAGGAAGCAGTTTACCTTAGCACGGCCTCGCTTTTCCCGCCTTGGTGTGTGCCTTCAGCGTTGCCAGTTACTCTCCCACTCCACTGCTCTAATTGTGAATTTCTGCCCTTCGGAGTCCATTCACAAATACCTACTCTTTGGAAGACCAAATTCCAAATCCTCATTTTCTTAGATGTAAAGGTCCTCTACATGTTGCCCACTTCCCCAGGCTCATCTCCTATGACTTCCCTACTCTTACCTGACACTGTAGCACAATTTCACTTTGGAAATCACATAGTACAAAACTTATGTGAAAATATGTGTTTTCGCCTTGTCTTTACTTAAGCCATTCCCTCTGCCTGGAATACCATTCTTCCACCAGCATAAGCTCATATGCTGCCATCCTATAAGGGTCAGTTCCAAAGTCAACTCTCAGATTTCCATGATTCCTTTCTCTCCTCTGGGCTCTTATGAGACACTAGGTATATCATCCCTTGTATTTTATTAAGCCCTTCTCACTTGTTATCTTCCCAAAGGTAGAAGCCACACTTAAACACTTTTGTTGCCTCTATAATACTAAGCACAGGACTGTTCACTTAGCAGGTGCACTATAAGTATGCTCTGTCTTGTGATTAGAACCTTCTGTGTCCTTTCCAGGTTCCCATTATTGGATCCTAAAGCAGAATTCTCATCCTGGTTATACTAGGATGGGCAATACAGAATGACTCTCTTTTCTTTGTGTCCCTGGTGCCTGGCAGGATGTTCGGTAAATGCAGAATGAAAGAATCAGTTCCTGGGTCTCTGGACTTACAGCATTTTATGATTCTAACTTGTCCCTCTAGTGTAGTTTCCATTGGTGCCCACACAGATTCCCTTCCATTCCTCAGCAGTTGTGAGTCTTGGCTGCTAACAGCTCATAGCCCACACAGCTAGAGAACTGCCCTTAGCAAAGGGTGAGTTGCCTTACTCAGCCAGATGAGGAGGTAGCCCTTGCCTTCAAACCCTTTGGAAATAGAACAGCCAACAACTGATATAGGGTCATAAAACTGGATCCTCTTGCCTCCAGATGGGGCAACCGTGGCACCAATGATGCTTTAGAATATACCATTAGACCAGGCTGAAGCTTTGCCTAGTTTCTTCCTTTGCCATTAGCAGAGATCTCTGTGCTTTTCCTCCGAAGGAGGGCCTCTACTACTGAAGGGTTTTAGAAAGCAAGGAAAATTGCTAGAATATATACATCCATATACACACAGCATTTTTATGCCCCTCAAACACCGACAAACAAGTCCATAACCCAAACTTTGTGTGTAATATCAACCTGTGAACCCAGCAATATTCCCCCACTCAAGTACCCTTTGGTTCTCTACATCTCCAAAGTACTGTCTTTGATTTGTTCCTGCTACAATTTCCCATTCCTCTGAAACCCCATCTAAGTCCTTGTCCACCCATTTGTAACCCAAGGCCATAATACCATGCATTTTGCATTTTTCCAAGAGTAACTTCTCGTTATAGCTTCTATATTTCTTTCCTTATACTTTACTTTCCCCTGTGATCACAGCTGAATCTCTACTGGCTCTCAGGGACCATGGAGCAATAATTCGAAGTGGCTTGGTAGAGAGTTCCATGGAAGAGAGCCAGTTCTCCCTTCCAACAACTCAACCCAAAAAGAATGGAAGGAGAAAAATAGAGCACCCTGGAGGCAAGAATCCTTGAAAAGCCCCTTCTCACTTAGTGAGAGTGAAAAAGTTCTATTCATGACTTTTACCACCAGGTTTAGGCCTCTGCTGAAAAACAACAAGGAATTTGGAATATCTGTTTAAAATGAGTGTAAATATTTACCCACATATGCTGAAATATTCTTGTGACATTTAGTCTGATGCACACTGCCAGGAGAGAAGCAAGCTCCTGAGCCAAACACAGGAATTTTTTTTTTAATCTTCCCTGGGAGTAGAGCAAACATTTGCAATGATATAAAATGTATTAAATCCACTGACCCTGGAATTCATAACTGGTTATGCATCAAGTACGATCATCTTGTTCAGAACCCCAATGTTTGCAAACTCCACATTCCTTACTCTTCCCATTATCCTTCAAGAATATGAACAGGGTTATTCATATTATTATTATTATTAAACAAACAGATATGTATACACACATTTGTCTCAATGTTGTAACAATCACATTATGATTATTGAATGTATGCCTCAATTTGTAGAGTGCTTCATCATTGACAAAGTATTTTTATACTCATGATCCAGGACACAGCAGGCATTCAAATGTTCACTGACTTCATCGATCACTCACATTTACTGTAGGACAGGCTCTTTGCTAAGCACTGTACATGCATTTTCTCATTTAATAGGAAGATGGATGAATTAAGTAGGGCAAGTATTGTTTTCCATTTCCATAAGTAAGAACACTGAGGCTCAGAAAGGACAAATGCATAGAAAAGTCATCTGATCAGCAAACATGCATTAAATGCCCATTATATATCAGATATTGCACTAGGTACCGGGAATACACACACACACACACACACACACACACACAAACACACAATCACACACACACACACACACACACACACAATCTGTCCATGCCATGGAATTGACATAGATGAGTGAGAGAAGAAGGCACATAAACAGAAAACATCACAGCAATTTCTTACCAGTAGCTTAAGCCTGGTGGTGGGATCTAGGAGAACGAAGCAAAAAAAAAGAGCAAGAAAAGTTTAATGGAAGAGATGGGAGATCCATGTGAAGACTGAAGGGGTTGAACAGACATGCGTACATGGCAGACGGTGGAGACAGAGGCCACTTACAGAGAGTATTTCAGGTAATGGATGTTCACATCACACATAGAGTGATGGATGCTAGGGACATGCCAGGAACCCTAAATGTGTGGTCCAACTATGACAGAGGTCACATGTAAGGAAGAATTTTGGAGGGTTTTTGCTATGTTCCAAACCATGAGGGGATTTCAAAGCCACGCTAAGGAGTCTGGATCATAGAGGAAGCAAATGACAGCACCACAGCCTGAAATCCTGAAATCCTTGGGTCTCCCTAGTAGTTCTTTTATCACCCCAGTGACATTTTCCTACTCACTGTGTGTGCATATATGCGCACATCTATGCGTTTACACCCATGTGCACACTACCTCAGTGTTTCACTTTTAAAAATTACTATTTTTGACATACAAAAAGCTGTATATAATTAATGTATACAACTTAATAAGTTTGGAAATAAAGGTATACCCACGAACTGATTACCACAATCTATGCCATAAACCTATCTATCTCTTCCAAAAATTGCCTCCTAGCTTCTTTATTATTATTTTGTAACAATAACACTTAACATAAGATTATATTTCTATATTTATGGCATATGGGGGAACTTGATGAGGACTAGAAAAGATATTTAGCCAAAAACAGTACAAATCACAGACATGCTTCTATCTCAAACCCATTCAGTGACTTGAGTCAAGCTGAGAAAAGTTCTGTACTGAAAGACACAATTGAAGATTCCCAAGAAAAGAATGTTTGCAGTTGGATGAAAACATTTGTAAGTTCCTTTAAGCTGCTAAAGTGTTTGGATGTTGTGTGTTCTTCGTAAGTTGCTAGTGTCTTGGGGACATATTTACCAGGATGCTTTTATTTATTTGTGTTTTTTATGCTGATGATACTTTGAAACATCCCACGAGGTTGCTGTCCAAGCTGAATGATCCCCAGGACTGAGTTAATATGATCTGTAGGAGGCAGCTCACATCTGCTCCCTCTGCCTGAAATTTGTCCCCTACTTCTTCATTTGGCTAATTGCTATTCATTCTTAAGTTCTCAGAGAATCTTTTCTTAAATTCTCCAGCCTAGGTTGGTCCTCTAGATATGTGCTTTTTAGTACTTTGTACTTCTCTGTCATGTAATTTTTCATAGTTATAATTTAAATAACCATTTCTGCAAATACTGGCCTAGTGTTTATGGCCTCTCTTCACCATTCCATGTAATGCCTGGCCACAGGAAGAGTCTGATTCACTGTTGACATCCAGCCTTAGTAGGACACTCAATAAGTATGAATTGAATTAATTAATTAAAATCAGGGTGCCTGGGTGGCTCAGTTGGTCAAGCATCTGCCTTCAGCTCAGATCATGATCCCAAGGTCCTGGAATAGAGTCCTGCATCAAGCTCCCTGCTCAGCAGGGAGTCTGCTTATCCCTTTGCCCTTCCCCCTTGCTCATAATCTTTCTCTTTCTCTCTCTCTCAAATAAAACTTGAAAAAATAAAATCAGACTAAAATCAGAATAGATCAACATGCTAGCCAATAGCATCTGAGGGTTCTACTAGTGTTTAACAAAGCATGAAATTAACCTTGTGGTTTTAAGAATGATGGCCTCAGTTAACATTTATTGATTATATACTATGTACCAGGCTCTGTGCTAAGCATTTGATGTGTATTTTCTCATTTAGTCTTCACGGCAACTTTATGAGTTGGTAACGGTGGCTGAGACAGAGATTTGCGCTCTCCTTCCATAATGTAAAGTTGATGCTGGGAAGTGGCTGCTTGCCAGGGACTTTTTCCAGCCTCCCCTTGCAAGCATCTTGGTAGAGCTGCATTCAGTTAGCTCTGGTCAATGAAGTATAAGCAGAGGTGATGTGTGTCACTTCCGAGTTGAGGTACTTGAGTCTCTGGTGTTCTGTCTCCAGGGTCTCTCTTCTCTTTCTACAGTGACCTGGGAAGCCACAGGGTGGAAGAGGACTGGCTCTCTGAAGCCTGCATGATTAAAAAGCTCCCAAACCTGGCTAATTTGTATTTGATTAGCATGTGAGCAAACAATAATCTCTTGCTTTGATAAGGCTATCACTAGGATTTCAAAGTTTATCTATTACAACATTTAGCATTATTTATACTATCCAATAGGACAGTGAGTATGGCTGGTATGCAGAGGAGAAAAGTAAGGCATGAAGAGGTCAAGTAACCCCCCCAAAAAAACATATGTAGATGCTTAAATGATAAATGGTTATCATTAATGATGACTCCATAGTTTCTTAGGGGGTGGGAAGATTATGCAACTCTCTCTTTGGAAAAGGATAGCTCAGAAACTGGAAGTTCTGCCTACACAACACATATACACAATAGAGAAGGCTGCAGTTGTCCAATGTCAAATACTAGGGGTATGACGAATGGAAGTATGGGAGGCCAGAGCAGTTCTATCTCAAGCCAGGTTGTGGCATGATCTTTGGTTTCATGTATTGGTATTCATAGCTGCCAGGGACATTATGTAGGTATGTCTATTACTCATAGTAACTATTAGCCCATTTTGCAAATGACAAATTAAAGCTTGAGGGAGGCCAAGGGATTTGCCTATGTCTCTGTGGCTAAAAAGCAATGGGACTGAGACTCAAGGAAAGGTTTCTACAAGACTCTTCACATCTCATTTGCCTGCTTGGGGCTCAGAATAGTTTGACTTTGTTAGTCTCAAACCAAGGCATAGATCATAATATTAAATGACTCTTTTATACTCTACAAATTTATGCATGTTTCATAGCCATGGCCAATAATATTGGTTCTTTACCATGTCCTGATGTGTTCCTATATTGTCTAATTTTGGGGGACCTTATAAGAATCTAGCCTGGTAGATTTCTCTTCCTTCCTTTTATAAATGAGGGGAAATAGATTTTGGAGAAAGAAAGTAGGGCTTGCCTGAAGCCACATAGTGAGTAGGAGGCTGACCTGAGATTTGAACATGGGTTAGCTAAACTCAAGGCAGTTTAAAGAATTTATTTTTTTTTTAGATGCTGGTTGGTTTTTTCTTTTTTAAAGAATTTATTTATTTTAGAGAGAGAGTGTGTATGGAGGCAGGGGCAGAGGGAAAGAAAGAATCTTAAGCAGACTCCTCGGTGAGCTCAGAGCCTGACGCAGGGCTCGATCCCATGACCCTGAGATAATGATCTGAGCCAAAATTTAGAGTCAGACACTTAATCCAACTGAACCACCCAGGCACCGTAGAAGCATTTTCATTATAATGCAGAAGCAGGGGACTGAAGGAGATCTTACGGCATAGATGGGGACTGATATGTATAGCAGTGGTCCTCAAAACTCATCGTGCATAAGAATCAACCAGGAACTTGTCAAAAATACTAACTAATGGACCTAAATTCAGAGATTCTGATTCAATGTGAATCGAATCATACGTTTTTACCTGTCCCAGATAAATGTGCCGCACGTGGGCTTCAGTTCCACACATTACTACCATCAGGTAGGGCTTCCAGGCTGGCATTTAGTGAGGCTCAACTTCTGAAATCCATTATTGCTCTTCCCAGCACTGAGGGAGAAAATGACACGTCTCCTTCTGGAAGCAGGCGGAGGCCTGGAGCTTCCAGTCCTGAGCATTCTGAACTTGGCTTCCGTTCTCTGCGTCGATTAGGCTTTTCAAACCAATTACCATTATATATTGCTGAGATTTATAGTCCTTGGTATTTGAGGTTACAGGACTTCCGTTCTCAGGAAGAAGCTCCATGCCATCACTTCTAATCAACTCAGCACAACGTCTGAT
Source organism: Vulpes lagopus (assembly GCF_018345385.1). Taxonomy (NCBI): domain Eukaryota; kingdom Metazoa; phylum Chordata; class Mammalia; order Carnivora; family Canidae; genus Vulpes; species Vulpes lagopus. Next base: position 62,940,621 of record NC_054830.1, read on the forward strand.
TTCCCCTCTGTAAGAGGGCATGCTGTTCCATTAGAGTATTAATAGCCAGGCAGAGCGGCCTCAATTGCAGTGCTTGGGGAAACATAAAAATTGGCTTTGGGGGGGCCCATATTTTTAAAGGACTGTCCTCCTTCTTATCAAAATCAATGATTCAACAAAGATGACTAAGGGGAAAAGAAAATCCCTGACTTTTAACAGATGGAGTGTACTACACGGAAAGTTAATCTCCCCACAGGGTGGGCAAGATAGTCTTCCCTGAGTTTACCTAAGGTAGAGAGGATAATTCTGGTCAAGTTCAATGCACAAATATTACACAGTACAATTTATTTAATTATTACTAAATAATTACTGGATGAATAAATGAAAAGGCAGATGAGTACAAGATAGCTGGGTGCATATCTCCCATAACTGTTATTTGTTTGTTCATCCATCCACCCACCCAGCCAGCCATCATTTACTTGAGCAATTTTTTAATGCTATTGGCCAGTCGTTATATTAAGACCATGAGAAATTCAGACACAAAACTAAATATTCTGTTCATAGGGAATGTACAGTCCACTCAAGAAACGTGTGTGATGTTTCTCCATTGCCCATTCAAGTAAAAATTAAGAAGTCCTAAGTAACTAAGTCCTTCTGCCATGTGCTCCTAGCCTTCATGTCCAGCCTCAACTCAGTCCTTGGTCACACATAAACTAGCCTATGTATCTTTGTCTGTCCTTGTATCTGTGTTGATCCAAACTCCATGCTTTCTTGTGGGGCTGTTGAAAACCTCCCTGTTTCATAAAGTCTGTCCTGACCCTCCCATTAGGTAAAATAATGCCCTCCTTTGAAAGGCAAAATCGTTCTTAACATTAATGGGCGTAATTACTTTTTGCTCTATTTCAGAGGTATTTTTGTTAATTGTCTTCTCATCTCATGAATTTTGAGCTTCTGTGATTAAAAAAAAAGCCTTAATAATCTCTATAACCCTTTTAATAGCCTTGCCAATATTAAGAGCTCAAAAATTTCAGTGAATTGAATGGAAGCATTCAATGAAGGATTCCAGTTGGGTAGGATTATCCTTTAAGCCTGCTGTCAAATTTCTATCTTAACTCTGTTGGCAATAGTCATGCTGAAAACAATACTATTGATATTAACAATTTGTTGACTACTTACTCTTGCTGAGTAGTGGTCTAATTATTTTGCATTTTTTTAAAATTTCACATATCCTTAATGTCTCCTTGTTGAGATCATATGGTCGTCCTCACTTTAGAGACAAGTTATCTGCTGCCTAGAGTGGTCCTGTTATTGCCTGAGGTCCAGGTGTATGTGTTCCAGGGCTTATGTTCTCACCATTAGGAGAAAACCTCCCACCCTTTGGTTGAATTTTGCAGACTGGAAGCAACATCTAAAAAAGTATTCTCTCTTATGAAAGGTAGCTCCTGAGATCATCCTGGTTCTGGAAGAGCAGGTGAAAAAGAGGAAGCTTATCCTTACTTCCCTGCTGGGGATATATGCACTCTGTAGTACTATAGGAGCACCCTAGACCACTAAATTGATGGTATATTTATTTCTTGATATGGGCAAACACCACCTATGAGTTAAAAAAATGCTCCAGGATCCATGTTCCATCAAGAGTATGCTACCCTCCTAGAAAAGAAATCCGCCTTCAGCCCAGCATAATTTTTCTTCCATTCTAAGAATCAGTTTCTCTATATCCACATTCCTTTCCTCCCTTAAGAAAACAGCTAGTCTGGCTGGGGTGTAAAATTTTATGCATGGTTCCTATACCCAGAGAAGTATATAAGCCCAGAGTCACTGAATTTAGAATATCTAACACAGCAAACCTGCTTACTTATCATGCTACTTTACATAACCTAAACGTCCCCATTTTTTTAGAAGCTTCAGAGTAGAAAAGACATTGTTACATTAAACCTGGCTTCCGATACCTCATAGCTTATCAGAATCCTGTGCACCCCCCCCCCCACCTCCTGCCCCACATAGCTCTTCTAATGCTTTACCCTGTGTTCCCTTCCCCATTACAGTAATGTTTGGCTTCCTCAAGTGTTGTGTTATGTCCCTGTTAATCAGTGTGGGCTACCTACCAGGAATCACTGAAGTCTGCCCTAAAGACCCTATGATAAATCATTGTCTTTAGCCTCTACACCACGGACTTTATATAAGTTGTCCACATGGGAATCTTCTTTGGTCCAGATCTCCACTTATTCATCTGGTATACCATGCTCCCCACCCTAAATGGTGACTCATCACTCTCCTGCAAAGAGAAGAGATTATTTCTTCCCTCATTTGGGGAAGTCTCACAGAAGGGCAACTTGGGTCCCTAAGTGATATAGAGCTTATTTAGATACTTCTTTCCATTCCACCCACCCTTTTACTTCCCCAGGTCCTTGTCTTTCCAAGCTTCTTTTCCTTTTATTATACATTCTTTCACAGCAAAACCATGGTCCAATCTTTCTTTATAATCCACTTTTTGGCTCTCTTCTCATCCATGCACACACCAAGTATTACAAAAGTTGTCTGTATATGACTGTACCTAACTTGGGAATGCTACTTTTCTAAGTAGACTCCTCGGTCCCCACTTTATTAGCTCAGGCAAATGAGGAGTTGGGACTAGCAGCCTACCTTACCATCATATACCAGACTTTAGGTCAGTTATCAGCACTCTTGCTCAATATATAAAGTACTTTCACACTCAGGGCTCTGGCAGTTGCTCATAGAAGCCCTTTATAAAGCATGGCATGCGTCATTCTCCCCATGTTAAAGATTAATACAATCTGTCCAGCCAACATTAATTGAGTAGTTACAAAATGATAATGTCAGTACTAGGAATTGAGGATACAGAGATGACTAGGCCACAGATGGCCCCTTAGGAGTTCACAAGATAATGAAGAGGGTATGATTAACCTCATTTCCCCTTTGCCTTTATCTGTTTTTCCTCCCTTCCTTCTCAACCCCAGTTTCCCTTCCCTCCTATTTTTCTTCTCTCTCTTTTTCTCTTTGTTTTCTCCCTCTTTTCCTCCTTTCTTTCTAACAGCATTTTTTTTTTGAATATCCACCACACATCAGGCTTATGCTAGACATTAAGGAAGTGTCAGGGAAACAAAAATTTACTAAATCTTAAGATTACATATAGACAGACATTTTCATATGTGCTCTAATTTTTAACCTTCAGAAGAACCTTGATAAGTAGACGTTATCACCACATTTTCCACCCTTCATATAAATAAATGGCTAAATAACTCTCTCAAGGCCATTCACTTGAGGGGGTGGAACCAAGATTTCAATCCAAATCTGCCTCTAAAACCCAGATTCTTTCACCTCACACTAATGGAGCAAGCATACAATTGTGATCCAGTGCAGGAAGAACAATTGGGCAATTGATGTGAGTACAAGGTTTTGTCGGAGCAACTGCTACCAGGAGGTCAAAGAGGCTGGAGGGCAGAGGGAATTTACAGAGCAGGAGCTCAGGCCCAGAAAAGACAAGTTTGCCCAAGAACATGCATAATGAGTGATGAGTGTGCAAGTGCACACATGTGTGTCAGAGGAGTCAGGGCTAGTGTTCAGACCTTCACAAGTCCAGTTCAGTCCATGTGGCACACCTCCAGGCTGTTCACTCCCTACTGTTTGAATGTTATAGTTTAAATTTATAGGACTTACTTTCATACAAGACCAGGTGACACCAATATCCCTTCCTTGGAAAACACAGTGGATCCTAGAAATTGGAGCAAAATCCCAGCTATTTATATATTTTGCATTAGATGTTTATTTCTGTACATGTGTGTTTATGGGGAGGGGTGCTTCCCCAGAAGTCTAAAATATGCTCTAAATTAGTAGGGAGAGAAATCAAAGCCATTTGGCTCAGAGCCTACTAAAGAAAAAGAGAGAGAGAGAGAGAGAGAGAGGATGAGAGACTAAGGTAGAAGATATGAACAGCTTTCTGTCCAGTTGTGGCTCTGAAATACTAAAAAAAAGTGTTTGTTTGGGTGGGATCAGCTGGAAGGATTAAGAACCAGAGGGGAGGACTGTGCTCCTCCACCATCCCTCCTCAGCACATCTGTCTAACACTGCTCATGCCTGCTCCAGCCTCTTCCCATGTGTTACAAGTATGTTTGGCTGGCTGGGTCCTCCCTGCATTAAGGCAAGACTTCTTTCTAAAGTTCTCCTTTATATAACATAGAACCTGGCAGCCTCAAGAAAAAAAACAGCTACCCACATCCCTACAGATGAAGAAAAATCTGGGCCTTGTTTACTCTTTTTGCAAACAAGTATCAATTAGGGAAAGGCAAGAAGGATTAGGCTTTGCCTTCTAACTTGAGAACATCTAGGAAGAATCCATGAGTTCTTCCCATCCAGCATGGTTAGAGCTGAGGTGCTATGACAAGGCTGCATCAAAACCTAGGGACCCACTGGGGACATTTCTTCTGGAATTGGATGAAACCTTATTTCACTAATAGTTGTTTTTTTTTTTTTTCCAGAGGTGTGTGTCTGTGTTGTTTGTTTTGCCTTAAAGAATAAAACACATGGGGAAACTGTTAGGCAGGTAGAGTCACTTCTCTATCAAACCAAGTATAAAGTTATCCTAGAATGACAAAAACCACGTAAAAGAATTCAGGAAATCTGGCTTCTACACATGGCTGCCATCTGTCTAGTATAGTCATTATCACTCTCTGACATTAGGGAAGGATTGTATTAGGTCGGATCAGAAATGGCACATGTCTGACCTGGTGCTGCCACCAATACATTCCATACTTGACACAGACATCACCAATCTATTGTGATCCTCTCTCATGATCTGCAAGAGGGTAGCTTCAGAATTCTCAACACATTCCACTAGGGAGCAGCTGTCTATTAAATTATTCATCTCCAAAATAGATCATCTTTTCTATTCTTTATAGATTTTTTAATAAAAAATTTGCCAGGGCAGAAGGCTTTCTCTTCATTACACTTACACAATTTCCTTTGGAAGGCATGTGCCAGCCCCACCCAATGAGTGAAAACCTACTTCAGCTGCATCTTTTTTCAGGCATGTATGAATTTCTCCACAATAAACTTTCAGCAACTTTATAAAATTTGGAATTAGTGTAGATAAGAAACCAAATGTTTGGATACTGAGCCGAAAACCATTTGAAAGTGTTGCGTGTGATCTATCTAAATCCAAACACTCAGTTGGCAACCTCACAACAGACTCTCAAAACACACTTTCTTCTGGTATTTCAGATCTAGCCATACAAACGAGCAAGGAACATGCTCCAAACATGACGCAGACCTTTTCAGCCTCATTGATCACCATAAATTTAGGCACTAAAATGGATCAAGATCCAAGAGGTAGAAGATAAAAAGATTTTCCTTTAGGCCAACTTGTCTTGCCCGTGCCCAGATGGAGTAGGTGCAAGGCAATGACCCAAAGATGGAGAGTGCCTGGTGAACAGACAAAGCAGGAGTCCCAGGGAAAACAGAGAGTCAGTGAATATGAACTTTGGTCCATATTCCACCCTTATCTTGTCATGGGACTTTGGACTTTCTCTTTTCTTCAGATGTGCAGTCCTACTTGATGCTGAGCACTCAATCTTGCTCCTCTGCTCCATCGTTCCAGAAATCTGTTTCTTGGTTTTTGAAGGGTAAATGGATTATCTTGGGGTTTTCTAGAGCTATCCCTTTTACATTTTCTGTATTTTTAATTGTTTAAAATTTGAGGAGGGAGACAAATGCTTCAAATACCACCCTTGTGTTTCCCTTTAATATTCCAAGAAATTAGCTTTCATTGTAGGTTCAGTGACTCTCAATTGTACAATGGAGGTTTCTGAATTTTTTGAAAAATTTTTATCACTGTAACATACTTTGGTGCTTTTGTTGATATACTTGCTATGAAGTCTGCCTCCTTTGGGTTTTCTCATTTTATTCTTTCCCCTCAAAGTCCCACCATACAGAGTACCCTCTTTCTGTTCTTCATGTGTATAAATCCTGTGCATCCTTTAAACCCCAGTGATTGATCTTTCCTATGAACTCATTCAAGATCAAATTCTTATATGTTACACACTTGATCATGGACAGTCCTGTTGCCTTTGTTATTTCCCCCTTTATCATTTATCTGTCCATGTCCATCTATTCTCCACATTCCAATAAGTTTTGAAGAGGCACAAACATAACTGAAAAAAGGATCCCTTCTTGAACCACAGTAGGAATGCTTATGTATATTTTTAATATATAATATTCCTAAAGAATCACACCTAGATGCCATTAGTTTTTGGTTTTTAAGTTGGGACAACTGAGAGTAGAGGCAATTAAAGTTATATGTCTATCAACGGACATATATTGCTGACCTTGAAACTCAGTATCCGGTGACTCAAACATGCTTGCTTCTTCTACTAGAATGCATTCCCTTGTCACAAATCCTATAACCAATAGGTGGAAAAAGTCACACAAAAAAGCTGGAAAATAAACAGGGTGTTAGTAATGGAAAGAGAAAATAGAAATATAATGTAAAAAAAAAAGCCTTCGTGGAGTAAAGTTAGAGCAACTGGGTGCCAAAATTAGTATTGAGTTTCCTGGAAGCCTGAGTAAAGAGAGAAAGATGATGGGTATCTACTCTTGGCATCTAGCAGAAGAAAATGTAGATAGATATACATGTTGTCCTGGATTTGACTTCTGAGATAAACCTGTCACAAAAGACACTGAGCAATACATTGGAAGATGTTTGCACCAGCACTTTGATCAAGAGTCCAAAAGATGTTCTGCAAACATCTGGTTTCTATAATAGCAGCAGACAGGATGAACACCGAGAGAATAGTGCTAAATCACAGTTCCAAAAAGACAATTCATTAGGGGGCCCAAAGAATATGGTCCAGGGATGTGACTTCCTCCTGCTCTGGCTTTACGTGGGGATAAAAATGAGATTTTTAAGGTTTGAGTAGCTAGCACGCTCTTTCCCCAGTATTTCCTTGTAATGATAATGATTTTGTTCTGTTTTTGCTTGAGAAATAAAACACATGATTTTGGTCTATATTTTAGTGTGAAAAACATTGTTGATTATTTTATAATTATATAATTGTGTGGTTACTCTGCAAAAGCTTTTTTATAAGACTCAGTGAACTATATTTGTAAATAGTAGGAAATCCTAGGAGAAATGATCTGGTGTAGAAAGTCACGGTTTGGGGGTAGGGAGAGGGCAACAAAGCCTGCCATGAGGCGGTGACATTTGAGCTGATAACTAATTTATCATTAAGAGAAACCCAGAGTAAAAGGTTCAAGGTATAGAAATAGCTCCCAAGATGAAGTGACCAACTCTCTAGAATGGGTTCTGGTAGAGGTGACATTTGAAATAAATACTGAAGAGTGCGTTTTCCCAGTAAGCAAGGGGGGGGGGGTGGCTTCTCAAAAGGGGATACTGCATTTACAAAGGCATGGAAGCAAAAAACACGAACTAGCAAATGAACAATCAGGTTGTTTTAAGTTACTTTGTGTAGTAGGAGTTTGCTCTTATGGGAAAGAGGCCAAAAATCAGCCTGGAGGTCCAACAGAGTCAGTAGATCAAAGACCTCTTATGAAATGCCAAGGAGTTTGTTGTTGTTGTTGTTGGGCTTTCTGTTTTTATTTTGTTTTGTTCTGTTTTTTTTTTTTTTTTTTTTTTGAGTTTTGTTCCAGGCAAGATGGGGTTTGTATTTGAGCAAGACACTTGGGACTGATTGTGGAGAGTAGCTGGCAGGATTGAGAGGCCAGAATCAAGGAAAATGGTGAAGATGCTGCTGTGGTGACACAAGCAGGAGATAAACAAAGCAGAACAGAGGACTGGGGACAGTGAGACACAGTGAGAGGAGCTGGGGGGGGTTGGGGAGGTGGAATGGAGAAATATTTAGGCAATAGAATCAATTGAATTCAGTAATTTATTGGCTGGGGGAGTGGTGTTGGAGAGTGAAGAATCCAAGATGATCTGAGAATGGAGAGAATCATGGAAGGAAGGAACATCTGTCCAGGGATCAGCATCCCCCAACAGCTTGGACAGTGCCTGACTCACGATTGCCCTCTGATGACCCACTGTTAAGTGAATAAACATTTCTGGAGGGGGTACTGCAAGAATAGAAATGTTGCATCCAGGATTCAAATAGTGATGCAGAATTGAGGACACTAGCTGACATGCATAAGGCTTCTCTAGGACTGGTGCATATTTATCTAATTATTGTAATAATGGAACATTTACCGAGCTCTATAATGTGCTAGGCCCTGAGTTTAGCAGCACACATTTCGGTATTCAATGACTGGTCATGATGCCTCTATTAGGAATCAATGATTATAGGAAGAGTCGTTTTAGGGATGAACAAACCTGGGCTCTGAAAGATTATGCAAATCATCCAACTAGTGAGTGGCCAAGCCAGATTTTAGCGCAGGTCAGTATGATCCAAGCCCTGCCATCTTAATTATGATGTTTGCAGATTTAGAGAGAACAACATGGTCAAGGGCATTTAGTAAGCAAGAGTTTCCTAGGGACTGGAGCACTCTCTTTCCTCTACCACATGTTTTGGCCGAGAAGACTGGGTAAACCCTGGTGATGTTCTATCTTAGGACATATGTGCAAGCCTTTTGTATAAAATGCAAAACTGCACCGTTTATTGGGCAAATACTAGTAAGTTGTCTCCGGCCAATGAGCTTCTTAGTCCAGACTTCACTACTTAAGACAGGAAGGAGTTAAAAGAGGAAGGATGAGGGGGCCAATGAGTTGGGTTTCCTGAGTGAGTACCAAAATAAAAAAAGTGATTTTATTCTTACTGTAATGTGCTGACAACCAAAGAGCTTGGGAGCAATTATATTAGTAAAGAAGAATTTTCGCAGAACACTGGCATTTGTACACTTGCAGCCAACCGCTGAGGTATTTAGGAGGAATATTGAAGCTAATTTTCTTTCATAATTGTACCAGAATGCCCAAGGCTAAGTTTCTATATCAATGGAGGAGATGGTTGGAGAGGCATGGTTTGAGGGGCCGTAGGAAAATTCTTCCTTTAAATATCTCTGTCACAGATAAGCAAAAAGATGGACACTGATGAAGAAATGTCCAGTATCACTAACCGTTCAGGGGCCATATTCTCCAGAGTTCAGTTATCACTGGGATTGTCCTTCTAGTCTCTTCTTGAGAATTTCAGATGAACACTGCTTTAGGAGGAGTTTCCTTATTTGCTGGACTGTTCTAGCTGTTGAGGCTAAGTCCCTTTATTGACCAGGGTCTGTGAAGCTGTTGCTTTAATTCTTTCCTAGGTGCATCCCCTTCCTCCACAAGAATGACTCCTAACATATTGGAAGACAGTCCTTATATCCCACAATATCCTTTGTCCACAAGGTTTCAGAATGAAGAGTTGACGTCACCAATATGACAGGGATGTAGATAAAAATAGCTATTATTTACTGAGCACATTAAACCCTGTTCTAGATGTGCTCAATAAAATACCCTGTCTGGTATTTTACTTAGTCCTGGCTGTACCTCAGGAGGGAAGTAATGATTATCTCCATGTTACAGATAAGGGTGTTGAGTCTCAGTGACACATTAAAAAATGTCCCCTTCGGCTCAGTAAGTGATGGTTCTATATGTGCTGCTGAAGAGAGCACAATAAGTGATGGTTCTAGAATACGAATTCACATAGGTTTGATTCCAGAGATCAAGATTTCTTTCTCATATATCAAACTGCCTTTTGAATTTTACCTACTTTGAATTTGTCATCTTTTATTTGCCCCCTTTATATATATTGTTAAATACACGTACAGAAGGAGGCTCAGTTATGAGAAAAAAAGAAATCTGTTTACTCTTCAGAGTTTTATGTCACACTTATTTGAGTTATTTTCTAGAGAGGGTTGCAACCAAATGAAACACCTAATGAACTTCTTTCCTAATCAACATCATTTTTAAGAACATTCCCCCCCGTCTAGCCAGGCAGGATATGTCCTAAAATATTAAGGGATAGTAAGAAAATAAACATGAAAATAATCTGGGCAAGTTAAGTTAAAAACTATGTTCTTTAATTCTCTGGTAGTGGGAGGTCAGATATGTTTTTTCAAAGGCCAGAGTGTCAATAGGCATCAAAAGGTTTATTATTATGCATGTGCTTTAATAGAATAAATAATACATTCATTCTTTCATGCATGCATTCAGCTGATATTTATTTATTGAGCATCTACTAATGCAAGTATTTTCCCAGCTTTTAGGGGGTGCTGTGATGAAGAACTCATGAAGCATAAATTCCAGTATGCAGAGACAGAAAAGTACAGGTACATAAGGGGATTTATGCAATGGTAAATCTAAAGCTGGGTATTGACAGGGTTAAGTGTATGGGATGGAGAAAGTGCTGGGAGATGAACTATTTTAGAATGAGTTATGAAGGGGCTCATTAGAGATCTGGATGAAGAGTTTTCTGAAGGAGGAGTAGCCACTGAAAAGGTCCTGAGGCTATTTTCACTGAGGGAACACTGGGAGGGCCAGCATAGCCAGTGTGGAATGCACCTGGGGAGAGGGTGCAACAGGGAGAGGAGGCCACAGGCATGGGAAGGGGCTAGACCACATAGGATTATGACAACTAGTAGGATCATGACTAGGAATTCTGGGAGTAGATTGATATGATCTAGTATGATTTTTTAAAAATTTCTCATTATGCTAAGAAAAAGGAAAAACAAACAAACAAACCAAGGAGTCATCATACAGACAGAAACCAATTGCCAAGCAAATACAGTGATGAGGGGGAGAGGGAGACTAGGGCAATGGTGTAAGGCGCTGTGGTCTAGGGCAGAGGATTTGCAGGGGTCGTCTAGGGCGATGATGTAAGGGGACATTGAGTAGAACGTGGAATAGGTGAGCAGTGCTGGGATTTGGGATAAATTTGAAGTTGAAGTTGACATGATTTGCCAGATGAGCTACTGTAGGGATCTCTGGTACTGATTTCACTTCTAGAAATTTATTCTAAGGTAATGATCATGGATATCCTCAAAGATATTATTGTAAGAATGTTCATAGTTTAAAATGGCAAAGTGTTATAAATAACTTGTACTAATAAACCTTCAGACCTAGTTAAATAAATTATGAAAATTCCTGCAATGATACAAATCAAAATTCAGCAGATAATTGATCAGGATAGTGTGATTTTTTTCAGCCATTATTTTTCTTTCTTTTTTCTTTTCTTCTTTTCTTTCCTTCTTCTTCTTCTTTTTTTTTTTTTTTTGTTGGTCTGAATTTCAAATCTGTTTAAAATGAGACTGTTTTATTTTATAAAACAAACAAACAAAGTGTCAAAGTTATGTTTTAAAAGTAAACCTGTCCTTATTTGACTGCACTTCTGCACAGCAGGATCCACTGATTTTTCTATTTAAAATGTGTCCCAAGAACTCAATTCAGTTGGACATCCTGTGAGGACTTCACAAATACTCATGATAGATTTACTACATAGCAGTGTGAGCCCAAACTGAGGCTGACACTGGGATTCATACATGTCTGGAGAGCTGGCTGGGTATGTGTTTATTTATATGTGTAGTTTGCACTGGTTGGAGGGGTGGAGCTGGGGAAGGCTGCAGAGAAAGAGGAAAAGGGGAATGGGGAGAACAGCTGGGTGCCTATGATGTGTCTGGCATGGTCCAGGGACTGAAGTTGAAGGAGCTTTTATTCAAAGGTTTTGTGGGGCACAAAAGTACAAAGAAGGGCATCCTTGGTGCCCAGGAGATGAAACATGGCACAAATGGGTGTAAATAGCCTCCTCCTCACTCTGGGGGAGAACACAGACGAACCTGAGCATTTTGAAGATGTCTGAGAATGCAGAGTGTCTGGAAGCACCAGTTCTGAGAGCATCCTGGTACAATAGTGCCCTTGGAAAATACTGAGAATCCCTCTCCAAGTGGATTCATCATCATTCAACATAAAAGAGGGGGCCCTGGGGAAGTAAAGGAAGGGTGTGGTGACACCATAAAGTACTTGGAGTGAATGGGCTTGTTTGTGAACCCACTGTGGACATGGCCTGCAGTCTTCAGAGACTTAACAAGTAGATATCTGGAATTGGAATTCCACATGCAGAAGAAAATATGGGCTATCAACTTTGATGTGACCCTATTTACACACAAATAGCGGTGTGATTTCTGTTCATGTCTTTTGCCCATTTCATGATTGGATTGTTTGTTTCTTTGGTGTTGAGTTTAATAAGTTCTTTATAGATCTTGGAAACTAGCCCTTTATCTGATACGTCATTTGCAAATATCTTCTCCCATCCTGTAGGTTGTCTTTTAGTTTTGTTGACTGTATCCTTTGCTGTGCAAAAGCTTCTTATCTTGATGAAGTCCCAATAGTTCATTTTTGCTTTTGTTTCTTTTGCCTTCGTGGATGTATCTTGCAAGAAGTTACTGTGGCCGAGTTCAAAAAGGGTGTTGCCTGTGTTCTCCTCTAGGATTTTGATGGAATCTTGTCTCACATTTAGATCTTTCATCCATTTTGAGTTTATCTTTGTGTATGGTGAAAGAGAGTGGTCTAGTTTCATTCTTCTGCATGTGGATGTCCAATGTTCCCAGCACCATTTATTGAAGAGGCTGTCTTTCTTCCAGTGGATAGTCTTTTATCCTTTATCGAATATTAGTTGATCATAAAGTTGAGGGTCCACTTCTAGACTCTCTATTCTGTTCCATTGATCTATGTGTATGTTTTTGTGCCAGTACCACACTGTCTTGATGACCACAGCTTTGTAGTACAACCTGAAATCTGGCATTGTGATGACATGAACAGAAATCTCACAGAGGAAGACATGGACATGGCCAACACACACATAAGAAAATGCTCTGCATCACTGGCCATCAGGGAAATACAAATCAAAACCACAATGAGATCCCACCTCACACCAGTGAGAATGGGGAAAATTAACAAGGCAGGAAACAACAAATGTTGGAGAGGATGTGGAGAAAAGGGAACCCTCTTACACTGTTGGTGGGAATGTGAACTGGTGCAGCCACTCTGGAAAACTGTGTGGAGGTTCCTCAAAGAGTTAAGAATAGATCTGCCCTAGGACCCAGCAATTGCACTCCTGGGGATTTACCCCAAAGATACAGAGGCAATGAAAGGACGGGACACCTGCACCCCGATGTTTATAGCAGCAATGTCCACAATAGCCACACTGTGGAAGGAGCCTTGGTGTCCATCAAAAGATGAATGGATAAAGAAGATGTGGTCTATGTATACAATGGAATATTCCTCAGCCATTAGAAATGACAAATACCCACCATTTGCTTCGACGTGGATGGAACTGGAGGGTATTATGCTGAGTGAAGTAAGTCAATCGGAGAAGGACAAACAGTGTATGTTCTCATTCATTTGGGGAATATAAATAATAGTGAAAGGGAATAGAAGGGAAGGGAGAAGAAGTGGGTGGGAAATATCAGAAAGGGAGACAGAACATAAAGACTCCTAACTCTGGGAAGCGAACTGGGGGTGGTGGAAGGGGAGGGGGGGTGAGTGGGTGGCGGGCACTGAGGGGGGCACTTGACGGGATGATCACTGGGTGTCTGTATGTTGGCAAATTGAACACCAATAAAAAATAAATTTATTATTAAAAAATAAAACCCCAAAAAACAAACAAACAAACAAACAAACAAAACAAATAGCGATATGATGTAGGGGAATTCAGGTTACCATGGAATAGAGCCATAGCCCCCAGATCTCAGAGGTGGCAAGGGCACTGGAGTTCTTCTAATGCCTTCCTTCTACTCCATAGCCACCCAGCGAGAAGGTTTCTCTGTCTCTGAATGGTCCTTTGATGGGACCTATTGCCTCTTTTCTAGTGTATCAACATTGACTCCTCCCCTTTTGGTCGAATGTTATTTGCAAGCATAGGCAGGGCTGTCATGGCTGAGAAGATGAGAATAGTGTGGGCCAAAATCCAATCTGTGTCTACTCCCCAAGCTGTGCGCCTGGGCTTGGTGAAATATTTGTCTTTTCTTTCTTTCCTTTCCCTTTTCCTTTTCCTTTTCCTTTCCCTTTCCCTTTCCCTTTTCTTTCTTTCTTTCTTTCTTTCTTTCTTTCTTTCTTTCTTTCTTTCTTTCTTTCGCTAAGGGAAAGCAATTTAAAAAGATTAACTTTCCTTGAAAAAAAAAGTGCCTTTAAAAAAATTCACCCAAAGCTACCATGTATACACAATGGCAGTACTGATCTTGTACTTCTAAAACTTCTGAAAAGGGCCAGGTTCTGTGACAGCTTCACAATTCTATACCCTTCAGGTATATAAATGGACCCAAGTGCAAAAAAAAAAAGCTAAATTTTAAGTAAGGTCTATGAAACAGGTGCCATGCTGAACCTGTTTCACAAAGCATCTCATTTAACCCACACACTATCCCATAAGAGTAAATTTTATTCTACTTTTACAAACAAGAAAACTGGAGTTCATAATACTACAGTTCTTATCTCTAAAAGGCAGGAAAATCAGGATACCAGCTTGTGTTTATTCCATGTGGCTTCTTTGATTTGTTACAGATAGATCTTTGGGTCTTTCTGATTGTCAGATTCTCCGTGTTCAATGTCCCTTTCATCACTTTATTGGCACCCCCTTTCGTTAACTCCCTGTGTCTTGTTTTTTCATCAGTTCAACAGAATGTTCCACCCACCTTTGTCTTTTGGGGCACATAGCATGCTGTCCTACAATCCCAGCTCTGACAGTCCTAGAAAAGAACTTTGCGGTGTAACCATCTTTACAATTATAGAACCTATCCAGGCGCCAATCCCTTCCAGCTCTACATCTTGACTCTATCCTTCAATCCCTCTATACAACCTAAGATATTTTAACAACTGCCCGATATAATTCTTTCCTCGATTCAAAAAAGCCCTCTTCTATCCCTCCCCTAGTACATGCTCCCAGGTTTATTCTATCCGATATTTATTTATGGCTTCATTTCTCTCCAGAAATCCGTGTCGAATCCTATGAACAATCTTATTCTGCATCTCTTTGGCAGACATGCACACAAACGGATCTACATGACGACATAGAAGCTTCCCCCGCTTCCCGCCTTAGCTGGCCTCCAATGGACTCCTGCACATGTCTCTTCTTCCTTCAAATTGACTGTAAACGCCTTGATGGCAATGCTGTATACACAGAAGTCATGCAGTAAATATGTTCTGATTGGTTTGATTCTTTTGTTACTCTGTACTGTCAGCCTACTCTTTGCCTCCCCCTCTCCTGGTCACCTGGTTAAATAGGCTCTTGATAAATACTTACTGAATGAAATAATGAACCAGCACCAACTAAATATAAGGTGTTATTGTAATAATTGGCTGGGTCAGACAGATACTTAAATACCACGTGGAACTCTGTGGCAGCACTGGAATGCCACTGGATATATGGAGGTCTGGCAGGGAGCAAGCTGTGGTTGGATCTGGGCACAAGAGGGTGAGGGTGGGAGTGGGAAAAACTGAGCAGGAGTCATTATGTCTGGGATGAAATGGAAGGTCTGAGCAGGGAAGAAAGCAGCTGAACAGCAGACTGGCTCTTAGTATTGAAAAATCAGGTGTGAAAATTAACAGCATTAGTAACAACAAAGTGATAATATTAAAAGTAGACTATCCCATGATTCAAGGTTGATTCTTTTCCGAGGTTGCCACATCTTCATGCTAGATATGGAAACTAAGACTGCATTTTGGAAAAAACAAAATCATTAGGTATATTACATTCTAATTAATGATATATATACTGGAGTATTTGGGTGTCGTATGGTGATGACCACAACTTAGTTTGAAATGACTCACAAATAGGATGGATTGGTGGAAGGAGGGAAGTCTGGAGATGGCTAGACATGTGGTAAGAAAATATAGTAAAATGGCAATTGTCAAATCAGATGGTGGGCATATATATGTTGACTATAAAACTGTTTGGACTTTTCTGTATGTTTGAAAGTTTCACAATAAAATGTTTGGAGAAACTGCACCATGGAGCAATTGCTTCAGTTCCCTTAAAAATAACAATGTTGGATCCTACAATCATCAGAGCAAAATGAGTTCATTAGGTAGAATTTTCCATAGTGGTAATAATAAATCTCCATATTTATACAGGGTTTTATAGTCCATCAAACACAAAGCATGATGCCAGAGAGAACAGACCCTGGAGCGGACTCACTGGTTTCTGATTGGCTAGCTGTGGGCAGGTCATTTAAGTTGTCTATCCCTTGGTGGCTTCATTTGTAAAATTTGTATACAAATTCTTCCCAGAGATGTTGCAAAGATTAAGTAAAGCAGTAAATTTAAAAAGTTTAGAAAGTGCTAGGAAACTAATAAACTATATATTAATGCTAGCTATTATAATTGCAATACTAATAATTAGATCTTTCCATTTGCTCTTTGGGATAGGAATAGTTACTCTGCTTTACAGCTGAAGAAACTGAAGTTTAGAGAGATGCCTCTTGTCCAAGACCCTGGAGGTTAGTTCGTCAGAGGTGATCCTGATGAAGGATCAAGACATCTTTGCCTCTTTCAAAATATGCTTCTGCCTGTCTCCTGACTCTCATCCAAATGTTCAATCAGCTCCAAGATGTAAGAAATTCTAAGTGCCCAGCAGAGGGCTTGGCACCTGGTAGGCATTGTAAAAGTAGGCGAATGATACAAGTTCATTTGCAGTACTCACTATGTCTGTTACCCTGCTAAGCACTATGTCGTATCTCAAAGTATCCTCATAGAAGCCCTAAGAGTTCCATTTTACTATACTACCCGTACTTGCCAGATGAGAGCAGAGGCTTTAGAAAGGGTATATTGCCCAAGATCCCACAGCTAGCAAGTTTGAGCCACAGATGCATCTGGTTCCAAAGCCCATGCATTTTAAACAACACTGTAACACTTTCATGAATGAAGGGAGAGCTGCTTCAAAGCTTAGCCGAATGGTAGAAATTAGGAAACATGAGCCATTTTACCCTTAATCCACAGAGCTCCCCCTGGGTCTTTCTCATCATAGATGCATTGTATTACTAGCAAATGTGAATGTTTTGATGAATTAGGCAAACACTCCAATTGCCTGTACATTGCAACATCTTCCCTTCAAAGGCCAGGGAATGTAGACTGTACGTTCTTTGTCCAGCTTGTCTGAATGCGTCAACGCTGTCTGGGAGGCACAGAGGTGGACGCTTTCCTAGCAGGGGTGAGGCCCCTCCTGCATGTCCAGCTCCTGTATTTGTAACATTGCCATGTGCTGTACCACTGGGCCAAGGAATGAAGGGGCCCATGGTCCCAGCCACCTCGGATTATGCAAGCCAAGAAAAATGTGCAAATCGCATGAGAAAAGCAGGCAGTCCCCAAACATCTTTATTTGTTCATTTCTGTACCCTGACGCTTTGATTGCAGTCTTGCACTTAGAAATTTCAAGATAAGTATCAGCAGCTGGACACTGGGTAAATCAGAGGCACAGACTCTGTGTAAATACTGACGTTTCGAAAGCACGAACTTATGTCCAACAGCTTGGAGCACAGGACCCAGTGGGAAGGGAGGGGGAGTGGTGTTATGGCTTTGGCAAAGTCAACCTTCTGAGAAACTCGTGGACATGTCTGTACATGCCTGAACTTGTCTGACAAAGCCAAGCAGAGATTTCAGGATCTGCCAGGTCCAGATACAAGCAGCTTGCTTGCTCAGACCCGAAAAGGAACAGTCAGAGGAAGTAAAGGATTAGGATGAAGAAACAAAAGATTACGGGGCTGAAATCTCTTAACAGAGCAGAGCTTACAGGTGGGTAACGACAACAATGACAAGAAACCAAGAAACGAGGCTGCCATCCGTTGAGCGGCAACCATTAACAAGATCCCAAGCTAGGGCTTTTCACAACCATTCACACAGTTAATTCTACCAATAATCCTGAATTTGGACTGAATTTGCTCCAGCCTATACATAAAATTTTTAAAAAAGAAACTATGACTGAATGGTAATATAGCTATCTCAAGGTCAGCACCTAACAAGTAAGAGGAAACATGGTTGCAACATAGGCCTCTCCAAAAACCAAGATAGGGTTACCTTGAGATGGCCCGTATGACCAGTGAACATGAATTTGAACAAGGAAGAAACCTAGAACTTAAATCCCTCCAAAGTTAGAGTAAATAATAACCAGTATACATACATGATTAGACAATTATCAAAAGAGGCAATATAATTTACATGGACTCGATGCAGAAGAGATAAAGTGCCAAAAAGGGTAGGCCTCCAGGACAACAATATTTCATAGACTAGCTATAAATTTTAGCTAGTAAACACATCTATTTTATCACCTCGCTGATTGATAGAAGTGACTGGAAGAGCGAATTCTATTTAAGGAAGGTGGGGAAAAAAGCAAGGGAGTCACTCTCTCTTTAGGGGTTAAAATGATGGGTGGGACCATCCTCTTAGCATAGTCTGAGAAGAAATGAGAGAGCTCACTGATAAGATCCTTCAAGGACATACCAAGAAGATGGACTGGAAAAGCATGGTCAATGCTGGGTGTGACAGCCCTGGTCAGTTCAGCTGAGTGTAGATACATTGGTGAGCACAATTAAAATAATGGGTCAAATAAGGAGGCTCATGCTACAGCTGTGCTCTGAAGTTTAGTGTGTTATTTAGGATCATTTAACAGCAATCAACTGGATCCAATTTTGCATAAGCAAAAAAGAAAAAAAAAAGTGAGAATAATAAAAGCACACAGGAATTTCTCTTGGAGTAGCATGAGTAAAAGATAATGATAAATATGGGAAAGAAGGGCAGTCTGGGTGGCTCAGCAGTTTAGCACTGCCTTTAGCTCAGGGTGTGTGATCCTGGAGACCAGGGATTGAGTCCCACATCAGGCTACCTGCATGGAGCCTGCTTCTCCTTCTGCCTGTGTCTCTCATGAATAGAAAACTAAAATCTTAAAAAATATATATGGGAAAGAAAACTCAAGGTGGCTTGGAGCATCAGGAGAGATGATGCTGGGGAGGATGACAGGATCCAAACCCTGAAGTTCTTTGTGGACACCACTATTGCACTCAGATGCAATTCTATATGTGACAGGGCATCAAAAAAGGAGAAGTTACATGGTCAAGAAGCAGGAAAATGGGATGATGAGATAAAATGATCATTTGATCTTCTGTCTCGGTTAGAGAAAGGATATTGTAAAGTGTGGCTATTGATTTTCTTGGCTATATACATAGTAGTGTCATTAACCATGGAACACAATATAGGGGTGACAGACATGAGGCAGAAGGAAAGGTCAATACAGTATTCAATTTTGGACAAATTGAGTTTGAGATGCCTGTAGGTTCTCCAGGAGATATTGACAGAAGCTCATACATGTGTGTGGAGTTCACAAGGAATATTTGGGCTAGAGTAACAAATGCAGAGTTGCTGGCACAGAGACACTGACTGAAGCTATCGCAATGGATCAGGACATCCAAGGAGATGATAAAACAGTCTAATAGATAACCTGAAAAATAAAAAAGTTACAGGTCAGACATATTAAGAAGACTATTCTTCAAATTTCATAAGAGTAGCAGAGAGATAAGAGAAATTAGTAGGAAGATTATTCCCAGAATGGCAGTGTAAAGGACTTCTGAAAATATACTTCTCCATTATTTTTTTTATTTTTTTTATGATCTCATACCATAGTTTTCAGAGTTTATTCTTACATTTTACCTCAATGGGTACAAAACAACCATCACAAATCTAAGTAGAATGCATTAAAAGTTGTGCCTCTTTAAAAAGGATCCAGTGAGTCAACTGAACCTTGTTAATATGGTGGAGTTTTTTTTTAATAATAAATTTATTTTTTATTGGTGTTCAATTTGCCAACATACAGAATAACACCCAGTGCTCATCCTGTCAAGTGCCCCCCTCAGTGCCTGTCACCCATTCACCCCCACCCCCCTCCTCCATTAAAGCAAAGACAACACTGGAAAAATCACCAAGATCAACTTTTTTCACAATTCTAGAAATTAATCAAAAGTTCGCAATAACCTCAAAGTATTTATTGAAGAAAATCAGCTGAATCTCAGTAAGAACAGTGAGAAGCTTAGTGGCATTTTAACATGTCCTATTCTATTCCTATCTTCTTCTTCTTCCCATACAGCAGCCATGAAAATCACTAGCCTCACAATTATGGTAGTTGCCTCCAGCAGCCTAGCAGGGACAGAGTTCAGGGGTCTCCTAAAAGCTTCTTTCCCAGAGAACTATTACTATTTGTTCTGCTTGGCAGTTCCCTGGAGTGCCCCATTTACAGGACTTAACTTAATTTGACCTGACTCAAATATTCCAGGAATACATGGTTGTGCTAGTATCTAAAAATCAACGTAATATACTATATTAATAAAGGACAAAAACCACAGAGTCATCTCAATGCACATATAAAAAGGACTTGACAAAATCCAATACTCTTTCATAATAGCATAACTCAACAAACTATGCTTATAAGGGAACTTCCTCAGCCTGTTAAAGGCATTTATGAAAAACCCACAGTTAACATCATATTTAATGGCAATAGACTGGAATCTTAAAATCAGGAATAAGACAACAACATCCATTCTCACCATACCCATTTGACTTTTTCCTATAGCTGTTAACCAGGACATTTAATCAAGAAAAAGAAATAAAAGTCATTGAGATTAGAAGAAATAATCTGGAACTATTTCTATTTGTAGACAATATGATATGACAACTCACAGAGAAAATCCTATGGAATCCAAAAATATACAATAAAAAATAAAAGAACTGAAGTGAATAAGTGAGTTCAGCAAGTTTACAGCATACGATATTAATATGCAAAATTCAGTTATATTCTACACATTAGCAATAAGCAATTAAAAAAATTAACAACTTTATCTACCATACCATCAAAGAGAATAAAGTATCAAGGAATATATTTTAAAAAGAAGTATAAGACCTGTATGCTGAAACTACAAAAAGCTCTTGAAAAGAATTAAAGAAGGGGCACCTGGGTGGCTCAATGGTTAAGCCTCTGCCTTCAGCTCAGGTCATTCATGATCATGGAGTCCCAGGATGGATCCCTGCATTGGGCTCCCTACTCAGTGGGGAGTCTACTGCTTCCTCTCCTTCTGCCTCTCCCCTCCTACTCTCTCCCTCAGTTACTCTCTTTCTCAAATAAATAAATAAAACCTTAAAAAAAAAGAATTAAAGGAGACCTATAAATAAATAGAACTATACCCCATGTTCACCAACTGGCAGACTTAATATTGTGAACATGGCAATACTCCCCAAATTGAAATGCAGATTCAGTGTAATCTCTATCAAAATTCCAGATACCATTTTTTTTTTGGCAGAAAAAAATCTGATCCTAAAATTCATAGGAAAATACAAGGAACCTAGAATAGTTAAAAAAAAAAATCTTAAAAAAGGACAAAGAGGACTCGCATTTCTTTATTTCATAACTTACAACAAAGAGCATTCAGACAATATGGTACTGGCATAAGCATAGTCCTATGAGATGCTGAAAGATCACAGCATCTATGATCACTGAAATAGAACTGACAGTCCAGAAATAAATCCTTAAATTTATGGTTAATTGATATTTGATAAGATTGCCTGGACCAACCACTAGACACAGAAGAGTCTTTTCAATAAATAGTGCTGGGACAACTGGATCTCCACGTGGAAAAGAATGAAGGTAAACTTGTCACCATGCTACACAGAAAAATTAACCTAAACTGGTTCAAAGACTGAGTATTATATTTAAAACTAAAAAATTCTTAGATGGAAATTTAGTATTAAAATCTGAATGACTTTGAATTAAGCAAACTTTTCATAGATATAACACCAAAGCATAAATGAAAAGAGAATAAATAGGTAAACTAGACTTTATAATGTTTAAAATATTTTGCTTCAAGGACAGTATCAAGAAAATGAAAAGGCAGCCCACAGAATAGGAGGTATTTGCAAATCATATCTCTGATTAAGGACTTATATCCAGAATATAAAAAGAACAATGGTAAAAAATAAAAAAAGGTAACATAATGTAAAAATGAGCAAAAGATCTAAATAGACTTTTATTTCCAAAGAAGGTAGAGAAAAGGCCAATAATCTCATGGAAAGATGCTTACTGGAAGCCATGGGAAAAATTCAGATCAAAAGCACAACAATAGATCACTCCCCACTCACTAGGATGGCTAAAATTTAAAAAGACTTAAGAAGAAGTTTGACGAAGACATAGAGAAGAAGGAACTCTCATATATGCCTGGTGGGAATGTTAAGTAGTACAGCTTCTTTGGAAATCAGTTTGGTATATTTTTCAAAATGTTAAGCATTTTTAAGAGTTTTCAGCTGACCTAGCAATTCTATTATAAATATACACAAAAAAATGAAAACATATCCCAAACACTTATATGAAAATATACATAGCAGCATTATTTATAGTAGCCCCAAAGTAAAAACCACTCAAACATCCTTCAACAGATGAATGGATAAACAAATATGGTACATCCATACAATGAAATATCATTCAGCCATTAAAAGGAATGATGAACTGATATATGCTACGATGTGGATGAAACTTGAAAATATAATCCCCCCCCCCAAAAAAAGAAAATATTATCCCATGTGAAATAAGACTGTCACCAAAGACTTCATTGACTAGTTTTATTTATATAAAATGTCTAGAATAATTTGAAAAAAAAAAAGTAGGAAGTAGGGATTGGGTGAAGAAAGGGATTTGGGAATGACTGGGGTTTCTCTGAGAACATGTTTTGTTTTTGTTTTTGTTTTTGAAGTGATGTAAATGTTCTGGAATTAAATAGTGGTTAGTATTGCACAACTCTGTAAATACACTAAAAACCATCAAATTGTAAATTTTCAAAAAGGTGAATTTTATAGCATGTGAATTATATCCGAATAAAACTGTTTCAGGAAAAAAAAACAACATCAGGAGACATAGTGAGAACAGTGTCATATGCTGTGAATAAACATATGGAGATAAGGAAAATTTATAGAATAAATGTATGGAATAAATGTATGGAACGTTTATGGTATAAATGTCTGGAATGAGGAGCATTTATGGGACTTAGCAACAGTGAGGTCTTTGATGAACTTGGCTGAAGATGGTGGACAAGTGGGGGAGAGCAAGTGTGAGTCATCAGCCAGTATTTATGAACTGCACATTACACATTGGCATGTGCCATTGGGATGAGGAATGAATGAAGAAAAGAAAGTCAGATAGGAATATGGGGAACTGAAAATGGAGGGTGGCAAGGGCAAGACAGGTATAGATAATCCTTCCAGAAGTCTGGCTGCAAAGGGCAGAAAGTAAATATGTTAATCATTGGATGGAGACATAGATTTAGGTTTGGGTGCAGTTTGTAAATCTGGGAGAAACCTCGATTTCTTAACATGGGTGAACCAGCCTCTGTTCAGTGCTGATGGGAATGATTCATGGGAGAAAGAGGATGGGGTTGATGATGCATAATGGGGAAAGGATAATTGAAAGGACAAAGTTCTGGAGAAGTTCACCAGAGCACTGACAAAGGAGTTATCTTTAGATACAAAGGAAGGGACATAAGCACATTCTTTGTGTGATAGGAGGGACAAGGGAAAGATAGATGGAGACTCAGCTTATCTTCAAGACTTGGGGGAAAAAAAAAAAGACTTGGGGGAGAATTCTGAAGGAATTTCCCTGTGCTGGTTTGTATGAGAAGGGAGGTTCCTCTGTGGAAATCCAAGAGAGAATTGGGGGAACTTCCAGAGCCAAGCAGAGGGGGAAAGAGCTGCAAAGGTGGAAGCCTGAGAGCAATGGTGTGTATAAGAATCAGGAAAGGGGGCTCTCAGTCATTCAGGACTCAAATGAGGTTTGGGACCGTCAGTGTGTTATCCTTCCCTCCACAGTCTTGGGACAATTTTTTTCTTTTTTTAATTCTCTCAGTGTTCAGCAGCTGCGTTCAGATGGCAACATGACAAGGCAGATCTTTGCATTTACCCAGGACAGTTTTCCCAGAGAAGTCAGGAGGTGTTCCATGTGGAAATGGAAAGAATTCTTTATTGATAAAGAAATTCTTGAAAGTGGGCACCTAGAATCTAAGCAGAGGGAAGGAAGTGGGGTCTGGGCATGACTGGTAGGGAAAAACTAGAGAGGTCCAAGAATGGGAGGTGTTTCTCCCCTTTCCTGATCCGTTTTTATCTCCCCCACCACCCCCTTCCCACCAGCCTTCTCCTTCTCTCCTTCCTAAAGTGATGCTTGTTTAAATTCACTTCGATGGATGAGCTTCTTCAGTTCTTGCAGAACCACCAACTAACTTGCATCTAGGTTAGAATGAGGCCTATTTGGGAAATGACATGGTCAGCTCACGGTTCAGCTTTAATAGAGGTGCTCCTGAATTTGATCCTCAAAGCCACTGTGTCCTACAAGTGAGGCAAGAAGAATCAACTCCCACAGGCTAAGGGACATAAGCACCAAGGGCTTCCAGGTGTGAGCCTAAAATATGAAGTGTGTGAGTGGAGTCCAGGTCCGCTTGGGGTACCCACCTCCAGTCTATGCTGACAGATAACTTCTATATATATGAGGACACCTCCATTCAGCTCACCGAAGAGAGTCCTACTGATTTGATGGGGCTGATGTTAATCACAGGAAACACTTTAAAAACCATAACCCACCACCCACTTTAAGTGGGATTATCAATCAATGTAGTCATTCCTTGGCTTTCTAGACCATCTTTCAATATATTCACTAACGGTCCCCTACCATCGCATGCATTTCCTTTAAATGAGGACCCACATATGAGCTAGGATGCATCCCACACATGATGTGAGAAAGGTCACTACTTTCAAGGGGCTTAAAACCCAACTGGGAATATAAAACATATCTGTGCATATGCATGTGTGAGTATACAGCATATGCTATGTGGAAAAAAGTTAATTATTTATGTTAACTTTTTAATTAATTTTCATGTGATGACACAGCTTCCCAGCAAATTCATTTGAACATCTGTTTCCTCGAGTAACTTACAAAAAATCAACAAATTTTTTTCTTAACATTATTATATCCGCCCAATATTTAGATAAAAATTTTTACAAGTCTCCAAAAATGTGATGGCAAGAATTGTGTCACTTGGGTTATCTTCCAACTGAAGGTCGATGCTTGACAAACATCCATGGATTTTCATGGAGATGTTGAGCCAAAACAAATAGGAAATCTTAGAGCAAATGCATATATCTCTATGGGCTGCTGTAGCTCTGCTAATTTTCTAGTTTTGAGACTCAACACTCCTTTAGTAATTAATAACTTTGTGACTCGAGGCAAGTCTTCATGGGACTCCGGCATATCGGGTTTTTCACTCATTAAATGGGGATATTTTCCTCCTTACCTTACAGGAGTGTTCTAAGAATCAACTAGGAGAAGTGGAAATTATAGGGCTCCTGGGTGGCTCAATCAGTTAAGCATCTGCCTTTGGCTCAGGTCATGATCTCAAGGTCCTGGGATGGAGCCCTACATGGGGTTCCCTGCTCAGTGGAGAGTCTGCTTTTCCCTCTGCCCCTCCTTACCACTTGTGCTTACTCTCTCTCAAATTAATAAAATCTTTAAAAAGAAGAGAATTCTATTAATGTTGGTAACTATACAAGAGGTGGTGGAGACTATCTTTTACCCAGAGAGAAACAAAGCATAAAATATTCCACAGATTCAGATTCATAGGCCTGCTATGATTTTTCAACAACTATTATTTTATAATTTTATAGGTAAAACCAGAAAACATTTGGGGCATTTGGGCGGCTCAGTTGGTTAAGGATCTGCCTTTGGCACAGGTCTTCATCCCAGGGTCCTGAGATTGGGCTCTTCATCTGGCTGCCTACTCAGTGGGGAACCTGCTCGTCCTCTCTATTTTTCTCTCTCTCTCTCTCTCTCAAATATGCAAATAAATACAATCTTATCTAAACAAAACACATACACAGTGCAATCAAGGAATCATGGTATCTTCATCTCTGATATGGGTGCACTGTAGTGAATAAGAGATGACCCTAATGGTTGATGGCTATTTTTGATTGGTCACATAAGTAAAAAATATTTTTTTATTCAGATTTTACCTTTAAATGTTGTAGCAAAGATAATTAATGTCTATCAAACTCTGAATGAAGATTTCTCAACCTCTGCAATTAGGATCTGGGTAATTCTTTGTTGGCAGGTGCATTTGTTTCCCTGTGCATTGTAGGATGAGACGTTGAGCAGCATCCCCAATCTCTGCCTCCCATCTGCCAGTGCCATCCTCCACCAAGTATGACAACCCCAAATGCCTCTAGATGTTGTCAGATGTCCCCAGCAAGGGGGTGGAGGTGGGGTGGGGAGTGGGAATGGGAAGGGGCAGAGTTACCTCCAGTTAAGAACTACTGCTTTAAATAATATGAACCAACACATTCATGCAGTATTTCACAAGGTTCTTTGGGAAAGGTTATATGTTAAACTCCCCATAACAACTAAGGTTTTGAGAAAGTAAGTGGCTTGCCCGAGATCACACAGCTGGGTGCCAGGACTCTGACTCAGTTCTCTGGTGTCCCAATTTCATGCCAACTCCACCTCTCACCCTGCCCCATGTATTATGTACTATCAGGTAGGGACTTGGAAGGGCCACCGTGTCTGAACCAAGAATCCACTTCCTAGTTCCTCACAGACCCAGGAAGGGACTTCTGGAAAAGAAAAACATGCCAGACCCTCTTCCTGTCTCTTACTCACGCTTCCATGATCAACGAGATGAGGAAGAGTCTTATACTACTGGGAAATTAGGTTCAACTTTAGGGTGTTAAAGGTCACTGTTTCCAGCTGGCCTGGCAGTTGCCCCTCTTTTGGATTGGATTGCCCTTAGGATGCCCTTTCTTTTCTTGGTTTTTATCACCATATATGATAAGCACTAACAATGGGGCTTTCGGGGACCAGGGTGGCTTAGTCGGCTAAACAACTGACTCTTGTTTTCAGCTCAGGTCGTGATCTCAGGGTCATGAGATGGAGCCTCACATTGGGCCTCCCACTAGGCATGGAGCCTGCTTGGGATTCTCTCCTTCTCCCTTTACCCATCCCCTGCCACTTGCATGTTCAATGTTCACTCTATCTTTCTTAAAAAAAAAAAAAAAAAAGGAAGAAAGAAAGAAAAAGAGAAAGAGAAAGAGAGAAAGAACAAACACATGAGCGGTTTTGTTCCCTATAGGATCCTTGAATCTATTTTTCCACTAGGTCAAAGCTAGGTGAATGAGTGAAAAGCCTGTTTCCAGTTTGCCTGGGACTTTCCTAATCTTAGCACTGAAAGTCCCCAATCCAAGGAACCTCTTAGTCCAGACGTGGAATCATATCCTCCCCATAACTGACTGGTGTTTTCAGGAACCTGGAGAAGTTCAGAGGTGAAAATAGAGTTCTCAAGTTAGCATAGGACAATAGATTTCCTGATATTACCCCAGAAAGAAAAATCTAGGAAGGGACAATCATTTATTTTTAATAAAGTTACTTAAATGAAGAGAACAAGGGAGAGAGAAAGTAAGAGAGAAAGAGCAGAAGACCGCAGTGAGCTTTCCACTGCAAACATGAGATGATTCAGGAGACAAAGTCGGAGTTGATGACACATTGGCACACAGTATGTCAATATGACTTGTATGAATACATGAGAGATTTCTTTAACACGATTCTAATGTAAGATTTAGAAGTACCCATCCATTTATCCTCACAAAACCCCATAATATCCAAATAGTAAGTACCGATAGCTCCATTTTATAAATAAAATAAATAAAATAAAATAAAATAAAATAAAATAAAATAAAATAAAATAAAATAAAATAGGGATCCCTGGGTGGCGCAGCGGTTTGGCGCCTGCCTTTGGCCCAGGGCGCGATCCTGGAGACCCGGGATCGAGTCCCACGTCGGGCTCCCGGTGCATGGAGCCTGCTTCTCCCTCTGCCTGTGTCTCTGCCTCTCTCTCTCTCTCTGTGTGTGTGATTACCACAAATAAAAAAATAAATAAAAAATAAATAAAATAAAATAAAATAAAATAAAATAAAATAAAATAAAATAAAATAAAATAAAATCAAGGTTCATGAGAATAAGCCCCATGAGGGATGCAGAGCCATTTAATGGCATAACTGGAATTTGAACCCAGATCTGTGTGATTCTAATCTGTCTTCTCCCTCCTTGCTCCTCTTTCTTTCTTCACAGTTGACACCCAGAAATTTCCATCATATGAAAGCAATAGGCAGTTAGTAGTACTCCCTGAATTCCTCTGAGGAAAAAAACAATTCATTATTAGGTTTTCTGCTTAATTCAACTCACATTCAATTAATGTTTGAGGGTCTCCAGTGGACTTGAAACTGCACAGTATTCTTAATAATGTGGAGTTTTCATATTTCAATTTTCCCTGGTATAAAAAAAAAATGAAAGTTTTTTTTTCTTCCTTGCTTTTGAGAGACTCTCATTGCCTCAGCTCACATCAAAGTGCATTCAAGGGCAAAAGGGCTTCTTTCCTGTTATCTAAAATACTTATAGTATTTTATGGTGGGGCTATCCACAAACTCTTAATCCTTCCAGCTCTAATACTTTCAGATGGACGTTTGACATGCTTCAAGCACATCTGCTAAATGTCCTACTGCATTCAGGCACTACAACTTCTGTCTTCAGAAAGCTAGAATCTAATAAGGACAGAGGGGATGTTGAGGACTTTAATGTGGGCTGTAATTTCCTGTTTGTTGGCCATTTCAGTATAGCTGACCCTTGACCAATGTGGGGTTAGGGATGTCAACCCCCTCCCTGCAGTCAAAAATCCACTTGAAACTTTTGACTTCCCCAAAACTTAACTACACATAGCTGACTGTTGACTGGAAGCCTAATGGTAACATAAACAGTCCATTGACACAGATTTTGTATGTTCTATGTATTATATACTAGTTTTTTTGTTGTTATTATTCATTTGAGAGAGAGAGAGAGAGAGAGAGAGAGAGAGCAAGCGCATGAGCAGGGGGAAGGGCAGAGGGAGAGGGAAAAGCAGGATCCCCACTGAGCAGGGAGCCCAACGTGGGGCTCGATCTCAAGACCCTGGGATCATGACCTGAGCCGAAGGCAGACGTTTAACTGACTGAGCCACGCAGGTGCCCTTATATACTATATTCTTACAATAAATCTAGAGAAAAGGAGATGTTACTATGAAAATCATAAGGAAGTGTAAGGAAGAAAAAATACATTTACAGTCCTGTAAAATCTGCACAGAAGTGGGCCCATGCAGTTCAAACTCATGTCGTTCAAGGGTCAACTGTATTTCAAATTTCCGAGACCCTTTGAAGCACAAAGGAAGCAATGGCGCTGGATTCTAATTTCTATGATTTGCAACGCTGAATTTCTTTCATCCTTTTCTTTATATATTACTTCATTCAAAATGGGGTTGGGAAGAGGACAGAATGATGAGTAAGGTACCATCCTTATTCTAATGAAGCAGACAATCCGATGAGGTAAATAAGCAGAAATACAGACAGAGGACGGAGGGGTGTAACAGGGGTCAGTGTAGCTTGCAGTGGAAGCACACAGGAAGAACCAAGCCAGGTAAGGAGAATCAGAGGAGGTATTCTGTAGCGCTGACACCCATGAAAACTAACGTACAGCCAGAGGATAAAGGAGAATTGCCAGGGTGGGGGGCACTAGAGGTGGGGCATTGATCAGGTTGGAGGAGCCCCACACGTTAAGTTATAGAGTCAAGGAAAACTAAGCCATTTGTTGGAAGCAGCAGAAACATACTCTGAGAATAAAGTATATATTTATTTTTTAAAAGATTTATTTATTTTATATAGAAAGAGCAGGGAGGGGCAAAGGGAGAGGGAGAGAGAACCCAAGCAGACTCCACACTAAGTGCAGAGCCTGATGTCAGGCCCAAGCTCATGACCCTGAGATCACAACCTCAGCTGAAACCAAGAGTCACACGCTTAACTGACTGTGCCCCCCAGGAGCCCCAAGAATAAAGTTTGTTTGCTTGTTTGTTTGTTTGTTTATTTATTTATTTATTTATTTATTTGTTTGTTATTTTTTTAAGTACATTTTTTTAAAAAAGTGACAAGGGCTGAGGCCGAAGGTCCATGCAGGACTAGAATGAGAAAGATTTGTTTTCCGTGTTAAAGGGGATTTGTCACTGAGCAGTGCAGGTAAGTGCTGGCCTTGAGAAGTATCTCACAGGCTTCGCTGTGAAAGGTGGCTAGGTGAGAAGCAGCCTCAGAGCATCCAGGTTGGAGGAGAGGCAAAAAATTCCTGTGGACCAGGACAATGTCAGCAGAATGGAGGGAAGGAGGCAGATAGGAAAGGATTCCCTTTGAGGGAAAAAGCCATTTGGGGGGTGGTGGTGGTGGTGGTGGTATTTTTTTAATTTTTTAATTTTTTGACAAAGAAGCTGAAACCAATGGAGAAAATGTAACCTGTTACATCTGGCTGTGGCAGGAGCTGTTCTATACAGAACTGCAGTACCGGCCAGAGGCTCAGGAGACAGGCAGTGATTCGATCTCAGCTTGGCCACTGACAAGATGTGTGACCTTGGATGCATTGACTGCAACTCTGTGTGCCTCAGTTTCCTCATGTGTGAAGTTAGGATAATAATGTTAACTGTCTCGGGATCCCTGGGTGGTGCAGCGGTTTGGCGCCTGCCTTTGGCCCAGGGCGCGATCCTGGAGACTCGGGATCGAATCCCACGTCAGGCTCCCGGTGCATGGAGCCTGCTTCTCCCTCTGCCTGTGTCTCTGCCTCTCTCTCTCCCTCACTGTGTGCCTATCATAAATAAATAAAATAAAATTAAAAAAAAAAACTGAGCCTTTCTTTGAAAGGCTGTCTCCTAGTGTTGTTTCCAGGATTCAATGCGATGCTCTATCAAGTGCTTATACCAGCACCTGGCACATACTAAGTACTCAACAAATAATCACTATTACTATCATCATATCTTGTCCTACTCTTACCTACAGTAACCACTCAGTAA
Source organism: Vulpes lagopus (assembly GCF_018345385.1). Classification (NCBI taxonomy): domain Eukaryota; kingdom Metazoa; phylum Chordata; class Mammalia; order Carnivora; family Canidae; genus Vulpes; species Vulpes lagopus. The sequence continues at coordinate 62,971,497 of NC_054830.1, forward strand.
ATAATCACTATTATCCTCATCCCCTCTTTTCCTTCTCTTACCCTAACTTGCCTACCCATGTGAGGAATGGGAGTGTGGGTGGTGGTTGTCCATTTCCATTCTGTAGTTAAAGTGACCAGGGAGAGAGACTGGCTGGATTCCCTAATTTCTTAGAATTGGGCAACTGCTCTACAGAACTAAGAGCTGGGCTATTCTGATTTCAGCCTGTGCTCCTTCCAACCCTCTGATCCCCCCTCTCCTGATGGGAAGTGTGGAAGCGCCAACTTCTCCACCCCAGCATGGGGCTTCCCTTGGGATTTTTGAGAAGTCTTTGCCTATGTACAGACAGAGCCAAAACTTAGTGTTGCCCCATTACAGTTTGCCTGGGCAAGACCAGGGACACATCTCATTCTGTTTGAAGTAGGTTTTAGTTTTGACTAAAGACAGAGTGAAGATAGTACCCAGGAGGATGCAAGCAGTGTTATGTCATCAAGGAGATGCATGAATCATTTTTCGAGGGTATGCCCTGGGATACCATGAAATCATGCAGCAGTAAGGTGGGCACATAGAGGTAGGGCTTTTCCTCTTCATGTCTCCAGGTTCTCAAGGCACGACAAGGATTCTTTCAAGGTCCCCCCTGCATTACGGCACTCTCCGTATAGGAGACTGGATTAGAGCATGTCTGCCCCGGGAATACGCTAGTAGACCACGTCATTCAATGACCTTCTTCTACTTTCAGATGTGGAACCCAAGACCCAAAGAAAGGAACGCACTTACTCAAGACCTCATTGCAATTTCACGGCAATCAAAAACTTCCTCACGTAATAAAAACAATTAATTTCACCTGCTATGTTCCAGCTTCCCACAGCAGCTCATCCAATTCTCAAGGTGTATTTTCTTTCCTATCTGGCTATACAAATAGGCATTTTTTTTTTCTTTTCCTCATCTGGTGGTAAATCCCTGGTGGATGAGATTCACTTTTTCATCCCTGCACTATACACAGCTCCAAACACAAAACTTTGCACCTGGCTGGCTCTTCAATAATTAATTTGTGATGAATAATGAGTAAGAGGTGTATCAATTAGAATGCTGGCTCTGAGGCCACATAAAGTCCCCATCAGAAGGGAGTACACCCGAAACTATGCCTCCCAAACAGAATCAAGAGCATCATGCTAATCACTTGATTCACATGATTGCATTCACACTTTTAGGGATTTTAGGAAGTCTCTCAAGTTTTAAGGTTGTTTAACCAAGTTACACAAAGGAATTGGGCAGATAAAGGGGGAAATGTTGGCTTTCTTACTGGAAGAGCTGTTTGAGATCATGCAGTGGTGTCTTCCAGAATTAGTCAGAGCTGCCCACCTGGTCATAGCAGCCCTGGGCATCCCCAGGCCTCTTGGGCACGTCTGAGGCCTTTTGCTGCCTAGTTCAACACAATGGCAGAGGGTAAACCAGAGCACATGTTCTCAGAGGACAGAAAGATCCCAGAGAAAATGGGGATGTTGCTGAGCTATGAATTCCTCATTCCTTGTCCCAGTCAGGTAACTAATGGGTGGAGGGAACCTACAAGTGTTTGCTTATGGGCGCCCCTCCACGTGCAAACATGCAATCTTCCTGGACACCATTTCCAAACATCATAGGAAATAGGTGCAATTAAGATGCTCTTTTTTTTTAAAAATGAGGAAATGGGCTCTCAGTAGGTAAAGGACTTTTTCTCAGTTACGTAGGTTGTAAACAGCCCTGTGCAGGTTTGAAACTGGGACTGTGGGTCGGTCCTAAGGGTCTAAACAACATGCTGTATTATATTACATCACTCCCTCCTTTGCTAAGGTAGCCATTCCAATTCTCTGTGTCAGTTAAAAGAAAATTCTTTAAAAGGATGCTGATTTATTAACTCACTGCCTTTATCCGTAGGGTCATTTTGCTGGCATTTGAATGGAGATTGATGAGGGCAGAGTACTTGGCAGGGCTCTGCGGTTTGAAGTGCAGGAGGGCTTTTTCTTTGTATCTGAGGAGGGATAGAGAATGTAAATTGTAAGAGCAAGTAGATTGGTTGACAAAGCTTCCCTGGAGAGGGTGTACCCTCGTGATGTGTCTCTAATCCGGATCATCTGGGCAAAATCTCCCCTGCTCCAAGTCTTCCCCCACTTGCCACTGACACCCCTTAAAAGAAAAATTGGCAATTTGTGCAGAAAGAAGACGTAGATAGCAATGTTCTTTATGATCACTTAGGAGTCAGGAATTCTAACCAAATGGATCTGATGTTTTCTAGACTTTTCTGAAAATACCCTCTGCCCATAGAGGGAAGGAACATAAGAATCTCAGTTCTCTGTTCATGGCAACCAGTGTTACATCTGACGGGATAGAACATGGAACAACGTTACCTGGGAGAGGCTGAGCATATGGCACCTCCATCCAAAAACTCGTGGGACCCTAGGAAATTCATTTCACATTTCAGAACCTCTTCTCCTCCCTGATAAACCCAGTTGATTTCTCCCTCAGCCAGTCATGTTGGAAACCATGTTTACAAGATAGTAGGTTAAGCTCTGGAACAGAGTAGCTTTAAAAGCATGGACCTTGCAGGCAGGTTGACTTGGTTTTAAATCCTAGCCATATCGTTGGTTTGACCTTGAGTGGTCACTGAGCTTCTTGGAACCTCAAATTTGCAACGTGGAAAACATGTTAATAATGCTTTGCCCTCTTGCTTCTTCTGGGGCTGCATTAAAAACATTGTCAATGAAGTACTTTGCCCAGTGCTTGACATGTAATAAATGCTTGCTAAATGGTGGGCTGATTTCATTATTATGGTAATATTAGACACTATTATTATCATCTGGTCCCTAGTAAATATGCATTTATGGAGCAATGTAAACACAGAGACTTTATGGGAAAGAACCTCATAAAACTCATTCTAAAAAGCATTTTAGAGCTATTGAAGAGGACACCTCCCATCAAAGCCTACGTTAATCCTCCAATGAGGAGGACCCAGGAAAGAAATTGATTTCAGCCTTTCAGCCAGCAAATAACTATTTCCTCTTGAAAAGTAGTGTTTGAACCTTGTAACTGATTGCATTCCCCTCTTTGTTTTCAATGCTAGGAAGCTCATATTCAAAGGAGGACAATAAATTAACACTTATGTAAATACCCTTTTATCCAAGGGTTCATTATACTGATGAGAACACTCTGGCCCAAAATGATTTATTTTATGTATTTGACACAATTGCTCCCCCCCCCCACCCCCCAACTTGGAACCTTTTTGTTCCTTAACAAACTGCTCTTCTGAAAATTCTCTCCCTTTTTTCTCTTCTGGCTTTTTGTATTCTGATGCCTCGAATAGTCCACATTTTTTAATGTGCTTTATCTGCATCATATTTAACTCTCCCAGAAATGCTCTGAAACATGCTATTACTTCACAGAGAAGGAAACTGAGGCTTGTGGGATTTGCATCTATCCAATACCCTAGCCTGCCACCCACCTCCCTCACTACATTTTCCCTCTGAGTGATAGGGTCTTTGTGTGGCTTGCATAATAGTCAGTACCACACAGTACCAAATTTCCCATACAGCTCTGAACTACCTCTTGAACACTAAAGCATTATTTCCAAATGACTACTAGGTAGCCCACAGACACTCTAAATACAATAGGTTGAGAACCAAATATGTGTCCCTCAGCTGGAAACCATTCCTTTTCCTGTAGACTCATTCTTGTGTAACAGAATTAAATAATTAATAAAAAATTGTGAGCTTCCACCATTTTCCTGGCACCAAGCTGGGTGTTTTAAATGCATTACCTCATTTAAATTTTACGATAATTTCATAAGGTGAATTTCCCATTTTTTATAGCTGAGAAGTATGTCATTTTCTCAAGGCTACTCATCAAGTACCAGTTGTAGCCAGCCTGATTCTTTAGAGAAGATATTGAAACAATCATGTGGGCTGGAAAATCTCATCTTCTCTAGTCATCCTTCTTCCACCCTGATAGCATCCAGTTAGTCATCCAGGCCTATAATTCATAAACCAATGGTTCTCAAACCTGGCTACACATTGGAATTATCTGAGGAGCTTTACAAACTATTTATATGCCCTGCTCCATCCCCAGAAATTCTGATTCAACTGGCTTGAGCTATAGAGTATCAATTTTAAGTAACAGAACTGCTTAAAGCTCCCCAGGTGATTTCAAGGACAGCCAAGTGTGAGAAACTAACTGTAACACTCTAAGTATTGTACCTACATCATGACCCATCATCCCCACTTCACCTGGCACACCACACTGACCACTTCGTCTCTTCCTGATGTTGGAAGGTCCCCTATCTCAGCATCCTGTCTTCCTTTCTTTATCTCCTGCCATCATCAGGAGATGGCTCCTGATGTCTCCTGACTCTGACTCCATAATGAGAGTCAGAGTCATCTCAACAAAGCACAGATAGGAACAGGCCACTTCACAGACAAAATCTGGCCATGGCTTCCTATTGCTTTTAGGGCAAAGTCCCAGATCTACCTTTTTCCCCTCTATTAAACTCTTCCCTCTGAGTAGGTCCACATAGGCCATGCTCTATCCTTTGCTCCTGCTGCAGCCCTGGGTCGAATGCAAAGTTTTCCCCTACATGTAGGGTCAAGTTTAGATGTCATCTCTCTGAAGCCTTCTTTGTCTGATTCCATCCTGATGAAATAAATTGCTCCTTCCTCTGTGCTCCTAAATCACAAAGCTATTAAGATACTTATATTTTCATTTTAACGTCAGCTTTGCTAGATTGTGGGCTCATCGAGGGCAGGGAATGCTCCATTCATTTTTCTCCCTTGTGTATATATCCCATACTATAATAGAATTGTTATGAGAGTTAAATCATAATAGTTCCTGAAAAAAATAAACAAATGTATTAACAGTTCTTTTTTTATAAATTTATTTTTTATTGGTGTTCAATTTGCCAACATATAGAATAACACCCAGTGCTCAACCCATCAAGTGCCCGCCTCAGTGCCCATCACCGAGTCACCCCCACCCCCCACCCACCTCCCCCTCCACCACCCCTAGCTCATTTCCCAGAGTTCTTTTTAAATGTGACTTCTTTTGATTTCTTTAATTCACGTAGAATAGTTCCATTCTTATGGAGATTTCTAAAACTGTATCCCATGGTTGGCAACCAGAGAGAAAAAAAGCTGGCTCATGGCTTTCTATACAAATCATTCTAGTGATCTTGAGAAGACATAAGTTAGCCTTTGACACTTCAGCTTTCTAATCTGTACAATGGAAATAATATTTACTTCAGAAGATTGTCAGGAGGATTTCTGCGAGATAATGGATATGTTTAACTTAGTGCCTGTCTTGCATGCAGTAAGTACTCAACAGAGTTTTCTCTCCTCCTCCATGAAGCCTTACTTGCCTATACCAAACCTCACTGATACCTCCCTTCACATTGTGTTTATTACTTAACAAATATTAATTGAGATTCCAATATGTAGCATATGCTTCTTGAACATGTAGCAGTGGAAAAACCAGCACAAAGCCCCACCCTTAAAAGGCTTACTTTCTACTGTGGGGTGGGGGGAGAGAACAAATAAGACATACAGAATATAAGACGGTGGTAAGTGTTAAGGAGAAGAATAAAATAAGGGAGGCAGAAAGAAAATGCTTAGGTGCAATTTTAAGTACACAGCTGGATCCTGAGAAAGTAACATTCAGATGAAGAACTGAAGGAGAGGGGAATCCAGCTGTGTAGATAGCTATGGGACAGAATCCCAGGGAGGGAAAGTGGCAAAAAGGCTGGTGGGGTTGGAGCAGAGTGTGTGGGGAGTGAGTGGGACGGATAGGTGAGGGACTCAGAAAAGAAACGTGAGACCAGATAGAGTCAGACCCTGTCAATTGTTTTGAAAACTTTGGCAGAGAACTGACAGGTTTACCAGGACCACATTGGCCACCAAGTTGAGACCAGGCTTATTGGGCAAACGCGAAGGAAGGAAGATCACCAGTAATCTGAGTGCAAGAAGATGCAGGCTAATATCATGTGGATGGCAAACACTAGCTGGATCCAGGATGTATTAGGAAGGCAACTCAAACCATATATCTTGTCCAAGTGGGTGTGGAGAATGAGAGAAGGAGAAGGTTTTATTTGTTGCCGTTGTCTGGAAAAGATGGAGCTGCCGGGAACTGAGATTGGGGAATCCACCATAGGAGTTGGATTGATGGGAAAAGATAGATTTTGATTTTGCAAATAATAAGTTTGAGACTTCCAAAGAGAGATATCAAGTACTCTGTTGTACATACCAATCTGAAGTTCAGAGAAGGTGTTCAGGGCAAAAAGAGCTGTTAATGTGTCAATGGTATCTGAAGCCATGATGAGGAATGGCATCATCCAGGGATTAAATGTAGACAGAGAAAAGGGATGGCCCAGGGACTGAGTTCTGGCATAGTACACTATCAAGACATCAGGTTAATGGGCAAAACTCAGGTAAGAGACTGAGAAAGACCTGGTGGTGAGGAGCCAGCAAAACCAAGAGAGTGTATATGATGTCTTGGAAGCCGAGTGAAGAAAGTGTTTCACTAGAGGTGATGAAGAAGTGAATACATTGAATATGTTGAATGTTGACTGACTATGTTGACAGGTAAACCAAAATGAGGACTGAGAATTGACTATGGTTTTAGTCAGGTGGGTGTCAGTGGAGAGGTGAAAGAGAAAGCTTGATTGGATGTGATGGAGGGAAAATGGATAGAGAGCCTACTCAGCAGCTGTGGGGCATTATACAAGTTACAGAACCTCAAGTCCTACATCCTTCCCTCTGTTCATCCATCCCTCCTTCCTCATTTCCCTCCTTCTCTGATTTCTGAAGTGGGATAGGAATATCTATTTAATGAGGATTTTATAAAGCCATATGTGTCAAGGATGGTGATGTGTGGCATGTCCTCAATGAAATGTAGTCCCTTGGGACACCTGGGTGGCTCAGCTGTTGAGCATCTGCCTTTGGCCCAGGGCGTGATCCTGGAGTCCCGGGATCGAGTCCCACATCAGCCTCCCTGTGGTAGTCTGCTTCTCTCTCTGCCTATGTCTCTACCTCTCTTTCTGTGTCTCTCATGAATGAATGAATGAATGAATAAATAAATGAATAAATAAATAAATAAATAATAAATAAATAAATAAATAAATAAATAAATAAATAAATAAAAATCTTTAAAAAAAGTAGTCCCTTTCTGCTCTTTCAGGATCCTATGTCTTGTGCCCTCAGTGCCTGGGAGAAGGATACGCACAAATAAGGATACTTAATACCCTTAAGTATCCATTGATCCCCAATTCTCCTTCTGGCCCAGGTAGGTGACTCGTTATTTGTTTGGAGCAAACAGCAAAACGCATTCTCATCTAAGGTGAGGATGGAATGTTGGAGGCCACCACCAGCTTTTCAGGAAAGAAAGCTTTTGGCCTAGAACTCCATGAAGCTCTTGATTGTAAATAAAAATTGCAATGGTTTATGCTTGGAAGTAGGGATAGGAGGTCTGAAGATAAGTGCATTTTGTCCAGGGCAGCCTCCTACGGAAATGATTTCCGGAGCAGAGCGCCAAAGTGCTTTCGTAAATGACTCTGGCTCACCCCTTTCCCTATCTCCTGCCTTGTATATGCAACATTAATAAAAATAAACATTTGCAGGAGACATTTGGGAGGAGGCCAAGGTGGAGCACCCAGCAAAGGAAACAGATACACCACAGAACTTAGAACTCCCAAGAAGAATATTCATTTTTGGTGAAGAGGACGGAATGACCAGTGGGTGTTGGGGAAGATGGTGGGAAGAGAGGAATGTGTGAGTTCTAGAACTTCAGCTCTATTTTCTGTCAGCCTCTCCTCTTGCTCACATCTTGTACCTCATCCTTTTCCCTGCTAGAATGCATGATCCTCAAGGGGAGGGCCACTTTTTATTCATTTTTGGATTGGGATTATTTCTCCAGGATGACACATTTATCAAGCATCTATTGGATGCCAAAAACTCTGCTCCCCCAATCACATCTACCAGGCCTTAGATGTTTCATAATTAAATAGGTATTCTTTCATCCTTAGGAGTTAGTACTGGTTCATTCCACTCAGACTGGGAAAAATGTCACCTCCTCAGAGGAGCCATCTCTGAACTCGCATCCCGAGTGGGGCTTTTCTTCCCTGGCGCTTCATACCTCCTCAGAGTCCTACTCACAGCTCTGTTAACAGGAGCTTCCTGAGGACAGTTCTTTGTTTTGCTCACCTGTATGTCCCACTGCCGAGGACAGTGCCTGAAATATAGCAGGTATTCAATTAACATGAACAAATGATTAGCGCCCACTTCATGGTCAGGTAGTCAATTACTTTCTGTCTATCTCCACTGCTAGACCGGTTTCTCTGATGAAAGAGACAGTGCCATATTCTTAATTTCTCCATTTTGTGTCACAAAGAAAGTGCTCAGTAAATGTTAATGGGATAAACATAAAATCAACTCTCTCATTCTTTATGAGTCTCTGTTAAATTATTCTCTCCTTTGTTAATAACTAATTTTATTAAATAAATATATATTACGCAAAATATAGAATAAGGCAGAAAGCAGTTAAAAAGAGACTAGTATAGTATAAAATAAGGAAGAAACGATCATCACGGTCATCATTATCAGCAACAAATGCTTGCTGCTATCTTCAGCAACTCAAAGGTATTTGTTGGGCACCTACTATGTGCTGACAACACGTGAAGCACTACAGAAAGAATGGAGATCAAGAAGTATAGTCTTTGCACACAAAGAAGTCAAAGAGTGAGTTGGAATAAATCATGTATTCAAGTGATAGTGAAAAGTCATGCATTCAAGTAGCTTGGGATTGGGTCAGGGGTAGAGACTGAGGTAAGGAAGGGAGGGAGAAGTTTGCTCAGGCAAAGGGAACAGAATTTATCACAAGGTATAAATAACAGAGTTAAAGGGCACCAGGGAAAATGAAATAGGTTCAAAATGGCCCCAAAACTAGATTGCAGGAGGGCTGGTACATCAGGAGTTGAGAGCACAGGGTTGAGGGAGGCATGTCAAGTAGAGTCCTGTTCTTTTTTTTTTTTTTTTTTAAAGATCTATTTATTCACAGAGAGGAAGAGAGAGAGACAGAGACAGAGACACAGGCAGAGGGAGAAGCAGGCTCCATGCAGGGAACCCGATGTGGGACTTGATCCCGGGACCCCAGGATCATGCTTGGGCTGAAGGCAGACGCTCAACCGCTGAGCCACCCAGGTGTCCCTAGAGTCCTGTTCTTTATGAGCAGTTTAGACTTTCTTGTCTCAATGCTGATTCCTGTATTCTCTCACCTTTGATTTTCCTAGACACATAGATGCATAAATATGTAATCCACTAGAAAGACTAGTAAACTGATGTCCAGAGAACCTGTGAGAAAAACTGGACCCAAATCCCAAACCTCCACACTCTCAAATCCAAGCCACTGTACTAGGAATGGAAACCAGATACCATCTCCTGTGCCCATTATAATTAACTGGTCATGGATGTCTGCAGTCTGTGATTTTAGAAGGGTTCTGTGGCTCCATCCGCCTCTTTGGGAAAAAGCTAGAACAAATTCTTTTGCTTGCCTTGGGCGGGTGAGGGGAGAACACAGCCCCACCTGTCATGGAGCTGGTATTTCCTGCAACTGCATTGTGCAAGTTCTCAGTTACACCACACAGACCTCTATTTCTTGGTAAATTCTTTGTAAGTGATTATGAGTCTTCATTTAGTCCCTTTCCTTGTTTGAGCATTTCCTCACCATGACACATACCAGATATTTTCCTAGAAATCCAAAAAACTGCTAGCACGGGCCAGTCTGACTGACGATTATGAAATTCTCCAAATTCAAAAATGGCTCATTTGAGTCAGGCAAACCAGAGGGATCTCTTACTACTCTCCCTCCCTGTCCTAGTTTGTAAACTACAGGGAATTAGCATGGTTCTATGTTGATCACAAATATCTTTATATCAAGACGATTACCACCTCATGATGACTCTTTGTTCATTGCCATAGGAAGCATTTTAATTAATCGGAACATAAATACTGAATGAAGACTATGTGGAAGTTAAACTGTCAATCTTCCCATAGAAGGATATTGGTTCTTCTGGGTAGGTACTTATCACATGTTTCCTTATTTGTCATTTTGATAGCTCATTTCATTTTAGTAGGTATTCACTAAACACTTACTGAATGGAGAGATTAATTAAATGGTGAAATAAATAGGTAAGTAAAGGTAGATATAAATGGCTTGTCCAGCTCTAACTAAGCTTTTTGAGAAGAACCATGAACTGTTCATCTCTTCACTGTCACAGAGCCCATCATAGTATTTGACATGTAATGGTTTCTCTGTAAATGTATATAGATTAATTAAAACATTATCTCTCCCCAGTAGAGTATATGTCTCTACCACAGAATTTACACTCAGAGTAGGTCAAGCAATGTATGTTTTATATCACCTATTGGATTTGATTTTCTCCATAAGTGGTTCATGGACCACTCATATTCGAATATAAAAATTAAGTAGGAATAATTCCTAGATGCCATTCCAAGACCAATTATAGATGTTTTCATCAAGCTCCATGGGTGGTGCCCATGCATACAAGTTAGACAACCACCTTCTAAACCCAGAGCTATTTGAGGGCAAGAACTAAATTCATGCATCTTGTCTTTGAGTGTCATACACTAATACCCAGCACATAATAGATCTTACTTATTGAATGGAAGAGTTTTCAGGGGTAGTTTTATGTATCTGTTGTTTGTTCAAATGTAATGAACATAACACCCTGCACACAGTGGGCCTCACTTATTGAATGGAGGAGTTTTCAAGGGCAGTTTCTTACTGGCTGTGATGACTATTAAACTGCTCTGATATCTCAGACTAAGCTAATGGAGGAAATAGATGACCCTACGAGGGTAAAGCTATATATCACAGTCATTTTTTTCCAATCTGCTTCTGGAAGTTAAGAGAGAGTGCTGCAACATTGATGGAATTGTGGGTTCTAAAGACTCCCTTCAATGTGAGATTGGATTTTAGGAGTATGCTACTGCTGCCACTATTGCAATTCTTTAAAACTCAATGATATCACCTAATAAACTGATTCTGACCAGGTTCCTTGGAAATCCACTCTGGGGCAGAGATTTGTGTGTCACAAGTTTACTATGAGGCACTTTTGGGAGATATACTCATGGTAGAGTGTAGACACTAAGGGGCAGAAGGAGGAATTGAGTGGTGATGCAGTTACAACAGAGGCCCCAGCTGATCCCACAGGCAGCCCTGGAGCTGGGTGGTTCTGCTGAGTTGTTCCAATGAGCCAAAAGGCCAGGCCTTTGAACCCCACAATGAAGAGTCATTGGATATGGCCTGACCTTGCAATTTTGGCTGAGGAGACTCCTTTGTGGTGGAAGAAGACTGGTATCTAGAGGGCTGACATGATCAGCAGTCTTAACGTCGGGGCAGATAAGTCCTTTGGTGCTAATGGTGGTTATCCGGGTGGCATACCAGCATCTAACACACAAGACGTCTATAACTATCATCTCTACAGAATTTATAGTTTGAAGATAGTGCATGTTGTCGTTAACCATGGGTTTTGTGGTCAGGAATAACCAATTGGAATCATGCCTCTTCTTTTCACTATCTGTGTAGACTGTATAAGGCACTTAGTTTTTCCAAACCTCAGGCTGTCCTTTGTAAAATGGTTATTGAGAAAGCCTGGCTCCCAGGAGATAATGTAGGCAAAGTACCTTTGCTTCCTCTCCCTTTCCCCTTGAAGGTCCTGTAACATCAGTTTAATACTCATTTACTTGTAAAACAGATTTTGGGTGGTTTGACAAACAATATTATCTGTAAAACTAAAATGACTTGGGGGTGCCTGGAGGCTCAGTCAGGTGAGTGTCCAACTATAGTTTCAGCTCAGGTGTTGATCTTTGGGTTTGGGGATTGAGCCCCACATCGGGCTCCATGTTCAGTGTGGAGTCAGCTGGAGATTCTCTCTCAGTCTGCCTTTACCCCTGCACTTGCGCTCACACTCACTCTCTCTAAAAAAAAAAAAAAAAAAAAAAGAACTAAAATGCCTTGGACATACACCTATTTATTTATTTATTTATTTATTTATTTATTCACCCTTATATATATAGCAGCATTATCTACAAGAACCAAATTATAGAAAAAGCACAAGTGTTCATCATTAAATCAGTGGATAGAGATGTGATGTGTGTGTATATACATATTTATGTATATATATATACACACATATATAATTCAGCCATCAAAAAGGTTGAAATCTCGTCATTTGCAACAACATGGATGGAACAAGAAAGTATAATGCTGAGTGAAATAAGTCTGAGAAAGACAAATATCATATGATTTCACTTATATGTGGAATTTAAGAAACCAAGGACAAAGGAAAAAGAGAGAGAGAGACAACGAAACCAAGAAACAGGCTCTTAACTACAGAGAACAAACTGATGGTCACCAGAGGGGAGGGTGGTGGGGGGATCGGGGAAATAGATGATGAGGATTAAGGAGGGCACTTTTGATGAGCACCGGGTGATGTATGGAAGTGTTGAATCACTGTACTATACATCTGAAACTAATATTACACTGTATGTTAACTGGAATTTAAGTAATAATAATAAGAAGAAGAAAAAAAAATGAAAATGACTTGGGTCAGGTAGAGTTACATCCCCTGAGCATGTTTTCAAAATTGGTGCCTTTTAAACCAATACTATTTTAAAGCAATATATTGACAGGTTTTGTAAACAGAATAAAAAGTCATTGAAGGAGGCAATGTGAAATTAACAATTATTTCTTTAACAAATATTTGAGTTCTTATTCCCAGTGTCAAACCCGTTCTGTGCACCTCAGTTCACCATTGAACCAAGTAGATGGCGCACATGTTTCTTTCAGCACACATCTTCTAAAAGATATTTATATGTGTTTTTAAGTTGTTTCTAATTGTATTTAAATAATTTAAATAAATACACAGATGTGTTTTATTTATTTACTTAAATAATTCACATTAATAAATACTTTGGAAAGTTTTAAGTGCAATGGGAGAAAACAAGGCAATTTTTGAGGAAGGATGCAAGCTGCATTTCAAAATAGGATGGTCAGAGTGAATTTCATTGAGACAATGAAAAATGACCTTTGAATGAGAGCCGAAGAAAGTGTGGGAGCCATCTTGGAAGAACAGAATTTCAAGTGTAGATAACAGCCAGTGCAAAGGTCCTGAGGCAGAATCATGCCTGCCATATTTGATGAGCAGCAAGGAGTCAGGCTGTGAGACAGAGAAGGTAACCAGGGTGTGGCACCTTGACTGTCCTAGCCTCTGTACTAACCCACAATGTAGAGCCTCAGCTACCCCTTCCCTGAGCCTCTGCTTGGATGGAGTAGCCTCATGCTATTTTAAGGCCCTCTTCACTTTCCAACTCCCCACATAAAATAGCAAACTACACATACCATAGCATTTTATCCCAGCTATCCTCCTTTTTTTTTTTTTTTTAACTGAAACCACAATAGTGGATTCAGTCTGGAAAAAATCACCAGGATAGAATAAAAAACATATACGCACACAAAATCTAAGTTACAAACCAGTCTAGAACTGACATCTCAAACAAGCTTCCATGAGAAAGCCCAGGGCTCTCTGTCTTCCTCTTGTTTCAGCCTACCAATGGACATCACTAAGAAACCCATCTTTTACACTTCTAACAACTTGAAAGGTTCAATCTAAAGTGAAATGTATAAAATGGGAAAAAACATAATGTTATATTTAAAAATAATAATTAGTGATGTAAATAATGCCGCATCTCAGCCTTCTTCCCCCATGATCTGGATTCCATTTGGAATGAACATTTTGGTAGACATCTTCATACGGAGTAGATGCCACTGCTTTGAATCCATACTTGCAATGCAGCTTCATCATCCTGACAGGATTCAGGGATAGATCTCAGAGTTTTGTAGAGAAAACTGGGCCAGGTTAAATCTTGACTTTCATATCTTCTAGGATCTCATTTCTGAGATCTTCCTGCGCAAGAACAGCGTAGAGAGTAGTGAGGAAAGAAAATTCTGGATCCTTTCCCTATGTCTAGGAGGAGCTAGATCCTATCAGTCCTGGAAAGCCCATTTCATCATCTGGATCTTTCCAGTTCTTGGAAGGACTTAATAGCGTTACAATATTTCTGGTCATGTACCCAAAGCACAGTTTTGCTCTCGTTTTTACTTGGTGTCTCTAGCAGTAGTGTTGACTCTGCTACCAAATGACTAATTTTGGCCAAGACACTTAAAAATCCCTCAAACTTGGGATGCCTGAGTGGCTCAATTGGTTAAGCGTCCAACTCTTGTTTTCAGCTCAGGTCATGATATCAAGGTCGTGAGACTGAGAGCCCACATCGAGCTCCCAGTTCCAGGCTCTATGCTGGGTACTGAGCCTGCGTGTGATTTTCTCTCTCCTTCTGCCCCTCCCTTTCTTGCTCTCCATCTCTCTCTCTATAAATCAATCAATCAAAATCAATCCTTCAAACTCTTTTCCTTATCTGCACAAAAAAAAAAAAAAAAATGAGCCCTGTACCTAGAACATAAAGACAAACATCTGGTTCTTGGCTCTTCTACTTTTAACTCTATGGCCTGAGGCAAAACATTTAATCTTCTGTGCTAAACGCTCATCTGAATAAACTACCTCACAAAACATTATGGCACCTGTGAACTTTGCAGACTAACTGTGAAGTGATATTGAAGTGGAAGAGGCATTAATATCTGCTGCTGGTAGTCACTGAGGTCTGTTCTCTGCTGTAAAGCTCTATGACATCTAGAAAAGTCCCTTAAATTCTCTTAACCATAAAAAAAAAATCAAAGGCACTCACATACACACTTCCCATTCAGCTAAAAGGATGGGTGTCTCCCCTTGTGGGGTAGCCCTTCTGAGGCCAAACTGTGGCTCTGGAACCAGCATCCCTTTCTTGACTAAGAGAATCAGTTTATGTTAATAATTAAGAACACAGCCTCCAGGGCCAGAAAGTTTCCAGACTCTTTCCTCACGAGCTACATGACCTTGGGCAAATTCCTTAGCTTCTCTAAACCCCAGTTCCACAAAATAGAAGTAGTAATAGTACTTTCTTAATAAAATGTTGATTAGATTTAATGAAATAACGCATATACTTGTTTTAACATAGTATCTGGCACAGAACAGATGCCAGAAGATGATTATTGCCATTATTGTTGTTAATATTATTATATAACTATAAATATTATACAACTGTATCTTTAAAGTTTGCCTTTGAAAATCAGCCTGTCAAGGGAAATGGCTCTGTGGGCCATTAAGGTTGTAATTTCAATATGACTGTGATATATTTTGCTTGAGGGTCATTTTTAATTTTTTTTTTAAAGAAAGCCATTTCAACATATTATTCTGATGTGTAAGTTAAAAAGAGGATGGGGGGAGAGGATGGCAGAGAACTGAACCATTAGGCTTAACTAAGAATCCATTGTAATTAAAGTGCTGTGCTAAGAATAGAACTGAGGTATTTGGCCTCTAATCAATATGTATTTAAAAGAGAGAGGACTTTCAAGTGGAAGCTAAATGAATTCTATGCCAGCAACAACTTTACTACCTTGCACCCCACTCCCTCCAATCTTGCTAGCAAAACACAAGCAGAGAAGGCACTAGAACCCTCTGGATCCAGGTTGCTTTTACTTGCTACTCCCAGATCATCATGCCCTCAGTACAACCTGATGCTTTTTTCCCAAAAGGTTAAAAAGAGGAAAAAAGAAAAAAAAGCTTGACATTTGTACGGGCACGCTGTGACAATCCAGAACCTCATGCAATTTATAGTCTTGTAGGTTTCTGCTTGAATCTCAGCTCTGCCATTGACATTAGGTGTGTGACCTTGAGAAGATTCTTACCCTCTCTTAACATCTTTTCCTCCAATCGGATGTGATTAAATGAGACCAAGAATCCACTATCTCTTGGGTACTTGCCATGCACCTGGCAAGCTGAGAGATATAGAGAGATCTGTCCACGGATTTGGATCTTAGGAGATCTGGAGGGCAAGATCCATCTCCAAGAGTAAACTGCAACACAAGAGATGCCAGCTTCAGAGCAGGGCAGGTAATTCAGACACGTCAGACTCTAAGTAGATTCTCAGCCACTGAAAGTTACATGATCACTTTGCCTCCGTCTCAGTCTCCATATCAACAGAATGGAGGAAATAAAACCTATCCACAGGGTAGTTGTGAGAAATAAATGAGATAGGTGTGTAAATCATACAGCATTATTTTGCCTGTAATGATTACTGAATAAGTGATTTTTTTTTTTATTATTGTAGTAGTAGTAGTAGTATGATCATGGTTACCTGTTACTGAAGGGAATGTGTCAGGAACAGGTGCACAGGTTTTCTAGATAACGGGCGCAATCTGAGCAAACGTGTTTGGGCTGGAATCCAGAATGTAACTGGGGTTGAGGGTGGGGAACACAAAATACACATGGGACCTGAGAGCACTTTATAAATAGAAGGATCAGAACATAAATGTGGGGTCTGGAACCCACCCCCAGCCCCTACTCTACACCCCACACTCCTACAGCAGTAGGAACAAAAATAAATATAGGAGTAGGAGAAGGTGCTGGTTTTGATTAAACTCAGGGCAGCCCTATGTCCTCCATCTGTGAGATAATCCTCTCTCTGGAGTAGAAGTTCTAGTAACAAGAAAAGGAAGCATCTGTGAATGCCTGGTGGAAGTTTCCACAGGTTTCTTTCTACTTTGGTGTGGGATCCATGGGATATAGGCTACAGCCTTCCAGTGCAACAGCAGGGTAGAGAGCAATGGGATGCCAGGACATCCAAAAGGAGCTCAGCAGGTTTGCGTGGTCCCTTCCTCATTTTACATTTGGGGAAGCCAAGGCTCAGGAGGGGGAAAGCTTGGGTAAAATCATGCAGCGGGAAGGCAGCAAAGACTACAGCAGAAGTGAACCATGGTGTTTGGCTCCAGACTGAATGCTGGTTTCCCCATATCACACGGCGTTCCCCTGCAAAGAGCATAATGATGGGGTTTCACATGAGGGTAGAACCAGAAGGGCTTAGAGATTCAAGGCTTCTCCGTTTATGGATGGGAATTCTGAGCCCCACACAGGACTTCGCTTCCGCAGCAGTGGATGGATGGCCAAGTTAGAATGAAAATTCAGGTCCCGGTACTTGACGTGCTTTCTAGTCCCGCTCCTGTACCCCTGCAGAAAGCCTGTGGGTGGGGGAGGTCCCTACTTTTCAGGTTTTCCTGTGTGTAGACCAGGAGTCAGCCTGTAAAGACAGCTCACTGCTTGTGGTTGTCCATGCTCCACTTTGGCTCCATGGGTCTCTCAACTGGCAATTCCCATGAAGTATCTCACAAAATAACATAGTGGAAAGGAACGAGGTCTTTTATTAAATCTGTTTTGGGTGTGTTGCCTGCCTCAACGTCTTCCTCAGTTCCTTGGCTCTCACACATAAGGTGCAGATGCTGAGCTGCAGGATCTAAGGGCTCCAGAACACCAAGCCCAGGGCAAATAATCACCCAAAGGCTTTTTCTTTCTTTCTTTCTTTTTTCACCACTTACAGCATATAACAGCTGAGGGTTCCTGGCCAGAGCTGCTGGGACAGACAAGCCATTCATCCCCTTGGCCAGGTGGTAGTCAAAGAACCACAACAAACAGCAGCTTCTGGAAACGTGTAATCAAAATTGGCACAATTGCAGGGGAAATGTGATGCAGTATATTAAATTATTTCTGTGACTGTGGCTCTGTCTTTGAAAGGGAAAAAAAAATAATCACACACAATGTTTCATATTTCAATTTTAAATGAGGGAGGTTCTGTTTTTAACGTCAAACACATAGTTCAGAGCAAGGCACGCAGTTGGGTTTGTAATTTATTTTCATGAATTTATTTATTTATTTATGGTTAGCTGAATTCCAAAAAGGATCTGAAGCAAAGGATTTGTAACTTTTTTTCTTTTCCAAGTTTGGTCAGGCTCAACATTCTCATTAAGTGGCTTATCACTGTGCTGGAAATATGGGGGACGGGGACAGATAAAAGAAGTGTGATCCTTGGTCTTGTGTTCTCGATTGCACAGAACAAAGATGGAGGAATGATGATGACGGACGCAATGCTATAGTGTGTCAAAATGTCCCAGGCTTTAACCCAATTAAACCTTTTCAGGTGACACAGTACACACATAGAATATTCTCCAGCTTAGTCATGATTAAACTGGTACTGACAGGAAAGATGGTCCTAATCAGATTCACCTGGGTAGTAGCTCTTAGAACCAAGCCTGGAACCTCAAAATGTTTGACTCTGAAATCGAGTCCTTGACCAATCAGTGTGGGCACTAAAAAAAGAGGGGAAGAAGAAAGGCTGAGATGGTTTCAGAAGGCATTATGAATGAGCTGTTATATGGACTGGGTGTGAAACATGAATAAGGGTTTGGTTTTGGTAGAACTGAGAAAGTCACAACAGTGCAAAGGTAGACTTCCTACTCCTTCACGACCTGTACAAACCCAGTTTATACATATTCCATATCCACGTGGTGCTGAACACCACTTTCATTACTTCTTGGCTAGAAATACCCTGTTGATGGCTCAGAATAACCTTACGGTTACAAAGCCTAGCTCTCATCTCTCCCAGGTAAGGGTCTAGCTTTGGCCATGGCCTCCATTGGGCCCACCATTGTTAGAGACACAGGAGTTTCAGGTATGGCAGGATGCATGGAGCCTTGGGCTCCCTAGATGAGCTGAGGGTTACAACCCAGAAGTAATGCCCGGGGTGGGGGGCACTTCTGTCGATGGAAAACAGAAGCCTGCAAGGGTGCCAGGACATAAATTCTTTTCTTCATTTTCCATCCTCCCTCTGACAGGCTATTGTGGGATGCAGTGTTTTCACGTGGCACCTCCCTAAATGACCAAGGAACCAGCTGTGTTTTTCTGGGAAGCTGTGGTCTGCGCGTTAATGCATTATCCGGTAATGACTTTCCTTTAGAACACCTGTTTCACTTGTTTCTAGGATATCCAGTCTCCTGTTCTTGCTCTCTCTGCTTGCATTTTCCCAGTGTCCTATGACAGCTTCTCCATATCAGACTCTCTTAACATTGACGTGTCCAGGTTTCAGTCTTTGGGCCTTTTCTCACCTAGGCTCAGTTTTGAGGGTGAGGGTGGACATTCCTATTGCTCATGAATCTCAAATGTATTTCTCCAGCCCAGACCAGTTTCCTAGACTTCAACCTTGTATGGTCAGCCACTGCCTGATCAGTGTCTGCACATGGATGTCCAATCAGCACCTCAAACTTACCGTGGCTAAAACCGAAATATTCCTTTCTTCCCCATGTACATGTCACAAGTAAATCTCTCCTGCACGTTACCCATATCAGGAGATGACCATCCCAAACTGCTCGTGTGGGGCTCCCTTGGACATTGCCCCACCCCACCCCCACTACAGCCCTATTTCTAGTCCATCAGCAAATAGAGAGTCAATTTCACTTCTTTCCCTTTTGCAGCTCTCACTCTGGTCCAAGATGCCATTTCCCCGTGCTGGATTGCTGTAGGAGTTTCCTAACCAGTCTCTTTGCTGCCAATCCATCCCCCTACTTTCAGCTGAGCAGACTGAACTATTCTTTTAGAACATAAATCAGATGACATCTCTCCTTAGCTTAAAAAACATCTTAAATTTTCCATCTTACGCAGAGCAGAAGCCCGTCCTCCAAATGACCTACAAAGCTCTCTTTGATCAGCGTCCCCAAGACTTCAATAATCCTTTCTTTTCTCTCTCTACAGCAGTGTTTCTGGCCTTCTTGCCTGTCCTCAAACACGCCACGCTTGCTTTCATCTCAGGGCCTTTGCACTTGCTGTTCCTCGGCCCAGAGGGAACATTCTCTAGATATATGCCTGACTCACTTCCTCACCTCCTCAGGTCTTTGCTCAAAATACATCTTCTCAACCAGGCCTGTCCTGACCATCCTATTTAACCTTACCACCAAATCCATTGCCCTGCTTTATTTTTATGTATAACACTCTTAATTCAACATGCTAGGTATTTTACTCATTTATTTAATTATCTATCTCCATGTTCCAGTAGTAAGCATCATAAGACAGGGGCCCTCCCTCATTTTCATATTCCAGCCCTTGTGACAGTGTCTGGCATATATAAGGTGCTTCATAGACATTTATTAAATCAATGAGTGCTCTATTGATCCTGGATGCTCTATGATTGCCTTTCCTTTGATATCAGTGTTTCCCCACTGCTGAGGTGATGAGAAAGGTACAGCAAAATGCCTTTGTGGTCATCACTTGTGGCTTAGGGCTTGAGCAGAAACTACATCTCTCCTGTGCAGGAAACTATAGCACATGCTTTGCAACATGACCATGACTCTCACCATTACCAAGAAGGGAGCAAGTGCAATAACATAAGCACAGCTCAGACTTACAAAAGGCTCTCAGCCCGTTCCTTCAAGAATCCTGCAGACTCACAGGGTAGGTAAGACATTCCCAACTAGCTGCTATAGTGTGCTGGCTACAATGAATTATAGAGTGCCATTTGTACACACAAAGGGAAAGGGCTAATAGTTGGAAAAAGACTTTAATATTTCATTTTATCCAAGTCTTGATGTGGTATTCAATAAGCAAGATGAGATGGAAGGGTGGCATTAGAAAGAGAGTGAGAAAGCAAGCAAGAAAGAAAGAAATTAAATGGAAGGATGGAAGGATGGAAGGATGGAAGGATGGATGGATGGATGGATGGATTTTTACCATGGAAAGATGGGACCTGGCAGGAATGGATTCTGGAAACTGTGACTGAGCACTGGGCTTTATTCAGTGTCTGAGGGGCAATGTTATATAGATGGGTCCAGGATCAGCAGAGACCTCATACAGCTGGGCATTGGGCAACAGGAATTACAATCCAAAATTCAGCATCTATTGGCCCTGCCAGTATACCAGAAGTCTCTTCACTCTGATCAAAAAATATAGATGTCAAAATGTGTATTTGAGGGAAGTGAACAGCTTTGTATGGTTCACATACAGGTGCCAGTTAGTGATGAAGGGAGAAAAAAGAACTATTATTATTATTATTATTATTATTATTATTATTATTAAAATGACATTCATGGGTGTTTGTGTTGAGCAAGGGATTCTTGTGTGATTAATAATTATCGATACACATCTGAGTATCAGATTAGTTCATAGAGAATTTCACTTATAATTTACAGATCATTGCTCCCCATTCCCTCACCCTTTAATGGTTGGGAAAGTTAATATAGTTTCAATAGGACAAGCAATTTATACTATAAAATACATTTTGTAGCCTTGTTAGTAAGTTGATGGTCACTAGCAGAAGCAGTGTATACAATTCATCAAAACAGAGCCTTGCCCTCAAATAGTAGATAGAAGGAGCTAGAACTAGAAGATCAGAAATTTTCAAACCCAGCCCTAATTTTTAGCTATGTGAACTTGAATACCCTTCTCAAACTCAATTTCTCTTCCTGTGAAATGGAGATTGTGCTAAGGTTATTACTACTAAGAGCCAAAGAGATAAGATCCAATGACGAAGAGTATTTTGCCAATTATACATTTCCTTATGCATGAGTTTTTCCCCCAGCATTCCTATAAGAGACACTGAATTTTATGTAGGCTCTGGTCTGAGCAACCTTTGTCTTCCTCCCAAGAGCTCTATGCTAGAGTGGCCACAAGTAACCTGCAGTCCCCCAAAGAAAGAAGATGAGAGAGGTGTCTAGAACCACAAATGGGTAACTTCCTTCCGTGAAAAGATCGGGTATATGCAGGCTCATTCATTCATGGAGATTGCAAGGATATGACTCTGTGCAATCAAAATGCTATTTATCATCCCTCATCGTCTTCAAGGACAAAAAGTAATAACAATCTAATATGACTTTTGGAGAAAACCATATTTCCTGGGCTTGCTGCAGCTGTCTTAAAAATATTATAAGATACTCCATAAATAAATAAATAAAGATTTCATATCGATAATATATAAAGAATCTAAAATATCAATAAAAATAAGTCAATTAAAATGAGGAAAGGTTGTGAATAGCCAATCTCATCATTTCAGAAGAGAAAAACGTAATGCCCATAATGGCCTAAAACTTATGAAAATATGCTCCATCTCACCGGTAGTCAGGAAAAAGTTAAAACAAAACAAAACAAAACAAAACAAAAAACAGAAACAAACAGCTATAATAACATCAAAGTGGGCCACTTTATATTCATCAGCTCATCAAAAATCAAAATTCTTCCATATTCCTTTGATAATTCAGTAGATTCTAATCATCCTGTATCCTGTGTATTTTAGGCACTTTAAGGAACCTCAGAATCTTTTGTGGTGAAAAGGGATCAAGGGGTCACTATGATTTTGTTTACATAAAGTTTTCCATTTGCTTGCAAAGTCTTGCACATTACTTTGTAAATTATTCACTCAACAGCCAGCACGAAGCTCAAATTAAAAACTGCTATTCGCATCCTTGTTTACCAAAGGTTCTCTCTTTCCTCATCCTCAACCTCCTTGATCCCTCTGTATGCCAATAGATTGAGAAAACCAGGGTCCTCCCAGTTTCTGAGCACTCCGAGGTGTTCCTATTCTAGTCACTGAGATAAAAACCAAGCATTTCACTAATAAACAAGTGATTTTGTTCATATCACTTCAACTTTCCAGGTTCTAAGATTTTTTTAAAAGGATCATTTCCCCTGAATTCAGTGGGGCATTGGGTTCAATTACTTTTTAGATTCTTCATGATTTTATGACCCTGACTCCATAGTACTCCAAATGCTCTTTTATTTATTATTTCAAACATAATATTTCATGAAAAATCAGAGTACTGGTGGGGAGAATTGGCAGAGGGAGAAGGGCGGGGGACAAAAGGGAGGTCAAGTGGTCCCAATTGTGTGTTGGAATCCTGTAAAAGGAGCTTTGGATCCCAGATGAAACCTATAGAGAGTTTAAATAGTAGCATGTGCACAAAGTTAAAGTGGAGAAGCATGTGCTTTGCCAGAGCACACAGCTGAGTCTCCACATCAGGCCAGCAGCCCTGGGAGATGGGGTCTTGTAGCCACCCTTAGATGCACACGTAGCCTGTCTTCCAGAGTCCCCTGGGAATCTGCCTCCATAGGAACATCCTATCCCAACATGGAACATCCCCTCAATGTCCTGTCTCCACAGTGTTAGGATGGGTACCACCTGCACATCTACGCCATGGGATCCCACCATTCCCTCCTCTTAGAAGAGGCTGCTGGGACACACATTTGGCTCCATGCACATCTGGGGATTGTGTCAGAGCCTTGGGAAAAAAGATGAAGCTCTTTGAAAATGGGATTATATTTGTGGCTGTTTCCCCAGCTTCCCAGAAAATGGGGTGGATGAGAATGTGAATAGAGAAGACATGTCCAAAGCCAAGATCATTGGATTGGAAGTCATGAGAATTTCTTATCTTAATGGAAAAAAGAAAAGAATGAAAGGACCAATTAATAAAACGATTTATTTTACTCACATGTTTATTGAGCTCCTACTATACGCTAGAGACAATTCTAGGCTCTGGAAACACCTCAACAAAATAAGGTAGACAGGTTATCCACTCTTAGAGATTCAGATTCTAGAGGGAATCAGAGGATGAGAGGTATTAAGGAGATAGCTTAAATCACTCATCACCATTTCCAGTACATAGTAATAGCTCAATAAATGGTAGTTATTTAAAAATAGCTAGTGGTAAATTTGAAAAGATACATGTACCCCTATGTTTATTGCAGAATTATTTGCAATAGCCAAGATAAGGAAGCACTCCAAGTGTCCATTGATGGATAAATGGATAAAGATACTGTATACATATACAATGGAATATTACTCAACCATAAAAAGGAATGAAATCTTTCCATTTGCAACAACATGGATGGACCTAGAGGGTAGAATACTAAGTGAAATAAGAGTGTGAGAGAAAAACAAGTACCATGGATTTTCACTCATATGTGGAATTAAAGAAACAAAACAAAGAAAAAGAGATTTAAAAAAAAAAAAACACTCTTAAATACAGAGAATAAACTGGTAGTTAGTTGCCAGAGAGGAGATGGGTAGGAGAATGGGTGAAACTGATTATGGAGATGAAGAGTATCCTTTTCTTGATGAGCCCTGAGAAATGTCTAGAATTATTGTATCACTATATTGTACACCTGTAACTAATGTAACATTAGATATTAATTATACTTTAATTTGAAAAAAAAACCACCTAGGGATAGGTAAACCCATAAGGGTGGGGCTCTGTCTCACATTAGCCTCACAGTTATAGGTGTTTTATTACCAAATGGCTGAATGAATAAATGAAAGAATCTGAATTCTGGCCTTGGCTCTGACAATTAAGCAGATGCAGCACTTGGAGAAAGTCACTTTCTTTCCGGAGTCAGCTTCCTCCTTGATACAATAGAAAAAGGGGAAGTCATTGATCACATGGTTCCTAATTACAGTCTCATCACAATGCCCCCACCCCACCCAGTCCAGAGAATTCACTGTTGTTCCTCAGTCTCCTTTATAGGACCTTCTACAGGGAAAATACCTACTTATATTTTCAACCTTTCTCACTAGCCTCCTGCAAGACATCTATGCTTTAGATAAATCAATATAATCACAACCCTCTAAATTTCCCATGGGTTCCTTGACCCTGGGCCTTTAGCTCACAGTGCTTCCTCTAAGGGCTTTCTTCTTTCCACTTAGCTGACTTTTTCTGTTATTCAAACTTCAGAATCAATTATCATCTCCAGGGAATATTCCTTACTGTTCTCTCCACCCTATACATTCAGGGCAGGGAAGGGACCCCTCTGTTGTGCTGGCTAGACTCTCTGGGCTTGTTCCTAATTTGGCATGGGACCCAATTAATCGTGATTCTCTATTTTTGTGCATTTCCTCCTTTTGAGACCAGAGACAATTTTAGTCTCCGATGTGTCTCCAAAGACTTTCTCATAATAGCTGCTCAGTAAATGTTTCTTGGACTGAACTTACATGCTGTCCTCTGTATACCACTGAGAAGAAATTGCCAACCATTATTTTATAATGGGCTCACATGAATACTCACAAGAACTTGTTATTTTTATAAAGTCTAAGTTCTCAGAAGACACTTATCTAATATACCATGCTTTATATATTATCCAGCTGAAGAAACACATAGGGGAAATTTCAAAGTCTGAATGTTAAAAATAATACATCATTCTGTGGTAAGCTGAAATAATTTTACAAAGAAAAAAAAATCAATGCATTGCAGTGGAAAGTCAGTTATGCTCAACATAAACGGGTCTTAAACCTAAGCTCTGCCACTTAATTTAGCTCCCTGCCTTCTCTCAGAGGTAATACAAAAGAGTAGAAATAGTACTGGTTTGGGTATGACATGAATCCAGATTTAGTTGCTATCTCCATTTTTTGTAACTCTCTGAAGAGGTAAAATTTATATTCTCTAAGGCTCAGTTTGCTCATCTGTATCTTAGATTATATGTATTACAAGGGCAGGGCTGGGGGCACCTGGTTGGCTCGGTCGGTTAAGTATCTGCCTTTGGCTTAGTCATGATGTGGGAGTCCTTGGATTGAGCCCACATCAGACTCCCTGCTCAGTGGGGAGTCTGCTTCTCTCTCTCTCTTTCTGCTCCTCCCCCCAATCATGCTGTCTCTCACTCACTCTCTCAAATAATTAAAAAAAAAAGATTTATATGTATCACATGGGGTGTTTGTATGTTTGTAATATTTTATGAAATCTAAGAATTTAGCATAGTATCTATCCCATTTGAGAGGTATAAGCAATTAGTACCTCCACTCCATTTATAAAATGAGTATCTTGGGATAGAATTCATCCAAGGCCTTAGCCATGTCTATGAAAACGGCAAAACCAATTACTGGCAATAACTGACAATAAAAACATGGGTCTGTTAAAATAATGAAAAGGATGGCATCATAACTGCCCCATGGTTGACAACCAGCTCTACTTCTTGAAATGCATTTTACTCAGCACTTAAGTTTTCTGATGATGATGAAAAAAGGAGAAAAAAATTCTGTTCGTGTCTTTTGCCCATTTCATGATTGGACTGTTCGTTTCTTGGCTGTTGAGTTTAATAAGTTCTTTCTAGATCTTGGATACTAACCCTTTATCCAATAGGTCATTTGCAAACATCTTCTCCAATTCTGTAGGTTGTCTTTTAGTTTTGTTGACTGTTCCTTTTGCTGTGCAGCAGCTTTTTATCTTGATGAAGTCCCAATAGTTCATTTTTTGCTTTTGTTTCCCTTGCCTTCATAGATGTATCTTGCAAGAAGTTGCTGTGGCCAAGTTCAAAAAGGGTGTTGCCTGTGTTCTCCTCTAGGATTTTGATGGATTGTTGTTTCATCTTTAGATCTTTCATCCATTTTGAGTTTATTTTTGTGTTTGGTGTAAGAGAATGGTCTAGTTTCATTCTTCTGCACGTGGCTGTCTAATTTTCCCAGCACCATTTATTGAAGAGACTGTCCTTTTTCCAGTGGATAGTCTTTCCTGCTTTGTCAAATATTAGTTGACCACAGAATTGAGGGCCCATTTCTCAGTTCTCTATTCTGTTCCATTGATCTATGTGTCTGCTTTTGTGCCAGTACCACACTGTCTTGATGACCACAGCTTTGTAGTACAACTTGAAATCTGGCATTGTGATGCCCCCGGCTCTGGTTTTCTTTTTTCAATATTCCCCTGGCTATTTAGGGTCTTTTCTGATTCCACACAAATCTTAAGATGATTTTTTCCAACTCTGAAGAAAGTCCATGGTATTTTGATAGGGATTGCACTGAATGTGTAAATTGCTCTGGGTAGCATAGACATTTTCAGAATATTAATTCTTCCAATCCATGAGCATGGAATGTTTTCCATCTCTTTGTGTCTTCCTCAATTTCTTTCAGAAGCGTTCTGTAGTTTTTAGGGTATAGATCCTTTACCTCTTTGGTTAGGTTTATTCCTAGGTATCTTATGCTTTTCGGTGCAATGGTAAATGGGATTGACTCCTTAATTTCTCTTTTTTCAGTCTCATTGTTAGTGGTTAGAAATGCCACTGATTTCTGGGCATTGATTTTGTATCCTGCTGCACTGCCGAATTGCTGTATGAGTTCTAGCAATCTTGGGGTGGAGTCTTTTGAGTTTTCTATGTACAGTATTATGTCATCTGCAAAGAGGGAGAGTTTGACTTCTCCGATGCCAATATGAATGCCTTTTATTTCTTTTTGTTGTCTGATTGCTGAGGCTAGGACTTTTAGTACTATGTTGAATAGGAGTGGTGAGAGTGGACATCCCTGTCGAAAAGACATGAATAGAGATTTCACCAAAGAAGACATACACATGGCCAACAAGCACCTCACACCAGTGAGAATGGTTGAAAATTAACAAGACAGGAAACCACAAATGTTGGAGAGGATGTGGAGAAAGGGGAACCCTCTTGCACTGGGGAATGTGAACCGGTGCAGCCACTCTGGAAAACTGTGTGGAGGTTCCTAAAAGAGTTAAAAATAGAGCTGCCCTATGACCCAGCAATTGCACTGCTGGGGATTTACCCCAAAGATACAGATGCAGTGAAAGACCGAGACACCTGCACCCCGATGTTTCTAGCAGCAATGTCCACAATAGCCAAACTGTGGAAGGAGCCTGGGTGTCTATCGACGAATGGATAAAGAAGATGTGGTCTACATATACAGTGGAATATTAGCCATTAGAAATGACAAATGCCCACCGTTTGCTTCAAAGTGGATGGAACTGGAGGGTATCATGCTGAGTGAAGTAAGTCAATTAGAGAAGGGCAAACATTATATGGTTTCATTCATTCAGGAAATATTAAAATATAGTGAAAGGGATAAAAGTGGAAAGGAGAGAAAATGAGTGGGAAATATCAGATTGGGAGACAGAACATGAGATACTCCTAATTCTAGGAAACGAACAAGGGGTAGTGGAAGGAGAGGTGGGCGGGGGTTTGGGGTGACTGGGTGATGGACACTGAGGGGGGCACTTGACGGGATGAGCACTGGGTGTTATACTATATGTTGGCAAATCGAACTTCAATAAAAAAACATACAAAAAAAAGGAGAAAAAAGAAGAAGAAGAAAGATAAAGTAGGATGAAGAAATTAAAAACAAATGAAGAAAGGGGGAGGAGGAAGAGAATTAAATTACTAAAGAAGAGAAACATTTTAAATTTTCTGAAAGTAACAAACTGTCATACCTGTTATTGAGACGAAAGAAATTCTATCACTGGGGAAGAGTTTTTAGAGGTTTCAGCCCAGAACAGTCCTTCCTAGTGGATTTTGTCTGTACCAAAGGATACCATAAGAGGAAATGGGATGAACTGCTTTCATCCTGATTTTAAGAAGGCCCACTGCCATCTCTTAGGATACAGTGCTCTAAACTTGTGAATTTCTTGGAATTCCAACATGGCCATGGCCTATCTTTCTGTGACCTAAGGCAGCATAATTGTGAGGGTCTGAACTGGATTTCCTGATTTAGGTTCAAAAGTCTGATTTTTTTTTTAAATAGCTCATGGAAGTTAAAAATACCCAAGACTCGACTTCGGGGAATTATCCTTTAAAAAAATTATTATTTCTTTAGAAAGTGCCACATGTCTGTTTTTTTCCATCTCATCATTGGCATGACCATTTTTGCAGGCTTAGTAATGATACTCCTTTTAAACTTTAGTCTCAACGATGAGGCCCTTTTAGGAGAAAGCCAAAGCCTCCTTATTTAACTCATCAACAAAACAGCAGAGAAAGAACTTGAGCTTCCCATATGCTCCAGGAACAGCTAAACTAGGCTTGAGATGCAGTCAGGTCTGTCTGTGCACTAGTTTTAGGATGGGGGGGAGGGGGGAGGGGGGGAGCATGTCAACAATTGAGAACTTTGCTTTTCCTTCACTATTCAGTTTAATAATTTCATCAGCCATTTTCTTTGTTTGTTTGATCTCTTTTAATTCATTTTGTGTTTCTTTCATATGTTATGACATTAAAAACCAAAATGCCAGAATGGACTATAGATGCCTTAGGCACAAGTTTTTCTGTGTCATTTTTTTCCCTTGTTCCTGATTATGAAAGGAATAGAGGCTCAATGGAGGAAATGTGAAAAATAAAGAAAATGCTAGAAACCATATAAAACATCCATATGCCACCAACTAGTAGTGTGTGTGCTGGTTGTCTACACACACACACATGCACACACAACAACAACTACTACTACTATAAATATGTCGGCCTATTTCTTCCTAGCTTTTAGTCTGTGCCTCTTGCTTTTGTCTTTACATACTACTTACATAATTTTATTTTCATCTTTTTTGTTGGATTGCATCGCATTGTTTTTATTTTCAACCTCAGATGAGGCATTTAATTGAGTCAATATTACTCTTTATTTCATGGTAATTATCATTGATTCTTTCAAGGCCCCACACTTGTTTTATTTTATTTTATATTTTATGTTCCATTCACTGCCTCTCCCTTCCCTCTCTTCTCTTTCTTTCCTAAAGCATCCACCCTAATGTATTTGATGTTTCCTTAGATGTATCATCAAACTTGAAAAATATTTTATATATGTATATTTTTCAATTACATAAATAAAATTATAAGTTTCCTGTTTATTTTATTTCTTTATTGATTCAATAAATACTCTGTTTTCAATATCTAACCTTATTTTTCAAAGTACAGCTATTTCTTCTGTGACTCTACTCCATCATAAATACCCTCCCCTTTTTAATTTTCCAATATTTTGGTAATAGGCATTTCAGTTGGCTCTACTTCCCCACTACCACATATATTTTACAAATCAGTGTGTCATGCATGTGTGTTAACTGATCTGTGTATGGCTTTTTCTGGAGAAGGTACCTAAAAGCAGCATTCCTGGGTTCCTGGACATTTACATATGCAATTTCACTTGGAACCATCAGATTTGCTTTGCAGGATGGCTGTACTCATTCAGGCACTCACCTGCAGTACAGAAAGGTAGTTTCTCATATCACCATCCCCTTTATACGCAGTAACGTGCAATGCTTTCAGACTTTTAAAAATCTGCCAACCAGCTGGGTATAAAAGAGTCTATGTTCTGTCTGCAATATTCTTTCTCCAGACCGTCACGGACCTCAATCTCTCTCCTTCAGTCTTCATTTAAGTGTTTATGTTTTTTACTGAGGCCCTTTTAAGAATTGCACATTTTGTTCCCTCTTTATAATTCAGTATCACGTTGTGACCTCTCATGTTTAATTTTTTGAGAATGTTTCAAATGCCCTTGAAAAAAAATCTATATTCTCTGTTGGGTCTAGGATTATGTATCTATTATTGGTTTGTGCCTATTAATTGTATTTTTGCAGTATTTAAAAATACTTTTGCTTATTTTTAGAAGTCCACTTGATTAGAAGAAAGTGTTAAAATCTTAACCTACAAAGTACTTGCACATTTATTTTTCCCTGTAGTTCTATGGATGTTGCTTTATTCATTTTGAGCTAAGTGCACGTATATTTATGAACATTGTACATTTTTTACCTATTGTCCATCCAATTATACTATTCTTTTAGTCTTATGCTCACTTTGATCTCAAATCATACTTATGTCATGAAAATTGCTATATCAGCCTCTCATGGTAAACAGTGTCATAGGCATGTTTCTATATCTTTTGTGTATATTATTTATATCCCTTTATTTTAATTTATTTTCATAAAAGAAGACAAATTAGTAGATCTTGGCATTAGAAATACAATCTGAAAACCTCTGGCTTTTGAGCAATGAATTTAAGCCATATACACTAAATGTATCACTGTACTGGTATGACGCCACTGATTTCTACAAATTTATTTTGTACTCTTTGCCATGCTTCCTCTTTCTATTTCACCTTTTCTACTGTCCAGTGGGTAAATTTTATTCTGCTGTGTTGAAAGTCATATGTATTTCTTTCGAATGTTTTTGAAAATTTAGAACCAATTTATTACAACATTTTTGTTATTAATTTTCTCATCAATTCTTTCACTGTGTATTTTTTCCCTCTGATCAAGACAAATGTTTGGGCCTTTTTACCTGATCTTCTCCCCTCTATTCATTTCCTCATTGTATCATATGGATTTTTAGTCTGAATTCCCATATATTTGCCTTCTTTTTCCTCTACTGTTTATGGGAGAGTTGTCACTGAATGAGATAAAAACCTCTACCAACCTACTTAACTTCATTCCCTGGTTTCCTCCAGAGAGGAGATTATCTACTTGCTCTATGACTGTCTATTAAAGCATCTTCAAACACAGTATTTTTGTATTGAAACTTCAGACACTTTGTATGCCTAAGCTTATTTTACATTTGCATTGGAACTTAATATACACATGCTTTAAAAAAAAAAAAAAGAAAAAACACTTTGAAAGGATTTTCCCACTCACCTCTTGAATCCAGTGCCGCATACAGAATGTTGATTTTGACCTAACATCCCAGTCCTTTGTAAATCATGTGTTTATTTTTTTTCCCTCCAGAATTGTATCAGGTTTTTTTCTGGCCTTTAATTTTATGCCCTATGATTGGTTGTTTATTTCTTTGTTTCTTGTTTGTTTTGATTTCTTCATCCACATTATTTAACACTTTGAGAATTTTCTACCTGAAAAGCTACTTTTATTTACTTATTTTTAATTTGGGGAGATTTGCAATTGTTATTTCTTCAAATATGAGTTCCTCTCCATTGTTTTTTACTCCGTCCCAGTACTTATATTACAAGGATACTGACATTCTGCTTTTTTCCCTCCATCTTTTTAATCTTTCAGACACCATCTAGGAATCTTCTTTGATCTGATTTTCTAGTCTACTACTTTATTCTTACTGTATCCAAGCTGTCATTCACTCATGAGAACTTTATTTCAATTATCTCATTTTGTCTTCTGACAACTCAATTTTTCAATTTTTTTTTTCTTGCTTTATATTCCTAATAGACTCTCTTAAGACTCTGGGTTTGACTTTTTATGCTTCTATCCTCCCAAGCAGATCCAAGCTGCATGGAGCCAGAAGCCCAGCCTTATTCGCCTACTTCTGCATCTTAATGCCTGATAAATATGAAGAATTTAAACAATATTTTCTAAATTGGCTGAATTACTGAATGAAAGCATAGATAGATGTATTCAGGGTGTATGTATTTTCAAATGTGTTAATGACTCCTTAGCATTTTCAAAGCACACTTTATTGATTAGAGGTGGAGGTTTTTTGTTTTTTTTTTTAAGTTTATTCTGACAGAGTTTTATTTGTTGCTGAATTGCTAGGGCCTAGAACCATGCCTCACACATAGTAGTCATGTAGCTCAAAACTAATTGCTGAGTGATACATAATGGGCAAAAGAGAACCATGTTCTTATGGTATTATAGGCTGAGTATGGGATATGCCCACCTCCTAACCCCTAGAATCTGTGAACATTACTGATATTGCAAAAGTTGTGACTAAACTAAGTATTTGGGGAGGGGGAACTTGCCCTGGATTATCTACATGGGCCCTAAATCCAGGGACAAATATCCTTCAAGAGTGAATCAGAGGAAGATTCAACAGACATACATAGGAGAAGAGGCAATGTGGTCATGAGGGACCAGGTCAGAGCAACACATCCGCACATCAAGGAATGCCAGCAGCCACTAGAAGCTGGAAGAAGCAAAGAACAGGTTCTTTCCAAGATTCCATAAGAAAGGTGGTCCTGTGATAATACATTTTATTGGCCTTTTACCTACTGGAATTGGGAGAGAACAATTTTCTGTGTTGTTTTAAGCCACTGAGTTTGCAGTAATTTGTTACATCAGCTACAGGACACTAAGCATGGGGAAATGCTTTGGAAGTCCTTTATACAATGATCCATCTCCCCACCATTTTGATATTTATAATACACATAAAGATATTAAAAGATCTCCAAAGTCCTGTGAACTTATTATGGTCATTGCTTCCAACACTTTTTTGAAACTGGCATTCTCCCCTTCTCTCTTTCCTTAAGCATTATAGCCTGTGTGACTATGGTTTTACAGATTACCCTTTATAGAATATGGAATTATATATTATTCACCCTGAGATTAGGTGAAAAACAGTTGCAAAATCATCATATATACATATATATATATATATATATGTGTGTATGTGTGTGTATATATATATATGATCATCATCATCATATATATGTATATATGACTATATATATATATATATGATTCTTAAAGTGATCAGTACCTTGTGATACTTTATATTATGGAATTCATGTTTCCAACAGCAAAATAGATTTTGTAAGATACCATAAATGGATTGGAACAAAATCAACGCATAATGTGAAATTTTTACATGAATGCATTATTGTAGTTCACATTTCACTGACATTAATAACATTCTGAATAACATATAAATCAGCATATTTTTTATGTACTGCTCTAACAAACAAATGCTTATATTATTGTCATTTACCTAAAGACAGCAGATAATTGAGAATTGTCCTTTTAACCACACATCCATTAGAGTTCACAATGAACTAAGTAGGGGTAAGTATTTCAGTAAGAACATGGGATTCTAACCCTCTGATCTCTTGCATTTTTGCAAAAAAGACACATTGAAAGCCAGGAACATAAGGGAGGAAATGCAGCAGTGTGCTGTCCAGCATCTCTTACATCAGGACAATTGCTTATTAATTCATTTAACATGTTTTGGACAAATAACTGTTGCAATGCCCTTGTATAGAATAGGCACTGTGATAGGCACTGGTTTTATAAATAACAGTGGAAAATAATTTAGGGAAACATTGTCTAGTTAATACTAGACATTTATGTTTGGATAAACTCAGGTCAGGAGATACAAAGAAACTTGCCAACAGTCGCACAATGAGTTAATAGAATAATAGGCTTAAACTGTAATACTATTAACTGAATAAATCTATTGACAATGCCTATGTAATCAGTTTATGTTAAGGATGAGAACATATCTAAAAGCTACCCTTGTTTTTCTATCCAATAATTTAAAATTTATTGATACTTTATTGTCCAGTAAATTGTTGATTTTGGTGAATGGTTTACGCACACATGAAAAGAATGTGTTTTCTGCTGTTGCTGGGTGGAGTGTTCTATAAACGTCAATTAGAATAGCTTTGTTAACAGTGTTGTTTTGGGGTCCTGCATTTGAACTCATTTTCTGTCTACACGTTCTATCAATTACTAACAGAGGAATGTTGAAGCCTGGAGCATGGATACGCAGGTTTCACTCTTCATTCCTATCAGGTGTTGCTCATGCCTTTTTAACTCCACTGTTGTGTGTGTGTGCACATTTAGGATAGTCTTCTAGGTGAGTTGACTCAACTGCTTTTATTATTACAAAATGTCCCTCTTTATTTCTAGAAATATTCATTTTTCTGATGCCTGTTTGGACTGATATTAACATAGCCACCTTAGTTTCCTTACGGTTGCAGCGTACATATTTTATCCTTTCATACCTTTTACTCTTTATAGTTTTGTTTTTGTACTCTTGTACTTTTTAGCCTGTGTGTGTTTTTAAACTTAAAGTGCGCCACTTATAGTCAGCAACCACTTAGATCTACTTTGTTTACAGTAGGATGATTCTCTGATACTTTTTTCTAGAGTATTTTCAACTTTCACATTCCCATTTAGTGTAACTACTGACATGGTTGCGTTTGAGTCTGCCATGTTAAAATTTGTCTAATTAGCCCTTTGTTCCTCTTCCCTCCTCTTTGCTGCCTTTCTTGGAGGAAATGACTCCTTTTTTTTTTTTTAATATTACCTTTTACCTCCAGTATGGCTACATCATATCACTCTATTTTCTTTACTTCTTGTGTTTCTTTATCTTAATGGTATCTACCACCCAATACTATTCTATTCAATCACAGTCTCATATCCTTTCCCCCTTTACCTGGCTAGTCCTAGTTTTCCTTAAAAATCCAGTCCAGTAACCACTGCTTCCTGTCTCCTAGGATAATGTAGGCATTTCTCCTTGCCTGATCCCCCTAAAGCTTCTGTTGTACTCATCATCCTAGTTCCTTTACCTTAATGGTATCTACCACCCAATACTATTCTATTCAATCACAGTCTCATATCCCTTCCCCCTTACCTGGCTAGTCCTAGTTTTCCTTAAAAATCCAGTTCAGTAACCACTGCTTCCTGTCTCCTAGGATAATGTAGGCATTTCTCCTTGCCTGATCCCCCTAAAGCTTCTGTTGTACTCATCATCCTAGTTCCTTTACTTATTGGACATAACCTTGGGTAAATACTTAACCTCTACATTCCTGATTCCTTTCACATCTTTAAAACGAGGACATATCCACTGCTTGGGGTCATTACAGTGTTAGGTTTTCCACTCAATAGACATCAGCTATTATTATTCTTTATTATTATAGCCTTTTTGGGGGCATAATAAAATTGTAATAAATTGTAATTCTGTTTACTACTGCTTCCTACTTGGCCTGGATGGCAGGTCCATGACTGACCTTTCTTGCATCCATCGTGCCAGATAGCTGTTGAGAATTTAGTAAATTTTCACTGAATAATGCAAGGAAAGAATCTTCCTTAGGGATCAGACCCAGCTTTGTAACTGACCTGCTGTGGGATCTTAGGCAGATCACTTCCCTTTCTAGGAACCCACTGGATGGTAAAGTGGCTAAGGCCCTTTCTATTCTGTGTTCTTAAATCTATCAAACTCTAGGTTGCTCTTAAATCTATCCAACTATAGGGTGAAATGTGTTGGTGATTTTCTTTTTTTTTTTTAATTTTTATTTATTTATGATAGTCACAGAGAGAGAGAGAGAGGCAGAGACACAGGCAGAGGGAGAAGCAGGCTCCATGCACCGGGAGCCTGATGTGGGATTCGATCCCGGGTCTCCAGGATCGCGCCCTGGGCCAAAGGCAGGTGCCAAACCGCTGCGCCCCACCCAGGGATCCCATGTGTTGGTGATTTTCATCTTTTCCTTCAAATTATTTATTCCAGCTCTGGTCTGGTGCCAACCAAGTACAGGCACTCAGAAGTTCCTTGGCAAATCCATGCATCCCAACCAGTGAGTGGAGTGAAGGTTACTTGAGCTGGGAGCTCTGACCACTCAGAGGGCAGCAGGTGGACATACACCGTCCTGCTGTTTCACCGAGATCTGAGATGCATGTTTATGATTTGGTGTCAAACAAACAGAGAAGCTGGCATCTGTGTTTTCACGTAGGAAGGTGACCCTAAATTGAGATGACAGAATGAGTAAGGCCTCCTTTCTCACCTATTTTGTGTCGCATCTCCAGCAACCTTTTTTCTTTTTTAAAGTAAGACCTTTCTTAAACTAATGCCATTAAGACCTTCACAATAGCTGGCAGGAGCGTTTTCTAGAGGCAGAGGAGAAAAGATATGATTGTCCCGTATGGAAAATCCCAAGAACTTGCACATGGTATTTTGCGTCACTGAGCTCTATCAGTAAGCGACTGGGAAATTTATGGTCGCCTCTATGCCTCTGTTTCCACATCTGTAGGTGGAGATAATATCTACCTTGTATGATTACTGGAAGAATTAAATAGATATATACAAAAGCTCTTGGTCAATTGTAAATTGTCAATAAACATAAGTTATAGTTAACTGAGAGAGTCGAACTTTGATTTCCATAGTTAGCATCTTTACAAACCACATAATTCTAGTTTTTTACTCATGGGAATATAAATTATATTAAAATTAATGTAAATTTTGTTTCAAAGTTTTAGATCTTACAGGGCTTTAGGAATATTTTTGTGAACGGAAACTTTCACTGTCCGGGAAGAAAGAGAAGCAGAGGAAATCAGGCTTATTCTGATTTTGCTCCACCATGTTTTCTAGAACGTGAAGAGGGGCGGGGAGTATTCCGTTGATTACATACACACAGAGAGAGTTCCATCCTTCCACCCTGGTCATACAGCAGGGACACTTATACCAATCCCAGATGGTTGCTGTGAGGAGTAAATGAGCTAGGTTTGTGTGACTAGGGCTTTGCAAACCGTCCCAGGACATGTCAAGGGGTGTGTCTTGGAGGCAGCTGTGGGGCATGAAGGCTTGTCAAGAGTTCTGAGGTCAAAGGCCCTGAGTTTGAGTTCAGCTTCTGTTTCTTTGCCTTGTGTTTCCTGCACTATCTAGGACCTGGCTCTCACAATCTCACAGCCTCCATGTCCTCAGCTATAAACTGATGGCTGCACACTTGCCTCGCAGGGCTGTCAGGATGAGGAAGCGAGACCTTGACTCTGACCTGTACCTGGCAGCATGTTCTATGGGTGTAAGGGAGACCCTGGAATTTCAGAGACTACTGGAGTTTCAGAAAAGCAGAGGGGCCCCTGAATTAGCTGGGCAATTACTTCCCCCCCCCGCCCCACTTCCATTGAAATGGTGAAGAGCCCACAGCAAGGCTCAGCCACAGGTCACAGACACAGCGCGGCCCCCACACCTCCAGGGTGCTGTTCACCTTGGCCTGACCACCTCCCAAGTGCAATCAGCCACGAGGAAGAAACCAGCCTTTGCTGCAGGGATGAGTTCCTTTGCAAGAGGAACCCACCACCACCATCTAGTGCAGCCTGGCTTGGGCAGGAACATCATTCTCTCCCTGAGTCTCAGCTGTGTCAATTCACACCAAAGAAAGGGATTAATGATACAAAATGCCTGCTCTGGGTATTCAAACATCTCTGACTTAAGGGAGGCAAACAAAAGGAAGGATGTGACTAGCCTGGCCGCCGGGAAGGCATTTGCCTTTAATATTCACTTCGGTGACATTCATTGGCAATAAGTGAAGACACCCATTTTAATTAAGTATTGGGAACAGAATAAGAACATCCAGAAACTTGACAATACGAATGATGTGCTAAGAACTCTGTTATATGTGCTGTTTTCTGTTCCACCCATGGAAAACTACTTTAAACCTCTTGCCTTTTGTTTCCGTTCCCCGTGTTTACCAATACTTGATACCTTGGTTTTGATACCTTGGCTTTGCAGAATGAGCTCTTGGAAGACCCAGGCCATGTCTTCATCTCCTTATCGCCCTGCCGAGCACAGGAACGAGCATGAAGACATTGCATGAGGGAGCTTACGTGGGGGACCAGATGGTTCTGGCCACCACCCTTCTGTAAAGGATGCCGGATAGTGGGGTGGAAGAAGGGTCTAGAAATGGTCCGGGAAGGAATCAAAGAATGAAGAGGGCTCCAAGCTAGCAGAATGGAAGGTGGGGTGGGGATGATGAGGCAGCTGGAGACTCGGTCAGCAAAGCTTCTTGTGGCTTGAGAGACCAAACCTAGAGCACAGTTTCAGGAGGGAAGGATTCTGAACCCAACCCTGGAAACGGATGGTGCAGTTTGGTACCCCTCTCCAACACTGGTGGTTTTCATACCATAGGGATTTTTACCTGCAGAGATTTGTAAATTGTGAGTCAGAGAGTCTGATCTACTCTTGATCATCACTCCAAGGAATTCAGGGTCTCGAGTGAGGTCATTCAGCTTATATGAACAACAACAAAAAAAACCCCACAAAACAGTACTGAAACTTCATCTGGGTTGATGATTGTTTTTTTGTCATTCCTTCTGAGAATCACTGATTTTTCCTCTGATGGGAGAGAATTTTTCTAAAGCAGTGCGATGGCATCTCGTTTTCCCTCAAGTCCAACCTCAGAGCTTTCCAAAGAATACACATTCCAGACTCAGTCATCAGGGACCCCTCAGTGGACGGCCAATGTTTTGGTACAAAGGAACCCAAACAGAAGCAGTGGGGGAGAAGGTTCAGTCGCCACCAAGCTTCAGAAGAGGAGGGTGTTAGATGATCTAGAACTATAGGGTGTTCAGCTTCGAGGGAGTGAATTTTAGACACGAGCAACCAAGCCAAAGCAAAGTGATTTTCCTCAGTTGACTCGGAGAGGGACCAACCTGAGCAGCAGGGTGACTTCTCCAGGCCCATCCACGGACTGGACTCTGCCACTGGACATCGGAGGCCACGTGGCTTCCCCAAGAGTCGGAAGCAAAGCTGGACCCTGAGTTCTGGGGAGGAGCCAAGGAGGAGGAAAAGGCTAAGGGGACAGGCATTCTGGACGTCCCTGCTCAATCTCCGTGGCCTCCTCAGGTCAAGGAGGGGGTGAGCAGTAAGCCTCAGTCTGATGCCTCTGTCTGCCATCATCTCCGCGGTACCAAACACAAGGCCAGGCTCCCAGGAGGTGCACAGCCCAGCCCCTGCACCTGGAAGGGTCTCACCTCACACCCAATAACCATTTACCGAGTAAACGTGACATAAAGGGGGAAGTGACCTTGCCCCACGCAGTTCTAGAAATCTAGTCTGACGGTGGAACAATTCCAAAGGCGCAGGGCCCTAACATGAGTTAGAAACCATAGATCAGTAACCGTCTGTAACCCACCCTTGGGATCTTCCAGGTGGCAAGCCCAGTAGGTACAACCCCTGTCCTCTGGCATTTACGTTTCTAATCTCTCCTACCCCAGGAATAAAGGAAACTATTCTTTAAATAAACACGTTGGCAAATGTCACATTTGCCCCCCCCCCCCAGACCACATCCCATGATGCAGGTGCCTAACAACAGGTAATGCATTTCCCTGCCTGACCCCGGGGGATTTGTGTTCAGCCCCGGAGCTCCCGCATCAGGCTAGCCTCCTCTTTGAGCCTCGCTGTCACCAGGTGTACAATGAGCGGCGGGATGAGAGGCCCTGGGCGCCCAGGTAGGACTGGCCCGCCTCACCTGGGAGCGGGCAGGAGGCCCGCGGTGGTTCGCTTTAATCTGCAGCGCCACCTTGTGGCCGCGGGCGGGGAGCGCACGAGGGCCCGCGGAGGCCGAGCCGGGTCGCAGCAGCCGCCAGGCCAGGGGGCCCGCGGGGGGCCGCCTCTCCCCCAGGGATCCAGGAGCTCTTTCTCCACCCACTGTCCGGAGCCCCTGGAAGCCTCCTCCCGCTCAGGAACACCAGCGACCATGGGGGCTGCCTGGAGAGGCTTGGAGAAGGTGCCCCCGGCCCCCCACTCTGTGCTCACGGGCCCCTCCCCAAGTCTGCAGGATGCACACCCATGCACCGAGGCCCTGCAGCCGGACACACTAAGCCGAACCCTCCTGGCTCGGGCTATGGGAAGACTATGTCGTTGCTTCCGGGGTCCGGGAGGTCTGAACATTTACAAGCTTCTGATTCTAGTTATTTCCTTTTCCTCTTAGAACCACATATATATATATAATTATTTTTTTTTCCTTTTGCTCATGGATACACTGTTAACAGGAGTTGTCCTGTCCCGGAGAGGCCAGGTACCAGGTCCCCGGCTGCAGGTACATACCTACCGGCCTTAAGGCTGCGCTATCCTAGTTGCCAGCCCCAAGCTTGCAGCTTAGGATTCACCATATAGGGAACCTGCCACAGAGTGACCTCAAGTGTAATTGAAGGTCTGATGCTGAAGAGAGGAGGCTTGCAGGAGGAGACAGGGCCAGGCTGAAAATACCCGGTCCGTGAAAGCATCAAGAACTCCCAACGGTCGTTCCTTGGGACCGGAAGCGATGCAGCACAACAGAAGGACAACATGACAAAGGCAGCAGCTACCACAGCATCCCTCTGGACCAGGCAGGGAGCAACACCTTCCACATGCACTGTTGCACTTACTCCCTGTAACAATGTCACGAAGTAACTGGTTCTGTTATTCTAATTGTGATAGTAGGAAAACAACAACAGCAGCAGCAGCAACAGCAAGCCTTAGTAAAGAGAAAGTAACTCACCCACAGTCTCCCAGCGTGGAAGTGGTGTCACCAGGGTCTGAACCTCTGTGTGTAGCTCCAGGCCTCAAGGCAGCATCCTGAAGAGCCTGAGGCAAGGAGTCTGTGCTGACTCTCACTCTGTCACCTAGAAAGCTTGGACCAGGACTTGACATCTCCAGCTTCTGGTTCCCCCGGGTCCAGGGATGATGATCCAGCAACATAGGACTAAGAGCAGGACTCTGGCTCCAATCGCGCTGCCAAGTTCTTCCTAAAATCTCCGAACATGTTTTCGGATACCTCGGTGGGGACTGAAGCGGAGGCCTGTAAACCAGCACCCTGTAAGGGAATTCAGGTCACCGGTTCATTCTGGTTGCTTTGAAATCTGTCAAAAATTTGAATTTAAAAGATTGACCTTGTGTTTCATCCTGGCTCCCATCTTCTCTCTGGCTCCCATCTCCTCTCTGTGTTGCCTTGTGCCTGGTCGGTTGCCTGCCTGAACTTGGTGACATGGGGTCTGGGACTCTTGGTTCAAAATAAATGCAAGCCAAATCTGACACACTGGCTATCAGAGTGCAGGCCACTGTAGAGGCCAGCCTCACTGCCAAGCTGCCTCCAGGAACATCATCATCATTATTATTATTATTATTATTATTATTATTATTATTATTATTTATTGTTAAAACATGAGTATCTCAAACTCTGTTTTCTGCTCTGGGTAGCTTATGAGACACTCAGGTTAAGGCTATAATATTGTAGAAAATATGCTGACCTGGATTTCAAAAGACCTGAATTCTGCTCTTAGTTGTGTGATTCTGGGCAAACTTAGAAATCTCCTGAGCTTCCACTTCCCCATCCGCGAGAGGTTTAGAGTAAACCTTGCTATTTTCTGGGTCCCTGAACAACTAACCCTTCCAATTGTGATTGGTTAAGCAGTTTTTGATCCTAGTTGCACATTCGGGTTGCATTTTTACATACCTAGGTTCCACCTATAGGCATTTAATGGACTTACACATCCATATTTAAAAAAAAACAACAACAACAACAACAAACAAACACCTCCCCAGGAAATCCTAATGTGAAGCCAAGATCGAGAATCACTGCACTACAGGGTGAGTTTTGAAACGTTACCTTTCCCATAAAGGACGCAGAAAGGTTAAAAATAAAACTGCCCTTGACGGGATGAGCACTGGGTGTTATTCTATATGTTGGCAAATTGAACACCAATAAAAAATAAATTTATAAAAAAATAAAAAATAAAAACAAATAAAACTGCCCACACTTTAAACAAAATAAATAAATTATACGTTCAAAAATCAAACCTAGGATCCTCTCACTCTGATCCCAGGCTCTTTTCCCATAGTACTCACCATGGCAGGGTACTTAACCCAGTTGCTCTTTCCTTAGGATACTCAAAATGTTTTCTAAAGTGCTCAGCAAAATAAACAGCGCATAGCTTGCACAGGTAGGCATGCTTTGGCTTTTCCCGGGTTCTCCAGTTCCCAGCAGAAAGTATAGACAATACCCACCCCAGTGAGTGTTTCTAATCCTTAGATTAGGGCTCGTGACCCTATTTCCAACGTGCTAGTTCTCAGAGTGAAGAGAGAAGCCAGAACAAGGTGGGGGGAGTGAAGGAAGAGCTCACTGAGGTCCGCCAGCTACTTGGTCCTCGGA
The DNA here is from genome assembly GCF_018345385.1 of Vulpes lagopus. Lineage (NCBI taxonomy): Eukaryota > Metazoa > Chordata > Mammalia > Carnivora > Canidae > Vulpes > Vulpes lagopus. Next base: position 63,013,793 of record NC_054830.1, read on the forward strand.
TACCGACACTGAAGCCCAAGCGGCACTTGGTAGATTTTCTAATCAGTGAAAAAAGCCCAGATCAGCACCATCCAGGAAAGAGAAATGTCTGGGAAGCTTTCCCCCGCCTCGCTCCCGGGCCATCCCACGTCACAGCCGCCCACCTGCAAGCGCACCTGGCTGTTCACCGCGGTCCTTAAGTAAGAGACAATGAGTGATCGCCCGAGACAGTATGACAGTCATTTTCACACGGGGGTCCCCCTGAGTCTCTTCGGCCAGAACGAGAGCCAGGAACGGGGCCGGGGCCGGAGCTCTCTCTGTGCCCACAGCCGCCCTGGGAGGGAGACAGCAGCGCGGGGCGGCCCTTTCTGGAAGGTGAGAGCAGCCGCTTCAGCCAAGGAAGCTTCACTGCTCCAGACTGACTTGCTGGGCATCAGCGAGGGGTCTGGCCCTGGGCTGGGATGATGGGATTTTGGATCGATCCGGTAGGGATAGTTAAAGCAATGGGTTTGGGCCTCTTTTCCCCTGACCTGTGACATGGGCAGAAGAGCGGCAGCGCCAGCATGCTCTAAGCGACATGAGAAATACTGACGTTTTGTCAAATGTAAAACAATATTATGAAGTGTCTTTTTTTTAATTACTCATCTTCCTCCAGAACTTTATGGTGTCATCATTTTTAGGAAATGGACGATTTCCTATCTGCTGTCATGTCAGGTTCCTAACTCACTTGCCAGGGGACCTCAGATGTTCCTCCTGCCATTCTGAGGGGTGTTTTGTTCCGCGTGGCCCTGATCGAGACAATGACGTGTCTGCTCCTTGACCCAGTCCCTCGGGGGCCCTGCCTCCCCTCTTCGTCTCTCTACGTGAAGTCTCAATGCAGCATCAGTGAACCTTAGGGAAGTGATGTGAGTTCCCACGGAATTACACACCTACTCCCGGGTGACCCCTTAGAGGAACCTGGACTGATAATGGCCCACCCACTTGGGAAGGATTTTGAGTGTTTAGCGGGGAAGAGGAGCTCCAGAGAGCCCATTGCAACTATCTGCACATAATTCCAACTTTGACACGGAAGAGAGATCACGTCTATTATCTGCGATGAATGGACTGAAGACCCAGCGGCAGACTGCAGTAGTGACAATTATGACGCATTGGCGGGGGCTGTCTGGGAATTCAGAGTCCTCTGCCTCTGCAAATACTCAAGTAATAACCACATTAAATAAAGTTGGGTATGGTACACGCTGGGCTGCATTGATTCGACGGCAACTCGTAGCATTCAAAATACAGGTGGGCTGGATTTCTTCCTTCCAAAATACATGGCCTATACCCTTCTCCATCCTTCTCTGTGCCCTGAGTCTCTCATCCCTCTGGGCTTGCTTGCCCTCTAGCTCAGGTTAGATTCATCCCGTGGCAAACACTTTTAAAAGTTTAAAGGGAAGAAGCAGCATGAGGCCGGGGACCTCCGTCCACTAGCTCCATGCCTACAGGTTTGTCATGAGCTGGATGCACTCGGACGATGGCCACAGGTCCTTTCTGGAAGCCTCCCCGCTGTCTGGATATGTGTGTTCCAAGGTCCCCTTAAGCGCGCCTTCCTCCCTCCCCTTCAGATCCAGGTGTGATGCAGGTGCTCTGCTGCCCTTGACCTAATGGGCTGCACTAGAGCTCAGGGTTTCCCTTATACCATATCCACGTTCACCTTTGTCAGTAGTTCCTTTATCATATTTTCCCCACATTACTCATCTTTCTCTCTACTGGGACTCTGATAAAGTGGGATAAAAATAAAATGTGAGAACACAGAATTCAAGGCATGAGAAGACCTCACTCAGAAGGTTTCCCCCTTGTCCAAAATTTTAGTGTTTTCCCATTTTAAACCTTGTAGATTTCAGGTGAGACCACAAGAAGTGAAATGACACAGGAAATGAGTGGCAGGCATTGAGAATTCATAGTTCCTGACTTGAGATCAGACACTTCAAACCTCTTCCCTGTTGCCTCTCTGAATACTACAGAAGAGCTGGTTGAAATAGAATTCTTTTCTAAACAGACAAACACTACACAGGCCGGGTCATCGAAGTTAACATCCTCTGTGATCCATCACGCTGACAGCAGGTACCCTTGATGTGATGAGGTGAGAATGGCCCTTCATCTCTGAGGTCTTCCTCCCCCAAACCCCAAGCCCCAGTTTAAACCATGAGAAAAACATCATACAAACCCACACTGAGAGAATTTTATAGAACGCCTGACTTGTATTCCTCAAAACTGTCAAGGTCATCAAAAACAAGGAAAGTCTGAGAAACTGTCACAGGACGGAGTCATCTAAAGAATCTTGCCAACTAAATGTGATGTGGCAAGCTGGCTGGGAATTCTGAAACAGGAAAGGATGAAATCCAAACAAAGAGTGGGGTTTAATTAGTAGTAATGTACCAATCTTAGTTCCTTATTTGTGACAAATATGATAATGAAAGATGTTGATAACAAGAGAAAATGGGGAAGGAATACAGAGGAGCACTCTGTACCATCTTTGAAATTTTTATGTAAATCTAAAATTATTCTAAAATAAAAACGCTTTAGGGATCCCTGGGTGGCGCAGCGGTTTGGCGCCTGCCTTTGGCCCAGGACGCGATCCTGGAGACCCGGGATCGAGTCCCACATCGGGCTCCCGGTGCATGGAGCCTGCTTCCCCCTCTGCCTGTGTCTCTGCCTCTCTCTCTCTCTCTCTGTGACTATCATAAATAATAAAAAATAAAATAAATAAAATAAAATAAAAACGCTTTATTAAAAAAAAAATCAGTTGCCATTGTCCTCTGAAATAGGACCCAAGTGTGAGGCCCATGAATACTTCCCTTCCCTGCTCAATCGGTAAAAGACTATTGGGGGGGGAGGGGAGAGGCAATTTCAAGGTTATAGGAAGAAAAGAAAATGCTGTAGAGCATAAATTCTGAAACAAACAAACAAACAAATCTGTTCCAGAAACTTTGGTGAAACACAAACTATAAAAAGACTTTCTAAAACATAGATCTTCACAAACTATGGATCTTAAAAAAAAATGTCACAAGTAATCAGTTTCACTCTTTGGTAGTAGTTTTATCCTATTTTTTAAATTTGAGATAAAGAGTTGGAAGGCTGGGGGGCATGGGAGAAAAATAAAATGCATTTAAATCCAGATAACAAATATGGTTGCACCTCTACTTACGAAGCCCAAATATACGTATCCATATTTAGAAATCTCAGGTTTTTGCATTTACATTTTCTTAAACCCAAATCTATCAACTCTAACCTCCTGCTGTTTGAAAGACAGCTTTTAATGTATATATTTAAAAGAAGATCTCATATATCTGATAGAAAATCACATTTGTGAATTCGGTGTAAGGATTAAGTATTCCTTAAACTGTACCCAGGACTTAAAAAAAATAAAGGGGAAGAGAGTTTGGCCAAATGCATTTGGGATTTTGTGGAATCTGAAATGAAACGAATCCAAATTCTTCATGAGGTACACACCGCTCTGAAACCAGTCTCGTTTTTCTCCTTGCCCCTGGGCATGGGAAGGTCTGAGAAGCCCACAGTTTACCTGCTTGTCTGGGCAAGGAGGGAGGTTTCTATAAACCTGAAAGCATAGAAGAACTGGAGGAGGCAGGGGGAGAAAATGAGGGAGGGGCGCACTAGAAAGAAGAGGAGCAGAGAGGAGATGCTTCCTGGGCAGCACATCACGCAGGCACTTCCTGAGTACCTGATTACGGTTTTGACTCTGGCTAGAGGCCCGTTAGGTAGGTTGGCCACATAACCTATCACTGAAGTGAGACACTTCTGAATATGAAAGGGAGCCCAACGAACAGTTACTCTTGGACAAAGATGTCAAACAAAGCAAGCCCTACAGGTCCTCAAGTTATAAGAGACGACACACCAGGATCCCTCACAACGGGAAATAAAGGAACAACATTAAGTTTAAAATCACCCTTGTGCCATGCCCATCATAGCAGTAACCTAGGGGTTTTCAGAAAATCTTTTTTGCTTTTTTTTTTTTTTAATGATGAAATGCTTTTGAGAGCTCATTCGTGCTCCTAATATAAAATCTCCGATGGTTGTGCCATGATGTGTGTGCCTCATCTACGGTGCCAGCATCTGCACAAGGCACTTTGCCTCAGTGGGTCTCTGTTTTCTAGTCCATAAAATGGGACTATAAATGGCTCCCTCTTCAGGTGTCTCCGAGGACTAGAAGCGTTGTTTGTAAAGCTCTCGGGATGGCAGTAAGAGGCATGGAATAATTGAGAGCTCCCAAGACACATGACGTTGTCACCCAAATGAGTCTGTCCTTTCTATCCATCCATCTATCCTATCCATCCATTCAATGAGCATTTATTTAACACATGCTGTGCTTCAGGCACTCTGAAGCTGGTGACAAAAGAGTTAGACTGTGGCACTGCCACAGTCTCCCATTGGAATTCAGTGTGGACTTTGATTAAAAAAAAAAAAAAGGTTAGTTCCTCACTTATTAGGGCTATGAAGGAAAACTTGAGCTATGAGGACTTACACCAAGGAGCCTGCCTTAGGCTTTGAGAGGCCTCGTCCAGGAGGAAGGGAAGATGAGCCAGAGATCTGAAAGGTAAGAACTTGCCTAGATGAAAAGGGTGCGAAGCAAGAGGGATTTCCCTGTCTACAGAATGACCTGGATGAAGACATGGTATCCCTGTTTTCCACCTTTCAGGAGCTTGGTGTTCTCCCTGTTATCCGGACCTTTCCTTCTCTGAACCAGCTACCTGGTTATCAACCAATTTCACCTTAATGAAAAGAGGTGATTTCTGCATTCTTAGAAATTAGGAATCTTGGATTTTGGAAAGAGCATACACTAAGGGGCCTCTAAGGTTCTGCTTAATCTTGATCGACCTAAAATGCAATAGGCAAGAAAATGCCACATGGCCATGACATTTGGGGGGATATCTGTCTGGCAGCAAAGTCTGGAATAAAGGTAAGGCAGAGACTGCAGGTGGCAAGAATGGTTTGAAAGCAACTGTGAGACTGTGGGTATGAAGGGACAAAGATTTAGTTCTATGACATGGGAAAGAAGGGAACCACAATTAGAAATATCTAAGATGAAGACTCGATAAGGCTTTGGGGTTAGTTATAGAGATGAATCCAAATCTCTGGATTTGGGATCCTGAAAGTACAGTGAGGAATGATGGGGAAGAGGGTTTAAAAGAGTGGGTTTGGGGGATGCCTAGCTGGCTTAGTCAGTAGAGCATGGGACTCTTGATCTCAGGGTTGTGAGTTCATGCCCCATATGAGGTGCAGAGAGGACTTAAAATCGTAAAAAAAATAAAAGAGGGGGTTTGGAAAAAAAAGAGGGGGTTTGGGAAGACAAGGAGGAGCTCTAGATGAGTGCTATGTGCTGGTGGGTTAATGGTGTGTCAGTGCCCAGGTAAGTGGGCACCTGAAGCACTTCCTGCTATGGACATTTCCAACCTAAATCAGGATTTCTCAAGTGACCAATGCATTATTTTTTTAAAGATTTTATTTATTGATCTGAGAGAGAGAGAGAAAGAGAGAGAGAGAGAGTGAGAGAGCATGAGCAGAGGAGAGCAGCCGAGGGAGAGGGAGAAGCAGGCTCCCCACTGAGCAAGGACCCAAATGCAGAGCTCCATCCCAGGACCCCGGGACCATGATCTGAGCTGAAGGCAGATGCTTAACCAGCTGAGCCACCCAGGGACCCCAACCAACGCATTCTTTATAAGCTTCCACATAGGAACACTTCTGTACTGCTGGCAGGAGTGTAAAGTGGTGCAGCCACTGTGAAGACAGTATGGAGGGTCCTCAAAAAATTAAAAATAGAACTACTCTATGGTCCAGTAACTCCATTACTGGATATTAACCCAAATAATACAAAAACACTAATCTGAAAGGATATATGAATCCCTATGCTTATTGTAGCATTATTTTCAATAGCTCAATTGTGGAAACAGCCCAAGTATCTATTGATAAATGGATGGATAAAGAAGATGTGGTGTAGGGGCATCTGGGTGGCTCAGTTGGCTAAGTCTGTGTTTGGCTCAGGTCATGATCCCGGGGTCATGGGATCAAGCCCCACATCAGACTCCCTGCTCAGCAGAAAGTCTGTTTCTTCCTCTCCCTCTGCCTCTGCCTCTTCCCCTGCTCATGCTCTCTGTCTCTCTCAAATAAATAAATAAATAAGATTCTTTAAAAAAAGAGGATGTGGTGTATATGTGTATACATAGTGTATGTGTATACTCAATGGACTATTACTCAGTTGTAAGAGAGAATGAAATGTTGCCCTTTGCAACAACACAGATGGAGCTAGAGAGTATTATGCCAAGTGAAATAAGCCAGAGGGGGGTCCTTGGGTGGCTCAGTCAATCAAGTGTCTGCCTTCAGCTCAGGTCATGATCCCAGGGTCTGGGGTGGAGCCCCATGTCAGGTTCTCTGCTCAGTGGGGAGTCTGCTTCTCCCTCTCCCTCGGCCTGCCACTCCCCCTGCTTGTGCAATCTCAATCTCTCTCTCTCTGCCAAATAAATACAATCTTTTTCAAAAGATAGAGAAAGACAAGTACTATATGATTTCACTCACACATGGAATTTAAGAAATGAAACAAATGAACAAAGGCGGAGGGGGCGGGGGGGAGAAGCCAAAAGCCATACGGTTAACCATAGAGAATAAACAGATGGTTATCAGAGAGAAAGTAGGTGGCGGGATGGGGTAAAGGGGATTGAGAGTACACTCCTCTTGGTGGGAACTGAGTAATATATGGAATTACTGAATCACTATATTGTACATCTGAAAGTAATGTAACACTTAACTGTACTGGAATTAAAGTAAATATAATTACAAAAAATAATGCTGTTAGGAACATTCATATCAAGCTGTGTGACAAATGGTTATATTTCTTTTTGGGTATGTACCTCAGAATAGAATTGGTGGTTCATATGGTAAGATTATGTTTAAGTTTTAAAGCAAGTGCCTTATTGATTTTGCCAAAGAGACTACACCACTTTATATTCCCAAAATATAAGAAGATTGCCATTTCTCTACATTCTCGTCAACACTTATTACTGTCTGTCTTTGATTATAGATGTCATAGTGGATGCATAATGGCGTCTCCTTAAGGTTTTCACTTGTATTCCCTTAGTCACTAACAATATTGAGCATCTTTTCATGTGCTGACTGACCAGTTATTTATCTTATTTGATAAAAAGTCTATCCAAATATTTTGCCCATTTTAATTGGATTCCCTACTGAGTTACATAAATTGTTCATATATTTTAAATAAAAGTCCTTTATCAGATATAGGATTGCTAATATCTTCTCCAACAGCGTAATTTGCATTTTCATAATCTTTATCTTTCACAGTAAAAATATTTTAATTTCGATAGTCTAATTTGATACTTTTCTTTTATGGACCATACTTTTGTGTCTTTTTTGTTGGTGGCATTTTTGTTTTTTTTTAGAGATTTTATTTTTAAGTAATCTTGACACCCAATGTGGGGCTCAAATCGTCAGTCCCAAAATCAAGAGTCACATGTTCTACCAAGTGAGCCAGCCAAGCACCCCTGGACCATGCTTTTGATGTCATATCTAAGAACTCAATCCAAGATCATGAAGATTTCTTTTTGTTTGTTTGTTTGTTTGTTTGTTTAATGAACATTTCTGCTTAGGTTTTCCTCTATATAGTTTAAACTCTTATATTTAGGCCTATTATCTATTTCAACTTATTTTTGTGTGTGATGGGACATAAAAGTAAAAATGCATTCTTTTTAGTGTGTTAGTCCTTTCAAGATTAAGCTCACAGTTGCTCCTGTGTTTTCATTTTTCTCCTGCTCTGCTCCTATTTTCTTCCTTCTATATTTTTCTTCTTCCAATTTTTAAGTCAATGTACATCACATTTTTTTTCAGTTTTATTGAAGTATTACTGACAAATATACACTTTATACATATTTAAGGTGTATAACTTGATGTTTTGATATGCATATATATTGTGAAATAATCACCACAAACTAATGAACATATCCATCAGTATACCTGGGTACCATGTTCTTCCTCCACCACGTGAGAACACTTAAGAACCACCTCTTCACAAATTTCAAGTATACAATACAGTATTATTAATCATAGTTATCACAGCATACATTAGACCCCCAGAACTTGTCCATTTTGTAACTCAAATTTTGTAGCTCTTGACTAAAATCTCCCCATTTTCCCCACTTCCTAGCCCCTGGCAACCACCACTCCATTCTGTGCTTCTAGGAGTTTAACCATTTTAGATGCCTTATGTGAGTGAGATCATGCAGGATTTGTCCGTCTGTATCTGGCTCGCTTCACTTTGCATGACGTTCTCAAGTTTCTTCCATGTTGTCATAAGTGGCAGGGGTTCCTGCTCCCATTTATTTTTAATCTTCTTTTCTTAATGAAGGCTATAAATTTCCCCCAATCACTGCTTTAACCTTATCACGAGATTTAATAATTCATGTTGTCACTGCGGTTCAGATCTAAATATCTTAGTCTCCATTGTGTGTTAACTGATAATTTAATTAATATTCATCTCCCAAATTCATGAGAAGGATTTTGGTTATCTTTTTGTCACTGATTTTTAGTTTGCTCATAGTGTGGTCATGTAATGTGGTCTTTTGATATCAGCCTTTTGCAATTTTCTGAGAACTGTTATGAAATACTCTTTAAGGATATTTCATATGCTTATTTTTTCTTTTAACTCTTTCCCCATGGGTTTCTGAGAGAAGTAAATTAAAATATCTCGCACTATAATTATATCATTCTGTCCTTCTGATTAGGTTAACTATTACATCATATGGTTTAAAGTTATGATACTAAGGGCATAACACATTCAGGAATCTTATCCTGGGAGATTATCATTTTATTGTTAATTAAAGCACCTTTTAATGCTTAAATATACTGTTGCCTGGAAGCTCTGTGTAAAATATAATTTTCTTATTCCAGTTGTCTTTGGCTCTGTGTCATGTGTACCTCCTTTTATCTTATCATTATTGACATTTCTTTGTTTTGTTTTACTTGAATCTCTTGTGTACAACATTTAACCATTATTTTTAAATCCAAACGGAGGGTTTCTGTCTTTAATTGGGTGAGATATAAGTTTGTCACATTAATGATGATTATTAACTTTTGGAGTTTGTCTATCATTCTACTGTGGGTTCTCTATTTAAAATGCTCTTTATTTCTTTTCCTGCCTTCATTTGGATTAACAAAATTTTGTTTATTTCCTCTACTAATCTTGAAGGTATATTTTTATATGTATATGTAGGCATATATGCACACACATACACACAGCATTTCTGTCTGTGGGTGTTCACTTTTAAAATGTTCAGATGCATGTAGAACAACAAAGTCTAAGGTTTATCAACATCTTCAAATTCCCACCAAACAATTCAAACAGCCTAGAATATTCCACTTTACTCATATTGCCACCCCAACCTTTCATGTTATTGTTTTGGAATATTTTCTTTCGACCTTATTTCTAATTACCTCAATTTGGTTATGTTCTTGTTTCTGTTTTGAGAGTTCCTAACATGTCTACTAACTTACTTACCATTATTCTTTGTGCATCTCCAATACCTTCTTGACATAATTTTCTACTCTCTCAAATACATTCTTTAGCAACACTTTGTGTGACGATCCATCAGTCTTCTTTGCTGAAAGTTAACTTGTTATCAATCTTGAATAACATTAATGTCTTATGGAATCATCAGCTCACAATTGCTATCCTTCGGCATGTTGGATATATTATTCCATTCTAGTCTCTATTGTTACTTATAGGAAGTCTACTGAACATCTAACTTCCTTTTTTGATATTTTACTTTTTTTTTAATTTTTAAGATTTCTGAGTGAAATAAGTCAATCGGAGAAGGACAAACATTGACCATATATGGTCTCACTCACTTGGGGAATATAAAAAATAGTGAAAGGGAATAAAGGGGAAAGGAGAAAAAATGAGTGGGAGATATCAGAAAGGGAGACAGACCATGAAAGACTCGTAACTCTGGTGGTGGAAGGGGAGGTGGGCGGGGGGTGGGGGTGACGGGTACTGAGGTGGGCACTTGACGGGATGAGCACTGGGTGTTATTCTATATGTTGGCAAATTGAACACCAATAAAAAATAAATTTATAAAAAAAGATTTCTTTTACTATGTCTATAGTTTCACTATGTTGTGTCTAAGTGCACACTTATTTTGATTTTTCCTCCTTAGGGTTTGCTATATTTCTTTAAACTGATGTTTCCTATCTCTCCAATTCTGAAAAATCTCAGCTATTATCTCTTTAATTTTCTTTTTTTTTTAAGATTTTATTTATTTATTCATGAGAGACACAGAGAGAGAGGCAGAGACACAGGCAGAGGGAGAAGCAGGCTCCATGCAGGGAGCATGATGCAGAACTCGATCCCAGGACTGCAGGATCACGCCCTGAGCTGAAAGCAGACGCTCAACCGCTGAGCCACTCAGGTGTCCCTATCTCTTTGATTTTTGCATCTTTGTCATTTCATTATCCGTTTTCTCCTTCTGGGACTTCTGTCTTCTCTTTCTTTCTCTCTCTCTCTTCCCTTCCTTTGACAGATATTTTTGAGTACTGTCTATGCACCACATATTGCTGTCAGCAGTTAATAAATTCCCAACATAAAATATTGAAACTTGTAATTATCTGCTCCATGACTCTTAACCTCTTTTTAAAAAATTTACATCTATTTATATTTCTGTTTTGTAATCTAGAAAATGTCACTGTATCTTCCAATTCTGTACTTCTCTCTTCAGCTATAACAAATCTACTATCTCGCCCAAATTTCTAAAAAAAAAAAAAAAAAAAAAGTAAGAATCATATGCATTATCTCCTTTACAGTATGTGTTTTTTCCTAATTCTGATTATTCTCTTTTTTTTCTTTTTGGTTAATTTCTTGTTCTTCCATTTTAATTTGTTTACTTCTCTGTTGCTTTAATCATTTAAAATATATTTATTTGATAGCCTCTTTCTTATATTCTGTAATTTCAGTTTCTTGGGGTATTAATTTTCTGCTTTCTTGTTTCTATTGATCTCCCATGTGGTAGATCATTTCCTCAAGTAATTTGTATTTTTGGATTATGTATTTATTTTCAGTGGTGGTCCTCTCCCCACACTCTATCCTTTCTGTCAATGAGAGGACATATCCCTTGGATTTTGGAAGTGTCTCCATGGTGTGGTTTCTTTCATTTGTTTCTGCCAAAACAGTGGGGTTCACGATGGCCTTACAGTGTTTTTTGCATTATTCTCCTCACTTGTGACTCTGCTCCATGTGAGTATCAAATTCTGACCCAACGTGCATGCATGGCACATGCTACATGTTTAATTTCTCTCTGCAAATTTGTGTATGTGTGTGTGTGTGTGCGTGCTTTTCTCTATGAGCAGGGGCAAAAGACAAGCTCTCTTGCTACTTTATCAGACTTAGAGGAAGTTATTTTTTTCCTTATTGCCTGGATCTTGCAGGCCTGCAGGGCCTTGGATTTCTAGCACTGAAAATTCCTAGTTCTCTACAACCATAAATGGATATTTCCTGTCCCCATAGAGAGATTCAATTTCTATCTTGTCCACTACCTTTTTAAACTACTATTGCATTAATTTCAAGGCATAGGCATTTGGCTTCCATGGATCTCTTAATTCTTATCCATCAGAATTTGTTTCAATCTTAACTATGTGTTATTCTATTATTGTTGTTATAATTAATATAGCATTCAAAATAAGTGAGGGTGTTCTGAAGGCTTAGCCCATGAGGCCCCTACAGGTGTGAAGACAAGCCAGAAAAAAATAAAAAGACTAATTTTTGGTCTTTAGCATGGTCTTTGGGTTTCCTGGCTTCATCCTTTTAATTCTACCATAGAGTGGTGGTTGGGTGTCCACATGCCTTATTTACTTCAAACTTCTTTCCCATTGTTTCCCTTCACTGCTGTTTTCCAGCTATCCTGCCTTTGTCACCGCATTCCTTCCAAAACTTTTTTTTTTTCAAATAAACATTTCTTAAGCCAACCCTTTATAATGTTGCAGTGCATGATATTAAATCTTTAAAGCAGTGGTCACACTGCTGCAGGGTCCTTGGTAATAATGCAATATTCAATAATATACACAGTACAATAACAAATCCCCTAGCTCAGTTCTGGGATGGCACTTGAATAAATCAGGAGAAGAAACTTCCAGAAGGCATTGACTATTTGGTATATAGTTTTATAACAATAAAATGGCATTGCCCAATGTAGTAGCCACTATTTGTACATTTGAAACGTAGTTACTAATGGGCTTCCTGGCAGATTGTCCCCAAACATACCACTTTGACACATTGATTATTTTGTATTAAAATAACTTAAACAGCTAGAATAAGTAGGACTCTCTGACCCTCCTTTGTCCCCCCTGAAAGCAGGAAATAAATTCCCCATGTGAAGGGTTACCTCCCTATACCTTGAGGGTGGAAGGCATCCCTATTGTCAGAAATAGGCAATTCAGGACCTATAAATCTATATAAACAAACTATTTTTTTCATTAAGTTGATAGCTCAAGCCCAAAAAACCCTTATTGAATCTTCACAAATAATTGTTTCTTTGTTTAAAAGGTATAAAAGCTGCCTGCTTTGGTCACTTCTTTGAGTCTTATATTTCTATAAGCTCCCATACATTTGTGATATTTTTCTCCTATTAACCTGTCTTATGTCAATTTAATTATAAGTCCAGCCAAAGGATCTAGGACTACTAGACTAACAAGCTACATTTACAAATTTTTAATTAATTTTAATTTATTTAAAGTTAAAATGGATGCTCAATTATTGAAAATCTTTAAGTACACTTGGAAAAATTTTAATATGTGAATCTCCTTTTCCAGTTTTTGAGTTTGATGGAATCTAAGTAGAGATCAGCTATTTCTGATGGCAATTTAATGTTCAAATTAAGATGTGCTGTATGACGGAGCTAATCAGTTGCTCCAGTTTGCCCAGTACTAAGGGGTTTTCTAGTATGAGCGACCTCCAGGGGCTAAAAACATGGACAGCCCCAGGGACACTGCATGGGTTGGTTGATTTAAGGACAAATACACACTAGATTTCAAAGACTTTTAAAAAAGAATCCAAATATTTAACTCATATTTTTATGTGAAAAACATGTTGAAATAATACTATTTTAGATATCCTGGGTAAACAACATGCATTATTAAAATTATTTCACCCATGTCTTTTTGCTTTATTTTAATGTGACTACTAGAAAAGTTAATATGATATATGTAGTACACACTATATTTCTATTGGCCAGGGCTGATATAGAACAGTAGTCACTTAGAGTGATTTTTATCTATTTATCTCCCTATTTGTAGTTTATTTATATACCTATCTATTATACATATATATGTATATGTATATACATATATACAAATATATACAATATGTTCCTGCTATATAATACATATATACATATTTGTATATATATAATATGTTCCTGCTATATAATACAAGCCAAAAAGTAGGCTAAGTCTTGAGCATACATTATTCCATCTTATCTTGACTTAAACCTTGTAAGTAAAGCTATTATTACTAGCTCCCTCTTATAGACAAGAGCATTGAGGCCCAGAGAAGTTAAGCAATGTACTGAAGATTGTTCCATTTTGGGTGGAGTGAGGATATTAATCTGTTTTCACCTGCTTCCTGAGCAGATATTTTCAGCCCTCTGATACACTGAAGGTGTAGCAGACACTCTAAGGATTCTGGGTCCATTGAGACTGAATCTTGTTGAGCAGAGTTTAGTCCAACATTGTTTTCATAAATTGCATCTCCTGTGAAGATGTTGCCAATAGTTCAAGCTTCACGCTGTCTTAATTTCTTTTTGATGCTGTTACAAACTACCACAAGCTCGGTGGCTTAAAACAACACACATTTATTCTTTATAGTTCTTGGGGTCAGAAGTCTGAACAGTTTCACTGGGCCAAAAGCAGGGGGCCAGAGTGATTATACTCCCTCAGGAAACTCTTGGGAGAGAATCCATTTCTTTGGTTATTCCAACTACCAGAGCTGTGTTCCTTCCTCTAGCTGCAGAGCCAGTAGCTTAGCATCTTCAAATGTCTCTCTTCATCATCACATCACCTTCTCCTCTTGTATCCCTGTGGTCAAATCTTCTTCTGCCTCCCTCTTAGAAGGTTCATTATGGTTATATTTACAACTTGCCCCGGGTAATATAGATAAGCTCTCCATCTTCATCTTAATATCATCACATCTATAAGATCCTCGTTACTGTATCACATTCATAGATTCTGAGGATTAGGACATGGAGATTTCGGGGTAGCCATTATTCAATGCACCACACACACCTAAAAACACTTCCTATTTGTGCATGTCCATGGTTTCCACAGTAATAAAAGTTAGCATAGATGAGTTTTTTTAGAAAAGGGTGGATTCTAAGCAGTTGTACAGAAGTTCACTTATTAACATGTATAAAATATTGCTAAGCACCTATATAAAGCTAAGTTTTACAGGAGAACTAGATGTGTAGACAGAATTAATTCTCAATGTTAGTATTTTGCTTTTGTCAACTCTCCTAAGATACCTATTCAAAGATTTTGGCTTTTTCAGCATAAAATATTTATAAAAGTATGCTACTTCAAACAGTGCATATGATACAAACTAATAAAAATAAGAATGGATGAAACTAACATGATTTCATGTGACTGTTTCATCTGCCTGTGTAGACACAATTACTGTGCTTTTGTTCTGGTCGCATTTCATACCTATGAACACGGATAATTTAAAAGTTAATAGACGGGCTTCTATACTTGCAATAGTAAACTTATAAGACACTGAAAAGATGCAGCCTCATTATAATATGTGAGATCTTGTGAGGCAAATAAAATATTATTTATGTTTATAATCTATGGAGGAAATGCACAATTTATCTTAAAACATCTTGTTTCCATATAAGACTTGTACATGTTTCAGAGTGCAATTAAGCTATACCCAAATGATCTGCATAAATACCTTTGAGATAGGTAGACTAGGTATTTTCCTGGTTTTGGAGGAAAAATAAAAAAGATCATGGAGAGAAGCTCAGATTCACCCAAGGTTCCTGAGCTAATTACATTCAGAGACCAGAACACAGAGATCTTGCAGCCCCTGGTCCTATCTACTCTCCTTTAAATTCTCATTCTACTTAAGCCTTACTGATTATGACTTTATTTATTATATATTTTTCCTACATGCTTTGAACATTGTTTCCTTATCTTAAAGGAATGGAGAAGTGCTATTATTAAACAGATGGAGAAACAAAAGACACGAAGAATTCAATGTGTTCAACACAGCTATTCACATGGGCTTTTAGTCCACATCTTACTATATTCAAGAAATTCAACTCAAGTTTTGGCTCAAATACTACTTTCTTAGTAAATCTTACTTTGTTCAATATTTTCTCATCAAACCTACAGTATGTACTGGGATGTGGTTTATGTGTGTATGTGCATATATAAATTATATATACAATATGTATATATACACACAAAGTACATGTATATACTATGCATATATACATATATTGTTTAAATACACATACTTTATTTCTTGTCTGTGCCCCTACACAAGAATGTGAACTTCACGAAAGCAGTGATTTTTGTATCTTTCATTCAATAATTTCTGCCAAGTGCCCAGAAATGTACTCGATACATAATAAGTACCCAGTAAAAATTTGTTGGAAAAATGAACAAATTCAAATTCTTATCCAAATAAATGAGCATGCTTCTGATAGTAACAGTTATGCAAATAGTCTCTTAAGTTTTAGAGCATTTTACCTTTAAATGGCAACTTTCATATAATTTATTCCCCTTGTACAAATGAGAGAAATGGCTCTTCCATGGCCACTCAATAATTTGGAGATCATACAGAATATATACATGTATGATATTCATATGATACCTACGGTATGTATCTAGATATAACATACATATGTTTGTATATAAATATAAATGGTCCCTCCTTCTCCAACCCTACTTGGTAGATGAATAAAAAATTCACAGTTGCAAGAGAGTCTTCTACTCTTCTGCGTACAGAGCAGTAGTCATGCTTTCATTGAAATCTGACAAATTTAATTGTAGCCCAGGGGGCTGATTTTGACAGGCAGTACAGAATGCTTGTTTCTATTAATATTTACCATGGAATAATATGTACTCACAAACTTTCCCTGGACCTCCCTCACCTCTGTCACCTCATAACATTTTTGTTCTATCCTTAGCAGTCACACTCTTTTTGAGATAATTATTTGAAAAAGAACAGAGATAATTCAGCTGGCCCTCATCTCCATCCAGCTCGTACAGCTGAAATGAAGCCCAATCTTAAACACAAATTCTTATTTCTCGGGAAAAACAGAATAAAATGCTCCATTTGCCAACAGTGTCCACATTGATTCATCTGCACTCATGTTGCGGTTGGGTCTAAAGAAAAGCATGTGGCCATATTTGCATAACTGTTTGCAAACTCATTCTGCTCCCTCAGTGGGTACATATTTCTATCACAGGCTTCATTCAGCTTAGATTAATACTCTGTGGAGTCACTGCAGGATTGGACAATGGTGTTCTTCAAGGGGCAATAGTAAGACCAGCAGTTCCTGCACTGCCATGCATCCCAAGTAAAGGCCATTATTATGGCACCTTGTGGTTGATGAAGAGAACTGACATTTATTGAATGACCAAGGATTTAATACTCACTTAAATCCTCTGATAACTGGACAAAAATGCAAAGCAGGTATGTCTCTTATTGTACTGCCAAGAAAATTGTGGCTCAAAGAGGTAAAATAATTTGTCAGTGTCTAAGAGCTATTATGTGTTGAACCAGTACTTGAGTTCAGGTCAAACTCCCAAATATTTATACTTGGTCACAACGCCGATCTGTTTTTTGTTTTTGTTTTTGTTTTTTTTTTGTTTGTTTGTTTTTGTTTTACCTATGCTTACTTTTAAAGGAAGGAAAGAGGATCTGGAGGAATTATCAGAAGCAGTCTCTGTCTAGGAGCATGTTTGCACAATAAATATTCAGTAAACATAGCACCGAAAAGTGTTTTTAAAATGTTCAAATTTGGGGGATGGATACGTTTATTAGGGACTTGGTGCCTCTATGCGTTTGCTTTAATGCATAGCAGCTAATTGTCATCTCTCAATGTTGGGAGACTTGGGTTATTTGGGACTAGAATACAAATAAACAAAGCCAAATGAATAAGAAAAATACTCCCCCAAAAAGGTGTTTTTATTCTATCCAAGATATACCATGCAAGGGCGAGAAATTAATCAGCTGGAACTCAGCTGTTCATGCTCATGTTAATATTCTAGAAGCCTGCTAGGAATATTATTCCTTTTCAGAGAATTCTTTGTTTGGATCAGACTAAAGCCAACAAAAGAGGAGGAAGAAGCTTATAAAGTTCTCATTCTCAAATCAAATCCGAAAAATGGCTTGACCCAGTGAGCGGAAGCCAGTGAATGTGATCATGTCAGAATCAAAGATGAAAAGAGGAAGATGTCTGAGTCTACATTCCGTTTATTAGTAATATCAATTCCTCTGATGGATCATGGAGTTACTGAATTGGCCATGAGTAGGAGCAACGAAAAGCCCAGACCACAGAAAAACCACTATTGAATAACTACCTCCTGCATCACCAATCCACTGGCATCACCTATAAACCACATCAACACCCTCATCCCAAAATTCACACCAATAAACATGTAAACACAATCAAAAAAAGTAAGGAAGATTGACGTTAGTGAAACTCACTATAAAGAAAATATAATAAGGTGATAAGATAGTAACTTGAGGTGAGGTTAAGGTTACTTGAGGCTGGTCTTGGGAAAAACTTCTCTCTTCTCTATATAGGTAATACGGGACTTGAATGATTACAAGGCTCTATCCAGGAAATCTTGGAGAAGAATTCTTATCATAAAGGGTTTGGCATATGCAGGATCTTTGAGTTAGGTACAAGTGTAATGTATGTGAGAAACAGAAATAAGGCCATTACAACAAAAAGGGAGAATGAGAGGAGGTCATGGTGAGGAGTTATGATTTATCCCAATCCCAATTCCACTGAGCTGTTATTGGTGAGGTTTCAAAAAGACATAGGATATTATTTAAAAATTTAAAAACTTTATTATTTAAAAACTTTTAAAAAATGCTGAATGGAAAAATGGAAAATGGAAAACACCCATGACCAGTGGGTAAAACGACTCTTATTTAGGAGATTTGGACTACCATGGTGGGAGAGTGGTAGAGATAGCAGGCTGACTGAGGGAAGAAAGGTTTACAGTGAGTGCCTCACCCCACAAGTAGAATGTGTCAAATGAGCCTTAGGATTGATGCCATTACCTTTCCTTACATGCCATGAAAGATTTGTGCCTTAACATATCTATCCCTTGAGCCGAGGAATCAATCCACATGGAATTATAACATGTATATGGTAATGTGCTTGCGGTTTCAGGATTATGCATGTGGAAAACAGGACAGTGATAGACTGAGGTTGAGAGAGAGAGAGAGACAGAGAGACAGAGAGACTGTTAGCCACTTTCTTTGTTCTTGGGAGAGCTTTGGAGGAATTATATCAGGAAGGAGGGGCATAGAGAGCCACAGAAAGATCAAAAGCAACCAGGATAGAAACGTTGGGATGAAGGCATAAAAAGGAGACAAAATGAGTGGCCAGGAGGATGAGAAGAGGGCTAGAAGAAAGAAAACCCAAAATGTGTGTGGTAGGGGACATGATAGAGACCCACAGCAGCAGATTTGGGAATTCCTTTTGAAATCTAGAATAACATACTGATAACAACTACTATTTTCCATGTGCTTTTTAATTATATATATATATGAGACACCTTGTGTTAAGTGTTTTATGTGCCAAATGGGGAATCTGAGACTTGGAGAGGTTATATAACTTCTCAAAGCCCCACAGCCATTAATTTGCAAATTCAAGATGCTAATCCAGACCTAATTCTGACCCATTTCTCTCACTATAAATTAATTTTGCCTATTTTTGAACTGTATACAAGTGGCATCATACAACACAATATATGTAGTGCTTGGAACATATACTCAACATTATGAAATTCTCTAGTGATTTTACAAGTTCCTTTTCATTGCTGTGTAATATTCTATCCTATGACTACAACACATTTTAGAGTTAATGGAACTTGGGGCATCCCAAATTTTTATTATCACAAGTCATGCTGCTATGAACTCTCTTGAGTGCATCTTTTGGTGCACAATTTCAATTATTTCTGTTGGTATGTACTTAGCAGAATTGCTGGATCACAGAGTACACATATAATCAACTGTAGGAGAATGTTCCAAAGAATGTTCCAAAGTGGTTGTACAAAATCCCTTCAGTTTTACAGATGGAAAAAGTGAAGTCCTTGGAAAGGAAGTAGTTACTAAAAAAAAAAATAATAATAAGCTCAGCCTAGACTAGAACTCATGTTGTTAACTTTCCAAAGCTTAGTGCTCTTTTCAGAACAACAGCCCACTCCTATACCCTGTTCTGAACCATTCAAATAAAAACTTACCCATTCATTTCTATCATTGGTCTTCTAACTAAAATATTTTCCTTCCTCTTCTCTAAAAATCCAGGATAAAATTCTCTAAGCAGAATTAATTTAAAATACAACAGGACAAAATAGTGTAACCATTTGTGGAGAGGCTATCTGATGGGAAAACCAGACGGTTACTGCCATAGGTCTCTGGTGTACCTTTGAGTCAGCTGAGATTCTTTAGGGAGTTTTGTTATAAAGATGAGTCATTGGCCAGGGTCCTGGGATCGAGCCCCACGTCAGTCTCCCTGCTCAGTGGGGAGTCTGCTTCTCCCTCTCCTTCTGCTCCCCCCTCGACTCATGCTCTCTAATAAATAAATAAAATCTTTAAAAATAAAAAGATGATGAGTCACTGGCTTTTGACCACACTCGAGAATAAGTATCATTGTATTAAAGAAAGAGTAGCAACATTTTCCACAAATCCTATTTCTCTCCACACTCTTTTTTGAGACACCATGATTTCTGTATTCACCCCAATGTGAGAAAAGCAGCCAATTCTACTAACTACCATAACAAGCTAAAACTTTTCTTTAAGCACGTTTTAATATAATAAGCATATATATTTCAAAGGCTTACAAAAAGGAACAAAACATAGGAGACAATTTCTTTTCCCAGTGTTTTATTAATTATGGAGAAAACAGATGTGCAAGATCCAAAATGTGTGTGTGTGCTCACACGCTCACTCATTTTGGAGACTGTTCTAGGGGCTTTTCATTATTACAAATCCACATAAAGCATGATGAGCTTATGGGCCAGTAGGTAGAGAAAAGCTTTGTAGGATTCCCACCCTACTACTCAGTGTCTGATGTTTTCATTTTCCTTCTACTGAAATGTCCATGCATTATTCAGCTTTTTGCTATAATCACCAAACAAAAACTTTGCTCAGTTGTTCCCTTTCTCTCTGAATTGCTGATGTTCTATCTGGTCAGTAACGTCCCTTTTATATTTGGGAAATTCTAGAAGAGCAATTGTCATTTGATAAAACTCATCTAACACTCACCACATTCATTCACTCGTGTTTGTCTTTCGTTCGGCAAACAATGGCCTATCTACTACATGCCAAAGCCCTAGAAATACTGTTACGCTAACACTGTATGTGAGTTTGCTTTGAAAGAGAACACTGTCTAAGAGAAGCGCATCTCTCTTTGTGATGGCACAGTGAGTAGCTCTGGAAATGTTTCCCACATGTGTCAGCTTCTGAGAGGACTGTGTTAAGACGATATTTTAGATAACTTCCTGACTCCGTGAGAACAAGGGCCACAACTGCTCAGCAATATCTGTTAGGAATAAGTGAGTGGATGGAAGTATGTATTTGCATCTTTGTCTAACTAAAATCTTGCAAAGAAGAATTCAAAAGATCAGAGAGATGGAGACAGGAAAGCCACAAGTGGTTGGTTTAGCAATCAGACATCAGACTGTATGTGTACAAGAATCCAGAACAATTCTCAGCATGTGAGGATACTGGGTGGGTCTTGGAGGGATCTGGGACATGCTTACCATCTCTTTCATTCCATTCCTGTCCTATAACGCCCAAGAAGAAAACACTTCAGCAGATGCCTTACTGAGCAGCACTCTGCAAAGTAGAAACATGTCAGATTAAAGAGAAAGAGGTCTGATGTTTATTTGTGAGACTTTGGGAAAATCATTCCTCTCCTTCCTGGAATCAATTTCTACTTTTGCGAAAAGAGAAATTAAGAGCTTGATGAGCTCTAAAGATGCATCAAGAAACTCGCCTGCTTCTTTCACGGCCTACTCAATAAGTGGAACAAGGGCTTTGCCTAACACACCTTACAAGTACACAGAGTTCTCTCTTTCCAAGCAATGATCTGTAGAAGTCCTTGTGGGCCTCTTTTGGGTGGGGTGGCTGGCCCTTCTCAGCAGATGGACCCAGATTGCAGTCGGGGGCTGGTGAGTCATCTGCAGCACACGTTACTCATTCAGGTGCATTTGCACTGGACTCCACAGCTGGGAACGGGCCCCAGACTCAGTTTGTTTATTTCCATGGACGATGGATGTCCCAGAGCTTGTTGTGAAATAAGAAATTTATAAATTGTTATGTTCTCCTGCTGACAGCCTTCTCTCTTCTCTTGATGATCAGCAGCCTCTCAGACAGTCCCTTGTTCCATTCTAGAGGAAGGGAATTTGTTAGGTTGAACACTGACCAGGTTGTCCTGCATGGGGTTGGAGTTCTCAGTATCGATTATCTCATTTTACCTTCATAACAACCCCATGAGATTTGTTTAATTGTCCTCATCTTAGTGATGTAAGAGTAGAAGCCAAGAGAGGATAGGAGGATTGGCAAAGTTTCACAGTTAGGAAGTGTAGAGCTAAGATTGAAACCTAGAATTGTCATCTCCGAAGCCACTTTCTTTATCCTGCACCACACAGCTTTCATCCCAAAAAAAGAGCATGCATTCATACATCATTTCATTGCAGTTCTCACAACTACCTTCTGAAATTGAAGGCAACATGAAGATACATCAATGAAAACTAACATTCACATTTTCTTGTCATTCTGTTCCTTTTTTGTAGAGAAAGACCATGGCTATTTATGTTTGTAACTTAGGGCCAAAACTAGAGTAGGGCTTAAAAAATATTTATGGAACTGAACAAAATTAATCTTGTGTCCAAAAATATTATTTTAGAGTTTCTGTTGGTGTCCATTATTGCGCTAAATTTTGAATTGTGGTAATTTACAGAAGCAAGGAGGTTCTAGATGATAATTCAAGGGGAAAAGAAATAAAGAAATACAAATAATCATATCATTGTAACATAAATGCTTTTAAAAATCAACAATCTCACATTTCCAATTATTTACAGGAAATAATTAATGAAATTCTGAGTTACAATGTGAAAATTAATTTTCTTAGTTTAGAAGCAAATTTTCCTCTGGTATTACTTTCTGTCTGTTTCAAGGATATTTTTTTTAAAACCATTCCTTCTAGGGACAGTTGGGTAGCAATGAGTTCTTCTAGCCCTTTGTCTGTAAAATTCTTTATTTTGCTTTAACTTTTAAAACAGGTTTTTGAAAACAAAACAAAACGAAACAGGGTTTGCTGGTTATACAGTCCCAGATTGAAGACTGGTCCTTTTATCACCCAATATTTTAATAATGTTGCTTTGTTAGGCTCTGAGTTCCAATTTTCCTGATGACTCATCAGCATTATTCTTATCTTTGACCTTATGTACATAACGTGTTTTTTCCTTTCTATCAGCTCTTAAGATTCTTTTTAAGTAGGCTTTATGCCCAGTCTGGAGCCCAATGCTGGATTTGAACTTAGACACTGAGATCAAGACCTGAGCTGAGCTCAAGCAGGACACCCAACCAACTGAGCCACCCAGGTACCCCAGCTCTTAAGATTATTTTGAACATGAGATTAAGAAATGTGATTTCGATATGTCTGGTGTCGCTTTCTTCATGTTTCTTCTGCTACAGGTTTGTTGTGCTTTTCAAATATGAAGGTTTATGGTTTTCATCAAATACAGTTTTTAGTCATTATTTCTTCAAATACTTTCTTCTGTTATCTTTTGTCTCTTTGGGGATTCCAATTACACATATTAAGTTATTCTAGTTGTCTCATAGATCACTAATTATTTGATTATGATGGCGTATGTCATGTTTATGCATGAAAAGTTACTCCATTTGTAATTAGGAAGTATTGCGCGTAGATAGTTCGAAGGTATGCAAATATTCTGTCTCTCATCATCCTTAATTAAAGTATCAATTAATGCAGGAGACAGTTATTACAATGGTATATGCCAAATAGTAATATTCTATTTATATCATTCCTTTTACATTGATTAAGTATAATTCTATGCAATAGAAAGAATAATGGCTTCCCCCAAAGATGTTTCATACTAAACCCCAGAGAAGCCTGTGAATATATAATGTTTCATGGCAAGGAAGAAATAAGATTGCAGACAGAAATATGGTTGCTAATGCAACTGACTGTGAAACAAGACTGTCCTGAGTTACCTAGGTGGCCCAGTGTGATCACAAAGGTACTTTAAATTGGGAAAAAGATGGAAAACAGTCCATGTCAGAGTGCTGTGGCATGAGAAAGATTCTACTGGCATCGGTGACTTTAATGATGGTAGTACAGTGGGCAGTGAGCCTAGGAATATAGAAAGTCTCCAGAATCTAGAAAAGTAAGAAATGGATTCTCCTATAGAGCCTCTAGAAAGGGATGAACTCCTGTCAACACCTTGACTTCAGCACACTGACACTTATTTCAAGATTCTGAATTTATAAATTTTTAAATTTTGAAACAAATTTGTATCCTTTCAATCCACTAAATTTTTGGTAACTTGTTTTAGTAACAATAGAACTATTACGTTGTACCATAAGGGCCACTCTGTCTCTCCTTTTATTTATTTACTCATTCATTGACTTGTTCATTTATTCTATCAGTATGGACTTGTGGATATTTATTTTGTGGTTCTTAATTCAATACTATCATTTTCTAATTTGTTGTTTGACTCATCCTAGATCATTCCTAGATTTGGAATTTCTTCCAATGGACTCCTACATGCTTCTAACAAGTCTCCATCATTGATGCAATGCTTTCTCCCCCTCCAGTTTTTGCATTCTTAACCCAATGTTATACGGACATTCATGAATCAGATTTTATATCTTTAATTGCTTCTCAGGTATGCTGGTGAAATTGATAATGCCAAAAACTAGCATAGTTCACAAAAAAAGATATTAAAAGCCATATAAATTCTCACATCTTTAAAAGCCTGATTAAAAATGTTCACAGTCTTTCATCCATCATTCTCAAGACTGACATAAAGGCAACCATATGAGTTCTTTAAAAAAAAGTATTTATTCATGAATGGATAAAGAAGATGTGGTTTATGTATACAATGGAATATTCCTCAGCCATTAGAAACGAGAAATACCCACCATTTGCTTCGACGTGGATGGAACTGGACGGTATTATGCTGAGTGAAATAAGTCAATCGGAGAAGGACAAACATTATATGGTCTCACTCATTTGGGGAATATAAAAAATAGTGAAAGGGAATAAAGGGGAAAGGATAAAAAATGAGTGGGAAATATCAGAAAGGGAGACAGAACATGGAAGACTCCTAACTCTGGGAAACGAACTAGGGGCGGTGGAAGGGAAGGTGGGAGGGGGATGGGGGTGACTGGGTGATGGGCACTGAGGGGGGCACTTGATGGGATGAGCACTGGGTGTTATTCTATATGTTGGCAAATTTAACACCAATAAAAAATAAAGTTATATAAAAAAGTATTTATTTATATATTTATTTTTCATTTATTTACTTATATGAGAGAGAGAGCACATGTGCACAGTACGTTAGCATCCAGGAGCAGAGGGAAGGACACAGAGAGGGAGAGGGACAAGCAGACTCTGATCTGAGCTCAGAGCCCAACATGGGGCTCAGTCCCACCACCCTGAGATTATGACCTGAGCTGAAATCAAAAGTCAGACGCTTAATTGACTGAACCACCTGAGTGCCCTACAACTGTATGAGTTCTTGAAAGGTCTTTACTTCACCATTATAGCTGACATTTTGCACCAAAATTTTCTCATAACACCTTCATAACATCTACTTATGCTTTTACTCTAAAAGGAAACCAGAATCCAAGCGTGCAACAGTGATTAAAACTCATCATAGCCAAAGCTTGAACTTGCAAAAATTTATAATAATTAGTATTCATAAACCTAAAGTATTTTCACTTCATTAAAAGATACCGTTAAAAAGTATAGTTAAGTATGTAATTACAGTTTATTAATGACTTGACAAGGATCTGAAATATCAGAGGCCACTAAAACTTGAAAAAATTCATACAATTTATCTCTATGATTAAAATGTACAAAAATTAGTAGATGACATTTGATTTACAAGTGAGGTCTCAGAAATAAAAGTGTTCTGCAGAATGGAGACTTATTTGCAAGTGAGAGAAAAATATATACTGATACTTCAGGGCCAGGACTTCAGCAAGCAGTGACTTTTACAGGCTGTCTTCATTTGTTTTTATTCACTTCAATAATAATTTCTGGTTATTAGACTGTAATTCTTTGAATATTGCTTTAACAAAATAAGTAGCCCTCCAGGTTTTCCAAAATCCCGGCTCAAAAATTTAACTCTTGGGCACCTGGGTGCAGTCAGGCATCTGGCTCCTGGTTTCATCTCAGGCATGATCTCAGGGTCCTGAGACTGAGTCCCATGTTGGACTCTGCACTCAGCAGGGAGTTTGCTTGAGATTCTTTCTCTCCTTTTGCCTCTGCAAGCCCCACCCCCACCCCCTGCACACATGCTCTCTCCCATTCTCTTTCAAATGAATAAATCTTTAAAAAGATCTAATTCAGAAGTGTTTTAGGTATTTAAATAAGAGATGACATCATTGACACAGAAAAATTACAGGGCAAAGCTGGTACTTTTTCATTGATAAAAAAAAAATGAAACGCAGAGAAAGCAGGTCCTTGGAAGGTGAGAAAGAGACAAAGCAAGCAGGGCAGTCATAGCTATAAGTAAGGCATAGCTCTAGGAGGCAAACCCAAATTGGATGATTGCAGCTTCAGTGTTTTTTCCTTATCTACAGGTGAAGAAAAAGGTGGGAAAATATCATAGGATTCATGAGGAGGTAGCAGTTGAGGTGGGTCTTAGAGAACAGAATGGGTGTTCTATGGCTGAGAAGGGCAGAATGGAAGAGAGTGCAGAGGCAGGAGCATGGCATTCTGTGCAGAAAATCATGCTGGAGTAAAAGCATAGAAATGGGAAGTTTGGGCAGTTAATTCAGTTTGGCAGGAGTAATCTAAAAAGAGGAAGGCTGGGAAATTGGAGTCATAGGTTGGAGCACAACCATGACAAGCCTTGGATGATATCCTCAGGTGGGGGATATGGTTGCCTGCTTCCCAGCATCTGCTGCAGCCCTCTACAAGGGCTCGTGTTGTCTGGCTAGAAAGATCCCTTTCACTTATACCACTGGGGTTTTCCTAAACCAACAAACTATATACCTTCTCATAGTGCTCAACTCAGAAGTAATATCAACTCTAAGGCAATCATCTCATGACATCTCTATCAGTCCAGGGATTGCTCCAGAGGTGGGTCCACAGCTCAGGATGAAGCCATTGAAGAAGTCTTTGATTTCCATGTATCCCTGTATCTAGATGGTACAACATCAGAGGAATATTCAAACAATTACAATCTAATAATCCAGAAATTATTATTTAAGTGAATAAAAACAACCACAGTAGGAGACCTCTGACTGCTCGTTCAACAGTTTCCCAGCATGAAAGAAGCCAGCTAGAAAGTAAGACTGACATTTGGAAGGAAGTCAAGAGAGTAACAGAGAGACAAAGCTGAAGTCCTAATCAAAGTGGAACCAAAGCCCAAATCAAGGATGCCTGGGGGGCTCAGTGATTGAGCATCTGCCTTCGGCTCAGGGCATGATCCTGGGGTCCTGGGATCGAGTCCCACATCAGGCTCTCCACTGGGAACCTACTTCTCCCTCTGCCTGTGTCTCTGCCTCTCTGTGTGTCTCTCATGAATAAATAAATAAAATCTTAAAAAAAGAAAAAGCCCAAATCACCTCTGGATTTTTCAGATAGGTAAAGCAACATATTCTCACTACCTTTCATGTGATAGGAGTTTATTGTTGCTCCTTGAAATGAAAAGTGTCCTGACAGTCTTATTATTCAAAATACAGGGCATCTTGGAAGGCTTTCAAACACAGATATAATGTGATCTGTGCAGTCTCAGAGGAAAAATATTCTGATATCTCAGTGGAAGCTGGATTTGGAAGCAGAGAAAGAATATTGGTGATGATATCACACGAGTTTGGATGGGAGATGAATCCTAATTTCAAGTATGGTGGTATAAATATGTACGTGTGGAGAAACAGAAACATTACCATAGTTGAAGAGTCTCTTCAATGTTGATGGCTAGGTAAGAGATATTATTTTACCCACAATTTATGCCCTAATCAATCCCACCCCCATAAGTGGTGGAGCATGCTAACATGAATTCCAAGCAAGCTGTGCATAGGCATTGTTGCTAATACAGTCCTGGCATGGAAGTAATAATACCCAGGACTCCATGATCTTAGGCTATCCCTCATCCAGTTCTGGGGGTCCAGTATAGTGGAGTGTCAGCCACAGGAGTGAAAAGGTAAGGGAAAGGAGAAGAAAGATGGAGAGAGGAGAGGAGATGGGTAAAGAGAGGACCCAGGGTTAGGTGGCTTCCAGAAAGATGCTGATCCCAAATCACCTGCCTTAAGGAGGCAACAACAACAAAATAGAGCAGAAAATATAAGGGCAGAGTGAGGATGAGATAAAAGATATGTAATAATAACAGTGGTGATGATAATTGTGGTACCAATAAAGGGAATAACGTGACCTAATGTTTATCAAGAGGTCACTGTGTGTCAGCCAGTGTGTGAATGACTGACATGTCCGACCTTAGTCAACCCTTGCATCCACCCTATGGACCAGATGATGGCAATCAGCCATAGAAAGGGTAAGTAACTTGCTCAAGACCAAACAGCTCTGAGGAGATGGAGCTGGTGTTGAACACAAACACGTCTGACCCTATTGTCATAGAAACCAGATTTTTAGGAAATACCACCTCGGTCCTTATCTCCCTAGATGAGGCTCTTAACCAAATGACACTCCAATGCCAGCTTGGAACATCTTTCCTTCCTGGCACTAGCCTCCTCCAGCTTTCCCTCTCTTCCCTCAGCTTGAGTAGCACTTCTCCTGGCATAACATCCATGAGATCAGAACCACACAGCTCCCCCTCTTGTCGTATCCCTTCTGCCACCCCCATGGTGGTATTCACCGCTGAGATATCTGCTTCCTATGTCCGACTGTGGCCCCTAAAAGGGCAGGCTTACCTGCTTTACTCACTGCTTGGCCCACCAGGAACATTCAATACTGTGTTGAATGGATGAATGAATGAATGAATGAATGAGATCAGCAGGCAGCGAGTTGAGAACAGAAGGCCATATAATAAGGAATATGGGTGAGGTGGAGGAGGGGCTGTTTTCAGAAATAAGATCTGAAGAAGGACAAGGATGTACTTGGGCCTTTCTTTCCGGTGTCCTGGAACCTGGCTGGCAAAAGGGGAAACCTGTACTGGGCAGCAGATATGTTTATTGAGCCTTACGACCCCCCCATACCTCTTTTCTAAAGGCTGGATTTAGCTGGGATCTCCCAGCTTCAAACGGTCTCCAAGAACGTTGTGGGTGATGAGGGCAAGAACTTTGTGGGTGAAAGGGAAAGAAGAAACGACCCAGGAGAGAACGGGCCAGACAACCCCAATCTCCTTCCACAGGCATTCAAGTAATTAAAATAAAAACAATTACTCATCTACATAGAACAGGTCAGCACATTTTTTTTTCGGTGCAGAACAAAGGAAATGCTCCACTCCTAAGAGGCAGGGATATAAATATTTCAGCGCGTAGCACGTCCAGGACCAAAAGGTAAAATAAACTAGATTTAAACAAACAGTGTGACACAGAACTGCAACGAGGCATTGTGAAATTCTGCAAAATTGCAGATCCGATTTCCCTGGAATATACTTCGGCCGAGCAAAACCCTGACGATTATTCATGTTGGAGGGAGAGGCAGACTTGCAGACAATGGGAAAACAAACACTCAATCATCAGGTTTCAGAATGCCACAGTGCCCAGAAAATGCCGATGTTTGCCTCTTTTCCCCCGAAGCCTGGAGCTGGCCTCCTGATCCCTCACCTCCGGGATGCATTTTGCCCTCAACAATACTTGGCGTTCACAGGAGAGAGCGCCGTCTGGTTGCACGAAGCTCTTTGCCCTCCTCTGGGTAAGAACAGGGTCAGTGCATGTCAGACCTCACACTGGGTTTGCCTTCTGGTTTTCCTTGCTGAGAAATTCCTATGTGCCAGGTCCACAGCCACTCAAAGTTTGTTGTTGCTGTTGTTACTGTTAATTAAAATTTTTTAAAGATTTTTTTTTCGACAACACCCCGAGTTACGAAGTTCTGTCCTTCTTCACCTGCTGGCCGAACATTCAGATCATCATTCTGAAATCATAGATCGGACTCACACCACTGCTTGCCGCCCTCCTGCGACCACCTATTGTCTTCAGGACAAAGTCCAAATTTCTAAGGCTGGCACATGAGGTTCTCATGCTCCATCTCTGCTTACGTCTTCCAACTCGTTTCCCAGAATTATGCGGAGATGCTCGGCTGGCTGGATTGCTGTGCACCTGCAGCATTGTTAGGGTCGATTGTTCACCCATCACACCAGCAATAATGCCTCTCTATCCCATCAGCCTTGTCCATCTGGATATCTCTATCTAACCCTTCGGTTTGGGCTCAAGAGTTACCTTCTTTGGGGGGCACCTCGGTGGCCCAGTTAGTTAAGTGTCTAAATCTAGATTTGGGCTCAGGTCATGATCTTCAGGGTTGTGAGATCGAGTCCCATGTCAGGCCCTACACTCAGTGGGGAGTCTGCTTAAGATTGTCTCTCTCCCTCTGCCCCTCCCACCTCCCTCTCAAAAAAAAAAAAAAAAAATGACCTTCCTTGTGAAACCTTTTCTCATTGTCATAAGCAGAACTTGGAATTTTTCTTCTGTATATTCCCGGCTTCAAGCTTTTCAGAGGGCCACTTGATGACTTAGAAAGAATGTTCTATCACTACTTTCTACCTTCAAATTGATTTCTTCCCCAAGGCTACACCTCTTAGGGCAAAGGCTGTATAGTACTCTTCATCGTGGCCCCCGGTCCCATACTGCTTAATTCAAAAGCAACCCCTTAGCAAATAATTGTTAGGCTATAAATCTAATTCCACTTTTCTGATAATTGTTATTTTTTTTTGTTCAGTTTTCATTTATGCACTGAATAAGTGTTTGCTGAGTTTCCATGATGTGCCAGCGTTTATGCTAGGTACTGAGGACAAAATGGGAAGTAAAAACAAACAAGGTCCCTGTTCTTATGAAGTACACTGGCTGGAGGAAGAGTAAGAAATTATTCCAAACATCCCAGTGATGAACATAAAGCTACAAATGAAGCCCTCGAAGAAATGCTGTTATAGCTACAATGTGATCAGTGGAGCACTGTAAGCTCCATGAAGAAAATGATACAAGCAATGATTAGACATTAATGATTTGGAGGTGGGAAGATAGAGATTATTTCAGAGAAACGAGGTGGAGACTTCTGAAGTTTCATGAGGAAAGGAATCATGGCTCACTTGAATAAACATGGCACCCAGAGAAGAGAGATCCAGGGGACATTCGGCAATCTGGAGAAATTTCTGGTTGCATTAACTGGTAAGAAAGTTCTTTCTAGTGAGTAGAGACCAGGGATGC
Source organism: Vulpes lagopus (assembly GCF_018345385.1). Taxonomy (NCBI): domain Eukaryota; kingdom Metazoa; phylum Chordata; class Mammalia; order Carnivora; family Canidae; genus Vulpes; species Vulpes lagopus. The sequence goes on from NC_054830.1 coordinate 63,044,649, forward strand.
TACTGAATATCCTAGGATGCTCAAGACAGCCCCCAAAGAATTATCCAGCCCAAGATGCCAACAGTACCTGCGCTGAGATATTGTAACATAAAGGACTCTGGTATCAAATGAGACTGGGGGACTGACACAGGTAGACCATAAAAGTGGTTGTAGCCCATGGAAAATAGTTTGTAAGAATAATGGGAGGCTATTAGAAGATGGAGGGTAGAGAGATGTCATCACCTGGTTGTCTCTTTATTAAAACCACTCAGACCATTAAGGAGACATATTGGATATCGGTCTGATATTGGATCAGAAGGGATCAAGAATAGAGAAGAGAACAGTTGGTATATTTTTGAATATCCAGGAAGGATAACATGCTTTGGATTATGTTCGCCTCCCCTACTACTCTTACCATCCACTGCAGTATCTTCCACTGTCCCTATTTCTTTTATTTATTGCTATTTCTTCTTTTTCATTCACATCTTACCCACAAGAGCGATGCCCATTCTTAAAGGTTGATGTCTCTAAGTGGATACTGGAGGATACCTCACACCTGGAAAGAGATCTTTTACACCACGTAGTCTAAATTCTATGTCAGTACGCAAATACTCTGAATGCTGACAACCATGCAGAGCTCACTATTCCCCAAGGTAGCTCTACTTCTTGGAGGAACACAACATACACTACGTTCTTGCCAGCCAGTGGTGTCCAGGAAGCAGAGGGAACGGCTTCATGGCATTTGCACTGTCTCATGAGCCCTCACCTAGCTGCTTCTGCATCTTTCAACAGTTATGTTTGTGTTTCAACTTCAAGCACAAGCACTGGCTTGCAGCTCTCCTAACATGTCATCCTGTTCCACTGCTCTGGTGCCTGCACATGCTTTTCCCCTGCCAAGAATGCCCTCACTCTGCTAGCCATGTCTGTGTGGTAAACCACAAAATATCCTCCACCATGATATTTCAGGCATGGCCTACCTTGAATAACTTCACCAGAAACCTCCGGTGAATTAACTCCTAACTCTGTTTCTTGCACACACTTATCAAAGTAGAATGTGATTCCTTGAAAGTAGATTTTTTTTAGTTTTTTGTTTTGTTTTGTTTTGTTTTTTTCTTATTTATCTCTGGTTCTCAGTGCTGCTCACATAGGCTTGATTACCTCATAGCAACTTTCAGGGCTGGCAAGGACTAAGAAAGATATTCTCCTTTGTTCCTTCAAACTAGCAAGTTTTTCTTAATGCTGCCTCTTAATCATACTTGCTTCCTTGTTCCTGACCATGAGGACCCACCTCCCGCAGCTAGTGTGGCAGGATGCCTCTGCTTGTCCCATGGAACCTCATGCTCTGGATGGTCACTCTCTTCCGGAGGCCATGTCATCCAGTTCTCAGGCTTCTGCTCCCCTTTGGCTTATTACCTGCTCCCAGCTTGCACCTGCCCCTGAGCCCCCTTCAGAGCCCCAGTGCCACCCTTAGCTTGCCAGGGTTGAAGATAGCATAGTCCTTAGGACAAAGTACGGAGGCACATGCAACAATCTCATTTACACTTTTTGGGAACACATAGGATTCTGTGTGTTCTCTATATCTTTACATGCTGTTGAACAACCTGAACATCAAGGGTCATGCGATAATTATAGTTCACATTCTGGAGCTCCTTGAGCAACAGACTAAGTAAGTTCTGAATTTTGGAAATCTTCTTTCTCAGTCTCCCTTTCATTATTTGCCTTTCATTTTGCTACTTTCAAAGTGGAAGAGGGTGGGGTGTTTCTACATTGATTCTCAGTCAGATCTGTTCAAAAAGTTAATTTGGTGAGAGTTTCTAAGGACGTACACTTAAGCGTATCCAGATCTAGTGAACTAGAATCTTCATGGATGGGACTTAAGCATTTGTATTTGGAGAAATATCTCCAAACCATACTGGCGGTCAGTCCAGGCAGAAAGCCACCAAACAAGGATACAAGGATATCTGCAAAGTGTCTGTGATGGACACCTAAGCATAAAGTCCAAAAAGCTCTAGAGCTGATGGACGAAGCCCGGTCTCGCAGTCTCACGTTCATTCTCTCTCTCAGAATAAAGCTTATCTGAGGCTGATTGTCAAAATCCCTACTTCTTCAAGTGCCAGATACACACCCAGTCTATTCACATGGTGGGCCACTGCTGTAAAATTCTCACTGAACCTTGTCCATCCAGAGGATGCAGAAGTGTAAATGCCTTAGTCAAATACTCTGGCAAATGCTTAGACTTTTACATACGGCTTAGATTATCTGTTAAAATTTCTATAATTAATTATCATTTCTTATTTGCTTCTTGATAACCTAAATGTAGTGTTGGTTCCGGTAATATTCCCAGAGGATGAAAACATGCTAAAAAAAAAAAAAAAAAGTAAAATGCTATAGCTAAGAAAATGGGCTAAGTGCCACTGAAAAATTATTGCACTCACACTCACTTCAAATTCTGAATCCTGTGGTTATTTGCTAAGTGTTTCATGGAAAATAGTTCATATCTGCAGGCTTCAATTTCCAATCTGTGAGCTGGATGGATGAACATATAGTTCTTAGCTAATGATGAGGCTCATATATCCATGACTGCAGTGATAATTTTTTTTTTTACATAATTTCACAAGTAGTGATGTGTGTGCTTGCCTCATTTCTATCCTCACTTAAGGAGAACGTCCATGGGTAAAACTAATTAAAATTAGGGTCTCAATTGGAGAGATGGTGACTAATGATAAATCAAACAGCAATAAATGAGTTACAAGGTCCTGTTATTCTGTTATATTCTATAGCGACATTGACCTTCCTGACTGCTAATTCAGAAAAACCTAGTACTTTAGATTTGGTACCCATTACAGCTATGCAGTGCACAGTGATAGGAAGATTTCAAAACTGCATGAGCATAGTCATTTTGAGATATTACGTCATACAACTCAGCACAAACGTCATCTTTCACGTCTAAAATATTCTGTATTTTTGTTCCTATTAATTTGTGTCACACCAACTACAGTCCTGTCAAGTTCCAATAGCATTTAGTAATGTGATGATCATAGACCAGTGTCATCTCAATAACAGAATAGAGAATTTTAAAAAAAGGGAAAAAAAAACCCTTCCTTTTGAAGATCATGCCACGCTAAGAGGGGAACAGTCTAAATTCTTAGAACCACCTTAAAGATAGAGAGGTTTATAAGATATTACCTCTTTGTAGGATGAAGGAATGCCACTCTCTGCATCCTTCCCCATCAGGACTAGTAACGTCACTCAGAGAGGAAGAATGTAACGTCTCTCCAGAGATGAGCAAGCCCCTCATCTCTGGTCTGCTCCTATCATCGGACTCTTGGAAAATCTAGTTCTCTCTTGTCTATATGAATGCCTCTCTTCCTAAATGAATGATATTGAACCTCTCTGAAGTTCAGTTTTTCCTACTTATACATGGGGAATTCGCCATAGCTCCCTCATACGGTGTCAGAAAGTTCATTTAGGGCAAAATCAAGTCCTTCTGCAGATCTATCTCCAGCAGTGAGTGGGACACCTCACACAGAGCACACGGTGAATAAATGTTCTTTTCTGACTACTTCCTTTGCCCATCCTCACCGACCAGTTACCTGCGGGAGTCAATATTACCTCCAAAATGCCATAGGGCATCCAAAGAGAGAACATGCACTCACACAATTTGAAAATTCCATCCCCAAGTTGCTTTTCTCTCCCGATTCTCTCAATTATGTTATTCTCCTAGACAACTGCCTCTCCCCACAGCCATTTCAACCCCTCGGTCTCACGTTCTCTTAGTACTTCCAGCTGTGTTTCCTCATTTCCTATCTGGCTTTCACGTTCTCCACTGGACCTGAAGGAGTCTCCAATTCACTGGTCATAGAATCTATCAGATCATTAGTCTCAGTCTGTGAAGGATTTCCCACCTAATCTGGCTTTTGAGAACCTGCAGTTACCTGGGATGAGCCCAAGTAGCTCCCATTAGACTCAGAAAGCTAGTGGGGGATAGGGGGGAAACACTTGGATTTCTTGGCTCTCCCAGGCCTGACCCCGGTGACTATCCAAAGCACTTTCTAACCACATCATTGGAAACACTGTGAGTCAATCTCTCCCTAGGTATCGATAGATGCATGCTTAGAGTTGATCAATATTAAAACCATCATGGCATATTTATACTTTTAATAGAGGGAATCATAATGGATGAGTAACAGTGAGCAAAAGGTCTCCTGTACCTTTCCAAGCTGAAAAAAAATTTCTCTGCTCCAGAATACCAGAAACACGTGCTTTTTCTTTTTCTACCTTAGTTGAACTTGACCCATTTTTAAAATTTTAATCCATTCTTTTCATGTTTTAAAAAAATCACTGTTCATTTGTTTGTCCATTTAAAAAAAAATTGGGGGAAAAGGAGCCATCCATTTAAGCACACAGTACACCAGGCTACAGGCTCTATTATAAATAAGATAAGATATAAGTTTCTGCCCCCAAGGAAGACAGTAAGTAAAAACAGATATACACTAAAATAAATATCAGCACAATGAAATAAGTGTAACGAGGAGATGTGTGCCTCATATGAAGATGGCATTGTGGAGTGGATGCCTATTTCTTACAGAAGACTATAAGGAGGGGATTCTTGGGGATCCCTGGGTGGCTCAGCGGTTTAGCGCCTGCCTTTGGCCCAGGGCACGATCCTGGAGTCCCGGGGTCGAGTCCCACGTCGGGCTCTCAGCATGGAGCCTGCTTCTCCCTCTGCCTGTGTCTCTGCCTCTCTCTCTCCCTCTCTCTATCATAAATAAATAAATATTTTTTTTAAAAAGGAGGGGATTCTTATTTGGGGGATTTGATCCAGTTTTCAAAAATGCAATAATCAACAGAGGAAATTGTCCTGGAGAAGCCACCATGAAATTGGGTACGTTATAGGAATTTAGACTTGATCTTCTAGGGAATGGGGAGCTACTGGAAAAAATTTGTTCTTTTGAAAGATTTTATTTAGTTATTCATAATTGACACATAGAGGCAGAGACAGAAGCAGGCTCCCTTAGGGAAGCCCGATGTGGGACTCCATCCCGGGACCCCGGGGGTCACTCCCTGGGCCAAAGGCAGATGCTCAACCACTGAGCCACCTAGGTGCCCCTATTGGAAAAATTTAATCAGGAAAAAAAGCCACTTACAATGTTCACTCTGCTAACAGTGGTGGACAGATTGGTGGGAAGGATCCTTCACTATTTTTGTCACTGAGGAAGTGACAAAAATAGTGAAGGAGTGGTAACAATAGTTCGGGTCAGGGATGACAAGTGTCTGAACCAGGGGAGCGACAATAGAAATGAAGAGAAGAAGGTGATGCACTTTCAAAGCATTTAGAGGCTGAAACTGATAGGATATGTGGACTAAAATACACAAGAGATGACGAAAGGGGAAAAAAGAATCTGGTCCTATACCCATGAGTGAAAGGTGGTTCTTAGGGACAAGCCTGGCTCAGAAGTCCAGATTAAGCCGTTTTTGATTCTCTGACGACATTCCCCAGCGAACAAGGAAGCCTCTTCCTGAGCTATCGCTCGCATCTCGACCTGCTTTGGCCATAAGTGATCTTCCCAAAATAAAAACAAAATCCCTGTGGCCGGTTTCCTCCCACGTGTAAATCATTCACTTGCTGTGCCTTCCCGAGAAGGAAGGCCACGCTTCTTAACACGATCACACGTGGCATGATCTGGTCTCCGCCTGACTTCCCGGCCTCCGATCCTTCCCACCAATCTGTCTAACACTGGTTTATGGACTATTTCCCCTTTCCCAGTCCCCTGTACTGTAAGATCACAAGGAACTTCCCTTTCCTGGTCCTGCTGCGTCACTGAAAATGCAGTTTCCAGGCGTCCCAGGGGGCTCAGCTGTTGAGCGCAGCCTTGAGCCCAGGGTGTGACCCCGGGGTCCCAGGATCGAGGCCCACATCAGGCTCCCTGCATGGAGCCTGCTTCTCCCTCTGCCTGGGTCTTTGCCTCTCTCTCTCTCTCTCTCTCTCTGTGTCTCTCATGAACAAATAAACACAATTTTTAAAAAAGAACCCTTAAAATCCTTGTAAGCCCTCATGCCCAAGTATGCTTTATTTCATGTCAAGGAGGTGGCTCTGGGAAAGGCCTCAGGTGGCCTGCGGCTGGGAGCTGGCTGCAGGAGAGCCCGGTGATGCGGGTTGGAGCTTGCAGTCCCTGACGCCGGAGCAGAGAGAGCCTGGAGTTTGAATCAATCTCCCACCACGACCAATGATTTGATCAACACACTTATGTCATGAAGCCTCTATTGAAAAAAAAAAAAAAAAAAAAAAGGCACGTTCCAAGAGTTTCCAGATTGGCAAACACATCTATCTACACTGGGAGGGTGACATGCCCTAATGTCACCGGGGCAGGGGCACCTGCGTTCAGGACCCTCCCAGACCTCACCTACGGTTCTCCATCTGGCTGTTCATCTCTATCCTTTATCCTCGTCTTTAATAAGCTTGGAAACAAGTTTATTAAACAAATAAATAAGAGTTTACCTGAAAGGCACCTGGGTGGCCCAGTCGGTGAAGCGTCTGCCTCCTGTTCGGGTCGTGATCCCAGGGTCCTGGGATAGAGTCCCTCATGGGGCTCCCTGCTCAGCGGGGAGCCTGCTTCTCCCTCTGCCTCCCCCACTGCTTGTGGGTCAGTGCTCGGTCTCTCTCTCCCATTCTCTCCAATAAATAAATAAAATCTTTAAAAAAAAAAAACATAAAAGTTTCCCTGAGTTCTACGAGTCACTCGAGCAAATTATTCAAACCCAAGGAGGGGTTCGCTGCAACTTCTGATCTATGGCCAGTTGGTCAGAGGCACAGGTGGAAATAACCTAGGCTCACCACTGGCACCTGAGGAGTATAAAGGTGTGGGGGGGGGAGGGGCAGTCTTGTGGGACTGTGCCCCTAACCTGTAGGATCTGATACCATCTCCAGGTGTGAAGGGTAAGAATTGAATTGGTGTCACAGACAATTGCTTGGTGTGGGGAAAAGCCTCCACATACTTGGTGACTAGAAGTGTCAGAAGTGTTTTATCTGTATAATAAGGGAGGACCACCCCCACTCCCCACTCCCGGGAAGAAAGAAGTGGGGTTTTTGCTTGCACAGGAAGAAAAATTCTGAGATTTCCCTTTAGAGAACCTGAAAAGCTAGGTCAAAATTTCTGGGCTGATTGACATTTGACTCAAGGAAACAGAATTTTCCTCCAAGCCTGGCCTGACTGGCATCTAGAAGCTGCTGTAAATTTTGTTTCTAGGTATGTACTTAGGATCTGAGTCGCATGTGTAGTGGATTCACAGGTGGGGGGCGGGGAAAGGGAAAGCCAAAGGAAGTGACTGAAACTTTGAGAAGGAATCATGGATGTATTGCCAATCTCTGCGTGTGGCTCTAGCAAAGGAGAAGCTTGCATGAGGATCGTGTGTATGTGTGCGTGTATATTTTAAATGAATACACAAATGATCAAGTAATCGAGAGTCATAAATGAGTTAATAACTGATGTAATAAAATATGAGGAAGTTGATATGTGAATACTGGAATGCATATGGGTGATGAAGGGGAAGAGAATAGGAAGGTAACTGAATATGCAATTGACTCAATGAATATATATATAAGAAACTTATTAAAATCAATTTCTCCAGAAAGAAAAAAAAAAACAAATGCTGTGATTTGTAGGAATGAGTGTAAGGGGTTAGACTTTTCTGTCTCTATCAAAGTCATAAATTCTCAAGTGTGCTCCCACCTGGGGAAGAATTTAGTTTGGTGAATGTCCGAGGTTTGATTGTCCTATAGATGTCGAGACAGGCATTTTGGGGGCTTCAACAAGATGGCCTCAATTTACTGGAAAGATTTCTTCACCAGCTTTGCCGAAATGAGAAAAGTGGCAGGAACGGTGGGCTGGGGTGTCAGCAGGACAGATCAGATGGGCTGCCTCCCATGAGGTATTGGTTCAGGGACATTACATTACAAATGTACCAAAGTTGTTTTTCGTTTTGTTTAGTTTTTTTAGCCTAGGAACCTGTATTTTGCAATGTGAAGCAGAATGTCTTATTTAAATGAATGATTTTTTTTTCCCTCAAACTCTCCCAGAGATCGAGATCTACACCAAATGCCTTGGTATTTCTCTGCATTTAAAGACAGAAGGCCAAGGGCGCTGTGATATTCTCATGCAGGATAGCACCTCTCAAACCAGGGGTCTTCAGGGCAGCCACTTCACTACCTCTTGGGATATGTGGAAAAAATGCCCTTCGGGAGTGCCGGGGCAGCACAGTCGGTGAAGCATCCAACACTTGGTTTCAGCCCAGGTCATGACCTCGGAATCCTGGGATAAAGCCACGTGTTAGGCTCCATGCTAAGCATGGAATCTGCTTAAGACTCTCTCTCCTCTGCCCCTCCACCCTGTCTCTCTCTGTCTCTCAAATAAATCAATCTTAAAAAAAAAAAAAATGCCCTTACTGAGTCAATGTATTTGGAAATGGAATCTGGAGTCCTACCTTTGAGAACTACGGATGTAGGCCAATCTCTAAGGCTAGCTACATTTTCCCTGGAAGATTGACACTGATTGTATATCCTCAAGAATGAGTCTTCAGCGAAGAGAGCTTGGGGGGCTCCTTGTACGGATTCCTTTCAACGGGGGGTCTGACGGCCCAACGTGTGATCTCCCTTGAAGGGCTCTCCAGCGGATACATTCCTCTCTCCGGGTTTTGCTGGATAACCTGACTCGCTTTTTGCCTGACCCACCTTTGCTCTGGCCTGAGAACTTCACTCTCCCGTTCTGGTAGACTTCGTTGTTTGCTTTGTTTTGGGGGGATTTAAACATGTGTGCTCTAATTTAATCTCCTCTTTTTAGTGTTTTTAGTGGTTATGCTAAAAATTACAGACATAATTAACAAAGTCCTCAGTTAACAGATATTTTTATTCCCATGCTGAACAATACAAGGACTTTATTCTTCTCACTCTTCTCCAGCGCATGTGTTATTGTCCTCTAGTATGTAAGTTGCAGCTTGAGCGGCTTTTATTTTTTAACCTCAAATTAAACACTATTATTGTTTTTCAGATGGTGTTTGTTTGGATTTGCCCAAATGTTTGCTGTTTCTTTGCATCATAGATCTCATTACTGGGATTATTTCTTTTTCCACGAGTACATCCTCTATAAATTTATTTCATGAGAATCTATTCATAATCTATTCATTGTTTATGTATACAAACATGTCTTTATTTCAGCCTTATTCTTAAAAGATAGTTTTGTTGGCAGTACAGTCCAACCATTTTTTTTTTCAGTACTTTGAAAATATTTTCCCGTCTTCTTCAATTACTCTTGCCCTACTTGCTTCCCAGGCCTTTGGAGGTTCCTCAAAAATATCATATTTACTAGTAACAGAGAATCTTGCATATTTCACTGTGATCATTTCATGGTGTCTCCGAGAGGGATAAGCTTGTACAAGGTGTTCAATAAATGCTCAATGATTTAATATGCAAGTGATCCCAAGGTAGTACAGAAATATAAGCGATTTCAACTCTGAAGTGGCTGGACATTCCAGATGCGTTGATACAGAGCAAGAGGACAGGCAAGAATGATCCATGTGATGCTCATAGCGCTGTAGAACCTGGCCTTTATGAGTAAGGACATCTGTCAGCTGCTGGCTAACCTCTGGCATGGAAAATTACCCAGGAGTCCTCTCAGAAACACGACACGAATACATTGGGTTGTGTTACAAATATTAGATAAAATAAACAAGCTGGTATTTTTCGGAGGCCTTTTATTTTTTTGGACTTTCATAAATCACAACATGCCTCTATTGTTTTTGAATTTAACAAGTGTAACTCCCCTTGGCTTTGGAGGACAGTGATGCAATGGTAGTGATTAATACTATAATTATAGCTTAAATTTCTACAATTTCTTATCCCCTAAAGGTTTCCAAAATCTTGGCTTGCTATCATCTACAGATATTCTGACTGCAACATACTTGAAAGAACTGTAACGGTAGAAACCAGCTGCTAATAGCTGTGCTTTACTGGGGGCCAGAAACGGAAGAGTCAACTTGACTCAAATGGAACTAGAGGCCAGAATTTTGGAGACAATATATAATCACCTATGGACTTCTGGTCCAGCACTCATGTTTCAGGAAAGATAATTCTCTGTGCTTGTAAAACATAGAGCCGTGCATATTTAAGACTTGGAAAGGGCCCACGGAGATAATGCCATTGTAATTCCTCCTCTGACAAATGGAGGAACCAAGACTTAGGGGGGAAAATGGGCTTTTCAAAGCTTTACAGTAAATTAGTGGGACAGCTAGGAGGTGGCGTCTTAGATAGTCCTACTGGCCTCCTGTTTAGAGTCCTTGATTACTCTGGACTCTACAGAGAGAACGCTTCTTACTGAGCCATGTTCTTTGAAGGTTGGTGCAGAAGGTTGGCAAAGTCATTTATTCAGCTCATAGTACCTGGTGTCTGTAGAATGCATCAGAAACACATATACTGGGATCAGAGATGATCCGAATACACATCTGCCCTGCAGGATTGGAGTAATAATAGCTAAAATGTGCTGAGTGTTTATGGTAGGCTGAACAGCATTTCGAGTGCTTAATACACACACAAGAGTATACGTCTATGTGCCCCCTGGATTATTACAACTACCCTGAAAAGGTGATGCACGTAAAGAGACTTCAATGCACATTTTCAGAATTAAGAACCAATTCTGGGACGCCTGGGTGACTCAGTGGTTGAGTGTCTGCCTTTGGCTCAGGTCATGATCCTGGGCTCCTGGAATCGAGTCCCGCATCGGGCTTCCTGCCTGGAGCCTGCTTCTCCCTCTGTCTGTGTCTCTGCCTCTCTCTCTCTCTGTGTCTCTCATGAATAAATAAAAAATCTTAAAAAAAGAATAAATAATACACCATTTCAATTCAACTTTTTATCTGGAGACAACCGTAGACTCACATGCACTTATAAGAAATAGTGCAGACAGATCTCATGTGCTATTGACCTAGTCTCAACGAGAGCATCTTGCAATATCACAGTCAGGAACCTATCACAGTCCATCTAGATCTAGTGATTTCCAAAATTATATACATTCTCATTTGTGTGTGTGTGTGATTCTCTGTAATGTTAGTACATATGTGGGTTTGTGTGTCCACCACCATGATCAAGAAACAACAAGGTCCTCACAAGGGTCCTCACTAGAGTCCCTCATATTGTCCCTCAGTAAACACATCCACCTCCCTTCGTCCACCACCATCTCCAACCCGAGGCTCTAGAAATCAGCAATTAGTCCTCCATCTCTTTAGTTTGGGCATTATAGAATATTATATAAACGGAATCATACAGCATACAGCCTTTTGGGATTGGGTTTTTTTTTTTTTTCCACTTGGAGAGTCCTCCAAGTATCACAGTTTATTTTTTTCTATTGCTGAGTAATATTCCATGCTATGGATGTACCATAGTTTGTTTAACTGTTCCCCATGAAAGGACATCTGGATTGTTTTGAGTTTGGGGTGATTACAAATAAAGCTGTTATGAATATTCGTGCACGGGTTTTTAAGAGAACATAAGTTTTCATTCTCAGGGATAAATGCCCCAAGCTACAATTGCTGGGTCATATGGTAATTGCATGTGTAGTTTAATGAGAAACTGCCAAACTGTTCTCCGGAGTGGCTGTGTCATTGCAGATTTTCACCAGCCATGCAGAGTGATCATTTTCTTCACATACTCACCAGCATTTGATTTTTATTATACCACGTCTGATAATGTTACTGAGACACAGGAACTCCAATTATTCATTCAATAAATATTTGCTGAGACACCTACCACTCTGTGCGTGAAGGATACGACAGCAAATAAAACAAAAATCTCTGGTCTTGTGGAGCAGATATCCCAGTGAGAAGAACGATTTTTTTTTTTTTACAAGCAATGCAAAGAGGTAAAAACCACAGCACATTACATAGTGAGGAGCTCAAAAGGCAACAAGCAAGTAGGGCAAGAGGAGTGGGATGTTTGGGGATAGAATTTAAATTTCAGAAAGGCTTGGCTATGAAGGTAAAAACCAGAAGAGGTGAGGGAACGAGCCTTCTGGACATCTGAAGAGAGCAGGTGTGAGGCAGAGGTCCACACGTGCACGGCCCTGATGCTGGAGTCCCCCTTGGAGGCTAGAGTGAGGCGATGGGGTACGGGAGGTGACAGGCGGATAGATCCCCGATGCCATGCGGGAATGACTTTGGGTGTGACTCTGATTGGGACAGACCCACTCGCAGGTTTTGAGCACAGAAATGACTTCATATAATTGTGTTTTTCCAGGATCGTGGTGCGGTCTTTACCCCAGATTCCATAACTAAGCAGAAGCACCTGGAAGGCCTCAGGCTTTAGTAGAGAAGAGACAAGTAGCTATAAACAACAATACCACTTGGTGAGCGACACTGTGGAAAATTTATGACCAAGCTGAAGGAGAGAGGAGGAGGATGGGACCATCTCAGCCTGGAAGGCCAGGAGGCTTCCTTCTGCCTCCCATCCGCCTGCCCATCAGCTGTCGGGTGGGGACCCAAAGCAGCCAGAGGTCCTCACTCCTCCTCTCTCCTCCATCCTCCGCCTGCATTCCACCTCTCTCTGCCTCTCCTCATCTCTTCTCTTCCTCCTCAGGTCTTCTTTAAGGAAACAAGGTGAAGGGCAGCCTGTAAATCTATAAAGGAGCTTCACTCCTGCTTTTCTCCTTCTGCTAACATTTAGTTAACGTGAACACAGCGATAAGGTATGAGCCCTTGACTTCGCTCGCTGCCCACGCTGGAGGCTTGGATTACACTTCCTTTAGCTCCAATTTTCTCATTAGTGGTTCACTCCAAAGACCCCTTTGCAACCTACTGAAACAGAGACTGCTGGATGGTGAAACGAATCTATAAATGCACACCTCACCTACCTCTCTGGAGTGTGGTCAAGATTATAGGAGACAGCATGGGTGAAAATGTTACTAGATGAGCACATGTGAAATGATAACTGATCGCTACTTTAAAAATAGCTTATTTTGCAGGGTGCTGGGGTGGCTCAGTTGGTTAAATATCCAACCCTTGATTTTGCTCATGATCTCAGGGTCATGAGATCGAGCCTCGCGTCGAGCTCCGTGCTGGGCATACAGCCTGCTTAGGCCTCTCTGTCTCCTTCTCCCTCTGCCCCTCGTCTGCTCACACGTACATGAGCTCTCTCTCTGATAATAAAAATTCTTTTTGCAATTATTTCAAATGTACGGAATGCTTGCAAAAGTAATGCGAAGAACTTCTGCATCCTTTTCAATGGAGTAGGAAATTCGCTAGGGATGGTGTAACAAAGCTCCACAGCCTGGACGACTTACACAACAGAAATGTATTGTTTCACAGTCCTGGGAAGATGGAAATAAAATCTGAAATCAGAGGCCAAGGTGCATGCAGGTTGATTCCTTGGGAGGGCTGTGAGTGAGGGATGTGCCCCCGGCCTCCGCCTGACTTACAGATGGCAGTCTTCTCCCTGTGCCTCTTCACGTTGCCTTCTCTCTATGTGTGTCTCTGTGGCAACATCTCCTCTTCTTGTGAAGATGCCAGTTTCATTGGATCGGGTCCACACTAATGACCTCACTTTACCTTGATTACTTCTGGAAAGACCAATAGCTCCCAGTATGGTGCCACCTTGAGTTACTGGGATTTATGATTTCAACATATCAATCTGGAGAGGGAGAACCTAATTCAACTCATAACATGTGGATTCCCCTCATTTACTCTCTCTCTTCACTCCTCTCTTGTTCCCCTCATGCATTGTCATTACTTTTTTTTTTTCTGAACCATTCGGAAGCCTCAGCAGATAGGATGCCTGCATGACGCCTTGATTCTCCAGGCTATATTTCCAACAGGCAGACACTCTCACATGTGCATCAAGCAGACCTCCCAATCAGAAAAATCAACATTGATAGAGCACTACCCCCAATCTACGTGCCCCGTGCACATTTCTCTAATGGTCTCACCAGTGTTCAGTTTGATTACCTGGATGAGGAACCAGTTCAGGATTCAGGAATGTGTTGTTCAGTTCATAGATCTCCTTACTCTCCTTCAGTCTGGAGCAGTTGCCTGGCCTTTGTCGGTCTTTCGTTTTCCTTACAGTATTTAGGAGTACAGTCCTTTCATTTTGTAGGACAACCTTCAACTAGAGTCGGCCTGATGTTCCTGAAGACTGAGGCAGTCCGTGCCACCTCGACAGGAACGCCATAGGCATTACCCTCTCTTACTCTCAATGACCCACGTCGGGAGACACCATGCTGATTAGTCTAACTGCTGGTCATGTCAACCTCGATCGCCTGGTCTTGATGCTAACTGCCAGATTTCCCCACACCGAAGTCACCATTTTTCCTTTGTAGTTGATGAATATTTTGAGGACAAAGATTCAGAGATTACGCTGACATCTGGTTTTTCCCAGAATCCTACCCACCGCCTTAGCATCCATTGATAACATCTGCCTAAATCAATCCCGACTATGATCATTGCCATGTGGTGACTTCTATTTCCCTCATTCCTTCTACATTTATTAGTTGGCATATTGCTACAAGGAAGAAATATCCTTTCACCCCACTGATTTATATGCTTGTTTGCTTTTTAGTTTATATCAGTGTGGACTCATGGAGTCTAATTAATTTAATGGGTTTTTCCATATGACTACCACTATCTTATTTTGATGTTTAAATTGTCCATATCCGGTTATTGGGGAGCACCTCCTCACGGGCTTGTGTCTTTTTGACATATTTCATTTTCTTTTGAAGTTTTCCTTATTTTACCACAAAACAACATAGCCCATGCTCATCTCATACTTCCTATTTTTTTGGACCTGGAATCAGCTATTTCTCCAAGGACTCTATTCCTTTTGGTGGAGGAAGATATTTAGAAAGTCAAGACTGTCTGGGTGTTCAGTGTTCCCACTGCTATTGTTCTAGAGCAACTATTGATTGTTCTACAGCAACTATTCATCATTCTAGAAACTCTCAAGGGACAGAGGAAAAACATACATGGATGTATGCATGTACACACACATATGCTTATATATGTATATTTACATATACAAATGTTCATGACAATCTCTCTGTTTTTAAAATGTCCACAAATTTGTTGCCACTCCTCCCAGTGGATAAGTTTATGTCCCGTTCCCTTAAATGTAAACTTGTGCCTTGTGTGTCACCAGATGAATAGGATAGAAATGATGTTACATGATTTCTGAGGCTGGGTCAGAAAAGGTTTTACAGACTTCACCTTTATTCACCAGAACACTTCCACAGGAGTCCTGAGATAGCACGTAGGCTTTGCCTACCCTGGGGATTCCAGATGATTCCAGCCCCTGTGGTCAGGTCATCCCCAACCATCAAGTCTTCCTAGCCGAGTCCACAGACATCATGGAGCAGAGTCTGTGTGTTGCCATCTGGTGTTTGCCTGGACTCCTGACCCACAGGATATGCAAACAGAAAAAGTGATTGTTTTTATGCAACAGTTTTGGGATGGTTTGTCACACAGCATAAATAACTGGAACAACTTCCAATTCCAAAATTCAGGGCTTTTTCTAGACGTGTCCCTTTTTATTTTTATAAATCACGTTTCCAACGTTGAGAAAACTGGCTTTCATTATTCTCAAAATATTTACTCGTTTGCTCAATCGTTGGACTTATTTGCTTAATATAAGCAATCTCCTAACCACACAGCATATGCCATCTGCCTTCCTTCTCTCCCGCAGGTCTCTGAGCACACCACTGCCCTCATGCACTCCTCTCTGCACACTCCTCAGCACCTCTGGGCAGCCAGGTACAAGGATCCCCTTGACCCCGCCCCTCCAGCCCCACTCCACTTCCTTGGCTGTAGGACATGCTGATGCTTCTGAAGGAAAGGGAAGGGAAGGAGGGAACAGGGAAGGGAAATTATGTTGTTATTTATTTTATTTTATTTATTTTTTTACTTTATTATTATTTTTTATTTTATTTTATTTTTTTATTTATTTATGATAGTCAGAGAGAGAGAGAGAGAGAGGCAGAGACACAGGCGGAGGGAGAAGCAGGCTCCATGCACCGGGAGCCCGATGTGGGACTCGATCACGGGTCTCCAGGATCGCGCCCTGGGCCAAAGGCAGGCGCCAAACCGCTGCGCCACCCAGGGATCCCTATTATTTTTTTATATTATATTATTTTATTATAGCTGCAAGGAATCTCCAGGTCCAGATTTTGACCACAGTGGGCAAATGACTGCTACACTAACACGGATATGGTGTCTGCTCTGATCCACTTTTGATAAAAGGACATTTCACCATAAACCTTATCACACGTGGGTTTCACTGTGCATCTCTCTAGCTGGGCCTCCACCCTATGACCTTTAGTTCCTTGCTTATCCATGGGTCTGCTTCTCCTTTCACTTACACGCAGCCCTCTCTTCTCTGCCTCCTGGGGTTTTCAGTTTGCTCAGTTGGTTTCAAACTGAGGCAGAGAAGGCTGATCTGGCGATCTGCTTGGTTCACCCCTAGAGTACCTGGACTGGGCTCTGGAGGGACTGCAATTGCATAACAGCGGGTGGGTGAGAGCCAGAGGAATTCTCTTCATTACGCACAAAATGACCCTGTTTTTACAACCTTGTAAGTGCCCATGTAATGAATACGCACTTTGGAAAGGAGAGTTCTGTTGATCAGAGGTGTGGTCTTTCTTTTTCACGTCACAGAACTGCATTTGAATCCCGGTTTGCATTTTACTAGCTCTGCAGTCTCAGTGGGATCATTTTCCTCTCTTGATCTCAGGGATTATTTCTGACAAAATAAGGATTCTCATTCTTACCTTAGGGAGTTGGCACCTAGGAAATTACGGAAGCATTCACAGGCTTTCCAGTGAGTTTCTTTTACCAAGAAAGGATCTTCATTAAACCAGGTTTTCTCATTTGATCCCTGTAAGCTCCATGTTGTGTAGACACTTGTTTGTGGTCATGCGTATTTCCCACAGGTTGTTGAGACTAGAAGTATAGGTTCTATCCTTGATTCGAGCATAAAGCCAAAAACTCAGTGTTTGTGTATAAGGCTCTTCCCAACTGAGGCCCTCAGCTTCCCACATTTATACAAAGAGACTGGATTATCCTAGGTTCCTAAATCTAAATACCCACTAGAAACATCTGGGGAAACTTTCAAAAGGACAGATTTCCTTGGTGTCATCTAGACTTAATAAACCAGAGTATACACAGTTGGGGCCTGCTTATCTGTTTTGACCAAACGCTCTGATGTGAATTCTGATTTAGGCAGCCCAGCTGGTCCCACTGGATATTCTAGGAAATAGTCTGGGTGAGAAAACAAGGCATGGTAACCAAAGGCTTCGCTTCTGGGGACATAGGGACATAGCTGCAAATATTGGCCTCTCCCCCACCCCATACTTAGCTGGG
Source organism: Vulpes lagopus (assembly GCF_018345385.1). Lineage (NCBI taxonomy): Eukaryota > Metazoa > Chordata > Mammalia > Carnivora > Canidae > Vulpes > Vulpes lagopus. The sequence goes on from NC_054830.1 coordinate 63,062,010, forward strand.
TGACCTTGGACAAGTCATTTTAAACATCTTCTAGCTTTGTCTGGAAAATGGTGATAATAATACTCCATTTCATGTATAACCTCTGAATAGCTCAGTGTCCCCACCACACACACACACATATACATGCAGACAATTCATCAAATTGCTTCACATCCTAGACTGGCCTGGGAATGTCCGAAGTCCCACCCAAGGTCTATGGGAATCCCTGGAAGATTTTTAGATTCCCTTATGATCTGATACTCTACCTACCACCCCTCCCCCTCACTGCATTGACTTAGGCACTATATTCTCCAGTTTACATAGCAGCAGCAGCAGGTTTGGTAGATTTTACTGGAGAATTTTGGGGGCTTTCCTGAAAGGCTAGCCATAAACCTCCCTGCTTCTCTGTCTTTCTCTTTTCTTTTTCTTCCATGCACCCTCTCCATCCTTGGAAAGTTGTGGGTACCCGAAAAGCAGGGCGTTGCCCCTTTGCTCAGGTTTTATTTATTTTTTATTTATTTTTTTTAATAATAAATTTATTTTTTATTGGTGTTCAATTTTTTCTCAGGTTTTAATATCAAACATATCCAAAGCCGTTCGAGTTTTCAAAAGGACAAAGCTCTTTCTAGCTGACAGGCTTCCCCTCCTTTGACGGCAGTTGTGCTTTAGGGGTCGCAAGCAGACACTCCTGGTTTGCTGTCTCTCTTTGTTTTCGTTCTCCATCCACACGTACAGCACTCAGCACGGCCCTGGCACCTGTGGCTTTCTGATCGTGCGTGACACAGCTCCACAGATGCAGCCCAGCCCTGCTGTCCTCCCCAGGATGCTTACGCCTCCTGTACCCACTCGGGCAGCTCACGTGTCTTCTTAGGGGAAACCAGCTTGTAGCAAACACCTGCCTCAAATCCAATTTAGTACGTAAACACAGCATAGACAGAAGATGGTGTCCGAGCGCCGGAGCTTCCAAGGCCTGAAGTCGACTCCAAAGCAACAACGATTGCCAGTGCCAACCACGGACGTTGGGCGCAATTTCTTTTGACCTTACTAAGCATCTCGGTGCTTGTTTGTTTGTTCTCCACAGAAGGAAACTGAGGTTCAGGCAGATTAAGTGATTGACCAGGGATTTGAATTCAGGGCATGTCTCTACAAAACCTTGGCCTGTTAGGCCACATCACATTCTTTTATATATAATTACAGGAGGTCTTGCTTTTGTTACATTGCGAAGGCATTAACTGATCCGTTAAGAGGCGTCCATACACAGAGACCTAATAATGAAATAACTAATTTTAAAAATAGTTTCTTTGTGAGGCACCTGTGCTCAGTGGTTGAGTGTCTCCCTTTGGCTCGTCATGATCCTGGGGTCCTGGGATCGAGTCCTGCATTAGGCTACCCACAGGGAGCCTGCTTCTCCCACTGCCTGTGTCTCTGCCTCTTTCTGTGCCTCTCATGAATAAATAAATAATATCTTTTAAAAAAATAAAAAATAAATAAAAATAGTTTCTTTATTCTTCAATAAAACCTAATTGATCTTTATAAGTTCTTGTCAAAAACTCAGGCTACTTAGAAAAAAAAAAAAAAAAGACGATTCAATGTTTCCCTGTATCTTAATGATTATATAATAGAACTGATGAACTCTGTGTAGATTTATCAGAAAATTGATGAGGAATATAGTATCTTGGGTGAAAGCATCACGTAATTGATGCTTTGTATCTTAAGGAGATAGACATAAATATTTGTGGCAATTTCTATTTTAATAATTCATAATATACACACAGGAAGATTCATATTTTACTTAAGTTTCTCACTTGTTAATTCAATTTGGTAAAAGGACCGGTATAGAGGGGAATCAAGTGGATGCAATACATGGAAATATCTATCAGAAAGACTCTGGTCATAGACACAACTGACATTTACATACTCTATAATCTACAAAATACACATATATTGACTCATTCCCTCCTCATAACATGAGGAAAGTCTTACTATCATTTAATCGGTGATAGAACTTAGGCTCAGAGAGCTATGCAAGGTTGCTCAAAATGATAGGGAAGGACAGAACCAAGAATTGAACTGGAGTCTGTTGCTGAATTTCATGTTCTTACCAGTCTATCCTAGAAGGAAGCAGATCAATAAAGTAAATATAAAGGCTGCCTATAACCTATATAATTTTTAGAAACTCAAACCCCAGGTTAATCAATAGCAAAAAAAAAAAAAAAAAGGCAAATAAAAGGAAAGAACAGAAATCAGTAGGGATCATAATTTAATCATTAGTTCAATTGCTATTTATTAGGTCCCACAATGTGCCAGGCAAATGGCAGTGGGGATCCAAGAATGAATAAGATACAAGCTTGTGGACAAACATGGAAGGTAGCAATTAAGTAAATATAATTTCGCCCAGCTTGAGATCCATTAGGAAGAGTAGGCAACAATGTTGAGATCTATGTTGATGTGAGTTTCCCACTGTTTTTATCAACAAATTCCAGGGTGAGAGGCAAGTACAACCAGGGGCTGCTCTGTGCAAGAGCCTGTAGCAATAGAATCCATGAAATGCAGCGTTCTCTCAACCAATGGCTTCCATGGTCCTTGCTTCTGACAATGGCACCTTCTCTTCAAACCCAGCAAACATGATTTACCTGGGAGGGTCAACCAGAGACTTGCATACTATAGACCCTTGTCATTTAACTATTTTATTTATTTATTTTCCAGTCAAAGAGAAGGCAGCTTACTGCAGAGTCTATAGCCAGTGGTCTCTAGACACTTGGGGAAATCTATTTTCCCATTTCCCAAAACTTCAACATTTAACACATTTAACAGGGTGAGGTCTCCTGTTTTGAAGTCTTTCCCCTAGTCTGTCCTTCGTTTTCCTTAACACGTGTTTATGCTTACATGTGGCATATGCAAGCTTTATGTGTGTACAAAGTATAAGAATATAATCAGCACTTTTGAATTCAGCCCTCAATTCAAGGGCAAGAACATGGTCTTGGAGTCACATCTACCAGTGTTTCCTCCTCATTCGGTCCCCCTGCTTCGTTGTTTTATGGAGCTATTTTAAAAAGTCAAACAATAGTATGAGACTTTTAGCAAAATAGCAATCCTTCACCACTCCTCACCACTGAGTCTTACTTCCCTGAGGCTCACAGTTTCAACACATTCAAAATATTTATCTGGGTACCTGCTTCCATTTTTCTAAATTATGCAATATATATTTTTAGTTTTAATTCTGGACATTATCCAATGACCGTTAACCGTGTATGATGAAGATTTGGCTGCTGTCTTATAATGTGCCCGCGGCCTATTCCTTGTACCAACACATAAGCACACACATTTTCTTTTCCTTAACTTCTCAAGATAGTTCTATCACATTTTAAATTAAATCAAGGTTTAGAGTTTATATTATTAGACTATGTAAATATTTTCAGAGCTGAGCCATGAAATACAGCATAATTATTTCCTTTCTTTGTATAAATTTCCTTTCCCTTGGGTTTAGAATTGCCTCAACAATCCATTTGTTCAGGGATATTTTTAAATCTCTAAATATCCACTAGAACAATACAACTTTTGTTATTGTGGTTAAAAACAAAAGAAATACAACTGTATATATGTACATATCATCTATTTTTTACCCTTAGAGACCCTGTCCTGGAACCCACCATCCTTGGGCTCCAGCTCACTACTAACTGTTCTCTAGATTTTGCAGCAAGCTCTTAACTTGGATTTCCCTTCATCGTCATCCTTTTTGTCTGCTCTCCAGTAGACAAACTTCTATTTCCTAATACCATCCTTCTCTTATTTACATTTTCGTTCCTTATTTTATTGGAACAAATGAGCTTCCTGGGTAAACTTAATTTTTTGAGTTCTTGCATATCTCAACCTGTCTTTTGCTTTTGTGTTTTGCTTTTATATTTGACTAAGAGTCTAGATATTAAATGTTAGGAATTCTTTACAATTTTAAGGCCTTGTTCCATTTTCTTCTAGTGTCTGGTATTGTGTTGAGAACTGTGATGGCATTCTGATCTCCAATATTTTTTGTACATGAACGGTTTTCTTATGCTCTCTGAAAATTCTTATCACCTTCCAAACATCATCAATGTTCAGAATTTTCACTATGGTGATCCTTGATTTGTACTTGTATATAATTATTTCACATATGCTCACACATGCATGTTCAGACACACACACACCACACATTTCCTCTCTTCTATTATCTCTGGTCTTTTTAAAAAATATTTTATTTATTTATTCATGAAAGACACACAGAGAGAGGCAGAGACACAGGCACAGGGAGAAGCAGGCTCCCTGTGGGGAGCTTAATGCAGGACTGGATCCCAAGAGCCCGGGATCATGACCTGAGCCAAAGGCAGATGCTCAACTGCTGAGCCACCCAGGCACCCTCTCTGGTCTTTCTTTATGGAGCCTCTATTAGTTATTTCCTGGACTTTCTGGTCCATCATCAAATGTTGCAACAGTTTCTTCCCCTATTTTCTCTGTTTTCTGGGATATTTTCTCAATATTATTTTCAAATCAATTTGAAACTATTTTTGAGGGGAAATCATGGTTTTAATTTCTAATAATTTCTTTCTTTGATCCTTCCTTTTCACAGCATTGCATTCTTGGATGGAGGATGTAACAATTTATTTTATAATTATTATAAACTTGTGAGTGTAGTTTTACATTTTGAGTTTTGTCTTTAATGTTAGGGCCTATCCTCACATGCCTAGGAATATTCAGCTATTTATATTTAGGAATAAAGAATAAAAACTTGCCACGTCATTGGGGTTTGTGGATTGTGGAGTTATCCTCTCTGCATGTTGATCTAATAGTACCCAGTTGTTTCACTGGGATCCTCAAAAGTCATTTCTGTTTCTTCTTCTGGGCCAACCAGCATCTCCCCTTTCCCCCATTTCTTGTCTGTATGGTAGTTGGACAGAGAGAGTAGGGAATATGTGGTCACCCTTCAGAATATTTATTTAATTTCCTTCTTTTCAAAATGGTATCTCAGGGCAGCCCTGGTGGCCCAGCGGTTTGGCACCACCTTCGGCCCAGGGTGTGATCCTGGAGTCCCGGGATCGAGCCCCATGTCGGGCTCCCTGCATGGAGCCTGCTTCTCCCTCTGCCTGTGTCTCTGCCTCTCTCTCTCTCTCTCTCTCTCTCTCTCTCTCTCCGTGTGTGTGTTTCAAATAAATAAATAAATAAATAAATAAATAAATAAATAAATGCTTTTTTTTAAAAATGGTATCTCATCCTCTGCTTGACTAGTCTTTCTAACTTAAAGCACCCCTCATTCTACATCCCCACATAACAAAATGCTTGCTTGCCTTTTGCTACGATCGTGAAGTAACAGTGACCTGGCAGCACAGGGCATAGAAGAACTTCTGAGGGTCTAACTCCTTGTTCAGATTCTTGATCAGTCTGCTTTCAGCCTTATACCTTTCAAGATATCTAGCAACTCTACTTTTTGAGATTTTCTGGGGTTCTATGATGCAAATAAACTTTTTTTTTTTTTTTTTGAAAGACACTTGGATTTCAGGACTTTCTAGTCTGCTAGGTCAGTTACAACTTACTCATCTGCTTTCCATCTTACAAAAATTTGTTAATGCCCCCTTTCCAGGTCATTTTTTCTCTGGTTCTCTTCATCCTCATGAATTTATACATTTTAGTTTCATTACCATCATTTTCATGGTGATTCAAAAGGAAACATAGAAAAATACATATGCTAGATTACCACTTTAACTGAAATTCTTCTTTCCTGTATTCACATAATATGAATTTGTATAATGCAAATTATATGAATACAGGCAATTTGCATAATATGATTATACACTAAGGTAATATAAATGTGCTATCTCCAAGATTGCAAAATGTAATAGAAATCCTGGAACCCATTCTTTTGCTATTATTTCTCATGGGAACTGTTCTATATAGGAATTTTTAGGTCTTGTGCATTTTTTCAAAAACACGTAACTCAAACATACTGAAGAAGTAGCCTGTGATTTTACAAAAATCCTTGTGAATGCCATGCCAGTGGAAGTTCAGGGATATATGAGAAACCATGGAAAGGAAAACTTAGGAATTGGAGGAGGGGAGGCTTCCTGAGGAAATGACTTTTAGATGAGACATGGAGGATGAGTAAGAATTGGTCACGACAACTGAAGTGTGTATGAGTGTGTGTGCGCATGTGTTTACTAGAGGTGTAGTGCAGAGAGGATTGGGGAATAAAAATGCTTCAGGCAAAGGCTTACATACTTTGAATAACTTTAGATGTTAAGAATGAAAGGAGAGCAAAGAGACACCATGGGAGGATCTTTATAATGAAGACTGAAAAAAATCAGACATTAACTCTATTTAGAAATGTATTTCTTGATTTAGAATAAAGAATGGCCTACAGGGACAAGAGTAGACGTTGGCATTTCAGATAGGAGGATGCTGTTGATACCCAAGCAGGAAAAGATTGGATCATAGCATGCTTACAGTGTGTTAGAGAGAAATCAGTGGATCATAAAAACATTACATAGATGAAATCTAGCGACTTGATGATGGATTAAGTTTGAGGTAAGACAGAGTGAGGAAAGTTGAAGATTACTATTCATTCATCCATCCATCCACTCATTTGGCTTAGGAATCTGAGTGAAATTTACTATCAAGAGGGAACATGGCTGGTCAAGTATATTGAGAGTAGGAGATTGTTAGCAATTCTTTTGAGCTACAACAGGTCATTCAAGGTGAAATTTCGTATAGAAAATTGGCTATGCTTTGAAGTCAAGGATTCTTCTCGGCTGCATGTAGATGTGGAATAATGAGCATAAAGGTTTTAAATGAATCCAAGAGAGTAGAAGAGATCACTCAAGAAAAGCATGCCCACTGAGAAGAAATATGAGCTTGGAATTTGTTTTAGAGGACAGGCTGAAGAAAAGAAGCCTCCATAGGAATTTGAGACAAAGTCACTAAAGAAGTGGAGGGAAAACAAGTCAAATGAGTTATCAATGAAGCAAAGGGAACAGCATGTCTCAGGATAAAAGGAATGCTTAATTAAATTAAGGATTGAAAAATGCTCCAACATGCAGCCAAAAGGAGGTCACTGATGATCTGGCTGAAAGACCTTTGGTGGCAGCATAGGAGAAGCCTACTTGGAGAGGTCTGAAAGGTGGCTAAGAAGTGAAAATATGTAGACAGCTAGTGTAGACAAGATTTTCAAATTATTTGGCAAAAAAAGAGAGGGAAGAGAGAATTGGAAGAGAAATGGGGAGGAAAAGGGAAGAGGAAGGATTATTATAGATCGCTGGTTTAAAGAGTGAGAAATAAAGATGCTAAAAATGGAGTAATCCAGTGGGAGGGAAGAAGCAGGGAAGGAAACAGGAGCATGGATAAAGGAGGAATGTGACAAGTCAAGAAAGGACTTGGGTATGTAGCACAGATGTAGAGACATGTTTTTCTTTTCATTATTTTTTAAAGATTTATTTACTTATTTATTTGAGAGAGAATATGGGGGGGGGTGCAAAGGAAGAAGGGGAGAGAAACTCAAGCAGACTCCACACTGAGCACTGAGCCTGAGGAGGGTCCCAATACCCCAACTTTGAGATCATGATCTGAACCAAAACCAAGAGACGGATGCTTAACCTATTGCACCACCCAGGTGCCTCCCACCCCTTGCCCCGTCCCCTGTTTGAGATAAACAGGGAAGATGTGAGGATGGGTCACAAAAAACTGAATTTAAAGGTCAGGTTGTAGGAAGTTGGGAATGTTGATTTCTAATGTTTTTATACAGTTGGTTAAAAGGAAGTGAAATCATTATCTGTGAGTGGGATGACAGAGAAAATGTAGAAATTTGAAATAGTTGTTGAAATAGTGGAAAAAGATAAAGTGAAATAATATAACTGGGATGCCTGGCTCATTCAATGGAGCGTGTGACTCTCAATCTTAAGGTCATGCTGATCCCCCACACTGGGTTTAGAGATTACCTAAAAATCATATATATAAAATATACATATATATATATATATATATATATATATATATATATAACATAAATTGCTTTGAAGGGTAAAGAGGTTTTTTTTTAGATTTTATTAATTTTTTTTGGAGAAAGAGAAAGAATGAGCAGTGGGGAAGGGCAGAGGGAGAGAGAGAGAGAAAGAGAGAGAGAAGCAGACTTCCTGCTGAGCAGGAAGCCTGTTGCAGGGCTCAATTCCAGGACTTGGAGAGCCAAAGGCTCAACACACTGAGCCACCCAGGTGCCCCTGAAGAGTGAAGGGTTAAGACTGATGATCATCATTTTATAATGACATCACATGTCTATTGTTGTAGAAGAATACTAGGCTGGGGACAGAAAGATCTGGATTTGCATTCTCCTCAACAGTGTTAGAGGAAGGAAATGAATTCAAATTTTCTGAATCTCCATTTTGTCATCTGTACAATGGGGTAATCTTATCTACTTTGCAGAATGGGGCACTGGCAGCCCTTGACACATGGTAGCTATTATTTTTATTAATACATTTTTTTGTTTTGATGAATATCCAAGATATAATGTAAAATTGTTCCCAGTTAAATATATATATATATATATATATATATATATATATATATATATATTCTCCAAAAATACCAAAGACAATTAATCCTTTCTTTAAAAAAAAAAAAAAACAAAACTTGCTTTTTAAAAAAAAATTATTTGAGAGAGAGAGAGAGTGCACAAAGCGGGGGGAAGAGGGAGAAGGAGAAGCAGACTCCCTGCTGAGCAGGGAGCCCAATGAGAATGATTGTGATGATGATAACTCAGGGTTCAATCTGATCCCAGGACCCTGGGATCATGACCTGAGCCGAAAGCAGACACTTAACTGACTGAACACCCAGGCCCCCATGCTCCTTTCTATATAATTAAAAATATATATATTTCTGTCAGTTTATTTCATTGTGTGTTCTTCAGAGACATTAATTCTTCATGATGTTGCTAGCTGCCTAGTCAAACCGGTTTTAGTAGTCAAATATATTTAAGAAATATTTCTTTAAAGAATTGTGTTTCTTTACCGTAAGACTTATCAGGGTCTTTAATATACCCATGTGCATTTTGAATTTTCACAAAAAAAAAATCATGTACCATGTGACAGTACCCCAGATTTTCTTTTTCTTGGGACAACCAAGGGACCAATATTCTGTAGAAATCGTCAATAAATATTCCTACTGATCCAGAGACCTTTTTCAGGAGTATAACAAAGATTACTGCCAAACGCCATAAACTAGAGACAAGATATCTATACCCCATGTTCACTGCAGCATTATTTACAATGGCCAAGCTACAGAAACATCTAAAGTGTCTGTGGATAAATGAATGGATAAAGTAAATGTAGTATATGTACAATGGAACATAATGCAGCCATAAAAAGAAGGAACACCTAATATTTATGACAATACGTATGGAGCTAGAGGACATTAAATTAAGTTAAATAAGCCAGACACAGAAAGACAAATACTTTATGATCTCACTTATATGTAGAATCTAAAAAAAAAAAAAAAAAAGGAATTCCTAGAAACAGAGAGTAGAACGGTAGCTGCCAGGGGTTCAGTGTTGTGAGAAAGGAGAGATACTGGTCAAAAGGTATAGACTTTCACTTATATAATCGGTCCATTCTGGGGATCTAATTTACAGCATGGTGACTATGGTTAATAACACTGAGTTATGTACTTGAAATTTGCCAAGACAGTAGATCTTAAATGTTCTTGCCATACCAATAAACAAACAAATAAATAGAAGTAACTACATGAGGAGATGGATATGTTAGTTAGCTTGATTGTGATAACCATTTCAGAATGTACAGGTATATCAAAACATTATGTCGTTCTCCTTAAATATATGTAGTTTTTATTTGTTAATTATATCTCAATGCAGCTGGGAAAAAATAAATAGTAGCATGCTATGGCTCTCTAACCATTGAGAATCCCTGGTGTGAATCATTAATTCTCCATTTGTTCATACACATGCTTATTCTTTCACATTTCTTTAGTACATACATTCAGTGGTGTACCAAAGGTGGCTTGTATTGCCCCACAAGAGACCATTGTTAAGTTTTCAGGAATTTTGCGAGTCAGTTGACGTCATGTTAATAGCTTGAAAACGACCATGGTGGGAGCATTCACGCCACAGAAATTGGCAAACATTACAAATCTGAGCTTCCTTTTTTGGGGGAGCCAGTTGTTGAACATTTACCAGCACACCACTGAAACGGAGTTGAAACAGTACGATATTAAGGTGACTCTGATCAGTTTTCTGCACTCGAGGGGCTTGCTTTCTGTTGAGGAAGAAATAAGAAATGGACCCAAATAAATATCAAACACAATGGAAAGGAATTCTTAATAATTATAGCAAATATTACGTAATGAAGACTTGCTGTGTGTTGGGCATCATTCTTGGTGTCCTTTACGCGCTCCCTACCAATGCTTAAAAACAATGCTGTAGAGCAGATGATCCCCTTGTGTATGTAACAAAGAAGGAGAAAGAGCGTAGATATTTATTATACAAGTTATGTGGTTAGTAGGTGGCAGTGTCAGAATTGTAACTCAGGGTATCAGACTCTGACATCCAAGCTGTGGGCATATGTTTTGTCACATCCCCCATGCATTAAGAGATGGTCTTGGGGGGCCTGGGGGGCTCAGTGGTTGAGCATCTGCCTTTGGCTCAGGGCATAATCCTGGGGTCCTGGGATCAAGTCCCGCATCGGGCTCCCCACAGGGAGCCTGCTTCTCCCTCTGCCTGTGTCTCTGCATCTCTCTGTGTCTCTTAATGAAAATTAAATAAAGTCTTTAAAAAAAGAGAGAGCTGGTCAGCTACGGTTGTATGGGTGTTCTGATACGGGAAACAGAGAGGATAGGGCTGAAGAAAATGGTAGACTTTTGCACATATTTCATTTATGCTTCCAATGAGTAGACACAGCCCTTTCTCCCCACCTGCACACCCCACGCGAGCACAAAGGAGTGAGCTGGGGTGAGCCATGTCATTAGAGACCTCAACTCCAATTGTCCTTCTCTCTGGCATGGAGCCAGATCCCCTGCTTTAGTCCGTGTCGTTTTTCTCTGAGGTATGCACAAAGTAGAGGTTACTCATGTCACATCTGTTCCTGCTTTGTGGGTCCATTGGAAAAAAAAAATCACTGACTTTATTTTCCAAGAGAGACCCTTTAAGAAAGGCCGGATGCAGAGTGGCCAGGAAGGAAACCTGTGTACGTCCTTAAAAGTGATTCTTTCAGCTTTAGCATTCATAAAGCATACCTTGGCATATGTGTTCAGCCTCTAATGACTCCCTCCGACCCCTGTTCAGGTTTAGGATTTCAGAGACGTCACAATGCTACATTCCTTCTCTGCAAAGGAAATCGGACCTCTATGTCTATATTACACACCCATATGCAAAATCTTCACAGATAGGATTGGCTTTTCTATGGTTTTTTCACCAGAACAGCTTCCAGCTTCAAAGCAGCCCTCTATTTTGAGTCCTGGTTTTTCTAACCCAAAGGCTTTCTTCTGCCAAGAGCCTTTGTTTGAAATGAATAGTGTTTTTAGGGAGCCTGATTTCTATGATCCTTCCATATCTTATGTATTCTCTATTTAAAATATGGTACACAGCTGGATATGGTTATAGGCAAACTCTAGGTCTATTGCCACTCTACATGGCAATTCATATTTGAAAGTAAACTGAAGAAATGTGGACAATTTTCAGGGCAACGAGCACGTGACATCTTGAAATGGGACACACACTGTCTGGCTATAGGGTTGATTCTAGAAAACCTGGATATTCTTTTACTCTTCTCTTAGAGCAATTAGTAATTTGGCTAGTGAGTAGATATGCAAAAACCTCATAGTAAAAAAAAACAAAAACAAAAGCAAAAAAACCCCTAATAGTTGTGTAGAGCCAGGTCCTTTATCCTCAGGGGACAGAAGAGCCACTGCATGGCTAAGCTACAGCCGGTCATGCTGTGGACTGTTTTCAGGAGGCTCCCTCTGGTAATTGCAGAGAATACATAGATGGGGAGACCCTGGAAGGAGAGACCAGAGAAAGGCTGAGAAAACAGGACTTTATTGACATTCATCACCAGATTAGTTAGGAGTGAGAAGAGGTCTTCCTTCCAGTCAATTTTGACTACTCTATTTGAAACAAGCTCTTGACTCTGAATATATGGTGCAGGGCCTGTAATATTCCTGCCCACTGCCCTGGGTAGCTAATTCTTTTTTTGTCTTGTGTCCCCAACCAATTGTATACCTGAAGTTCTTTGTGGGTTAGGAAATATACTTTACAATTATACATGTCACCCAGTTTAGGCCAGTGCTTTCTACTCAATAAGTAGTTTTTAAAAATCCTTGTGTATTTTTGACTAATAGAAATTATATATATTTCAGATGGACAGTGTGATGTTTTAATATATGTATACATGACGAAATGATAACTACAATCAAATTAACATAACTGGTCATTCCCCAAAGTTACCATTTTATTTTTGGGGTGAGAACATTTGAGATTTACTATCTCCAGCAAATTTCAAGCATATGTTGTTATTAACTACTGTCCCCATGCTATTCATTAGGTCCATAGAATTGAATCATTCATCTTATGGCTGGGAATTCATACCCTGTTCAATATCTCCCCTTTCTTTTACCTCTCAGCCTCTGGTTGCCACCATTCTACTCTCTGTTATTATGATTCAACTTGTTTTTTTTTTCCTACTTTTGATTTTTAGATTGAACATATAAGTGAGATCGGTATTATTTGATTACACTATTAGAGGTAATTCTCTCTCTCTTTCTCCCTCACTCCCCCTACCCTTCTTGCCCTTTGACCAATCTACACATGCCATTCTTGACGCTTTGATATGCTGGATACATCACAGTTCTACATGTCCACTTATTTGTTTAGACAGATCAGCACATTGGAGACAAAATACCTGAGTTTCTATTTCTACCTCTGCAAACACTCTTGTAGGACTCATGGCAAATCACAGACCAACCTGTGCCTCCGCTTTCTTGTCTGTTAAATATAATTATTAAATTAAATATACGGTAAGGGCTTAGGATAGTGCCTGACAGGTATTAGGCATTTAATACATATAACTTCATTTTCCTTCCCAATTTTTCTACCATCTTTTGGTCTGTCTAGCTACCCCATTGCCCTTTGTCTTTTGGCAGATCTCATCTTGCTTTCTTATAAGGAAACAAAATAAGTTAATACAAAGCAACCCTAATTTCATTTTTAAAAAAAAAGACATGCTTGGTTGGAAAAGAATGATGTTTTGTTGCTTTGTACCACCTGACTATGACAGGTGATTAAAATACAGTGCCTGTCTTCATTTAATGGGCCAGTTACTTGGACATGTTTATGTCCTGCAGCAATTCATTTGAAAACAAATGGATCTTCACTAAGTGGGATACAGTTTACCAAAAGAAGAGGACAATAGAAAATAGGGTTATGGAGTGCCATTCATTATGTATTCCTCACTCAGAGGGACCCGGAGAGTGTCTGTATGGCTTTATTTATTGAACACCCATTTATCGAATACCTTCGAGGCTCCAGACCCAGCAGGAGGTGCTGTAGGTGACTTTAAATGAGAGACAGTGTCTTTGATCCAAAGGCATCCATCAAGTAGGGAAAACAGACATGCTAAAGCTAAATGACATTGCACTTGGGAGGGTTTTCTGCCGTGAACGCAGGATGCTTTGGGAACATGGAGAAGGAAACAAGATGCGGAGGCGGCTTCCTAGTGGGTGTGATGAGAAGAATATGAATGGAAGCAATGAAAACGTGTGCAGAGTCAGCACTGCAAGAGGTTGCCTAGCCCAAGACCTCCCACTATAAGCCAGGACACTGAAGGCTAGAGAAACACCTGAGCTTAGGTGGTACACTCCAAGAGGCTGACATGAGAATCTTTCAATTTACTTATGGGTTTGTGGGATATGGGCCGATGTTGCAGGATGGATTCTCTGGGAGCAGACACTGAGATGCAGTTAAGAATGCAAGATGTTTATTAGGGATCAATATACATGGAGGAAGAGAGAAGGTGTGGGATTGATAGAGGGAGAAGCACAGCCACGCAGGACGGACCAAGGCTCAGTCCGTCTGGAGAAGGGTTTGTCGGAGTGTCCCTCATTAGATCCAAATGGCTGAGTCTCTGGACGTAGACTTTCCCAGCAGAGTATGAGCTCCAGGAGCCAGTTCTCTGCAGCTGGGTTGGGACCTGAGTTACTGGAGTTTGAGGCTCTCTGGTGACTGCATTCCCAGTACCTGGGTAGCATCCTCTTCCTTATAGGGGATCTGAGTGGCATTTGTCTGTGCCTATCAGAACAGAACTAGATTCAACTAATATTTATTGAAAACTTACTATATGTCAGACAATTTTGTATACATTATCTCATTTGATTCCCCCAGCCAATGTTTGAAGGAAGTTAACAAACAAACTACCTTTCAGGTGCGCCTCCCAAGGGCACTGAGAGCATTTACTAGCATCGTTTGTATCTGAGATCAGTAGCAGACACTGCAACAACTATTTATCTCAGGAGGGTGCACAGACAGAACCAGGCTATGCATCAGGTTTCTTTAAGGCAATCTGTGAAATCTCAGTCAAAAGGGCCACTTCCTCCAGAGGATTTTACAGAGATCACTTTTTATCATGCAAATGCAGGCTCCAACTTTGGGAAGAGACCCCTTAACTTGGTCACCCCAATACCTCCATCCGAATCTGGAATCTCATCCATAATCCCCTAGACAGATTCCTTGAATATTTCTAATGATTAGACACTCTCAACCTCACAAGGAAGCGCTCCCTGATTGTGGTCCCCTTCCCTTCTGGAGTCACATGGGAAAAAAAGCAACCTCCCTTCCCTTTGGCTGTCTTTTCAGGGAAGTGAGAGCAGCTTTCATGCAAATTGCTCTACTTTCTGGCAAGTGCTAACCCTGGCTATGGCACTGTGAGCTTGGTTGTCTCACCCACCCTCTCAGGTTTCCTTCCTCATTCATGCAGTGGAGGTAAGTACACCCAACTAGTGCGACTGTGAAGCTTAAGTGAAACACAGCGTTTACGTGGTAAGCAGTCAGTAAACAGTAGTCGTTATGGTCCATGCCATTGGTCTTGCATTTATTCTCATGGCAGTTCTCATAGTGAATGTACTGAGCACACTTTAATTTATATGGATACAATATTCCAGTTAAAAGGATCATGAAAAAAAATGAAAAAAAATAAAAAAATAAATAAAAGGATCATGAATATGATCCCATGAATGTGAATAAATTTATTTTGTTTATGTACCCCCCCCAGAATGGAATGTGTGGTGGATCCAGTTATGGTGCTCCCCCTCCCTGGGTACATCAGATTGCTTATGGCGTGTAGGGCTTTCTACTGGGCATGTTTAAATATGCCAGATAATTTGAATTCATATCCCCATATTATGTGGAAATAAAACTTGGAGTGATAGCCTCATCCCAAATTACACACATAGACAGAGCCAATACTTGAATTTAAGCATGCTCTTTCTTATGTCCCAGAGGCACTGCATTATGTACGGGTTGTGGCCTTCTTGGAAAATCTCATGGATTCTCTCCCTGGAGGAAGGGAGACTTCTAATAAACACATGCACACGCGCGCACGCACGCACACACACACACACACACATTTTTATTTAATTTCAGGAGGCATATACACCCTAGAACTCCTCACTTAAAGACACTATGGTTAATAGTTTCAGTAATTCAGAAATCAAGCTGGCAGGGAATGATTCCTGTGATCTCCTGAGTAGAGAGAATAGAATTGACTGAGAGAATACTAAATGGGTAGTGGATCCATTGTGAGAGAATCAGTGAAACTTGTATGAAAATTTCACATCCCTTCTATATTAGGAGAGGCTAATATTCTTGGAATAAAGAATGAAATCATAGGCACTCAGAACAGAGCTCCTAATTTTAAAGCTAATGCATGTTCTATTAGCTGCATATGTCAGAACGCTCTGATTCATAATTCCATGAGGCCCAGAGCTATCTGTCCCAGGGGACAACAGAAATAGAAAGGAGAAAAAAAAAATCAGATGTTTGTTATGTCTTTGGCCAGGCCCAGACAGATGGTAATGTTTGTTTGTTTCATACGACTCTGTTCTTTTAGTCATCTCCTCTCCATACAAACCTGCTGTTAATACCTAGACTTGAGGCATCTCTTTTCCCTCTGTCTTCAACTATTAGGAAAACTTCTCAATTCTAAGTGTCTCTGCCTCCCTGCCTCTAGATCTCCCCATTTTCTTATATATTCCTCATAAAAATATTGCCCAAACTCAGGGTTTCTGACACAGGTTGCACCTGTAGAATAGGTTAAAAGTACAGAGCACTGAGCCACACCATCAAAACCCAACATTAGCATAAGGTTTGACTTTGAGCTCAGGCAGCTGCATTTATAATTAGTGACCTCATTGATTCTGTGGTTCATTCATGTTTGAGAACTTTCTCTAAGACACACCAATCACCTTTCTACATTTCTCCAACCTAGAGTATGCTGTGCTAGTTGTTCATGGTAGCTCTTTAGCACCAATAGATCCTCAACACAACCGTCTAGTCTTCCACGACCTTCCACAAGAAGTACTACCACAGGCAGTACATTTCATTTCTTAGGTATTTCACTGAAGATTTATGACTTCCTGAGGGAGAGCAATGTAGTATAGCAACAACATTGCACTTGAAAGAAGCCCATCAGATGGATCTCCTTTCCCAGGGATCTCTTCCTCATCTCAGCCTGTCTAGGTCACTCTTTCTCCGTGGTGCCAGCCTTTGCTCTGGTCTTCCTCTCACTTTAATTATGCAGAGGAGACTCTTTCTTCCTTATGATACCTGGCCAGGAACCAGGGCTGACTTCTGCTATAAAGAATATCTTTTAAGAAGAAAGATATCTCTTTCTAAAGAGATTCATATATCAATTGCCAAGAGGGTACAACTCTTTCCAATCTATTACAAGACTATTACCTTGTATAGAACTATTACTAGTTCTATCCTTCACCTGCCTCCCACCTCCCATGGCCCCATCATAACCTAAAAGATTGATTCTCACCTGTAGCTACATGTGACATTTGTCTGTGGAGTTAAAAAGAAAATAGAGGGGTGCCTGGGTGTCTCAGTCAGTTGACTCTTGGTTTCAGCTCAGGTCATGATCATGGGGTCCTGGGATTGAGCCCCACATCTGGCTTTCCACTCAGCATTGGAGTCTGGTTGGGATTCTCTCCCTTCCTCTGCCCCTGACCCTCTCACCACTCTCCTCATGTATGTGTGTGTGTTTGCCCTTTCTCTCTCACTCTCAAATATATATATATATATATATATATATATATATATATATATATATATATATACATATCTCAACCTGGGCTCTGATGCAGACCATGAAATATGTTTCTGAGGAAGGATGCACAACACAAATATTTTTAAATGTTCCCCAGGTGATTCCAGCGTACATCCAGGGTTCATAGCTACTAATTTTAAAACATTCTAGACTCCTACACCTAGCCCTGGTTCCCTTTCATGATTCAGACTTAACCTTCATTTCCAATTTTATGCCCCTCTCATAGTCATCACACTTTATGTATCAGTCATAACTCTTGGAGGCCTTCAATGTGAAAAACAACACGGATCCTTCAAGAATGGATGAAAATGCCACCTCTTCCATCAATCAACCAACTCCCCTTCTGAACTCCCCAGCCCTTTCCTTTGATCTATGCCACACTCATCACAACACGGCCGTTCTCTCTCACATTAGAGTTTTCATATCCCTGTACCTTCCTCTCCATTAGCCCATCAACATTCTTTATTATAAGGCATTAAAATTAGCATTTGTTCTATTTTAGTTGCTATATTAATACAACCTGTATTTGATGAATAGTCTTATTAATGGAAAATTTAAACATCCATCACACTACATTTATAACACTTAAGCTTCCCATGCCTTACAGGAGACAGCAAAATTAGGTGTAAAAATGGTAAAACCAAAAATAGGTGATTTCAAAATTGACACAAATCTTTACATTTTAGAGCTGAAAGGCCGTCAGAGGTCACTTCTACCACTTTATCATACAGATCAATACAACAAAGACCAATGATAGAAAGGAATTGACTAAGCTCATACAGGCACTTCATAGGGAGCTGGGATGAGGACCCAGATGACCTTGGTAAGCACTCCGTTTGCTCTCTCTACTCTGACAGGACAAATAACCCATTTAAAGCATCCATAGACAGAGTTATTCTATTGCCCAAGAAAGTTTACTCTGAAAGCAATGCCATTATACTGTGTCATATGTGGCTGTGGAAAAAGTAGATTTTGAGGAAAGAGGTATGGTTTTGTTGTCCTGTTAGAACCATCACCAAGCATCCCAATGAACTTTGCATGAAGTCCTGCCATGGATAAAGCTTGATTCATCACAAATACATCTGAATGCATCAGATAAACATGAGTCAAAGCTCCAACTTAATCTGAGGCTTTGAAACTCTTCCTTAGAATCCAGATGGGTTTTCATGTGTTGTGATCCAAGAACATGATAAAGGAAATAAGACTAATTAGGGCCTTCTACGTTCCAAGCATGACACTAGGTGCTTTAAGGAAAACTGAGATGTCTATGTCATGGTGAGTGCCATCTCGGAACTTCAATCTAGTTTGGGGAAGATCAATACAAATATCTAATTGTCTTAAGACAATTAGATATTTGTAAAACCTGTAAAACCTGTAAAACCTAAAACCAATAGATAAGCATAAGAGTAAATAAACTATGTATGAGTGTATGGTAAAGAAACACTTTTATTGTTTAAAGCCAGATTGCCTTCTCAGGAAAGTAGGGCCTACCAAATGAGAGACAGTTTAGTTGTTCAGAGCATTGTACTGGGTTTAATTATCCTAAGAAAGTCTGGAACTGAGTCCAGGATTGGCAACTAAAAAACACCTAATTCACTTGATTTTCCTTGAGAGTGACATTCTTATCCAAAGCTCTTTACTTCACAATTCCCCCTTTTTAGGAGTCTTATCAGAAGTCATATAACCTGCTTTTTTTCCCCTTCAACTATGTAATTGTCATATGAACCAAGGAGTGCAAAATGGAAGCATTAATTCAGTCTTTAAACAAACAGTAACATTTGGGATGAGGTTGGCTGTATATTATAGATTCCATGCACTAAGTTATTGCTTGATTTGCCCTTTATCTTGAGGATTTTTCAGGTATACTAACGAAGTCTCTTACCATGGAAGGACTTTCTTCTTGACATGCTATTTGTCCTTTTTGATGCTTGTTGTGTTTATGATGCATTATCTGTTATGATCTCTCCATAAAAGCTTCTGCCTCATATACTGGGCTTTAGTCATAGCTGAAAGCACGATGGAAATTGTGTTTTTTTTCTCCTATTATCATTTATCTTTTCCTTTACTGCCCTAAAGAGTGCTAACGTGACTCTTAGCAATGAAGGGCAGTTTTTCTTATCATGGCCTGGGTTTCAGCATGCTAATGTAAGATATCAGGGTGATGCTAAATTATTCCATTTATTTAAAAACTGACACATAAAAGGTATTTCACATGGCAGCACCAACCAAATCATATCTGACCTGCCCCACTAGTGACATTTATGGAGAAACAGGGCTATTGTTGGCTAGTTGCAGAGAAGAAAGTGTCTTTGTCATATAATTGATATTCCCAAATCCTATAAACATCATGCTCTCTTGAGAGATATATTTTAGAGTCTGGTGAGCTCATGTTTTGTTCACAAATTTTAGGGACTTTGCAGGAGGATTTGGAGTTTTGGATGTGAGGCGGGCTTCTGAATTCCAAATACTCAGGACTGGATGCTTGAATTTCTGTGTCTTTGTGAATGTAAGCTCAAACATCAAGATTTGAATCAGATGTATCAGAAGGGTAGTTTTGAGGGGCATCTGGGTGGCTCAGTTGACTAAGTGTCCAACTCTTGGTTTCAGCATAGGTCATGATCTCAGGGTCATGGGATCAAGCCCCATGTCAGCTCCATGCTCAGCGGGCAGTCTGCTTGGGATTCTCTCCTTCCTCTCCCTCTGCCCCTCCCTTTGTTGTGCTGGCTCTCTCTCTCTATCTCTCTCTCTCTCAAATAAATAAATTAATAAGATCTTTTAAAAAAAAAAAAAGAAGGGTAGTTTTGACTCCTGAAATGATATGGAATAGTGATTGTCAATGTCTAGTGTGCATAAAAATCACCCAAAGAGTTTACTGAAACAGACTCCTAGACCTCCTACCATTAAGATTCTGATTCAGTGGGCCTGCTGGGGGCCTGAGAATTGGTATTTCTCACAAGTCTCTAGGTGATGCAAGTTTGCTGATCCACATATTCAAATAAGGGCATAAGCGAAGTTAGGTGAAAAAATATAAGATAACCCTTCTTTCAGATGCACATTGTTTATTTTTATAATTTCCACCACAGTTAGAACCCTTTTGCAAGGGTTGCCTTTTCTCGGTTGCTCAAACTCATCAGGTATACTGAAGCGTCTAGTGTTTCACATCTGTTTCACCTGTCCAGAACTTCTTTCATTATCTGTCAGTGAGGCTTATTTTTCAAGTCTCAGTCTGAAGGACATTTCTTATGAGAAGGCCTTCCCCACTTCTTTGTATTGCTGAGTCCCCTCTACTCCTGTGTTTCCACAGCATCCCGTACTTTCTCTATTATTCACCACCCTTTCATATTGTTTATTTAATTGTATGTCTAACAACCTAGATTGTAATCTTCATGAAGCTCTAGACTTTTTCAAATAAGATCACTATGAATGTCTTCAAAAATAACCAATTGGATTATCAGATATAATCACTTTGTTAATTGCACATAAGGGCTGAAACTCCCATTTAAGGGACAGGAGAAGAATTGATGAAGTTCTGGAAAAGAAAAGGAACACTGCTGGATAGAGCCAAATAATGCTTCAGAAATTATCTAATTTGATTGATCCTTTGTATCGGTAGGGAACTGAATCCCAGAAAGGAAAATAGGATGGGTCTAATATGTTCAAACTACTGCTCATTCTATTCTTATCTCTTCTCCTAGCCCCAACTTTATGAAATTTGAACATCCCTAAAGAGAGGACAAGAATTCTATGTCCAAATAGAAACTGAGTTAAATCCAGGTGACATAGAGGCTACTTAACACCTGTTTTCTCCAGACTTTTCCACCTCAAGAGACTATGAAGTGAGGGCACGTTGCTATTATTACCTGAAATTGGCTAGCTCATTGTTCCTTCTGACATTGCTGCAAGACCTCAGTTCACCTCCCTCCCGCAAATCCCTATGTTATTTCTGAGTGCCCTAGTTTGAGTGCTCTGAAAAGCAGACTCTCATTCAAGATTTGCATGCAGGTGGTTTATTGGAAAGTGCTCTCAGGAACACCTGTAAAGGAGTGAGAGGAGCAGGATTAGATAGAGAAAAGTCAAACTGTAACTTGGTAATATATAAGGAAGAACTAGAACTCAATTCTCTACAAGTGGTCAGAAACAGAAGGTCAAATAATTTCTTATCTAACCAAATGTTCACAAGATAGATCCAAAGGATGCTGCTTCACAATAGATTCCTATAGATTAGTGAGATTCTGGGAATGAAGATGCCAGGGACCAAAATACATCAAATATTATGTTATAGACCACACATGCATTCTCATTTATTTATCATCATAGCTTTATGGGGTTGATTTTACAAGCTAGATGAGAGATAAGTACATCTTACCAGCTGAGTAAAAAAAAAAATTGAGATTAACAAAGACCATGCATTTTTCAAGAATCTCACACATCTACCAAGTGGAGTAGTTAAAAATTGAACCTAGATTTGTCTAATTGCATAGAAGCTCATGATTGTAACTGGAATCAGTGGCTAGAATTATGAAGAGACTTGAAACTAATGCTATGTGAGAAACAGTAAAAGAACTGATGAATGTTTAACAAGGAGAGGTTCTAGCTTATGAGAGAAAAGGAGAAATGATTAGCATTTTCAAGTCTTTGTAAGGCTAACATCTTTATAGAGAAAAGATTGGTATCCAGAGGGACCAGGACCGCATCGAAGCAATTGGAGCCGAATACCTCAGAGATATTGCAAGTTCAGTTGCCATCCACTGCAGTAAAGCAAATATCATAAAAAATGTACATACCTTTAACTAAAAAATACTTTATGGCTCAAAAATTCTAACTATCATCTGAGGTTTCAGCAAGTCATAGTCATTGATAACAGATCACCAGAACAAATAGTAATGTAAAAGTTGAGGGAATTACTGACCTATGACAGAGAAACAAAGTGAGAAAATGTTGGAAAAATTGTGCCAATGGACTTACTTGATTCAGGGTTGCCACAAATCTTCAATTTGTAAAAAACAAAACAAAACAAAACAAACAGAAAAACAGTATCTGTAGAGTGCAATAAAGCAAAGTGTAGTAAAATGAGGTATGCTTGCATTAGGACTGACATCCTGATTGTTGGAATTGTTGAAAAATGTGGCAGGGATGTCTATGGTAGTAATAATCACATAATTATTATATACGATGATAATAACTCAAAGAACTTACAGTTTGATATGCTAAGTGGTACAGGCAATCAGGTAAGTGCCTCAGTCTACAGAAGCTGGACATTTATATGGTGGCCCTGTTAGTGGAGAAACCAAGTATCCAGTGAGAATGGTCAAACCCAGCATTTTCAAACTATATTCTGCAAAGTCTGTGTTTCCCAGCCTGCTGATGGGTGGCCATAGGGAAAACAGTTCTGTAGTCAAATGGGTTTGGGAAACAATTAAAATCAAAGGAGGGTCTTTTCTGCTAGATTTCACAGAGCTTTGAACATGGGTATTGTGGGTCTCCAAAGAATTGGAGGCACTTACACTTACTTGATTAGGAAATCCTCTTTCTATGAAAACTTAATAATAACTAGTTGGGGGAATGCTGTTGAGGTGGTGATCTCTGAGACTCTGACTTATTCTGAAATTTTCTAATTCCTGAAACACCGAATGAGTCAGGAAATTTAGAATTTAGTACTACTCTTGGAATGGAGTCACTGCGTTTTCTTCAACAATTTCTTTCCCTCTCTTGAGTCTTGCTTTAGGGTCCCTGGCTAAAAAAAAATAATAATAATAATAATAATAATAATAATAATAATAAATAAATAAGACTCCTGAGACTTTTCATCTCCAATATTTTGTGGTTTTATGGGGGTTTCAGGGCATTAAAGAGGAATTTCACCTACTTGACAGATCTCAGGGGCCTGCCTTCTTTTTTTTTTTTTTTTTTTTTTTTTTTTTTTTTTTTTTTTTTTAAATTTTATTTTATTTTATTATTTATGATAGTCAGAGAGAGAGAGAGAGAGAGGCAGAGACATAGGCAGAGGGAGAAGCAGGCTCCATGCACTGGGAGCCCGACGTGGGATTCGATCCCGGGTCTCCAGGATCGCGCCCTGGGCCAAAGGCAGGCGCTAAACCGCTGCGCCACCCAGGGATCCCCAGGGGCCTGCCTTCTTGTAATTGTCGCAATTTCCAACCTGGTGGCTTTGAGTGAATGCATATTGTTTTCTGATTCCTATTCTGTTGGATAGCAGCTTGAGAATGGGAAGCCAAAAAGACCTCCCATTCTGAAGGCTTCCAAATTAGTTTTGCAGACCTCAGCAATTCAGAGTGTTTGAAGACACTGTAGAGATGTACAGCTCTGTGGTTGACCCCTCTCAAACAGTACATAATTCTGAAAAACTTGGAGCTCCTCCATAAAGCCATATTTCAGTTGCACATTTTAGGCATGAGATTTCAGCCAAGAGCCATAATATAACACTGCCGAGGATTTTTTTTTTTAACTTGCAAAAATATGCATTTGGACAACCTAGCAACTTGAAATTACAGGAATTGAATGTACCTTCTATGTTAACCAAAGTGCTACAGGTCAAATGATAAATCATAGAAACATAGAGTTTGATGCCTTCCTAGAGATTTCCCAGTCCACAGTCCCATACAAGGTTTCAATCTTTCTTATATCTCTGTGAAGTCATTGCTTAACTCCTTGATCACACTTACTGTAAAATGCATGCAATTTGAGGCAGACCAATGAAAATCACACATCTCTTATCATAAGGATGGGCTCTCTTCTCTTAAGTACGTTTTCTGTTATACCCATTTGTATTTCCTGCTCGGCATTCTGAGGATACAAAGGGAAAAATATCTGGTCTCTCCTCTATGTAGTGATTTGAGTTTTGAAAGACAAAAAAAATGTGTATCCCCCTCCACAATCTTTATTTTTTTTAAGATTTTATTTATTTATTCATGAGAGACACACACACAGAGAGAGAGAGAGAGAGAGAGAGAGAGAGAGAGAGGCAGAGACACAGGCAGAGGGAGAAGCAAGCTCCATGCAGGGAGCCTGATGCGGGACTTGATTCTGGGACTCCAGGATCATGCCCTGGGCCAAAGGCAGGCACTAAACCACTGAACCACCCAGGGATCCCCACACCCCACCATCTTTAAACAAAGTTTTAATTTTTCAACATAATCATGCCCTTTACCTTCACTGGAAGTATTATAAGCAACCAAAATAAAGCACAGGCTTTGAATTCAAAAAGTCCCAGGGTCCAAAAACCTAGTGACACTAATGACCTGCACACTAATGACCTTGAACTCTCTACTTCATAACAGGGAGCCCCAGCTTCCTCATTTTAAAATAATAGAGAATCACGATTATATCACAGGATTGTTATAAAGAATAAATGAGGCAAAATATGCAAAGCCTTCTCCATGGCACATTCTACTTCTTCCCACCCTGCACTGGCTTTCTTCTCTCTTTCTACAAACCTAATATGATATGACATGACATCATATTCTTTTATCATTCAGTGCTCCTGCTTGTCTCTCAGAAAGCCTGAGGTCTGGAGATAAACATAATTCCAGGTAAATGGCAGGGCTGGAGTCTCACCCCGATGATTTTGGTCTTTACACTTCAATTAAATGAAACTACTCTGCAGTATTAAAATGTCTCATTTCTTTTCAGACATTGTAATGCAGACCAAAGAAAGAAGACCTTGGATACTTTTTAATACAATATTAATATTGGTGAGAGGGCATTTGAAAAAGTCAAAGCAGCCAGTATGCTTGGACACTAACTAATTTCCTTAAGGATTATTTTATTATGCACTCAGTGTTCTGAAATGCCAGTATCTGCGGAGGCGGTGTGATTACTTTGCCTTTTTCATTCAGTGATTCTTTAAGAAGAGTGATCATTTTTCATTATGGAAGAAAAACTTATATGCTCTGGACTAACATAATAGAACAAACAACAAAACATCATCTCTCTGTGAAATCTGACGTCAGATTTAATCATGCAGGAGGCAATGCAAGTCACTGGACTGGGAGGCGGGGGCCTGCGTCTGGCCCCTTCTCTGCATCAAATTGGCATGTGGCTTTCAGAAGCCAAAGCTTTTTGGCCTTTTGTGATCCTGTCTCTCATCTGTTCATTAAAGGGTAGGACTAGATGATGTTTAAGGACAATTTTACCTGTTTATTTCTAGTGTTTACAATAGGAAAGGACCTAATCGGGGGAGCTACACCCAATGGTCAGCCCAAAAAGCTTCCCACCTAAGGGAGCTGAAAGCATTCACTCAATTCTAGAGAAGCAACTTGCCCAAGATCTTGCCAAAACAAATTTCCTGCCAGTCAAGGACCAAACTGTATGCTTCTTGCTTCCCAGGAAAACTGCCTTTCTGTTCATCCCTCTGCCCCTCAGATATGGGCTTTCTGATTTCTTTGGTTTCACCTGTCTACACTTCTGCATCAATAAGAAATAAAGATGCAGAAAATGTTGGTATGGCATTCACAACATGTCATTTTAAGGTGTTATGCTGAAACAGGGAACGATGCCTTGAGTTTAGATGTTGCTTTAGATAACTTTTATATTCGAAAGCTTTTTCTTCTCTTAAAATTATTCTGTAACACCACGAAAATTCTCTCCCAAAACAAAGTTTTCTGATTTGTGTGGCATAAACTGCAAATCTATACTTTGAATTTCTCTTGCAAGGCCTGTTCAATTTTTTAAATTTTTATTTAAATTCAATTAGCCGACATAGAATACCTCATTTGTTTCAGATGGAGTGTTCAATAATTTACCAGTTGCGTATAACACCCTGCGCTTACCACAAAGCCTGTTTGATGAAAACTATGGAATGGTGTTATATAATGGAAAGAAAAAGATAGAAGTAAGGGGGGATTCAGAGTGTGTTGACTCTGAAGGTTAAAATTTCACCAGAATAAGCCTGTGTCCTTACATAGTAAGCATATAAAAAGTCTCAGTTTCCTTACATAAAAAGATAAAGTTTCCATCTCACAGAGTTGTTGTAAGTCTTAAATTAGATAGGATATTAAAATCCCTTGCATGGTGCCTGGCATACAAAGGATCTCAATAAGTACACAATAGGTATTGTAAGTGAGATGTGGACCTAAGCTAAATTTCATAAACACTACGTCCCATGCCCTTCAGTGAGGTTTACCTGAACTATCTCTAAGTAGAGCACCTAATTCTAAAGATGCATCTTAAAAAAATATTTTTCAGTGACTTGGATTTATATTTGGGGATCTGACCCATCACCAGCCTACAAGTCAGGTTCATCTATCTGCCTATGATATAGTTCAGGGATGTGTCGATTTCATATTACCCTTTTTCTACTCATGAACATAAAATTGTAAAAAGTCTACATTTTAATGATAGTATATATATAAATATTCTCTAAATTTGCAAAATAGACATCGACAGGAAGAATTGGTAAGGGGATTGTAATATCCGATTCATATCACTTCAGTCCTTGGGCTAAAAGAGAAGAGGGAAGAAAAAAATTCCCTGATATCAGGTCACGAGTATAAAGGAGTCAAGTGCTTCATTGAGGACTTGATCATGCACCTATGATAATGCAGTTAGACAGGTGGACGGTGGCTTGCAGGTTTCAGAAACATTTGCACAATGTAATGGGTGAGTCAAAGGAAAACAATCACTGTTTCTTTCCCCTCTAGTGCCAGAAAGTTCAAAAGGGTGAAACAAAAACAAAAATGAAAAACTCCAACTCTGTGTCAAGCTCCATATCAGGTACTTGACAATTATCATCTCATGAGATCATGACAAGAACTCAGTGAGTGAGATATTCCGATGCCCATTTTACAGATGAGAAAACGGGAGTCCAGAGAGAGAAAGTCACTTTTTTCTCAAATTCTCATAGCTTGGAAATTTAAATCTATCTTAAAATTGAAACATTCCTAGTAAGATTTGAAATCACCGTTCTTGGTTTTCTTGACTGGAATTCCATGATTTAAATGTTAGGACTACAGAAACCTAGAATTTACAGATTGATTTTATTGTTCATGTGCTATTTTGTTGTCTCGTGTGCCACTATTTCCATGTCCATGCGATCTCAAACCTTGACCTTTTGACAAGACTTTGTTTAAATGCCACCTTTTCAACAAGGCTCACATTTTCCACTATATTGAAACTTGTAATAACCCTGCCATCTTGCACAACCCATTCACCCCATCTACATCATCTTCCCATAGATCTTTTTTTTTTTTTACCAAAGATCTTTTTAATGTCTAACAAGCTACACAGTTTTATATTTTATATTTATTGTCCCTTGTATCTTCCTCTAGAATATAAACAACAGAAAGGCAGGGATTATGTCTGCTTTTGCTCACCATGTTTTCCACTGATTTATAACAACACCTGGAACCTTTACAGGGCTCAATTGTACTTGTTGTATGAATTCCTAATGGAGCATGCCATTCTATCCATTGTTAACAACTGTGGCTTCTGGATCCTTCTCAACATGCCCTTATGGTTAGCCACTGTCATTGGATCGGACTTGTCATTTTAACTGAAATTCAAATATCATGCTTCTGTTTCCTTTTCTATAAAATAAATATGTAGGTGGTACCATCTACCATAGGCTGAGGAGAACTAAGTGAGTTAATGTCTATACAGTGCTTAGCAGAGTGTATGATCTGCAGTAGGCACAACATGTATTTTCTTTCCTCTTATTTACTGGCTTTCATTTATCTGGCTGACAGCCTACATATCTAAATAGTCCTAGTTAAAGCACAGGTGAGAATCTGTATAATCAAGAGAGTCATATCAATTTTCCATGTAATTTTGATATGGGAAACTTTATTACAACCCCACAGTAGACTTCCTCAACCCTTTAAGGCAAAACCATTTGTTTACTCACTCTTATTCCCATAGTGCCTAGTATCTATCAGTCTTCATAGACTGTTTCATGTTTATTAGCTGCCTTAGCTACAAGATGCTAATTCTTCCAGGGCAGTGTCTATGTCTCATTACTTTCTTCACTCTGTTTTCTCAAATGGTATCTGGCTTATGGTATACATTTAGTACATATTTATTGTATGATTAACATCACTACAGCACACCGGTGCAAGACATGAACACGGAAATTTCTAGATTTCATTTCTATAGCACTCATGGGGATACTGAGGCTACAGAATAAAAATAAATCAAAGAAATTATACATCTAGTTATTATCCAAGTAAAGCCTAGAACCCCAATTTTACCAACTAAGTCTTTCCTGGTATAATATTTCCACTTTTCAATTAGATATGCCTTAATATAATTCATTAACTTGCTTTTTTTCTCTTTAATTTCTTGGTTAACCTTGAAGATGCGACTCCACTAAAAGTCGAACTTTTAGAAACAAACTCCTACTGGATGATTCTATATAAAAGGATCCACACAGAGTTGACAATTTATAATATCTAGTCTGTGATTGAACTGACTAACCCTTTGGGAAGGCTGAGTCACCAAGTCTGTCCTAGAATCAGAGAATGTAGATTTGGCTGTGTGCTTAAGAGGAGAGACACTTTTCCTTTTAATCTGTTTGTCTCCCAGATTAAAGTCAGAGACTTATATGTAACAGACCCTCTTACCCATTTCCTATCTTGAATTGCACCTAGTAGGACCTCCCACCTAGTGTGGGAATCTCTACTCATTGCTTAATTGTCCAGTGTTCCCCCAACCTCAGCTTTTATACATCAGGAACAGAGCACTTACTACTTCCAAAGAGTCATTGTGGGGCTATTAGCTGCAGTAATTTAACTGAGAAATGTCTCATGGTAGCTTTGACCTATTAGCCAGAGTTCTCTTGTCTGGACCACAAAGCACATCATCCCCCCTACTCCCAGAAGACCATCTGATATTTGGAAATAGTAACCACTGCCTTTCCCCCACCCTCAACATACCAATCCAAGTCATCTCTCCTCCAGGCAAAATGTCCTTCTGGCTCAAGCTATTTTCATTGGGTAGTAAACCAAAAATGTTCGGTCCCTTTCTTTTCTTTGATGGCAAAATCTCTTTGATTTACCATAAAAGATTGTTTTTGGACTCCCAAAATGAAAGGGTGAGTTGACCAATAACAAGCATATCATTCATTGGTGTCTTTCAGGGACAGTCTCATTCCACATCATTTAAGTGGTATGTGGGAAAGGAAAAAGGAAAAGGAAATAGCATTTATCAAATGCCTACTATGTTTTGGTCACAGCACATCGATTAAGTTCTGGGATCCTCCCAACATCCTTTGAAGTACATAGTATTATACCACATTTTATAGGTGAGAAAACTGAAATTCAGCAGTTTTAAGGAATTTGCTCCAAGCCAAACATCTAGAAAGTGGTAGAGTTGGAATTTGAACCCAAGTCTGTAGAATCCCTTAGGTTGTCCTCCTGGCATTCTGCCAAGATGTCTCCTGTCTCAGGGTACAAAACTGTGGTCAAAATTCTACTTCTTTTATATATCTGTGAATGCCTCCCATGAACCATAAACAATATGATCTTCCAGTGAATCTGACATAAATATACTACAAGGGCCACAACTGGCCAATTGAATGATGCATCTTCCCCACAGGTGTGTGTCTGAACATGGTCCCGAAGAGCAAAGCCATGTGATCACTGATATTCTGTGTAGGAGTACAAGACAAAATTCAAAACTAAATGCATTGCTTAACATTTTGGGGAAGCCTGGGTGGCTCAGCGGTTAAGAATCTGCCTTCAGCCCAGGGCATGATTCTGGGGTCCTGAGATCGAGTCCCACATCGGGCTCCCTTCATGGAGCCTGCTTCTCCCTCTGCCTGTGTCTCAGCCTCTCTCTCTTTCTCTCTCTCTTTGTGTGTGTGTCTCTCATGTGTAAATAAATAAAATCTTTTAAAAAATGTTTAATTGATTTTTCTTGTGCATTTTTCTTCTCTATGAATGACATAACCATTGCATCTTTGTCTGTATTTCCTCCACACATCTAAACTCTCACTACCAATTCTGCCTACCAAAGACTCCTCATATTCGGACTCTTCTCTTCATCTCTTAATTAAGACTAACCTCCTCATTCATTTGTCCTCATTACTCTAATCCCTCCTAGTAGTCAACCTAACTGTAGTCATATTTACTCTAGTTCCTCCCGTAAAGTGCATTAAGAGAGATGTTTCAGAAATAGCTCAGAGCATATCATCTCTCTCTCAAAAATCTTCAGTGCCATTAGGGGGAAATAGTCATCACATTTCCCTTTTCAGAAGACTCCACTAAAGTAACACTTTGCAACTTAGACTAATTTCACTCTCTCCTTCCCAGAGAGGAGGAATAAACCAATTTCTGGGTGAGAGATTTTGGCCTACATTTCTTGACTGGGTGGAGCTAATCTATTGAAAGACTATGAATATTAAGAATTCACTTTCTTGCTTTTCTGCGAGGCACCAGTGTGACATAGTGCACTGTGACTTGGGACATTCTAAGGTCAGAATGGGCACTTCGCAGACTAGAGTTTTCCCTTATCCTATTCAGTCAGCATGGGTAGGTTTTGCCACAGTAACAGAAAACTGAAGACCCTCAAATCTAGTGACCTCAAACCATGAGTATTTCTTTCCCACTTATGCTCTATGTCCATGACGGGTAAGCAATAATATAGCTTCATGTCATCTTCACCCCACGACTCAGGCTAATGGATTAACAACAATGAACCCCTGATGGTCATCAGGGCAGAGGGAAATAAAATACAGATACACTGAACCTTTCACTGGCTCTCAAAGCTTCTGCTCAGACACACGTCACTTCTGCTTATATCCCACTGGACAAAAAAGGTTTTTTTTTTTGGTCACATCTGAGTTAAAAAGAGTGGGGTATTATATCCTGTCACAGGTTGGGTAACACAGAGAAGGGCACCAGATATGAGGGACTAGTAATGTATAATACCCTACCTGCAGCTCTCAAAAAGTCTAGCCTGGAGGGTGAAACGGAGAGCATTGGCAAGCCCAGTTAGTCCTATAAATTCGCTAAATCATCTAACTTAGTATTTAGCCACTAAAAAGAAAAGGCTGACATTTTGAACTGATGCTCAGAAAGGGGAAGTTATTTGTCTCACTCTGCAAAGGTTGTGAGCCTCACAGCAAGAACTAGAAGCTAAAGCTCTTTCCACTAAATCAGATTGTTTCTCAAGCTTCATTACCCACGTCTGGCACAAAGTAGGTGTCTAGCACACGCCTGTAGAGCTGAATCAAATTTATATGACCCACTGGTCAATCCTCCCTGAAATGTGTTTTTTCTATTCAATAAACATAGCTTCCACCTGTGTTCTATGGGCTAGGAAACTCCACCACATTCTTAACACAGAACTTCCACAGTAAATAAATCCCCTATCCTTCATCCAGCCTGTCCAGACGCACATTTTGATTTCCTATATTGGTGTCATATCACCAGACCCCCAAAACAATAAATGAAAAACAGACAGATGTCTTAGGAACAGGAAAAGTCTCCACGTGCCACCCCTCATTCTTGGTTTAATGTTAATCCCATTTCCCTGCTTCTAGGCCAACAATCTTCTCCCTCAAGCCCCAATCCCTTCCCTCTCTGGAAGAAAGACTAGGTATTTCTTGAATTCATTTATTGTGTTTTTCCTTCTCTTCAGTCATCTTCCCTAGTAACGTCTTCCATATGTCTGTGAGCCATTGTGCTAAAGAGCTCTGCCCAAAGTCCTTATTTATTCTGAGTGGATTGGAATGGCAGCCTTAAGTCTGGTATTTCCTCACGTTTGACAGCTTGAATTACAGACTTTGGGTACATTTAACGTAATCCATTCATGTGGAATGGCTGTTGTTCCTCTCATAGTAGTTTGAAAATATAAATATTTACAAACCCCTAAGACAAAAGCTCTTACTGACAAGGTCTCTAAAGCAACAGCTCCATGGACAGGAACCTTTTCACTTAGAGTTTTCCACTGACAGAGTCTCAATTCTCCTGGGTCATGTGCACTCCATTTAATGTTAATGGAATCTTAGTGAACTCACTGGAACTTATCTCTCTACATGTCCAAAGAGGGAAGGGAGTAGAGCAAGAGTATGGGGGATGGATTTTCTCATCAGGACACAGTCAGCTAGCTCCTTTAAGGCCAGAAATGAAGTTCTTGGAATTGAAGACAGTGTCTGACCCTGTAGGAATTTCTACTACGCTGTGCCTTCTCTGATCTAGGAACTATGATAAATGCTTTTCATGTCATGATGTATTGATAACTCATAATCCATTTTATTGATGTAGAAATAAGGCTTTGAGAGATAATGAGTTCATACAATGTCAAACACCTACCAAGTAGAGATTCCAGGGATTTTTTTTAAAAAATATTTTATTTATTCATGAGATACACAGAGAGAGAGGCAGAGACATAGGCAGAGGGAGAAGCAGGCTCCATGCAGGGAGCCCAATGTGGGACTCGAAACCGGGACTCCGGGATCACACTCTGAACTGAAGGCAGGTGTTCAACCACGGAGCCATCCAGTCATCCCCTACTCCAGGCATTTTATTACAGACCTATTTTCTTCAGATAGAATTGGAAGGACTAGGATAGTATTATATGTAAATTGTCTGAATGCAGATCGTAAGGGAACACTGGAAGGATCAATATTTCTGAAAAATGTGTGAGCTACACATGACCTACAATAGCCACATTAGATCTCCCCTATTTATGTCCATTTCCTTTACCCTATCAATATCTATAACTCTCACTATTCATCCTTTTAAAATAGCTATTCACCTATATTACTTGGGATCAATTTCAGCTGTATATTATATATTTTGCTTGTAGCAAAATAAATAATAATATTTTAAAATAAGATAAAAGATTTGCTTTCTTTCATTTTAAGCACATTGTGGAGAAGGAGGTCTGAATTCGGTACAGTGGTTTTAGTTACATCTGTGACACAGGGTCCTTTTACCTCTATTCCACCATCCTTTCAGTGTGTATCTCATCCTCATTGGACCAAATGAGGATGCTGCTATAGTGGCACCCATAGGACCTTGCTCCAAGCATCAGGAAGGAGAAAAAGGAGAAAAAAAGGATATGTGGATTCTCTTTTAAGAAGACTTCCCAGAACTACTTTCTACATACTACTTCAGCTTAGATATCTTTAACTGGAACTTTGTTGCATGATGGCATCTAATTGCACAAGGGAAAAGAGGATGGGAAACTTAATCTTATGGGTGAGTGGTAATATGCTCAGCTAAAAACTGTGGCTCAGTGTCACTGGGAATGGGGCAATGAAAATTAACCCAGTTGACAGACAGTGGGACCAAAAGTAGAAATCTTAACTATTGCTCTAGAAGTTTTGTCTTGGCTAAAGAGAACTTTAGCAGAATGAATATTGGGAAGCAACTAGAAGTCTTTGACTCACCACATTTCAAATTCCAACTTAAGTACCACCACAAGGATTTAGAAAGAGTTCTGGCTTCAGCATCAAACAGACATGGGTTCTACCCTATTTCCCTCTAGATAGATGGCTATGGTTTAGACAGGCATACAGACATAACTGAACTACTTGAAGAGTGCAGCCAGATATGAAACCCCTCTCTCAAACAAGGCCTATCACAATGCACAGGGGATAGTAAGAGAGTAGTTTTTGGTTTTGTGTTTGTTTTTTGTAATCTAAGTGAGTCAAAGAATATAACTGGTACAATATGCTAGACAGAGCTCAGGGGCTTAGAGAACCAAAATTTTAGGGCACGAGACACCACACAAAGTGAAAATGATAGAGCAAAGCTGAGTCAGTGTTTACCCTGCTCTAGACCCAAGATTTTATTGAGGCAGAAAAAGAGGAAGAGCTTGCAGATAAGTCCTGCATCCAGGGAAGGTAGGAGTGAACATAGAGTCTTGGAGAAGGTGAAAGGACTTTGTATTTTCAAAGCGTTCACATAAAAACGGGGTGCAAAAGTGACCTCAGCTGGGACATGGACTAGGTGTCCAACATCTATGAATGAGGCCAAGGCCAATCAAGACCAGTCCTGAACCCTGGCAATGGAAGGTCCTGAGGGGCGCTGGACAGGATGAGGATGGATGGCAAACAATTGAGGAAAAGAAGTTTGGCCACATCCTGGAGAATCTGTGGTCAGTGATACATTAACCAGCCTTGGCCTCACAAAGTTTTAATTGGAGTCATTTCCCATGAATGTGGCCAAGAAAACTGTAAAAGGAAAGAAAAGGGACAAAAACAAAGAAAAACCAAAACCATTCAGTGGGGGCCCACTAGCTTCCAGGACCAGCCAGACAGAATTAAAGCCCATGGGATTTTAACCCTTTCTCTACTTGGATTCTGGAGTCAGGAATGGATTCCCAACCCACCCCACTACTTACTAACCGTAGACCCTTATGGAATTCTATCATGTCTCTCATCCTCGTTTTGGGGGTATTTAAAAAAGAATACTTGCTTCACAGGGTGGTTGCATGTATTATATGAGATGAGAGAGTTGAAATATCTTTGCAAAGTGTGAAACACAATATTCATGTGAGTGCTTAAGAGGAGATTCATAACGACATTCCTTCCAGTTCTGATGATTCTGTAACCAACCACTTTCTATAGCTTGTCCTCATTCTACTACGGTTTATATTTTGCATTTTTGGTGGTCTCGTAACACTAACAAATTCTTTTGAGCTAGTAATGTCTTCTAGCTTAACACTTTGCCTATTGAACAGCTTACAGGAATAGGGTTGTGAAAGTTGGTCAAGGTGACAGCCATTGAGACAAAACCCAAAATCCTAACATTCTATACCTTCTGTGTTAGAGAAAAAGGAGCTCAGGAGACTCTACCAAACTTGACTATAGATTACAACAGTTGTTCTACATATGACTGTATACCTTACCAATAATAAAGAGTACAGACTCAGAAATCCTTATCCTGATTAAAATTTAAGTTTGGAATCATTAAGCATTCCCTATATTAGGGGAACATGATAATGTATTAATGACGTGAAGACATTAATTTGGTCATGAATGTGGTAGAAAAAAATTCAAAAGCAAATGAGTCAAAATAACATGTGTTTATATGAAGTTCTTCCAACAATTTCCTTAAAAGCATTATGGATTTGGGTACCTAGGTGGCTCCACAGTTGAGTGTCTGTCTCTGGCTCAGGAAGTGATCCTGGGGTCCTGGGATCGAGTCTCACATCCGGCTCCCCGCAGGAAGCCTGCTTCTCCTTCTGCCTGTGTCTCTGCTTCTCTCTCTATGTCTCTCATGAGTAAATAAATTTTTAAAATTTTTTTTAAAAAAGTAACTTGCTATATCTAGTGACCTATGACTTATCTAATATTCGACTTCTCTTGCATGTCACTCTATTCTTGCTCAGAAGGAGAATGGTGAAAATGTAATGTGAAGAAAGTAAGGAATGAAAAGCCTTGAAATAGAGAGTGGGTACATGGGGAAAATACTATGGGAATTAAAAGAAAAATAACACTAGAGTTAAGTTTTAAGACTGGGCTCTTTTGTTAATTAAATGAGTGACCTCGAGAAGGTTACATATACTCCACAAGCGGTAATTTTCTCCTCTGAAAAATGGCATTCACAATCCGCAGCTCTTGGTGCTCATTAGGAAAGGTAAAAGTAATAGGGCCCAGGAAGAGCACATGGGCTCCCTTTGATTCTCTACTTTGCCAAATGTGACCTTGTTCAAATCTTCTGTATTTCTATCCCTCATTTTTTTCACCTGTAAAATGGTGAAAATAGTAGCCACTATATTTTTTGGATGGTGTGAGTACTAAGCATGTTGGTATCTTATTACACATAATTTCTTAGTGCCTGGTGCATATTAAGAGCTAAATGAATGAATGGCCACTGATGTCCATGATCACCTGGCACATACCAAGAGCACAGCAATTACAAATATTACTATATTTACTCAACAATATTTTCCCTCTATACTCACAACAAAATGGAAAAAAAAATTAAGCCCATTTTGTAGATGAAAAGACCAAGGTTCAGCCTCTGGGATCTATTGGAATCCCACAAATACCTGAGACCAAAATCTAAAATTTTTAAATTCCAAAAGTAAGTATCATTCCACGTAAAGTATTTCAGAGCTCAGGCAGATCCTTTGGTTTCTCTGGAAACATGCTATTTCCATTAGAGCTTTCTCACCCCAAATTTCAACCCCAAAATGAAAAGGAAAGTTAGTGCTTTAAACTGACAGTTCAGAATTCATTCCGCTTGTCTGAGTTCTTAAGTTTCATATATATATGTATATGGACATTAAATACATTTTCTTGAATGTGATTTATGAAGACTTTCTGACAAGGTTCAAGAGGATCACTATAATATACCCCTGGACTACATGCTATAATCTAAACACTGGAAAGAAAGTTTAGAAAAGCAATTCCCCAGTTTCACCATTGGTGAAATCACAGTATCTTATACTTGAAGCATGGGCCTCCATGATTCAACTTGCCTTAGAATCAAAATTGACTAACGTTATTATAAGTTTGTGGCTTATCTGGTTTACATTAAATACCCAAAGAGAAATGAATATATCTATGGCGTCAGTGGAAGAGAGAGAAATGGTGTCAGGCTCCAAGCCCAGGGGAGGTGGCTCTTCTCAATGAAAGACTTAAATAGAATTATTTCCTTTCCTCTTCTGGGAGACCGAGACACAGTTAAATGGCTAAGCAAAGAATGAGCAAAATAAGACTAACTCAACTTAAAGGGCTGGCTGACTTTCTCTGTTTTGGACTACCTTGATTTAATGGTGTTTTGCATCGTCCATGAACATGACCGGTTACTTTCCAGATTATGGCACTCGTGAGGCCACAAATTTCAGTAGATCCCTATTGCCAACCAAAGCCTTAGCATGCTTCTAAGGATTCTGTATCAAGATGCTTTGAATGGCAAGTAATAGCAAACTCAAGTCAAACTGATTTAAACCATAAAGGGGATTTATTGGCTCAAGTAATAGAAAAGTCCAGAAATAGCACTACTCTCATAGGAGGCTTAATCCATTGGCTCAAAAGAAAACGTTAGAACACAGTTTTTGTCCCTCTTCATTTTTCAGCCTTGCTTTCTCAGTGTCAGTTTTATTATTATTATTTTTTAGACTCACTTTCCCTTTGGTCCCAAGATAACTCGCAGAGCTTCGGGTTTCCTTATCCGCATCCAGTGGGAAAAAAGACAGAAGGATCCTATGGTATACCTTGGAAATGAAGAGGTTTTCTTAAATGAAACCAAAAGAAGAGTATCTTTATTTACTCCTGTCATTTTGAGTAAAAGAAAAGGATATACTGATACGTCTAATCTAATCAGGACTTGTCCACCCCACCCCCCTCATAAACTGGGAGTGCAGCTAATCCCATCAGATATTCAAGCTCAGAAATGCAGAGATTGGTGGATTGGAACCTGGAGAAGCAAGCAACAAGTCTCTTCAACTTATGGAGTAAAAATGTTTTTCCATCCCTACCCTCCACTTTGGATTTTACTTTGCACCCATATGTAACTACTTCTAGTTGAGCAAGCACACCTTGGGCTTTTGTTCTATTCTACAGTCCTCCTTTTCTTTCCATGTTTTCTAAAGGCCCAATTCAAACAAGCTCTTCTCCATGAAGCCCTTCCACTTTATTCTCTGCTGGAAATTCCCTGTCATCTTATTTCCAACAACAATTGATATGTCCTGACTTTCTGAGTCCCATAGTCTCCTTTTTTAAAAATTTTATTTATTTATTTATTTATTTATTTATTTATTTATTTATTTATGAGAGAGAGAGAGAGAGAGAGAGAGAGATAGGCACAGACACAGGCAGAGGGAGAAGCAGGCTCCATGCAGGAAGCCAGACGCGGGACTGGATCCCGGGACCCCAGGACCACACCCTGGGCTGAAGGCAGCGCTAAACCGCTGAGACACCCGGGACTGCCCAGAGTCTGCTAGTTTCCAAAAGTGTATTCATTCTATTATACACCGTGTGTCTCTTCTACATGCTGCAAGTTCTCTGAGAAGAAGATTGTGCTTCCATTATCATTGATTCCTTTTAGGGTACCAAGTACTTGCTCTGAATATTGTAGGGAAATCAGCCACTGGGTTTTGGAGGTCATTTTCTTGAAGACGCAGAGTCTGTGTATTCCCATCACTATCAATAGCCCCACTCCTACTTCTGTGCTAAGGTGTAAGAATTTAGCATGGTGGCAATTTGTTTATCTAGTAGCCAATCCCTCACCCCCAGGTAGTTAGTGAGGTGAACTTGTCAGGTGAAAAGCAAAAATCCAGAGGCTTAGAGTTTTTTTTTTTTTCCTTTAAAAAATTATCTCTAATACAACAGCCTTGGGCTTAAGTCAATGATTCATGGAGCAGAACAAAGCAACATTTCCTTTCCCACTCTCTTCTTTCTCATAATATCACTGTTTAGATGACGTGTACCTGAGAGGGGGAAAAAAAGAGTCTTGTGTGTTTTCAGAAATGAATACTTCGTAAGCAATGGGACTGTGTGCAGTGTTGGAGCATAGGATAAGTAAAGGTAGTAGCAGGGGATGTAACACAGAGAGCCCTAAACCCCAGGCTAAGAACCAAGGCTCTTATCCAGGAAGTGAAGTGGGGCCGTACACAGGCTTAATCTAATGAATGACCTGATCACATTTTTGTTCACCTTGTTGAGAGTCCCAGCAATTTTCTTATCATAGGGAAAAGGGTTCCTTTTCACTCTCAAATTTTGCTGTTCTTATCTTTGACTGTGTCACTCACAGATATCTCAAACTTACACATTTAAAATAAAACTGAATCTTCCTCCAGAAACGTGGCTCTTCCTCATGTCCTCTTCATCTCAGCAAATGGCTCCACCATTTACCCTGTTTCCCAAACAAAAACCTGGGGAGACATCCCTGATTCTACCCTTCTCTGGCTCTAGATTCTGACCTACAAATGAACCCTGTCCATTTTACCTCCTCATACATCACTGAATCCATCCCTACGTCTCTTTCCCACTGATGCCCAATATCTCAGTCCAGAAGCTCCTGGATGGCTATGATAGTCATCCCATCGTGATTCCCAGGGTCCCTTCTTGTCCACCTTTAATCCATTCTCCATATAGATTATTATCTGGTTTCTGACCCATTCTCTCACTTCAGTTCCATCCACTCTTTTCTCTTACCCAGCTCCTTAAGCTTGTCCAGCTTTCCCTCCCTCAGAGCCTTTGGATGTGCCATTAACTTTGCTTGAAATATTCTTTCTTTATCCTCTTCATAAGGCTGCACTTTTTCAGCCTCAGCTAAAATAGTATCTACTCAGAATGGCCTCCCTTTACTACCCTATTTAAATGGCAGGTCCCTGTTAGTCTCTATTCTAATTCCTTGTTCACAGTATTTATCATGTACTTGATATGTGTGCTGGTTTATTGTCTTTATTTTTACTTTTTGTGTGTTTCTCCCATAAGAATGTAAATTCACAAGGGTACATGGGAGGCTCAATGGTTGAGTGTCTGCCTTTGGGGCAAATCATGATCCCAGGGTCCTGGGATTGAGTCCTGTATCAGGCTACCCTCAGGCAGCCTGCTTCTCCCTCTGCCTATGTCTCTGCCTCTCCCTCTGTCTCTCATGAATAAATAAAATTAAAAATGTTAAAAAAAAATGTAAATTCACAAGGTAAGGGTTGTGTCAGCTTTGTTCCCCATTCTACCCCAGCTCTGAATCCTGTCACATGGCCAGGACTGGATTAAATACCTACTGAATGGAAGGAATTTCTCTAAATTTCTGCCTGTCTATTATATTTCATTGGATATTTATTGAGTCTCAACTCCCTCTGAATATGAAACAGTGGGTAATTTAAACTCCTTTACTATCTAAATAATCAGTGTCTTTTCTTTTAAAAAAAGCATTCTTAAGACTTTGTGGGATTCACGTTTCCATCACGACCAGGAAACATCCTTGATGAAATTGATGAATGCACTTGAGCCGTATCTTGAGCAACAGAATGGTGGAATCTGTGAAAATGGCAATTTGTGCCCTTATATGGCAAACCAGACTTTGCCAAACAAAGATTCTCAAATCCACAGAGTCCTTGTGGTCTGAGATATGCCACTGTGAATCACTCAAGGACACTGAATGGTGTTCTCCAGGGGACTAGTGCATAGACTTACAGCTCCTTTTCTGGGTCTTTCATTCTTAATCTTTTTCCCTAAGTGGGGGTTTGCCAAGGTCTAAGCTTATACACCCTTACTTCTATTCTAATTCCATGCTCTATTTCCATGAGAGGAATTGCCCCATCTCATGCTTCCCGGTCATTAACTTTCTTTTAACAAATCTTAAACCCAAATTTCTAATTTCAATCTCACTTTCCAACCAGGTCTATTTTTCCATCAGTCTACATCATGGATTCCTAATACTGTTCTATAGATAGGATTCAAATCTGAGCCTGACTAATATAAACCTACCATTCCCACCTCTCAGCCTCAGCTACACAATTTGATACTTTCATCAATGCTCTTTTTGTACACAGCTTTGTATTTTCACGTTATGAATTCCTGCTGTTAATATATAAACACAGTGGGGAATGCTTCCCAATCTCATTTTACCCACTTGTAAAGATTGTGCACTGCTCTACTCTAGAGGGTATCATTTATCCTGCAGTCTCCGTGAATGGTGCCCTCAGGAGTTGTGTCTGGAAGTATCTGACTCTTTTCTACTTTTTCCATCTTCTGTGCCAAACACAAGCCTCTCTGCATTGTGGCCACCGAGAAAATACTGTTGACAGACTATTTTGACCAATGGTGGTGAGAAGTAAAGTGTCAGAGAATGTCAGATCCATACCCTCAATCTTCTCTACTGGATTCTGTAAAACACTTGCCATGTCTCTTTCCTCATGTAGGTTGCTGTAATCTGAAAAGAATGTGTTTTTGTTCAGTGTTGTCAATTTATCTCTTGCTTCTTTGTATAATCCTCCCATTGTGATGGCATCAAGCTCAAGAAAGAAATGTGATGCTGAATAGCAATTATTTCCTGAAATCTCTGCACAGAGATTGGTCACAGTGGTTACTCAATCAAAAAACTGGAACATGGTTGCCTACGCTGAACACTTAGATAATATATTTATAGTAGGATTTGGCAGAGGGTACTTACCCAGAGTCATTCAAGGAGAAAACAGAAACAAGCTCTGTGTCCTGTTGTCCTAGCCCGGGACCTGGTACTTGGTAGGGACCCTCTAAACATACACTGAATGAATGAGTTGGAGTTACCTTTGCAATGGTGGGAATGCCCTTGGGTAATTATTCTGTATCTAATGTGATTCAGTAGAAGAGGTCTGGTTGGGAGACTAGATACATGGCAATGGATGACTCAGAATTTTTAAAGACTTCAGGACAACTTAGACTCACTTACATTTTATGCACATAAATAAATAAATAAATACATAAATAAATACATAAATAATTTTATGCACATAGATATATGCCTTTTCATAATTGGATTTGTGAATCTATAGTTACATAACATTAAAGGCTATCTGAGATAAAAATGATATGCATATGTACATAATTTATTATCAATAGATGCATGTTAAGTAAATTATCTAAAGAATGAATACAGAAAGTCTTTTTTTTTTTTTTTAATTTTTAACATCTTATCTTCTTTAGTGCTCCTGGTAAAGATTCTGGCACGTGATAAATAGTCAATAACTTCATGAGTTAATGAATGAATCAAGGAGTAAACACTGCATCTCCCATTACTGGTCAGAGTTCCCTGAGGCATTTACATAAAACCCTCAGGGAGACTGAGATAGTCTTTGAGATGCTATAGCTGCTCTGGATGCCAAAGAGGGGAAGATAGGGATACAACTGGTTTCTGATAGGTAACTGCTACTGCAATTGCATGTTAAATTAAGCTCTGAACTTCCTAAAAGGTCAAAGCAAAAGGGGCTGCGCAATGGATTAAGCAGGTCTTATTATGTAAAAAACATTAAAAGGTGAGTGCGGGAGGTATATTGATAGATCAAGGAAAGGAGAAGTTCATAGAACAGACCTCCTCTAGCTCTGTAGACTATCTGACTCTATGGTGTAGAGTGTGTCCATATCTAAAATGAGAGCAACTTGAAGCTACTCTGTGATTTAGGATATTTCACTTTAACTGTGACCTTCAGTTTTCCCAGAAGGAATCGCCCCTATTCCCTTAGAAACTCTCAGGATTTTTCAGTACTGGTCAACCACCTGTCTACATTCCAGTTATGCTCCCAGACTAGTCTCTTACTATCCCATTTTCTCTCCCACCTCAAATCTTTTCCTCTCTACCTACCTTGGCTCCTAAATTAACATTTCTGAATGTCAACCATCAGCTTCCGCATTAGGCAAAGTGTAGGGCATTAGTGTGTAAAAGTCAATAAGACCTTCTCCTTCCTCCAAGGTGTATTCCAGTCTTTCACACCTGCTGCTAAAATGCCCCTGCTTGTAGACTACACCTCCTAGACATGAGCCACATGAGAAAAGGACAGTGGCTATGTGTTAACCACTGTACCTCTATTACTCAGCACAAATGCTTAGCACATCAAAAGTTATTCATTCCTAATTTGCTGAACGAATATATCTAAGCTAATATCTTAACCCAGTGCGTCGCCAATTATTCTACAGAACACTAGTTTGGGAATATAGTCTTAAAAGAATCCATTGGTCTACTGAATTCGGGCAATACAACACACTGTCTCCTGCTGAGAGTCACAAAGCATTACAAACTAACTAAAGGTTCTGAGAAGTCCTGTAAGAATGAAATATGTTTAACCTGACATCTGCCAATTTTTCCAAATTTGACCACAGAAATTTGTTTTTAATATAGCATCACATAGAACTAGCAATCTGTGGAAAATGCTCTAAGAGTTACTTCCTTTTCAGAAGTGAAGAAAATGATGGGAAGCTGATGGTGCACAGATTTGAGGAAAGATAGCGCTAAACCAGAACAAAGTTGTTCAAGGAGCATAAGATCCAGCTTTTTATGTTTTGTTTCCCTGTGTTCCAGTCACTTCCTAAGGACCAGACCCACATCCCTGTTCATTCCTTTGTCACTGCTATTTTCTCCCGAAACAGCCACTTTCTCTCTCCTTCATCTTGCTCCCAGCTTCATCTTGCTGCCTCCTTTCATCACAATAAAAAAAAAAAAAAATCCTGTTCCTGAAGCCTCATAATATATCTCTACATTTTAAACTCCATCCCCAGTAGTTTACCCACCCCCCCACCTGCTCTGTGTCCCCAAGAGGAAATCATTTCACT
Source organism: Vulpes lagopus (assembly GCF_018345385.1). Classification (NCBI taxonomy): domain Eukaryota; kingdom Metazoa; phylum Chordata; class Mammalia; order Carnivora; family Canidae; genus Vulpes; species Vulpes lagopus. The sequence goes on from NC_054830.1 coordinate 63,105,495, forward strand.
TTTAGCAGATGAATTGGCAATTTTTTTTATCAATATATCAATATATTTTTAGTATTCCAATGGCACATATCAGCTTACCTCTTTGTAGAGGGATTTGAAAATAGAAACTGGTCAATAAATGTGGATTTTGGATTGAAATCAAGATTTTATTTTTCCTAGGTCCCCATCACCTTGTATTCTCCACATGTCCTAAGACAGTTCCCTTCCTATAGTATTACTAAAAATTGAGGAGTATGACCATAAGTCAATTTGGAAAATGACTTAAACCACTTCCCAAGTTGTTGCTAAACATGCATATTCAGTCAATGTGATGTTTTTAAGTATACTATTAATCTGTTCTTATTCAGTACTTTGCAAATGGCTGGAATAGCATGGGTCACCCATCCATTTCATTTAGTACCAATGTGTTTCCAAAATAAAAGGGCACTTGCCATTACTGACCTCTGAATTTATGGCTTAAAGTTATTATTTGAATGTATAACTTACAGGGAGAAGCTAACTGTGGAGAGTTACAAGTTAAAGATCTTTGTAGATTAAAAATAGCTTTTGTAACTTGTAATTTCCTGGTGTTTGTTTATTCTAATTGTTTTCCTAATTTTGGAAGGAGGGGATATTTAAAATAATGTATTCAAAACCCCAGGTCTGCAAATCCATCATTCCAACAAAAGACATTTTGAAGGAAGTTTACTATAAATTTAACTTTGAAAATGTTTTAGAGAGAAAAAAAATAATGTCCCATAAATAGTATGAATAGTTCTTTGGGTTTTTTAGCTTATGATCCCAGAAGGATTTTGGAACAAGAGGGCACATTTTTCCCCCTAGTTTTAGAGGGAAAAAAAAAGCATACTAATTCTACTAAGCCTTTATTTTCCATCAGTACTTTAAAGTTTACAAACTGTTCTCATTTATCCTCCCAGGAGCCTGAGTGGTTGGCACAGAAGTAAAAATAGCTCCGATTTACAAGAGGCACTATTCTCAGAGATTCGCCTCACAGGTCCTCAAGCAGTTCAATGAAATAAATACTATGATTACCATTCTGCAGATGGCAAGAGCGAGGCATGAGGAAGGTAAGCAACTTCCCCAGGGCCACACAGTTAGTTTGGGGGTGGAGCTGAGGTACAAACCCAGGCCGTCTGGCCCCATACATTGTGTTCTTAACCAATGCGTTAGGCTGCCCCCTGAGACCACAGCAATGCTCATTCTTCCTGACTCGCATGAAGAAAGATATGTTGACCACAAACACGACCGAGTGGCCTCTTGACAGGCAAAGAGCAATGCAGAGGATCAAATCTCTAACAGTTCAGACACTTCTGGGACCTCTTATCCTAGCTGAATGATGCTTCCACTGTGGACACAGCACACCAAATCATGTGTCTTAAGGAGTTGCTTTTTGAGCGCAGGAGGCCCTAGAAATTTCATCTGTATATCTATAAACAGGAAAGCCTAGAAAACCAAACAACCTACCCCAGACCACTGAGTTCCTAGATGAGAGGGCTGGGACTGGAAAGTAGCCTGCAGATTTCCAAGTCTGTTGTACCCCCCACTACTCCTTCTCAATGGCTGTCTCTTCTGGCTTCCTGACTCTGAATAAGTCCTCACTGCCTCTGGCTAGGCTTGATCCCTGTCCAACTCTCAGTTTTCTCATCAGAAAAATGGGGTGATCCAAACCCCCTCTGCTGAGTGGGTTTGGAGAATTAACGATGCAGAAAAGATGTTGTAGGATAACACTATGAAAACATATACAAAGCAGCATATCTTTCCAGAATTGTGCTGACATGCTATGTTCCATAGAAGTAGATTTTCTGTATTACTGAACTATTCATCATATATATATAATTTATATATTATTTCCTACAATCTTCCACTTACATTCTTCTGCAACTTTACATCAACATTTCTAAGAAGAATAGTAAAACACACACCCTACTTTTGAGAGTTTTCCAGGCAAGGAAAATAAGACTCTTATTGCTCACAAAAATAATCTGAGACAGGTTGCTAGGAGAACAACTGAAAAAGTACAATGTGAAGAGAAAACTATGATGAATTTTCACCTACAAATTTGGGGATGGTTTCAAGAAAGAGATAGCACTTTCAGGGACATGGGAGGTAGAACTTCAGCAGGCTGAGACAGATGAGCGCCAAGGATGTTCATTCCAGGTAGAAAAGGATCTGTGGACAAAGGGCAGTGAGAACTGTCAGGCATGTGCAGTGAATAAATATTAACTTAATGAAAAGGCACTCAGGCCTGCTGTAGTGTCCAGTGAAATTGGAGTCAGAAGACCAACCTTGGAAGGCCTCTCGCTACAGATTAAGACATCAGGGCTATTGTTCATAGACAGACACTGAGGACAGAGCAGATGTTCTGTTGAGCAGAGCAAGTCAAATTAGAGCAGGAAAAGCTCCCACAGGCCACGGTAGTTCAGGTGGACTTGGGCAGGGAGACCAGGGATGTAAGATTACATGCAAATAAATGCGGGCAAGACTAAAGGCCAAGACACTGGGCTTGCAAAAGAGCAAGAAAGTGAATGAGTCTGACTTTCAGGACACTCCGAATAGATGAATAACAATACAGTAAGTCTCTTACCTGTAAGAAGGGCTTAATATAGAGAGGATCATAGGGGAAGAGAGGAAAAAAAAAAAAAAAGATGAAATCAGAAAGGGAGACAAACCCTAAGAGACTCTGAAGCCTAGGAAACAAACTGAGGGTTGCTGGAGGGGAGAGGGGTGGGGGGACGAGGTAACTGAGTGATGGGAATTAAGGAGGGCACGTGATGTAATGAGTCCTGACCTCTGAAACCAATGATACATTATATGTTCATTAATTGAATTTAAATAATTTTTTTAAAGGAGGGCTTAATCAACAGACTCCCGTTTGTGTGTGCGCATAAGAGACAAAAAGAGGGTGATTACTTGCAATTCATTTTGGCCTAATAACCATTTCACCATTTCACGAGAAAGATCTGGGTGCTTCAAAGCATCATCAATTATTCACCTGGTTTCTGGCAACCGTTCGAAACATCTTATAGGTTAGTATATTATTTACTTCTTTGCCCAAATGCCTGTCTCCTGCATTATCCCTACCTCAACCCTAAAATGAAACAAAACTAATTAATTTTATAGCATGTAGAAAAATAAAGTCCAGAGGAACGTTCTTCATTTCCTGGAGGGCAATGACTCTCAAATGCCTGAAGAAATGGAAAATGATTTTTACCATCTTAGGGAGAAGAAAAACAGCAATTTCCAATTACGCTGTTTGCTCTCTGTGTTCAAAAGGAGGAATGAACTGGTTTGGACCTCTTTCTATAAAACAGAATTAAAATGACGGTACATGGAAGAGGACATGAAAAGAATGAGGCAAAATTATGAGTAACACAGGACATAAATAAGGTGGACCACATTGTGCTTGGCACTGTGTGTTGGGGTTTTGCTGTTTTTGTCACCTCAAGATTCTAAATGTAAATTTGCTAGCTCTGTGATTTTAAGGAAATCAGATAGATCATCGCATTGAATTATCGGGACAGCAAAATACTTCCTCAGGATTTTGGCAAAAGCTCTTATGACCACTTTTTTCTAACTTCTGGGACCTAGTTGCATGAATGAAGCATCTATTCTTTTTTTTTTTTTTTTTGAAAAAAAAAATTAGGCTTACAAAAAAGTTGAAAAAATAGTACAAAATGTTCCTGTATACCTTTTACCAGACTTTTCCAGAAGCTAACATCTTACATAACCTTGGAACAATTATTAAAACTATGAAATTAACATGACTGTAATTCTATTAACTGACCTGTAGACCATTTATGATATTTTCCAATTGTCCCACAGATGTCCAGTCCTGTATTACATGTTATTTTGGTTGTAATGTTGCCCTACTGTCCCTCAATCCAGGACAAGTCCTCAGTTTTCTGTTTGTTTGTTTTTTCCCATTTATGACTTTGGAATACTACAGGTCAGTTGTTCAATAGCATGTTCATCATCTGCTGTTCCTTCAGACTTAAATTTAAATGCATTTCTGACAAAAATATCATAAAAGTGATGCTGTGTCCATCTCATTGTGTTGGGAAGTAAATGGTGTCTACACATTTCATTGCTAGCCATTTGAATCTGATCTTTGGTTGGTCATTTCTGCTGGTTTACCAATGTAAAGCCACTCTTTTCTCCCATGAATTTGGTGAGTATCTTGTGGGAAGATACTCTGAGACCATATAAACATCCTGTTTCTCATAATGCCTTCTCTCATAGTTTGTAGTTCATATTGATTAATCTTGCCTGCAACAATTATTGCTGTGGTATTCACCAAGTGATTGTTTGCATCTATGCTTCCTCATTTATTAATTGGAATTCTACTAAAGAAAGAGCTTCTCTTCCATTCAGTAATTTATTAAATCACTTGTTTATATCTCCATAGAACAACAAACATTTTCTTTATTTTGTGGGTTACAATCCATTAGCATTACTTTTAAATTTTATCGTTTGTCATAAAATGAGCCATTGGAAGTTCCTTCCATTTGCCTCTTCTATCCTTCTTACATGCCCCTATCATTTCTAAAGCATTCTCTTATTTTCTGGGACCATAAGTTTTCTGAGGCCCATATTTCATACTCCATATCCAATTTCTGGAAACATCCATTTCCCCAAGGAGTCTGTTCATTTTATTAAAGAATGGCATTCAGAAATCATTTTTGGGCTCCAGGTATGCTCATTTTGAGTTTGGTATCACTGCTTCCAGGACTTCTCAGCAGATAGAGCTGGAAAAAATAAGTATGCATATATATATACATATATATATGTATATATATATGCAGTAATGGTATATATACACACACACATTTATCTATTTCTACATCTACATATATACATATATACACGCATACATATATATGTATATGTGTATATTACTAAGTCTGTGGAAACAACCTCACCAACTAGTATGTACAGTATTGTGCATAGTACTTTTTGTCATTTGCTTTACATTTTATAGTGAAAATGTTGCTTTTGTAAAATTACTTAGGTTAGTCTGTATTTCCTCAATTCCTTTGGTGGTGATTCTATCATCTATCTATCTATCTATCTATCTATCTATCTATCTATCTATCATTGTTAAGCAGGCTCCACATGCATTATGGGACATGCTCTGCTGAGTGACCAGCCGGACACCAATATTATTTATTTATTTTCTTAAAAGATTTTTATTTATTTGAAAAAGAGAGAGAGCATGTGAGCAAGGAAGGGCAGAGGGAGAGAGAGAAAGAATGTGAAGCAGACTCCCCGCTGAGCACAGAGCCCAACATGGGGCTCCATCCCACAACTATGTGATCATGACCTGAGCTGAAACCAAGAGTCAGGTGTTTAACTTTTCGAGCCACCCAGGGGCTCCTGAAATTATTTATTTTTAATGCATTATTTATTTTTAATTTGTTGCTGTTTGTATTCCACTTGATTTAACCTCCCTCCTACATCCTGGTTGTTATATATGCAAGTATTTGGTATGTGATTCACCATCATTGCTCTAAAAGTAAGAACTTTACAAACAGGTAGACTCAGAAAAGGTCACTTGCCCTTCATTCCTTCCAGCCCATTCCCATTCTCACATTCTTCCCTATCCACCCTTTAGCCAGTTAGTCTCATTAGTGTCTGGTTTATTTTCCTGTATTTCTTTTCTTTTCCTTTTATTAATTTCTTTTCTTAACAAGTGTGTAGATATATATGTTAACTTAAGCCACCTTCTCCATTACATGAAGGATTTTGCACTAGAAATGCTGAGAAAACAAACAGAAGAATAAAACCCCTATCTTTAATGTTTCCAAGTACTGAACAATCTGGAAATATAGAAACTGGAGAATAGGAGTAGACAGTTATTGAAGCTACATAAACATAGGGTTCTGAGAATAAAGGGCAATAGCTAAAAAATACAAATACTCAAATTTTAGCCTACACCCCTCCTGACAGCATAGTCAGCAAAGTTTCTGTATGTTCTTCAATGATCAATAATCCAGAAAAGTTGGAATACAGAGCTAACTTCTGCAAAATTTTAACCATTAACTTGCATACAAATGATACTTTATGAGTTATAAGGCATTTTTTGGATGCATGATTTTACAGGATATAGCACTCCCATTATCCTGTGAGGCAGCTGAAACAGGTTTCCTCAGCTCCATTTTACATATGCAGATACTAAGGTCAGTTACTTACAGATTTGTGCACCAGCCTCACCAGGTGAGGCTCCTGGAAATCAGTGTATCGTGTCTTACTCACCTCTTGGATGTCCAGCAGAGCTCCCTGGTGCATATGCAGTGACAAGGAAACACTGATTGGACAAGATTAAATGGTAAATCTAAGACAAATACCCAGTCAATGGTCAGAAATTCTAAAATATTTAGTGAGACAACAAGCACTGGGCATTCAACAAGCAATCAACACTTACTAGATGCTTGGTACTAGGCATACATCAAAGAATTCACCATCAGTAAAGACAGATGGACAAACAGGGTATTTAGAATGTGCTGAGCATACTGTGGCACGGATAATTGTTACAGTAATCAGAAAGTACTTTTTGAGTAAATGTGGTCCTTTGGGATCTTGGAGTAATGAAGAGTGTCAGAAAGACACCTTTAGAGATAAGCCCTTTACTTGGGGCCTGGAATGTTCCCCTGTCCCTCTTCTCTCACTGCATTTCCCTCATTCTCCCCTCTATAGCTCATTCTTTGTTTCCTCCTTGAAGATGCACCTAGTTCTGTCAGGTTGGGGCATCCTGATTTGGAGTTTGCTATTATCCTGTATTTTCCACATGCAAGTATTTTTTTTACACCGCATAAATGCTGGAGGTAAAAGGTTGCACTAATCTCTGCCCTCTTGGAACATTCTCTGGTTGGAGAATACCTAGACTATGTTACTAACATCTCAGTTTTCCTGCTAAAGCAGAATGGAGTAGTCATTAGGAGATCCAAGGTCAATTGCCTTGTTTGGAATCTGACCTCTGCTCCTCCCAGCCATGTGATTGTGGACAACTTGCTTTAACCTTTTTAAGCGTTATTTTATTTTTCTGGAATTTAAGAATTAAGACGATACTCCAAGGTTTGTGATCAAAATTAAGTTGATTGTGATTGTGGGGCACCTGGGTGGCTTAGCAGTTGAGCATTGGCCTTTGGGTCCTGGGATGGAGTTCCGCATCGGGCTCCCTTAAGGGAGCCTGCTTCTCCCTCTGTCTGTGTCTCTGCCTCTCTCTGTGTCTCTCATGAATATACAAATAAAAATATTTAAAGAAAAAATTAAATTCTTATAATAAATGTAAAGTACTCATGAATATCTCACACTTAATCAGTTAAGACGGTATCTATTATTATTCTATCATTCACCAAACTACTAGATTACAACTCACTGTGATGTCTCCTCTGTCCCAACCACCCTGGTGTGAACCATTAGGCAAGACAATAACTCTAAGAACTGCCACTTTTGACCCATGAGTCTTTTTACCTGATGGCCCCCAATTTCACTTCTAGATTTAGTGTTTCAGTGTCTACTATCTCTCCCCAGAAAGTCTGATCCCAATATTCTGCTTAAATCATTTATATTCCATTATCTTGGTCATGAGGTCAATGAAAGCATAGACTCAATGAGCTTGGAGCATCCTCTGCTATTTGTTAGCAAATGTCTATGCCAAAGGAACACAAATGCCAATCCATACATCTCGGATCCCTCGAATATCAGAGTGAGAAGGAATGTAAGGAGAAGACCTCATTTTACAGACAGATGGAAAAAGCTGAGGTCATAAAGTAATTCAGTAATATTACCAAGATTAGAACTCAATCTGCTCTCTCCAAAGATTGAATTCTTTCCGACCCATAAATAGGCACATGAAAAGAACATATCGGGTCACTAAATTTACCCTTTTCAGACAAATTAGTCCAAATTCTCTCCTAGTATATAGATATGGAAATCCTTGGGAAATCTAAGCCAGATATGATTACTCTTTGGGGACATATCTCTGAGGATTGGGAAATTAAGTAAAGGAAATTTTGGAAATTTCAGTGCTATGGACTGAACTGTGTGTCCCTCCAACCTGCCCAAATTTATGTGTTAAAGCCCTATCTTCCAATGTGATTGTATCTGGAGATATGGCCTTTTAGGATGTAACCAAGGCTAAATAAGGCCATAAAGGTGGAACTCTAGTCCAATAGGACTGTGACCTTTTAAGAAGAGACAGAGAACCTTCTCTCTGTCTTTCTCTCCCTATCATGTGAGAATACAATGAGAAGGTGGCTATCAGCGAGCCAGGAAGAGACCTCTTACCATGCAAACTTGACCACAGTGGCACCCTGCTCTTGGACTTCCACATCCAGAAACGTGATAAAACTGATTTATGTTATGTATGTATGCTATTATGTTATTCAAGTCACCCAAAATTTGTGGTATTTTGTTATGGCAGCCTGAGCTAACATACCCCAAATGACATCCCATCTGTGATGTGCATACATTTTCAGTCTTTAACAGATGTAACTTAGAGTTGACTCCTAGGGAAGGGTCGTGAATTTGCTATGACATTTTTCCCCTCGGAAGTGCTCTCTAATTCAGATAGAATTAACACCAGTGAATCTGGAATGCTAATACTAGATGAGAGGTCAAGAAGGGAAGGACAGACTCAAAATAATATTGTGCTCACACTGGAAGGGTCAGTGCTTGAAATGACAATCATCAGATTTGGGGAGATATGAGGCAATGATGGAGAGCCCTTCTTATATTTCAGCAGCGAACAGGCACGTCGCCGTTCCTGGGCTCCCACCGGTACAGAATTACTCCCAGCGGGGCCCTGGGATTCCTCACTCTAGTCTAATTTTAAGTGAATCCAATGAGGTGGCTCTCTGCCACATCCCTCTGGAAACTATTCGAAAATCGAGCAGATCTCATCTTTTGAAAATGTTCCCTGAGTAATGGAAACATGAGGAAGGGGAATATACTACAGACCCCGGATGCATTTTTCAACCACAGTGGAATGCAGTATGCCAGACACACTTGTAGAGTGGTCGGGATGGACGTGGGAAAGACGGAGGGCAACAGAACAATAAGCCCTGCCGTCACCTTCAATCACCTTCACCCCTAGATGCTCTCGAGGATTAAATGGCACAGTGCTAGGCATGTCGGGAGGGGCTCAATCCCATCTCAATCCAAGACATAATGTTACATGGCAGCTACCAACTAGGCAACTGACTAGGGTTTTCTGCTTTTCGTAGAGATACTACAGGGTGAGGAGAGATGAGTTGAGTTAGTAGTCATTCTACCCCCTCACTGGCTTGAGTGGCATTGTAGCTGAGATGTCCAGCAGGGCCTCTCTGAATCTTGAGATTGTGGTTGCATTTATTTCCATCCTCTGGATTTATACTCCAATCCAAAGCCAATGCCAAGATCTGGGTGACTCCCTACCAAGATTTTGTTCTCAATATTGTCTCTTGTCTCCTGGCTTCAGTGTCTATGGGTGCTTCTTTGTTCTACGTCTTGTTCACTCAATTCTTTTTATTTAGCCCCGAGCCCCATTACGTAAGCACCTCTCAAGTTTGGTACTTAACAATCTGGGGGAAAGACAAAGACCATAATTGAAAAGTAACAACGTCTCTCTCTCTCTCTCTCTCTCTCTCTCTCTCTCTCTCTCTCTCTCAAATAAATAAATAAATCTTAATAGAAAATGGGGCACCTAGGTGGCACAGTCAGTTAAGTGACCAACTCTCAGTTTCGGCTTAGGTCATGATCTCAGGGTCGTGATCTCAGGGTTCTGAGATCAAGCTCTACCTGCGTTCGGCTCTGAGTATAGAGCAGAGTCTGCTTAAGACTCTCACTCTCTGCCCCTGCCCCACCTTCAAATAAATAAATCTTTAAAAAAATGAATAAAAAGTAGCAAATAATTTCCAAAGTAATACTGTGCAGTTTGCTAAAAAAAATCTTAGATGTTTTAACATCTAAGGTGTTTTAACATCCACCACTAGATGTTTTAACTAACCCTGTACTGTGTAGCCTCGACCAATTTTGATTTTTTCTTCCTCTTGTCTCCAACTCCAGCCCCATAAGTCCACCCCTAGCTCTTCTTTTCAGAGGGAAATGAAATTTATCCCAATTTAGTGCAGTATACTGAGGGATCATCTGTTGATACGACTCTGAAGCTAGAACGAAAGTCCTGAGCTGGGAAGTGGGCAGGGCATGTTCCTTATAGCCTAAGCAAATGACTCACAGCTTCACGAAGGCTCTCAGTTGGAAGACATCAGAAATGTCATCTTATCTACCTCATGCAGAGGGTAGTAATGTCCAGCTTCAGAATCATTCAGAAATTGCCAGCCATTTTCATGAGGACCCAACATATACTAAAACCAACATTTCAATGTTACTAATTCCAGAAACCACCCCAGTAGGCAGTTTTTATTATCTATACCTTATAGGTGAGAAAATTGATCCAAAGAGAGAGGAGGAGATACTTTGCCCAAAGTTCAGAACAAATTAGTTGTAAAACTTCTATTCAATCCTGACATGTTTGTCTCTAGTCAGCCTATAGTTTAGTAGGTAGGAGCACAGATTTTGGTATCAAGTTGTAATTGTGTTTGGATCCTGAGTCTTCACTTTTTAACTGTATAGCCCTGGCCCCACAGCTTGTTTCTTCACTGAAATAAATAAAATAAAATAAAATTAAATTAAATTAAAATAGTATCAAAGTCTGAAACTCAGGATAATTGAGTTTGTCTTTGTGAAGTGCTTTCCATGGTACCTGACATATTAAGTGCTCAGTAAATGATATATGTTAAAAATATTATACCAATTTATTTGTCTGGGCCGCGGTTTGCCCATTAGTGAATGACCATATCTGGACTAGACATCTCCACTCTTTCCAGCTCTGATAGTCTATGGTTGTATGCTTAGCACTCAATATCTGCCATGTACAATTTTTTTTGGGAGGGGGCATCTACACCCTTCATTCACTTGGGAAACTCATGGTAGGAGCAGCTCTTTTCTTCTCTCTCACTTTCTTTTTAATACTTCCCATGGCAATACAGACAAAATCCATTATTACACTGCCTCAAAGACAGCCCAGGCTTTAAGAAAACAAACAGAGGCTTTAGAGTGTTCAACTAATCAATATTTCTTGCACTCCTGTCTTGCATGGGATAGGTGTTCCTAATCACAGTGACTGACAGCCACATCCGTTCAGTGGGTGAGAAAGAAAGCTCCATCTGGTGCATTTCATCTATTCACCACCAAGGAGAGAATCCTAGTCAAAAGAAAAACAGTTCTGCCTCTAGTTGTGACTAATTATCCAGCAGCAGAAAGGCACATGATGGAGGTGCCTGCCTAGTGTCCGAAAGCAGAGCAGATGTTTTCAATTGTTCCCTCCTTTGTAATTCTACCCTGGAAATCAGAATTTAAAACCTGGAAAATAATAAGAATACATGAACCTCACAAAGGGACATACCATAGCAGAAGAAGACAAACAGCATGGATAAGAGAGTGAATGTATTTAGAGTCATCACATGGGAATATTTAGGAATTATTTTTCCAATCAGATCATAACCCAGGGACACAATAGCACCTCTTAATATGTTTTAATTGAAGGGAAAATATGGCAGGTTTTGCCAAATATGTTTTCTTTTAATAACAGAAAATAGCAGGATTCCTTGATGACTTCAGGATTGAGCACTGAGTTGATATTTATCTGAGAAGCTCTGGCATTCTAACACATTTAGTGTGCAAGCAGAAGATATTGATAAATCCAAGGTGATAGAGGAGATTGATAGGATATTTATCAATAGTGCCATATATTAACCTGTAGTAGAATTCTAAAAGATTTCTGAAGAGAATGAGGAATCAGTGTCTCCAAAGGTAAGAGCTAGAAAGACCCTGAAAATCTAAGTGATCAAGTAAATCCAACATATCCATTTTACAGAATGGGAGACTGAGAGATGGAGAAGATTAACCTGCTTTAGATCAGGGAATGAGTCAAAGACAAAATAGAACCATGCCAGGGAAACTTGAACTATATGGGTATATAATCATATTTACTTGTCTCCCAGATACCTGAATGTGTTGCTTTGAAGAGTGATTAAAACAATTCCAGTTGCAAGATTCATGCTTGTATAGCGAATGATTGGTACGCCAAAGAAAGAAAGTGCTAATTCAAGATAAATATGTCATCTTTATTGAGAAAACAATCAGCCTAAAATGAGTCTTATGTCAGATAGGAATCAGCACCTTTAAAAAAAAAATGCCAAAAGGGAAAAAGTAAAACGCTAACTAAATGAACTGTTTACATTTATGTCTTGAAAGAAAGTAATCTGTAGCCTCACAAGAGGAAGTGCCTCACAATTTAGTAAACTGTAATTAGAAAATTGCTGTAAATGATTCAGAATATCTACTTGATATCATAGAATCCCATCGTTTAGGAGGGCCTGGGATGCTCCCTCGAGCTGTCCCACCTGACACAGGATCCCAACCCCCTGTAGAGTTCCTGAGTTTAGGAGCTCAGCTTTATTCTGAAGGCCTCCACTGAAACAAAACAACTAGGATTCATCGAAAGATGATGGATAAAGAAGATGTGGTTTATGTATACAATGGAATATTCCGCAGCCATTAGAAATGACAAATACTCACCATTTGCTTCAACGTGGTTGGAACTGGAGGGTATTATGCTGAGTGAAATAAGTCAATCGGAGAAGGACAAACATTATATGTTCTCATTCATTTGGGGAATATAAATAATAGTGAAGGGGAATGGAAGGGAAGGGAGAAGAAATGGGTGGGAAATATCAGAAAGGGAGACAGAACATGAAGACTCCTAACTCTGGGAAACGAACTAGGGATGGTGGAAGGGGAGGAGGGCAGGGGGTGGGGGTGAATGGGCGATGGGCACTGAGGGGGGCACTTGATAGGATGAGCACTGGGTGTTATTCTGCATGTTGGCAAATTGAACACCAATAAAAAAAAATTTATTATTAAAAAAAAAAAAAACAACTAGGATCCAACGCATGTCAACTGATAGAATGTTCTTCCTTTTTTTTTTTTTTTTTTTTTTTTTGAGACAAACGAGAGGGGCTTTAATGGACCATAATGTCTTGCTGGGATAATTTTCTTTTTTTTTTTATTTTTTTTTATTTTTTTATTTTTTAATTAATTTTTATTGGTGTTCAATTTACCAACATACAGAAAAACACCCAGTGCTCATCCCGTTCTTCCTTAATTTTAAGCCAGAGTTGGCCTCTCCAGAGTAGCATTCCTTGGGTCATTGTTGGCCCTTTAGTGACCTCTAAAAGCAAGTCTAGCTCAACAATTGCCCTTTAGATGTTGGAGACCAGAGATCATGTGCTCCCTAAGTCTTTGTGTTTCCAAACCACCACCTAGTCCTTCCCATTTGGAAATCTTCTATAGTCTTTGGTGTTATCATGGTTAATTTTACGTGTCAAGTTGGCTAGGCCATGGTACCTATTTGTTCGGTTAACACCAGTTTGGATATGTGTACCTATGAAGGTAATTTTAGATGTAGTTAACATTTAAATCACTAGACTTTCAATAAAGTAAATTATTCTCTATAACATAGGTGGGTGTCATCCAATCAATTGAAGGCCTTAAGAACAAAGACTGAGATTTTCCAAAAAAGGGAATTATCCTCAAGATTGCAACATAGAAATCCTGCCTCAGTTTCCAGCTCACTGTTCTGCAAAATTTGGACTCAAGGCAGCAACATCAACATCAACTCTTAGCTGAACGTCCAGTCTACCAGCTTGCTCTATGGGGTTCAGACCGCAGGGTTCCCATAATCACACAAGCTAATTCCTTAGAATAAATCTTGTCCCTTCCCCTATGTCTCTCTCTCTCTCTCCAAAAAAAGACATTTTTATAGTCTTTTCCCCCCTAGTCTGCTGCCCATATTGTGAATAAGACAATGTCAGAGATGACAGTAGCTTGAAAGAAGGAAGGAGGGTGTTTCATTTCCCTCTAGTGATGGAGATGTGGCAAAAACCAGAAGCCTCCTAGCTGGATAGGCATTTAACATTTATAAATACAAATGTTTCTCAGGGGATCCTAACTTCAATCCCATAAGCTAGACATTAACTCCATTTTATAGATAAGAAATGAAGGCCTGGGGATATAAAAATGATGTCCCCAAGATCTCTAGGCTCATAGGTAGTAGACCCCAAGGCTGATATTCTTCCTACCACCACTCTCCATGGCTTATTCTCAATAAGTGGACATGGAAGCTGTGGAAGAGGGTCTTCTGTGGCTACGCTGCTCACAACATGGGACTCTGACCCCCCATTTCGACCAGAGAAGGAAGGCAGAAGGAAAGACCTCTGCAAAGGTCAGAACAGGCATTGCCTGAGACTATTGTTCTCCATTCCAGCCTCAAGATCTCTAAGAGATCAATGAAAGCATACATTGGGAAATAACAGAGGCATGAGAAAATTTTACAAATTGGCTAGCTTTCGCTTCCTGTTGGCTTTTCCAGCACATTCTTGGCACCAGATGAGAGTAATGTGGTAATGTGGTAACAGTTTCTCTGAGATGCTACCCATTTAGAGACAGGGGGCAGTGAGATACCCTAGCCCTTGATGCCCTAAGGGCTTATCTGGACATCCTGAGGTTTTCATAGTAACCAATGCGGTTGACTTTTTTTCATATCAAGTAGGTTTGCATTTCAGAGAATCTCAAGGCGTCAACATTATGGCACTATCTATATTTCCGCTGCTGGCTCTGTTTTGGAAATGCCAATAAAGGAGGTTTGCTTCATGCTTACTTGATGTCTAAAGAAAATGTGCAAGCTCAATCTTGTCTTGTCCTAACTGGCATAATTACCCATTGTGGTATGTGTTTCACAGGATTAGAGCCAGTAACAAGAAGTCACATTGTGCCCTATCTTAAAGAAAACAAGTTTCTAGGCCCTGAACTTGGAAAACAGATTCACTAAGGGAGTTAACTCTCACATTTGAAAGGATTCTCATGGCATGATGTAATAGCAGCAGTTATGATTTATTGAGCACCTACTACAGGGCAGGTATTTTATAGACATTACTTACAATTCTCAATTCTCCTAACAACTGTAGAAGGCATGTAGGAGAAAACTGATACTTGGTAAAAGGATATAACTTGCTGAAGGTCACATAGCTTGAAAATATCTACCTGAGGCCGGCTTGTTTAGCAGACGTTTCTGCTACTGCACTGTAGGATTTGTCTTCAGATAATATATAAAACACGTTAACTATTTACATGGGAGATATCTTTTCCTTCCCTCCCTCCCTCCCTTTCTCCACCCCCTCAATACACACACACACACACACACACACAGAGAAATTCTTCCTACTGAAATGGAATTTAAATGACATCCTGACAAAAACAGCTATTCCATCAGGCAAAGTATACTCATCTTTTAGGACATAGAAAGTGGCTACAGTTATATTAGGTGTTCAATTAATACTTGCGAAATAAAATATGTATCATTTATTCCAATTGATCCAAAGCATTTCACCTACAACCTTCTCTTCCTACCACCCCATCAGATATATTTCTAAGAAGAAAGTCACTAATTGTTTCTGTAAGAATGCACAGAGCACATAGTGTGGTGGGAGATGTACTTCTAGGAACTGGGATACAGTTTTAGAGAAGATAGCTTGCTGGCTTCTGGAGAGGTAACAGTCATCCAGGGCAGATGGACCTAAAAACTGATATATCAGACAGAGAGATTAGTCCTAGGTCTGTGCACATGGGGCCCTAGACAGCACAGTGGAGGACTGCAGAGGTAGCCATAGAAAGAGATGAAAACAAGAAGTGTCCCAGTGTTTGTCCAAAAGTAGGGTCCCCTGTTCTCTTATGCTTATTCTCAAGGAGGCCTTTACATGTGACTCTAGGTTTTTCTCTTAGAACCATAGGATCATGAGATTTGGCAAATGTGTAGATCATTTTTAAAGCAAAAAAAAAAAATTTTGGCCGGAGGGTAGGCTAGAGAATTGAAAAGCTCCACGGCAACACAACAGTTAGAAATCCTAGATATAATTAATATGAGGGTTCCTTTTAAATGCATAGTTGGATTCACAAGAAAGAGAAGTACATAAGAACCAAAACACACACACACACACACACACACACACACACACAGATAAAACAAAGAAAGAATGGAGATCCAGAAGATGATCATATACGTTTATGCTGCAGCTGCCCAAGGAGGGTCGGGGAGGCTGTTGTTGGGGTCTTGGTAGTGTATAGTTGGGATTAAATGCTCCCAAAGGATCTGGAGATAAGATTTTGGGCCTGCTCATGGTTGGAAGCTGAAATGTAGACTTCTGAATCAAGTCAGAGCTCTCAAAATTCTATGCTTCTGTTAAAGGTGGACTAAACTTGCACCTGCCCTCGGAGTATCATTCCTGCCAGTCTGTCCCTGCAGAACCTGGGAAGTAACAACCCGGTCCAAAGTACGCTATCACGGCCTTTTTATGTAAATGCCTTTACATGTTCTGTGTCATTTTCCATTAAAGAAAGCCTATCTCTCTTGTCCTTGGCTCGTGGTCAGAAAAAAAAAATCTAATAAGAGATTTCATAATGATAGGAGATGCTTTTTGATAAACTTGTCCAAATATTCATTAGAAGCGTTTGTTCTAATTTACATTCTCTCCAACTGTGTGTGGGGGGGGTGAAGCCTGTTGCCACACCGCCTTACCAACCTCAGCACTCTACGAAAAATATTTTAATCTTTGCTAATCTTACAAAATAAAATAGCACATATTTTATTTTTTTATTTTTTTAATAATAAATTTATTTTTTATTGGTGTTCAATTTGCCAACATACAGAATAACACCCAGGATAGCACATATTTTAAAATTGAAGGTGCACATCATTGTTTTCCTGTGAAGTCAAACATCCTTCCACATAGTGTTCCAACCATGTTTATGTCACTTGTGAATTATTACATGATAATGTGTCAATTTCCACTTTTCAGTGCAATCATTTTAGTTTTTATTGTTGTCGACAATTACACTTAATACTTGTTATCTATTTATTACCTATTACCAATATTTAACACCTACACATCATGCTTATACATCATATTTCTGTGTTAGGCACTATTTTCAATGATTGGCATGCTAATATTCATTTAATCCTTACAATAAATCCTAAAGGGTAGGGACCGTCATTGTTGCCATTGACACACAGGTCAAAATAGCATTATTGAGAGATATTTTATATTCCACAAAGCATACCTATTTAAGGCATACAAATCAATGATTTTTAGTATATTTACAGAGTTGCGCAACCATCATCATAATCTAATTTTAGAACATGTTCATCATACCCAAAAGAAATCTTGTATCCATTCACTCTCCCATTCCTCCCCAACCCACCAATCTACTTTTTGTCTCTGCAGATTTTCCTACTTGAAATATTTTATAAAAATGGTATCGTACAGTACGTGTTTTTTGCAACTATCTTCTTTTGCTTAGGTAAATACTTGTGTACTACTTACTCAGCCTAAGGTTTAATGGATAATGCTACTTATATAAATGAGAATCTACAAAGCCACATGATGCTCAGGTCTGTATCTATGGCATGTAGGTTGTTACCAATTCCAGTTTCTTATGCCCAGTAAGGGGGTCATTGCTTAGCCAAGTCTCCAAGGTGACTGGAAGGCACTTAGGACATAAGACCGCATAAAAATGGAAAAGGAGACCTATACCCGTGTAATCTTCATTCTAAGCGGTGGTATCATTCATAGCATTGTGATTCGGTGGGGAGCTGGGGACTGGGAAGTTAAATCCTGGACTAGGGTAAACACTGTGTTATCTCCTTTAAGTAAATATCTCCATGTGTTTCAGTGTCATTTTTCATTGAAGTAACTTTGCAGTCTCTGGATCCATTGGTGTCTTTCCAATGGTTACAGATCATGATATGTGCAATAAGCATATTGAGAGAATATGGATTATTTCAATGATATAATAGGCAGGTTAATGTGACAGTCATGAATACAACCCTTATCCAGCAATTAGTATTCACTAATCTCTTCACCATTCTTCCCCCTTTGTTAGAAATTCATTGAGATCCATCTACAGCTTAGTCAGTCTTGTAGGAATAGGAACTATGTTACTGAATAAAATGAAGGTCCAAGAACCTTAAGTTCTAATGAAAGAAAATTACCCCCCCCCCTTTTTTACACGTGGACCAATCATACAAATTGAAATCATAGAATCTAGCTGACCAATTTAAAGACAGTGCAATAACATAGAAAAATAAGATGTCATACCCAGAATTTCAGAGTGCCCTACCCAGATCTTCTCAAGTCTACCTTTCCTCTGGCCACCACCAAGCACAAGCAAAGAGCTAGGAGTAGTGGGAGTTTATTTGCTTCCTCAGTGGTTCTTACCAATGAGAGATGGACGCAGCAGTGCAAAAACCCAGTTGCCCTGCCTTGAGCCAGCACAAACTCTGATGCTCTGGAAATCCCTATGGCATCAGGCTGAGATGGGGACTTCACGTGAAATCACAACCTTGCTTGTTTCATCCCATCCCTCTCCTGCTTCTCCCTTATCGGTGCCTTCAGGGAGCATTTCCTTAATAAATAACATGTGCATAAATCCTCATTCCAGACATTGCTTTTGGGAAAGCTAACCTAAGATGTAGCATTAGTGAGTGATGGAGTCAGAATTTTTGCCTATGATCTCTATATCCAAATGTCATACATTCCCTTTTATACCACAGGGGGGAAGAAAATAAAATTCTGAGAAGTTCATGTTTTTTCTTAAGGCCTTGCATTTTGCAAGGGACTCAAATCTACCATTCTAAAATCCCGTGATGTGAGCTGTACCACATTGCCTTTTAAAACTCATCACAGGGAAATAAATCTATATCCATTAGCAAAGATTTCTTACAATTTCCCAATCAGAATTGAATTTATACCCTGAGTCTCAGTTTCTCCATCTGTGGAATTAGGACATTGCTGATTTCTTCAATACTTTTTCTTTTCTTTTCTTTTCTTTTCTTTTCTTTTCTTTTCTTTTATTTTCTTTTCTTTTCTTTTCTTTCTTTTCTTTTCTTTTCTTTCTTTTCTTTTCTTTCTTTTCTTTTCCTTTCTTTTCTTTTCTTTTCTTTTCTTTCTTTTCTTCTTTCTTTCTTTCTTTCTTCTTCTTTTTTTTTTTTTATTAAATGGAATAGCACAGGGGAAATGCTTGGCATAACACAATGCACAGCTACAAGCTAAGCATATGTTGCCCTTCATTAAAAAGTCAGGGTAAAGAAAATTTAACCAAATAAGGACTCCAGTGATCAAAACAGTTTTTGGCCAACCACAGGATTTTCTTGAAGCAAAGCCTCCATTTCCGGAAAAATACTGAAAAATAACAAATAATTCCATCAGTCCCCCACACAAAAATGGCCTGCATCAACGTCTCCATGGACCTGGTGGATAAATAAGGGAGCTCACATGTTCAGAAGGTTTCTTAATAAAGTCCAGCCCCTTCCCAAAGAAGAAAAGCCACTGAAAACACGCATGCCACATTAAAACTGCAGTGACCTAGCCAGCCCTTCCTAACTGCTAACTAGGCAATTCTCGGGAGCCCAGGGAGGAAATCTAGAAGGATATAAACATGAAATGAACCAAGCGTGCAATTGATTTTCTGTTCTCTCTCTTTCTTCCCTTCTGTTTTGTTTTGATGTGTGTGTGTATGTGTGTGTGTGATATTTATTTATTTTTATCATCATCAGGACATTAGTACTCAGAGGGAGGAAAATGCCTCTTGAATGAGATGTTTGTAGGCAAAATTACAAGGCAGAGGATGCTGACTTTGACCGAGCAATGCCCTCTGAGGATTGGGGTGGATCAGAATGGCTTCTCATGTTTTTTCTGCTCCCCTAATGGAAGTAAAATAACAACATGAAATAGAGGGGATGGAACAGCCAGCAGGAGGATAAATACCAAGGAAGCGATGTAAACACAGCCCCCAATTTCCCCAGCGAGTACGAGAATGAGGAATGTGTTATTTATCTCTTGGTAATCTGCAAGGCAGAGTATGGAGCTGCCCTCCTTCGGGAATAACTTCTATAAATAATCAAAGAATTGCAAGAAGGGGGTTTGAACGAAGTGAAGGAACCCAGGGGACAGAATTTCTCCAAATTCCAGGTCTTCAGACATCTCTTCCAGGAAGCCTCTCTTGATCCTTCAAAGCAGGAAAACAACAGGAAGAGGAGGCCCTTTGAAAGAGACAAACTTCAGAAGTTGTCCATTGTCCCCACTTCTCTTGTTATTTTAGGTTAGACAAATTGGGGCACCTGGGGTGGGGGGATCAGTCCATTGAGCATCCAACTCTTGATTTTGGCTCAGGTCATGATCTCAGGGTCATGCATTGGACTCCACACTCAGTGGGGAGTCTGCTAGAAAGATTCTCTCTCCCTTTTCCCATTGCCCTGCCTCAAATAAATGGATGAATTAATTAAATATTTTTAAAAAAAGGAAAGAATAATTGATGCAAATTATAGCTAAAGGACTCCTTAAGATTGCCCTGCACTTGAGATGAGTATGTAGTGTGGGTTCTGGAATTAAACCACCCAGCTTGAACGCTGCATTCATTTGCCATTGAGTATGTCACCTTGGGAAAGTTGTTTACCTTCCCCAAGCCTCAGGTTTTTCGTCTGCAAAACTGGAGTAAAACTCATAATAATTGCCATTTAATAGGATTGCTAGAAGACAAACACATGGGAAGGCACACGAAGCTCTTAGCACAACGCCTAAAATATATGAAAAGCTCCATAAAGCCTACCCCGTTACATTCTTTTTGTTATTGTTCTTAGTCATTAACAAGTAGAAGTAGAATCTAAATTTATGTCTTCCATTTTCAAACCCATCCTTCTTTTCTCTCCACTCTGTCATTTCTAATCTCTTGATTAAAATTTCACATTTTCAGCAAAGTTTATTGTTCCCATATGTAATACCTGGTGACATACATATCTGATGCAATTAGGCGATAGGTTGCTCATGGACCTTCTCAGACCAGACCTCAGCTCATACAAATCCAATATACTTCAATAAATGTTAGCCAGATAAACATGGTCCTATTTCATCAGATATAAAGAATACTGATGGATTTGCCTTGGCAAATGAAGTCCCACCATCTCTGGTAAAGAGGATTCAGTGTTTGCTGAATATGAATTGAAATGATTGAAATCTATCCTTGGAGGGAAACCCGGATCTTTTTTTAGAAAGAGAAGGGCTTAAATGTCCTTGTCCTGGGACTTAGAGAACATAAGGGCCTTACATGAAGGAAGGAGAACAGAGGGCACTCCAGGTGGGCCAAGCACATAAGCAGTGGTGCTAAGGACTAGTAGAACTTACTCGTAAGAATATTCTTTAATCTTTAGACTTTTTCTTTAAAGTCACTCCATGGGGACGCCTGGGTGGTTCAGCGGTTGAGCATCTGCCTTCAGCTCAGGGCGTGATCCGGGGTCCTGAGATCGACTCCCACATCGGGCTCCCTGCAGGGAGCCTGCTTCTCCCTCTGCCTGTGTCTCTGCCTCTCTTTGTGTGTCTCTCATGAATAAATAAATAAAATCTTAAAAAATAAAAATAAACAAAAAATAGTCCATGAAAGATGCTTTCTTCAGTGTCCTCATTTAATAGTTTCTACTTTGTTTCCCTCTTTCATAGCATCCTACAGTTTCCCTTTAAAGCATATTATGATTTTTGGAAACAGAATATCTATGCATGCATGTTGTTGAGAGTGGAGTGGAGCAGACATATTTTCAGTAAACAGCAGACCCCTCTAGTAGGCTCTAGGTTTCCTCAAGAAAGGTAAAAATCTGGCCTGTTTTTACCCATAGCTGTCCTCAGGGTCTAGTGCCATGACTACCTGAAACATTATAAGTGCTAATAAACATTTCTTCGTGCAATGAATGGGTATATGCGTGCGGCAATCATGAGACTCACCTGCATAGAAGGAGGTGTGACCTAGAGAGAGATGGATGAGGGGTTCCTGTAAGGACCATGGGTGAATCTCCACTCTTCTTCGGGCCTTCACTGCCTTTCCTATCAAGCCAGAGGATACTGGAGGCCACTGCGTGGGTTATTCTAGGTTTATGTGACTCTCTATTTACTTGGAATTTTGCATTTTACTAGCTTGTGCCAATTGGTAAGAACAGATAATACAGTGCTTTCTAATAGGCAGAGAAAGGATAGGAGAGAGGTTTATTTCTTTCTTCATTCCTTAAATATCCATTTTGTACCTGCTGTTTCCAAGGTCTTAGGAGAGCCAGAGTTGACTAAAAAACAACTCCTGACTTTGAGTAGCAGAGACAGAGAATGAAAGGAGAAGGATGGAGATTAAAAGGACAAAGAGAAAGAGGAGGTGGAAGAGAAGGAGAAGACAAAAGAGAACGAGGCGGAGGAGAAAAAGCATTTTGTCGAGCATGGTGCCAAGTATTTTACTTATCTTATCCCATTTTAACAAATGTTGAAATGGGGGTTCAAAGCCATCAGTGGGCCTGCATTTTTACCAAGTCTGACTGCTCAGGGTCTTGACCCGGGGCCGGGTTCCCCCCCTACTGCCTGGTGAAGACACAAATAGGTAAGGAGGTGGTTACAGGGATGTGGTGAGAGCCTTGCCCAGGAGTGGAACTGTTGTAATTATCAGGCCAGGACCAAGCCCTAAACTCTTATTCCTGTGGGGTCTCCCTCTCAGAGCCTCAGCATGCTCTTCCCTTGCACTTGCCAAAAGAAAAGAGGAGAGAAGAAGAGAAAAGAAAAGGTTCCCAGAGCCAAACTGCAGAGACAAAGACTATTTTCCCTGACAGGTACAAAAAGAAAGGAAGCTTGCAGAGGCACAGGCCCAAGACAGGGTGGGGAGACGGCAGGACAAGATCCTCCGAAGCCCGAAGCCCGAGGCACTTTGGCTCCCCTCCTCAGCTCTCCCTTCTCTTCTCCTGCAGCTTTTAAGTTCCATTCCCTATTTCTGTGGGATTTGGGGATTGCACTGAAGTTGCAGTAATTAGAGGTGCCAGAGGCAAACTGATTTTTTCGCTTCCAAGGAAAACAATTATCCTAATCTGGTCTGCCTTCCCCGCTTCTCCCCGGCAGTGGAAATTCACTAGGTTCAGAGAGCATGGCCTAGAGGAGGCACATCGCCTTGTGGGACTACCCTGGGCCCAAACCTCTCTTGTCTTTCCTTCCCATTTTATTTCCTACTGGTGTACCAAGCATCTACCCAGGCTTCAGGTAACTAGTACTCACGGAGCCCTTACTGGGAGCCTGGCGCTTACTCGAGAGCATTAGATGCATTATTTCATTGAATCTGCACAATGACCCACAAGATATGTATGATCATAATCATACTCTTGGTTTATCCTGGAGATTTAAGTGACCTGCTCAAAGTTACAGCTATTAAGAAGAGGAGCCGGGCAGCCCGGGTGGCTCAGGGGTTCAGCGCCGCCTTCAGCCCAGGGTGTGATCCTGGAGACCCAGGATCGAGCTCCACGTCGGGCTCCCCGCATGGAGCCTGCTTCTCCCTCTGCCTGTGTCTCTGCCTCTCTCTCTCTCTCTCTCTCATGAATAAATAAATAAAATCTTAAAAAAAAAGAAGGGGAGCCAATATTTGAACTCCATTGTCCGACTTCAGAGCCTGTGCTCTGAACATGTTATTATGTAGTCTCTCAACCGGAATCCTGTGTGTTCATTTACCATTCTGTCCTTTTATAAATCTTAAGACCAAGGCACAGAGAGCTGAATGATTTGCCCCAGGTAACACAGTTGGAAGGTGGTAGAGGCATTATTTGGATTCTAGCCCATCTGATCCCAGTGACCATGTTGTTCTCATTATGTCAAGGTCTGTATGGACTCTGCTATGCCAGGGTTGAAGGTGACCATATAATGCTTGTCTGTCTTTCTTTCTCTTTTCTTTTTCTTTTCTTTTCTTTTCTTTTCTTTTCTTTTCTTTTCTTTTCTTTTCTTTTCTTTTCTTTTCTTTCTTTTCTTTTCTTTCTTTCTTTTCTTTTCTTTTCTTTTCTTTTCTTTTCTTTCTTTTCTTTTCTTTTTTTTCTTTTCTTTTCTCTTTTCTTTTCTTTTCTTTTCTTTTCTTTCTTTTCTTTTTTCTTTTTTCTTTTTTTTTAAGATTTTATTTATTCATGAGAGACAGAGACAGACAGAGAGAGAGAGGCAGAGACACAGGCAGAGGGAGAAGCAGGCTCCCTGCAGGGAGCCTGATGTGGGACTGGATCCTAGGTCTCCAGGATCAGGCCCTGGACTTAAGGCGGCACTAAACCGCTGAGCCACCCGGGCTGCCCTCTTTTCTTTTTTTCTTTTCTTTTCTTTTCTTTTCTTTTCTTTTCTTTTCTTTTCTTTTTTTCTTTTCTTTTCTTTTTTCTTTTCTTTTTTTCTTTTCCTTTCTTTTCTTTTCTTTTCTTTTCTTTTTTTCTTTTCTTTTTTCTTTCCTTATTTTAGAGAGAGAGAATGCACGCCCATGCCCAAGGTGGAGGGGCAAGAGGGAGAGAAAGTCCCAAGAAGACTCCATGCTGAATGAGGGCTCCAACTCATTGCCCAAGATCACGACTTGAGCCAAAACCAAAAGTTGGAGGCTTAGCTGACTGTGGCACCTAGGTGCCCCCAAAATGTTTGCATTTCAAAGAGACCATCTTGGTTGGCATGTGGAGCACTGCCCAAGGCAAGCAGTGTGGACAGTGTAAGTCAGTCCTTCTCATCTACACCAGGGCAGGGTCTATTTCTTTCTTCTTCCAGGATGCTCCCCACATATTCGTTTCAGTCTGATTTCCATCGTCAGAATGAGGCAGGTAGAATGGTAACTGTAGGAGGGGGAAGGACAAGGAACAGAGAAATAAACCTGACACCTGCCAGGGTGGTTGTGACAATTGAGTAAACCCTGTAACAGTGCTGTGGTTTCTCACAGACACAGGCATCGTGATGTTGCTCAAACCCAGGGCACACGTGAGCATCAAGGCCCAGTTAGCCTGCACATGACTGAGAAGGAATGACTCCTCCACTGGGGGCACGAAGCCACTCTGAGTAGCTAGTGACTACATAGGGAGTACGCTTGAGAGAAATCAGACTGCACCTGAGCTAAGTAATGCATAATGGCTAGCAGGAGCATGTGCTACAGTATGTGGTATTCTGGAAGTCCCCACTCTTCCCAGTAACTCTACATGAATATTCCACCCCTTGATTCTAACTGCCAGCAAAGACCAAAGCCCCACATCTACCTTGCACAACTCAGATCCTCTGAGTGCCCTGCACTCCCTCCTTGAGTGTGCGCTTTTGCTTGCAGGAAAGCTTCTGCTCTGACTCCTTGAATTCTTTCTCAGGGCAAAGTCAAGAACCTGGAGCTGGCTGGTGGTTGAGGTCAGGTGCTGAGAACTCCCCAGTATCCAGTGTCGCGATAAAAAGGGGAAAAGGTACCATTTGCCTCAAACACTGCATTTCCTAGGGAACAGGCAAGCACTTTAGAAGACTCTCATATTTCAGTGATATCAAGAACTTACTTTTTAGGGGCTCTGAAGTATAAATCAGATGACTAGGCATGGACATTTCCTCCTCAGAATTGCTATTAAGTCAACATTTGGCTTTTGGGGAGGTCACTTTCTCTTCCTGGATTTCAGTTTCTTAGAACTATTAGGTAAGGGAATTAGACCAGATTTGAGCAACATTTCTTAGAGCAGTTACCAGAATCGCCTAGGGTTTTGAGTACATGTGTGTGGGTATGTGTGTTTTCAATCCAGACTCTTACAGTCCCAGCCTAGCTCTATTGATCAGAATTTCTAGGGTTGATTTTTCCCCACTCATTTTCTCTCCTTTTCACTATTTCTTTTAATATTTTATATTGAGTGAAAAAGTCTGCCTTTGAAACAAGCAGTCCCAGCAATGCCCACTGAAACTGAATCATCGAAGGACTTAAAATTCATTGGCCCTCATTAAAATAAACAAGAAGGAAGGAAAAAAAGGAGAGATCAGGGAAGGGAGGGAGGAGGAAGGAAGGAGAAGAGTGGGAAGAGAAAGTAAGTTAAATCCCCAGAAAACCTTTCTTTCGTTCCTACTGTAGCTATGGAGAAATGAGTAGTGACGTAGGTGGAGGGTGGGAAGAAGCAAGGAGGTGGCCATGGATTGGTGAAATGTTAAGTGTATGCATATATACTGATATACAAACCAGGTTTATACATACAGGCAGAGGCATATGTAGCACGTGGCATGACATCCAAAGTACAAGTGATAATAAATCCTATTTATTTAAACCCTATTGATCTGGTGTTTCAATAGCATTTCTCATTGACTACATATTTGGAGCCTCCATTTCCAATTGGCTTCCACCCTCAAACTCCTCCTCAGTCTTGGTTACACAATTTGTGGGGCCCAGTGCGAAATGAAAATACTGGGTCCCTTGTTCAGAAATGATTTAGAATTTCAAGACCTTAATGGCAGATCACTAAGCTAAGCACTGGGTCCTACTAAGTTCAGGCACATCTCTGATACTGGCCCTGGTCCTAATAGGGGCCTAATGTTCTCCTTTGTTTTCCCACAGCATTTGATTACACCAGTAACAAAAATTCCATTTCGACCATCATCCTTTCTTTTGTGGTCTAGAACCGTGGCCCTTCCTTTAGGTGATTAACTGCTTGACATCAGGGATGGTTTGCTGCTGGAGTTGTACACCCAACAACACACAATGAGAGTTTCACACCGCTGCTGCCAAACAGTGTTTTTGCTGAACTGATGAACAGGCACAAGGGGATGGAAAGAATTACAGATGTGGAGGGTGATTTGAGATAATTCATAGAAAGTCTTAAATGCTAGGTCTGGGTGTTGTAGACTGTACCCAATGGTCAGTGAAGCTTCCTTCAGGATTATTGTCTTGGCTTTGTTTATGTGGCTTGAATAGTATAAGCACTTCTGTTCTTCTCCAATGACTGATGGCATCGTGATTTGTAATAAATATGCATTTGTTTTCTGTCCCCAGTTTCAGGCACCTAATTTCTAAAACCCTTGGAATTTCTTAGGTGGTCAGAGCAATAGCGGTGTCTTTTGTTATGTTTATTAGGCAATTTTGGAACCACACCTAAGAATAGGGGCTGGTTGCCAGGATACCAAACCGGAGATTAAAGGGTTGAAACTTTTAGTCTGACCCCTCTGACCTTGGGGGAAGGGAGATAGGCTGGACATTGAGTTTAATTGCCAAGGGCCAATTATTTAACCCATCATGCCTCCGTAATGAGATTTCATAAAAAAACTCCTAAGGACTGGGTTAGGAGACTTCCAGGTTGATGCACACATGGAGATTTGGTGAGAGTGGCGTTCTCTGAGAGGGTTCTCTGTGCCCTTTTCCCACACCTTGCCTTGTGCACCTCTTTCGACAGTTCCTGACTTATATCCTTTTAAAATTAATCAGTGATCCAGTAAGTATAATGTTTCTCTGATTTCTGTGAGCTGCTCTAGCATATTGATCAAATCAGAGGTGGGGACCCTACAAACCTCCAATCTATACAGCCAGTCAGTTGAAATAACAGGTAATAACCTGGGCTTGTGGATGAGCTCTGAGGGGTTAGGGGTGCAGGGCAGTTCTGTGGGACTAAACCCTCACCCTGTGGAGTCTGATGCTCTCTCCAGGTGGATAGTGTCAGAATTGAACAGAGTTGCAGGATGCCCAGCTGGTGTCAAAGCACTGCTTGGATTTGTCAAAGAGCCCTCTCCTCCACTCATTAGAAATTAAGTCCAGGAACCAAAAGCCTCTAATCTCATATATATATATATATATAATATATATGATATATATTATATATATGATATATTATATATGTATGATATATTATATATATATATGGCCTGCATTATTTTTTCTCTGATTATAACTAGTATATAGGCTAATCGAAGAAAATTTTAGGACATAGAGCAAGTGTAAAGAAAAATATAAAAATCACCCATAAACGTTCATGAGAATTGTTAAATGCTAGAATATTTTCTTTAAAAATACCAAACACAGGGATCCCTGGGTGGCGCAGCGGTTTGGCGCCTGCCTTTGGCCCAGGGCGCGATCCTGGAGACCCTGGATCGAATCCCACGTCGGGCTCCCGGTGCATGGAGCCTGCTTCTCTCTCTGCCTGTGTCTCTGCCTCTCTCTCTCTCTCTCTCTCTGTGACTATCATAAATAAAGAAAAGTTAAAAAAAAAAAAACACATATACTATTGTATCAGACCCACTCCAGAGATTGAGTAACATCCATTAAGTTAATAAGCCCCTGCTGCTATTAATCCTAGACTATGTAACACAGTGTCAGCCAAATAAGAAGCAGCTGGACCCCAAGTCTACTTTGAAGTGTAGTGTCCTCCCTGGTGAGTTCTTAAAAAAACTCATGTTGCACTTACCATGCGCCAGCATTATTCTCAGTATTTTGAAAATAAGAACACATCTAGCACTAATAACAATTGTATGAAGCAGATAGTATTATTATCTTTATTTTAGAGATGAAGAAACCGAGGGCTGAGGGAGAACAAGTGATTTGCCCAGGCTCACACTTGATAGTGCTCGTATTGGCTACCATCCTCCATATTCTCGATCTATGGTATGGTAGGTGGAGATGTCCTAATCCCTAGTATCTGTGAATACATTACCTCACGTATCAAAAGGGATTTCTCATAGGTGATTAATAAAGATCTTGAGGTGTCACGTTTACTCTGATTTCTCTGTGTAAGTCCCAGGAAATCACATGAGTCCGTGTAAGAGTCAGGAGTATCAAGGTCAGAGGAAAGATGTAATGACAAAAGCAGAGACTGGAGTAAAACTATAAAAGGGAAGGCGACAGCTTCTCTGCTAGAGAGCCTCCAGAAGGAATCATAGCTCTATTGACACCCTGATTTTAGACCTATAGGACCCTTTTATTGAATTTCTGACCTCCAGAATATTAATAAACCTGTGCTGTTTTAAGCCACCATGTTGCTGGTAATTTGTTATAGCAGCAGCAAGAAACTCATATAAATAGCATCTAGAATTTATTTCCTATGTCTCAGGGCCTGTAAGTGAACTTCACAGGTGCCTTGCAAACCAAATTTAAATAAGAAGATCTCAAACATCCCCTACTTCATGTTATTTGGTGCTAAAACCACACACACACACACACACACACACACACACACATACTATAAACATGTGTATATTCAACTTTATATGTTTATCTGCTTCTCTATTTATTATTACTTAAGAATTTACCTATGTACCAGGACATTTCTTGATTACTTGGAGTCTCAGCAGATTTTCAGTTACCAGCTATTAATGTAGGGTAAGGTAAGAGATATGGAATTGGTGTTGCCATGTGGCTTATCTTGCATGTGGGTAGAGAGGAGACGCTAGAGTTCATTCAGATGAAGAAGGCTTCAGAGAATCATATATACACTCTGGACTTTGGTGAATATGGAAACAGGAACTAGACTAATGCTTGAGAAGGCCTAACACTTGCTAAAGGAGTCTCTAGAAGGGGGCATGGTTGTTGGAATCCCACTTTCTGCCGTGATGAGGGAAAGGCCCATGTGTCCTCTGGGGAAGACAAGGCAGTAAGCCCTCAGGTGTCTTCTCTGCTCAAAAACTGCCTGCAGGGTGAGCAAACCCAAAAGAGACGATCTGTGTGGGGTTGAGGGATAGATTGCACAGCTGAGGTATAGTCAGAAATGTTCAGCCAGTGGGGCATTGGAATCCCAGAAATTGTTAAATGGGAGGGTCCCGGTGATGCTGGGGCTAGAGTGGGAGAATGGCTGGTCACTTCCGAAGCATCCCACAAAGGAAAAAGCCAGGCTTTGAACATGTGCTATGTTCAGTACAATGTCAGCTTCAAATCGTACCAGTCAACAGGGTGGCCTCTATCTCTAGACCGCTGTGTGAACATTTAATAAAAGACTTACTCCTGTTTTGGAGGCAGTACAAAACTAGTTGATAAAGCAATTAGGTGATAATTTATAAAAATGCTCCCTTCCCTCAAATAGAAGCAGCCCCATACCAGAGTACATAGCTTCCCCCAGTGAGCTAGATTCCTTGCTCCCCTGGCTGGGTACCCTTATGTAGTCTGTAACCTACACAACTGTATGTGGCAGTCCTGGTGGGCACCTCTATCACCTCACCCGGACCACTCCATAATGGGGGGGGGGGAGGAATGAAAGAATATGGCAGAAAAATGGCGAAGGGGCTGCTAATAAGTCCTTTACTTCTTTCCTAGGTTTTCCAGTTATGTAGACCAAAGCTTGGGAAAGGGAACATTTTTAGTTGGCCGAGATTGGCTTTGGATTCTACACGAAGCTGGGAAACAAGATTATGTATTAATGTGTAAGAAGGATCAGAGAAAGTATGAGATTTCCCCCAAGATACAAACCAGGAGTACAGAAAAAATCAGTCTGCAGAGTAAGTTAAAGAGGTAATGATGAAAAGAAAAAAGTCACTTTCTACTTGGACCTACGGATCGGTGCTTTCAATAAGCCAGTGATGAATATTGTGAAGAAGTTGCCTTTAAACATATTATGAATAGCTCTGTGAGAAACTACAGTGTGTTGGTGAGAGAGGGAGGGGAGAGGTGCTTAGTGGCCTGGTCTCCAGTCTCTTGTTCCCACTTCAGCCACAGCAAGTCCCCTATGATCAGTTTTATTTACCGGACTTCGTGAAATTTCGCTTAAATGAAAACTTTCACAGTTGGAAATATTTGAATATCACTAGTTTAAGACATAATTTTCTTAACAGCTGCATATAATTAAATAGGTCTTTTATTGTAGTTGACTGCATACACATTTAACTGTCCCTACTGGACTATAAGATTCTTTTAAGAGAGGAGACTTTATCTTATTTATCTTTGCATTTCCAAGAGGGCCTAGAACGTAGGAGGTCTGTATATGCTCATCAGATGAATGAATGATTCTATTTGGACCTGCCCTGTTGGGAGTTACCAACTCAATGTCAATCTTTTTTTTTTTTTTGTCTTCAGATGGCTATAAGATTCCAGCTTAATAGAAAGAAGGGCTACATTTTAAACTTTATACTTAATTACGTGAAACTAGAACTATGATCC
Organism: Vulpes lagopus; assembly: GCF_018345385.1. NCBI lineage: Eukaryota > Metazoa > Chordata > Mammalia > Carnivora > Canidae > Vulpes > Vulpes lagopus. The sequence goes on from NC_054830.1 coordinate 63,136,524, forward strand.
ATATTTTTTTCTCTAAGTAGAGAACTTGGTCAAGTGAAGGCAAGCAGCCTACACGATGAGAACTTGTAACGATTCCAAGTGCTTCCCTGTACTAAGTGTCACTTGTAGCAGGAAATTGGTGATTTTCAGTTGACATGAAGTGGAAAATTATTTCATGTGAATTGATGCTGGATGGCTCTATTTTTTACTAAGCGAATACAGAATGGCTCAGCGTGCAGGAAGCATTTAGTGCAAAGTGAGCTGACATCGATTGGGCTGTAGGGCAGAGGTTCATAACTGAAAATGCCAGAGGAAGACCAAAGGCGTCATGTCAGATGAAGCCAGCATGCCTGCTTTTTAGCCTCCAATTCCTGTGGGACACCCTGTTGGAAAGGAATCAAGAGGCTTCGCTCCTCAGGCTGGTTGTGGAATGTTGTAGAAAGCAGGTGTGGAGTTTTGTTCTCATAATTGCTGTCCCTCCAAATCCTCATGCCATTGTATGATCTGGCCTGTGGTTTGCCACTAACCCACTGTATGACCTCGTGCCAATTGTTCCTCTTCTCTGAGCCTTTTTTTGTCCATGCAACAGAAGAACTCAAATTGGCCCTTTTAGTGATCTTTAAAAAATACAACCTCTATGCTAAGTGCTCAAGACATACCTTATTAAGCTACTCATCAAACCTCTGTAACATGGGTCCTATCCTTTTCATTTTATAGATGAGAAAATTGTGGCTCAGAGAGACAAACTGACTTGCTCGATGTCAAGCGGCTAGTGTGTGAAGGGACAAGCTCCTGAATCTATGTGTCTCTAATCACAGAGATTGTACTAGTCCCAACACCTCATTCTACTCTCCGGAGAGACATGAATTCATACTTGAGCTGCATGCATTCTTTTTTTTTTTTTTTCTGTAGTGGGAAAAATCTGAAGTTAGAAATCTTACATATAGATTATCCTAGATTATCTGGGTGGGCCCAAACCAATCACAAGACTCTTTAAGAGCAAGAGAGGAAAGTGTAAGTCTGGGGAAGAGGGAGATGCAACGTGAGCAAAATTTGGTACCTGTTGCTGGTTCTGAGACGTAGGGGCTCTAAGGGAAGTCCCCAGCAGGTAACCAGAGATCTAAGTGCTACCAGCACAGAGGACCAAATTGGATTGTCTTCTAGACTGGCCAGAAAGAGAAGAGGAGAGTCGTGAGAACACCCTGGGAAGCTAAAATAAGGTAACACCGGCCTAAAAGATTCCTTGAAGCTTGTGTTGTAAGAATACTTTCTGCTGGGCAGAGTCTAAAAGAAGGATATCCTGCCTTATTTTTGGAACTGATTTAAAAGGAAAAAGTTCAGAAATAAATTCAAAATCCCTGGCCAAAGACAAATTAAGTACAACAAGGAATCTCTAAATTGCTTATAATCTATCCTGGTCTCTTGGGTAGTGACACTGAAGTCTGAACTGAATTGCGCTCGATGAGGTTGCCAGACTTGGGAAACGACAAACACTAATGAATTCAATATTAGTCAGGAAAAAAAATTAAAAAAAAAAAAGGAAGGAAATTTTCTCTATTTTGAGGAAAAAAAGAAAGAGCCTGTTGGCTCTATTATTCTCCTGAAGCAAACTGCTCTTAGCTGTAATCCTTCATTGGCTTTGAACCCAAGTGTCCAGGGATCTCAGATGGCGACTGAATGTTTCTAGAGAGAAGGTGGTGTTGCTATTTCAGAAAGTGCTGTGCAGTGGTCTGAGCTCAGGCCCTGGGAGCCCAATGGACCTTGGCCTGCCCGCTTCGGCTCTCTGCCTTTTCTCACTCAGTCCTCTTTGCATGGACTCCCCTTGCCCACACTCTTTTTTTTTTGTTTAAGATTTTATATATTTATTCATGAAACAGAGAGAGAGAGAGAGAGGCAGAGACACAAGCAGAGGAAGAAGCAGGCTCCTTGTGGGGAGCCCTATGCGGGACTCGATCCCGGTACTCCAGGATCACACCCCAAAGGCAGATGTGCTTAACCACTGAGCCACCCAGGAGTCCCCCTTGCCCACATTCTTAATCATTGGTAAAACCTGACTCATCCTTCAAGCTCCAGTTCATATGGTACCTCTCTGTGAAGCTTATCAAGGATCATCTAAATACTTATCATTAAAAATAATAATAATAAAAATAAATAAATAAATAAATAAATACTTATCATTCCCAGATTTTATCTCTAGTGCAAAATTCTCTGGGAGCCAAATTCATATAGTCAATATTCTGCTTGATATCTGCACTGGCAAGTTGCAAAATGTACATGTCTAAAATGCTGACTCCCATTCTACTTCCAACATATTCTACTCCCAATCTCTGCCATCTCAGAAAATGGAAACAAAATCAACTCAATTGTTAAAGCCAAACTCCTTGACTCTTTATTTCATCTTTTCCCCCCCACTAGCCACAAGTAATCCAAGTCTTAAAAATTCCCCATTCAATATCTTCTCTAAATTGCCTGCATTTCTCCCCCCCACACACAATTTTATTGAGATATAATTGACGTAAATCAACCGTATGATTTTCAGGGTAGGTTAAAGGTTTGACTTATGGATACTGTGAAATGATTACCACAGTAAGTTTAGTTAATATCCATAATTTCACGTGGATACAATAAAGAGATAGAAAACAATAATTCTCCTTGTAATGAGAACTCTTAGAATTCACTCGACAACTTTCCTATGTATCATACAGCAGTATTAGCTGCAGTCATCATGTCATATGCTCCGTCCCTAGTACTTACTTACCTTTGGACCACTTTCCTCCAATTCCCCTTCTCTATATTCCCCACCTCTGGTAACCACCAATCTGATCTTTTCCTTTAAGTTTTTTTTTTTTTTTTTTTAAAGATTCCACATATAAGTGAGATCAAATCGTAATTGCCTTCCTCTGTCTGACTTATCACTTAGCATAATGCCCTTGAGTTTCATCCACATCATTGCAAATGGCAAGATTTCCTTTTTTTTTTTTTTAATGACTGGATAATATTGTGCTGCACACACACACACACCACAATTTTTTTATCCATTCATCTGTCAATAGAGACTTAGGTTGTTTCCATGTCTTCACTATTGTAAATAATGCTCTATGAACATGAGGTGCAGGTATCTTTTTGAGTTAGTGTTTTTGTTTCCTTTGGAAATATTCCCGGAAGTGGAAACACTAGATCATAAGGTAGACCTATTTTTTAACTTCTTGAGGATCCTATTATTTTCCATAGTGGCTGCACCAATTTACATTCCCACCTGCAGTGCACAAGTGTTCCCTTTTCCCCATATCCTCTCCAGCATTCATTATCTCTTGTCTTTTCATGATGGCCATCCTAATATGCATAAGGTGATATCTCATTGTTTTGGTTTTTTTTTTTTTAATTTCAATTCAATTGGCCAACATATAGTATAACACCCAGTGCTCATCCCATCAAGTGCCCTCCTTAGTGCCTGTCACCCAGTTACCCCATCCCCCCACCCACCTCCTCTTCTACAACCCTCAGTTTGTTTCCCAGAGTTAGGAATCTCTCATGGTTTGTCTCCCTCTCTAATTTTCCCCACTCAGTTCCCCTCCTTTCTAATGATGTCATCAAAGCCCAATCTACCATCATTTCTTGCCTGCACTATTGGATTAGCCTCCTAAGGGTCTCGTCACCCCTTCTTCTAATGTCCTCTAGCATCAATTGTCTACGCAGGTGCTAGAGAGATCAGTTAAAATATAAATCAGCTGCTTTCACTCTTCTGCACAAATCGTTTCTCAAGTGAATGGACCCACCAAGCAGAATTAAATGATTCTACCTGCTTTGTTTTGTTTTCTCCCCACAGAACTCTCCTTTTATAGACCACTTAGGATTTGTGTAGAAAGCTGACTCTTTGCAATTCCTTGCAAGTTCCATCCCGGTTGCATATCCTTTAACTCCTAACACTAAGACATTCGAAGTTGAGAGTTCTAGCACAGTGAAAACAAGACTCAGGTGGGAAGGACCTACAGTATGGATGAGGTACCCAATAAGCCCGAGGGCCAGTGGTACACACACCTAGTCAGAGAGGTAGCAGCTACACCAGGACTGGAATCTGGGCCTCCTGACTCCCAGTCCAGTGTTCTCTCCACCACACCTCACCAATCCTCAGTCATACAGGCATCAGGCAAGAGAATATTCACCTTAGCGAATGACATCACCCTTGAGTTCTAAGAGGGCCACATGTCATTTCCTTCACCAAACACTCAGTTCTGTGCTAGTTTCCATTCCAATTAGACACTGTCTGGAAAACATGAAAGAATGGAATGTTTTCCTACAAGGCCAGAACTCCAAGTTTGTCAAAGAGAATGCATCCAAAGCACTTAGGTTGTCTGGAAAACACACATAGGTGCTCAAAAGTGTGTGTTTTCACGGAGAAGGATGGATGTTTTGGAGGTTGGTTTAGTACAATGGAGGTTTTTCCAAAAAGTGTGTGGAAGGCAATGATCTATGGAGTATCCAAAAGGAGCTCCAAGAAGAAATCTGTCTTAAAAGACCTGTGGTAATAAGAGTACTAGTTTCACATATTTCTTAATGACCCCATGATGATGTTTCCAGCCATGAGGAAACCTGTTACTAAAGTTCTGATCCACCAATGCTTGATATATGCTAGCTCCACAGGAGTCTACCTTTCTGCTGTCCCACAGATGTGGAATCCTATAGAATGGACTGAGTGTGGAAAAGGTGACCAAAGACAGGACTCAAGAACTTAAAGTAGTTAGAAGAATTGGGTTTCTATGGTACGTATTGTTCAAAGACACACTAAGACACATTAAAATTTTTAAAGGTGAGGAAAGTCAATTGAAATGAGGCATTGCTGAACTGGAAGTGGTTAGGAGCACTCCACCAATAGGAGCTAGGGAAAAACTTTATCATAAAGAAAAGATACAAGCAAAGTAAGGCAAATATGAATTGGCTCTAGCTTGCAGTCTACTTGATGGTGACTGATTGTCTTTAGCGTTTTGATCCCTTATCAGTTCTCCCAGGATCCCACCCACAGGCTCCAGGGTGGGTTGACGTCCAGCAGGTCTCAGCCAGGGGCACCACAAATTGTAAAAGACAAAAATCGTTTTCCCTCCACCCTCCCCAGCAAGTGCCTGTCTGAGCTACTAGCAGGCTAGATTTTGGTTTGCTTATATAGGCCACCATAGCTTTAGAGCCACATCAATCTAATGACCTCCTTGTTGAATTAATGTAACAGTTCCCTTGTCTTGGTCATCCTCACCCATGTGAGGGATTGACCAAAAATGTACTATTAACATCTACTTAAGTTCCCATCAAACTTAAGTTGCTCTTGTCTCATTGTGATACTCATAGGTTATGACATCAGATTCTTGGAAGAACTGTCTTTGTTGTTCACCTCATTGTTTAGCTTATTTCTGTTCCTTCAAGTGCAGTGAGAACATCTATTGGCTGTGATCATGAATTTAAGACCTTTGAGAAAACACAGCATATCAAAGATACTCTCATAATAACTATTTGTGGATAATACCAAAATACTGAGGTACTCATGGGTTAGCCAGAGCTCCCATCGACCAGACCAGCTGGTGTCAAATAAATTATAGATGGTACCCCAAGGGGCATCAGCCTGTTTTAGCCAAGTAGCTTGTTTGTTAATCTCCTGTATTTGCAATAGTAAGAGGTGTGGATCCAGGTACAGCAGGGGTATCCGCTACAGCCCAGACTCTTTCTTGCTCAGCCAGTAAGTAACATAAAGCCATTCTATTATGTAAAATCACTTTAGCAAGAAAACCTAGGGACTTTTGTGTGCAGCTATGTCCTTAGACATAGATGCAGAAGTAGTTGTCGGAGTTAAGGAATACTGTCTGTAAATGAAGAGTAAAGGAAGTAGCAAAATGGCAAAAGGAATAAAGGTTTCCTTTTTTTAAAAGATTCTATTTATTTATTCATGAGAGACACACACACACACACAGAGGCAGAGACAAGGCAGAGGAAGAAGCAGGCTCCATGCAGGGAGCCTGACATGGGATTCAATCCTGGATCTATAGGATCAGGCCCTGGGCTGAAGGCGGCGCTAAACTGTTGAGCCACCTGGGCTGCCCTAAAGGTTTCTTTTTTTTTTTTTTTTTAAGATTTTTTTTTTTAATTTTTATTTATTTATTTATTTATGATAGTCACAGAGAGAGAGAGAGCGCAGCAGAGACACAGGCGGAGGGAGAAGCAGGCTCCATGCACCGGGAGCCTGATGTGGGACTCGATCCCGGGTCTCCAGGATCGCGCCCTGGGCCAAAGGCAAGCGCCAAACCACTGCGCCACCCAGGGATCCCCCTAAAGGTTTCTTATTAGAGATGAGATCTTGATCCATAATCCTGGGAGAGCTGTCCACCATGAGACACTTTCTGCTTCTGGGGAGGAACCGCCCTAGTCAATTTTAATTTTAGATTTCCAGCTGGTGTGCAGCTCCAAAAGTCTGGATAAGCCCTTTTAAACTGGGGCATGTGGACCCAAGACTCAAGTCCCCCAAGTTTGGCTGCCAAACCCTTCCAAGGAGGTTCAAAGGCAGCCTTTGTTCTTAGTGATTCCAAATCAGAAGGGTGGGGGGCAAATTGGAAACTTTAGTTTGGAGACTTGTAATCAGATATTTGAGAAGACCAGAGGAATTCTGGGTCTAGTTTGGTTTACAGATATATAGCAAAACCTCAAAGACAATGAACAGGACTAGAATCTCATATCCACGAGGTTGTGTTATAATTTTCTACTGAAACATAATTTTTTCCTTAACAATCACCCTCATTTCTATCAAAGATAATCACAGTTAAAACTACTTTGTTTGCAAAATAAGTCTAGTCTCATTAAACTTGGCCTTATTATTTATATAAGTGCTGCAAGAGTAGTGACTGATCATACAGGCTCTCTTTAAATCTGCTTTACTGGAATTTTTCATAAGGAATCTTAGATTGGACTTTTAAAAGCCTCTCCAGGCTAGGAAATCAAACCAAGAACTCACCATCAGACTGCATGAAATACCTTTGATTCGGGTGAATTTCTCTCTTCCTGAGGTCCCCAAATATCCTGAGGTCCTGAGCCTACCAGGAAGTGATCTTCCTTACTCATTTGGTAAGGTTCCTAAGAAGAACTTTGTAGGCAACAAACCAGGCCAGGTTTTCCAAGGGGCTTTTTAAAATTAGCTCCATCAGATCAAACTTAGTTCCTGAGGACTGTCTGGTCCTATTTTATTTTATGCATATTCTCAAATATGACATTCCAGTCAAAGCCTTGGTTATACAACCAATGTTTCCAATTGTGTCCTGTAACAGGGGGAACAGGTTCTTATTGAACGGAAGCAAATAATTATATTACCATGAAAATAAGAATACTCAATAAGTTTCTGAGTTCTAGAGGGATTAAGTAGAGAGAAAAGGTAAATGTTTCAGTCCTGTTTACAGAGATGTACTTTACAAAATTACTGTAAGTCATAGATCGCTTAAAGGAAAAGAGAAAAAGGTTTCTTTAAATCTGGAAAAATATAGCACTAAGGAACCAGCACAATTTCAAAGAAAAAATCGTGAAAAAAAATTATAATCAGCCTTATCAGTTCATTCAATCCCATATTTCAAATTCCTATTCTGTTTGAATCCAGGTTTTCTGTTAGTTCTGGAAATTCTTACCAAGTTCAGTTTCTATGATCTTAAAGTTTTCAGAAACCTAAATTTCAGAGTACTCAGCATCCTTCCCATGAACCTCTCTGAAGATGAGGCACCTTTGCAAGTGCATCAGCATAAATGCACTTTATTTATGCTGATATTAGTTTATTAGCATAAACTAATAACTGTTGGTAAATGACGAAAAAACATTTTTAAAAAAATAGCTATAGTTAAAGATCTGATGAGAGTTCTTTTGATAAGGAGATGTAATTTTTTCCATGGCATACGATAATTTATTAATTAAACAAGGAGAATATTGGCATATTTCTACAAACTTTAAATATTCTTTGGAATGTCTGTATCGGTCACATGTACCATACACATGTAACCTACAGAGGTTTCTCATCATTCCTTATAATGCTCCGCATGTGCTGTAAATGCCCTTATAATGCCCAAAGAAGGGAAGACTTGGGCGATAGTGCTGAGAGCTGGCAATGATGGCCAGGACCCCAGCTGCAAAGGGAGCGCACCCACCTTTCCATCCAGCCCTATCTAGCCACCAGGGCGGTACAAGCCACACATCTCCCCCCGTATTTTGGGGACACTAACCTGACAGTTGCCCACCAAGTTCTCAGGACCCAACAGGAGACAGGAAGGCTGTAGCTATCCCTGGGAAAGGATCAATCATCACCAATGTTTCTTCCCATCGATCTGAATTTGGAAAGGCATATGGCTTGGGTCAGAAGGCTCCTCCGCAGCCCCCCGCGGCCTCCCCCATCCCACCCGCGGGCTGGGGGGCGGCGGCCGCAGCTCTCAGCCGGGGGAGCGCAGCCTGCGAGGGACCAAAGATCCTTTTCCCTCCACCCTCCCCAGCGAGCGCCCGCGAGGCCCTTGGCACCTCCAGGTACCCTAAGGGAGGAGCTTCCCTGCCCTGCTCCGGGGCTCCGCGGCCACGGCCACAGCCACGCGCGGGATCTTCCCGGGGGTTGGCCCTTTGCTCCGCCTCCCAGCAAGACCCTACCCCGGCCCCACGCTGCACCCAGCCCTGCTGAAGGCCGGTCCAGTCGGGTCCCAAGTCAGAACCACCTGCCCCGCCCGGTCCGAGCTCCGAGTCAGAACCACCTGCCCCGCCCGGTCCGAGCTCCGAGTCAGAACCACCTGCCCCGCCCGGGTCGGGTCCCGAGTCAGAACCACCTGCCCCGCCCGGTCCGAGCTCCGAGTCAGAACCACCTGCCCCGCCCGGTCCGGGTCCCGAGTCAGAACCACCTGCCCCGGCCGGGTCGGGTCCCGAGTCAGAACCACCTGCCCCGGCCGGGTCGGGTCCCGAGTCAGAACCACCTGCCCCGCCCGGGTCGGGTCCCGAGTCAGAACCACCTGCCCCGGCCGGGTTGGGCTCCGAGTCAGAACCACCTGCCCTGGCCCAGCCCGGGCTCCGAGTCAGAACCACCTGCCCCGCCCGATCCGGGCTCCGAGTCAGAACCACCTGCCCCACGGGCACCGGGCCCCCGGGGGGGGGGACGGGCGGCTCCCAGGGCGGGGACCGCGGCCCCAGCTCGGCAGGTGCGCCCCGCGCCGCCCTCCCCCAGCCCGGGGCCTCCGCAGACCCGCCCGCCTCTCCCCTGTCGCCGGGGCTGCTAGAGGGAAACTGAGGCACATCCAGAACTTTAAGAGTTTGAGCGAAATCGATTGGAATCACCAGTCCCCCCCCACCCCCACCCCCGGGAGCGGTAAAGGCTGCAGCGACAGGAGCTGGAGAGAGCCTCTGCGGGAAGCAAGGTGAGCAAGGATTCCCTGGCTGTGGCCCAGGCCTGGTCCTCCTTAGCATTTTAATTCTTAACCCGGAGGCATGTGCGGGCTTCGGTTTTGGTTCTGCGTAGCCGCCGGGGTGCAAGAACCTCATCAGTGCAGTGGCCTCTTTGTTTAGTGAATTTAACCTTGTCTACACCTAAGCCCGCCGGAGAATAATAGAACTTTGAACTGGGGACTCAGAGACAGCCGCAAGCTCTGCTCCTACTCAGCTCAAGCAAGGGACTCGAACCCCCTGAGCCTTTGATCCCTACTTGTAAAGTGAGGAGCTCGACTACACTAGAACTCCACAGACCTGTGGTAAAAGGAGTTGGGTAGAAGTTAGGACACGTGTAGCACTTTATGATTCATGATGCTTAGTAGCTATCAAAAGCCCTAATGAGTCCTTTAGCAGGGGAACTCATTTTCCCATGGAATCCTTTAAAAGCGTTGTTCCTGTAGAAACAAGGTCCTGCAGAACTCTTTGGGAAAGACCGAATGAGGTACTTTCAAACATTTCTTTGGGATTTCATCTATGATCCCATGGAGAGCACACCGTTCCTTGTAACTTGAAGTCCCAGGTAATTAACTCCCATTCAGCAGCTGTACTTTTCTAGGACTTTATTTTTTCCTCCTTTTTGAACCTCACTTTCTACTCTTAGCCAGCTGTTCCATATATTCACTTCTTTTATATGTATTAGGACTCCTTTAGTCTGTGCTTGCGGAAACCTAATTAAAAGAAAACCAAACCCAACCATAAAGGGAATGGCCTGAGAGTGGACCTTTTGGCCTCTCATACCTGCCAAGTTCAAGGATCCTATAGCACAGCGGGTTGCCTGCGAAGATGGGCACTCCCATTCCGGCACCCTCATAATGCTCGGCACAGTCAGGGAGTGGGTTCTGTTTCTTCTCTTCGTTCTGGCCTGAACCCGTGGGTTGCTTTAGCCAATAAAATGTGGCAGAAATGACGCTGTTCCAGGAAGAGTTTTGATTGCTTCCTCTTCTGCTTTTTTTTTTTTTCAAAAATGTATTTTAAATCCAATTAATTAACATATACTGTATTACTAGCTTCAGAGGTAGGATTCAAGAGCTGTTGGATATAACACCCAGTGCTCATGACATCATGTGCCCTCCTTCATGCCCATCCCCCAGTGACCCTATTTCCCCAACCCCCTCCCCTCCAGCAACCTTCAGTTTGTTTCCTATGATTAAGAGTCTCTTCTTCCTCCCTCTCTGTTTTCATCTTCTTTATTTTTCCTTCCCTTCCCAGATGCCCATCTGTTTTGCTTCTTTACTTCCACCTAGGAGTGAAACCATATGGTAATTTACTTTTCTGACTTATTTCAGTTAACATAATACCCTCTAGTTCTATCCATGTCATTGCAAATGGCAAGATTTCATTCTTTTTGATAGCTGAGTTACATATCACATATTCTCTATCCATTCATCTTTCCAAGGACATTGTGGTTCTTCCCACAGTTTGGGTGTTGTGGACACTTCTGCTGTGAACATCGGGGTTCAGGTGTCCCGGCGTTTCACTCTGGGGTAAACACTCTTCTGCTCTTTTGGAATGCAGCCACCATGTACACAAGGTGGGGCTAGACCACTGAATCCTGAGAGAGCACTGAGCGAGGGAGTAAGAGGGAGAGAGAGATATGAGGGCGAGACCCACCACAGGGATGAGAGCTGAGCGTAAAAGCAGGTGAGGGCCCTGGGCTGTTGTCGCCCTAGCCAAGCTACAGACTGAATGAAGCTCCTTTACCGACCTGAATCCATGTGGAGCAAAAGAACCAACTCATTCAAAAATTTAAGAAATTAAAAAAAAGAAAATCATCATTATTTCAAGCCACTGTGCATCAGGAGGTATGTTAGGTAGCACTAGATGATCGACAAAAATAAAATAATGCTATTGTAACAAAAATATAAAATAAATGGCACTCGCTTTGGGACCAGGCTGTAGGCAGAGGCTAGAATGATGAAGACCCTGTTAATGGGAGAGGTTCAGGAATTCTGGAAATTGCTGTTGGAGACCGGGAGAAGGGTCACCTGTGTTCTGAGTGGAACTATGATCCTCTATAGGAAAGTATATGATTTAAGGCAAAAAAAGAACCTAATGAACTTGAGAATCTTGCCAGGGAGGTTTTCCAGAAGATTATTTGACAGCAGTCATTGGCTTCTTTTATCTGCTAAATTAAAGGGATGTAGAAATAAATTAAGAAAGACCTGTTTAGTTTCCAGGCCAAATTTAGAGAAAATATTTCCAACCTAGGTCTAACGGCTTGGGATATAAGACGCTCTCTCACCTCCATTACTCCAGAAGGCCTACGATTAGACAAGTAAGAAACTCGAGGGAAAATACTGAATCCTGGGTTTCACCAATGAAATGTGAGGATGGGACCAAGATAAAATCAAAGGTGTTGTTATAAGACCCACTATCGGGTCATCAGAAATTCTTAAATGATTACCTTGAAACCTTTCTCTGTCCCTTGTTCTAAGAACTTAGAGTATCGTGTCACAGCACTCAGATTCAGAACCCCAAGTAGAGAGCTCCAATTTGCAGAGACGTACAGGTGTGGGACTATCTAATGGGGCAGATTATAATTTGGTTCCTGGAGTGCCCACAGATTTGTTAGTTTTAGTCTTACTGTCCTAATCACTTAAAAACTAATTTCACTGGTGTAAAATTCACATATAATAAGCATCACACATTTTAGGTTTATTGATATTTGACACATAGATACAACCAGGCTTTTGTGTTTAGTTCTGTGGTGGCTTTCAGGTTAATTTTTGTATATGATGTGAGTTAGCGATCAGTCTTTCTTCCTTTTTATTGTGGATCTTCTATTTCTCCAACACTGTTGAAAAGACACTCATTTGCCTATTTTATTACCTTGATACTTTTTCCAAAAATACATTGACCACGTATGTTTGGGTTTATTTCTGGACTTTCAATTCTGTTCCACTGACTTATATATTTAATGATGCCAATACCAAATGGTCTTATGTTTTTATAGCAAGTCTTGAAAATAAGTAGGGAAGGTCCTCTATGTTGTTTTTTTTTTCCAGTAACATTTTGGCTCTTGGAGGTCATTTGCATTTCCAGATACATTTTATGATTAACCTATATATCTACAACAAATCCTGCTGGGATTTTGACTGGGATTGTTTCATATATATTATCTTCCCAACATGAACATGGTATATCTAATTACTTAAGTTTTCTTTTAGTTTCTCTTAGCATTATTTTGTAGATTTCAGCCCTTGTGTTAAATGTATCCCTAAGTATTTCCTAATTTTGATATTGCTGTAAATAGTACCTTAAAAATTTTAAATTTTTAGTTGTTTATTATTAATATATAACAAATAAGTTATTTTTCAAAAAAAGTCACGTAAGATTAGTCATCTTAAAGTGAAGCAATTTGATAGCATGTAGTATATTCACAGTGTTGTGCAATAATCAGTTCTATCAGATTTCAAAACATTTCCATCATTCCAAAGTAAAATCTCTTGCCCATTAACTAATTTCTTCCCACTCCCTCCTTTCCCTAGCACTGGTGACCATCAATCTTTGTTTATTTGTCTTTGTGGATTTATCTAATCTGAATATTTCATAGAAATGAAATCATACAGTATGTGACTTTTTTGGTCTGACTGTTAAAATTTAGAATAAACTATTCAAGACTTACATTGTAGCATGTATCAGTACTTCATTTTTTTTATAGCTAATGTTCCATTTCATATATGTACCACAGTATGTCTATCCACTCATCTATGATGGACATTTGAGCAGATATTCGGACCTCTGGCTATTAGGGTTAGTGCTGCTCTAAACATGTGTACACATGACCTTGAGTACTGCTTTTTGGTCCTTTTGGATATACATCCAGGAGTGGAATTAGAAGATTACATAATAATATATTTAATTTTTTGAGGAGCTGCCGAACTACAGAGGCTGAACCCTTTACATTTCTATATGTACTAGTGTTCCAGTTTCTCCAGTCCTTTCTGGCACGTGTCGCTTTTCCTCTTGTTCTCATTCTCTTTTGCTCTCTCTCATTGTAGCTCTCCTAGCGAGATAAAAGTGGTACCTCATTTTGGTTATAGTTTGCATTTCCCTAATGACCAATGATGTTTAGCATTTTTTCATAATCTTACTATCTTTTGGTATTGCTTTCATTTCTTTTTTTTTTTTTGATATGCTATATGTATTTGCTTTCAAATAAAGAGAGGGTTAGAGAAGATGCAGATGAAATTCCAAGTGAGATTACACTCTGCTGTCTGTGTGATGTGAGCTCAAAGGTAGAATAATATATAAATTTCTGGGCAGCCTAATACACAAATTGTGCCAGAAGTGAAAAATATTTCAGATAGGTCTTACAGCCTGGACATCCATTCATTCGTCCATTTGGTCATTTGTAAAATATCTATGGAGCAGAATGTAAATAAATGCTTTTTGTATTTAGAATGACTTGCATTCAAACTCCAGCTCAGGGATATATAAACTATTTGATTTTGAGTAAATCAGTTGTTTTCTCTGATCTCAACATTATTATCCTGGAAACGAGAATAATCACTCCTACTTTATAGGGATAAAGATAAAATGAGATTATTTTTATAAGGTATTAGTTCAAGGATAGAAACATGTGACATACTTTGAACTTATATAAGGCAATTTGGATGTAAAGATGGAAAAGATTTGTTTTGTTTTGTTTTGATCCTTGAGTACCATACACAGCTAGGGTAAGAGAGAACTCAAATCACTAGGATACTCCGTAGATAGAGCCGGATAAGTGGAAAGCTGGACTGTAGCCATGATCTGGGGCAGCTGACTTCACTTTATTTTGAGGAAGAGAAATCTGTGCTCTTAGAGGTAGGGACTGCCTTGTAAATTGCAACCTGCTTTACCTATGAAGAGATGGTCAATAGTGAGCCATCACTATGGTCTGATTAGAGTGTGTCAGGCATGTAAAAGGTAGCCCTCAAATGTGGCACAGTGACTAAAATATTGGGAACCATAGAACTGAGATAGAGTCAGCAAATGGACCTGACGTATGTCACTATTATCCCCTCTGTGCTTTGGAAGAGATCTCCATCAAATCGTAGTATTCTTTGAACCAGGATGTAGCCTAAAGATCATCAATGACTTCAGGATCAGATGGATGGGATACTTTAGAAGAAATATACTTCTCCTTTTGTTTAAGGTATAGAGGGAGATGGTAAGTAAAGTTTCCACTTTTTAGCAACTTCAGTTAATTGGTAGTGGCTGCATCATGGTATAGAGGAGGATTCTGGAATTTTGTTTCTCAGCTTTCAAGAAAGAGAACCATTAATGACACCTGTTCTGGTATATTTTCAGAGGTCCTAGGAAAACATTTTTGTCCCTAGTTTTCTCTCTCACAAAGTCTAACATCATAATTTCATTATTCAAATTATAGGCATAGTGCTAAGTCTATAAATGACAATTCTATTTTATTTAGTAAGAGTAACCATAGGAATAAGCACAGTATGCTATGAGAGAAGCAGAGTGAAATCATAACTGGTTTATAGAAAGAGGGCATATCACAGGATGCTTCAAAGGAGTAACAGATAAACTCACCCTTAGAGAAGGAGAAGAAGGAGTTTATGAGATAAAGGAGAAAAAAAAGGCATAGTGGTCGAGATGGAAGGGTTGTCTGAGCAAAGAGTGAAAGCCATAAATACCACAATGTGTGCGAGATGGCAGGGAAAGCCGGTGGTAGTGGCCTACATAAAGGAAAAAGCAAAGGATGGTAGGGATGAATCTCAACAAGTCAGCTCAGACCTGTATCAAATGGTTCTTGATCTTCATGCTAAAGTGTTTGTACCATTCCAGAAAGATGAAAATCCTGAAAATAATTAAGGTCACAAGTGACATGATCAGAATTCTGTTACGAAAAAGGTCTCACGAGATGCAACACCTACCAAAGCACTGATTAGAAGGATTAATGGATTTGGAAGCAGCCACCTGGGCTTCTAGTTCCTATTTTAGGACTGACTCATTACATGGCATTGGGAAGACAGTTTCCTCTTTCTGTATCTCAGTTTCCTCAGATGGGAAAGGACTGAGTTGGACAAGGTGATTCAGCTAGACCCTTATAGATCTAATCCTTCCCCCCAGCCGCACTCCCCACATCTTTTAGTAACTGGCTTATTTAATTATCTGTTCCTTGGGGGAATCTCAAGTGGCCCCAGTTGGTTAAACATGCAGCTCTTGGTTTTGGCTCAGGTGATGATCTAAAGGTTTTGGAATCAAGCTCTATATCAGGCTCCATGCTCAGTGGGAAGTCCGCTTGAGATTTTCTCTCCCTCTCCCTCTTCCCCTTCCCCTAAGTGTTTCCCCCCCTTCTAAAATAAATAAATAAAATATTTATTTTTAAATTTTTTTAATAAAATATTTTAAAAATTATCTGTTCCTTAACTGCATCATTTTAAAAATAGAGTGACCTCTGAGTTTCCTACCATGTACAAAGAAAGTGCCTGGTGTAAATGAGATTAAAGATCATTTGGGAGAATAAGAAAATACTCAAGCAAAGATAACAAATCGCCATTTTTAAAAAAAAATAAATAGCTCATAGAAAATGAGGAAACTGCAGGTGTAATTTGACAGGAGAGTGAGGAAAGAACCATGTCACTCTTTTTTCAATTTAGAGATCTTGCCCCTCAGAACTACAGGAGATTTTGTAGATCTCTAGTGCCATGGATTTTCGTTTCTATTCCTCACACCTTAGGTGTTCTGTGGAGGTGCCTGAGGGACTGTCTGTGGAAAGGATGGGTCTGTCTTCTGCTACAACTAGAGTGATCCCGGTTTTATTTATTCCTTAGTACTGAGCATCTTTCCTTCCATCCTTTCTTCTTCTTGTCTTCCCTGTGGAATATTCCCTTTCCTGCTCCATGTTATTCTGATAAACTGGCAAGCGCACAGACTTGATTCCTTAACAGTGGAGGTATGCCATCTCAGTGGTCTTTCTCGGAGTATAAGAGGCAGAGAGTGGGGGTGGAGTGGGGGAACTGTCCTCCCTTCCCTTTTCTTGTGGCTCCATTTCGTAGTCACACTTTGAGGGTCTGGCTGAGAATGCAGCCAAGTACATGGGAGGTGACGAGATGGATCTCTGACAGATTCTGATCCCTAAACTAGCCATGTCTGACATGTTTTTCTTTTTTCCCTTCCTGTTTTACTTTTAAGCTTGTTTGAATTCTGTTTCTGCCACTTGTCATGTACAGTTTTGAGAAGTATTTATATATGAGGATTTCATGTATGACTTTATTTAAGGAAAGATTTTTTCCACTGTTTTTCTCTGACAAAATATAAATTTGGGAACCACTGATCTCATCCAATGTAATTGTTTACAGAGGAGGTAACCGAAGGAAAATACACGATCACTCCCAATGTTACACAGCAAACACATGGCAGAGGTGGTACCAGAATGCAAGTTCTATATTTGTTTTATCCCCACATGGCATTTGGAGCCCCTTGTCTCACTCTGATATATCTGCCATATGCATAATGCTACCACCCACTTCAACACAACATCACTGTGACTTACCAAATATGGAGAAAGAATATTTCTACTGTCCAGTAGGGAAATATTTGAGGAAGAAGGCTTACCCATCTCAACAAAGACCCAGCAAAGGCTTCCCACATTAGCCACACACAGAGTTGTGTTTAGCAATAGAGAGGGAAAATGTGCCCAATCAACAAGACAGAGTAGAAATGACCCTGCGGGATTCTTGGAAGCCCATACCCCCAACAGGGGCAGTACTGCTTGGATGCTAGTAGTGGTTGTGTCATCATGGTACTGGAGCACCACCTCCTGGTTATCTTGAAAGTTTAGTTTGTCAAAGAAGGTCCAATATTTACTGGCAATTTAGAACCTCAGAGCTAGATGAAGAACATGTAAGAATGACCTCGTCCATCAATTCTATTTTATGATTGAGGACATAGGCTCAGAGAGGAAAAATATCCTTTCGATGACCTTTGTAGCCAACTAAGAAAAATAATAGAATGAGAACTTACATGTATTGACCCTTTATTTGTTACCTAATTCTGTGTTTGTAGAAGTTGAGGATTTTTGAGTATAAGAAACTAAAACTAGTCCTGAGGTAGGGGGGAATGAAAGTATGTGGGACAACTGGAAAGGTCAATTGAGCAACTGGATCAGAAACAATAAACAGTTGGGGACCTAGGTAGAAGGTGGTATAGGCATTTTCTTTAGGACACTGTCCCAATTCAATATGAATCAGCTTGAAATGTTTCTCATCCTCCTACTGCTTCACTCAAGATTCAGATCCCAAGGAGATGAAGACTGATTGGCCTAGCTTAAGACACTTGCCAACACATGACAAGAAAGTTATAAGAGCCCCTGACTGATAGTTCCATGGAGACTTTATAGGAAATACCCCCAGAGGGTGAAGTATTTTCCCAAAGGAAAACTGAATGCAATTCCCAAAAGAAAAGAAAAGGGATGCTAGGGAGACAAAAACAGCAGATGTCTACTGCAGGAACAAAGCCAAGGATATGACTCAGACATTTCCAAAGTAGGGTCATGAAGCATCTACTCATAAACCAGAGCATGTATTCACATTCAGAGAGCTTCCTATGCATTGCAGATGCCTTAGCTCCAGAGCATGGAAAAATCATTAATTAAGCACCTCTAACTATCTGATTTCCCTCTTCCTCAGCATTGTTTGTTCCACTGTTTGTTGATCTCCAAATAAGGGTTCTTCCATTTTCAACTATTTCAGGGCCTATCACCAGGTGTTATATATAAAACCATTGAATTAATACCTGGGCTTTGATGCTAGTGGGAAATATGAAGGGTTCAATGGAAGCACTACAAAACCGCAGCATTTTTTTAGTCTCCTCCTCCATACATAGTCCTTACTATGTATAATACCTCTTTTAGGTTGGGGTTTTTCTACTTTGGCACTGTTGACAGTTTAAACTGGATGATTTTTTGTTGCAAGGCACTGTTTAGTCCATTCCAGGGTATTTAGCAGCATATCTGGCCTCTATCCACTAGATGCCAGTAGTAACCCCTCAATTTTAACAGTCAAAAGACATCTCTGGACTTTGCCAGTTGTCACCTAAGGGCAGAGGTCCTAGTTGATAACTACTAATCAGTGTTTGGAGATGACTCTGGGGATTGAGGAAATCAATTTAATTTTTTACCTTAGAGGGAGCATTTCATTAGTTCATAGCATTCTGCAATGGGAGAATCCGTTCTAGAAAGGAGGGGTTCATTCTATATCCAGGGATATGAAACAGTGACTGGGTAAATACTGGTTAGTGAAGCTGTAGGTAGAAGAGGGACATCAGATTAGGTGGAGGTTTTGTTGGTTGGTTTTATTTTATTCTCATAAATGGAAAAACTCAGATGTAGTCACTAGGTAATTTTGTTTGTTCAATAAATATGTGTTTTTATTCAGGTTTTTGTTGTTGCTTTTATAAAGGGCCCAGTGAGACTAATTTTAACTCAAAGAAAGGAGTATGTGTATACATGAAATGGAAAAGAGAAGTCATAAAATATTAAGGTGCTTTATAGGACCCAATACTCCCTTTCTTTCCTTCCCTCAGGAAGCTCATAGTCTTTTGATGTGTTTTTGACCTTTTGATCTATTGTCCTCTTTCCACCAGCTGGCCAGCTTTGCTTATTTACAGTTATTACTTCCTCATGACTTCAGTTTTTCAGTGACTCATGAAGGCAACTCCAAACTTATTCTCTAATTAGTAACCTTAAGGATTTAGCTCCTAACCTAAAATTTTCTTTCAGTAGATCCAAGTTCTAATTTCTAGAAAAAAAAGTCTAAAAGGCTAGTTCATCCTTTTGCACTAAGCAGCGAGATGGGTAATTAGCCTGTAAATGGATTGGCTCTGTATTTGTTACTGTGTCTGTTTACAAAAAACAGAAAACCCTGGTTCAGTTGACTTAAACAATAAGGAAAATCTATCATCTAGCAATATGAAGTCACGAAGTAGGGTCTCTCCCGGGTCACTGAATGGATATCTCTTTGATAACTGAAGGATCTGGGACCTGGGTTCTTCACATCAGTCTACTTTGGTGTCCTCAGCACATTGATTGTGTTCCAAGGCCAGTTCCCCTCATGATCGCTGTTGTAGCCAATCTAAACATCTCAACCAAACTGTTACACCCTGTATAAGAAAAAAACTTACTAAGTTTTCTTCTTAAGAATCAAAACCCTTTTTCCAGAAGTTCATCAGGAGGCTCTTCGATGTCAACCTCACATTTTATTAACCATTATGATACATGCCATGCATAAAGCAAATGCTGGCAAAAGGAATAAGGTTACAATGATTGGCTTAGGTTCTACTTTTGAGCAGGAGAGCCAACTTTCCTAAATGATTGATAACCAGTACAAACATCAGCTTGTGCTATCAAGGAAAAGATAGAATTAGATGTTGGTGGTAATTGTGTTTGATTCAGTCAGTTGTGGATTGGGTGGCCACTTTTTATCCTTTCTTCTGTAGCCAGAAACAGTGAGATCCCAGGGCACAAGCTTGCTATCTAGCTAACCTATGGATATGCCTGCCCTTGGGTTCAGAATCCAATAGATTGCGCTCGGAAGCTCACATGGTAGAAATGGTAGCTTCCTATGTGGCAGAGTCTGTGAGTAGGACGTTTTTCTACAGATGGGGCTTGAGCTGTTAGTATCATGATCATGTGCCCGATACAAAACTTTATCTGCCATTCATCTTCTATGTGTTCTCATCTTCCTAATTTGTTTAAGTATGTGTTTATCAAGTCTGTGTTGAATGCCTACTATGTGCCAAGCCCTTGAGACACAGTGATGAATAAGACAAAGGGCAGAAATCAAGGAGTCCATGGTATTGGTGTGGACACAGAAGTACAATGGGAAAATCTACAAGGCATCTTAGGGTGCTCATATAGAAGTATGTCAAAGAACATATGCAGTAATTAGAGAGGGCCAGTTTCACACGGAAGAAGAAATTAGGTAGTGGAGCAGGAATAAGGCAGAGGCACTTAGACTCCTTAATTAAAGGAAATTCCAGTGGAAGTTGCAATGGTTAGTAATAGCTTAATGCACCTAAATACCCCAAGAAATGTGTAATTCTAGCTAGGAGTCTCAGTTAGCAAAAAAGTACCAAACAGTGGCATTTCTGGAAAAAAACAAAAAACAATGAGTTGGCTGATAAGTCTTTTTTTTTTTTTTTTTTGCTTTAGTTTTGAGTCTTTAATAATGCTAAAAGTAGTGATAGAATTATTTGCATTCTGATACTGCCTGAGAGTGTATAATGCACCTTCATATCTTTTAGCAAAATTCATCTTTGTATCAGTGCTATGAGTCCTTCAGCAGGGCTATCCTTATCCGCATTTGAGATGGTTGTAGAGAGGAGATTAATCCGTATGTAACCTAAAACACGTATAAGGTAACATAACTAATAAACACAAGAACATGGACTTGAACCCAAGATCTCTGGTTCCATATGTGCTCTTCATCCTATACCTTGTGCTGCTAAATGCTATGTTTCTTTCTTGCTAGAAGTAAAGTTATAGGTTATTAATTATGACACCCAAGGCCTGTCTAAGTTAGTATCAATATTTTAAAAGATTGATAATCACAAAATAAATGCAAATAGACTTCTCTCAGAAACACATACATTGGGTCAAGCTAAGCTAAGTGTCCTAGGTAGAAATCATCAGGACTTGCTATAATAGATAAGAATAATCTGTAACTAGCATGTCATCTCTGTAGGTATAAATTGTGTTTTAAAGATATTGGGAGAAAGTTTGCTCTTTTAAAGAGCTTAAATATTGCTGCCTGCCATCCTGTTTACACTGTTAATTTGGTTTCCAAATCCTTTTAGCCAGATAAAGCAAAGGTAAACTTCAGAATAGGCCCTGTACAAATTATCACCAATTCTAAATTAATGAGCTTTTTGCTTTATCTGAGTTGCAGAAAGACTAAACAAATGTGCTGGGATCATATGTTTTCTTTCCATCTGAAGGGCTATATTCCCCTTTTAGCACTATTCCCTCCATCAGGAAACTTAAGAGGTCCACTAGTTTAAAAAGTCCAGTGTTTCAGTGTGAAATGGATGGCTTAGGACCACCCCTTATTTTCTTTCTTCCACCTCTGACTTTCTTTGTCCCCACTCAGTAGGTGAGTAAGCCTCACTTACTGGTTTAATCTAATTTTGACCATTTCCAAATTCACATTCATCATCATCAAACACTAATGTAATTGTGCGAGGGATTCGAAGCTGCTGCATGATACTGACATTATGTTGATGTAGTGTGATTATTCCTATACGTCTTGTATTTACTGATGAGGATACTACGTCTTTAGTATCATCTTTTCTCTACAATTGTATGATGAGAAGAAAAGCTCCTGTCAGTGGCAGTAGCACCCTGTCTGGTTTAGCTAGAATAGCAGTGATTTCTTGTGCTCCCTATCCTAGCAAGTAGCCTAGTTGAGGCCAACCATTCTTTACCCTCATTTATGCTAGGACTTTGGACCCACTCTTCCCAGTTCAGGAACTTTGTAATGGAAAACAGTGGATCCAGAGGAATCCTGCTTTGATTCCAGCTCTGCACCCTCAGGCACATTGCTTTCCCTCATTAAACTCAATTTCCCCATATGTAAAATGAGAGTATCTGATGTGATTAAGATCTCTTCAAAATGTTTTACTTTCACTTTGCTAAATTTTTGTCAAAGCAGTATTTTTTAATTGCCCACATCATCACTACTACTCAAATATTATTCTAACATTCCCAGAGAACTTTGGAAAATCCTAGCAGAAATGGTTATCTGCTAAATCCAATGCCACAGGCATAGAAGCCAGGTTATGGTATTCTTTTGCAAAATGCCTAATGGTATCCACAGTATGGAAAGCAAACATTGTTTTTTTTTATGGCAAAAGCAAAAAACAAAACAAAAACAAAACAGAACAAGCTCTTCTACTGGGAAATATTTGCCCAGAGGACAAATGTTGATTTTTAAAAATTTATCGTTACCTACACTATAAATGGATTGAATCTATATGTTCATTCCTCAGACACTTTTCCCGCTCTAAAGAATTCATTTTTTTTGCCATTTACCATTCCATCTGTGTCACATGATGATTATATCAAAACTTAATTAAACTTTCATATAAGTTTAAATTGTTTTCCTCTCTCCAAAGAAAACAAAAGCAACACTTGACGGAATGAGCACTGGGTGTTATTCTGTATGTTGGTAAATTGAACACCAATAAAAAATAAATTTATTATAAAAAAAAAGAAAACAAAAGCAACAAAAAAATAAACAATAATAAAACCAACCAACCAAACATAAGCAAATTCTTAAAGTCAACCAACCAACCAGCACCACAACCAACAGAAAACATAGGGTTTCAATCACCATCTATTGCAAAGTACTTTTAAGTCCATAGACCCAGATCCCTGTCTCTCCTTCTGGGCTTCAGTCTTGTGAAATGCTTGAAACTGAACCAATTTCTACCCAAACTTGCTCTATTACTCAAGTTACCTTATTTCAGTGAATGGTAAAACCAAGACAAATAGATGGGGCATTATTCTTAATTCATTTTTCTGCTGCACCTTTCACAACAAATCATTTTCCAAATCTTTATGACCCTAATATCTAGTATTTCTCAAACCTTTCTACTTTCATCTCTAGAAATATTATATTGGCTTCTTAATGGTGCCAATACTTGGTGATCAGAGTTCTCCATTTGGTAGCTTCAGATGGGAATGGGATTCTGTTACTTCTCTGCTTAAAACTCAGTGGTTCCAACTGCCTTTCCGATAAAGTTCAACTCATTTTCATGGTTTTCAGGTCTTGATGAAATCCCACTTCATTCTCACTTTGCTCACCGCCCTCCCTGGAAGCTCAGTATTTGGTGTTTTCAAACCTGACTGCACCTTACAATTGCCTGGAGATGTTTTTTGGGGAAAATTAGATGCATGTATCCCCTCCTGTGCACAGAAATGATTTAGTTTGTGTGGGATAAAGATATGCATCATATCACAAAAATCTCTCCGGGTGATATAACTGTGCAGTCTTTTCACAGTTATTCCAGCTTCCACACATGCTAAGTGTTGCCCTGTCTCTGAAAATTCTTCTCTCAAAAACCCTCTTTTTATTAGACTTATTTCTCTTTGTGTCTGGGTCACAGGTGGAGATATGACTCAGTGCACATTTCCTGGATAAATGCACACAGACTGGCAGGTAGGCAGGTTGGGAGGTATGGAGAGGAATAGGGAATTGTGTTGAAAGAGAATAAAAAGATCCGGGTGTGAAGCCTTGTGCCATCAAATAGTAGGAGTGTTAGCAACAGAGTTTCAGTGGTAATTAAAATTGATAGAATATGTATGTACTTTTCACAAAATGAGGACTGGAAAGCAATGTAGGTAAAGAGCATTGGCTTTAGAATCTTCCAATACACACAGCCAAGTCTAAAGTCCTATGCCTGAGAGCAGTAGCACCTGCTAAGCAAATTGTTTAAACTCTCTCAGCCTCAGTATTTGTAGCTTCAAATTAGGGATAATTATTCAAACTTAATGCTCATAATAAGGATTCAAATATTCATGGAAACATTTATAATACATAAAATGCTCTCTCTATATATATAGTCTGGTACGTGCATTATTCTTCATTAAAAAAGTTGAAAAGAATATATGTTTTAGGCATTATAATGATTATAGTAGAATCCATTATTGTCATTATTATATACTTTATTTGCATAATTTACCCACACTCTTTTAATAGCCTCTGTCATTCCACCACAAGTACCTATAAAATATCAGTTACTTATTTTATGTGAAGCTTCTCACCATAAAAGGAAGTATTTATCCAGCGTCTAGTGTTCTAACTTGGTATTAACAGAAGCTCCAAGCAACCCTTCTGATGGTCAGTGCTGGGCCCTCCTTCTGATGTGTCAGCCTCTTTTCATCTGACTACTCAGACTAGCTACTGGAGACTCTTGTAGCAGCAAACTGATTTTATTAAAACCATCTAGAGATCCTGTTGGTTTATAAAATACAAGCCATTCTTTAAACTGGTCCATGTCAAAGATGCTTCTCTACTGGTTCTGATATCATATGTTGTGAAATTATCTGGTTACATTTTCCGGATGTGAAGTAATGCATTGACAATGCCCTTGACACATAACAAGTGGTCTTATTTCTCTGGACTTACAAACTATAATTACACTCAGTATTTGTGCCTTTTTATCAGAATATGTGAGGAAAATGTAGATGTTTCCACATCTATTACGAGGTAGTGCTTCAGGATGGAGAGTTACACTTCAGGTGGAAGGCATGCTTCACCAGTTTGCAGGTGATGGTTTTGTTCTGAAGGTAGAAAGGAAATGGTTAGCCATCAGAATTGAGAGAAATAGGAGTGGAGTGGGGCAAGGATAAATTATTTCTAGCCAGATAATACTTGGCCAAAATAATTTGAATCCCTGCTGTCATGTTCAAACAACTGATACCACCAGCACCCTTGAGGAGCTCTCTCTGAGCAGGAGCACTGGTGGAGAGGGCTGTGGTTAGTGGACATAAGCTGAGCAAATCAGTTGTACACTGTGCCAACAAAAGGATGCTCTGTTGGATTATCACCACCGCTTCATTTAGTCCTCACAACAACTGAGACAATTTTTATTTTCTCCATCTTACAGTTGGACCACTGAGCTGTGGAAAGGAGAAAGAATTTATACATGTTTAGAGGATAAGTGGAAAAATCAGCAATAAAATCCAAGCAAATCTGATCTCTAAGTCCTCTCATTCTGTTTGGTTTCCTTCTCCTGAAAGTCTCTATGAGCATCACTTCCAGCCAAGATGGAAGAACAGAGACAACTTGCCTTTCCACTGAAAACAATAGTAGCAAACAAAGTACATGAAATAATAGTTTTCAAGACACTGGATATTTGGCAAAAAAGGACAGTGATCCTTGAGAGATGACACAAAAATTAGATGAGCCTTACAATTGCCTCAGCTTATTGCCTTGAGAAGTTTTCTGGGTCAGAGCACAAAGAGGGGATATACAAAGTCACTGGGCTCACTGAACTGAAGTAATAGATTAGTGAATCCAGGGAGAACAAAGTGGCTAGTGTTCATGGGACAGGATATTGGTGAGGAGCAGTACACAGACAGAAATTCGCAGATATGCAGAGGATTCTTCCTAGCATTCAGTTGACTACTAAACAGTGCTTGCATGTAAGGAAACTGCTGGAAGCTGGGGGAAAACAACCCAAAAAAATGGGGGGGGGGGAACAGTACCCAATATTCATTCAGGACCAGAAATAGTGCATTTTCCCATCAGCCAGACTAGAAAACCCTGTGATTCATAGAGCATTGTGTAGAAAACACAGAGGGTCTTTTCATAGTCATGGGGAATAATTAGCCCTAGAAAGAAAATTGTTTTTGTCCCAACTAACAAATCTTAGAAACAAGACATAGAAGGACTAAAAATACTTCCCAACTAACTTAACCATGTCTCAGGGGAAAAAAAATAAAAGCTGGTTAATATTTATAAGTATGTAAATATATCCAGCCCCCAGTAAGGTAATATTTAGTGTTCAGTATTCAATATAAGATTACCAGGCATGCAATGAAAAAGGGAAATACGGCCCCTAATGAGGAGGAAAAATCAATCACCTGAAACCAGTCAAAATTGACCCAAATAATAGAAGTAGCAGGCAAAGACATTAAGACCACCAAACAGGGAGACAGTGAATGTCTGTTCAAAGGCCAGCAGGCAGTCAGAATTCTCTCTTCCTGGGGGAAGGTCAACTTTTTTTTGTTCTATTCAGGCCTTCAACTGATTGGATGAAGCCCATCCACATTAGGGAGAGCAATCTGCTTTCCTCAGTTTATTGGTTTGAATGTCAATCTCATCCAAAAATGCTATCAGAATACAACTTAAGAAAATATCTAGGCACCCCATGGCCCAGTCAAGCATACCCATAAAATTAATCACCACACTACTGTTAAATCTCAAAAGAGATTGGCAGTGCCATGGTAGTGCCAGGGTGTTCTTAAGCTGTCATATGTACTGTGGAATGGGCCAAGAGACTTTCATGGAAAGAGCCTTCTATTCAGTTAGAAATGGAACAGCACTTCCAATGATCAGGAGTTAGAGTTCCTGACATGCTCTAGAAATAGCAAGAAGACTGGAGTTGCTTGTATGGGGGTGAGTGTTAGAAGCAGTGAAAAAAGAAGAGATAAGAGCCAGGGGTCAAATCATGAATGGCCTTATAGGACATCAAAAAGCATTGGATTATATTTGTGACAAGTAAGCCCTGGAATAATATGAGCAAGAGAGTGGTACAGAGAACATTGAGAAAAAAAAAAAAACATTAGGATGAGGGAAAGAATGAAAACATCCACCGAGAGCATGTTTCTATAATTCATTTTCAATTCCTTGAAAGGATGATAAAGAGTATGCTCTTGGTGGATTGCAGTAAGTGTCCTGATTTGAATGGTCTCATCATATGGATAGCCTAGTGTCCTCCATTCACCTTCCTTTCGGTTTCTGGCCTGAAATGTGGAAATTGGTATATGTCAGGGTCATTGGCTATTCTGGTCTCAGAGGGCAGATGCTAACTACCCTCAGGATTTCTTTGCAACATCAGAAGCAGTAGGCTCATTAGACTCGAAACATGCGAGCCACCACCACAAGTCAACTTTGATTTAGAGCAACGGAGCTGGCATTGCTCGAAGGTGAGGTCACTGGAATCGGAGCCTTGATGAAGTTTCTCAGAAAGAAGACATTGTGCTGTATTTGTGTCTTCCTCACATTCCTCCTTCGCTCTTGCCTTGCTTCCCACCACATGTGGGTTGGCTGTTTCTAGGGCCCTGGGGATTGAAGGAAAGTTGTTGAGTTTGAAGTATATCAAAGAGTCTACACAAAACCAGGGAAAAGTCCCTCAACCTGGGCAAAGTTTTCCAAAGAAAAATATTCTATGGCAAATGGAAGAAGGAAAATGAGAGAAGAGGGTTACTTTAGCCTGTTCCAGAAAACAGCACTTGGTGTATATGCATGAAATTCACTGCATAATACAGAGGCTGATTCTCCAGCTATGAGTCAGAGTCTAGCTGATGTGAAATGATGGAGGGCAAAGCTCCTGGAGGTTTAGACACAGGGAGAGGCTCCAGGACTTTTTGTCTCAATGGTGAAGGCTGGACAGGAAAGTCAGGATCCCTGTATTTTAGGATCAGCTCATCCAGAGGAATCATGCATAAGCTGGTCTCTCTTTTTCTTTGGTCTTAATATTCTCTTTCATAAAATAAAGGTAGTAATATTATTTCTTCTGCAGGGTTAATGTGGGGATCAGGGGTTATATGGATGGAAAAGTGCCTTGTAAACTCCGAAGTCATTACCTGTGTACGTTTGTCTTACTCTCACACTATTCAGCTAATATTTATTTATGATCCTGTTCTGAGTCTGGGAACTGAACCACAGTGAGGTACCCAGTAGAGACAGAAGCTTAATTTTGTGTGTGTGTGCACGTAAAAGTGAAAATATTGGTGTTAGTCAAGCTATAAACACTTTCTCTGGTTCCTTTAAGGTGAAGTTCATTATCTATTCCAAATTCCCTCCTTGTCCAGTCTTCCTACCTCAGAAGATGTTTTTACATGATACCTGCCCAGTTGTTCAAGTTGGGTTTTTTTTGTTTTTTTTTTAAGATTTTATTTATTTATTCATGAGAATACACAGAGAGGAGAGAGAGAGGCAGAGACACAGGCAGAGTGAGAAGCAGACTCCATGCAGGGAGCCTGACATGGGACTCGATCCATGGTCTCCAGGATCATGCCCTGAGCTGAAGGTAGCGCTAAACTGCTGAGCCACCAGGGCTGCCCCCAGTTGTTCAAATTGTGGCACAGGAGTCCTCTTCAATTTCTCTTTCCTTCTTCCCTTCTGCATCTAATCTACCAGTGAGCCCTACTTCTTCCACCTGTAGAAAATATCTGGAAATTTTTCTTTCCCCATATTTCTCTGCTGCTGCCATCCAGACACAAGTCATACTTGTTTCCCACACTGTTTCTCACGATGATTTACTGGCTACTCTCTGTATTTCCACTATGACCATTTACCCTGACTTTTCTCTAAAGTAGTCAAAGCATCTTTGAAAAACACCATACCATTGCCTTGCTTAAAGGCATATGATTGTCTGAATTTCAAATTCCTTATCATGGCCACCATGCCCAATGTGATTTGTCATCTGTCCCCATTCAGAGCATGGTTCATACCTCTCTCTGTTTCCCTCTGTTCTCATTACATGAACATTCATGCTAGTCCTCAAGAACAGATCATTCCCATGTCAGGGAATTCCTCTCTTTCCTTGGCCTCAAAGTTTTGATCCTAGATCTTTGCATGGTTGTCCCCTTCTTCTGAGTCAGATGTCTTAACCTCAGAGACATTTTTCTGATCCAACCAAGGGGCCACCAGCCTGGTCACTTTCTCACTATGCTGCCTTTTATTTTCCCAACATTTATCATTATCTGAAACTTTCTTATTCATTTGTTTACATCTCTGTTGTCTGTTTTCACCTGTACTAGAGACTCCATAAAAACCAGAATCTTCCTTACCTACCGAGTTCAGTACTGTGCCTGGCTGCCAATCTCACCATAATACACATATAGAATAGCATCTAGTACGTAAGAAATCTATAATCGGTATCTTGGTAGTAAACAAAATCTTACAGTGATTTTGAGAAAATCACTTTATCATGCTTTTTTGGTATAAATGTAAATAAAATGAAACTCCAAAAGTCACCCCTAGTTGCTCAGATATATCTGAGCTGAACAACACCAAAATTAAATTCCTTAATTTGGATAAGTTGATGAGTGCTGTCTTCAATGATATATATATACGCATGTGTACACACACACATGCACACATGTATTTTTAAATAAAAATCAGGCTTCAGAAAATTGCTTCCCAGGAAAAAAAATATTTTTCCTAAATTATGGCATGCTCTTGTGGAATTATGAGCAGCTGCATATAGGAGGAGAGTAGATGCAAAGGTATTATAAGTAGGGGATGTGTAGATCCAGTATGTTCTTCATCTCAATCTAGTGGAAAGCTTGTTAGAAAGAGAGAGGGGACTGATCATAGCTCAGCAGTAGAAAGAGCTTATTTGGTATTGACCAATGTACAGAAATGTACTAAACAATAGAGGTTGTCTACTCTACCTCAAGGAGCCACAATATCCCCTTGTGAGTGAGTGTGAGGTTTTCCCTGAAGGGAATGTATACTCCCCATTGTCAGTCATCTGGGAAGGCTCCCAATCCTTTTGCAGAAGATAAGGATTGGGGCAAAAAAGCTTTAGAAGTGAGAAGGAGAAGCTCTCCCTTTTCTGGGAGACAGATTTCCTTAGATTTGACTGTGATAGGAGGTGCTGGGAGAACCATAGGCAGTGGGGTGTGGGGGCTGGGGCAGCACCAGACGCTGGTTCCTGCATACGGAAAAAGGCTAAGAGCTCGGCGATGTGGCTGAAGAGGGGATCATCAATCCACTGTTGACCAGTGGATTCTGAATGAAGCCCATTTTTGGAGCAACTCTAAGTTACTCTCTATGTTGTATGTCCATTTGATTATACTCCACCCTCACCCTTGGTCAGAGTAGAAGCCCTTTATGTCCTTCATCCAGAATGATAACGAGGTAGTGTTGGCCCATGTTCTATTGTTGCCCTTCACTTCCTGTAGGGGCATAAGTATAGGACAGAGAGTTCAGGAATAGGAAACATGATCTATGGTTTCTCAGGGAGGGGCAACAACATTTCCTTTCCCTCTAGGTTGGTGGCACCTCAGTGCATTCTGCAGGTGAGTGAGTGATTAAGGCAAGCCTTTTACCCACTCCTGTTCCAAATACCAAGTACATCCTAGGATGAAGATTGTACTCCTTTAGTAGTCACCTGTCCCAGTGGGTTGTAACAAGAAACCCTGGGAAGGGAAGATTGAATCTCAGCCCCAGGCCAGGGCATGCCACATCAGTCAGGAGCCTCCCACCAGCAGACAGGTAAATACAAAACTTCATGAGGTGGGGCCTTGGTCATGTGGGAAGATCTGCACGCTGAGAGTATCCTCTTGACAGAGGTAGTGCAGCATTAAATAGCAAGCATAAAACACCATGACAGCTTGGGAGAGAGAGTAGAGAGGAAAGGAAGCTATTATATTTTGGCACCCTTAGTGGTACTTTTGTCCCACTTTTTTTTTTTGCACAGGGAGCCCCAAGAATTATATAGCTAGTCCTGGTTGCATGCATAGTTTCGTGGCTATCCAGATAATCTCAGCATTCCTGCCCTTAGCCTTTATCTGCCCAAGAAGGAAGCAGGAAACATTTTTCAAAGGCAGCACCAGGTCTTCGAAGAGCAGTAAGAGAACATTGGTGGTTGGGGGTGTGAGATCTCAGTTGAAAATCTGAAAGGGTAAAACTTGTCTCCAAAGTTATACATATTTTCTTTAAAACAAGATTTTACTGATTGATTTATTGATTCATTGTGCAAACTGGAGGAGGGGCAGAGGGAAAGGGAGAGAGAGCATCTCAAGCAGACTCCCTGCTGAGCACAGAACCCAATGCAGGGCTTAATCTCATGACTCTGAGATCATGACCTGAGCCAAAACCAAGAATCAAATGCTCAACTGAGCCACCCACACACCCGCCACAAAGTTATATTTCAGCCAGCACAAATCTTCCTATCTATGTTAAGTATAAAAGAGTGCCTAAGTATTTTCTTTCTTGTTGGACTTTCAGGAGTTTTGGGGTGTTTTTCACCAAATTGCTCACAGGACAATCTTTACGGGTAAACTTTCAAAACTCCAGATTGTCAAAGGAGAAGAAATCAAAGGTTATCTAGTTCAATCTATACAATTTACAAATGGAGAGAGTAAGATCTGTACTCAAGTGGGGCAAGAGGACTGTTCAAAAGTATTAGAATAAATCCAGTAGTGGCAGAATTTGGTAAATAACTTCTGAGACCCAGTCCAGAGTGGTTTCCACTAAATCTGAGTATTTCTTCCTTTTGGTTGACTTTCATTTTCATGAATATGAAACGTGCCAAAACCATAATTTACTTTAAAAAATTAAGTGTATTGAGTACCTACTACATGATAGGCACTCACTGTTTATGATCTGTTTTAAGGCCATGATAATCTTGTAAAGATATTATCATGGCCCCATTTTACAAGTGAGGATGTGAAGGCACGAAGCATACAAATTGAGTAGTTAGTATATCAATTAGGATTCCATTCCACATTAGTGTAACTCTGAGCCTAATGTAGTGGGTGGAGTGGAAATTGAAGGATAAGTCCACGTGGAACCTATGAATGTGGCCTTATTTGCAAAGAGTCTTTGCAGTTATAATTAATTAAGATCAAGATCTTGAGATGATCCTGGATTACCAGTGGGTCCTAAAGCCAATGACAAATGTTCTTATAAGACACAGACACACAGAAGAGAAGGTGATATGAAAACGAAGGTAGACATTGAAGTGATTTTTATGGGCCAAGGAATGCCAAGGATTGCTGGCAGCTGCTAGAAGCTAGGAGAAAAGCGTGGGATGGATATCACCTCAGAACCTCAAGAAGGATCCAGTACTTCCAACACATTGATTTCAGACTTCTGGCCCCCAGATCTGTAAAAAAATAAATTTCTGTTGGTTTAAGCCACAAAATTTGTGATAATTTCAGCAGTTCTAAGAAATAAATACACTGTGCTTTTTGTCACATCTTCTAGCTTCTTATATATACTTTTCTGCCTTTAGTTTACCTACTAGTCTCAAGGTATGTCTCAAGAAGGAAATTTCTAGATAGTGGGTAGAAAAGGAATTAAAAGAAAGTGGCTCATATCTGATTGCTATTTTGCAGGCCATTTCTGGATCAGTTGATTCCATTACACAAGCAAGAGTTCTTAAAATAAATTTCCTTGGAAAAATAAGGGGAAGCACCCACAGTGAATTGCAAACCATTGTTCCAGTTGCTTTTTGTAAGAACAACAACAAAAAAAGACACAGGCCACTTAAATGATTCACAAATCATGTGATTTTAATATGGATGATACCGTGCAGAACTTCTTTGTTTTCTAGGACCTTTCTTTCACATGCATGATCTCATTTTGTTCCCATGTCAAGCCTATATTTTTTTTGTGTTATTTTATTCATGAGAAGATAGCAGTTCAGCCAGTTATCTGCCCAGGGTACCATAGCTAATATGTGTCAGAACAGGGAACTAAGCCCAGCTTACTTGCTAAAATGCTTTTACCACTATGAAATAAAGGAATCACTGGCTTTTTTTTGTACAACCCCCTTGTTTTTAGTGGTAGAAAAGTGACTTGTGCATTGAACTCTTAGTAGAAACAGAAGAGAGATCAAAAGACAGTTGAAAGGATTATACTCCAGGCTCTTACTTTTCTTATCTGGTCTGATTCAAAGCATTTTGTGGATAAAGGAAAATTATTGTGTGAGGTATTGTGGAATTTTAAATTGGGATCAAAGTCATAAAACAGCCAGATGTTTTGGAGCAAAGCCTCCAAACAAGCTAGAGAATGTACAGTGATGACCACAGCTCAGCCAATTTAAGACAGATTTGGAAGAGGACCTTCACATTTCTAGTTTGCTCCAATGGCCAAATTCAGGGTAATAGCTAAAATAAGAGTAGGGGGGTACACTTTAAAAGCTTATCACATTTGTAACATCTTTTCTTTCTTTTATATGTTTGAATCATTATGATCATTATAATGAATCATTATAATCATTATAATGAATCACCCTGAGACATAGAAGTATTACCACCATTTTATAGATGAGGAAACCAAGGCTTACAGGGGCCCAGCAACTTACCCAAGATGACACAGCAAGAATGCCTCAGTGGGACTGGGATTCAAACCCAGATTTACATATCCCTGACTTCATGGGATTAAATCACATCAGACTTCATGATTAAATCACACAGTGGAGGTGAAGTTGATTCCTGTCAATGGGACCAGAAGTTCTACAAAGTGTCATATATAGTGCTGGACACTGGGTGACAGAAATTAATCTGCCCAAGGAGCTTGCATTCGGCTGGAGAAGGAAAGAAAAAAGCCTTAACAGAATACCTAAATTACAACTACTATTCTGAATACATAATTTTAAAAGCCCGTACTTAAGTCTGTGCCATGAGCTCTCCACAGTTAGGCCCTCTTCCTTACCATTGAGGATGCCAATTGGAGATAAGTGAATTATGACCAATAGTAGTTAAAACAATACAGATATTTACCTACTGATTCACCAATAAGGCCGGTCTGGTTCTGTGACGCATTGATATCATCAAGGATCCAGGTTTTCATCTATGTGCTTATTTTCTCGTGGTTTTATTTACTTTTTTAAAAAGATTTTATTTATTTATTCATGAAAGACACAGAGAGAGAGGCAGAGACACAGGCAGAGGGAGAGGCAGGTTCCATGCAGGGAGCCCGATGTGGGACTTGATCCTGGGACTCCAGGATCATGCCCTGAGTTGAAGGCCAACACTCAACTGCTGAGCCACCTAGACGTCCCTTTCTCATGGTTTTAAAATGGCTTCTCAAACTAGTGTTCTAAGGCGGGGCAAAGTGTTCTTTTTATCACATCCTTTGTCAGGCATTGTGTTTATCTCATTTAATTTTTACACACACAAATAATGTTGGAAAACTTATGTCTATGCCTCACAGGTGAGGCAATTGAAGGATTATTTAATTTGTCAGGATATGGGTCCAGAATTAAAACTCAGGTCAAGAAATGAGCGGAAGGGGCAGCCCTGGTGGCGCAGCAGTTTAGTGCCGCCTGCAGCCCAGGGCATGATCCTGGAGACCCTGGATCGAGTCCCACATCAGGCTTTCTGCGTGAAGCCTGCTTCTCCCTCTGCCTGTGTCTCTGCCTCTCTTTCTCTGTGTGTCTCTCTCATGAATAAATAAATAAAATCTTTAAAAAAAAAAAAAAGAAATGAGCAGAAGACATGAACAGACATTTCTCCAAAGAAGACATACAAATGGCTGACAGATGCTTTAAAAAAATGCTCTACATCACTTAGCATCAGGAAAATATAAATCAAAACCACACTGAATGAAACTAGACCACTCTCTTGCACCACACACAAAGATAAACTCAAAATGGATGAAAGATCTAAATGTGAGACAAGATTCCATCAAAATCCTAGAGGAGAACACAGGCAACACCCTTTTTGAACTCGGCCACAGTAACTTCTTGCAAGATACATCCACGAAGGCAAAGGAAACAAAAGCAAAAATGAACTATTGGGACTTCATCAAGATAAGAAGCTTTTGCACAGCAAAGGATACAGTCAACAAAACTCAAAGACAACCTACAGGATGGGAGAAGGTATTTGCAAATGACGTATCAGATAAAGGGCTAGTTTCCAAGATCTATAAAGAACTTATTAAACTCAACAGCAAAGAAACAAACAATCCAATCGTGAAATGGGCAAAAGACATGAACAGAAATCTCACAGAGGAAGACATAGACATGGCCAACATGCACATGAGAAAATGCTCCGCATCACTAGCCATCAGGGAAATACAAATCAAAACCACAATGAGATCCCACCTCACACCAGTGAGAATGGGGAAAATTAACAAGGCAGGAAACCACAAATGTTGGAGAGGATGCGGAGAAAAGGGGGAACCCTCTTACACTGTTGGTGGGAATGGGAACTGGTGCAGCCACTCTGGAAAACTGTGTGGAGGTTCCTCAAAGAGTTAAAAATAGACCTGCCCTACGACCCAGCAATTGCACTGATGGGGATTTACCCCAAAGATGCAGATGCAATGAAACGCCGGGACACCTGCACCCCGATGTTTCTAGCAGCAATGTCCACAATAGCCAAACTCTGGAAGGAGCCTCGGTGTCCATCGAGAGATGATGGATAAAGAAGATGTGGTTTAGGCAGCCTCGGTGGCACAGTGGTTTAGCGCCGCCTGCAGCCCAGGGCGATCCTGGGGACCCTGGATCGAGTCTCACGTCGGGCTCTCTGTGTGATGCCTGCTTCTCCCTGTGCTTGTGTCTCTGCCTCTCTCTCTCTCTGTCTCTATGAATAAATGAATAAAATCTTTTTTTAAAAAAAGAAGATGTGGTTTATGTATACAATGGAATATTCCTCAGCCATTAGAAATGACAAATACCCACCATTTGCTTCAACGTGGATGGAACTGGAGGGTATTATGCTGAGTGAAATAAGTCAATCGGAGAAGGACAAACATTGTATGTTCTCATTCATTTGGGGAATATAAATAATAGTGAAAGGGAATAGAAGGGAAGGGAGAAGAAATGGGTGGGAAATATCAGAAAGGGAGACAGAACATGAAGACTCCTAACTCTGGGAAATGAACTAGGGGTAGTGGAAGGGGAGGAGGGCGGGGGGTGGGGGTGACTGGGTGGTGGGCACTGAGGGGGGCACTTGACGGGATGAGCACTGGGTGTTATTCTGCATGTTGGCAGATTTAACACCAATAAAAAATAAATTTATTATTAAAAAGAAAACACACTGAGATCCCACTTCACACCAGTCAGAATGGCTAAAATTAATAAGTCAGGAAATGAATGTTGGTGAGGATGTGGAGAAAGGGGAGCCCTTTTACACTGTTGGTGGGAATGCAAGCTGGTATAGATACTCTAGAAAACAATATGGAGGTTCCTCAAAAGTTACATATAGAGCTACCTTAAAACCCAGCAATTGCTCTACTAGGTATTTACCCAAATGATACAAACATAGTGATATGAAGGACCTGCACTCTAATGCCTATAGCAGAAAAGTCCACAATAGCCAAAGCCAAACTATGGAAAGAGCCCCCAGATGTCCATCAACAGATGAATGGATAAATAAGATGTGATTTGGATATATATATATATATATATATATATATATATGGATATAATATATATATATATATATATATATATATATATATATATATCCATGTATATCTCCAATTGAATATTACTTAGCCACCAAAGGGGAAAAAATGAAATCTTATCATTTGCAACAACACAGATGGAACTAGAAGGTATTATGCTAAGGAAAATAAGTCAATAAGAAAGACAATTATCATATGATTTCACTCATATATAGAATTTAAGAAATAAAACAGGATCAGAGGGGAAGGGAGGGAAAAATAAGATGAAATCAGAGAAAGAGACAAACTGTAAAAAGACTCTTAATTATAGGAAACAAACTGAGGATTGCTGTGGGGTGGGGAGGCAAGTGGGGAAATGGGGTCATTTGAGTGATGGGCATTAAGGAGGGCACATGATATAATGAGCACTGAGTGTTTTATGCAACTGACGAATCACTGAACTCTATTTCTGAAACTAATGATACACTATGTGTTAATTAATTGAATTTAAATAAAATTAAAAAAAAAAAACCCTCAGAGGTCTTAAAATACTCCAAAGGGTAGGCTTTTAACTATGAGAGTGCTTATAGCATTACCAACCTGCTTTGCTGAAAGCTGGAGGCCTCCCCCCAGTGAAATACAGACAGCGGTCAGCTATTTGTAACCTATAGCGCTATTACAAGGCAGTTCAAACTTTTTTACCCCATTCTTAAGCAGATAAGGATTCTGCAGCCTAGAAGGACTTAACAGTCCATACCACTGTTTTGTGGTGAGCCAGACTCTAACTCAGGGATCCTGCTCTGCTGTATGGAAACCTTTCTGCTTTCCTCCCCTCAACTTTATTCTATTTCAGTTTAGGAGAGGACAGGTTTAAGATGAGCATATGCTTTAAATATTTCAGTGAGCAGGTGGGGCGATGGGGGTGGAATGGGTTATGCATTGCTGTCATATCTCAGGGAAGGCTAAAATACCAAGAATTTTTTCTCCCTTTTCCCATAAGAAAATGCCAAGAAAGAAACCACTTCAAGATGCTATTGTCTTGCTATGCATGGGGTGGGGTGGGGGGAGCTGTGGGATGAGGGCTGGGAGGGAAGAAAAAAGAGAAGGAAAAGTAAAATCCTAGACTGTCTTTCAATCTACATTAGCAAGAAAACTCCACTATTCCCTCCCTTTTAATCACTACGTATATCAGATGAGAGACTTCATCACTCATCTTTATCTTGTTTCATAAAGACCTTCACTCCTTGAGGCGGGACTGACTGGACACGGGCAAATGAGCTGGGGCAGCGTGTTTAAGTCTTTCCTGTCTCGAATGTGCCTTCCATTCCTTTTCATTTTTTTCTCTTCTTGGCCATGCTGGTGTTCCTTTCTCCGCACCAGATTTTAATGCCTTTAAGATTCAAGATTCCTTTGTTTTGATAGCAAGAGTCAATTAGCGTAGCCCCTTAGTGCCCTCTCCAGAGTCCTGTCTTCCTTGGTGCCCTAGCAAATGTAACTTAGGAATTAGAGTAAAGATGGAGTAGAATCTAATAAAAAATCATAACCTCCGTAATGGAAAACTTAAGCCAATAGTATTTTCACGTAAGTTCTGAAAATTTTAAACTTTAGAGAGACTATGGCAGGCATATTGAGGTCTTAAATCAACCTAATTTGCCAGATAAATTAGATAATTAACAAAGATCTTCTTTAAGGATCATTAGCAAACCTAGATCTGTACACGTGACAATTACAATACATGTTTTTCTCATAAAACAGCCAACATGATGACTAGTAATTAACCTAGTAACTGACAGAGCATTATTCCTTCTGTTCCTTTTCCAAGCAGAATCGTGCCACAATGACAAGGAAAGCCCAAGAGATTTTTGATTTGTTCGATGTATATTAATTTTGTGTATTTATTATTTATACCATACATTTGCCCAAACAAAATCTATCTGACACGTCAATGGTAATAATGTCAGTATCAGGAACTCTTACTTATTTCTGGTCATCTGTGGTGAGATGATTCTAAGAAATGTGCTTTACTTTATAGAGCTAACATGTCTAGATTTTTTTTTCATAGAACAGGAGGTATAGATAATGCGTTGTTTCTATTGAACAGAAGGTTATTAGTGTCATAGGGCACATGCACTGTGCCTAGCACAGGGTTAGGTGAGTTTTATTTACCTCATTTAATTATTCCAACAACCTCATTAGGTAGCTTTTATTAGGCCAATTTTATGGATCAGAACTCCAAGGCTTATAGAAGCAAAATGGTTTGAATGAGATCCATCTGATTCTCAACCCCCTGCTCTTCCTTTGTACCACAGTGCATATGTGCACGCACATGTATCCGCTGAAATTCTGATTTGACATAAGATGGAACATGAAAAATGGTCCATTTAGACTGAGTCCTTCCAGGGCCACACATCCAGATGTCACCACACATAAGCCACACATTTTAATTTGTGATTTTTCCAAAATATCTAAATGCGTTTGTGAGACACATAAGTCCTCTCTTCTTGTTCTCTAAAAAATGTCAGTTTTATGTAGCCAAGTTTATAGAACTTTACACAGAGGAGGCCACATAGTGTAAGATCTAATGAAGCATGTCTCAGTAGGGCTTTGTTCTAATGAAACAAAGTTCATGGAACATTTCTTAGTTCAGATATAGGCCCGTCAGAGTTGAGATTACCAAACCATTGTTACACAACAAAATTTTTATATTTGAGGTTTATGTTTCCATTTTGAAATACCAAACACCACCAAATGTACTTTCCTTTTGAAGAAATTGACAAAAGTTGTGTGTATTTAAGGCGTACAGTGTTATGATTTAATATACATAATGAAATGATTACTACAGTTAAACTAATATATCATCTCCTCACATAAGTATTACCTCCTCCTCCCACTGCCATGGATATAGAGCACCTAAAATATACTCTCATAGAAATCTCTAGAATTCAATACTAGAATTGTGTTAACTCTGGTCAGCAACCTGTATGTCAAATATTTAGACTTATTCATCTTACTGCAAAAAACTGCAGCTTTGTGCCCTTTGACTAACATCTCCCTATTTCCCTGACCTCTCTGCCCCCAGTGACCACTCTTCTACCCTCTGCTTCTATGTATTTGACATTTTTAGATTCTACATATAAGTGAGATCAGACAACTTTTTCTTTGACCTATTTCAATTAGGATAATACCCTCCATATTCATTCATATTGTCACAAATGCAAAATTTCCTTATTTTTACAGATTGCATAATATTCTATTCTAGCTATTGTGAATAATGCTGCAATGAACATGAGAGTGCAGATGTCTCTTTGATATAGTGATAGTGATTTTATTTCCTATGGCTACATATCCAGAAGTAAGATTCATAGTTCTATTTTTATTTTTTGGGGGAAACTCCATACTTTTTTTTTTCTATAATGGTTTTACCAAATTACATTTCTACCAACAGTGTTCAAGTGTTCCCTTTTCTCCACATCCTTACCAACACTTGTTATTCTTTATTTTTTTAAAGATTTTATTTATTTATTCATGAGAGACAGAGAGAGACAGAGAGAGAGAGAGGCAGACACCCAGGCAGAGGGAGAAGCAGGCTCCATGCAGGGAGCCCGACGTGGGACTCGATCCCAAGTCTCCAGGATCAGGCCCTGGGCTGAAGGTGGTGCTAAACCGCTGGGCCAGCCGGGCTGCCCTGTTATTCTTTATGTTTTTGATAATAGCCTAATAAGTGTGTGGTGATATTGCACTGTGGTTTTGATTTGCATTTCTCTGGTGATTATTGATGTGAGCACCTTCTCATATACCTATCCATTTGTATGTGTTCTTTGGGAAAATAATTTATTCAGGTGCTTTGTCCATTTTTTAAAATTGAGTTTTTATGTTGCTATTGTTTTTGTTTTTGCTATTGAGTTATATGCATTTCTTACATATTTTAGGTATTAACCCCTTATCAGTTACATGATTTGCAAATATTTTCTACAAATCATAGCTGCCTTTTCACTTTATTGATTGCTGCTTTTTCTGTGTAGAAGATTTTCAGTTAAATATAGTCCCCCTTATTTAATTTTGCTTTTGTTTTCTTAGATTTTGGTGAATATCCAGAACTATATTGCCAAGGCAAATATCAAGAAGATTTTACTCCATGCTTTCTTTTAATAATTTTCTCATTTCAGGTCTTACCTTTAAGTCTTTAATGCATTTTGGATGGGTTTTGGGGGTATATGAGATAAGGTCCACTTTCATTCTTTTTCATGTGGATACCCACTTCTTCCAACAATCTTTATTGAACAGACTGTCCTTTTCTCATTGTATATTCTTTGTACCCTTGTTGAATATTAGTTAATGTATAAAAATAGGATTATTTCAAAAAATATAGGCTTATTTCTGAACTCTTGATTCTGTTCCATTGGTCTATGTTTCTGTTTCTATGCCAGTTCTATACTGTTTTGATTACTATAAGTTTGTTATATAATTTAAAATCAGAAAATGTGATGCCTCCAACTCTGTTCCTCTTTCTCAAGATCAATTTGGCTGTTTGGTGTTTTTTGTGGTTCCTTATGAATTTTAGATTTTTTTGTATTTTTTTTAAAGCCATGGAAATTTTGGTAGAGATTACATTGAATCTGTATATATCTTTGAGAGATATGGACATTTTAACAATATTGATTCTTTCAATCCATGAACATGGGATATATTTCCATTTATTAATGTCCTCTTTAATTTCTTTCCTTAGTATTTATATTTTTTAGTGTATACATATTTCACCCCCATAGTTAAATTTATTCTAAATTATATTGTTCATTTTGATGCTATTGCTTTTCTTAATTTTTTTTTCTGATCGATTGTTGTTGGTGTAAAGAAACACAACTGAAACTGTTGATTTTATAGTCAGAAACTTTACTATATTTATTAGTTTTTACAGGGTTTTTTAATATATGGGATCTTTAAGGGTTTCTAGAAATAGTATTATGTCATCTGAAGACAGACGATTTTACTTATTCTTTTCTGATATGGATGCCTTTTATTTTTCTTGTCTTATTACTTTAGCTAGCACTTTCTATACTATGTTGAATAGAAGTGGTATTTGGCATTCTTGCTTTGAATTGGATATAAGAGAAAGTTTCAGTTTTCTCCACTGATTAATTGTAGGATTTTTATAAATGGCATTTATTGTGTTGAGGAAATTTCCTTTTATGTCTATTTTATTGAGAGCTTTTATCATGAATTGATGTGAACTTTGTCAAATGATTTTTCTGCATCTATTAAGATTATCATGTGGTTTTATCTTTCATTCTGTTAATGTGATGCATCACTTAATTGATTTGAGTATGTCAAATCAAACTTGCATCCCCTGGGTAAATACCACATTGTCATCGCATATAATCTTTTTGATGTGTTGTTAAATATAGTTTGTTAATATTTAGTTGAGGATTTTTGTAACTGTGTTTATCAGAGATATTGTCCTGCAGTTTTATTTTTTTGTGGTATTCTTGTCTGGCTTTAATATCTGGGAATAAAACAATTTTGAAAGTATCCTGTTTGCTTCTCTTTTTCAGAAGAGTTTAAGGAGAATTGGTATTACATATTCTTTGAATGTTTAGTATAATTCAGCTGTGAAGCCATCTGGTCCTGGGCTTTTCTTTGTTGGGACGGTTTTGGTTACTACTTCAATTTTCATGTTTGTTATTGTCCATTCAAGCTTTCTATTTCTTCTTGATTCAGTCTTAGTAAGTTGTGCATTCC
The DNA here is from genome assembly GCF_018345385.1 of Vulpes lagopus. NCBI lineage: Eukaryota > Metazoa > Chordata > Mammalia > Carnivora > Canidae > Vulpes > Vulpes lagopus. The sequence continues at coordinate 63,178,517 of NC_054830.1, forward strand.
TAGGAAGTTATCTGTTTTCTCTAGGTTTTCCCATTTGTTCTTGTATAATTGTACATAAAAATAGTCCCTTATGATTTTTTAAAAAAAATTCTGAGGCATTCAATGTAAAGTCTTCTCTTTCATTTCTGATTTTAACTTCTATCTTGGTGGCCTTAATTGTATGGGGTAGCTGTGAACCCCTCTGAAGAATACTGAGAAAAATTAAAAGGTACACAAAGCAGGACCTGGATCCTATCCATCTTTTTAGCTTGTCTTCATGATTCTTCTAGGCATCCTTCTACCTGCAACTGGATGTAATTTCTCTTCCCTCTAAATTTCCTTTTTATTTTTTATAACTGTGTTGTTCCAATGTTCATGGGCATATGAGTCACCTCGGAAGTGTGTTAAAATGCTCTAGGGGTTCTGGGGTAGAACCTGTATTCTTGTGTTGTTCAAGCTCCCAGGTGATGCTGGTGCTGCCAGTCCACTAACCACCCATTGAGTATTGCAAGGATTTTGAAGCACTGGCCACTACTTGCCTTCTATTAAAATTACTTGTTTGAGGGCACCTGGGTGGATCAGTTGGTTAAGCAGCTGCCTTTAGCTCAGGTCATGATCTCAGGGTTCTGAGATCCAGCCTTCCTTTAGGCAACCTGCTCAGTGGGGAGTCTGCTTCTCCTTCTCCCTCTGCCCCTCCTCCCTGCTGTGCTCTTTTTCTCTCAAATAAATAAATAAGATCTTTTTAAAAATTGTTTGTGTGGTTGACTTCCTCATTTTGACTTTAGTAATTTTCTTAATAATCCAATTGTGGTTTATAAAGTTCTTTCTCAAAAACTTCTCTGACCAATCTAAACAGACACTCAGTGATTCTCCATAACATAAGCTTGTTTTAATGTCTGTGCAGGATTTTTCCTCTTTGTTTGTATATCCCCTCTATTATGAGATGAGAGCATGAACCTTTCAGCTGGGCCACAAGCATCAAAATATTACCTGGTATGAAGTAGATACTTGGCAAATGTTTATGGAAGCAACAAGCAAACTTTATTTCTTATTTCTTATTCATTTTCTTTATACTTAATGGCAAATATAACCATAGTAATGATGATATAACTGTGATGGTGAATGTTCTGTGTTAAAGTTCATAATTTTCCATAGTTCATAGGTACTATAGAAAGGCAGTTAGACTGAATTAGGGATTACTAACAAAGGAGCACTTCAAACCAAAAGCTCTTGTTTATCAGTATAAATGTGCATAGGTGTAAACTATAAAAATATAAAAGAAATAATATATGTTTTCCTTTTTCTACTTGGATCCTTATCCAACCTGTACTGTTTTTCGGTTTGGGTTTTTCTGTTTTGTTTTGTTTTGTTTTGATCTTTGATGAGAATCAGGTCAAGCACAATCTCTTTCCTGGGCAGCAAAAACCCAGTATTGATTTTTCTTTATTGACCAATCATACATTGCAATATAAATATTTATGATGGCTGCACATAATAAAAAAATAAGTTAAATACCACAGAGGAAAATGAAATGTAAATGGAAAGGGATTTCTCATGGGCAATACATCACTTTATAATCTTACGTTACTCTGAGAAGCACCCAACGGCTTTCTAGGATCAATGCTCAGATTACAAGACCTCCATCATCACAAACAGACATTTGCAATTTGGTCTTGTGTCCTCTTGGGGATCATTCGCGTCAGGTTTATTTGGCGATTTAGCAAGTGAAATACAATATATATGCAAAGCCCTTCTAAAGTGGCCAGGTGTTTAAATGGAACTCTTCTAATATCTTGGAACATTTTTTTGTAGATCTCCCAAATGTCAGAGTTGAAAGGAGCCATGGAGATCATTATTCCAAGGCTCTCATTTTGTGGCGGGAGGCACTGAAGTACAGAGAGGAGAAGTGCTAGCCTGAGGTCACACAGCATGTTGTTAGTTGAGCAAGAATCTTCTGCAGCTCCTGGTTCAGTGGTATCTCCTGAACATGTCTTTATTAATTCTGGAGATGTAAGGGGAGTTTGGAGACCGTGGGCAGGGATGTGGTAGGAATAGAGTATAGGTCATGATACTATAACAGGTGTTTTTCCAAAGGACACAGTAAGCAGCAGCTCATTTTTTTTTTTTTCTGGACTTACTATTGACTTGGTTAGCATATATAGAGACAGCCTTTTGGTTTGACATCAGTTCCTCCTTTTTTTGATCTCAGAAGGATGGTGACTGAAACTAAAATGTTTTGAGGTTGAAAAGGTTCTTAGGTGTTAGTGACAAAGATCTTTAAGGAATAATGTGTCTTCCCTGTCACCCTCTTCCCCATCTTTCAGCATCCCTGGGGCAAGTAGCTTCTACATTCTATAAAACAGACTGTTTTTTGACAATTCAAGATGGTGGAAGATGGGAAACCCCCCAATAAATCACATCGACAGAGTTAGATACTAAACATGCAATGTGTTTGCGTTTCAGTATGAACAGTACTAGTAAAATAACATTTATACCACTAAAAATAAACTTTGCATTTATGTTCTGTACCACCATTTATGAGGAAGAGAAAGTGAACAGAGGATTTTCAGTTTGTATTGCTGCCCTTCTCATTATGTTTTAGTCTCCTCACCATCATTGTAGCAGGAGGTATACAACGCCTCTCTTCTCTGTCCTCAACCTCCCCAAACACACTTAGTGAACACAATTTCCAAACTGCAAATGGTCATGAAAAGACTCATGAGAGAACATCAGGGATTAAACATACATATAGCCTGGGGTAGATTTCAAGCCCTTATGTAAGACCACCATGTTTACCCTCAGCAAGAAATACTCTTTCAGCGAAGTAAGTGTGCGTGTGTGTACAGTCGTGTCTATGCGTGTGTGTGCACACGTGTGTGTATGGCTTTCTCTTAAGGAAAGGGCAGAAGAAAGTAACAGCTGCTTTCATGCATTGAAAACGCATCTATTCAGAGTAACCTGAGTATTCATGCCAGGTCAGCAATCCAGTGCAGTTTGAAATTTGTCAGAATTCCCTCAGTAGCTCTAAAACCGGAGTCCAGATGAGGAGAGGGATACTTGATGTTTGAATTGCCTTTGCAGCCACATTTTTTTAGGGCTTTCAAATTTCTGCTTGCTAACATTTACGGTTCTCTGCAGCCATAATATACCACCCCGGGATTTGGGAGGAGATCAAAGAAGCAGGAAAGAAATAGCTATTCCCAAATTCTTACCAGTGAAAGATCGGTGCATGTCAAACAGCTTTTAATGTCCACAGACCCAGGTCGGTATCCACACAAGGCCATTTCCATTCGTAAAATCTACACTTTCTTCATCCAAATCTGTTCAGCTCCAAAGAGGAAAGAAACTCGGCTATGAATCCTAATAATTACAGATGTTAGCCCTCGAAGGAACTTTGTTAACTTTTCAAGTCCTTTCCTTATTGGATATAGAATATAAATGTGCCTTTTGTTAAGAAAACTTGTTCTATATAAACTTCTACTTTTACCAAAATAATTGGGACAGGTATAGGAAAGGAGAATATTTCAAAGGAAGGATTCTTTATTTTGAAAGAAAGCTTGCTAAGGTGCAGAATAGCATGTATAGCACATGTTACCTCTTATCTAAGATCTATGCAAATCTATGAAAATAGAAGAATAAGCAAAAACTAAACATATTAAAGCAGTTATCTATAAAGAAGAGCGAGGGGACAGGTAGAGGTGTCAGTAAAATCTAGCTTTGTCTGAATAGATCTCATTTTGTAGATATTACTTAGGGGCCATTTAATTATTTCACATAATTAGAAATAAATTAAAAGGTAAAAATGACCATCCATAAAAACCAAAACCAAAATGTAGCAAATAGAGCAAACTGTTTATTAAGTTGATAACTTGCCAAGCATGGAAGGCTTATTTTAGTTGACTATAAAATATGATAATGTGAGGGTGCCTGCCTGGCTCAGTCGCTGGAGTGCATGACCCTTAATCTTGGGTTTGTGGGTTTGAGCCCCATGTTGGATGTGGAGTTTACTTAAAAATAAAAATCTTTTAAAAAATATGACAATGAGGTAATACATCCAAAGGACAAAATGAACTGCAAAAAAAAAAAAAATCCTCATTTACTTTCAATGATTATATTGATAATAGTAAATTGGGTTTCTCACTCTGATACTATTATCTATTATAGTTGTATAAAGTAAATAAGTACTTAGGAATCAGAGTTTTCTTCAGCAGGTGAGATAAAAATGTAAAATCAGGATGTTAAGCAAATTGCCTAAATTTGACTGCAAATAGGAAAATATTTTCTCTTAAAGAGATACATACCTTCTAGCTATGTCTACTGAAAAGTCTGAGAAACAATGTCTGAGCAGTACTGACCACTAGCAGTGAGCACCCTTAGTTTCCAGATGATTGTGGTCTCAAAATACCATTTTCCCCTAAAAAGAAAAAGGGTATTTTTTTCTCTTTTTTTTTTTTACCTTTATAGGAGTCAACTTGTGCTGAAACTGTTAAACATGGGGAAGGAGTCAAACACTAAGTTGTCTTTTCCATAAGAACTGTACCTTGTGCTTCCAAAAAATGTGGAAGGGAAATCATTCTTTATACAACAGTTGCAGCTATTAAAGGTGGAAGTAAAAGGATATCACCATTTTGGCACCTCTAATGAAATAATGAATGATCATCATTGGATTCTCAAACCTTAAGTAAAAAGCTGGTAAGGAACTTGAAAATAAATGGATCAGACTGAAAACATCTAAATAGACTGATCACTCTTTTTTTCCTTCTCAAAATTTTTGATCAAATTCCAGTTAACATACAATGTAATATTAGTTTCAAGTGTATGATATTGTGACTCAACACAGCAAACACCCGGTGTGTATCACAAGTACCTTCCTTAATCCCCATCACCATTTAACCTATCCTCCTACCCACCTCCCATATAGTAACAATAAGTTTTTTCTCTATGGTTAAGGTCTGTTTCTTGGTTTGCCTCTCTTCCCCCTGCCCATGTTCATCTGTTTTGTCTCTTAAGTTCTGCATATGAATGAAATCATATGGTATTTCTCTTTCTCTGATTCACTTCTATCTCTTAGCATACTACTCTCTAGCTACAACCATGTTGTTGCAAATGGCAAGATTTCTTTCTTTTTTATGGCTGAGTAATATTCCTGTGTGTGTGTGTGTGTACACAATATACATCACATCTTTATTCATCAGCCAATGGACATTTGTTTTTTTTTTCCCATAGTTTGGCTATTGTTGATAATGCTGCTGTAAACATCCAGGTACATGTATCCCTTTGAATAAGTATTTTTGTATCCTTTGGGTAAATATGTAGTAGTGCCATTGCTAGATCATAGGGTATTTCTATTTTCAGCTTTCTGGGGGAAACTCTGTAGTGTTTTCCAGAGTGATTGGCCACTTTTAACATCACAGAAGAAGACATAATCAGACATTAATTTTTTCTGATGTGATGCAACAGGAACCATAGAATACCTATTGTATTCTTGCCAAAGAATTGAAATAGATCTTATTAGTTCATAGGACATATAGGACCAGAGTAAGATAGGAAGCAAGAGTTAAATTACAAAAAATTCAGAATAAGGAAAATTCTGTAGGAGCAAACTGTTTAGTTTCTTCGACAAATAAATTGCACACAGGTTCATGTATATGTGCCCACAGGCACATGTGTGCACACACAGGCAGGGAACCTATAAATTAAAATCAATATAAGAGACATATTCCCTAGATTAATTATTTTAGATATTATTCGGATCCTGATTTGAAAAAAAAATGTAGTGAAATTATATTCATTAAATAATCATGGAGATCTGAATATTGTCTATTTTGGTAATTTTAAGAGGAATTTTCTTTTTGGTGTTATCTTGCTATTATAGTCATATTCTTTTTTTTTAAATTTTTTTTATTTATGCGGGAGCCCGATGTGGGATTCAATCCCGGATCTCCAGGATCGCGCCCTGGGCCAAAGGCAGGCGCCAAACCGCTGCGCCACCCAGGGATCCCTATAGTCATATTCTTAAAAAGACTTCTTAACTTTAGAGACATAGATTGAAGTATTTCTATTTCAAGTGGTAAAATTTCTGCAAAATGATACAAAAATGTGTGTGTGTGTGTGTGTGTGTGTGTGTGTGTGTGTGTGGCAGATGGGGAGAGAAGGCTGGTGAAGTGAAGAAAATTAGATTCGTTATATACTAAAACTTCCTAAAACTTCAATACTAAATCTTTCTAATGCTGTATTTGTTTGAATATTTCCATGACAAAAAGTATTTTAAATGCCAAAATCAAGTTCTTTATGCTAAGGCAGATTCTTTAAAATGTTAGGTGACATTAGGGTATTACCACTTTTTGGAGAGCAAATGACAAAAACCCATTTAAATTAGTTTAAAGGGGACAAAATGGGAGGGAAATGTATTCATTTATATTACTAAAAAATTCAGGAGATGGAACTGGTTCAGACACTCTAAAGAATCAAATGTCTGCATGTGTCCTGTCTTTCTCTTTCTTCCTTCCTCTTCCCCTCCTGCTATATCTCTTTCTTGCCTGTTTCCCCCATCTCCTCACTCACTTCTAGGCTCCACTTCCCTCTGTTCCATCTCACCTCTCCTTTCTACAGCCAAGATTACTCCATGAGAAGGGGGTTAGAGACAACACTAATAAGACACAGTGCCAGTTTAGCCACCAGTGGAAAAAAGAGAGATTCTCCCAATGAAGATATTATCAGTTTCAGGTGAAGAAAGTGAGTTGAAGTGATCATACTCCCCAGTCATGGTTTAATCAACTTATGTCCACTTATGGGCCTGCTCTAATTGTCTTTATCATAATTTCTATCTCTTTCCTCCCTAATCCCCACTGCCATTTGCTTCCTACAAGTTTCAGCAAAGATATTGGTTGAGTTTTTTATATCCTTTTATGCATTAGTATCTTTTTAAAATATAGATTATAGTTTTGAATGCATATATAGAGGCTTGTATATCTCATCTGAAATGACTCTTTTTCCCTTTAAAACTGTGTGTGTTTAAATAACTTTCTATTAGGGCATATTTACATACAGTAAAATACACAGATCATAAGCATACAGTTAAACGAGTTTGACAAATGTATATTCCCATGTAATGGACACCCTAATCAAAACACAGAACATTTTCATCACTCCAGAAAGTTTCCCTCTGTCTTTTTACAGTAAATTGCCCAATTAGATGCAACCACTGTTCTGATTTCTATTATCATAGGTTAGTTTGCATGTTCAATGACTTAATAAACATGGAATTGTACAATATGTACTCTTTTATGTCGGTTTTTAACTATCTGTGAGAGTCATCCAAGTTTTGCATGTATTGATATTTTAAATCTATTATTATTGAGTAAAATTCCACAGCAAGAATATAATGCTGTGTTTTTAAGATAGGTATGTGTGCATCTCTTCATTTATTTCTGATTGCTTCACAGTATTCTATAATAGCATCTTTGCTATTTAATTCATCCAGTCTCCTGACCACAAACATTTGATTTTCTCTTATAGCCTATTAGTAAAAATAATTGTAGCAAGCATCCTTCAATGCATTCCCTTTGAGCGCTGTGTGAAAATTCTCTGGAGTATATAAACATTCTTAATTTCTTTGATAATGCTCACATCACTTTATATTCTCTTCAGCAGTACTTGTAGACATTATTTCCCAATGTGGGCCATGAATAACATTACGATAAGGTAAATAATATTAACCAGTATTCAATATTTTTTACAGCATGACTTTCCAAGGGAAATTTTTGTGATGAAGGAAATATTCTATATCTTTATAGCCCAAAATGGTAGCTACTAGCTACACATAATTATTGAGCACTTGAAATGTGCCAGTTGTGATTAGGAACTTAATTTTAAATTTTGTGTAATTAATTTAAATGCAAATTAAATAGCCACATGTGGTTCATGGGTACCATATTGGACAGGGATCAGGGTGTTGAGATTTGAATTAGTTCCTAAAAACATTGGAGAGATACTGGAAAGGGATTCAAGAGAATGACATGATATACTTTTGTCTTAGAAAGATCATTCCAACTGGGGTGAGACAAGAGTGGAGTGGGATTCAAGAGAAGTCAAGAGATATTAGTCAAGAAGTATTAACTGAGATGATGCTATAGAAATCCAAGAAAAAGAAAAGAAAAGATGGCAGCTTGTGGAGGAACAGTAGAAATTAAGAGAAGAATCAAGGGTGTAAGTGGAAACACTGATAGAATCTGGAGAAAGATTTGAAATGATGGACCAGAAAAGGACCAACAATAAATTCCAAGTTTCTAATATGGACCAACCACAAGATGCATGGAGGTACCTACTTTCTAATGAAGGTCCCAGCAACTCATATGGAAAATCACCCATTAACCAGGAGTGGTGATGGAAACTTAGTCAAGGTCTTTTGAATCATGGAAAGACTGTGTGTGGAGCCAGATTGTGTTAGGGTCTGGAACCCCATCTGTTACTGCTCTGGTTTCACCAAGGCTCATGCCAAAGGTCACCTTCATCTGTCTTACACCATCTTTTGCTCAGTCATAGCCTGACAGAGTTTAGCACGAGAAGAATGAAGTAACCTGGAGAAACTTCTAAATATCTGGAAGTTCTGAGGTTGACACAGAAGGAAAAGTCTGGGAACTGATATGCATCCATTGTTTAATGTTGCAGGCAATTAGTGATCAGGAGCAGCTGGTATGGTTAAACTGTTAAAAATGCCAAAGTAAGTGAAACAGAACATATGGGATAGGTTTTATCTCCAAAATACTGCTTTGAGGATAATATTGACATAATTTGCCTATCATATTTTCCCCCTTTGAAATGATTTGCATAACATTTCCTAGAAATAGGCTCCATATGTGTGTTAGTAATTTGGTGGAAGAAGTGTAAACTCAAGCTCATTGAAGGGGAGCCAGCTACAAGAGGAATCATGAATCTACAACTGAGCCAGGCAACATCGCTCTTCATGGGAAAAGTAGGTTGTCAACGGAAAGTCAACAAAAGGAGCTACGAAACAGTTAGTGAGTCTTTTCTATATGACAACCACTGAACTAGGCATGTATGTTGTCATTAGTCAACTTTCTAAGTATGTTAGTAGCTCCATTTTGTAGATTTGAAAAGTAAGATTTAAATAGAGATGGTAATCTGCTCAAGTCACACAGACAGAAAATGCCAGAGCCAGGATACAAACCAGTTTTACTTGACTGAAAAATGGCTCTTCTTAGACCAAAAAAAAAAAAAAAAATCAATCCATCTCTGGATTTGGACAAGTGTAGTGATTCTCAAAGTGTGGTCTCTGGACTCGTAGCATAGACCTCACCTGGGACTATTTTATGAATATGAATCACCTCAGACCTACTGAATCAGGAATTCTGGTGGTGAGGCCCAGAAATATGTGTTTTAACAAGCCCTCCAGGTAATTCTGTTGCATGCTACTGTTCTGGAACCACTGGATAAGTGAGATTTAATTAATCGTGTAAGAAGTAGTTACCCAGGAAAGGTGCAGTGATAGGATATCACTGGGAGAAAGCAAAGAAATAGAATACATGTTTTCTACACAAAGAGTAATTGCAGAATATTTGGGGGAATATGCATAACTGGAATATCAACAACTCTGTTTTAGTGGAAATACTAGGTAAATGATTTTGAACACTTTTTTCTAGTCCCAGATCTGATACTAATGTGCAAGTTGGCTTTGGAAAGATCATTTAACTTCTATACCTTTCCTTTTAATCCAATGGAAATGACAGTGGTGGTAGGCATAATATCTAGTACATTTTCATGGCCCTTTAGAGTTTCCAGTGCCTTTACGATATTTTATAGGTAGGTGGACAGTGATGAGCCAAAAATTAAAAACTGCTTACTTAGAAAATCCCCAACATGCCTTCAAAACTGACATTCCAGTAGAGTTTTTTCAATGTATAAATTATTTTTACTGAGTGTCGGGTTTTTTTAAGCCGGTATAATTATTTTTAATTGCTTAAAATAAAAAATAAATAAATTCTAGTAGAGTTTTTAAAAGTAAGATATAAATATACAAAATTATAGATGGCCAAGTTAATGGTTCTCAAGCTTAATTACACGTCAGAATCACCCCGGCACCTAATGGAAAGTAAAAAACATCCAAACCTTTCTCCAGAGCAATATACTGTGCTCACATCACATACACACACACACACACACACACACACACACCATATATATATGACAGGTGATTATAATCACTTTCAGGTGATTATAATATGCTTCTAACATTGAGAATTGTGGCTCTAAAATTAAGTGAATCTGAATGAAGGAGAAACGACAGTGGCTAGCAGTAGTTTGAGGAAGAACAGTAGTATTCTAGCTGTCTTTGTGACTCTCCATCATCTATCTATGGAGGAATCTAGTTTACTTAGCTTGGAATTTAAAGTTTTCCATGCTTTACTCCCTGAGTACATTTCCTGCTTCCTGTTCCGTTAATCACTTCCATAAGCCCAGCCTTTGGCCACATTAGACTCCTTGCTTTTCTTCAGCTATGCCCAGAGCTATATATGTTCTCTGTAATTTTAATAGTCCTATCTCCTTTTACTGGTTTTGTCTATTGAAAGCATATCCTCCCTCCACACAGTTCAAGTGTTATATTCTTCAGGCACCATCATAGGGTGAGTATCCTTCCTCTGATGGCATATCACATTTGGATATTAATCCACTAGGATATTATTGACTGCATAACAGAACACCTTGTCTCAAATAGCTTCAATAATAAAGACAATGCGTTGTCTCAGAAGTCATGAGGCGGGATGACTTATAGGGTCAATTAATTTAATAGCTCAACAGTGTCATGAAAGACTCAGGCCTTTTTCACTTTTTCCATCCTCCAGCCTAGCTTTGGTTCTCTTGGTGAATCTAAAACAGCCACCACAGTTCGAAGTGTCACTTACAAATATAACTATGCCCAGTGGGTGGAAAGAGCTTTTGTTGATGTTGGTTTCTTTTGAAGAAAAAGGAAACCTTTCCAAGAATCTGACCATCAGAGACTTCTTATGTTCCATTGGCTAAAATTATGTCACATGCTTGTTTCTAAACCTTTCACTGGTAAGGGGAATACAGTTTTTGTGACTGGCTCATTGAAGCACATGATTAATAGAAGGATTTCCTGAACAAAACTGGAGTGTACTTAGAAAGGTGGAGTGATGGTAATTGGTGAATGCTGCTTGGCTAAGCTGTTAACTCCTCTCAAGCAAGTAGGCCCTTTCAAGTTAAATGATAGTTGTCTGTTCCACTATTTTAATTCTCCTGTTAAACTCAAGTCTCCTTGAGGATAGGTTTTTGTTTAAAAGCATGACCTTTGGAGTCAGGCACACCTGGCTTGAAATTAAGGCGATAAACCCCTCCCAGTTTGCTTAAGGCTTTCCTGATTTTAGCACCCAAAGTCATATATTCACAGAAACCCCTTAATCCTAGACAAATAAGGACAGTTTGTCTCCTTCTCTGAAATCTCATCTCTGCCATATATTGGATGCATGATTATGAGGTCAAGTCATTTACTCCCTCAGTGTTTCATTCAAGAACCACTTCTTGAATGTCCACTATCTGCCAAGCACTGTTTCAGAAAGTTCTCCTTGTTTTCCTGACCACTCTGGCACCAGCTCTCTAATTTCCCGCAATCATGCTAAAGCTGTCCCGGGACTGCCTTGTGTGTGACCCCCTCTCTGCACCCCATCACTCAGAGATGATGTCAGAGGAAGCCTGGCCGCCTGACGAATGGGGCTTGGGAAATCCCCAGGAGTTTTCAGACACTGTTTCTGGCCTGAAAAACAAAAACACCCGTGAAACAGCCAAGGGTCCCAATCTGCTCAGGGAACATGCCGTCCTCTCCTGTTTGCAGGGCCATTTCTTGGACAAGCAGTGGCTCTGTTTGCTGGACTTTTGGCCCCGTGCAGTCACTGTGAGGCAAGGCACATATTGCACAGACGGGCCAGTGAAATGAGGTAATTGCGGCTTTCGATGAATGCTATTTCTGTCTCCTGGGCAATGTTGGCTGGGATATGAAGAACGAGAGCTAGTGTATCTGACACATTATGGCTTTCTCCACAAAGTGGAGATAGATAACACAGGAGGGGGAAAGCCCCATCCTGTTTGCTCCTCCTAATAACTCCATGCACATACCATTTTCAGACAAGCCTACTCCAAGTTGGAAAACTCTTCCAAATGCCACAACTTTTCCATTTGGACACCCAAGCTGTCTTTCAGTGTAATTTAATATAGTTGTATTGAACATAATTTATGAGCCAAGCATGTTAGATGTGTCATCAGTTTCCTCTTCCCAAGGACCCCCAGAAATAGATACAAATAGTATAATATGTAGAGAGGAGCAACATGACACAGGATGGTGAGGTCCCAAGACAGAAGAACCCTTGAGTCTCTCTCTGTAGTAGAGTTGTTTCATCACACACTGTTATTTTAGCCATTTGTGTTGGATTACTGTCCCCAGAAATACACTTTATTCTTTCATGTTACTTCAAAATGGGAACTAGTAACATGATTTCTTTTTAACACTTCCCAGCAACATTGTGTACCAGAGTACAATGAGGACTCCAACTGCTTGCCTGAAAGTTCGGTTTTCTCACATGGATTGTTTCTGTTTGGGTTGTGTTTTTTGTTTGTTTGTTTGTTTGGCTGGTTGGTTGGTTTCTGTTCTTTTTGTCCTCACACATTGGTGCTTATTTCCCAACACTAGTTTAGGTTGTCAGTGAATCCACCTCTCAGATTCCCTCAGTACTATTCCTCACTGACTTTTTAGTTTGGAATGTTTTAATGAATCAGCTAGATAACAACACATCATTAAATTCTTATATAATGTAAGAGTAAATAAGCTCCACTCTGGAACCCAAGGGGCTATTTTATTGTTAAAAGACAAAGACTTGGTTTAGGAGGCACTTTTAGTTATCCATAGGAAGATGCATTTCATTAAGAATATTTGGTGAAGAATAGGCTTTTTGGAATCAGAGTTCAAGTACAAGCACTATCATATTCTTACTCAGAGGGCTTGGTATCCATTTAGCCTTCCAAGATTCTGTTTCCTTATCAGGAATATGGGAAGAATGCATGTAATGCATTTGCATTTTGCAAATATTAGAAGATGTATCATATAAAGAGAAACTTCTTGCAAAATTCCAGATGCCTTGTGCAAGCTCTATCAGTAATAGAGATGCATTAGTATCAGGGGTTGCTCTGTGTTGTGTGTGTGTGTGTATTAAATATTATTTATTTATTTATTTATTTAGGAGACAGAGGGTGTGTGTGCCGGGTGAGGGACAGAGGGAGAGAATCTCCAAGCTTGATCTCACAACCCAAGAGATCATGCCCTAAGATGAAACCAAGAATAAGATGCTTAACTGACTGAGCCCCCAGGTACCTCTATATAATTTTTATGTCAGTGTCTCAGAAGTCTTTCCCTGTATATCCCTAGGTCATATGGACTGTGTTAGAGATAGTTATCTTTGGGTGAGTGAGCTATTGCATTTACACCTGTGTCTTCATGTTCATGTTGCCATTTCCATAAAGACTTCTCATGGCCTTTCTTGCTCAGGGAGAGGTAGGATACTGTAATTGTGTCATCACAATTACTTTTTTTTTTTTTTTTTACAATTACTGGTATTAAGGTGACCTGAATTCAAGCTTCGAATGTGCCCAGGATTCAGTCTTCAGTCCCTTGCCATGTTGCCCATTTCCTCTGTCTTCTCCTCTCTTCTACCCCTCAACTTCACTGACTTTTGCAATACTGAACAACCATGCATCACTTGTATTTCCTGACTCCTTCTAACCATGCCCCTTGAGTCTCATTTTCCACCCCAAGATGTTAATCAGGTACTTTAATAGACAAAACATTTCCCACTCCAGGAGAAATTATTGTGCTGGCCACTACATTAATGTATATATATATATATATTTTTTCCCCTCTACAATTAGAAGTATATACATAATCCAGGAGGTTCCTAACTGCCTTAGATACATTTAGAGGTAGGTAGGGAAGTTAGAGAGGGCTTCACTAAGCATATACTATTTCAGCTATTTGAGCTGAATCTTGAAGGATGAGATAACCATGTGTCAGCCCTCAGTCGCTGCTCTCCCCAGTGCTATTTCTGGTCACGATGAAGTAGACCCAATTAGGTGAGCTCCCAGCATGCTCAGAAGGAGCATTCACCACCAGCAAGAACCATTAGAGTTAATAGAAGTTGCAGAATTGGTGAAGGGCTTATGAATGGTGAGGATGGGACGTGTTACTGGATGTTTGCTCTGAGTTGGAAAATAGTATTGTATGTTCATTAGAACAACATCAAAACAAAATACCCTCTAGGAAGTCCTGGTAACCAAGGTCATCAGTATTAAGAAAGCAGAATGCCTAATCCCTGGGCAGACGTTATGTCGTGTAAAAGCCTCATTTAGAAATATTGATGAATTGATCTATACCTTTAAAAAATGCTTAAAACACTGGTGATTGTGCTTATGTAATTGGAAGGAGGAGGCAGGAAATGTAAGGCAAGCCATATTACTCATTCAAAAAGCACTGTTGGGATGAGCAATATAAGGGCAAATCCATGGCAGAGAGGGTCCCAAGAGTTTTGTTCATAAAAGCACCAGACTGGGAGAAGCAGGTTTTGTACTTGAAGGAGATATAAAAGTGAAGCTCAAAAGGTATAGCAGCTAAGGATGCCATATTCCTCTAAGTCTGGCATTGTATTCATGTCAGTGAAAGCAGCAGATGTTATGGATACTTCAGGTCCAGATTCTCTTTACATACTCCATCACTTACACTATAAACTTCTGGACCATGTTTGAGTCCCCTTGTCACTCAACACTCTTAATTAATTTAGTTTTAAAACTTATCTCTCCTAAATGTGTCTCAGTTCATTGAATTCACTCTTGCCCTAATGCTACAACCCTGGCACAAGCCCCATTTGTATTTTTGCCTGAGTGTCCTGGCTTATTCCTTAAACTAAGATTTGCATTCATATACCTGAGGATCCTGTTAAATTGCAGATTCTGGTTCAGTAGGTCTGGGATGAGGCTTGAGATTTTCTTTTTTTTTTTTTTTTTTGAGAAAGAGAAGTGAAGGGAGGGGCAAGGAGGCTCAGTCTCATGACCCTGAGATCACGACCTGAGCCAAAATTAATAGATGCTTAAATGACTGAGCCACCCAGGCGCCGCTAGATTCTATAGTTTTAACAAGTTCCCAGGTGATGTCTCTGCTGCTAATAGGAGAACCACACTTAGGGTAGTGAGGCCCAAAGGGCAGAACCCGGCCTTGCACACTCCATAGTCCATATTCCCACCTACCTCAGAGAGCCTCTAAAGGGTTTGGGGATTAGACTTTCTCTGTGAGCCCCTGAAGATGAAACAAAGACTACTGAATGGAAGCAGAGTGAAATCTGGATATCTGGAAAGCAATTCTGACACCAAAAACTGATAAACAATAATATAGACTCTCTTATGAGATGAGCACCCCATCACCATAGATATTCAAGTAGAGTCCAAGCAGTGTTTTTCCTAACATTATACTCTGAACATTTCAAACACAAAGGAATGTTATACAAACTTTATGGTAAATACCATATGCCTGTGTTCTAGATTCTACAATTAGTATCTTAGTACACTTGCTTTATAATATATCCATTCATCCCTCTGACAACATAGTGTTTTTTCTATGCATTTCAAATTTAGTTGCAAACATCAGTACATTCCTTTCCGAATCTTTAGTCTATTTATCATGTATTGGAGTTCAGTATTTGTTTGTTTATGAGGTGAAACTCACATGCAATGGATTCACAAAACCAAAGTGTGCCATTTGATGAGGTTTGACAAAGGCAAACCCCTATCAAGATATGAAACATTACCGTCACACCAGAAAGTTTTCTCATGATACTCCAACAGTCAATTCCCACCCCTCTCACCCTAGAAGCCACCACTCTTCTGAATTGTTTCCACCATAGTTTAATTTTGCCTTTTCCAGACTTTCATATCAACAGAATAAAGTATCTACTCTTTTGTGTACAGCTGCTTTCATGCTGCATAAATATTTGAGATTTACCGATGTTGTTATATGTACCTGTAATATGTTTTTTTGCTGTTTCTTGAGACATCTTTGATACAGTATAAATTCACTTTTTCAAATTGTACAAATCAGCGTGTTTTAGTGTACTCACAAGGTTATGTACCCATCACCACCTGTCTAATTCCAGAACATTTTAACTTTACCAAAAGAAATCCTGTATGTGTAGAGTCACTCCTCACTCCTCTCCCCTTTTTCCCCCAGCTGCTGGCAACTACTATTCTATTCTGCTTTATTTCTATGGATTTGCCTATCCTGGACATTCCATATAGTGGCCTGTGGTATGAACTTGTCACAGTTTATTCTTCTCTTCTTCTGTTAATGTAAACCTGGGCTATTCCCAGTTTTTAGTTATTTTGAATAAAACTTCTGTGAATATTCATGTAAAGGTTGTGTGGACATGCATTTCAATTTTTCTTGGGTCAATGCCAAAGTATACAATTACTGGTTCACAATATACACATGTTTAGTTCTATTAGAAATTGCCAAAAATATTTCCAAAGCGTTGTACCATTTAAAAAAATTATTCATTCATTCATTCATTCATTCATTCATTCATTCTGAAGGATGGGGCAGAGGGAGATGGAGAGAATCTCCAACAGACTCCTCGCTGAGTGTGGAGCCCAGCTCAGGGCTCAATCCCAGGACCCTGAGATCGTGACCTGAGCCAAAACCAAGAGTTGGATGCTCAACCAACTGACCCACCCAGGCACTCAAGTTGTACCATTTTATATTCCCATGAACAGTGTATGAGAGTTCAAGCTGCTCCACATGCTCACCAGCATGTAGTATTGTCAATTTTATCTTTAAATTTGGGCTACCCTTAGTGGGCCCAACCAATATGTAACAGGAATATGGTAGCATAGAATCCTGTACAATAAGGAGCTTGAAAAAGAATGAGTCCGCAGAACTCGGAGCTCCTGGGGATTCAATGCAAGTTACATGTACCCCTGTATTAGTTTTTATATTGTAGCCATGACAAACTACCACAAACGTAGATTAAAACAACATACATTTATTATCTCATGGTTCTCTAGGTCAGACGTCTCTGTAGACTCAGCTGTTTCTCTATTCCACGTCTTAGAAGGCTGAAATCAAGGTGATGGCTGGTTTGGCCCATTATAAGGAGGCTGTAAGGAAGAATTGGTTCAGGTGTCAGCCACTTTTGGTTCCTAGAGGCCTCTTTATAGCCCTTGCACACGGCTGGACCACAGATCGAGCAAGTGTTTTTGGACAATTCTTGTGCTTGGAATATCTTTGACTTACCCTTCTGCCACAAGTCTTCTGCTTCTAGCTGGAGAAGGTTCTCGGCTTTTAAGGGCTCATGTCATTAAAAAGTCAGCTGGGTAAACTGGGATAATCTTTCAATAATTATAACCACATCTGCAATGTCTCTTTTGCCACGTAATGTAACATAGTCACATGATCCAGGGATTAGGACACATATCTTTGGGGAACCCTTTTTCTGTCTACTACAGCTCCATTAGGTGACTAATGCCCAGCCCTCTCGCAGATGAGGAGGTTTGGAATTTTGGATTTCCTCCACTCTACTCCAGTTCTTCCTCCTCTATCAACATTTCATGAGCTCTGATTAAATGGTTTTGGCATTTCATGTAACTGGATCAAGAACAACTTAATGTGGAATATTTCAGTTTCACTTGAGGGCTATGAGTGCTACTTCATAGATTGATGAAAGAATGTAGTCAGTTAATTAATGCAAGTAAAAACATGTGGATAGTGCCTGCCACAAAGTAACTGCTTTGTAGACGCATAATTGTCATCTCAGCTCTGCGAATGAGCCTTCATGTGGGCAAGTCACTCTTCTTCCCCGAGCTTAAATTTTCCCTCCGTTATGATGTGTCTGTTGACTGTTCTTTGTGCGCACTACTATCCTTTTCCCTTCTCCTTTCTGCTCTCTGACCTAACATCCTGACCTCTATGTGCTGTATCAGTGAGGTCCCTTGCCCACAGGTGGTCAGTTGGGTTTCACCAAAAGAGACCAAAAAAAGGGAAATGGTAGGGATTGGGATTTTCATTCTTCTGCTCCCTGTCAGGGCCACATGTGAACAGTGGCTAGTCTTTCATCTAAAGACTGCAATTCCTGTCAGTTGTTATCTCCTACAACTGTTGTCCGCTTTCTCAAGACTCCAATAACCCAATCCTTCTTCTCATTCCCTCAGGCCTAAGGTTGCTATTGCCAGCATTATGGTGGTACATCAGTTCTTTTTGGTTTCTCTGACCCTGGTCGTACCTTTATTTTATTTATTTTTTTATTAATTTTTATTGGTGTTCATTTACCAACATACAGAAAAACACCCAGTGCTCATCCCGTCAAGTGTCCACCTCAGTGCCCGTCACCCATTCCCCTCCAACACCCGCCCTCCTCCCCTTCCACCAACCCTAGTTCGTTTCCCCGAGTTAGGAGTCTTTATGTTCTGTCTCCCTTCCTGATATTCCCCAACATTTCTTTTCCCTTCCTTTATATTCCCTTTCACTATTATTCATATTCCCCAAATGAATGAGAACATACACTGTTTGTCCTTCTCCCATTGACTTATTTCACTCAGCATAATACCCTCCAGTTCCATCCACGTTGAAGCAAATGGTGGGTATTTGTCATTTCTAATGGCTGAGTAATATTCCATTGTATACATAGACCACATCTTCTATATCCATTCATCTTTCGATGGACACCGAGGCTCCTTCCACAGTTTGGCTATTGTGGCCATTGCTGATAGAAACATCGGGGTGCAGGTGTCCCGACGTTTCATTGCATCTGAATCTTTGGGGTAAATCCCCAACAGTGCAATTGCTGGGTCATAGGGCAGGTCTATTTTTAACTCTTTGAGGAACCTCCACACAGTTTTCCAGAGTGGCTGCACCAGTTCCCATTCCCACCAACAGTGTAAGAGGGTTCCCTTTTCTCCGCATCCTCTCCAACATTTGTGGTTTCCTGCCTTGTTAATTTTCCCCATTCTCACTGGTGTGAGGTGGTATCTCATTGTGGTTTTGATTTGTATTTCCCTGATGGCAAGTGATGCAGAGCATTTTCTCATGTGCATGTTGGCCATGTCCATGTCTTCCTCTGTGAGATTTCTCTTCATGACTTTTGCCCATTTCATGATTGGATTGTTTGTACCTTTAGAAGTCATCTCTTCATTGACCTCTCCTAAATTAGCCTTTCTAAGTCTGGCACATTGATCCTGTCTGAAAAAGTGGTGATGTACTGGACCATTTCTATGGGCCCTTGTCTATTTAAAATATTGGAATTCCTGGGCACCTGGGTGGCTCAGTCAGTTAAGCATCTGCCTTCAGCTCAGGTCATGATCCCAGGGTCCTGGGATCAAGCCCCTTGTTGGGTTTCCCACTCAGTGGGGAGTCTGCTTGTTCTTCTCCCCTAATTGTGCTCTCTCTCTATCTCTTGCTCTAATGCTCTCTCTCAAATAAATAAAATGCTTAAAAAATATATTGTAATTCCTTGGTTTTCAGAATTCATGAATTCTCCATAATTCAACAGTTACTCAGTGCTTTTGTAGATGTGCTGAAGAAGACAAAGAAGAAAAGACACAGTAAGAGCCTTGGAGACATTCACTCTTTCAATCATTCATTCAGAAATTATTGTGCACATACCAAATGAGAGATTAATACCTTAGCTCTTTAGGCTTTTTATCACCTCCTGTAATACAACCACTTTTCCTCTGAAATATTATGTCAAGGAAAAGGAGACATGTGATGAATATTTATTATCTGCTGGGAGCATTATACACATCTCTCAGTAGTTCTTCCAGGAGTCCTTAAAAGAAGAGATCACCTCTTTTTACCAGATGAGGAAATTGATGCCCTAAAGATACTATGAGAATTCAGAATCAGATCTTTCACTCAGATCTGCAACATTTTCTTTAACCAGGTTGTCTTTAGAGCCTTAGCTGTTAGGATGAGAATCCAGTGACCCGTGCCTTAAATTCATCATTGATGTACAAAATCAGCATGGAACCAGGCATGTGGGAGCAGTCAAGATGGTTTGGATAAATCATTGATTAACACAATAGATGAAGGGATAGATTTTTGCAGCTGGGTTTCACTTTCGTAAAGAAGTCAGAAGCAGACACAGGTTGATACAAAAGACAGCCAGAAAAGGGCTAGAATGTTGTCTGGAACTTTTGGTGAGAGTGTCTCCAGAAAGATGAGGCACTTGGTGCGAGCTGGGGTTTGACAAGCTTCCACTGCCACTCTGTAAGCCCTCTCTTGCTGCCAGGTGCAGGATGTTCCCATGAGGAGGTTAACCACATCTCAGCATTCTTTAGGACTACGTCTCTTGTGATGTGGATTGTCAGGGACTATGCATATCCTTATATAGCTCTGGAGAGAATGCCAGGACAAGGCACAGTTCTCAACTAGAACAATAGTACAGCAGAACAGAATCTGCCTTCACCTCGGAAATGCAAGGAGGTTTTCGAAGATGATGCTTCTTCCTTCTGTAGAAATGGCCATATTATTAACATGCATTATGTTTTCTGTAGGTTATTATATCTCAGCTTTGTAACTGCTGCATGAGGCAGGTATTGTTAACTCCACTTACACACTGCAGAACTGAGACTCCGAGTTCACATGAGTCAGGGTCGCAGCATGGATAAGTAGCCGAGCTGGTACTGAAGGGCAGGCATGTCTGACCTCACGTGGCTTCCTGTCCTCTATCAGAATACTACAAACAGTACACATTAGCATCCAGCTAGTGTTTTAGGAGAACTATTATGTTCTGCCACTTACTTGGGAAATTTATATATGAACTCAATTGCCTTTCTAGACCATTAACACTTTGATAACTGATTCATCTAACATACTGTAATTCCTCACCATTTTCTTATTATTTTAGTTTAAATTTATGTGTTTCCCCCCACCCCCGAATTTCTTTTTTTTTTTTTTTTTTTAATTAATTTTTATTGGTGTTCAATTTACCAACATACAGAAAAACACCCAGTGCTCATCCCATCAAGTGTCCACCTCAGTGCCCGTCACCCCTTCCGAATTTCTACAGTGCATCTAACTTGCATAGTGTATTAGCTAGAGCTCTACATTTTTTTTTTATTTTTTTTAATTTTTTTTTTTATTTATTTATGATAGTCACAGAGAGAGAGAGAGAGAGGCAGAGAGAGACACAGGCAGAGGGAGAAGCAGGCTTCATGCACCAGGAGCCCGACATGGGATTCGATCCCAGGTCTCCAGGATCGCGCCCTGGGCCAAAGGCAGGCGCCAAACCGCTGCGCCACCCAGGGATCCCGAGCTCTACATTTCAAGTTGAGAAATAGGGACCATAGTCTGAATCCACAATTTTACCCATATAGCCTTGGGTGAATAATTTCAATGATCTGAGTATCAGTTTAACCCTTTATTGAATGGGGGTAATTATCTCTGTCCAAGTTAGTTCAACAGACTTTGCAGGACCAAATTAGATAATAGACATAAAAGTTGTATTTAAACTGTAAAGTACAATAAAAATGTAGGTTAATTTTGTGGTTTTTACCATTCAATATAATGTGTGTGTGTTTTTCTCTCTCAACCTGTAATCAATCCTATGAATTAAGAAAAATTTGCTTCTCGTAGATTTGTAGATTATTTTCTTCATTCTTTCTTTCCTCCTTTTCTTCCTTTGCATTTTCCTTAGCTTCTTCAACAAACTCCTTTTTAGGTCTCACCATGGACTTTTGCACTGTGATACAGCATACAAGGCCAAATAAGCCACAGTCCCAGCCATAAAGAAGCCTATCACTCAGCATAAGAAGTAAACAGATGACATTTTCCTCAAGAGAGGAAAAGTGGATTAACTGAGCTCCATGGCAAGGTGACCAGAGACAAGCTGGACCCTCAGTTCCATCTGCTAAGACAGTATTTCTACCCTTTTACAAGCTTCCTCTGGGGGAGAAAATACCACTTCTTTTTTTTTTTTTTTTTAAGAATTATTTATTTATTTATTCATTATATATATATATATATATATATATATATATATATATATATATATATAAAATATATGGAGAGAGAGAGAGGGGCAGGCAGAGACACAGGCAGAGGGAGAAGCAGGCTCCATGCTGGGAGCCTGATGCAGGACTTGATCCAGGACTCCAGAACTGTGCCCTGGGCCAAAGGCAGGCTAAACCAATATCTCCAAGATAGAATCTGGTTTAAAGGAGAAGGAAGCCAATGAGTGTTCATTAAACATGTTTACATCCTGCTCTCTCTTCATGTTCCCACAAGTACCTTTATTCCATAGGAAAGGACAGAAAGTCCAGAAAGATGAGGTACTTTGTGTCAGGTCATAGAACTAGAAAATGGTGAAGCTCTGTTCCTACTCTAGGCCAGTTGAACTTTTTAAGTATTTTAAGGCAGAGGCATGTTGAAACAATACAGAATTAAGTGAAAGCAACAGGCTAGATTTTACAGGCCAGTAGGGTCTGTCCTTCATAGTCTTCGGGCCTCAAGCACTCTACGCCTGCTCCTTTAATACCACCCATAGATGACTGTGAATATGGCCATGTTAGCCAATGTTTCCTTTCTTGAGAGCTATTCCATTTGGTGCCTGTCTGGAGATACAATTACATAAACCTGTTGATGGCCTTTGAAATTGTCTAAAGTCTTCTCTTCAAGTTGAACAGACACCCACTCCAGCTCAAGGGAGCAGCCTATGGAAAATTCCTGACACTGTATGTTCTCGTAATTTTTGGAACACTGTAAATATTTGAGTCAGTAGATCTTAATCCATAAACACAGCTGTACTTAAAAAACCCTGATGGGGAGTTATTATAATTTAAACAATTGGGTAACAAAACAAATCAATGTTAATCATTTTCGTTTTCTAAGGACAATGGACTCAGACTTCTCATAAAACTGACATGATGAGCTTTGCAATTGCATCCACAAATAAACTTACAAATGCTAAGATAAACCATTCTCAACTTTTTAAGAACATTGTAAAAAGAAAGTGAGGTGGGGGAGGGCCAGGAAAAAGAAGAAAAACAAAACAATTTTGAGCAAGACCAAGACTCTCATAGCCATAATGCACATGAGGCCTCCAAAGATAAACATTAAGGGAGAAAACCCTCTCTGGGTTTCTCGTTTCTCTGTCTAAATTATGTTATGAATTACCATTATTTGGGGATTATTCTTGTATCTGTCAGGACTAACTCCGGCTCTCTTCATAGACTTTCTCTTTATTGCAATTTACAGAAAGGATTCAGAATAACCAATTCATTCCCACAAGGGACATTGAACTCTTGTGCGTCAAGCACCATGCTAGGCACTGGGGATAATATGAAGAATGAGATGTAGCTCCTGTCCTATAGGGGATCATAGTATAAAATCTGAAACGAATTGTCACAGATGATTTTTTTTAAATAAATGAATAACCCAACATTGCATATGAGAAAGATAAAGACTTTGGAGGACATTTCCAACTAGAAAGTTGAGGGTAGTATTTGGGAGTAAGGTTGGACAGTCCGTAGAGTCTTCATGGAAGAAGAGACATTAGAGCTAATGATATAAAGGAGCTGAATTTGAGGCAGGGGCCAGGGAGGAATCCAGGCAGAGGGAGCTGTTTGAACAAAAGAACAGATTCAGGAAATAAAGGAAATAGTTTGGTTAAAGTTTAGGTTCATTTCTGAATTTTCTATTTTGTTCTATCGACCTATGTGTCTATCGTTTCAGCTGAAGTTTAGGAAAAGGAAAGAAGACCAGCACCTGGTAATGTTGGGAGGGCAAAACATAAACAGTTGTGAAGGGCCTGGGATTTTAGGCCTGAGAGGCTTTATAACCTCTTCAATAGCATAGACTAATTTTGGTAAAGACTTGACCAAAGTGGGTTATGGAAAGATTCATCTGGCAAAGTAGAGCAATGGATTGAGAGGAAAAACAAGTGGAGAGACTTGGGGAAAGGCCATAAGACCCTGGATTGCAACAACAGCAGACAGATGGAGAGCAGAACAAGTGGTATGAGAGGGATTGAGAAGATAAAATCGGAATGACTTGCCAAGGGGTTGAATACGAGGAAAACCAGATTTTACAGACCTAATGGAGACAACATATTTCAACTGGAAGGAGCCATTAGGATTAGAGCATTTAGTGTTGGAATTCAGTCCAAAGCATTATTGGGTTCCAAATTATTCTTTTTCTACATATAAATGACAAGACATTATCTTCCCCTGGGCTTTTAATGAGTGCCCTTTCACTGTCTTCCATTCCCCTCCTTTGTGTATAAACTATATATATATATATATATATATATATATATATATAAATATATATATATATATAAAATAAATATAGTTATATATGATCATATAATTATATATGATCATATGTATAATTATTAGTAATATTGTTATTTAATTTTGACATTCTGTTTGGGGAATCTTCTGATGTGATTATCTTATCTCTTAAAATTTATAATAGATGACACAATCAATGATTATCTAAATCTAAGAGTATAGGAGGGAGACAAAGGTTACAGCATTTTCTCAATACCGACTAGGAGCCAGGTGCTTTTCATGCATTGTCTCTTGGGATTGTCATAATACCATTTGACAGATTAGAAAACTGAGATGCAGGTATATTCCTTTTCACTGTAAGAACTCTGTTACAGCAGAGGAATCTTTCAAGGCCAAAACGAAGACCAGCACTTCAGTTGGATTCTTCTTGGTCTACTGATGCCTCTGACAGCTTATCTAACTTTACTTTTATTAAGAAGCTACTATGTGCAAGGATATACTACGCACAGAACCCATAAACATGACTACAGCACCAGATTGGAGTCTAAAACTCTTTACCTAGTCTGTATGTCCTATGTGTCCTACACCTTGCCTAGCTGTCCTCCTGCAACTCTTACCACTCTCCCTAAACCCTGATTGTTCTACAACCACAGCTGAAGTTCCCCCACTTTTCTCTTCATTTGCTGGGCTTACTCATTGCTTTTTGGCTCTTCCTAGAATGCATATTTATCTTTTCTTATGTGGCTAAAATCTACTCATCCTTCATTTCTCAGTCTAAATATGACAGAAAAAGCCATTCTGCTCTCCCAATCAGGTTAGCTCTCCACATAAAAATTTATCAGTGTTTCTATTTCACTATGCTTGAGACACTTTGAATTTTTGTAGTTCTTCATTATTATTTGATTTCCTCTTCCTACCATAATCTCATTGAAAACAGCTAACCATGTCTGGCTGGCTTGCCTTTCTCCCTCCTTCTCTCCCTTCATACCTTCCCTACTCCTTTCCTGTACTGGAGATATAATAGAGTCACAGAAATACTCATTGACTATCTTAATGACAGACTCAGTACAAAGTTTAGACTATGGTCAAACTGAGGCAGAGTTTTGGTGGGTGGTAGCAAAATGAAGAACCAGTTAAGTTTCCTGGAAAAAAATGTTGAAGTTAGATGGAGAAATACAGACAAGAAAACTATAAGCACAGCTTATTGAGGTATTAATAACTGTAACATTGAATAAGACTCAACATCAATATGAGACTTTGTATGTAGATTCTTGTTTCCCTCATTCCATGTATGTTTTAAAGCCAAGTCCAAGCCTTCTGTGTCTACTTTTGGTGTACCCTCTACTATCTTCTATAATCATTAACATTCTATCAGGAGGATAGAAGGAGCACTACATGGTAGATCAGCTTTTCATGGTTAATTAGAGTCGGCAATTAAGTCTTAACTTTGGTCTCAGTTGAGACTTCAGGGTCTAAAGGAATAGACACATTAGAAAGATTGGGTGAAAAGGGCGGGGGTCATGCATGGCCCAGAATCTACAAAAGGAGGAGGGTTGGGTGTTGTCAGAATTTCATAACCTGCCCAGCAGAATGTCTCAAAAACCTAATTAGGAGATCTGTGGCCAATCACATTCCCTATTTAATTCCTAGAAGCCCCAGTTCTAAACTCATTTTAATTTGTGGCAGCTTTGCCCCCTCCTCCCATAGACCCAGCTGTGCCTCACCTAAGGAAGAAAACCATTCAGAAGCTACAAACCATTCATCCCTCAGATATACAACTAATCCATGTCATTCAAGCCCAAACCTTTTCTCACCACTGAGAGTAAAAGGACTCTCCAAATCTACCTCTGCCCTCTGGTGCTACCATCTTTCATTTTACTGCTTCATTGCTTTTCCATCTGTGCCAATCGTATTGGGAGACGTTACCCTTTCTTCCTAGTCATGGAGAATCATAATTATTTTTTGGCTGCTGAGCTACAGTCTGGGGGACTAAGTGATGCCTCCATGTTCATTCTGAGACAGCACATTAAATTCACACACTGTAAATAGAATGGATTCAAATGAATAAAAATAAAAAATTCATTTATTGTCAAGTTTAGTTTTGGGGTTTGGAGAAGAACAATCGTTCTTACTACACTTTAAGTCTTTTTCTGGGTTCTGTGCTCATTTAGTTATATTATTGGGTGAATACATGCCTGTATTAGATGCTAAAAAACAAACAAACAAATAAAAAAACCTCTGTGCAATAAGAAAAATCTAAAGACACTATGAGAGTCCAGAGGGGAAAATGGATCTATGTAGCACAGTGAATATAATTTTAGTTTAAGAGTAAGGGCAAGATTTGAGCCATTCTCAACCTCTTCAGTTTTCTTTATTTTCCGACTTGTATAATAAGAGAGTTGAATGTAAATTGACTCAGTACTTGTATCCAACATTTCTATCCTTTCCAGCATTTAACAACCCAATAATCTTATTTTTTTTTACCAATTAGATAATCTTGAATAAATTAATTTCTTCATGTTGAGATATCTTCCTATAAAAATTATATATATGATATACATATGTGTGAGATATATATGTGCATATATATATATATATATATATATATATGATAAATTTGTTAACACACGGGAGATATTAGTGCTCATGCTAATCAGGAAAGGCTAGTTCTTGTTGGTTTAGTGGTGTGGTGGTTAATGGGGCTAATGGTAATGGTAGGGGCAAGATAATGGTAGCTTAGTTTTGCTGTTGGGTTTGATAAGGGCAGCAATTATAGTGTTAGTGCAAATTTTATTGATGATGGTGATTACAGTAGAATTGAGCTCTTGGTGATGAGGCAATGAGAGTGATGATGTCATTCTATTAAAGGAGGTCTCAACACACAAAAGATGAATTTTACCTCCACCACAGTCCACAATTCTGCTTGCTCTGCCACAAGATTGAAACTCAAATAGAATATTTAAAAATATTCCACAAAACCCATTTTCACTCCTCCAGAAGATGTAAATTAGATGCCCAGGAAGTTGTGAAAATAGTTGAGGGTCCTTTGCATAAATGGATATCTATTGAGTGAGTAATTCTGGCATTGGTTCCATAAATCGCACACCAGCTCAGAGCTGAGGTATTAAGACATCTGTGAGATTAATGGAGAACTAATGAGAGTAAACTCCTCTATTATCTGCTCTTCAAGATTAAGAACGTTCTAAACAAAATCGAGAGCATTTGCAACAGCGCAGAAAGATGAAATAGTGTGCTCTATTATGGGAAAGATGAGGAACTCAGAGTTGGGATCACTAAACAGACGGAGAACTAGTAGATGAGAATGAAAAAGTTGACTGTGGCCAAATCGTGGGTGGTCTTGCAAGTCAAGCTAAGGAGCACCTGTTCTGTCCTGCAAGCAGGAGCCTTTGTAGGGGAGTGACCTGATCATTATCAGAACATTATTTCATCTGCCAAGTGGAAAAGAGTTTGTTGGGGGGAGGGATGTAGGGAGGGGACTGGAAATAACAAGACCAAAATGTCATAGTGGTTTAAATGAGAAGAGAGGGATCCCAAACCAGGTTGAGGCTGTGAGGAGAGATTTAAGACATTTTGGAGCTGAGACTTTTCAGACTTTGGAAACAGGATAAAGGTGGAAGAGAGTATAAAAAAAAAAATAAGAGAAAATGGGGAACTGAGAAATAATTTCTATTTCTATTTTAGGCAGCTGCTTCAATTAGTGAAAAGAATGGTAAGCACTGTGATGTAAGATATCTAGCAGCAAACCTACAAGGGCTCCTCATGGCCAAAACTGAACATTTTGGGCAACAAAATAGAAAATAGTAGTACTGGATTAGAATCCACAGAATAAAATAAATATCCATGAGTTGATGAAGATATAAAAAAATATTTGATTCTTTAGATAGATGGGACTGAATGGACAGTCCTTACGATGGGATTCACATTAATACAAATGGAAGGGAAGAAATTGAAATTGAACAGTAATCAAACAGCACAGGGATACTTGCTACATACAAGTTTTACTAATGGATGCTGAAATCAGTGAGTGAGAGATTGGAGAGAAACAGGAAAGAGTCTCAGAGATACCATTTCTGAGATACTTGCCAACTACGGAGGCAGAGGGGAGAGCAAGTTTATTGTGGAGCAACCCTCTCCACGTGATCAAGGGTAACTTCACGTCACCAGCAAAAAAGACACACAGAGAGCATAACCCAGTGATATGATGCCCTGAGGATATAGCATCACTTCTGTGACATTTGTGCCCCAAATGTATTACCCTCACTCTGATCATGTGAAAACACCAAACACAAACTGAGGGGCCTCCACAAAATACCAGTACCCTTCAAAGATGTCAAAGTCGTGAAGGACAAAGGAAGACTAAGACCAAAGGACTGTCGCATTCTGTAGGAGCTAAAAAGAAATAATGACTAACTGTAATGTGGGATCTTCATAGAATTCTGGAACAGGAAAAGAACATGAGTGGAAAAACTCGTGGCATTTCAATAAGGCCTTGAGTATAGTTAATGGTTGTTGTACCAAAGTTAATTTTCTCATTCTGATGGTTGTACTATAGTTATGTAGGATGTTTACACTGGGGGAATTTGGCTAGAGGATATATGGTAACTGTGCTCTATTTTTGTGACTTTTTTAGTAAGCTTAAAAGTAGTTCAAAATAAAAAGTTTTGGGTTTCTTTAATTGTTGTTTTTTGTTTTTAATGTCTGATGGCAAAGTGGTTGTTCATTCTGGGTCATTTTCTTGGTGATAGGCATCCTGGTTCCAGTACTTGCTCTTCTGCTCCCTTCTTGTGAGATTTAGGGCAAACCACTGATCTTTGGTCCTCCTTTTCTCTCTCTCTGTAATGGGCTGATGGTATTTTATTTTATTTTTATGTTTATGTTTATTTATTTAGAGAAACAGCACATCAGCAGGGAGAGGGACAGAGGGAGAGAACCTCAAGCAAACTCCATGCTGAGCATGGAGTCAGATGTGAGTCTCAATTTCACGACCCTGATATTATGACCCAAGCTGAAATCAAGAGTCAGATGCTTAACTGAATGAGCCACCCAGGTGCCCCCCTTTCTTCTTGTGATATTTTATTTTACCTCTCCACAAGTAGCAGGCTGGTGCACCTGGTCTGTGCAGATATTTCCCTGCACTGAGGAATCTGTGCAGTACCATTTGGGTTGAGATAATATTGAATTCAGGTCTAGACTTTTTACTGGCTAGCTGTGAGGTCTTAGGCAAATTATTTAGTCACCATAAGGTTTTTTTCCCCAATCTTTATTAATAAGTTAACAATAGTATCTAATTCATAGGGTTGCTGTGAGGATTCAGCGAGATAACAAATAGAGAATGCTTAGCCCTGTGCCTTCTACATGGAGAATGCTTAAAATAACAATTATTAATATTTTCCAAATTTTATGCCCCTAAAAGAACTTAAGGAAAGCAGCACTGAATCACACTTATGCACAGAGGTTCTGACATGGTAATTTTGTCAAAATATGTTTGAAGAAGGTGGCTTGCCTGACTGAGTGAGGTTTTGGGGTGGAGTGTCCAGTTGGGAGTGTAGGCGCTAATCAGATTGGCTATAGGGGCTGCTCGTAATTTCTTCTCCTAGGCCCGCTGTCGTCACTGCCCGCATCCCTCCCTGGCACACCCTGACATTATACATTTGGGGTAGAAAACAACCTCAGACAAGGTACTGTGCCCAAACGTGGTTAAGGAGTTAAATTTAGAACAGACGGACAGCCTGACTTCATTTGGCTGCTGTGCTCCACATCTCACATCCAAACCACAGTGGTTCTCTATGCATTCCCGAAATCAAGGGGTGGAGGAGGAAGAGTGTTTGAGAAACTCCTACCTGGCAGGCCTGTTCTCCTTCTGCAAGCATTGGTCCCCAGGGGCCCAGGAGCTGAGCTCATTGTCCTTTGTGTTGTGCTGGGCCTCAGGTCCATAGAGCAGCTCCTGGGGTAGGCAAAGTCTCAGCGATCAGGTTTCTAAACCAAAGGATGACATCCAAACTGACAGCCAAGCTAGAGAGAGGCTGCCCTTCCAGCCTCACAGTAGGCTGAGACTTGTCCCTCCACATGCCCATGGCCACTGCGTGAGTCCAGCTCACAGCATCCCTCCACAGATAACCGCAGGAGCCTCTTTGCAGGCCTCCCAGAGTCCAGATTCCCTCTCTTCCCTCCAAATCCCACCATGGCAGTGCCAAGAAGTGGTTTGGGAGAACCCCCAGGACACCTCATCACTCATTCAGGCCTAACCTCCCAAATCATTCCCAAAATCAACATGCGATCTAAATAAAACCAGCTCTTATTAGCTGAGCAAGTGCTCTGTAGACATATGCATGTCACTGCCTTTCTTCACTTTACCATGCTAACTTCATCTTGACACTACTGTGCCCCCCCACTATTTGAGAGTGCAGCCTTTCCTCTGTCACCTGCTGTCTAGGGTGCTCGATGACTCTCCCTTGCCTATTTTCCCAGTCTCTCTTCTCACTGAGCTTCCATCCCGCGGTATATACACATGACCAGTGCTCCAACTGTGTGGAGCTGTTTGTGCTTCCCAGCATGAGTTTCTCTCTTTCTTCTACCCTTCCTCCAAGAATGCCATTCCACCAGTTATGACTAGGCTCAGAGATCAGGATTCAAAATCTATGCTCAGATTCTACTCTTAAATGGTATTAGAGTTCTTTGAGCTCAACTGTTCTGCCCATGTTACACTTTCCTCAAAACGACACCAGTAATAATTTGTACTGCACCAGGCATCATGCTACTTTTTTTGCACACATTAGCTAGCTTAACACTCACAAGAAACCTATAGGAAACTAATATTATTCCCATTTTATACCTAGAATAACTGCATCTGAGTGAGGTTAAGTAACTTGCAAAAGGGTATTAGAAAAGCGGCTTAGAATTTAACCTAAACACCAAAGCTTCAGTATGCTCTTATCCAATGCATTATCCACATCCATGCCAGGATTCCCCTCTCTCCCTCCTTGGCAGTTGGAACAACCAAATCCAAGAGAAAGAAATGTTTTTCCTTAAGGATAAACAGAGACTTAAAGGGAGAAAGAGAAAATCTATATTTCCTACTTCCCAGCCTATGGACTTCCCTCCTGCCAGTTTCTCCAGCAAATGTGTCATTGCTATAATCGATGTGGCGGGGTGTTCCTTACAGCGCCTACCATGTAGTAGGAAACTTGAAAGAAAGAAAGGCAGCCAGCTGGTATCTATATAGAGTCCATGCTTGTCAAGATCCTATCGAGGCATTATTTCAACTAGGGCCATGTCAAGAGTTCCAACAAAGGAACATGATCAAAACTTTATTTCTCTGAGATTCTGGCCCTCATCTATAAAATGGAAGAGCAATTCCCTTTCGCAGAGTTGATGTGAGGATTAAATGAGATATTGCACATAAAGCCCTTTGCACGAACCCTCACAACACTCTTAGTAAACAGTAGCTACCAGCCCATAGGGTACCTCATCTTCAAGGCCAAAGTATTCATGGAAAGAAGACAACAGAAGATGTCAAAACAGAAGAAACCTTAAAGAATTTTTATTTAGGATTCTTCCCACAAGAGTAAAACTGAAGTTGTAAGAAAAAAGATCCAAAAAAAAAAAGAAAAGAAAAAAGATCCAGGTCAAGTAAGTGGTGCCAAAACTCAAAGGACTGGAAGCTCAGTCTCCTGACCCTAGGTCCATGTGCTTTCTAGCACAGACTCTGCCTCTACGCACCCAAAGGATAGACAGTCCTTACTAAATGGGCAGGGAGAGAAACAACAGGTTTTAGTTCTGGTCTTTCCACCAAACTATGAACCTTGAGGGTGTATATGAAGAGAAAAAAGCAGGAAGCTGATGTGCACCCTGTATAAGATCGGCATGAATTCATAGTGAGGCCTGAAAATAGAAGTCTTGTCACATACTCCGCTGAGCTTGCTACAAACACCTCTATTGTTAATTCAGAAAATTCCGACCCTTTGTCTTGTTTCTTTATAAGCCAAGCCTCATTTATGTTACCGCTCCTTGTATGCACTATTCATAAGACAGGATTTAGGAGCGTAAATCTTTTCTTTTCTTTTCTTTTCTTTTCTTTTCTTTTCTTTTCTTTCTTTTTCTTTCTTTTCTTTCTTTCTTTCTTTTCTTTCTTTCTTCTCATCCTCTTTCTCCATCTTTTCCCCACATATTCCTCATTTTCCTTCTGTATCTCCCTATTCCCTCCTCTTCCCTTCTTTTATTTTTTTTAAATGATTTTATTTATTCATGAGAGACACATGGGGGGTGTGGAGACACAGGCAGAGAGAGAAGCAGGTTCCCTCCAAGGAGCCCGATGTGGGACTCAATTCCGGATCCCAGGATCATGCCCTGAGCCAAAGGCAGACACTCAACCACTGAGCCACCCAGGCATCCCCCTTCTTTCTTTTCTTATGGTCTAAATCTAGCTCTG
The DNA here is from genome assembly GCF_018345385.1 of Vulpes lagopus. Taxonomy (NCBI): domain Eukaryota; kingdom Metazoa; phylum Chordata; class Mammalia; order Carnivora; family Canidae; genus Vulpes; species Vulpes lagopus. Next base: position 63,211,296 of record NC_054830.1, read on the forward strand.
GTCTTATGGTCTAAATCTATGGTCTAAATCTAGCTCTCTCCCTTTCTCTTTGCGATTACCCAAGGGTATGCCCTGCAGTCAGCAAATGAAGTGGTGGTTCCTTGAGGCTTTCTTCTTCCCCTTCTTCTTTTTTAAGATTTTCAAATAGTAGCTATAATTTATTTATTGAGTCACACACAACAAGCATTTATTGAGTCCTACTATGCCCTAAGCACAGCCCATGTTGCTTGGAATGTAAGAATGAAGAAAACTGTGTCTCACCATTAACATTTAACATATAGTTGGGAAAATCATCCATGCTGTATTTGTGGATATTTGAGTTGGTTTTGTTTTTTTCACAGTTTAAGCTTTTATCATTGCCCATTCAAAGATTATGACAAGTGTCAGGCACTGCATACGGATAAATAATGTGTGTGTGCTCTCGAGCTCACGATGCAGGAGAGAGAAATCAAACCATTTCCACCAGTGGATTCAATTTGTTAAAATCCCACAGTGAGAAAAGTCATAAGAATACCATAACCCAAGATGGGAAAATCATCTGTGGTACCCTAAAAATACTACTTTTTTCTATTGTAAAAGCAGTAGGATTTCTGAGTAAACAACCCTGTTAGGCTGTGAAGAGAGTTCTGGACGATTTGAGCCAGCTTTAACATTTTTCTTTTGTTTCTTCTTGTATAAAATGGAGACAGTAAAGCAAACATGCTCCCTTTAACCCCTGAATAAAAACCAGTAGAGGGACCCACCTGGGGTCCTGAGAGGGAAGCAAGCTTGAAGTCAGAGGGCCTAGAATGCAGACTCTCCCATTGGGTGATCGTGACTTCATTCTCCTGAAATAGAGCTCGCTGAACTACAATGACAACAGCAGCATTCACACCATTAACAAAGCCATCCCCTGGTGTTCAGTGTGGGACTGGACACTGCATATGCATTATCTTTTTTTTTTTTTTTACTTTTAATCTACATGACAAACCACAAAGATATTTACAAAATATCTCCACTTAGCAGATGAAGGTCTTGGGTCTTTGGTGAAACTGAATAAATTACCCCAACTATCCAGTCAGCAAGTGGCGGAGTTAAGATTCAATATGCAAATATATAGGCTGACCTATATGAACTCTTAAATAAGAGTTTTTTTTTCATCAGCAAAATCTCATACTTACTAATCCATGTGGCATGAGATGCATCGAATAAAAAAGCCAAGAAAAGCCAACTTACATGTTCTCCTTATGAAAAAAAAATATAAATACATTTTTAAGTTTATTTTTCCCATTTCAAAATGAAAACTTACTGTATTACCATAAGGAGTATATACTCAAAAGTATATTAAGAAAAAATACTCTTCCTCTACCCCCTCACTCCTCCATCCTTCCTTGCCATCCTTAACGTAAGCGGCATTAACAGCCTGGTGTTTGTCTTTATTTTTAACATTTAGCATTCCTTGCTCACATAACTCACCACTTAAGAACTCCTAAAAGTCACAACCTGTCAGGGAAGATTCAAGTTACAGTCTGTGAATGACCTGGGCATCAGCCAGGAAAGTGGGAGGTAAATCATTCATGAAAAACAAGAGATGACCTACAAAACCAAGACCTAATTTGTCTGCACTGGAGCCTGCTAAGAATCCTTACTCTTTCCAGCAGGAAATGTAATGTGGCCATTACCAGATGGAGTGGCCTGGCTGGAGGGCAGTCCACAAGGACTGTGTCCAGGGAGGTCTTGTGTCTAGGGCTACTGAGGAGCCCTTCCTTGTTTGCCTCACACTTGCTTCCTTGAATTAAGTGCACGAAGCTCCATAGAGCTGCCTCCCTAAACCCGATCTCTGCCACCAGTGTATCATGATTTACTAAAATAACTATTTTCTACTCCAACTCCCTTCCCGTCAGCTTTCTGTCTTTTCCTAAGCTGTTTGTTAATGTCAAGCTAAATGTTGCTGTTTTTTACCATGCTGATTGACTCCCAGGTAGGCCCCAGGAGCTATCATAATTTCTGGAAATAGATTATAAACATGTTAGCATCACCAAGCCTGAGAAAGTGCCTTCACTTGCGGTCGGTTTCCCACCAGGGTGGTAGACAGCTCTCAAAGAGTTAATGGGCCCCATCGCTAATGGGGCAATCAGGGGCTTGTTTGATCCCAGTTCTAATCGCATCCTAAATCTCTATCCCATCACCTAGACAGATGAGTGTGCTGGGGCCTGAAGTGTGCTGTGGAGGGCAAGTGAGTCATAGACAAACTTCCTCTCTGAAAGGTTCATTGAGAGAGCCAATTAGCCAGGAAGGAGGTGCTGTTCTGCATGCTCTAATTACCCGGGGATGCGAGGGGTCAGATCAGAAGCCTGACCCCCACAAGTAACCACACAAAACGCCTCAATAGAGTTTTCGAGGCGGGAAAACTTGAAAGCCGGCCTTGTGTCTGCCTTAGCAGCCCTTTCTCAAGAATCCAACAAAGGTTGGAGCCTGGGACAATGGCCTGGGTCCTCCCCTGGACCACCTCAGGGACAAAGGGGGAACGCAACTGCCAAGATCCAAAAAGCCCAAGCTGCCGCCTGTTTGGAGGGAGGGTGGAGAAAGTGTGGCAATTTCTATAACCTGATTTGTCCCTTGGTCCAAAAGAGGAGCTTTTGATCTCCAAAGAGGGGGTGGGGTGAAGAACACCACCAACGAAAACACAGAGATTTCCAAACGGAATACATGAATTCATTAGCTTTTTTTTTTTTTTTAATATAACTTCTCCAAAGCACTTGATCCTGGTATTTCAAAACTATAAAAAACAAGTAAAAAGGAATGATTATAATTATTCAAAACTTGGGTTGAAGCTCCCTAAAATGTACCTCAACTTGGTTGTATATTTGATAAGCCAAGGTGATAGGTTGGAAAAAAGGACCACTTGGAAATACAGCAACCAGCTCAGAGACAGCCTGGACTTCTAATGTATGATGAAAACTAAGAGTAATTTAACAAAACCCTCTTATCCTAATGGGCTTAAAGTCTGAGAGAAGAAATGCAGTCCTGCTTTTACAATGTTCAAAAGCAAGTCAGTTGCTTTTGCATAAGTACACACACAGATGTATGTTGGGGAATAACACACACACACACACACACACACGTGTGTGCACCTAAAGGTATATGTACATATATAAGTTGTATAAGTCTGGAGAATATTTGTTTTCATTGACTTCCCTTATTTGAGTTGTTATTGGACAATGTTCTAGGATTGAAGTTCAGGATCGGAAAAAGAGAGTAACCTGTTTTGGGAAAAGTTTGATGATTTCCAAGTGGATGAAAACAGTAAGATTGATGAATATCTCTTGGGGCTCCCACATCAGCAACCAGGGGATAGAGTGGACAGAGACAAAAGTGACATTTGAAAATCCCTGCAGTCGCTATGATGTATGTATCTCCTAACAGAAGATAATATAGGGGCTGAGGCACCAGACTGTGTGAAGAGAAGACTGACAGCCAGGACAGCCTTTGCCTTCACTCCCTGGTGCTCAGAGTCCCTTGCCTTGTGCCTTGGTCATCTTCTCTCTCCTCTGGCCAGTTCAATCCATCCCCCTGACCACCCCTTTTCTGCATCTCCAGCCCACATCTCTCAAGATGAATGCTTCAGAGATAAGAGAGGACAAGGAGGTTTCATACAATTAGACAGGAGCCCGGAGTTAGAAGTAGGGAGGAGAGAATGTAATTGGAAGGTAGACAAAAGAAAAATGGAGAGATTTAGTTCATGAATGTTGCCCCCTTCATCCTGACTATGGTTCGAGAAGCACGTGGTGAAGTCCTGAATTGTCACCTTTGTGACCACAAAATCAAAATGCATATGAGAATACAATTCAGGTTGAAAATGGCATTATATTTCTTCTTCCCTTCTTCCTCCTTTGCCTTAGCACTATTCTACTTTCGTGTATGTTTGTAATTAAAAGAGCAGCATGATGCAATAATGATATTTTGATGACCTTAATGATTACAGTGTTTAATGTGCTCATGTATTGCTAGAGACTGTTCACTCTGAGTAACAGCATCAAAAGCATTCTCTCTCTCTCTCTCTCTCTCTCTCTCTAATAGATGAGGAAGTGGAGTTTCTGCTACATTAAGTAACTCATCCAAGGTAACTTAACAAGTAAGCAGCAGAGCCAGGAACATTGAAGAGAGTTTGAATTCCAGGTCACAAAAGACCTTTTGGAGACACTGGTTCTCTGTCACTTGCTAGCTGTGTGAATTTGGGCATGTTATTTAAACTCTTGCAGCCCCGCTTAATTTCCTCACTTGGAAAGCAGAGTTAATAAGTTGCTCCCTCTCAGGACTGAAACCAGTAGATACAGGTAAGGTCCCATATAATGCCTGGCACAGAGCCTATGTTGCTAAACCTGAGCTCCCCCTTTCTCTTTGCCCATCACTCTTTAAAGTCTGATTTTAAAATGATTGGCTCTATTACATTTTTGATTCTGCAATTCTACAATCAGAGCACTTTCCTGGTGCTGAATCCACACCCAAGAAGCCTCATTTTCCCCAAGCCTGTGCCTCTACAGACACTAAACTCAGACAATACACACTCTTTCCAGTCGTTGAAAGGGATATGGCTTTGGAGTAATAGGGGGAAAATATATCATGAGTAATATTAACAAGAAACCTCCATAAAAGTTGGCCCATAGCTTCTAAAATTCTTGTGGTTTATCATTGAAATGGAAACTTGGTCTCCCAATGGTAGATGGCAGCATTTTAGGGGCCATCTTCTTACAAGTCACTAAGGATTATTGATGGAAAAAAATTATAAGATACCATTTCAGCTGAGGATAGAGACACTTAAAGAAATTTACCCAAGGAACATCAAGAAACAATATAATATCAGCAGGACGTCAAAGACCTCGTAATTCCTATTTGTGAGTCGGGACTATGGAACTGAGAAAGGTTTCCAAGTATCTATTAATTCAGTACATTCTGAACTGAGTGGCAAGGCGGCATGAATTGCCACCATCCGTCTGAATCTTTTTTACCTCGGCTGGCTTTTGAGAGAAATACATCCTGTCCTGAAAAAGTGAGTAACAGATTAGAACCCTCCGTAGACATCACTGTTTCATTTTCTAACAACTGTTTTTTTTTTTTTTTTAATTTTCCTGCTGCTGTTAGAAAATGAAGAAAAGTAATTGATAATTTGGTTTCTGGTTATGAGATGCTTGATGTTTTGGAACTGAAGGCTTTGCTTGCACTCTATGAAACTAATGCCTAGAATTTCTGACCTGGAAGAGAAATGGTGACCATTTGGTCTGATCCCAGCCAACTTCTCTTTTTGTATATAGATGGTTAGATGAAGACACAAAGAAATTAGCTATAAAGGCAGTATTAGAACTCAGGTTTTCTGACTCCCAGCTCAATGACTTTTATATATACAATTGCGCTCTCCTTGATACTAAATAATTTAGCTTCATATTTGAGAGCATACAGCCAATTTATAGGAAAGTTACTCTCCCCATTCATAGCTTATAGATTCAGTCCACAGAGCCGTAACACATTTCCTGTGGGCACCTTGTTATGCCTTATTCCATATGAATGGGGGAAAGTCAGTTGACCAATACAGGCAGTTGGAGGGATCTAATTAATATGACTTATGACGTATTTTATTTATCAAAATGTTCGAGTCCATATCCGTATTGATGACCTGAAATCATGTGAAAAAGGAAAAGTGGTTCTGGTTGAAATCTCCCCTTCTATATTACTATTACTTTAGATCTGACTCAGGTTAATAAAAGTTTAGACTTGTTCTAGAATGCTATGCCTCTGACCCTGGTCATTTTTTTTTTTTCAAGAAAGAGAGAAAGAGCATGAGTGAGAGAGAGAGTCTCAAGAAGACTCCACAGAGTGTGGAATCCACCACAGGGCTCAATTTCATGACCCTAAGGTCATGACCTGAGCTAAAATCAAGAGTCAGACACTTAACCAACTAAACCACTCAGGTTCCCCTGGCCCCATCATTCATCTAATTATTCATTAATGAATGTTATGAGTTCAAGAGGTATGTATGTTGGTATCCAAATTCTCCCCTCCTTCTTCCAAGGCTCCCTGATAAATGGAACACTCAGAAGGAACAATAATCCAATCATAAAGGAAGTGCTTCTTTGGTAATGATTCAACATGTGGTCTGCTGGAGTTCCATGGGTACAGAATATGATTCAGGACAAGAAGTAACTTTAACTATATAGATCTTCAGGATTGGAAAAGGAAGCTACCTTGTGAAGTAGAGGAATCCAAGCAAATGGAAAGCACTTGTGTAGGAACTGGGTAATCACCATTCTAATGAGGTGGAGATGTAGTTGTTAGTGTTAAGTACTTATTCTTTGAAGTTTGGCAGAAGAAGCTTTAACTATTCTATATCTTTCCCTTGAGACTTTGTGGTATTTACCGAGGCTGTACTACTATCACTGGGAGCCTGTTAGAAATGCAGAAACTTGGGTTTTACCCCATATCTACTGAGTTAGGAACTAGATTTTAACAAGATCCCTAGGCCATTTCTATGCACATTGGAGTTTGAGAAGAACTGACCTAGGCTTTTTAAACCTTGGTTTGATTATTTATTTTAAAAATTGGTAATAGTGGCTACCTCTTAGTGTGTGTTAGTGATCAATAAGATGATGTTAATAAAGGTTTTAGCAGAATGCCTAATAATTAATACTCAGTAAATTATAGGTGCTATGATTAGCCTATCTGTAGATGAATCCAGCATTGGGTTGGAAGTTGAACTAAATTACTTCTACAGTCTTTTTATGACTCTAAGACTATACAATTCTATAGTTTTATTTCACACATTTTGACATTTTGGGGTCAAATCATTACTCCAACTCCCACACCAAGAATATAAATATATTTGGAAAAATCGTGTTATATTATGATATGTCTGTTAGGCAGATGTTCTTTCTACTCCCCCCCCCAACACACACCCATATTATAAAGAAACTGAATTGAACATGCTTGACAGCAAGCATTTCACTTCACCCATCCATAAATATGGGCTTGGTGGGGAGTGGAGGAATGTTGGAGCTGCATCCCATCAATTTTACTTAGTCTGGGAACCAGAGATCCTCCTTTCTTGCTGCTACTGAGAGATCTTATACTGTCTACAGTCTATTGCTCTTTAGTTGAAATTTACATTTGTCATGTTTAATGCAAAGAAATTTGTTCTGTGCCATGCAAGAAAGAGAAGTTTAAGAACAGAGTTGATCTCAATCGGAGAAGGACAAACAGTGTATGTTCTCATTCATTTGGGGAATATGAATAATAGTGAAAGGGAATATAAAGGAAGGGAAAAGAAATGTTGGGAAATATCAGGAAGGGAGACAGAACATAAAGACTCCTAACTCGGGGAAACGAACTAGGGGTGGTGGAAGGGGAGGAGGGCGGGTGTTGGAGGGGAATGGGTGATGGGCACTGAGGTGGACACTTGACGGGATGAGCACTGGGTGTTTTTCTGTATGTTGGTAAATTAAACACCAATAAAAGTTAATTAAAAAAAAATAAAAATAAAAAGTAAGCACACTGAAAAAAAAAAAAAAAGAACAGAGTTGATCTCAAAGAGTCCACAGGAACATAAACCTGATGATAGCATTCTTCTGCTTAAGTACCATTAATGATTCACGATTGTTGTAAAAGTTCCAAAATCGTAACAGGCTCTACAAATCCCTCTGTGATTTGACCCATGTCTGCTTCCCCAGTCCTAGTGCATATTCCCTCCTCTCTTGTATCAGTTGTCTATTGCTGTGTAACAAATTGCCCCAAAATTGCATGCCTTAGAAATGCCTTATACCTCACACACTTTCCATGGGTAAGGAGCAGCTCAGCTGGGGAGTTCTGGTTCAAGATTTTCATGAAGTCACAGTCATCTGAGGTTGAGTTGTCTAAAAGCTTGACAGGGACTGGAGGATCTTCTTCCAATGTAACTGACTCATATGTCTGGCAACTGAATGCTCATTGTTGGCAGGAGACCTCAGTTCTTCCCTGTGTTGTCTCCACAGGACTATTTGAGTGTCCCCATGACATGGCAGCTGGCATGCCCTCAGACTGAGTGATCCAAGAAAGGGCACAGTATAATCTATAAGGTCTTTTTGCCCTGGCCTTGGAAGTCATACATGATCATTTCCAAAATATTTTAGTGATTACACAGATTCACCCTATTTAATGCAGGAGGAAACTACATAAGAGTGTAAATAAATGCCAGGGGACTAAAATCATCAGGGATCATCTTGGACACTGATTATCACACCTCTCATGCTCTAAGCATTTCAGTTAGTCAGTTCACATTGAGGTCGCAAAAACAGAGCTCTCTCTCACCTTCCAGACATTATGCATGGTTTCCTCTCCATTGATCTAGGTTAACCTCTTCTTATCCTCCATTCTGTACACTGGCTGCCATCTTTCCTGAGGAGTTTTTTCTAAATCTTTACCTAGACAATGCAAGAGCCCCTTCTGTAGGCACCCAGTATCCCCTACATCCCAGCACTTTTCACAGGAGATTGTAATTTTATGGTCTTGACTGTTTCCCTGCTAGATTTAAATAGCATTAAGATGTCAGTCTAGTCCCAGGAACTCACCCTGTACCTAGAATTTAGTAGAAGTTCAATAACTTCTGAGTATCTCATAAATGGAAGCATGGATGAAAAACAGAAGTGCTAAAATTAGGCTTATCTTGAACAAAGGTAAGACTTGGATTGGGGGGTGGGGAATAGAAAGGATACACAGTATGGGCAGTGGGGTGGAATTGCTTTGAGCAGAAGTATGGCACCCTCTTCACTAGAGACAGACCTTGTCCAAGCTCCTAAATTTAGTTTTCAAGACCCGGGAGAGAGGGGAGAGAGGGGAGAGAGGGGAGAGAGGGGAGAGAGGGGAGAGAGGGAGAGAGAGAGAGAGAGAGAGAGAGAGAGAGAGAGAGAGAGAGGGGCAAACCAAGAAACAGACTCTTAACTGGTGGGTGGGGTGGGTGAATGGGTTAAATAGGTGGTGGGAATTAAGGACAACACTTGTCGTGGTGAGCACCGGGTGATATATGGAAATGCTAAATCACTACATTGTACACCTGAACCTAATATTATGCTATCTGTTAATTTGAATTTAAATAAAAAACTTTAAAAGAGAGAGAGAGAGAGACCTTCTAAAATCTATCCTCAATCTCCCCCTTTGGTTTTTCTTAGTTTTGGCAGTGATGGTGAGGGATGGATCCATGCATCTTTAATCACTAAGATTAAGAGTTTTTAATTATGGAAATAAGAAAATAGAGAAGTGAGAGGTGGAGAATGAGAGAACAACAGAATAGCTGAACTGAAGGGGAAAAGGGTCAATACACAGTTGATATATTTTGGAAGAGCATAGGATTCAAATAGAAGAATGATTTCTCAGGGCCTCTTTTTAAATTATGGGCTCTGGCATTCTCCATTTGGGATATACAGAAGCTTCTAATTATAGTTGACACATACAACTGCTTGAGAGAGTTATATGAGCTAGTTTTTCCTGATCCTTCCGTCACCTCTTCTCCTAACACCTGACTGCCAGGGCTTTCCCCAGGGGGGAGGACCAGCATGCTGCATGGTTTCTGATACCACTGATCCATGGATGCTCAGATTGCTGCGGTGACTCTGCAAGGTTGGAGAGTGCTAACTGGAAATGTTGCAGAATTAACTTATTTGAAGAATATGACCAATTAGATACAGCAGAAGCCAAAAATTTAACAGATAAATTGCTTTCCCTTTCTCTGGGCTCAATCCTGGGTAACTGTTATAATATATAGTAACTCCCTACTGCCTCTCTGGAGATATCCTCCATTAGCTAGCCATCAGCTGGATGTTATTGTGAAGTGGATAGCTCAGTAATTTGTCGTCTTATATTTGCTTTTCCTTTATACCCACCTCACTTCCCTTCCCCTCACCCCTGCTTTGGAATGGAAGTTCCAAGAAAGTATTAAAATGTAAGCACTGCCTCAGTCTCTTGTTTGAAGGAAAGAGGCTTTCAGTGACCCAACTAAGTGCAGCTCGTAAGAAAGTCCCAGGTAGATGGGGGAGGTTACCCTCACTGTGAGGAGAGAGTGAAGGGCAGACTCTGGAAGAGCAGCAGAGTGGGCCCTGGGAAGGGTCACTATCCATAAAACTGAGAACCTACCACAAAAGGCCTTGTAGATTACACTTTGGCAGGGAAAACAATGACAGAGAAAGGACCAAGTCCTGTTCTGTCCACAGACCCTCTGCAACCAGCCACAGTAGCTTTCAATACCTGAAAGGCTCATGTCATTAGTAGAACTTAGCTAGGAAACGGATATCCATCCTTGAATTGTTGGTCACTCACTGTATGACCTTGGGTCATGCTATTTCCCTACTCTGCCTTTTAATTTTCTTCCCACCTCCCTTTCTCTCTCTCTCTTTCTCTCTCTCTCTCTCTCTCTCTCTCCCTCTCTCTCTATCTCTCTCCCCCTTCCTTTTTAAAGGAGATTGGTCTAAATTAGTGGTAAGATAGGATATAAGGTTTATTAGGCTATAAGGATAGCCTAATTTTCTTTCCTGATATGCTTTAAAGCCTCCAAATGCCCAGGATTGACATCTGCATGGTCGGGCTTTAGGTGTGTTTCAACTAAAGAGGCAGTGAGTAATTTCTTCTTCAGAGCATAATGGGCTCTCAGTAGGGTCAAACACATAGTACTGCTTTCCATCCTCGTGTGCCATGCAGGAACACCCAAGGAAATAAAAGTATGAGAGGTCCTATGTGGAGACCTAATTTCACTCCCATTTAAAATTCAACAGGAACACTCTTCAGAGGCAGGGCCCAGGGAACCTGAGCCAGCAGCTGACAAATTTAAACCAGCCCATCCATTCCACCACAGGGAAACACAGGCATGGAGTCACCCTGCCGCCTCTCCTCCCCCCTTGCTTTCTTTATTTTTCTCTTCCCTAAGAGGGAGAGATTATGAATGTAATGGAAAATAGTGGACATTCGGGGTTGGCTCTGAAAAAATTGGTCAAATGAAGGCATATTATTGGTTTCCATGATTAATGGAACATCCCATCCCTCAAAGTGCAGTCAAATTTCCAAACCCCTCAAAAGCATACTGGGATGCTAACTACCTCTGGATCCAGAGTAAATGGAATTCATTTTTCTGGCTTTTCAGCCTTGGGTATCCTCAGAGTTGTTAGAAAAGCTGAAAAGAGCATGAATAGGGAACCCGCAGACCTGCATTCCAGTTCTGTGGCTCTCTTACTGAGTGGCCTTAGGCACATTCTCTCTCCCTCTAGCCTCAGTTTTCTTCTTAAGGAAATGGGCAACTTCTTCACAACAGTCTTCAAATTTAATACCAAGTTTGTTGACAGTGATGTTCCTTTTGGGACTCTGCAGTCCTCCCTAGGGTGACGAAAACTGTTTTAGTTATATTACAATTTCTAGCTAAGTAAACACTGGTGGAATCATATGATTAGAGAGAATAGTACTAAGTCTTTGGTTTTACGTAAACCAAATTTATTTGGTTTTGCTGACACCAAAGCCCTAATTTACTTGCATTTCCCTTTGTGAGGGTGAGGTAGGTGGCTTGATGAGGGCTTGGTGACAGTGAGCCTGGTTAGTGGGACCTGCACTTCCTTTACTTCTCAAGGGAAAACAAAAAGCAGGAACCATAGCACTTCTTGGTAACTTCTTTCTCTTCTCCCAAGAGAGTCAAAGACCGTGCAGGATGCAGACAGAATGAGTCCTCAAGAGGACAGTGAGAGAAGAGGGTGGAGACAAGATGAGAGCCAGGAAAGCTTTCTTCATAGGTAGTCCATTGTATGTCACTATTTAGAAATTAAGTGCTATATCCTATCCATTAACAGAGAAGAATGGATTCTCATCATTCCTACAGTGGGGCCAACTCGTGGTTTTGCGTTGTTTGTTTGTGGTCGTTATTGTCTCCCTCTGTGCAGTACTTGACTTGGAGAAACGAGATTTGGGTTTGAGTAGCAGCTCCTTCACTATGAGTGGAGGATCTCAGACAGGTTACTGCACCTCTCAGGTATACATCAAAGATCTGTTGCTAGCCTTTGAAGCTAAAGTTGAATAAGGCACAGAATCTGCACTCAAAAAGAATACAAAGAAAATAAAAACAAACACCAAAAGCACTTTAATGGAATGAGTGCCATAGTATAGGGAAGTACAAAATAGTATGAAAACCTAGAGGAGACAACCCAGAAAGGTGCTCAAGGAAGACTTTTTGGAAGAGGCAGTATGACACCTAAAAGCATGCAGGTGATCACCCAGGTAAGTGGAGAGCACAGATGAGTGAGGCGTGGGTTCAAGTAGGAGAAATTTCATCTGGTTAAAACACAAGAGGCTCATGGTGTGGGTTGGAGTGTAAATGGGATAGTGTGGAAATACAAGAGCAATGAGACTAGAATAGAATAACTACTATAATACTCAAATCACAAAACCCAGTGGTAGTCAAAACACAAATAATCAAATGCATGGATTTACCCCTACAGACCCATGAAATCACTGAAAGTTTTAACTTACAGGATGGGAAAGGTGATATGATCAGACTTTCATGTTAGAAAGAACACTCAGTCTGTTATATAAAGAATGAGCTGGGTGGGACCAAACTCAATATACAGAGGGTGGTCAGGAGGCTGCTGCTGATGATAGCTTGAACTGGGATGGAAGCGATGGAGGTAGATTTACAAGATTATAAGAAGGGAGAGAATCTGTAAGAGACACTAACTGATTGGATGTGGGTCTGCAGAGGGAAGGAAAGATGTCTCTCTTGGATGATTGGATGAAGAGTAGAGGCTTTCAGTTGAACCAGAAGACCAAGGAAAAACCAGAGGGAGAAAGAGGGAAGGATGAGAAGTGATGAGGTCAGTTACGCATATGCTGAATTTGAGGGGTCTGTGGATTAACACAGTACTGATGGCAAGTAGGTAGATGGATATATCTCAAACTAAAATTCAGAGCAGTACAAACACCCAAACTTATAGCTGCTCTTAGATCTCAGCTTTGGTAAAATGGGGATAATACTATTCATCTGTTTACCTCACAAAATTGAAGTACAGAATGAATGAGATAGGGAAACTGAGGATACTTGGGGAAATGTATGGTGCTATATAGTTGCAAGGCGTTTCTTTTTAACTGGAGAGCCCAGGGGCATAAGTAATTTGATTAGATTCATTATATCATCTGTATCGACTGCACTGTTCTCAAAGAACTTAATCTGGACTTGCAAATAGAATCAGAGGAGATGACCTAGATAAGAAGGAAAGGAGGAAATTCAAAGGTAGGCAAGGGGAGCCTAGGCGGCTCCATTGGTTGACAATCTGACTCTTGGCTTTGACTCAGGTCATGATCTCAGGGTCCTAGGATCGAGCCCCATATCAGGCCTCACACTCAGCATGGAGTCCACTTGGGATTCTCTATCTCTCTGTGCCCCTCCTGCTTGTACTCTCTCTTTCTCTCAAATAAATAAAGTCTTTAAAAAATAAAATTAAAAAAATAAATCTTAAAAAAAGGAAGACAAAACCGGAAGGCACGCACATGAAGATATGGAGTACTTGGTACCCCAAGTATTTGCTGGGTACCTGTATAGGTATTTGCTTAACTTTCATTGAGACCCTGACCAATGGAAGCAACATTTTTGTCTTATTTGCTGCTAAAATGGATTTAGCCCTCCCACCCTCACCAAAAGAAAGCCTAAGTCATCTACATCTGTTATGTACAGACTGATATTTTTCTTACTCAGTTGCTAAGTACAGGACTCTTCTGGAATTCCCTTGGGGAGAACAGCCATAACCCCCTACATCACTACTACCCTAAAATGGACTGAGACTGTTCAATAAACACCTTTCCTCTGCATACTCATAACATTTTGATGAGAAGGAGGGGGTGACTCAGTCATAGACTAAAAAGATGAATAAGTATCGCCAGCCCCACTCAATTATGGGGCCAGAGGGAAAGGCAGTGTCTGCAAAAGTCAAAACAGATTTTCGAAACAGTTTCTCTTCCAGTCTCTGAAAAACCTGCTCATTCAATTCCCTTTCTGTTGATGACTTTGGCTTCTGAGATAGGGCCTTTCTCTGGCAGCCCAAAGCACTGACAATCCCCCAAATGTCAGGGGCTTGGAGAGCTCATTGGGGTAAGGTGTCCAAAAGGACAAGGCTCCCAACCCTCAGAATCTTTGCTGAGTTCTGGAGTTTCCAAAGTTCCAGTCTCCTGTGGAGACACTGAGTTGCAAATGTCAGTTGTTGGAACCCTGCAACCACAGCCTCCTGGGTGTTCTAACAGCCTGGGCTCCTTCTCTGCTGCCTTGCAGTGATTAATTACAACCAGCCAGCCAGGTTTCATGGGTTGCCACTTCCATAGCAGCCATGATTGAATTATCTTTGCTCTTTGGAACAAAAGACCCAGCTCAGACCCTGAGCATCCTTCACTAGTACCCCACAAAAGACGGTTTATTATAGTAAAGATATTCTCATCCTTTCTCTTCAGTCCAGAGTAGATGAGAACAGATGCATTAGTCAGGAAGTGTGATGGATGGGGCCATTTGGTCTAAGCCATAGTTGTAATCCTGGCTCTGACCCCTATTGCCCGTGTGACTCTGGTCAGGTGACCTCCCTTTTCTGAACTTTCGAAATCTTCCAGACATTATGAGGAGGGAGAGATCTGTGCTCTAGCACAGATCTAGCACATGTGTTCTAGCACATGCTAGACAGGAGACAACATCCTTGACAAAGTACTCTTGATTTCCCCTTTTCCAAAGCTGTGCATAACATTGTAAGTCAACAGTAGTTAATCATAGGACCTTTTGTCTGGCACCCCTGTTAGAACAGTGGTAGTTTCCTACACGTGTATGTATTACCCACCGTGTGCTTTTTGCATGAACAAAATAAATAAATAAATAAATCCTCTAGCATTTACAAAGCACATTTACCTACATACATCTCCACATGTGAGCCAAACAGCCCCTCTATCAAGCAGATAGTATTGACCCCATTTATAGGCACAGATACCAAGCTTCTTAATTAAACTCAATAACAAGTACATGACAGAATGGAAATACAAACACAAGCATGCCTGGCTTTAGCTGTAGAGACCTTCCTTCAAAGTATGCTCAGGAAATAATCCTAGAGGACAAAGTGGTTGCAGCAAGCAAAGGTTTACCGAGTGTCTGCTATACACCTGTTAGGTGTGGAGGAGCATAGGTAAGCCTGGGCTCTCTGTCCACAAGGAACTCCTGGCTGCGTGAATAAAATCAATAAAAACAGAACACATTCACCTATTCAGCTCAAGTCTCCTGAGGACCTACAATGTTCCCGGCAGCAGGCTATGTACCCATTAAAAGAGTTTACACTGTTGGGAGGGAATGAGAATTAGATACTAGTGCAATCTGAGGTAGAGCATATTGATTCTGCATTGGTTGAAGTTTGAATTTTATATAAATTCAGTAAAAAAGAAAAAAGAACACATACTCATTTGTAATGGGGGAACAGGAGGAACTGTAATCAGTTACAAGGGAAAAAAGAATAAGGTAGGACACATTGCTCATCTCCATCTCATCTTTACATACTTGTCTCTTGCCATATCGTCTTTAAGCTATAAGCCATAAGAGCAATGAAGTTAAAGCAATGTAGGATTTCAGAAGAGAGAAAGTGTACATCTATCTGGACAATCAGTGAAATCCTCATTTTATTTGAAGTTTATGATGATAACCCTTTGGATTGTCCTTGGCATGGAGATTCCTAAGATATTCTCTAGAAAACCATAGTTCCAAAGGACGTGAAATGATGTTTCCAGAGTTGGGAGGGGGTGGGCAGAGAAGGAGACACTTAAAAATTTAAATAGGAAAAAGGACAGACTGATCAAACAAAAGTAAATGTTTCTTTGTGTTTTGTTTTCTTTCTGCTTTATTTGCTTTTTTTTTTTTTTCTATAGGACATCTCAGAATCTTCAAGTACATGTTTCTAGAAATAATGAGTGGAGATAGGGAAGGGGAAAATATTTAGAATTTTTTTCAGAAAGTGTTATTCTGAAAGCAAACACTGAGACTAGTGCTCCCAAGAACACATATTTATAAGTGTTACCCTTCTGGAGGCATCTGGATGGCTCTTCTGTTGAGTGTCTGGCTCTTAATTTCAGCTCAGGTCGTGATCTCAGGGTCTTGGGATTGAGCTCCAGGTGAGGCACCAGATTCAGTGGAAAATAATTTCTCTCCCTCTGCCCCTTCTCCTACTTGTCTCTCTTTCAAATAAATAAATCTTTAAAAAATATAAGTGTAGCACTCCTGGACTCAGTATCTCTTTAGCCTCAGCTATGGAATGTTGATGGTTGCTCAGGTAAGGTGAGACAAGGAAGAGAAAAAAGAGGAGTAGTTTGGCAACAGAAGGTACTTTGGCCACACAACAGTTAAAGGTTAAGTCAACGCCATGAACATTGCCTCCTCGGTGGACATCCATAACATCCCTACTTGATAAAAACAAAACAAAACAATACAATACAGTTCCATCTTGTCTGGAGCTAGGAAACCTTCCCTGGAAGGTTGATGTATAAGCTGGCATCTGAGAGCCATAAGTTGGCTCTCGATGAGAGATACAACAATGGAGAGATACAAGGATAGTGCCTTCCTGGACACAAATCACTTTGAAGAATTACAGATCTCCCTCTGTTTTGAACCATGGGGAGCTACCTATTGTACTTAAGATAGCATGGTGTTTGGAATCAGTTTCCCCATCCAGCAAATGGGGATGATAATGTGTCTTGCAGGGTGTGGATTATGTGAGCTAATTCATGAAGAGACTTTAATAACACTAGGCACCTTGTAGGCACTCAGTAATGGAAGCCAATATTAGCTGCTACTTCCACAAGAAGTTGAGACTCCTTTACCATTTTGTAAGATGAAGCACCACCTTCTAACCTGACAGAGCAATACGATTTAAAAGCCCCTGCTGAGAATGAAGGTCCAGCATTCATCTTCAGTAATTAATACGTGCCCTGGGGGATACTTGGGATTGAAGACGGGAGGGTGGGGGACTGTTTTTCCTTTTTGATTGAGTGTCTTTTTTATCCCAAGCTATTCTGAATGTCATGGAGAGTTAATGAAGACATGTTGTACACCCACTGCAAATGCAATAAAATAGAAAGTACAACCAATTCTACCACTGTCTGAGGAGATTAAATCCTCAGTCACCCTGGAAGTGCAGGGGAAGAAATGAGAGCTATGCTAGGAGATAGATGGGGGTGATGCTGGTTACAGAGGCAGAAAGGACAGAGGGGGACGCTCTTCTGTCTTTCCACATTTCTCCTACTTTTTCTTCCTTCTTCAACTCCCTTCTCCCCCACTGGCTAGGAACAGAGAGTGAGCACAAGGTGCCAACACCCACTCAAGCACCAGATCATAAAATCAGCATAATTCAGTCTAAATAATGTGTACAGAGTGATAATCTCTGTGCCTTTCTTATTCCTACCTAGAAGACTTACTTGAATAATCTAAAAACACTTCCCAAAAAACAAAAGCCCAAACCCCAAAATCCAAACCCAAAGCAATACCTGTTCATCAGTAGGTCTTGCTGCTCAAGAACTGGCTCAAGTAACAGATGTGAAGCTCCTCAGGTTAGCAGCCATTCACAACTCTTGAGATCTCCAACTGGGAACAACCTCCCAGTGTTGGAATAAACCAGATGATCTAATGCCTGAAGATCCCCCACTCCCGCCCATCTCTACATATATGATACATCTGAGAAATAGTTGAATGTGTTCTCCCCAAAAGCCTGGGTAGGGCACTCCTTCTTTAATGAGACAGCAATTTGGAGAGACCCCAAGGGGGTGGCTAAAGAGGTTAAGAAACACTGCAAAATTGTTTAGAATCCTCTAGAGAAAAGTTTCCTGAATAAATCTTAGCAATTATGACTCTTTCTCTTAAAGAAAGAAACAAAGAAGAAGAAAAAAAAAGTTAAACAAACCCTAGAGTAATTTCTACAGTATGGCTATAAAGTAAGCTTTTCTTCAGAGGAACAAAGTGATCTCCATTTTAAGAGAATTTTTAGTTCCTCTCTGCTCTTTCTAAAAGGGATCTGGTGTATTTTAGACCATAGTAGATTGAATTGTTAAAAATGATGGCTCTGCTTCATACCCAAAGCAGTCCCCAAACAGAGCACTACAGTTACTTTAGCAAGGCAGTTCCCTCCCAAAGGAAGAAAGGGCACATGATTATAATCTAGTGCTTTCTGCACAGGTTCAGGAATTAGAGAGCTGAGTTCAAATCCTGCCTCCTCCCTCATGCAACTTACTTAACCTCTCTGAACCTCAGTTCCCTCCTTTGTCAAGTGGCAATGATAATAATCATAGTCCTTTTTTTAAAATTTTTATTTATTTATGATAGTCACACAGAGAGAGAGAGAGAGAGGCAGAGACACAGGCAGAGGGAGAAGCAGGCTCCATGCACCGGGAGCCCGACGTGGGATTCAATCCTGGGTCTCCAGGATCCGCCCTGGGCCAAAGACAGGCGCTAAACCACTGCACCACCCAGGGATCCCTAATCATAGTCCTTCTACTTGAGATTTATTTGTGTGAAATTTTAAAGGGTACTGTAATCATTATTTACTACGTCCACTCAAACATTGTGGATCAATGTTCCAGTCCTACATCATAACAAAAGCATTGAGTATTATCTCAATGTCAGTTATTCTGCATGAGTTGTTGCACTGAACTCTGTCCCTCACTTCGAGATGCATTTGACCATCCTATAAATATGAGAGCCCATAAAAACCACCTCTTGTACTTAAGATCCCAGTCAGTAAACTCTGTAAGCTCAGTAAGAGTCAAACCCACTTCTATGTAAATCTAAACTACCATTTCCACTTCGTAGTGCTACATTGAGCTGGGAATGTACATATCTGCTCATCCATTTATTCAATCACTCAAAAAGTATTTATTAAACAAATTTGGGGGTGCAGATTAAATATGTAAAAACTCTTTAAAAGATAAAGTCCTGTGTGAATGTAAGGTATTACAACAAGGGGCAAAAAGCCTCTCTGCTTTCCCTGGTAGTGTGAGTGGGAAACGCAAACAGCATGCACAATCCCTGATTCCTTATCCTGTTGGAAAGGAAAAAAAAAATCATTACGACCTACTAATATAATCCATCTCAAAACCATTGGCTATTCAATGGATTCAAAGTGTACCCTCTTGGGTTATTTGTATTACCGTAAAAGAGACAATGGAAAAAAACTGTCAGGAAAGTCATAAAACCTCTTTATTTACATGCCCCAGAAATTACCCCTAGTGACCAGACTGCCATAGAATCCTGGCCTAAGATCACATCTCCCAGCCATCTAGGATAGTTTGATAGAGAAGCAATGTTCAAACAGAGTCCAGATAGAGAAGGGAAGGTAGGTTCTAAAAGATACTGTTGTAGCTGAGCCAGATAATCAAGATCAACACCAATAGCAATATGGCATGTTGATCCTCTCTACCCTTAATGTGATGTGACAAGAATGGCATTTTACTTCCTCAAAACCCATACTCCAGTCTAGTCATGAGAAAAGCATCAGGCAAATCCCAGTTTAGGGACATTCTACAAGACACTTGACCAGTTCTCATTAAAATTGTCAAGGTTATCAAAAATGAGGAAAGTCTGAGAAATGGTCACAGCCTAGAAGAACCTAATAAGACATGATGATGAAATGTACATAGTATCCTGGATGAGATCCTATAACAGAATAAAGACATTAGGTAAAAACTAAGGCAATGTGAATAAAGTATGGACTTTATTTAATAATAATGTATCAATATAGGTTCATTATTTGCAGCAAAATATCACACTGAGTGTAAGTAGTTAATAATAGGGGACACTGGTTATGGGTCTACAGGAACTCTCTGTTCTGTCTTTGTATCGTTTTGTTGTAAATCTGAAATTGTTTTTAAAGATAAAGTTTATTTCTTTAAAAAAAAAAAGGTGCCTTTATCATGCACAAGGAAAAAGGAAGCCAAGAAAGATTGTTTTAAGGGTAACCAATTCTTCCATTATCCCATTAGGCAGTGTTGTGCCTTGTTGTCTCAGGAAACCAAAATAGTTTACCTCATTTTGACTTGGTGTTTGTCTTGATCCATAAAATACTTCATATGACTTACAAGAAGATATAAAAATTAAAACTCAAGAAACTGGTATGGGGCAGGAGTCAGGTGGGAAGCAGTTTGGCTTGGAGTGGATAAATAAACTGGTGTCAGGTGGACCCGTGTTTATGCCTGGCTCCTTAGTGAGGTGAAGTTAATTATCTTTTTGTAGCTCTATTTCCACATTGATGAAGTGTTTTTAATAAACAGTGAAGATGCCATATTTAATGCTTTAAGCATCTTAACAGATAAATGTACCATACTTTTATAGTTTGGGCGCAGTTACTTTTCAGTGCCCAAACATCTCAGAGATATTCCAGGACCCCACCAAGGGATCCAGACTGAAGTAAATGTTGTTTTAGCCAATAAATTTTATGGAATATTTGGAGTCCCACCAAAATATCTTCATAGTGGAAGACATTTTCTACACACAAAAGCTTTTTCATCCATTTTAACATAAATTTCTTGATTTTATAGATCAGAAAACAGGCCAATGGAGAGAGGTGATTTGCTCAAGATCACACAGGGGGTTCTGGGCAGAATAGGGATTTGAATACAAGTGTCCCACTGGTAGTTTGACTTTTTTTTTTCCTACATAGCAAATTGAATTTTTATCCTTCCAAAAATACTTCCTGTATAATCTTTAAAATAAAGAAAGGATAAGGGATGTGCAACTTCATATTATCCAGTGTTAGGGATTAAAGATTTCTTCAAGCATGGAAGTGCTGATTGGCTGAGGAATAAAAACCAGTCTTTGTAGATCTGCATTAATCAAAAAAGACTCCTTTATGACATATTCTTGCAATAAATTTGAAGTAATAAAGAAACATTCCCTAGGTTTGTTTTGTTTCTCTTTAATCCTAGCAACAATGAACACAATAGTTAAGAGAATAGACTTTGGAGCCAGACAGATAAGGATTAAATTCTGGCTCCTCCACTTATTAGCTATGTGACCTTCCTTGCTCACGTTAGTAAACATTTCTGAGCTTCACTTTTGTCATCTTTAAAATAGAGATGATTAAGATACAAAATTCATAAAGTTTATGAAAATGTAAAATTAAATACCATATAGACTTCATAACAAAGAGCTTCGCCCATAATAAACACTTATTGAACTATAATTGCTGTTGTTGACATTCTGTTGTATTTGTTTCCCAGGAAATCAATAATTTGTGGTTCTCAGGGAGGTACTCAGCATAGCAATAATGCAATGGTGAGTCCTTTTGACTGGGCACCAGGAGATCTGGTTTCTTGTATGTCATATTTGCAACTTGTTAACTGTGTGATTGGGTCAACATATTCCTTCTCTGGCCACAAATTGTCCCATATTTCAGATACATGGGACATTTTGTGTTACATGGGACAAAAACCCGGTCTCAAATCATCTTAGGTTAAATGTGGAAGTTACAGGTTCAGGCCATTGAAACCTCCATAGGTAATATCTCTGTTAGGCTCAGCTTGATCCAGGCAGGACCCAAATACATTAAAAAAATCTGTTTTTCTCCATTGCTGAAATCTGTTCTTCTCAATGTTGGCTTCATTCCCAAACTCCACATGGTGGCAATATGGTTGACATCAGCTCCAGAGCTAAATGCCCTCAGCTTCAATCTCAGTGAAAAGAGAGCACTTTTGTTTCCTAAACAAAGCCAACCAAAGCCGAAGCCTGATTCTCATAGGCACAATTTGGCTCACATGCCTATCTTGAGCCAATCACTGTGGACTGGAGGATGGAACACAGTACTTAGCTTAAGCCTGGGACGCATGCCATTCCTGAAGATGCAGGTGAGATGGTCCTATTCATATAACCAACAGGAAGGAAATGGACCCTGTATTAGTGTCTATTGCTACATAGCCAATCACCACAAATCTAACAGCTAAGCCAACATAATTTATTAGTTCATAGTTTGTATATGTCAGAAGTCTAGGCATGGCCTAACTACCTTCTCTGCCCAGGGCCTCAGCCTGCTGAAATCAAGGTGTCAGCCAGGACTGTGATGTCACCTGAGGCCCACAGTCCTCTTCCAAGATCATGTGGTTGTTGGCAGAATTCAGTTCCCTCCGGTTGTACGACCAAAGTCCCTATTGGCTTGCTGGATCCTAGCCAGGGATCTCTCTCACCTCTCAGAGGCCATTTGCAGCCCTTGCCACATGGTCCTATCCTCTCACATATGGCAGGTGTCTTTATCCTCAAGGTCAGCAGGAGGGTCGCTCTGACACTTTACCTTCTGGCACATGGCCTACCTGGTTAGACCAGGCATACCCAAGATAATCTCTATTTTGATCAACTCAAAGTTGACTGATGCTAATCTGATTATAAGAGTGATATATCGTTATATTCCACTGGTTCTCTACCCGGGGAATGTATGTGAGAGCAGGAGTCTTAGGGGTCATCTTCCAATTCTGTCTACTACAGACCCTCCAGAGGAAAATGGAACCTGGTTAACAAGAGGACATTAAATGTTGGGAAGCCAGGAAAACAAAATCCCCTACTTTCCTTTGGAAAAACAAAAGCTCTGGGATTGGCCCAGATTATCTCTAATATCCCTTCCAATTCAAATCATGCTTAATTTTTTTGAAATCAAATATAGAATCTAAGTATTTCCAATGCAGTTGGGGGAATCAGCAATAATTTTGTATGAAAGTCACTAGAAATAGAGGGCAAATTTTTAGAAATATCATCCCTCTGAATGTTTTCTCAGCAATTTCTGCAATCCCCCCCTTTGGGGGGCATCTCTTGCCCACCTCATTAATATTTTCTGACTTGCTGTTGACAGCCCATTTTTTATAAGACTGGAAGGACGCAGTCTAATCTAAGGCCCAAGGGAGTTGAAGGAGCCTTCCTAAAATATGGCCCTGACCCAGCAAGCGAGTCACCTTCCCTGAAGTCTTGGAGCTTGAGCTATGGTTTATCTCTAGCTCCTTTTTTTTTTTTTTTTTTGGCAGTAGAAAAAGAGGATGTGGTCAGGATCGCAAAGGCATTACTCACAGCCAGTTTGGTTCAGAGGAAAGAAATAAGGCTGAGATCTATTCCTGCATGGCTCCATTCCTGTCTGCAAAAGATTCCCAGAGGACTGCCTTCAGGACATTGGCCTCAGTTAGGAACTGACTGACCAACAGAATTTGAACTCAGATCTCCCAGTTATGGCCTTCCCCTATGGGTAAGCATAAGAGAAGCTATGAAAGAGCACAGAACTTCTTCCTAGGGAACAAATCTCACTACAGTATCTCAGGTTCACTGGGCTGAAGTTGTATAAATGATTGTGCATCTACTATGGGTCAAAGTAGCATCTACATCATCTATATCCTAACTATATATAGTAGAGGACCAGAGAAGACCTTCATCACAGAACTGATAGTCTACTGGCTGAGATACAGAAATGTGTTGGAAAATTCCAGCAAAATGTGAAATGCTATGATAGAGGAAGATGCAAGGTACAGCACCTAATGTAAACCAGGGCAAAGGGATTCAGGGAAGACTTCCTGAAGAAGGTACCATCTGAGATGAACTTAGGAAATAGATGGATGTTAGCTAGGTGAAAGATGAAGGTCAAAAAGGTATTCTGAGGTGAGCAAACAGCGTAAGAAAAGGGTCTGGTGTGTAGAACATCTAAGTGCACGCAAAGGAAAGCAGAAGTAGATTGAGAGCATTGGGATATGAACTTGGTTGTGGTGGGTGAGAGGAGGAGAGGTGGAGAGGAGAGCTCTATAGACATGTGAATATGGAAAGATCAACGGGAATCAGTCATGGAGAGTCTCACACACCACACTGAAGAGCTTGGTCTTTGTCCTATGGACAGTAGGGAATCCCCGGAAGGTTTAGAGTAGGAGGGATATTTGTTGTGAATTCCTCTACCTGTGGTATACAGAACACATCCAATTCTGCAAGGTTGGGGCTATGGAGCTTTTAGATCTTGACTGTTGCAGTGGATCAGGTGGGAGATGATGAGAGTATGAATTCTGGTAGTGAGACTGGAGAGAAAGAAACAGGCTTAAATTTTTTTTGGGGGGGGTGCATAATATCTACAAGATTGGCAATTGAGTGGCTATGATGTCTGATGGAAAGAATAGTATCAAGAATAATGCTCAGACTGACTAGCACACATTTTTGTGTCTGTGTGTGTGCATGTGTGCCTTAGGTTGTAGTTCAACCAACATTTATTAAGTACCTATTGTGTTCTGGGCTTGCTTAAAACACTGAGTATACATAATCACATTTTACTTCCCAACTTCAAAACAGAGGAGGTTAGAATCTTGGAGAGAGAACCAACTTATTTAAGATCATCTAGTAGCAGAGATAAAAGTAGTAGGTATTTGTTTCACAGGGTAGATGGATTTTGCTTGAGTCCTTGACCACCAAAATGAGGATTTTATAAACTCAAAACACATATTCCAAAGAGAAGCACAGCAGAATGAAACTGATGGCTCTATGTAGACCACTGTCTTTGTGTCACCAACCTTACTGGTTAGGTTTGGAGACTATCAGACTATTGTTTTTCTCAGTCCTAGCTGCACATCGGGATAACCTTAGGAACACTGTTGCTTGTGCAAAGTAATCTGATTGAATTGTTTTGGAGCATAACCTGGGCATCAGGTGATTTAAAAATCTTCAGGTGATTATAATGTAGAGCCAGGACTGATAATCATGAAGCCATGTTGCAAAACAAGAAGCAAACGATCTTCTCTGCCGAATTCCAACCCTGATCCTATCTTTCTTCTCCTGCCTTCAGTAGTCTGATTCTCAGATGAACATAAGAGCATCCTTCCCAGCATGGCCCTCCCCCTGCTGCAGCCTCCCGCTGCTGGTGGTCCCATGTTCTTGGCACAGATGGATCTGCTACCTAATTGCCTGCTTATTTGTCAAGTGGTTGTCCCCAACAGATGTTCCCATGTGGGATCTGGAGGCCAGCATCTGTACACAAACAGCTGATTGCAACACTTTTGATCTAGTCCTGATGGGGCACCACCCAGGCCATGGATGACCTTCCAAAACTGACCTGAGGATAAATTTTCTGATCCCCCCTTTTCACCCCAAATCCTTTTCTTTCAGTCATCTTTTGTAATCTTAGAAGATATGCATGTGTATTCTCTGATTTCTTTCTCCCTCTGCTTTCTTACTGTTGCTGTTGATCTCAGAATAGCAGAGCACGCGAAGAGCATCAGTATCTTCATGGTGCAAACGTGTTAACTGGGACCCAGACAGGAAAAGGAACTTGCTCAAGATCAGGATACAGGATTCAGGGACCTCGTTGAGTTTTAGTTCTACCTATTATCTTCATTCTCAAACTCCCAGAAATATCCATGAGGTCTTTGGCTGGTTCTGAAACCTTCTAGGTGTGTAGCTTTCAACAAATTACTTCACCTCATCTTGCAGGACAGTGGTCATCTCTGCCTCTTGGCATCATTGTGAAGTTTTGAAATATTGTGTATGAAACAAATAGTAGCATCGTATTAAGAGATTGTGCTAGAAAAGGTACACAAGCATGATGGAAACTTGGTGATGTTTAGCCGGATGATTAAGTGCACAGGAATGTGAGTTAGACATTTTCAAGTGTGAATCCCTGTAATGGCTACTCATTAGCATAGTTTCCTCAATTAAGTTTTCTCACTTATTTTAGTCTCCATTCTTCATTTTTAAACTGAGAATAAAAGTAGTATTAACCTCACATGGTTGTAATAACATTGAGTGCTTATAACACAGCCTGGCACACAGCATCAAGAATAATGATGAATATTGTTGGGAAGGTGATGAGAAAAAAAAGGAAAAGAGAATAAAAAGAACATAGTAAAGTTTTCTATTATTCTATTCAGAGAGAGCACTGCATGAAGAGTCAGATCACTGAATGTTTAATGTTTGCCCTGAAACTAACTTGCTGTGTGATCTCTGATAAACTCCTTTTTTTGTCACCATGTTGCAGGGCTTTGGTCAGGAGGACCAGATGGTCTGTAAGCATCCTTCCACACTGTGATCTACTGTATCTCAGCAAAGTTCTCTGCCATCCCTCA
Organism: Vulpes lagopus; assembly: GCF_018345385.1. Lineage (NCBI taxonomy): Eukaryota > Metazoa > Chordata > Mammalia > Carnivora > Canidae > Vulpes > Vulpes lagopus. Next base: position 63,237,384 of record NC_054830.1, read on the forward strand.
ATTCCCTCAGTATCCAAGGGACGTGGCCTGCCAGGGTCCTTCTGGATCATGAAATCATCTCCCTCTGATATCTCCTTCCCTGTCCTCCTAGCCTTTGTGGTGTGGCCTCCTTCCCACTGCCTTTGAGTTTTTGCATAAGAAGGCAGTCCCGTCCTCTCCTAAGACCCTTTCCTTAGAAGTGGAAAGAAGGACCTGGGAACCCAGCCTCAGAAATGGACCACTGAGTACTTTCAGAGATAAGCCATGAGCTCCTCCTGGGAAGGCAGGGCTGTCAAGTGGAAATCCTGACAGCAGCCTTAGTTGCAGCCATGTAAATAGTATTACTGCAAAGGCATATATTTAGCATCTATGACATCAGCTTGATTTACCTTGATTAACGGAGCAATTTGCTGTACATTTTTCCAAATGCTGTAATCAATTAGAACCCAAAATAGATTAGAAAGCCCTCTATGGTGTGGCCACAGTCCAAAAAGGCTAATCCATCATAAGACATATATATATACATACACACACACACACACACACACACACACACACACACACACACACATCCTTTTCCAGCCATGCAGTGGACAAAGATTTGTGTCTTAAAGAAACTCAGAGTGGTTCAGGTTTGTTCATTATACTTTTGCCATCAGCTGTTACTAAAGGCAAATCAGGGGGAAAGTACCTTTGTAAATGCTACTCCAGTTTCATGAAGCTTTCCAACATCTTTCTACTTAGAGGCTCTTCCCTGCCTATCCCCACAATATGTTTATAAAAGACCCAAATGGTTATAAGCTGCTTGTAGCAAAAGGATAGATCCTAACCCCTTAGAATGGCTTTAATAGCTCTTTAAGATATGGTCCCATATTACTCTTTCAACTTCATCCCTCCCTATGATACTTCATCCTCCTCAAAGCCCCCTCCACACACACGCAAATATTACGCTATGCCTTGTATTTGTGCCTACAGTTCTCATTAGAGTGAGGAACTAGCATTTATTATCTATTGTAGACAAGGCACTGTGCTAAATGCTCACTGTATATTATTGCCCTTTATCCTCTTAACCACCCATAAGACCTGAGAGTTAAAATGCTTGTCTGAAATAAGTGGCAATACTAAGATTCAACCCAGGTTGATCTGACCCCAAAACCTTTGGTCTTTCTGTAAAATCCCTTCATCTTTCCCTGTTTCCTCTCTACTCACTCTTGCCCCCTATCTCAGCCTCTTGTGGAACTCTGTCTACAAGGAAAGCTGTGTCTTAAACTTCATGACAGTTAGAAGTTAGGAGGTGAGTGTGTTGCCCCTTCATAGGTGAAATTAATCCATGTCTAATCTATTTATTCTATGATGACTGATTGAGTTGCTACTCTAGGTAAAGCACTTTCCTAGCCTCTATATATGGCACAGTGGAATGAAGTATTGTTTAAGGAATGGACATAAGAAAGTGCTGGTTGACAAATTATTTAGGATTAAATTCTACATTTTCTATTAACCTTGTGTATAAATTTAGGTCTTTCAGAATCTACACTTCATTGCCAGTGAGTAGGAATAATGTTATAGACATCGTTGCCAATATCAATTGAATTAATATGAAGATATGAAAATCCTTTATCAGGTGTTGTTTATCCTACATGGCACTTGACCAAAAGGAGCTTAATGGTTTAGCAGCCCATATTTTTTGAATTCTTTATTTAATTTCTATTTAGTTAACATATAGTGTATGATTAGTTTCATGGGTAGAATTTAGTCATTCATCAGTTGCATATAATACCCGGTGCTCATTCCATCAAGTGCCCTCCTTAATGCCCATCGCCCAGTTACCCCATCCCTCTGCCCCTCTCCCCTCCAGCAACCCTCAATTTGTTTCTTAGAATTAAGTGTCTCTTATGGCTTCCCTCCCTCTCTGTTTTCATCTTACTAGGCTGTACTTTAAATGGCATGTAAAATTACACTATAAGCTACAAAGTAGTATGAGTTCCTGTTAATTTTGAGCAAGAATTAGAGGAAAACCAATTGTAAAATTGTTGATATTACTGGCTGGTTCTTCATGACTTCCCCAGGCTTTGCCAAATGCCTGGGCCATAACTGGCCCTCAAAGGACTCATACCAAATGAATAAATACTGTTGTTATTTGAGAAGCACCAGAATAGGAGGTCAGAGATGTAGGCTCTGGCCCCTGCTCTATTGAGAGACCTTTGTAAATAAATTCAACCACTTGAAGCCTCAGTTTCTTTATCTTAAAAAAAAAAAGGATGTTAAACCCGTGACTTCATAAGATTGTTATGTGGAGCAAATAAAACTGTCCACATGGAAGTGCCTTGTAAAATATAAAGAAATGTATATGTACAAGGGGATGAACAGGATTGACTTGCTTTCTTAAAGGAACACATAGGGACGTTAGTGCTGTGCTTTGAGGCTCTCAGGGGATTCCCATCCAAACATCTACAATTCAAAGTCCAGTGCTTTATTCCATTTTTACAAGTGACCATTCATCTTCCTGACTTGATACTTAGCAAATGAACCACAAAATCTTCCAGTCCACCACTTAGCATATCCTTGGCAGAAAGGACATTGGACACCAAAGAATCCACCACCCTTCCTCACCCGAACACACACCGCTGTACTGATGAGGAGCCTGACCCCAGAGGGCAGGGACTGTATCTTCCCCCCTTCTCCAGCACCTAGCAAAATGCCTCATCTATTATATAATCATTAACTGCTTGTTGAATAAGTAAATGAATAAATGGATTCAGTGATTTGTTCAAGTTATCCTCAGTACCTGATCTGTAGTAAGTACCTGTTATTTATTTTATTTTTTTTTATCAAATGAATGAAAGAATAGACAGCCATCCAGCATGTTGGTAGCATCCCTGGGACCCAGACATCTTACCTTTCAACCAATTTCCCAATGTATCGCAAGGTAGTATTCATCCTGGCTTGCATTTGTTACCAATCGATTTGAGTTTGTGCATTTTGCCTCTATACCTACGATTCCAAATCAGCAAAAGAAGCAAGGGACCGTGTCTTCTGCCACTGTATTTCTTGGAACAACATGTGGCTTGGGACTAGTTACCCAGTAGGTAATTAATAAATACCTTGTTTGAACCTGGATGAATTAAAGAGACTATTTTGAGTGTGACTTCTGAGGAAGAGACAGGGTAGGAAGTGCTTTGTGTGGTCTGATAATGTATTTATTTATGAGACTAAATGTTTATCTAAGCCTCCAGAAGATCTTTGGCTTCATTTTGGTGTCTGTGCATTTGTGTTACTTTCCATGATCACAACAGCCCCATCCTTCTGGGGTCCAGCTGGGCTGCAGAGTAATAAACAGACATAAAAATTGGCTCATTCCATGACAAGAAGTGGGAGCAACCCAAAGCCTTTAAGAAATTCTCTGAGTAGTGAATGCACCAGCATCCAGCTAGTTCAAGTAGGGTTCAAGTAAGCACTCTAACTTTGTGAAAGCTATTTATGACCAACACAATGAAACCTCTCTACCCATTCAGTCACTGGGCGTTTGAGATATAGTTGTTTTTCTTTCAGTCTGTTCTCTGACAGCATTCAACAACATTGGGTTACTTTGACAGCTTCAATTCAGGATATGAGCAAGCCTCTCCTTTTGTTTCCTTAGTATATCCCTCTGCCATTTAAGTATCAACAGGAACTAATACAAATCAATAGTTGTACTTTACTCTGAATGACTGAACTGAGTGAGTTCAAAACCACTGTCTAAAATATCTTACTGGATGTTTCAAAGGGGCCAAATCACTTTTCACGGCCCACCACATCTCATTGCCCGTGACACTTCATTTGCAAAGAATCCCACATAGTCCCCAAAATCACTACGCTGAGACATAGGAGTTGCAACTGATAAACCATTCATTCAGCAGTCTTTATTTCCTGAGCACTGAATAAATCAACCTGGGCCAAGAGATAGGGCGAAAGATAATAGCTATGGTCTGTGCCTTCTAGAAGCTCATGTCCTCGCATGAAAAATGAACCCTGAGTATACATTTTTATGGCACCAGTTATATAGTGCTCAGTGACACAGAAAAGGGCACAGGGCTCTGGCAGCTTAGAGAAATGGGTGGCCAATTGCAGAGGTAGACAGGAAGAAGAAGATGAAATTGGAAGGCTTCACAGAGCAGGCAACACTTGAGCTGGGCCAAAGTATAAATGCAATACTGATTAGTTATAAGTGAGCGAGGGAGGTGGAGCACAGACCAGTCAGGAGCAAGGGTGGTCACCACCAGTCCACTGTCCCTGCTCGGTCCACTGAAGTCCCATGGCACTTATACCTTCTCAGGGGCACTCTTGGAACAATACTAGTAACCAAGTTCACTATGTACCAGTGAATACATATCACTTCCATTTGAAGTGCTTCATGCTCACTGGCTGCTTGCCACAAAGCTGTATGAGGTAGGTATTGTCCCCATTGCTGTGGATGTGGAAACTGGAGCTCAGGTAAAGTTTGCCCAACATCACAGAAAGGCGGTAAAGAGAGAATGGGGTTTGTGGAAGCACCTAGGGAAATGTTCCCTTGGAATTCCCCTAGGGCCATGCATATCCTCCATAAATAGGCTTATGTGGGACAGAAATCCAAGTCCTCACCCTCCAAACCCAGGGTCAAAGGAGATTGTGGAAACTCCCATTCGTCAGGTGCTCATTCCAACCCAGGTTGCAGTGTGGTGTTTTAGTTCACCATCTCAGGTTATCTTACAAGAAGCCCTTTGGACAACTGATCATTTCCTCCAATTTGTAGATGAGTATCTAAGTCTTGTGCAGTTTCAGGATTTGCTCACTTTCTCACAGCCATCCCCTACCAAGGCTCACAGGGTTCACAAGTAAGTCATTTTCCTTTAACTCCCTGTCTCCGTAGACTATAAAGTTTCCTAGAGCATATGGCATCATGATCATGATGAAAAAGGAAAATAAATAGGGGCAGGGAGGAAGAAGACACAGAAGGAGAAGGAGGAGGAAGAGGGGGAGGAGGAAGCAGAGGAGAAAGAGAAAATGTGCCTACACAGAAGTTATTTATATACTTTAAAGGAGCTCGGGATATTGAGAGATACTCACTGAGATAGGACATAGATATAAGCGTTCAGTGGACATGTTCTGACCTGGATTTTGAGCAAGAGAAAGTGTAGCATAGGAGTGAGTGGGATTTTTAGTGTTTTGAGGATGCCAGATTGGACACAGGAGGGAAAGCTGCATGACTCACCTGAAGTAGCAATGGAGCTGGTTATAGCATCGCAATTTGATGAAATATCCTCAGCATGACTACCCAGTCCTCTTACCCTGAATGTCCATCCCCTTCCCTTATTAAATGATGAGTACATAAGAGTTTCCATCCTTTTTTTCTATCAGCCTAGGGGACTTTATTAGCCAGATAATGATTGCCCTCACCTCAAGGTATGTTTTCACTGTATTTGTTACCTGGCTTCTGGGCTCTGGGTTCATTGGGATGAAGTTTGCATCTCTGTGAGATCTGTTAAATCCCTCTACTTTGCTGACTGTGAGCAGCTCAGAAACAAACAACAACAACCCCCCCCCCCTTGAATCTATAACACATTTCCCTGCCTCTTCCCTTTCTTTTCCACTTCTCTCTAACCCCTCCCCTAGAGAACGCAAGAGAAATAAAAATAAAGTTGTAATTAAGAAAAGGACTAAGAATAAATTCCATGCATTTAACCAAAGTTCCATCTCTGAGCCCAGGAGGATTGGTGCATAGCTGTGGTTGTGTGAGAGGAAGCACTCAGGGGACTCACGCTGTGCTTTCGACACAAATACAGCTCATAAGGAATAGTTTATCACTTAAACCATCGCTTTAATTCTGCAGAGTAAAGGCAAGACCTCAAAAAGGGCTCAGATACCACCACCACCACCACCACTGGGGTCTCCCATTTCTGGAGTCCCTCTGGCCCAAATAGCTCAGAGCAATTCACAAACATTTATTGACGGAACCCCATGACCCTTCCCCCAAGTGAATACTTTAATATCCCATTCTGCAAAGGGCAAAATGGCAACATGGAGAAGTTCAAGGCTCTTGGCTGCTTGCCATGCACAGAAATCAAAATAGTGGCTGGATTCTGAAAGAAAAGCATCGCCAGGTGCACAGTGGATTTTTCAAGAAATGTGGTGAAAAGAGCACTAGGCTGAAAGTCAAGGAGACTGGGCTCTGATTCTGACTGTCACTCATCTACTGGGGGACTGTGGCCAAGTCACCTCCCCTCTCTGGGCCTTAGTCTCTGTAACTGTTAAATAGGAGATTGAAATAGAAGACCTTAAAGCCCTTTCTCCCTCTGAAAATGGTGGAGATCTATGTTCACTGAGCACTAGGCTAGCTTTCGTGCCACTGTGGCTCCTACAGCACACAGCACTTGCTCCTGCAGGGAGTGTCACTGTGCCTCTCCAAATCCAGCCCTCCATTCAAAGCCTGGCCCTACCCACCCTCTTACAGGTGGTGTTTCCTGATCCGTTGCTGCTCATAGGAATTCTACAGTCTTTAGATCTCTGGATTACTTACTTTCGACATAGCAGGAGCTCAATAAATAGTTACTAAATTACCAGGCACTGTGTAGCTTAATCTTTAACGCATCTGCCTTCACCTGACCAGTGGGACAGTGAGGAGTTTGGGGACAGACTAAGGAGCATCTGTCTGAAAAACAGCATTTTGGAAAAAAAGCCTGATACGGAAAGTAATCATCAATTCAGTATCTACCAATTTGATGCCAACTTCTTCACCTCCCTTGTCATCTCCTTTAGATTTCACCGACAAAGACAAAATCTTAAATGTCCCAATGAATCTTAAACCTTAAATATCTATGAATAGATGTCTTTTCTATGTCCATCTGGATTTTAAAATCCTGATGGTATACGTCCAAGGAGGTGGTTTGTAATGTGTAGGTCCAGTTCAATGCAATGTAATTCTATTCCTCGATTAATTATCGATTATCTACTCTTTGCCAAAAAACTATACTAGTATCTGGAGTTACAGAGATTTAGTTCTTGTCCTCAAGGATATTCTGCTCCAAGGGAGAATGAGGCAAGGAGAAAGGCAAACGTGATACATTGAAAATCGCTCGATAACAGAACTGTGTACAAGACAAAGGGTATGAGACAAGTAAGAAATTAAAAGGCCAATGACAGCTCAGCTTTCTGGTGGACTTGCTTTAATTTAGACCCTAACGTAAGAAAGTGATGACATCAAGATCTCAACTCTGGTGAGATCTCACAGTACAAAGTTTATTTGGTTATTGCTCATGCGTGTGTGGAAAGGCAGCTGCATTAGTGGAAATTTAAAATTTTAGAAACTATTTTAAAGGATAATGCAGTTGTCATGAGCATAGTTTCCAAATGAATGGATACCAAGGTATAGACCAGCTTTAATGAAAAAGTAGGTCATTTGAGATAATCCCATGGCATCATATATAGGAATATTTCTCCTCCGTCCTGGCTTGGTTTCCTTACATATAAAGGGGGTGGTTAGATGAGATAATCCCAATGATCCCTTCCAGCTCTGGTGTTCTGTACATGGAACTCAGACAGTGCCTTCTCTGTTGCCTACCACAACATTTACTGTTGGTCTGGGCGCTAGAATGGAAGATGGGAGGGGGCCAGGGAGGGAGGGAACAAAGGAGAAAGGGAGAGAGGGAGGGTTGTTTTCTCCGTCCAGGGACACTGGATTCAGGGGAGAGGTGAAATTCAGAGACAGAAAAGAAAAAGGAATCGCAGTAAAGGAACTGTCATTATAAATCTGTTGTTTAGAACGTACCGCAGGTTTTTATCTCATGTTGTGACAGGAGTATGACACTTACGGACAGAAATCTCAGGTTCAAGTTCTAGCATTTTTGGTTAAATAGCTTGTACATTCTTAGAAACTCACTCTCTTGAGCTCAGTTTCTCTTCTGTAAAATGAAGTAAATAAACCGAGCCTGTTAATTCGGGTGTGCTAAATAGGATCATCGAGCGAGGCATGATTTGCAAATGCTGTGAGACTATACAGAGGTCGTTTGGCGTTGCTGTTGTGGTTGTTGTAATAATAAAGGGGGTACAAGGCCCTAATCCAATGATCACAAATAGACATTTGTGAGAGGCTATAAGGGGAAGAAATTGGGATGAGAAAGTCATCAAATCTTCTAGGACATCCTGTTCTTACACTCGTATCAGTTGTGAGCTAAGCCTGTACTGTGTCTCCTTTCAGAGAGGAGTAAGCAGAAGCCATGGAGTACTGGTGGGCTCCCACAGGCCCATCAATCTATACTGCAGAGAGAAAGCTGCTAATCATTTCCAAGTCACCCTGGAGCAGACACACACATAGCACTGAGATTGCTCATGACCATAGCGGGGCCTCAGCTAGTGAATTTATAGAGGGCTGGTCTGCATTTTTAAACAAGATAACTAAACCTCCAGAGTTCACCCTGAATATATATATATATATATATATATATACATCTTTACAAGTATATGCATCCCACAAGCTGGTATTTTTTTAATAAATTAATTTTTTATTGATGTTCAATTTACCAACATACAGAATAACACCCAGTGCTCATCCCGTCAAGTGTCCCCCTCAGTGCACAAGCTGGTATTTATGTCAGATTTAAGTCTGATGATGTCGAAGGTAAATTTTTAATTCTCACAGATGATGGAAACCGAAATAAGGCAAAGCTAGGGTATTGGCACCATCTAGTGGGTGTATGTGGCCAGTGCACACACTGGAGGGGAAAGAGTTGGGCAAAGGGGGTGAAATGTGTCCTGTCTAGGCTTTGGAGGACTGCAGAGGCAACAGCACCTACACAAGAGAACGCTGGTTCTCTGCTAGTCCACAGGGGTCAACACAGTCATGTATTGCTAATGGCATTCTGAGACATTAACTAATAATTAATTAATGAGACATCAAGGAAACCAGTCAGGAACTGGACACGGCCTCCTTCCAAGCTCTCAGCCTCTAAACAGGTTCCTTGGACCCTCAGTTTCTTGGCCTGCAAACTAGGGATGACAATGCCTGTTTATTTTTTTACAGATTTTATTTATTTATTCATGAAAGACACAGAGAGAGGCAGAGACACAGGCAGAGGGAGAAGCAGCCTCCTCGCAGGGAGCCTGATGTGAGACTTGATCCCAGGACCCTGGGCTCACGACCTGAGCCGAAGGGGAGGCGCTCAACCACTGAGCCACCCCGGCGACCCAATAATGCTGGTGGTATCCCAATAATGCCTGCTTTAGAAGGCTGGTGATGAGCCGGTATTATGCTATTCACCTGTAGGCATTTGGAAAAAAGCCTGATACGGAAAGTAATCATCATCAATTCAGTATCTACCAATTTGATGCCAGCTTCTTCACCTCCCTTGTCATCTTCTTTAGATTTCACCGAAAGCAGCCATCGGTACCTTTGCTTCCCAAATCAGAAACCGAGGTTCCATGCAGCTTAGTGACCCAGGGTCACGCAGGGGCTGGCATAACTGGGGTTTCAACATGTTCGAGATGCTCCAGGGCCCTCGTTTACTCGGTTGTGCCAGGCAGCAAACACACACAGTTTGCTTTTTTCTTCCTCCTTTTTCTTAAGATGAAAGTATTCTATAAAATAACTACCGCAGTGCATACCTCACTTTATTCAACTGTGCAATTTAGATATCATCACTTTCTTTGTACAGACGAAGAAGCTGTAGCTTGTCGAGGGTAATGGCCTACCAAACATGAACTACTAGTGAGAGATCTGGGACTCGGACTTCCTGCCTGCAGACCTCCTGCTTTAATCCACCGTCTACTGACTCACGCACTCATCACTCATCTCTAATTGTGAAGTATGCTTCTGTTTATATTTATATCCCAAGAATTACTTGTTTATTTAAATAAAGACATCTGCATTTATTAAGGTCCCTGGCTCATCTAATTGTGACTGGTTTGTCTACACATACTGGGAGGTGGGGTGGGTGGTTGACAGCTTTCGTGTACAAAAAATTGTCTCGAAGGTCCCCTATACGATCTGTCTCAGGAGGACGGGAAGATGAGCTGGCTGGATGGAGAGGTCAGCTGTGAGCCTGTGCAGGATCTGTTGTTCCACGGTGAGGTTTAAAAATGGAGACTGTAGGACTTCACAGAGACAGCTACTGACAAGGTTAGGAAAAGAAACACAGAGACCACTCATGTTTTCTTTAGGCAACGCACCGTGTGCCTAGGGGGACCCTGAGCACAGAGAGCCCCAAAGCAGTTTGCTCAAAGTCGATGGGGAAAAAAAAAGCTTGAAAAAAATCAGCTTCCTTGACTCCAAAATCCCTGATAGAACTGGACATTTTTGCTCAAACCTTTAGAATCTGACCCAGAGAGATTAACTTATCTGTTGTAAAGAAATTGCTGTCTGGCAGCTGCTTCCCCCTAGTGGTCATACTGCCTTCAAGCAAGAAGATACTTAACCATCACATTACGGAATTGAAAATCCAGACATAAAAATAGGATGCTCTTTGACCAGGTTATGTCTGGTGGTCACTCAGATGGTCTCAGAGAAGTACAGTGACAACGGCAAAGACAATGCAAAATACTGGGAGTTTCTCGTAATCTGGGCTTTGCAAAAGTGCAATGTCTGAAATATATGTTAGAAAAACAGTTTTTTGTTTTTTGTTTTTTTGTTTTTAAGAGAGGGAGTATAAGGGAGATGAAGGGGCAAAAGGGGAGGGAGAGAGAAAATCTCTTTTTAAAAAAAAGATTTATTTATTTATTCATGATAGACACAGAGAGAGGCAGAGACACAGGCAGAGGGAGAAGCAGGCTCCATGCAGGGAGCCCAACTCAGGACTCAATCCCGGTAATCCAGGATCACGCCCTGGGCCAAAGGCAGGCGCCAAACCACTGAGCCACCCACGGATCCCCGGGAGAGGGAGAACCTTAAGCAGACTCCACACTCACAACCCCGAGATCATGACCTCAGCTGAAATCAAGAGTTGACTCCTTAACAGACTGAGCCACCCAGGCGCCCCCAGAGGGAAAATATTTTTTAATTAAAATTTCTAATTCAATATATGAACATACACACATGCATGCACACGCACACACACATACACACATATTCCTTGCAAAACAAATGCTCAATAATATTAATTCCCTGCATAACATCAATCCCCAGTTTAATGATGGGATAATCACAGCTCAAAGAAGGATGCTCATCATGCAGCGGTCCAACGCGGTGATTATACCATGACGATGTCTTCTAGAAGTGTATATCAAGAGAGAGCCTCCGTAAGCCTGTGTGCCAGCATCACTGTGATGAGCAGAAACCCTTGCCAACCCATAATTAATGGTCATGAGAATAAGGAACTCTAAGTCATTGGGATCTTTTAGTTGTTCGTTACTGCAGCATAACCTTACCCACACTGAATATACCACATCTTTCATTAACTGGCTTCTGGTTTGCTCCCCTCTGGGTTAAAGGGTGGTGGGGACAAGGAGCTTGGCCATGTCTCATTATTTTTTCATTCTTTTATTGATGACCATAGCCGGTTTCCAGTTTGGTGCTATTAGGAGCAGGGCTTCTATGGACATTCTTGGACGTGTCTTCGAGTTTAAGATACTTCCCCAGGTCTGGTATGCATAGATGTTCAGGTTTGTTTAGATAATACTGAAGTGGATGTACCAATTCACATTTCTACCAGCAGTGCATATGGTTCTCCAGGGGTGGGGGTGTGTGATCTTGCTCTCCTCCAAGGGAATTTGGCAATATCTGGAAGCATTTTGGGGTGTCATAAATGTGAGTGTGGGGAAGGAGGGGTGAGTGCTACCAGCATGTAGCACAACATCCTACAGGACGGCCCCCTACAATTAATAACTGCATGACCCAAAACTTCAAGAGTGCTGAGGTTGAGAAACCCTATTTCACGCCAACTTTGTTAGTGTGTCTTCTTTTATTTTGACAACATGGAATAACTTCCATACCCATCTGGTGAGAATGTAAAATGGTACATACACTGTGGGAAACAGCTTGGCAATTTCTTAAAAATTTAGACATACCCCACCTGTCATATGACTGATCCATTTCACTCCTAGGTATTATCTAAGAGAAATGAAAACATACCCACACACACAGTCTTGCACACGATTTTCTTCATAGCTGTATTTGTAATAGTCAAAAAATAGAAACCGCAAATATTCATCAAAGGGTGAATGGATAAACAGATTATATTACAGAATATTACTTAAAACTCTTGGCATACACTGATCATGGATAAATCTTAAAATAATTATGCTGAATGAAATAAGTATGACAAGAAGCCCCAATATATTGGTTATGTGGAGCTATCTCATGGTTTTGATTTACATTTCTCTAAGGATTAGTGAAATTGCACCCCTTTTCACATGTACATTTTGGTCTTTGCTCTATTGCTTTACATATCTTTTCCTTAGTGATTTGTAGAAGTCCTTTATAAAGTCTGTTCATAAGTCTCCATGTGCATAAGACTATTCAATAAATCTGTAGATAAACTTAGGGAAAATTAGCATCTGAACACTATTAAGCCTTCCAGTTTATGAATACAGCATGCTCTCCATTAGATTCAATTTACTTTCTCTCAGATGTATTTTATTTACAGTTTGATGCACTAGACATCTGTTATATTTATTTCTTGTTTGTTCTAAGCAAATGTATTGATATATATTTTTGAATAACTTTGTTGAGTTGGAATTAAACTATAATAAGCTGCACATACTTAAGGACTACTATTTCACAAGTTATGACACGTGTATACAACTGCAAAACCATCACCACGGTCAAGACAATGAATATAGATGTCATCTCCCTGAAGTTTTCTAGCGTCCCGTTGTCATCCCTCCTTCTTGCCCATTCCCTTCCTATTCCTGTCTCTCAGACCACCCATCTCTCTTCTACCACTATATGTTAGCTTGTGTTGTCTTCAGAATTATATAAGTGGATTCCTACAGTAGGTCATATTTTTTGTCATATTTATTTCACTCAGTGTAATTTTTTTAAGATTTACTCATGTTTCAGTGTATGACAAGAGTTCATTCCTTTATATTGCTGAGTAACAGTCTGTCACACAAATACACTACAGTTTGCTCATCCGTTCACGCTTTGATGAATATTTGCATTGTTTCTATTTTTTAACTATTACAAATTCAGTTGTGAAAAAAATTTGTATACAAGCCTTTGTATATGCATATACTTTCATTTCTCTTGGATAATACCTAGGAGTGAAATGGGTCGTTCATATGATAGGTGGTGTATGTCTAAATCTTTAAGAAATTGCCAAACTGTTTCCCAAAGTGTATGTACCATTTTTTATTCTCACCAGAAGGGTATGGATGTTATTCCATGTCATTGTCAACACTTGATATAATCATTCGTTTTAATTTAAGCCATTGTAATAGGTATAGAGATACATCAAAGTGGTTTTGATTTCATTTTTTTAAGGACTAATAATGCCAAGCATCTTCTTCTGTTCTTGTTTACCAGATATATACATTCTTTCATGAAGTATTTTCCAAAACTTTTATATTTTTTAACTGGGTAGCTTGTTTTCTTATTGAGTTTTGAAAGGTTGTTAAACATTATGGATAAGATCCTTTATCATATATGTAATTTGAAATTATTTTCTGGAAGTCAACATTGTGTCTTTTCATTCTCTTAACAACACTATTTATATTTTTTAAGATTTTATTTATTTATTAGAGAGAGAGAGTATGAGCAAAAGGTATGGATAAGGGGAGGAGCAAACTCTCCACTCAGCAGTCCTCATCGGGAGCCCCATGTGGGACTTGGTCCTATGACACTGGGATCATGACTTGAGCTGAAGGCAAATGCTTAACTGACTGAGCCACCCAGGCACCCCTTGGCAACACTTTTTCAAGAGCAGAACTTAATAACTTTGATGAAATTCAGTTTATCCTTTTTTTTTATTCTGTTGTACCTAAGAAATATTTGCATAACACAAGATCACAAAGATTTTCTTCTATATTTTCTACTAGAAATGTTACATTTTTACATTTTACATGTAGGTCTGTGATATGTTTTTTTTTCTGTGATATGTTTTGAGTTAATTTTGGTATATGATGTGATGTGTGGATCAAAGTTATTTTTTTCTACATACACACATCTAATTTTTCTTTTTTAAAGAACGATTTTATTAATTTGAGAGGAAGAGAGAGAGCATATGCAGGAGCAAGGGGGAGGGGTAGAGGGAGAAGCAGATTCCCTGCTGAGCAAGAAGCCTGATACTGGGCTTGATTCTAGGGTCCTAGAATCATCACCTGAGCTGAAGGCAGATGCTTAACCATGTGCCTGACACCCTGCGTGTGCACATCTAATTTTTCTAGACATTTGTTGAAAAAATTAGCCTTCTCCGATCAGTTACTCTTGCAACTTTGTTGAACATCTATTCACCTTATGTGTGAATCTTTTTGGGGTCTCTCTGTTCTGTTGCATTTATCTATTGGTTTATCTTGATTAATGTAGCTTTATAATAAATCATGAGGTCAGATAGCATAAGTCATCCAAATGTGTTCTCTTTCAGTGTTGTTTTGGCTATTCTCAGTCCTCAGCATTTTGTTGTAAGTTTCAGAATTAGCTTGTCAATTTTAGTAAAGAAAAGACATGTTGAGATTTTGACTGGAATTGCTTTGACTATAGATCAATTTGAGGATCCTTGATACTTTAACCTATGGATATCATTCAATCAATAAACATGAAATATATCTACATTTATTTAGATTGTTTTAAATTTTTCTCAACAATGCTTTATAGTTTTCACTGTACTTGGTCTTACACATATTTTGTCAATTTTATCACAAAGTGTCTATTTTTAATGCTATTATAGATGGAAATTTTAATTTAAGTATCTAATTGTTTGGTGCTAGTATTCAGAAGTACAATTAATTTTTGTACTTTGTATGCTTCAATCTTGCTAAACTCAATTATTATTCATAATAGATATTTTTTGTAGATTACAGTTGGTTTTACAAAGATAATTATGTTTACAATTTTAGGTCTTCCTTTCCAATCTGAGTGCCCTTTATTTACTTATTTTTCTTTCCTCATTACACTGGCTCCACCACCACCAGTACAGTCTTGAAGAGCTGAAAACAGACAGCCTTTTCTTGCTTTTGATCTTAGGAGGAAAGCGTTTATTTTGTGACTAAGTATGATGTTAGATTTTTGGTGGATATCCTTCATTAGATTGGTAAAATTCCCCTCTATTTATACTTTGCTAAGAGATATTTATAAGGATGAACTTTCAAGTTTGTCAAGTGCTTATTCTCCATTTATAAAGAAACTGACTTTTTTTTTTTAAAAAATTGTAATCTATTGATATGGTAAATTTTTTGAGTGATTTTTTTTTGAATGTAGAACTGGCCTTGAATTCCTGGTAAACCCCAATAGATCATGATACGTTATCATTTTCATTTTTCATGGATTTGATTAGCAACAATTTTGTTAAGAAATTTGCATCTACTTAATGAGATATTTTTCTGTAGTTTTCGTTCATTGTGATGTCTTCATCTGATTTTGCAATCTGTGTAATTTGACCTCATAGAATGAATTGGAAGTGCTCCTTTTCAAATTTCTGGAGTATTATGGTAAGATTTCCCCATTGAAGCAATCTAGGCCTAGAATTTTCTTTGTGGAAAGGTTTTTAAGTATCTGTCCAATCACTTTAATAGATATAAGACTATCAGATACTCTATTTCTTATTGAGGAAGTTTGACATTTTCCATCTTTTTTTTATTTAAATTTATTTTTTTTGGTGTTCAATTTGCCAACATACAGAATAACACCCAGTGCTCATCCCATCAAGTGCCCCCCCCCAGTGCCCGTCACCCATTCACCCCCACCCCCACCCTCCTCCCCTTCCACCACCCCTAGTTTGTTTCCCAGAGTTAGCGGTCTATCATGTTCTGTCTCCCTCTCTGATATTTCCCACTCATTTTTTCTCCTTTCCCCTTTATTCCCTTTCACTATTTTTTATATTCCCCAAATGAATGAGACCATATAATGTTTGTCCTTCTCCAATTGACTCTTGCAAGAATTTTTCTAATTCGTGCAAATTGTTAAATTTTGACACAATATTATTCATAATGTATCTTTTAAAGTTTTTATATCTGTAAACTCTGTAAAGATAATTACCTCTCTTATTTCTGATACTGGTAATGTGTCTCTACCTCTTCTGTATCATTCTGACTACAGGTTTACATATTTCATTATCTCAAAAAATAGCTTTTCATTTTACTGGGTTTTTTTTCTATTGCTTTTTTATTTCATTATGTTTCCCTAAGATAATTACTATTTTCCAGATGTGTTTAATGCTACAGAATTTTCCCTATGTACTGTTTTAGTTTCATCCCATAAATTTTGATGTTATATTTTTATTAATCCCAAAATAATTTCTAACCTCCATTTTGATTTCTTTTTTGATCTATTTGTTATTTATTTGAATGTTATTTAGTTTCCTAATATTTGGAGGATTTTTTTCAGATATATTCCTGTTAATGAAAGCAAATATAATTCCATTGTGATCAAAGAACATATCTGGTTTAACTTGAATCCATTTAAAGTTAATTTAAATATTTAATTTAAATTGAATTTGATTTTTAGTCCAGAATATAGTCTGACTTTTTGACACTTCTTTGTGCATTTGGAAAGATAATGTATTTGGAAAGAGGATGCTGGGTGGAATGCTTCATGATTATCAATTAGTTCAAATTAGATGACAGAGTTGTTCAAGTTTTATCCTCCTTTATTTATTTATCTTAAAGTATTTATTCTGACTGATTTTATGTCTACTTGTTCTATCGATTATTGAGGGTGGAATAATAAAATTTACAATTACTATTGTGAATCAAGTTTTGCACCATGTATGTTATGTGGTGCTATTGTTTTTTTTTTTGTTTGTTTGTTTTTTTTTTAGAATTTTATGTCTTCTTAATGAATTCAAATTTTTATTATTATTAAGTGAGCTTCTTCATCTCAGGGAATATTCCTTGCTCTGAAATATGTTTAGGTTAGCATTAATTTTAGTACCCCACATTTATTTTAATTAGTGTTAGCATGGTATATAAATCTTTATGTTCTGAACTTTAACCTATTTGTCTCTTTATATTTGAAGTAATTTTCTTGTAAGTAACATACCTGGGTCCTGTTTTTTTTTAACCAATATGATCATCGTTGACTTCCAATTAGGGTACTTAGACCACTTATACTTCACATAGTTATTGACATCATTGAATTTAAATCTGCTGGTTCTTGACATTTGTCTTCTATTTTTTTATATTCAATCTATTTTTCACTGTTCCCTTGTCCTCCAAATTAGCTCTCTTTTGAATGTGATTCCATTTTTGTCTCCTTTCTGCTTATTACTTATAACTATTGCATTATTGTAGTGGTTACATTGGGGTTTATAGTATATAACTCTAATTTATCACAGTCTACCTGTAAGTGTTATTATAGTACCTCATGCAGAGCATTAGAATCCTAAAACAGCATACTTCAGCTTCTCCCTGCTGGCCTTTGTGCTATTTTTGTCACCCATTTTTAATATTCATATATATATATATATATATATATATATATATATATATATATATATAATAATAATTACCACAATGTTCTCTATGCTTTACAGAGTTGATTATTTTATGAACTAATTTAAATCATAATGAAAGTGCTTTATATTTACCCATGAAGTTACTATTTCCAGGGATTGCCATTCCTTTGTGTAGATTCAATTTTAATTTAATATAATTTTCCTTTGGCTTGAAGGACTTCCTGTAGCATTTCTTGTGGCATGGATCTGATGGTGACTCATTATTTCAGTTTTTTTTTAAGGTCTGAGAAATATTTTATTTTCAAATTTAAAAGATCTTCCTTGAGTAAAGAAATCTAGACTGAAAGTTTTCTCTTTGATACTTTCAAGTTATTGATTTACTGTTTTCTGTCTGCATTATTTCCAGTGAGAAATCACCAAACATCCTTGTCTTTAATTCTTTCTGCGTATTACATTTTTTTAAAAAAAACATCTGGTTTTTAATATTTTCTCCTTATCGCATGCCTTAAGCAATTTGATTAGAATGTGCTCTATTTACTCCATGTTTTTTTTTTTACTTGAGGTTATGAGATTTTTGGATCTCTTCATTGATAATTTATCATATTTAGAAAAATGTTGGCCTTTATCTTTTTCAAATATTCCATCCCCATTCTCTCAGCTTTTGAGACTCCAGTTACATGCACGTTAAGCCACTTGAAGATTTCCTAAAGCTCACTGATGCTCTGGTTATCTTTTTATTCTTTTTTTACCCTGTTTTATTTTGAATGTTTCCGTTTCTATTTCATATTTACTTACTTTTCTTCTGTATTGTTTAACTTGGTGTTAATTCCATTCAGTGTGTTTTTTCAATCTGACATTATGGTTTTCATGTATAGATATTGATATGGAGTCCTTAAAAAAAACCTCTTCCAAGTGTGAAAAAAATGAGCCAAAGACTAGTAGAAAACATTTGCAAAGCACATGTCTGATAAAGTATTGGTATCCAAAATATCCAAAGAACTATTGAGATTCAACAATTAGAAAATATAACAACCCAGTTAAAAAATGGGTAAATCTCAAAATTTCTCAAATTTGACAGTAGACATAAACATAGGATTCAAGAAGCCAAGTTGAAGGTGTAATTTATATGGCAATAATAGTGCAAAATATGTTGATAAGTGTACTGTGGTTATATGCATGGTCTTCCTTGTTCTGAGGGAATACACTGAAATAGGAGCATGGTATCTTCAACTTAAATGGTTCAGAGATAACATAACTGAGTCTCACATTTAGGAGCCCCTTGTGGTAACCTTGCAACTTTTCTATAAGATTGAGATTTTATTTTTAAAAACGTTATAAAAAACTCAAAAGAAAAAAAAAAGAAAGCGATCAACCAAAAATCCTAAGTCATGACAAAAGTTTACACAGTATATCTTTTCTATGTAATCAGAATACAACCTCTCATGTAGTTCCATATTCTTAATTCTCAAAAAGAAACCTTGAGACCTCAAGTATGTAAGAGGCCCAAAATGTATAAAGGACTTGTCCAAAATGGCACAGCCAGTCAGTGGCGGAGCCAGCTCTGACAAATAGGCCTCCTCATTCACTTCTCTCCCCAGTCGGTTCTTTTCTATCCTCACATGCTGTTATTACAGAGCCAACTCTCTTTTTGTTCTCTTTTGGTATTCTCCATTCTGCATCATTTCAAATATTCAACTCTGGAACAAAACTTGACATTTAAAAAAATACATGAAGAGTTTATCTGCCAATAGAAGTTAACTTTCTAGGGGTACCTGGGTGGGTTCAGTTGGCTAAGTGTCCCACTCTTGGTTTTGGCTCAGGTCATAACCTCATGGTTGTGGGATCCAGCCCTACATCCAGTTCCATGCTGAGCACAGAGTCTGCTTCAGATTCTCTCTCCCTCTGACCCTCCCTAACTCTCACTCTCTCCCTCCCTCTCTCTCTGAAATAAATAAATTCTTTTTCAATATTAATTTTCTAAATGTATTCATCCTTATGCACATTTAGAACCCAGCAAGACCCACTAACTTTAACTGGAATCAGTATTTGACTCCTGCATAAGGTATTAGCTGGTGTTCATTTCTGATGAGGGTAACTTCCCAGAGATTTGGAGGCTGAGGAACTGTTAAGGAGATGTGAAAGTTAAGGACAGGAGAAACCAAAACTGTCAGTAATACCCACTGCTTTTTAAGCAGTGTTTATGTTTAAGATGACTATTGTATGACATAGCGTGTTGTATGCTTGGTATGTGAGTAAGAGATCATTTGCTGAATGCGCTTGGAATGTTTTATGTACTTTGGAACCAATGTGGAGGCTCAAGAAGGGAGACCTGGCCAGTCAGGATGGTTTTGTTGGTTTTTAGCTAATTGTTGAAATATGAAGAAGCAAAACAGAGGGTAAGGTTTGGAATATTGGGCTTCTCAATTTGAAACCCGGTGTTCATGAGTGTCTAAAATGAATGACTTCCATAATATTTTGCAAAAGAAAGCAGGTATTTATCTATAATTTTCACTCTGACCAAAACTTTCCATACTCAAATCCAGTTTCATTATTCCTATAAGGTATTAAACCAGATATCATTTTTAAAAATGATTCAGGACCTGAACAGAGTAAGCACTCACCCCAAACTGACAACAGTATACTGATTCACATTTTTTTGGACCAACTAAAAATCTACTGAGCATTTAACTGCTGCTCCATATTGCTCCTTTCCATGCCTATTTAAAATTAATAAATGTTTTGAGTCTTCACTAGGGTCAAAATATTGCTAGGACTTCTCTACTATTCCAGTCTTCTTTATTTTGTCACCCTGTTCATTTCCTTCAGAGCACTAATTACAAGGTGTGATCACTTATTTTTTAAATTGGATTATTGTATTCTACATTACAGAGTTTATTTATGAGATCAAGCTTCCATGGTATAATTGCTGCTCTATGCCCAACATCTAGTACCAGGTATATTCTAGGAGCATGGTGAGCCTTTGTTCTAGAAACAACTTCATCAAGCTTCTGTGATAAGCCAAGCACTGCCTATTTGTGAAGCTGTTTGATGCAATGGTTAGAAATACTGTGTGGAACTTCATCTGGGGCCAGATTTCTGGCTGCACCACTGACTAGCTTTGTAAACTTGAGTTTTTGTTGAGCACTTTTCAGTGCCTAACTTTATTTATCTCTTTACATTGGTAATAACGATAGTACCTGTCTCTTTTTTTTTTCCAGAATTTTGAGATATAACTGACATATAGCATTATGTAAGTTTAAGATGTATAACATGTTCTATACGGCAGGGTAATTATCATTTAGTTCGTGCCTCCATCATGTTACATAATTACCATTTCTTTGTGTGTGTGTGTGTGGGTGGCGAGAACATTTAAAATATACTCACCTATTGGGGATCCCTGGGTGGCGCAGTGGTTTAGCGCCTGCCTTTGACCCAGGGCGCGATCCTGGAGACCCGGGATCGAATCCCACATCTGGCTCCCGGTGCATGGGGCCTGCTTCTCCCTCTGCCTGTGTCTCTGCCTCTCTCTCTCTGTGACTATCATAAATAAATAAAATTTTTTTTAAAAAAATCTTTAAAAATATACTCACCTACTCACCTAGAAACTTTCAAGTGCAAAATATATATATGGAGAAAAGGGAACCCTTGCACACGTTGGTGGGAATGTAAATTGGCTCAGCCACTGTGGAAAACATTATGGAAGTTCCTCAAAAGATTAAAGACAGAACCCTCTATATGATCCAACAATTCTCTTTCTGGATATATATTCAAAGGAAATGAAAATAGGATCTCAAAAAGCTACTAGCTCTCCTGTGTTCATTGCAGCATTATTCACAGTAGACAAGGTATGGAAACGATTAAGTGTCCATTAACAAATGAACGGATAAAGATGAGGTATGAGGTATGTAAATGCAATGGAGTATTATTCAGCCGTAAGAAAGAAGGAGTACTTGCCATTTGCAACCATCTAAATGCAATGTGAGGGCATCATGCTAAGTGAAATAAGCCAGACAGAGAAAGACAAATACTGTATGATACCCCTTATGTGTGGAGTCTAAAAAAGCCAAACTCATGAAAACAGAGCAGTGATTTACCAGGGCCGGGGGATAAAGGAAATGTGAAGATGTTCAGAAGGGTACAGATTTCCTGTTCTAATATTGTATTATGTACTTGATAGCACCTTTCTCATGGAAGGACATAATTCTGTCAACATTGACCTCTAGCAGTTCACAGTCTAGGGGGTGTCATGCACACACATAAAGGACTCTATCAAAGGGCAAACTGACATCTTGCTACAAAGGAGCTCACAGGGCTCCTGGTTTGTAAGGTAGTGAGGGGATAACCCCATTTCCGGGGCTCTGGGAGCTTCCTGGGAAGGGAGATACTTGCACTGGGCCAGAGAAGAACCCTGTCAGATGCCTTTCTAAAATCAAGACTCTGCATCCAAAGCAATCACCAGTCCTTCAGTCCAGTAGCCCTATCCTAAAGGAAATAAGACTATCTGGATAACAATTTCCACATGTTCTCTTTTTATGTGGTTGTAGGTTTCAAACTACATGTATAGGTAAACAAAGAATGAGGCCATTACCATTTTTGTCTGCTCCTTATTGTGCTTGCAGCTGGGCTCTGTGTCCATTCTGTCCACAGTGGCCCAGGATGAGTAGATAATAGTTGCTGCCAGTATTTATTAAGCCCCTACTATGTTCCAAGCATGGTTATAAGGTCTTTATACGTAGTAATTCATTTAATCCTCATAACCCCATTTCAAAAATGAGTAAACTGAGGCATAGAGATCATATATTTTGCTAAGATCATACACCTATACAGAGAAGAATCAAGGACATGAACTCATGTAGTTGGATGTCAGAGCCTGAATGCTAAATCCCCAAGCTCTCTCTACTGCCTCTGTGAACTCTGGAATCTTTAGGATACTGACAAATACTCCCTGAGCTCGGTATGGGGCAGAATGAAGGAAAGTTAAGTTCCCTTGATAGTTTCTCATGGACAACACAGCACTTCTTCCTTTGGACTCTCTTTCCCTGACCCAAGTGTCCTAAACAACAGTAAGTTGATAATTCATTAGGAGTGCATTCGAAAGAGATTGCCTTGTGTATTATACCAACTATTGTGTCTTATATAGCACTAGAATTTGTCTTAATTATCATTAGAATTTGTCCCTATTCTCTCCTGTGTGTCACACAGGAATCCTGTGAGGACCGACCTACCTGTCTTACCCAATTTTAACCCTCTCTAATCCATCTTCTCCTCTTCAATTGGGTTCCAACAGGAAAGAGTCCGCACACTCAAAAATGAGTTAAAGAGAACTGAATGAAACCAGTGTTTAGGGCGAGAAGCCATTACATTCCAAAACCTGATGGAAAAGAAGAACAAAGTATAGTTACCAGAACCTGCAAGAGTTGTGGTTGTGAGAGAGAGATGGCCAAGGTATGGTCATAGCAGGGAAACAGTGCTTATCAAGACCAGCACTTGCATGAAGCCAGGCCAGGGTAAGGGATCAATACCTGATCCTCTCTCTCCTTGCATCTTCTGATGCCTATCAGAAACCAGGAAGACATGGACATGGACAACATGCACATGAGAAAATGCTCTGCATCACTGGCCATCAGGGAAATACAAATCAAAACCACAATGAGATACCACCTCACACCAGTGAGAATGGGGAACATTAACAAGGCAGGAAACAACAAATGTTGGAGAGGATGCGGAGAAAGGGGAACCCTCTTACACTGTTGGTGGGAATGGGAACTGGTGCAGCCACTCTGGAAAACTGTGTGGAGGTTCCTCAAAGAGTTAAAAATAAACCTGCCCTACGACCCAGCAATTGCACTGTTGGGGATTTACCCCAAAGATTCAGATGCAATGAAATGCCGAGACACCTACACCCCGATGTTTCTAGCAGCAATGGCCACAATAGCCAAACTGTGGAAGGAGCCTCGGTGTCCATCGAAAGATGATGGATAAGAAGATGTGGTCTATGTATACAATGGAATATTCCTCAGCCATTAGAAACGACAAATACCCACCATTTGCTTCAACGTGGATGGAACTGGAGGGTATTATGCTGAGTGAAGTAAGTCAATCGGAGAAGGACAAACATTATATGTTCTCATTCATTTGGGGAATATAAATAATAGTGAAAGGGGATATAAGGGAAGGAAGAAGAAATGTGTGGGAAATATCAGAAAGGGAGACAGAACATAAAGACTCCTAACTCTGGGAAGCTAACTGGGGGTGCTGGAAGGGGAGGAGGGCAGGGGGTGAGGGTGAATGGGTGACGGGCACTGAGGGGGGTACTTGACGGGATGAGCACTGGGTGTTATTCTGTATGTTGGTAAATTGAACACCAATAAAAAATAAATTTATTATTAAAGAAAATAAATAAAAGAAACCAGAGGGCCAGGAACCATTATGATGTAAAGGCCGAGAACAGATCTGGAAAGGTAAAAGACTAACCAACACAGCTATTCCTTTCTAAGTTTCTCTTCTGTTTGGCTTTCTATAAGCAGTGCTATAATAAGCAGCATATGTACATTTTTTCATGCTGGGCTTTTAATTCTGTTAAATAGATGGCCTGTTGTAGGACTGCCAACTCAAAGTATTTGTGAAGTTTTAAATGTTTACAGATGTTACCAAATAAGCTGCTTAAAAAATTGTAGCAATTTTGCCAACACTATGTATACACCTTCATTAGGAGTAGATGTTATTTATGTCTTAAAATGTATTGATCAGCTTGGCACACATTATTTTTTTTTTATTTTGCATTTCCTAACTGATGAGCGAGATTAAGCATGATTCCTACGTATATGAGGTCACTCCTGTGAATTTCCTGTTCCTATTAGGAGTATTTAGTACCTTTATTGCCAATCTTTATTTCACTTGCTGTTTGTCTTTGTTTATGTAGTCTTTGCTGTATACAAGCTTTAGATCTATTTTGTTTTGTTTAGAGTCAGATTTCAAAAATATAAATCTGACCTTCATCATGACCTTCATCTTAAAATGCTTCAATGACTGCCCTTTGCCTTCAGGGTAAAGTCTAAATTCCCATGTTGACTTAAAGGGTTTCTTCATGACACAGTTCCAGGGAGCTCCTCAGCTCTTGGTCCTCCCCTGCTCACCACCCAATCTCAGGTACAGGTGCAAATTGCCATGCTCTTGCTGGCATCCTTGGTGCATTTTCATATGTTTTCTCTTCCTGAGATGACTGTCTTCACTTCCTTTTGTGCCCCCTTAACTAACTGCTCTCCTCTCTCAAAGATTAATTCTGACATTATCTTCTCTGCAAAGGGTGAAAGTGTTGCTGTCTCCCTTGTCTTCCCAGATTGAGTCTCAGATGGCTTCCAGGCATGGTGATCTGGATTAAAGGCAAATGGCATACAATATGTGGGGAGTGGGACATACGCAGATGAATAAGCTCCAGTACATGTGTCCCAAGGACACGCAGTGTAGTGGTTGAGTTGCATTGCCCATATTGAACAGAACAAGCATCAGCAAATTATTAACAATCGTCACTTTGATTTTTCCTACCAGCAGTTTTCCCAGAAAAGAATCAAGGGGGTGATTGTTCCTAGAAAAGCCACATACCATTTGTCAAAGTCCCTTCACTGTGACCTCAATAAGCCAGCTGTAACATTCTAAGGTTACTCCAGAAAATCGTACAATTGCAGTGAAAGGTCCTCCAGTCACCATTACCAAATATTGAGTTTTGATGTCCTGTGGCCCTGAGGATCCCCCATGACAGAACAAATGAGGCTTTGCTGCATGAAAAAGCATTGTTCTAATGTGCCACTTTCTCAGCAGGTCTATTCTTCATAGCGTGATGTATAAATATACATCAGATATTTAGCCTTTTTCATCCCTATTGAGACAACCTCTAATAATCCAGTCTACTCACTTCTTGCCACCCCCACTTTACACAAACCTAAGCATGAATATTCAGACTTACAGAGCAATGTGGTGTTCTAATTCCAAACTAATTCAAACAAAAATTAATTTGCAAAAATTTAGATAGAACTATCTAATAAGAATTGTTGATTTTTTTTTTGTGATGTTTGTATCCAAGTCTCTACAATAAGAGCTTCAGCAAAGTCCACATTGTTCACTAAAGATTTTCAGTCAGAGAAATCTTTGGGGAACTCTGTACCGTGTACTCAAATCTGGCTTGGTATGGGGCTAAAATAGACACTGCCGGTATAGGTGCAATAGCTCAATGAGTAGTGGACAGCTGATATGTAAGTTATGTACATTCAGTAAAACTTGAATGAAAACATGCAGGGCCTCTGGTAGTGTATTTGGGGATTACAATGATAAATCATGTAAGGTGCTATCAGACAGGAAGGAAAGATGTGCATCCTAAGAATATCCAGATGAAGGAGTAATTTATTGTATGTGATGATGGCATAGGGAAATGTAGGGGCATTTTAGTAAGATCTTAAAAAATGAGTAAGAACTTGCCTAAGGTGATAAGGTAGAAAAAGACAAGCCTGGTGGAGTTAACAGCTAGAGCAAAAACAGAGAGGTTCACAAGTGGGGAAAGAGAGAGAATAAATTCTCTCATGTGTCTAAAGCCATGGGAAAGGAGGGAAGCTAGAGGGGGAGTCCAGGGCTGGATTTTAAAGGGTTATTCCCTGTTTCTTATTATGGTTCAGTAGGTCTTGAAGCACCAACATTCTTTTGAAGTTTGTCCCTTATTCTAACTCCTTTCAATGAATAGAGCCACATTCTGACGAATAACACTTGCAAAATGTCCCATGAGATTGAGTCATACAAAGCCTGCTGAGTCCACGGATCAATTTTTTATGTTCTCTTCAGGCATTTAAGATGGATTCAGTTGCCCCATGGTCTTGGTTTCTACGCTGAGATATTCCTACACTGAGACTTTTTACACTACCCATCATTAATCTCATGAGTGGCTTAACTCCTACCATCTTCAAGTCACCAATCCTTCGGTGAGGAAGAAGGATGAGGGTTGAAGAGAGAAGGGACTTCCTCAGGTCTTATTGGACTGACTGTCTAATAGAGCTCCATGCCAATAGTTCATCATAAATATAAGGGAATGAGTGGCCATAAACCATAGAACAAAAAGGATTGTAGATGTGTCTCAGTCCTTGGGAAGCAAAGAGCAAGATGACAGTGTCCATTGGGTTCATTCTTGGCTAGAGCAAGTGAATTCACTGATAACGTAACTGCAATCACCTCCTCTTTCCATGTTGAAAGAAAGAACTGGAGGTGATGGATGAAGGGAACTTGGGTAAGGTGGTTAAATAGAAAGCATGTGGGATTACGACTCTAAAAGTCTATGTTAAATATCTCCACTTAGGCACATACTGGAGGGGAGGGTTTCAACAACTTTTTAAAGTATCCTGATCTTCATTTCATTTATCTACAAAATGGGGATAGGAGTGTATGCCTTGAAAAGATGTGAAGTTTAAAAATAATAATGAATAAATCATCTAGTTCATGGTGGACATTTAGTAAAAGGCCATTACTATTATATGGCATCTTCTCTTCACCATGTCCTAGGACCCATCTTCTGAATGTAAATATAGAATCACTAAGGATATATGCTCAAAACACAGGGGTCCTTTTAATTTTGTTTGAACCATCTGAAGTCCCTGCATATGTTCTGTGTCACTTGGACTAAAAAGGTCATGTCCTCCACCACTGACATGTTTCTCAGTTTCCATCTCCATTATGGGACAAGCACTTGGACTTTTTCATCTTTTATAGCTTAGACGTCTTTTTAACCTTCTATAAAACCTAAAATCAAAGATAGGCACTGGGATGGATTTCTATGATGTCACTTCTCTTCTTGATTTGTAAATATTGCACTTAGGGAAATTCAATTAGAAATAAAATAATTAAGTTAGTAATTTCTTTGTTGCATGCTTCAGTGATAAGAGAACTAAAAGATCTAAACAACACTGTTCTAAGCAAAATTTGTCTTATTAGCACTATTATTAACTTGTATTTTTCTAAAACTTTACATTTCACATATCTTCATAAATACATCTTATGAAAAATAAATCGATTAAGGAAATTCATTTGGACTTGTTCAAAAACTATAGAGCTGCATTATTTTTCTTGTACATTTGAAAAACCTTGGTGCCTTGGTGTGAAATTTATTGTTTGGGTATTAAATGGAAAAACTACAGATTGACATCAGACAAAACTGTACTTTCCATTTATGGGTGCTTATAAGTTGGGCAAGTTATTTAACTTCTGAGTCTCGGTTTTCTCATATAAAATGAAAATAATGTTCTTTATCTCCTAGGATAATTGTAGTTATAAAGCACGTCACACAGCACTGCATTCTTAGACAGGCTTTCCAAAGCTTTGTTCTTTCCACCCCTTATTCTTTATTTGCGTCTTTCAATAGCTCTTTTTTGTTGTTGTAAACTAAAGTCTCAAATCCTTACATGGGCTTCGAGATGCTTTCTGTATTCTAACGTTGGCCTGCCTTTTCGCAAAGTTC
Source organism: Vulpes lagopus (assembly GCF_018345385.1). Taxonomy (NCBI): domain Eukaryota; kingdom Metazoa; phylum Chordata; class Mammalia; order Carnivora; family Canidae; genus Vulpes; species Vulpes lagopus. The sequence continues at coordinate 63,265,407 of NC_054830.1, forward strand.
TTATTTTATGTGCCCTACATACACCCAGATGAACTACTCAGTATTTGCTTCACATACCTCAAAAAGTTTTAACTCATGTCTTTGCTTTGCTGTTTTCTCTGACAATCGTGCTCTGTCTTCAGCATATCAAAATTTTGCCAAGGCTTCAAGATTTAAGTTCAAATGTTTCTACCTCCTTGACATTTGAAATTTCCCCTGACATCCTGAGCGTGGAAATGCCTCCCCTTCTCTCAGTCCTCACAGAATTCAAGTCAACATTCATTTATCTTATGCCATCTCTATGTCCAGCTCTGTGCTAACCACCAGATATATAAAGACGAGTAAAACACAATTCTTCCCTAATAATGAATGAGATATGATTTAATTAAGAAAAACTTAATAGAAAATTTTTACAGTAACAGTATATCACATTCTCCCTTTTCTTATTATAAATAACTGCTATTTACTCCCTGGCCTGAGATAGACCAATTATGAGAGTTAACCCCCCTCCATGACTAGTATTATTCTCATCTTAACAATGACGATGGCAAAGATCTGAACTTCAAGAGGTTGGAAAACTTGTTAACCTCTGCTTTTTCTGAGATCTGATTTATGACATAACTACATTAATGTCTAAGATTTCATATTAAATATGAAGAAGGCATTTCTTTTGGGTTTAGGGAAGGCTCTATTTCTTTGCAAAGAAGGAACTGTGAAATTGTGAGGTGCAGGGGCCACATTTAATTTATCTATATTCACCTCCATAGCGCTCAGAACATATCTGTACCGGATTAGTCAGCAGAAGTAAATTTGGGATATGACCACTGTGTCAGTTAAGATGAGTTAAGTTTGGGCAGCCCGGGTGGCTCAGTGGTTTAACGCCGCCTCCAGCCGAGGGTGTGACCCTGGAGACCCAGGATCGAGTCCCACATTGGGATCCCTGCATGGAGCCTGCTTCTCCCTCTGCCTGTCTCTCTCTCTCTCTTTCTCTGTCTCTCATGAATAAATAAATAAAATATTAAAACAAAAAAGAAGAGTTAAGTTGTGATGCTATGACAAACAACTCCCAAATCTTAACAGCTTACAGTGACACAGGGTTAATTTTGCCTCCATGGTATGCCTGCCCGTTGCAGGTTCCTTCTAACCAGTGTCATGGCTTACAGAATAGCTGCAAGTTGTAGTTTAGGTAAGAGAAGAAAAAACTCTGGAAAGCCCTGCAACTGAAAATAATTGCTTTCTCAAGACATAACTCGTTCTTTGTTGTTCTTGTTGTTACATAAGAATCTTTTGATCATTCAGTGTGTACCAAGGGACATGGTGACCACTGGTGATAAAGCAAAGACTAAAAGAAACAAGATACGTATACCCTAGCAGATGAGTTCAATGTTAGACAAATAATTACCCCTCCAGTTCTCAATTGTAATTGTGATAAATGTTATGAGGAGTTTATGTGGTGCTATGAAAGTATATACAGAGATACCTCATAGTCTGAGAGTTTAGAAAAGATGTCTCCAAAAATATGATATTTGATCTGAGACTTGAAAGAGGTGGAAATAAGCCAGGTGAAGATGGGGGTGATGGGAGGGGAAATATAAGGAGAATGGAGAAGAATTTTAGATTCTTGCAGAATATACTTCTCCAGAACTGGGTTAGCTGCCACTTATAATCATTCCCAAAAACCTATGTTTCAGTGTTCTAGTTTCTGAGTATTAGCATTTGTCATATCCTATTACTGTTATTAGTATAGATGTCTGTCCCTCTACTCCACACTACATTTCTTGAGTAGAATTTTGTTTTCATCTGTGTATTTTAAAGGATTTGGACTCAATTCATTTTCAGAATTCCTTGTTGAAATGATAGAACATTATAGCCTGCTAGACCTATAAAGTGGGCAGTGTTGAATGAAATTCCAGTTTTCAGAATATTATTACATGATATTATGTGAAATACATAAAGTTATATAATATTTAATATAAATCAACATCAGAGGTTATTTACCTCTCCATCTTGTCCCATTTTCCAATATTTTTAGTATTTCATAAAGTCAAGATAATATTGTTCCCATTGTATATCTATCCACTTGTGAGCACCAAGAGATGATTCCAGGTGCATTTTTCTGTTGAGCAATGTTAAGATAAAAAGACAGTTATTAAGTTTTGAAAATTTATTAGAGGGGAAATATAAACTAAACATATCTCTTGAATTTCCACAAAAAGGGAGATTTATATTCAGAAATGCACAACTCCACCAATGAAAGACTAAACACATGAAAACAGTTAACACTGTTGAAAAGCTGGGGTGTTGAGCTATAGGGAAATTAATGTTCCACTCATTCATTTCCAGAAAATGTTTGGTAGGGCTTATCCCATTTATAACAAGAGGAAGAGAACTTACACATTTCTGGCAAGGAAAGGGCTTCCCAAGTTGCAGATAAATATTGATATTGGCCTTAAGACAGCAAAAATCACACACAAAATCAAACACAATAGACATATGGAAGACTTTGGGGGAACTTTACAACATTGCATTTAGTACCTTTCCATTTAGGGTAGACTTTAATCAACATTTTTGCTGTTGAAGGTCAACCAAGCTGGCAATTCGGCTGTCAGATCAAAGATACATATAGATTTTTTTAAAAGATAAAATTAAATTCTAGAAGATGCACAACTTTAAGTTACAATTCCATTAGATTTGACAAATGCATCCACCCATGCAACCCACATATCTATCTATAGAATAAAACTGTCAACCTAGAATTTTCCCCTCCCTTCTCAGTGAAAGTATTCCCCAGAGGCATGAGTATTCTGATTTTTTTTTTATCATAGATCAGTTTTGCTTATACCAGGAGTTCATATAAATGGAATCACACAGTTTATTCTCTTGTGTCTGGCTTCTTGGGCTCAGCATAATGTCTATGCAATATGACCGTGTTGCTCAATGTATAAGAAATTTGTTATTTTTATTTCTTAATATTATTCCATGATGTGAATATATCACAGCTTGCTTATCCATTCTAGTTTTAGGCTATTATAAATAAGGTTTCTGTGAACATTTCTTCCCAGTCATTTTGTAAACATAGATTTTCATTTCCTCTGGCTAAACACCTAGATATGAGAGGTCACGCAGCAGAGGCATCTTTAAATTTTTTAAGAAAATACTAAAACTTTTTCTCAAAGTAGTTGTGCCATTTTATACTTCCACCAGAAATGTATTAGAGTCTGGTTACTCCCCGACTTCATCAATATTTGGTGTTACCATTCTTTCAGTAGTACGTTGCTATGATTCAAGTGTGCAATTCCCTGATGATTAATGGTGCAGAAAACTTTAAATGTCATTATCAGCTATTCATGGTTCATCCATTGTTAATATTGCTATAGTAGATGCTTTTATCATATTGATAAAAGTTCCTTTCCTATTTTTAGTTTGTTAAAAGTTTTAATCATGGGTAGATATTGAACTTTTTCAAATGACTTTTTGGTATTTATTAAGATATAATTATGTTGTTTCTCTTTTATTCTCTTAGCATAATTATGTTGCTTGATTTTTTCAAAAATGAAAATAACCTTTTTCTTAATGGGTCAGAGGTCACTTAATCCCATTTATATATTGTTAGGTTTATTTTTATTTATTTGTTTGTGTGTTTATTTATTGAAAGATAGTGTGTATGGGGGAGGGAGGGGATGAGGGAGAAAGAGAATCTTAAGCAGGCTCCAGCCCAGCATTGGAGCCTAATGTGGGGCTCAATCTCATGACCTTAAGATCATGAGCTGAACCAAAATCAAGAGTTGGATGCTTAACCTCCTGAACCACCCTGGTACTCCTGTATTATTTGATTTAATTTGTTAATATTTTACTTAGGGTTTTTTCTCCTAAGTTAATGAGAGATACTGATCTGTCATTTTACTAGAATATCTTTTTTCAGGTTTTCCTCTTAGGGCACTGGTCTCGTAAAAGCAATGATGAAGTATGCTCTGGTCCCCTGCTTTCTGAATGTTTGTAATTATTATTATTGATTCCCTCTTTGATAGCATTTGCCAGTAATAGCAGCTGTGTTTCAAGACTTATTTGTGTAAATATTTTTGACAGTAAATTCAATTTCTTTAAAAGAGTAGTTGTCAAACATTGGTTTGTATCAGAATTGCCTAGTGGGCTTTCAAACACAAATAGTCGAACATTGCTTTCAGAATTTCTGGTTCGGTAGTTTTGAAGTGAGGCTTAAAATTTTCATTTTAATAATGTATTGCATGATGTTGATAGTCTTGTCTTGAGGACCAGACTTTGAAAATCATATTTTTAAAAGATACAGAACTATAAACCGCTTCTTGTATCTTTTTTTTAGATTTTAGACTGCTTTTAGACCGCTTCTTGTATCTTTTTTTTAGATTGTGTTTTTTTCAACGATTCTTTTTCACATTTCACCTAAGTAGTTGAATTTACTGGTATGAAGTTACTAATAGTATTATCTTACTCTGTTTGTAATATGGGTAGGAAATTTAATGATATCTTCTCTATGCTGTGATAAAGAGAATTCATGTTTTAATTAAACTTTTTTTCTCTAAGTATTACTTTAGACGCATTCCAGCAATTTTGATGCATATTCTTCCAATATCATTTAGTTGATGATACTTTCTGGTTTTACTCATTATTTTTCCATTAACTCATAAGTTACGTAGAAGTGTGCTGTTTCGTTTCCATATATAATTCATGTCTTACTTTTATGATACTCAAATTTAACTTTGTTGAGGTCAGTCAATAAAGTCTGTAAGGAAACAATTTTTTCTAGGTCATTGAGGCTTTATATGACTCAGTATATTGGCTATCGTAGCGAACATTACAAATGAAGTTGAAGGGAATATGTATTATGCAGTTGTTCGATGTGGTTTTCTATAAATGTAAGCTAGACCAGTGGCAATTGACAACATTTACATTTTTTATGGATTTATTGATTGTTTGGGTCTAGTTTTTTGGGTTTTTTTCTTTTTTTTTTTGCTTTTTTTAATGCTGTAAGAATTAAAATTTCCAAATCTGGGTGTGGATTTGTTTACTGCTTCCTTTAATTTGGAGCATACACATATAAGGGTTGATATTTTTCTAATAAATTGACCCATATATCATTATGAAATGTCTCTATATTCCTATGGCAATACTCTTTGTATTGAATGTTATTTTAAATAATATTTATATGACCACTCCAGCTTTCGTGTAAATAATGTGGTTAAGTTGCATATTTTCCCATTGCTTTTCTTTTTATTATATTAAGATAATATTTATTATCTTAATATTAAGATAATATTTATTATATTATATTATATTAATTTATTATATTAATTATTATATTATTTATTATATAATATAATATATTATATTATATTTATTATATATTATATATAATATTAATAATAATATATTATTATATATTAATATTATATTAATTATTATTAATAAAATAATATTTTTTATTATTATATTAATAGTGTAACCTTCATTCTATCTTTAGGTGTAGATAAGTGAGTAAAACCATAGGTACTTTTTGACATCTATAGACATGGACAGTATCTCATATAGAACAGAATACTCATACAACTTAATTTAAAAAGAATCATAATGGTTTCATTTGAAAACATTACCATCTATCATAAGTCCTACTATAAAGGCAATTCTAGGTCATTATGGTATGCTTAGGACTGGTCCTATCAGCTAAAATCTATTGAGTATTACCTATGATATTAGGTGCTATTGAAGAATTTTATGAATAGTGAATTAATTTAGTCTCTGTATCCACCCTATGAGGTAAGAACTATAATTTTTCCTAATTTTCATTTGAGAAAACTGAGGCACAGAAATGCTTAAGAGAAACTTGACCAAGGTCACACAGTTTGAAAGTGGCATGGCAGTCTTTGAACCCAGACATTCTGGCCCCAGAAACTCCAATCTGCATAACTTTTTTATGAATAAGGAAGCATAGAGATATATAAGTTTAAAAAGGAAGAGAAGAAGAAGAAGGGGAAGGAGGGAGGAAACTGTATGCAGCAGCAAATGCAATTGAGAAGTGAATCAAACAGTAGCAGAATATAATCACAGTCTGGCAGTGACAAAGTGACTCTCATTAGAAGGTGTCAGCTGAGCACAAGAGGCAGATGTACATAACAAAGAATGAGACTGCACACTTTTGATGAGTTGGTATGGAAGTATTGGAGGGTGCATGGAGGAGGGAAAGGGCATGGTTGTTATCTTTCTGTTTGGGGGTGAAGTCTCTGCTTTGTGTTTTAGAATGGGAGAAATGCAAATATGTTTATGGACAGACAAAAAAAGGAGCCAGCAGAGAGGGAAGGATTTGTGCACAAGCCTGGTTACAAAATAATTGTGAAGACCATTAGAGGCAGATGGGAGACAGGACAGAGGGGTGTGCATATTGGGGTGGGAGGAGCGAAAGCACTTCACCTGCTCTTCTGCATGCTTCTCACAAGCCACCCTGCCTTGGCATTCCAGACAGACCCCGATTCCACGGCAAAACACTACAGGCACATCGGAATCTGTTTCTGTGACAGAGCCGTCTGCTGATGAATTAAGTGTGAATGAATCAGATACAGATGGGCTGAATTTCACTGAAAATAAACATGAATTACAAAACTGGAAAAGGAAAAGTGCCTAAGGAAAAATCACTTTGTCCCAACTGAAAATTTTTTGGAACGTTAATTTTCCAGCCGGGCTCCCTATTCACATCCATTCCTTTGCCCTCTTTCAACCCACCCCCAACTTGCGTAGATGACATTCGTCAGTCCTTTGGGATCTTTGGAACAGGTCTGGAAAAACCACGGGGTAGAGACTGCTGGGAAGCAGTGATACAAGCTTCGTGTAGGCATTTATTAGTCAGCACAGGGTCTGTGGGGATGCCGGTGAGGAATGATTCTGGCATCCGAAGGATGCTCTTCCTCCTTGGCTGGACAGACCCAGACATGGCAACATATCAGAATGGAAAAAGCCATGGGCTTCAGAGTCAGACTGACCTGACTGGGAATCCTGGAAACACCATCCATTAGCCATGAGTCTTTTTAATCAAGTGTTTTTTAGCTGATAAGCCTGAGTTGCATTATCTGAAAAATGGGAATAAGTGGTGCTGTCTCACACAAATATTAGGCTTCAATTTGCATTCACAAAGCAGATACAGAGTTCCTGACAAATGCTAGGCATCCAGAAAATATAAGCCAATTTCCATGCAGAGAGGATCACAGAGAACTCCAAAGTCATATAAAAAGCAGAGCAGGAAAACAAAACAAAACAAAACAAAACAAAACAAAACAAAACAAAACAAAACAGAGCAGACTCTAGTTTAAGGCTCCTGAAGTAGACTCTAGATGAGGTTCAGAAATATATTTTTTTCAAAAGCTTCTCAGCTGATTCTGATGGTTGGGATACATTTAAGAACTACTGGAATAGAGGCCAAGGTAGGGGGAAAAGAACATCCTCATCCCCAGTGTGAGACTAGTTTCCTGAATCCTGCTCATGTGCTCTGGATATTTTCTGCTTCTCTTTGTTCTCAGCTTTGTGGAACTACGTGATTCCATGTTTAAAAAAATGAATTATAGTGTAATTAAAGCATTGATCCCAAATGGAGATGCAGTCTTTTGTTAAAGACCTGCCCAGAGGGAAGAAGCAGAACTTAGTTGAAGGTGCACTGGGATAGGCAGCAGTTTATCTCTGTTCAGGACCCAATTCATCATCCATATCTCTAGAAGGCAGAAGAAAACTTACCTTATACCTACAATTCATCATGTGTTCTTAAAAGGCTTGTTCTGAGGAATAAATGAAATAATATAGAAAAAGCACTTTGATACTTAGTAAATGACTGTACCCATGGGACAATAATAAAAGCCCAATTTAAAACATAAATTGGGAACACAAATAAATAAATAAGACATGACGTGGGAGTGGCCATGTGACTAGATTCTAGCCAATCAGACATAAACAGAGCCATTGGTAGGGTTCAGAAAATGGTTCTTAAAAGGAGGCCACTCCACTAGTATGTTCTTTTTATTTTATGCTCTTCCCCTTCTTCTTGCCTAGACCGTGATTGTGATATTGGAAGTAGCTCAGCCATTTTGGCAGCCCACACATGCTAAAGGAGGACTGAACAAAAAGATAGGAAAAGCCTGGGTTCCTATTGACATCTTAAAATAGCTATAGAAGCCCTAGATTGCTTACCTCCAGGTTTCTTGTTATATAGGAATGACAAAACTTCTTATTTATTTGTGACATTCGTTTTTGGGCTTTTCCTACTAAGAGCCAAAGCAGTTCTTGATAGGAGCTATAAAACAGAGAACACTTTGAATTCAAAACACTATAGGATAAATAGCATATGATCTCATTTGTATCCATGGAATCTAAGAAAGCCAAGCTCCTAGACACAGAGAGTAGAATGGTAGTTTCCAGGGGCTGGGGGTGGGAGAAATGGGGAAATACTAGTGGAAGAGTACAAACTTTCAGTTATAAAATGATTAAGTTCTGGGGGCACCTGGATGGCTCAATGGTTGAGGGTCTGCCTTTGGCTCAGGTCATGATCCTGGGGTCCTGGGATCCAGTCCCACATCAGGCTTCCCTGCTTCTCCCTCTGACTGTGTCTCTGCCTCTTTTTCTGTGTCTCTCATGAATAAATGTATAAAATCTTTTAAAAAATGAATTAGTTCTGGGGAGCTAATGTACAGCATGATTATTACAGTTAATCATACTGTATCATATATTTGAAAAATTTTGGTAGATGTTCTCACCAGAAAAAAAGAGAAATGGTAGTTATGTGATGTGATGGAGGTATTAGCTAACACTATGATGCTAATCCTTTTGTATGGAATCACTTGTTGTACACTTTAACCTTACACAAAGTCCTGTGTCAATTCATCTCAATAAAACTGGGAAAAAAAGGGAAAGAAAAGAAAAACTGAAGAAAATGATATAGGATAGACTTTGCTTTACAAGTTAGGAGTCACCTTCTGAGACCCCAAAGTAGGTGGTTTCTGATGGCTGGGTATCTCACTTGTAAGCTGGTCTGGGTCAACAGCAGTGGCCTCTCATTTTTCCTTATCAGATACATAGCTACTGAGGGTTGGTGTTGGGATGAATGATGAGAAGAACACTTTCCACTGGGACGTGATGGAGTTGCCACAGTAAGACAAATAGGTGATTAAGCAGGTAGAATGATTATGGTGTCAGAAGAAATATCAGACGAGAGGCACCTGGGTGGCACAGTGGGTTAAGCATCCACCTCTTGGTTCTGGCTCAGGGTCGTGAGATCAAGCCGTGCATCAGGCTCTGCACTCAGCACGGAGTCTGCTTGAGATTCTCCTTCTCTCTCTGCCCTTTCCACTGGGGCGCTCTCTCTCTCTCTCTCTCAAATAAATAAATAAATAAATTTTAGGAAAAAAAAAAAGAAGAAGTATCAGACAAGGATGACCTCCAGTGCCTGGAGAATTGAGAAGACAGGAGACTAAGCAAAAGTTTTCATTTACTTAAGAGTCTACACTGTTGAGTGACTTGTGTGAAAAGCCACAGGAGATAGCATGAGTCAGGGCTTATTGCTGTGGGAAGAATGCACAACTGAAAGAATATTCCAGGCCATGTTAGAATCTTGGCTTTACCACCTACCAAGTAGTACAAAGTGATACCATCTCTACGTATTGCTAGTCTCCTAAGCTCTCAATCAGCCTAACAGTGGCTACTTTGGTGGATCACTGCAGGATTATAGAATATGCACAGGTGTGTCCACTGTAATGCCTAACAAAACTTGGTTATGACTCTTTTTCATTTGTTGTTTCAGCAAACAATCCTAAGTTCCTGCTGTAGGCCAGCAACCTTGCTAGATGCTACGGCAATACTGAATGTGGCCTCTGCCTTCAAGTGGTGTTGAACGTAGTCACATTCTCTTAAAACAAAACAAACCAAAACATGAAAAAAACAGAGAAACTAATCTTTTCAAAGTAAATTCTGATCAAGTCACTGTTCTTAAACCCTTTTGTGGATTCCTATTGTTCCTAGACAAAAACTTGAAATCTTTAATATAACATATAAGAAAAAAAATGCTTAAAAAAGAAAAAAAAAAGCTACCCTTTACTATCTCAATTCCAGCCACTTAGACTGTTTATATATAGTATGTTTATCATTATTTTATTAATATCTTTCTTTTTCACTAGACCTGAGCTCTATTTGGGCAGGAAGTCTTACCTGCTTTACCTGCTATGATGTACCTAAAACTGAGGAGAATTCCTGACAGTTAGAAGGCAGGCAATACATAGGTTTTAAGCGAGTAGAAGAATGAATGACAACTGTGACTACCATGGTAGGTACAGTTGTCTCATGCAGTGAGAGAAGACAGGGAAATGACAAAGCTCTTTTGGGGACGAAGAGGAAGGGAAGCCTTCACAAATAATAGGACCAACAAACTTGGCTGTAAGGGACACCACAGAAGAGTTATCCAAGCAGAAAAGCTTTAGTGGGAAAAAAATCCCAGGAGCTGTAAATTGCTCAGGCCTCATTTTTTTTTCATCTATAGAACAGAATTTTTGATACTTATCTTAACAGAGAGAAGTTATGAGCATCAATTGAGATACATGATGTAAAATTCTCCATCAAATGTTATAAGTACTGTGATCAGTACTTACCTCTCTCGGGGATCCTACTTTACATTATGGGGATCTTGAAAAATGGAAAAACTAAATAATAATGATAGTAGTAATAATAATAACAATATAATAGCAAAAACAATCATTGCTCTTTGTTGTTTATTGTGTAGCCAGCACTTGATATACACTCTTTTAATTCTACCACAGACCCTCAACTAGTATTTCCTTCATTTTGAAGATGGAAAAACATAGGTCCAGAGAGTTTAAATGACCTATCTAGTATCACAGAGTAGTAAGGAATTCACCTTATGGTGAAATTTTAATACAAATGCCAGAGATAGTTATTCATCATGTGTTTATTGAGTATCCACAGTGGAGCAGTCCATTGTTCTATGTGCTGAGGATGCAATGTGTATAAAGACAAACACGGAGCACCCGGGTGGCTCAGTCAGTTAAGTGTCTACCTTTGGCTCAGGTCATGATCCCAAGGTCCTGGGATCCAGCCCAGAGTCAAGCACCCTGCTCAGCAGGGGAACTGCTTCTCTGCCACTCCACACCCCTTATGTTCATTCATGATCTATCTCTCTCTCTCTCAAATATATAAATAAAATCTTTTTAAAAACCCACACATTCTGCTTCCATGGGACACATAGTCCCTTGGGATAAGGCATATTGCAGAGGTCAGGCTGCTGGTGACTGGAACCATACTAGGAGAAAGGGCACCTCTTCTCTGGACTTGGGGTATGACTCTAGATGAATGGCCACTCATTTCAAACTCCATGAATGTCTCGCTATTTCACTTTGGGATTTAATCTCATGTCATGAGGCCAGAGTTACTAGGAAAAGGGAGGAATCTGAGACTAATGTGGTCAGTAGGTGAGACGATTAGCAGGGCGGCATTACCATTCTCAGGTTGTACTGCACAGGCCAGAAAGCAGAAGAGAGCTGGAGTTGGACTCAGGCGGTTCAGTTCTTGTTCACATTAGTCCAGGACATGTTGGTACTCACTGCATGCTTGTGAGACGTTGCTGTAAGACATGAGATCAGTGATGTGTCCAATTGTGCACAGTTCTTCCCAACTCCACTTTCGATAAAATAAATAAAATAAAATAAAATAAAATAAAATAAAATAAAATAAAATAAAATAAAATAAAATAAAATAAAATACATGGAAATTAGCAAATACTATAATTCCACCTGCTACCACCACCACCCTGTGCGGCTTGTTAAACACCAGCGCAGCACTGGACACACAGTATCTCTCTGAGTTACAGTTTCTCCACCTGTAAAAGGGGTAGAAGGATGAAATGATTTTAAAACCCCTAGAAACCTAGGTGATGTATTAGGAGAAGACATGATTTGGAACAGCAGGGACTTGGATTAAATAGGCTGGCCATGTGTTAACCATGAGATATTCAGCTAATTATTTACCTCTCTGAGCCTCACTTTCCTCTTATGTAGAATGAAGCTACTAAATCCTACACCATTATATTTTTCTGTGCATTAAATTTAATAAAACATAAAACATTGGACATATAGGAGCTGATAAGTAATATAGACTTGATCGATTTTTTCACCTCCATGAACTTATTCATATAAAAGAAGGAAAGAATATATGAATCTTTTTTTCAGAGTTGCTTTACCCCTTTTCTACTTGGATAACTTCTAATTTCTTGGTGTTACTGAATAGCTACTGTCATTTACTCTTGATTTTGCTATTTGCTCTAAATTCTTATTCTACAAACAAAATATGTTTAAAGGCTCTTATCAACCCATAAGCTGAGGCAAGTTTCCTTTGGAAGAGACAAGTGCTCATGCATTTTTTCAACAGCTATTTGGTAGCAGGCACTGTGTTGGCACAGTACGTATTTTGTTCATTGATCCTTCCAATGAGATAGGAGTGGGGTCCACAGCTTGAGACATTTTCTTTGGACATCTGCAGAAGCTTCTTTGAACCACCAGGGAGCAGTAAATAGCCGCTATTCGCAATTTTGAAAACCAAGTAGCCACTCTGATGACTACATTTCTCTTGGGATAAAACTTGCTGGCAAATATTGAGTACGTGTCCCCTGGCCAAGTTGTCACCTGAGAGTAAATGGTAGAGGAAGGACCATTGTCCTTCTGTGAGTCAGAACAACATGCCACCTTTAATTACAGGCCTGCAGCCTATATGAGCTTCAAAGAATTGAGTGAACAGGGACGTCATTTTCCAAATGAGCGTGGAAATCATCTATTCATGTGACTGCCTTTCAGAAAAGGGGAAACTGAGGCCAAGAGAGAGACAGAGACATTTCCAGGGTCACCCAAGGAGTTGACAGAGCTAGGGCCAGAGCCCTGAACACCACATGCACACAAACCCACTTGAACCCACAAATAGTACCACATATGTGGTAAAGATTCTGATATAACTTTTATCTCACGTTAATCAAAGAGGAGACTGCAACTTGTCTTCGCGGTGGGTCTTTCCACCCTGGGCCCTAGAGAGGGCTTTGCTCATAGTACCTCCATTTGTATTGTTATTAGACAGTCCTGGGCTTATTGCTTCTCAAGAGAAGATAGCCAGAAAGCCAGATAACATGTAAGTGGATTTATCAAAAGAAAAGTCGGATGTCTTTTTTCAGGAATATAATTCTGGTGGCCGCAGATAAAGGGCCTTTTTCATTTTGAACTCAGTACCCAGAGAAGACTCTAGCAGGAGGTCATTACATTCATTCATCTTTCTTTCATTAAATAATAAATAAATCATTTGATTCCAACTCTGCAGCAACTTCTAAGAAATGGTGGACATGGATAGAAATACGATGTAGCACCTTATGGGCATAAATGAGTTATAAATCCTGCTCTGAATGAATCCACAGGCTAATTGCATGTCCTAACATGGAGCTGGATGGTTGCAATATAGAATTATACATTTTATTGTGGTGGTATACAAGCCAGAGATTACATTTTCTTTCCCTCTTCTTCTTTAGCAAGGTACATGCCAGAAATCTCCTTTCAACTCATCAAGAGCAGTCTTTTTAACAAGGGGGTAGGGGCAGAGTAGAGTACCTTGAAAATATGGATGGATGCATAGATATGTTGGATTCACTTGATCAGTGGATCAGTAAATCACTCTTGAGTCACTAAGGTTGGAGTTGTGGAAGGTGGGAAACTAGGAGCGTGTCTTTTGGGAGGATGAGCATGTAACCTCATCAGACAGGGGAAGGACAATCCGACCCTATGTGCATGAAAACCTACCTTTTCTCTTATGTTGTCTCCCAGAAAGAGAAGGGTAGAGGGATTCTAAGATGGTGATATATCAGATTTCATGATCAATTTGACCACAGTTCTCAGATCTGGCTGGTAACCTGTGAGAGGGCTGGCTATGTGCTTGAAAGAACTGAGCATGAGAGGGCAGCCTGGGTGGCTCAGCGGTTTAGCCCTGCCTTCAGCCCAGGGTGTGGTCCTGGAGACCTGGGATCCAGTCCCACGTCAGGCTCCCTGCATGGAATGGAGCCTGTGTCTCTCTCTCTCTCTCTCTCTCTCTCTCTCTCATGAATAAATAAATTACATCTTAAATAAAAAGTAATTAAAAAAAAAAAAAGAACTGAGCATGAGGACTTTCAAACAGAGAGTCCTAGTGGTGGACTAGTGTGGTTCACAGGATGTGAACATGCTCTTCCTTGAGGAACCATAGCAGTTGGCACAGCAGTTGGACAAGTGAGACTTTGGGGAAACTGAACCAGCATGGCCCATCAGAGCAGCACTTAGGGATTTCCACAGTAATAGACTCCACAGTTAAAAGCAATGGCAGACAGAGTGGAGGTGGAAGGGGGAATGAGTCAAATAGATGGTGGGGATTAAGGAGAGGACTTATGATGAGCTAGGTGATATATGGAAGTGCTGAGTTACTATATTGTGCACCTGAAACTAATATTACACTCTGTTAGCTAACTAGAATTTAAATAGAAACTTTAAAAAAATGGCAGAAATTTTTGCATCTGATGCCATTCCTCTTTATTTTAGAGGTTGTACTGACTTTGCTTTTGGATTTCATGTTGTCATTGTTTTGCTTATTTATTTTTTTAACAGTTTTCAGGGGAAAGGATACTCTAAAAAAATCAGTACTATGCAGTAATGAAGTAATATAATGGGATAATACACAGGAAGCAAATAGGAATCTGAGAGATTAATTAGGAAAATAAAACATGTGACCTTTTTTTAAAATTCCAAGTTCAAGAAGAGATTCATAAGAGGCTAAAATGATATTGGAGATATAGTGTGCTATGAAGGTGTAGAGGACACATAGGGGAGGAATCCCAACTATAGCCACACTGGGTGTCAGGAAAGGCTTCTCAGGGCAGGGAGGCCTGTGAATAAGTGCAGGTGAAGTTAGGGAAATGATCAGAAAGGTGAAGTGTGGGCAGAGAGAGCAGCAAGAGCAAAGGCACAGATGTTTTAGTCATATTCAAGTCTCAGGTCTTTTTCATTAGCCTTGTGTTGGTGGTGGTGCTGGGGTGGTGACCAAATTTACAAGGGGAATCATGTTATTTTGTTTGTTTTGTCTGTTTGACTTCATTTTGTTTTTTGCACACAAGATTTGGAATTCCACACGGCCAGATTATCAGGTTCATGAGCAGAATGAATAGAAGAGTCTGGTGGCCTTGCCCAATGGGTTAAAGAGTCAGAATATTTCAAGGAAAACACTGTCAGAGAAAGGATCTCTTGGCTTCTGAATAATAGAGCCTCCAAGTACTGGGGACTCTGAGGGGCCTCTCCACCCTGAGCTGGAGATCTCCAAGGAGACAGGGGAGCAGGAAGGGCATAGCTATTTCACAGTCATTGTTGACTTGATCTTCATAACTGTCTCCGAGGTACATGGGCAGGGCTCTTCTCCTTTGACAGCTGAGGAATGTGAGCTTGCACTCAGGTGATGCCTCTCAGAGAGGGATGAAGCAAACTCACACCAGCGCCCACAGGTGAGAAAAGCAAATTGCGTCTCCATCATTTCCCCTCTTTTCTCTTTATTGCTCCTTAAACCCAACTTTGTTACAGAATACTGGTGTCAAGCAATTGCTGAATTGGCTTCAAGCAATTTCGCCCATATTTTAACTCTTAATACTCATCCTACACCTCCCCACCCTGGATATCTCACCTAAGTCACATTTAAATTCTTTACAACCGGGATCCCTGGGTGGTGCAGCGGTTTGGCGCCTGCCTTTGGCCCAGGGCACGATCCTGGAGACCCGGGATCGAATCCCACATCAGGCTCCTGGTGCATGGAGCCTGCTTCTCC
This sequence comes from Vulpes lagopus, assembly GCF_018345385.1. Lineage (NCBI taxonomy): Eukaryota > Metazoa > Chordata > Mammalia > Carnivora > Canidae > Vulpes > Vulpes lagopus. The sequence goes on from NC_054830.1 coordinate 63,281,271, forward strand.
CTCTGCCTCTCTCTCTCTCTCTGTGACTATCATAAATAAATAAAAATTTAAAAAAAAGTAAATTCTTTGCAACCAATAAATAAATAAATAAATTCTTTGCAACCATTCTGAGCACTCTGAGATCCAGCCCTCCAACCTCAGCACCTCTATTCCTCCAGAAAACTGTTCTTTCCATCCTGATCCCTATTACTATAGAATTCATTTCCTCAGGTCTTAGCTTAGATATCACCCCCCTCCAGAAAGACTTCCCAGACTCACATGGAATGGCATTTGTTTCTGTGTCCTCCCTGTACCTCCTAACACATTTTCTTCTCCCATAACACCTATAATAATGTGTTTGCATTGCCTGATTATTTACCTGTGTTCTCACCAGAGAAAGAGACTCTAGCAACTAGTAAGCAGGGGTTTCTTTCTTTTTTAAAAAAGATTTTATTTATTTATTCATGGGAGACATACAGAGAGAGGCAGAGACATAGGCAGAGGGAGAAGTAGGTTCTCTGCAAGGAGCCTGATTCCCTACCCCAGGATCATGTCCTGAATCAAAGGCTCAACCGCTGAGCCACCCAGGTGTCCCATAAGCAGGGTTTTCTTATTCTCCATCATCTCTCTAGCACCACGCATGGCATCTGACAAATGATGCATGCTCAGAAAAATATATTGATTGGATGAGTAAATAAATGAGTCATTAAACAGACTAGTGCAGATAACTTGCAAAAAATGTAAAGGAAGAGGCCAGGAAATATGTAACAGTTCTCCAGTGGAACACCTGCCCACGCTTCCATAGCAACTTGGGGCACTTCAGCTCTGTCTCCCTCAGCCATATTCCCACATTCTACCCTTGTTCAAGAGGTCAAGCAAGGTCTGCTAAGCAAGGAGCCCATTTTCCTCTGGAAACTATTCACTGCTTCTATTTTGCATTCTTTTGACTCTGATGTTGTCAGTGAAGCCAGGAGCTTCTGGAATCTCTATTAGCACCAGGCTGTGTGGACAGACTCCAGGCCAGAGTTGCAACTGGGAAGGATGCCCCTGGTGCTAACAGACTTGTTCTGAGTGCATGTGGAGAGAGCAGGTGGCATTTGCTCTTGCAGTGAGTGGGCAGGATGGTCAGGTGTAAAGCAGAACAAGTAAGAGTCAGATATGTGCTGAGCCCCCCTCAAAGGCATTGGGGCATGGTAGAGAAGCGAGGTCAAACGTTGGAGGCACACATCCCATAATTAGAATGTAGATCTACCTCTAACTATATATGATGTTTGGACAAGGAATTTAATTTTTCTACCTCCAGTTTCTTATTGTTGAATTAGACAAACATTAGTACATTAGTCAGGCATCTTCTAAGGATGAGATGAAAGGATTCTCATGGGCTTCCTAGATGAGTTCCGAATATTTACTGGACCTGCTTACTTGTATGCGCTCTCTCTTCCTCTCTGAGTCAGGGTTCTCAAAAAAAAAAAAAAACTGGAAAGGAGAAAGAAGGAGAGATTTTAAGGAATTGGATCATGTGATTGTAGAGGCTGGCAAGACCAAAATATAATGAATGGACTGGCAAGCTGGAACCTAGCGAAGAGTTGGTATTGCAGCTTGCGTCCCAGTGCAGACAGAATTCTGCTGATGGAATTCCCTCTTCCTCAGGAAAGGTTAGTCTTTAACTTATGGCCTTCAACTGATTGGATGAGGCCTACCCACATTACAGACAGTACTCTGCTTTACTTGAATTCTACTGATTTTAATGTTAATCTCATCTAGAAAATACTTTCACAGAAACATCTAGAATAATGTTTGACCAAATATCTGGGTACTGTGACCCCGGCAAGGTGACCCATGAAATTAACTATCACCCTATCTATCATATTAGATGTGTGAATGAATGGGGATTCCTCACCCTTTAAATATAGTATGATCCCACAATTCTTTTTTTTAAGATTTATTTTATTCATTCATTCATTCATTCATTCATTCATTCATTCATTCATACATTTATTTATCTATAACACAAGTCGAAGAAGGGACAAAGGGACAGGGAGAGAGAATCTAAAGCAGAGTCTGTGCTGAGTGCAGAGCCTAACATGGTGCTCCATCCCACAACCGTGAGATCATGCCCTGAGCTGAAATCAAGAATTGGACATTTAAGTGACTGAGCCACCCAGGTGCCCCTGATTCTACAACTCTTAAAATTAACACAGCAGCAGAGGCTTTCATTCCATTTTAATATTCCACTCTAAATGCCCAAGAATCAGTACCTTAAATCTCTAAGCTCCAGACCAGTACCAAGAGCTCTCTGTATTAAAGGAGTCTAGTCTACATATTACCAGTTCTCTGCATCCAGAAGATACACAACATCTATTTTAAAAAAGCCTAATCTGGTTGTCTGAAAATGTGGACAAATAGCAGCCTGAGCTATCATTGCACCAATGAAGGACTGTCTGCTACCAGAAATAGTAATGCCAGAGAAATTCTGAGTATTTGTCCTTCTCACTTCTCACTCCACCTTAATTCATCTAATCAAGGCTGTCATCTCCCAGAGATAGAGCTCTAATGAGAGAGGATAGTCAGACATGTGTACAGTTAGCACTGCTGCCAGCTGGAAAACCTGGATGCATGTCTCCAGTACACAAGCCCAGACTCCCACTCTTATTGGCACATAGGTATCCAGGGAATCTGTCCATGCATTGAGCCTCCTCCAAGACCATGCAGAAGGTGCTGCCCTGGGTTGCCTAATCCACTTGGGCTTCAGTCCTACAACACACAGCTCATACCCCTCCTTTCTGTGGATGTAATGGTGCCATGCTTGACTTCTTAGCCAAACAGATTGGAGTCACATCAAGCTTTCCTTAAATCCTGCTAAAAATGTATTTATGTTAAATAAGATACATCCCTCAGATCTAGATATCAGGTGCGGAACTGACTAGAAGTCTGTCTCTAACTCATTGGGTTATTGTTGTAGGGAAACAAACTAAGACATCATCTCTAGACTAGCTATAACACGTTTTAGGCATGGTGTACTGTGGTGGCAATATTTTTCTCCCATCCATTCTGATTGTACAACCCCATTTGTCTGATAATAGCACCCCCTTTCCTACAGAAAAATTGTCCCTCAGTCTGTATGATCCTGGGGAAGGAGGAAGCTTGTTCTTTTAGCTTCCAGTTACCCAACTACAGGAATATCTAGGTTGGACCATTCATAATCCTGGATCTCAGTGAAAAGAGGATGGCCCAAAGAGTAAGGTAGGGAGAGAAGAGAGAGAAGGAGGAGGAGAAAGTCATTTAGAACTTAGAACACAACTGAAATCAGTTCCTTTCCCTGGACAGTAGGTTGTGTGTGTGTGTGTGTGTGTGTGTGTGTGTGTATGTGTGTTGGGATTATAGATGATTTGTTTTCTGTGGTTTTGAATTTTTTGTAAATAAGAGAACCATGCAAACAGAATAAAGATAGATATATTCCAACAGAAGGAATTTAGTGTTGCAATTCAATAAATGCTATTTATACTATGAAGCTAACAATATTAAATAATAATGATGATAATATTAAGCGAAAATAGGGAGGCATCTCATGAACACAATGTTGAGCTGAGGAAGCCAGACTCCAAAGAGGACATGCTGCCTGATTCTATCAATATAAAGGTCAACAATAGGCAAAATCGATTTATCAGGAGCTGTGTATCAGAAGTCAGGAGAGTGATTACCCTTGGTGAGCGTACGAGGAGGGCATAAGAAGTACGCTTCTGGGTGGATGGCAATGCTCTGTCATCTGGCTGCTGTTACAGGTGTGCGTGCAATTTGTGAAAACGGATAGAGCTGTGCACTGGTGATTTGTGCACTTTTCTGTTTGTATGTTATACTTCAATGAAATGTTGACTTTTAAAAAAAAACAAAATAAAACAAACAAACAAACAAACAAACAAACAAACAAAAACCTTATCCCGAATCACCAACATCAGTTGTTTAGGAAAGATGGCAACGTTATTCTGGTGTGCTTGGAGGAAGTATCCCATAAATTTGTTGTGTTTCACATCTTTTTAAAATTCCAAACTAGTGCTTATTGGTTTGAAAATGAATGACTTTTACACTCACATTCTTCACTGCCTCTTTGTTTTTGCAGTTCTCAGCACAATTCTTCTTATGAGTTACTCTAGCATTCAGGGCATGGTTTTCTGGACCTTGTCCGTGATTCACATTCTGAAAGGGTAAAGAGAAGCCAGCCAGCTCTGCTTTCTCCAAATGATAACATAGGCATGCCCAGTGGTTTATGGAGGGAGAGAACAGTAATTACTGAGCTGCACATATGTAAACGTTCCCAGATTCTAGTTGTAGTACATGTAAATGTAACTAGTCCAACAAAATATAATTGTTTGAATAACTAGCACCAGTTCTTCTTTGGGAGTGAGTTATCTTCTTTTGGGCAAAAGTACCCTACTATGTCTCTGTGATAGAAATCATGATTCCGAGGGTCTGGATGTTGGCTGATTTCAGGATTTCAGGAAAGAAAAAATAAAAAGGCAAAATGACTCTTCATAAGAATGGAGGAGGAATGGATTGTGGTTCTTTAGAGTTAGAGAAGCTAAGAGAATACAGGTAGTTCAGAAAATATGAATAGATGTCCTTGGTGGTATAGAAAGATATTTTAAAAATGAAGATACTACTTTATTTTATTCCATCTCTTGAATTAATCTGATATAAAGCCTAGCTCAAAACTCCGCTGATCAATGGTTGTCTCGTGTGGCTCCTGAAAACAGGGCTAAATTTCTCATTAAGATTGTTATCACGCATGTTATTAGAGAAACAGAGACCAGAGAAAGAAGGAGCTCAGGGGGCAGATGAGATCCCAAGGAAGAGTCCCTGGGTGTCTGCTGAACAGTTGAGTAGGCCTTTGACTTCCACAGCCATGGAAATGCACAGGTCATGGAACTGAGGAGACGAGGGAGGAGGTTCAATGACAACTGAGTTACATAAATGTAAAAGTGAGGCCTCTTGAAATCATGCTTCCACATTGTAAGTGGAATTTTACAGTACTTTTAAATATATACAACAGCTCAATGGTCCTCAACACTTTTGTAGAAGGGAAATTTGTGCCTCTTTTTACAAAGCAATAAATCATCACAGATTTGAGAGTTTATGATATGCACCACCCCTTGTGCTAGGTGCTGGGGATGCAGTGTTGAATACATCAGACATGGTCATGACTTTTGTTTAGACTTATGGTCTAGCACAGGCAGCAGAAATCAACAAATTATTATACAAGTGTTATGTCCAATGCGGGAAGTCAAGATCCTATAGGAGTCTGTAATAGGAAGTGCAAACTTCATCTGGGGAAAAGAAATAGCAATATCTCAGGGAAGAGGATTAAGAAGGCAGGCTGTGTTAAGTTGCCTTAAAGATCAATGAAGAGAAGGGCACCCGGGTGGTTTAGTTGTTTGAGCGGCTGCCTTCAGCTCAGATTGTGATCTGGGGTCCTGGGGTCAAGCCCCCTGTGAGCCCTGTGTCGGGCTCCCTGATCAGAGGGAGTCTGCTTCTCCCTCTCCCTCTGCCCCTTCCCCACACTTGTGCTCTTTCTCTCTCAAATAGATAAATAAAATCTTTTAAAAAATCAATAAAGAGTGGCATAAAAAAGCTAAAGGCACTCAGGTGATATACAAATTCAACCTGACTCATCTCAACCCATTTTAGCTAGTTATTTAATAACCCATCAGATTTCTGCTAGACTTGTCTTTTTGTTATTGTTGTTGTTGTTGTTTTAGACTTGTCTTTATGGAAAATACAAAGGTGAGTGTAGTGAATTTAGGTGTTACATTTAATTGATTAAAAAGTGCTCTCAAGTTTTATAAGTAATCCCTTTAAAAGTTATTCGAGCCATTAACTTTTTTCTTTCTGGAAACAAAACGTCATTTAAAAACTGGTGAGAGAGAGCCTCTGCTCAATTTAACATAAAGTCCATCACAATAAAATTCTGTTATTCTACATCTTAAGCATCAAATCATCTTATCAACAAATAACATGCATGTGATCTTTAACATTAGGAAGTCTATGTGTTTAAACAGCTAAAAATAAAACAGTGGGATGGAAGATTTTCCCCATTAGAATGGAAATACTTAGAAATAGAGAAAATAACCAGTCATGGCAAGATAATTTCAGAAGACGAACACTTACTGAGAATTCAAATCAGTATTCTTTCGATGAGGGGAGGATTTTTAAAGAAGTTAAAATCGTTGAAGAAAAGGAGAAGGCAATAAATAAATAAATAAATAAATAAATAAATAAATGGAAATAAATAAATAAATAAATAAATAAATAAATGAGAGGGCAGCCCAGGTGGCTCAGCAGTTTAGCGCCGCCTTCAGCCCAGGGCATGATCTTGAAGACCCGGGATCGAATCCCACGTTGGGCTCCCTGCATGGAGCCTGCTTCTCCCTCTGCCTGTGTCTCTCCCTCTGTCTCTCTCTCTGTGTCTCTCATGAATAAATGAATGAAATCTTTAAAAAAAAAAAAAGGAGAGAGAGAAGGAGAGATGCAGTTTATTTTTAGGAGAATGCTCAGATTTATTTTCAAGTTCTTACAGTAGAAGAGGTTATGTTAATCCGCAAGGATTCTTCATTTGAGAACAGTGCCGCCTTTTCAAAAAATAGGACATTCCTCAGATTTAATCTTAACTGAAATGTTTAAAGTATCAAAAGTATTTATAATCTATGCCTCTATCTTTCTGTTTTCTGGTCCCACTAATATCTGAAGAATCTCCAAATAATGTGAACATATATTTACATACTATGTGTTGTGTGAGTATACGCATGTCTGTGTATGAATATGTGTGCATGCATACTTTACACACACACACAAACACACAAAAAGCCTAGAAGCATGGAAATTCGGGACAGTGATCATGACATGATATTTATACTTTTCAGCTACGTATTCTGATAAAGCTTAAATTTTTTTTGAATGAGCATGTATTCATAATTTATCATTTAAGTAAAACAAAGAAAAGGGGAAGAGTGATCTAATGCCTCCTGTGGTTGTCTTCCTCTGCCTCTGGCTACGGCAGCACAATCCTGTTTGTGTGGGGCCATCTCTGCATGGAGGGCAGAGGATGCTTATTTTTTTTAATCCTGTGCCTAGCAACTAATAAGCACTTAGTAAACACTTGTGCTGGACCAGTGCCTTCTCAGCAGAGACCAGATATTTCAAAAATATAAAGAAACCCAGAGGGAAAACTAAATGCCTGTCAATTGGGAGCTAATATAAAGCAGAATTTATCCAAATACCCAAAGATGGAAGAGCATGCAGCTCTCGGGAACTACGGTGCTATAAGAAAAGTGAATAAGCTGATAGATGTTCAGAATATAAGACATAAGGGGTATACGTTCCCAGATGCGATGAACAGCAGGGACTCGAGTTGGGTACTAGAAGAGGGAATCATCCCTTTCTCCCATTCCATCATGTACCATAAATGTTCTCAATGTAGAGAATGCCAATAGGAGCACTTTTAGCCTTTTCAAGAGAAAACGTGGCTATTTTGTTTTCTGTGTAATAAAGCATCTGACTTTATTTTTTTTCTTTTGTTTGCCAATGGCTTTTAAACTCAGCCTTTTCTCTTCCCTGTCTGCTCTGCATCTCAGCAAGTCGGTAATAAAGGCAATGCCCCCTCCTGTGGGGGCCCTGGCAGATTCAAATCAATCAAAGACCTGTTCACACAGGGGGCCCTCCCCCCCGGCCCACTCCTGGGTCACAGTAACAAACCAATGCCAATCGCCATTTCCTGTACTCTGGAGCTCATTTTCAGACCAGCTGGGGAGCCTGTCCTGCTCTCCCAGAAAATTGATTATGTGAGTAATAAACCTTCTCAAAACTCCTCGGTGTGTACGTGTAGTGTCATTAGGCTCTGCGTCTCCATCTCATGTTGGGTGCGGGTCCATCCTGTTTCTTCAGAGTGGCTGCAATGCTGACCTTCATGCCCATTGGCTGTGTCTCAATGTCTAAGTGAGTCTTCATTCCAAAACCATATTCTGTGCCCCATACTGTGATTCTGGGGTCTAGGATCTACAGACTACGTCCCTCCTTTACCACTTCTCCTCCCATTAGGCTCCAGAACCAACTGTGGTCTGCAGGAGAGTGAAGGGACTTGTTCCTTCTGGACCACTAACTGTTCTCACCAGCGTAGCTTTAGCACTAACTCCTCCCCTTGTAGCAGCCGTTAGCTCTAGCTTCAGACTCTCTTCCACACCAAGAACCAGTTCTGTCATGTACCCTTAGAAAGATCAGTTCCAGCCAGGCTGTTCTTGGTGATCAAAGTTATAGCTCCAACATGCTTCTTCTCCAGCCTCTTGTTAGGTACTGGGGTACCTGCTGGCCAGCACCCATAGGACTACTCCTCTGTGCTTCAATGTATGAAATAATCCCAACCTCCTCTTTGTTCCTCAAACTTTGGTACCTGCTTCCTTCAGCTATTCCTTTATCATCTCACTTATTCATTTTTTTCATGTTTTCTTCTCAATCCCCTCTATTAGACTGTCTCTGTTAAAATGATTGGTATGATTTCTGTTTTGATTTGATCTTTCCCACTACAGACTGATTTGATCCCTCCTACTACGAACTGAAACTTGTACGAATAGCTGAAGCTACATTGTGCCAAACTTTGGAAATAGTCCCCTATCTCTGCTGCATAGATTTGAAAGAAAAGCGTGGATTTCCCTTGGTTTTTCCTGCTTCCATTTGCTAAGAATACCTGCAAAGGTGCTTAGAGTCAGCCTCCTAGAGATGAGCCCAAGGTTCCACTATTCACCCTTTTTCCTCTGCTTTCCATTCTTTGTGAGGCAGGTATGTTTTCCATACAGCTGACAAGGTGAATACAGTCAGATATAATGCTCCCCACAGTGGATCTGAGGGCACAGGCATGGTCCTTAGGAGGACCGCACTTTAACATCAGATGTCAGCCACTTCTCTAATTTTGCCTTAGAAAGGACACCCACAAGTTAGATATTATTAAGCTTCTTTTATTATTGGCTCCACATTTGACTCCTTGTTTTTCTTTCAAATACTTGCTATAACCTAGAAAGGGAGAATATTAAATGAGTGGTACTCTTAATTTCCAACAGGCAAAATAATAGTGAAAATCAAGCAGAGGGAAACTAGAATAGTATCCCCCAAATACGTGGAACAACTGTATCTCTGAATGATTTTAACTTTTTAAAAAAAAGATTTACTTATTTATTTGTGAGAGGCAGAAAGAAAGAGAGAGAATGAGAATGAGAGAATCCTGAAGCAGACTCCCTGCTGAGCTCAGAGCCCAATATGGAACTCTGTCTCACAACCTGAGATCATGACCTGAGTGGAAATCAAGAGTTGGATACTTAACTAACTGAGCCACCCAGGGATCCCTCTCTGGATTATTTTAATACTTATATCTTTTATATCTCTCTGAATTTGACTTACAATGAACTTGCATTATATTTTTATTAAAGAATAAATATAATATTTTTTAAAAAGACTAAATCTAGAGAGAAATTACACTATGGGAGGAAAAATTGAACTCTTAGAAGCAGAAGATTTATAATCAAACCATGTTGCTTCAGCCATGCCCGCAGTTTCTTGTGTATCCTCCTGGCCAAGAGGAGAAATAATGGTCCAAATGGTACAAGAGGAAATCAACCCCAGGAAAGGCACATAAAGGACTCATTTAAGAAGCATAATAAGCAAAAGAGAATGAGCAGGTAGGGAATGGAAGGAGATGTGAACCAGACAATTAAGGGTAAAGCAGGAGGAAGAAAGAGCCCAGGGTTTGCAGGCAGTGGCATCTGATCTACCACCATCTATGGAGATTTCCTCAGAAAAGAAGGCTGGCTCCTGGCCCCAGCTGGCAGCTTCTCCAATCTCGCTCTCCTGTCAGACATCTGTCAGCACTCTGTGAGGACCGTTGGAAATCAAGGCCCTTCACAGTTTGTCTTGGACCTCTTCAAGTCTTCCCACCCCTACTGGCTACTGAAAAGGAAAGGGGAAAAAAGTTATAAAGTTTCTCTAGCCACAGTGAGAATAACCAAAAAAAGAAAAGAGAACAAGACAGCCTTAACAAAGGCGATGTGTTCCCAGGACGCCTCATTGTCAAAGGCTCCATTCATTCATTTGTTCACTCCCCCAAATATTTATTGAGCACAACTGTGTGCCAAGCACGGCAGTCAGCATTGGCGGGCGACACATTATTAATGTCAACCTGAGCAAGATGTTCATTATCTTGCTCCACGTTCTTCCCTCAAACAAAATATAGCTCCTCAGGCCTCAACCCACTTCCACCCTCATAAGATGTTCTCTTTCCCCTGAGATCAGGGTATAGATTACACCCAACACATGCCTAGGTATCTGGGAAAGGGGAAACAAGACAAGGGGACTCATCTTCAGTTGATCCAAAGGGACATATATCTAACCAGTGATGCCTTCACCTGCTTTCAGTTGACTCTGAGACTTTAAGCTCAAGAACATGTATTTGAACTAGGTGTCATTCTTCAAAAGTACATACATGCATAAATGCTTTTCACATGTTGATGCCTTTATTCATGCTATTTTTTTCTGAATTTTCCTTTATCATTTTTCTACTTGCTGGCAAACTCCTACTCCATTTTTTTCCCTATGAAATACTCTATATTCTTATTACAAGAACATAGCTAGGGGCACCTGGGTGATTCTGTCAGGCATCCAACTCTTGATTTTAGCTCAGGTTTAGGGTTTTGAGATCAAGCCCCACATTGGGCTTCATACTAGCCTGCTTGGGATTCTCTCTCTCCCTCTCCCTTGTCCCTCCCCAGCCCTCTTTCTCTCTCTTAGAAAAAAAAAAAAAGTTTATCTAACGTATGTAGATAGATGATAGATAGATAGATAGATAGATAGATAGATAGATAGATAGATAGATAGGCTAGATAAAGGAGTACTAAGAAAACAACCACGTGTACTTCACTCAGCTTCAAAAATAGAACATTACAGAACCTTTCAAGCCGTCTCTGGTTTGAAAGAGATGGTTTGATTATAAATCTTCTGCTTCTAAGAGTTCAATTTTTCCTCCCTATATGCATTCCATTATCCCTCTTCCAACCTCCAGAATTAACCACTATTCCAAATTGTGTTTTTATCAACTCTCCCTTGTTTTTCTATACTGGATTTTCTACAAATATACAACTCTGTTTACTGTACCTGTTTTATACACAAATGGAATCATACTACATGCATTTCCTCATGAATTACTACTTTTAATCAATCTTATGTTTTTAAATTCTGTATATTTTACATGCTAACACTATGTGGAATTTTGCAGTTTAGTTTTTTTCCTGTGTTGTATAATATTCCAATGAAATAACTATACTACAGGGAATCCATTCTATTGACTATGGGAATTTGGAATTTTCATGGTTTATTAATAGTAAAATCAATGTTGCTGGAAATATTCCTATAGAATATCTCATACTTTACATGTGCAAGTTTCTCCTAGGCTATATTCCTAGAAATATAATTGCTGAATTTAGAGTTTTTGAAATTTGATAGGTAACATTAATTTATTTTCAATGTGTTTGGATCAATTAAAATTCCATTGGCATGATGTCGGAGTTACTGTTGCTCTATGCTCTTTACAACGATCAGTATTGTTAGGCTTTTTTCCCCACCAATCTCAAATGTATGGAATTGTTATTTTATGATATTTTATTTGGCATTTCCTATATAAATGATTGGAATGAGTGTTTTTGAAAATACTTAATGTTAAAAAAATACTTAATGTTTATTGCATTTCTGCTTTCATGAAATATCTGTTCATGTCTTTGTTCATTGTTATGTGGCCACATGCTCTATAATCTGTATGTTTTACATGCTAACACTTTTAAGTGCTGTAAAATGTCACAGATACCCTTTCCAAGTGTATTGCTTGTATTTTCACTCTCTTTATGATGACTCTTGATGAACAGAGGTCCTTAATTTAAAAAGTGAAATTAACTATCAATCTTTCCATTTTTTGTTGGTACTTAAGTATCTTTTTTTTAATATTTTTACATTTCAAAGTTATATATATATATATATATATATATATATATATATATATATTCTCCTTTTCTAAAATTTTAAATTTTTAATTGATTTTTACATGTACTATAAGGAGACATGCCCTTTTTCCAGTGATGGTTCCCAAATGCTAATTATCCATCCTTCATTATTCTGCAATGTCCATTTTGCCATATACTCTATGCAAATGCCTGTCCCATCACTTAGCTTCTTTTTTATTCCATTGGTTTGTCTCTTCCTGAAGCTATATAAAGTGCCTTAATTACTGTAACTTCAAACAAGTTATAATATATGTGTAGGCAAGTTTCCCTGTCTTATCTTTTTTTGAAATATCTTTAGTTTCTCTTTGTCTTTTAGTAAAAATTTCAGAATTAGCTTGTCAATTCCACACATATATACATATGAAACAGAAAATCCTACAGAGGCATTGATTGGTATTGCATTAAATCTGTCTATTAATTTGGGGAGAATCAATATCTGTAATAGATTGAGTATTTCTATCTATGAGTATTTCATGTTTCTTCACTTATGTAGTATGTGTACAGTCATTATAGAAAAGAGTATGGACATTCTCCAAAAAATTAATTATAGAACTACATGATCCAGTAATCCCACTTCAGGATATATATCTGAAGGAAACAAAATCAGTATCCTAAAGAGATATCTGCACTCATGTTTACTGAAGCATTATTTACAATAGCCAAGATATAAAAATAATCTAAGTGATCATGGATGGATGAATGGATAAGGAAATTGTAATACATTTTATATATATATATAATATGTATATATAATATTCTAGCATATATAAATTATGTATTTATATAATATATTAATATAGTATCATAAATAATATCATATATGTTATATATAATGAAATATTATTTAGCCATGAGAAAGAAGGAAATCCTACCATTTGTGATCACATGGATGAAAACTGGAAGACATTATGCTAAGTAAAATAAATGAGAGAGATAAAGACAAACACTATATAATCTCACTTATATACAGAATCAAAAAGACAAAAACAAAAAAAAATGTTGAATTCAAAGAGAGAGTAGATCGGTGGCTGCTAGGGGGTTGGGGTAGAGAAATGGGGAGATGTTGATCACAGGATACATGCTCCTCTTATAAGATGATTCAGTTCTGGGGACTTAATGTAGAGCATGGTGACTATAGTTAATAAAAATATATTGTATACTTGAAATTGGCTAAATGTTCTCACCACACACACACACACACACACACACACACACACAAAAGGATAATCAAGCTGATAGATGTGTTAGTTAACTTCAGTGTTATAACAATTTATCAATGTATATGTATATCAAATAATCACCATTTGCAGTTTAAATATACACAGTTTTATTTGTCATTTATACCTGAATAAAGATGAAGTGGGCATCAGAAAAAAAAAAGTTACTGCCCTCTGAAGAGTTGACACTGTTATTCACAAATAGAAGTTAACCTGTATTGAATATTTTTTCCTGCATCTACTGAGATTTACTTTTATCCTACATATGCCAATATGATAAAATATCTTAATAGATTTTATAATGTTAAATCAATTTTGCCTTCTAGATTATACTGATAATAGATAATGCTGGGTTTAGATTATGACACCATCACGGTGTGTGGTTGAATGTTTACTTACTAATTTTTTTTGACTTGATTGTTTTACTCCCCATTGTACACCATTTTATGAAGTATTGGACTAGATGATTTTCCAAACCAATCTAGAATTCAGGAATCCAGTGAATGGTACAGTTGAATGCTGAGTTCAAAATAAAGAGGGCTTCCTTGGAGCACTGGGCACTCAGGGAAGTCACATACTGGGAATAGTAAAGAGGTGAGCTTTAGATGATCTGGGACTGTCTAGCTGAATTCTTAGGACATGGGCTGGAATAGTATTAACTAAGTAACTATTAGGTAGTTAAGTTTGCTAAGAGGCTTGACCTGAGTTAGACCTGAGATTCACTCTATAAATTGTAGACTACTAGGTACAACCAAGTTATCAGTTCCTACATTCATAGTGTTAGTTGGTATCTGACAAGAAACTCAACATGAACTTACTGTGTGCCTGCAGTTACTCTCTCACTAGTATCAATGTTGCTTATGAGAATGCAGTCTGGATTTTATAGTAGAATCATTAGGGACAAGGGCATTTCTCCAAATAGCAGGGTACCTAAAAAGGACACTAAAATACATCTTAAACAGTGTCTGCTTTCCTAGTAGACAAAATATTTAGAAATCCAATGGGCCATTCTTTACCTGGATCTATACAATCTCTTGTGGGTAGGGAGCTGTTTGCATGGCTGGCTTTGCTCAGAAACAAGAGATAGCTTCCTTTTTTTTTTTTTTTTCCAGTTCCTGTTTATCTTGCAGCAATTGAAATATTTCCAAACTGCAGTTAAAGAGAATTTCAGAGACATCGAACTATCTTGAAAAAGCTGTACAATTCCACAGGCTACCTGAGTCAAGATTGCAAGTAAGCAAGTACATGTTCTAGTCTTTGAAGGTTGTCCATGCAACACAAGCTGACCCAGCCAGCATCTTTCCACATTGCAGAGTAAGAGACGTACAGTGAGAGACCTGGTCTTCTTACACTGTTGGCTATTAGGTGCAATGGAAATTTTTTTAAGTGGTTATTTGTTAATCCAAAAACATCTGATTCTTGAAAAATCTGTTTTACTAATTGAGGGAGAGTTGATCTAGATATCGACAGTTCACCTTTTACAAATGATCTCATGTTTCAACTTTAACTTATCTGAATTCTACTCCTAGATTTGCCATTGTTTTACTGTATGGCTTTGGGTTATTTATTGATTCAACTGGGTCTCAGTATACCTATGATAAAACATAATTTAAATGATGCAAAACAAACTACAAAACAAAATTTGGATTGAGTGGTCACTAGAATTACTTCTATTTTAAAGATGTGTGGCTGTTGAGTAATGACTGCAACAAGGATTTTATCAGCTATAACTATCTGAGAGGCTACTTCTAGAAGCAAGTCTTTTGTGAGTTCTGGTTCTCAAAGACAGTCTGATTCATGCCCAAGACACAAGAGAGGCTGGCTGACATGAATACATACCTTGGGAAATCAGTGAGTAGGGTGAAAATAAGATATTGGGATATTACCCAACTCAGCCATCAATGCACTTCCAAAGCCTTCACATAAAAAAAAAAAAGACCAAATTTTGAAAATTCAAAAGGCCTTTTGTCAAATAGAACAAGGCAATCAAAAGAGAATAAATGGGGTGGTGGGGCCATTTCAGAGTTGGGAGTTTTAGAGGAACAGAAACCATGGCTTTTATTTTAGATGGCTGAATAATAACATTTGATTCTCCCATTTACTAGGTTTGACACACTGGATGAGTTGCTTAACCAGAGCCAGTTTTTTGGGCATGTGACCTGTACACTCACCTCAGACCCTGCACTTAGAAGTTCCCCCACACTTAGAAGTTCCCCCACACTTTCATATTCTGCTGCTGCCATCTTGAAATTCCCAATAGTTTTTAACATTTTTCATTTTCACAGGGTCCTGCAACTATTTAGCTAGTCTCAAGCTTCACTTTTCTGAAGCTGGGCTTTTCTATCTGTGAAGTGAGAATAGTAATAACTTATTCAGAATCACAGAGAGGATTGAGATACTTACGAAAGCTCCCAATGAACTCAGTGTATGATGTGTTTGCTAAATAAATGATAAGTCTTATTCTCTACTTTGATCCATTTCTAGACCCAAATCTAACTGTTCTTTAAAAGGAGACACAAGATTTAGGGTTTTTTGTTTTTCAGGGTTTTTGTTGTTGTTTGTTTGTTTGTTTGTTTCCTCCTTACTTTATGGACTTACTTTATGGACTGATGCAGTCCAAAAGTGGAAGCATAAAACCATCTTGAATAAAAGCTGTTTTTGGCTGGCTTAGAAATATTAAATATAATAATATTTCTCATGTGTTTATAGTTGGTTCTGAGACTTCCCATGGATTGATAGTTCTGATAAGGCTTTTGAGAATGTCAACACTATACTGCATTTCAAACAGTACAGTGTGTCCCCATCAACAATTAACATGGAGTTTGACCCCTTACACATCTTTTCTGGACAAATAAGCCCTTAAATGGCCAATATCTTACTTCAGTAGATCTTAAGTTATGAGGATAATGTGAGTTGTTACTATGGAAGAGTACATTATTTATCTTCCTTGAACTCCCTGTTTTCAACACATTATCAGTTTTTAAAGAATATCAGTTTCTTCAATTTCAAAAGAGGTCTTTTCCTTTCACCTCTTATGGAAGAGATCTTGATAAGTATCTTTTGTTTGATTTTATTTCCATTACACATTTTTCTTTATTTTAAAATAATTTGACATTATGGTTGTATTATTGCATTTTACCTAGAATGGAATGGAATGGAGAGTCAAGGGATTTCTAACAAAATAAATAATAAAATTGTAATGATAGCTCACTTTTAATGAACTATGTACCACTATTCTCAAGAATTTAACATGTCTGTTATTTTATCTTTATAACAATCTTCTGAGGTATGCAATATCTCCCACATGTAAATGCAGAAAGTGAGATTAAACACAATGAAGTAACCTGAACATGATCATATTAGTTGTAGCACGAGACTTGAATCTATATCTGCTAATTTCCAAAACCTGCATTTATAACATTTATGATATCCAAAGCAACAATATCAGATAAGCAAAGGACTTACCATTAAGGAAGGAGAAAGGCAGTTGCTATTCATTCATTCAGAAATTCAACATATATTCATTGAGCATATGATAAGTCAAACACTATCTTAGGCAAGGTGCCTACACGTAGATAGGGGCTAAAAAAGTGAAAGGCAAAGCCATCCAAGTAAATGACTTATTTGAATTGTGCTAAATGGCATGAAGGAGAAGTGTAGGATACTTGGTGAGTGTGTAGCCAGAGAACGGGTTCCAATCTGGTATGGAAGAAAAAAGTCTCCTAGTATGATAGTATACTTTATCATTGAGTTGTAGAAATATCATAGACAAGGAAACAGTCCAGAGGAGAAAAACAACCTGCTTAAAATCACACAGAAAGTCAGTGGAACATTTGGTGGTCCCAGTTTGTATTCCAGGGTTCTTTCCTCTGTAGGGGACTTTACACAATGATAATGGACTCCATTTTCTCTGAATAGGATCATGGGACTATATGCAGATGAAAAATATCCTTTTCCACCGATGAGAAGTCATGC
Organism: Vulpes lagopus; assembly: GCF_018345385.1. NCBI lineage: Eukaryota > Metazoa > Chordata > Mammalia > Carnivora > Canidae > Vulpes > Vulpes lagopus. The sequence continues at coordinate 63,298,525 of NC_054830.1, forward strand.
CCAGAAACAGTCTTGTGAATGTCTGTGTCTTCTTTCATAACTCTCTGGATATTTCAAAGAATGCCACCACCTTGACTGAAGCACATACACGCACATCTCTTTCCCTAAGTGTCCACATATCTCTGGACAGTCCTATCCTGTTTACCACAAAACCAAACAACTCTGAAGATCGAAATATGTGTAAGTTCTTTAAAGGTTAAGCATGTTTCTTCCCCTTGAGATTTATGTGTGTGTACTCTCAAGGTTTCCAGGCCTTGGCCATTGCCTCAGGGAATAAGACAGTTTGTTTTGGCTACAGTTTGGGAGGAGCTCGATTGAAGCATTGCTTAGATAAATGACACAAACCCTACCGGTGATGTCATGGCTTTGTCATGGAGCTGTTGCAAAGAAGTCCATTGAAGTTATTTAAAAGGAATACTTGAAGGGTTGCTCTTTATCTTGGGTTTTTGAGACTGAACCTTTATTATAACCTTATTATTTTAGGTAACCTGTATTTCAGTTCACTTCCGGCCGTAGTTCAGATCACTTTCAGAAGTACATATTTAGCATCTACTAGGGATTGTGTTTGCTGCTAATAATTTCAGAATGAATTAAACATTACTTCTGATATTTCTTCTTTCTCTCCTATTCTGTTTTTTGCTTCCTGACTTCATCCTTAATTTTTTATTGCAATTAGTCACAGAAAGACAATTTATAATTTGGAGGAAATACTCCTTAATTACCATGAACTCCAAGAAAGTTCTATTTTTTTTAAGTTAACAGTTTATTTTTTCAAAGATTTTATTCATTTATTCATGAGAGGCAGAGAGAGAGAGGCAGAGACACAGGCAGAGGGAGAAGCAGGCTCCACGTAGGGAGCCTGATGTGGGACTCGATCCTAGGTCTCCAGGATCATGCCCTGGGCCAAAGGCAGTGCTAAACCGCTGGGCCACCGGGACTGCCCGAAAGTTCTATTTAAGTTCTAAACTTTTTTAAAGATAGTAAGTAGAAAGCTGAGTTCTCAGGGATCCCTGGGTGGCTCAGTGGTTTAGCACTTGCCTTTAGCCCAGGGCGTGATCCTGGAGACCCAGGATCAAGTCCTGCATGGAGCCTGCTTCTCCCTCTGCCTGTGTCTCTGCCTCTCTCTCTTTCTGTGTCTCTCATGAATAAAGAAATACAATCTTAAAAAAAAAAAAAATAGAAAGCAGAGGCAATTTCAAGATAATATTTTTTAAAACCTGTGACAAAAATAGCTTTACAGTATATTTTAATTGGGTGGTAGTTAATTGGATGACTATTGTCTTAATGGCTTTTCAATGTCCAGAATATTTTATAAAGTGTTGTATAAAGGTATAAATAACCACAAAGTGGTGTGGAGACCTAAAGAGGAACTCTTGATTCAGGATGGGACAGGGAGTGGGAGTAAGGATGTCTGAAAGGGAAGTCTTCCAGATGAAGGCAATGCCTACAGTATCAGAAAGATGACTTTAAAGAGGTATGAAAAAGAGTGATATTCCAGGCAGAAGAGTCCTTTGCATAAATGCATGATAGTGCAAAACAACAGAGTGTTTTTAAGGGTCTCCAAGACCAATGCTATCACTTTATAGATAGAATTCCTGGCCTCTAGAAAGAGAGGGTTGGTGTGGGGCACTTGTGTGTTAGTGTCAGAGCAGGGACCACAACACCAGCTTCCTGACTCCATATCACTGGTTTTCTATGCCAATGTGAGATTTTTGTTCTGTATGTTTAGACTACATTCCAGGACCTCACTGTTGGTCAGGGTTCCTATAAACATTCCAGTTATCCCAAGCAAAATTCCTCAGCACAGGTTGCATGAAAGTGAGTCCAAGACCACCCTCTTTGCTAGATGAAGGATTGTTAGAGTTTGTTATGTGATGAACAAATTGTGGAATGTCTCTAACTTTCTAACAGGGATGAGTCTTAGTTACTGTTATTTGGAAAAAAGAAAAAAAAATCTCTCAAGCAACTTTATTTTGACCCAAGTGGAAATTTAAATTAACCTACTATCCTCCTCTTTCCTTCTCATCTTTTCTCCTCGGCTACTTTATTCTCAAAATCTTGTTGCTCTAGTCGCTGAAGGACAATTAATGTTTTGAGGGAATATATAATTTAATTAGCATATTGCAAGAAGCTCAGGAGACTTCCATTTGAGTTCTAACCTTCCTTGAGCCGGGTTAAGAATGGAGGAGATAGACTGTTTGACCTTGAGCAAACCACTTCTTTTGTTTCATTCTTCTTATCTGACCACTGAGAGATTGGACTGGCTGGTTTTCACATTCTTCTCAACCCTAAAGTTTAATATTTTGTTTTTCTAAGTTACTGGCAGAAATATTGAGTTTCTTACAACTTATTTTCAAAAATTAAATATTTTCCAGGAGTTTGATGATAGGAAGAGCTAATTTCCTAAGCATGAGCCTGCTGATGGCTTACACAATCTCCCTCACTGGTTCTTTTAGCCAAAGATCATCACTGACTTTTCCTACCTCTTGCAGCTCTCTTCCTTCTTCTAGCATGGCTTCCTGTTATGTTCCTTGGATGATTTTCCATGTTTCTCCCATGACCAAACAAAAACAAAAAACAAAACCAAAAACAGTGTTTCTACAAACGTGTGGAGGGAAGCCATTTGAAATACATCAATATTTTAGTAAATTAAAACAATTCAATTCCCTAGGAGCAGTTTGCCATGTACCTCCCCTGCCCTTCTTTTCTATCATATAAGGAAAAGTATCCCAAGTAAGTGCAAGGCTAAGATAAAAGGTGGAACTAATGCCCTCTTCCAGGATTGCTATAAAATGGGATTTTTTTTCCTTCTTTCATCTCTAAGTGTGGGAATAATGTTCCAACAAAGCTAGGTGGAAAGAACATTGACAAGTCTTCATTCCCTAGCTATAAGATCACCAACACCCTTTGGAGAACTGATAACACATATAAATTAGTTCACTCACACCAAAAGAAAGCCTGGTTTCCCAATGGAACAGTGGGAACATTCTGGGAAAATGCTTATAGAAATCAGTTATACATGCATGCTATGGTACAGTCTGACTGGTTTCCTCATCTCATTGCCTCTGAGTTTCTGCCTTTTCCTTATATTCCTCTAGTAACATCCTGCTTGGAGTTTCCAGAGACCCACAGTGTGTCATGTCTTATTCCAAATTGTTCCATCTTCAAGGGATGCCCCTTTTATCACCTATTCTTCCTGGCATTTCCTGGAAGAGCCCCTCAGATCACTCTTCCTAAATATCCATGAGTCAAGTTCTCATCGTAATGCCAATTCCACCCCATCATGACAGTTCTTACAATGCACTCCAATAGCTTTTAAGCATCTACTATGCCTGGAGGACACAGTCTCCATTTGGCTCATCTCAAATCACTCAGCACATGGGCAGCTAGGCTCTGAAGAGCAAAGAGCTAGTGAGATAAACTCTGATAAATATATCTTCCAAACCCATAGATGAGCACGCGGTAGACTTCCAACACATGTGTTGAATTTATAAATAAATTGAGGTGCTTGGGTGTCTCAGTTGGTTAAGTGTTCGACTCCTGATTTCCAGTCAGATCATGATTTCAGGGTCATGAGATTGAGCCCCACGTAGGGCTCTGTGCTCAGCAGGGAGTCTGCTTGTGACTCTCTCTCTCTCTTTCTGTCTCTTTTTGTCTCTCATCCTCACAGCCCTTGCCCCACCTTCTCTCTCAAAAATAAATCAGTCTTTAAAATAAAGATTCTCTCTCTCTCTTTTCATCTGCCCCTCCCCATGCCTCCCACCTCTAAAAGAAAAAAAAAAGATTAATAAATTAATTTTAACTAGAAGAAGAAAGAATCCATTGTTTTTTTTAAAGGTGTGACATTTTGGTTGGGTAATAAGAAACAGATTTACCACTATTCAAGAGTGTCAGGTTTATTTCAGAGACAACTGGACTCTCTCTAATTAAAGACGGGTGTTTTTTTCAATGGGTATAAAGCTTCTGCTATGTAGGATGATTAAGTTCTAAAGATCTACTATTCAATAGCAGTGTTTTCTTACCAAGAAACACATACATACACACAGACACAAAACAAGGAAAGTTTTGGAAGTGATGGATATGTTTATTACCTGTTGGTGATGGTATCATAGGTGTTTGTGTATGTTAAATCCATAGATGTATACATTAAATGTGTGCATTTGAGAAGATATCAATTTTATCTCAATAAAACTAAATTTAAAAAAAGGTTTTAAGAAAAGAATGAAACACAATTTCCTCTTGTTTTTTTCAGGATAGTGTATACTGCAAGGGAGAAAGAACTCTGGGGCAGGGTTTAGCAGACCGAATTCAAATCCTAACTCTACCACTTAATACTATATTGACTCAGCTTCCCCACTAAGTAGAAAGGAAATCAGTCTTCTGAGAAGGTTGTGACAAATGAGCAAAGTAACACTTATAAAAACATTTTGCAAACATTGAGGCAGTTTGCAAATATTAAGTCATGTGGCACTTCTGCTTTCCTACTGAGCTACCCAATCTATCGGTATTTTTCTTAACCAGAGGAAAATTGAAGGATGTGACTAGCAGACAAAGTGCCACTTTCTTCTTCCTTTAGTTCCAAAGCTCTGCCTCTGGCTAATTTTTTTTATTAGCTTTATTGAGGTATAATTGACAAATAAAATGGCATATGTTTAAAGTGTACAATGTGACGACTTAAGATACATATATTTTGTGAAACAATTACCTCCCTCGGGTTAAATGACACATCCTTCATTGCCCAAAGTTAACTTTAAAAAAAAAATGTGATGAGAACACTTAAGGTCTACACTCTTAAAAAATATATATTTATTTGAGAGAGAGAGAGAGAGAGAGAGAGCTAGTGGGAAGGGATGGGCAGAGGAAGAGAATCCTTCAGGCAGACTCCCTGCTGAGCTTGGAGCTGGAGTGGGGCTCAATCCCATGACTGACTCATAAGATCATGACCTGAGCCAAAACCAAGAGTGGACCCTCAACCCTCTGGGCCATCCAAGTGCCCCAAGGTCTATGCTCTTTTTTTTTTTTTTTTTTTTGTCTACACTCTTAATAAGTTTTTCTATGACTAAATTTTTAGATGTCAGAGATGATTATAATGAACAATTGACTCAGTCTTACATTGCAAGTCTTGTTGAGTATTTTGGAAATTATTAATTAGAGTTTGACTTAAACCAGTTATTAATGGAAATTCCGAGTATTAAGTGAAACTGATAGGTTTGCTTTCTAGTTACACATGAGCATTTGATCCTGTTTCTTTCTTTGTGGCATGGAGAAAATTCCATCTTCCACATCCCTCCCCATTTGTTTCCTTGTGATTCACAGTTCTCAATACTCTGTATGTAGAAAATGGATTGTTAAATTGCAGGTTTATAGATCAAATTGTTTATAGATCAGCATGTATCAGTGTTTTTATGTTAGCAGTGAGTAGTGGAAGGCAAAGAACCGAAGTATGAGTCCTGGCTCCCCTACTTTCTGGCTAACAGTAGTGAGATAGTATCAATCCCTTAGATTAACATAATACTTGTATTGATCCAAATATTGAGGGAGGTGGAAAAATAATACCCTACAATATCTTTAAGTCAGCCCATTAATCATTTATTGACCTTTCCTTTCATTAGGCAAATATTTATTAAGGTGTCAAGCCCTGTACTGGGTAAACCGGCATGAGCAAAGCAGACACGGCCCCTGGAATATACTGAAGGTCCACCTTCCATCTTGATCACTGGACAGGGTCCTGGGTTAAAAGTGTGTGATTGAGAGTTACTCTAAAGTAGCTCAATGGTGGAGCAAGATCTGCTTAAATTCTTTCAGTGATGTGTAACTCTATCCCTCACATTTCCTGAGAAACTGATGTGTTTATTTGCTTGTTTTAAGATTTTATTTATTTATTCATGAGAGACACAGAGAAAGGGAGGCATAAACATAGGCAGAGGGAGAAGCAGGCTCCCTGCAGGGAGGCCAGTGCAGGACTCGATCACGGGACCCCGGGATCATGACCTGAGCCAAAGGCAGACGCTCAACCACTGAGCTACCCAGGTGCCTCGGGAACCAATGTGTGTTTTAGATAGCCCTTTCATTTTATGAAATCAATCTCCCAGGGACTATTTTCATTTTGTGAAAATGTTAGTTCCTGGTGTCCCACAGAACAATTTCCGCTTGGCTACATACTACATATCTTTTAATTTTTAGGAAAATGTGAGACAAAGGAAACAAGATCCTGGACATCAGTCAAAATTCTGACACAAAACAAGTTTGTTTTCAAAAATATCCTGTGATGATTAATTTTAAGTGTCAATTTGACTGTACCACAGGAAGCCCAGAAATTTGGTCAAACATTATTCTGGGTGTGATTGTGAGTGTATGTGTGGATGAGATTAACATGTGAGTTGGGAGAGTAAAGCGCATTGCCCACTGTAATGTGGAGCTTCCTCCAATCAGTTTAAGGCCTGAATAGGACCAAAAGGCTGAGTGAGAAGGAACTCCTCCTCTGTGTATATAAGTGTTTATATGTGTGTATATATATATATATAATACATTTATATATAGTATGATATTTTAAATATCATATTTATTTAAAATATATTTAAATATTTAAAATATATATTTATAATATATTTTATGATATATTATATATATATATATATATATATATATATATATATATATATATATATGATAAGATTGGCAGTGCGCCAATGCCCTGGTATTTATGAGCAGTGTCCACACTGGGCAGGAGAAGGTCTGTTTGTATAGGAAAGTTATGGGCTTGATACTAGGCTAAGATATCTGGACTATCTTCTCAGGAGCATGGCAAGTCTTTGGAGGGTTTTAATCAAGGAATAGATGTGTCTGATTTGCATTCAGAGACATCATTCTGGCAGTTATGCGGGTAATGGATTGGAGGGGACCAGACTAGAGGCATTTGATGTTCTACCTTTAACCACTGATTGATTGGATATATCATGAACACCAGTTATGCGACTGGCATATCTCTGAGTACAAAGGTTAGGCCACAGACAAGGAGTGGGGACACAAGAATAAATCAAATGATTTTTCTATCCCCCAGAGATCTCACAGCCCAAGTAGTATTATAACTGTGATGTTTTCAGGAAAGATTTTGATGTCCTTTCCAGACTCAATTCCAGACTCTACAGCAGTTTCTCAATAACATGTGTGAGACCTAAGAGATCAAGCCAATAACTTAAATGAATTGAAGTATAGCTATCAGTCACAGCCCAAAGTGTTAAGTGAATCAGAAGCTTAACTGGCAGTCTTAAAACCTGTTTCCATTTACGAAGAATTTTTTCATCCTCTGCCTTATAAAATTCTCACAAAGCACTGAAAAGTAAGAAATCTTTTTGATCATATCCATCTATTACATAAGGTAATTGAGGCTTTAAAAAAGTTATATTATTTGTCCATTACACAGCCAAGAAGTATAGAATTAAAACCACATCCTCTCATTTCTAATCCATTTTTATTTTCATTAGTCTCTCTCTAGTCATTAATAATACACATCCCCAGAAGGTAGTTTATAGAGAGACTTGAGCTCCACGCTAGTCTCCCAAGGAGGCACAAGACAGAAATAAGGAGGAGAACTCACTAGTCAGTGAGGTAATCCACACACAGGTTGCTGAATCACCCTGGCACTAAGGAGGTAGGTAAGTGATTTTGCTCTTTTGTGGAGACTAATGCATCTTGCAGGAGCTTAAATGGCTTCTTGACATAGACTCTGCTCATGGATTCCCATGGAGTCATTCACTTGTTCATTTACGTGCTCATTCATTCAGGATGTCTTCCAGCATATTAAAGCAGGCCAGGTCTGAAAGGATGATCTCACCCTGTCTGGGGAGCTCAGACCCTGGAATGGGATCTGGCAGGGATTTTCTCTCCTGTAAATGTGGGTCAGGAGGCCTGGGAGGCAGCAAATCAGAGGGTTACAGGCCAAATAGCCCCTCCTGGGGGAGAGGATGGCTCTTTCTGAGGCAAACATCTGCATCATGTGTCCCTAGCCTCCTTTGGCCCAGGGAACTGTGCCTGTCTGTTTTAAATTGTAGAAATAGGAAAATCAACTCAGATTCCACCTTCCTTGCACTGAGCAGAGTCATTTCACATAAAATATAAATTCAGTCCAGTCTCCAGAAAAGATCCACTGCTTTCCAATCCAATTATGTGAGCCCAAAAGTGACATGTTAGTAATGAAGGAAATTGGGCTTTCATGTATGAAAAAACAGGACTCAAATCCCACGCTGAACTCATTGTGTGAACTTTACCAAATGACTTAGCTTCTCCAAACTTTAGTTTTCCCATCTGAAAGATAGAGAAAATTTTAACCTCCAACAGGACAGTTGGGAGAATCAAGTGGAAAAAATTAAAAGGATTTTAAGAATAGAATAATTTATTGTGTGGTAGGCCTTGTCCTACTTAGAATTTCTAATTGAACCATCACAGAAATCATTTGATGAGCCCTGAGACTGGAGGCTGACACATGACTGTCCTGAGGGTGTAAACCGTATCAGCAGTAGAGTCGAATTCAGAGACAAGCCCAGTGTGTCTGACTCTGCATTCCTGCCCATCAGCTTGATGATATATAATGTCGTGCTCTTCTTTTTTGATCTTTGGCTACTCTCCTCCCAGATCCCTTTCTCTACCTTTGCTTTCTTCATCAGTGAAAATAATCATTTGGCTTCTTTACAGATAAAGACACCGGAGGCTTATCATCTGAACCCAGTGCAGCCAGACGCTGGCGTCCCGTTATCCTTCTACTAATGAGTCTCACCTAATTCAAGTCCTGTCACATAGTCAATGCGCAGTAAGTGTTCTCTTTCATTTCTCTACAAGTGGCTCCTATGTAAAAGTGCATCTGAGACTTTCCCCTTGGATACCAGTAGCTATGACAGGTATCGATGGGAAGACATGCTCCCTGTGATGGGGAGGATGAACAGGTACTGGAGCACATGGTTGCTGGAGGTTAAATGGTATCCAGAAGGCTCACTGCAGTTTGGATGTGTGTATCTGGTGATGGCGTTTTCCATCTGGCCTCTCTTCTCCGGGTTTGGTTCATAGCTAGCAGAGGTCTGGGAAGGTACCAATACCAATCTCTCCCTTAGTGCAGAGTATAAACTAAAAGGGAATGGAGACCCACTCTCCACCCCCACTCGCACTTGAGGAAGCAACTACTAGAGGAGGTGAACTCTTTGGGTAGTTTCTTCAACAAAGTGACTGAGATGATCCTTCACATCTGTCGTAACTCTGTTGCCAAACTCTGGGGACTGCACTCTCTGATGCTTTATCGTCATCCCTGACACTCCTGGGAAGTCTCTTCCAGAGTGTGAACTCTGGAAGACTCTTCCTGCGTCTTTAGCACACTCAAATTTTGCCATCTAATAGACTGATATTAACTCATTTTATCATTGTTTTGTGCATCTAGACTTACCATGTCCCTGGAAGGTGGGACTTAAGAATGACTATGGATGCCCTAACAATAACAGTGGCCTTACAAGGACTGGCTGTGGAGTCAATCAAAATCAGGCTGCTTGGGGTTGACAGCTCCATCCTATAGGCCTTTCTACATGCTTATTCCTGTCTGGAATGCTATTGATTTCCTTTTCATTGACTAATTCTATGGATCCATCTGTCTTTTGCATTTAGAGTGTTGAATGAAATATAATTACAATCTAATCATTGCTAGGTTGGTTTCCAACATAAGCTGAAGGGCAGTCATTTACACAGTTGTGCACTGAGAATTCTGTGTCATTCACAATGTGTCCAATTATGGCACTAACTGCCACGAGGTTAAAATGCCAAAATTCAAGATAGCAGGCCCATGATTGATGTTTATGTGGCCCACATTCATTTAAAAATGCTACTTTGAAGTAGAAAATGCATAAGAGGTGTCAAATTTTAGAAATAGAAATTTGAACCTGGGCCAGCAATTCAGTTTTAGAATATTCAGGAAGCACTGAGGATACCCTTCTCCCCTTTGGGGGCAAATAGTATCAATTTATCTACATTGGAAATACTTCATAAGATTCACTATAAATAAATATAGAGATTCAGAAAATATGTATAATATAAAAAGGATAAAATAGCTAATTGCTTTGTAAAGCACTGAGTCAGGTGTTTGTAAGCATGACCTAATTTAACCTTCATGGCAATGTATGAGAAAGATGTTTCCTCTATCAGTGTAGAAGCAGTCTCAAGAAAATTAATCTATTTGTTTGGAATAACATTATTCTGGAATGTGTATAGGTGTTAGGTCTGAAAAACCTACGCTCATGCCATTTCATAAAATCCAATATTGATGATGGCTTTTCTCAAGGTCCTCTGCTTTTTCAAGGCCCTTGAATTTGTAGCTCCTTGTAAAGAGCAGTAGGAAGGCAGATAATTGGGCTGCTTTCTAGATGAATACTCTCAGACAAAGAAGTTTCCAGCTAGTTTGAAAATAGATAACTGCTTGTCTCAAGCAGGCCCACCTCTTGGACAAAGTCCAGAAGGCTCGTCCATTCTGTTCTGTGATGGTTTCCACCCCCTTGATGACTGGGTATGTCCTACCTTGTCAAAAAGACATCTGGGCACTGTGAGCATTGGACGTGGTTATCTCTAGAGTCTGAAATTAGTAGCCATCCGGTGAACAGCATGCCTCAGTGGCTACTCTGAAAGGAGCTCCAGAGGCAGAGGAAGTGGGATGGGTCCTCCTGGACTGTAAAGAAGACAGTGTGTCTCACATTGTCTTGTCATACTGCTCCTTCCATGTGAGCCAGCACGTTCATGTACCCCTGGCTCCTTTAGCTTCAGTGGGACCCTGAATGTTAGTCTTCTGAGGTGTTTGGCAGGTCTCTCCCCCTGTGCTTGGTTGCTAAGAAATTGAATCCTATCCCTCCACAACCATGTGGTTTGTCTCTCCCTGAATTTTGGAAATAACAGTGTTAACATTAAACTGTTTTTGTTTTGTTTTGTTTTGTTTTCGCCTTCCCTAAGATTCATTAGGTTGAGCAGTTTGTTGGACAATGCCAGTAGCCCCATTCAGAGCCAAATGACTCCAGAGGTTTTATGTGTGGCCCAGATTTTTAATTTGGTTTTTGAAAGCTGTTATTGTCTGGACCCTGTGTATGAGAGGGAAAGTAGAGAAAAATGTAAATATGGTTTTCTATTGGTAGAGACATACTGCAGGCATACTAGACAGGGGAGGGGCCAGGAGGCAGTATTATGTGCTGTTCTGTGGCAGAAGAACAGGGCCAAAGAGACCCTAATTTGGGACAATTAGCATCACTCCTGTCTCCAACTCTAGCAGCAAAGCTAGTTTTGCTGGCAACAGGAGCTTACTATCTCACGAGGGGAAAGAACAAGGTCGAGTTAACATGTGTCTTAGTTGTAGAAGCAAAGGGTCAGGAGTATTGAGAGAAGTCTCTCTGGGGACCTTGGGGACCAGCATATTCAGCAGCCACATATTACAGATGAAACAACTAAGGATCTCTACCAAGAAACAAAGAAAATGATCTTAAAAATTATGTCATAGATGAGGATTGAATATGCTACCCCCTCTTTAACCTACCTCTTCATTCACCCAACCCCTTAGATATCATTGTACCACCAACTAATCCAGGTACTGCTGAAGATCCAACAGTGAGCAAGACAGAAGCATTTCTTAGAGTTCAGTAGGAAAGACAGTGAAATATAAATGAACACATGAATATTAGTCTATTACAGTAATTACTATAAGGAACACTAAAACTAGGGTTCTGAAAGAGGATATTGGGGATGAAGGAAATCTCCCAGACAGAAGTGTTAATGGAAAGTCTCTTTGAGAATTGAAAGATGAGAAAATATGACCCATTTGAATCTCAGAGCAATAAACACACCTAGAAGAGGAAAAAATTTGTACAAAACCCCTGAAGGAGAAAGAACTAGGAAAGTTCTAGGATCTTGGCAAAAAATACCATCTGGCTGGTGTGGTTGGAACCTAGTGCATCAGAAGGCAATGAGGGAGAAATGAGGCAGCAGAACCCAAGATGTGGTCCAGCATGGCCTTGGAGATGATGCATGCTAGTTAGGATGTTATACCGACAGTAATAAGTCATTGGATGTCTTCCTTATTTTTTAAGTAATCAGCATGTTTCCTGTGGCTCACACATTTAGAAATTAATAAAGTATACAATGTAAAGATTCTCTGCCATTTCTATCCTATCTACACAGTTCCCACCCCTAAACTTCTCCCTTGTAGATAAATGTTGTCATTATTTTTTTAGGGATCCTACACACACAGAAAGCACCACACACAATTTATAGGTACACCCCTAATTTACACACAAAGTAGACTACTATATACACTGTTTTGCTACTTGCTTTTATCAGTTAGCATATCTTGGAAATCTTTCTCTGTAAGAGTAAAGAGATTTTTATTTTTGTGTGTGATACAAAGCACTTTATCTTGCAGATATACCATAATTTCACCAGTGGATTTGGGGGTTATTTTTAGTCACTTTTTGTTGTAAACAATGCCACAACTAATAACTGTGGGAAAACATCATTTTGCCTTGGCCAGAGCCTATCAGCAGGATAAGAAGAGAGTTTTGTGAATCAAGAGACACACATTTTTGAGAATATCATGACAAATAGCAGAGTAGGGCATTCTAAGAATTAATCCTTCCACTGAGTGAACCTATAAGCTGGTAAAAACTAACAGAAGAAACATTTTCAGACCTTGAGGATTTAATAAAAATCTTACAGAAACCAGCGGTGTGTTTAATGAAGGAAAGGCTGCTACATTTTGGTAAGAATGTCTTGTGATACTTCTGTTAACCTGTCTATCGTTCTGCATTCCCCAGTTTTGTGGCAGCCATGGGGACAGGGGTCCACATTTCTGGTGCAGCTGCTAATGCTAGGACAATTAGAAACAAGCAATACAGACTTTTTTCTCTACAAATAGTGGTGTATTTTGACTTACTTAGCAGTTCTCAGAGGCACCATTTCAGAAGCTTGCCCTTATTTCACCCCTTTCAGTCTCAATGGCATCTGTTGAAACCATTAGAGATCTATTACCCATATCTGCCTGGGGCAAGGGATGACATATGGGCTAAGCAGCAGACAGACCCAAAAGCCTGAGCAAGGAGAAACTGAGAAGAAAGATTCTTGTGCATGTAATGATTTAAGAGTGGGCTGTGTAGACCAGATAATTGAGAGTGCAATGCACATGCCTTGGACTGGATAAATACTCTGAGAAGTCCTGAGAGGACTGTGGATTGCATCTCTGGCTGATGTTTGAACTCTACACAAGCAAAAGATGGAGGCTGAAGTAGCATTGTAGGCACACACACTGGCAAAGCATTGAAGGAATGCTCCAGCTCAGAACCAATTTGCAAAGGAAGACCAAAACACTATTTCTGGCTTTTGGCTTTTAGCCTTTGGCTTTTGGTTCCAGGCATTTTAGGAAATCTCTGTCAGGTCTGATTGACTACTGAGGCAGTTTTCATTTAGGGACTTTAGAGACCACACATGACAAGGAAAATAGTCTGCAAAAAACAGTTTAGCAGAGTCACTAAACAGATGGGTGATGGTAGCTGTCATCAAGCAGCAACGGCAAAACCTGGGGACGAGGAGAACACCTGATTTCCAGAGTTACGACATTATAAGACTCAGAATGTTGAGTTTGCAGTAACAGCAACAAAAATTACAAGGTATACAGAGAAACAAGAAAGTGTTCTATTTGTTCATTCTAGGAGGAAAAAAATAGAAATTGGCAAACTCTGCAGAGCACCTGGCTGGCTCAATCTGGAGAGCATGTGACTCTTGATCTCAGGGTCATGAGTTTGAGCCCCATGTCAAGTGTACAGATTACTTAAATAAAGAAACTTAAACGAAGAAAAGAAAAGAGACTGACAAACTCTGCAGAAGCCCCCAGGTTGAACTTGGCTATGCTGTGTATTTAGCCATGTCGTTACTTTCACTGGAGTTCTTTCTTTCTCTATTTGAGCTACTGTCTAGTGTCTTTTTATTTTCACCTGAAGAACTCTACTTAGCATTTCTTTAAGGGATGACCTCCTAGTGACAGACTTATTCAGCTCTTGTTTATCTGGAAATGTCTTAATTTTGAAGCCTAGTTTGCCAAATATAGAATTCTTGGTTCTTAGGGTTTTCTGTTTGGTTTGGGTTTGTTTCCTTTTACCTTCAGTGCCTTAAATATGCCTTCTGGTCTCTGTAACTTATGCTGAGACATTGGCTACTAATCCTATTGAGGATCCCTTGTACATGGTGATTCACTTCTCTCCTAGCTTTCAAAATTCTCTTTTTTGTCTTTTGATAGTTTTATGATCTTAGTGTTTACCCTTCTTTGAGTTTGTTAAACTTTGTAAGTGTGTATATTTGAGAAGTTTTTGGCTATTGTTTCCTTAAATGTCTTTCTGTTCCTTTCTCTCCTGTCTTAGGACTCCCATTTTGTACTGTTGTACATTTGATGGTGTCCCACAGATGTCTCCAAAACTTCAAACACTCCAGTCTTTACAAATGCATTTATATGGGGAAGAGTCTTCCCCGTGACTGGCAAAATGACTAAGATCCGTAACTAGAACCAGGTGTGCAGCAGGACACCACATATGAGCATGCAGGAGTGTCACACAGGAGACAATGAGTCTCCCAGAAATTAACCAACTGTGACGAGTGTTCTGGCCTTCATAGGCTCTGGTACTATTGGGGAACTCTTCTCAAGCCCTCTGGTATTTTGAAGGACAGCAGACCCTTTCTAATAACTGAGTGACAGCTATATCAAAAATGCCTACAACTTGGTGGTTGCTCAAGACAAAGATGCAGTGAATGAATGAGAACCACATAAAAAATCTGTTCAATAAGGTAGAAAACAGATGAGTTCAAAAAGGCAGAGTCTTCTCAGGTCTGCTGAAATCTAGTACTGAAGTAATTTATTGAAAATGGCTAAAGATCAAGCATAGTTTGCAAAGCCTTGGAATAAGCCCAGGGAAGAGGAACTGAATTACTTGAGGTGATTTCAGTCACCCCAATGCCCTTGTATTATCTCGTCTGTTTTTGTGTATTCTGTTGTTCCGCTCTGTCTTCTTGCCACAGTACTACTTACCCTATTCGTTGACAGCTTGAGTTTCTTTGCCTGTATTCTCAAATGTGCCAGAAAGATGGATACTCTCATGAGCACACATGAACTGACTGAAGTTACTTTAGGCTAGGCTCCATGCTGAGTACAAAATATTCAGAGATGATTGGGACATAATTTTTGCCATATTGAAACTGAATCTACAGTAAGAAAAAAAATCTCCTAAGTATACAAGCAGAATGCACACAGATATAAGCCTTCCTTGAAGAATTCAAGAAAGTTATTTATTCATTCTTCAAAGCTTTCCTGAATCCCGAAAGGGGATCAGGCTCTGTTCTAGGACAGGAAATTTCCTGAAAAACAAAACAATCAAAATCTTTGCACTTGAGGAGCTTTCTTGTTTTGTGTGCTTTTAGGAGGTGGAGAAACATACACAAATCAAGTAAATGGGTAAATAAACAAGGTAATGTTAGATTATGTGAGGATTATGAAGGGAATGTATTATGTGTTAATATAGCTAGAGAACAGCATTAGTCTGATAGAAAAAGAGCTACTTAAGAGGTTTAAGTCAAGTTAACGAAATCTTAGCAGCAGGTGGATATAGATAAGTCCTTATGCTTATGTTTACAAAATAATTCAGTCCCATTATTTATTGTTTATAAAACAGTGTTTGTCCCTTTTACAAACAATGTCAGCTCCATTATTTTCATTTGATCCTCACAGCTAAACACATTATAGTAGTTTCATTATGGAACTTTGGTTATTTACCTGAGTAATTTGGGTTTTTGAAAAAATAATCTTCATTTCCCTATTTAGAAACAAAACAAAACAAAACAAAACAAAACAAAACAAAACAAAACAAAACAGGTCAATGAATTCTCAGCTCCCAAAATTATTTGAGGGTTCAAATTAGTGGAATGCAACATAAAATGAGAGTTGAATCTTAATCAGAAGAAGGTTAGTGAGGGTCAACTACCTGTTGGAAATTATGGTAAGTGTTGGACTTTGTTTCCAGAAATATCCAAACAAGTGTAGGATATCCCCATATCAGAAATATTACAAAAGAGATTCCTGGGTTGTGTTGGGTCAGTAGATTGAAAATTCTAAGGCAAGTATCCACCTGACGTTTCCATCATACTATTTCCAGGACCCAGTTAGGTGCCTAACAATGGGCATCTACAGTAGATAATCATTGTGGAAAGAATGAGTGAAAATGTTCAGTAACTTTGAATTTATTTGATGCCTTTGACTTCCCTACCGCCTACTACTCTAAAATATGAATGCTGAATTCTTCAACAGTTTCCTTGAGGTAGCATTTGGCAAAATCAGTAATTCTATAGCCTTGAAATCAGGCAGTACCTATGCTAAGGTTTACTCATAGGGAAGTGCTGAAGGACACTCTCTACCTCTCAACACACTGCTCTGACGTATAGAGAATGTATATGTACCAATCGAGGTACTACTAGCTTTTAAAGCCTCTTGAAGATTAGATATTGATTAAAATGTACTCAAGGATTATTTAAGAACTCTTGCCCAGCGTGCCTCGGAGCATATGAAAACAATTGATGGAATATATACCAAATCTGACCTACTCTAGGGATTAGGTGTTCTCCAAGAAAGAATTCCAGGATGGTTGGTTTGAGATGATTTCTGTTCACTTTCTTTAGAGGAACACTGCTACTTTGTGATGTTATTTGTTCTGTGAGAGGCAAGGGCTTGCCAAGCAGTATTCTCAGACTGGAGAGTTAATGCACGTTTAGAGCACCAAAAATGCAAAAATAATCTTCAGTCACCATATATTTTGGTCTCCTAATAGTCAGAGCTTTCTTGTCTATTTTCTTAAAGTAAAAAATGTTAAGAGGTGGTCTTTGAGCAAATTAAAATCATTTTCTTACCACAAACTTCACACTACTTTTCATAAATGTCACATCAGAATAGCAGAGCCATTCCAGAAATTCAGGTGGCCTTCTGGAAGGACTTATGGATGACTTCTGGAGGCTATATTTATTTTTTCCTACTGTTATTATCTCTACAGAAACAATGTTGAGTGTATAGAGAAGCTCTGGACATATTTTGCCAGGTTTCTCTGTGGGGCTCAATGCTGTTTTTCAAAATTTGTGTTTACATTGAGAACGTATTAGATGATTGAAACCAGAACTTGCAACAGCTACTTGCTGTTTGAGAGGCCAAACACCTGGAGACTGAAGGGTTGGGCTCTTGCCCTGGCCTCACCACTCCCAGCTTGTAGATCTAGGACACAGTCTATCTCCCTTGGCTCCTGTGTCCCCTTCTTTACCATGGGCATGATACTGCCCACCTCACAAAAATAGCCAGTTGATAATCACGGAGGAGCTCCACTAAAGTTGAAATAAAAACCAAAACTACTCATTCTGTTATTTAAGAATTTTAGAGTAATGGCTCACACCTAGTTTTTATTTTATGCTCAGGACTTGAAATTTTAATCCAATCAATCTGCACACTATTTTTCTCTCTCTTCCATACTCTGCACAGAAACAGGACTCATCCTAATCTTTGAACCTGTAATTTTTCTATCAGGTAGACTGTCCCTGAACCTGTCTTCACACAAGTCTTACACATGCTTTGAACCCTAGTTTAAACCCCAAATTTTCATGACAACTTGGCATTTAAATCTAGAGTAAAGAATTTGCCCTGTCTAAACAATGACTTGGTCCCATATGTTGTTGTGTATCCTTATCATTGTGAGTTTTCTGAATGCAGTGGCTCCATATGACATTTTGGAAATTAGAACTCCAATGTCAATGAAAATCTTCGGAAGTTTATGGGTTTTGCTTACCAGTGAGCCTCTATAAAATTGTATTATCGTTCTTGTTCTTGGAACAGACAGTTAAACACTGATGTTCCTCAAAATGCTAACTAATCTTTAACATGCAATAGCATTTTAGGGAATTGCACACAAATCCTTTTGAAAAAGATTTTACTGGGATCCCTGGGTGGCGCAGCGGATTGGTGCCTGCCTTTGGCCTAGGGCGCGATCCTGGAGACCCAGGATCGAATCCCACGTCGGGCTCCCGGTGCATGGAGCCTGCTTCTCTCTCTGCCTATGTCTCTGCCTCTCTCTCTCTGTGTGTGACTATAATAAATAAATTAAAAAAAAAAAAAACAAAGTCAAAAAAAAAAAAGAAAAAGAAAAAGATTTTGCTATAGATACCCACCAGTGAAATTTCCAATTAATATTTAGGAAGCAGTTTTAGTCCATAGCTCAGAAGTGAACATCCAGCCTGGAGATGAGAGCATGTCCCTGAAGAACAACAGACATGCAAGATGCATTTTGTATCATTGTCATAAAAAGGTGCTATCACGGATTGTCTTTGCCCCAAACTCAACTAGGGTTGGTGTGAGGACAGTGACATCACTCTCCACAAAAGAACAGCCAGTGTAGAGCTGGCTTTCGGGATTAATCCATATATGCAAGGTGACTTGTAGTAGTTCAGAGATTGCTTTTTGTCCTGATGGCTAGCACAATTGAAGGGAGTCACTCACTTCTCCATTATCCTGACCACCACAGAGACTATATTGTGTTGATTTTGGCCTGGAAAGAGTCAAAGTCTAAAACTTTTTGTTTCAGACTAAAGTCTGGAGAGCAGAAGTAAGGAAGTGAACTGGCTAAGGACCCACCATTTGTTAAAATGACAATCAGGACTGAAATCTGCATTTTTTTTAAATATCCATTTCAGGGGTTGGAGATACGAAATTTATTCTGTTGTTTTTTTTTTCTAAAATGTAGTATGATTTATAATTATTCAAAAATTCCCAGAAGTCCCCCTTTCCTCATCACATTCTGCCTCCATAAAATCCTAACTTATTAATGAGCACCATCACAATAATGACATCCTACCCCAAATCACAACTTCTAAAATTTCCCTATATCCAAGCCTCTATCCCTTTGATTTTGCTCTTCCCTTGGCCTGGAATACCCTACTGGACAATATCCTTTAATAATCACCTCAGATACCACATCTAGTTTTTCAGAGCTTCTTTAGTTGATTGAGTTATTATCCTTAAAGAATGATTTATATTTTGCTTCAGACAATAATTATGCTTTTTCTTTTCCTTCTCCCTAAAATGTGATATCAAGAATCTGAGAACTGATGTTTCTATCAGCAATGGCCACAATAGCCAAACTGTGGAAGGAGCCTCGGTGTCCATCGAAAGATGAATGGATAAAGAAGATGTGGTTTATGTATACAATGGAATATTACTCAGCAATTAAAAACGACAAATACCCACCATTTGCTTCAACGTGGATGGAACTGGAGGGTATTATGCTGAGTGAAATAAGTCAATCGGAGAAGGACAAACAGTGTATGTTCTCATTCATTTGGGGAATATGAATAATAGTGAAAGGGAATATAAAGGAAGGGAAAAGAAATGTTGGGAAATATCAGGAAGGGAGACAGAACATAAAGACTCCTAACTCGGGGAAACGAACTGGGGGTGGTGGAAGGGGAGGAGGGCGGGTGTTGGAGGGGAATGGGTGACGGGCACTGAGGTGGACACTTGACGGGATGAGCACTGGGTGTTTTTCTGTATGTTGGTAAATTAAACACCAATAAAAGTTAATTAAAAAAAAAAAAAGAATCTGAGAACTGTATTCTCTTTACCTTGAAAACTTCTGGTACCAATAAGCCTCCTATAAATATGTATTTAATTTGAATCTGCCATTGCCCAAAGCCATAGATTAACTAGTAAAAAGAAGTAATACCCAGATCTTCTGAGTCCCAGTTCATGTTCTCTTCCCATTCCAGCTTGAAAGGTGACTTTGACCTCGCTTTTAACCTTGAATGAGGACACCTCTCTTGTCTCTTGCTTCACACTGGATGCTCCAAGCCAGCAGTGTATGGCTGGATGTACAGTAAAGGATGAAATCATCCCTTTGCTTGTCCTGGAATCTTGGGAGGTCTCACATCCGGCAGTCCCAACTGTGAAGTCCAAACACTCCATCTGCGAGTCCATCTGGCGTTTTGAAATACATAAATGTCTTTGTCAGCCTAAACTTCTGCTGGACTAAGCACAGTTTCCACACCAAGTTGCCCCTCTAATCCCACCCATCAAGTTCTCAGAATAGTCATGGAGCAATAATTGTTTCACCCATTGCCTGTCTACATCTGAGATTTAATTATGCCCAGCTGGCAGGAACATGCAGGGAAAGACGCAAGGGCAAGGAGATCCAGGGCAGAAAGACACGAGACCCCACACTAAGGTCCAGACCCTATGACTCAAATGCCCAAACAGCAGCAACTCTAATCAGTTTCACATTCTCTTCCTCGGGGTCATGGGGCATTGACATGAATCACTTGCAGTTTGAAATTGGAAGTTCTGCACTTTCCAGTGGGAACTATTTCATTCGCCCAAGAGAAATGGGAGAGTCCCCCTCCTCCAGTCAGAGACCTCATCTTTGTGCTTCCTGGACTTTGCCAGCTGGCTAAAGACAGGTTTAAAAAAAAAAAAAAAAAGACAGGTTTAAAAGATTTATATGAGGTCCTTAGAATTTTCTACCTGTATTGGGGCTTCTTGGCAAACCTGGAGGAAGCTTTTCCACTCTCTAATACTTGGCTCCTAAAAAGGACCCTGGAATATTAATTGGTATTTTGAAGAGAAAGCTTATGCTGCTAAATAAATTTGGGAAACACTAGGTTAAACCAGATTAACTATCTCTGTTGTTGCTATTTAAGCAAGGAAAGCGTTTATCATCATAATATACTCTGTAATTGCCCCAGAGGACAGACTGTGTGGCTTATTTGACCATTAAAACACTTTTTCCACCAAGGCTCTGGTGGAACTAATGGTAACTGGAATTCATTTAAAAACAAACAAAACACAGTAAAACAAACAAACAAAAAATCCCTGAAACAGACCAAAAAAAGTCTGATCTATTCCTGCTATTCTTTTCTTTTCATACCAAACTTGGATAGTCACTTCTGCCTTTTACATTTTCTTCTCTGTTTTACTGCCCTCTAGTTTCTTTATTAATTTTATTAGTTTATTTATAGAAATTACCTGCTAGTTTCTTCTTTAAAAAAAAAAAATCTAGGGATCCCTGGGTGGTGCAGTGGTTTGGCGCCTGCCTTTGGCCCAGGGCGCGATCCTGGAGACCCAGGATCGAATCCCATGTCGGGCTCCCGGTGCATGGAGTCTGCTTCTCCCTCTGCCTGTGTCTCTGCCTCTCTCTCTCTCTCTCTCTCTCTCTCTGTGACTATCATAAATAAATAAAAATTAAAAATATATTTTTTAACATTGCTTCCAATTGTGGTTCTGAGGAAAAAGAGCAATGGCCTTGAATTCAAACAAATATGAAGTTAAGTCTTTGCTCTGAGTTTTAACTGTGTGCCCTGAGACAAATCTCCACTCTAGGGGCACCTGGGTGGCTCAGTTTGTTAAGCGTCTGCCTTTGACTCAGGTCATGATCTCAAGGTCCCGGGATCGAGTCCCGTGTTGGGATCTCTGTGGGTTCCCTGCTCATTGGGAAGTCAGCCTCTCCTCCCCTCTCTGTTCCTCGCCTATCCCCGCTGCTCCTGCTCTCTCTCCCAAAAATAAATAAATGAAATCTTTATAAATAAATAAATAAAACCCCAACTCTAGATCTGTCCCTGGGCCCTGGTGATCCACTCACTAAATTGAGATGCTGAAAGGAAGAGCCCTGATGATAAATGCGGGAAAACATCTTACAAATGGTAAAGCGCTGTGAACATGTGAATTGTTGTATTCTACTGGTCTGGATCTGGAGGGCTGGTTTGGGCAAATGGAGACTGAGCCAAAAAGGCAGCATTTCCAGCTCAGGCCTTACTTCTGGCCCCTTGCCTTTCCCATTTTCACATTCGCACATCGGGGCTCAGACTGAGGGGAATGTGCCCTAGAGACTGGTGGTTTCCATTAGATTACAAGCTCTACGTTCCACGGCAGGATTTCCAGCCTCAGCACATGTTGGCCCAGACTCTGCAACCCCCCGGCCCCACTCCCCCACATTGCTATCAGTCCTCCCGGGACGGCTTCTTGCAACGTGTTGTTTTGTCTGTCCCCTGTTGCTACAGCAATCCAAAAAAGATTTGTGTTTCCAATTCTCTGAAATGGAGACATCTGCATGCAATTTTGAAAATCCTTGTCAGGGTCCTCGTTTACTGTTTTGATCAGCTCTCTTGACATGTGGGCAGAGTCTCCAGAGAAGTTCAAAGGGAAAAGACCCCTCTAGGCAAACAAGTGCTTGCCATAAGGGCAGCCTGCCTATGAATTCCTGTCTCCCGTGGAATAAAAAAGTATGAGGCAAAGCCATGAATGCTCAGAAGCTAACTCCATCCCCCACTCTCCCCACTCAGCCCATGAGGAAGGGTGGTCAGTCAAATTCAAAGGCTCAGGTTAGAACCCCCTTGAAGTTCACTTCTATGAAGCAGATTATCACTTGAATTTCCATGTAAACCCACGGAGTCCTAAAATTTTGCCACTTACACATGCCCCATCTTGGGAGGTGGTGGAGGTGATGGTGAATATTGGACAGCAGAAATCCTGGGTTTTGCTCCTCATTCCAATTAACTCTGTGACCTAAAATGTTAGAATTTCATCTGGGCTTCAGTTGTCTCATGTGTAAGGTGAGTTGGTTGGATGTCCACGGCCTCTTTCAAGTCTGAAATAAGTCAGGATGGACCACAAGAAAGGCTCCTACACACCTACTGACCCTGGGCAGAAATTTATCATTTTAATCTGGACCAAATTTAGTCTGGACTAATATCAATTTAATCTGGACTAATCATCTAGATCTCAGAGTCAAATAGAACTAAATTCAAGCCTTAGTATAGCACTTTTGGGGCGTGTGAGCTGGGGAAATTTATGTAAGGCCTCTAGGATATTGGCAGCAACTCTAGAGAAGTCATGAGAAATAGGTAAAGTATATACATGCAAAATATAACGCATGGTGCATAGGACAAAGCAACATTTATATAATTTCCCGTTCCTCCACCTTTTGCAATCTATCAACTTTCTTCCCTCAAGCTATCCCAAATCCAAGCATAAACAGACGTTTAAAGCCCTTGATGCATATCTGTATACATAAGCTTAGATGCATATTACAGCTGGAAAGTCACTCATACCCTACCCATAGCATGGCTCCTTGGTTACTTATGTTTAACACTTTTGAGAAACAAGGTCCGTTTGTTTTTAAATGCAATTTAATATACATTTTTTTTTGTTTCCCCCTGGGGGACCTTATAAAATATATTCAGTTCTTTCTTGAGTACCTGAGTATCCAAAACCTATTTTCTTCTTGGATCTTTTTTTTTTTCTTCTTGGATCTTCAGAAACATCGTTTATGTTATTTTAATTACTTTTAATATATGTTGCGTGTGAATGCTCTCCTCAGTCCTCCGTGGAATATTCCACCTGAATGAGCTCTGGGAGATGTGCTTTCACACCCTTCCACTTTACATACGTGAGGCTGTGAGGGCTGTTACGCCTTTCATTGCTGTCAAATATTTTTCCTTGAGCAGCTCTTCCCTCTGTTTCTAACATGATGCCTCTCCTTTGTGACAGACCAAGTTGGTGGAACTTTTGTCAAAATAGCAGAGCATGGACTGTGACACCTGGAAAGTTTGGGGGCTTTAGTCTAGGTTATAAATACCATGTGTTTGAATGGCTGTGAAGCCTTTTGTTTCTTTCCTCCTTAGCTGCATTCCAGGTTGGTGAGGTTATTAGAGAGCTGAGTCTTAGGTGGGTTCATTTTCACCATAATTATGACGCAAAGCCCATGACTTTTAAGGGTTGCTGCATTTCCCATTGCTGTTGTGACAAATGACCATGAAGTAGGTAGCTTAAAACAACACACCTGTATTATCCTATAGTTTCAGAGCTCAGAAGTTTAGAACAGGTCTCAATGGGCTAAAATCAAGATGTCAGGAGGACTGGGTTCCTTTAGGAGAACCTAGAGAAGAATCTGCTACTTTGCCTTTCTCAGCTTCTGGAAGGTACTGCCCTCCTTGGCTCAAGTCCTCTTCCTCTGTGTTCAAAGCCAAAAGCACACACATTCAAACCTCTCTCACTTTCTGTTCCTCACTTCAACTTTGTCTTCACATTTGATTCTCTGACTCTACAACTCCTGCCTCCTTCTAATAATGGCCCTTGTGATATTTTTTGTTTATTTTTAATATTTTTATTTATTTATTCATGAGAGACATAGAGCGAGCGAGAGGCAGAGACACAGGCAGAGGGAGAAGCAGGCTCCATGCAGGGAGCCCGATGCGTGACTTGATCCTGGGACTCCAGAGTCACACCCTGGGCTGAAGGCAGATGCTAAACCGCTGAGTCACCCAGGGATCCCTGGCCCTTGTGATTATATTGGACCTGCCAGCATAATCCAGAATAACCTTCCCATTTGGATCCTTAACTTAATCACATCTGCAAAGTCCTTTTTGCCATGTAGGATACTATATTCATAGATTTCGAGGATTAGGACATGGACATCTTTAGGCAGACTTTATTCTCTCCACCGCAGGTGCCAAAATCAGATTGCCCTAAGTGATCTCCCTTCCAATGTGCCCACCCCACCAACTTAGCATCCCAGGGACTGGCCTTTGGGATACTTATCTAACTAAGCTAGTGTTTCTACTGGGCCCACCAAGAAGACATTCTACTGCCTCTCCAGCCATAACAGTGTGGGTACCTGACCGCTTTGCCTCAAGGTCCTAAATTTGAATCTACTCCTTCAAGTTCTTGCAAGAAATCAAGCAGGCTTTCCTAGTGATATCGAATCCAGGCTGTCTATATATGGCATCTGCATCTGGAAAAATACCAAATGGCAGCAAAGACAGAGGGGTAAACCTAGCTCTGTGCTCCCCAGAGTGGGTTGATAAAATATTACTTTTTCTTAAACTAGAAAAAATGGACAAACACCCCAGAATTGGAGACTTTTTTTTTCTACTGGTGACTGATCCAGTAAGACACATTTTTTTAAAAATTTTTTTTAAATGTTTATTTATTTATGATAGTCACACATAGAGAGAGAGAGAGAGGCAGAGACACAGGCAGAGGGAGAAGCAGGCTCCATGCACCGGGAGCCCGACGTGGGATTCGATTCCGGGTCTCCAGGATCGCGCCCTGGGCCAAAGGCAGGCGCCAAACCACTGCGCCACTCAGGGTTCCCCAGTAAGACACATTTAAAAGGGAGAATAATACAACAACTAATGTTTACTAGGATCTTAGTTTTTGCCAGATACTATGCTAGGTGTGGATATATATTATCCCTTTACTTCTCTCAACTACTTTATGAAGCTTGTACTATTATTAGTCCCCTATATATGTAGTAAAACAAGGGCTTAAATGGGAAATTGAGCAAGTTCAGACAATTAGCAAGATTTAATTTCTAAGATCCTCCATTGTTTCCCCATTTTTTCAGAAGATTGCCTACAGCAGGCTTCCATCCATATACTTCTTCTTTCTGCTCACTCTTTAGGTGATGGCACCTGGTCTAATTGCTTTAAAAACTATTTGTATACTAAATATTCTCAAACTTAAGTCTCTGGCCTACATCTTTCCAAGGAACTCCAGACTCATGTCCAACCACCTATCTATAACTTTGATGTCAAGGTCCATTAGACATCCCCAACTTATGACCAAAACCAAATTCCATTTCCAATCATCCCCAATAGGCTCTTCACCCCCAGTGGTTTTCATCTTGGAAAATGTCACCATCATCCAGTGTACTTTTTAAGCCCCTACATAATATGCATCATCAAATTCTATCCTCTACTTTTATAAGAAGGTAAGAGGCTAAGCACTTCTCACCATCTGAATCTAAACTGAGATGTCCAACAAACATACAATGCAAACTACATATATGATTTTAAATTTTCCAGTAGCCACATTTAATAAGTAAAAAGAAACAATTAAATAGCATATTTTAATAACATACTTAGCACAGTTACTAACATCTGTTTGAACAATTATTTGAGCAAAATATCATCTCAACATGTGATCAATACAAAATAAATATTAGTGAGGGATTATACATTGTTTATTTCCCACTGAGCCTTTGAGTCTGGCGTATACTTTACACTTACAGCACATGGCAGTTTGAATGAGCCCTGTTCCAAGTGCTCAGTGACCATATTTGGCCAGTGGCTTCTGTGTTGAACGGTGCAGATCCAAGATCATAATCCCCCAGAATTCCACCACAGCCTCCTAACAGTCTTTGGTGCTTCTGCTCTAATTCCCCTGAGTCTATGATTCACACAGCAGCTTAAGTGATCCTTTTAAAATGTAAATCACATCATGCCACTCTTTTGCATAAAATATCTTCAAGGCTTCCCATTACCAATACTTCCCATTACCAATAAAGTAAAAATCCACAGTCTGTCCTCCTGGGTCCCTGGCCACCTCCTTAACAGCTTTCGCGCCCTATTCTTTCTCACTCTGCTCTAGTTTACTGGCTTTAGGGGACACAGCTAATGCTCCATTCATATCCCCTTGAGTCTCTCTGTTGATGCTCTATGCTCATCCTCCAGCTTCTGGGAGTCATATCCTCTAAAGAATGAGCCCAGAGACCTTCTTTAAAGGGCTGCTTTTGTGCACCTAGGACTAGCCCTCTTGCCTTTCCTGACAGAGGCCAAGGGAGTTGACTTCCTCCCTAGTTCCTTAGGGTATAATCTCCAGGGAAGACCAAGCTAAGGCCAGGAGTTTGCCTAAATTCTCACACTTGCCTCCTCTACCTTCCTTACTCCCCTATAGGCTCCTCCTGAGAACACTTCCTTAATGAATCATTTATAAGGGAATCTGGGCAGCCCAACCTAAGCTGCTGACTGTAGACCCTTTACCACATCAGGGCTGCCTTTGTACTTGCTATTCCTCAGCCTGCAACTCTCCTCTCCCAGAGCGAAGCATGGCCTGCTGTTCTCACTTTATCTGAGTCTCTGCTCAAACATCAGTGCCTCCAGAGAACCCTTCTCTGATGCACTTGTTTCTCCCTGTCTCCTTCCCAGCCTCACTTTCCACTTAGCATTTCTCACCATCTGTCATATATAAGTGGGTTTTGTTGTTGTTGTTGTTGTTGTTGTTTTTGCCCATTTCTTTCACTAGAATATAAACTTCATGAGGACCAACTTTGTTTTGTTTGCATACCAGCCCCAATACTCAGAGGTGTGTATGCTCTCATGAATGATGATAAATATGTGTTGAGTTAATAGATGAATGCATGAGTGAATGAACTGGTGGAGACAGGACCAAACTGGACAATATAATTCCAGAGTTCACACCTCATGTGTTTAAAAAGCCTAATCTTTTTTGAGACACAAAGAGTGTCTCAAACTATTGGTGTGCACATATATTCCTCAACAAACATTGAGCATCATTCATTCTATATGCCAATTGTGGCGCCCTCACCTGCCTCTGTACTAAGGGAAATGGCCCTAGTTCTTAGGACAACAAGAGCAGAAGCATACATTACTCTACTGAAACACTAACAGCTCTTAGGAATCTCAGCTTCTTACTTTCCAAGCCCAATTTTGGCTCTAACCAGTAGTGCAAATATTAACCAATGTCAGTCTGAATACATGAAAACTCAGGTGAAATAAATGAAGTAAATGCAAAATGCTCAGCACAGTTCCTGGCACATAAGATGCTCTTTATTCCCAGTAGCTATGATTATCATGGCAATTATTTGCACCCTGACATTTTACTGAAAACCTGAATCGGTAACTCTGTTACATCAATGTGAAAGAATGAGGTCTGGTAGGGAACAGAAGGGAGACTTGATGTGGAGGGGGGAAGCTGATAAAATATGCTGTGCCACGTCTCTAGGACTCTGCGTGCTGAGCATTGACCACTGGAACCTGTGCAGCAGAGGCAAGAAGTAACAACGAAGGGGAACATATGATTTCCCTGGAGGAAAAGAATTATCATCTCTGTGGCTTTAGTAACAAGGCTGCTCAGTAAACTTTGCTGGTAGTTTGCAGCCTGTCTGAAAAGACTAGCACATTCTTCCAGTGCCCCAGCCAATATTGCTTTTGGAATAGAGATTATTGGCAGATGTGAAAAGACGACTGAAATAGCTTAGAAATGAGCTTTCTCTGCACGAATCACCCCAACCTTTTCCTGTTTCAGTACATCAGTGTAGGGAGCATGCACTCTGTCTTTAAATGTCAATGAGCTTGGGAGTCATTTGATTCACCAAGGAACTGCAATCAAATGATAAAATGATCACATTAAGATCATTCATATTAATATTGAAACTGCAAGCAACACAGCAAAATGCCACGACATTCCTGGGCAATGAGTATCAAACATGTTCCTGCTCTACCAAGAAACTGTGTTCTTGGGAGTGAGTTCCATTGTACACGCTTTCCTTCAGTACCCTGGATGTCACAGTCCTCAGGGTGTGGTGCCAGGAACTGGGACTGGCGAAATGGGCAGCTTGAGGGTCATGTTTATTATCTTGTGTTGTCCTTTCAAATGACCACAAGCGCAAACAAGTTTTAGTGGCTTATAACAACATAAATTAATTTTCTTACTCTTCTGGCTGTTGGAATCTTGCAGGGCTAAAATTTATGTGTCATCAGGGCTGTATCCCTTCTGCAGACTCTAGAGGAGAATCTGCCTAATCCATCTTCTGGAGGCTATACTCATTTCTTTGCCCTGGCCCCTTCCCCATCACCAAGGTCAGCAGCATCTTCAGATGTCTCTCTCTCTCTTTCTCCCCACCACTGCCTCCCTCTCTCTCTGCCTCTGTCATCACACCTCCCCTAACTCTGACACTCTCTTTCATAGCATATTCACAGTTCCCAGGTAATAGAATGTGGACATCTCTCTATAGGGGACCATCCTGTCTATCATACTCTCCACTATAACACCTCCCTTATTTATTCTGTATTTTCTTCTCCTTCTTCTGCACACTGTGAATTCCCATGCAGTACAAAGGAGTTGCCCATGCACCATGTTAAGATATTTGACTAAATTTTAACTTGTCTTCCACCTACAATAGGCTGTGTCCCTAAAGATGATCCCAGCACTTGTGCTGAGCCTTATTAGCTTGAGAAAATGCAAGGCTGCCAAACTGTAAAATATACATTGTACCAACCCACCATCAGACCATTTTCAGCAATTCTATACTTACCCCACTTTCATTTTCCATTTATACATATGCCACTTGTCCATTTTTGGCTCCCCTTTTCACTTCTCCATAGTTCCTTTTCCTACTTGTCCTCCTTTTGGAAAAAAAAAACACAAAACATAACAAAATAAAACTCAGTTACCTTTTTCTTAGTTAGAGTTGGGCTCAGTCTATACTGGAAACTCTCTCCTCTACTACAATAGCTTCGATAAAATCTGTCTTTCCACCTTAAATGGGTGTCCAGCTCTATTTTTTCCTTTGGGACTTCTATCACAGCAAATATCAGAAAAGGATATGACATAAGCATATCACCTCTGTATGATTTAGAATCTGTATTTTCTCATGGAAAGTTGGGTCTGAGTTTTTGAGCTACTGAAAATCGAGCAAGCTAATCCTTTTCATACAATCAGCAAGGGAGAAGATGTTATCTGGGGGGATGCTCCTAGAACTACACCACATGACTGATGTGCCAGGAAGGGGAATGGTGTGCATTAGGGTCTATGGAATATTATCAGAGAAGCTTTGTGGAAGAGATGGGTTTGAGTTAACACTAGAAAAATTATCCAAATCTCCTGGTGGAGGAGTGAGAACAAAGAAGGGATGGAACAGTGGAAAGCAGGAGAGGTCTTCACACTGCATCTTCACATTTAATATCTGCAGTTCTCCTCAGGCATTAAAACCCAAGAGAACCAGGAAGCTCACAATAACATCCTCTATGAGGATATCTGAAAAAGTCCTCTTTTTTTTTTTTTTTTTTTTTCCAATTGCCATTTTCTTTGCTGGTCAGTCACTTTTGGAATCCACCTTTCCTTATTCTCTATTGTTTGGTTGCTCATTCTCTCTTTATTAGCTCATCTTTGTAAAGCTACAAGAAACAAAATTGCTTATACTCTCCACCAAGATACGATGTCTAGTAGTGCTATGTTCCAGTTACCTGTGCTCTCTTTCTCCTGTGTGAGTGATCCATATCTCCGGATCCCAATTACCTGAAGTTAAAGGCCCAATGCAGCTTTGTTTCTACTGTTAGTAATACTTGCTATACCTGGAATTCCACAGATAGGAGGGATGGTGGACTCTTGGACCGACTTCTTCTGGATGTATATTTTTGTCAAAATATTCCTTCAGTGGTCATAAATAGAATGGAATGACAAATGTTACAAATGCAGGCATGACTCTTCCCTTGATGACTAATCTGCTTCAGTTAGGACTTTATATGGGATCAAGGCTTACTAACAAGCCAAGCCCATGGGTAGCATGGAATCAACCATCAAATGAAGCCTTTAGAATCTCAGTTTTATAATTTGGCTTCCAACAAAGACCCCATTTATGCATTGTTACCTTCTTAAAAAGCCATAGTCACTTCTCTCAAAATCTTCTCATATCTGGATAACAGATAGCTAGTTATCCACAAAGAAATGGGTATTTTAAAAATTTAAAACACATTAATAAAGAACAAAATCTGTACATAAAAAAGAAAAGGATAGTATTTCTTTCTTTCTAGTGTCCATAGTCTGTAAGGGAATCATGATAAAATATAGTACTATTTAAAAAAAAAAAGCACATGAGAAAAAGGGGTAAAAACCACCTCGGTAATTAAAGAAGATATAATATAAAACGTTAGAGTTAAAGCAATTCTTTGTGGTGAAATGGTATGAGTTTGTTAGGTATGGAATTTTGAGGGGAAGGCCATTATAAGCAAAGAGAATAGAATTATAAAAACTCAGAAGAATAAAAGAGTATGACATATTGATGAAATGTCAATAGTTCAGTGCTTTGGGCTTTGGGTGCAAAGAGGTTCTTGGTGAGAAGTAAAATTGACAAAGGAGAACAGGGCAGATTATAAGAATCTCTGCATGCTGTATAGGTGGATAAGCTACTTAGAGATTCTTCGCTGGGCCACTGTGCTGCTTGCTCCTGGGCACAAGGGATGGTTGTACCTGGATTTATAACTGAAATAATGGCCTCATGAAGTAGCATGAAGGATAATGAAGAACATAGTGTGACGCAACAGTGAAGCCAAACGATTGAATTCCAGGCCTGTAAAATAGCCCCAGCAAGAGTCTAGCCACTCGAAATATTCATAGTGAAGAGGAGCTGAATAATCAAAAAAAGAAAAACAAATTTAGAAAGTATAATAGACTGGACATAGAGACCAACTGGTGGTGAGGAATGAGAGAATGAGTAAAATTTTCAGTTTGAGTTACTGGGAAGCATGATGTTCTCCACTGGAAGACAGGCAATAGCAGTAAGTTTTCTCCAAAAACGTATTCCACCACTGACCCACAGAGTTGGTTGGAAGCAGCTCTTATAATCAGACATACCCCATGGTCATTGGAAGGCTGTGACTACGTAGGAAGCAGGCGCCTCTTCGATGCCTATAGTGCTTAAATGGATGGAAATGTTCAAACAGATTATCTGGAAAATATTTCATTATTAGAAGTGACCTAAGTATGAAAGTGTCTATTGGGAACCAGTCCCAATCCCCAAACTCCTTGAAAACTTTTCCTCTCAAGAGGAAAGTGAAATAAGCAATACAGACTTCTCCCCTACAGGGTCAGGAATTTTGCAAGAAGAAATGCTGGGAATAGCTACTTCATCTAAGAAAGTGAATCCTAACAAGGATGACCATGGGCCATGAATCATTGCTTCTAAAACTGAAGCAGAATTGGAATGGAATCTGGCTGGAGCACAAGCTTCCTGATAATGTGAATTCCCCTGATTGGTGACCTTAGGGCAGACAATGAGAAGAAAAGAGCCTGGCCAATTGAGTGATGCAATTTTTCTGACCCTTACAATGTATGTGAGTTCATGTCAAAGTGAAAAATAACCAAGCCCCAGGACAAGGTCAAAGCTTAAAGATGACCTTCTCTAAATCTTATTTTGTGAAAGAGAAAGTTGGAATCTAGGAGATATTAAGAGGCTTGCCAAAGATCAAATAGTAATTTGGAGGTAGAATCCATTTGACACCCAATGGATAAGTTATGAAGGCTCTGAATTATATAACTGGACACCTATAAATGAGTGGCACTCATTTTTTATTTGCTCTATAGAAGGGTGTATTCCAAATGTAAGACATCCCAAGTACCAGTGATAAGTTCAGGTCAGTTCTAGAATACTAAAATATTCATGAACAGGTAGCGTATAGTAAAATTTTCATTACTTACATCCATTTTTATTATTTAAAATAGTACTACTTATCAGTTCCTCAACCTATCTCTCTACAACAAAAAAATGTGAACCCTTCAAAGAACCTACAGTACCCTTGGAACCCACAAAATTACCAACACCACTACCACCATCACCATCACCATCATCATTATGCTTTCTACATGGCAGGAGTGGCACTAAACATTTTATACCCACCATCACACCCACTCCTCATAATCATCCTGTGAAGCTTGTATGATTAGTATTCCCATTCTATAGAAGAGAGAAGTTAAGCTTAGAAAGAGGTAATATGTCCAACATCACATAGCTGGTACATAGCACAGCCTGGCCTGCATTAAACGCTGTGAGAGAAAGGGCTTTGAGGTCATATCCACCAAACCTCTGCATACTATTCAGCCACAGGACATTAATCCAGATCCTGCTTGGATGGGAGTTCATTGACACTAGAAACAATTTATCTTCATTTAGATATCCATAACTGTTCTTCTTATAATGAAGCTGAACTCAGGATCTTTGCAACATTTAATCATTTGTCTTGCTCATATTCTCTTGAGACCTGCCGAAGAGTTCAAATGTGTCATCCATCTGAAAGTTGTTCAGATGTGTGAACAGACTGTCTTTTCTCTCCAATATTTACTTTCTTTCAGTTATCTTTCATGTGTCCTAATTCCTGGATCTCTTATTATTTTTATGATTCTCTCTCAGTCATCAGGAACTCCAGTGATCCTATATAGAGCTGAGTTAACAGCATGACTCTGAAAGAGTCAGTTTAGAAAAGGAAAGATATTGAGGTTAAATCCTGACATTGTTTTTTGCTTGTGTAAGTTCCTTATCCTACTGAACCTGCAGTCCTCACCCATTAAATTGAGATAATGATATCTCAGCCATTGTTTAATAGAGACAAAATAAAATAATGTATATAAAGAATATCATAGTGCCTAAAACTTCTCTAAGTTTTAGAGTTGATAAAGGACTTCACTTCCAGGAAGGTAGACTAGACCCAGTTTTCTCCTAATAAATACAACTAAAAAACTCTAGGCATTATACACAGGACACACATAAGATTTTGAAAATTGAAGATAAGAAGGCAGACAAGCCAGGGACCTCAAGACTCAAAGGAGGGATAGGATAATGGATACCCTGGGTTTTCTCTCTGTCTCATATATACATAACTGGAAGATGAAGAAGCCAGCAACCTGGAAATGCCAAAGGACACAGACCAAAAAAAAAAAAAAAAAAGCCCCAACATAAGCTACTTCTCTTAGTAAAGGGACCAGGAAAGGGACAATCAAGGCATAAAGATTTTATTTATTTATTTATTTATTTATTTATTTATTTGGTTTTTTTTTTTTTTTTTTTTTTTTTTTGAGGAACACAGAGCTGCATCCGGGCAGTGGATAGCCAGCACCCTGCAGCCCTGCTCTGTGCACCGGCAAAAAGATTTTAAACAATAACCAATCTACTACAGCCAAACACCACAGAAGAGCTGTGGCACATCCACACCCATGCCAACAAATGCCAAGCAAGGAGCAGCCTGGATTTCTGTCCTCATAGCATTGTAACAAAACTCCCCAACATGCAAGACTGGGGTGATATCAGAGAAGGTATTTCATCCCCACCAGCCAATGAAAAGCCAACCTACATATGTCACTTGGGACTGTACAGGAGGTCTGAATTTCTACTCCAACCCACCATTCCTCTCCCCACCAGATAGTGCCAGAGCAAGCCTAGTGGGGAGGCAGGACTTTCATCACCCAGCATAGTGAAGGCACCTCACATGGAAGTTACCATGGAAATGGCATAGGGAACCAGATTCATGCCTCGCAGTAATGATGAGCCTCCAGTCTTGGTTGTAAACAGAGACCAAGTGGGGAACCTGGACTTTTACCTCCATTTGGCAGTAACAAAATGGTGCTCTCCCTCTCTGCCCAGAACAGTATCAGAGAAGGCCAGGTCTTATTTATTTATTTTTTAAAAGATTTTATATATTTATTTATTTATGAGAGATACAGACACGGGGAGAGAGAGAAAGAGAGACAGACAGAAACACAGGCAGAGGGAGAAGCAGGCTCCATGCAAGGAGCCAGGTGTGGAACTTGATCCCAGGACTCCAGGACCATGCCTTGGGCCAAAGGCAGATGCTCAACCACTGAGCCACCCAGGCATCCCGCCAGTTCTTATTTAAAGAGTAGGTTTAATAGTGCCTGGTTGGCTTAGTTGATTAAGTGTCTGACTTTTTATTTCATCTCAGGTCGTGATCTCAGGGTCATGAGATTGAGCCCCGCATTGGAGAGCCTGCTTGAGATTGTCTCTCTCCTTCTGCCCCTCCCCCTGCTCGCATACACACTCTCTCTTTTTAAATTAATAAAATCTTTTTAAAAACTCCTTTAAAATCAATCAATCAATCAATAGTAGATTTAAATAAGACCCAGAGTTTTACAATGTTATCTCCAGATTTCAAACTAAAATCCTTGTCATACCAAGAATGAAGACGATGTCAACTTGAATGACAAATGACAGTCAGTAGATGCCAAAACTGAGGAGACAGATTTAAACATTATCTGCCAACGATTTTAACTCAGCCCTAATAGGAATATTGTAATGGGAAATTACAAATATTCTTTAAGTGAATGATAAAACAGAAAGACTTAGCCAAGGAATAGAATAAATAAAGAAGCAAATGATGATCTTAGAACTGAAAAATGGGAAACTCAGAGGTAGCCTCAAAATGGAGAAGGCAAAGGAAAGAATCAGTGAGTGGGAGGCAGAATGTTAGAAATTTCCTAATCTAAACAAGAATCTAAAAAATGAAAGAAGGAAGAAAGGAGGAAGGAAAGAAAGGAGGGATGAAGGGGGGCAACACAGGGAGGAAGGGAAATGTCAACCAAGTCTCAGGGACTGATGGCAGGCACTGAAAAGAAAAATAGGCAAATCCATAATGATAGCTGAAGAGTCAACGCTTGTTTCTCAACAAATGATTGGTCAAATAGAAAATCAGGAAGCATATAGAAGAACTCACATCATCAAACAATAATATCTAATCAGCATTTAAAGAATATTCCAACCAACAAAAGCAGAATAGACATTATTTTCAAGTGCCCAAGAAGCATATACCAAGATAGACCCTCTCCTGGGACAAAAAACAAACCCCAACAAATTTAAAATGATTGAAATCATTTAGGTTTCTCATACTACAATGGACTCAAACTAGAAATAAAAAGCAGAAAGACATTAGGAAAATCTCTGAACACCTGGAAAATGAATGATACACATCTAAAGATTTCATGGGTCAGTATCTTGGTAGTGATATTGTCCTATAGCTTTATAAGACATCAATGAGAGAAAGTATTACTATTATCTCTATTATTTCCTGCAATGTCATGTTACAACTACAGTTGTATCAATATAAAATATTTTAATTAAAATTTATTGATAAGAATAAAGCGTATCATAATTCCTTGAAAATTTATAATCAATCTGTGACATATGTTCAATGTTAATATTGTTTGACAAGTTGTTTCCCACAAGTTGTTTCCCACTGTGATCTGGAGACTATTAAAAGAAGGAATTTATCATCATTTGCATTTAGAAAATGCTGGCTTAAGGGGTGCCTGGGTGGGTCAGTTGATTAAGCGTCTGATACTTGATTTCTGCTCAAGACATGATCTAAGGGGCCTGGTATCAAGCCCTGTGTCAAGCTCCCTGCTCAATGGGGAATCAACTGGAGGATTCTCTTCCTTTACCTTTGCCCCTCCCCCTACTAAGCTTACTCACTCTCTCTCACTAAAATAAATAAATAAATCTTAAACAGAAAAGAAATTGCTGGCTTAGGTATATTTCTCTTTTTTAAGAATTTTCAGAACCTTTATTATAGCATTCTATCTTGCGATTTTTCAAGAGATTGGTAGAATGAACATCATTCTTCCTCATTTTGAGATCGTTGACACTTAGCTCCTCTTCCCCTTCTCCCAAAAACACATGCTCTGCACATCAGAAAAGCATTTGATACTGGTGATCCATGGAATTCACTTAAGAAAATGCCAGTGTCTACAGAATATGCTATTTGTTACTCTGACTTAATAACAGAAGGAAATGTCAAGCAAAAGCAGTAACGAATCAGAAAGCACAAAAGCATAAAATCGTATACATTTTTGGAGTGACGACTAAAGACATGGGAATGTGTGGAGAGCTTACAGGAGGCATATCTGCAGGGGTGTCAATTGGCCAGATCATAAAAGGACTTGAATGCCAAGCAAGGGAATTTTTACTTTGTCCTGGAAGCCATAGAGTCTCTGCCTAGAGCCCCAGGGCCATCCTTTTATTCTACAAACAAGGACACTGTGACACAATTGCCTGCACGGTCCATTTAGCTGTAGCTGTCTAGATTTGACTCTATGAATTCTAAAATTCTGAGTAGAATTTATAGACGATGACATTAGCCTTTGACTTCAGTGATTACGGAGTGTATATATATATAGAGAGAGATAGATAAGCTTTGATTCAAAACATTTCTGCATATATTCACAATATCCTGTATAACCAGTAACTGCAAAGCCATTCTTTCTCAAATCCCCTTATTTAGCTGCTGGGGCCACAGCTCCAGAATAACAGAAATGAGATAAAAATCTAGTCTTCCGTCCCCTACTTCAAGCATCTGCGTTCTTTATCCTGTTTTCTGAAGGGGTCTTTCAGCCTGCATTCAAATATAACCCTGCAAGAATAGGATCTTGTACCTGAACTTTTGTGAAAAGGAGCAATCCTGGGATTAATTAAA
The DNA here is from genome assembly GCF_018345385.1 of Vulpes lagopus. Lineage (NCBI taxonomy): Eukaryota > Metazoa > Chordata > Mammalia > Carnivora > Canidae > Vulpes > Vulpes lagopus. The sequence goes on from NC_054830.1 coordinate 63,335,644, forward strand.
ATCCTACACACTGATTAAAAGCATCTCTAGCACTTCAAGCTCAGTTATAAAAGCTTTTCATCTTGCAAACTCAGAAATATTCTGTAAACAGCTCCTACTTCCAACCTGTATTTTGAGAACAAAAGAGCAGATCCATCAGGAGGGAGGAAGGATGGGGGCTGGCAGTGGGGCTTGTTTTTCTGTGGCTTCGGTATTAAATAATCTGGTTTGAATTTTTATAAAGTACAAAAACAAATGGCATTCAGTCGTGGATCTTAACAATATCAGTTTGAAAAAATGTTGTTTTCCCTTATAACTCAATGGAGCATCATGCTTGGCAGCTGGGCCCCATTACCAGGGTCCCCCACAAGGGAAATGTCAAGTCAGGCGTTATTTACAATCCCAAGTTTATTTTCTCGCTAAAGCCTCTCATGGTTCTGTCCACATTTCAAGTGACAGGCATTCCATCCATAGGCACTTACACTCTGTCCCGTCATGTATGAACTTTCAAATCTTAACATCTTTAATACCAGAGACTATGAGAAGTCTTCTCAAACAAGATTGTACTTAGAGTCCTGAAGATTTCTGTTAATGTATTTCCTGGCAAGGAACAATGTGCATGGGCTAATATTCATTTACCCAGTGTTATTATAAATGCTCAAAACACAAATAGGAATGATTGCAAATGGGTTCCTGCTCTACGACTGGCGCCAGATGATCCTAAGGCAAGCCAGAAAGGACACAGAGACATTACATGCCATGGCATTCCCATGTCTGCACACAAGATCATCGGAACATACTAAGTCTGGAAATGTTTATTGTTCTGTTTCTATCCAAGTTTTACCTCTTTGGATAATGAGATCGATTGATCAGCTTCTAATAGAAGGACCTAGCCTCTGATACAAAAGCTGTGTGTTTATGAGAAGGTGAGAATCAGTTTTCCTTGAACGCCACTTCTTTCTCTAAGCTATTTTCAGTTCCACATAGCCTGGATAGAGTGGAGAGAACACGACTATATAACCAGAAATGCCCAGTTCAAGTCCTTACCGTTAGCAGTGGTTATCTCTGGGCAGGTTACTGTAACCTCTTTAAGTCATTTCCTTGGTTGTAAATGAAGATAAAGATGTTGATTTTGGTGAATTGTGAAAAATGTGAGACTATATTTGTAAAACTGGCTTTACAGAGGAAGCTCAATAAATATTCAGCCTTTTTCCTCCATCCAAATGACTTTGAATGAAACTCTCACAAAACCTTTTTGTCTGTAATTTTCCTTGTGTTCCTGTTATTTTATATTCATTATTTAGGCAGTACTCCAGGAGCTTCTTGAAGACAGGTGGTTCATTGGTAAATGATGCAGTAGATACAAAGCTGTGTTCTTCCCTCCCCAACCACAACGATCTCATATAGTAGGGGACTCAACACAGTTTGAGTAAGTAATAAGTAATGGAAGGAACCGGAACCATTCTTCCATCATCTCTGTTCTGTGGCTTGAGGTCTAAGATTCCTGGAGTTAGGGGCAGTATCCTATTCATCTTTGTACCCACGATGCCTAGCAAAATGATCTGCATAGCCTTGGTGATCAATAAATAGGTTGCCTTGAATAAAACTGATTTGATATTTCTTAATTCTCTTCCCCAACCTCTGATTCTGTGCTGGACATATAGGAAGTACTCAGTGGAGCTCAGGAAATCATTGTATTTAATACACTGAAGGAAACTCCCCAGGAAACCACAAATCTTATCACCCAAGTAGCATGCCATTTGAGTTACATAGACACACCACATTTATTTCTCCTGTCTTCAAATACCCAGTTTGTGTTGCTTTAATCTTATAGATTGGAACACAGAGAGGCCAAAAAACACACAGTCACAAGTGAGACCTTCATATGGGGAACTATGCTCTTCACGATTGCTCTCCCTACTGCCTCCCCTCCCACTGCAGCTCACTCACCTGCCCCATGTTCCAGCCATTCTTCTCTCTCCTGCTTCCATGATCCTGGAGAGCAATTTCAGTGAGCTGTAGTCTCTCGCGCTCTGTCTGCTAGACCATCCTAATTCTCCTGCAAAACATGACATGAATGAGTTGCACTTCTGTGAAATAGTCCCCCAAATTGCTAAACAAAGTCAGACAGGCTCTCTTTCCTCTGTCCATTCATCATGCCCCTAACATCACATGTTAAGGCACTTGCCCTGTTGCTTCAGTATGATTGTGAAGTACTTGAGAATTTTAATTCTAGAGCACCATAGAGTTCTTTAATTCTGTGCACCTGGCACATAAACGATGGCTGGTAAGAATTTTCTGGATTCAATCATAAATTAAGGAAGTAGCCAGGAAGAGGAGGAAAGAGAAACTGGCCCAGTAAGGAAAAGAACATGTAAATGAGGGATGTATTTTAAAACTTTTTTCCCAGATGCCTCATTTGATACATTGTTTTCTTACTGATTTGAAATAATGAAATAAATATATACTGTTTACCAATAGATAAACTCCTTGATTTAGGGAGAACAAAAATCTTTTCAACTTACTAACAAATTTCACATTTTGAAATTTAAAGCTCATTTTCCAGAAAAGCTTTCTAGCCTGCCTGTGAATAGTTTAATCATGGCAAGGTGGAAACCAGAAAGCTAGAAAAAAGAAAAAGAAAAAGCACCCTTATGTCTGCAGTTTATTTTTATTTCTGTACATGTTTCAAGAAAATTTCAAAACCACCCAAAGAGAACTCAAATCTCAGTCCACATTTTCTGGTTGTAATTTCCAAGTTTCTAGTTCTAGTAATTTGTTAATGATCTAGAGATAATAGACACACATGTGTACACACACACACGATCTCCCATGAGTCATCCCTAGCTCAGAGCACAGTAGCCATGGGGATAACACTTTTTTCCTGTCTTTGACATTTCAGTTCTTGACTTTTGAAAACTGACTGCAATTGGATTAACTTTATTTTCCACTACTTCATGAGAAAAACATGTCTCTCCTGAGTTTAAATGAGTCTAATTGCGCTGACGATTGTGTTAATTCGGGGAATTCTCAGATTGTTGGCGGCGGGGTGGTGGGGGGGAGGAGAGGGGGAACAGCAGTGTCCTACCTTAGATGATAAGAACAGGCAATCAGTGCCAGAGGCAGTGCATATTCATAAGTGAATTAAGATACTTTGGGAGGCACCTGGGTGGCTCATTCAGTTAGGCGTCCGACTCTTGATTTCTGCTCAGGTCATGATCTCAGGGTCATGAAATTGAGCCCCACATTGGACTTCATGCTGGACATGGAGCCTACTTAAGATTCTTTCTCTCCCTCTACCTCTGCCCCTCCCCTTGCTCATGCTCTCTCTCTCAAATAAATAAATAAATCTTAAAAAAAACCATTAGGATAGAAAGAGCTGAATTGAAGATTTTAGAAATGTTGCAGACAGCATTTTTCGGTGGAAAAATGAAAGGCAGCATTTCAGTTGGGCACTGTATCCTTAGAGCCTAAAATCCCACATATAGTAATTGCTCAAAAAAACATTTTTTTTGGAAAAAGTAAGTGGATGTGTGATACTGCCTCACTAGGCAAAGGTTAGTTAATATATGTGAATGGCAGGAGCTTCAAGAAAAACAAATCTTTGCACAGAGATGGAAGCTATCCTTTTATTTTTCCACCAAAAAAGTGCTTTTGAAGAGTACAAAAGATGAACTGTAGCTCTTCTTCCATAACATGAAACAACCCTAGAATCGTTGAGGAGGCCTTAGTCCAAAGGTCATTGTCCTCCTTGCCCTCCCTTCCTCTGATTATAAGTATCACCATCCCTACACCAGCCACACTAAATAGCTCTGTGACCTTAGGCAAATTCCTTAGAAACCACTGAATCTTGGTTCTCATTTTGTAGGTGGAAACATAGGGCTCTTTCTGTCTTTGTACTATTTATCTCTCCCTATCCTTTCTCTGACTGTGAGACTTTTTTTTTTTTAAGGTAATGACACATCAGTGTTATGCTATGAGAGGTTATTAATATAGCACTAGAGAGTTTCATTTATATTGTCGGTGAGCCAGTCTAAAGAAGTGAGGATCTGGGCTAAGCCTGAGTAGGCAGCCTGAAAACAGATGGTGTTGATAAGATGTTTGGGGACGCTGAGGGAAAGAGAAGGGGGAAGAAGAGGAGGAGGGAAGACAAAGAAGATGAGATTTATGAATAACCAACTCAGGATGATCTATGGAGAAGAATAAATAACTATGGTGCCCGTGCTTGCTTGTGAAGGACCATAAATAGAACTGAACTCTCTCTGGTACTGAGCAATGCAGACATTTCAGGGAGTCATCAAGTTATGCAAAATGGAAAAAAGAGTACAAGCCTGCTGTAATAGAAATTACTAATGCTTACCTTATCTGATTTTCTTCTCCTATTCCTGCGAATATGGGAAGACTTCTCAGATTTCATTATAGTCAGGCTGTCATGTGACTAATATTGACCAGTGGTCTGTAACATTTACTGTCATTTACTGACGAGGGATTTTGGATAAATTAATTGAATTTCCTGAGCTTCATATTTTTCATCTGTAAAATGTGGTGGTAGGAGATGGGGGCAGGGAGAGACAAAAAATGGCCTGGATTAAATAAGTGTAAGAATAAAAATAAAATTATATGTGCCCAACAAGTTCTAGGCCCTATATATAGATCAAAGTACTAACGAGGCAATATCCAATTAACATTAAAATGTTTCTGATTATTATAAATTAGAGTGAAGGAGGATAATAAATAGCTGATAAGTATATTCTGTTTCTGTATAATCTTACCCTATGGAAAACAAAGAGAAGAAAAAAGTGAGAACCAAAGTCAGTAGAAGGTTCTGATCATGATTCACATTACAAGAAAGTTTGAGGATGGTAGCCTGTAGCCTGTCTTTCCCTTGATGTTTCATTGGCCAAATCCAATGTTGACATTTCCTAGTTAAGAATATGGACTCTGACGATTGAATTATATTTAGGCGATTAAAACCAGCCTAGCTGACTGATGTGAATAAAGATTGTCCTTTAGGGCCAAGATGTAGCTGTCATCAATCATAAACAGACATGAACCCAGGATAGAGTAGATCTTTGCAGAAAATATTTATGTCGGTTACTATGCACTTGGGTTTTGTGGGATATGTCTATTTTTCCAATAGTTAATGACATGTAGTATTTAATGTGCTCAGGTTAGCTCCTGAATATTTTCGCTCTCCCCTTTTTGTCTTTTTCATATTCTCTTTCTCTCCCTTCCTTCCTTCTTTATTGTGATTTGCTCCCCTATATTTTGCCGATCTATCCCCAGTTTTGGATACATAAAATGGCTTAAACTCTTAGATCCCCTCCTTATCCTCATCTCAATCCTGGCTTTGGATTTAAAAAAAAAAGAGAGAGAAAGAGAGAAAGGAAGAAAGAAAGAAACTTTATAAAGTGTCAGGGTGATCCCTAGCATCAACCTCTTAGTTGTTTGTTTTCACTATTCCTGGTTGGTATTCAATTCTAGCCCTTGAGTCCAAAGTAACTTTTCAAAATTTGTCTTCAACTGATATCTTAGAAACAGTGAATAAAAAGCCTTGGGAAGACTTCAGGCTTATTTTTACAGATGTGGAATCTGCAACTCATTTTATGTGATCCAGCACTACTGGATTGACCAAGCTAAGACTCATCCAAATCCCAGAATTCCAGTGACCCTATCCCTAATCATAATTAGCCATACCTACATCTTTTACAGGGTAAAGCATGTTTTAAAAATTCAGGCATAGAGGAATTTAAGAAGCCCTGCTTTCTTGATCCACTTCTCCAAGTAAGGTCATCTTGGTTAGCTCAATGACATCATCTTTCTCCAACTTAATACCTTTTCCAGGCATAAATGAAACTCCTTTGGGATTTTTCAGTCTGTTATATCTTGGCATAATTTAATTTGTAATAGTCTCAGGAGAATGTTCTTGATGGGAAAAAGCAAAAGAGTACTGATCAGGGAGGTGAGAGAATGTAATATATCAAGTCTTTGAGAAGAAATATCAAGAGCAAACATCCTTTATCAGCTTTTGCCTAGAGCCAAACAAACACATTTATAGCCACATTCATATTTATTTTTATTTACTTATCAGATTTTTTTTCTATTGGATGAAAATCACTATTCTAGGTACTGAGGTAAAACATAATTGAGTAGGGGGCCTGGCTGGCTGAGGCAGTACAAGCAAGTGATTCTTGATTTTGGTGGTGTAAATTCAAGCTACATGTTGGGTTTAGAGATTACTTAAAAATAAAATCTTAAAAAAAAAAAAAAACAACAGAGTTTAGTAGGGAATGGCTACAAACTTCTAGGACCTTGTAGCTAAAAAGGCAATCTTCCCTATGTCACTTAACCAACACAGTGATGAAACAGAACAAAATGCTTATAACAAGGACATCTATTCAACACTCTGAGGAAGGAGAGAGATTGAATTTAAATGGTAAAAATGGGAAAGGATTCCTTGAAGAAACGATCTTTTAAACTGGACCATTTAGAGTTAGCAGCAAGGAAAAGAATTTTGCAGCTGAGGGAATGTCATCTCTAAACATCCATTCAGCATCTTACAAATATTTCTTGTGCTCTTTGTTAAGCCCCTAGGTTATAGCAAAGAAGACATGATCTCTGACACAAGGAGTTTTCTGACTCATATGAAACATTGGAGAAAACATTAATTTAATATAAAGTAGCTCAAAATGAACACAGACTCTGAGTTGGCTAATTTAGCTCTAGGAAAATGGCCCATCCATTCTTGGATTGTATTTTTATTTTAATTTTTTCAATAAAGTTAAAAGGGCAGCTTGCCAATAGCAATCCTCCTTCAGTATCAGTTTTTCCTTCCTATACTCTTTCTACTTTATACTTGGGCCACAGAGTTGACCACACTTCTCTAACATATGTTTATTAGTCCTTTTGTCAGAAGCTATCCACCATAGTTTAATATTGGTTTAATATTATTGGAAAAATCTGTTTCCTGGATCCCCATACAAGGTACTATCAGTGAGATATTATTTAGATACTATTCCTAAGTAGCAGATCCAAGTTATGTGGGTTACAGCTTGGTCACTTGAGATACCCTGTGTCTTAACACTCTATGGCACCAGAAAAGTTACCAAACCTCTCTTTGAACTTCAGTTTTCCCACCTGTAAAGTGAAAATAACTTGATGCACCTCAAAGCAAAGGTAGTTGTTTCTTTCTCTTGAGTATGTTTGTGGGATGGTTGTGAAGGAAAGGTGGCTGCTCTGAAAATTGGAAAATCTCAAATCTACCACTGGCTACATCCCTATTTTGTGTTGGGGAAATTATGTTATGCCTTGTAATGTTCCAGTCTGTTTTAGGGGAAATTCATGAGGATTAAATGTAAAAGTGATCAACAATATAATCAAATAATTCGATTTGGTGAGAGAGGGAAAGTAGAAATTGGCCAATTGATTGCTTGACTGCATGACTGATTATGTGACTCAATTGGCCAGATAAAACCAGAACCATCCCTCTTTAGTAGCCAAGAGTGTAAGCACATATCAAAACAACCTCAGAAAAGGACTTGGGGAACATCTGCTCATTTGGACTGAAGTAGACAAAGTATAGTTTACTAAATTCTTTGATAGATTCTAATCCTAGTTGAAACTCTGAGAAAAAAAAAAACAACAATGTAATGAAATCATGGGCTTTATTAAGCCTTGGAGAGTTGACAAAATTGTGTCTCTACATATTTATTTAAAATGATGATATGCCTTCCATGCTCCAAATACAAACCCAGTCATTTGTGTTTCTTATTTCTTTTCTTTATGTGAGAGCAAAGGAACCATGACAATAATAAAGATGATGAAGGAGAAGCAGAAGGAAGATAACCAATAACATACCATTTTCTTCTTTCCTACTTGGAATTGCACATTTTATGGGCACAATATCTAATCCTCAACATCACAATCTGAAATATTCATGCACTCATTTTTAAAAGGAAAAAACAAAACTCAAGTAAAATACATATTATATTATTTAGAACTCCTTTACCTATAAGAAACAAAATTGTATGGGCAGCCTGGGTGGCTCAGTGGTTTAGCATCGCCTTCAGGCCAGGGCGTGATCCTGGAGACCCGAGATTGAGTCCCACATCGGGCTCCCTGGGTGGAGCCTGCTTCTCCCTCTGCCTGTGTCACTGCCTCCCTCTCTCTCTGTGTGTGTTTCTCATGAATGAATGAATAATAAAATCTTAAAAAAAAAAAGAAACAAACAAAATTGTAAAAACAACTGCAGCAAAACCAAACTAGTTAAAACAAGCAAACAAACAAAAGGTGAGCTTTGGTGTAAGCATTGAAATAAAGGTGTCTCATGGAACCAAAGGACAGAGAGCCCACCCAGCCTTTGGATGTCCAAGAAACCTTCTCTTTCCTTTCTCTACCACTTAGTGGGTCTTAACTCATTCTCATTACTTTGTTTCCTCTCTCTCCATCTCCAACTTCTGATGAACTTTTGGGTTTTCATTTCCTAGAAGTGAATTTAATCTCTCTTTTTCTTTGGTCACTTCCTAAATCCCCACTAATGTACTCTGATGGTTCAGCTTGCATTACATCCTCAACTTTGATTCCATCATCGGTGACTTCTGACTAGGTCACCGCTGCTGGGACCCTTAATGTGTGGATTGAGAAGACAAGCAGTGTTGAACTAACATGCTAAGATGTACCTACTAAAAGTAATTTGACTCTGATTACAAAGAAAATTCACTGTTGAACAAGGATTTGAGCTCAGAAGCCCAAGATATCTTTACCACACAATGATGCATAATATTTTATAGTTTGAAGAAAGACCACAAGTAATTAGGGAAGTTCTTTCAGGTTTTTGTAAGAAATTTAATAGTGTTTAAGATACGATCTGAAATAGTTTGGCTTATAATAGAGATAATTGCCCTATGTTTCACAATGAATGTTCTGGGGCCATTATCAAATAAAGAACTCTGATTTACAGAGATAAATGATTTTGAGCTCCAGAGAGACTTGTTTTGACTTAATAGAGGAAGAACAGAATTGACTTGCAAACTTCCACTTTCCCTCTCTAAAATAAAAAACTAACTTTCTTAACTACAACTTTGAATTGGGAAAACACTCACTTAAACTTAATTAAGATCATATGTTTTAGTTTTCACTCCTTTGACAGGCTTTAAAATGTCATTCAGATGTTAACTTGGCAAAAAGAAGAAAATAAGACTGCAGAGAAAATGAGTAAAAAGATTTTTAAAATGAAAAGCGAAATACATTTTAAGGATAAAGATAGGTTTGCATATTACTTTTAATATTAGGATATGTTCTCATTTATCTTTTTATATTTTTTAGCTCATATACTTTTGAATATCAGAAATCTTAAAAACTCAAGATATTTTTATCTGTGTAAAACTTGAAATAGCTTGAGTACTTAGAAGAAAGATGGGATTATAGTTGGGGGAAACATCATAATGCCTTTGATGAATGACCTGAAGATTTATCTGAATTTCTTTTGCTATAGACTGAAGATTTGTTTCCCCTAGTTCATTTTTTAAATGCTAACCCCCAGTGTGGTGGTATTAGGAGGTGGTGCATTGGAGAGCTGACTAGATCATGAGGATGCAGCTCTCATGAATGAGATTAGTGCCCTTTTATTATAAAAGACACACCAGAGAGATCCTTTCCCTCTTCCACCACTTGATAAAGAGGAGGCAATCTGCAAATCAGGAAATGGGTCCTTACTATATATAGAATCTGCCAACACCTTGATCTTAGACTTGCCAGGCTCCAGAAATATGAGAAAGAAATTTCTATTGTTTATCAGTAATCCTGTTTCTGCGGTAATTTGTTATGCAGCCTGAACGGACTAAGATATCTATGAATATCAAATTGGAATGATTGGGTTACACAGTGATAAGAGCCTGGCAAGATTCTAAGGAATTGTTTCTTGTACTAGGGAAATAGCATTTCCTAGAATGTGGCCTATAAAACATAATATTGTGCTCCTTAATTCTTCATTCAGTGCACACATCCCCATCTCACATTTTGATGACTCTGAAATTACGCTGCCTGTTACACAATGTCAGGGAGTGTTTATTAGCCATGAGGCCTTGCTCGGGCAAACTTAGCTGTGCATAGATAAGGCCCTTTCATCAAAGGATCACTCCAGTCAAGACATTTGCATTCCTGTACCTCATGTGGCTAAATTTAACACGGGTCCTCAAATTTTGCTTATAAGAGATTATGCTTTGATGTTGTATTGAAATGAAACATTTTTATGAAGGCAGAAGATTGACACTCACAAGGCAACTAATCCAATTTAAGGTAGCAGACACTGCCAAATCTCTTGAAGTAGATCATAAAATGTTGAAAGCTAGAAGTTGATGTGATTTATTTAGGCATTGAACTATTTTATCTGTCAAAAGCTTCCAGCTGAATTTCAAGAGAAACAGATTAACTTCTAGAGATACATACTTAAATTAAGTATATAATAGGAAATGCAAATATAACTCTAAGAGCCTTTCATATAATATAGAATTATAATATCAATCCTGAAGACCCTAAAGAAGTAATATGATGAGTGTAATTTATGAAAAACATGTCAATCTGATGTTATCCTGGGTACCTTAGGATGATGGAAATCTTCCTTTTATGATTTCCAAAGGTGTTTTAGCTTATTCAAATCTCTTAAACATACTACAATAGAGAAATCTGCTTAGCTTCGTCCTTACCATTATTTCCAAACATATGAAGAAACTAGAACTCCCCTACCCCCACTCTCCATTGCCACTACGCACACACACACACACACACACACACACACACACACCAGCAACTACCATTTATTTACCAGTGCTGCATCCTGGTGAACATACCTTGGGGCATGTCACCCTAGGAATAGATTATTAAGATCATTTGCCTGTCACTCACTTTTGTAAGTGATACAGTTACAGATCTAATCGAAAGGGTTAAACACTGCAATTCAGAAAACCTACTACTCTTTTTTCATTAATTTATGACCATGAACAACAGGTATCTCCCCCATCTTTGAGCTGATTTCCCCATCTCTTCAATAAATACATGGTACAAAAGAATCCACAATTCCTCTTACTTCCCTACCTTTCAAAACCGTTAGATGGGGGGAGAGGAGATCAACTTTGGCTAAACAGACACTTATCTTGTTTGTAAATATTTTTACAAAACATAAAACCACAACTTATTTTGTGGTTTTCAAGAATAATGCATGAATTATTTGATATTTAACTCTTTTAGATCAGTCACTCTTCCAATTCCATGTTCTGAAAGTGCAGTGCTTGCTATCACAAGGAACACTGTGAAATCAAATGAACCACCAGGCATTCATTCATCAAGTTCCCTTCTGCATGCTGACTCTATTGTTGGCATGGAGTAGAGTCAGCTGAGTCTGTAAGAGGGGCTTTTTAACTCTTGGCCACATATTCTACTGGGTGCTGGTGCTGTTGATGGTCACGGTTCTTCTCCTTCTTTGTTGTCATCCTCCTCATCATCATATCTCATTTCCAATCTACCTTCTATATTACTTCCTGGAAGGTTTGATTCGGCATGCTCATGATTAACACTTAATACACTTCTCATCTACTCAGAGATGAAGGCTGGTCTTCTTGTATGGATTAACAGACGTCCTATAGTTTATCAGACCATTTATATGTTGGGCATTCAGCCTACACACACACACACACACACACACACACACGCACACAATTTAAATTTAAAAAAATTATCAGGCCATTTGTACACTTCTAGTTTATCAGATTTTTTCCTCTCTATCCCCATCTCTTACCACTTTCCTACCAATCAAAATACATTCCAAAACTGCATGATCTTTGTTTAGTTCCTTGAATGTGCCATGGTCTTTTATATCTCAGTGCTACACATGCTCTTCCTTTATCCGAGGACAGTCTCTATCCCCCCGCCTCCTTCCTTCCCCTTACCTCCATTTAGTTACTGTTTTAATCCATTTAGTTACTGTTTTAATATGGGTAATGCCTTGAACACTAATACTGAATTAGGTGGTCCTCCTATCAGCTCCCACAGCACCTCCTACTTCCCCTTGGCATAGCACTGTCAGGACTGTTGTGATTGTCCTCTTCCTTGCGTATCTCCAGTTAAATTTCAAAATCTGGGATGGCTTATCTGTTGTGATTTCAGATGGCATAAGGATTCTGTTGTGCTCCAGAGCTCTGTCCAGCAGTATGGCCAAGTCTGAAGTCTACTGTTCAAAGCAGAGATATGAGAATGTGAAGGATACAGCCTGTTTGAAGTCATTGTGGCTGACATAAGCTTTTCAACACCACCAATTCAAAGTGTTAGCAAAACAAATGACCAACAAGGCACTGGATCTACAAGGCCCAAGCAGCTGTGACAAATGGCATATTTGGAAATGATCCCCAGTTGCCTTAAGGAATGACTTACACTCCATAGTACTCTTATCTAGTCTGGAGATCTGAAATTTTCATTGTTCTAGCTTTCCTCTTACTCACATGTTGACTGACCATATGTTTGCCTGCGGTGAGTTTCTCTCTCTTCCCACCACATAATATAGCTTTTCCTTTGAAGCTGTGAATCAAGCTAAGTGCCTGGCAATCTGATATTAGGCACAATGTGTGAAGGCCTCTGGATCTAGAAAACAGGTTTTTTTTTTTTAACTACAATTTATTAATTAACTGATAAAAAAGTGATGATAAAAATCAAGGCTTTTAATTTTGTTATTGTTTTTAAGATTTCATTTATTTATTCACGAGAGGGGCAGAGACACAGGCAGAGGCAGTAGCAGGCTTCCTGTGAGGAGCCCAATGTGGGACTTGATCCCAGCACCCCAGGATCATGACCTGAACCAAAGGCAAACACAACCATGGAACCACCTAGGTGCCCCAAATCAAGATTTTTTTAAAGAGTCCACTGTGATCTCGACACATTGAATACATTACATAAGTTAATCTTCTCAACAACCCTGCAAGTATGTCTTAGTGGCCCCTATTTCAAAGATGAAGAGACAGAGGTGCTCAGCAACTTTAATGGCTTGTCCAAAGTCACGGGGCTTATAAGTGTCAGAGCTCATGTTAGAAGCCACATCTCTTCAATTCCAAAGTATGTTCTTTCCACTCCATGAAGATGCTTCTCAATGTTTCAGAATAAGATATCAAGTATTTGCAGAATCAATAAAGAAAAATTATTTATTTGGAAACACTTGCTTTTCATCTGCAGTGGAATGGAGTAAAAGAGATTCTCTCTCTTACTCAGCAGAGCACTGAACCTGGTGTGGGCAGACCACAGTTTGAGTCCTGACTTGGGCACTTACCACACACGTGAATTGGATGACCACCTAAATTATTGCATCTCACAAGGAGGAGTTGGGGCTCTCACAAGGTTGGAGAGGGAGCCAGTGAATGACACTTCATGCATGGGAGAGAACCCTGGGAGCTGTAAAAGTGCTGAACACATACAAGACAGTATTATTGTACTCTCCAAGCCAGTAGTCAATAAAAACTTTAGATACCAGGAGTTCATATAGACATGTTGTCATCTAAACTGAGCACATCAGGAAGGGAGACATGGTCCCATTGTTTCTGTTTGCTCTTCCTTGGCCCCAGGTTCCTAAACAGAAGAGCACCTCCACAAGGGTTGTTCCTTGAGACCTTCACGGTGATGATCACAGCCCCCACCCACACCCACCCCCAAGCTGGAAGGAAGTGATTTCTACTGCTCTGAAAACATTAACTGTCTGAAATCTTCATCTGCATATTGAATCTTCTGGCTTACTGTGTTTTTGTTTTTTTCTGCTACACGTGCATAATAATGTTAACAGTGAGCATTTACTAAGTGTTTAATTTGTGCCATCCAAGTTGTATTTTGAATACATTATCCAATGTAATTTTTACAGCTGTCTCACATCTTATTGTGTAAGTATTATCATTTTTGCATGTGAAAAAACTCGGAGAGGGCAACCGCCTTTTGTCTGGTTCATCAGGATTCCCCGAGAGAGGGATGTGAACTCAGGGCTCCCAGGGTCCAGAGCCCTTACACCGCCTCTATTTTATGCTGGTGACTTTGCTAAATTCTGACTGTCAAGTCAGAGAACATGATTTAATCACGATTGTTTTCTCCAAGGAACCAGAAGCTTGCATGGAACAGTTTTAAATTGATATTCTCAAGTTCCTCGTCTGAAAAAGGGTCCGTACTTTATGGGGTTGAATGAGGATAAAATGATACCATATATAAAACACATAATGAAGTGCCTCCCACGGATAAACATTCAATAATGCAGTAGCTACTATTATGTATGGTCTTTGAATGTCATTTTCGTATTTCCCTCCCTCCTCTGCAGCATAATATCCTCAACCCACTGTCAATACTAACATGTTCTTTATTTATGGCCCACATAGAAACCTATATGAAATATGTAACCCACAAAAGGTGTAAATGGGCAGGATGTAAGGTCCAGGAGGTCTACTGGGAACTGACTCACAGGGTAATCAGTTTGAGGCTCAAAACCGATGACCAAATGTCTTACAGGTAGACGGCACTCTACAGTCTAGAGTTAAGCAATACAGCACAATACAAGTGACATGGACTATGGAGTCAACCTGAATTAAAAAACAAGAGTTGGTACTCATATTGATTCAGTAAGTACAAATTAAGTGCTCCCTGTGTGCCAGGCACTGGGAAATGCATTTCACACTCACTAGCTTTGTGAACTCATGCAGGTCAGTAAATTCCCCAAGCCTCGATTTACTCATCTGTAAAATGTGTGTAACCCAGCCTACCTCAAAGTGTTGTTGGCTGTATAGGAAACAGTGTATGACTGTTATAAGAACAGTGCCCAGAAATGGCAACTCTAACAGTTCAGCCTCTGTATGTGACCTCTCCACCTCATTTGAGTCTCACAACTGTCTTGAGCATTGTTTGTTATTACCGTGATCCCCACTCGGGAAGTGAGGGCATTGGAGAGATTCACTTGTATTTCGCGTCTGTTCTTGTGCATGGCATGAGGCAGCTGGATGGCAAGTGTGGGTGACAGCAGGTATTCATCAGCCCTTCCGGAGGGAGACCTGAGGACAACTGAACTGTGTAGGTTTCCCGGTGGCCGCAGAGGAGAATATTATCCCAGCTGTGTCTAAATCTTCCCACCAGTGAGTCCTAGAGCCCCAGACATGGCCACGTGAATTTGCTGGGCTTCCAAGAACTGAATGGAAGCAGGAAATCTGCCAGCCTTGGCCTCATCCCTAGGAAACTTCTGCCACTCTTTGCTGCCAACTCAGACGGTTGTCATATTATTCATGCATGTGGTATCTTACCCAAGAAGTCACTGGCTCCCCAATGGCTGGCATGGATAAGCAAGCACTGGAAGTCCAGAAATCCAGACCAACAGTGGAAAGGTCTGGCATGATTTGGGGGGCCTGTTGGGCTCATCAGTGTGTCAATTCTGGGCAGACCAAGAATGGTCTCCTAAGGCTGGCATCCCAGGGGCCAGTCTGTCAACCAGGCCCTGGAAGCCAAGCACCATGTTAGACACTGTGTGGGGAGCAGGAAGGGAGGTGTCTTGGTCTGCTCAGGCTGCCATGACAAAATACCGGGTGGCTCAAGCAACAGAAATTTATGGATGCTGGAAGCCTGAGATTACGGTGCCAGCATGGTCTGTTTCTGCTGAGACATCTCTTCCTAAGTTTCAGATGGCTGCCTTCTTGCTATCTCAACACACAGCACAGAGAGAGTGACAAGCTCTCTGGCTTTTCTTGTTATAAGGGCACTAATCCCATAACTCCCAAAGGTACCATCTCCAAATACCACCACATTGAGAGTTAGGGGCTTCAACATATGAGTTGGGGGAGGACATAATTCAGCCCATAGCAGAAGGTAAGCATTTGATTGTATTCGGAGTCTAGTCACTTTGGGCTGATGCATTGAAGAGGATCAGTGTCAAACTAGAAAATGCAGAGGAGGTAAACCATAATAGTAAAAGATCTTAAAATCACATTATACAAGAAAAGAAAGAAAGAAAGAAAGAAAGAAAGAAAGAAAGAAAGAAAGAAAGAAAGAAAGCCATAAGGGAACTGCTGGGGACCGGGGACCGGTACTAGTGTAACAGGAGAAAACATTTACAAAAACACACACTGCTAGGGTGCTTATGAAAGATAACGAGTCCCTAAATACAAAACTATCAAGTTGATGATGAAAATGTAAGATGGTATTTATAAACATTTAGTATTTTCATTTTAATTTTAGGATGCAAGTTACACGGTTGGAATGTCAATTGCAAATGATATGGATGATCATTGCAAGGAACTAATGCACTGGTTCGGTAATTAGCACATTGCAATCCAACTCTCTGATCAGTCCTTCCAGTAATCTTCAGATGACTTAAGCAGAACTTTGTATTCAGTCTGCCCTCATAGGTGAATAGCCGTACAACACAAATATTCATTATTGACCTTTTTGTGGAAAATAAATCAAACCCTAAGTGAACCCTCATATCAAGGACTTTGCTCATTTGGTTATGATTAAGACCCCATTTGAGTAGCTGAGGACAGCCATAAACCCTTTCCTCAGAAAAATGCATTAGTGGACAAATCTTGACATAGTTTCATAGAGTCAAGAATCTCAGGCTTAGGGATGCCTGGGTGGCTCTGTTGGTTAGGAGTCTGCCTTGGGCTCGGGTCTTGGGATCAAGCACATGTTGGGCTCCTTGCTCAGAGGGGGGAGCCTGCTTCTCCCTCTTCCTCTGCCACTCCCCCTGCTTGTGTTCTCTCTAATAAATAAAATCTTTTAAAAATGTATCAGGCCTAGATAGTATCATAGTTAGTGCTCAGTGACTAGTGAACGACTTAATGAGTGACAGAATGAATAAATATTGAAACCTATTTTATCAACCTTTATGTATAGTTGGATATTTTTCCTCCTGAAGCAGAGGCTTTTTCAAGACACTTCCAGGCACACATTGTGATGTCAGCTGGGCTCTGTTGAGTTCTGCTGGATTTAGCCTCTAGCTTTTGGTCTGCTCTCCCTCTCTCATTCTGAGCCCAGGTTAAAGGGGCAGTGGGCACCCAAGCCATGTGCTCACAATGATGACAGAAACAGAAGGTGGCGTGCTGTGTCATGTTGATGACAAGTCAACAGCCCAAAGTTGTGGAGGGGAGCATATACTCCAGCTACCATGAAACCATAGCAGGGGTGTGGGAGGTTAATACTGTTCCAGGGGAATGAAGAATTGAGACCACTAATCTAATCGGCCATTTACTTCACAGAAGTAATTTACTTTCCATTTACTTTCCATTTACTTCACAGAACTTCACAGAGCTAGGTTTGGAAGGACAAACTGATGGGGATATAGAAAGATTTCAGACACAGGATCCAAAGGTGAAGAATTAGGAATCAACAGATCAATAACCAAAGGAGAGAGAGAATGAGAGCAGGAGTCTGAAGGAACAAACCGGGCAGGGTAGGGGGACATTTTTGATGAATAGTATCAATGTTTAAGGACTTATTTTTGTTTGTTTATTGTCTGATAATTGCTTGAAGTCCTGAGACATAGGTAGGAGTTCGGGAAACCTGAATTTTGCCCCAGTTCTAATACTAGAACTCAGTACTGAGTACTGACTAAGTTAACTTGATTAACTGAGTGCTTAATCAAAGTTCTTTCCTATTCAGTTTGTTTCTCCATTTATAAAGATTAAAGATTCTCCCAGGTGAAGTCAAAAGGTCCTTACTGCTTTGAGAAGGCTTACTCTGGTCCACCTGGGAAAATAACAGAGCTATTCTGGAGTCTCCCTCTACAACTAGGAGAGAAGGTGAGAGGAAGAGATTAACTGGTGATGCAGCTACCCCCATAGCAATGGGGACAGATGATAAATAGGATAACACGTTCCAAAAGAGAGGACAACCAGTCTGGGAAATCCACACTGGAATGTTCCCCCCAGTTTGGCCTTGGATATCCCTGAGGGTAGAGCATTCTTACCTCCAATATTTTGAAGGGACAGGGGGAGGGCAGTCCTGAATCTGTTGCCAAATACATGAAGGCCATTCCAGTTAGTTGATGGAATCCACAGCTTGAAAAGAAAGCAACTTGTTTTTGCAAGCATTTCTAGGGAGCCAGCTCCTCTGTTTCCATTCACACCAAATAACCTCAGGTCAGCAAATATGGAAAGGATGACCTTGGCCAAGGCTTCCAATAGCCAAGGCTAAGGAGGCTCTAGGGAAAGAAAATGCCTTCAAAGAGTCTACAGATATTACTTAGAGTGTCTGCCAGAGAGACTTTTGACCAAAACAAAGCAGGACTGCTAAGGCGGGCCAGGCAGTAGGAAGTGTGAAAATTCTGTGCTAATGGCCACTGACTATGGACATTTCTATGAGCTGCTCTTTGGCAGTCTGACCTGGTTTAGCCAAGGGGCCATGCCAGGGAGAGCCACCTTCACCTAACCTCTCTGAAGGGTTAGAGACAGGAAGTTTGACAACCAGCTTATCATCACACAGCAATGGGTGTTAACTGGGAGAGACCTGAGTTCTGGCTCTGAATCAGCTCCCCGCCCCACTTCCAGTCCCATATAATCTTGTACAGGTTACTCTCCCTCTCTGGATCTTAGTTGTCTTTCTGTTAAAACTAGGACCTCAGTTTTGCCCTGAGGCTTAGGAAATACAGAAGAGCGAGCTTTGCTTTAAGCAACTGATACGACAGAAATTTTTACTCTAGACTGCTGTGTGTGTGTGTGTGTGCATGCACACACACATGCAGCAACTTTGTGATGGAGTTTATAAACCAAGGCTAAGAGACAGGATTTCCTAGACTCAGTCCAATTGGGTAAACGTGATTTAGGTATATTGCTAAGGTTGTAAGGTAGAGGAGTGAATAAGGCTTATTTCCTTCTCTCGAGGAGTTTACAATAGATGGCAAGACAGGCCTGTCTTGCAGATCTGTCCAGCACAGTGTGGTGGGAGCAACAAAGGGCCTCATGCAACTTACTGAGAGAGGTAGAAATAAGTCAGGGCCAGAAGTAGATCCTCCTCCAATGAGTGGTGAGAGGAAAGATTGAAAGAAGGTTTGCCAGCAGGAAAAAAAAAAAAAAAGAAAAGAAATTCCTGCATTGTCTCCTTGGATGATTGGGGGTTGTCTTAAAGAAAAGTAAGGAGTGGCTGGAGGAAAGGAAGGCTTTCTAAGACGAAAAGCAAAGCATAACGCATGGAAATGTAAAGAGGGTAGCATAATATGAGATGTAACTGGAAACCATCGGCTTAACTCCACGTTGAAGGATAAAGCAGAAAAAAATGGCACAGTGGAATAATCTGGACTTAAGTAAATGTGTCCTAAAAGTAAACCCATCCTTTTTTTTTGTTTGAAAATACCTTACACAATAGTTTGATATATAAAATATTACAAATAATAAAATAATTAACACCCATATCCCTACGATTCCATCTGATAATAAAAACATGGCCAATATAATTACAGAACCTTGCATTCCCCACTCTGAGCATACCCATGGAGACTGAATTCACCTATCAAGGTTGGCATCACAGGAACTGAACTCTCAGGAACGGGGTATAAAGCTGGAATGGTAATTGGTTAATTTGTACTGTGAAACCTGACTGTCCCATGGACTGGAATATGACTAACCCTGAAGTCAGTACATTCCTTCCCTGTACCAAGCTAAAGGGTACAGCACATCTCAGTCGAAAGCCAATTTGTCAGTTAACGGTGAGAAATTCCAGGCCGTCTGACCAGTTTATTCTTTCCTAGTGGCTAATTCCTCATGAAATGTCAAATTATAGACATATGTTTTCTTGGTAAAACTGGAATCAGATACATCAAAAGTCAAGTGGTACAAACCTAAGGTAGCCTGATTCGTATCTTCTTCCCTCCCTCCCTCCCTTCCTTCTTTTTCTCCTTCCTTCCTGTGGTTGCAAGATAAAATACAAAATACCTAATTAAATCTGAATTTCAGGTAAACAACAAATAAATGCTGAGTATAAGTATTTACCAAATATTGCATGAGATTCATGAAAAAAAACTATTCATTGTTCCATCTGAGATTCAAATCAACTGGGCACTCTATGTTTTCATTTGCTAAGTCTGGCAATCCTATAACCCTTCCTTCCTTTGACAGATACTGAGAATCAATGCCGCGTCACTGAATGGGATTTTTTTTAATACTCTCTTGCTACCAGTACCTGTTAAACTCCCACCTCACATTTTCAAGAATTTCTAACTTTCTGAATCCTGTCTCACAAAGACAGAATGAAATGAATTCAATCCCTCAGGTCATCTGGCTCTGGCCCTACCAATGAGATTCACTCTTACTAAACCTTGATTGGCAAGTCAGTAACTAGGGAAGGAAGCACCGCTTAAAATCCTTTTTGTCCGCAGAGTGATCTCAGAGGCACCCAGATTTTGGCAATGGGAGTGTTTTCAAGATCAAGTCTAGTGGTTTTCATTATGGAGTACTCACTAGGGCAGCAGCAGGGACAGAGATATACTTATCCCAATTCTGCAACATGGTTTGGAACATCTTTTTCTGGAAGTTTAGGCCTGAGCCTGATTTTCCAGCACCATTCCTGTTCCTGCTTATTCTCCAGACTTGGTTTCTGTTGCCTATGTATAAGGATCCTGTTTATACTAAGAGTTTTATAACTAATGAGGATACACTGGCCCTGACTACATGATATGTATAGATCTGTGGAGGAGGCTGACATTAAATAAATTAATACGCAATGACAAATTTTGACCATTTGTAATTATCTCTGTGAAGAACAACTACATCTATAAAAAGTGTTAATAGGGAGAACTAACTTCAGTATCAGCCAATTCTACAGCAGCCCTCTGGTTAATGATGGAGAATGAATAAGATATTTCTCCTGAGGGCAGTAGGAAGCCATTGAAAAGCATCAGATAAGAGAGTGTCTTGACCTCATTTTTCTAAAAAAGTTTAATTTTTTATTTGACAGAGAGAACATAAGCAGAGGGAACAGCAGGTAGAGGGAGAGGGAGAAGCAGACTCTGCGATGAGCAGGGAGCCAGAGGTAAGGCTAGATCCCAGGACCACGGGATCATGACCTGAGCCGAGGCAGACGTGTAACCAACTGAGCCAACCAGGCACCCTCATTTTTTATTTTATTTTATTTTTTTTCATTTTTTATTTTAATTCACTTGTATATAATAGATTTGCATTGGGTCAAAAGCAGAAATAGGCAATTCCAACCCCTACTTCCACATCTCCACCACCACCTTGAGTGTGGTCTGTACTTAGTGATTCAATCACATAAAAGGGTATGGAAAAGGGAAAAATAATAACTTTACCAGGGAGAAACCTAGAAAACCCTTCCTTAATGAAATGATCAAGGTTAACATTACCAGCTGCTCTAGATTACATGTTTCTATCACCTCAACATTCATAGGTTGAAACCTAGTCCTCAGTGTGGTGGTATTTGGAGGGAGAACCTTTGACAGATGCTTAGGTCGTGAGAGTGGAGCCCACATGAATGGATCTCATAGAGCTCCCTTCCATTTGAGGAGGGAAGTTCACTTCTGTGGAATTTTTGCCCCAAATCCATAGCTGTAGTTGAATCGTAAGGCTACACATCAGACAAACTAAAAATGAGGGACATTCTACAAAATACCCGACTTCCCATACTCCATTCTACAAAATACCCGACTTCTCCATACTCCTCAAAACTGTCAAGATGTGAAAAATAAGGAAAGATTTAGGCACTCGGTCCACTGAGGTGACTAAGGAGACATGCCAGTGTAATGTGCTATCCTGGATTGGATTCTGGAACAGAAGAAAGACCTTACTATAAAAATCGGTCAAATTCTCAGCCAAATCTCTAGTTCAGTTAATAGTAATGCACCAATATCAGTTTCTTAATTTTGATAAATGCACCATTAGGGGATGCTAGGTAAGGAATCTATAGGAACTCTCTGTATTAATTTTGCAACTGTACTGTAAATTTAACAGTATTGCAAAATAAAATGTTTATTTTTAAAAAGAAGCAGGAGAATTCGTTAACTGACTATTGCACACAGTTGTCCAAGCAACAGAATGGACATTGGAGAAGGCATTAAGAGGTAGAATTGACAGTTGCAATATGCCCTTCGGACATTAGTAGAAGAAAGGCATTGGAAGGATAGGGGAGCAAGGCCTAGAAATAAAAGCCTTGTACTGGTCAAGGCTTTACTAAGTGACTTACTGTCCCAGCAACACACGCCAGATGTATGCATATTCCAAATCCAGACAGATTTCCAATCTTCTAATTCCCATGGAAAATAAATTCTTTTTTTTTCCAAGTCCCCAAAGCCCTCTCCCTAAGCTTCTTGTTTAACTGATTTATAAATGTTTGGTTTTTCATTTGCATCAAATAAATTGTTCCCAACAGTGAGCTGGTGATTCAGCCTGGGTGGGAAGCTCCCTGCTGTCCTAGGGCCATGTGCTTGCTAATTTGTCATGCAGTGCTTATGGCCTTTGGAATCTCTTTATTTATCCTGTAGTTGACTACAGTAGTTCCTCTTCAATTGTTAAAAGGCCGGTGGAAGTGAAGAGCATGTCTTATTTCTCAACTCGATGTGGTTTTGATGGACAACTGTGGAAGGAGGGGGGGTCGGGGAGAGATGTACATAGGCAGGGGTGAGGGGTGCTAGGAGTGGCTGGGATATATATTTGGCAAAATTTCCTCAAGCCCAAGGTTACTGCTTTTGGGGAGTTTGTGGGTTATTATGGTGTTTGAGCCAAGGAATCTTACATGGTTACTGGATAGAAAATTATGGGGTCTGATGGCCAAGAACAGTGACATATTTGTGACTACAATCTAAGAACAAATGGTAGAGCAGTGGGCCTAGGTTTTTGCCTCCTCCTTTATGGTTATTCTGTGAGCTTTGAGTGCAGCTGACCCAAACCTGCACACTCTACCTCTAGAAATCCCATGGCATCTTGGATACTAATAATTCCTGTGAAGCAAGCTTTCTCAGGAGCTGAGGAAACATTAGACAGTATTTATTTTAACCAACTATTGGAAGGCATATTATTAGAAATAAAGGTAAAGGAAGTACCCGAAAATAAAGAACAACTGAGGGACGCCTGGGTGGCTCAGCGGTTAAGCATCTGCCTTCGGCTCAAGGTGTGATCCTAGAGTCCTAGGATCGATGGAGTCCCATGTCGGGCTCCCTGCAGGGAAACTGCTTCTCCCTCTGCCTATGTCTCAGCCTCTCTCTCTTTCCCTCTCTCTCTCTCTCTATCTGGTTTTCATGAATAAATATATAAAATCTTAAAAAAAAAAAAAAAAGAATGACTGAGCCCTAAAATAGTGAAAGAATTGGAACATAGTTTAATAGGTTGTGGAGAATGCAGATAATTGGGTGTTTTCTAGAAAGCAAAAATTCAAAATTATTTTTATTATAGCTACATGTAAAGTTTATTAACAAAATTGTTACATATTTATTGTGGTACAGAACAGTAGCTAGGAGAATATGTTGGTGGAAGCAGAAAATCTACTTAAATCTCAGCTCTGCTATCCCCTTAGGCAAAGGATGAGCCTCCCTGAGCTTCCAACTTCATTATCTATAAAATGGGACTATTGTGTTAGCATCATTGTGATGAGGAAAGTAATGGAGATGAGTTATTTTTCACACTAAGCACTCAATCAAGGTGAGTTGTTATTATCGCAGAATGGACTTCAGAAAATTCAGGAAAATATGGAGAAGGAAATAAAGATTATCCTTTAACCTACTACCTAGAGCAAACTAGAGTTAAAGTCATAGGTTTATATATATATTTTTTCCCGGACTATGTAATTTTGGAAGGGAAGTTCTATTTCAGAGATAGGGGTTTATTTAGCATATCATACATCGTTTTTGAAATGCTCTTGACTAGACTGCATATTAGACATCTTTTTATGTCAATAAATTTAAATACAATTCATCATTTTATATTTATAGAAATATAAAAATTATATTTTTATGCTCCCTTACATATTTGGTAACTGTCATCAAAGTGCCTAGAATTTATACTTTTGACATGCTGTTTAGGAATGGAAAATGTGGAGCACCTGGGGGGGCTCAGTGGTTGAGCATCTGCCTTTGGCTCAGGTCATGATCCTGGGGTCCTAGGATCGGGTCCAGCATCAGGCTCACCTCGGGGAGCCTGCTCCTCCCTCGGCCTGTGTCTGCCTCTCTCTGTGTCTCTCTTGATTAAATAAGTAAAATCTTAAAAAAAAAAAAAAAGGAAAATGCTCTATTTTAGGCTGGGCATATGCCTGAGCACAGGGGCTCTCCAAGCTCTGATGTCTTGGAGGTTCAGGTTGTATGTGACTTGGTCCAGCTACCTTGCCCAGATTGGAGGATATTTAGCCAAGTCAGAGTTTGCAGTGGATGTGTGATTCTAGATAAGCTTCTTCCTTACATTTCCTTGGTGTTAGTCCCTTCATTTGTAAAATGGGAGTGAAACTCATATTGTGACTGAGAAAATTAAGAGGAATATTATATAGTGCCTGATTCATCATAGGTACTTAATACATAAATGCTTGATTCCCCCATTCTTGTGAGTTTTAATGCCACTGTGCCTCGTAAGAGTAGATGCTCATAAACTCATGTTGCTACTTTGAATCCTTTTACTCCTGGAAAAAATGTATTAGGATGTGGTTCCTACAGAGTCAGCTAACCTTAAAGAGTAGAAGAAGATAAAGAAGGTGGAGAAGATGGGGATGGAGGAGGGGAAGGAGAAAGGGAAGAGGAGGATTGGATTTGAAGACAGACACATCTAGAGTTAAATTCTAACCCCATCACTCGCTACTGTGTGAATTGGGGTTTTGAATTAATGTCCTTGAACCTCAATGTCCTGATCAATAATGTGCAGTTCATGACTTCTTTCTCAGTGTGCTCATGGGAGGATTAATTGCAAGAATGTAGGTAGGTAAAGTGATCAGAGTACTTTTCAGACAAATACCAGAGGTCTGATAAGAGGTAATTCTCATTTATTAATGTCATCATTATTTTCACAGGTGACATTATTATTCCATTATTGTATCCATTATTGACGATATTAAACATTGCTTCTTGTGATTAGCTCTCAGGAAACCCCCGTGGCTTAGCACAGTAAATCTACTGTGGCCCTCAGGGGTCCACTAGAGTGTCATTGATTCACTTATTCATGGAAAAGATTAGAGCCACTCGTTGAATTTCTGTCTAAGGCGATCTCAAGGCTTTGCAGGTGGACAGAGACTGACCAATTAATGCATGTGATGGATTTAGGAACCAGGAAGAGGCCAGCATGGAAACAGGGCCTCTTTCTGTCTTTTGCATTCTTCAGACCGTTTACTCATCATTCATTGCTAACAGCCATTATTCTATATCCATGTTTGTATCTTTATCTATTTATCCATCTATCCGTCTACATATAATCTTTATGCATAAGTCATGTCTGTTCCTTTATTTCTGTTTTTAGTTTGCTGGTTTGTTTTTTGTTTTTATATTTTGTTTGTCATAAAAGGAATAAAGGCTATAAGACCAGATCATGAAGCCAGAATACACAATGGTAAACCCATTTCATTTTCTGTAAAAGCTGGTAATAAAGGAACTTTTTGGGGTAAGTGCTTTCGGACATCTGCACTATGATGGACTTAAAGGTATAAGATGTAAAAGAGGTTTTTTGTTGTTGTTTGGCTTTTGGGTTTTTTTGCTTTGTTTTTTTGCATTGCCTTTGACTGCAAATTAACCATACTATCTACAATAGAGATCAATGTCAAGGTGTAAAACACACAAGAGAGATGATCTATATGGGCTTTCAGGTCATGGTCTTCCGTAGTTCCAAATTGTACACATTGAGGGAGGTCCCGTAAAATGCACAGAGGAAGCTCAAGCATACCTTCTCATAGAAAGAAGCCTTTCTATAACTGAGGCTTAGCACCCACTTTAAAGTGTCAAACATTTTTAAGTAAACTATTGTAGGCAAATGTCATGCTAGAATAGTCTGTACGCATTTCCGATGATCCCAACTTACTTAGTTTTTGTTGGTTCAGCAACCCAGTGTTGTATTGTGGGGGAGGTAAGCTGCTTTGTCTGCTTTGCTTTTATTTTTTCCTCCCCTATTCTTAAGCTGTCAAGTCTTCTATTGACATTTCACTGTTTCTGCCAACTCCTCTTCCTTTTCTAAATCACTATATTTATTCTGCTGGGGGAATAAAAAGAGAAAGAGAGAGAGGAGCAAATAATGAAGCTTGCCTACAGAAAGTGTATTTAATAAGATTTCATGAGACCTAGCAGAAGAGCCAGAGGTTTCATGCCTCCATTCATTAAATTCCATCTACAAATATTCATCAGGCTTCTTTGTGTAAACCCTTGTGATGATCCACAGGCTACAGCTTGCCCTGGGCAGCAAAGCACATTGTTTGGGAGCTATAACTTTTTGACAAGTGCATTTCCATTTTCAGGAGCCTTTCAATTGTCTGAGTTTATAGCTAAGCTGTGAATGGCCAATGTTGTTAACCTCTGACCTCTGAAGATCTGATTATATTACTGAACTACCCTGCCTATATATGTGGGGTTCTCATGTCTCCTCCCCAAAGCTTAATCAAGCATAGTTTTCTGTTTTGTTTTGTTTTGATCCTGCATTTGAGGTAAGCAAGGTCAGAATGTTCATTACTTCTTAGAACACAGGGAAGAGAAGCTTATATGTTGTGAACCATTTCCAACCCTTTTAAAAATATCAGCCTAGAATTAACTATCCACCCGCTGAAAGCCCATTCCCTGAGCCTTTGTTCAGACATTGAACAAGGAGAGCCTTTTGATCTCTAATTGCTATGCCTAAGGTCCCATATTGGAAAGGTGCTGCCCCATGAATCAGGAGACTTGGAGTCTAAGTCTGAAATTTGTGGGAGACTCACAAGCAAACATCTCTGGGCTTCAGGTTTGTGTCTTTTCCTTTATAAAATGAGGATGATCACATCTGCCTCACAGGTTGAAATGATGACAATTTTAAAATACTATTATTAAGCCAGGTATATCATCAAGTCCCTCTGCAGTCTGGGACCTAACCAGAGAGAGAACAAAAATCCTCTCCTCGGTTGTATAGCAGGGTCCTACCTGATAACTTACAGACCTTCCTCCTGTAGGAGGTGTTAGCAAAAGCCTAATGATAACGGAGACACCAAGAAACTGTCTATATAGACTGCCCCTCTGCCCTCACCACTTTACCCCATTTCTCCCATAGGAGGCTGGGCAAGAGGAGCAATTCTGGAAAAGACTAGTCTTTCATCTACGGCCTCCCTGGGAACCTCGGTGTGTTTCTGTCTTGCTGGCTGCTGGCTGGCCTGAGGTCACACACAGGGAACAAGACCAGCTCCAACCAGACTTCTTACAAGAATTTCAGTGTTGCATGCTGAAGACTAACAGATGTGAGCTTTCTCCTCCTACACAGTCTAAGGCCAGACACCGGCTCTCTGGATGTGGGGCCTCACTCCTGGCCTAACAGCAAGCACCCAATAGCCCTCCATGCCACAGTCTTTGCTTTAGATCTGGAAATGTAATGGAGAGATAGGGCATTTAAAAGACTGAGGTAGACAAATGTGGATAGATTCTATGCTCTAACACTTTCTAGCTATGTAATTTTTCTAAAAGCACTTCCCTTTTCCCTATAAAGGGGATGGCCACTTTTTGTAAAGATTTAATGAAATAGTGTAAGATGCATATGAGTGTACAGCACAAAGCATAAGCCTATAATTTATTATGTATATAATTTATTAATTCCCCTTCTCCTTCCACCAACCTACTGGGCAGATCCAATGGAAATCCCTCTATTCCCTATAAGAGGTAGCAATACACAAAATCTTCTTTAAGGCAAGTCATTTTTGACACCATGAAGAGCTTATAGAGATGATGATGAAAAGTAGCAGCAGAGTTTTTGTCATTGTTATTCTTTTTGCTATTGTTTTTTGCATTGCTGCTTATAGCAAACTCATCAGACTACCTGTAATAGATAACTAACCAGTGTCCATCATATTCCCTGGTGGCCTGGCTCTCACATGTCTGACTTGCCATCTGTCTGTCTTTGGGCATGGTAGGGGGTGGAGGGATGTGTGGAGAGGACAGGCTGCTGTTCCTTCCCACACACAGGCACCCACTTATATAAAAGGAGACGAGCAAAATCAGTAGATGGCTAGGGATTCCCCTCTCTGCCTTCAAGAACTAGCCCACCCTTCTTATCTGAACCCCTGAAGAGCCTCTGTTGCCTAGCTCTGTTCTCACCTTCAGCAAGAAGGACTCACAATCACTGCCTATTGAGAGCATTTAGCAGATGCTGAGGTCGTAAATGTGATGTTTCACAGATATATAAATGGACCTAACCCTTGGGATGCTCCTTTCTGAGTCAGGAGAACTTTTAGTGGCACTAGAATAACCACTGTGGTTACAGCTTGAATACTTACCATCAGCCAAGGAGTATTATGCTAAATGTTTTATAGCCATTACTGGCATTTAAGGACACAAAGAGTAAACAGCATTGTCAAGGGCTACATCTAGAAAGTGACAAAATCAGGCTCCATGCCCAGTTCTGGCTAAATCCAAGACTGGCTCCCTAAACCTTCCAGCCATTGTGCTTCTTTCAATTCCTCTAGGTTGGCTTTGCAGTCTTAGCCTCTGGCCTCACCAGCTTCAAAAGTGGCAGCATCTGCAGTGATGTGAAGGTTCTTGGCCTCACATCCAGAGAGGCTCTGGGTGGCAGTTACTTCTCTGTGTCTATTCTCCCTTTAGTCAAAGGGAGATGATGCCAGGGCTCCCTCCTCCTTAACCCCCAACCTTCTGGAGTGATCCTGAAGAAACCGATGAGGCATCTTACTTACTTACTTAATTACTTACTTACTTATTTATTTACAGAGAGGGGGCAGGGGGGGCCAGAGGGAGAGGAAGAGAAAATCTTAAGCAGACCCCATACCCAGCATGGAGCCTGATGAAGAGCTTGACCCCACAACCCCCAAGATCATGACTGAAGCTGAAATAGTCAGACACCCAACTAACTGAGCCACCTGAGCACCCCATTTCTTTTTCTTTTTTAGAGAGGGTGGGGTAATACCTGGCACACAGAAGGCATATGAGGGGCTATCCCCCTTTTCTATATCCAAAGGGAGAGTATGCTAGTATCTTGGGGCAAAGTTCACTATTCACCTTTTATTAGGAGAGTTAGATTTCTTACTTTAAGAATCTTCTAATAAGTGATATTTTATAAAACATCACAAAATTGTTGGAAGATAAAAGGAGATAAATACATAGATGGATGGAGAGATGAATGGATGGATGAATAGAGATACAGAAAGATAGGCAGATAGAGTAGTGGGGGGAGTTTCAGTATTTTTCAGGGTTTGGATAGTGCATCATGCTCTATTTTAACAATTCTAATGAATAGTAAAAAAATACTGAAATATTAAAAAAAACTCAGCCACAAATTTAATCTCTTTTTAAGAAAAAAAAGAAATTTGTTTTAATTTTAATTATTTGTGTGGTTGTCTTATTTTCCACTCCAGCACTGCAGTGACTTAGAGTCTCTGCCCTAAGTGTGTCAGGTCGCTGGTACATGCTATATTGTGAGAAGAATGATAGTGCCTAGGTGTGATTTTGAGCAGCTGTTATTGAGACAAGGAGGAAAGGTACAACTAATCAGTGTCGTTTGTTTTAGAAAATCAAAATAGGAAGTGAATCTAAACCATCACTAGTAGCAAGACTGAAAGATATACAGTGGGATTGGGAATTTTTTTAAAAAAAAATGTTCTTTGTTCTTTTTCATAGTTTCCAAACATACTCAAGTCACAGTGCAGTGTGGTTGGCGTGGGAGGAAGCAGCCCTGCGCCGCACTGTCATTGAGAACCCAGGCTCTCTCCATGTTACAATGCTTCTCTTCTCAACATCAGGTCTTCTTGAGTGCTACAGAAGCATCAGAGTTTAGAATATCATATGTCAGATTTTAGGGCAGGTGTCAAAGTGGTGCCATCATATCTGGACAAAAGTCGGTCATGTCATGCTAACCCCACTGCAAAAAGACAATGGCGAATGTCTTCTTGTTTGTCTAGGACAAACTCAGAAGGTTTTATGAACAGATTTCATTGTCCCTGCCACTCATCTGCTGGGGATTTCTTGCTGTACTCTTGCCCCTTTCAACCTGATCACAGCCTAGAAGCCAGTGGTCTTATTTAAAAACAAAATCAGATTACGCCATTTCTGTACTCTGCAGAGACTCTAAGATTATTGCAGAGTAACAGCTCTGCATCACAATGACCTGCATGGCCCCCCTGATTTGACCCCCCATTATCTTACTAACCTCAACTTCTGCTACTCTCCCCCTCACTCACATACTCCAGCCATGCCAGGCTCCTTAGAGTGTCCTCCCTTGCTGTGTATGTACTCGGCCTGGAAAGCTTTTTACCCAGATGACTCTATCCCTTACCTCGTTCAAACCCACCTTTTCAAGGAAGTCCACCATGATCATCCTATTTAAATTTTAATTTCCCTTCTACCCAATACTTCTAATACCTTGCTTCCTTTTTTCCAGATCACTTACCACCTTTTATCTAGCTTTCACACTCATCTTATTTCTATTTTCCTCTCCCCCCAGACAAGTACCCTGACTTGGAAGTCACATTGCATGAGAGGTGCACGATGGTAAGGGAAACATTACACATATTTTATTCTGTCTCTGGCTGTAGAGACAGATATTTCAATCCATCTTGTTCTATGACATCACCCAAGTGCCTAGAATAGTGCTTGCAATGAGGTAGGCACTCAAATCATAGCTGCTGAAGGAGTGAATGAATGAATGAGAGAATTATGAGTGAATGGAATCCACTCAGTAAAAGGACCCTGATACCTTGTTCATTTTTCACAACAGTTTCCAAGATCTGGACTTTGCACTTTACAGCTCTAGACCTTGATACATTCATTTTCTCCCCAGCAGTGCTCAATTTTCATTCCCACAAAATGAAGATTTTAGCCATATCTATTATACCTACCTTTTAAGGTTGCTATAAACATTGAAACATGGTATGAGATATAGGAAGGGAAATAATTTTAACAAAAAAAAAAAAAGCACTAATTTACATTATTTATCTAGGGATATGGTTTGGTTACTCTGCTTCTTGCAACAAAACATACATGTTGCTCTGATCTGATTTCTGATTGAAGATTGGTAGGTATCCCTGGGGCAATTCTCCGGGGGCCTGCTATCTGTCCCCTGCTGGCCCAACTGCTTTTGATAAGAGCCAGACTGCACCTGGCTGGTGGATTGAGGGCTCTCTCTTGAGAAAGCCAAGGCAGCCAGAGACACACCAGGCTGGTGCTGCTGTTCTTTGTACCTGCTGGGACCTTCTGCTGAAAGAGCTGTCTCTGATCAGGAAACAATCCTTAGCCCGTCTGACATCTTCACCTCTACTGCTCACAGCTTGAACTGCCAAATCTTGTCTGGACTGAAAAGAAATAAGACACAGTAACCCTTAAGGCATCATTTCAGCTAAGAACCCTTCCCTTTTCTCCCTCTTATGTCTTGAGTGAGCTCCAGGAGGTAGCAGTGGAGACTGACGCTTTCTTGCACTTTTATCCATCCTCTGTGAGTCCTCATGTAAGTTCTACTCACCTAAAGCAGAACAAATCTACTTCAGCTCTATCCTAGAACTTGAAGGCTAAACTCTTACCTGGAGGACACCGATGTAAGGATATGGGGTGGGGGGGCAGTATATGACTACTTGCTATGAATGATCGGGATTATTTGTAAATGAATAGATAAGGATTGTTTGTCACTGCTTAAAACTGAGTGCCTAAATATGCTTGAAAAAAATGTGTTCTTTCTAACAAGGTTATTTTTTCCATATGGTTCTAGTAATACTACTTATTGTTTGATGTGGGAAAATTATCATTTTCATGATGGAGCCAATCTAAACCACATCCTGTCTGAGTGATCATTTGTGAACTTGAAATTAGAAAATTTTCCTAAGCAGACGGCTATCCCCAAATTCCCACTTTTACTGTGATCTTTATGTATGGCCTGTTCTCCTTTCTCAACGCCATCAATTTGCCTTTAGCAAACTGTTACCCTTTTCTCTTATGGCCTGTCCTTATTAAGAAGGGTTTAGAAGTCCTAAGGGAAGTTTCAGAAAGGGTCTTCAGAAGCTATTTATAAGCATCACCGAGTCTAATCAGTTGATTGAATAGGAAACTTGGCCTCTTGCCCGATGATAGACTAAGATAAACATGGACAAGGTAGAATGGAAACTACCCTCCAGGACCAAATTCTAGCCTGGAGATCATTTCAGTTCATCCAGAGTTCTGAGAACATCTGAAAAGGAAGACTCCCAAAGAAATAAATGTTCCCATTCCTGACGGCCTCATTCCTGGCTCCTTCTTGGAACCCCTGAACTTGCCACTAAAAACCCTAGAGAGTCATATCTGGAGCTGTGGACACACTGATTTCAGGGGGTTTCCTTATCACCAGAGTGACATCTGGGCAACAATAGATGATTTACTCAAGGACATGCCCCCTTTTCCTGTTATCTTCAGCCCTCTGTTTTCCCTGATAGAACCGAGTGTGGGAACAGACAGATATAAATCACTCCCTCAGCTGACCCCAACACTGCCCTAGCTCCGAAACCCACTCCCTCTCTCTATGCTCTGACCTGATCAGCCTTCATTAAACCCCTAGGTATTGAGTTCCTACTACGGACCAGGTCCTGCACTCAAGGACTTGAATCTACATCATTTAATCCTCACATACACAACAGAATATGTTCTATTATTAATACCATTTAACACAGAGGAATCTGGGAGTCAAAGAGTTTACAAGATTTATCTGAGGCTGCACAGCTAGGAAGTGGCAGAGATTGCCTCATAGAAGTGCATGCTTATTTTTCTTATTGAAGTATAACTAATACAGTGTCATATTAGTTACAGGTGTACAATATAAAGATGCAGTAATTCTTTACATTTCTCAGTGTTCACCATGATAAGTATACTCTTTTGGCATGGGGGTTGGGGGGGTGGAGAGAGAGGAGGAAGGGGTGGACAGAGACAGAATGCCAAGAGGGCTCCACACCCAGCACCCAGCACTGAACCTGAAATGGAACTCTGTCTTACAACCCTGAGGTCACGACCCCAGCCAAAATCAAGAATAGGACACTTAACCAACTGAACCACCCAGGTGCCCCATGATAAGGGTACTACTGATCCCTCTCACCTATTTCAACCATCCTCCCCATCCACCTCCCCTTTGGTAACCATGAGTTTGTTCTCTGTATTTAAGAGTCTGCTTTTTTGTTTGTCTCTTTTTTTCCTGGTTTGTTCATTTTGTTTCTTAAACTCCACATCTACAAGTGAAATCATATGGTATTTGTCTTTCTCTGTGTGACTTATTTCACTTAGCATTGTACTCTCTAAATCTACTCATGTTGTTGCAAATGTCAAGATCTCATTCTTTTTTATGTTTTAATAATATCCCGTTGTGTATATGCATACACACATACACATGTAGCACATCTTCTTTAACTGTCCATTTATGGATGAACACTTGGGTTGCTTCTATAATTTGGCTATTGAAAATAATGCTGCAATAAACACAGAGGTGCATATATCTTTTAAAATTAATGTCTTCATTTTCTTTGGGTAGATACCCAATAGCAAAATTACTGGATCATTTGGTAATTCTATTTTTAATTTTTTGAGGAAACTTCATACTGTTTTCCATAGTGACTGCACCAATTTGCTTTCCCACCAACAGTGCAGAAAATATAAGCTATAGTTTCTTCGACATTGACCATAGACATATTTGTCTAGGTATGTCTCCTCAGGCAAGGGGAACAAAAGCAAAAATAAATTATTGAGACTACACCAAATTAAAAAGCTTTTGCACACAAAGAAAACCATCAACAAAACAAGACGATCTATTGAATGGGAGAAAATATTTGCAAATAATGTATCCAATAAGGGGTTAATATTCAAAACGTGTTAAGAACTTATACAACTCAACACCAAAAATTTCCCCCAAATAACCCCATTAAAAATAGTTAGAGGACCTGAAAAGCTTTTTCCAAAGAAGACATATAGATGACCAACAGATTCATGGAAAGATGCTCAAGACCATTAATCATCAGGGAGATGCAAATCAAAACCACAGTGAGACATCACCTTAGACTTGTTAGAATGGTTAGAATCAAAAGAACAAGAAATAATAAGTGTTAGGAAAAAAAGAAAGCCTCATAAATCTTTTTTTCTTATTTCTTTTCTATGAACTTCCTTTATCAGCTACTACATTAGTTCTTGGAGGACATTAAGGGGTCTGCAGTATGTGACATCAAGCAATTGCTGCTACTTCTCTAAAGCTCAGTTTCCTTTCTGTAAAATAAAATGATAGGATTAAACTCTGTTCATTCTCCAACATCCCTGGACTCTAAGGATGCAATTAATTGTAGCAAATGATTTTGCTGAAACATCTCAATTTGTAAACTCTCCCATATCTACTTTTATTGAGCTTACTGAGAAGTTGCCAGCTGGTAATTCTGTGTGGCTTAGGAAGAGGAGAGATTGTGGACATCTTAGCCTACAGGTCAAGATAAATTAAGCCAGGTGCAGAATGTGGTCACTAAACATTTTTCTAATTTTTAAAAATGTGCAAAAACATCCTTGGCTGTGAAAATACTTATGGTGTAGATTCTAGAATTTGGGAGACTCTGGTTCACTTTATAGCTCTGTCATTAACTTATTGTATGATCTTGGGCAAGTCACTAACCCTTCAGGAATCTGTTTCTCCATCTATAAAGTGGAGATGCTAATAACCATAAATATGCCTCCCTCCAGGATCATCGAGAGGAACAAACTGGCCAGGATTAACCTCTGACTAACCCATCACAGCCTGTGCATATCAAAATTCAAAACTAGATATCCATTTTTCTCCCTTCCTCAGTCATACGGGGTTGACCTCTTATGGGCATAACTCTAGCAACAAAAATAGTCAGAAAAGGATGGGAGATGGTTAGCTTTTTTCCCCCAACAGCCTGACCATTAATGGAATCAAACAAGAACAGAACCTTTTATCCCTTGCACTTGCTCTTCTAAGCCAGTGAGACTCAAGAAGTGACGCCTATTGAAGACACTAACTGTGTTTTTTGGCCAGTGGTTTAAAATACTTATTCGATCTTAAGCATCTTAACTTTGAGCTGAACATTGTTTGAAAGCTCCAATTAAATTTACTACTCTCTCCTCTCTTGAAGCAGAGTCCTCTTTGGATAACCTTGAATAAGAATGGCAAACAAAGATGTATTCAAAAGCCCTGTTGTACTTTCCAAAGTAATGGCCCCTGGTGGGACAGTAGTCTTGATTTTTATTTGAATCCATGTCTCTAGGCACAGAGGGAACATGCACCCAGAAATGTGTTTTCCCAGCATGCTTTGCTCCAGGGTCATACCCTTTTGGGTATTAGTCATTCTTAACTCATAAGATCAAAACTAAAGCTAAATAAGAGCTAAAAATGGATTATTTGTCACCCAGCAAGCACCAATAAAATGTAACCACATGGAAAGATGAGTTAAGCCGAGCCTGTCTTTCTCTTAAAGATAATTTCCTCTAATGTCTCATGAGTTATTATGTTTGTTTCCCTACAAATCCTTCCTGACCTTCCTTCACATAGCCAAGCCCTGCCCTTCATTCCTCCTTTATGAGCCTACTGGCTTTTTCCTCACAGGAAAATGTTTTCTTTGTGAAGGCTTGTGCTTTCTGATTTGGGCAGGTGCCATGATTTCAAGTGGACCTGCATCAGCCCCACACATTTGCAAATCTTCTTTCTAGCCCCCAACTCCTAACAAGACTGCCTCAGATGACTTCTCATATAACAGTAAACTCAAGTCTGGTTTGCTGAGGATCAACCTTGTAGAGAAAATGAAACCTAGTCCTGGTCCATCTTTTTAAAAGATGATTTCAGCTCACCCAAGGGTTGGTCTTCACTTTGGGAACATCATCCTATGTGTAGATTTTTACATGTATAGATTTTATCTTCTGTATTACTTAATAATATTAATACAAATAATAAGAACACTGACAAAAATACTTAAGACAGAATAATCATTGACATTAATACTAAACAGTACTGTTAGGTTATACTAACAATAAATTTATGTTATAATTTAATGACGCTAATACTTTACTACTGTTAACTTTGGTAGACATACTACTAAAAATTATAGCACTGATAAAAAGTAAGGAGGATAACATACATCGTGTGTTGAAAGCACATTCACATATTTCTCTTATACCATCCCCAGGTAGCTATGAGTAGATAATATATTTATTTTATACATAAAGAAACTAAAGTTCCAAAAGGTTCAATAACTTGCCTATATCATACAACTCATAAAGCCCAGGGCTGACTGGGAAGCCCATGCTTTTAACCACTCTGTCCCTCTTATCATCCATGTGGTCAAGCAAACCAACTATGTGAACAGCAGGGCGAGGTGGGGGTGGGTTGGTCCTCTATCTTCAGAAGAATCAGCATAGGGGAATATTTGAGTTGGACCTATGGCCTCCAGTTCTATTGGGTTTGACTATCCACCCTCCACACTCACCAATGCACACAGGGACCATTCTGTTGTGAATAGTCTTGGCTGAATGGACCGACATCTAAATACATTTGATCCAAATAAATAAGGTATCATTACTGTACCTATTAGGAAAATGCAAGAGTTTAGGCTACATGAGTTTTTCAGGCTCATCCTTGTCTGTTAATCTAGGGTTCTGTAGAAGGAGAGAAGGAAGGAAGGAAGGAAGGAAGGAAGGAAGGAAGGAAGGAAGGAAGGAAGGAAGGAAGGGAGGGAGGGAGAAGGAAGGGAGGGAGAGAGGGAAGGAGAGAAAGGAGAGAATAGCATTCATTTACATTAGTAATTAACCTTTATAGAATCTTTTTTTTTTTTAGATTTTATTTATTTATTCATGAGAGACAGAGAGAGAGAGAGGGAGGGAAAGACACAGGCAGAGGAAGAAGCAGGCTCTATGCAGGGAGCCTGATGTGGGACTCAATCCCAGGACCTCAGGATCATGCCCTGGGCCAAAGGCAGGTGCTAAACCACTGAGCCACCCAGGGATCCCTTACAGAATCCTTTTTAACCACAAATATTCCACTAAAATCTCAACATATGTAATCTTATTTAATCTTTCCAACAACTCTAATGCAAATGAGAAAGAAGGTCCCTAAAAAAAAAAAAAAAAAAAGAGGAAGAGGGTCCCTGCTGAAGTTAAGAAATTTCTCCAGGTCACATGTCTGGTAAGTGGTTGAAATGAATTTCAGACCTAAATCTGGTTGACCAAGGAAACTGCATGTTTTGCTGTAGGCTATCATGCCTCACAGGCAGCAGGCACTGTGCTAGACACTTCACATTGCACCATGGACACTGCTGTAGCACTTAGTCCATTATGTAGTGAAGGCTATTTTCCTCCTTTAATTCTTTGTTCATTCTGATTCTTTAGCATTATACATGAGGCACTACCTCATCTATCCAGCCTTGACTCTTACGCCTCACCCCTCTCATTCTATTACTTAGCCATGTTGGTCTCCTTACAGACTATCTTACCTCTGGCTCACTGTCACATGCATTCTCTTCTTGGAACACCTCTCCCTATCCATTCACCTAGCTCATTCTTCCTAGGCTTTCAAGATCAGGCCTGGGAGTCAACTAATCCAAGAATCCTTCCCTGGGATGCTCTGAGCTTGGCTTTAATCCCTCTTTTGTGTATTTGCTCCATATCCTGATCTCTCCACTATAGTACTCACTGCACTACACTGTGCTTGTGGATGTGTCTGCTCCTTGTCTCCCCAAACATTGAAACCCTTGATTATGGAGACCGTGTCTTGTATCCTATAACTATATCGCATCCCCACCACTCATCAGTGTTTGATGAACAGTAGACATTCAAAGGCTATTTCTGAAATGAACTAATGAGCGTTTGGCTCACTGGCTAGATAGTTGGATGGAACAAAATTTGAGCATTGCTTTAACGAGATGTAGACACTAATGGTAATACAATATGCCATAACCCCTGACAGCCCCAAAGACTGCAGAGTGGAAAGCACAATAATGAGCAAAACCAGTTAGAAAACAAGAGAAGCACACTCTAAAGAATAGCAAAGAAGCACCTACCTCACAGCTTATCAAGTTCAATCCTCTTATTTTACATATAGGGAAACTGGGACATGGAGAAGGGGTGCAGTCTTACAATGAGTTTTAACCAAGTATAAAATAGAACCAGGTCTTTTGATTCCCAGCCCAAAGTCCTCTATCTTTCCCTTGTCCTAGGATGCATGGAATGAGATGCTGCCCACATAAAATACTTGTTCTAATGAGGCTCCTCAGGTTTAAGTGAATTTCTCTTAATGAGAGGAAGTGTATGGAATGTCAAAAGCCAGCAGAGTTTGACCGAAAAAAAGGCAGTAATGAGAGCTGCAGCTAGAGTTAGATCAGGGAGGTGGATCGGAAGTGCAACTAATTCCCTGGAAAAGGAAGAAGACACACAAACTCCCCAAATATATGACACAACATCACGAGATGCTCAGAACTCTGGGTGACCTCCCTGATGACTCTTGGTCTTGACACATGTATATAATTTCAGATGTGCATAAGGAGAGACATGAAACTGATGAGGAAGATTTGATGCCAGAAAGCCCAGTAAGTTGGACTTGAAAACAATGGAGTGAACTCTGAGGTACATGTTTAATCACACTGAGATCGCTCTATACTCTAGACACAGGTCTTCAGTCTATCACCCAAGGAACTTTACAGGTATTTATTCATGGTCTCACTGCTTGAGTGCTTCCCCCGACCCTGCATATTCCCCACAAAGAATTCAAAATAATCTCATTAAAATAAAAGGAGATCCATGTCACTTTGCTTTTTAAAATCCTTCATCTGTCACACTTAGAATGAAATTTGAACTCCCTGTAGTGGCCTGTAAGGCCCTTAGTGATCTGACCCGGGCTACCTCCCTATTCCTCTGATCTCCTTCCTTACTAGGATCCAGCTACTGGCCTGGTTTCCCTCTTTGTTTTGTTTTTTCCTACAACACACCAAATTCTTTCTTGCCTCTGGGTCTTTTAACTTGATGTTTCCTCTATCTAGAACATTCTTCTACCTACCTACTAATAGGACTGGCTCTTTTTCACTTTTCAAGTTTAATATCAATGTCAAGTCCTCCAAGAGGCCTTCTCTGACTATCCTTGTGGAAGTGGCCTCTTAAGTGCACATTCCAATGATTCGCTCCCTGTTTATTTTGTTTATAATTTCACTATCTGAACTCACTGTGTCTGTTCTCTTGTTCATTGATTGTCTCCTCTAAGCCAGTGTAAGTTCCTAAAAAGCAAGGACCTTGCCAGTCTTGTTCACCACTAAATCTCCTAGTACCCTAAAGAGTACCTGTCACCAAGAAAGTTATAAATTAAAATAAGGTAATGAATAAATTAACAAATTCATTTAAGAGAGGCTTTTTGAGTGTCTACTATGTGCAAGGCATTATAATGAGTTCTGTGAAAGAGAGATGAATTACTAATGGCATCTACTAGTAAGGATTTTATAGACTTATAGGGAAGGTGATTCTAGTAGTTGGTAGTGGACAAAGATAACTAGTGCAATTTAGATATGACTGGAGTCATTCATTAGAGATAGATAAAATGGTGTGGGGTAAACTTACACAGTGTTACATGTAAAACGTATTCAGTAATTGAAAAAAAAAATGAGGGCAGCCCAGGTGACTCAGTGGTTTAGCTCTGCCTTCAGCCCAGGGCGTGATCCTGGAGACCCTGGATCGAGTCCCACGTCGGGCTCCCTGCATGGAGCCTGCTTCTCCCTCTGCCTGTGTCTCTGCTTCTCTCTCTTTCTCTCTCTCTCTCTCCCTCCCCCTCTCTCTCTGTGTCTCTCATGAATAAATAAAATCTTTAAAAAAAAAAAAGAAAAAAATGATGTGGGGGATTGTATTGGAGACATTAATTCCAAATAGAGTCAGAGCCAGAGAACAGGTAGGAATTTCACAAAGATGGAAAAAGAGCAATAAGGTTGCCTGGTGGACTTGAGATCAAAGAGGAAAGGGATACTGACTACAGTATCCATTGTTTTACTCTCAGAGTTAAGAAAGGTGTCTGGAGCATAATAGGGATTTGATGAATGTATGATGAGTGAACACACAAATACCTAAATGAGCTTCTTGCAGTAACCTTTTCTAGCATCTATTAAAATATGCTTGTATCCATTTAATGGGAAAAACAATCCCCTATTCTTATTCTACTCTATGTATAATTAGAGTCTCCTTTCATTTCTGTTAAAATGAAGAAGCATCCTCTTCCTCTACCTGCACCCACTCAAATTCCAGGATTATCATTTGGGCAATAAATTAGCATTGGAGAAATCAGCACTCATTCCTCTATGTCCTGGCATCAGAGAAGAAATGGGAGCTAAAAACCCTGGGTGAGAAGGGACCTTCCCATACCTGTAAAGAGAAATAGAAGATACCCTATGAAAGGAGTGGCCATGAAGATGAGAAGTTTTTATGATTTCTTGTGTATGAGATGACTTTTTCAACAGATTTATCGACATTCAATTTAATTAGCATAAAATTCACTAATTTCAAGTGTAATACAGTCCATGCTTGGAGGTAAATTTACAAAGTTGCGCAGCCATCACACAATATAATGTTAGGACATTCCCATCAGACCAAGAGTGACTCTCATGGTCCCTGCAGTCACTCCTCATCCCACCACCAGCCTCAGGCACTCACTGATCTGCTTTCTATCCCTACAGATTTACTTTTCTGGACATCTCATGTAAATGGAATCATACATGTCCACACCATTAATTTCTATGTCAAAATTTTGTGACTAATTTTTATCTGGAGGGAGAATCTGAGCATAATCCTCTTCCTATCCTTTTTGTGCCTTAGTTGCTTCATCCTTAAAATAAGATTCATAATGCTCCCACATATGATTAAGGCATTTAGTGCAATGCCTGGTAAATACTACATGCCCAATAAGTCATACTTTGTTTTATTATTATTTTTTTTTAATTTATTTTACCCCAGCACAGCTCAGCAAGGCCAGGATAAAGAAATCACCAATGGCACATTTAAAAGAGAGGAAATATTTCCATTCAGTTTCTAGCAGAGGGAAGCCTGTTTCTTTTCCAGGGCTTTCTGTTCCCATTTCTTCTATGGGGATAGGATGTGGATGGATGTGAATAGCCATCTCTTTCACTGCTGATTTACTGCCAGAGAAATGATTCTGGAATCTGAGTAGATGTAAGAGGAGGGTATTTTTCTGTTTTGCTAGAAATGAAAGGAGACCTTTAATATGAGCTTCAAGTGACAAGGACAGGGAACTGGGATTTCCATTAGGCAGACATAGTAGTGTTTTCATGTCTGACTGTGGCATATCCATTAACAGAAAGTTTGAAAAAAATCCATTTCTGTATTAAAACCCCAGTGGAAAAGAAAGGTTTCTTTTTCTTAAGGAAATGATTTCTTTCTCTTTTCAGGCTAAAGAGAAAAAATATATAGTCCCTGATTTCAAGTCAGGAGGCTAAGTTTCTGGTGCTAGCTCTGTCCCCGGAGCAGTTGGCTGAGTAAATAATTTCCCCTCTTTGGACCCCAGTTTACCCTAGCTGGAAAAAGAAAAGTTTGACTTCAGAATCCCTCCTGTAAAGTAAGACTCTGTAGTTCTAAGGCCATGGGTTCTTAGAGTAAGGGCAGGGCTGCAGATTGATGGGGACGAGCTCAGAGCCACGCACTTTCCTACAATGTCATGCATTTTATGAACTAAAGGTTTGTGTTGGAAGAAACTTACTTTCACATAAATCACAGAACATTTACAGTTTCTTTAATTTAAAGCAGGGGTGAGCAGACTGTGGCCTGTACACCAAATCCAGCCTACCTCCTTTTTTTGTAAATAATGTTTTATTGGATCACAGCCACAACCATCTGTTTACATATTGTCTATGGCAAAGGCTAAAATATTTACTGTCTGGACCTTTTCAGGAAACACACACACACACACACACACACACACACAACTGGTGATCTCTAGTCTAAAGAATTGATTGGCTTTGTGAACCACTCTAAATAAAAATTGAAAATAAATACTGTATATAGTTAAGCAATTTCAGAAAGCCCTGAGTAGTGGCAAATATGAGTTGGCTAAGGTCACAGAGCTAGTAAGAAAGAGTAAGAAAAAAGAGCCAGTAAGGATGATGATGGGAGGAGGAGGATGAAGAAGAGAAGACTTGCTGAGTATTCAGGAAAGCAAGATAATGATCTAAACAATTTATACTAACATATGATTGTCATGGCTGTCATATGATTATCTCAACTTTATAAATGAGGAAGATAAGGCCTAGGAGTTTAACAAACTCAACCAAGATCATAAAACTAGTAAGTCATGACTTAGAATACAGGACTATGTGGTCTGGTATAATTTTTCTGTTACAAATGGGAAAACTGCATTCCAGAGAAGGAAGGCGGCATGCATAAAATCTTTTATGACAAAGGGAAAGGAGTCTCCAGCCTTCCTGACCCTGAAACTAGTACTCCTGCCATCACAGCATGCACTAGATCACCTGCTAACTTATGGGAGATTTATGTATCTATATATTGCCTATCCATTTTACTGACCACTTCCAGGCTATTAGATCTAAGAGGATAAGAATCACATCTTCTGTTTCTATTCCTAAGGCCCTGGCATCTGATAGGCATGCAATAAATACCTGGTTATAATGTTAGCAGGTGTCTACTGATATAGCGTGATGTTACGAGAAATTATTTTAGCACTTTGCGTGGATTACCATACAACCTGCTAGTACTGGGTCTTTAAAACATTCTCATTATCTGTGAACATTATATACAAATGCTTAAAATGAGAAATGTTTCCTTGGCATCATAGCTAGTGAGTGGTAAAGCTTGGATGTGAACTTAGATGACCATGCTCTAAGACCTGGTCACTCTGTGTGATCCACCAACTAGCAGGCATGACATCAACATCACCTGGGACTGGCTAGGAATGCAGAATCTCAGGCCTTTTGGATCATGATCTGCCTTTTAACAAGATCCTCGGGTGATTTGTATGCACATTAAAGTTTGAAAAACTTTGCCCTAAATCAGCAGGTGATGCTCTCAGGGTTTGAATAAGAAAAGAGTGAATGAGTGATTGCTTGCTGTGCAGAGGCAAGAAACAAACTGATCAGATGAGAATGGTTCTCCAAGG
The DNA here is from genome assembly GCF_018345385.1 of Vulpes lagopus. Classification (NCBI taxonomy): domain Eukaryota; kingdom Metazoa; phylum Chordata; class Mammalia; order Carnivora; family Canidae; genus Vulpes; species Vulpes lagopus. The sequence goes on from NC_054830.1 coordinate 63,378,855, forward strand.
CAAAGGACCCAAGCGTCCATTTCTATAAATCAAACCTATTCCAGAAATGAATGCTCTTTCTTCATATTCCATGCTGATATGCTATCCCTGCTGTCTCCTGAAACTGCTTTACTACAAAAGTCTAAGATCTATATTTATATTCTCAGTTGCATGATAAATACAGAAGCAAATGTTTCAGGACTGAGTAATAGAGTTATAACCAGGCTGGGCTTTGCTTGTGACGCACCAGTGTGTGTTTTTAGGCAAGAGGCAAAGGGGAAATTGCCATCTGCTCAGTAACCTGTGGGTTACTATTTCCCAAAAATCTGTTTTCCAATTCCTTGAACATGAATTAAAACACAAACTCAAGGTGATAGTTACTTTTGCCCCTGGAAAATGCCTCTGACTTCTAGATATATATAAATCAGAGGTAGCAGAGGCGATGGGGACTCATCAAGGTGGGAGGGATTATTTCGTGTTTGGTTATCTTTTTTTTTTTTTTTTTCAGATTTTTAGTAGACATCTTCACCAAATATCAAAATAAATTTTTCCATCCTGAATCACCTCTCTTTCTCTAAGGCCATGGAAACACCTTCTCCTGCTTTAGGAAGATGGGAATCTGGGTAATCATCTTACTGCCAGATCAGTTGAAAAGTAGCAAATATGATTTCCCTCTTTTGTAACCAAATCCTTTGAGTCTTGTGCTGACTGTAATTCATCTGACCCTCAATTGTCTCAATGGTCCAATGAAGATGGTGCCACCTACCATTACTGGGTCTTGATGAAGGTTATTGCCCTTCATTACACTGGATTGTTCATAGAGCCACTAACACTTAGCAGTTCCTAAACATTCATGAGGCTTGCAATACCATGTGAGTTTGTAAGTCTTTGGATCCTATTCCCAAAGCATCAAATAGCATAGGTTCCATTAGATAATAAGACCCAGAAATCAGCATTTTAAAGATGATTTCCAACTGATTTAACCCAGATAGTCTCAAAACCATTATTTGAAGTCTCTCTCCAGTGGTTCCTTGCATTTCTCTAATACAGATTCCAACTTCTTAAGAAAATATGACTCCCCAGTGGGGCAGCTGGGTGGCTCAGTCAATTACACATCCAGCTCTTGATTTCAGCTCATGTCGTGATATCATGGGTCGTGAGATCGAGCTCCGTGTTGGGCTCCACACTCAGTGGGGAGTCTGCTTGAGATTGGCTTTCTCCTTCTGCTCCCTCACTCGGGCACCCTCAGTCTCTGCCTGTCTCTTTCTCTCTCTCTCTCTCTCTCTCTCTCAAATAAGTGAAATATTACAAATATATATATAACTCCCCAAAACAAGTTAAGCCCAAATATGAGGTTATGCCTTAGCACTTATGGGCAAACTCCATGATGTGCTCTCATCCCAGAATATCAAGCTGGGCTGTAACTTATCAGGGAAAAACATCAGAAAGAGGCAGGACCAAGGTTTGAAACAAACGCTGTGCTTTGGACTGGAGTGCTCATGAGTCAAGTGCATCCATTTGAATCCCAGATCCTGACCCAGCTTGTGGGTTAGGATTGAGCAGCTACCACACTGCTGCACTACTGTGCAGGACATGTGGAGCATGGCCCACCACACCTGCATCGGGGACTTGGCTCAGCTACCCAACTATTTTGAAGATAGTAACAGATTGCACTCAGTTTGTTTCACCTTGACTTGTCATTGTGAACAATTGGATTTGATTGAGTTTCTTTTCACTTGTAGTGGTAGCTGCTCTACTTCTGCGACCACTCTCAGCGATCTGTTCTTATGTGCACAATAAACTCCTACTAACACACACACACACACACACACACACAAATGGCATTAACCTCTCCAAGATAGCTTGCATTACTTTCATGTCTTGCCTGTTTTGCAGTGGGATAGTAGCACATGCATTCATTTATCACGTAAATGCAGATCTCAGGTTGGGGGAATATCTTATCACTCATTCTAATGCATGGGCTGTGTTCAGATTCCTTCTTTTTCTTTTCTTCTCATATCCAAGACCCCTCCTGTCCCAATTAAAATAAAGTATTCTGAGGGCCAATTTATGCTGTATATATATATATATATATATATATATATATATATATATATATATTTCAGAGCCAGGGTGAAGGGCTTGCTTGTGATTGCTTCAACAGTTCAAATCCACCAATACACACTTTCTACTAGATCAGGTACTCATATTTGTAGTAATATGAAAAGTAAGTTTTTATTTTAACAATAATATTAATAGATGCTCTAAATTACTATCAATTAACTACATTAAACAGTTTCACCCATTGTGTGATTAAATTTCACAACAATCTAAGTCATAAGAACTTAAAATTAAGGGGTAATTGTCATAAATTAGTTGACAAAGTCAGGGTTTGAGGTCATCAGAGGCCTGGGTCTGGGTGTTTTATCCCCTCTGCTTTGCCTTTCACAGAGGGGAAGAATGTAACACCTAAACTTGATGGGAAGATCAAGCTCTAGTTGGGATTGGCAGCCAAGTGGACTGGGAAAAATTTGAAAACAGAAGAAGATACTATCAATGATTATCCCTATGAGTAAGGAAAAGTCATGATAATCCTAAGCAAACCAAGCAGTATGATTATCATAGCTTAATTGATGATATGCTTATCTCTCTAAATTCACAGCTACTAGCTGAATGTGTTTAATAATATGAAAGATGAGTATCTCTGGAGAAAAAAGAAAAAAAGAAACAAGGATCAGGGTAGGGAAAGAACCTATTGGGTAGATCAGAGTTAGCATTACTGTCAGATTGACATTGGAGGGCAGTGGAAAAGACACTGTGAGAGATGACACATACAGTAGAGTTTAAGAAAACAATTCCTGATTTCCCCATTGTGCATTAGCTTCATCCTAGACCCTAGAGACTCTATTCATCGTGGTGACACACAGAGAACAAGATTTTTCAGGTTTCTTGTAATTCTATCTCTAGGTATTGCTACTGCTGCTAGCCTCCCTTTCTCTTTGAACAAAGAGTCTGTGGGGCTGTCAGATGTGTCAGCGATGGGCAGGACATATCTTATTTCATAAATAGAAGGTGACAGCTAACCCTGTTCCAGATAGTCCCCCAAGCCACGAGGCCACAGAGAACATGCCTCGGCCAGATTTTACCACTGGAATGCCACAGCTTGATCATTAATCATGACTTATACATTGCTATCCTGACCTTTCATATTCAAGGAAAGAGCCCCCCTGCCCTTTTTAAAGAAAATGTGAGTTATTAGGAGAAAGAACATATACACAAAAACCCTCTGCTTCTTACCTCTACTTACAGCCATCCTTTGAAGAATTAAGCATACATGGTAGGAGGATACAGTGGGTCAAACCTCAGTGTTGGCCTTGGAAATTCATTGATGAGTAAGACATGGTTTTTGCTTTTGAAGAAATTAATCTTTGTTTAAAGAAACAAATTGATATGTAGTAAAGTCAATGTATCACCATCTTTTCACAGAAATTTATTCTATTCCAGACATTATACATATACCTCATTTAATCTCCATTCCAGCGCAGTAAGGTAGGTTCTCTTATCCCAGTTCATGGTATCTCAAAACACACCTTGTAAATCACACTCAAGATCTCAACAAAGCCTATTTTATCTTACATGTACTTTCCTGTTCATGATTTCCAATTGCTTCTCATTTTATTCATGAGAAATACCAGTGTTTTTACTGTGACCCAATTGTTCTATTGTCATTTGCCAAATGTATAAGTTTCCCCTCCATCTGGACAAATCATGGGACTGTGCTTTCTGATTCCATATTTTGGGTCAATCCAAGTAATCAGTTCAGTCCAGTGATTGATGTTGGAAGTGACGTGTGTCACTTCCAGGCTGAGTACTGCACTGCCAGTGTGAGACCCAGAAGGAATCTCTTTCTACCCCCTCCCTTATGCCAAGGCTACCAGCAATATTACAGATATTGGCTGCTCCATCAACCTGGGTCCTAGAGGAGGAAGACAGTAAGGATGTGAAAATAGAGGTCACCCTTGGCCCATAATGGATATTTGGCCTGTAGAAGTCATTGAGATCTCACAGTTGTTTGTTGCTGCATCATAACCTGGCTTCTCCTGAATGATACAGCTGTGTTTTTTTTTTTTCCTTTTCTTTTCTTTTTAAATGTATCATGACTCATCTTGTCATATAGGACACTCATTTATCATGAAATTTTCTGTCACCCATACAAAAATGTAGCTCCGTGAGGTCAAGGAGTTTTGTTTTGTTGTTGTTGTTGTTCACTAGTATATTTCTCATGCCAAGAATAATACATAGCTCATTGCTGAACTCAATAAATCCTTGTTGAATGAATGTAAGAACAAAGCTACCTCATTACACCATGAGTGGTGAGATAGAGTTAAGTGCAGTGTGCTGTGAGAACACTGATTCAAAACAAAGCTGGACTCATGTCTTTCCCCTGTATGACCTGAGTGCCTAGTGAGTGCCTTCAGCATTGTGGGAGATCAGTATACAATTGTTGAACTATGATAGTGAAGAGCTTCCTGTGGCTCTCATAACCGCATGAGAAGTGGCTCACCATGCACACGTGCATTAATAAATCTCCACTCTCCTAGCAATGAAACCTTCATCCATCACCCTGGAGGTCCTCATCATGCCTTGGTCATGACCAGTGACTCAGCTCCATTCAGCTTTCCCCCAGTGACATTTCTCTCCTCCTTTCTCTATGTTCAGTCTTCTTCCTTCTCTTTTAATTCACACCCTACTCAGGTGTGTTTTGGACATTTAGCCCCAATGCTGCCTGCTGCCTTTCAGAACAAAGTAACTCTTTTTGTCCCCATGTCAGTGGAGGCATTTTCCCCAGATTTTAGCCTCAGAAAACTGTTATAGACAAACAGGTGTATCTGTCAGAGATTCCAGAGAAGTCATGCCCTTATCACCAAAATATCTTTACACTCTGGAAATAATGCTGGTTTCTCTTTATGTCTGAATGGATATGCTTCTAAGGGTTGGTTGCTCTGCTGATATCTAAAGCATAAAATGCCAAAGCAGAACTCAGATCACTCAGATCTTTCTCTTACTGAATGCCTTCCCTATTTCGGTGTAGACACCACTTACAAGTAACCAGATTCTCTTTTTTACCCAACTTGCTACCTTCACCTAAGGCAAGGAGATATAGATTTAGATATATAGATGTATATATGTGTGTGTGTATATATATATACATATATATGTATATATATGTGTGTGTGTATATATATGATTGGGTGAGACATATGATCAAAGGTAATCTTTACTTAAAGACACTGATTGTAAAAATAAATAAATAAATAAATAAATAAATAAATAAATAAATAACACTAATTATAAATGTCCATCATATCTACAGAATATCTTCAACCAACATCAACATCTAGACTATTATCTAAGTAGCTGGGCACCACAGCCTATCTAGGTTGACATATAAAATAAGCCATCACATGTTTAAATGCACGGCAGATATTACTAATCAATCACTGAGTTTTCCCAAGTAAGTTCAGACAAGGCCTCCTGATTCCTCTCCCAAGAGCACAGTTGCCAACCATTACCAGCAGATCAAGTTGAAACACATCTCTGACTTACATGTTTAAAAACAGTTCTATTCATTGTTATCTCCTGCTTCACGGCTCTTCATTGCCTAAGATTCCTTATACAAAACATGTTTCGCAAAGCAGTAATCTTAAAAGATATTCTGTGAAAAAGAGATTTTGCGATCAAAAAGTTTTACTGTGATTGACATAACCATACCTATCACCAAAAATCTCGAGAACTCCTACAGGAATTAAAATAATAACAATTTGATAATCCAGCTTTTCCAAAATCTGTTTGCCCACTCAAACCATTCTTAACATCATACTCACTAATAATGAGGAAAACACGTTTTGGGAAATGCCTTGTCACTCAAGGCCTTTACATATCTGATAACAACTATCATTCCAAACCAAATGTTTTTTTTTAATCAAAATGTTCCTTGAACATCCCCTACATTATCTACATCCTGTTTGTCCCTCAACTTGTTCAATTAACAATTCTGTAATATTTATGTCAATATCCCTGACAGAAACAATGCTATGTACTGAATAAAACGTCTATCCTGGGTATACAGGAAGGATACAGTTCCCATCCTCCAGTGCAGTTATTTTGGAGCCATGTTATTGAGTCTGTCCACCGGGATGTGAGTGAAAGGAGGTAAGTCTTTTCCAGGCCTGGCCTTTCAACCTTCCACTCTGTCTTCCACTCACTCTGTCTTCCCTGCTCATGTGGCTAGAAATATAGGACCCCCAAAGTGAGCCATATTATGCAAGAAGCCTGTATCCTGAGTCACCACATAGAGGGAAACACTACTTAACTCCAACAGAAAGCGAGAAAAACATTCTTATGATGTTAAGCTACTCTTATGTGGGGGCTGTATGTCACAGCAGCTAGTTATCTTAACCATTACACTCATCCATAAACCCTAATACGATGCCTTGCCTGCAACAGGCTTTCTTTCTCAACTTATGGAATATTTTGGCACACTCATAATACTTACCACTTTCTACTTCTCATCAGAATGACTTACATTGCTATTATATATCCATTCGTAGACTTTGAGCTCTTTGAGGGCAAGATTCATATCCATTTCATCTCTGTATCCCTCTACCTCTCTTTGGAGAGTGAGCCATATATGGTTACCATTCCCATTCTACAGAAAATTCATTTGTGGCCCGACAAAGCTGTGAGCCTAAGGGAATTTAGGATCTATAGCATTTGGCAGGGGACTCTCTGTTGACAGCTTTGATAGGCTGATCAAATTGGCTCACACTCATCCTTCTGTAATTCTGTGGTACTTCCTTATGTAGAAAGCCAGACTGAAAAGTCAAAAATGCTCCAGTTTTGGAATTAGAGAGTACCTGGCTGAACCCCAGTTCTCTCACTTCTTACTTTGACTTTGGACAAATGATTTTACATTCGTAAGCCTCACTTCCCTTGTCTTTAAATCTGAGAATAATCCCTACCTCATGGGATAGCAAGGTGGACTAAATGAAATCTTGAATGTGAAGTGCCCGGTAGAGGGCCTGGTGCAAGAGTAAGTGCTCAAGAAATCACAGCTCTTTCTGCCTGGGCCGGGCTGCTGCTGCTGACATGTCAGCAGGGGCCATCCTGGCCTGGGGAAACACGCCAGAGCCCTAAAGGAAACTGGATGGCTTTTAAAGCAGAGTTGATTAAATATGATTTTGCAGCTCCTGCTGAGAGACGAGTAGCAAGGGAACAGCTGTGTTGTTTTATTGGGGAATCAAAACTTGAGTGTCATGTGAAGTCCTCTTAAAAAGAATCGAAAAAGTTATTGATGCCCCTGAGCGGGTTGTTTAGTAAATGAAGTCCTCTCTCAAAGAGCCATGGCTAAATGGGGAGGTCAAAACAAAAAGTAAGTAACAGTTTTCTTTCTGTGTTGGTTCTGATGGATTAAAACACATAGATCAGTGAGGCTGCCTGCTTCAGGGTAAGCTCATGCAACTCTCTCAGTGGAAATACGACCAATTAGAGCAGAGAGCAGCCTCATCTTTTATATAAACGTGTTAGAAATGAGAGTCCCCGGATGACAATTTAAGATGGGAAAGTAACAATTTATTCCCGTACCTGCCATTGTTCTTCATGTGGAGGTGGTCATGGGGAATGGAAGGCGGGTGAGGTGGAGACATAACGGGGCTCTGCTTTTTCTCTAGAAGTATCAGCAGCAAAATGTGGCAGAAAGTGTGTCACACAGACCTGGGTTCAAGTCCTGACTTGGCCACTGCATCATGTGAGGTAAATCCCTTCCCCTCTCTTGGCCTCAGTTTCCCCAACATAGGAAGGAGTCACATGAGGCAAACTCTAAGCCCTCCCTGCAATCCCACTAAGTGTCATGCACTGGGATTCCTTTTTACACATTCCTTGCACTGGTGGGAAGAAATAAATGGTCACATATGAGGTGGAATTGAGACACTTGGTTTGAGAAGGAGCTGTGGTCTGGAAGGAAAATAATGAGAACATTTGGTTCAGTTCTCCATTAAAAGATAACTGTCGAATTTGAAGTAGCCAAAGAAAACAGAAAGATGATGGTTTTTGGTTTACTGAACTTCCTTGTGCCCATCAAAGTTGTTATTCATCCTACACATGCAAAGCCCATGGCAGGAAGGATTCTGACCCAAATCCCACAAATCCTGTCTCCTCAGATGAGTAAGAACTGGCATTTATGGAGTCCTCATGATGTGCAGGCACTATGCTGAGTGGTTTATAAACTTCATTTTATTTTTCCTCACCAGAGTTATAAGGAAGTAGAGATATTATTCCCATTGCACTAACTAGAGACGGGAAGTCAATTACCCAAGGTCAGGAAATTGGAGACAGCTCTAGAATGCAAAGCCAGCTCCTTCAGTGGTTCTTACAGAAATACTGTTTGATTCTGTTATGCCTCCTGGTGTCTTTCACATAGTCCTTCAACACATGTTTACCAAAGGCCTGCAATAAACTGGGCACTGGGGATTGATTATTTTACAGAGATAGAAAGAGCTACTATACATAGAGAACTCATGTTCCAGCTCGGAGGTGAGGGAAAATCAACAAGATCATCCATAGAAATATAAGGAAAATGCTAGATGATAGTACATAATATGCAGAAGATAATCTTAGAGCAAATAAGAAGGGGGAGTGTATGGCCGCTTTATATTGAGTGGATGAAAACAGCTATCTCTGAAGATGCAACATTTAAGTGGAGGCCTTAGGAAAATCATCTACCCTCTCTGAGCTTCAGATTTCCCATCTGTAATATGGGGAATAATAAGATGTGCCCAGACAACAGGATTTCTTCAGAGAGGAGCAAATGGCACTGTGATAGCTAACAACTTAGTATGCAGTGAGATCTTTGCAAATGCAGGAATTTGACCTCCCAAGTACTGCATCCCAATAGGAGAGGATTTTGTATTTTGAAATTTAGGAATCCTCAGCATGTAATTGAGCCAGAGTAATAATGATGATGATGAGGAGGATAATAGCAAAAGTTTACTGAGTGCTAATTATGTGGTACTAGGTAGTGTTTTCAATATTTACATGTAATAAATGATTTAATCCCCTGAGCACCCCTAGGAAACAAATAGTATGATTAGTTTCGTTTTATAGATGCTGAAACGAAGGCCAACGTTATGCAGATTGCAAGTAGTAGAGCAAGGAGCAGGTGCTCTGGATCCCGAGGCCGTATCCTCAGCCATCACACTTTGCGGTTTCCTACATAATTTTGTGTGTAGGTCATTTCCACCTGTTTCATACCTCAGATCTCCAAGACCCCCTCTCGTCCTACCAGGAGTGAGTAAAAATGCTCGTGAGCCCCGTGTTGTTCTTTCGACATTCAGTTTTGCACCAGGCATGATGACCCTGCCTGGAAAGTCATCTGTCTGGAGGGCAAATACAGAGCACTGCTTTTTCCCCAAATGATCTGAGATTCTCCCAGCATTCCATGGGCTCTATGAATGTGCCTCATATAAGAAGCACCGGATAATAACAGCCAGCTTCTTAAAATAGTAAGTCCCCACCACTAGAGGTATTCAAATAGAAGCTTGATGCTCCTTTGTTAGGTGCATTGCATAAAGGACATTGCACATTACCTGGAACATTGGTGTAGGATCTCCTTGATACTAAAATCCCACCTTCCCGTAAAGATTATACGATAAGATTCTCCTCTGTCTTTCTGTGCTCATAGATGAGGTAGGAGGCTGCCTATAAAATAGCTCTGCAGTGCCACCCCTTCCCTTCTCCCCAAGTATACAGTCTACACACGTCTGTTTCCCTCAACCTAGAAATTGCTGCTTCTCATTTAGGGCACAGAAGGCTTCAGTCAGAATAGAAATTGTGACCTCTGGAAGGGCACAACTTACCAATGATGAATATCAGAGCTGCCATCTCCTCGATCAAGTGTTTCCTGACAGAATTAAACAGGGAATAAGGATGGCTTTCTGGGATAGTCAAAGGGTCAAGGTCCAGTTTGGAAGCTAAGGATAGAAATTGAGAAGTTGAAAGTTTAAAAAAATTCAGAGTTTAATATTTTTGCCTGAGGCCACCCTCATACTTCTAAAAATATCTCTAGAGCATAGAAAATGTTTTCAGATATAAATTATAATCCGGGGGGAAAAAAGTGGAATTGGCAGAGCCGGGTGGAAGCTCCTTATAGACATCCCTGCCCATTCTAAAAGAAAGACCCTTATACTCACAGTCCAAGAGACAAAGAAAAAAAACAGCAGTTATATTTTCCACACATTCAGGAAAGGGTCCCATTTATAGACTCAGACATGTGGTTCAGAACCAGATTTTTATTTTCTTTTATGTGTCAGTTCACTAATGTCAGCCTGTATAGGGCCACCAAAATGAAAAATAAAGGTTGAACATAAATTCCTGGAATCTAGCAAGAAGGGGCTGGCTCTGCAATCTGAAGGGCTGAGCAGAGAGGCTCCTTTCCCTGACACAAGTGTCAGACCTGAGGTGATCCTTGATGACTTGGCTTCATGAGAGGATGTGAATGACCTGTTGGTAGGCAGAGTCCCAGGAGAGAAACCAGGGACCCTGGTACTCTAAGTGCTAATTCTGCACTAGCAGTGATACTCAACAGAAATTCAGGTTCCAACCTTCCATTTTCTTCAATGAATTGATTTTGTGTGTAGGTCATTTCCACCCAAAGGATCGATTTATCAAATCAGCAGCAGGACAGCATGGACACATTTATATCTGGGACACTCAAGATAGCATCACGTAATGGCAAAAACAAGCAAAACAGACATGGGTTCTTATTCTTCCTCTACTGCTTGGCCACGTTGCTTCCACTTTCTGAACTGTTTACATTACCTATAAATGTGAAATAGCAGTCCAAACTGTATTCTTGTGGGGTTTGAATGAGATAATGTAAATAACATATGATGCCTAATAAAGTACGAAACTTCAGGAAATGCTATTATTATTAGCATTATTTTTATAATGTATATTATACATTTATAAATATATATGTATATATTTATAGTTTGGAGAGATTTTTCTTACAAATAGCTATCATATCTTCTTTTGTATATTCAAATCCAAATCTTAGAGGTAGTCTGTCTAAATGAATTAATTATAAAAACATCACCTTTGGAGACACCTGGGTGGCTCAGTCAGTTAAGCATCTGACTCTTGATTTTAGCTCAGGTCATGATCTTAGGGTTGTGAGATGGAGCCCTGCTACCAGCTCTGTGCTCAGTATAGAGTCTGCTTGAGACTCTTTCTCCCTCCCTTTTCCCACTGCATGCTCTCTCTCTTTCATAAATAAATAAATCTTTAAAAAAAGAAAAGAAGAGAAAACATCACCTTTGGGTCATCAGTCAGTGGCTGGCTTGGGTCATATGCCTACTTCTAGCCCAATTAAAGACTCAAAGAACAGCCTACAAAGCTTTTATGAACCAAGACCATGGGCATGATGTTTCAAGTAGAGGTGGCATTAGATTAGTTTGTTCAACTCCTCAGCTGAATCAACCACATGTATATAAATAACCCTTTCTAGCAACTCCAGGCATGCCTGGACCCTCTACACAATTCGGGTTCTGATCAGAAATGTGAAATCAAGGGTAAAATAAATATTCCAAATGGAGTGGTCACCATTAGCCGTTGGGTATCATCTTATCATAGATTCTTAATAGAGTCACATCAAAGCATTGTCATTTTGTCCTGACCTTTTATTTTCATGTGGGAAACCTAAATTTAGAGAGAAGTACTTGGGAGAGTCCTACAACAATCTGTTCTCTATCATCTAAACCCTTCTCAGCTTCAAGGCTCAAGTCTCTCCGCCTTTGCACAGACACTGTTGGCCTTGCATGAGAATAGTATTCATGTTCTCAGTATCTGTGCTATTCATATCTCAATCATATTCATTCACTCACCTTACTCGGAGAAGTAGTCTTAAGTACCTATAACAGGCCAGATTCCATATGCAGAGATGAATAAGACACTATCTGTTCTTTAAGAGGCTCACAGTCCAGATCAGTGCTGTCCAAATGAAATAATAGGAGCCACAAACCTAACATTAAATTTTCAAGTAGACACATTTAAAAAAGGTAAAGAAAAAAGATAAAATGAATTTTTATATTTGAATTGAACCCAATGTATCCAAAATATTTTAATTTCAACATGCAATCATTTACAATTATTAATGACATTTTGCATTATTCTTTATACCAAGACTTTCTTAGGGTGGTATTTTTACACTTCTATCACATCTCACCTTGGACCATTTATTTCAAGTGCTCAACAGCCACCTGTCATTAATGGCTACCATATTGGAGAGCACAAGTCTAGATAAAAAATAAATAAGTAAATTCAAAAACCTGGAAGATAGGTAGGTATATAGAGTGTTTGAGGGGGGGCAAATTACTGCGGCTTAACCTGATTGTGTGTGTGTGTGTGTGTGTGTGTGTGTGTGTGTGTGTGTTGATATCTGCTTGCAGGTACCTGACTGTGTGTGGTAGAGCTAGTCAAAAGATGAGAGTTCATCAGAAAAGAGTTCTCAAAGTTTTGTTATTGTTAATATTTTTGAGATGTAACAATTCACTTTTCCCAAAAGTTTTGATACTTAAGCTACATCAGAAACGTAATGTCATTATTTGTAATAAGTAGTGTAGGGCATTCCAGGCTGAATTATTTATTTGCAGAAGCTTAGGTGTGTGATGAAATACACCTTATAACAGAAAATTAAGTTGCTTTGTGTTTGGTGGTAAAATGGAGGTCTGAAGAACAGCAGGATATGGGGCTGGAGAAGGCTTTGCATATCTTTTGAGGCACTTAAACTTTACTGGGAACCAAAGTAGGTAAACTCACTGGCAAGAGGGCCTACCTACTGACAGCTTGATTTATTTTGAGGAAGGGATTGATATTTGGCCTGTCTTGTTTTTTAACAAATGGTTCATTTCTGTGTTGTATCAAATAGTGTGTGGGGCCCCCAAAGGCAGTGTGTACTTATTTATTTTTTTAGTTCAATGTTCCTGGTCACTTTAATTTCTTTAGATGTTTTTAGCTCTAATCTGTGCTGTGACCAGAACAAGAAAGTCTTAATTCATACCATCTTCTGATGACAAAAGACAAGCAAGTTTGTAATTTAATAAATGTGGTCAAATCTGACCTTTGAGATGAACAACAAACATCTTGTAGCCTGAAATTTTGTCCTAGGGATTTGCCAGGGACATTGGATAATATGATACCTTGATTCTTCTGCACATAAAGTCCTGGGCATGCAGTTTCAAAATGTGTGTCCCAAGTCTTTCCATAAAAGATAATTATGGAGTTCTTCCTTCTAAGATCCTAAGATAGTTAGACCGATGTCTCATAAAAAAGCCCTGGCTTGTCAAGTTGGGTCCAACATGTTGGGAGCTAGCTTATAATGATAAATTATATGAAAAGTAACTCAGGACTGGCCAGATGGAAGCTGTCGCTTAATGCTTTTACCGTTGTGGAAGAGCTGCCTAAAGGAAGAAATGTAGTGAGCAGATCATGGAAAACTTAAACTGGAGTCAAACTCAAGCCCAAGTCTTGATAAATGACAATACAACATGTCCCTTGGATACTAAGTCCTGTAAACAAATAATAGCACAAACACACTACAACTCACATGCATGCCGAAAGTGCATGTGTGTGCCTCTGACATACTCTTATCCCGCCTCATTTGTGAGTGTTTAAAATAATCAGAGGAATTAGCTAAGTTGTTTGGGTAATCTCTTGAATAGTTTGGTGCTTGTCATGACTAGTTGAAACCTCTCTTGTTTATCTCCGTGTTCTTCAGAGAGACAGCAAGGAATAGTGTTGTTCTCATGACTGCTTTGTTTTTCCCAGCTTGAGGAACTTAGATAAGGCACATTTTTCCCCAGAGCATCCGTCTCTCAGTCTGGGTCATAGAACATTCACACTTTAATATTCCTGTAAACTCTGCAGATGACCTCTAGATAGTTAGGGGCCAGATGATCCCATCATGCTAAGTGACCCCAGATTACCAGGTCCAATAGCTGAAAATTCATTCTAAATGTAAATGTTGCTTCAAGACAATACCTGGGACTTTTGGACTTAGACTCTGTCCTCCTAGAAAGAGATGATTTGGTACACCCTAGTTTATAATTTACCATCCATTTCCCTTATTGAGGATAACAGCTCCACTGATTTCCTTTGGAGAACTGACTCTCCATCATTCTTAGCTATGCATTTTAGGTAGAATTGACTTAAACCCCAGCTCCAGAGGTAGGCCTTGACTGATATGTTTATGTTATGTTAACCTGCCCACATGGTTAGTTTAGAGACTGGGCTATGACCCAGTTTAAGCCAATGAGATGCAGGAGACATATGCTAAGGACTCCTTAAAGAAAGCTAATGGGAACAAAGTTCTCTCTGTCCCTGTTTATGAATAAGCATGAAGATCTAGAGCAACTGGCCACTATCTTATGTCCAGTTTATATTCTAGGGTGATAAGAAAAAGATGGAAAGAATGGAGAAGAAAAGACAGAAAACAGACTTTTGGTCATAATGTTGAGCCACTGGAGTGATCTTTACAGAAAGCCTGCTCTACCTCTGAACTTTTGGATATGACTATCAATAAAGGTCCTTAATTATCTAAAACAACTTTGATTTGTTTCTCTCATATACAACCGAAGAGTCCAATGAGTCCAGTGATGAGGACTAGCTCATACCTGAATATCCTTTCCTGCTTGTCAAACTCCATGGCCCCAAACATCTTTTCTGTTAGGAAATCAGGTATGTGGACAGATCCCAGACACTTCAAGTCTCTTCACGTTAAATAGAGCCCTGTTTTGCTTTGCATATAGAAGGTGATTCTTAGTTAGATAATTAAAAAAAAATGTTTATGCAATGCCACAACTTATTCCAGCTAAATATGGATGACTCAAAGAGAGACTTAGGCAAAAGTGTAGTTTTGTGATTGGTAATTGTCTAACAATCAACACAAAATAGGATGATTTCTGATTTGAATATCAGGGGGCTGAATGAGATGATTTAAGATTGTTCCAAAAGACAACTTTCCTAAGACTTCAGCTTATGACCCCACACTGCATCACATCAGGGTTGCCAGGTCCAAGACTTCATATGTGACATTTTGCTCTTTTATTTATGATAGAGCTGATTATTTTTGACTATATATATATATATTAATTGATTATATATATATTATATATATATTAAACATTTTAATCTCATGCCCTGGAGCAGACAGCCTGGGTTTAAATTCCAGCTCTGCCACTTCTGGCAGTGAATCCTCACATGAACTCAAACTTTCCCCCTCTGCTCTTCTGTTTTCTCCATTATAAAATAAGGATAATAGAATTCCTGTCTCAAAGGGTCTTTAGACAGATTAACTCAATTATCACTTTAAATCCTTAGAACAGTGCCTCGCATGATATAATCACTCAATAAATATGGTTATTCTTAGTAGTATTTAGAAAATATCCAAATTTTATAATTGCTTCTCATCTCAAATGATCTGTTCTAAGTACCTCAGCAGAAATGTGAGTACTGTGCTAGGAATTTTATATATAAAGGCATTACAGACTCACAACAACACTGTACCAGGATATTATGGCTCCCTCTTCCATATGAAGAGAAGCCCAGAGTGGTAAGGGACAGAGACAGGCTTAGAACCCCATCATCTCCAAAAGCTTGCTTAAACCACAACAAAATCCATCCATTTGCTTATCCATACTGGTTGATTTGATAGTCTTCTGCATTTTGAGGGGCTTGACACAGACCTGTCTTATTTAATCTGCTCCCAAGAATCAATCCTCTTCTATCTGGCTCCTTCTCCTGATCCCCGGCATTCACAGTGGTTGCAACATGTGGAGGAAGACTGTTCTTGTTGTTTCAATACCCCATTCAAGGCACTGGGTGAGTCACTTATTTACCTCAATCATATATCACCTAATACAAATCAGAAGTTAATTTAAAATCAATTAAGAATTCTTTGTTGTCCTCAGAATGAATTTCATTGATCCATTTGTACCAATGTTCCAAGAACTGTGCTAGTTCAAATTCCTTACGTGACCTACAAAGCTGTCAAGATTTGCCTTTTGTTTGCTTTTCCAACCTCAGGTCTTGCTACACACAACTTAATACACCAACTTTCATGGGTTCTTTACCATTTCCTGTATGTGCCATGCTCTTGCTAATTCCTATGTCTGTACAGACTGTTACTGCTGGCTGAAATGCATCCCAGAGGCCCACATCTACTTTGTTTGGGCTGGCATTTACTTGTCCTTCAGACTTTAGCTCAGACAGCTTGCCCTCTGTGCTCTGGACCCCAGAAGGATGAAGGAGCCTTGCTTTGTGCCCCAGCTCTGTCCCTGTGCCAGCACCCCATCTGCTACAGTCTTTTGAAAAGTCCTGACTTCTTATCTAATCAATCCTTCACTGGAAGGCAGCACTGATAAGATGATGATGATTTATTCGCACCTACATCATTAGCACTTAACATAGTGCTTCATATACAGTGTAAGCTCAAGAAGCATTTGATTAATGAGTGAATAAGCTTTGTGATCCTTAAACCAGTGAAAGTGGGATTGAGAAGAAAGGGAGATGCTGCTGGGAGTCACCACCTACCTCTGATCTCAGAGGCTAGAATTCTAAAAGATAACAAGTTTCAAGGGATGTTAGCAATCAATTCATTTCAACTGAATACCTGATGCTTGAGTACCTGACTTAACAGCATCATAATTCTCTCATTTATAACTTCCTAGGGAATCATATGCTCAGTTGCAACCTCAAGAAAAATGCTTGATTTAAGATGTCCATTAAGGGGAAAATAATCTGTCTCTCTGACCAAATTCCACACCAGTGAAGAAAGTGGAAACTTTGGTGGGAAAATTTTAGTCTTCCGGGAGATGATTTGAAAGGATGAGTAAAGCTTTCCCAAAATCTCATGAGTTGTGTAATAATTTTTAAGGTCTTGGTTGGAAGCAACACCTCCCAAACCTAATTATTTTAGGAGAGCTATACACCCAAGAGCAAACTCAACTCCACATCATAGAATTTCATTTTCTTCTGGCTTCAGTGAATGACATCAACAAAATTTAATTGAGCATTTACTATGTACCCAAGAAACAGGATCACTGAGTATTTTCTCTATGCTGGACACTAAATGCTTTTCCTAAGTTATTTAGCTTTTTCCTCACAGCAACTGTGTAAAGTAAATATTATCACTTTCCTCATTTTACAGAGCAGAAATATGAAGCAGAAAAAGGTTTAATAGCTTAGATCAGGGACTCAAACCTAGGCATTCTGGCTTCAGAGGTTGCTCTCTTTACCAGTTAGCCATGTTCCCTCACTTTCATATATAACATGTCATTTAACTCTTACAACTGCTTTGGGAGTCTATAAGTGAAGTCTATAAGTGGGATAGGAGTTACCCCTATCATAACTTAAAAAGAAGATACACAGAGAGCAAATAAGCATGAAAAGATGCTCCACATTCTGTGTCATCAAGGAAATGCAAAAAATAACCCAATGGGATACCCATACACCCTTATTAGAAATGGCCCAAATCCAGAATACTGACCACACCAAATACTGGGGAGAATATGGAGAATATCTTACTCATTGCTGGTAGGAATGCAAAATGGTACCACCACTTTGGAAGACAGTTTGGCAGTTTTTTACGAAACTAAACATATTCTTACCAAACAATCCAGCAATCATGCTCCTTGTTATTTACCCAAAGGCATTAAAACCTTATATCCACACAAGAACATGCATATGGATATTTATGGCAGTCTTATTCATAATTGCCAAAACTTGGAAGCAACAAGATGTCTTTCAGTAGGTAAGTGGATAAATAAACTAGGATATATCCAGACCATAGAATATTATTTAGCATTAAAAAGATAGGAGTTTTCAAGACAAGGTAGAAATTTAAATGCATATTGCTAAGTGAAAGAAGTCACTCTGAAAGGGTTACATACTGAATGATTCCAACTATATAACATTCTGGAAAATGCAAAATGATAAAAACAGTAAAAACATCAGTGGTTGCCAGCGTTTAGGGGAGAAAAAGGGATGCATAGGTGGAGCACAGTGAATTTTGGGGATAGTGAAAATTCTCTGAACAATATGGTGATGGATACCTGTAGTTATAAATTTGTCCAAACCCATTGATGTACAAGATAGAGAATGTAAACTGTGGACTATGGGTGATTATGATGTGTTGATGGGTCATCAGTTGTAATAAGTGTACCACACTGATAAGTGATATTTT
Organism: Vulpes lagopus; assembly: GCF_018345385.1. Taxonomy (NCBI): domain Eukaryota; kingdom Metazoa; phylum Chordata; class Mammalia; order Carnivora; family Canidae; genus Vulpes; species Vulpes lagopus. The sequence continues at coordinate 63,397,129 of NC_054830.1, forward strand.
TAATAGGAGAAATGATTATACATGTGTAACACCACAGAACTTTCTACCTTCCTTTAATTTTGTGTGAAAGTTAGACTGCTCTAAAAATTTATTTAATTAATCAATTTTAATTTAATTGATTAATAATTTTAAATTAGTTGATTACTTTAAACAATCAAAATTCATGAATTCAGCCAAAAATCTAAAGGAAAGTAGCTCGGTAAGGGCAGAGACTGTGTCTTTTATTAATCTCACCTTCCATTATCATATCTGCCACATGGAAGGCACTGCTGTGTACACTTCATTATTTCCAGGTCTTTGCTTTCATCCCAATCAATGCCATCCCAGTCACTCACTGGTGTCTCACCACTGGAGTTGTGCAGGTCAAAATTTTATTAAAAAATAAAAAACGCGACTCATGAGAGTACTTAAAAGTGGACCTTTAGAGAGAAGTGAAAAGGAAAAAAAAAATAGAAGATATCACTTGTGTGTATATATTGAAAACATCTGGTCAAGGAGACTTCTCAAATTTTGAAAAAAATTACATAATTCTAGAAAGCTGTAAGGTTGGAAACATCTGGAGAATTGTCTGAATCTTGTTCTCTTCCACTGGAAATATAGAATGTAGGTGCATGTCTTTCTGACTTTTCTTATTTACTTACTTTCTTACTATATATCCATAGTAAATTTTAAAAAATAAATAAGAGAGAGTAAGCTGGAGGGAGGAGGGCATGATTCTTATTCTCAAAATGCCAAACATGGTTCGTTCTGCTCCAAAATCTCGAGTGAGGCCAAGGTTGCCATTGAAGGGCCTCCAAAATTCCTTTAGCCAAATCCAAGTCTGGATATTCAGCCACTCCCATTTCCATAGGGACTTACAAAGCCCTACGATTTGAGCAAAGTGTCCTTCCGTGAACAGACACAGCTCATTCCTGCCATTTCTAAGAAAAACCCCTTTGAAATGAGACTAAAGAGTGGCCTCAACCCAGAGTCTTCCCTTTAGCAGAATTTGCAAGTCAGCACTGACAATGGAGGACATCGTTTTATGGGCAGATTAATAATGGATTTGTTTTATCAACCCGGAACAGTAACTGTCTGCTCAACTGGTGACTGTCAAGGCTGTGCTGACATGGAGACTCCAGGGAGGCATTCCTTGAACCCCAGCCTGTCTTTCTGATCTAAGAAAGTGTTTCCAACCGATGCTCCCCACCTGAGGGCACAGTCTCAGAGATAAGAGGTAAATCCTGGTTGAGGGAGGGAGCTAATGAAGTTTACATCCTTTGAGGGTATTGTGCCCTCAAGTATGCAGGTGATAGTGGCAGTTATACCTTCCTTCCATCCTCTGACAAAGGAAGCTGGAGAACTAACATGTGCCAAGTTATATTATGTGTTGGACACTGTGCTATCTGTGCTCTACATATGCTAACTATTTATACTCATTACAACCTGCTAGAATGATATTGTTCACCTCATTTTACAGGACTTTGAAACCCAGGGAGGAAATCATTCACAGTCACCGAGTAAGTCAGTGGTAGAACTTGGACCTGCACCAAGATCCAGCTGGCCTCAAAACCCACACGTTTTACAACACACCTTTCTGTAAGGGAAAATGAAATGCGAAGCAAACACTGAATCTAGTGCTAGAACCTATAACTCTTAGTGTCAATATCAGGGCAATAGGAATTACAAATATGGGTCCCCATCTAGGCTTTGCTACCAGCACGCTGTCACTGTGGGCCATTGCTGGATTTTGCTGGGTCTCAGAAATGAGGGTTGGGTTTGCATGAAGGCCACTGACTTCATGGGGAGTAATAGATACTTAGGGGATAATTACTGGATGATTCCTTTGCTAACACTCAGTGGTGTCTTAAAAATGACAATTTTGGTATGCTTAAATACAAACTAAAATGCACATTATGCTCTATAATATATTAGAAAGTTCTTAGATTTTGTTGTAGAACATTTTTGAGAACACGTTTCGTGCTGGACCACTTCCTAGCCTTTCCACAGCTTTCCCATCTGCAAAATGGTGTTTCTGGAACTGATTTCGCGTGTTAGTGGGCTAAACGGGATAGTATAAGTAAATGCTTATGGAAATACCTGGCAAAAAGTAGGTGCCCAACAGAGATTAGCTAAGGGGAGGTTATGAGAGGATTATAAAATTTGGGCAGCCATCTGATGTCATAGATGGAGAATCTTTTTAGGCCTGAGTTATGAAAAAATTGGAACAGATATTTAAGAGCAAAAAATATATATGCATTCTTCTCTTGGTGCTCTGGAATTGATCCTATGACCCACTTTCTCCAGGAGCTCCTCTCCTGGACAGTTACGTACCCTCTGGCAACCCCTCCTTCCTCACTGCCTCACACCGTTGCTCAGTCTGTTACTACTGGGTTGCTCTGGGTATGCTGAGAGGGACTTGTGATCACTCTCAAGTCATTTCATTTTTTTTGCATCTGCATTTCAAAAGGCAAAGTAGAGGTCAGGGCCTGACTTCTGTTATGTATTTAATAAATTGCAGTCTTCTCAGAGGAGGGAATTTGTCTTATTAGTTTCTATCCACATTCTTCAGCATAGTAGCACAGGGCATGGTGTGGTACCAATACCCAGTGAATGTGTATTCTAAGAACAGATGAACCACTCAATATTCGTCCAGCTGTGCTTCTCCATCAACATGTGTTTGCCATCACCTACAGTAAAGAGTTCAAACTCCTAAGGCAAGCATGAAAACCACTTTGTGATGTAGCCCACATCGAACTTCTGCAACCTCTTCCTGGCCATAGTCTTAACCAACTCTATGCTCCAGGCAAACCGATCTGTTTACACTTGCCACACACATATGTTCATGCCTCCTTTTCTTTTTCTTCTGCTCATATTGTTCCCTTCATCAGCGTTTCCTTCTCCCTAACCACATCTGACCTTTGCATACCTGACAAAATCTTTCTTACCTTTGAGGACTCTCATCAAGTTTCTTCTCCAGAAAACATTTCCCAAGCTATTTATCTATTTCAGTTCTCCCCCCCCACCCCTCTCTCTCTCTTTTTCTAGTAGTACTTTTCCCCCCAAGTGACTATTGGGTCCTTTAAAGCAGTGGCCATGGACACATTTTCTCTATATCCAGAGAGACCAGTACAGGGCCCAAAACACAGTAAGTGAACCATAAAAGGATCTAACTCATTTGCTTATAACTATACTTTCTGGCAACCTTTTATGTGCCAGGGACTATTCAGGGGCTGGGGAAACAAGGCCAATCCACTCCAGACATGTATCTTGCCTCCAGATAGTAGTCAACTAATTACTCAAAAACATTCAGTTAGATTTATAAGAGGTACAAAGATGGTGAGATGGAAGCCCAGAAGAGATGATTTACCCGGTGAGTGAAGTAAGGAGAACCCTTCCTGAGAAAGCAACAATTGAAGTGTCAGTAGAAGACATCAGTTAGGCATAGCATCAGAGAGCGAGGTACTCAGGGCAGTGTGCTTTCTTATAATACACCTTGATATTCTGAGCCTCGGTTTCCCCCATCACCACCACAGGGAAACAATCCTTATCTCATTGTGTGGTTTCTGAGGATTAAATGAGAAAATGTATTTGATGTGCTCTTCACAATCCTTGGCATAGAGCTCCTGCTTGATAAATACTAATGCCCCTGGTCATTCTCTCAATAATGGCAGGAGACAGAACATGTGGCTACTTGAGAAGATATCTCAAGGAAATGGCTTGCACGGAGACATAAACTCAATACTCCCTCCATGTATGAGGATAGTTGACCTCTTTCTGGGGTCTCTCTAAATTTATTCTGTTTGTCTGTTTATTTTATTGGATTGAGATTCAGGAGGTGTAGATTTTAACCTTTTTTATTCTCTCATTTACTTATAGATAAGTCCAGAAATTTAAACCTAATGATTAATATTGTTTCTTTCATATGGAGTTTTGTCCTTGCTTCTTTCTTTTTCTCATCCATTTCTTCCTGCCCTGAATCCTTCTCTGGCTCTTTCTCTCCATCGTTACCTCCTATTAAGTACCACATTCAGTCATAGCTACTATGGGTCAGGTGCTAGGCTGGGTACCGATGGTACATGGATGACCACGGCAGATATGTCCTAACCCTTGTATAGCTCATGGACTAATGGAGGAAACATAGCTATGGAATTGCAATTGGGATAACCACAATGAAGACGATCAGGCTACTATGGAAACTTCTAACAGCAATTTGACCTAGTCTGGGAGGTCAGGGAGTTAGCGAGGAGAAGGATTAGGAGACAAACCTTTCCAGGAAGAGAGAATAGCATTTGCAAAGACTTTGAGGATTAAAGGGACTAAAGGTGGTGGTTAGCCTGGCTGGAGAAGATAAGAGTAGCCCTGGAGGAAGCTAGCAAGACAGATCAGTCCGTGCCCAGCCTAGTTGGCCACGTTAGGCACTTTTAACCTTATCCAAAAAGCAATGGAAATGGCATGATGTTGAAATCCCTTTACCTCTTCCTCAAAACCAGGCTTTTATTTTTCTAAAAACCCTAGCACTAATTCATGAAAACCATTTCCTTATTTTCCCCTCCTCTCCTAGTCATGCCTGGAGTGACCCACCCTAGTTCTCCCCTTGCCTCTATCAACAGGGCATGGTTGTAAGGAGCTCCAGCTTGGAAAGTAGCCCTTTGGAGCCTGGGGCCGCAACTGATGCTGCCTACCACATCATTGACCCAAATGTGAATCAACCAGGAATTATTGGGTGAAGCCCATCCACTGGCAGTGCCCCCAGCTATGTGGTCACAGTGAGAGAACTGGCCCCTTGAAAGCAATCGCGCCTGCCCATCGAGGAACAGCTAAGTCAATGGCCCCATTCATGAGCCTGCCCACGCCTCCCAGCTCTCCTTCTCTCCAGAGATATATGGGAGGATATCCATATATGCAGCTGTCAGTGGAAAACCATAGAATGGGTGTGGTGTGTGGAAAATATCTTTTTGCAAATTTATGGAAAGCAAATATTGCAGTTCTCCTCCTTCATGACACTAAATATAGCAGGTAACAGATCCTCCTTTTAAAACTTAAAACGGACATCGATTTTTTTTTCTTAAGGAAGGAATAGTAAAAACACAGGAGACAGGCAAATCTGCTACAATCATTGAGTATTGATACAAAGGCCAATTCTTTCTAGTTAGACCCAAAAACCACCCATGCAAAGGATGGCTGGCATGAACCTTAACTCAGAACTTAGTATTAACAATGGTATGTTCATATTCAGCACATTCCTTCCAAGGCTTTAAGTCCCACCCCAAAGTATATTCCTTTTCCCCTTCTTCCTGCAAGGAAACCCATTTCTTTGTGTTCTCATGGCCTCTAAACTCGGTCTCTCCAGACATGTTAGTGCTACTTGATATTAAGGAGAGAAAATACAATTTTAATAAAGATTAGTAACTTTAGTCCATTCCACAATTTCTCAAGCTCAGCATTCTTAACATTTTAGGCCAAATAATTATTTACTGTGGGGGCTGTCTTGTGCAATGCAGGAAGTTTAGCAGCATCCCTTTCCTCTTGCACTCAGCACCTGGATAAACTGCAAATGTCTCCAGACATTGCCAAATATCCCCTTGGGGACAAAATTGTCCCAGATTGAAAACCACTGGCCTATTCCCGGGTTAAAAGTGGTAATATCATATTCTAGCACCCTCAGTGAAGTGAAGACCACCATTCTGCTCCACGCTGCTGAAACTCCCAACTGCCATTGCCTCCAGTTTCAACTTCGTCACTAAGTCCAGTAGTTTTATATTCTCTTCAATCTCTCTTCCACATCAGAGACTTTTTTTGGTTTTTGTTTATTTGTTTCCAGCATCTTCATTTAGATTCCTTCAGACGTAGGAGGCAATAAAGCACAGTGTTTAAGGCTCACTAGGCTTCGAAATAAAAAAGACTCTAAGTTTGACTCCTCCCTCTGCAGTCTAATCACTATAAGACCTGTAGCAACTGACTTAATACCTCCCAGTCTGAATTTCCTAAGCAGCATGAGGAAAAGAATATTTACCTTTCAACGCTTTGTCTAGAATGATATAGTATAACGTAGGTAAAGCAGTTTTCAGTGTCTAAAATGTACTCATTACTTAATAAATGGTAGTTGTCATTAATCAGAATCAATATTCAGTTCTTGTTCAGATGTCTCCTTCCCTCTATCCAAGGTGAGTCTTCCTTCTCTGCTTATCTTTCTTTCGGTATTTACACACTGTCTTAAAATCAATCCACCTCTAAGTTGAGAATAGGCAAAAAGTTGTCCTATTAACATTTCCCCTGAAGTCTAGTCTTCTGTTTCTAAATATCTAGAAAATGCTCTACTTGAATGTCATGGGATTACATACAAAGTGAAATGTCAGAAAGCAAACAAGGTCAAATGTATCAGGGATGAATTAAAAGGTCACTAAGGGGAAGGCAGAAGCATGAACTGTTTAAATGACTCAAATGAGGCCATGGTTCTGAGCAAAACAAAATAGATCTCAAGTCCCCTAGGGGGCAAAGTCAAGATTTAATTTGATCAGAACAACTTTAAAAACACATTGACAAACTTTGGGGAATCTAGATTTAAAAATCTAGACTGAAGAAGGAACTGATGAGGAATCATCAATTCAATTAACTGACAAACATTTACTGTTAAAGCCTAATTGCATATGGGATGTTTAAATTGCCTGCAGTGCTGTGTAGTGAACAAAGTACTCTCTCCATCTCTTGGTAGAAAGAAGTGTCAGGGAAGCCATATTAACTGTATCATGTAAGGACAAGTTAAAGGATAACATATGTTAGAAACTACCAAGACGGTTCAATTGGAAAAAAAAAGAGATTTAAAGGAGATATGGTCACTGTAACACAAAGATTCTCCTGTATTAAAGTCATTAAACTTATTTCATGTGGTGCTATAAGGCAGAACTAATGACAACGAGCCGAAATTTCAAGAAGTGAATCCACTGTTTCGCTTGTAGCAATGGCATAATAGCATAATTAAGTTGGAGTGAGTTGTTTACAGTTAGTCCTTTCCCAGGCATCAGAGTTTAATTAGAGACTAACAAAGTCTTTATCACAAGTGCCTTTTTAACATCTTCTTAAGAGATAGGAAGTGGAGTTTTGGTTAGTAGATGAAGCTTTGGAGTTGGCTAGATTTTCTTTTCTTTTTTTTTTTTCCAAGATTTTATTTATTTATTTGACAGAGAGAGGGTGAGCATAAGCAGGGGAAGCAGCAGAGGGAGAAAGAAGAAGCAGGCTCTTCGCCAAGCAGGGAGCCCGGCACCAAGATCCTAGGATCATGACCTGAGCCAAAGGCAGATGCCCAATGACTGAGCCACCCAGGCACCCCTGGAGTTGGCTAGAAATCCACTGAAACCTAGATTCTGCCACTCACTAGTCATGTGGTATTGGTTACAAGTGCTTCCCCCATCTTAGTCCCAGGTTCTTAATGTGTAATAAGAAACTATGATACCTGCTTCCTTGGGATGGTGAATAACAAGATTAAGTTAGTTCATTTCTATAAAGCACTTAGCATAGTATGTGGGACCAAGCAAATGCTCTGTAATTGATACTAGTTGTTTTATTACATTAGAGGGAATCTTGCATGGGGAGAATAAATGGAATTCAAATCAGAGTGAGTTCTGTGTTCCCTGGTTCTCTCCTGCAAACAATAAAAGCATAACCAAGACGTTGAAAGATCAGGCCTCTGAAAGGCATGGTGAGGTGGGGTGGGGGGTGGGGGTGGGGGGTGGGGGTGGGGCAAAGCATTTCTACTCTTTTCCCCAGTGCCCTTTCAGACATATCCTGTGACTGGATATAATCCTGAGTTGGCTTGATGGTTTGTCTGATTGCTCTTCGATAATTAAAAACATCCCCCATACAATTCAGTTCAATGATTAATTCAGTTCAGTTCAGTTTAATGATGAATGTGTTCAATCCTGTGGAATTATCACAATTTTAACTTCATTTATCATTTAAAAGTTTCTTCCTTCCCCAAATCAAGCCTACATGAAGTGTGGTGCTCATAGTTTCCTTTCTGTTTTTCCTTCATCCCCTCATAAGGATTGAAGTGGAAGACGCAGGAGAGACAAAGGCCAGGAATAGTCTCCTTTTATCAATGCTGCTATAATCTGACATTGGTTTCCTTTGGGAATAATGAGAAATAAACTGAGACTAGGTTCAGTGTATGTTTAAAGCTGATATTTACTCCCCCCCGCAAAAAATTGTTTATTTTAGAGAGAGAGAGAGAGAGCACAGGTGCAAATAGGGGAGGGGCAGAGGGAGAAAATCTCCAGCTGACTCCCTGCTGAGCGTGGAGCCCAAGGCAGGGCTCAGTCCCATAACCCTGAGACAACGATCTGAACCAAAACCAGGAGTCTGATGCTCAACTAACTGAGCCACCCAGGCACCCCAAAGCTGGTACTTTCTTGTGGCATTCTTGTGAGGTCTTTATAAACAGTCCTCCTACACATTTGAATATCTCTCATTTGGTTCCCTAAACATGGTCCATCTGCAACTTCCCCTTTGGGCACTGTCTGTCCCATAGGGACTCTCTTTACTGGGGTCCCAACACTCATTCAGAAGTTCTTTTGGGGAAAGTCTTTTTAGGATGACTCCTAACTTCTTTTCTAGTGACCACCATCTGATCCATTAGAAGCATATATTCTTGTCATCAAGGAACTCTGGGAGGGCAGGTCTTTCCCAACAAATTGCTCCTCCTCATCTATCACCAGAACACATACCAGTCAGTCTTCCTCCATTAGGCTTTCAGCAGGCATGAATCCATTATCAACCCCTGTCAGCCTACAGATTTCAGTCTTCCTGAAATTCCTTAAAACTCATTCTTCCTGGGGCACGTGGGTGGTTCAGTGGCTGAGCCTCTGCCTTTGGCTCAGGTCACGATCCCAGAGTCCTGAGATGGAACCCCACAGGGAGCTCCCTGCACGGAGCCTGCTTCTCCCTCTGCCTGTGTCTCTGCCTCTCTCTGTGTGTCTCTCATGAATAAATAAACAAAATCTAAAACAAACAAACTCATTCTTCCTGAAGTGAGGTTGAATGAGCTCCTTTCTCCTTCCATATTCAAGAAGCCACATCTCTAACAACTTTTTCCAATTAAAACTGTTTAAATCTTTTCTTCACTAATTTTTAGACCCTCCAGGTGAGTATTGGGCTAATAGCCACACCATCTTTGACCCCATTTTTTACACATTCTGCATGTGTCTGCTAACACCACACTCTAGAAGGTAGAAGTAGTTGGCAGTGTATATTCTGAAAGTAAATCACCAAAGGTCCTATTTTAACCTCCCATTACAGAAAGCAATCTTCCAAGATACCAAAGTCACCATTGCATTGAAGTCTTATAGTGCCCCCGGGGGTTGTGTGATGAGGCATCACCATTGGGGGTTTAGAATCCCAGCACTCTCACGCTTTAGCAGAATGAAGCTGAGAGCTGAGTAGAGAGTATACCGAGAGCTCTTTGAGACCCATGAGCCCTTTATCAAAGTCGTATGTGTGGCGAAGAACCCTGTGGTTTGTAATCTTTTCCTCTTTTGTATCTGCAGACATCATCTCTTCTAACATTTTTTCTTTTTTTTCTTCAAACCCATAACACATCAGAAGGATAATCATCCACGGCAGATCCACAGTCCAGTGTGGACTGTCAAAGTGTCACTTGACACTTGACAAAATGTTTCATGATTAGGATTTCCACTGTTCCTTTCCCCAGAACTTAGGAAAGCAAGTATGGTGCAGCAGGGAGCAGAGGGAGTTTGGAATTAGGGAACCCGAGGATCAAATTCCAGTTCTATAACTCTCTGCTAGGTGATCTTGAGAATAGGGCTTAATATCCATGCATATAGCAGTCATTAATTAATTCTATTCACAAAGATTTATTAAGTACTGCTCTATGCCAGGTACATTGCCAGATTCTAAAGGATGGTGAATAAACATAAGAAAACACAATCCCTATCCTCACAGAGCTTATAGTCATCAGAGGGTCAGATCTCAGAGGCCAAGAAAAAAACTCTTAAAAGAGCAATATAATTGTCTTTAGTTACAAATTGCAGAAGATAGAAGCAGATTCCATCAAGTATAAACCCCGATAACTTGTTTATGACCTTGCAAAGGTAAAATGTATGAGAAACTCTTATATTTTGAACACAAAGGGCATATATAATAGGCCTATATGTCTAACTCTGGAGAACTCACACTTGTGACACATATTTCCTACAACATTCTCCTTTGCTATGGACATTGGTTTATTCTTGTACTGAGTAGTCCAAAGGCTTATATTACATGTTTCCTGATTTCTAATCATCATCTTTTTCTTCTTTTTCCTTCTTCATTTTCATAGATTTTTATTTCAACCTAATTCTTCTTGAATATTATTCTACTGTTTCATTAGCATGTCTGCTTTGATTAAGAAAAAAGGCACAAATAAATACATTTTTGAAACCAGATATCACCCATGTATCATCTCTCAGTGAAATCACAATCATCCAATGTAGACCATTTTAAAATATGGAGGATTATTTTCTTTTTAAAAAAATATTTTATTATTTATTTGAGCAAGAGAGAAAGCACAAGTGGGGACAGAGACGGAGAGAGAGAAGCAGACTCCCCACTGAGCAGGAAGCTTGATGCAGGGCTTGATCCCAGGACTCCAAGATCATGACCTGAGCCAAAGGCAAATGTTTAACCAACTGAGCCACCTAAGCACCCTTAGAGGATTATTTTCAAGTTTCTTGAATGTAGCAGAAACTAAAGGAGTTACTTAATTTTAAATAAAAGTTATTTCACAAAAATAGATTCCATTTATTAAAACCTCCTCTAAAATTAAAGGAGAGGACATTATTTGAAACATCGACAATGGAGACATTTTTAAAAATTATATGCTTCCATCCTAAATAGTATCTCCTGAATCTTTGCTTTCCTTCTATCCTGATTCTAATTTTTTTATTTTTATTTTTATTTATTTATTTATTTATTTATTTATGTTTACTATTTAAAGCTTTATAATAGTTTTATTCTTCTAAAGAACAGTAACACTCAGGGTCATTAACATTAATTATATATTTAAATGGATTAATGTTCACCACCAATCCTTTTTACTATGACTGCTCTACTCCTAAGTTCTTATCTTATCTCTCCATTTTATATGTTTCTTTGTCTAGTGTCTGTTCTTTTAAATCTAAGGAAAGTTTTGCATCCTGTAGATTGAATTCTGCATGTTTGAGGATGTAGATTTATTAAAGAAACTCTTGCTAGGTATAAAATTAATTAGACCAATTTCCTTTCCTCCATAAGTTATAGATGCTATTCTTCTGTCCTCTGCCCTTACATGTTGCCATGGAAAAGCATCAGGCAAGCGGGAACTTTTCCTTTCCACATTAATTTCATCATTATTGTTGTTAGTAGTAGCATAGTATAGGAATATACTAAATTTCCTAGGAATTGTGCTCATTATTCTATATAAAAATTTCTTTCCATAGGACACAGTGATGTTTCTTTGTATTAAATCATCTTTATTTTGTAAAACATTTTCTAACATGTCTTTTTTTTCCAAGCACAACTTGTCCTTAAGTACATTTTTGTTTGAGTTTATCCTACTTCTGGGTCTTCCCATGTGGCTTTCACTTCAGTGATACTGTAAGTTTTTTTCTTTAGTTGCTTCTTGAACTTTTCTCACCTTCTGTTATTATTTAATTTGTACTAGAATTCTTGCCTTTCAGCATATAGTTCATTATTTTTTTATGCAAGAGAGGTATCAAGGTAAATAATTTCCTCAAAGCTGTTGGGAACTGGAAAACTATTTGCTTAAACTCTTCCTCCAGCACTGTATGTTCTTTTTGTTTGTTCTTTGTTCCTTTGACTATTCAGTATCTATACATAAATTTTTATGCTTATTTCTTTCTGATGATGTTCCAAATGTGACAAAGCATTGGCTGGACAATATTGTACATGGTGAGGGGTACAGAAATAAAACTTGGGAGGGAAATTCTTTGAAGGTAATAGGCATCTTTATTTTGTTGGTTTTCCAGTATACTTTCACTCAATTTAATGTTTCCATTGCTGGGGCCACATGTATAGCCCTTCCTTTTTAGGTATTTGGGAGATGAGTTTGGTTGCCACACAAACTCTGTGTGTCACGAGCCTGATTTGCGATCTGGGGATCACTGTTTTCATTCCATGCTTCAATTCGTCTGTCTCAGAGGTGGAATAAGACTAGGTGGGGAAGAAGTTGATGGACTAACTCATAAACAGTTACAAACGCCATTGTAGAGAGCCTGTCTCTAGCCCTGTGGTTTGTTTCCCAAAGCATTACCTCTGTCTTCTTCCAGAGATGCCCACAATCTTAGATTCTCCTGCTTGAATCAAAGGAACTGAGTAGTGTTTTCAGGATTGCGACACTCCTAAGAAAAATCTGCATCCACTTCGAGATCTAGGGGAGTACAGACCACATTTCACTCCTGGATAGGAATATACTAGAGTCTGTGGCTTGGGTTGTTAACTATGTCCATTTTCACTGAAGATAGAGTAGATTTTATTTCTCCTTTTATTTTTCTTTCTTTTCCTTTTTATCATTTTCAGAAGACTTAAAGGATGGATTTCCCTCTCTTTGAGCCAATCCTTAAACTAAAGTGTCTTTTCTGAATGCTCAACAGGCCAAAGTGGAGAATGAACCTCAGGCACTTACAATTGCTATTGCTCTGCCTGCAGCTAGAGAAAAGCCAGAATGAGCATGTGAGGCAGGTACGAGCTGCATCTGTGATAAAAGAGCTGATGGAAGTTTGAACTTGCCCACATGGTTCTTAAGAAACGAGTGCCCTGGTTCATTCCTCCTTGCTATGAATCTTTGTATTTACTCTCCTCCTTCTGTGAGATAGGAGCATTTTGAAGGACATATTCCCCTGCTGTGTTTAAAATAAGGTAAGTAGAACTTTGACCAGAAGTTGGATGATCATGCCCTTCTCTGTGCCAGTTCTGTGCTGTGGACAAACCCCCTCATCATATCACTTAGAATCTAGCACTTTTCCTCCAGTGCAGGGGCCCCTGCAGAGCCTAGCACAAGGTATAGCACCCAGTGCCATTCAAACATTGGGCAACTGAGCAAAATAATTCCAGAAACTCATTGTACAAAACAAATCCCGTCTTTTTAGAGCTGAGGCCTATCTTTTCCCAAATGTCTCCCTCACTCCCAACAGCTTCCACATACAGAGTCCCCTTTCCAGAAATAATAGACCAGTAGAATCTGGCCTGCTGGATGTGTGCAGGCAAAATCATGTGACACAGACACAGTGAAAGGGTTTCCTTAGACTTGCAGTTGAGAACCTTCTCTTTTTCTCCCGTCTTTGTTCAAGACCCAACAGTACACCCTTGCCCAAGCCTTGAGCAATAATGAAAAACTGAATAAAGAGTTGAAAACCACTAGGCTCAGAATCTCCATCCCTTCTTTGGCCCCTGGAAACATGTGCATCACCTTTTTGAGTAAAACCATCTCTCTTTTCTTCTTTTCCCTTCCTTTAAAACTCTGGAGCAAGTTTTGGGTGGGACCCTTCATCTCCCAAGGGATGAAACTTGCTATTTCTCTTGGGATTTTATGATTTGAAGGATCTAATTCTGATTGGCCACATGTTAATTGGAATCTTAGCCACAAGGAGTGACTGAAGACCAAGAGAGGCTGCTTGCACTTAGTCTAGGTCTTAGAAGGACAGCTAGTATATAGGTGTTTCTGTATCAGGCATTCTAGCTGAAATCCTGGCTCTCTTGCTTTCTCTAGCCATGTGGCCTAAGACAAATTACTTAGCCTCTCTGAAACTTCATTTTTCTGACCTGTGAAATGGGCTTAATGGAACCATTTCACACGATCATGTATGCATAATAATTAGCTTAGTTTCTACCATAGAGAATAAGCACTCCATAAATGCTAACTCATATGCACAAAGTCTCTCTCCCCCTCCCACTTACACACACGCACGCACACACATGCTTGTTTGCACACACACACACACACACACACACACAGAGTGATCATTCACTGGGTACCAGCTGCTAGACTAAGTGCTGTGCCTGTATTATCAGGCCAGCTCTATGAAGGTGGTTTCTAGTACCATTATTCGATAGACAATAAAAGTGAGACCCAGAGATAATAGTATGTTGCCTGGGATGGCACTAGTAAGCAAAGTGATGAAGCACATTTGGATCTAGATAACTGACTCCCGAGCCCATGATCTTAAATATTCTGACTACTTCATTTCTCATCACCCAGAGTATCCCACACTCTCTCCCCAACCCAAACCAAAGTCTGCAAAGTATCTTCACATCAGGTTGGTAAATAGACATGGCAAGGAAGCCCTCATATTGACCAAGTCACTGGATATCTCTATGGCCTTATTCAGGAGGGTCCCTTTCCTTGAATGTCCCTATCAGACATCTTTAACCAGTTGCTCCTTCTGTGAAGGCTTCCCGGATACCCTCTAACTCACAGCTCAGAAACGGTTCCCATATATCTGTCTCCTCTGTTAAACTAGCTCCTGAGAGCAAGATCAGTGTCTTATTTGTATGTTCTCCTGGTGTCCAGTAGATCAGAGTAAATCTGTGTCGAATAAAAGATCATACAAACAGCTCTGTTTTAGCAAAAAGAAGTCATATAACAAATGCTAGGTCACCTGCTTTTTGTATGTTCTCTGATTTAATTGATACAATCATCCCATAGGGCAAGTACTATTGTTGTCCTCACTATTAAGTGGGGTGGAAGCCAAGCCTCAAGTTGCTTTATGCAATTTGCCATGACTGTGTTTAAGTGGTAGAGAAATATATCAAATTATGGCCCCTTCCAAAGACAGTCTTTCCCCTGCTCCAAAATGAATGAAGAAATTATCTTTCTCTGGGACACACCCCATCACTTCATCCCAAATACTCACATTTTTTTTTACAAAAACACAACCATGCAAAATAGCATCCCACAGGTGGGGATCCCTCTCTGGGTCTGTGTGACTTTTCCATGCAGTGTAACCTCTTCCCTTCTCTTCTCTGCAGGAGCATCACTGTCAGTCCTTGTCAATTACTTATTTAATCAAAGACAAAGAATGAGGCCTGATGGGTGTCCAGGAAGAGAAGGTGCTAGAAAACAAGACAGAGGACTGGAAGGAAGGCAAAGGCCATGGAAAGACTGAGGACTGAGGGCAACTCCAACCCTCCTCCACTGTTCATTAGTGGGCAGGCCAGGAGCTTGTGACTGTCAGCAGTGAGCAAGCAAGGCCAGGGCCCTCCCTGTCTGTCTCTGAGATCATTCCCCAAGTAGTCTGCTATCCTGCTGTGCCAGGGATTAGCCTTGTCTCTCAGAAAGGCACTGCCCCTGCCGGCTCTGTGTCCTGGTCCCAGACACGGAGCCAACTTCGGAGCTGACTCAGTCATCCCTTCCTTCTAGTTCCTTGCATGCTGGCTATGAGCTTGTCCTGTCTAGTTGTCCATTTACCTCTCACTTGAAGAGGCAGGTATATCTCTGTAGCCCAAGCACAGAGCCAGAGCCTGACACAGAGTAGGTGCTCTGTAATTGTCTATTTGCTTAAGAATAGCACCATAAAAAAAAAAAAAATAAAAAAGAATAGCACCATAGCTTAAGAAACACCAAGATGTGGAGAAGAAAGCACAGGCTTCAGAGCCAAACACACCTGGCTTTCGACACTAATCCTGTGCTTTCGTCTCTGTGACACCTTGAGCAGTTACACCATCTCCCGGAGACTCCTTTTCTCATTTGCAATTGAGAATAATAATTCCTCTGATTCAACATTCCTGTGTGGAGCATATGAGATAATCCAAGTAAAGCAGCTTATAAACTATAAACTGCTGAGCAGTAAGTAATTCTCATTAAAATCAAGTAGTCCAATATTCCACTATTAGAGCTGCTGCTCTTGGGTCTTTCTAACCAGAGACCATTTTACAGGATTTGGGTATTCAGGCCCTCCCCCCTACCATCCCCCGACACTGCCAAAGATTTGTCTTATGCCTCTGTGTGCTTGGAGGTGACTCCTTATGTCATCATCATGGTAATTGGCTACATTCATTCATTATTCATTCATTCATTTATAGTACTTCCTTCAGAAAACATTCATTTATCACTTATTATTTTCCAGGTTCTGACAAGTTCAGGAGATGCCACAGTGAGCAAAAGAGTCATGGTTTTTGTGTCTTGGTGCTAACAGATTAATGGGAAAGGAGGGCATTACCCAAATAATCATTAAAATATTTTATTGTAGTCATGATAGTGCTGAAAAGATGGATAAGACAGGAATCAGTGAAGTATATCATGGAGAACACACTGTGTGTGTGTGTGTGTGTGTGTGTGTGTGTGTGTGTCTCCACGGGCATGGGCTTGGGAGGCAATCCTTTAAAATAGTGAAGACTTTCCTGACATAAACAGCCTGAAGAAAGAGGAGAATAGAAGTGGGTTAAATGTCTGTGTGTGTGTGTGTGTGTGTGTGTGTGTGTGTGTGTGTGTATAAAGACATGGATGTGAGAAGGGAAGCAAGGATAGTTAGACAAAATCCTTCCAGAAAAGGGGATCAGGTTGGCAAGAAAAAGACTGCCTAGGTAGGAGAGCTTTTGGCACTTTGGAAGCTATTTGGGGGACAGACAGGAAAAAGACAATTTCTGTAAAGTCTGAAATCTACCTCACTCTTTCCTATTGGCTTGTAACTGATGTTCCCAGTTCCATGGATAGGAGGAAAAGGCAGGGAAGGAAGGTGGGGGGAAGTAGGAGAAGGACAAGGAGAAGGGGGGTGAGGATGAGGAGGGAGATAATTTCACAGTCCCTTCCAATTCAATAGCATTACTCTTTATCGACTTTGCCACTACTCACTGCCTGGGTTCCCTGCCCCATCAGTGGCTTTGCTTCCCTCCATCATTTGGGATAAAAACATGGGAGTTATCCTGGTCTTCTCTCTCTTCTTTAAGTTCAGCATCCAACTACCACTGCTTCTTGCCACTAAATATATCAAATCTGATGGATGTTGCCTCTTTCCTATAATCCTTCTTTCTGCCATAGGCCAGACCCCCAATCTCAATTGTTGCAATTTATCTGCCGACGTTCCATTCACCAGTCTCCCCAGAAAAAACTTGTGACTGCTGCTTCTAAAACTCAAGTTTGATCATGTTTGCCTCTGTTTAAAAGGTTTTTAATAGGAAGCTCTTGTCCTTTAAGAAAAAGCCTAAACTCATTTCCTTGGCACCAGGACGGGCTACCGGATTTGCAGGGCCTAGCACAAAACGAAAATGCAGAACTCCGTGTTAAAAAAAAATTATTAGGAATTTAAGACAGCAACAGCAAGGTGCTAAAGAAGGCACAAAGGCTTTCTGATTGTAGTGCATGTGTAACTGCACAGGCTGCATGCCCGGGAAACAGACCCTGCCTGGCACTGGTGGCCCTATATGAACCAGCCATTGGCAACCCTCAGATGCTGACTAGACTGCCTGTTACTCCTTAGTAAGTCTTCTGCTCTGTCATGCCTTTTTTCTTTTCTTTTTTTGTATTCACTAATTTCTCTGGACTCTTTTCCTTCTGAGTTAACTACTTCAGATTCCCAGATACTGTCTACTTCCTGTCTTTCAGGTTATAAGACCCAGTTCTGGGTTGACAGCCTTGACCTTCCTTTGCTAATAGCAGCTATTGAACTTCACTGAAACTGTGTATTTCACATTTTCTCCACCAGTTCTTGAGTTTTCCAATGGAAGAAATGAGAACTGCCAACTCTAGCCTATGAATGCCTAATATTGATAATTTCTGATGTCTATTGAATACTTAATACCCTGTACTAACTATGCTAAATATTTTATATAAATAATCTTATATGAAACATATAGTGGAAGGGGCTTATCCAAGGTCACAGCTAGGAAGTGGCAGAGACAGTACTCAGGATTAGGTCCTTCTGACTCCAGATCCCATGTTCTTAATCCATATATTTTATCAACTCTCAAAGTACCAGGTAAACACATGAATATAGAATGCAGTAGTCTGAATAACTTCCCTATAAAAGATTTCCTAGTACTTGGAACCTGTATGTTACCCAACAAGGCAAAAATAAGTTTTGCAGATGTGATTTAGCTAAGGACCTTGAGATGGAGAAATTATCCTATATTATTTGGGTGGGTCCTAAACACAATCACAAGTGTCCTTGTAAGAGGGAGGCAGAAGGAGCTAACAAACAGAAGCAATGTGACCATGGAAGCATAGCTTGGAGTGTGATGTGACCACAAGCCAGGGAATGCCAGTGGCTACCAGAAGTTAGAAGAGGCATGGAACAGATTCTTCCCTAAAGCCTCCAGAGTGCTGACTTCAGCCCAGTGATACAATTTTGGACTTCTACTTCCGGAACTGGAGGAAAGAGTAATGTTCTGTTAAGTAATCAAGTTTGTGGTAATTTGTTATAACAGTCACAAAAAAGAAACTATTATATGGAATAAATGAATATTTAGAAGAAGGAATGAACAAGTATTGAATTTGTAGAAGAATGGTTTGTACAGTGGATAATTCTTATCACACACGCACACAAACACACACTTCAATTTGCAAGGTAAGTATTGTCCCCATTGTATGTATAGAGAAACTGTAGCTAACAGTTTAAATGACTTTTACAAAATCACCGATTAATGGGAATAGCATCTGAGAGTAAACACTAGACCTCCTGACTCCTAGTTCTGAGCCTTTTCTACTATAACCCATTTTTCCTTACTCCATAAGAAAAAAAAAATCATCTTAAGAGAGAACTCATAAATAAATTTTCTACCTCAAACTTTGAATCTCTGTTTTACTCCATACTTATGTCCACCTGGTATACAATTGGTGGGAGCACACTCCACAGATCCTTAGCTACCACAGCTGTGAACCCTTGAAGGAAACATCACCTCTTCTTTATGACACTATTCCTGATCCCCAGCAGAATATCTGGCATCTAGCAATACTCAATGAATATCTGAAGAAAAGAAGGAATGAATTGAAGACATATAGTACCAGACTTGGTAAAGATTGTGATTTAGTGCTTTATTTCTCCCATTTCATTATGGTTTTGGGTGCGCAGGTCACTAAAATATTCATAAAAATAATCTCCAAATAAATGGAAAATATTATCTTGTAGTTGTGTTATAGATGTGTCTATCTTCACTACTAGCTAGGACTGCTTTGAGAGGAGACAATGTGTTCCCATGGTCCTCTATATCTCATCAGAGGTATTAAAAAAAACAATATTTACTGTAGCTAAAGACATGATAAGACCCCTTCCTCTGTGCAGAGCAGGCAAAGCTTTTATATTTCTGGGACACAAATCGAACTGTTCTCTTCCTGTGACTTGATCTGACATTTCCAACTGGAGTATAAGTAGCATTTATATCATCTCAGCCACAACGCATCTCCATCATAGTACGTAATTGAGAGTTAGCTCTGGATGCCTCAGGGAGGAATTACTTATGGAAGATTCATGCCTTTGGGATGTGGAGTTCCCAGTTGAAAGGTCTCTGTTAATTTATAGGAGGTCATAAATCAGCAGGAAAATAAAACATTGGCTCACAACCCATGGAAGGAAAAGATATCCTCCAGGACCAAATGAAAACCAGGCCACAGGCTTAAGGATTATTTAGGACCCAGAGCTCAATTATCTGTCCCTGGCTGATTTGGATTCCTCAGAACTTCTCTGCTTAGACCAGAAGAAAAGAGAGTTTTGCCCTGACCACTGACCATGAATGAGAGGGACATAAAATGTTATTCAGCAAACTATCCATCAACAACAGTGCCATTTCTGTTCTGAAGAGTAATGCCATGCATTGCATCATTCACCATGATCCTGCCAATTGGCTCCAACCATCATGGTTCCTCGGGCCAAGGTTTGTACTTGTAGAGGACAGCTCACATTCAGATATTGATTTAAAACTGGGATTCTTCGCCTTGGCCAATGAGTTTAGAAGACTTCTTGTGGGCTGTAATCAAGGAAGAAAACAGGTAGGAAATAGTCTAATTTGTTTGAGGTGGTGGTTACCCAAGTATATACAAAAGTTAAAACTCATCTAACTCAATACTTCAGAACTGTAAATTTTGTTATACATAAAATTATAATAAAATGCCAATGAAATTGTTTCTGGAAACAAGAAAATGGTTGTTTAATTATTAAAATTAAGTGTCTGGAAGTGTAACTATATATCGTTTATAACTTCTGATCAAGGTGAGAAATATTTCCTGAGTACCTGCTATGATGGGTTAAGATCTGTGTTAAATGCTGAAGATCGGAAGCCCCTGTCTTCAAGGAGCTTCTAGGCCAGAGGAAGAGGCGAGGCATGTGAATAGGCAACAATAATATAATCTGGTCAGGGAAAGAGAGAGAGGGCTGTGGGAATGGAGATGACCCATTCATCCCAGTTGGAAGTCAAGGGTACATTCCTGAAGTTTGAAGGACCTTTCCTGAATGATGTTTCCTGTTTCCAGAAGTTTCCCTGTCAAAGGATAGGGAAGGCAATTGGAAAAGGAAAAAGAGTATGAGCAAAGGAACAGACAGTAATGTGAAATAACAATTTTGTGTTTTGTTGTTTTTTTTTATCATTATGAGTAGTTGGGATGGGAGAGGGTTGTTGGATCAAAAAGTATGAGGTTGGAGAGGGTAGTCAATGAGACTGGAAGTGTTAAGAAACAAATTTTTTCCAGATGACAGTTTGTCTCAGCCGAACTAAAGGAAAATAGACTAGAGGCTGTATCCATGTTTGTGTGGACATGGGAATAGGGAATATTATTTTGTTCTATTTTGCCCATTGACGTGGCAAGTTAAGAAAAGAAGATAGTGAAGACAACATTGCATAGAGATGAGTGAGCAAGGTGGAGACTAGGAGACCCAGGTTCCAGCGCCTTCTTTTCTTTGAAACTTACCATGTGGCCTGGGTAGATCTCTCCCCTCTGAGTCTGTTTCCTCACCAGTCAGCTGGGGATAATGATAGCTACTTCACAAAAGTAGAGTAAGATTCAGAGTTATGTTGGGTAAAGCACTTTGGATATTGTAAAGAGATTTTTTTAATGAAATTCATGAGGGGAGCAGGAAGGAGTTTACATATAAAAAGGAGTCTATCGATATCTAGTCCTTCCAACTTTTCATTTTGAAGACCCTGACAGATGATCCTGTAAGTGGCCTACAGGGAGACATTCATAGAGATTTGACTGCCTGAGTGGAGACAAGGATACATCAAGCTGGACTTTCAGAGAAGAGTACTCTGAGCATCTAAGAGGAAAGAGGCAGCACTGGGCAACATGGGGTGCTCAAGAGCAAGGACAAGGAATATTTAGTGGGTTGATGGAGTTTGTGAACTCTCTACAAGGTTCTCACAAATTTCCCCAGTGTGGTGGGACATTGGAATCATGTCACGTTCCCTGCTGCTGGGACTTCACACGAACTGGGAGGCAGGGCTATAATTCCCTGGGCACACTCCAGGAATAGGCATAGCATTTGGCACCGCTGAGTCACCCACAGGATATTAAGAAAGTTTGAGTGCCTCCCCTATGCCTTCACTGACCCGTCTTAATGCTCTGTTGAGACTCAAATCCTGTTTGTAAATGGAAGACCCCCAACCCTCACCGGGGTCCCCCACTGCTGTTCTGTGGGAGCCATCCAGTCCCGTCCATTTGATTGATTTCTCCGGATACGCGGAGGGTGGTCCTGGGGGGAATGGGGTCTTGGCAGGATATCTCCCCATATTCTCAGCTCATTTGCCACTGTGCCCTTGCCAAGTTTTGCTTCCCGTTGCATTTCATCAGATCATTCCTTAGTCTGTCTCCTTAAGGCACATTCAAAGAATCTGAATTAAGCTTCAATCAACCCCTGCCTTCCCCCCAGAATGTGTTGTTAGGGAACTTGCCTACAAAGGCAGCCCGGGCTCTGTCCCAGACTCCAATCTCCCTTTCCTCCTCATCCTCCTCCTCATCATTCAATTAATCCTCGGCCAGTTTTCCTCCGTGGCCCTTACTCTCCTGGTCACTGGGCAAGCCCTTGTGTATCCTGAACAGCTATGCCAAGAATCTGCCCATCATAGCCCTTCCTTTCTGTTCACTGCAGCCGTGAGACTTTTGCTTAATTATCTCTGGACTGGGAAGCAGTTTCGTTTTCTAGAGAAGAGCATGTGAGCTCTGCTATCTAGCTTTCCCTATACCAAAGCTAGGACCCTTGGCTAAGGGGGCTGCTATAGATGCCTTCCAACAAGTGTTGCCACCACTCAAAGCAAATCTTGCTCTGAGACAAAGGAGAGAATTAACTTGAAATATCTTACCCATAAATCATACATCAAAGGAAGTGAGTACAACCCTTGTCAGTTTCCACAGCTTTCTCCAAGTTGAGAGATTGTTAGCAAACATTTTCTGAAACATCAACAAAAGCTTTTGTGATGTGGTTATTGGGAACAAGGGGGAACATCTGTTTATCAGAAGCAACCAAAATAAATCCCACATCCAAGTAGTTATCTCCATCCTCAGAGCTGTCCACTCCAGTCTAAACCACCGCTAGCTCTTACCTGACCAGTAATGGAGCATCATACAATATCCACCTGTCACCACTGTTATACCCCTACAACCCGCTCTTCAGTTGGCAGTTAGAGAGACTCTTTAACAATGTAAGGTATATCTCCTTCTCCCCTCTCCTATTCCAAGTCAAAACCCATTTGGCATAAAAAAAAATTAGGCTCTTTAGTCCTACCTACAAAGCCCAAAGGCTTGGTTCCTGCAACGTGTCCAAATTTTACTTCTATCCTTCTTTGTCTCATTCACTCTGCTCCAGCTATAGCAATGCCCTTCCAATTTTGCAAGTTCCCAAACTGGTTCCCTCCTAAAAGCCTTACAGTAGAAATTTCCGTTTTCATGCAATAATCTCCCATTTGATTTGTATGTACTAGGTTCCCTCTCGTCATTCAGATCAAAGATCTTCAGAGAGGCTTTCCTTGACCACCTAATTTAGATTCCCTGGCATACAGTATTAGGGCTAGCCATACATAATGGCTGTTTTGTAGGTTTAATATTATAAGTTTCATAATGTTCAACCTAATAAAAGTTCTATACATATTCGTCTTGAATGAATAGTGAATGTTTATACATGTTTGTGTTGTTGTTATAGAGGATGTAGCATTATGTCTTATACAGAGTAGGTACTTAATAAAAGGTAGTTGCTGTTGCGGTCATTGCTGTCTTTGTCGTCATCATCATCATCTTAAATCATAAAAGAAAATGTAGAGGATGAGGACAATGTAGAAACAAAGGAAACTTCAATATCAAATTTATTTGGGATATAGGAGACAGGAGATCTGAGATTGGATCTTCTACTGCTGCCAGACCATGTGGTCTTGGATAAAACAGTATCCTTTGGCAATAATAAAACCA
Organism: Vulpes lagopus; assembly: GCF_018345385.1. NCBI lineage: Eukaryota > Metazoa > Chordata > Mammalia > Carnivora > Canidae > Vulpes > Vulpes lagopus. The sequence goes on from NC_054830.1 coordinate 63,420,479, forward strand.
TTGGATTCTCAAATTGCACTCAAAAGAATCAAGTATGGTACCAAGGATCAAGCTTTATGAGTAATTTCAGAGCTATGAGTAATCACAAGGCATAGGGGAAGCAGGGAGAAGCCTAGGATTGCCCATGCTACTTCTCGGGCCCTTTCTTGTCACATTAGAACATGTTTTGTCCCAGATTTCACATATAGGTCTTTAAAAGAAGTATAAAAGCACATCACGTACGTGAAAACCAGATCTTTTGGTCATGAAACATCTCCATTTTATACTCAGTAATTGCATGGCTTATATGACATTTTTCAGAAAGCCATGCTCCATGAATCTACAGATTCTAGGTGTATTGACCATTAGCAATCCTAGAGTGATAAGCTTCATGCTGTTTAAAGGTACTCAAAAGGTGAAGACTCTGCCATTAAGAAATACCACCTGTGGTTTTCCCTGGAATCCTTCCAGCATATGTATAAGGAGATTTGACCAGTTTACATTTCTTGCCCCAGAGCATCCCCAAGAAAAGAAAAGAATATATTACAGGCCCAATAATCCTTCCCATTCTCTAGATTACACTTCCTCATGTGTAAAATGAAAGCCTTGCTCATCATTTCTGAAAACCCAAAGGCTTCTAAATCTCATTGAAGCCATGATAATTGAGACTATTTCCTGTCACTACATATTCCAGACAGAATCCACGTGAATAGCATGTAGTGAAAAGGAGTAAAAAAGCTCCTTCCTCCTTGAAGATGACTGGGCAAGCAGGGTAGAATGAAAGAAGTGTGAGCTTTGGAGTCAGAAGGGCCTGGGTTCAAGTCTCTAGATCTAGAATTTAGTGGCTCTAGGTCTTTGGAAAAGTAGCATAATGTGTCTCAGTCTCTGTTTCCTCACCCATTCGATGGCAGATGACAATCATGAATTTAATGAGATGACACATATCAACACCAACCACAGGTACTGGCATAAAGTAGTTGGCAGTGATGAAGTCATTCATTCATTCATTTATGACATTGCATACATCTCTGTCACAGGGCCTTTCTATGTGCAATGTCCACAGTGTACAAAAATAGAATAAGATGATATGAGGTAGGTTCACTCTAGTGGGCTGCACAGATAGACCACTAGCCATGCACACCTCTTCTCATTCCTAGCATCCTGTATCTAGTCCAACTCATTGAAAATGCAGCACCCAGAATAAACCTCCTAAATACAGATCTGAGCTACTCCTTTGCTAAAACCTCCAAAAGCTCTCAATCCTGATAAAGGCAAATCCTAAACTCTTCATCTCCATGAGCAAGGCTCTCAGTGACTATGCTGAAGTTCGCCTCTAACTGACCTCCAGGATTAGTCAGGGTGGACCAAGTGCTAGGACAAATAATCCCAAAATTTTAGTAGAATATTACTGAATTTGTTTCTTATCCATGCCCCCATGTGATGAGGGTCAGCTAAGAGGAGAGTGATGACCCTGGGCAATAATTCAGAACCTTCTTTTCCTTTGGTCTTATGGGTTACCTGCTTCTCTGGGATCTCAGAGATCTTCCTGACTTCCAGAATATGGGGAGAGAAAGGATCACCCATGGAAAAGTTTATGCTCTAGACCTGGAAGACATGCATTATCACTTCCTATCCCATTCTATTGGCCAAAAATGAAATCACAATAATGCTTCACTTTAGCCACAAAGGAAGCTGAAAAATTAGATATTGGTGATCATTAGCATTCTCTACCGTATTCCCTTTTCACTGACCCTGGAGCAACTCTAGACTCTTCTTACTTAACTACCACACCATTCAGGTCCACACTTCTGTGCTTTTGACCCTACTGGTCTCTCTCCTTTTTATCCTTCAGTTCTTGTCTAAGTATTACCTTCTCTTCAAATCTTTCTTTATTAGACCCCTTCCTTACCCTGAGATAAAACTAAATTTTCATTCCTCTCTATACCCCTAGGCCTTGCTCACATTGTCACTGTGGTTTGTCCATATGATTGCTTTTTCTCCAGAATTCCAGCTTGTTCTGAGCAAAGGCCTGTCCCAATACTTCACTCACCCACCCCGGTACTGAGTGAGATGCTCAAAGGGAAATTGCAATGATACTCAATGTTCTTATAATGAGTATTGTAAGCCAAGTTTAAAGATATACCACCTGGTTTTGAAGCTTGACACTGTTGTATAACCTTGATCTGGTTGCTTACTCTTTGAAACCCAGGCACCTCATCTGTAAATCCGGAAGAATATTAGCTCTCCATATCCATGGTGGTGAAGAATTCTTGAATCAATTGGTTTAGAGCTCTCAATATGGTGCTTTCTATACACAAAGAATTCTCAACAAAATACTAGCTATTGGTATTATCATATCCTCTGACCTACTTTGTGGATGGAAGCAGAAACATTCTCCTCTGACTTTGAGCAGCCTTGAATTAGGACAGAAGACCTTGCACTGTGGACACGTGGCCCCCAGGGAGTGACTCAGGCAGGCCAAGGCTTTGGTGAGCTCTCATGGCCCTGGAAGCGTTCCTTGAGTGAGGTCTGGCAAGGGCAAGGAAAAGCTGACAAATTAAATGATTTAGTCTGTTCAGCAAAGTAAACGTGGCTCCAGAACATTAGAAGTAACTCGGAATGGAAGCTCCAACTGCCACTGGGTGGAGTAAATTTTTTTTCCAAATTCAATTTGTTTTCACTTTAGCTGCTTCATTTCATCAACACAGCCCTTTGGAACATTGGCTGAAGTCCTTGAAAAAGTCTCTATTTTAAGTGGGTTTTCTTTGGGAGGGGGTTGGTTTGTTTTTGTGTTTTTGTTTTTGTTTTTACCTTCTCTCTTTCCTAGTTCTTCAAATGCAAATAAATATTAAACACTTGGAAACCTAGAGAAAGCCCCCCCAAAACACCAGGTCAGCATAGATGTGCATCAAGTATGTGCTTGCAGATTGCTTGGTGAAGGTGGGGACTGTGAGTTTGGATGTAAAGTTGCTGTCAGCAGCATAGTGACTATGTAGTTAAATCATTCACCAAAATGGCCCCGGAGTTGATAAATGGCCTCTTTTCACAAAGATCCTTTCATCCAAATCAGTCTTGTGTGAGGCCCTAAGTGTCTCCCCATTTCAGCCTCAGGAGGAAGGAATAGAAAGAAGTAGACCCTCATCTGCAGCAGTACAGAAGGTTTCTCAATCAAGAGTCCAGGTTGCAATCTTCCTTTGCTTATGCATCTGGGCAACAGACACCTAACTCCATTGCTCCACCAACATGACCGGGGCATAGGCCCCAAGCCAGAACATGTTGGGGGAGTTTCCTTCTTTATTACCTGGAACTTCTTTAAAAAGAGAATAATAAACCAGAGGACCCTGCTTGTACTGGCCCATACAAAATTCTGAGATGGCCTAACCCTTGCAGTTCAGGATCAGCTAATTCCAGACTAGCTCTTGTTCCTTCTGAGTATGAACCATTCAGTTTTAAAGTTTTAGTTCTTTCTGTTGGAGAGGAAATATATAATGTCAACAGCAAAAGACTACATAAAGGATATTTTTCTTTCTTTCCCTTTTTTTCCTGATCCCTCTTCCACCTTTTTTTTGTTGTTTTTACAAGAACTTGGCAGAGCTGATAAATTAAGCAGATTTTTCCACACAGAACATAAGGATTCATTGTAAACTATATGCCAGAGTTAACATTATTATGGGGTTTAGTTTAAGAAGATAATTTACTTAATTTTTGTCTCTAAATTATTAGGTACTTAATGTCTACAGATATGAAAAATTATCTGCAAAGGAATAAGCAAAGAATAGCCCACTATTTTATGGTATTTTCTTTTTTTTTATGGTATTTTCTAAGAGATCAGATTTTTGTTATAATCCTTACATTATCCTTTAAGATCTCTTTGTTAAAGGCAGATTGAAGCTCCTAAAAGTTAAGAAGTTTGCTCAAGGTCCTACAGGTAGAACATAGCAAAGCCATCAGTCAATCAAATTTTGACAAATTTTGACATGTTAATTTTGACATATTAGTCTTTAAAGCCCATTCACACCTGTAACTACAAATCTTCTTTCTTCACTGTACCCTTTGAAATGGCAATATGATCTGCCTCTTGGGGTTGTTAGAAGGACTAAATGAAATCTGTGAAGCAATCTATCTGTATCTTTTATATGGCTGTATGTAAAATATTACTAGCCATAGGGTCTGAAGCCTCTTCTGTTTGGAGCTGTTCAAGGCAACAGAGTGTTAGGAGGGCAGTTGAAGGAGGGAAGCAGAGTCCCCCAAACTTCCTCACAAGCTATTCTCACCTCCTGCTGGGCTGAAAACTTAGCACTGCCACTGCACTAACGATGTCACAGGACAGGACTAGTGATAGAGCTTCATCTTGGACCTCTCTCAATGGTTATCACATAACATTTCTCATTTCTCAGTTGGTTGAGATGTCTACACAGGTCTTCCTCATCTTTGAGAGCTCAGCAAAATTAGCTTCATACCTTCCCCACTCCACAGTCTGTGGACACTCAAAACCTTCTCTAATACTTCAGCAAATTCCTAGGAACCCCAGAGCCTTTTGCCTCTGAGGGTCTTATTTCTAGATGGATGTTTCTGTCCTATACCATAAAGACCCAGCTTGGAGAGGGGTGGGGTGCAAGACAAAACTCTTTCTTTGAGTATCTAAAATACCCACTCACATGTGTATAAGAAAAATAAACCATACTCGATACTAGGCAGAAGGACCCCAGAGGAGAAATCCCTATCACCACCAACTGTCAATAGAACAGAGTATCACATCAAGAAATCTTTTCCAGCCAGCTCACTACCAAGGCATTTCTCAAACCCTTCATCACATTGTGTCAGTCTCTCTCCCAGTTCACTGACTTCTTCCTCCCCTTCCTCCTTTTTTTCATCTCATTATTCATCTTCCATTCCACGTAATGAACAAAATCGATAAATCGTGTTCCCTTCTCATGGAAAGCTGACACTCTTATTCATGATAGTTTGGCATTTATGAACACCCACAACCTATAGACCTCATCTATCTCAAAAGGATTTATTTATTGAGCTCTACCTGCCCCTTTCCCAGGAGGCATTCCAGTGCTGGATGCTCAGATAAATAATACAAAAATGTCTATAGTTCCAGGGGCACCTGGCTGGCGCAGTCGGTTAAGTGGCTGACTCTTGGTCTTGGCTCAGGGTCATGGATTGAGCCCCTATTGGGCTCATGCTAAGCATGGAGTCTGCTAAATTTTCTCTCTCCCTGTCCTGCTGCCCACCCCCAACCTGTGCACTCATGTGCTTTCTCTCCCTAAAATAAATAAATAAATAAATCTTTAAAAAAAAGTCTATGTTCTTATGTTGCACAGACACTGTTTAAGCACATTGTGTTTTTTAACGAATTTAATCCTCAAAACAACACCATGAGATTGTCTTTTTATATTCCCAATTCACAGATGGTGACTGAGGTGCAGATCAATTAAGGAACTTGCTCAAGATCACATAAGTAGTAGACTTATGATTCAGTCTCTGACAATCTGGGTCCAGAGTCTGTGATATTAACTTCTATATACTCATCAGACAGATAGAGAAGTGGAGCACCAGACATTTCCCCTTCCCAACTCACTACAAATTAAGGGAATGTATTTATTTACAAAATTAATGAATAAGCAGCATGTGAAGCAAAACTTTGAGGTTTTGGAATATGTATAAAATGTAAACAACAAAAAGTAGGGCAAAGCTGTCAGGGTTAAAAAAAAATTGTAAGATTGAAGAGGGTAGTTTCAAGAGGAACGGATCACTGGGGCAAATGATCATCAGGAGCCTTGATCAGGCTCCAGGAAATTATGTGTGGGGATTAAGTTGGGTCAGGGAAGGGCTGTGTTTTCAATCATATAATCTATCCTCCATACCTGCAGGAAAAGCACTACAGCCACTGAGCAGGCTGCTTCCTTTCAAAGGCCCTTAGGGGAATTTGGGATGGACACTGTAAAGAGACAGGAGAAGAGAGCCCCCTCCCTAGCATGGAGACTCATTGCTGCAGGGGAAGGGCTCTTCATCAGAGAAGTAAACTCAGGAAAGTTTCCACTTCCAAGTGATCTTTGTTTCCTACTTGGAAACTACCGTAGTGTGTCTACATCTGGATAATGATGTCTGTTATAAGAATACAACTCTCTCATCAGAATTCAGCAGACGGTGTAAGCGGGGCTGGGGTGTCTAAATGATGTGGGGAAGTTACAGCTCTCTCCCCCAGCTCCCCTTTCTAAACATTTTGCTCCTGTCGACAAAGGAAAAGTTTAATCATCCTGAATATCCAGACCCACTATTAAAGGAGAACAGGAAAATTAACCTGATGATCAGATTCTTTGACATTGCGCATCGTTTAATGATCTATCTTGAGAAATAAAGGTCTCATCCACTGAACAACTTCATCTTTTCCATTTGGCAAACTCTCATACCCTCCACCTTTCCTTCCACCCAGATTCACTGAAAGGTTATCCCATTAATCACAGTACTTTCTTCTCAGGCTCCAGCATTGCATATACCCAGAATTGTAATGAAAATAACAACAGTCTTTATTGAGTACTTACTATTTGACTGCACCATGCTGTTTGACAAGCCTCATCTTATGGAAGTTTTAAGACAACTCTGATGTAAATAATATTATCCTCATTTTATGGTAGAAGAAACAGATGTTCAGAGTAGCTCTCATGGTTAGTGAATGACAGAACTTGGACTCAGCCCAGGTCTGGCTGATTCTGGAGTTTTAATTACTTCACTAATTGCTCTAGTTGAGACACAGCCACTACCATTGATGCAGAATGCAACAGAGGTCACACTGCCTCCACCAACAAGATGTCTGCTCATTCATCCACCCTGCAAGGCTTCCCATCACCAAAAAGCCTCTGTTTATCCCTGTCAGTTGCACTGAGCCCAGCAACTTCATGGACCCCACCCGTTCAAGCCAGACCAGACACTCAAGTGGAGGCTATTCTTCCCCCCCCTCACCCCCCCCCTCCATCTCTCATGTCATTAAAGGTTGGGAATTGGTCCTCCTTGCTTATAACAACTGATTCTGGATTAGCTTCTCTCAGATCTATATAGTTCTCTCATTTAAGGTGTTTGCCTGTGGCTCTGCCTTGTGCACTCCTTCTTAGCACTGTTGCCTAAGACCTTCTAGACAGTTCTCCTAGTTCTTTGAAGATTCACCTCTATCTTCCATCTTTTTCCCCGCTTCTGTACTGCTACCATCTTTGATGACTTTAGCATTAAATAATCCTTCTGACACCCTGGCCTTTAGGATTCCTTGCCCTTTTTATTTCCTGTGATCTCTGTCTTTCCATGTTGGCCATGTTACCTCAGTTCACTTATCCCCAATATACCATCTGATATGGGCCTTCTAGAAACTTCCAGTTTACAGACCAACCTATTTTCTCCTCATCTCCCAGGACTCCCTTGTTTTCATGTCCTTTATCATCTAGCCAGCATTGACCATCACAGCAACTACGTTTCTCAAAATCCTCAATTTCTTACTTTGTAGTGATCTTATTGTGAATTCAACTTGCTATCTGCTCCACACTTGTACCTGGATTACTGGGTAATTGTGGAGAAAAAAAAATCACTCTGAATTGGAAACAGTATTAATTCATGGTCCCCGACCTTAACTCAGCCCTTAATGACACTCAGGAGTCTCATTATGTGTCTATGGGCAGTTTTCATCTGTGAGTGAGCTGTTTCAAACTGTCTCCTCTGCCCTGAAAGGAAGGACCCTCACTTTTCCCTTAGTCTCCATATGACCTTGCCTCCCACAGAAAAAGACATCAGTCAAAACTCCCTCAACTTCCTGCCATAAGGCTTACATATTAGCATCTTCACTCATCCCCTCCTCCTCCCATGTGAATGGACCAGAACAAACATTCTTTATCTTACTGAAAAATGGATCCCATTCTCTGGATCCCTTCCCTTCTTGCCTTCTGAGGAATGTTACTCCAATCCATCTCTCCCTCTCTACTGGGTGCACCCCATTAGCATGTGGACATGGCATTGCTTCCAATCCCAAGGGGGAGGACCAAGATTTCTCTCTTCTTTCATGGGGAAGCTCTCGTATTAAATATCTCCTTATTATCACCTCCCACTCACTCTTCAGACCTCTGTATCTGGCTTCCCCACCTTCACACCACTGAGGCTACACTTGAAAAAGTGACTGATTTTCTCCTTCTTGAAACATTGCATGTGCACTTTTCACCTTTTGTCCTCCTTGGCTTCTCTGTGATTTAATACTGTTGATCTGGGGGTGACTGGGTGGCGGGCACTGAGGGGGTCACTTGATGGGATGACCACTAAGTGTTATTCTCTATGTTGGCAAATTGAACACCAATAAAAAATAAATTTATTATTAAAATAATAATAATAATAATAATAATAATAATAATAATAATACTGTTGATCACTCAAAGCATTCTCTATCCTTGATTTCTGGACCCCAATACTCTAGTTATCCTCCCTGTTGTCTGGCCATTCATTCTTTTCCCTATCTTGGACCATCTTGTTTCATGTTTCCCTATATACCTGATTAACCTTAACCTTTCCTATGATAACCCAAGCATATCCATGCCTTCTAAAGCTGCATGTCTATTCCTGGTTAATTTTGTGTGCCACAGACTTTTATACTCAATGCTCTTCTACAGATTGCAGTGGGATCTCTCACAGGCACTTCACATTCAATATTCATTAAACACCCTACCCCCAACCTGTCACTAAACCCATTCTTTTTGCTCCTACATTTCAATTTCAGTGAATAGTGCCAGTTTCTCCAGCTAGAGAAGTAAAAACACCTGGGTTCTCCTGCCTTGCCTCAGGTCCCACGTGTAACAATTATTAAATTCTATGAATTCTGTTTCTCAGCTCTATCCTGAATATACCTACTTACATCTAGTTTCAGTTTCACTCACAGAAACCACCTGCTCTTTTACTCTGAGTTCCAGCTGTATGTCCTACCCTTGGACGATTGCCCACACACCCCCATTTACTTAACTTGCTCATATTCCTCCATCAGGTTTGCACTTTGATATTCCCTTTCATAAAAAAGACTTTCATATCCCCAAGATGATTATCTCTTCTCTGTGCATCACAGCGTCTTGTGATTATCTCCATCATATCAGTCACACTATATTTTAATCGTGAATTCACTCACCTGTCTTACCCACTATCTAGTTTGTAAATTTGTTTTGAACATGTAGCCCAGACTTCAGCATGTAATAAGTGATCAGTCAGTATTTGTTCAATGCATGATCTAATTTTAAACTATAAATTTGTTTCCTATGAGTTGTTCAGTGACATCAAAGCATGTATTACTCCATGAGTGTATGACTGTTCTTTTAAAAGCTTTATTGAGTTATAATTTGCATACAATAAAGCTCACTAATATGAAGTGCAAATTTCAATGAATTTTGATAAATGCATACAACCATGTAACCAATACCACAATCTAATATAGGAAATTTCTATTCCTGCAAAAAGTACCTTTGTGCCCCTCTGTAATAAATCCCTTTCCCTCCCTCAAAACTCCTGGCAATGACTTATATGTTTCTATCACTACTATAGTTTTGCTTTATCTAAAATTTCATGAAATTTGAATCATATATTGTGTAGTCTTCTGAGTCTGGTTTCTTTCAAGTAGCACAACGTTTTTAAGATGCAGATGAGGATTCAGAGTTTATCAGTAGTTTATTCATTTTTATTGGAGAATAGTGTTCTGTTATGTGCATATACCACAATTTGCTTTCCATTCACCAGATAATGAATATTTAGATCATTCCCATTTGAGGCTATTATGAAGAAAGCTGTTATAAACATTCAAGTACAAATCTTTGTGTAAACATATTTATATTTCTTTAGGGTAAATGCATAGGAGTGTAAGTGCTGGATCATATGGTAGATGTATATTTAACTTTGTAAGAACATACCCAACTATTTTCCAAAATATTAGGCATCCCCATTAAACACATTAAAGATTCCAGTTGTGCTTCTCACTAAAACTTTATGTCAGCAGTTTTAACTACAGCCCCTATAATGGTTGTGTAGTGATTATTTCTGTGGTTTTAATTTGTCTTTGTCTGATGACTAATGATGTTGAGCATATGTCCATAAGCTTATTGGCCATTGTGTCTTATGTGAAGTGTGTGTTAATTTTTTTTTGCCTGTTTTATTGAGCTATTTCTTATCTTTTCAGTTGTAAAAGTTCTTTATATATTCTACATAAAAGGGATCCCTGGGTGGTGCAGCGGTTTGGCGCCTGCCATTGACCCAGGGCGCGATCCTGGAGACCCTGGATCGAATCCCACGTCGGGCTCCCGGTGCATGGGGCCTGCTTCTCCCTCTGCCTGTGTCTCTGCCTCTCTCTCTCTCTCACTGTGTGCCTATCATAAAAAAAAAAAAATATATTCTACATAAAGTCCTCTGTTGGCCATACATATTAAAAATATTTTCTCTCCAGCTATAGCTTGCCTTTCCCTTTTGAAAAAGCAATTAATATAGTATTTGGGGTTTTGGGGGGAGCTCACTTCTGTTCCATTGACCTCTATGTCTCTCTTCATGCCAATAATATACAGTAATAATTAATGTTTGTGATAGTAGATATTCAAATTAGGTTCAAATTAGGCAAGATAACTTCATCACCATGGTTCTTTTTCAGATTTAATTAGGCTATTCTAGGCTTTCCATAAAAAAAAAAAAAATCATGTAAAATTCTACCCAAAAAAAACCCTAGGATATTGGTTCAGACTGTATTGAACCTATTGATCAATTTGAGGAGAATTGGTATCTCATTAAAATGTCTGATTATTAATATAACATTCCTCTCCATTTACTAGTGTCCTTTCATGTGAAATTCTCTGTAACCTTAGTATACAGGCCATGCACATACTAGGTTACATTTATCCTTAAATATATTATGGTATTGATCCTAACATAAATAGTTTTTGAATTTCAAATTCTCACTATTCATTGCTGTTACAAAGAAATACCACTTATTTGTTATCTAATAACATTACTAGGTTTGCTTTTTAGATGTAGTACCATTTGTAACAGACTTCTTAGTATCATCTATGCACTCAAGGGTGTTTCCTAAAAATAATTTCTTCCTTTTTTGTTCAGTTCACCTTTGTGTTGTAAGGAACAATTCTGTTACTTACAATGGGGTTTTTTGATGTTCAGTCACATACAGACACAGAACACTGCACAGAGAGACATGTGAAATTAAAGGATTTGTTATACTTAAAATCCCAGAAGAGGGAGTCATGGCTCATCACTCAGGGGGCCATATGGAAGGAGTTCCAAGGGAGCAGAATCTACCAAGCTGGTGGAGATCAGCCTCCATGGGCAAGTGCCTCTCTTGAAGCATCAGGAAAATATAAAGTTTTAAAATTTTACAATACAACTTTTTATATTTTTTCTTGCTTTATTTCATTGCATGTGACTTCCAGTACAATGCTGAAGTCATACAATAAAAGTCATCAAAGTAAGCAATCTTGCCTTGTTCCTGATCTTATGAAAAAGGCATTCCATCTTTTACCATTAAATATGAGGTTAGATGTAGGTTTTTCTTATAAATTGCCTTTATCAGGTTGAGAAAGCTCTCTTCTACTTCTAGTGCTCTAAGGGTTTTTATTAAAAATAGATGTTGACTTTGTTCAAAGTCTTATTCTACAGCTGCTGAGTTAATCTTTTGAGTTTCTTTTTATGTTTACTCTGTAAATATGGTGAATTTTGTTGTGTTACTTTGATTAAAAAATAAACATTGCATTTCTGGGATAAATATCACTTGGTTGGGCTATAATCCTTTTTATATATTGCTCTATTAAATTCATTAATATTTGTCAGATTTCTGCATATTTGTTTATAAGGAATATTGATATTTTTAATCACAAAATGCTGGGGTATTAGAATTAGTTTGGAAGTGTATTAGTTATCTAATCAAATTGCTCCAAAACTTAGCAACTTAAAGCAATAAATACTTACTATCTCACAGTTCCAGGAGTAGCTTGCATGGTTCTCCCAAGAAGTTGTAGTCAAACTGACATCCAGGGATAAAACCATCTGGGGCTAAAGAATTCACTTCCACGTTCATTCATATTCTCACCTTATTCACAACTGAGACAGGCTGAAATCTCAGTCCCGCCCCCCCTTGTAGGCCTTTTCATAGGCTACCTGAGTATTCTCAGAACATGGAATTTGGCTTCCCAGAGTGACTGATAGTGGGGGAGAGGGGACTGGAGGAAGAAAAAAACTGTCTTTTGTAATCTAACCTCAGAAGGGACATAAAGCTATCATCACATCTACCATATTTTATTAGTTATACAAACCAAACTCGATGCAATGTGGGAGGAATCTATACAAAGTATGAATACTAAGAGGTGGGGTTCATTTTCATTCTGCCTGAAGAACTTCCTGTAACATTTCTTATAGCGTAGGTTTGCTCATAACAAATATTCTTGACTCTTGTTTTCTCTACAGACATCTGTATTTCACCTTCATTTGTGAAGTATAGTTTATCTGGGTATAAAATAATACATTGTTATTGACTTTGTCTTCAGCCTTCTAAAGATGGCACTCCACTGTCTGTAGTTTCTCTTGCTTGCCTAATTTCTCATTGAATGTCTGCAGTTAGTTCTGTCTTTGTTCTGTGTGCAATATACATTTTTTTCTGCTTCAAACTTTTTCCCTTTAATATTTATTTTCATAAATTTGATTATGATGTTCTTTTATGTGGCTTTTTTTTTTCTGTTTATCTTGTTTGGAGTTCACTGAATTTCTTAGATCAATATAGGTTGGTAGTTCTTGTCAAACTTGGAAATTTTTCACACATTGCCACCTCAAACCTGTTTCTTAGATTCTAACCACATGTATTTTGAATCACTTGATACTTTCCAACAGGTCACGGGAGTTCTGTTCATTTTTTTTTTCACATTTTTTCTTTCTGTACTTCATTTTCAGTAGTTTTTGTTGTTATGTCCTCATGCTAACTAAAATTTTTTAGCAGTTTTTAATCTTCAGTTTGTCCCCTTCTGTGAAACTTTAATTTTAGGTATGTGTGATTTAATACTAGAAATTGCATTTGGTTTTCTTTTATGCCTTATCTTTCTCTCCTCATTATATTTATGCTTTTTTCATACTTCAGCATATGATGCATATTTATGAAAATGTGTTGAATGTCCTTATCTGCTAACTTTACCATGTTTGTCATCTTTGAGTCTGTTTCTGTAGATCAATTTTTCACTGGGTTATGGGTCCCAGTTAGCCTCTTCTCTGTAAGTATAAGTGTATTAAAAATCTTACATTTTTGAGTACTGTATTTTTTATGTTCCTTTCAAGAGTGCTAGATATCCTTATGGCAGATAGTTAAGATACTTGCCAATTGTTTTAATTCCCTTGAGGTTTGTTTTATACTCTTTTAGGGTGACTCCAGACAAGTCTTTACTTTAGAGTTAATTTAACTTAACTTCTTATGATGTGACAATTCTGGGATCTCTAATGAATGCCTCATGCATTCAATAAGGCCCCTCCTCTATGGCTTGTGGGAACTCGAATGATGTATTCAGGAATCATTTGGCTTGAAATTCCACAGTAAGTTCTTTGCCCAGAAGTTGTTCTTTGTCTAAACTTGAAGCTTTTACTCTAAGCCTAGACAGGTTGGTATTCAGGCCAGGATTCCATGGGACCCCTTTGCAGCTTTCTCATACTTTGTTCTTAGCCAAAGTGTTCTCTGGAACACTTACCTATAAAGTTTAACCACTTTGGTGTCCCCAAACTCCAATCTCTGTCTTATCTACTCAGCAAGATGACCCTTGCTCTCTGGGTCACCCCTCCCTATGAGACATCCTGGAAATTGCCTCCAGGCAGAAAGCCTAGGTGTTTGCAGTGCTTACCTCATTTGATTTCCTTTGCAGGAACCACAGTTCTGCATTGAATGTCTAAAAGTTGTTTGCCCAATATTCTAGTTATTTATGATAGGAGGGTAATTCTCAACCTCACAACTCTCTCAGAAGTACTAGTATATCCTAAACTATTTCCAAATTTAAGTAAATTCCTGATAGTAAAACATTTTCTTCCAGATCAAGAAAATGAGGGTAAGGGGAATTGGAAAGAAATGAAAACATGATATAAGAAGACATTCTATTTAGATCTAAAGGGAAAGGGAAATCCTTCTTCTTCTGGATCAAAGGTTAGTGAGAAAAGAGAAGAGAGAGGGGGTAAGAAAGAGAAACGAGCATATGAGTGTCCCAAAGTCCTTTGGGATGAAAGATGGATCCTCTGTAGGATGAAAGATTATCTAGGGTACACTGCCCAATTCCTCTCTTTTCTGTGTGGTATAAACACTGAAGTAAAAGTCAATAGACTTGTCATGATTCAGGGATTCAGAATAAGATACTCCTAAAGCAGAGACTGTAGAGTAAACAGTGTACATCATGATCCAAATGAAAACCATGAGAAAGTCTCAGAGGAATATTTGTACCAATAAGAGCTAAGGAGAAGCTGAGTCAGCAAGGGGGATAGACCTGCTTCAAGAACAAGATCATTAGACATAAGAATAAGCCACGAATATGCAGAACACCCACTACAAGACCTCAAAACATAATGGACCAATTCTACCTCAGTGGATACTAGTCCAGACACTACTAAAAAGTTCTGTGAGGAGAAAAAAAAAAAAAAGTTCTGTGAGGCTAAGAGAATCCATTCCTTCAAAGCCATTAGGTTTTTCCCTTATGAACTCAAATAAGAGAGGAATGTAGGGGGAAATGGAAGAATCTAAAGGACAGTAAATGTCATAGAGAGACTGAAAAAAATACCAAAAGCTATTTAAATTATTGATCAAACTAATTTTTAAATTAATGTGGATTAGATTCAATTAATTTCTTTTGGTTTGGAAAACAGGAAGGAGGATCAGTATGATGAATTTAGCTGTATTATATATATATATATATATATATATATATATATATATATATATTCCTTATATATAAATATAACATATTCCTTATATAAAAATATAATATATCCCTTATATATAAATACAACATATTCCTTATAACCATATAACCATCCTAGAAGGCAGTATTATGATTCACATTTTACAGATGAGGAAATTAAAGCTCAGAAAAGTTAGCTGACTTATGTAAATTTATAGTGTTTTGTAAACTGTTTTAATGTCATTATGAAAAACCCCTGTGGTTCCATTTCTAAAATAATGAAATTTATCTCCTTTTCCCATTCCCTTTTCTATATACTCTTGCTCTGAGCCACAGTTTCTGTCCCATTGACTCATAATTAAATTCAAATCTCTTCCAATGTCCTTCAGACTGATGCTTTGGCTTGAATGCCTTTGTTGTCTTGTGATTTTATCTCTGTAGGTTATATTTGGGATTATACTCAGAACCATGACCTACATCCCATTGCTGAACACCGTTCTAACTCCAGTCTTCACAATACTAAGCCCCTCAGGCTTTAGCTCTCAGTCCTCAGTCTGCCGTCAGAACCCACTAAGAGTATCACAACTGTGAGGACCCAGAATTCAAGCCAGGAGACACCTGGAACTAAAGCCCATAATTCCTCCATCTCTTCACTCTGTTTCAAAGAGCTTTTCTCTATCCCCAGTATATTATATTCATTTAAGCACGTTAAATTCACCTCCTAAGGCCTCATATGTTTTGATATACATGTCACTTTGACCCAAAAGCACAAGGGAAAAGGAGTAATAAAAGCTCTTTGTCTTAAACCTCAGACTGCAGTTTAGGAGATTTCTATATTCAGTTTGCATCACATAAAACCTCAAGGTATGCCAATGCCAAGGGAAAGATATCTGCCAGCCTGTAGAGAGTGCAATGAAGACAAAAGTTCTCAGATTTCCTAAGTAGACCACAAAATCTATCCCTTCCCAGGTTTTCCTGTAGCTGCCTTAAGCAACTCCTAAATCACAGACAACTGCTTAATGCAGTCATATCTAGAACAGTTCTCACCTATGCAGTGCCCTTTTGCAATATTGTGATTTATAAGAAATCTATTTGGTCATTTAAATATTTCTTATATATATATTTGGTCTTAGTCCACAGTTCTTACCTCACAGGTCCCCAAAGTCTCAGAATTTCCTGAGGGATAAGAGCAGTGGGAGCATATTTATTTTATTTAGTCTCTTGTCCTCAGTTTCTAAAATGCTTCCTAGTCATAAAGGTAAAATTGGTGTCTTGTTATTCATAACAAGTCTCATTCCACCATAACTGAGTTTATGTTAATGAGGGGACTTTTGGAAAGCCACTGTGGATGGGGACTGGTTGCCAACTTGAGTTGGAGGAGTTTGTTGGAACCTCCAATTTGTAACTGGCCAGTTACAAGCACAACCTGGACTCATGGTGGCATCCGAAGTGGAGTCTTGTGGGATTGAACCCTTACCTGTGAAATCTGATGCTACCTATGGGTAGGAAGTGTCAGAACTGAGCTGAGTTGAGTTGAATTCTCTGGCACTCTGCTGATGTCCAAGAATTGCTTGTTGGTGTGAGAAAGCCTCCACATGCACACATTGGAATCAGGTCCAAGAGCTCCAAAAGACCACCAGTTAAGGGTAAGACTGGAACCAATGAGAAACATTGGGGTTTTTTGTTTGTTGTTGTTTTTGAGACCAATAACCAGACTTCTGTTCAGCCCAGTTAATTTATTCTAGGGCTATTTCCTCACAAAAAGGAGTATGCCAAAGATTAAGTGGGACTGTGTATGTAAAAGAAAAAAAAAATAACAACAACAACAACAACAACAACAAAAAACAGAGCACTGTTTTGTCACAGTTAAATGCTCTGAACATGCAAGTTCTTTTTCCTGAGTCTGTATCTGTTTAAGTTGTGGTCTGCTCTCATTCTACATTAAGATGTAGAGGACAGACAACACTAGATGAACCTATCATAGCAGCAATTGAGGGGGAGTCAGCTGAGCTCCTAACTCAACAAGCCATAGTAATCTCCAACTTGGAGGCACATGCATGACTTGCACTGGAAATGATGACATGACCCGTGCTCTCAAGAGGAAACTTTGAAAAGATTCTCACTTCACAAGAAATAAGCATCTGCTCTGCCCAGATCCTCCACAAGCACCCTTAGTTCCTGTCTCTGTAACACTGCAACAGACCCCCAGTATATCCTATTAGTGTAGGATGTAGCCTTTCACTTCTTTGTAATATTGATTCTTTGAGTATAAATATTACCTTAAAACTCTTGTCCAGTCACCACTTTCAAGGAGACTTCACTGAACTTGCACCACGTGCCCCACCTTTGTAATCCAATAGTGTACATCTTCATCATAACACCTACAACATTGCACTATAATTGTATAGTTCCTTATTTCCTTTTCTCAGTGGATCATGAACACCAGGAAAGCCGGGAATGTGTTTTGATTGTTTCTGGATTCCTGGTTCCCAGAAGAATGGCGTGGTTTCAATGATCAAAATATGGGTTAGGAAAACCAAGGTGAAGAAGTGAATAATAGAGCAGAAGAAAAGAAATGAAAATGAAAGGAAGTCAGGAGAGGGAAAGAAAAAATAAAGGTAGGAAGGAAGGACAGAGGGATGAAAGGGAAAAGAGGGAAGTAAGGAGAGAAAATAAGGAAGAAAGAAAGGAAGGTCGATCATCTTTCTACTTAGAAGCCAACTTTAGGTGTCTATAGTTCTGGAAATTTAGTCTTTCTTTAGAAGTTGAAAATAACAGTAGATGAGTTTCTTGGCATTGGATAATTCTTTTGAAAGCTGGAAATTCAGAGTGGAATAAAAAAAATAAGGGAGGGTACAGAGGAATGAAATAATAAATTTAGAATGTTCCAAAGGCACCATTCCAAAGGGAGAAGTTTTATTCTATTTCACTGATCTCATCTATGGAAGTGGGACATGGGAAGGTGGATTTACCTAGGGTTCAAAGGCTAGATTTTTCTACTCAGACATTGTGAAAGACTGATTTCCTCAACTAATTTTCATCAATTTCATGTCGATATTACTCAGTACAGTATATTTTTGGCATCTGGATGTTGTCAATACTAGCCAACATGGGAAGGGATCCAAGCCATAGAGATAAAAAAAAAAAATCCCAGAGAATGTTGTGTGATAGAAGCTATACTTATGAACCATGTGGGTTTTCAGAGATAAAGGGCAATTATTCTCAAATCATATTTTCAAAAATTCTGAACCATCCCAGCAGTGTTTGAGTTTCCCACTCATACCAAGTAGTTTTATTTATATTTTGTTATACCTGAAGTTTTCTTTAAAAACAGATTTGAATCTTTTTTTCCTCCTTGCTTAGAAACCTTTTCTTGAGTCCCTGGTCTATAAAATAAAATATAAATGTAAACTCTTTTATAATTTGACACTAATCTATATTTTGGGCTTTATTATCTGTTTTCCTTCCTGTGCAATACATTTTCACAAAGTAGCCTAATATATTGCTTAAGATATCTGTATGCTTTTTTTCCATACAACTTCCTCTTCCTAGAATGTTCTCCTTTCTCTTTTTTTTTTTTTTTTTTCCTTTCTCTTTTCTATCTACCTAGTATCCTATAATGTTACTCTTCTCTCAAGATAGTCTGGCATAGTATACTTGGAAATATGAACTATGGAGTTAGTCTAGGTTTTGAACTTTCTGCCTAATCATTGTATGTTCTTGGGGAATTTTTAGAGACTGCCCTAGCATCAGATTATTCCTCTCCAAAATGGTGATATAGTACTGATCCCTGAGTTGCAGGCATGATCCAATAAAATAATATCTTTAAAGACTCAACATACTGTCTTGAGGGATTATTGGTTACCATTACATTTTTTGTCACATTATTTTCCTTACCATTATCATTATAATTACCTGTATCTCAGGGTTGTTGGGTTGAATAGAATAATTCAAGTACAGGTGTTAATACTGAGATTAGCACAAGGAGATCAATGAACGATCATAGTTCTAATTACCATTATAATCCTCATTATGCTTAAACTCCATTTGTTATTAATCAACACTCTTCCTCTGTTAGTGTTACAGATGTGATTTATACCTACCTTTACTATGGTACTCATTGTAACATTTCATAACTATTTATATATCCCCTGTAGTCGATGATTTTCTCAGTGGCAATCCATGCTCAAGTTGTATTTATAGAGCTTAGTACCAAATGAGCTCTTAGCAATTTCATGTTGAATGAATAAACAGAGTTAATGGCACACACCGTGGCATCTTGTTTTATTTTGACTATTTACAATATGCATCATTTATTTACTAAATGGTTGTCTAGAGTGAGGAATGTAGTCTAGGAGGAACACTAGAATGGGACAGAGAGCTCAGCCCATTGGCCTTAATAACGCCCTAACTAAGGCGAACTAAGTAGGCTCCCTTAAAAGTCATCTAGAACATCCAAATTTCCCCAGAAAGTTCTTGATTGCAACTAGCAGGATCATTTGGGAGAGACTTGGAGCCTACCCATGGGCCCTCTCCAATCTCTCATTACCAATTCTGGGATGAGTTCATAGAAACTCACCACTGGTCATTAAATGATTCCTTCAGTATTTCAGGATTTGGAACCACCATCCTGCTCCACGGAAAGTTTTAAAGGAAATTAGATTATGGTTGGGAACGTTGGCCAACTAGATGAAAGGGAAATAAGTCTATTTAATAAATACTCCACTTTGTGGCTTCTAGTTTCAGTCCATGTTTAATCTTCTATCAAAAATGGGAAAATATTAACTCCTTCAAAACCCAACTGAAACTTGCCTAGGCTGAGGTTTAGGCCCATGTTCCATACCCAAATAAAAAAATGAAGTCCCAAGATAATGCATGGTAGGATATTTTTAAGTACCCCCAAATGAAGTTATATGCCACACAAATCTTAAATTTTACTTCCTGCCTCACTCAGTATATTGATCTCAAGAAGGAATTGCTTTACTGTAATTTTTTTAAAGATTTTATTTATTTATTCATGAGAGGCAGAGAGAGAGAGAGAGAGAGAGAGAGAGAGAGGCAGAGACACAGGCAGAGGGAGAAGCAGGCTCCATGCAGGGAGCCTGACGTGGGACTCCATCCTGAGTCTCCAGGATCACACCTAGGGCTGAAGGTGGCACTAAACCACCGAGCCACTGGGGCTGCCCTACTTTACTGTAATTGAGAAAAGATGTGGCATCAGGAAGACCTGATTTCAAATCTTGGCTTTGATATTTGCATAGATTACATAGCCTACATGAGCCTAATTTTTCTGAGCAATGAAATGGGAACAATGCTTTTCATAACATTGTGATGAATAATTGTGATATGTTGGTGAAAACACCATAACACTTACATACAGATACTCAGTAAATTCTGTTTTGTTCTTCATTTTCCCTTGGTTCTATGAGTATTCCTGAAAGTAAAGTCTTAGAAGTTTGTGCTGTGGAGAATTCATAGAAGTACTAACTCATTTCTACATTAATTCATAACAATGTAGAGACAAATTCTACATAATGGAAGAGTATCATCCACATATACCGATCCTTGGCTTTAGAGGCATTTTTTTTTTCAGAAATATAAGATTGTACTGAATACTTGATACACATGGTACCTGAATATAAGCATGATAAATGAAAAGGGACGATTTGCTTTCCAAAAGTCTCCTTTCCTTTATACAAAAGGGTTAACCACATGATTCACTTCAATAGTGAGTTCCCCAGGTACCTATAAAATAGGATTTATTTTTTAAAAATGCCATTAGGTGGCATTCAAAAATTAAGTCCCTGTGTGAAAGGAAATAATATTTTATGAGGTTAACTCAAATAAAGTCTACTAGTTTGGCTAAGTGCCCAAAAAAAGGCATGTTCGATGATGAGACAGATTACCCTGACAAAAATCTCTTAGGTCACATGTTTAGTATTATGGAAAAGTGGATTCATCCTTCCTACAAGTGCTGTTCTTTATATGTACTAGTGATGATAGAAATAAAAAATAGGAAAACCATAGCTATGGACTATTTCTCCTGTGCATCAAGTCTATTATATGGGTGACATTACATTCTCTAAACTAGCTAAGGCAGGTATTATTATAATCATGATTATTTGGAATATTATCATTTTGCAAAAAATGAAAGACTGATATCTCAAGATCACTGAGCTGATTAATACTTGCCCCAGGATTCAAACACATTCCTGTTCTGCTCCAATATTTATATCCTCTCATCTATTGCATTGGGTGTCATTGCACAAGATCAAATGAAATGGTTCATATGCAAGTTTTCTGGATGTGCAGATGAAAGACATAATAGTGCAATTTGGGAATTAAGGAAAACTTCATAGGGATGTGGCATCTGAACTGGATTAAAAGAAAGAGGAAATGTAAAAGCACAAATTTTTAAATTTCCAAGCAGACTCCTAAGAACTAATTTAGGTGAGATCACAGATCCTGAACTTCAACCAATGAAAATCTAGATTTGTTGGCTGGATTTGAGTCCCAGGGATATTCCAAAACTATCAAATAAAAATCATTGTTGTTGAGGGAAACATCAGTTAATAGCAAATTAGTCTGTTAAAACATAAGGGGGAAATGCATCATGTAAACAGTTCATTTCTGTGGCTTTTAATAGCTCTTGAAGCTTTCCATTTCTCCAGAAATTGCTCTCTTCTTAACTCAGATTGTTGGCAATAACATCAAGTCTTCAGCCAAAGGAAAGAGACTGACTAGACCTCATTATGCTGTGATTTCAATTAAATATCATAAAGGAAAAGAGAGAGTTGACAGTGAGTAGGTTACAGAAACAGGAAAACATTTACCACTAGGCAAGCAATTTAGCCTTCATGTTCTGTCCTATGCCTGGCTAGTCAAAGAAACCCTTACCCACGGACAAAGCTGAGGCACGTTGCCCGTCAGAGAGGCCCAGGGTATGGGAGCATCCGACTTAGTCCATGAGAGTGCTGGACTTCTCTCAGCTTAAGCTACCAACCACACTCCAGGGCATCAGAAAATCCAGTATCAGCTTCCTGCTTGGGAGGCATAATAGTCTAATGCAGGACAATTTCTTTTTTTTTTCTTGTTTTAATATTTTATTTTCTGGATTTCTGAATTCTATTTTTTCTAGTATAAAATATAGAAAAATCAATGCACACTAATGATTAGATAGTGAGAAAACCGGAGATCTGGAAGAAGAAATAGAAGAGAGAAGATGTCCAAGCATGAGTAGATATTTCTTTGATGTAGTGTAAGAAGACAGGAGAATGAGACATAAATAAGATGAAAGAAAACAAACAAAATGTATATGTCTTGGAACTGAATTCTACCCTGTTAATCAGAGAACTAAGGTATAAGAGGTATGTTCGTTAGGAGGCAGTACTGAGTTGAATTTTTATTATGTACTGACATGGAGTTGTCATGGATGGTATTAGAGTCTTCAAACCTTGGTGTAGACACAGTGAAGCAAAATGGGTAAGTGTATATAATTTAGGGACGCCTGGGTGGTTCAGTGGTTGAGTGTCTGCCTTTGGCTCAGGGCATGATCCTGAGGTCCTGGGATGGAGTCCCACATCAGACTTCCTGCACAGAGCCTGCTTCTCCCTCTGCCTATGTCTCTATCTCTCTCTGTGTCTCTCATGAATAAATAAATAAAATCTTTAAAAAAATAAGAGTATATAATTTAGAGTCAGAACTGGATGAAAATCACCATTTACCATGTGTGCACACTTAAGTTATTTAAACCTTATAGCATTACCTATCCCATACGATTTCTGTAAATATTATATAATATCATGTACACAAGGTGCTTAGCATGGGGTCCAGCAAACAGTAAGTTACCAGTTTGATGAATTACCATTAGTTATTACTGTGAGAGGAAATATTTACTTGATTTATCTGGGAATTTCACTATTAGTCATTGCTAAGATGAATAGGCTAAATGATCACCTTGATTTTTTTCCACTTAAGAATTTCCATTATTTCTCTGAGAGCACAATTGGCATAGCAAGTAGGCATCAAAAAATAATCATCTTTGAGAAAAGTACATAATACAGGTAATACAATTACGGTGCAGCCCAAGATAGAATATGATTTTTTCAATATCTAGCATGTATGGGGAAAACAATAGGTGGGATAATGTAGTAGAGAAGAACTATATAGATCAAAATAAGAATGTCAGAAAAGACAGTGACATTAGGCACAAATCTCCCACCCCTCAAAATTTAAAAAAGTACAAGAGAAGAAATGTATTGGCTGCAAAAATCTTAATTAAAAATATATGAAATAAAATATTAATCTTAAATAAATACTTTAAAAATCTTAAATGGAGGCACTTGATGGGCACATGACTCAGAAGAGCATGAAACTCTTGATCTGGGGTCATGGGTTTCAGCTCCATGTGGGGTGTAGAGATTACTTAAATAAATATAACTTTTAAAAATATAAAATAAAATCTTAAATAAGATAAATTTTAATTTATTAGGCCATCATCATGGCCTAGTAGAATTTATTGTGTAAAGGCAGATATGATTCATTAGGAAGAAAAATCTATCAAGGAATTATGTATTCAACATACAAGCAAATTAAAAAAGGAAACAAGGGATCCCTGGGTGGCGCAGCGGTTTGGTGCCTGCCTTTGGCCCAGGGCGCGATCCTGGAGACCCAGGATCGAATCCCACATCGGGCTCCCGGTGCATGGAGCCTGCTTCTCCCTCTGCCTATGTCTCTGCCTCTCTGTCTCTCTCTCTCTGTGACTATCGTAAAATAAAAAATAAAAAATTAAAATTAAAAAAAAATAAAAATAAAAAAATAAAAAATAAAAAAATAAAAAAGGAAACAAATAGGGATGCCTGGGTGGCTTGGTGGTTGAGCATCCACCTTCGGCTCATTAAGAATCTTAGGGTTCTGGTATCGAAGCCAACATCAGGCTCCCTACAGGGAGCCTGCTTCTCCCTCTGCCTATGTCTCTGCTCTTACTCTCTGTGTCTCTCATGAATAAATAAATAAAATCTTAAAAAAAAGAAAGACACAAAAATGTATGATTTATTCATGATAAAACTCTTAGCAAATTATCAACAACAGGATACTTTCATCTGATAATAAGCAGCTATCATAAATTTACTGCAAATAGAGCACTCATTTATGAAGCTTTAGAAGCATTTTTATTAAAGTCAAGAAAGCATAGTAGTACAGAATAGCACAATCACCATTACTAGTCATCTTGATGTCCTAACTATGCAATAAAACAAGAAAAAGAAATGACGCATACAAGTTGCCGTTACATATTTAGAGACTATAAAATTATTAACATAGTAAATCAAGAAAAACTAGAATGAGCTGAGTGAACAACTTTGAAACCTTGAATGGGCTGAATAATATATAAAAATGTATACATATCCATAATAATGTAACATAAGTATAGTAATAACGGCAAAAAATTCTAATATTTTTTGTAAATAAATTTTACAATACATATGTGTAAAACTTTATGGAGAAAATCACAAAAGATTCTTAACAAATAAGAGAAAACAAAACATGGAGAATTGTGCCACTTCCATAGATGGAAATGTTAAAAATCACAAAGTGATTAATTTGACCCAAATTGCTGATATACTCAATGCTGTTTCAAATGAAATCCCAACAAGATTTTTCCCCTATAGCTATCCATTGAGACATTTTAAAGGCATAGGAATTAAAATAGAGTGATATTGAGGGAGTGAGAGAAAGCCAGGTCAATGGCAGAATTTGGAGCCCTTATAGGTAAGCTCAAATACATCTGAGAAAACTGGCATATGGTGGAGATGCCATTATAAATCAGTAGGAGGAAAAGAAACATCAGTCAATGGCATGATTTTTCATTTGGAACTTGCTTCGTGCACAAAAATAACAAATCAAAATTTTAAATGGGAAAAAATTTAAATTAGAAGAAAATGTAGTATAATAATTTTGGCAAGAAGAGAAGAACCACATTCCTTGGAAAACTCTCAAATCAATAGTTTATAGCAAAGCACTGATAAAACTGATTACATGAATATTAAACTGTTCTCTACAAAACACACCAGGAAACATACTAAAGAAAAAAATGGCAGCCTTAGGAAAGATATTCATAATATATGAAGCCAACATGAATTAGAATCCTGATCAGGTAAGGAAGCTATCTAGCAGCTTAAACAAACTCACAATATAACTTAAAAATGGGGATATGAGTGGAGCAGACAATTCAGAAGAATCGACAAACATATGAAAAGATAATCACCCCTACTAGTGATAAAAGAAATGCAAATTGGAACAACAGTGAAACCCCATTTCACACCCAATAGTTTGACAGGCATTAAAGAGTCTGTCAACACCAACTGTTGGGTAAAGACATGAGAAAACTGAACTCTCATACCCTACTGGTGGGAGTGTAAATTAGCACAATCACTCTGGAGAGCAAGTGGGCTGTAGACAATGAAATTTAAAATGTGCATTCCCAATGACTTAGCAATTCTACATTAGAGAAATACTTGCTCATACGTACCACGGGATCCAGGATGTTCATTATAGCATCATTCGTTTGCAGTGGAGAAAAATTAGACACAACCTTTATGTCCTTCAATAGGGAATAGGCAAATAAACTGTGATATTTTCACACGTTCACTCTAATAATAATTTAAAAAATGAGCTAATTAGACCTATGTGTAAAAGACGAGAACAGATCTAAAAAAACCTGCCATCTTGACTAGAAAAGGTGGGGGACAGCAAGTTATTAAAAAGTATCTAGTATGAAATCATTATGTGAAAAAAAAATTTTAAACAGCAACTCCATATACGATGTATGGATACATTTCACAATAAACATAGAAGTTAGCAGCTGCAAAATTCATTTTGGGGATTACCTCTAAGGATAGTAATAGAGGAGAAAGGAACTTCAACCTTAATCTGTAATGGTCTATACTTAAAAAAAAAAAATCAGTTGTATGGTGAGTGCATATTAATCACTATAGCCTGGGGCAGTGGGGGGGACTTGAGAGAGAAAATCCGACTGTGCCACTTGAAGGTAAGCATTCGGGAGGAAGAGAGTGATTGTTTTTCTTTCTGTTCTCAGATTCTAGAAGGCACTTAATCACTGTTGCTTCTCTTCTCACATGTGTTGAAACCCAGGGTCTTTCCAGGACAGCAGGGAAATACATCAGTGTGGTAGACGTTAGGCATCACATGCACACACGTACGCGCACACACACTGCTACTGCACAGCTGCAGGGCTAAATTGCCACAAACCATAGAGCTAGGTTCTTCCAAGACGACTAGAGGGATGTTACCTTGTTCCTTCAACCTGGGATCCCTTTGCGTCTCTGCTTGACCTGCTCCTACCAACACTGTCCCAAGGCAAATCACCACGTCAAATCACCCTACTCACCTGTCTTCTCTAGTTGGCCTAAATGCTCTTCAGACCTTCAACAAGCATTTCATGAATATACCAGGCTCTCAAGTAGCCTAGTAGGTATGTTAGATACACTTTGTCTCTCTTAAGCCTCAAGATAGCCCCATGTAATCCGTACTTTAACCGCATTTTATAGGTAAGAAAATTCCAACACACGCAATTAAATGGGTTTAGTCAAAGCTACAGTATGTAACTAGTGTAACTGGAGTCCAAACCTAGGTTTTTATGACCCCAAAGTTAAGCTCTATAAAAAGACCTGGGAATACAGTTGCCGAATCTGCTTCCTCAGCCACCACTTCATTCAGAGCTTCACACCAGACATCACGGAAAGAATAAAAACGTAAATAAGGTGCGGTCTCTGCTGCAGAATAGTTTGGAATCCAGTAGTGGACTTACCTCATCCGAGACATAAGAACCATCTATATAGGGAGAGGCTATGATCAAGCCATCTTACAGTCCACTCCGGGCTGAAAAAGACTGCTGCCTTTTATCTCTGCATATATGTCTTATATTCCAGGCCTTCGCAGTTCCCATCAGATTCCCACATCCCTTTTAGACTTGGGGGCCAAGAATTGATCACAGCCCTGCAGTGAGGGAAAGACCTGTAGTGCCTCACTCCAGCCAAAGGTTCTCATGGGTGATGTAAGGGAATCCCCTTCTTGCTCCAGCCTGGAGATCTCAGGGTAATTAATGTTTGCAAGTTGCAAGAAGTAACACCTAAAGCCTCCCTGTTGAGGGCCAAGCCCTGATGAATTTTTCGGATGTGTTGGATTATTTTTCCTCATGTGTCCACATGCAATATCTGCTGAGCTCATCTGTGGCAGGAAGTGGGATCAGTGAAAACACCAGGGGGGAGGGTAGAGAGTGTGTCCTCTGAGCATGACTGGAGAATAAAACTCAATTTTTGGATATATTCTGTCTACTAAAACTTTGAGTTTAAGGAGAATATTTTGTTTTGTTTTGTTTCCTGCACTGACTACCACCATACTTGGAAAAAAATAACCAACCTTTCATGCCAGGGAACCACAGAAGCAATTCATTATAGAGGACCCTGGAGGAAGATTAACCGTATGTCCTTAAAAAAACATGGCAGGGAGTTGCCTCAGTGCCAATTGTGTGAGGGGCAATCATCTTGGCTTCTTCTGCCTGCCCAACCTGTGTGGCGGGTGGTGGGAGGGGTTGGGGGTGGTGGTGAGGCTCCTGTGGTTGCTGGATGCAGTGGTAGTGACTGGAGGCCACTCTGCTTGTCAGTGCCAGCTTAGATCTGCAGAGTCAGCGGGAAAGAGAAAGAAGGGGGGAAAGTCCATTCCAAGATGTTTAAGCTGTAAGAATCCTCCGGGATCTCCTGATCCACAGGTCCCCAAACCTGCAGAACAGCAGAGTCACCTCCAAACCTCTCCGAAAATACTGATCCCTGAAGTATGCACCAGACCTACTGAATCAGAGTCTGTAATTGTGAGGCTACAGATGCATGCTGGGGAGCCACTCTTGAATCCGATATCCTCATGAGACAATTGGAGAAGCTAAAGCTAAAGAGGGACCGTGATTTGCCCATCCTCAATAGCAATGTGGGTCAGACGCCAGAGGTCCCTGGCTGAAATCTCTCCTCATTCTAAATCCATCATCTCCACCTTCTCCACTCTTCCAGTCTCAAGGAACGGTCCCACCACCCACCCAGAACCCAATTCAGACACTTGGGAATTAGAATCACTCTCTTTCGCCCTCTACACAAAACTCATGCCCAATTTTACTAATGAACATTGACTGTGTAGGTCCCTTACCCCTTTCCCATGTACTTCCCCAGTTCAATCACCACCATCTCTCACACAAACTACTGCAATAGTCGCTTAACTGGTATGTTGGCCTTGGGTTTTCCCACCCTATCCATTCCACGCTGAAGCCAGAAAGATCTTTGTAAAGCATTAAAGCATGAATCTTATCTCATCATCTCCCTATATTATTTTTCAATGGCTTCCAAAGAATAACAATTTTTAGATTTTGACCAGCCTTTCATAAACTGACCTCATTTTTTTTCTCTTTCCCAACCACCACCTCACATCTCCTGCGACACAAAACTTCCATTTCATTCCCTTTATGCACCATGAATTCCCTCTCTTGTATGTCTTTACACTCTGTCTCCATCTCTTTCTCTCTCTCTCTCTCTCTCTCTCTCTCTCTCACGCATCCACACACACACACACACACACACACACACACACACACACACACATCTTTATTCTCTAAGACTTAAACTCTGTGTCCTCTGTGGAAGTCTTACTCAATCCCGGCCATCTGACTTTCTTTCTTTGCATCTGTAGCATTTCATGATTTCCCCCATTAAATCTTTTATCAGGACATTATCAGATTATATTAAAAATGTTTCATGTTAACTGTTTCTTTGTATGGTGTGAGGCTCCCTATCACCACAGTTAATTCCTGGTTCATTTCTATGTTCCAAGAATGAAACATATAACCTAGCATGGTAAAGACTTGGAGTATTTGTTTAACCAGATCACATTCTCCTAAAACAAGTTGATGGACCTAATAATTTTTGGATCTGATTTTTTAAAAAGATTTTATTTATTTATTTGAGAAAGGGTGAGCATGATCAGGAGGAGGGACAAAGGGAGAGAGAGAGAAACATGCTGAGTGTGAAGCCTGAGGTGAGGCTCAATGCTCAATGCAGGGCTCCATTCCAGGACCCTGGGATCATGACCTGAGCTGAACTCAGATGCTTCACTGGTTAAGCCACATAGGTGCCCCCTTGGACTTGATTCTTAATTACTCCTCAAGCAAGTTGTTTCCAGTGAAATGTGATTTGGGAGACTCCAGTAACCCAGCCAATCCTTGGCCACCTGAATTGGTCAGTGCAACCAGGTCTTCTGTTCTTCCTAGCTGCCCAGTGGTTCTGTAAGCTAGGTCACAGGTTTATAAGCAATGCATTGGATTGGACACATAATGCCCCCCGTTTGACTAGATACTCTACAAATATGTAATTATTTAATCCTTACAAATATATTAAAATGGAAATTTTATTGTGTTTATTTTATATTTGAAGAAATAGGCTCAGAGGAAGTATAGCTAAGGCTACACAGCCACTATAGAACAGAGCTAAAATTCCAACCAGATCTTTATGTCTTCAAAGTATGCATGTTGCCAATTGATATCCCATCTCTCTAGCTAGCAGGTGTCTGGTCATAGGCAAGATCAGAAAACAAAAGGTGACCTCAATAGGTGAGCCAACATATCATCCACCCTAGAAGATTCCAAAAGATTTAGCCTAAAGCTCCAATGGATTTTCTTCTCTCTGGTGCTGGTCCTATTGGGCAGATATGTGTAGACAAAGGGACACTTGAATTCAAGCTGGCACATTTCTCTTGCAGAGATTAGTTTACCTAGATAGTTAATTGTTAATGAGGATCTTAAGCAGCTGGTCTTCTGAGAGTAACTTAACTTCACACATGTACCTATTCAATCACAAAGGCCAAGATTCTTTTCCTTTTCATTATTTTTTTTAAGTTTTCATTTTCATTCCAGTTAGTTAATAAACAGTATAATGTCATTTTTCAGGCCTGCAATATGATTCAACACTTCCATTCAACACTCTATGCTCATCACAACAAGTGCCCTCCTCAATCCCCACCACCTATTTAACCCATCCCCCCCACCCACCTCCTCTATGATAACCATAAGTTTGTTCTCTATAGTTAAGAATCTATTTCTTGCTCTCTCTCTTTCCCTCTCTCTCTTATTTTTTTTAACCTTTGCCTGTTTGTTTTGTTTCTTAAGTTCCACATGAGTAAGATTATACGGTATTTGTCTTTCTCTGACTTACTTATTTCACTTAGCATTATATTCTCTAGATCCATCCATGTCATTGCAAATAGCAAGATTTCATTCTTTTTATGGCTTAATAATATTCCAGTGTGTTTGTGTGTGTGTGTGTGTGTGTGTGTGTGTGTGTGTGTGTTTATTTGCTCACCACATCTTCTTTATTCATTCATTCATCAGTTGATGGGCACAGGCTGCTTCTATAATTTGGCTATTGTAAATAATGCTGCTATAAACATAGGAATGTATGTATCCCTTTGTTTTTTTTAAGATTTTATCTATTTATTTGAGAGAAAGAGGTGCACATGCACACATGAGGAAGGGCAGAGGGTGAAAGGGCAGAGGGAGAGAAGAAGCAGACTCCCTGCTGAGTGGGGAGTTCAATATGGGGCTCAATCCCAGGACCCTGAGATCATAACCTGAGCCCAAAGCAGACACTTAATCCACTGAGCCACCAGGTGCCTCTGCATGTATTCTTTTGAATTAGTGTTCTTGTATTCTTTGGGTAAAAGACCAGTAGTGTGATTGCTGGTTCATAAGGTAGATCTATTTTTAACATTTTGAAGAAACTCCAAACTGTTTTCCATAGTAGATACATCAGTTTGTATTGAAAAAAAGTTATTTTCAACTGTAATTCACGTGACCCTCCAGAGCCTCTAGTTTTTTCTGCTCTTGGTACCCTCCTTACACATAGCTCATTATCATGTTGCAGAGATTCTCCACTCTTGGTAGATTAATATAAAGTTGAACATTCTAAGTTCTAGTCATAAATTTGTCAATTCCTTTTTTCGTGATATTTGATGAGAAAAGAAAATTAACTTTTTCCTTCTTGGTTATTTTCAAAAATAAAAATACTGAGAACAGGGGATCATGGAGGGAAACAATTACTTTCATGCATATGTGGTAAGGATTTGGTACAGCTCTTCTGGAGGGTGACTTGATAACACCTAGAAAAACATAGAAAAGTATGTACACTTTGACTTAGCAGTTCTACTTCTGGGGCTTTCTTAAGCCAAGGATTATCAAACTATAGCTCATAGGCAAATCTGGTCTAATTTTGTAAAGTCTTTTGGAACACAGTCACCCACCTGTTCTGTTATATATCATCTATGGCTGCTTATATGTTGTAAGGGCAGAGTTGAATAACTGCAACACAGACCATGTGGCCCACAAAGCCCCCAAATTTATCTGGATCTTTACAAAAGACATTTGCTGATGCGCGCTACAAAGTTATAAAAATGTCATTGGGCCACTGCTTATTTGGATCTCTTATATGAGTCACTCGTGTACTTCTCCAAAGGATAGAGCTTCCGCTCCCTCAGCCCAAGCCTGTGAGTGTAATGTCTTTAGGTTTTCAGACCCAGAGATCTCTAAGCTCTGCTTGTTCAGCTCCATCTGGAGCCAAGTACCACACCCTTCCAGGGGTGCTGTGTCCAAAGTAGTGGCTCAGTCATCTGCTTCTCAGTGACGCAATCTTCTCTATTCTACAGTTCCTTACTGGAGTCCTGTTTGTTTCTCCTACGTAAATACTCAGAAATAAAAGTTCCCATTTTCCTTCCTTCCCTGAACTCTTTGAGACAATCCAGATCACCATGAGAGAGAAGAACAAGATTTGCCAAGCTTATTTCCCCTATCAAGGAACACCAATTGTCTCTGATGGCAGACCTCTCCTTCCATTTTTGGGAAAAGGAGTCACGTTATTGTCTCAAAAGTGAATCATCCTTCCAAGAATGACCATGGTAATTTCTGTTGTTTTTACAGGAAGAAAAAGAATTAAGTATTTAACATGGCACACTGCTACACATATTAATTTTACAATGGAAAAAGCAATAAGGCTATTAAAAATAATAATAAAAAGAAAAGGCCTGAGGTACCTGGGTGGCATAGTTGGTTAAGCATCCGATTCTTGGTTTCAGCTCAGGTCCTGCTCTCAGGGACCTAGGATCGAGCCCCATGTTAGGCTCCACGCTCAGCATGCAATCTGCTTGAGGTTTTTTCCTCTTCCCTCTCTGTCTTCCTTTGCTCCTTCTCCTGCTCATGTTTCTCTCTCTAACAAATAAATAAAATTTTTAAGAAAAATAAAGAAAAGGCCTAATTCACAGGTGGTTTTGAGGAGCCATTAAGATTATGCAAACAACTAGCTTTTATAAACTCTAACATACTTCATAAAGTGGATTATTATTAACAAAATTTGATATCCCAAAACAGCAAGTGGGGATTATTACTCATATTGCAAAAGTCATCTATATAACCTGCCATGAATTTATTTTAAAGAATTAAGCTCACTCAAAGAAAATCCCACAAAAGGAATAAACCATACACATTAATGTATATATATGCATCATTTCTCCCCAAATGATAGCTTATGAAACTTTAATGAACCCCTACAACAGATAAAACAGAGCTGTTCTTTTTTTTTTAAAATTTTTTTTTTTAATTTTTTATTTATTTATGATAGTCACAGAGAGAGAGAGAGAGGCAGAGACACAGGCGGAAGGAAAAGCAGGCTCCATGCACCGGGAGCCCGATGTGGGATTCGATCCCGGGTCTCCAGGATCGCGCCCTGGGCCAAAGGCAGGCGCCAAACCGCTGCGCCACCCAGGGATCCCCGAGCTGTTCTTTTAAACACAGCCCTACCCTCTAGATATCTCCAGGACATCTCAGACAAACCCTTGAGTTCTCCAGAATTCACAAAAAGACAGATCCGCCAGGTTCTCTAAATTATGGAAAGTTGACCCTGGAAGAACACCTAAACAATATTTAGAGTCCATTCCTCATTTCCAGATCAGGAACTGACTACAACAGAAAAGAACTACTTTGCTCACAGTCACAGGGAGCTCATTGATGAATGGACACACGTTCAGGTTTAGATCATCTGCTTCCAAAATTAGGCTCTCTTCTCTACCCCTCTCCCCAACAACAACAACAACCAGAAACATGCCTGAGATGTAAAATGAGATCCACTTGGAGAATGCAAAGATTTTAGGTTCACCTGACCATCCTGAAAGATTTTATTTATTTATTTACTTATTTATTTTCAGAAATTTTACCCATTTATTTGAGAGAAAGCAAGGAGGAAAAGGAGGAAAGGAAGAAAGAGGTAATCTCCAGCAAACTGCACTGAGTACAGAGCCTGCCCCGAGGCCATTTCTCGGGACCCCAAGATCATGACCTGAATTGAGACCAAGAGTCAGACGCTCAACCCACTGAGCCACCCACGTGCCCCTCCTGAGAGTTTGTAAGAGATCAGGTCACTCTACGCTGAACAGGAGGCATCCAGCACTCACAGAGCTGCCAAGCCCTCACACCATTTATCACTCCCTTCTGAACCACTTTCCAGACCTACACTGGACTCTACTTCCTGACAGGTTGTATATCGTTTCCACCTCTGAGCTCGGAGTTCATTTTTCTCCCATTTATGGCCCTGCTCTACCCTTTGGCAGAGCAGTAACCAGTAACCATGCTTCTCCCAGTTTGTCTGATCCAACCCAGGCTATAAGCATTGGCATATACATTCACTATGGGTGGCCCTACCAAGACCTTTACCTTCCGAGCAGGACTCCAGTATGGCTGAGAGCAGCTCTCCCCTGCAAGAGCAGGTCCCTACACTGTGTGAAGGAGGCTTTAGGTTTTATTGCCTCCCTCCCTAAGGGCACTCATTTACTGAATTTTGCCCTCAGAACTGGAGGGTCGGCATGCAGAGCTTCACCAGCAGATGACTCACATGCACACACGTAAATCTGGGCATCTTACTCTGCTGGCAGGACCTGCCCTCATACTAATAATTAATATCACTTGGCACTTACAAGAGATCTTTCAGCTTTGAAAATGCCTCACAAGCACATATTAATTGACCAGACTTGCCGGCTCCAAATATTTTCACTCTACCTCCCAAGCCTCTGGGTATTTATTCACATTACACCCATGCCCTATGCAGAACT
This sequence comes from Vulpes lagopus, assembly GCF_018345385.1. Lineage (NCBI taxonomy): Eukaryota > Metazoa > Chordata > Mammalia > Carnivora > Canidae > Vulpes > Vulpes lagopus. The sequence continues at coordinate 63,454,588 of NC_054830.1, forward strand.
TTCAGCATCAACTCTGACTTGGGAAGCTGACAAGAGCTCAGGGAATCCCAGCTTATCCAGCTTTGTCTAGATCCCCATGGATTCAGGCCACACGACTCTGTCAAGCATATTCTCAAAGGAGCACTGTTTCCAGGAGTTTCAAAGAGACAGAGACAATATACCTAGATTTTTAAATTCAGAAAGATTGGGACACAAAATCTAGAATACTCACTAAGAAAAATACCTGCCGGCCCAAGGCGTGATCCTGGGGTCCCGGGATCGAGTCCCACATCAGGCTCCCTACAGAAGCCTGCTTCTCCCTCTGCCTGTGCCTCCGCCTCTTTCTCTCTCTCTTTCTCATGAATAAATAAATAAAATCTTAAAAAAAAAAAGAAAAATACCTGCTCTGGGCCCCAGGTATTTCATAGGTAGAACAGAGATGATAATAATTGAATGGGCTGTTATTAGGATGAAACATAAACAATCTGATGGTTTCAGGGTGATACCTGGCACATACGAGGTCACACTGATCATTTTATATTTTATATGTTAGGTAGGTCTAATGGTTACTATCAGTTTAAAGATGAGGAAACTGAGGCACAGAGAGTTTTGAGTAACATGTACGAGATCTCATGGAGAGTAACTGAGGGGAGCTGGAATTTGGGCCTGGACAGCGTGGCTACAGAGCCTGACCTCTGATGACCACGTTGCCCCAGCTCTTGATCAGTGGATGGCAGCATCGGTGTCACCATCACACCAAGGAAGGTAGGCAAACTCTTCTGAATTAGGGATCCAGGTGAGGACATATCCTATTCTCTGCTGCCCTATGCATGGTCCCTCAGTGATTTTCTTGAATTTTGATGGACAAATCTTAGATGGGTTTTATATTTTCTGGAAATAATAATAAACTATCAGAAACTTCTGCACTTCTTTTTTCTGTTTTCAGTAGATTTTGGCCATTTGTGGGAAGAGAAAATTCTTGGAAATGGTGGATCTGAATTGAAGCCCAGATCCTCTCTTCTTTTCTCCTGCCTTTTTGGGTGGAAACTGTTTTCTCACCTGTAAAAACAGGTTCATAGCATCCTAAGGGAGTGCTGGAAAGGAAAAAGATGATGTTAAGGTTCTCTGGTCAACTCAGAAGTTTTCATAGTCCCTTACTATGTTATTTGTGACAACAGAGTGATTTACTGAAGCAAATGTCCACTTGGAAGAAGTAGACATGAACTTTTCGTAAAAAAAAAAAAAAAAAAAAAACCCACAAGGTTCTGGATTTTCCCAGGCTTCCTGAAAAATGGCAGTTCAATCTCTTTCTTCTCTTTGGCAGAAATATTACAGTCTTCCACTTCTTCAATTAACCTGCTTGGCAGCACTTACTATTGCCAGATCCCATGTGAGGCTACAAAAACATCACGATGAATAAATAGAACACAGAACCTGTGAGGGGATGCTTCACCCTGTGATAGATGCAATGATGGTGGGATGGTTGCTTAAGAGATATAGTGATATTCTGTGAAGGGAGTCAGGAGAGGTTTCAAGAAGACAGACTCTGGGCTGGATTTTAATAATGGAATAGGTTGGACAGGGGTGGGGTGGTAATGAGGGTCCAGAGCTCAAAAGGGGTTTCCGAGCAGAAGGAGCGAGTGTGGGAAGGTATGTAGACACGAGGCATCATGATGTGACGGGGCAACTGCTATGATATGTCCATTTGTTGGACCTCATTGTGCCTGGGAGTGATGCTGGGTGGACAGAGCTAGATCCAGAAGAGCCTTGCGTGCCAGAATTCAGGAGCCTGGGATTACATTTCCTCCTGTGTTCAGAATGTCCAGAAATGTTACATTGCCTGGACCATGTCCCTCTGGATCCTAGAAGTCGTTGGTCCTCATACACCTGGTTTTCTGACGAGACACTTCTCCCTTCGGGAAGCAACCCCCCTCAGGCCCTGAGTCAGTACTGCCCTTCCTCTCCAGCCACCCCCACCCCCACCCACAAGGTACTGGAAGTGCTTACAGCTGCAGAAAGTGGGAGCTGCTCCCCAGAGCAGTGGAAAAATAAGCTGCTGAAAGGTTTATTTCCCTGCTCAAAATATTTTCACAAAGCAAATGCACAAGGCTTGTCACCACACACTCAACTATTTTTAAGCTTCCTGACCAGATCTTCTGGATAGGCCTTTGGGGACAGTAAGTGGCGGCAGGGAAGTGGGAGTTGCTCTTGGCTTTGGGGAGATTGGGTCTTCTGGGAGCCCTTGAATTTGGTTTGGCCAGAGAACATTTCTGGGGGAGGCAGCGGGGGTGAAGTGGAAGCAATTAGCCCCCTTGTCTGTTTACCCTGTTCATCTTCTCTGACCAGCAGGAACTTCTACCCTTTGCCTTCCAAGGGCACAGGGACTGCCAGGAGAAATGAAGCTGGGGTTTCACCTCCTTCAGTTCCACTGTGTCATGGATTCAGGCCATGGACAAGGGGGCCTTAATTGGTTTTGTACCATATGCTAGGCCTGGGTCATGACTCAACCAAACAGATTCCTTTCTCTTCTCCCACAATGACCAAAGCCTCAGCCAGATGGGGCTGGTGGGTGGAAGGCTGAAAAGCTAGAAAGGGCAAAGCTGAGTGGGTGACAGGGCATTCTCAGAGTTTCCAACAATGATGTTTCTCAGCTCCTGAGGTCCCAACGCCAGTCCACATACAAGGTCAAATGAAAATGGTCCAGGTTTTGCTGGTAACTATGGTTGACTTTGTCACATTTTATCTAAATAGCAGTGAAGTGTGGCTGTTTGTAAAAGAAAAGAAGAGTACATTCTTCGTGCAAAGCAGGAGTCCTCAGATTGAATTGGTAGGAATATTTCAATAGTAGTTTATCTATATGTTTAAATAGGGCTTCTAAGATGTGTGTCACCTTTATTCCTCCAGGTAGCCTGATAGGGTATGAAAATGGCATCTTCCTCATTTTACAAATGAGATAACTTAATATAAACACCTAAATACAGAGAAAAAAACAAAAACAAACAAACAAATGCAGAGCAAATTAATTCTAGACAAGATTTAGGAAATATATATGATAAAAAGTATGCTAAAAAGTTTTGAAAAGTGGGATGCCCGGGTGGCTCAGTGGTTGAGCATCTGCCTTCAGCTCAGGGAGTGATCCTGGAGTCCCAGGATTGAGTCCTACATCGGGCTCCCTGCATGGAGCCTGCTTCTCCCTCTGCCTGAGTATCGGCCCCTCTCTCTGTGTCTCTCATGAATAAATAAATAAAATCTTTTTTTAAAAAAAGTATGTTAGAGAAACAATAGAAGTTTCTCTGAAACTCAAAAAGTGAAATAAATTGCTGAATGAAATGAAACCTGTAAATGTCATAACCAAGATTTCAAACTAAATCTGTCTGGCACAAAATGTGTGGGTTTTCCCCCCTCCTATCTATAGTGTTTTCCATGCTCCTTTATTAGTGTTGACATTTCAATTTAATACTGTGTTCCCCACCTGGCCTACTCTTGAGGACTACAGGGATGTGGGGTGCTTACTCGCTCTGAATATAGTTCTTTTCAACTCTTGCTTTATATACCTGTTCACAGCTTCTGCTCCATGGCTCTGGCCACCTCGTTGCTACCCCTTCTGCTGCTCTTGCTTACTCTCATCTTCTCCTATTCCACTGCCTGAGCTCCATCCACACAAGCTTGTTGAGCACACAAGAATCTGCATCATGAAGGACATGATCACCCATGTGGCCACTTAAAGTCAGGGGCAGATACCACTATTCTGAAAGGTTAAAGGCCATTATCCTCCTTAGGGCTAGATTTCTGGGTGCCCCCTGACCCTGTCCACCACAGTGCTTCTAGAACCTCCTCTTTCAGCCCTTTCCTCCCTTCCTCAGTTCTGAGCCCCTAGTCAATTCTATTTAGTATTTAGACATTTCAGCTAGATGATGAAAATGACCTGAAGTTAGTCAGCAAATCACCTTAGGTTGCTTTGTTGCATTACCCCTCATCTCTAATCAGAAAGAAAAAATCTCAATCTATTGCTCCTTCTGAGGAACAAGAAAACCTTTTCACAGGCCCAAAAGCTTCACAATCTGGTCCCATGCCCACCCCAAACCCATCACTGGCAAAGGGAATGGACCAAAAAAGAAAAAAAAAAAAAAAAAAGACCAATAAGGACTTTTTTTCTAGAGTGAGAGATAAATCACCCTCCCTAAGCTTATGATATATAAAGGGTGACGTCTGAAAAAGCTCAGAGCTGTAGATGCAAGAAAACGAAGAGGGTGCATGTCATCGACCTATATTCATCATTAGATACTATAACAATCCACCAGTTTTAGTGACCTTTTTAAAAATTTTATTTTTAGAACAGTTTATTCCTTACTCAGTGTCTGATGAGGCCTTGGTGGCTCTCCTGGATGGCTGTCCCCCAATCAGTGATTCGGGGATCCAGTCCCTTTCCATTCTATGTTTGTGCCAATAGAAAGCCTCCTCTTCCAGCTACAGAAATGATGGGCTGAGGGGAAGCACACTTGACACTTAACCACTTCCCCTGAAAGGAATCACATTGTTTCCACTCATATTTCATTGGTGAAATGAGTCACATGGTCCAGCCAAGTGCAAAAGAGGCTGGGACATGTGAAGGAGAACGTGAGTAACACTAGCAAGTGAATGTCACAGTAAGCAATTCACAGAGCCATGTGAGGATCATCTAATGCAAATCTCTACTCTTAACAAAACAAAACAATCAGAAGATCTGACATTATAATCTCTTCTTAAATCCACTGCAGTGCCATAAACATTTTAGGTCAGGTTCAATGTATAATACCTGCGCTTCCCTCCTGGCCCGACCCCATTCCCCCAGAATTTAAAGACGAAATTATGGGGGCACCTGAGTGGCTCAGTGGTTGAGTGTCCGCCTTTGGCTCAGGGCATGATCCCAGGGGCCTGGGATTGAGTCCCGCATCGGGCTCCCCACGAGGAGCCTGCTTCTCCCTCTGCCTATCTCTCTGCCTCTCTCGGTGTCTCTTATGAATAAATAAATAAAATCATCTAAAAAAAAAAACCTATAAATTATGATGTGGCAGATGTTTTTTCAATTACCTAAAGAAAACACCAAGAATTAAAGCCCGTTTTCTTTGTTACCTTCCCATATCCTTTTACTTGCTTTGGTTTAACAGCCTTATATAAACTACACATTAACATAATCCCATTTCTGTTAAGTTTAAAAAAAAAAAAAAAAAAAAAAAACTCCAAGCTGTCTTTTTTCATTTAAAACTCTTCTTCCTCATCATTATCTGTTTTGGCAAACAAACTAAAATTACAGCATAGCTTTGCAGTCTGGGTCTCCTTGACTGAGGTTTGTCTGAGATGAAGCTAAAAATGAGGAAATTTGGGTGGTTTCCAGCTGAATTCTATCCTTTTATTCCTGTGTGAGCCTTTTACCTCCAGAAAATTCTAGGAAAATTTCCCGGCTGACAGGAAATTAAAGGTTACAACTCTGTCCCTACGAGACAGCACACCTTGTTGCTTAGCCATAGTTAGTGGAGAAGAACAAGTCTCTCTAATTGGCTTGAAGACCCAAAGACATTATCAGGCTCTGAGTGCATGTGGGAGGCCTGAGGCCTAGAACTGGAAATAGGAAACTGAAAGAAACAGTCTGTGATTCAAATGAGTGTTTCTATAGGGGATTTTTGAATTTTCCAAAATGGCATTTTTAATACCTCCCTGTCCTAATGGAAGTTACCATTCACTTCCATGAAAAGAGCACAGGCCTCAATGTCAGGCTGAAGTTAATCAGGAGAATTGCATTTGTACCCAGCCTTGCGATGACTAGTTCCGGGACCCTGAGATTAATAGTCCTCTCTATGGGTCTGTTCTCTCACCAAACGTAAGATGAATTTAGGGTCCCATCCAATAAAAGGGACCATGTCTCACTTGCCTCTGTATCCCAGCACTTGGCACATGGTCTAATTCCCAATAATATAATCAATCATTGTAAAATGATTCATGGATAAGATGGTAATTAGTCTGTGCAGGCTACCATCATAAAATACCACCAAGTGGGTGGCTTACACAACAGAAATTTATTTTCTCACAATTTTGGAGGCTTGGAATCCAGATTAAGGTGTCATTAGGCTTGTTTCTGGTAGGGTCTCTCTTCATGGCTTACGGATGGCCACCTTCTCACTGTGTCCTCACATGGCCTCTTCTCTTTGTGTGCAGAGAGAGAGAAAGGGAGACATCCCTGTGTTTCTTCTCTTCTAATAAGGACACGAGTTATCAGATTAGGGCCCTACCTTATGACTTCATTTAACCTTACCTGTCTCCCTATAAATACAGTCATATTGAGGGTAGGTCTTTAATGTAGGAATTTGGGAGTGAGAGGAGTACACAATTCAGCCCATAATAGAAATCTATGGATTTCTCTGTACCTTGTGATAGAGAAAAACGGTCTTTTTTTTAAGATGCATTAAGAAATGCATTACAGGGATCCCTGGGTGGCGCAGGGGTTTGGCGCGTGCCTTTGGCCCAGGGCGTGATCCTGGAGATGGGGGATCGAATCCCACGTCGGGCTCCCGGTGCATGGAGCCTGCTTCTCCCTCTGCCTGTGTCTCTGCCTCTCTCTCTCTCTCTCTCTCTCTGACTATCATAAATAAATAAAAATTTAAAAAAAAATAAATTAAAAAAAAGAAATGCATTACATTTCTATTATAGGCTTTATATGCTATTCTCATGTGATTTCTTATCATCAGCATTGTCAAAAGTAAAGAATTGTCACTGCAAGGAAATCAGAAATGAGTTTTAAAGATGAATTGAGTGCAATTTTCACTGTGAAGAGGGTCTCCAGTTCCACTAGCCTTGGAGTATGATAACATTATCTCACATGTGAGATAATATCTCTGTGAATTTTCTCACAGAGCTTAAAATTAGATCCCTTTGTGTACATACTGACAAAACAGTCTTTATGTCCTTGAAATAATGTATCTTAAAATATTTAGAGGTTGTTTGATACCTACAATTCATTTAATTTATGAAAGTTTATATGGACCTTGTGACTTTACTAAAATTGAAATGTGCAACTTGATGCAGGGGGACCTTAGGCTCGTCCAGATTCTTTCACATCCTATTCAGGTGTAGGTTTCAAGGCACAACTGATGTTGAATATGAAAGAAGGGAAAGAGAGTGTGTGTATGTCTCTGTGGGAGAGACAGAGACAGAGACAGAGAGACAGAGATGAAACAGCAGCAAAGTCCATTGTTCATTCTATTGTGAAAGCTTCCTGTCGATTGAAATGCAGATCTCATGTCCTTAGAAACTGTTCTGATATTGATCAAGGTTGCTTGTATCACGTGTATTGAGGAATTATTTAAGTGCAAATGAGAGCCCCAGGTGCAACACGGGATAGAAGACCTTTCCTCGCTATCAAATGAAGGTAATGAGGGTAATCATATGAATATAAAACATATAATTATTGTATTGGGATTATAATGTAATATATTCTAATCTTTAACATTTATATAAGAGTAATGGAGTTTATTGTTACCATGACAAATCCTATTTGAGAGTTGGCTGCATTTAATGAAAATTCACCACATTTCACATGCATTTCACATGTCATTAGGGACCCTGGCTGAAACTGCTCTTCAATTATTTTGGCAGTGTATATTCCACTTTAATGATAAATGAATTACTTTTCAACTTTATCTAAAAGTGGACATTCAAATTCACTGTCGGGTGCTGATTATGGCTTTGTCAGGGGGAAGGGGAAATCCAATGCTTTAATGAACATTTTGTTTCTCAAAGATAAGGTCAAAAATCCCATTTTATTTGAAGACAACAACAAAAAAATAAACTCTTCTTTCCATAGTAGCATAACGTTGGCCATCATTGTGGATAGATGCGCAGCTCTACAGACCTTTCATGAAAGCCATTCTGTGACTTTCCTTTCCTGGGAGCTTCCAATGAGTTCTGACCTAAAAGAAGGGAGAATCACACTAGCAGTAATATACCCTCATACAGTGATTCCTTGGGCCAGTTTGTTAGCTTTGCATATCTTAACCCAATTAATCCTTGCAGCAACCTTATGAGACAAGCACTATGACTGTCCTCACTTTACAAAGGAGTAAACAAAGACACAGAGAAGCAACCTGCCTAGAGTCACAAAGCTAGTAAATAATAGAACCTGAATTCAAACTCAGGGGTCTTGGCGAACACTCTCACTGGGAAGAAATTGGCTAGCTTTTGCATTATAGTGATCCAGTGAGAGTGGGTGAGTAGGTGGAGGAAGATGGATGGAGGTAAAAAAAAAAAAATAGCCAATTGGGAACCCACTTAAAGGGAATTCTAGCCATAAATGATCTTAGCTAGGGTTTTAAATGGATCTATATTTCACTAAACCCCATCCTAAGGCTGCTGGCATATACTATTAAGAAAGCAAATTTTATTTTTCGATGTATTGATTGCTTAGCTTGTGCTAAGTTCCTTATGTATATTATCTGACTTATTGCTTGGAATAATGTAGAGTGCCGTTGAAGAAGTAAATCAGAGATCAACACTTGATAAAGTATATAGAGTTTAGGCCTTGGGGCCTGGTACAAGGAGAAAGAATCCAGGAAATTCATTCTAGGGTTGGAAAGTTGTGAGGTGGAATGAAGTGAAAGATTCATGACTCAGATTAGAAAAAGGTGAATGGCTTTTTGTCAGACTCTGGCAATATCCATCTTAAGGACAGGACTGAGCCACCAAAATTGATAATATGATCAGATCAATGCTTCATATCATGGTAAGAATAGGTTTGGCCCACTCCAAAAAAAGAGGAAAATACTTTCAGGGACAGTTGTCACAAAAAAAGCATTGTTGTTAGCATTAACAGAGGGGACACAAGACAATTTCATTATATCACCACCCAATACGGAGGCTTACTTTAAGCATCTTGAAAGAAAAGGCACAATGAAGGGAACGTAAGACAGCATCTATTTAAAATTAAATTGGGAAATTGAAACAAAGGGAAGATCACAAGATTATAAGAACTCTATTTCTTACTTCTCCATTAAAGGTAATAATAGTTCTATTTCATTCCAAAATAAATCTGATTTTGTAGAAATTTTAAATTTTGATGTCCAGGATATAATCTATTTTAGGTATTCATATGAATTGTGGTTAAAAGGTTGGAATAATGAGTGCCTGGGTAGCTCAACTGGTTAAGCATCTGCCTTCAGCTCTGGTCATGATCCTGGGATCCTGGAATGGAGCCCAGCGTTGGGTTCTCTGCTTAGTGGGGAGTCTGCTTCTCCCTCTCCCTCTGCTCCCCACTTCCGCTTGTGGTCTCTCTCTCTCTCCCTCTCTCTCTGTCTCTCAGATAGATAAAATCTTTAAGAAAAAAAAAATGGAATAATAAAATAGAAAGTTAACAAAATAAGCTAACACTGTGACACTCAATTTTTTTTACTGGACTACACTTATACATATTTGAAATGAGACAATTGTAATTGTTTTTCACTCCAGGGGTACCATGCAAAACTGTCTATCTATCTATCTATCTATCTATCTATCTATCATCTATCTATCTATCTATCTATCTATCTATCTCTCCATCCATCCATCCACACACACGTGCATTCATTCAAAACATATGCACACTTAAAGTATACCACTAAAAGTCAGTATCAGATCTACTAGGCCCCTGCCCTTAAGGGCGACAGGTAATGCTCTGGCAGCCAAGGAGTTGCTAGGCAGGGGGAAAAGGAGTGGGTAGAAACAACAACAGAAAAAAACAAACAAACAAAAAACCCCACCTCCTAATGGCAAAGTTTCCACTGCAGCAACAACATGCCAAATTGGAATGTTTGGACAACACTAAGCTTTAGATAATAAACCCATTATATTTGCGTCTCAGAACACCAGTATTTAACAGGGTAACTTGAGCTCCCTGATTCTCCTCGTGCAGAAGAACATGAACAACTCAGAATCACTTTAGGCAAACTTGGGTTTCAGCCTGTCTTCCGGAGCCCCCACTTTCCTGAGACACGCAACTCCAAGTTCTGTGAACTAAGTCTTGTGTTGGTGAGTGATCTGTGTTTCCATCTCTGTTCATTTTACCCTGTACATTGTACATTCCTCTGCATGACAACCTCAGTAAATTTTTGCCAGGCAGTTTTAAGTTTGCTATTCCTCGAGCCATGATCCACCTTCCACGAGCTACACTTCTCATATGAATAGCAGTAACCGAGGGTTGTTGGCTACAGACCAGATATAGAAAGATGCACCCAAAACCTCAGAGACCATATCACCTCTTCAGAACTACCCTAAAATAAAAGTCTACGTTTATTAATAAGGCATACAAGGCTTTCTTGATATGGCCCCTATTTACCTTTCTAGCCACACCTCTTATAACTCCCACATGCAAACATCCTATCTTCCAGCCAATCTGGGCAACTTATGCTTTCCTGAATACATTAAGCCTTCATGTTTCCTGTCTCTTCACAAATGTGGCCTCTGCCTTTGGTACTTCTTCCAACCCATCATTCACCTGGTTAACACCTACACTTCTCTAGTCCTTGGCTCAGGCATATCGCCTACTCTTGGAAGTGTTTGTTCACCACCCTCGCCTACCTCTAAATTGGCTTTATTTTTATTCTTCTATGTTCTTCCACTTGCCTCCATACCCTATGGAAGACATCTATTAAAGAATTTAGAATGTAGATGCTCTATTATATAATTCAAAGCTGACACCATCAACTTCCTTCTCTTTCTCTCCCTTAGCCTTGATGTACAAAATATGTCCCATTCATATAGGAATCCCTAGGCCCTGGTATATGACGTGGCTTAGAGGTGGGACCCATGTCTCCTTGCCAAATTAATGGGAAAACAAGATGGTACGTGAGAAATATGGTTACAGAGACTGGAGAAGCTCTTCATTCTAATCAAGATGAATGTGATAGATCCTCTGAAATGAAACGTCACCATATGTACTTCAAATCATCTACACCGTGTAAACAGACTCCCTTCCTCAAAAGCATAGATATTTCCATTGTACTCTTCTTAGACTTTTGGGGTCTAGCTACAATTTTCCTTCTAATCTTGTCTCACATTCCTCCCTCCTCTCAGAAAATTTGCAGTTAAACTGAATTTCCTTTAGTATCTGGAATGCACCATCTTTGTACTTCCTTCCAACCTATGCACATGTTCCCCATTCCACTCAATGCTTCCCCTCATCTCAAATCTTTGGCTTTAACAAATTCTATGAATTTTTCAGGTCTCAGTTTGGGTAAGGCCTTCTAGAGAATGACATCCTTATCTAATATACAGACCAAAGTTAGATTCATTTTCTCTATTTTCTCATAGAATACCATTTTCTTCCATAATGTTATGATGGGTCCACAAAAGGGAGCAAGGCAGCCGGGGAAGAAGCATCTGAACAGGCTCTGAGAGAGGTACCAGGAGCAATGGTGAAAACCCAGCAAAGATTGTGCAGAAGGTGGTGACCTCCTAAGCGACCAACTAGAAGAGATGAATCCATCCCTATCATTTATGCTGGAGAGACATTCCCAGAAAAGAGAAGGGGGTGAAGAGAGATCCTCATTAATGCACAGAACACTTTATAAGAGAATTACCTTTAAACAACTGCCAAGGCCAGGGAGCTCTGATAGTAGCTCACAATAGTACTAATCTCAAAACCTTTCCCTGCCCAGCTCATCTCTTCATCACTGACTCAGTTTTGCTCCTGAAGAAATCAGAAACAGAATTTTCTATAAGTGGGAAGGATAATTAAAGTATAAAGTGGAGGGCACCTGGGTGGTTCAGTTGGTTGAGCATCTGCCTTCAGCTCAGGTGATGATCCCAGGGGCCTGGGATCAACCTCACATGGGGCTCCCTGCTCAGCAGGGAATCTGTTTCTCCCTCTGCCCCTCACCCTGCTCATGCTCTCTCTCCTGCTCACTCTCTCTCAAATAAATAAATAAAATATTTTTTTAGAAAAAAAGCATAAAGTGGAAAAAAAGAATAAAAACAATTCATCAAAGAACACCCACATTTATACCCTTTACCTAGTATGGGCTTCCTGAACTGAGAAGGGGGAAAGCTTAAATTCTAATGAAGTATAACATTCTGACTACTAAAGGAGACAGGACATTTTAATTACTCAAACAAAATTATATTGTGGTTTAAAATGGATAGAAAGCACATTTTCTCTAAAAGTGAGCAGATCAGCTGTTGGGCTACCAGGGATTTTCATCTAAGGGGGCAGGGATAGAAGAGAAAAAATATGGTTACTTTGTGGTTGCACCCCACCTAATCTGCTCATCCAACATGCTAGGAACAGAAGAAAGGGAGAGAGGTAGAAGAAGTGTTTCAGCATATGGACATTGTCCTACTGGCATGAACAGTTTTGGTAATTTGGTTTCTACCTTGGAGAAGATCAGCCAATAGTCATAGTTCTTTGATATTGGCCAGTAAGAGCCTTGAGTTGATCCATTTTCCACTCTGTATCTTCTAATCATATTCTCCCTACTAGATATTTGGCCCCTGTTGGGAATCTTTTTATGTACAGTGGAAAGAATCAGTTGACCAACTATAATGAGCACTCGAGCCCATAGGGTAATCATAGCTCTTTCTGGGTATGAGTGAGTAAAGTGCTGTTCTGCTTTAGACTTTAGTCACCTGCAGACAAGTGTGGGATGAATGTGCTCGGCTGATCACTTCTAGGTATGCTGACAAAATAGAACAGGCATAGAAAAGCTGGGCTAAACTCTAGAACTCACTTGTTTCATTCCGATGAACCTTTTAGATGGGCTCTCCCTTTAAGGGCTCTCCCTTTCCACTCCCCCAAAATTATTTTACAACCTGGTATGTTTTTTTTTTTTTTAATTACTGCCACTTAAGAGTCTCTTACTGCTGGTGCTTTGTGTGTCATCTCTTAGTTGAGCATTACTACAATCCTTTAAATTATATATCAGTGCCTTTTTTTATATGTATATTTTTTTATATCAGTGTCTCTACAGTTGAGGCAAAGGGTCCATTAAACTTCTCCAAGAGCTCAGTGAAGGATACAACCAACAGTCAACCCCAAGTCCACTACACCCGAATTCTCTTTCCTCCCTGGATTGTCTCTTTTGGCAAGAAGGAGAAGGAAATTTTCTGAATTATGAAAGTCTTCTTTCTTTACTTCTGAGTTATAGAAAACCTATACCCACTCAATCATAGGGAATGGTCCCCCACCCTGCTCAGTCAGCTCTGCAGCCTGCCAAAAGCTATTTCAGCATTTGAATGGAAAGCTGTGAGAGCTTCAACTTAATTCCAACACTCCAGTGTCACCAGTCAGGGGGGAGCAGCTTCTAGAATCAGCTGAGCCTGGCAGATTGCCCTTACAAACCCAAAAAGGCATTAGAAATGCCCAGGATACCTTGGTCCAGTCCACCTGGATATAGAGCTTTCCAAAAGAGAGCAAATTTGTCTTGTTTGACAAGCAGGGATAAGATTCCAAGAGCTCTCACCATATCCAAAATAATTTGGACTCCAGTTTGTAAGAAAACTGCCGTCATATGACTCCCATAGCACATAGTTACACTTGAAGGAATCCCCTGTCCTGAGAGAGAGCTAAGGTCAGCAGGATACTTCATTCAAGCAGCTACATATTTCTGTATCTAAGTTAATTCTCTTAATGTTTGTGGATTCTCCTAATGGCTCAAATACCTATGAATCATATTAATTGTTGACTTTCACATCTTTCCAGTAGATTTAGGCTGAGCAACTAATATTCTTTTTTTGGTAAATGGTGCTTTCTCGAAGCACAAAAAAACTTCTAACAGAAAGTCTGTGGGAGGTCCCATCAGAAAAAAAAAGGATGCATTTATTTTCCAATTCACAGATTTTAGAGAGAGAAAAGATGCTTTCCTAAAATGGCTCTTTAATAAGATATTTATGTTGGGGCTTGAGTAAATTTAATTTTCAATGCCCCCAGGAAAAAAAATAGAGATCTAGTATAATCTTCTTGTAGGGTAATGTTTTTACAATCCAAAGCACCATGGAAACATATATCTATGCATGTAATGCCCATTTATTTGTAATTTTTTACCCACTAAGCCTAATACCTACATTAAGCAATGCTGCTTCCTCTTTTGCACAGCAAAGGATATAGTCAACAAAACTAAAAGACAACCTACAGAATGGAAGAAGATATTTGCAAATGACATATCAGATAAAGGGCTAGTCTCCAAGATCTATAAAGAACTTATTAAACTCAACACCAAAGAAACAAACAATCCAGTCATGAAATGGGCAAAAGACATGAAGAGAAATCTCACAGAGGAAGACATAGACATGGCCAACACGCACATGAGAAAATGCTCTGCATCACTTGCCATCAGGGAAATACAAATCAAAACCACAATGAGATCCCACCTCACACCAGTGAGAATGGGGAAAATTAACAAGGCAGGAAAGAACAAATGTTGGAGAGAATGCGGAGAAAAGGGAACCCTCCTGCACTGTTGGTGGGAATGGGAACTGCTGCAGTCACTCTGGAAAACTGTGTGGAGGTTCCTCAAAGAGTTAAAAATAGACCTGCCCTGTGACCCAGCAATTGCACTGCTGGGGATTTACCCCAAAGATACAGATGCAATGAAACGCCGGGACACCTGCACCCCGATGTTTCTAGCAGCTATGGCCACAATAGCCAAACTGTGGAAGGAGCCTCGGTGTCCATCGAAAGATGATGGATAAGAAGATGTGGTTTATGTATACAATGGAATATTCCTCAGCCATTAGAAACGACAAATACCCACCATTTGCTCCGACGTGGATGGAACTGGAGGGTATTATGCTGAGTGAAGTAAGTCAATCGGAGAAGGACAAACATTGTATGTTCTCATTCATTTGGGGAATATAAATAATAGTGAAAGGGAATATAAGGGAAGGGAGAAGAAATGGGTGGGAAATATCAGAAAGGGAGACAGAACATAAAGACTCCTAACTCTGGGAAACGAACTAGGGGTGGTGGAAGAGGAGGGGCGGGAGGTGAATGGGTGACGGGCACTGAGGGGGGCACTTGACGGGATGAGTACTGGGTGTTATTCTGTATGTTGGCAAATTGAACACCAATAAAAAAAAATAAATTTATTATAAAAAATAAAAAAGAAAATAAATAAACAGAAAAAAGTACAGAAAAAAAAAGCAATGCTGCTTCCTGAAGAAAAGACCCTTGAGATTAAGAGTCTGGAAAACAAAACAAAACAAAACACAAAACTGATTTTAGCCTCTTAGAGTTTCAAAATGGCAGTGTTTTTCATTTATTTCTCCATGTCTGGAATGGTCTCTCCCATGTCATCAGTCATTAAGACCTTGATTAGATCTCCCTCCTATAGAAGTTTTCCCTAAATGTCTTCCTAACTGCAGAACTCTTTCCAGGTGGGCAAGCTTGCTTGCTAGCTTTACGAAGTATTTAATGCATACTGACATATTGTCTTTCCAAATCATTTCATGTGTCAGTAAATCTATAAGCTTCTTGAGAGTCGAGAAAAGGGGAAAAAGCATTAGCTGTGAGAGAAGTCCAGTTTTCTCAGTGGCTTTCCATATGATTTTACATAGATCACTTCTTGGCTATACCATTTGTTCTCATTTATTAAAAGATTATTTGGTCTCCAAGGCCTCATATAATTTTAATATGCAGTGGTTTTATGATGAACTATATCATACTAGCCATTTATCCCAAACTCTCCTCACGGGATGTATAAAGCCTAAGGTTCACCAGCTATAACCACCATGAAAAGCAGTGACACCATGTCAGACTTCCTTAATTCCAATGTCTATTACTGTGTGACATGCAAAAAGAGTTCAGAAGATATTCCGTCAAAGGAATGAATACTTACTTTGTAAATGGACTGGCATTTATTAAGCACATAGACTATTCCAGACATAAACTATGCCTTGCCTATGTAGTCCTCACAACAACACAAGCAAAGTAGACACAGTAATTCCAATTTAACTAAGAAAGATGATGGAGATTCAGAAAGAATTGGTGATTTGTTCAAGGTACCACAGCTGGTGGCCAGCTTGGCACCCACGGCTGTCTGGCTCCTTTGCACGTACTCTCACTGCGCCACTCTACCACAAGTCTCTAAGCCTGTCTGAGAAACAATGTGCACACCCATGCTGCTATATTTCATGCTACTATAAGGAAAGAGCTTATTTATGCAGGATGGCAACAGTACTCAGCCCTAATTTGATGAACAAAGAATTAGGGGAGAGGTTGGGTTTCCCACCAAACCCTCCCAGGCACATGGGCAAGCCAGAATGAAGTTGCAAAAGGGGCTGGGAAAGCGTGCAAGATGAGATGATGGTGCTTTAGGTTTGTGACCAGGAAAGCCTGGGGCTCCTGCTATCTCTGCCAGGCCTGCAGATTAAGCTTCTTTCTTTCCTTCTTCAAAAGCAAGAATGCTGAGACCCTAAACTTGTTTTCTTTCAAATGCTATAAGCCTTTCAGGAAACAGCTTTCTCTGGGAACCTGCTCATTACAGAAAGGCCCTTGAAGAAGTGCCAAAATGTAGTTAGCAGGGAGAGGAGAGGGGAGGGGGAAATGTTGGGTTGATTCAGCAGAGCCATTTGATGGTGAAAGTGCTTTTATCAAGAGAGCAGAGAATAGCCTGGTGCCTTCTCAACCATGCAGAGCACACAGACTCCTGGGAAAGGAACTCACATTTGGGAGAACTATAGCTAGAAACAGAGATTTCTGAAACTTATGGGGATGTTAAACTTAATAATTACAATAATAGCTTCTATATACTGAGGACTTCAGGCACTGGGATCAGGGCTTTCTACTGTATTTAATCTCACAGCCACTCTGTGGATAGATGTAACTACCTTTATAAAGAAAAAGTGAGTCTTGGAGAATAGAAAGGACTTGCAAATCTCACATAGGTAGGACATGGCCAAGGCATTATTTGAACCCCAGTCTGCCAACAAAGTTCACATTACACTGTCTCATCTTTCACTATCCGAAAAAAAGGAAACTCTGGAGCAATGAGGCCAATTTAAAACAAAGTAGTGTTCAGGATGGAGAAAGTAGAGCATTTTCACGAGTGAGGATTTCACATGTGACAATCATGAGGTCACTCCATTTTTAACAGTGAAAAAGGAAGACCTAGAGCCCTTGGGTACATAACTATTGCCATCCCCATGTGTCAAAGTTCATCAGGACATCAACAAAGAAGATGGCACTTATTTCTGAGCATCATCCATGTTATAGGCATCAGGACTTGAAAATTCTCTTTATAATCATCTCTTGAAAAGTTCCTTCAGGGGGAAAAAAAAATTGGGAGGTCATGGAGCCACTAGTGAAAAAGCAAATATCTTGGGCTTTTGAGTTAGACACTTCTAGCTGTGCACATTGGCTCTAACATGTATTAGTTCTCTGGTTATGGGCAAGTGGCTTAAGCTTATGGAATCTTGATCTCCTCATCTGTAAAATGGATATAAGTTGTATTTACCTTGTAGGGCTATTGTGAGGTTAGAGAATATTCTAAAATAGTGACTAAACAGTAATCATAGCAAAAACAATCCCATGATTATTGGTGGGTTTCATGGTTTTTATTGTTGACATTGATATTATTCTTGGTATGGTTCTGGTTTTTGTAATAAGTAGTAATAGTATTTCTATTCAGGGAAAGAAAGCACATAGACACATGGCATGGATTGACTTCTCAGGCTAAGTAATGATTAATAACCTAATTTAGAGCAATAATTAATCAAAACAACGACATATAATGTTTACTGGATGACTGGTCTGATTCTTAGTACTTTGACATCTTACATCTTGTAATTCACAAGTTACCATACTTGATAGTGAACAAAATGTTATTTACCTAAAAGGTGAGGAAACCAAGGCACGGAGAAGTTAAGTAATGTCTTTCAAAGTCAGAGAGAGTTTGGGCAAGGATTCATCCCCAGGAAATCTGACTCAGGCCAGTTTCCCATTGGGCACTTAAGAGTGGGAATTGTCTATAAAGTGTATTTTGTACACTAGGTTCTTCCAATCCCTAGGAGTTGCCAAATATGCAAAATAATCCATAGGAGATGGGCTCCATGGTCTTCGTATTCATATCTGCAGAGTTGTTCTTATTACTTTTATATGTAGGATTTTCATAAGAGATCTCATTTAAATGAAGGATTTGGTGGCTGACAAGCATTAAGTAACTTGGTCTAGATAGAGCATGCTTTATGGGATAGAAAAAAGTTCATGGGGTTTGGCACAGCTGGATCAGTGAGGACCCCAGAGTAGGGAAGGTCCATATTTTATATTGTGTTGGCTTTCACTTAATTTGTTCAAGGTCTGACTCTGTTTATGATGGAGCTAACAGGTGGTTCTTCTCAGTTCGGAAGGAGCATCGGGATATAGGGATTACTTGGGGGAAATGAACATCACCACCCCCAGCCGGGCACTTGATAGCCTGATAGTTTCAGCACTGTCTTTATGAACAGCAGCCCTGCAGCTAAGTTCCTGGTGGCCTTTGTCTAATGAAGGGAAAGGTATTGGGGCTCCAAAGATCCTTGTTTGGCAGACATTGCTGGTGCAGCTAGTTGGTATGTTAGAATGAATCATCATCATAATCGTATTCCTTATACTCTTTTAACACACACGTAATTTCAAAGTACTTTTCTGTACCTCTGTACTCTTTGAAATTTCCCCCTAAAATGCCCATTGCTAAAACTAAATAAATAAATGAATTAAATAAATAAATAAATAAATAAATAAATAAATAAATAAATAAATAAATAAAAATAAATAAATTTTAAAAAAGAGAATAAGGGTGAATTCTGTCACAGGGAATAGCCTTAAGAAATAGGTCCCTAGAGCAGTAATCTCGAGAGTTCTCCACTGTATCCTATTATATCTTAAAAAGTCAAAATGACCACCATACACATCTGACTGAGGTTCAGATTTTGAGAAATCCAGTCTTTCTCCCTTTCATATATAAGTGTTCATTCAATAGATGGAGAATTTAGGACCCCAGGCATCAACTGCAGCACACCTTGATTAGTTTATTCAGAGAAGGAAGAATCGATCTCTTTGCTCCATGGTCCCTGGGGACAAAGGATACTGCCTAGATGATCCTCCCTCTGGGTTCCCAAGAAGATACAAGGGCCTGCGGTCATCTCAAAATTATCACTGTAGGGATCCCTGGGTGGCGCAGCGGTTTGGCGCCTGCCTTTGGCCCAGGGCGTGATCCTGGAGACCCAGGATCGAGTCCCACGTCGGGCTCTGGGTGCATGGAGCCTGCTTCTCCCTCTGCCTGTGTCTCTGCTTCTCTCTCACTCTCTGTGTGTGACTATCATAAATAAAAATTTTTAAAAAAATTATCACTGTATTCCCCAACCACAGATATCCCCTATTATAGGACAAAGAGTCTCAGTTGCTGGTCATTTCCTCACTATGTGGATGAATCATTCTCTCTCCAAGTCAGCAACTTCCACTGTGTGTGTGTGTGTGTGTGTGTGTGTGTGTGTGTGTGTGTCTTCTGTCATTAAATGGAGCCATTCTGATCCTAAGCTAACCAAATCAAAAATCCATAGTGGACAGGCCTCCTCAGTCTCTTCTCCTTTACCATCTAAATACAACTAGTCCTCTGGTCCATTCTTCCCTGGCCCATCCTGTATCTCCATTGACTGTGTAATTGCTGCCTATTAATGGGTAGGAAGCCTTGCTCTTCCTACCCATTCTCCAGGATGCAGTCATAATGAGATTTCCCAAGCACTCATGTGACAACTCATTCTCCTACATAAGCATTTCAGTGGCTCTCCATTACCCACCTAGTACAGTGCTGTATGAACTTTTAAAATTGTGGAACTTTTCCTTCAAGTGAAAGTTACAATGATACATAATACAAATTGAAAGAGATAAAATTAGAACAGATCTGGTTTAAATTAAAGAAGAGAAGCAAAGCCCTCAAGCATCCCTGCAACCAAAACACACACACACACAAACACACACACACACACACACACACACACACACTCACCAGGAGGCCTGGTCCAGAAACAACTCATAGGGAGCTGAGGGAATCAAAGGAGTTTAGTTGGAAAGTCATTATCCTGTGTCTAATACCTGAGCTTTCAAAGCTCATAAGTAAGGCAACACACATGATATAACAGGCTTCTTTATCCTCTCAGCTCATCTGTAATTAGGGCTGTCACCATGGTAGAGCATTCCCACTCACCTGATGTTGTCTTATGGGACCAACCTTCAGCTGATGAGGAGAGGGGTTATGGATACGTTCTGCAGGAACCCATCTGTATAAGGAATTATGCAAACTTCTCAAAGGCCCTAATGAAATGGAGCCTCACTGAATCATGATGCACCCTCATTGGCTTTTCTTTCTTACCTGTCTTCCTTTGCCTGCTCCCGGACCATCCCATTCCCAGTACAGTTCTCCAGGGACGATCCCAGTTTTGAAACTGAAAGTCTTGCATCTTAAGAGCCCCCTTTACTATGGCCAAACTAGGATTGTTGGTCACCTTTCTGGTTCTCTTCCAAATATGCTCACCCAAGTCATTGTCTTGGGCTCTGCTTTTGGGAGGAGTCCACATTAAGATTTATTAAGTCGTGTTGGAAACAAGTCCTATTGTTAGAATCACCAGAACAGGAACCCATTGGAATGCCAGGCACTTAACAGCTGTGTTGCCAGAAGCAAGTTACTTTGTTTCTGTAAACCTTAATTTCCTTATCTGGAAAATATGGACGAATATCTGCCTTTACTAGGTACAGCTATGCACTCATCTCTTTTCCACGTTATTAACAGAGGACATGGTTGCTGAGTAACTACTACAGTCTCTGCAACTAGATACAGCCATGTGACTAACTTCTGGACAACAGAATCAAAGATAAAATACTGTGAGTTAGCCTCCAGAAAGCTTTCTTAGAAAAAGTTTTTATTTTATTTTTTAAATTTAATTTCAACTTACCAACATATAGTATAACACCCAGTGAAAACTTCTAATATACTCCCATGACTCTCTTTCTTTTATCCCTTCTTCTTTGCTGCTGACAAAAATGCAAACAAGATACCTAGAGCTAGAGTAGCCAAATCTGGGCTATGACATGGCCTGGGGCATGGAAATGAAGGAGCAATGAAAAAGAAGCCCAGGTACCTGATACCCACTTATACCAGAGCCACCATCATACGCCCAAACTCCAGACTTAAGAGAAAAACACATTTGTATCTTGTTTATGTCATTGTTGTTCAGAGGTGAGAGAAATGCAAATATTATTCTCAGCCGAACTGAACCCTAGCTGAAACACTAATTCTTTCTGTTTTTGTGAAGATTGAAGGATATTTAGTGTGTAAAGCATTTAGCATAGCACATAGTTGACATTCATTCTTGACTATTTCATTTACGGTGGAGAGAGTGATATGGTAGTGAAGCCCTTTGAAGATACTCAGCTGATAGCAGTTTTCCATTATCTTCCTTTCCCCAAATCTGTCTGCAACCAATCTTTCCAGTCTAATCTGACAGTCCTTCCCAGATACAACAGACTACTCACATCTCTTCATTCCCCAAATATGGGGAACTTATTCTTCCAGGTATTTACAATTCTCTTGTAATAATTGTAACTTACAATTCTTATTACAAGAGGATTGTTAATTCTCTTCAATTACACTTATTCCTCCAGGTATTTACAATTCTCTTCGCTCTTCCCAGGTTATACTTTCTCATCTGTTCGACCTGGTGATTCTGATTCAGCCTTCATGAGTCTGCCAGCCTCACTCCCTAGTTCTTCAGGAAGGACTAAGCAAGCACTCACATTTATGATCCCATAATGCACTGTACATCTCTCTCTCTCTCTCTCACACACACACACACACATACACACACGCACACACCACCCCAGCCCCGCCAAACATCCATTGCATTGGGTCTCCATTAGCTATAAGCCCTCCCTGCCTAGAAGCGCTTCTCCACACAGCCCTCCTCACTTCCTGGTCATCACCCCAAGATCTGTCCATTTTCCTCTGCTTCATCAGAATTCAAGTTGTGAGGATAATATACATCTTGTAATAATGCCTCTAGTCCAAACATAACTCATACCAGAAAACGCAAGGTGCCATGACCATATTGTGGTGTTTTCCCAAGAAAATGTGACTTCTAAAACCTAACAGGCAGTGTCTCGGAGCACTTAATGAGATGTTTCAAAAGGACTACAATTCTGAAAATGTCACCTTGCTCAGAAGAGTTGCTTTGGGAACGAAACCTAGTGGATGAAGATAAGCAGCTCCAAAGTGTTTTTTACTCACAACACTTCTGACACCAGACATTTCATGCCTTTTCCAACACCACTTCTCCAACTCTCCAACACCAGCTGGGGGTATCTTAGAATTCAATTCACTTTTGACCCACTTCCTGATGTTAACATCAGATCCCATAACGCAAGGACTCAGTCCTACAAGACTGTTCCCAATTCAAATGGCAATCACAAGTCCCAGGTTATCATCAGTGCTTTTGAATGGCCAGCTGTAAATTCAAGAGGTTCCCACAACCAACCCTCTCCTCAGGTTAAATAATTTGCTAGAATGATACACAAAACTCAGGAAAGCATTTTACTTCCTATTACTGGTTTATTACAAAAGACAAAACTCAGGAACACCAAATGGAGGAACCGCATATGGCAAAGTATGAGGGGTGGGGTGCAAGGAGCTTCCATGCCCTCTCCAGATGCACCACCCTCCTAGCAGATTGATGTGCTCACCAATCCAGAAACTCTTCAAGCCCCATCAGTTAGAGGTTTTTATGGTGGTTCCATCACATAAGCACGATTGATTAAATCACTGGCTATCAGTGATTAACTATATCTCCAGCTCTCTCTCCTCTGCAGAGGTTGGGAATGGGATTGAAAGTTCTAATCCACAAATTATGCTTTGGTCTTCCTGGACACCAGTCACCATGCTGAAGCTATCTTAAGGCCCCCAGCCACCAGTCATCTCATTAGCATACAAAAGATACCCTTATCTCTCTAGAGATTCCAAGAATTTTAGGAGCTATGTGTCAGGAATCAGGAACAAAGACCAAATACATCTTTCTTGTTTATTACAGTGGCTTACTTCTCCATCTTGGTCAACTAGTATAAATTATTTCAGAACAATGATGACTGTGCTCAAGGACAAATAGGTACTAAAACTCAGAACTAAATTTATAGCTAATGCTTTCTGATGCCAACAATAATACCACATCACAAGCCTGCCTGCAAAGCAACTCACATCATCATCAGATCATAATAATAATGATAAGAATGACAACCAGAGCTAATATTTATTGAATGTTTATTAGATGCCAGAAAAGAAGCTAAGCACTTCATAATGATTATTTCATTTTGTTCTCACTCTGTATACATATCTATGGCATGAACTCTTTTTCTCCCTATTTTATAGATAAAGAAATAGATTGGGAATGTTTAGCGACTTGCCTGAAGTAGAAACTTGAGCTCAGATTTATCAAGCAGAAAAGCAAAAGCTCTCACCATTTTGCCAGAATGCATTTTCTCAATGCATTTTTCAGCTCAAATTGAGCTTTCATTTTTAACCTCCTCTGGGGATAATTAACTGCCCCCCCTCCTCTCTGCTCACATAGTACTGGGCACACCCCTTTATTAGCCCACCCACCATGTCATACTATAGTTATTAGTAAATACCTGTCTCTTCTGCATGTCTGAGTGCCTACTAAATAACAATGTGTATTGTTTATCATTATATGTCCAGGGCCTGATCAAATGACTTATACAAAATAGTCATTCATTCAATTTATCAAGTAATAATGGGCACGTAATAAATTCTTCTTGAATTGAAATTGGCCTTGGTCTCTCCACCTGTAAAATGGGGACTATTCTCTCCTGTGGATAGAGACAATTCCCAATTTTTGATGCTAGGAAATGCTCAAGATTTCATGAGCCAGTACATATGTGCAACTGGCAAGAAACATCTTGGGAAAATGCTACCCTGTTGTTACAAGGCACTATTGAAAAGGGACCAAAAAAGAAAATTCCTACTGTCCTAACATGATCCAGCTGCAAGAGACAAGTTGTCATTACACCAGCAGAAAGTTATTGCCTCTAGACTGGAAACTAGCAAACTGACCTGAAGGCACAGGGTATAATCTTTATTGCATATCACTATAAACTCCAGCCACACTGTGCAAATACACACTATCCCTGTGGGGGAGAAGCTGCCATTGTGTCTCACCACCAGGTATGCAATCAGCGTCTGGTGGGCAGATTGCCAAGCTGGCCATCTGTGTTGTGCTTGGTTGCTAGGGCACAGGCAAAGTGCTATGTAGTGTCTTGCTTTCACCCCAGCCACAAAAGCCTGGAGCAATGACAAAGGCTGCTCAAAGTGCTGGAGCTCCAAGGAAATGTACATATTTGGCTTAATTCATGGAACTTCTATTGAAGACCAACTCAGAAGGCTGGGATTTTTGTCCAGGCTCTGCTGCTGTGGCACCCCAGATTAGATATGTACTTCTCTGAGCATGCTAAGTCCTCACTTGTAAATGAGAAGGGCCCAAAGATCAGTGTGTCCCAAAGAGGGCCTGCATACCTCTGCAGTAGGTGAAATGGTCACAAGTGCTCCATGGACAAACTTGTAAACATTTCAGCTGCCTTAAATTATTGCACTGTGCACTAAAAAATAATTATCCTACCAAATACTTGGTATCACATAATTAATTGATTGGAATAAGCATAAATCATTTAGTTTATCAAAGACTTAGCATTAGAAAATATGAATACTGGCAGAGGGGGTATATGGGCTGCAAACACTGGAGTTGGAGGAGTTGGATCCTACAGTCCAACAGTAGACCCTATGAGTCTATCACCAATGGCTGATTGGGAAGATTATCTAGATGATGCAAACAAAAGTAAATTTATTCTGAAAAAAAATGTATGCATGCCAAGTCTATCCAAACATTCTCTAACACCTCTAACAGAGGACATCAGACACTAGGCTAGGCATTATGGTTACAAAGAGGAAGAAAACAAGGTCTTGGCACTGTCTGATCAGGGATACACCTGGGAAAATAAATATCTTTAATTTAGTGTGATGTTTGTAATAGTATAAAGTAACTTGGAAGCCAGAGAGAGAGAGAGAGGAAAAATAAAAAAAGCCAACTCTGAAGATAGCTAAAGGAGAGGTCTTTTCAGGGGAGATTAACACTGAGCTAAGCCTTGAAGTTTATGTGAACATTATCTAGGTGTCTAAGAAGGAAAGACATTCTGGGAAAAGAAAAAGCATGAGAAAAAGTACTAAATGGCAAATTACATTTCCTTACCTTATATTTTGTATACTTTTTAAGTGAGAGAGCCAGGTGTTGAATGGAGTTGTATACAATTCCAAGGGATCCCTGGGTGGTGCAGCGGTTTGGCGCCTGCCTTTGGCCCAGAGCGCGATCCTGGAGACCCGGGATCGAATCCCACGTCGGGCTCCCGGTGCATGGAGCCTGCTTCTCCCTCTGCCTGTGTCTCTGCCTCTCTCTCTTCCTGTGTGACTATCATAAATAAATAAATAAAAATTAAAAAAAAAAAAAGAGTATACAATTCCAAACCCATGTTTGGTGTTTCTAGCCATTCATATCTGAAGCTTTACCAATGTATAGCTATTAATAGTATTTTCAACTCATTTGTTCTTTTTCTTAATTTAAATTCAATTAGCCAATATAGAGTAAACCATTAGTTTCAGATGTAGAGTTCAGTAATTCATCAGTTATGTATAACACCCCCTGCTCATCACATCACGTGCCCTCCCTATCAACTCATTCATCCTTAATCCACCAAGTGTGAAATACTAATCAACAGAAGAAGGAGTAATGGGATCTGCTTCTTAAAGTTCAGTATCCTCAACTGCAGGCAATTTCTGGACTTCACATTACTTTTCCTTTTTAAAAATATTCCTCTGTAGAATAAATTCCCAAGATATTTTGCATTCAATATTTTAGGCAAAAGCCAAGTCTTTTCAGAAAGACTCTCCCATGTTCTCCTTTCAGTTTATATACAAATATATTTCTCAAAAGGAAGGTTAATGGAAAGATCTCATTCCTGGGGAAAATTTCATTACAGTCAAGGCAGGAAGGATACTACACTATGGCATTGATTAATAAGGTCCTGACACGTATGGACTCACTGTTGAGGAATGCTCCCTGAGAACTTCACTGTAATGAGGACGCTTAATCCAGTCAAGTTAGAGAAACACAGGATCTTCACAGTTCCTTCTCCTACTCTTTCAAGTTTTAATGTGAATAATCAAGACAAAATCCCGGCAGCCTGGGTGGCTCAGTGGTTTAGTGCCCCCTTCAGTCCAGGGCATGATCCTGGAGACCGGAGATTGAGTCCCATGTCAAGCTCCCTGCAAGGAGCCTGCTTCTCCCTCCACCTGTGTCTCTGCCTCTCTCTGTGTGTGTATCTCTCTCATGAATAAAAAAATAAAATCTTTAAAAAAAAAAAGACAAAATGCCATAAATTCTCTATATTTGACTTTTAAAACAAAAGGGCTGATTTGAAAAGATGGCTACAGTTTTGCTTTTTCTATTTACAAAACACCATCTTTCCTAAGTTAAACCAAACACTGACTACTGACTTCAGATAGGTACATTTCAGCTGTGGGAATGGGAAGGAAATTGCATGGAAGTCAAGGATAAACACGTGTTTTGGCCAGAAGTATGAAAAAGCCAAGGAGGAAAATAGGAGTTGAGGGTCTTTCCATAAGAAATGAACAAATTCAGTTTAAAGTGAGAGTTCCACAAGGAGGGAATTCAACCTAATGGCATGTTATAATGAAAACAGTAAAAAAACAAAACAAAACAAAAAAAAACACAACTATTAATTTGGGAGTCAGAGAGGAATTTTAATTCCACTGTGCCATTTACCAATTCCATGACCTTGGAGTTCTCTTCTGTCTCAATTTTCTCATATGCAAAATGGGGTTCATAGTATGTACCATAAGCATTTCTGTGAGGATCATGGTAAAGTTGTGACAGCACTTGGCAGCAAGAAGCAACATGGAATATACTAAATAAATGTGGTGGTAGGGAATGGGGTTGTCCATGCTCAATTCCCCTCAGCGGACAGTGGTTTTTTTTTTTTTTTGGTATCTGATAGATGGTAGGGCTGCTGGATATTCTGGATCTCTTCATCAATGGTTTTGCTTTGATAGATTTGTTTAATGTATATCATTAAATTTTCTATCTCTATAATGTAGGTATCTAAAAAAAAAAAAGTAGTGGGTTTTAGTATAGCTAGCCTGTACCTGGACAATTACTAAATTGTCTTACCCATTCTAAAATAATTTTTACTAATTACCTTTGATTCCCTAGGTATAAAATCCCGTGCTCTAAAATAATAATTATTTTATGTTTTTCAAATATTTGTTTCCTTTCTTTTTTTCCCCAGTGCATCACTGTCCTCTTGTTGGATTCTAATTAATTCAAATAAGACAAGCTAAATTTTCTTTGGAATGAGACAAACAACATAGTTATTTGATTGGTACTCTAGGTTTCCATGGTGACAGCTAAGGAGGGGGAGATTTCTATTGTCCTCTCTCAAATGGTGCATCCGTCAACAGCATCGAATCAAGACGGCACCAGATCTGTGCCATTGAATAAAGGCCAATTCTGAAGAGTAGAAAGAAGTCACAGTACAGAAATGCTGCTAGTTCAGAGCAGGGTTGGGCTTTGTCCTGGGGGATTTTATTTCATAATTCATTGAAGAAAACTTACATATAGGTATAGCCACCATCTTGGTTTAGAGGTATGAACAACCTCAGGTCTTGAGGTAGATAGACAGCTTCTTGGCCTCTACTCTGAGGCCCAGGAAACAGGTTCATTTTGTCAGTAAAATGAAGAAAATTCAGGTTCATGGATCAAACTCAGTATAGCCTTCAGAGAAGTGTCCACCCCACAGTCCATTCTCAGGACAGGAGGCATCTCAGAGGCATGGATCCATAATTTATGATTCCCTCTGCCCTGGCATTAGCCTTACATCTTTAGTTCCACAGAATGTCTACACATATTTATCCCCATTTAGTTAGCAGAGATATCTTTGCAGTACCTGTATATATTTCTTCCTGAAATCAATAATGGTTCATACTTTGCATTTTAATATTAAAACCCCTATCATCACCTTCCGTCAGCATTTAGTATTTTGTGTCTTTGTACTGAAGATTTTATCTATGATGGTCTTTATTCCCTTTGTATCTTCTGCGCACAATAAACTCCTGGTAAGGAAAGGCAACACCCCATCTAGACTTCCTCTGAGCTCTTATTGCATCCTATGTCTTCTTCATAATAATATTTAGTTTGATCTCATTGAAAGTAGATTTATTTATTTTTCTCTGTATTCTCACTGCAAAGGACTGAGACCAATATGTATTTTTGTTAGCTACATCTATCAGGTTGTTTTTAGCTGCCAGTAACATAAAATCCAAATCAAATTGACGTAGTTAAAAAGAAAATATAATGATTCAAATAATTGAGGGTCAAAGGTGAGGTAGGCTCTAGTTTTGATTTAATGCTGAGGTTATGGTTCTAAATATCTCTCCCTGTGTCTCTTTTATATCAGATAGGTAATTAGATGGCCACAGAAATCATGAGCCTTATACTCACACACAGTAATTTACAGAAGAGACACTGATTTTTTCCCAGGGCCAAATTTGCCCTCCATCATTTCCAGAATTGAGTCATGTGCCCATCCCGATGTCAATTACTATAAAATGGAATGGATCTTAGGGTCAATCAGATCTGTCCCTGGAGCTATATAGATGGGGTCATCTTATCCGACAACACACAGGCACTGCTCAAGTTGGAATTCCACTGAGAATGTATTCAGCTAAGAGTAACTACTAGACTTGCAGTGGTTAAATTAATAGGGATTAACTTTTTTCATATAACAAGAGCTAGGTGCCTGCTAGCCACCTAAAGTTATCAGGACTGGCACCTGTGAAATTATCTAGGTCTTTCCCTCATGCATGTTTCAGTATGTGTTGTAAACAGAAAGAATTGAAAAAATAAGAAAGTATATTGAAAAATGCTATGAGTATGGATTTCACTGACATAAGAGGGACTTATGAATATGGAAAGGGATAAGACTTGAATAAATGCCCTGACATGGTATAAATTGAAGTAAAAAATAATAAAGCAAATGCATGGTTTTTAACTTGCATAATTAAGTAAACACAGATTTTGTGTGTGTGTATGTGTTTTAACTCTGTCCTTTAAAAGGACCTAGAAACACTGATAACCCTTTCACAATAAGCCTGTCCAGTCCTTGTTTTCTATGTACTATTCTCCACTAAGCAAACTAGAGCCCCTAAGAGTAATGAATGGCTTATCCAGAGCTGGAGAAGGGAAAATGCAAGATAGGTCTAAAACATCTTGTTGTAGCCTAAGCAAGGAATTGCAGCAAGTTATGATGGCCATGGCCAAAATGCTCATGGAGCCAGTTTGAAGGGACATTACTGGCCAAGCCTAACACAATTTGTGCATCAAAACAATAATATTTACAGTCTACAATCCTTTGAGTAAAATAGAAATCCATCCAATTTGTCTATACTGATATAAATAAGTGGGGAGAAGGAAAAACTCTAACTTATGCCAGAGGACCTGAAGTATCAATCCTCAAAATGCATTTTTATTAATCATTAAGTGGTGAGTACAGAATACTTATTAATTAACCTCACAGTGGAGAAACGTTAGACACACTTTGAACTAAGTGATAAAAGTTATATCACCAGTAACAGGACAAATTAGCATTTTATGCCTAAAAGTATGATGCCATGCAAAGAATATTTGGCAGATATTACTGCTAAAAGATTGTAAATCATAAGGAAACATCATACAAACTCAGACTGATGGACATTCTACAAAGTAACTGGCCTGCCCTGTTCAAACATGTTAATCATGAAAGATAAAAACTAGGGAACTGTTTAATGTTGATGGAAAATAATACATGGCAATTAAGTGCACACTTGTTTCTGCATTGGAGCCAGAACATAAAAAGGAAATTATCCAGGCATCAATAAAATTCCAACTGGGTATAGGTACTAGATAGCAATATTGAGTCAATGTTAACTTCCTGATTTTGATGGTTGTATTATCATTCTGTAGAATGTCTTTATATTTAAGAACTGTAGCTCATGCAACTTACATGCAAATGGTTCAGAATCAACAGTATATATGAGTATGTATGGCATGTGTGTGAGTGTATGTGGAAGAGAGAAAGGATGCTAAGGCTAATATGGAAAAATGCTCATTGAGGAATCTGGGCGACAGAAATAGGGGAGTTCTTTGTACTGTTCTGCTACTTTTCTGAGGATTTCAAATTATTTCAGAACAGAAAAATTTAAGAACAGGGGCAGCCCAGGTGGCTCAGCGGTCTAGCGCTGCCTTCAGCCCAGGGCCTGATCCCGGAGACCCGGGATCGAGTCCCACATCAGGCTCCCTGCATGGAGGCTTCTTCTCCCTCTGCCTGTGTCTCTGCCTCTCTCTTTCTCTCTGTGTGTGTGTCTCCCATGAATAAATAAATAAAATCTTAAAAAGAAGATTTTTTAAAAAAAGAAGATAGTTCTTCTTTCTTTTTTTTTTTTAAAAAGAAAATTTTAAAAAGAGAAAATAGGCATATGGATGTTGCTTGGCAACCAAGTGTGTTTATGATAGCCTACATCTCACAAGCTAGACCTTACCAAAAATATTACATGTCTTTGTATTTCTAAATTATAGGGGCATTATCCCCTAAGCAACTCAAATATAGAAATTTTTTTTTTTTTTTTTGCCATACTCCACAGTATCTCTGGGGATCTCCAGGACACTTTACAATGCTCTGAAAATCTATCCTGGTTGTCACTTTTTGCATATACCAGTCATTTGTCTCCAGAACCCCATCTGCTTTCCTGCAGGTCACTCCTTTCTCTACTGAGGTGATTTCATCCAAGTTGCAGCTGCTAACCGTCATCTTCCTGGTAGGGCCTCCTCACCTGCCCATGAGATCACTGAAATCATAACTTGCCTGGGTCCAGCTGTGCTCCACAGAGTTGCAATGGCCCCAGAAGTCAAGAAGGCTCTTCCTTTGGCTTCTGCCTCTGAACATAGCAACTGTTTCTTTTTTTTTTTAAAGTCCGAACTTAGAGACTGTTCTCCCCACCAAGAATCTTCAGAGATGCCCTGCAATCCTGAATGCAGCCCCAACAGACTCCCGAGGGGATGAGAAAGATCACTTATTTTTTCCAAGTATAGTGGGTAGGTGCTTGCTTTATATCTGTAGCAGAGGTGGACAAACCATGCTCCATAGGTCAAATCTAGCCTGCTGCCCATTTTTACATGGTCCACAAGCCCAGAATGGTTTCTGCATTTTTAAATGGTTGGAAAAAAAGAACATTTCATGACCCATGAGAATAATATAAAATTTAAATTTCAGGGTATAATTAAAGTTTTACTGGCATTACAGCCGTACTCATTCATTTATATATTGTCTAAGACTGCATTCATGCTATAATGCCAGCATTGAACAGTCAGGAAAGAGACTACCTCACCTGCAAACACTAATATATTTACTATCTGAACCTTTCCAGAACAAGTTTGTCAACCCCTTAACTTCTGTGACTAAGAAGGCCTACCAATGTGGTCTCTTTTCAAATAAGAACAAAACACAATTCTTCATCCTAAAGCAAGTCCACATCCCTACCCCAGGAAATTATAAGTCATTTATAACTACCTAAGTGACATCTTTTTCATCTTAAAAATTACCTTCAGTTTTAGTTTTCAGTTTTTCACTTTAGTTACTGGGATTGTGATATATTCAAATCCAAGTAATCATGTATTAAACAGAAATAAAGCTTTGGGAATTGGGGTGCTGGGATCTGACTCCCAGCATGTCTCTAATGCTTCTGAAACAATTAATCCAGGTCAGACTGGAAACTTAGTGAAGGACACTAAGCAGTAGAAGCCACCTAAGTGGTAGAAAGAAAAGGGCTATAGAGGTAGTAGAAGAGAAGAGGGTGTTGTAGGGGCAATAAATGAAGTGGTAGTATAGTTCTAACTGAAGACCTGAGGATTTCCAAATAAGCTCAGGCAACTCTTTCACTATCAGTATGACCAACGTGTGAAAGCACATACTAAAGAAAAAAAAATGTCAATTCATCTTAATTCTATCTTGATCATATTTCCACATGATAAATTTCTGGCATTCTTAGTATTTGGATTTAATGTAATAGTCAAGTGTCCGCTTCAAAATTGGTGCCCATGGGGATCCCTGGGTGGCGCAGCGGTTTGGCGCCTGCCTTTGGCCCAGGGCGTGATCCTGGAGACCCGGGATCGAATCCCACGTCGGGCTCCCGGTGCATGGAGCCTGCTTCTCCCTCTGCCTGTGTCTCTGCCTCTCTCTCTCTCTCTCTCTCTCTGTGACTATCATAAATAAAATAAAATAAAAATTTAAAAAAAAAAAAAAACAAAAACAAAATTGGTGCCCATATGATTTTCAAGTGAGTTTTAGTGCTTACACTTAAGGAATATTATTTATATTTTTTATTAAAATGGAAATGGGAATGAATCCAGAAAGAAGATATTTAATTAATTTATTTATTTGAGATCGAGCAAGAGAGAGAGAGCACACAATTGGGGTGTAGGAGCACAAGGAGAGGGAGAGAGAATCCTAAGCAGGCTCCATGCTCAGTGCAAAGCCTGCTACAGAGCTCAATGTTAGGACCCTGAGATCATGACCTGAGCCAAAATCTGCTGGCAGTCACCTGAAAATTGGAGTGCACCAACCATCTCACCACAAGGAAATATATTGTGACAACCCAAATGAGCATAGAGATGGACTCTTCCCCAGTCAAGCCCACAAATGTAAACACAGCCCAACCAGCATTTTGATTACAGCTTCCAGGGACCCAGTTAAGCCATTTCTGGGCTCCTGGTCTACAAAAATTGTGTGATAATACCTGTGTGCTATTTTTTTAGCTGATACATTTGTGGAGAGTTGTCACACAACACTAGAAAACTAATACAATGGTCAATGTTCCCATGACCCGTTTCCCCTTTTCTAAAATGGTAATTTTCTATTGCTATGACCAATGTTGTGTCCTCAGGAGCCACCTGTGTAAAAAAATAACCCTGGAACTCTTGAAACTAATTAACAGAGGCTTTCTTCAGCAGTCAGCTATAGAGACTGATAGAACATCTGATACCTGGGTAGGGGCTAAGGATGGAGCTTATATGTGTGCCCCTTCCCCAGTCCTTGCCCACCCATCCCTGCACAAACATAAGAGAGCAGTAGAGACCAACTTCTAGATATGGGTGACAGTAGTAAGGACACAAATGACTTCACATATGTGTAAAATCTCCCATAAAGGGGCAGCCCAAGTGGCTCAGCGGTTTAGCGCCACCTTCAGCCCAGGGCCTGATCCTGGAGACCGGGGATCGAGTCCCACATCAGGCTCCCTGCACAGAGTCTGCTTCTCCCTCTGCCTGTGCCTCTGCCTCTCTCTCTCTCTCTCTCTGCCCCATTCTCTCTCTCTCTGTGTCTCTCATGAATAAATTTTAAAAATCTTTAAAAAAAATCTCACAAAAAATAGTTTTCAAAACACATGCCACCAAAATGATAGAGAAGGAAAGCTGTAATGTGTGACATCTAACTATTTGAATACTTCAAGACTGCTATTTACTGTGTAATCAAGACCTCACTACATGAGGTTTCCAAGTTTCTTCTTTCCACTTGTAAAATGTGCATAATAATAAGAATAATGATAATAATAAGAATACCTGAAACCGTTTTGCCATAAAATATTTACTGCACATTGTTGATATATACTAGATATATATGATACTAGAAACCACAAAAATTGAAACAGATGAAACCTGGCACCTGCCCTCAAGACTTGGAAGGGATTGCTATGTAAAAAATTGAACTGAAGGCAGGAAATTGGACTTGTTTCCTCTCTCATCATAGTCAGTAGGGCCTGGAATATCACACAGGGATACCCAAAATGTGTCTACTGAGTAGTGCAGAACGTTGTTAGCTCAAGAACTGGTGATTAAATCATACTTGGCGGGGAGGATGTCTTTTAAGTAGCAAAGCCTCTTGAGGATTATTTTGTTTTTGGCCAGAGTAGGATAAGCCAGCTTAACTGTGCTACCCAGCATATAAACCAAAATATAGGAGAGGGAGGTTTAAGGTGCTAGAAAGGAGGAGGGAGGAAGAGAGGTGATCAGACTAAAGGCTACATCATTAGCTGTTAAGTTACACACACACACACACACACACACACATGCTCACACACACACGTAAGGTAGATTATCAGTGAAAAGTAAAAATCTATCCACAATCCCCATATGTGAGTTTGGGGAAGATAAATTGAAAGCATTTTCTGAGCACTGATGAATGGCAAAGGGTAAGAGTGGCCGACTGGGGGAAAGCAAGGAGATGGAGAATGCAACTAAAGCCAGAGGAGAAAATGTAAAACAAAAGCTCACCACCGAGTCCCACAGGTCATCACAGGACACTTGGCATCTCACCATCTGTGAAATGGGGCTTTGAACCCTTGTACACCTTCTTTGTAACAGCGAGGTGTTCTTTGCAAACAGAAGAGCCAGGACCTGTGGGGCCTGACCCTAAAGAAGTGAGCAAATGAATGGACCAAATGTCAGGAGCATGAAAGGAAAATGGACATGGTCTGTCTGGGGGAAAGGGAAGAATGTGCAGATATATTCTTGTCTGCAGTGAATTACTTTAGAGAGTGGAAAGAAAAGCTGACAAAGAGCATCTAGGTGTCTTTCTTCCCTGGGGAACTTGGAGAAAACCATTAGGGAAAATGATGGGGTCAGAATTTCAGGGATCTGGTCAACACCACAATAGGCAGGAAGAACTCAATGGGCCCTGCATCCATAGCTCCCAGGACCAGAAACATCCTGGGGGAATAGGGACAGTTGGGGGCAGAGATCCAACCTCTCTCTTCAGACAGAAATTTGTCTCTACAGAGAGGTGTTTGCTTCACTTCCTTTTCTTTCTATTTCAATCTTTACCTGGTGCCTGAGACCTGACCCTTCTACTAATTCTTTTCACTAAGGGACCAGTGAAATGTTTAAAAGAATAAAGGAAAAAAAGACAGAAAAAAAGAAGAAAATCAAAGAGAAAAAAGAAAAGGAGAAAAAAGCAAGCACAGTATTCATGTGAACATGAGCACGTTTACAGGGGCGCAGACCCATCTTGGAAAATGGTTCTTTGGAAGAAGCCTATGGTGCCAAATAGTTGAGCTGCTGCCAGTCTTTTATGACTCCTTCTTTATCATTTCCCCTCTGATGAGGCAGATCAAGACAAATCCGCATTCCTTCCCCTGCGTCTGGGGCCTGCTCCTAGCCTTTGTCAGCTGCTGGTTTACTGAGGCTCTTGGGTTTGAGAAAACACGCCTGGCAGCTCCATGTCTGTTTGCAATGGTGCTTGTGCAGATGGGGTGTCATCTGGGAGCCATGGTAGCAGAAACACAACAAACAAAAGCAATCCACTTGCTTCCAGGGATGAACAGTGAAGTCCTCCTTTGCTCCCCAGCACTGTTTATGGAGGCCATATATCCCTGGTCCCCCAAAGCCAAGACAGTGGGCAGCTGTTGCAAATTCTTCCTGAAAGGTTTATACATAAAATAATTCAGGCTGAGCTTGACCATGAGACCATGAATGTCTTCTGTTGCCATTTGGTGGCACTATCCTTGCAAATATTTTTCTTTCTTTCTTTCTTTCTTTCTTTCTTTCTTTCTTTCTTTCTTTCTTTCTTTCTTTCTTTCTTTCTTCCTCTTTCTTCTTTCTTTCTTTCTTTCTTTCTTTCTTTCTTTCTTTCTTTCTCTCTTTCTTCCCCCCACTCACCCTCCCTTTCTTCCTTCCTTCTCTCCTTCCTTCCTCCATTCCAGCCTTCCTTCCTCTTCTTTTTTCTTTCTTTCATTAGTTGAGCAAATGATCGATACTAGATCCTGGATTTAGAACTGATAACAAAACAGAGAAGAAAGACATAGTTTCCATCCTCATGGAGCTCAGAGCTAAGCTGGAGAAACATAGATACATGACCCATTGCCTTTAGTATGGTAATACAACAGGTTGGGAAAGAGAAGAGTGATTTTCCAACTAAGTTAAGGACCTTCAAAGAAAGCCTCCAAAAGGCAGTAGAGTCTGAGCGAGGCTTTGAGATGTCAGTTAACCAGACAGAGAAGTGGTGGAAAGTGGTACAGCATGTGTGGACAGGGAGGACCGAGAAAGCGCAAGACTCTTTGGGAGCAGCTCAAGCACAGGGCATACATGACTGAGTGTGAGAGATGGGGCTGTAGACTCAGGCAGGATTTCAGACAGGTGATCCTATCTGCATTTCAGAAATATCTCACAGCTAGAAACATGGAAAGATGGAATGAAGAGAGGAGGGCTGAAGAAGAGAAAGGCCATGTCTGCAGACCTCTCTGAAGTCACCATCAGAAATACCCCAACAGAATAGTATGAGTGTTTAGCACTGAAGCCAGTAATAGCCCTTGAGCTAATGAGCATACAGAAAGGGAATGTCAGCTCCCCTCCTGGTTAAATTCTGATCCATTTTCTCATGTATGAAGAGAATCCATAATGCCATCTTCATTCAGTCCTCTAATACTGCTCAACTTAATTTAATTCACATTTACTGGGTACACTATTTATACCAAGCACTGTTATAAACATAAAGTTATCAAGACAAAACAGCTCATGCTTTGTTAGTTTCATGACCTAATAATCAACAGCTATTTGCGGTACTAAAATACAGTAATCGATAACTTAGTTCATTCACTAATTTCCCCCTTTA
Organism: Vulpes lagopus; assembly: GCF_018345385.1. Lineage (NCBI taxonomy): Eukaryota > Metazoa > Chordata > Mammalia > Carnivora > Canidae > Vulpes > Vulpes lagopus. The sequence goes on from NC_054830.1 coordinate 63,491,360, forward strand.
TGTAATTTATTTGTATTTGCAATATCAGATTATAGGAAAATAAAAGAAATTTGAGAAGTTTTCTGGATGCTTTGCAAATTAAGTTAGCAATGGAAATACACATGTTTTTTTTGTGGAGTCCAAAGTGGCTGAGAGAGGCTAATGAGAACCAGACTGAATACTCAGTGAGAAAGGCCACGTGTTCAGTCTCTGCCTGCTGGTGTCCTACAGTCTGGTTTGGATGGATTTCTGGACTGTGGGCAGATGGTGTAGTTGGCTCAGCTTTCTGCTATGTAGAATAAGATACAAGCTCTACAGTGGGTACTGGGATACCCCGGCAGGCTCCCAAAAGAATCTTCCTTGAAAGAAATGGCCACAGAAAATTTTCTTGAATTATTATCTATGTGTCTAAGCTTGCCATTGAAGCCCACAGGCTCTGAGCTTTAGAAAATGCTCCATTCTACATCTCTTTCCATCTGTCTGATGAGCGCACTTTCATTTTCGACCACTTCTTCTGTATGGCCTCCCCCAAAGCCGATATGAAAACTACTAGAGCATTTAGTACATTCCCCATGTAGTATACAAGATGGTGC